>NC_133837.1:2402500-4802500 GCF_047830755.1 Zonotrichia albicollis | reverse complement strand
AGCCCCAGGAACCTGAGAAATGCTGGTGCTGCAGTGAGGGGGTGGATGTCATGGAAATGGTGTCTGTGGTGCTGCAGAGGGAGGATCAGGCCTGTCCTGCCTTGGGGAGCCTGGGTTTGGATGTGCTCTGGCTGCCAGGCCTGCCTGACCTCTGCCTTATTGCAAAGTTCTTTGCCCTGACATTTCCCAGCCAGCATCTCAGAAGAGCTGCCTGAAAAAAAGGAAGGAGTTTATACCATGAAAAAGGAGAGGATGTGCTTGTTTCCTTCCAATTACAAGGAACTTTAAGCCTGATCTCTCCTTAGTTTGTTCTGTTTGGAGTGACACAAACCAGAGGAAAAATCGTGGGATTTTCTTCATCTGTGATTTTCTTACCCCGCCCCCTGGTGATCTCATATCTGTTTAAATCTGAGACCTATTTCTGTGCACCATAATCCTTGTTGTTTTGTGACAGCTTATTGTATGCACATTCTGTGTGCATCTGCTGCTCTGAACTGCTTGGTGTGTACCAAAGCAGGAGTTATTTTTACTGCTGTCAGTGGTGTTGAGCTTTGCAGCACTGGGTGTATCCTGCTCTGCAGCCTTCAGAGGGATCAGGGACTGGTGATGGAGAGGGCAGGAAAATGTTGAGGTTCAGCTTGTTGGGTTTCTCAATGTCTGAAATTAATATGGGTTTGAAAAACATACCTGAAACAAATCCCAATGGGGAGAGTGCACTGCTCAAATGTGTGTTTTCCAAAGGCTGTGGCAGTGAGATGTGTTGTTCTGTCAGTGCTTTTTCTGCCTTTTCTCAGTTCCTCTTGCATTCTGATGGCCTCAGTGTGAGCTGCTGTCCCTGATGCCCTGCTGACAGACTGTGTCCATGTCCCTGGTGTGCCATGGGGAAGCTCTGAGCAGCTCAGGCTGCAGCTCTGAGGGATGGGCCTGGCTCCCTGGGTGTGCTGCCCCAGAGCAGCTTTACACAAATTCTCTATTCTCTTTACACAATTCTCTTTTAATTTCTCTTTTGAACTTTCCATGTTTCATTTTTGGTTTCTTGGGGACTTTCTTAGGGTGAGCTGGGTGTGTGTATTGTAGGGGGTTGGTTTTTGCTAGCTCTGCATTAGTAGAGGCTGGATCTTGATAGCAGTTTGAATTTCCTGTAACTTTTTGGACACAAGAGTTAGGTATAATCCTTACATGTGAGTTGTTGCTTTCAATTTTTTTTTTTTTTAATTTTAATGCAGCCCATAAGTCTGCTTTTCTTTGGTGTCTTCACTAATGGCTCACAGGCTCCTTTTCTGTGGAAACAAGGGTTGAACTTGCTGAGTGCCCCAAAGCTCCCTCCTGAATTTGTCTTCCTCCTCAAATCTGATCTTGACTGCAATTTCTCCAGGAGACAAGCTTTTGTCCAACAAGCTGCAGCAACTGGCCAGGCTCACTGAGGGCATGTGGAGGCTTTGGTGTTCATCCATCCCAGTGGGCTCTGGAGCAGAGGGTGCCCATCAAACCAGGTTGCAGGTAGTTCCCGCCATTATTTGAAATTATTTGAATCTGGGGGCTTTTTTACCACTCTCTTATGGAGCTTCTGTGAGCTGTGTTATCTGAAGAGACATAAGGCCTCTCCATGCATCCCTGCTGAACCCTGAAAAAATGCTGGAGCTGATCAGAGGCACATTCCCTCTGGAGATGGGGATCCTCTGAGCAAAGGAATGTAGGTCATGGTTAAGTATATAAAATGAAAAGCTACTCCATTGTAGTGGCAGCATTTCACCACAATAATCCATCAGGTCCTTGAACAAATAGAAAACCTGGTGTTATATATATGCTATTTAATATGACTCATTAAACAAGCCTAATTAAACAGCAGCTTCAGCCTTACTGAATGACATGACACTTAAAATCCTTGAGGGTTTAGTGTTGGCATCCTGAGCAGTTGCTCCTCCTGTGTGCCTTGTTTTCCTGTCCAGATCATGGTTCTGTGGTGTCAGAGCCCGAGGCCAGGGTGGAGAGGAGCAGTGAGGTGTGAGGCCCTGGTGAGTGTCAGATGGGATAAAGGTAACAGTGCATCCATGGCAGTGTGAGCCATGGATGAGTCCCAGTGCAGGAATGAAGAGGCTGTGTGGGGAGGAGGAGGTGCTCTGGTCACTGCTTGACTCTGCTGCAAAGGAATGTGTTGTAATGTGCAGGGGACCACCTAATGCACACCTGGTAGGGGATGTATCCCCCAAAAAACTTCTGACAGGAAGATGAGGAGTGCCTGTCAGCAGCAAGCCTCAGGCTGGTGGTTGTTATGCAGATGTTCATGGTTGAGGACTTCTCAGTAAAGATTCTGTTGCCTTAGGTGCTTTCTGTATTTTGTGGGTCATTTCATATTCCTAGCAAAAGTGTCCCTTTTGTGGTTTTTATTTTTCTGTGTACTCAACATACTTTTAAGTCTTGACACTATCTTGAGTACATGAGTAGATACTTGAGTATATGCAGATTGTTCACCCTTGCAGGGAGAAGTGCCATTTTCTTGGTGTGTTATTGTCCCCAGTGTAACTGTGCACCTGGTTTTTCATAGGTGCCATTGTTCAACCCCAGTGCTGCTGCATTTCAGTGCCTCATGGCACAGTACCTTGCATATGCCTGCAAAGCTGAGCAACCTTTTTAAAGTAAAAATCACTGCTGTAAGCATAGGAGTGTTCTGGCAGTGCCTCGTGTGACTTGCTTGGAATTGCTGCTGGGGGTTCCATGTCCTGCTCAGGAGCCTGCCACATCTGAGCAGTGTACAGTGGCAATTAATGAGCAGGGGCACTTGTAAGGAGCAACTTCGTTTGTGTGTTTAATTAGGAATGACAGGCCATATAATGCAGCCTAAGGCTTATCAACCCATGGATCCTTCCCAGAACATGGCTGGGGCTCAGCACCTCAGAGCAGTTCTGCTTACTGTTGTGCTGATGCTGTTCAGTTCATGCCGTGTGACTTCAGCAACTCTGAAATCTGCTGTCCAGTCATTCCTTTCCTGCAGCTTTGTCCCTGTTTCAAGGCTGTTCAGAACAGTCCTCACTGAGGCATTTTGTCAGTGCTGGGTAAAGGCAGATAAAAGCAGCTAATCTCCATTTTTCAGAAGAGACAGAGCACTCTTCCAGCTCTCAGGGGAGCAGAGCCCTCTCAGTTATCTTGCAAGGGTGTTTTTATAGTGTTTGCAAATCTGCTCTACCTGTGTTTATGGCTCAGTGTTTCACTGGGGTTGTGATGAGCTGAAATCCGTCTCTTAGAGCTGAAGTCATTAAAGCAAAGAACTTGTTATGTATGTACAGCACATAACAATCTGGTGTTAAAGCAAAATACCCACTTATCTGCTGTATATGTACATGGTAATATATCCTCAAAAAAAGGTAATTTTAGGAAGTAGACATCAAGTGAATTACAGTTCCAGGAAATATGGGGCTCGCTGTCAAGGATAACAGGCTTGACTTAAGAAGGTAAAATTTATTTTGCAGAGGAGACTATTGATTAGTTGTTCAGCAGACTGTTTTTTATTGTTTTGATGTGTAGATGCAGAGGCATCCAGATGTACAAAGCATGCACTTGGAGTCAAGCCACTGCCAGGACAAGGATCAGTGGCTTTGTAATGGATTAGCTTTATCTTTTATCCTTAGCATTTTTTCTTCTTGGATAAGATATTTGCTGTTAGGTACAGTGCAAGACTCTGTATTGCATCTGTGCTAGGACCTGATGCTACTGTGTGATGTTTGTGACATTGGGCCATGAAGACACTAAAGAAATTTTCCTGCTAGGAGCAGCTTCCTGATCTATATGCAAGGTGAAAGATGCAATAAAGCATCCCTTAAAACAGTTTTAAACTCCAGTTTGGAAAAGCCTGTGCCTTTAGTCTTTGACATTTATGGGGAAATAGTCAGCTCTGAGGTGAATTCTGCTAACAATCAATCTCACCTTGCTTGCCTGGAAGAGGTGACCTTTCAGAAATGTTTTTAGTGAAGGGCCAGTTCCAGGTCTCTCAGAAACACTCCTCTTGTTAAAAATGGAATATTTCACAGCTTTCTGGTTGGTCTAGAAGTATGTTACTCCCCTGGGGACTCCTCAGACGCTGGGTCTCCTAAACACATAAGGCTTCCTTGAAAACTGGATTTGAGTATCCTCAGAGACATTTTTCCCAGTAATTTGTGGTTGCTCTGTAGCTGTTGGGCTGTAGAGCCTGTGCAGAGCAGAGGAGCATAAAGATGTATTCCTACAGGAATTTTGTGGCTGTCTGGATGTTATGTTCAGAGGAAAACAACACTGGCAAGGATTAATGCACATAGAAAGGATTTTGCCTTAATAGATGTGTAGAGGAGAACTTAATAATTTACCTTTGAGCAGGTTTAGAATGGGAACTGTGTGTACACTGTACAAAACCAGGGAACATCTGGCTTGATTGCTCCTGTGGTTCCTGTGCCACTGCTGTGAGTGTTTACTGACACCAGGGGCTGGGTGAGTTCTGGATGTGCTGCTTGCTTGCTTAGTTCCAAGGAGGAGATGGGGAGAAAAAAAAAAAGATTCCCCGAGCTATAAACTTGAATTATTGCCACATCAAATATGCTGCTGAATAACTGAACCTGCAGAGTAATGTGGAGAGGAGAGTGGTGCTTCCATGTGGAAGTTGGATGTTGTGCTGGGTAAATGCTGTGTTGTCTCAGGCTGCTGGCACAATCTGGAGAGCTTACAGTAGATGGTTTAGAAGTCAGCCAAGAAAACACCTGAAGGCAGAATGATACAGGAGTGTTGTTATGATGACATTGATGAGATTTAAAGATGGTGTTGAAAGCTTTGGCTGAGATGGGAAGGAGGAAAAAGTCAGTCCAGTGGACTTACCTGTGCAAGGGGGGAGAAACAAGGCTTTGCCCCAGGGCTATTAAGTCAAACTCTGCAGGGCTTTAATATTTCTGTCTCTGTTGTATCATATCAATCAGTTCTTGTTGAGATTTTTCTCAAGATTTTTTGAAAGGAATTGAAGGTTGGTTGCTTTTGTATTATGGAGTGTATAAGCAGAAGGCAGTGAATTAAACCTGCTGTAGCTGGGAGATGTTTTGGTCTTCCCCCAGCCATTCTGCAGGTTGTGGATCCGCCCCTCACAGAAAGGGATCACAGTGCAGGAGTTGCAGAAATCCAGTCATTAAATATCTGGGCTTCTGTAGCTTGGTGTATGTGTTCAGTAGGGGCTGTTCCTCCTATTTGTAATGGCCAATACAGCATTTATGTATGTGGGGGATAACTGGAACTCTTTCAGTGAATAGAAAATGCAGCTGAGGTTTTTTGGGCAATGATGCAATTGTGCTGCATTGTCCCAGTAGCATTCACACACTCTTCTGCAGTGTGAGCTGGGGGAGTGGCTTTGCTGTTTATCACAAGTAAATGCATGCACGGGGTACCCACGCTGGCTCTGAATTTGGGGTGGATTCTCTCTAGCATCCCAGAGGTTGCTTCAGCTGAATGTAAAGGCATTGATTGTTTATATTTTTTTAAGAAATGTATGACTTAACTGTGGATACAGCTGTCTCAGAAGGTGTGTTATTTAACAGGAAGCCTTTGCTGAATGCTTGCTCTGCCTTGGAGCAAGCATTGGCTATTGTGCCTCTAAAGCAGTGTTTGCCTTTGCTGTGCCAGGAGGGAGAGAGGTGACCCCAGACCTCTGCCCTGGCTGTGCCCCCATGAGGAGACAGCACAACTGGTTTGCTTGTCAGCTGGATTGGAGTGTCCCCAGAGTGCTCTTAATCACTGGCTGTGGAAACTGCCCCCGAGGCCAGCCTGAGCATCCTGTGTTTCTTAGCTGAGCCAGCCAGGCCCTGATCTGCCTCTGGAATCCACTGCATTCCCTGCTCTCCTCGGGCTGCAGGCATTCTGTCTGTCCATGCAGTGCCTCTCCTGTGTCCCAGAGCACTGAGGCACTGCAGTGTGCTTGGGGAGTGTGCTGTGCGTGTGAAATCATCCAGCAATGTTTCTCCAGGGGGGTGCTGTGATTGCAGAGCAGACATGAACCTCAGAGAAGGTGCAAGGGAGGCTGGGCAGCTTCATGCACTCACTGCCTGGGATTGACTTGGGAATGGGGCATGACACAGCATTTGCTGTGCTTTCAGCTACAGCTATTTATACATTGCTTTTCAGGGTTATTTTGTCTCCTCTAGGAGATTCTGTACTTGATAAAATATTCTTGCTCAAGTTTATTAAATTTGCTGAAGTTCTTAGACCTATTTGAGTATTTTAGCTCTGTGGCAATGCTCTAGCTCTGGATCCAACCAAACAGGTCTGAATGTGAGGGAATTTTTTCTTTAAGATATGTCTGGACTCAGTCCCCTGCAGTAATTTGACCTGCAGACTGGACTTGCATTGAGTCTCACATGTAAACTAAAACAGGCACACTAGGGATTTAAGGATAACACACAAATATCTTCCCTAGGACAGAAAATGGCAGTAATTGGGGGGGAAGGGACTCCTGTGAGGGTGGCAGTGGAGGCTCTGGGTGAAAGAGAGGGAAAGGAGAGTGGGCTGTATTACACTAACCATCCTGTGTCAACCTCCTACGTTCGGGTGTCGCATGGCTGACATCCTATCAAAGAGCTCTGGCTGTGGCCAGAATTTTAAGCAGCTTTATAAATAGTGTTGCTCAAACTGCCTGTGTGTGCAGAGACTGTGAACGACTGGGGTAGACCAAAATATTATTGGTTTAATTTTTGAACCAGTCCAAAAATGGGAGCAAGAAAGAGTAGAAACCTGAAGTGTAGGAACACCCGTGGATTATCTCATTCCTCTGCAATGCTAAGTGTACATCTGGGGGGTCTGTGAGAGAGGCAAGGCTGTGAGACTTGAATTCACATGAATATGTGAATCTTGTCAAGGCATCTGAAACCATTCTTTCTCTCCTACTTGCCTGACGTCTTCCTGCTTGCAGGTTATGCTGTGTTGGAATAATTGTGAACAATTAGAAGCTAATTTAAATGGCTGGTTTGTATTCACAGCAGCAGCAAATGAGCTAACCAGCTGGAAAGCAGACACAGTGATTTTCTGTTGATATGTCTCCCTCTTGTTGTTCCCTGGCAGTTTTTGCAAGGTGGATTTTTTGCTGTGGGCTAATGAGGAGTTTCTCCTGCACATTGCTGACCTGATTGCAAAGGGGAAGGAAGATGTTTTGTGCCTTAGCACAGAGTTGCCACCAACCCAACAGAGTCCAGCTTAGCTCAGCAGAAGAGCCCACCCTGCTTTGCTTCAGGAATGTGGAGCAAAGGAATATTTTTCATGGATACACTCTTTACTTCTCCTCTCAAAGATGTAGAAAGGTGAGGTACACTGTTGTGCCTCAGGAGTGAATTGGCCAGCAAGAGTCACACAAATCTCCTCACAGCATCTTTGTCCTCTGAAAGGCAGATGGGGTCTAAGCAGCCTCACTCTTTGCTCCAGATCTGGCATGTGCCCCAAATGCAGCTCAGAGTGGCCAGTGACTAATTTCTGTGCTGCTGATGCTGTCCAGATGGCATCCCCATCCAGCCAGGTCCAGCAAAAACCTGGAAAACCTGTTGCATATTAACTGCCATCTCCCTCCCAAGGCAACAATTTAAAGAATTCTTTTGCTTCAGGTAAATGAAAGAGCTACTGGACAGGCTATTTTTGCACACAAGGAGGAGCACAGCTTAAAGTTAAAACAGTGGGCTGTTAGAAATCCTGGGAATCCAGACTGAAATGGGAATCTCTTCTTCCTACCACACTGGGTGTGTCAGCATCCATGTGAGCTCCTCAGGGGAGTTTCCTCTAGCAGTGAAATGCATCTCCCTTAGAGCTCATCAGATGCTGCCAGAGGAGCTGCACAGCCTTTGCTTTCACCTGCATGGTCAGGTGTTCTCCAGGGTCTGCAGCCATTCCTCAGGTCCTGCTGGAAGCAGACACCTCTTGTCACACTTGGGGGGTTTGGGGCTCTGTGGATCTGCTGGATTCTCACAGCAGTTTTTCCTGGGGGTTGCTGCCTGTCATCTGTGTTTTGGGTGAGGCTTTACTGCAGGAGTGTTGAGCAGCCTCTGTGAGCAGTGCTGGCTGATGGAGAGGCAAAGTGTTGTCCACTTTGCTGCTTGCTGCTCTCAGCCAGCTTCTCCTGTGCCTGTAGCTCTGGTCTCCTGTGGATTTCCTCAGGTAACAGTGCCATCTGGTGCTGGAGCACTGCTCTTGGTCAGGCTTTCCTCAAGTGCTCAGGCAGAGGTGATAGCAGAGCAGAATTGCTTTACTCAGCCATCTCACTGTCACCAGGTGGGAGGGGGTGTCCTGTGGTAGTCTGGGCTTTGGGGACATCACACCTGCACATGATCCTTTTTTGTCTTTTCTGTTTAACACTTGATGTTCTGGGAAGGAGTGTCCTGTAATAATCTGGGCTTTGGGGACATTGCACCTGCACATGATCCTTTTTTGTCTTTTCTGTTTAACACTTGATGTTCTGGGAGGGGGTGTCCTGTAATAATCTGGGCTTTGGGGACACTGGGGACCTGCACACGATCCTTTTTTGTCTTTTCTGTTTAACACTTATGTTCCCAGAACTGCTCTACAAGAAGACTGATTGCATGAGGCAAGAACTGTAAACACTGAGAAGGGTGATAATTGTTTACTTAAAACTGCTGCTAAGAACTAAAATCCAACATTTAGATTAAATCCTGTAACTGGGGACATATTTGAAAGATTCCCTGTAGGACTCTAAGTGATTTCCTAGTCACTAAATCTTCTCTTGAAAGATCTTTACATATTTTCTATTCATAGCCACGTACTTTTAAACTTTACCTTTCTATATCTTTATGCTGAGCATTATGATGTTCACACTTTCTGAATTATTTTTACTTTATTATTTTTATTTCTTCTAAAGTTTTGCAAACCTTTTTGCAGACACAGGGTTTGATTGTGTTCTACATGAAAATCCTGGTTATTGGTTGATGGGAGTGAGAATATGGAATGTGCTGTTTGAACAAACAGCACTTGGTGACAAGGTTGGCAAAATTCAAACTCTTGTGTAATTTTTCTTTAGATACTACATTGTCTTTGCTGCTTTACCCCTTTTTCAGGTATCCAAGCCAGGCTGGCACATGTGAGTGTGTGGAGGTGTTGGACATTTACACACCAGATAGAAAAGTGAGGCTGAGGATACTGAAAAGCTGTGAGTGGCTGTTGTTTATGCAGCTTTGCTTGTCTACTTCCAGGATCCTCCTCTCTCCCAGGCACATTCTCTCTTCTGGGAAATGCTCCCAAACCTGCTTATTTTCCTGTAAATAATAACAACCTAGTAATCTTCTTGTTTTCTTATCTCCCTTCCCTTGAACTACTGCCTCGTGCTTCTTTTGCAGAATGGTGTATTCACTGGGCCAGGGAATCTGTGTTGTAGTGTTTTCCAAAATGTCATGTAAATATGCAGAACCACAGAAGTGATTTGTTGTCAGTAAAATAAATATATTTCTTGGACAAGGGAAATCCAAGTAGAAGGTTTACTTTTGCTTAGCAAAAGATTTCTGTGAAAGCCAAATTCTTCTGCTCCAAAGCACAGCATTTACCCACGTTATAATTACAGTGAAATTTTGTTTCATCCATTGATTTATTCAGACTTTTCAACTAATTTCTGCCTCTTGGCAAAGAAAAGTAGAATATTTCAGTGCCTTTCTGCCAGGAGGCTCAAAGGTGATATTTGTTGGGAGGAGGGGAAGATCCTGCATTGTTTGGCTGTGTCTGAAAGACCAGAACTTTGCTGTGGAAGGAATGTTGTACTTTATTATCCAAAAATAACGTGGAAGACAAAAATAAAAATAGCTTTTGTGGTCAGAATATGAACAGGAACAAAAGTAGCTACAAGTCCATTGAGGATCAATGTGAAAATAGGGGAGACTCAGGAAGCTTCAGCCTGCAGTTGGAAGAGACTCAACTGAGTGACTTCAGGTTTCTGTATCTCCATAATATGTCGTAAAGACAAATTACAGAGCTGTCACTTTGTCTGACAAGAGCTGCAGGTCCCCAGGGAGGGGGAGATTATCAGAGCTAATGACACAGCTGGATTTTGAACTGCTGTGTTCCAAGGCTCCCTGCACCCCTGGCAGTGTCAGAAGGGAGCAGGGATCTGGCTCTCATTTTTCAGGTTACCTGCTCTCCTGTGGGTGTCACAGAGATTTCTCTTCTTTGCTGCCTGCCACAAACTCAACTCTCCTGTTGTTTACTCAGGTGCTGCCTGGCTCTGGCAGCCCTGGGTACAATTTGTGTGTAATTAGATAAAAAATCATGTTCTCTTAGTGCAGGGGGCTTGGAGATTTGTGACAGACAAGTGTGTTTTAGTTTGTGCTGGCCTGGGGCTGGAAACTGCTGTGTTCATCCCTACCACTGATGGAATCTTCATGAGCTAATTATGAAATTCTGCTTTAGGCCATGCCTTTTTCTTGTTTCCTGAAAAAAAAAAATGTTCAAACTGTACAATCAATCCAGAGTAGTTTGCAGGTAACTTGGGGTTGGCTTAGTGGTGAATCTGTTTGTGCTGAATGTTGGATGATTGGCACATTCATGAACAAAGGAATTGTGATCTGTGATCAGGGGACTGCCTGCAGGTAGAGCTGCTGTGGTGCAAAGCTGTCTTGGTTTCCTCTTAGCCTCTGTGAAATGTTCTAAAACATCTATTTCAGAGCATTTGAGCACCCCCCCTGCCTACCCCTGTGCTGTCCTTGTGTACCTGGAGTTAATCATCAACCTGACCTTTCACAGAGGGGTGTTTTGCAGTGCCCAAAGCAGCCTCATGAGCAAGCTTTTGGACTCTTGTACAGAATACAGGAAACAAAGATCGTGCTCACTGTCCTTCCCTTGCTTTGACCAAACCAAAGGAACTGTGTGTTCCTCAGTCACTCTAGGCTCTTCAGAGTTAGTTCAGTTTGAACAATCTCCTGATGCAATTCCTAAGTAACTGAAATATTTTATCCTTTTGTGGTTCTTTGAGTGCTTTTTCAGATGACAAGCAATATCATGATATTATAAAAATGCAAAATGATGCTAAAGTGAAATGGGTGAAAATCTCCATGTGTCTACAGGTTGTCCAGAGAAGCTGTGGCTGCCCCATCCCTGGAAGTGTTTATGGCCAGGTTGGATGGGGCTTGGAGCAACCTGGGATAGTGGGAGGTGTCCCTGCCCATGGCAGGAGTGGAATGAGAGGGTTTTAAAGTCTCTTCCAACCCAAACCATCCTATGAATTAAAGGTGTGAGTTAGGTGGCAGAGCAGTGACCAGCTCAGTTCTGTGCTATGAACCACATACTACTCTGACATTTAATATTTGTGCAGGTGAAGGTTTAGACCTTGCCCCAGAGGGTTTAGTTCTTCTGTAAGTAATGCAGGAATCTCCACAGCCTCCTGAGAGTTTGAATTTTTTGTCTGGAAGAGCCACAGACAACTTGTGCTTGCCATGTAGGAGTAGCCAGGAGGTGTCACAGGCAGAACTTTTGTACCAATCAGTGCAAAAGATTTATTTTCATATTTTTGCAGCTGCATCCCTCAAGGGTTGTTTTTAAAACCCTCTGTATTGTGTAGCTCATTGTTCAGCTGTTTTGGGTAGTAGAATTTTAGTTCTCAGGAGTCTTAAGTTTCTGGTAGTCTGTCTTCTGTCCCATTTGCCCATCTTTCTTTCCCATAAAACCCAGTGTGGCTGGAAAACTCCAGTTAGAAGTGAAACAACATGTGGCACTTTAAATGTCACAGTGTGAATCAGCTCTGAGCTTCCAGGGAATTCTCTGCTGTTGCTTTTCCTTCTCTCCTTGTTTTTCACAACTGCTCATGTGCAATGCAATCTGATCAGTGTAACACAAATCTTTCACTGGAGGTGAACTTTGGATATGAAACATATTTTTCCAACAGTAGTATGTGATGCCGTTGGTAATGTGTTGATACTGAAAAGATATTAAAATATCTTGGCTTCAGATCTTCTGGGTCATTGAATTTCTGAACCTGTGTCGTCTAACTTGGTGTATCCATGCTATATTTGGACAGCTGACTTGCTTTTTTAGACACCTCATCTAGATTTAAAATAGAAACAGCTTGTGTTGAGTTGATTGCTACACTTCTGTTTTAGCTGTTTGGGTGTGTAATCAGACCTTGGAGTTTAAAAAGAAGAGCTGGGGGTTGCTGAGTTGGGTTGGCTGCTGCCAGTTGTGCTCCCTCCTGCCCATTTCCATGAGCACCCACCCCAGGGCCCTTCAGTGCCAAGGCAGCTCTGGAGCTGCTGCTGGCCAGGAGCTGCTTTATGTAGTAAGGAAGTTCCCTCTTAACCTCCAGTAAAGCCTGGCAGTGGTCCCAGTCACAACCCAGTGCATCTGGTGAGATTTCCAAGCCACAGCTTCAGGACTGGAGGAGGAAAGGATCTGTTTGCTTTTGGGTTTAGAAACCAGGCATGGGAGCTGTGGTCCTGTTTCAGGTGCTGAGAGGCTGTGCAGGTTTTTTAAAATACCTCCAAGGAGTCTCTGTCAGCTCAGTGAAGCAAAGTTTTACTTTTTCCCAGCACCAGGCATTTGGGTTTAGCTTTCCTGGTTATGGGGTGTGGTGCTGAGGTTTGGAGGGGTCTGTCTTGCCTTGTTACCTGTTGCTGCAGTGGTTGCTTTCCCTGTGCTTTGCTCTTAACCTGTGGGGTTTCTTCTTCTTCTGAGCATTGATGTTACAAGTTTCCATGGCAACTTCCAAGCTCTCAAGTAGGTGCTGTCCATCCAAAACAGAATGCTAATGTGGTGATTGTGGGACAGTGACAGTCCTGGTTTCCCTGCAGAAATGTCCCAGGGAGTGGATTAATTTGTAACTCCAGAACATTTCAGATATTGACTTGCTAGGAGAACTCTCCAGTTCATGTCTCCTCCATCACAATTTTTGTCCATTGTCACAAAAATTCAAGTGTGACATGTTTTCTGTGGATAAAACCTTGGCTTGACTAGAAAGGAGGCCAGAAAATGATAATACATCTAAAAGGGCATTATTATTTTTTCCCCTCACACTTTCTTTCTTGATCCCATTGAGACAATTCAAAATAGGCTTCACAAAATTGCAAGTAATTTCTTCTTTTTTTTTTCTTTTTTTTTTTGTGTACAATTGTAGGTGCAGAGCCTGGGAGCAGTGCTTGCAATGAGATCAGTTCCACAAGATATGCAAGGGGAGGGTTGGGACCTGTGAGATGTGCAAGGAGCCCCCAGTGAGCAGAAGTGACAGGTCTGTGCAGGTCACAGCCTGGCCTCTGTCCTTGTGGTGGCCACTGCTATCCAAGTCCTTGTTTAAAACCTTTGTTTAAGTCAGGAGGCAGAAGCAGCTTTCATAACAGAAAATTCACTTCTGAGTCAGCTGGATGAACATCTCAACCATCAGCAGCAGTTCAGGTTAACATACAGAGTTTCACATCCAGCATTGTGCTTTCCTCCTTTTTTTTTTGTGGTGCCTTGTATTCTCATTTTTATAAGCAGATGTGTGTGTGCTGCTTTTTCTCCTCCATCTGCAGAGCTTATTTCCAGAGCTCTTGTTTTGGAGGATGAAATTCAGGATGTGTCTGGAATAGAAAGTGATGTTGTCACCACAGTGATTGTGTTGGAGGCAGAGGCTGTGGGATCACAGTCACCCTTGAGCAGGTGTCATCCTTTATTGGTCAGACACTGCAGTTCTTCAGGTTGGAAAAGACTTTTGAGTTCAGCCATGAACTCCAGTAAATGATATCCCCAGGTGTTACAGCTGCACATCTTCCAAATCCCTCCAGGGATGGTGACTCTGCCACCTCCCTGTGCCAGTGCTTGACAGCCCTTTTGATGAAGAAATTTTCCTCATATCCAGTCTGAAGCTCTCCTGGCACAAGGTGAGGCTGCTTCCTCTTGTCTTGTTACTTGGGAGAAGAGCCTGACCCCACCTGGCTACAGCTTCTACCAGGGAGGTGCAGACAAGGAGGAGCCTGCTTTGCTCATCTAATTAGTTCCCTGTCAGGAAATTTCCCAACTCCAATATTCCCTCAGCTCTTTCTCTGAAATGACTTTTAATGGTGATTTATGGAAGAAATGGAGCTACCTCTAGCCCTTTGCAGGTAGAACACACCCAATAAACTCAAGATCCTGAAGTGAAAGGAAGAAGAAATCAGCAGAGAAAATAGAAAACCAACCACTACCATCAACAACAAAAAATACAGAGGGACATCAGTTTACCATCGAAAAGTGCAAAACCTGTTCCTACGGGTTTTCACCCAAATGAGAGGTGTGCTATTGTTCAGGCTGGAACTTCTTTGTGATGTGAAGTCTTCAGGGCAGGATACCTATGAAGAGATCTGAGGCACATCTGTGCATTGTCCTGCTGCTGCTGCAGATGGTGGGGTTGGAGGTGGTGGAGAAGCCCATCAGGGCATGGAAGGAAGAAGACTTGGGAAATTTGTGGGTTTTGCCAAAGTAAAGGCCAAAGGAGGAAAGGAGCTCCCTCAGCTGCTCCAGAATGTGAGACAGCACTGGCCAAGCATGAGCTGTTACAGGGGGGCTGGCTTTGGCAGGCATTGTACTGAATTACCACCGGGCAGAATTACCACCTTGTTTCTCCTAAAGTGAGAGAGCCTGCCCCATGCAGAAAAGAAACTGTGGGAATAGCAAAGGAAGGGATGTGCTGGCAGTAGGTGTGAATGAGTTGCCCTTTCTCCTGTGTTGGATAAAACATTCTGGATGGTGACACCGCTGTGAGGTACCAGGGATGTTACAAACAAACCTAAATTGCTAATTACTGAGTTAAAGCTCTGCTTTAGTTATGCAGAGAGAGACCAGGGATTTAAGCCACTACTGAGGATCTCCAGTACTCAGTTTGTTTGAATTCACACCACCCAGGGCTGCTTGTCCCTATACCAATCCCAGCAACTCCCACAATATTTACCCCTGAACTTCAGAAGTGATTGTTGCTTATTTACCTGCTGCAATATTTGGCATTTGTGGCTAGTCCAGATCATCAAAGTAAATTGTTCTGGGTTTGAGCTCTTGTCAGCAGGGAGCTCTTGGAGAGGAAAATTGGCACCAAATCTTGCATTTGTTGAAGGGAGTTGAGAGATTAAACCCAGAGAGTTACAGTGGGAGTTTAGCCCACCCCTGCCTGGGGTTGTTTGCACCTCACTGCCAAATTGTTTGCTAAAGTGGGAATTTACTTTTCTGTCACAGACATCTCTCTTAACCTCTGCTGTTAGTTTAAACAAACAAAATTCAAAACCACAAAGATTTTCTTTCAAATGACAAGTTTGTAATAAAAAATTAGGCAAGTGGATGAAAGCAGAAAGCTCCCAAGGCTTAATGAGCTAATGCTCAGTGGAAGTGTCTGTCCTTTCCCAGTCTGGCCAGTTCCAGGTGTGAGCCCTGATGGCTCCCTTATTTTGTTTGAGGTGAGATGACTCAGCTGAGAAGGGGCATGTGGTCCTGTTGGTGCTTGTTCTTTATGCAGAAAATCAGAATTTGTGTACTCCTCCTGCTGTGTGTGGTTTGAGAGCATCATCAGCCCTGCTAAAGGATCAGGTGTTCTCCAGATTGCAGCTGCTGCTTTTTGATGAGTAAATTTGCTGTGGAGCTCAGGCACTGATTCAGTGCTGAGCACCTGAATAGCAAAGGAAATAAATGGGGGCCAGAGCTGTTCTGCCACTTCTTTGTGCAGTCAAGGCCCTAAGGAGCATTACTGACCCCAGGCTGGGTGTGTCACCCTCGTCCCCAGGGTGAAATGTGTGTGTAGTGATGGGTGTCTTTGATTTGCCTTCTTTAACATTTGTAGTAGTGAATTTATTTTTTAAAAAGCAACACAAAACACATCTTGAGGAGGGAGCTCAGCTTGGCATACAGGAGCACAGGACTCCTCAGAGCATCTCTGGGAAACTGCTGTTTCTCATTCTTGGGGCTATTACTGAGGCCCATGGCTAGAACAGAAACCCAGCCATGTTAATACTGACTCTCATAGAGGTAAATATAGCAGCTGTGAGCACCTATTTTAAAAGTGCTTGTGCAACAGAATTCCCTCAGTGCTGTCCATCAGTTGATGATCACATTGCTCTGGGTGTGACAGAAGACAGGAGGAATCACTGAACTGTTGTGTTCATCCCAGCAGCCATCCCAGCTCACTCTGGTTGGGTTTCTTGTGGGTTTTGAGTCTTTTGTGACATGACAGACCTGTGAAGTATTTATTGTTGATGCTGGCTTTCTGCCTGCTCCTGGGCTTGCTTTTTTTTGCCACTGAGACAGGTGGGTCTGGCACATGAAGCTGAAAATAGTGCTGCCTTTAAAAGCCAAGAGACCTGAAAATAGGTTAAATATAGTTCCCTTGTAGAGGAAGTTTCATGCTTTGCTTTGGGAAGAATTTGTATGATTATATTCTTGAGGAATGATGACAAAATGGGAATGCTGCTGATTGACAGCTTCTGGGATTTACCAGCATTGAGTAACTCAAAGATATTGCTGCTGCTGGGTAACATCAAATCATCTTCATGATCTGGGTTCTTCAGAGGCTGCATCAGTGTGGCTGAGTGATGTGTTGAAACATAATGCATCAATTTAAGCCCTAATGCATTTTGAAATTAAAGTATCATCAAGCACTTGGAGCTGTGCAGTGAGCATACTTCAGTTACAGTACCCAAACTGCTGCTCATGCTTGAGTACTTACTGGAATGTAAATGTTGCAGCCTAATTCTGGATTTTAAAAGGCTGCCTATACAGTACTTACTTTAACAAATAATTTTAGAAAGCTGTATAAAAATTGATGTCTATCTATATACCACAGTGGGATGTGGGAGGCAGTGAAAACACTTCTACAATCTGGAAATGTGCTGTGGGCTTCAGGTTTGCCACTCCAGTGTGGTTCTGACTCCAGAAGTGGGGTCTAAAAGCCTGCCTGGCTGGGTCTCTTCCCCTCTTACTGAAACACACAGTCAAGAAGATGATAAATACTCAGGTCCTTTGGTTTAATTCCAGCTCCTGTTCTTGGATTATAGATTTGTCTAATTTAGCAAAGCAGGCTGTAAGCCAGGGAGTGGGTTAGGATGAAATGCTGACAGAGCGCAGTGGAGTTCAGGCTGGGATGAGCAAGGAAAAGCCAGGAATGCAGCAGCAGTGGCAAGGCTGGTTCTGAAAGTGACTCAGGAGAGAGGCTCTGTCCCTGGTGGTGCATTCATGTGGAGAGCACAGGGTGTGGAATGAGTGATGTACCAATGCCAATAACTTCTGGACCACTGAAATGCAGATGAGGCTTCTCCCTGCTCAGCAGAGGGAGATTTTAGCTGAGTTACTGGGAGGCTGAGCAAGCCTGAAATTGGAGTTCAGCCTTGTGGCCTCAGTAGGACATCAGCCCTCATGTAGCATTCCAGTGTGTTCAGTGGCAGCTGCATTTTGTAGTTTGAAGCTGTTGAAAACACTTAATGGAATAGCCTGCAAGGAGTCTTGAGGTCACTGAAACAGCTGGATGAAGGGCCACTTTTGGAAGGACATCACTTGGTTGATCACTGGAGATCCATCAAGGGATCCATTCCCTTTCCAAGAGCCCTCCTGGTGCCCTCAGGTCTGTGTCAGCTCTGGGTACATAAGGATGTTCCAACCACATCCTTTGTTACCAGAATGAGCTCTTTGCCAGCAAGTGCTTCAGCAGGAGCTGGAATAAGCAGTGCTTTTTTATCCCTGGTCTTATTGATGTTTTGTTACCTGCTTGTACCTGAGAGCTTCTGAGTGCAGAAACAGCCATTTCTTTTCCTGTTTTTTCAAGACAAGTGCTTGCTGCAGTGGATTTTTCACTTACTCCCCTGCCAGCCAAGACTTTTTACTGTACAGGACCTTGCTTTGTGTCCCAAGCCAAACAGGCTTTCCACAGATATTTGGGAGTATTTTGGGTGAAAAATGTGCAGGATGAGACACAGAGCTGTGGTATGATGTGCTGCTTTGTGTCTCTTCTGTCTTCTCTACTGCATAAACTGGATGTGGGTAGGAAATAATGCGTGGTGCAGGCAGAGGGAGAGGAGAGGGAGACTTGAGGGGATGAATGAGTCAATGTCTGCACCCTTTTTGATGTGTCTGCTGACTTAGAGCACAGTCATGGATGGCTCCCCTGGTTGCTGATGTCAGATCTGTCAACTGGATTTTGCAACTGTGCCAAGGGGATTAACTCTGTGTGTGTGGAAGTGCCTCAGCATCCTCCCCTGCAATCCTCCTCAGTCTGGAGGATTGGGATACTGTGCATTTGTATTTGTCATGTTATTTCTGACTGAATATCATCTGGGGTCAGCACTAAAGCCAATCTCTCTCTCTCTCTCTCTCTCCTTAGCTGAAACTTGAAGATCGCTCAGTGGTCCCTCGAGATGTGGTCAGACACATGAGCTCCAGTGTAAGTGCTTTTTTTTTCCTTTGTCCTTTTTGATTGTGATACTGCTGCATGGATTTCTAGGACTTGCCAAATTGCCTGAATGGAGCTGGACAGTAATACTTTGAGCATGTTCTATATTTAGTGTGTTGGATGGACTTAGCTGCCTGCAGTGAGAATGGAATTCTGCTAAGGCTGCCTCTCTGCAGTTGCATATCTGCAAAGGTCTCCTGAGCAAGCACTCCTGGGCAGGAGACAAGAAGCCTGTCTACCCTGCCATTATTAAAGTTTTACATTCATCCATTCTGAGCTGTGGGCACTGTGGGCCTGCTCTCCCAGTAAGAGGGAGATTGGAGTGGGGGCAGGTCCCAGTTCCACTGCTTGCCTTTGCCTCTGTTTTCTCTGATAGAGAATTTGGAGGGAATATTTTCAGACACACCTCTCAGTCTACAGTAAGCAGCATCTTTTCCAGCTTCTCCCAGAAATTCAGCAAACCAAACACTGTTGGAGCATCCAACACAGCTAGGTTGACAGAAAGCAAGCTGGTTCTTCAACAGGAGCTGATAATTGCTCCCTTTGCTCTTTCTGCATGCTGTTCTATGCCCCAGCCCCTCTGTTCTAGTTGTGTGGCACTTGTGCCTATCAGAGATGTGTGGATTTGGGTTTTGTTTAGGGAATACTGGGGAGATTGTTGAGTATTGATGATCAGATGGGATTTGCACTCTTTAGGAGCTCAGCAAGGTTGGCAATTTCTTGCTGTGGCTCAGAGCTAACCTCTAACCCTGAGCCATATGGCCCTGCCATGTGTTTGCCTCTTCTTCTCTTGACTTGCTTCCAGCAATGTGGCTACCAAGGCTGTGCTGAGGGAAGCAGCTGGCCACTAACTGCTGCACTTGCACCACATGGTGTGCAGCCTGTACAGGGACAGAGGAGGCTCTTCTCTGCCCTGTCTGCCTTGTTTGGGTTTTTGTTATTTTTAAATAAAGCCTTTTTTGTCAATTAGTAAAAGTAAACCCACCCCCTTTTCCACAGAATATTACAAGGAAAAAAAAAAAGGAATGAGAAGCTTGAATAATAATTTGAAATTTGCTGAAGCAAAGTATTTGCTTAGGAAATTTAATAGTTGTTTGAAGTGGAAATTTGAAGTCAACATCTTTTTCTAAAACTGCAGCTTTATGGAAGAGTTCTCATCCAAAACAATGAACAGGTAGAAACTGGAATTATAGGCTGTTAACAGTGTTGTACCTGGCACAGCTGGAGCTGTCAGAATGTTCTTCTCACTCAGGGGGATGCTTTGAGTCCTGTCTCTCAGCTGTTTGTTATCCAATGCTTCTTAAAGTCATTTTAAGCTTTCAGGACAGCAGGTTGTTCTCCTCTTGGCAAACATGGATGTGCTGCTTTTGTTTGCAATTTCCATTCTCATTTGAGCAGAAATTGGCTCCCCTGGCTTGCTGCACATGCTTTGGTAGATATGTACCCAGCAGTTGTCTTGCA
Organism: Zonotrichia albicollis; assembly: GCF_047830755.1. Taxonomy (NCBI): domain Eukaryota; kingdom Metazoa; phylum Chordata; class Aves; order Passeriformes; family Passerellidae; genus Zonotrichia; species Zonotrichia albicollis. The sequence continues at coordinate 4,782,687 of NC_133837.1, read as the reverse complement.
CATGCATTTTTGTTGGTTTGCATGTTTAAATAATGGTATTTGCTTGACCCTTGTGCCCAGTAATTTCATGTTTTTAATTGGTGGAATGGTGAGATTATAACTCAATTTCTTCTCTCTGTTGAAAAGCGTAACAAGTTTCTAAATGTTAGTGGGGGTAAATTAAACAATAAGGCCCCTTTATTCCAAGGAAAACCTTCACTTGCTAACAGATATATTCCAGAAATTATAGGAGCTTTTAAAATAGAAAACCTGCAAGTGTCAGCCTGCCAAATTCAGGATGTGGGATGGTTGCCCTGTGCCAGTTGGCCTGGCAAGTGGAGAATGTGGAACTTATTCTGTATTCAAGACACTTTCTTAGGGCTTGTTTTTAACCTTGAGCAAAAAGGACTCAGAATCCTCTGTTCCTCAAGAGAGGAGAGCTGACTCAAAGTCCATGTGCCTCTCATTGAGCACTGAGTGTGGGAAAGGACTGCTTCAGGGGGAAATGCATCAAATGAGATCATTTTCACTCAATGCAGTTGGGCCTGAAAGTCTAATCCAGCTGGATGAGAAGCAGAAGTGGCAGAGGTAATTTTTCCAGGTGATATGCTAATTTGGGGAAAAGGTAAGAAGTAGATCTGTAATCTGTCAGACACCTGGATTTTGTTGTTTCAAAGGATTCTGGGCTATGCTGTTCCTTTTAAACAAAGGTATAAGAGTGGTGTAAAGATCCTCTTATTAGAAAAGAGAGTTCTGAGAGAAGGAGTAGAAGGATGGGAGGTGGAAGATGTGGGATTGATGGCTGGGATTGATGGCTGTGTTTGCAGAGCTGCTGGGCTCTTGGATGGGAATTTGCTGGTCTGCCTTAAAGCCTTGTCTCTGATGGGGAAGGAATCAATTCACTGCTTAAATATTCAGTATTTCCAGTGTGGTGCGTGATGTCAGGGTACCAGAAGAAGCAGGAACAATGTCTAGGGAGTGCACTCAGTTGTGGAGTGAGTGAGGCTTGAGCCCATCAGCTCTCCTCACTCAGTTCAGTCACCTCCCTTTTCCAGTTCTGCTGTTGGAATTGATGGAAATGGATTTTTGTAACAGAGCTGTGAAATGTCAGCTCGTTTCATTTGGCCCCTCCTTTAATGGGATCAGCTAATGAAAGGATGGGTGTGCTTGAGCTGTGCCCAGCTGAGGACCTGCCCTGGAAGATGGGACAAGTTGGCAATGTCTCTCTCTGGGACTGCACTGCTGAGCACTGCTATAAACTCAGAGTGATTCAGCAGAACCCCTCAGCAAATCTGCAAATCTGCATCCTCTGCCACAGGCTGATGTTTCATGTGACAGAGAAATAAGTGAACTCATAATAAAGGAAGGTTCAGTGGCAGGTGAGGGAGGAGAGCTGTGATTTGACAGCCCTGTAGGTCCTGGGGCTGCTCACAATATTGATCTTTGCTTTCTTAACCACAGACAGGGCTCTGTACTTGCTCAAGCATTTTATAACTGGAAGGAGAAGCAAGCTGAGCTAAACCTGTTGCTCTTGGCCATGACTAGTAGCACCCAGCTGTGTTAGGTGGGAGGCACCTTTAGGGTGGTGCAGGTGCCTTCTCCATGGGGAAACTCTTTTAGAGAACAGGCAGAAGGGTGCTGGAGCACATCAGTCACTCCAGTCCTGGTTTTATTGCTTGCTATACTTTCATCATCCATTAAAGGGATTTTAGACCAGGAGACAATATGATCCACAGAAATCACAGGTGTTGGATTGTATCATGTCTCAGAGCTGCTGTCGTGTTGGTTGCTGATAAAGGAAAAAAATTAATTTTGAAATGTGCGATGTAGGGCAAGGAATTTGTTTCTGGAGGGGTTTTTGGTTCTGACTAACAAATAGTCTAAAACACAGGGCCTGAACTGCAAAGCACAGCCAGAGGATGGTGTGGGTACACTTGTTTTAGCTGACTCTGGAGGAAAAGCAGGGCAGGTGGCTGTGCTGCAGGCTGCAGAAGGTGTGGGTTTGTTGAGCAGGTGCCACTTCTGAGCAGGCCTCACTCATCCCACAGCTCAAATCGTGCTGGCAGTAACTGTTGTGAAGCCAGTGTAATTCTGGCCAACCCTTTTCAGGTGAGAGTGATGGTAGAGCTCTGCTGGGCTCTTTGCTGGCAGCCTGTGCAGGCAGCAGGCTTAGCTGCAGTCTGTGGTGATGGAGCTGAAGCTGGGAAAGGCTCCCTTTGCTCTGCAGCCCTTCTGGAAAGGCCTGGCAGTGATATGTGGGGCAGCTGGAGGCAGTGAGCCCCTGCTGCTTTGGGCTCTGCCAGCCCTCCTGGCCCTGCTGGCACAGCTCTGCCTGGGGCTGGCCCCCCTCTCTGATCCCATTGCCTTGGGAGCCTCAGGGCTGCAGGGCCCTGGGTGGGTGAGCACAGAGCCAGCAGCAGGCAGGTGGGAAGGAAAGCAAACCAGCCAGAAGGGCTGAGCAGTCTGTCCAGGAATTACCTGCACTGTCTTTGCTCCAACTGCCAGTCCTCAAGGTGAAACTGAATGAGTTGAGCACCAGCAAACTCCTGAACTCCCACAGGGGCTGCCCAGGGCTCTGAGTGAAAGCCTTGGCTAAACATTTCCCTTGGTTGAAAGAACAGAACTGAGCAAACAAATCCACTTCTCACAGGGTATGAGCCCTTTGAGTGTTGTGCTCAAGTCCTGCTGGAGCAGAGACCTTGATGTTTGAGATAAGGACAGCTCATACCAGGGCATTTGTCATGCTGGCCCTCAGTCAGCTTTGATAATGGACTTGTGGTCTTTAATAAATAAAACTATCGATTGTCCCAGCTGTCAGGAGGCCGGGGCAGCTGCTGCCTTTGACACTGTTTGGGTTAGCAGCCCTTCCTTGCAGGCCCTCACCATATGTGTGAGCAACGTGCACACTGTGTGCTCCCTGCCAAGCTGCCCCCAGAAGGCTCCTGACAGCATGCCTTCTTTTCTTGGGGACAAAAAAGATTAAAACTTCGTTAAAAAGTGAGGGAGATAATGACAGACCATCTTATAATTAGACCAACTGTGAATTATCTGGCTGCAAACCTTGAAGTTTGACCACAGGTGCCAGATTTTTTTTTTCAGTATGGCACAAAATAAAGACTATTTATAATGTCCTTCAGAACTGTGAGTTAAAGTCACGACAGCTTTAAAGAATTTCTGTTTTGTTGCTGATCTGCCCTGCCTTTGCTGACTCAAGGCAATACCTCACAATGGTCCTATGGAGCTGTGAGCCAGGCAGATTTTAAAACAAGTAAACACTAATCACCTGATACAGTATGGTCTTAATTGACCTGATGTAGGAGTCTCTGCTTTAGCATCTATTTCAGGTTCTACCTGGGAAGAAAACACTACAGGTCTGTAATAGTGATCTCACCTTCTGAGCTCTCGTAGTATTGTATGAAATTCCCCTGCAGAACAAGGACCTGAAGGGTAAGAGGGAATTTAGTCTTGAAGTTTGTCTCTGAATTTCTGACTTGTACACAAAACAATTACATTTGTATGCAGGACTTTCCCTAGGTAACAAACCTTTTTTTCCTTTTGTGTTTTCAGGACAGTCAGTGTGGAACTGTAATTGACGTCAACATCGAGTGTGCTGTGAAGCTGGTGGGAACCAACTGCATCCTTTACCCTGTCAACAGCAAAGACCTGCAGCATATCTGGGTGAGAACACAGCCAAAACACACTGGCAGCCAGGGCCTGCTGGTGTGCAGGGATGCTGCTGCACTTCAAGTCTCTCTTGAAGGCAAAGCATCCATGTTGTGCAAGATGCATCTGCAGTTTGGTTTTATTTTAAAAACCTCCCTAGCAGAAGATGATGCAGCATCTCCTCATCTCCCCATCTGTTCTGTGTTTCTCATCACATTGCTGAGACCAAATTTTCTTGAAGAGCTAGACTGACATGAAATTATGTGAGAACTTCTGCACTGAGTGTGGAAAGCTGGTGTGGCAGCCTGACCAGGGCAGCCCAGAGCTGCTGAGCTGTGACACCACTGCTGCTGAAACAGGCTATAAAAATGCTAAGATGAGTCAAGCATGTTTCTGTTGAGCTGGAACAGTCTCAGACATATATTTCTCTCTTTGAGTGTATAGTTGGTTTCCAGATTCCAGGTAGGGTAGGATTTCATCATTGCTTTTCCTCTGAGATAATTTGGGAGTGAAGAGCAGGAATGCCATAACTCATCCCAAGTCACAGCCTGCAGGAAGACAGTAGGATATGAGCTCCTCTGGGATGAAAAATTAGTCTTAGTGATAAAAATTGGCTCCAGCTGCAACAATTACTTAAAAAGTTTTGTTTCCTGTTTTCATCACAGCCTTTCATGTATGGTGACTACATAGCCTATGACTGCTGGCTGGGCAAGGTCTATGACTTGAAGAACCAGGTCATCCTCAAGCTCTCCAATGGAGCCAGGTACTTCTCTCCTTCCTTTGGAAGACTGTCCTCCCTGGTTTTCACAATCCTGATCTGTTTTATGAGAACAAGAAACAGTTGGGGCTTCATTTACAAAGTGATGAGTTATCTGCTTGCATGATCTTCAGATGTAGAGCAAAATAATACTTCTTTCTCTGAAAACATTGAGATTCATTGACAACCCTCTGGAAAAGCTGTAGCCTGAAAGGTGGCAATAGTTTTCAATCCCAGCAGATCAGTGCTCCAGAACTAAAGCACACTTTAAACTGTGCTTCTCCTCTGCAAAAGAAGCTGTTTAAGATGGGTGGTTGTTCCAGACTATTTCTCAGTAGGAGAGCATAACTTCACCGAGCTGCAGGGAGAATTCTTACCTTTAAAAAGGCTCTGTGAAATGATGGAAATTTGCAGGCTTGTGGTTTTTATCAAAGATGAAAAAGCAACCCAATATAGAACAGCTTTCTTTTTTCGCTGATTTTTTTTATAAATGAAAACACAATCCAAAGTCTAGAGAAAGATTTACCCAGAGATATTGAAAGAAATATGTGATGAAATTTCTGCAAAGCCAGCAGAAGGATCTGAATTCTGTTCCTCTTGCATGTGAGACAGTGACTTGTGTGCTAACCTTATGGATTCACTACATTCTCTGTTATTGAGGCCTGTCTTATCCAACAAACTCTTGATGCAAGGGAAGGAAGGAACCAGTGGAGGGCCAAGAGGCGTATGGGCCTGGCAGCTGGGGAATAACCCATCTGTCTGGTAAACTGAGTGTTGACATTGATGTTTAAAACACAACAATCAAATCTCCAGCCCTGCAGCGAGCTCTGAGTCTAAGAGAAGTGAGTAATGTGGGAGCTGTAGCAGATAATTGGTGGATGGATGCATCTGAGAGTTTTGACTGTTACTGTGAGGTTAACCCAGGCTGGAAGGTTCTTAGGTCTGTGTTAAACTAGGAGTGAAAAATAGCCACACATCTGTCTGTAAGGCCTGCAGTTATTGGTGTCATTTAAAACTTTGCTTGGAATCTTGTACCAGCTCCTGCACAGCTGTGTAAAGTGAGGGGCTGCTTGCAAAACCTCTTCCTAATGAATCATTTGAAATGCCACCAGAACTTACTCTGGAAATGAAGCAATTACTAAAAGAAATGTGCCCAAATTGCCTTTAAGTCCCAGCATGGTGTAAGAGATGGGACCTCTGCAGCAGACAGATCTTGTCCAGCACCCAGCCTGTTACTTAGCTTGCTTTTTTACATGTTGAGTGGGACCTTTAGATACCTTTAATGCTTTTACAGCTTGTCTATGAGCAGTTTTTCTCTGGCCCATAAAAGCTCAGTGATGCAGTGCTGGGTGCATGGCCAGAAGTGCTCAGGCTGTTCCTTGGGTGCTATTTGCTTTTGGGGTAGGTGACTTTGTAAACATGACCCTGTGTCTCCTGTCTGTTTCCAGGTGTTCCATGAGCACAGAAGATGGAGCCAAGCTGTATGATGTTTGTCCCCACGTCAGTGACTCGGTGAGCTGCTGCCTCTCCTGACTTTGTCTTGGGAACTTTTTGTGCAGGAGGGAGGGAGAAGGCAAAATTCATCCGAATTTATTAATCCTAAGAATGTATCACTTCCAGTAACAGTGTAAAGGTGATGTTAGTCACGAGCAGGGTTTCAGGAGCTATTACAATTGATACATCCAACTGGTTTCTTTGTAAACAACTTGTGTAACACACTGTCAGATGGCTGGTGTCAAGGCAGTTCACTCACTGCTCCTTCTGTCTGCACATGCTTCTAAAGGCTCTTACGCCATTTACTGCTTTTAAAAACTGTTCCTCTTCTGGAAAAAGGGGTTTTGTTTAACAGGTGTTCTGCTAGAAGCAGGTTTTCAGGTCATGTAATGTAATATCTCTTGTTACTGCAGTCCGTGGTGTTTTTTTGAACAGAGACCTGCCACCACACTGGCATTTTCCAAATCACATGGCAGGGAAGGTTTTGCTTGCTTTTGGGTAAAACAGTTTGCTGTGTGATGGGATCTAACCTCTCTCACCTTCAAAGGCTGATGACAGCCTGCTTGTTCTTCCAAAGGGCCTTGCTGCACTCCTGGCAGCAGTGCTGGGAGATGACAGAGGATGACGTGTGATGCTTAGGAACTAGCAAAGCACTGAGCTCTTATCCTTCCCAGCCTTGAAAGCAAAGGTCCCTTTGATCTAAAACTGCACTTCTGCTAAAACTTGATGCTAGCTTGTTGAAGAGTAAATGGAATAGCAGTTCAATAGGATGTGCTGCTGTGGTTTTCTGGTTCTGTACAGAAAAGGAGTGCTCTGTCACTCGATATTCTCCAATAGCCTCTGCTACTTTGGGTTCTGCAGTGTGTTTTCTGCTCACTAAATGGATGTTGTAGCAACATTTAGCTTCTGGTTACCTAATTTTGAGATGGCTTGTTTTGAGTCAGGCTGCCTTTAAAGTGTACACAGCCCTCTGGGGAATCACAGTTTGGGCTGAATCAGCTGTCTCCAGTGCTACTCTTGATCCTGTGCTCAGAATTGCTGTGTGTTAGTTGGGTACCTGACTTAGATCTTGTCACACTGCTCTTATCCCTTCTGACAAATTACAAGACTTGATGCAGTTTTGTGCTCAGTGTTTTATCTACCCTAAACTGCTCTGTCCGCCCCCACACTCTGAATCTCAGTATCAGTGGGAAGGAGCTCTAGGAAAGCAATTGTTGTGTTTACTGTCCTGTTTTTGTTTTCAAAGAACTGTCATATTAACTAATCCACCTGAGACAGGAATAATACTTACACACTGAATATGACAAGCAGGGGAGTGAAGGCACACATCCATTCCCTGTGAAATATATAGGTGCTTGAATTAGAGCATGAAAAAGAGATGTCCTTGCCCTGCTGACCTTGGCTACCTTGTTACTGAGAACCTCTGTGTGGAAATGTGCATCTTTAGTTTATTGCAAGTCCCTTTGCTTCTCCTGCACCAAGTCCTGGTCCTGGTGGGATGTGTGACACTGCAGGTTGCTATAGGAACTGTTGGGTTGCCTTCAGGAAAGGATGAGATACAGGAGATGGGGTTCTTGCAGACTTTACCTTTATAGTTTATTTTACTGACCACAAAAGGTGGAAGGGAAATGCTGGGATATTAAATCTTAGAGTCCTTTATTTCTCCCACAGGGTCTCTTCTTTGATGATTCATATGGCTTTTATCCTGGACAAGTCCTCATTGGGCCATCTAAAGTGTTCTCCAGTGTGCAGTGGCTGTCGGGTGTGAAGCCTGTTCTGAGCACAAAGAGCAAGTTCAGAGTGGTGGTGGAGGAGGTAAGGACTGACACCCTGACACATGGCCACCTTCTGCCTGCATGGTCCCTGGCTGGCTCTTTGGAGCAGAGTCAGCTTGCCATGGTAACCTCCCAAGAGCAAATGTGCTGTGCCTGTGCTGTTCTGAGGTGACAAATTTCTCACTGGGGACTGGCAGGACTTTGGAGCATCCTAGCAAGGGTCCCTGCTGGCACCCTGTAAAGTGATCCTGTGTCAGCACACTCAGAGGGCAGTACTGCTGATCATTAGGGCAGTAGGAGAACATCTTCTATTGAAACTAAATGTTGCACACTGTCCAAAAAGGAGAAATATTGCTGATTCTTTGCTTAAAGAAGGAGCAGCTCCAAGTCCATTAGCATATCTCTTTGTGACATTGGACTGCTGATTTACATGTACCATAGCTTCCTTCCCAAGCCACTGGTCTTTCCTTAAAGTTAAATTTGTAGAATCTTTGTTGTCAGGGGTCAGGCTATGGGGGGCACTGTGATTGTCCTGAATGGATGAAACTTCACTTGCCCATATTAAATGATAAAAGCAGATTTGCCACTTTCCTGTGTGTAAACTTTGACATCTGAGATGTGGGTCTGGGAAAGTCCCTGAAATGTGTAATTGCCTTTTCTATCACTACATTGTAGGTACAGGTGGTAGAACTAAAGGTTACTTGGATCACTAAAAGCTTCTGTCCTGGAGGTACTGACAGTGTGAGCCCTCCTCCCTCAATAATCAGCCAGGATAAGCTGTCCAGGTGAGATCCCTTGGAAACCCCTTTTTAATCCCAGCACTCAGGCCCTGCAGGCTGTGGGTGACAGGCATACCAGGTGAAGGGACACAATGCTTCTGTTTCCAGCAGGATTTTTTTTCTATGTTGCACGCCTGCATATCCATCAATACAGCGTTTCAATCTCATATTTAAAAATACAAGAGAACTTCCAAATTAGTTCAGCAGACACTTGAGTTAGCAGCACGAGGGCAAGCATCCTGCTAGTGCCAAGTTCTCTCTAGCTGACACGTGCACAGGGTGGTGTCTGGCAGCCCTTCCTTCTTCCCTTGTCCTTGGACTCCTGGAGCAGGCTGCAGCTCCGTGTGTCAGGGCTGGGGCTCAGGGGTGCGGCTGCAGCCCGGGCTGGTGCTGAGGCAGTAACTGGTGCCCTCTGCAGGCTGCAGCTGCTGGAATGGACTGGGAAAGCTCAAAAGACAAGTCAGATGAGCAGCAGCACTGTCAGTGTAGGTCCTGCCTGGAGCTCCTGCACTGGAGGGGAGCAACTCTCAAATTACAGCAAAAAGCCCCAAAGTCTCTTGGCAGCTGTCGCTGGGAGGAGGAGGGGAGCTACAGGGAGAGGAGTGATTTGTGTCCCACCCAAACCCTTTGTATCCCCACCCAATCCCTGGTGGAATTCCCACTTCTCCTTTAGAATTATGTGCCTGGAAATGATTTGATGTGGTGCTGTGCCAGCCCTGCAGCAGCACTGTTGGTGTGAGGCCGTGCCAGCCTTGTCAGGGCCCTGGGCACTGCTGGGTTCTGGTTCTGTTCTGTGCTCATGGCTCTCCTGTTCTGCCAGGGTGAAGCGTCTGGGCTGCTTTGACCATGCCCAAAGGCAGCTTGGGGAAAGGTGCCTCTACGTGTTCCCAGACAAGGTGGAACCTGCAAAAATCACCTGTGAATGTCCAGAGAGGAATTGTGTCCTGGGTGAAGGAGCAGTTGCCAAAAAGGTGAGTTGGTGGGGGTCGAGGGAGGCATTGACATCTCTAAGCATTTGTGGTCACTGTGGCTTTTAAAGCAGAGATCTTCCTGGCAGTCATGTGGTCTGAAATGTGACTCCTGGAGTGGTTGTAGGAGTAATGGCTTGTTGTTGCCAGCAGGGAAGTCACCTTGTGGAGCACTCTGACTGCTCTGGGTGAAGCATGCAGCTACACCTTGAGAGAACACCAGCAGGGCCTCAACACAGAAATGGCACCTTGCAGGGGGGTCAAGTATGCTCTGACAGCTGGGATTTAAAAACATGTTGTTTTCTTTAGCATTCTCATGGAGCTGAAATGTTCGGTTAAATCCTTGCTACAGAGAAGCAAGGAAGTTGTGTTTGCTTCCAAGGCCACATGGATCATGTCTGTACCCACTGGCTGTAGAGCCATGGTGTTCCTAGAATAACAGGATGTCATCAGTGTGTAGATGTTACATGGATTTACTTGTGACCTTCCATGATAAAAAAGTTCAAAACATGCCTAAAATAAGCTGAAGGAGCAAAGCTCACTTTACGTGGGCTAGTGCAGTGCCGCTCCTGAGCAGAGCACTGTGAGCTGCTGGTTTGCAGAGTAGTCTGGTGCAGGTGAAATCTGCAGAGCCCCATGAGTGCTGTTTTTCCTGCACAAAGCTGAGCAGTGCCCAGGCACAGGTCTGACCCACGTCTGCTCTGTCCAGGTGAGGCGGCTGCTGAAGAAGCAGATTGTGAAGATCATGTCGTGCTCCCCAGAGTCTCAGGGCACAGGTGAAGCCCCTGACAAAGAGTCTGCTGCAGCTGCTGACCAAAAATCAGAGGAGCTTAAGCCTGAATCCAAGTGTGAGCTGGATGACTCTTCCAACAGTGCACCAAGTCCTGGGGAGAGAAAGGAGGAGCAGCCTGAAGAAACGGGCAAGGAGAAAGGGGGAGCAGCAGCACGGCAGCAACAGCAGGCCCCATTTCTCCTGAAGGATGAAGGGCTGCCTGACTACAGGCTGCAGTCCATGGAGCAGGATGCTGATGATGAGGCAGCTGATGACACTGATGACACCAGTTCTGTCACCTCTTCTGCCAGCTCCACTGCCTCGTCCCAGAGTGGCAGCGGCACCTGCCGCAAGAAGAGCATCCCTCTTTCCATCAAAAACTTGAAGAGGAAGCACAAGAAGAAGAAGACCAAGGTTTCACGAGAGTTTAAGCCAGGAGACAGGTGAGCTGAACTTCCAGACCCATGTGTAATTGCCAAAATCTCCTTTCCCCAAGTGCTCAGCTGTGAATCAGCACCTGAACTCGGGTGCAGGATGATGGGGAGTTTGGGCTCTGCTTGGTAGTAACTGACAGCAATTATCTTGTGATGACTGTGCAGTGGCCTGTGTGGAATCAGCTTGGTCTCAGTCCAGCTTCTGATGAAACTGGGGCCATGTGACCTGACACTGCTGCTATTCCATTTCAGCTGTGCCTCAGGGCATGGACAGCATATCTGTGCTGTGCTAGATTCTGTGTGCAGGGAAGGAGGTGAATAAAGATCACACAGCTTAAACATGACACTAATTGGTTACCTCATTGGCAGCTTCTGCAGAGAGGCTGAGGACAGACCGTGCTAGGAATGGACAGCTTATCCTGGAGAGCTGTCTCCAGAGCAGCACAGAGCTCTGAGCTGGCAAGGGTAGTGCTGCTGTGGGCTCTGTTATCCTGGCCCTGCTCTGCAGAGATCTGCGATTTTTGCCAGCAGTATACTTCTCAGTATTAGAATTTTTTAATGAATAAATTGCACTCACTCCCTGAGAGCCTTGGAGGAATTTATTTCAGTAGCTTGAGGGAGGGAGCACTGCATGTATCTGCCCATTTCTAGACAAAACTGGATGTCAACAGCTTTTACCTTTAACTTAGGAATGTTTAAACTGTTTTCATGGGATGGAAGGACATCTTTCTGCATCATCAGTTGATGCAGAATCTGTACAGAACTAAGCAGCCCAGGGAAGACAGGCTGCTTAGTTCTGTACAGATTCTGCATCAACTGATGCAAGAGAATTTTCTCAGGAAAGTGACATTATCAGAGATTATTCAAGAGATTCACTAGTTTGAGAATGTCACGAACTTCATTGGCATTTTTTGTAGGTATTTAGCCTTGCCTGTGAGTGATTCTTGTAGTCCTTCTAAGTTCTGGAGAAATTAAATTTGAAGGTCACAAAGCCCAGCAGAGCAGCATCCAAGTGTGAGAAAAAAAGGGAGTGTGTGATAGAGTTGCTGGGAACAGATCCTCAGTTCACTCTTCATGTCTCACTCCCCCACTGAGTGTCTCTGTTTTACTCAAGGTTTTGCTAAGGAGAGCTCAGCTAGGGCACCTGGTGGCTCCCTGTACCATCCAGGCAGAGGGGAGAAATTCCTGTGTCAGCCCCAAGAAATTCCAGTGCTGGATCAGGGCAGCTCTATACAAGGAGATGCAGAGACAACCGTGACACAGAGTAGGAGTTAGAGGAGCACAGACTGATGCTGTGAAGGGTACATGGGGCAGCTGGGCACAGATCAGTGTGAGAGGCCAGTGCTGTTGAATATTCCTCTGGGGTGCTGAGGAATCAGAGATGTTCTGCCAGGCACTGCTGAGAAATGCCTGGGCTGCCTGCACTCAGTGATGCACATGTGATGTGGCAGCTCCTGGGCAGTGTGGCTGCAGGGGCCAGCTCAGCATGTGGCTTTGCCATCAGTGAGTGACCTGCTGCAGCTCTGTGCAGCACACAGACAGCTGGACATCTTTCAGTGAGGATATACAAGGATTTTTATTAACACCAAGTCTTGATTTTTGTTTAAAGCCACCATTGCCTCATCATCACAAGAGTGCCTCATTTCCTTTCCACTCCCTCCCTCAGCTGCACGTGTCCTCTGTCCGCCAGAAACCATCTTGTTGTGTATCACACACACACTTGGCCTGTTACAGACCCTTCTCTGATAATTTCTGTTGTTAAGTGCTGGCCCTGCTAAAACTTCATCTTGTTTCCACTTAAAAATATTTCTCTGACATTGATAAAAACAGGGCTGTGGACAAACAGCTGTATTTGCCTATTGTGTCTTTATTCTGATTTGGTTCTGAAACCAACATAAATCCAGCACTTGTGTTATTCTGGAAGGCCTGGCCAGCAAAGTAAAGGGAAGATTTAAAGCCAGTGTGGGGTTTGGTTTGTTCTGTTCTGTAGGAGAGATGAAATTAGTGGAGGGCTCATTAGAAGAGTGTCCAGCTAGGCTGCCCCTCGTGCCCCAAGCACTTTGCCTTGTCAAGCATCCCTGTCAAGCCCCACAGCAGAGAACCACCATGTGGTCCATTGTGGTGTGTTTGGGTTTAATTTCTGAGCTGCAGAGACACATGTGTGTTTGAACAGCTGGGGAGGACATTTTTCTCTTTTAAACAAAATCCTTTTGCTTTACTCACATTCAATGTGTAGCCTCTTTCCTTTGTTTTGTTTTTTTTTTTTTTTTTCTCTCTGGAAGGGCTGTGATGATTTATCTTTCCACTCATGTGTTCTTCTAGTTTCAAAGACTCCTCAGAGCTAGAAGATGCTCCAGTGGAGAAATCTCAAGCTTCAAACTATTTGAAGCTCCTGTCAGGGGCAGAAAGTGGGTGCTAGTAGATGTTAATTTGCCTCCTTAGGAATAAAAGTGAACTCAGCAGGAGCTCCCTGGAAAGTCAGTGCTCCTTCAGCAATGTAGCTCCTGCAGGGGTTGAGAGCCCATCAAAACAAAGCCTGCTGTGTAGCTGTGTCCATGTGCCCTGCACAGGGTTTTCTGACTGCCTTCCCAGCCTGCTGATCTGTGTTCCTTTGTGTTGCTGAGATCCATCTTGATCCTTGATGTTCCCTTTGCTAATTCATTGCCTTTTTGTGCTGCCAGGGTTGCTGTGGAGGTGGTGACCACGATGACTTCAGCTGATGTGATGTGGCAGGATGGCACCGTGGAGACAAACATCCGCTCCAACGAGCTGATCCCTGTGCACCACCTGGACAACAACGAGTTCTGCCCTGGAGATTTTGTGGTGGACAAAAGAGGTATTGGGTGTCAGAGCAATGCTCTTAATTGCAGAGCATTGTTCAGTTTGGATCCCCTAATTTGCTCTGTAGCTGTTAGGTGGGCACCTGGCAGGGACAGCAGTGACTCAGCTGACTTGGTGGGAATGGCAGCAGAGAGCCATTACTGACATACCAAAGTTGAACTATGACAACAAGAAGGATGTGGAAAGAATAAATACCAAGGATCCAAACTAAGATTTTCAGTATTTCTGCAGAGCAGGAGTTGCCTACCTTAAAAGGGCCAACAGCTCTGAGCTCTGTCCCACAGAGGGGAGGAACAAACAGCTTACCTCGGGCTGTTATCTCTGTATGACTGATTTATCATGACCCTCACATTCTTTTCATTGAGAGTTTTGGGACCCAGAGGCCTCTTCTTGTATCCCTTTTCTTCACCAAACCAATTGGTGATGCTAGTGAAGGCTACAGGACAAGTTCAAGGAGACTTAGAGCTTTTGGAATATGAAATATTGATGAAACCACCTGGCTCTCAGCTCCTTTTCTAGCAAGGGTAGACCCTCAGCAGTGGGGACCAGAAGACACTTAGGTTGGGAAGCAGTAAATCTGGCTTAGCATAAATAGAGGCTGTTTTATGTGGCCATTTCTGATGAGTAATGTCTGACTGGTCTTCTGGGTTGCATGTAGTCTGTGGAAACTAAAGTTACCCATCAGCTCCAGCTCTACCATTCTAGTTTGGCAACAATTCTCACTGTGTAGGAAGAAGTGTTTTTCCTCATGCCATTCACAAGTGGAAGGCTTTAGCCATGAGAGCCCAGGAGCTGACAGCCTCAGTCACTGAGCAAAGTCTGTGCTCCTTTGTCTGATTTGTCTGTTTTCTTCCCTACCATTGTGACCAAAAGCTCAGAGCTCCCAGGACCCTGGCTTGTATGGAGTGGTGCAGTCTGGGGACCACATCGGCCGCACCTGTGTGGTGAAGTGGTTCAAGCTGAAACCCAGTGGAGATGATGTGGAGGTGAGTGCAACTAGCAAAGAGAAAGCAGCCACAAAATAACACATGCCTCACAGATAAACACAGATAAGCCTGGAAATCAGCTCTGCATTGATTGTGTGTCCTTGAGGAAGGGAGCAATGCTTATGGGCCTGAGACTTAGCTAGAGGTGATGTCACTTCAGATTTGTACATGCCTGTGAGGTGGCAAAGATCAGGCAGATAATTTACATCCCATGCCATCATCAGGTTCTGGTATGGATGAATATTTTTGCTTAAGTTGTCACAGACAATTGATTTCTTGAGTTCACTATGAGAATTTTTCCTCCCCATGTCTTTGCATGGTTCACAGAAATAGGATCAATCTATTGCACATTGTTGGTTTGCCTCTGCCAGGTACTATTGCCCACAGTTAACCTTTTTTTTGGGCTTTGTAGGAATGCTGCAATGTATTTTCCAGAGTCTTGACAGACTGTAGTCTATCAAGATGCAGAGGGGGTCTCGAAACTGCTTTGTCTTGGCCTGCCAGAGCACATTGTCATAACTGAGCAGGGCCCTTCACATGCAGAAGCAGAACATGTGTCTGGCCCAGGGTTGTGCTTCACTTATATCTCATAATTCATGAGCTCCTAGCTCTCTTTCTCCAGGAGAAATCAAAGGAAAGATATTTCCCATTAAATGAGGTTTTTTTGTCATATACTTCCTGTTGCATTGGATAATTTCAAAAGTAAGCTCTTGCCCTTTGGGCCCCTGAGAACTGCTTTGAGAAATCTGGATGTTCAGAAGGGAATAAAGCACTGTGGTTGCACATCTCCTTGTCATGGTGGCATGAACCCTGAGGTAAAAGTGAGGGTGAGCAGCTGAGACAGAATATCTGCTTCCTTTCGTTGTTGTGCCGTGATCCACTGGACGCGGTGACAAAGCGGGACAGCAGCAGCCCCTTGCAGGCCGAAAAGGGCTCAAACAAACCACCAAGTGCTTTGGAGGGCTGAGGGTGTGTTCTGGGGGTCAGTGCAGCCTGTGGGGCTGAGCTGTCCCTGTGTGTGGGTGCAGCTGATCGGGGAGGAGGAGGACGTGAGCGTCTACGACATCGCCGACCACCCCGACTTCCGCTTCCGCACCACCGACATCGTCATCCGCATCGGCAACTCCGACGGCGCCGCCGCCAAGGAGGACGAGGTGGGTCCTGGGTGTGCTGCTCTGCTGGGGACACTTGGAAAGGTGGATAGGAAGGTGTTAGACCCCGCATTGGCATCCTAAATAACCTCCCTAGCTTCCTGATTTTGTATTGGTGTGCCCTGCTGTCATGAGTAACACATCAGAGCTCTGGCTGGTGGAGATGCAGCCTTGAAATGCTTTGGCCTTGATGGCACCCTGCAGCAGAGCAAGAGCGAAGCTGAGACAAGGACTGAACATATGCCTGAGGGCTTTTCATAGAACTCGTGCTTAGGATTTCAGAGTAACTTGTAATAAAAGGATATTCTGTGGGCTCCTGAGCAACCATGAGGTGGATTTGTCATGAAACCTGTTTCACTTGGCAACAGAAGCCTGGGGTTCAGCTATGGTGACTGAGCTATGTTCATGTTAATTTTGTTGAGCTGATTGATTTCCTTGGGGGAGGAAGGAACAATTTACATTGTAGACAAAACACCTCTGGAGTGTTTTGAGCCTGCTGCCCTAAAAAAGTGTTAAAAAGTGTAGTGTGGCTCTTACAGCATGAAACACATCCCAGCCTGCTCAGCTGACCTAAATAACCTGCTGCAGGGCGAGGTGCTCCTTGCCTGCACACCCTGCAAGACTGTGGCTTGTTTGTTCATGCCTGTGCTCTGTCTCTGAGCAGCCCCTGGTGCTGGGTGCTGGGGGAGCTGAGGGCACCCCACTAGAGGGCACCCCCATCCCACAGAGGACCTGTTCCTTGCTGGCACTGAAAGGCTGCTGGTCCTGTCGAAGATCAGGATCTCCTGCCAGACCAGCACTCCTGCTCCTTGTGGAGCCCCCTCCGTGGCAGAGTTGTGTGGTTTCTGTATGCAGGATGCAGGTGTTGCTCTAGGTGGTTCTCCAGCTGGGGAATGTGTTTCTCAAATCCTTCCTGCTCTGCACTGAAGTGCCTGGGGAGGAAAAGGGACTGACAAAGCACTCTTGTCTCCACAGCCCTCGGTCGGACAGGTGGCTCGTGTGGATGTCAGCAGCAAGGTGGAAGTGGTGTGGGCTGACAATTCCAAGACTATCATTCTGCCTCAGGTGAGGTCCTGTTCCAGCTCCCAGTGTCACTGTAACTCTTAGCTGAGTGATGAGATGTGGATTTAAATGCTGTGTGTAGAGATTCACTGGGTTAGGGACTCTTGCTCTGCTGATTGGTGCAGCCCCATGTGATAGGGTGGCTTTCCAATTCTGTTATCACAGGAAAATCCTTTTGTCAGGAGGCAGATAGTTGGTCATAACTGCTCTGTAATCTGGTGGTTAGGAAAGCCTGGACAGGCTCTTTTTGCCTTCACAAGCTCTGCCCAGTGCCCTGCTCCTGGCCTCAGGCACCTGGGGCTTGGCAGAGCTCAGGGATCATTGGTTCTGACTGGAGCCCAGGTCAATGCATTGCCCAACCAGGGCACTGCCAAAAGACAATTGCATGTTCTGTCTCTCTTGTGAAACGCCACCATAGTGGGGTTTTCACTAAAGAAACTCCTCCAGGAGCTGGGCCAGAGCCACACATTGTCACCTTAGCTAACCTAGGGATCAGACTCAAATCTTCTCCCAGGCAGGGAGGGAAAGGGTTGAATGCAACCTGAAAAATACAGATACAGCCACACTGCTAATCCACTGCTCCCTGCTCATTTGTCTGGGGTTCTTTTAAGGCTTTTGTTGTAATGTCTTGTACTTGCTACTCCCCATACAGTTTCATCCCATGTCTTCTCTCCTTGTTGCCTGGAATGAAGGCAGACAGCCTAAAGATACAAGACAACCTACATCTGTAGAGTCCATTCTGTCCCTGCCAGAGCAGCCACTGCCTCCACTGCAGAGATGCCTTAGCAAGTACAATGTACTTGAGCAAGATCCCTTTCTAAACCAAGCAGCTCTGCATTAATTACAGTAGAATAGTCAATGCCTGCACTGTGGCAGGGGACTGGGGCGTACAAAGCAGGCTGCTGTCTCCCTTCCCCGTTGTCACATGTGCTTGGATCACAGGCACAATCAGAGGTCTGATGCCTGCTCCACAAAGGGCTGTTCTCACACTGCAGTGCTGGGGCTCTGCAGCAGCAGCTCCTGCTGTGTCACGCCAGTCCCTTCGATTCTGCTCCTCTGCGTAATGATGGGAGTTAGGGAAATGTCAGGAGCATGAATTATCAGTTGGTAAAACCATGATTTATCAATGCCTGACCGTGTGCCCAGAGACGAGCTGTCTGGGTGCTTTTTCACAGCTCTAAAAATAAAGATGGCATAACAGACTAATTAACTTTCCAACTCAGATTTGGATTAGCTTTGAGGGCAGTGAGTTTTGATGGCTTTTCGTGCCTGCAGTCACTTGTGTTGAACCCAGCTAACCTCTGCTGGCTGCCTGGCTCTGGGTGGCACAGGACTGGCTCAACAGTGCTGGTTCACTTGAAGCCTTTGACAGGATGACTGAGGGTCCCTGTGCTTCAGCCTCTGGGGTTGTATGCTGCAAGATTAAGAGGATTCTTGGGCTGTCACTCAAGTATCAGGAGCTTGTGGATAAAATGCTTCTATCTTGTCACTGCAAGCACAGCCTTGTAAAAATGTTCTTGCTCCCCTGGTTCTGTGTTGGTGCTTAAAGCTGGAGGAGCTCTGTAAACCTCTGCAGAGAGACCTCCTGAGACGTGGCATGTGCAAAAGCAAGTTGTAGGAGGTGAGGCTGGATGGAGTGGGGATGTGTTCAGCTTCCAGTAGTGAGAGGGAAGAGAGCATTTTATGTAAGAGCTTATTCAGCAACTTGGGTGAGGCTCCATTGTCCCAGCTGAATTTTAAGCAGTAGCCACATATAACAGCTAAAGCAGTCTAGCAAGGCTCTCTTGGCAAATATTGTGTGCTTCAGGAGAGGAGAGCTGCTACAGGAATGTGTTCCTGGTTCCAGCATTGTCTCTGTGGAAGGACAGAGTGTGGAGGCAGCCAAACCAGGGCTCTGTGCCAAACACAGTTGCTGGTGCAGAAGCAGGAGCAGAAATACCAACTCCTCACATGATACCAAATACCTTCTGAGCTCTGTGTTCTGAAACCCTGGGGCATCCAGGGAGCTGTGGGGCACCTGCCTGCTCTCCAGGGCAGGATCCCAGACAGTGGGAGGACTGCAGCCCATCCAGAACTTGCCCTAGTTTTACCCCCAATGGCATAGTTGGAAAAGTGGAGGATGGGACTGTGTGGTTTCATAATCTGTGCCAGTATAGATGGAATGGGTTTAAAAAGTCCAAACAATTCCAAATGGAAACCCCTTTTTCATTACTTATTTTAAAAACAACTAAAACTGTGCTTCAGCCTAAGTCTCATGTAACTCTGTTCTCCTTTAGCACTTGTACAATATTGAATCAGAAATTGAGGAGTCAGACTATGATTCTGTTGATGGCAGCACCAGTGGGGCATCCTCAGAGTGGGAGGATGAAAGTGACAGCTGGGAGACAGATAATGGCCTCATGGAAGATGACCACCCAAAAATTGAGGACTTTGAGCCTGAGGAACCAGCAGCAGAGGAGGTGAAAAAAGTAGAAGAACAAGTCCAGGGAGCTGTGGCTATGGCAGTTGCAGATCTTGCTACAGAAAAAGCTGGCAAGGATGGAGCCCCAAAGAGCTTCAGGGAACTGAAGGAGGCCATCAAGATCTTGGAAAGCCTGAAAAATATGACTGTGGAGCAGCTGCTGACTGGCTCTCCCACCTCCCCAACTGTGGAACTGGAAAAACCCACTCGAGAGAAGAAGTTCTTGGACGATATTAAAAAGCTGCAGGAAAATCTAAAGAAGACCTTGGATAATGTGGCTATTGTTGAGGAGGAAAAGATGGAAGCCATGGTAGAGACGGAGAAGAAGGAAGAAAAAGCAGAGGCACAGACACCAGTGAGGTCAGAGTGGCCCAGTGAGACCCCAGTGCTCTGCCAGCAGAGCGGGGGGAAGCCTGGAGTCACCTTCACCAGTGCCAAGGGAGAAGTGTTCTCTGTGTTGGAGTATGCTCCAGGTGGGTGTGGGACACTCAGTCCTTCACTGCTCTCCTGCAGTGTTTCTTTATCCAAAACCTTTGCCTCAAACCTTTTGGGTTCTGTATCCTCTCTTCTTCTTAGTCCTTTTCATAGCTCATTAACTAGAGAAGAGAAATTAAGCCAAGTGCTGTAGCACAGTGTGTTCTGGGACCTAAACATGGCTTTTAGATAGCATCTATAGGCACTCTTGCACTTTCCCAAGCCTCAGAAGTGTGCTTCCCTCTTTCCCAGGGTGGTGACTAACATTGGAGGCCTGCAGACATCAGTTGCTTTCCATTGCAGACATTTCCTTGCAAGTTGCAGGGTTTGTTCAGGCTTTTTTTTTCAAGGCTGAATTGGTTGAGAAGCAGAACAAAACCAGCTGGTGTTCTTGTGCTGGGTGTCCTTGGTGAGTGGGTGTCCTTATTCACTGGCACCAGTGTTAAAAAAGCATCTGGCTGTGTGGAACACTGGTGACAGTGGAACCCAAGGTGCTCCAGCCTGGGTGGGAAAGGTGGCCAGACTGTTGTGAAGCTGCAGGTGTGGGCAAGGGAAAGCAGGGAGCTGTGTTAGGTTTGGCAGGGCCGTTGTTCTGTGGGATTGTCCCAGCTGTGGGACAGGTTTCCTCGCTGGAGCACAGGGGACAGTGTTGTGTGGGACAGTGAGAACAGGAGATGCAGGTTGTGGTTGCTGCACTGTGTGGGAAATCATCTCTCCTGCCTCCTGGCTCAGCACCAAAGCAAGTGAACTCCTCTCTTTCACTTGATGCATATTACACATGGGTAGATTTGCCTTCATGAGGAACCTGTGGCAGTTTCCAAAGGCAGGCTGTAATTGTTGTCTTCTTCGTCCCACAGACTCCCATGCCTTCAAGAAAATGGAGTTCCAGCCCCCAGAAGCCAAGAAGTTCTTCAGCACGGTGCGGAAGGAGATGGCTCTGCTGGCCACCTCCCTGCCCGATGGCATCATGGTGAAAACCTTCGAGGATCGAATGGCAAGTGCCAGCTCTCAGATGCCTCTGTGCTGGTGCTGGGCTCAGCATCCAGATCCCTGTCTTTGGAATTGCCTGCTTAGCCCTAATCCTTTGCATTAGAGCTGCAGGAATGTGTGCATCATGTGAAGCAGGGCTGTAATTACCCAAAATGGCTGCTTTTGCTGCTTGTGCGTTCCCTGAGTCAGGGTGGCAAAAAAGGAGCTGCTGATTGCAGGGAGCCTGTTCTGGGTGCTGAGTGGGAAGGCAACCAGCAAGGGGCTGTGTCAGCAGGGAGTAAATTTGGCATTTTTGGCCCTCCTTGGAGCCCTGTTTCAGTTGCAAAGCTCACTTTGCTCTCAGGGTGCAACTTGTGGCAGAGGAAGGTGCCTGAGATGTGTTGCTTGACCTGACACTCGAAAGGGCCAAGTCAATCACATCCCCATTCTCCCTGTGTGTAAATAGAGCTCTGCCAGGGTAAGAGGGTGTTTCCCAGTGCCTGACCTCCTGCCTCTCCCCACAGGATCTCTTCTCAGCACTTATCAAAGGCCCCACACGCACACCCTATGAAGATGGACTCTTCCTGTTCGACATCCAGCTCCCCAACATCTACCCCGCCGTGCCGCCCCTGTTCCGCTACCTCTCACAGTGCAGTGGGAGGCTGAACCCCAACCTGTACGACAATGGCAAAGTGTGTGTCAGCCTCCTGGGCACCTGGATTGGCAAGGTAATGCTGGCCCTGGGAGCAGGGCTTGTGCTGGGCTGCCTTTGGAACAAGTCACTTCCCACCAGACTTCTCTCTTGGGTGGTGCTTGAGCTGGAGTGGCCTGGGCTTTGGGCACTGGTTTAGGTGTCTGGAGCAGATAACTGGTGGTGTTTGGCTTTTTCTGGGTCTGTATTTGGCTCAACTGTCTCTCCTCAATGAGAAGTCTGTGGTCAGTCCAGCCATAGCAGAGATGCCAGCACCAGCATGGGGTGTGCCTGTGGGTGAGGGCTCTGTCTTCCACACTGTGGACAAATCATGTGGTACAAAGTCCAGCTGGAGACTTTGAATAAGCAGAGCCAGGGAAATAGGTTTTGAGCAGGACAGGGCAGCTGAGAATGGTTTGGAACTGATGGCTGGTATGTAAGTTTACACAGTTGCAGACAGAAGTGGCCTGAGGGGGTGTGGTGCTGGTAAAAAAATAACGGGGAGATGTGTTGTTGAGATGGGACACCAGCACATCACGTGCTCATGGAGTCAGTTCCTTGTTCCTGCTGTGAGCCACAGGATGTCAGCAGCAGGAATGCAGAGCTGGGGCCTCACTTCATCTGACAATAGTCACAGGGCAAACTGATGGTGCTTCAGTCCTTTTACATATTTGTGTTTGCATTTCAGGGGACAGAAAGGTGGACCAGTAAATCCAGTCTCCTTCAAGTACTCATCTCCATCCAAGGTAAATGCTCCTGCCAAGCCTGTGGAGCAGGAAAAGGCAGAGGGAGGAAGGGATGTTGATTTATGGGGGGCACACAATTGGGATCTGCCCCCCCAGTTGGGTCAGTGCTGCCTTTTGGTCTCACCTTGCTGGACAAAGCAGTGTCCTTATCTCTCTGCTTGAGCAGTGGAAGCAGGTGCCAGCTCTTCTCATGCCCAGAGCTCTGGCTGCATCCCAGGGCTCTGACACAATGCTTTCCCTTTTCTCACTGCAGCAGCCAAGCACAGAGTTGTCTGCTTGTTACTCTGAGCTGACAGAGGTGAACCACCGTGTCCTCAGCCTGTTACCAAAGTTAGTTGAAGTTGCCAAACTGGGCCTCCTTTGCAGGACTTTTTTTTATCCCCACTGAGTCACCACCCATCCTACTTGGGACATGTTTTGCACATGATGCTGGTGTTTATGCTCCTACCAAAGCAGAGAATAATCAGGGGTGTGCCTAGACGAGCCCTAGGGCTTCCTGCCATGGGGCTTTGCTCTGCCCCATCCAGTTTGGGAGCAGACACACTAAATCACATAAATTCCTCCTGGGTGACTTTCTCTGCAGGGAGCTCAGGCATGTGATGAGAAACCTTTGACACAGAGCAAGGGTTCCTGCTGACTGGAGGCTGCTCCTGCTCCTCTGAACTCCCACAGTCCACCTGTATCCTCCTGTGGGGGAAGGACACCACAATAAAAGCCTTTTCTGGTTTCCAAAATCAAGGATCCAAATTTAGAAAATGAAATACTAAATGTTTTACTGGAGCAACTTGGTGTTAGGGGAAAATCTCCTCTCCTGCTGCCTGGGTTTTGAGAGACACATGATCTCCCCAGCTCTAATGCAACTTGTGGCAGGCTGCCAGCAGCCTGGCAGTGCTGGGGCTATTGCTACATACCTGTAATTTCATTAGACCAGAAGTAAGCAGGAGAAATCTTGGTAAAGGTGGCTTGTCACAGTCTTCTGTGTCTCAGAACTGTAATGTCTGGTGGGACTTCGCTAGACAGAGCAGAACCTGGCCAGCTCAAATCCTGTTGATGCAGTCTGGCCTTTGTTCTGATTTAGAGGAGGAGGAAAATAAAAGCTTTTGTTGTGTTTGTGGGGTTTTCTGCAGGAGGGAAGTGAAAGGAGCTGTGAAACCTCTCCCTTCCTGCCCTTTTGAACTCCTCAGCTGTTGTGTGCCCTCTGCATTGTGCTGGCAGAGGGCTGTTCTTGCCAGCCAAGGAACGTGGAGCCGCTCCCTCCCACATCACACCAGACCTTTGCATCCTGCACCTTCTGGGGGCTCAGCCTGGCCTGTGCCTGACCCCCTTGGCAGGAGAGGCCTGGCAGGGGATGGCGATGCTGTCCCTGCTTTAACCCCTCGCTGTCCGCTCTCCCGCAGGTCTCATCCTGGTGAACGAGCCCTACTACAACGAGGCCGGCTTCGACAGCGACCGGGGGCTGCAGGAGGGCTACGAGAACAGCCGCTGCTACAACGAGATGACGCTGATCCGCGTGGTGCAGTCCATGATGCAGCTGCTGCGCCGGCCCGTCGAGGTCTTCGAGCACGAGATCCGCGAGCATTTCCGCTGCCACGGCTGGCGCCTGGTGTCCCGCATCGAGTCCTGGCTGGAGACCAACGAGCTGGTGGAGCGCAGCCACGAGCGGGCCAACGGGGCGGATTGCGCCGCGCTGCCGTGCGCCGAGAGCCCCGGGGACGCGGCGGGGGCGCTGGCCGAGGGCGGCGCCGCCGAACTGTCCGACTCGGCGCTGGACGCCAAGGAGGAGCCGGACGAGACGCCCGACGCCGGCGACCTCCAACAGTTGTCAGACTCGGAGAGCACGGGCCAAGCCAGGGGGGACCTGGCCAGAGACCGAACGGACGAGGGGAAGGCTGCCCAGGACTCTGCCTCGCAGCCCAGCGTGAAACCAAAGAAAAGGAGAAAGAGCTACAGGAGTTTCCTGCCGGAGAAGAGCGGTTACCCTGATATCGGGTTTCCCCTCTTCCCTTTGTCCAAGGGGTTCATTAAAAGCATCCGCGGTGTCTTGCAGCAGTACCGGGCTGCCTTAGCAGGGGCCAACATCCCAGAGTGGACAGAGGACAAATAAACCATCAGGTTAGGGACAGGCAGGTGCAGGGGAGAAGGGAAAGCAGCAGAAAGTAAATTGGCAAATGCTGTTATCAATCAACTGGCTTCTCCTTCCAGCTTTTCTTCCTCAGCTTGGTTTGTTCCAAAGAAGGTGGTAGGCCTGACTGCTCCTCTGAGGAAAGGTTGTTTAAGCATGAATAACTCTTTTCCCCCAACCCCTCTTCCTTCCCCCTGTCCCATGTACGTGCTCTTCTTGCAAGTTTGACCCTGCAATGGTAAGATTTGAGACCTGCACAGAAGCAGTCTTGCAGCCACGTTCCCTCTGCACTTTCATCTTGGGGCACCTTTCCACACAAGGACTCTTCCCACCCAGCGCTACACCCAGCAGTTTGTTCTGGTGGGGTTCCAGCCAGGAGAAGGGATTGCTGTAGTTTCTGGAAATGAAGGGCAATGCCCTCCCAGTCTTTTCTTTTTCTCAGCGTTCCCATGGGTTCTATGAAGTCTACCCCAGCTTATCTGTACTTAGACATTGGATTGTGTTTGCATTGGAGTTGTCTACACCATACGGAGTTGCTCTAGTCTTAGTTGTTCACCCATAGCTACAAGGTTCTTCCAGTCGGGATTGGTAGGCAGGGCCAGAGCTCTGCACTGGCACTTGTGCTGCCCTGGGAGTGCTGCAGATTTCCATGCAGTTCTGCAGCTTCCAGGTCAGTCTCCCGGAGGCAAGTCTAGCCATCCCCACTTCTTTTTTTCCAGAGTGAGGCAAACTTCCCTTTCCCCACCATGCATGCCTGTCTTCTAGAAATACATGGGATTCAGGGTTCTGCCTTTGTTACTTGCTTAGGTCTCTTTTGTTCCAGCCATCCCGGCTGTCACACAGCACTACACCCACCCTGGATCCCGGCCTCACCCGGGCAGGCAGCACTGAGTGACCCTGGGGGCTGTTGTAGATCTGGATGAGCCTGGTGTGGCTGCTGCTCCCTCCTCCAGCTGCACTCAGGGTCACCCCAGGGGAGCCGTGTCATGGCCGGGCCCTGTTGTGCTGGTTCCTGTGCTGGTACAGCAGCTGCTTTGGGCTGCTATCAGCTCCTTCCCTTGCCAGCTGTTTCCCATGGTGGCCTGGTTGTGGCCAGCAGCACTGTGGGCACAGCACTTCCCATCCCTACTCCCAGCCACGGTGCTGCTGGACACTCAGGGAAACACCTGCTGAGGGCAGCCTGTGTTTGGCAGCCTGAGCTGGTGCCCATGAGCACTTTGAGACAGTGTTTTGCCTGTGCCCTGGTCAAGTCCCCTTCCTGAGGCCTCTGGTCCAGCCTGCACACACCCTCACTTGGAGCTGGGTGGTCACCTCCAGCCCTGCTGCCTTTGCCCAGTGCTCAGGCACTGGAGAGGCACCCACGGAGCATCCATGGGGAGCATGGTGTGTCAGGGAGGGAGAGCCCTTCCAGCTGCCCAGGGAGGAGTCAGGCTGAGCAGGTGCCTCTGCCAGAGGTAAGGATGGAGCCAAAGCTCTCCTTTGCTTTTGCTCTGGCTCACTGTGGCTGCAGTTATAAACTGAGAACAGCAGGAGAATCCAAACGTGTTGTTGCTCCCAGAAACACCAAGGGCTGCACCCAACAGCCCAAATCCACCCCTCTCCCTCCACCCCCAGCTTCCTGTGCTTTCCTGCTGCCCCCATGGTGCTCCTGAGCCAGGGGCTGCCTGCACAAAGCCCTTCTTGTGTCCCCATCGGGGTTTTGGAAGACATGTCCTTCTCCCGGTGCTCCAGAGGATGCAGGGCTTGGCTGTGATGAAGACTTGGGCTGCAGAGCTCTCGAGCCACTGCTCTGTGGGTGCATCATCTGCAGCAGCTCCAGCCCTGCTCCCCAAGCCCTCCTGGCTGGTGGGAAGTCGGGCAGGTGCCGATTTGGGGAGCAGAGAGGTGCTGGGAGCTGTGGGTGGGCAGGGCAGGCTGGAGCTGTGACCACAGCCAGGGTTGGAGTGAATGGATCCCTTTGAACAGAGCACCGTGTCTCGGAGGGCTGGGGGCAAGAGGGGCGGCCACTGCTCCAGGGCAGAGGCTGATTCCAGGCACAAGCACAGATTGTGATGCAGACACTGACACCCTCTGTCCCCAGAGCCAGGCTGTGGCTGCCCCGTGACCCACAGCACCAGGGATGGAGGGAGGGAGGGAGGGAGAAACCTGCTGGGGATGGAGGAGCTGTTGAGTTCCCCTTTTCCCCTCCTTTACTCTGCAGCTCTCATCTCACAGGGCAGGCACCACGTCCTCCCCTTTGCCCAAAAAGTCTCTGATCCTACACAAGAGCTTTTGCACAGGCTGGGCTCCCTCTGGGGAGGTGGATGTTGGCCTTTGGAAGGGGACACCGCTCCCCCCAGCACCGCTCGCTCTCTGCAGCTGTCCCAAACCCAAGCGTGCACAGAGGTTTACAAATTTTCTAAAGCTTTTGATAATGTGAAGCTCCTGGGTGATGAGGTTGGTGGTGAGCACACTGCAGCTATGTAATTTTTTGTGTATGTATGTAATATTTAAGGGTAACAAAATTTAAAAGGCTAAAACCTTAAAAAAAATTTAAAAACACACAAAAAAAGCCAAAGCATGATGCATATTGTTAGCCTTAAAACTGGCTACACGACTGTGTGATGTACAAATGAGAGCAGCCTGTAACTGTTTTAAGTGCTGGGGAGGGGGAAGAAGCATTACAAAATCAGTTTGTAGCCTTGATTCTGTACAGTATTTAATGAATTAAAAAAACAAACCTGACTATTGAGGCCATGCTTAGAGGTGTGTCGTTCACGTGCAGATGTGGATGCTTGGTTGCTTATGATATATGTATAAAGTGCTGTGTGACCATTAAAACTTTTTTTACCTGCAGATTTTTTTTGTTTGGCTAACCAAGGTGTAATAAAGGAGGGAAGATGACTTGCCATTAAATTTTGCCTCTGTGAGTAGACCTGTGAGTTGTCTCTTTCTTTCCCCACCACCCCCTGCCACTCTCCTGGCACTTGCCCCTCTCTGGCTCATCCTGTGCCAGCCTCGGGGCTGGACAGGGTCCCGCTGGCTGAAGCCAAGGCCGGTGAGTCCAGAGGGATCCAGGCAGGTCTGCCAGCCAGGGGCTGCTCTGTGGCTCTCCATAAAATGCTCCCCAAGCCCCTGATGTACAGAGGACATCTGTCAGGCTGGGATTTTTGTTTTCTGTGCACCTTGCTGGTGGCTCAGTGCCTGCCCCAGCACAGCTCTGGTGGCCCCGGTGCTCATGGCCAGACTCAGACAAAAAGAAAACCTTTTGTGGGCCCCTGGGAGCTGTGCCCTGCCCTGGCCCTCACCTCAGCACACAGGTGAGGCTGTGATGGATGGGGCTGGAGCGGCACTGCCGGGTGCTGCTGGAATCTGGAGCAGATGTGGAGTCGGGATCCTGACTTAGGTTCTGTCCCCCTGGGTGCCCTCCGTGCAGGGGCAGCTCGAGGTGCCGGTGCCCGAGCCGGGCAGTGCCCCGCTGTGCTGGGGTTGTTCTCAGCACCCTCTGCCCCCTCCCTCGGTCCGGGAGCGCGGGGCTGCACAGGGGCTGCCACCAGGAGCGCGTTCCTGCCGTCCAGCAGGGCTTGGAATCAGCTGTGATGGCTGCGAAACCCAGGAAAGGGAGGGCGAGGGCGATCCGGCCAACCTGCTGCTGCAGAGAGGCACCCGGATCCCGGGGGAGCCTTGCAGGGGCTGTGAGCCCGAACGGCTCCGCTCCGCTGGCTCCGTGCGCGGTGACAGCGATGGCGAGAGCTCCGAGCGCATCCCCTGCCGCGGCTCTGCCCCCAGCAGCGTTACAGAGTTACTGCTCGGCCTGTTTCTACACCTGGCCCCACGCCACGGGGGAAATAACTTCATTCTGGGAGGTGGTTCCCAGCTGCTGCCTGCCCTGCTGGCTCGGGAACAGGGCTGCTCTCCATGAGCAAGTGAGGCCATGGGGGAAGGACAATCGTGCTCTTCTTTCCCGGATCTGCCATCCTAATTGCATCGTTTGCAGTTGAATAAATGCAAACAGCCACCACTGTTTACTCTTCTGCTTTGTACTTGAGCGCTGAAAATGAGGTTTAATTACTGCAATTTTATATCAAAGAGGCTGAGTAATCCCCCCCAGGCAAGCCCCACGGCAGGGACCTGTAGCAGGGCTCCAGCTGGCCCCGGGCAGCCGGAACAAAGGCTGCGAGGGTCCCTCAAAAGGCCCCGGCTGCAGGCACAAAGCCAAACGACCCCTCCTTGAACCTCTTCCATGAGTCCTTCCCTGCTGTCGCTGAGGCACCGAACATTCCCCAGCATGTCCCCAAGTGTCACTGCAGGGCTGAGCTCCCTGGATTCGATCAGCCCCAGCACGAGGCTGAGCAGGGAGGCATCGCTGCACCCCGAAAATGAGGATGGGTGGTGGCAGCAATGCCCTGTCCTTGTCCTGCCTCCTCAGCCCCTCCCCGGAGCATCTCCAGGGCCCCTCGCTCAGCGCTGCTCGTGTGAGGATGTCAGGGAGCAAAGGCTGCGGTGCTGAGCTAAACCTGTCCCAACCCCTGAGAGCGGCCGTGAGCTCGGATTCAAAACCCAGGAAGGATTTTTTTTAAGTTTTTTTCTTTTTTTTTTTTTTTTTTTTTTTGCAAACGCTAGATATTTATTTTGCATTTTTTTCACAAGAATAAACTCCGCTTCTACAGGAAGCTTTGGGTAGAAACATTCTTTAAAAAGTCGGTTTATTGTATTAGATCTATTGGTCCTGACCCTCCCTGGGGGTGGCACTGGCTCCGGGGCGGGGACACTGCAATGCCACCGTGTGCGTCCGAGCCGGGGAGGGGACGGGGCTGTGCCGGCGCAGCCGCCTGGGGGCCGGGACCTCGTACCGGGATAAAACACGCTGGCGTCTCGCCGGCACCGAGTACCTGATGGGGCTCATTTTGGGAACAGCGCTGGTGGCCGTCCCAAGGGAGGGTAAAGCTAAGCGTGGGGGGCAAGCGAGGGGATGAGCCCCACGCCCCCCCAAGACCTATTGCTATGGAAGGAGGGGGTTCCTGAGTGGGAGGAAGGCTCTGCCACCCTCGCGCCGGGCCGTGCCGGCAGCTCAGCGCCGCAGGGAGGGCGAACGGGGAGCTCAGGAGCCGCTGAGGACGCGGCAGAGGCGGGGATGGACCTGGCCCTGCACGGGCTCGCAGGCCAGCGCCTCCCCATCCACGGTCATGACGCCCGCGGGCACCCGCGGCTCCAGGCGGAACGCCCGCACCGGGACGTAGGACAGGTGGGGACAGTTCAAGTCCAGGTGGGTCCCCCTGGACATGGCCAGGAAGAGCTTGAGCAGCGTCACGCGGCTGATGCCGGCCTTCATGTAGAAGAGGTGGATGCAGCCGTCGTGCAGCCGGGCCGCCGGCGCCATCAGCAGGTTGGTGCCCAGGTGGGACTGGTAGATGGCGTAGACCAGGACAAACTCCTCCTCGGGCACCACGATCCAGTGCGCCGGCACGGGCTGGCCCAGCGGCGGCAGCAGCGAGTCGGGGGGCAGCGAGCCGGGCGCTGCCGTGCCCGCGGGCTGCGGGATGTGCCCGTTGGTGACGGGCGCGGGGCCGTCCCGGGGCGCGGGGGCGCTGCCGCCCTGCTCCGCGGCCACGGGCAGGTAGGACAGGCGGCCCTGGTACACCCTGAGCTTGGCCAGGCACTGCAGCGTGCCCAGCGTGAAGCGGGCGCTGCCCAGCCAGCGGTACTTCTCGCTGTCGATGTCCACGTCCGAGATGAAGCCCCAGCCAAAGCCCAGGAAGGAGAAGAAGCGTTTGCCCGAGGCCGTGCTCAGCGACACCAGGTCCATCTGCGTGTACAGCCCCTTGCACAGGATGAAGGTGCAGTTTGTCAGCAGCTTTTTCTTGGCGACGTGGTCGTAGCTGTGAGGGATGGAGAGAGTGAGTTTGGAGCTCAGGAACTCTCCTGCCGCCCCAGCATCCACCTGCAGACCTCACCCTTGTGTCATGGCTGGGACATGTCCCTGCTGGGTCATAGTGTCCCTCAGGGACAGCTGCTGGGAGTCGTTTTGCTGGGGATGGGAGGGATAAACCAGTTCATGAAAGAGGGAACCGAGCCAGGGCAATCCTGATCCCCCACACCTTGGGGTTGGCTGTGCCTGGGTGGGTCCTTTGGGTTAAAGCTTTAGCAGTCCCTGAGCCCAGAGAAAGGGAGTGGGGGGAGTTGGATACACAGGGATTAATCCCTTGCTCACAGCTGGGGCGGTGCTGCACCAGCCTGTGGGGAGTGAGGGCCCTGCCAGGCACCCCTGGGCATCCCAGCTCCCTTCCCTGGGCTGCAGCCCCACAGAGCCGCTCTCCTCCCGCAGGGGGCAGTGGGTGCCCCGGGGCTGGCACTCACCCTGCATAGTAATTGATAGAGGCAGCCAGGGCGTTCCCAGAGCCTCCTGGCAGGATGCACAGCGGCTTCTTCATGGCCTCTCTCCAGTCTGGACGCTCCATCAGCCCGTTCACCACCTGTGGGGATGCAGGACCCGTGGTACCCAAGGAACTCAGCAGCCCCTGCCCAGCCTGGGGGAGCAGAGCCCACAGTGCCCCTGCCCAGGGCAGGACAGGGGTGATGGCTGCTTTGCTCCAAGCCTGGTGCCATCTCTCCTTTGCCATTCCCAGCCTGACTTTGTGACTCAGAGCTTGGCTCCTGCCCCTCACCTCGAAGAGCAGCCCGTCCCCAGACATGACCACCAAGGTGTCCCACTGCGACAGGTCCTCGTCTCGCACCTTCTCATGGGCATGGTGGGCTCTTTCTGTTGGGGAGAGGGGAGAGATTTGGAGCATCACCCTCCATCCATCCCTCTGCCCTTCCTGCTGCCCCTCCCAGACAGTGAGCCCAGCCCCAGATGGTGACCCCAGCCCCAGACAGAGAGCCCAGGCAGGGATGCAGGAGGCAAGGCAGTCACTGCTGCTCTGCAGGACCCAGAGCAGTGCTGATGCAGAGTCAGAGGCCCTTGCAGGAAGCTGTCCTCATGTGGCAAGGCCCAGGCAGGATCCCAGGGAAGAGAGGAGGAGGAGGAGGAGGAGGAGCTGCTCATGGACTCACCGGTGACGAAGACGGTGGTGGCAATGTCAGCCTCAGCCAGCATGGGCTGCACCACTGCCTGGAAGTCATCAAGGGCACGGCCAGAGCCGCTCTGTGGGTTCAGCAGCACCAGCGCGTGGCAGGGCCGGGGCAGCACCCCATAGCTGTCACCTGGGGGGGACAGGGGGCTCAGGGCCATGGCCCTGCCCTGGGAGGGCTCTGCCAGCCAGGGCAGCATTTGCCAATACAAAAAAGGGAAAGGGGAACTGGCCCTCCCCCATCCTCCCCAGCATCCCTACCCAGAGGACACGGGGGGTGAGCAGGGACGGAGGGTCCCTGCTGGGAATGCTGGGGAGGTGGCAGAGACAGGACACACACAGGACACACACAGGACACAGGGGCCTGCAGGGACTCATCTGAGCTCCCCAAGCATCAGCAGAGATGTTCACAGGCAGGATGGAGCCTGCAGCACTCCAGCCATACCAGAGTGGGGGGATGAGAACTCCAGGCCTCAATTCCCTGCATCCACGCAGATGGAGCGGGGCCAGGACAGACAGTTGTGCTGCCAGACGGACGCTCCTCTCCCTGCTCCCCACGGGGCTCAGGTTTCGCCTGCGAGGGCCCAGCCTGGGCTGTAATTACAAGCCTGGCAGGGGTCCCAGCCCTCTGCCTCCCCAGTTGTTTCAAGTCTCTCCTTCCCCAAGCCCAGTGGTCCCCATGCAGGGGGACAGGGGGAGGCCACTGAGCTGCCCTGTGAGGGAGGCAGGGGAGGAGGAGGAGGCAGGAACAAGCCCTGGAGTGAGGAAGGGCAGCAGCCTCAGGCTCCCCCTCTGGAGATGCCTGGCTCTGCAGTGAGGAGCCAGATTTGGGGTTCTTGGGGCTGTGCCCACCAGCTCTGTGCCCCTGGGCCTGGGGGGGTGGGTGCCCACCCCAGCACACAGAGCCAGCTGGAGGCTGCACCTGCTGACTCAGCAGGAAGAGCTGCTGAGCCAGGAGAGCAGAGGCCTCTCCCAGCACCATCCTGGGCTGGGAACCCCCTCCCAGCCCCCCTGGCACTGGGGGTGTCCCCCCCCCATCTGCACACAGGCAGTGATTTGAGCTGCTTGAACACACGAGCTGAGCTGGGGTTCTACAGCTAAACCCTCCCAGGAGAGGTGAGCAGGGGCCATGGAGGACACCTCATGTGTCACCTCCCCTGGGTGGTGACATCCATCACACCAGTCATGGCCATGAGCTCCACAAGCTGCCTGGAGGGAGGTGGCACTGGAGCATCCATCTCCTGTCCCAGCCCTGGGAGCACACCAAGCTCTGCTGCCTTCATCACCACCAGGATTATTTCCTGCCCCATGGATCACCCTCCAGGACACCTCCTGGTCCCCTTGCCAGCTGCTTGGGACCTGTCACAAAGTCCACAACAAAGATCTGCCTGTGAGGGCCCCAGGGCTGAGCCTGGCTCTGGGCATTGGCTCCAGGCCGGCATTGGGTGCCAGCTCTGGGTGCCAGCTCTGGGTGCTGGCTCCAGGCACTGGCTCCAAGCTGGTTGTCCCCACTGCTGCCCAGGGCCAGTGGCTCCCCCCAGCCCCTCCCCAGCCCCTTATCAGTGGGTTCCAGACACAAAGGGACCAGCTGCCCTCGGGGAAAGCAGTGAAGCACCAGAGCAGAGGCCACTCCAGGCTGGGTCAGGGACAACAAAAAGCAGCCCAGGGCTGGGCTGACCCTGCTCTGAGCCCTTTGGAGCTTCCCTGGTCCCCACAGGCACTAAATCCCCTGCAAGCAAACGCAGACAAGGCCCACATAGGCTTTGAACCCAAGCCCAGCTGCTTTCTCTCTGGGGGGCTTTCTCTCTATTTCCTCCCCTGAGCCCTGGATATTGAAAAGCAAAAGCCAAAGGCACTTCAAAGGCCTAAATGCAGTTTTCAACCCTGCAGTGTTAACCGAGCACATTGTTTCTCACACAAACATGGAGCTGCAGCTGAAAGCTGGAGCTTGCCTAAAAATCCTGCCCAGACCTGTGGGTGCTGCCCTGTGGCCTCCTCTGGACAGCAGAAAAGGGCTGGGACCCCGAGGATCAGCTCCTTGGCTGGAGGGGGAAAACAAACCCCGCTCAGGGCACAGAGGGATGCCATGAGTCCCTCCCAGGGGACAGACTGTTGGTACCAGGCTGTGAGATGTGATCCCAGTGTGGCTCTGGTGACACCACAGCACCAGGCTCAGCCCTGTGCTGGAACTGGAGGGTGCTGGATCAGAGCTGGAGCCCAGCAATGGTGATGCACAGCAGACAGATTTCAGCAGCATCCTGACCCATCCAAGCCTTCCTGTTGCACAACACCGGCCAGTCCCTGGCATCCCAGCAAGATTCCACTTCCCAGCACAGTGTGGTCATTTTCAGCCTCAAATGCTGAGTGGAGCAGAATCTGAGTCAGCAGGAGGAAGGGGCTCCAGCTGCTGCCACAAACTCTGCTCCACTCCCTCTGCCCACATCCTCCCGTGTGATGTGCCCTGGCTGTGCTCAGGCCGGGACCACACTGCCACAGCTCTGCTGTCTGCAGCCCAAACCTCTCCACTGCATCCCTGCATCCTTCTGGAAACTCCAGGCACAAAGAGCAGGCATGCCAGGTGGAATAAGGCTGGGGCTGAGCTTCCTAATCTGGATTTCCCTGTTGGGACACAAGCCTGGGGGCAGTTTGTTCCCTCCTGGGTAGCTGCAGTTTGGGACACGCTGCAGGCAGCCCCAGCTTTGGGGTTATCAGCTGCTGAGGAACTTTCTGTTTATCCCTTGGGATGAAATGAGGAGGGGGAATCATCCCTTCATCCTGCAGCATTCTATCCCAGCGGATGCTGGAGCTGCGACAGCAGCAGGAGGGGATCGCTGGTGGCTCCCAGGTCCCCTCCCCATGGGGACAGGGTGACAGGACTCTCTGCACGGACTCACCCGCAGCTTCCAGCTCGGCCTTATCAGTCCCGCACAGGCCCCTCTGCCGGCACGTGCAAGCACTGGGTGTGGACCAGGGGCATTTTTAGCGCTGTCCCAAACTGAGGGAGGAGGATTGCAAATCCTGATGGCCTTCAGCGAGGAAAGTGACTGCAAAACTCTGCACTGCCTTCCCCCATCCTCCTTCCCCCCCTGCCCTCAGGGCCCTGCGTGCAATGAGCTGCTCCTGCCCCAACACCCCGCTCACAGGGCGAGGGTTGGAAAGCGCTCCGAGACTTCCAGCTGCAGAGTTCAGGCTGGAAATAGAGCTGGGGAACTGGTTCTGCCCTCACCCCATTCCACTGGATTTTTTTGTAATTCTTTAGGAAGAGAGACAGAAAGTTGTTTTGTAGCTGCAGGTCATATAAAAAAAAGAGCTGCATTTTAAAATCCAAGCAAGGAAGAGCTGGGCTAAATGTGATTTGACAGGATCCCTCTAACCGCATGCCTCTTAATTTCCAAGTCTGATCAGAGCGACTGGACAGCCAAATAAATGAAGTAGTGCATATAATTGAATCTCTGCTCAGATGTTCAACTATCTGCCAGCACGCCCTGCCCTGCCTGCGGGAGCTGGGGGATGCGGCCCCCGAGCAGGACCCTCCCCTTGCAGACACTGACAGCTCCCGAGGGCAGCAGGATCAGAAACACAGCCCCAAGGCTGCCCTGAGAGCCCGCTGGACTGCGGGGGTCCTGGGGGGATCTGCCTGTCCCCAAATCCCAAGTGATGGATGGGACCTGCTGGGGACAGTGCCTGGCTCCCGTCCTGCCTGCGTCAGCAATGATTACTTTTTTTCCTTGGATCATGCTGCCCTTTGGAGCTTTGGAGTTATCGAACGGGAGCAATGGGGATAGGGGGTGCAAAGGGCCCCCATAGTGTGGCCACGTCCCTGCTGCCCCTTCAAATTAAAGGTGAAAGGAAAGCGAAAGAACCAACTCCTGTCTGGGGCTGCGAGCGGGGATGTCCCTGTCCCCCCGACTCGGCGAAAGTGGGGGGAGGGGGTGTCCGAGTGACCCCACGGTGGCGCGGTCACACCCGCTCTGTGTCCCCCCCGTGTCCCCGGAACGCGACACCGCGCGGCGCCCGCGGCTCGGCCACAGCCATCCCGCGTGGGGCCCGGCGGCGGAGCGAGCCCGGCCGCGACCCCGACCCCGGCCCCCGCCCGGCCCCGGCGGATCGAGCCCCGCGGGCAGCGGTGCCGGGGGGCGCGGGGGGGGCTCGGCACTCACCGTCCTGCGCGGGCACGGCGGGCACGGCGAGCTCGCGGATGCGGCGGCTCCAGGCCTGGGCGATGCGCAGGTTGCCCTCGGCGTCGGGACCCCGGGAGACGCGGAAGGTCCGCTCCAGGCGCTGGCGGGAGGGCGGCCCCCAGCGCGGCCCCCGCAGCGGGTAACACACCAGCGAGAAGCAGGCGGCGGCCGCGGCCGCGGGGAAAGCGGCCGAGCCCACGCAGTCGGCCAGGCGGAGCGCGGCGTCGGGACCGGCCGAGCCGCCCGAGCAGCCGCCGGCACGGCGCACCTGCAGCTCCCGGGCCGTCAGGGACAGCGAGCAGGCGGCGGCTCCGGGGGCCGGCCCCGCGCCGAAGATGCCTTGAAGTAGCACCGGGCCCCCGCCGGGCTCCGGGGGAGCGCGGCGGCCGGCGGCCATCGGCGGAGCGGGCGCGGAGCGGAGCGGGAGGCACCGGGGAGCGCCGCCCGCCGCCGCTCGCTGCTGACGCCCGGCGATGGCAGGCGGGGCGGCCCCATTCATAAAAATTTAACCCACCCACCCCCCCAGCCACCTCTTCCCCCGCCGAGGGGGGCCCGTCCCGGGGCTGGTCCGGTACCCCCCACACCCCCCGCCGGCTGCCTCAGTTTCCCCAAGCGCCGCCCCGCGCTCCGGGCAGTGCTCCGCGGGGGAACCGGCTCTGCAGACGGGCGGGGGCAAAGGGACGCCGTGGGTTTGCCGCGGGTGGTTCTGCGCTGCTGGGGTGGGTGTCTGCCGTGGGTGCTGCCACGCTGCTGGGGATGCAAAGAACAGAGGCACGGCGCTGCCGGCAGAGGGGAGGCAGAGCAGCCGGCAGCCACCCCCGCCCCAGCTCCTGCACATCATTCCCAGCAAGGCAGCATGGGCGCTGGCAGGTGTGCCCGGAGCCCCCATCTCGGACTGAACAGAATTTTAATACAATTTCTGCATCTCTCCAAGCACGAAAGGAGTGAGGCGGGGTCCTGGAGAAATCGAGGCACGGTGAGGGGTGAGGACAGTGGGAGACGGCGGGGGAGGAGGACGGAGAGGGGTCATGTCCCACCCAATACCGGTGGCTCGCCATCAGGTATCCGTGGGGGTTGCCATGGGTGTGAAGCCCTGTGGAGGGAGGTGGGCTGTGCTGTGAACCCCACCTTGGGCCACTTGGGGCACAGAGCCCTGGGGACTTGTCTGGTGGGTGCCAGCAAGGCTGGGAGTTGCTTTGTGTTCACGGCAGCTGGCAAAAATCATTGACAGCAGTTTTTGCTGGCAACGGGACTGACCTCACCCTCCCAAGGGACTGCTGGGCTCCAAGGGGTCTGGCCCAGCCCAACAAAGATTTTTATTTTTTTTTTTGCCAACCAATTCCCCATGGATGTAACTCTGTCCTAACCTTGAGCTTGCACCTCAGGGAGGCATCACTTCTCACACTTAGGGCAGTTTAATTAGCAGCGAGCCCTTTGTCTCTACTGAAACCTTCTGGAACTGGCCAAGAAATTGCAGGGAGGGCACAGGATGACCAGGTGGGCAGAAAACAAGGTCGAGTCTTGTTTTCCCAGAGCAGACCTATGAGGAGAGCCGAGATGCTGTGATTTGAAGCATTGTGCTTTCCAGAAAGACTTCCCTGGGCGCTGTGGGCACAAAGGGATGCTCAGAAGGGCAAAACCTGCTCCCAGCCCTGATGCTTCTGGCTTGGGAACTGCAGCACTCCCAGCTGATTGTGGGTGAGATTCGGGCTCAGCCGCTTCCCCGCCGCTGCCATGACACAGTCCAGCGTTTGTAAACAGCTCCGAGGTTCCTCAGCAAGGTGTCATGGGAGGAAATGGCTGCATGCCGGGGAGTGCAGCGTCCTGACCTGCCCCTCACCCTTCTCGGTGACTAACCCGCTCCCAATTTCCGTTCAGGAAGGCGTGAGTCGTGTTGGGAGGATGTGAGAGCAGCTGTCCCACTGCTCCTGGCAGGTGCCATGGGACGATGAGGCTGCTTTGGGCTCTGTCCTCACCGTGCTACATCCGTCCAAGGCCGTGTGCCCTGGGGCTGCAGGGATCCCCCTCGTCCTGCCAGCCTGCGCTTTAAATAGGAGTGGAATGCCTGTCCAGGCTCTGCTGGCCATCCTCCATGCTTGTGGAGAAAGGTGCTGAGAGTGGCTTCATGGCGAGGTGCCAGGGCTGGAGGTGGGTGCAGGAAGGGCTGTGTACGGTGGGCATGCCAAGGGCTGGGGCTGCAGATGGGGAATGGGACTGGCACAGGCTCAGCCTCTGTGATGGCAGGGGAGACAGACAGGGATTTTCCATCTCAGTTCTGGTCTGTGGGGACTTCCCAAAGACTGAACGGTGCTGCACCACCCTTGGATGGCCACTCCATGCCGTGGCCACCACCAGCCCCAGGCAGTCCCTTTGCTCTCCACAGGCACAGGCTGATCCAGCCCGGTCCCACACGGACACCGCTGGTTTGCCTCCAGATGTGATGTCTAAGGAGGAAGTGGGATCACTTCCTTCCCCGTGCTGATAACCACTTGTGTGGGGCTATCTTAATTAGGAGAGCCTTACTGAGCCCCCCCGACCCCACGGGCAGCCTGAAGGGTGCTCAGCAGCTCCCAGGCTGTGGGCAGGCCGCCGCTGGTCGGGTTAATCCTGATCGGCTCCATTCCCGCCCGCGTGGCGCTGCTCGGGCCCTGTGTGTGGGAGGGAAGTGCCGGGACGTGAGGTGGGGATGTGACACAGAGCTGCTGGCATGGGGGACAGCCCCTGGAGAATCCCCCCCTTCC
This sequence comes from Zonotrichia albicollis, assembly GCF_047830755.1. NCBI lineage: Eukaryota > Metazoa > Chordata > Aves > Passeriformes > Passerellidae > Zonotrichia > Zonotrichia albicollis. The sequence continues at coordinate 4,744,592 of NC_133837.1, read as the reverse complement.
CTCCTCACTGCAAAGGGAACTCGCCCATGGAGCAGAGTCCAGTCCAGCCATCAGACCAGTCTCCCTCCAGGAGCAAACATCCCTGCAGCTCCTGTCCCGGGAGGAGCCCCGGGGTATCCCAGACTCTGCAGACATCATTTGGTGGAGAAGGTTTGAACATTTGAAGCCTGGGCTCGCTGGGCAAGATGATGTGTGCCCTGAGTTTGGGGAAACTGAGGCAGACAAGGTTTCTCTTGAGCTGTGCAAGAAGCCAAGGGTTAAATACATCAGCAACCTCCCTCAGCTCCCTCCGGGCCGGGCTTCTCCTGCTCCTGCCCCCAGCTGCTGGAGGAGTTGATCTGCACTGGGAGTTACCCTGGGGGAAGAGAAGCACAGAGCCTGGGGGCTTCCCACAGCCCCGGAGGAGGCGTGCAGAGGCCGTGCCTGTGCTGGGAGATGAACTGCAGCGTTTCCCTCGGAGGCACAGAGCTCCTCCACATCCCTGCCCGCTCTGCTGCGGCCGCCGGCAGCCACCGGGGACGGGAACGGGAGGGGGATGCTCTCCTCCCGAATCCATCTCTTTCAGCATCGCTCCCACTGCTGAAGGTACACGTCTCAAGGTGGAGCCAGAAATAGCGCGGCTGGCGCTGCATCGGGGCTGGCAGGGCTGCAGGCTTGGCAGGGGGACAGGCAGCGACTGCAGCAGTGGGAACTTTCCAGGCAGCTCCTGCGGGAGCGGCCGGGCCGGAGATGGAGCCATTTCCATGCAGAGCCAGCCCCGGGACTGCGGATCTGCCCCGTTCAGCCGTGGGGCTGGGGCTGACGTGGGGTCCAGCACAGTGCAGAGGGGACAGAGCTAACAGAGATATCTCCTGGAGGAGAGCGACTGGGATCACATCCCACCCGAGCTAGGACACAGGGCTGGGCTCTGCTGCAGAACTCGGGAAAGTGGCTGCACCTTCTATCTGCCTCCATGACCCCAAAATCCATCTTCTCTCAGCCTTCAAAGAGCTCAATTTTTCTGTGGCAGCTCCTAAATCATAGCCAGGCCCTGCAACTTGTTGGGGGCTGCTCCCCTGCACTGACCCTCAGCTGAGCTCCCTGCACCAGCCGGCACAGCCCGGGACTGCAGAGCTCACCAGGAGGCCCTGAACAATGCCGACGAGCTGAGCTCATTCCTCCCAGCTGATAATTTGCTTAAAAATATTTCTGAGCTCAGGCCTCCTCAGGGAAAACACTCCCAAACGCCAGGCAAAAAGCTGCTGAGTCTGGAGGAACCACACACCCACCACTCGCTGGCCGAGACGTCCCCCCGATGACAAGCCCTGGCGTCAGAGGGACTGAGGCCAAAGGCTGCCGTTTGATCTCCCCCTTCGCTGGGGAAGCCGAATTTCAGGCCGTCCAGGGGCTTTACCACTTCCCGGTAGCGGTTTCCTGCGATGATGTGAGCGCAGGAATTTTTGGGAGGTGAGTCAGAGGCTGCAATGAGAACCACCTGGCTGGGGCTAGGCTGGGAGGCTCCATCCCGATCCAGGGGTGATCCCTGCTGCTGCTCGATGCCGGCGGGCAGCACTCCCAGAGTGGAATTATTTATGGGGGACAAAACATCCCATCACAGACCCCATTCCTGGCCTGGAAGAAGAAAGGGATTTGCTGCCTCGGTTCCCACGGCTCCTCCTCCCTTGCCGGGCTGGGGGGATCGGTACGCTCCGGCCACCCCACCCGGGCTATAGGGAGAAACTTGGGGAAGAATAAAGAGCAAAACCTCGTCCAGCTCTGCAGGAAGCTGCCTGGAATGGCCGTCCCGCCCCAGCACCGGCTTGTTCTGAGAACAGAAGTGCCCCAAAGCAGCACCAAGGCTTGGATTTCCCTGGGGAGCAACGCAGGAGTTGGCAGAGCTGAGAAACTGCCCTCCCTGGTCTCTGAAATTCCACATATAAAATGAGTTCCTGCTAAAGGAACCTCCCAGGTTTTGCCTGCTGGGCCCTTAAAGCTCCATGACCCCGTGCCCACTCTCTCCCCAGCATTACTCAAACCCCTCCACGTAGAGAATAAGTGAGTGGAGTCCAGAGAGTGAGACTGAGCCGGGATAAGCCTTTGGAAAGGAGCTAAACCTGCTCAAAGCCGGCACTGTTCCCTGACCCGCCCTCCTAATCCTGCCTGCCTGATAATGGAATAATAAAAGGCTGCACAGCCTCGCTCTCTGCTGCTCTGTGGGGGAGGTTCCTGCTGCCTCGGTACATGCCAGCAGCTGGGATATTAATGACTCCCTAAGTAAACAAAATTGCTCCTTTCTTCTCCTTTGCGTGGCTGTAAAACCGAGCGTGACCTTCAGCCCGCAGAGAAATCAGAGTCGCTCCCCTTTGCAGGAGAAAGGCTGCTTGTGGCAGTGATAACAGCGTGATCTCTGCCTGCCACCCTTGCCAGGGCTGATCCCAACCCTGCAGCTTCAGCAACGATCCCGGTGGGACTGGCAGGGCCACCCCCGTGAGCCTCTGGCCTCTCCCCGTGGGGATGAAGCCGGTGATTCACTGAGGGGGAATCTCAGGAGCACAAAACGAGGGGGTTTGGGACAGCCAGCCCCTCCAAGGTGTGCACACCTTGTCTGCCCTGCAGCAGAACCTACAAACTTGTTGCATCTCGGCCTCAGCAGGTGGGAAAAGGGCAGGGAAGTGACAATGCTGATGAGATCCATCCTTTATGGCTGGGATGTCCCTCACGGGACAGTAGGAATGGTGACAGGAGGAGGCTGAGGGCACTCAGCTGCCACAGCATCACCCCTGGGCTGCTGTGCTGAGGCTGCTGAGGCAGAAGCCAGCTGGGAAGGGATAAACAGTCCTTCCTTCTCCACATGCCTGATTCCAGGCAGAGAAGGGCTTTATATAGAGGAGGGCTGAGTGCTCTGCAGTGCCATGGCTCCCGCAGTGGCACAATTCCCTCCCCACCCTTTGGGCATTCTCCCCCTGCAGCAAGCTCTCCCTGGCTCCCCTGGGAACTGCCATTTCTCTGGTGGGTGCAGGAGGGGCCTCAGGAAGCAGCCAGCTTCCCACCTCACAAAAAGTCTGGCTCTCACCAAATCACCAAATTTTTTGAAGGACAAAGGCAGGAACCTGTGAGGAGTGACTGCCCGTACCATGGGTGCTGTGACTGCTCTCAGCCTGGGGCTAGGGTGCCCAGGAGGGGGGTCAGGGCTCTCTGGCTGATGGATGTTGTGGATTCACCCCAGGATGATGCCAGCCTGGAGGGCTGATCAGAATCCCACGCCTGGCTGTGCTGCCTCCTCAGAGTGAACTCGGGCAGCTGATGCTGTCAGCTCTTGCCTTGCCTTGGGGGAATGAGCTGGAATGTGGGAGCTGAGCTGGAATAGCCCCTGCTCTGACAAACCATGAATTCAGGACCTGCAGGAGGCACAGCAGGAGGGAGATGTGGGGCTGGAACTGCAGGGACAGGTAAGGTGTCACCAGGTGTGGTGAAGGGAGACAGAACTCTCCATGCCAGTCCTTGGGCAGTGCTGGCATACAGAGGGGACATGGACAGTTCTGTCTTGTTTGCATTGAGGATGTCTGAGAGAGACAACCTTTAATGAAGTGTCAGCTAAGGGGGCTGATGGCAGTGCAGAGGCTGTGACAAGGACTCACTGCTGGAGGCACCGTGGCTGTCACACACCAGAGCAGCTGCAAAGCCACTGGGTCATGGAGGGGAACCTCATCAGTGTCCTGAATGAAGCCCACCAGGCCTCCTTCTCCCTCACTCCCAGCTGGGAGGACACAGGCAACGTAGAGAACTGCCAGGAAAAATCTCTCCTTCCAGGGTGAGCTGAGTGATGTGGGGTGATGCTGGTGACTAAATTAATGCAGTTTACCTTCCCTGCAACACATAATTTCTGTCATGTACCCTCATTTCTGCTGCACTGTGGGGTGCTCTGATCCATCCCAACCACAGGGGATGGATCCTGACAGTGTTGGCACCTCCTGTCATTTTCCAGCTGCCAAGGCTGAGATGCATATTGTACATATATTAAAAATTTTTAAACAAAGTGTAAGTACCTATATATATATATATATATATAAAATAAATTTGTTCAGCCAAGTTTCACCTCCTCCTTATATATATATATGCATGTATTCTATGCGTATAACATATATAGCATATAATATATATTTTGTATATAATTACTAATTATACACATTTGTATATTTAATATATAATATAATGTATATTATGCATATTATGTGATATGCACACTATATATTATGTTATATATTTAATATTTTATATACGCTATGTATGTTACCTATAAAAGTGTATATTATTTCTAATATATGCGTTAATATATTTCATTTATAGGTGTTATTATAGATATATAAGCACACTCTCAGTGCATGGAAAGGTCAGCCCAGCGCTCTGCCAGATGGGCTGGAGCTGACCTTTCCTATTTAACTAAGCCATTGAGTGCCTGTACCCGTGAGGATTCCAGAGCGGACAGCGGAGCGCCGGGCACGGAGCGTTCCCTCAGGAAGGAGGTGCGGGAGCCGCGGCCCGGGCGGATCCTCCCGCCGCCCCCGCCACAGAGCGGGGCCCGAGCGCCGCCGCTGCCGCGCTTCCGTTTCCCCCGCCGCCATCTTCGGCACGGGCACTTCAGCCACCGCCTACACCCCGTGCCTCTCACCGCCGAGCACAAGCGGGAGGCAGCCGCGCTCTGAACCGCCCTCAGGCAGCAGGAAGTGTACTTATCCCCCGAGGAGGGACGTTTCTGCCGCTGTCCTCCCGAGGTACCGGCGCAGTAGGGGCAGGCGGTGAGGGGACGCCGTGACGGGGAGTGCGGTGGCGGCGGTGCCCTCACCTAAGATGGCGGCGGGGGCGGGCTTTTCGCGCCGAGAAGATGGCGGCGGAGGGAGCGGCGATCCGGCGGGGTGGCGGGACGTGCTTGGCTGGGTGAGGGGAGCGGGATGGGACCGTCCCCTCCAGAGACCTCCCCCTTCACAGGGACTTCCTACCCCGCCATGGAGACCTCGGTCCTGCCCTGCTGCATCACAAAGAACCCCCCCAGCCTTTCTCCCTCAGCTCACCCGCACCTTCTCCAGCCAAGGCAGCCCCTCTCCGCCTTGCTCCCGCCCTCATTTTGGGCTCATCCCTCCCCTCCTGCATGAGGGGCCACTGGGTGGGTGTGGGGTGGGGTTACCCGTTGCCTGTCTACCCCTCTGCTCCCCGAGGCAGCCGCTGCTCCATTTTATTTTAATAATCATAACCTCCACCCTCCCGTTCATACTTTGCCGCAGGAATGGAGCAGCAAGTCCATAGGTAGCGGAAGGGTCCCCACCCTCCTCTTCCCCCTCCTCCTCCCCACCCCTTAAGGGGCGGTGATCGCAGCGGAGAGGAAAGAAAAGGATGCCACGGAAGCTCTTGTTGCCTTATAAATCTGTTTTTTCTCACTTTCGAGCTCCCCGGGGGTTGCATGACTCTTTGGCGATGAACGCGGCCAGAAGTGGCTACCGGGTCTTCTCGGCCAACTCCACCGCAGCCTCCACCGAGCTGGCGAAGAAGATCACGGAGTAAGTTGCCTTCTCTTTCAAGTTTCTTTCTCCCCCATCGCTCCGCTGCGCGGGCAGGAGCCCTCCCGAGCGGCTGGAGAAGCTTCTGGCATCCCCCCGCCTTGCCAAGGCGTCTCCTGCGAACACCTCTGTGGAGATTTTGCTCTGGGAATCTTCACCAGCTCTGCCTGAGCCAGCGATGGAAATGGACCCGCCGCTTGCTCCCTTCTTTGACGTCCATTTCACTGCTGGAGAGGCTGGGCTGCAGCAAAAGCTGTTACTTTTGGGGAGGGAGGAGGTGAAACTTGGCTGGACAAACCTCAGAAAAGCTGTTTTAGCTCAAAACTTTCTCCGACTCCTGACCTGGTTTTCCCAACAGCTTCGGTGCTTGGGGCAAGGGGAGTGTCCATGTGCACATCGGCACCGAACCTTGCGCTGACCAGAGCGGCTCTGGGAGAGCTGGGCAGCCTGTGCTGCTTGGTGCAGGGTAAAAGTCTGCCCCGTTTTCTTCAGCCCATCAGTTTAGGCAGAGTTTGACCTTGTCTTGTCCGGGACAGGTGCGCTGGGTCCTGCTGAGTGAAGGCTGTCACAGCTGCCTCCAAAACGGGGCTCTTGGTGCACAGAGCTCTGAGTTTCCCCCAGCACTTGAACTTTGGGGTTGAATGAGTTCGGTTCAAATTGGAGCAGTCCCAGCCAAAGGGACTATTCTGAGAAGGGCATCTGTGTATTGGGCTGTCAGCTTAGAACAGGGTCTGGATTTTCTTTATGCTGTTTCTCAGCTACTGTTCATAGGCAGTTGATCCCAAAATCGAGGGGTCTCAGTGCTTATTTCCCTGCTGCAGGTTACAGCATCCCAGTTATCCTTTCTAGGTGTCTGTGTCCCGTTCCCATCTCCAAGGGTGTGTTTAAATTGGAAGTAGGACTTAAGTACAGGTGTGCTGCCACCTTAAACTATGAAAACACTTTGCTGTTTGTCCTGCTCGCTTAATAAATAGTGTTCAGTCCTTAGCACAGATTATCTCCACGGAGCTGACTTGTCTGTTTGGCTGGGAGGTGTGTTGGATAATAGTGATGAACTTCTTCAAGTGTGAGGCTAAGAGGAAAATCCTTGTGTTTGGGAGTGGAAAGCTTTTTTGGTTTGTTTTTTTTTTTTTTTTTGGCCCATGTGTTCTTGCTATCTTTGGTCAGTTCTTTCGCTGAACTCTGAAATTAATATATCTCTCTATAAAAATAAGTTTTGCTGCAGCAGATGGAACAGAGTTCTGGAGGGCTTGTTCTGTTGCATCAACATAGCACAACAGAATTCCCCTGGGGACGAGCTCCCAGTTCTCAGGACTGGAGGAGCAAACAGGCCATCCTTCTTCCTTGCTCTTTGTCTTAAAAATAACTCCCTTCTTTTTAGAGATGAAATGAGAAGAGACATGCAGAGGCTTCCCCAGGCTGTGGTGCTGACTGGGGTGGTGTGCAGATGTTATCCCAGGGATGCTCTGAGGGGGAAAGAGGCAGGATCTGGATCCAGAATGACCTCTCCATTCCCTCCTCAATCTCTCACCAAGTAAATTTCTAATAGCAGCAATGTGAGGTTTCTGCCTTGGCTCTGCCATCAGTGGGATGGTGGATGCTCTGGTGGTGGCACGAGCACAGCCCTGTGACACACAGCTGCTTTTTAACTGAGGCTTAAGGACATTTATCTTTGCTGTGGGTGCAAAATCTGGAACTCTGTGCAGTACAGATTTGCCCACAGTAAAAAGTCTCCCAAAATTCAAGGTATTTTCAGCATCTAGTGCTGTGTTTTTGCACTGCCTTCCCTTGGGAGCTCAAGGGCTGTTTCAGCTGACCTGTAACACATCCCTTGTTCTTTCAGGTTGCAAAAGATGCGTGGCTGCTGCCTTTCCCCCATCTCACATCTTAGCCTGTTCTTTGCTGGGGAGGTCAGTTGCACCTTTAAATAGAGTTGGAGCAATCTTACAAGGGTGAGTCTGTCCTCTAATATTGTGTGTTCCTTTTAAAGTTTTTTTTATGACCTTGAGTAAAAGTACTAAAAGAACTTTAAAACAACACACAATATTAGGAGGGCCCCTTGAGACACCTGTCCATCTGAGCTCTGTCCTTTACCTGTAGGTGTGAGCTTAAGATCTCTACTTGAGTGGTTCTGACTTATCCTTTTTAAAATCTCAAGCCCAGAGAGGAGCAGTGTGACACTGCCCAGCTTTCAGACACCTGATTTATCTCCTTGCTTTGTTTTCTGCAGAACTTCCAGAGCTGCTTTCATTTCAGGCTCTGAGCATCATGTTCTGGCACAGTTCTGATCTTCATCATTCCCCTTGAGCATTCTCTAGTTATGGGACAGAGATTGATGATCAGTCTTGCTTTCACTTCAGGTTTTCAGAGCTTTATTTGGTGGTAGTGACTGCCAGGGAGAGGAGATGGTTCTGGATTATGAAGACCTTGTGAAACTTGAAATAGTGGATGTTCCTTAGATTCAGCACCCCTGAAACATAAATAAGCCCATATATTTACTTTTCCCTTATGAATTGAGAGTGATGATTATTTTATTTAAAATTCTTTCCATGATGGAAAAAAAACTCTTGCTGTAATTAGGAGACTTGGGACCTGATTACAAACTGCATTTTCAGGGGAGAAAGATAATTTCTGTGACCTAATGGGTCCTAATTCTGGTCCCTAATGGGTCTGTGTGCTGGGGGGAGGCAGACCTAGGAAATCCTTTTGATCTTTAATCCAACAGATGCATTTAGATCTCCCTCTGACTGCAGTGCTTGGCTCAGCAGGTACAAATATTAGATTCTACTCACTGCTTATGTGTTTGGCTTGGAGGGGGGTGGTGATTGAATCTTGCTAATGCCTCCCCAGAGCTCGTGCAGCTCTGTGCTGTGGGATGTGATGCTGTCTCACTGCCAACCCTGGATGTGAGTATTCCAGAGATTCACTCAGTTTGCAGCATGGAAAATGCCGGTGAGCTGAAGGTAAAGCATTGCCATGAGCCTGAACAACATGGAATTAGGAGAACATGGGGATTTGTGTTTGGGCCTGTGGCTGCAGGGAGCTGGGTCACAGCACTAAAGCCAGGGTGGTGTTTTCTGTGTTTGGATGGGAGGGGAGCCCTGCTTTGGGGGCAGACTGTACATTCAGAGGACTTGCAGCAGCCTCCCTCAGCTGAAGGGGGATTTCTGGAAGGAAATGTATTCTTTAGGTGGCAGAGGGGAGTCAGAGCATCTCTGTGCTGTTCAGGTGGAGCACAGAATAAATGAGCAGGCTGGGCTCATGTGGAGCTTTCTGTGCTGGCCAGCACAGCTTTAGGGGGAGGTTCCTTCTCCAGGAGTGGGCTGGTGGGAGCAGAGCAAGATCTGCCTGGTGTTTGCCACTAGCTGGGCTGCATGGCTTTGGTGTGGCTGCAACAAGTGATTCCAGTGGCAAATGAGCAGTAGGGACTTCTGGATATTCTTCAAATATCCAGTTGTGCTGGGTGGATGGAGAGAGGCAAAGGAGAGCTCAGATAGTTTTAAGGATATCTCAACAGATTGTATCCAGGAAGCTGCCATTCCCTTTTCCTTTCCTGGCTGTTCTCATACTGGGGGATTAGGAAGTGCACAGCAGAGCTGCCATTGTGCTGGCTGGACCATGACTGATCTTTATTTAAAGATTTGTTCAAGTTTGAAAAGCAATTCAGAGTCAGGCTGTGCCTTGATTTGGCCACAGTCAGGCACAGCACAGACCCTGTGTCCTCTGCTCCAGCTCCTCCTGAGGCTGCACCATTCCTGGAGTCTGTACATGTGGGCAGAGTTGGGAGTTTGCAGAGCTGAGACCAGGGAAAGTGTTTATAATGAAGAGGATATTGCCAAAATAAAATATCATAATTAAGAGCTTTGTGTGCAGATTTCTCTTCAGATGGAATGTTAGTGCTGTGAGCTGGCCGGAAGCTCCTTTGGAGATAACCTGACAGATGTCTTGGATTCTGGTCACAGAGGGGGACAAGGAAGCACAGCCTTGCTGAGGGCACTGAAACAGGCTCTGATGGCACAGAACACTGGGAGTACATCTGCCCCTCGAAATTGCTTCAGCTGAACGTGGAGTCTCTCTGGCTGCCCTTTGTCTCAAGAGCCTGGTACAGTGATTTTTGAGTCTTCAGCAAAAAAGTCCAGTCTGATACAATGTTTCCTAAAATGCTGCAGTGTGTCACTTCCTTGTTAAACCATAGGTGACTCCTGAGCTGTTTGCATTTAGATGTGAATTTGAGACATGTTTTATAAACACTTTTGTATTCACAGCTTCATATCCTCTTGGCATGTTTTGAGACTGCAGAAAGTTAGATCATCCTTCCTGGGCAGTGTTTACAGATTCCAGATCAATAGGAATTTTTACTGGCCAAATGCTCTGAGTAGGATTTTTAAAGCCATAAAGAGTTTGGTTTGTTTTGGTTTTTTTTCTCTTAGATGCTGTCATGTCCCAGAGGAGTTGGTGTAGTGATGGAGCTAATGTGAGGATAGCAGCTAATTTTGCTTGGAGATGTGATTTATCTGCAGGACTTAAAATGTTATTTTTCCCAGAAGCAGCTTTATCTCTCTGGGTGTGTGGTCTGGGTTCCCTGCAGTGGCACTTTCTCTGTCCTAGGGCAGCTCTGCCTGTGTCTGCATAGGAGTGATCAGTAACTGTGGTAGCCCAGGTTCTTGTGATTATGCTGTTAGTCCTGGGGCTGGATGAAAACAGCCCTTGCTGTCAATTCAATTCCTCTATCCTCTAAAGCACCAACCACTTGGGAGCTTCAGGTTGGAGAGGATTTTGAGAGAAAAGATTTGGGATGGAAGAGAAAACAAGGGAGAGGTAATAGGAAGGGGAAATTTATCTTTGAACTCTGGCTGCTGCCGGGCTGTGTGTGTGCCCTGCCCTTGACTTCCATGCAAATATCCCTTTTGATAAAGTCCTGTGGAATTTGGTGCTTCACAGCAGGAATTGTACCAACAGTCCCCTCTTTATTGTTCTTGACTCAGTCAGGGTTTATCAGACTCCTTCCCTGGCTGATACCTTGTCTAAGTGAGGCCTGGAGGAGGGGATTTGGTGCCAGGTGGGTGCACATACCTCAGCTGCTCTGGGGGAGCTGCCTCTGGACCCTGCTGTGCCTGTGGCTCCTCTGCAGTGCTGCAGGCAGGGCTGCTCTGGGACTTTCATGGGCAGTTTTAGCTCATATCCACTGCTCTTGTTTACTTGTAGTCAGCAGTTGGAGCAGAGCTGGGATTTATTGTCTGGCTAGAGCTGCTCATTTTCCTAAGCTGGCATCTGCCTTGTGTCTGCTGCTCCCTGCACCCAGGTTTGACAACTGAGCTGTTTTAGTGCCCCAAGCCAGGCTGGTTTAGTTCCTCTTGCCATGGGAGCAAATTTGCACTTGTGATTTCTTCTTTCAGCAGCACACAAACTGCATTGCTGCTCTGTGCTGAGTAGGAGAGCACTGGGCTCTGCTTTCTGCTGGCTCCATCATGGAATCATGAAGTTGGAAAAGACCTTTAAGGCTGAGCACAGCTGTTAACCCAGCTCTGCCAAAGGTGCCATATCTCCATGGCTTTTAAACCCCTCCAAGGATGGTGACTCCCACTTCCCTGGGCAGTGTGTTCCAAGGCTTGACAGCCCTTCAAGTGTTTCCTAATACCCAATCTAAACCTCCTCTAGTACAACACGAGAGCATTTCCCCTTGAGCACCCCAAATCTGGTTTTGTTTGCCAGCACTTAGCACTGAAAGTGCCACCTTCCAAGGGCTGTTTTGCTGAGATGAGTCTGCCTGGACTGGTTTTGAAGCTTTCCTTCCTTGCCCTGAGATGCAGGGCTGACTAAGAGCACTTGCACAGGCTCTCCAATGGATTTCTTTTCCCCAGTGCTGAGGTGGGATGGTGCTGTGTGCAGTGAGGTCAGGGCACACATGCCTCCAAGGGGAGCTTGCAAGACTTGCCGTGCAGTTGTGGAGGAACAAGTGTGAGTCATAAACATTTCCCACCACACACTGCTCTGGGCTGGGGGTGTGTGTTTCTGAGCTTGTTTGGACTCAGATGCCTTAGTATTGAAGTGGAGAAGACCCATCTTCCTTGATCAGCACCGACTCCGTTTATTGACTCAATCAATCACTTTTTATAACCGTGTTAATTAAGTTCATGCATATTGCAAACCCGAGCTCACAATAGGCCAGAGATAACACACCAACCTCTCCTTTTGTTTCCAATACCAAGATTTGTGTTCTCAAAACTTACTTTTACTTTCCCAAAACAGCCAAAGATAGAATATCTACTTGTTATGAGAAAGCTGCCTGAGAACTCTGGTATGCAAGGTTCTCAAGGCCTTCATGTTTATCACTTTTACTTGTAATTAAAAACAACCTGAGAACTTCTACTGTTTACAGAAACAGGCTGTGAGAATTTGCTCCTCACAGCTGCCTTCTAAGCCATTTCTGAAAAAATCTCCAACACCTTAGCAGTGATTAGGACTAAGCCTGGTGCTTGCAGATGCCAGACTGTCCTCATCAGGACAGCAAGATCCCACCTGCAAAACTCACCTCTTGTGTCAGTCTGGCCCTGAGGTGCCCAGGCTTGCTGATACTTGACACTGAAGATACTGAGGATGTCTTTGCATTGCAGCTGCAAGTTTTAACCCAGCTGAGCTGAGAGGAGCCCAGGCAGAGATCTGTGAGGCTTGTCTGGCTGCAGGGGATGCTGCATTTGTGCCTGAGCAGGGCTGGTGACAGTCTGGCATGTCCAGCTCTCCAGGGGGATGCTGCACTTGGTGCCTGAGTAGGGCTGGTGACAGTCTGGCACATCCAGCTCTCCAGGGGATGCTGCATTTGTGCCTGAGCAGGGCTGGTGACACTCTGGGATGTCCAGCTCTCCAGGGGATGCTGCAGTTGTGCCTGAGCAGGGCTGGTGACAGTCTGGCACATCCAGCTCTCCAGGGGGATGCTGCAGGTGGTGCCTGAGCAGGGCTGGTGACAGTCTGGCACGTCCAGCTCTCGTGGTGGCAGTTTAGTCACCAGCCCAGCCATTGCAAAACGTGCTGCCAGACACTCAGTGGGCAGGGGGTGTGTGCCAGGACATGCTCTGGAGCCAGCTAAGCAAACATATCCCATGGCATCCGAGTGTCTGTTATCTCAGCTGTCCCAGGCACACTCTCCAGGCCAGCTCCAGCTGGGACCTCCAGCTTTGGCTCACAGCTGAGCCCAGCAGTTGCTGATGGCACAGAAGCAAGCCAGGGTCAGGCTGTGTTGCTTTCACTTCTGACAGCACAGATCTTTGTGACAATTGAAGTGCAGGGCTGAGTTAGTGGCTGAGGAGATGGAGACCAACTGCAAGGCTGTAGACCAGAAAAAAAACCCAGCAGAAGATCTGGACTCTTCTGTTTGGAGTTAGTCCTGATCTGCAGAATTTTGGCACATATCCAGGTAAATACAGTACAAGTACAGGCAGGAAACTGCTGCCACAGTCAGCGTGGTGAACAAAGGTCTTTTTCAGGCATAAACTGTTTCCTAATTCATTGTGTGGCCATGGCCACAGAGCAGATCCTGGGAGAGGAGGGAATTGCCCCACTCCATCTCACTTGGCCAAAGCATCTCCACTGCTGGCTCAGGTTAAAGCACAACAGCCTTTAAGTACTTACTAATGGATTACTTGTCAGTACAGTTAAATACTGAAGTGTCACCTGAGGGAAAAGTCTGCATTTTGGAGCCTTTTCAAATGCTCTTCAAAGTCAGTCTTTGTTTTGTAAGAAAGAAATTAAAAAAGAGAAGGAGGGTGACTAATCTTTGTTGCGATGAGTGTTGTAGATTTGATATTTGAGAAAAGGAAGGAGTAATTTGATAAAATAAAAAACCTGAAGTTAAAATCTCATTAATCATTTGAGTTATTTCAAAAGGAAGGTTCAAGGAGAAAAAGGAAAAGAGGTGGGAGTCAAAAGAAGTGACTCAGGTGCCGTTAATTGAGTCTGAGTAAATCATTGAACTCTAGTTGCACATCAGAGCTGCCCGAGGGGTCATTGCAGAGGCTGGCAAGGTGTCCTTTGCCATCAGGATCACAGCCTGTGGTCACTCCCACAGCTCTGGGCACAGCAGTGACCTGCTGCAGAGCTCTGTGTCCCAGGGCCCCCTCAGGGCCACCAGAGACCCCCAGGGAAGGGAGGATGATGTAGTTCTGCAGCCTGGCTGCCTCACTCGGCTCCCTCTTGGGCAGTGCTGTGTTTTGGTGGTGTGTGACCTGGTCCAGTCCTGCTTGGCAGCACAAACTGCTGCTTCCTCCATTTCTCCATGTCTAATGTCCTTTTCTTCTTTGCAGGCGTCTCGGTGCTGAGCTGGGGAAATCTGTGGTGTACCAGGAAACCAATGGAGGTAAGAGAAATCTCTGCTATTTGCAACTGTTTTGAGGTAATCTTAGAAACGCTGGGCACCTCCATTGGCCAGACCTGTCTAAGAAGTGCAGTGATTCAGCTGTGATGTTGCTGCTGCTCCTGGCACTGCTAAACCTCCAAGGCTGACCTTGGACAAGGCAATTAAACATGTTTCTTGTTTTCCCTGGTTATCTTGTTTGTCTGCCCATCTGCAAACTCTCCTCTAGAGTTCTGCCTCAGGTTTTAGCTGCTGCCAAATCTTTTATGCTCTTATGCTGAGCAAAACATCTCCAGATTTAAAAGTAATGCCCTGCTTTTTCAGTGTCTGCCTTGTGAGCTTTTAAATTATCCCTTTCTTTCAGCCCTTCCCTGTCACACAGAATTTACAGCTGCCCTTGCTTTTAAAAGTGCAAATTCATGGCTGTGCTGGGGAAAACCTCTTGGAGGTTGCTTTTGTTTTTAAGGAGGTTAATACTCTGCAAGTGACCACTTTCAGATGCTGGGCTAAAACACAAAGGTATTGGCCAGCAGAGTTCTGTGGCCAAGAGTCATTTACTGTTTCAAGACCTCTGATACCTTGTTTGCAAGAGAGAGTAGAACCAGAGAGCTGCTACAGACTGGAGGAAGGGATGGAGGGTTTGTGGGGGGCTGCTGCTGTTTCAGCCAGGATGGGCCTCACAGTGGGAGAGCTGCTGTGCTTGTGCTTGGGCTGCCTGGTGCATTCCTGCCCAGCAGAGCTCGCTGCCCTTTGGGCTTGGTTTTAAATCAATTAAAAAGGTTGCTTGCTCTGAGGTCTGAAGTGGTTTTTCATCACTGCCCAGCAAATGAGTCTGCTCTCAGCAGAGCCCTGTAGGGTCACTGCCAGGCCAAGGCAATTGGAATTGCACAGCTGAGGAGCTGTCTCTCCTCCTCCTCCTCACCCCTGCCCTCCAGCTCAGTACTGTGTGGGAAGGGAATGGCTGAGGGAGGCACCTTGGGGAACCTGCAGTCATTGTTTGGCTTTGAGAGCTGCTCCAGGCTCAGCTTCAGGAGGGACATTGAGATGCTTGAGCGTGTCCAAAGGAGAGCAACGAGGCTGGTGAGGGGCTTGGAACACAAGCCATATGAGGAACGACTGAGGGAGCTGGGGTTGTTCAGCCTGGAGAAAAGGAGACTCAGGGGTGACCTTATCACTCTCTTCAACTTCCTGAAGGGTGGCTGTGGTGAGCTGGGGGTCGGTCTCTTTCTCCAGGCAACAACAGACAGAACAAGAGGACACAGTCTCAAGCTGCACCAAGGGAGATACAGGCTAGAATTAAGGAGGAAGTATTTTACAGAAAGAGTGGTCAAATACTGGAATCATCTACCCAGGGAGGTGGTGGAGTCACCATCCCTCGAAGAGTTTAAAAAAAGACTGGATGTGGCACTTGGTGCCATGATCTAGTTGAGGTGTTAGAACATGGGTTGGACTCGATGATCTTAAAGGTCTCTTCCAACCTAGAATTTCTGTGATTCTGTGATTCTGCCTTTGAGTCAGGGACTGTAGGGGTGGTGCTCAGCAGAGACCTCCAGCCTGTGTCAGTGTTGGAGTGTCTTGAGATTTGGAAGTTCTTGCTCTGAACTTGGTGCTGCTGGTGTTGCCCTGAGCTCTCCAGCCAGCATAGAGCTGATCTCACGGTAAACTGAAAGAGCAAAGTGCAAAAAGTGCTGAGTTACCTTCTTGGAAGTACTGAAGGTTGTTCTGCCTTGGGTGGTTAACTGCTCACTAATGAATGTGCTGTTTACAGCTCTCAGCACTCCATGGAAGCATGAAAATGATTTCTCATTGAGAGTTAGGTTAATTGTCTTCTAAATTTTAAAATTCTAAAATTCTAAATTCTATAAAAAATAAACAGCTATTTCAGCTTGCTTTTGCTTTGTAAATATAGCTAACTCACTGGTGTGTTATGCCAACTGTACCCAGGTCCAGCCTTTGGAAAATCCACTTGGCTCATCTGTGTATGTGCATGCACAAAGGGCAGAGGAGCGAGTCCTCACCTGCCCTGACCAGGGGGCAAGGTTCCTGCTACAGCATGGTGTGTTGTCACTGTCAACCTGATGTTTGGAAACAAATCTGACTCTGTTTTCCATCCTTTGCAGAAACAAGAGTTGAAATAAAAGAGTCTGTCCGTGGACAGGATATCTTCATCATACAGACAATCCCCAGGTGAGGCACTTGTGGCTCAGGTTTGGGTGCCTGGATCAGGATGGTTCAGTGGTTTGCTCACTGTAAAGCAGCACAATGAGCAGTGGAATTGCACTGTTGTCATTGCAGTGACTGAGATTAGGGCTCACATAGTGCTAAGCTGTTAACATTCCCATGGGATTGGTTGCAGCTTCCCATCAAATAGCTGGAGTGTGTCACTTGAGGCAGAACAGAGTGACTGATGCTTTCCACTGAAGCCTCCCTGCTCTGTGGCCTTGCAGGCTCAGCTGTTGGGTGATGTCTGACTGGATTTCCACCCCAGGATGGGGGATTTTCCTCTGCCTCCCAACCACCAGGCAGCAGAGCCTCCATCAAACAGCAGCTGCTGCTTTCCTTGCAGGCTGGATTACTCTTCTCCTTCTGCTGGAGTGGTGTGAAACTGAACTGGTGGAATTCCACAGCCTCCCTCCTGTGCTTTTACAGTTTGTGATGATGGTGGGCCTTTTTGGGTTTGATTTTGGGCTGTTTTAGGCTTGCACTAAGAGAAGTGCTGCAAATAAACAGGGGGCTAGAAAAGCATGGGTAACCCCAGGAACCTTGCTGCCTCAGGAACAGCACCAGGGTGATGGGAAGGGAGCCTACAAATAAATGATAACTTCAAATTGACCTGCTGTGAATAGAGGAGGTCCTTGGTCCTGTTTTCAGGGATGAGGTATTGATATGAACAAACCAAGGACATTCCTGCTCTGATAGCTTTTTCCAAGTTACCAAATTCTGCTCAGATTTTGGAGATCACAAGAAGTAATAAGTTAGCAGAGCTTAATTTTAGCTCAAAAGTAGCAGGGAGCAGAATTGCTTGGATACAGGATTTTTCCTTGCTTGCCAGAGAAGTAGAGCCCACTGAGAATTCAAGTTCATTTCCTCTGTGAAATGCTTGGCCTGTTGCAGAGAAATCAGTAGGACTCCTAGAGCAGCTTACTCACTTGTGGAATTCCTCTTGCAGGCAGAAACATGTTCCTAGGGCTCATCTCTCTCCAGAGAGATGCCCCAAGCGTTTCTTCCCTCAGGGAGCAGCTAAATCTCTGCAAGATGAAAATCCCCTGCTGCAGGATTATGTTTTGGGTGAATGGTGCCATTCTGTTGTCCCTTGTGAAGGAGTTTTCTGGAATAACCTGTAACTGAGAGCTGTGTAAACATGAAACAGATCAAGTGTTCAGAGAGCTAACTCAGGGCATTAGGGACAGGAGCAGTTTTGGGAGGGGAAAACCTCCCCTTTGGTTTTAACTTGTTGATCCCCTTGTTTTTCCATTAACTGAGTTCAGTGATTTGGGCCAAGAAATGGATCTTTTTTTAGCCAGAATGTTCAAGGCCCTCCAGGTGAGGAGCCAGTGTTGTGCAGCCAAGTCATCTTTCATTCCTGAACTGCAGCTGTGCCTTGCTGCATTGCTGGAGAGGACAGGTTCAAGGACATCTCAGTTCTGCAGTGACTTTCAGGGAGCTTTTCAGGAGAGTCAAAACAACAACTGTGGGGAATAATCTAAGAATAGGATTTCTACACTCAGTAGTGGTTTGAAAAGAAAATATTAGGACTTGTTAGTAGACAGGGAAACAACCTTGTTGTGCTGCAGTGTGAATTCACAGTCTGCATCTTAAATGCACAGAGATCACAGAAAGACCTGAATATTTGATACAGGCTCTCTGTCATAGAAGCTGTAGCACAACCAAAAAAAAGAGTGACAAGGACAGTTACCATCCAGGACTGGTGCGTGGACTGGCATTTGTGTGAGGGAAAAATCAAATAGAAAAATGAAGGGCTTGGTGATTTTGTGGTACCATAAAGGCAAAAGGAGCCTTTTAGTGCTGAGTGTTGGTGCTGATTGTTGCAAAGTCCATGGAGAGTTTCTCATAGGGTGTTTGCTCAGCCTCCAGAGCAGGGGTGGCCCAGGCAGGGATCAGGAGCAGCTCTGGTGTGGCCAGCAGGGTGTGGGGGACAGCTGAGCTGTCTCTGAGTGTCCTGGTGATGAGCTGCCAGCCCCTGTGTGAGGTCTTGGCTCAGCCATCCTTGCAGTAACTAACTGAGCATGGCTTCAGGGCTGGAGATGGGGAGGGCAGCAGGGAGCCTGGGGTGCAGCAAGGAGCTGGGATGCAGCAAGGAGCTGGGATGTTCCCTTGGGGTGCAGCAAGGAGCCTGGGGTGCTCCCTTGGGGTGCAGCAAGGAGCTGAGATGCTCCCTTGGGGTGCAACAAGGAACCCTGGGGTGCTCCCTTGGGGTGCATCAGGGAGCCTGGGGTGCTCCCTTGGGGTGCAGCAAGGAACCCTGGGGTGCAGCAAGGAGCCCTGGGGTGCAGCAAGGAGCTGGGATGTTCCCTTGGGGTGCAGCAAGGAACCCTGGGGTGCTCCCTTGGGATGCAGCAAGGAGCCCTGGGGTGCAGCAGAGAGCCTGGGGTGCTCCCTTGGGTTCCTGTCAGGGAGATGCTGGGGCTGGGCTTCTCCACCACTGGTGCCCCTGGCTGGGGTCAGTGCCCCTTGCAGAGGAGCAGGTCAGTGGTGCCTCAGCATGAAACCATCTCAGCCCACCCACCCTGGCCTTGCTGGAGGGACAGACAGACAGACACATCCACCTCTGCCCAGTGCCTGTGGCTGCTGCTCTGCAGGAGCTTCCCAGAGTCCAGCTTGGGGTCCTGCTTGAATGCTGGGAGAAGTCCCCTGCTTGGATAACTTCTCATCAGTGTGGCTGCTGGTGTCCTGTCACAGACATCTTTCATGGAAAATCCTTTCCTTAGGATTTTTCCTCCTGAGAAGCTGAGATGCCTCAGGAACAAAATGTAAACAATGGTTATCTGCTGCTGTGGAATGCAACAGGTGCATCTGGGATTGGCCCATGTTAATTGTTTCTAATTAATGACCAATCACAGTCAGCTGGCTCAGACAGAGAGTCCGAGCCACAAACCTTTGTTATCATTCCTTCTTATTCTATTCTTAGCCAGCTTTCTGAAGAAATAATTTCTTCTATTCTTTTAGTATAGTTTTGATGTAATATATATCATAAAATAATAAATCAAGCCTTCTGAAACATGGAGTCAGATCCTCATCTCTTCCCTCATCCTGAGACCCATGTGAACATGAACACTGTCAGTGTCCTGCAGCAGCACCAGGACTGCTGGTGCCTTTTGAAGCCCCAGTCTTGTTCTCTACCTGCTTTCCATGTGAATATGTGTGGATTTTCAAAGAATAAGTTGAAAAATAATGATGAAAAATACTAAGTTTCTCAGATGAACTTTAAATAAGCTTCAATTTGACCACTTTGTTTTTGTATGACACTGATAGTAGCATCTTTTTCTTCTCTCCCAGCCCCACTGGCACAGCTAAATCACCAAAGGGAAGAAACAGTTCTTTGTTGTCCTGTGTGGCAGGGGGCTGTGTTTTATGTAATTCTTGGCTGGGTGCTCCAGAGCCAACAAAGCTTTCTTGTGTGTAAATGGCATTGTGTGCACAGGCTGCTGGGGCCAGCAGGACAACAGAGACAAAAGAAGGGGCACAAGTGGAGGTTAATTTCCAAAGGAGGGGAGAGCAGTGGGCAAATGGAAATGGTCAGAGGTTTGTCATGGGTCATGTCTCTGGGCATTTGGAGAAGCTGTGTCAGGAGGAAAACAGGGCCTGTGGTGATGCACACAGTGTCTCTTGGTGCTGGCCTTAAGAAATAAAGGGGAACTAAAGGGAACTCAGCTTTTTTTCCCCATCCAAAATTAATTAAAATGCAGATTAATGCACTTTTACTGGGCCACTCCAGTCATTGTGGGAGAGCAAACTGTAAATGGGATATTTCAGTCTCATGACCAGTGACAGGACTCAAGGAAACAGCCTGAAGCTGAGTCAGGGGAGGTTTAGGTTGATATCAGGAAAAGGTTTTTCACCCAGGGAGATGCTGAGCACTGGAACAGGGAAGTGGCCACAGCCCCAAACCTGTGTGAGCTCCAGGAGCATTTGAGCAGCACTCAGGGACAGGGTGGGATTGTTGGAGTGTCCTTTGCAGGATTAGGAATTGTGCTCGTGCATACTCAAACTCAGCATATTCAGTGATTCCTCTGCCTAGGTTACTTTTTTGTTTGGTTGTTTTTTCTTCCAAGAAACAGTCCTCTAGCATTTCCTGTGCTGTTGTTCCTTCCATCTCTAGATCAGCTAAAGAGTGTGGAGATGCTGTTGCCCACCAAAGTGCTGTGTCTGGAGTTTGCAATTGCAGCATTTCTTAAGGCAGGAAAAATAACCTGCCTTACACTGTTAAAGAGGAAAATACCCTAAGAAATCCAGTGTGGATGAAGTTATGTTGGCTGCATGTGTGCTGCTTCTTTAAAAGCCTATTTTATTTCAAATTACACTGGATCAAGTGACATTTGTTCCAAAGTAAATTCTATTAAAAGCCTTTTTTGTCAGATTATGGAGGGAAATCATCATTCACCATGTGTTAGAATATAAAATCAAATTCCAGCCCACAGCTCTTGAGTGCTGGTGTCATGTCCTGTATGTGTGAGTGTTGATTGTAATTTGTTGTGGCGTGGTGGAAGGAGCTGTGTGGCTGCAGTCTGGGTCTGGCATACATTAACCTGAGATGCAGCATTATTTCCTTGGGATTTTGGTGAGGGCTAAGCTGGGTATAAATGGAAAAGGAGTTGCAGTGGAAAAACACCTGCTAATATTTGGCATTGTGTTCCAATCTCCTAGAGATGTGAACACTGCTGTCATGGAGCTGCTGATCATGGCCTATGCACTGAAGACTTCCTGTGCCAGGAACATCATTGGGGTCATCCCCTACTTCCCCTACAGCAAACAGAGCAAAATGAGGAAGAGGGGCTCCATAGTCTGCAAGCTGCTGGCTTCAATGCTTGCCAAGGCAGGTGAGTGTCCCAGGGAGCAGCAGCACAGCAGCTTTGGTGCTGCTGGGCATCCCAGAGCTCATCTGCCCTTCCATTCTCCTGGTTGATGTGGGGATGTGTTGCTGAGATCTTGAGCCAGATTAAGAAGTTGATTTTCTTCAGCTTTCTCGTGTTTCTTTGTAACTTGCACCTGGGGAGGTGGCCTAGAAATGTTACAGTGAAATCCAGTGTCAGCCCAGTGCTGTGGCATCACATGCCTGCTTCTCATTATGGCTGTGGAACTTTCTGTGTTCATCTGTTCATGATTATTTTATGCCAAGGCATAATAGTCTGAGTAATAGCTAAAACAGTCTGGAAAATGGAGATGCTGAAGGAACTCCAGCCACGTGGGAATATTTTCAATAAATTGTTGTCTTTTTTTCCCCCTTAGGTTTAACACACATTATCACTATGGACCTTCATCAAAAGGAAATCCAAGGCTTCTTCAGCTTTCCAGTAGACAACCTGAGAGCATCCCCTTTCCTGCTTCAGTATATACAGGAAGAAGTGAGGTTACTCTAGTTCTGTGTATATCAACTTGTCTGAACTCATTTTATTGTCATGCCAGCATTGGGGCTGTCCTTAAGTAGAGGTGATGGTGTCAGTTGAGGTCAATCCTTCTGTTAATGAATTCTTTCTCAGGGAATACCTATTGCATGTTTCATGGGCAGATGTTGCATTTCTCTGACTGGATGGAAACTGAACTGCAGCACAAGCAGGAGAGGAGCTTGCTCTCTGTGGAGTTAGTGCCATTTGAGAGATGCTGCTTGTGCCTCTGCCTCTAATCACCTCTGAAATCCTGTTAAACTGCTCCCCTTCTCCCTTTGTGCTGTCCTGGATTTCTGTCTGCTCTGAATTATTGATAGACTTTGTCTTGGGCTGAGTGTAGGAGTGCTGAGCACAGCAGGGCTGGGAGCAGGGCATGGAGGTTTTGTTCTCCATGTGCAAAAGATGATTTATTCCCATATGGAGAGTGCAAGGCTTCCCCATATGGGAAGGGTTAAACACAGTGAACATTCCCACCTTTGCAGAATACACAAATTAGAAGCAAGTGCAGTTCCTCTCTAGTTTCTTGTTACAGAATGATTATTTGGTTCTGGGGAGGAGGATGGGTGAAATTATTCAGCCATGTATCAAACCAGTTACTCCCTAGGAAGAATATATTTTTTAAATTAATTAACTTTTTATCACATCCAGATTCCAGATTACAGAAACGCAGTTATTGTAGCCAAATCTCCTGGTGCTGCTAAAAGGTAAATGGATCCTTTGCTAGCTGGTTAAAAGTTATTTGGAAAATACCTGAGCTGGTGGAAGATATACCAGGGAAAGTATGGGAGGGTGGCAGATGGGTTGAGAATCTGGTCATAATTCTTTTGTGGCTGGAGATGGGATGGACATGGTGCAGATAGAACTTTGTATTCCCACCCCTATGGGTGTAACTCTGGCAGTCTCACTGAGATGGTTCAGCTGGGGTTCACCTTGCTGCTGGAGTTTCAGCAGTGCCTGACCATCTCAGAAAGAAATTGGAAACATGGAAGGAACACAGGAGAGCCTGTGGTGGAGCCAAGGGGCAGAGTGGGATATTAATAAGGAATGAAGAATCCCAGCCAGCGAGGTTCCTTGCAGCGAACCAGCCGCAGAGGTGCAGCCTGTGCTTGCTGCAGCTGTGGGAGAGCCTTGCTGTGGTGGGCTGTGAGCTGCCCCAGCCCAGCAGGTCCCTGAGGGGCTGCTTTGTCTCTCAGGGCTCAGTCCTACGCCGAGAGGCTGCGCCTGGGGCTGGCAGTGATCCACGGCGAGGCGCAGTGCACCGAGCAGGACATGGACGACGGGCGGCACTCCCCTCCCATGCTCAAAAATGCAACTGTGCACCCTGGCCTGGAGCTGCCAGGTAAGATCAAGCTTCTCTGCTTACCTTTTGGGAGGGGGGAAAAAAAAGGAAAGTTTGGTGGGAAATTTCTGTTGGTTTATCTGTGTGGGTGTAACCAACCCAAAGGCAGTTAGACCAGTGGGATTTTTTTTTCATAGAAAGGTTGATATCAGTGAGTTGTGGGAGAGGTCACAGGGGAAGGTTTTTATTTAACTCCTTCTGGCCATGCAGAGCATCAGTATTTTCTCCATGGCTCTGCCTGCTCCATAGTGTTAGACTGACAAACCTCTGATAAAGGTGGTGCTTTTACAGTGTTCAGCAACAGAATTCATTGAGCTGATGAAACAAGGGGGATGTAAAAGTGTAAGTAATGAGATAGCAACCACTGAGCCAGGCTGTTGGCTCCACTGGGGAGGGGAGGGCTGGTCTTTGTCTTCCCTTCTCTGCAGCCATTGTTACTGCTGGAAATCTTCACCTTGGCACCCAGATGATCATATTCCAATGTCTGTTTTGACAAGGATTTGAGGTTTATGTGGCTGGGGTGAGTAGGTTCTCCAAGAGCATTGTTGACTTGCTTCTGAAGCTCTTGCCATTGATTTGGGAGCTGAGAGCAAAAGAAAAAGAGGAAACTTTTGTGTTCTGGGAAATGCCATCCTCAGGATTGCTTGTATTCCTGCAGCAGCCAAATACCAACAGTACAATCAAAATTCAGCTCCCTTTTGGGAGGATTTCTGCTTTCTAGGCAGGACAGAAATTGAGAGCAGGAAGGTGGCTGAGAAGTGCCCGTGGGAAAGGCTGTGTGCTGCTGTGTGTGGCAACACCAGCAGTGGTTTGGGTTGCTGATAATCATCTAATCTTTGGGAATTTAGGGAGAACATCCAGCCAGTCAGTGGGCAGCTTGTGGAGGGGAGGCAAGTAAGACTGCAGGCCTTTTACATCACCCCAGCTGTGTCTCACTGCAGTACAATCAGTTAAACAGTGCTGTTGTTGCTGGTGAAACTCCTCTTGGGCCTTGAGGGGCAGGTGGGGTTTGGCAATGAAGTTTGGGGCTTTATTGTTCTCCTTTTGACAAGAGGATTTTTTCCTGCCTGTCCAGGAAAGCAGGAATTTGCATGGTTATTCTTCACTTTCTCCTTCCCCTCCTATTCTGGAGGATGCTGTCCTCCAGAATATCAGTAGCTGACATGTGTCTGCTATGGAGGAATTGATGTGATTGTAATTTTATTTCCAGCCATGTCACTTCTGAGAAGCTCAGCTGTGGAAGGTTGTGCTGCTGGAGAACCCTGTAAATGGTTGCTCATACAGAAATGTGCCCTTGTCCAGTTTAATTATGAATCCAATGGGAAATTGTTTTCAGTCCTCAGCTATCCAAACACAGATTAATTTGCTGTGTATCACCACTTTCTTATTTTATCTCCTGCTGCACAGACTCAGCACTTGACCAATGACCTTACATCCCAGCATGCCTAAGGCACAGTGTAAAACAGTTGAGCTGTGGCTTGGCAGCTCTGTCATGGGGTGGGTTGTGAGGCACACTTGCCCAAAACTCTCAGCAGAAGTTGCTTTTCTCTGCAGTTTTCTAACCTGAGAGATACCTGATTTTGAGTGAGCTGGGTTCTGGAGGTGCAGAATTGAGATTATCCCTGTCTAAAAGCAGTCTGTGCATTCTGGTTGTGTCACAGTCTCTGAAAGTGCAGCTGGGATGGCAGTGCTGTGGGTGTCTGTGCTGACCCTCTCTGCTGTGCCTCATTTCTTGTCCAATTCAGGCATTTTCAAAGCATCTTCCCACCTCAATGTCACATGATTCCAAACCCTCATTCAGCGGGTTTGGAAACTCAGGGTTTCCTGCTGGTGAAAGCTCTGAGGGCAGAGTGTAGCAGGGTTCAGCTCTGTGGTTGCTTGTGAGAGGTCAGACACGTGCTGCTGCTCACAACTGGATATTCCTTACACCAAAACTGCCCTCACACCCTCTGATTGTCGGAACAAAAGTGATCTGTGAGTCTGCCTGGCTCAGCAACCAAACCTGGGCATGGCAGGTGGGAGCTTGGGGATGTTCCTGGGACTTCTTGTGGGACATCCCACTCTGGGCTACAACCAGATCAGTGTGGAGCATCCCAGACTTGGCAGTTTGTTAGAGGCAGGAGAGAGGTGAAACCTGTGCTGGGGAGCAGCCCCACAGCCATGGCTCATGCTCTGTGCCATTCTCCATGGGCTTCCTGCTGAACTGGCTGGGCCCTCTGTCCTGGCATGCACCTCCTCCCCCTGTTCTAGCAGGGATCATGTGCCTCTAATTAATGAGTGCTAGGCAGTGTAATGGCTTAGTTATTGTCCTCTGAGTGTGGCCTGATGTGATATTGTGATTCGTAGGGAGCCACAACAGAAAAACGCCAGAGGTGCTTCTGATTGCATTTCAAATGCTTCACTAGAGCAGCAGCAAGAGCCCTCAGCAGAGCAGCCCCTGGAATCAGAGCCTTGGGGGCAGGATGTCACTCCAAGGTTATTCCCTTTGATTTGTGCCTTTGTGTCTCTGAGCTTGCAGCTGGCTCGGGGCTGTGCCTTAACAAATGCACGGGGGCTCTTTGCCTGTTTCCTGGAGAAAAGGAGTGGGGAACCATCTGTTAAATCATTCCAGAGCTAATGGTCTGCTTGAATCCCAGAGCCCAGCAAACTGCCACAAAGGGAGTTTGGGGGAGAAACTGGAGTGACCATGGCTCTGCTCCTATTCCCTACCCCCATCTTGCCTGTGTTTAGGCTGGGCACAGGGGTGCTTGCTGTCCTTCCAAGGTTATCTCTACACAAAACACTTCATTCTTGAGCAGCCTTTTGCTCCCAGGCTCTGATGGAAATGCAGCATTATATTTCTTGGTGATTGTCACTTGAATTTGCACTGTCAGCTCCAAACAGAATTTATTTTAGTATTTCTTAAGCTGGTTTTGACCACTTAATTAAAGCAACATGTTTACACACCTGGGAATGTTCTTTCTTAGTGCCAGTGATCCTGCCTTTAACATGTGGTACTTTGGTGTATGTTATGCACATCTGAATGAAAGTATTCTTTGAAATTCTTGTTTTATAAAGAAATGGTGGTTGGTCTAGTTTTTTCTCTTTTTTTTTTTCCCCCTCAGAAGCTACAGATACCACAAGCATCTTTTCTTACTCTCCAGAAAAAGTCAGCAACTCTTTAAACCAAACTTGTACATGATCCAAGGGGTTACACCATACAGAAATACCAGCATGGCTTATTTCTGTTCTCTTCTGTCTACAAACATAGAGGGTTTGTGTCTGGGAGGAAAATATTCTTTTATTATTTGAATCATTTCTCAAGGCACCTCCTCGTAGCAGTTCTGACTTGCACATCTTGATATGTTCAAAGACTCTGAAGAAGCTGCCTGCACTAACCCTTGTGTAGACTCTCATCACCTTGGAGCAGTTGAGATTTGATGTGGTTGTGGGTAGATCCTTGGCTTGCAATTTTTTTTTCTTTTTTTTGCAGAGAAAATTGAACAAGGAAAAGGGAGAACATCTCTTTAAGATCCGGGTAGGTCGACACGTTGCCTACCATTCTTTAAAAATAAACCAAAATTGAAATACAGCTTTTAAAAAACCAGACAGAGATGCAAAGCACTGCTAATGTTGCTGGTTGCCATGTTAGCCTTTAAGCATAGCAAGGAATGTGTCTGCTTCCTTCATGGAGTAGAAGGAAGCTGATTTGCTGAAACTCCATATCTCTGTGAGTAAAACAGTGCTGAATTTCAGCTCCCCAGGCCTGTTCACCATTTGTGTAGAAAAGTTTCCCCTGAGCTGGCTGTTGTAAACAGAGATGGCACTCATCACTGGATACACACAGAGGCTGGGATGGCAGCCAGGTGAATCCTTTTGATACTTCCCAGCTCCCACCAGGAGCTCCATTTCTGTCCAGACTAGACAGTAAACTCGTAACTAATCTGAGCAGGTCAGTAGTGCCTGGAACTGGAATTTATGATCTGCTTATCTCTGGTGGTGCTTAATCTTCATTTATTATAAAGAATCTTCCTTCTCATAAGAATATTTTTCCTTCAGGATTTAGATGTGACTTTGCATTTGGTAGGAGACTCAGAAATAACCATGCAAGGGAGGCTGAGGAGTCTGTGCCATGAAGAGCTGTTGATTAACTCTTCAGTCCAAGGTAGTTGTGACTTTAACTGCAAAACCTGGCAATAAGTGATGGGACTGTGGGCAAAACAGAATTACTGGACACCTTTTATGCAGTTTTGGTAGCTTTATGGCAAACCAGCCTGTGGAGTAGGTCATGGATGTGCAGAACAGCTCTACACAAGAATCTTGGAAGTTGTGGTGTTTATAATTGCTTTCATCATATCCCTCAGTGTGAGTCACTCACCCAGCTGTGCTTGCACTCTAAGCATTCCCAGGCACTGGTGAGATATGGGAATGCTACTGGATCATCCTGCTGTGCAGGATGGGGAGTTTGATGGAAGACTTTTTTGGTGAGGAGAGCAGAGATCAATATTTAGACAGGCTTTTTGCTGAGCAAAGGCTTTGTGTTCTCCTGCTGCTCAGGTATTACATTGAAGTGGATTATCCTAAAAGAGAAAAATCTTGCTTTGTGTGAACTCCTTGAGGCACTTGAGAAGCCTCTGTGGCCAGAATCCTGACAAGACCTGAGCTTACAAAAGGAGGGGGCACCAAGTGCCTTGGTAGGACACTTTGCACTCACTGTGGAGAGGACAAAACAGGGCTGTGGGGTGGGGAGGGGGGCCAGGTAAGTGTTACAAAATGCTGGAGGTGCCTCTTGGCTTCAGTGGTTAGATCAGCCCAGATTGTCACCTACTGACACATGTGTGCCCACCCCAGTGTCCTTTCCATGCTGGAGGGTTTTGTGCCAGCAGCCCATGGCAGGTGAGAGGTTTGGCAGATGGACAGCAGGGCCCTGGCCTGTGCTGGAGCTTGGTTGCTGTTTGGTGTAAGTCTGAGGGCTGTGTTACATCTGAACACTCTCAGTGCATCTCAGATCTCTGGTGTTTTCATGATGCTGCTGGAACTTTAGCAGGGTGTGGCTTTGCATGGACCCTGTCAGTGCAAAAGTAGTGTCAGGAGGGAATGGAACCTTATTTCCCAGTACATCTCTTCACTGTGTGCCAGCTAGCACAGCCTGTCAGTGTGTGCTTTGATCCAATTGCTGGTTGCACTGAGCTTGTTGAACTGAGTTTCAGCTGGATTTTGTCCTACTCTTTCCATTAATCCACTTAAAAATAATCAGCAAATTTGCTTCTGCAAGCTTCCTTAAGCATTCTTGGCCTGAGCAGGTGGTATTAAGGTTCTTACACCCTCTCAAAGACCCCTCTGTGTTTGGTGATGTGAGAAAGCAAATGAGCTGCAGTGCAAGTCTCTGGTCCTACAGATGATTTATTGAGTCCAAGAGGTGAAAAGTTGCACCTTGTAAAGCACCTGCCCTTTGAGAGGTGCTGCTTGGAAATGCCCATTTGTTGTTCCCAGACGTGGAATGGACCCTTTTTCAAGTCCTGTGCTGGAGCACAGAGAAGGTCACTGATATTGCCCATAAACCAGGTGCTGCTTTGTAACTCTCCTTGCACAGGGGTCTGTTAGAGAGTTGGAGTTGCTTTCTGTTTCTGAGGTCAGTACAAAATCCCCACAGAAACAGAATTTCCTCTTTATGCAGCAGTGTTGTTCATTTGAGGAGAAAGGTGATGGTTAAATGAGTTCCTCACTTAGGTGGGTGTCAGGATCATGTCAAGCACATCTGTGTCTGCATCAGTGTAAGATGTTTAATGGTTCAGCCCCTTGTCTGGTGGAGCTGTGGGGGTTTGACTCAAGCCTGAGTCACCTGGACTCTTTTTTTTCCCTTCTTCTTTAGTGATGATGGCCAAGGAGAAACCGCCAATAACTGTGGTTGGAGACGTTGGAGGAAGGATTGCCATCATCGTGGTATGAGTGTGAGGGGGACAGGTGGGGGGTGGCTTCCTCACAGCATCTTTGCTTCAGCTGTTCCATCCCTGAGGGTCACAGGGATGCCTGGTGTAGGAGTGGGAACCTGGTTTTTAGACACTCTTTTCTCCAGTAGTGCTGATGGCTTTGGTTATTTCAACTTTCTGTTGAAAACCATTTGCACTTCAGCTCTTTAAGCCCTAAAATGTCCTTGCTGCCTTGATTGTGTGTGTCAGATGTCTGCAAGTAATGAATAAATCCAGGGCACACAGAAAACTCCTGAAGTGTTAAAAAACCCCAAACAAAACACTTGCCAAGCCTCTCTTACTTGCTATGCCATGCTGCAGTGTAAGTAATCAACATGCAGCTCCTGCCCCATGCAAAAATACTCCTTGCTGATGATAAACTGTGAGTGCATGTGCAGGGACTGATTTGTTTCCAAGACACAACATTTGTTCTCCACACTAGCAAAAGGGTCATTAAACCAGGGAAATAGCATTCACAGATCAGTCATGCACGTGGCTGTCCTCATCAGCAGCTGGAGTGGACAGGGATTCTATTTTTCATCTGTGTGCATGGCCAAAGCTGCAGTAGCCTGCAGATCCACTCCTACCCTGCAGGCTCTGAAAACCTCTGGGTTTGATGTTATTTCTGTTTCTGCTCAGGATGACATCATTGATGACGTGGAAAGCTTTGTAGCTGCTGCAGAGATCCTGAAAGAGCGTGGGGCCTACAAGATTTTTGTGATGGCAACTCATGGGCTCCTGTCAGCAGATGCCCCTCGTCTCATAGAGGAATCCTCCATTGATGAGGTGAGGCTGCTCTCCAGACTGCAAAGCTGGGGTGGCACCAAAACTCAAAAATTGATGTCCTTCCCAAGGCACGTAGCTCATGTCTGGAATTACTCATTTAATCAGGTGCTTTCAGTTAGCTGGTTCTTCACTGGAACACACACAAAAAAAAAAAAGTGTTTGTGATTAATCCTTGCTCAGATCAGATCTGCTTCCCTCTAGTGCATTTTCTCCCCAACAAAAATATTAGTCATCCCTGCCTGGACACTTCCCTCCCTGCAGCTGGGGCTGTGTGGCTGCCATCTCACTGTGAACCCCTCTCCCTCAGCTGATCAGGGGCTGCTGCTACATGAAGAGGACAGGATTTCAAACTTAATAATAGATATTGTGATCTGAATGGAGCCCATCAGCCTGTTAGAGAGTGCTGGTTATGCACTCAGTATTAGACTCTGTGATCTGAGTGGACCCATCAGCCTGTTGGAGAGTGCTGGTTATGCACTCAGTAATAGATCCTGTGATCTGAATGGAGCCCATCAGCCTGTTGGAGAGTGCTGGTTATGCTGGTCCCCTCAACAGACTGTCACAGAGGGGAGACCATTTATTTTAATCTTTTTTCCTGATATGCAGAACAGACTGTCACAGAGGGGACACCATTTATTTTAATCTTTTTCCCTGATATGCAGGGAGTTCTCCCCCTGAACTGTGGAGCAGCAGCGCACACCCTCAGGGTGGCTGCTCAAGGAGGGTGAATGTTCCAGCAGCACAACTTCCTTTCCTTTCTGGCCTTCCACAGGTGGTGGTGACCAACACTGTTCCTCACGAGGTGCAGAAGCTGCAGTGCCCCAAGATAAAGACTGTGGATATCAGTTTGATCCTGTCTGAGGCCATCAGGAGGATCCACAACGGCGAGTCCATGGCTTATCTCTTCCGCAACATCACCGTCGACGACTAAACCTGAGCCTGCCCCTGTCCTGGATTCCACAAGAGAAGGAAATCTGCATGGAAAGGCAATACCATAAAACATAGGCATAACACAGCTGTTTATTTTTGTAGGAGTGTTGAGGTTTTCAGGGTCTTGAGCCGTGAGATCTAATAGAAAAAAAAAAATCAACCTGACCAGCACTTTACAAGTCAATAGAAGGGGCCACTGGCAGTGGGGGGAATTACACCTTAATTGAGAGAGATGGAGGAATGAGGTGGTGTTGAATTTTTAAGTTCCTTTAATGATTTTTTTTTAGTGTGTTTTCTCTTGCCCTGTAGGGGCAGAAAGAAAAGCTAAACAGAAGTAGCTGTCAGCTTGTGAGAAGGGAACAGGGACTGCTCATTGCTGTGTGGGCAGTGAGAGCAGCCTTTGGGGTTGTTTCTGCCTGTGTCTCACCCCAGAGCATGGAAAGGAATGTTCAGGCTGTGCTGCTGGCAGAGCTGAGCCCACAGCAGCTCTGTGCCAGCTCAGGGGCCTCTCCTCTCCTGCACAGCAGAGCAGGGACTTTCAGCAAAGCTCAGTTAGCAGAACATCCCAAAGGACAGCTTAGGGCAACCCATGGGCAGGGCTGGTGCCATCCCTGGGGCAGGGAGCTGGGAAAGGCTCCTGTCTGTGTCCCAGCAGAGCAGGAGTGCTAGATAATGTGTTGGCCTTTTCATTTTGCAAGCTTTGGATCATTATTGCTCTTCAGTGATGAATCATGCGAGGGTCTTGCTCCTCTCTGGGACATTTGTCTGCACTGCAAAACCAGGCACGATTTTTGGAGTTGCCTGGGGCTGAGTTTGTGGCAGAGTCTTGTGGGGAAGGGAAGTTGGAACAATATCTGCTTCTAATGCAGCTGTGCTCTCCAAAACACTAACACTGAACCTGCAATAAAAAGTGTAAGATTTTTCAGCTTTGGTGCTTCCTATGAATGCTGTGCCCTCTGAGGAGCTGCTGTCTGTGTTCAGTGGGGCTGTTGCTGTAACAATGCTCAGCTTGCAGCCTTCTTCCATGGGGAAGTTGGACTGGCTGATCACTCCTTTCTTGAGTGATACTAATTTTTGGGTGGAGGGGACACTTGAGGAAGCAGCACAAGATGCATGTGGAAGGCTTTGTCTCCAGGATGACATAAGGATAAATTCCCAAACTGATCTTTCCCCTTGATGAGACAAACACACTCCTGAAAAAACCTACCACTGGTCTGCTGATGTGAGGGACAAATAAAAGCTGCTGGGAGCAGCACAGGAAATGTTTAATTGTTCAGTTTTGGTTATCTTATACATTCCAACATATAAAATGTGCCAAGGGGCCAGCAGTGACTGAGCAGGACAAACCTTGAATAACAGGCAAACCTTGGCATGGAGTGCTTGGGCCACCTTCAGTATCCAGCACAGATTAAACCTCCATGCCAAATTCCATGAGGGATGTGCAGAATTGGATGAGGTTTCAGAGCAGAGGATTGAGCTGTGTGCCCTGGGCCTTTGTCATGAGTGAATGTTTTATGGATGCTAAAGAATCACCAGCTAAGGTATCAGCAAGACCAGGTTTAGTAGAGAAGTGAAAGTTCCACAAAGTTGTTGGCAAGGTTCACTCTACTACTTACAACATGGTAAAAGCAAACTAAAATATAAAACCAATCAAAATTAATCAAAAAATCTACATTGAGGCTGGGGAGGGGGGGAAGGGGAAGGGTAGGAAAGGGCAAGGATAAAAAGGAAACACAGGATGAGTCACAAGGCTCAGAGCAGACCCCCTTGCAAAACTGAGCCCCAGACTTGACCAGCAGTTTAGGCCCAAAAGTTTAACAGCACTGAACAGCAGAAGCTGTTAAGCTATTGCTTAGGCTGAAATTTAACAATTTCATATAGCATTTACTTTAAAATCTAAAGTACTTAATATAGGAGAGCAGCATTCACAGTGTATTTGCTGCAGTGCATTCCCACTCACACACAGCCATGAAGGGGTCTGTACAAAGAACCTCTGAAGAATTCCCCTCAAGCTCCTGGAAATACATCAGATATCTTTGCATCTTCTCAACAGGCAAAGAGTTGAGCCTCAAGGAATGGTCATAGTTCCTCTCCATCCTGGCCACAATTCAGGTCAGCAGCTTTCTTTGAAAGTCTGATAACAAAAATGTTGTTCTGCTCAGGTTGTTAATCAGGCAAGAAAAGCAGTTTCCAAGGCTGTTTGTTAAGAACCAGGAGTTTGTCAGACAGCACAAGTTCCTGGGAGCAGACAGTGTTTCTGATAAGATTGGGAGTTGCTCAGCCCAGGTGCTGTTCTCAAGGCCTAACAAGCATTTCTGAGATCATAGGGCAGCTCAAGGGATGGGGGAAGGCAGCACCAGAATCCACCCTGTGACTAAAAACAACTTGTCCTGCTCCACAGAGTGGCCCTGTGGTCACCTCTTGCCTCTGTGCCTATAAACAGGGATTTGTTATGTCCAACTTAAAATTTGTGAGAAATTTTCAATCAGGTTAGCTAAATACTGTGATTTTTAAGACTGTTGAATGTGAGGGAACAATATTATGTATGCAAGGACATCTGTGGGACAGTGCTACCTGTCTAGCTAATATAAACACTTCAGCATACAGAACACTACAGTACATTAAACATAAAATGACAGAAATCAGCAAAATTACACCAGGATGTAGTGTTAGATCTGGAATTCCTGTTGCAGTAGGTGACCACCCAAACACAATCCCACCAGTGAGTTCTCCATTTCTCATCACATGGTATATCTGTTCTGTGCTTGATGAATAGTGGTGAGCTCTGTGTCCATTGCTTCACACACCTTCCAGCAGTGAACACAGCTCTTTGTGCTGCAGTAATTTTTGCACCAGTGCAAGGTTCATTCCAGTGGGGGTGAGCAGGAAACCTTGCTGGGATGTGGAGGTAGATTGTAACAATCCATGAGTTGGGACAGAACTGAATAGTTGAAGTCACACCCTCTAATTTTGGAGAAAACTACAAACCTAAATATTTGAATCATGGTTTATTTCTATAGTGGTGTGGTCTCTATGGAATCACAAATAGTTTTTACTCTTCCCAATGTACATAAATACAGTTACAAGCATTTCAGCAGGGTGTATTTCAAAATGACAAACATTTTGTTCAGTGCCAAGACAAATGTCTTGGCCATTAGCATTGGTGTTACTCTCACAAATAAATCCCTGTTGTTCCTGTACAACACACACATCAGCATTGACAGCTTGCCATTTGTTCCCATTTTGCTGGCCTGTGCTCTGTGTTGTGTTGGAAATAATTCCATGATGGTTTAACCCCAGTGCAGTGCTTGGGTGTATGGGGTTTTCCAAGGCACTGTGTTCTGTTAAAGCAAAAGCTGTGGCTTTACTCTTGGTAGGGGTGTGGTGGTGGTAGCAGGGGAGGGAAGAGATGAGATTCTTCTCCATGTTTCAGAAGGCTGATTTATTATTTTATGATATATATTATATTAAAAGAAAATGATATGTTAAAACTATACTAAGGAATAGAAGAAAGGATTTCATTAGAAGGCTTGCAAGGAATAGAAAGGAATGATAATAAAATCTTGTGACTGACCAGAGAGTCTGAGAGAGCTGGGCTGTGATTGGCCATTAATTAAAAACAACCACATGAGACCAATCACAGATGCACCTGTTGCATTCCACAGCAGCAGATAATCATTGTTTACATTATTTTCCTGAGGCCTCTCAGCTTCTCTGGAGAAAAGATCCTAACAAAAGGATTTTTCATAAAATATGTCCCTGACATAGGGTCAGAAGTGAAGTGAACTAGATGCCCCCAAGGTTGAAATTCTCATTAAAATTTGTTTGCATTATCCTTGATCACCTTTTACATTTCAGTGGTCAGGGTACCTCCTCAGCTTTCCCTTACAGCTGCTGCTGCAGTGAATTGTCTCCAGCAGCTGTAGGCAGGGAGAAGGCAGGCTCCAGGATGAGGAGGGGAGTGAAGAGGAAGGAGCCTGCTGCCTGTGCCCACCTTGCTCTATCTCCTGTCACCACCTTCCAGGTGGGATGCTTGGACACCTGGGCCTGTGAGATCTGCCTGCCCAGGAGAGCAGGGAACCACTGAGGGAAGTGTGAGATGCCCCTGTGGTTCCCAGCCCCTCAGATATGGAGAAGATAAGGAAGAAAGTGGAAGCCAGTGAAGGAGACATCACCAGGGCAGCCCTCTGGGTGCTCCCCCTGAGCCACCCCCTCCTTTGGGCTCTGCATCCTTCTTGCTTTTGGGGAGCTTCTGCCCTTTCTTGGCTGCTGAGGATGTGCTGAAAGCCAAGCCCTGCCCCAGTGCCCTGTGCCAGCCTGGCTGGGCTCTGTGCTGCCCCTGGCTCTGTGCAGACTATGGTGGGGACAAAGGACCCAGGCCTGGGGACCCTGCCATGGGGCTCACCCTGCTCTGGTGTTCATCCTACCCTGGGGCTCTCCCTGCCCTGGGGTTTATCCTGCCTTGGAGTTCACCCTGGGGCTCACCCTGCCCTGGGGCTCACCCTGGAGTTCTCCCTGCCTTGGGGCTCACCCGGCTCTGGGGCTCTCCCTGCCCTGGGGTTCATCCTTCCCTGGGCTCTCCCTGCCATCCCCCTCTCCTAGGTCAGGGCTCTATGCCAAGAGATGCCCAAGCAGATCAAGGGCTGGAAGGCAGAGCCCATGGCAGAGAACATCTGGAGCATCCAGCAGTCCCTTCCCTTGGTGAGCTGCCCCTCTCTGCTCTGCTCTGCTGCCCTGCAGCCCTTGGAGGCTCCCAATGTGAAGGGCACCAGGCAGGAAGGGTGTGGAATTCCAGGAGTGGAATGTGGGAGCTCGTCCCAGCCCACCTGGAGCTCCCTGCACTCCTGCCAGCCTCTCTCCACCCCAGAGGAGGTGGCACATGGAGTGCTGGGTGGGACATGCTGCAGGATTTGCTGGTGGGCAGCAAAGCAGAAGGAGGAAGAGGAGGCCGAGATCTGCCCGTGGAGTGGGACTGCAGCCCCCAGTACCTCCTGTGTGCCCCAAGGTCTCTGCTCCTGTTCCCTGCACATCTCACCAGGAGGCACAGCCTGGCACAGGCAGAGCCAGGGCAGCTCCAGTGTGCTCTGTTTGCTGCTCAGAAAAGGGCTGAGCTCAGGGGGATGGGAGAAACAGCAGGAGCTGGAGACTGCCTGGGCCAGGCTGCCCTGGATCCCACCCACCACAGCCCCTCCATCCCACCCCAGCCCCTCCTTGGTGCCCTGGATCCCACCCCAGCCCCTCCTTGGTGCACGTGGGCACCCAAAACCCTTGGTTTGGGAGGAACCTTTTGAAATTCAGCAAAGGCAAGTGCAGGGTCCTGTGCCCTGGGGTATTAATCCAGGATCCCCCAGCACCCACAGCTCCATCCCATGGGTGCCCCAGCACGAGGCCACCCACAGCACAGACCCTGTGTCCAACACAGCTGAGTGCCATGGGGACAGTGCTGGCTTTGGGGACAGCTCTGGCCCTGTTCCCTCTGGCTGTCACAGCCAGGAGCTGTGTGATGCTCTGGCATCAGACCCATTTAGCCAGTGATGGAGCTGTGGGGGTGCTGGTGATGTCCTCCCAATGGTTTCCCTCATTCAGGAGTGGCAGCTCCAGGATGGAGCCCCTGTCAAGGAGCAGCTGCTTGTCCTGCCCAGGACACGCAGGGATGGGAGGTTCCACAGCTCCCACAGCTGCCATCCCAACCTGCCCTCACACCTCAGTCCTTGCTTGGTCACCCAGGACCCCCCTGTGCCCTGCCAGGAGTGTGTGCCATGAGATCCTGGACCTTCAGGATGCCCTGGGGCTGTATTAAGGCAAAACAGCACCAAACACTCCATTAGAAACTTGGAGCTTTTTGGCAGGTTGTACAGACTGTGGTAGCAACAATTTAAACACTCCTGAACAGCCTGTGGATTAAATTTCCCTGGACAACCTGTGGATTAAACTGAGGAACAGCCCACGGATTATTTCAACACTGTGTGGATTAAAATTCTCTGAACAACGTGTGGCAACTTTTTTGAGCAGCCCACAAATTAAAAGCCCATGGATTACACAACTACCCCAAGGAACAGCTCATGAGTTACATTTCCCTGAACTACAAACAGCAATTTCTTAACAGCCCATGGCAGCCACAATTTCAACTTCTAAGGAGAAGGAGCAAGGAAGGAGGAAAGGAAGGAAAACAGAGTCAGAGGAATAACTTGTGTCACCAGCCTGGGTTCCAGCACCGTCCCTGGTCTGATCCCTCAGGATGGTGAGTGCCCCCAGCCCTTGTTCATTGTGGAATTTATAGCCTGGTCCTTGCACAGCCTCGTTTTGTTATTCTTGAACTTTTCAGAACAGGACTGGGGGTTTGTGGGAGCTTCCCCCTCTGTATTCACCATTGTCTAATACAAGCTGGGAAACTGCAAATTGCCCATTTCCCTCATTGCACCTCCTTCATTTTGTGGCCAGCCAGTGGTTGGACTGTGCTGGAGTGGTGGTGGAGAAACCAGGCTCAGCACCCCAAAATTCCCCTGAAAATGCCACAGCTCCCTGCAGAGCTGTGCCTGGCCCAGGAGCCCCCAGGAGCTCACCCAGCCCTCCTGAGGTTTCCCAGAGCAGGGAGATGTCAGTGATCCCACTGCCTGCTGGCCAAACCTGAATTTTTAAAAGGGAGTTTCTAGTCGATGGTTTTTGTAAGGATTTGTCTGATGGATCACTCCGGTTCAAAGATTTTTCCCAGTGTTTGAGTCCTTCACTTCCTAGGCTTGTTGGAGGCTTGTGTTTATCTGTTTTTTTCCTGCTTGTATGACTCTTTGTTTTGGAGCAAAGTGCTGAAAATCAGTGTATTGATGGAGTCAGCAGCAGCTTTCCACTGTTCCCACATCTAAGGGAGAAGGGAAACTCTCATCCTTTTGAGACCTCAAAAATGAAGGTGCTTCCTCTCTGGGGCTGCTCTCCTGGAGTGTTCTGGAATGTTCCAGGCTGTGTGAGAACATGGATCAACTCTCCTGGGCAGGCTCAACTCACCCTGCCAGTGGCTCCTGGGGCACCACCTGTGTGATGGTGTTTGCAGGGGTCCCAGGATGAGGGAAGAGATGAGAATCTTGACTCCATCTTTCAGAAGGCTGATTTATTATTTTATTTTATATATATTATATTAAAAGAAAATGATATATTAAATCTATACTAAAATAATAGAAGAAATTATTTCATCAGAAGGCTTGCAAAGAATAGAAAGGAATGGTAATAAAATCTTGTGACTGACCAGAAAGTCTGAGAGAGCTGGACTGTGATTGGCCATTAATTAGCAACAACCACATGAGACCAATCACAGATGCACCTGTTGCATTCCACAGCAGCAGATAACCATTGTTTACATTTTGTTCCTGAGGCCTCCCAGCTTGTCAGGAGGAAAAACCCTGTCCAAAGGATTTTTCATAAAACATGTCTGTGACACCACCTGCCCGATGTGAGCTGTCCTTGGAGTCGTTTTGGGGCTGAAGGGGCAAAGGCTGGAGGTGTTGTGGGACATGGTCCCTGCAGGTCCTGTTGGTTGCTGGAACAAGACATCAACAGCAGCAGGGGACAATGGGGACATTCCACAGGGGGCTGAGCCATTGCTGTGTAACAATGGGCACTCTTTGCCGGGGCAGGGGGACACTGCAAAGGGGGACTCAAGTGGCACAGGCCCTGGGACAAGGAGGAGACCGAAGAGGAAAGAACCTGTTGGCTGTGCACCTCTTCCTCTTCCTTCTCCTCCTTCTAACACCTGCTACCACCTCCCACCCTGCCTGCTCCTCTCTGGAGCAACAGCACAAGAGGCTCCTCCTGTTCCTGGCAGTTCTGTGCTTTTGGACAGACAGCAGCAATGGAAACGATCACTCTGGGCCAGATGCTGCAGATTGCCCTCGGGTCAGCGAGAGCTGGAGCCGTTGACTTTGAGCAGCTGCACAACCTCCTGAATGCATTGCTTCTGCACCTGGGCCTGCACGATCTGCTGGTCCAGGAGAACGGGGAACTCCTGGAGGGGGCTGAGGAAAGCCCTTTTGCTTTCCTTAAGGAATTAAAGGAGAGAGTGGAAGCCAATGAAAAAGATATTGCTGAGGTAGAGGCTCTTCCCAGCCCCAAGCGCTCCCCCCAAG
This sequence comes from Zonotrichia albicollis, assembly GCF_047830755.1. Lineage (NCBI taxonomy): Eukaryota > Metazoa > Chordata > Aves > Passeriformes > Passerellidae > Zonotrichia > Zonotrichia albicollis. The sequence continues at coordinate 4,705,972 of NC_133837.1, read as the reverse complement.
CCACCCCCTCCTCCGGGCTCTGAGCCCCTCATGCTGCTGGGCAGCTGCTGCTGAGGATGTGCTGAAGGCCAAGCAGTGCCCCGGGCAGGCCCTGTGCTGCCCCTGGCTCTGTGCAGACCATGGTCGGTGCAAAGGCCCCAGGGACCCTGCCCTGGGCTCACCCCAGCATCCCCCTGTCCCAGCTCAAGACAATGTGCCTGGAGCTCCGTGAGGAGGTCAGTGCGGTGAAGCTGGAGCAGTCCCAGATGGCAGAGAACATGCAGTACCTGATGCAGAACTTCAACATGGTGAGCTGCTGCTGGTGCCCCTTGAGCTGCCCCTCACAGCCCCTGCAGGCTCCCAGGATGAAGGGCACCAGGAGGGATGAGAGGGAAGGGTGTCCTGAGAGTGGAATGTAGGTGCTCATCCCAACCCCCTGGAGCTCACCCCAACCCATCTGGAGCTCACCCCAACCCACCTGGAGCTCATCCCAACCCATCTGGAGCCCATCCCAACCCACCTGGAGCTCAATCCAACCCATCTGGAGCTCATCCCAACCCCCTGGAGCTCACCCCAACCCACCTGGAGCTCATCCCAACCCACCTGGAGCTCACCCCAACCCCCCCGGAGCCCCCCACTTTCCATCTGCCAGCACAGCTCCAGGGAGGGCAGAAGGGCACCACTGTCCACAGGTCAGGCTGGTGGTTGAGGTCACTGCCTCCCTCAGACAGGGCTGCTGGGGCTTTGTGAACTAAACAGCCATCAAGAAAAGCAACCTGGGTCTAGGGAGGGTGAGGAGATAAAGGTCCACCTGGGAAATACAGTCACAGCCACTTGGCTTAGCCCTGTCCAGGATCCCTCTGTTGGTGTCCAAGTTAATTTGCAGATGTCCCTTTTGGATCCTGCTCCTGTGTTCTGACTCCTGTCCCTGTCCTTGCCCTGCTCCAGGAACAATTCCAGAACATGATGGATGAGTTCCGGAACCAGCTGTGGGAGTCTCTCATGGTATGTCCTTGGGCACACCCAGGGCAGGGTCTCCAGATGTTCTGGGGGATGGAGGGGGCCAACACTCCTCTGGATCCATCCTGCCCCCCGTTACACAGATGGCTCTGGTGCCTTCCTTCCCAAAATACAATCTGGAGAGGCTGATGCTCTCCCCAGCCCCAGAGGAGGGGACAAACGTGTGCTGGGACATGCTGGTGGGCAGGAAACCAGGAGGAGGAGGAGGAAGAGGAGGCTGAGGTCTGGCAGGTGGAGTGGGATCACAGCCCTCTGCACCTCCAGCCACTCTGCACCCCAGCACCTCTGCTGAGCGTGCTCAGGACTCCTCTGCCCTGTGCATCCCACCAGGAGAAGGACCTGGCATAGGCTGAGCCAGGGCAGCTCCTCAGCTGGCCCCACATGTGCTCCCAGCTTGTTTTCTGCTCAGAAAAGGGCCATGTTCAGGGTGGTGGGAGAAACAGCAGGAGCTGGTACCTCCCTGGGTACGGCCAGGCTGAGTTGGCATCCACAACAGCCCCTCCTTGCCCTGCATCAGGCAGGACCATGGCTCCCAACCTACAGATCTCTCTGGAGTGGTGGCTGTGACTGGGGGACAGCAGAGGGATGTCACAGGGCAGGGCTGGGATGCTGAGTCCCCTTGCTGGAGGCCAGAATGCCTTTCTGTTGTGTTAGATGGCATCACTCGGGTGTTTGCTGATCCCCTGGGTTGGCTGTGAAATCCACGGTCATGGAGGTGCCCAAAGGGCTAAACTGGCTGGGGAGGAACATTTTGGAGTTCAGCACAGGCAAGTGCAGGGCCCTTCACCTGCAGAGGAACAGCCAGGACTCAGCGCCTGGAGAAGCAGCTCTGTGGGGAAGGAGCTGGGGCTCCTGGTGCCCAAGGAGCTGCCCATGAACGGCACTGGTGTCCCGGGGAGCGTTAGGAGAGCATTTCCAGCAGGTCAGGGGTGATGCTGCCCCTCTGCCCAGCCCTGGCCAGGCCTCCCCTGGAGCAGTGTCCAGCTCTGGGCTCCTCGGGATGGGACACACGGAGCTCCTGGAGCAGGTCCTGTGGAGGGGCACAAAGATGCTCTGGGGGCTGGGGCAGCTCTGTCCTGGGGAAAGGCTGAAGGTGCTGGGGCTGTTCAGCCTCAAGAGGAGACACTGAAAGGGAACCAAGGCTGGGAGGCTGATGCTGAGCATCCAGGGGGATCTGTGCCTCAGTTTCCCCAGGAAGAGCTGGGTTGGGAGGCTGGCTTGGGGATCCTGAATGCAGCCCAGTGTGGCAGCCAGCCCATCCTCTCCTTCCCAGTCTGCCATGAAGGAAATGCTGGCCGGACCCAGCGCCCGAGAAAAGAAGGCTGGCCAGGCCCTGGAGTCGGAGGAAGACCTCGGAGGGCTGATTGTCATCGGCAATGAAAGTACCTCTGGGCACAGCTGGGGGGGAGCCCCAGGGTGGGAGGGCACAGGGGGGCTGCAGAGCGCTGGCCTGTCCCCCAGGCAGGCTCCCCCTGCCTCCCCTGAGCCTGGGCAGCTCCCTCTGGTTTCTCCTTGCAGTTCCCCTCGTGGAAAGGCCCAAGACAGCGAAGCGTGGGGAGAGCCGGCCTGACAGCCCCAAGGCCGAGGGCAAAGAGAAGGACGAGGCTGCCAGCAGCGACGTTGGGGACAGTGACACAGCACAGAGTGACACGGCACAGAGCAGGGCACCGTCTGCCACGGCACAGAAGGGCGTGGGACAGAAGGACATGAGGCAGCGGGGTGACACAGGACGGACTGACACGGAACAGAAGGACGTGGGACAGAAGGATGTGAGGCGAGGTGTGCAACGGAGCGATACAGGACAGAGTGACATGGGACAGAAGGGCATGGGGAAGAGTGTGAAATGGGGTGACAGAGGAGGGACTGACATGGGACAGGCTGACATGGGACAGGAGGACATGGAACAGATCAAGAAGGAAGAGTTGGAGATGGACATTGCTGAGGTAGAGGCTCTTCCCAGCTCCCTGGACAGTCGCCCTGAGATGACCAGCACGGGAGAGATCAGGGAAGAAGAGACCAAGATGGGCATCTCCAAGGTAAAGGCTCTTCCCAGCCCCAGGGGTGCTGCCCCTCCTTTGGGGTCTGCACCCCCATCTTGCTGCCCTTACACCAAGGGCTGGTTTAACACCAAGCTCCCAGTGGCACAGGGGGCTTCCTTGAGGGAAAGGGGTGCAGTTCTGGGGGCAAGAGCTGGGGCTGAAACACTGCTCTGTTTGCTCAGGCTCCTCCCCATGCTCAGATGAAGATTTCAGATGGCACCACCTCAGAAATGCATCCAGGAGCCCCTGGCAGCGGTGCCCCAGTCCAGAGGGTGCAGTCAGTCCGAGGTGTCCCAGGATCCCAGGACCTGTGGGTGCCATCTGAGAGCGTGGCTGGGCCCAGCAGGTGAGTGCCACGGGGACAGCAACGGCTTTGGGGACAGCACTGGCCCTGTTCCCTCTGGCTGGGCCCTGGTGTGGGACCCATTTATCCACTGGTGGAACCATGGGGATGCTGATGAGGGTTTCCTCCCACTGGCAGCAGGCTCCCAACACCCAAGGAACCTCGAGAAGGCGGCCTCAGGATGGAGGCGTACCCAGCTGAACCTGGCATGTAGGTGCAAAGGCCTTTGTGACAAGTGTGGGGGACAGCGGCTTGTCCCCTGGCAGGGCTGGGACATGCAGTGCCAGAGCCAAGTCGTGATCTGCCCTCCTGACAGGGCACAGGGGGGTCCTGGGTGCTGAGCAAGACAGAACACAGGTGTGAGGGTGGTTGGGATGGTGTGGGAGTCACAGCTGTGGGAGTCTGAGCCCTCCACCTCCCATCCATCCCTGTGGGTCCTGGGCAGCCATGAGCAGCCACCCAAAATTATTTTGGAGGCACCAGTGAGACCGAGATGAGTGTGTCGCAGGCTGGGAGCATCCCACGCCAACAGGGGGTACAGGAACCCCCTCCTTGTCCCCTTGCCATGGGTCTGGGTTGCCCCTGGGAGCCATTCCCATAGCAGTGGGTTTTGGGAGCTTCACCATTGTCCAATATGAGCCGGAGCTTTGTCCCAGGTGGGACTCCACAAATTGCCCATTTCCCCCATCACAGCCCCTTTATTTTGTAACCAGCCAGTGGGTTGGACTGTGCTGTGGTGGTGGTGGAGAATTCAGGCTCAGCACCCCACGATTCCCCTGAAAAGGCTGGAACTCCCTGCAGTGCCTGCCCAGCCCTTCTCTCCCTGCTCTAGGATGTTCCTGAGGGTGCCCTCTGCCGAGTACGCACCTTGTGACCCGCTGGTGAAGATGTCTGCACAGTGAGTGCAAGGGGCTGCGACAGGGGCACCTGGCTGCTGGCAGTGCCCTGCAGCGTCAGGGCTGCCTCGTGCGGCCCCTGTCACCCACCTGTGTCCCCTGTCACCCTCGCAGACGCCCTGGGGTCGTCCCGTCCACGCCGCCGGCAGCCCCCGGGCTCTCCATGCGCATGCCCCGCCTGCGCAGGCCGGACCAGAGGTAGGGGGACATGGGGACCCTCCCCTGGCCCTGGGGACCCTGGCCCAGCAGGCAGAGCTCTTCCCTGGGGGCTGGAAGGGGCTGGAGGTGCCCAGGCAGGGAGGAGCTGCAGAGGGCAGCTGGGTCAGAGGGGTTTTGCAGCCCCCTGTGCTGCCCTGCCAGGCCCTGAAGCCCCACGGGATGAGCCGTGCCTGGTGTCAGCCTCAGCTCAGGCTTGGTGGGGACTTGGTGCTTCCTGTCCCAAAATCAAGCCCTGGAGCTGGGACAGCGCTGCTCCTGCCTCCTGCTGTCCCCTGCAAAGGGCACCAGGACCTGTCACGCCATGGGCAGCTCTTGGGGCTGCGGGGAAAGGGCAGACCCCGCAGGGCTGGGTGGGCACGGCTGAACTGCCTGGGGAGGAACATTTCGAAGTGTTGCAAGTGCAAGGTCCTTCACCTGTGGAAGAACAGCCCCAGGCACCAGCTGGAGCAGCTGGATGAGGGGGAGCACCCCCTGCACCCCTCCCCGGCACGGCAGGGTGAAGCACAGGGTGCCAGGGCACTGAGCAGCTTGTGCCCTGTCCCACAGGGACGAGGCAGCCGACGGCTACACCCGCCGGTCCCCGATGTACTCCGGCGGCAAACACACCAGCGTCAGCCCCGTGCAGCGCATGGAGCCCCTGCTCCCGGACCCCAACCTGGTAGGGATGGGTGAGGAGGGGACACACCGAGGCTGGGACAGAGGTGCTGAGCGCCTGGGGGAGCGTCTGTGCCTCAGTGTCCCCAGGAGGAGCTGGGCGGGGGGTGCTGAGCGCAGCCCAGTGCGGCAGAGCCAGCCCATCCCCTCCTTCCCAGCCCGGCACGTACGAACTGATGGGCAAGGACGGAGTCGTGTACCGGGGCCGGATGGTCCCGGAATGAGCGAGCAACGCCGGCCTGCAGAAATAAAGGGTAACCAACCAACAGCCTGTGCCTCCTGAGCGGAGCAGATCTGCCCTTCGTGCACAAGGAGGGGTTGGCAGCGTCCCGTCCTGCAAACAGCCCCTGTGAAACCCAGGCTCTGTGTCAGCAACCTGGGGTCGAGCAAACCCTGACCTGGCTTGGGCCCCACTTGTGCCCTGCCAGGGGACCCCCAAAAGGGGGACAGGAGGAGGAGCTCATTTGCTGCTGGAAAAGGGGGAAATGGGGACCTCAGCGGGAAGGGCAGCAGCAGAGCACGGTTTGATGCCAAAAGCAAATCCCAGCCCGAGCCGCTGGGATGAGCATGGCTGAGCTGCCTTCCTCCCCTCCGAGTGAAGGAAACCCCCTCTGGCACCCCCTCATTCCTCTCACAGCGCTGCCACTGACTGAGGGCACAAACCCCTCTGCTGCCACCTCCAACCAACAGCACAGGGACACCTGGGGTCCCCTCTTTGCCCTGGTGCCACTCCAAGGCTTGGGGCTGCTTCTCCAGCCCCCTGTGCCACCCTGTCCTGTGTGTGCTGAGATACCTGGAGCCCAGGGGGACACCGAGGGGTGTCACAGCTGGGGACACACGGCTGCGGGCACAGGGGGCTGGGGATGTCCCCTCCACCACAGGCAGTGACACTTCCTGGGGACACAGAGGCGGTGGCACCTCTGGGATGAGTGGGAGGGTGAGAAACCCTGAGGGGAACCCCACTGGAACACGGAGGGGACCCAGAGCTTGTGGGGGACATCCCCTGGGGCTGCCCTGCCCTCCTGGTGGATGTCCCCAAACCTTTGTCCCCCACAGGGACAGCCTCCATCCCCGTCAGCTCCCTGTTGTGTTTGCTCTCCCTGCTGGGTTTGAAACCTGCTCTGGGGGTACTGAGGTGGACACAGCTGGATCTGCCCAGTGCCACCTCCTGCAGGATAACTGGGAACACTCTGAGCAAACCCCTGGGCACCAGAGCAGAGCCCACAAAAACCATCCTGCACTCCTGGTGGGGTTGAGGAGCCTAAAAACACATTTGGGGCTGATTGGACTTGCAGGACATGGCCCAGCTGGGGTCTCCTCTGTGGTGCTCACCATCCTCCTGCCCCTTTGCTGCCCCAGCATCCAGGTGCACCCTGTAAACACCCCCTGAACACACCCCCAGCCCTGGCTGATCTTTGGAGCAGGTAAATAACCCCAGACGGATTTTTTTGCCTTTTCTCCTTGGAGTTTGTGCCATCCTGGGCACCTCCCCATCCCTGCAGGAAGCTTTGGGCTTGTGCCTTGAGCCTCCCTGTCATCCCTGACACTTGCAGAGCTGCTGTGCTCCCACTTTTGGGGTTTTGCCCCAGCTGTTTGGTGTGTGAATGCAGTGACCACGGGCCTGGTGAGCTCCCATGTCCTCAGGCTGGTGACCCTTCTGCAGAGGAGGACACTCAGAGGCCACCATCCCCTCTCAAGTGTCCCCACAGTGCTGAGGCCTGGGGGGGCTCATCCCTGGCTGGGTGATGGGGCTGGGGGGGCTTTTTCAAGCTGTGAGATTTTGTAAGAGGACAAACAGGGGTGCCAGCTGCACATGGGGGCTCCTCACTGTGCTGGCCCTGGGTCTCCCCTTGCCCCTGATCCCTCCTCTTTGGGGACAGCAGTGGTGGCTTGTGCACACACTCAGTTCCCACTGAGGGGTCAGAGCAGTCACCCCCATTTTCAGTGCCCTGCCAGGGACACCCTCCCAACACAGAGAAAAGGCAGTGACAGCTGGTGTTAAAAAAGTGATTTTTTTTTTTTTTAGTTTTTATTATTTTTTAAATTAATAAAAAACCTTCAACCTGTTTTTTTTGCTGGATCTTTTTTATCTTTTTTTTTTTTTTTTTTTTTTTTTGGTTTTCTGTCTGTTTTTTTTTAAGCAACATTGATTTGAAAACTAAAAAACCCCCAGCTCCCCCCTGCCTGGGGAAGCACCACGTAGGGCGGTCACAGGGACAGGGGGACATCACTCTGATAAACCCCCAGGCCCTGGAGGTGCCGAGGGAGGGAGGATGGGGTTGGGGGCACGTCCAGGGGGGGTCTGTGCAAGAAGCTGGGCTGAATTTGGGGAGCCAGAGAGCTGCTGTTGCTCTGGGCACTGCAACAAGTGCCCAGGGAGCCAGAGCTGGGGAGGGTGTCCAGTGGCTCCATGTCTGTGTGGCTGATCTGGGGGGCCAACAGCCACCTCCATCCATTTATTTTTGTTATTCCTGTCCTGCCCTGATGTAGAGATGCTGGGTGGGGACAGAGCCACAGGGAAAACCCCCAGACACCCAGCAGCTGCCTCCACGCTGCTGCTCCTTCTCTCTGATCTATATACATTAGATATATTTATATATTATAGTTATATATTTTTTTTTAAAAAAAGGGGAGGGGAGTAGAGATCAGCCAGAGGCTCTCACAGCTCAGCGCCCTCCCTGGCAGCATGTGCTCCCCCCCTCTAAAAATAATAATAAAACCTAGAAAATGATTCCAGTGCGTTTCTCGGCCAGCCCCTGCCCCTGCCCCCCCCCAGCCCTTGGGCAGCCCCATCCTTATCTCTGCCCATCCATGGTGGCCACGGCTTTCTGTGGGGGGGCGGGGGCCGGGGGGGTGGGCGGCCAGGAGGGCTGCCCGTGGTGCAGGTGGTGGTGCAGGCCGTGGGCCGTGGGCGACGATGGGGGCAGCCACGAGGGCTGGTGGCTGGGGGGAGAGGAGGCCCAGAAGGGGCTGAAGCTGCCCGGGGGGGAGCAGGCCATGGAGGTGATGGGGCTGTTGCTGCTCTGCAGGCTCTCCGAGGTGCGCAGCTTGGAGAACATGGCCAGCGCGTCCGGGAAGTTGGGCGGCGTGGCCGGCGTGTTGCTGGGGGTGCACATCTGCAGGGCACACGAGAACGGGGCTGTCAGCTCACCCACGGGAGGGATTTGGGGGTCCCAACCTGCCCAAGGGGGGGTTTTAGGGTTCCAACCCACCCATGGCTGGGGATCCAGCCTGTATCCCACACCTGGCACCCCCCACATCCACACCCAGGGGTCTGTGTGGCACCCCCAAAGATGGGGGAGAGGCTCCCTTGGGCCAGCCCAATGAGGTGGGTTTGGGGAGCAGCACAAACAGGGCTGGCACAGTATGCTAGGGTCCCACCTGGCCCCACAGGACCCCCTTTGACACCCACACCCAGGGGTCTGTGTGCCTCTCCCAAAGGTGTGGGGTGCCCGGGGAGAGGCTCCAGCCAGTCTGGGAAGCACATTTGGATCCCAGATGCTCAAAGCCCACAGATGAGGTGGGTTTGGGGAGCAGCACAAACAGGGCTGGCACAAAGGGGTCCAGTACAGAGGGTAGGGAGGGTGCTGGGGTCCTACGTGGATCCCCTTTCCCCCAGGTTCCTCACCCTGCTCCCCTTCACACCCCATTAAGGCAGAGAGAGCAAAAGGCAAGCAGGGCCCCCCCCAGTTCCTGGTACAGGCTCTGCTTTCTTGGTACCCAGCTAAATTTAGCACCCCGACAGTGATGGATCCGTCCCTTTTTCCAGCAAAGGAAAAATCCACCAGGGAGGACCCAGCCTCGCTCAGGGGCTGGCACAGGGACCCCAAACCAGCAGAGAAATGGCTGAGCTGAGGATGGGGAGGGGTTAAAGGGGGACAGGGGGGTGTATCCAACTCCCATGGGGCTGCACACACAGGGAAGGGGCTGTGGGCAGGGGGATGCCTGGACATGGTGGGTCCATGCACAGGGAGACTTCATCCTTCTGCTTAAATCCATCCCAAATCCCTGCTGCCCTCCTGGAGCCACAACTCCTGACAGGTGTTTGTGGGGACTTTGAGCAGAGTTAAGGGGCTTGGTCAGTGTCTGCTGCATTAGCAATGGGGGATTGAGGTGTTTCTGGTGGGGAATGGCTGCTTCATCTCCCCCTTCCTGGGGTTTATCCCAGGATCTGCCCCTGGCTGGTGCTCACAGCCCCTGCTGCTCCCCAGCACACACCAAAATCCCTCTTAGAGGTTCCTCCTCATCCCCGTCCTGGCCACCCTGAGTGATGCTGGGATCAGAGGAGCAAACCCTTGCTGGGGGGCCCAGACCCCCAAAGTTGGGGCGCACCCCAGCATGAGGAAAGCAGCAGCTGGCTCTCATCAGCCTGTAGAGCTGGAGCACCCCAAAAATGCAATCAGGCCTGGCTGGCACTGAACAGGTTCATCCTTAACCAGGGATATTCCTCCACAGAACTCATTTCAGAGCTCAGCTTCAAGTGATGCTAACCCAACCTTTGCTTTTTAAATTAACCTATACATGTGGCAGTACTTGAAAAGATACTTGTTGGAAAAAAAGCCCCAACAAATCAATAAACCCCTAAAACCTTAAATTTGCTCTGTTTTGGAAAAAACCCACCACAACCACAGCCAGCCCTGCAATGATGCTGGGCACAGCTCTGAGCTTCTGGGGTGATGTTTGCCAGATTAATTTGAAATATTAATTAAAACATAAGAATTTCCATGTAATTATTGCCCTCCTCCTCCAACACATCTTGAGGAGAGCTGTCAGAGGGTCGGTACTGACACCCCAAACAGCTCTGGCAACTCCTGGCCCCACAGAATCTGTGGGGGCTTGGGGAGTGTGGGGAGCTCCCCTTGGGGTGGTGGTGATGGGGATCACCCATCAAACCACAGCCACACTCACAGCTTTGTTCCCTGACGCCTGAACAAGAAATAGAAACTGCCAGCGCCAAACTCCTCATCTCACGTGTGGGGCATTTCAAACTGCACCAATCAGGGTGCTGGGGAGGGAAACACCAAATAAACTCCCCAAAACAGGAGTGTCTGGAGAGAAGGTCCATTGTAAAAGGTATTTTGACAGCACGTGGAGCACACGGTGTTATGAAAACATTGCTGGGAAGGGGGAGAACAGAGTGGCTCGGGTCTGGGGGGGAATGGGTGCCTGTTTTGGGTGGGGGGAATGGGGCTGGGATGGGGCTCCCAGCCCTGCTTTGCCCTGATGGGGCTTTGGGGTGGGAACAGCAGGGCCTGGATGTGCTCCCCCAGCTCTGGGGTGAAAACAGCAGGGCCTGGATCTGCCCTGATGGGGCTTTGGGGTGAGAACGGCAGGGCCTGGATCTGCTCCCCGGTTTTGGGGTGAGAACGGCAGGGCCTGGATCTGCTCCCCCAGATTTGGGGTGAGAACGGCAGGGCCTGGATCTGCTCCCCCGGCCCTTCTCCCTCCGGGATCGCGGTTTTTCCACCGGAGACCCCGCAAGGTGCCCGGGGCAGCACGGAAACGCGCGGGCTGAGGAGGAACTGCAATAAAAGGGCTTTTACTGCGAGCTGGCTGACAAAGCGACTTTCTCCGAGGGAAACCGAGCGCTGGCTGCCGGCAATGCCGGGCCGGCTGGCATGGAACGAGATGGGGGAACGATGGAACGAGAGAAGGGGGATAATTCACCCTAACCCCGACCCGCGGCACCGCTCAGTTCCCCAACACTGGAGGATGGCGGCGTGGGGGGGGGGGGGGGGGGGGGAAGAGGGAAAACAAGAAAGAAAACCCCTGAGAAACACAAAACAAAACACCCGGAGGGGAACAACTTCCTCCCTCCGGCCGAGGGGATGTGCCCTCGGCCAAGGTCAAGCGGCGTGGGGGCAATGGGGGCTCCAGCCGCGGCCCCCCGGCCCGGGGAGCCCAAGTCGCAGCGCGATGCTCGCCGAGACAAACTATTTCCTGGCAGACATTTTAGCTCGTGTTTACATTCCCCGGCTGCGTGTTCCTGCGGGCGCCCGGCAATATGGCTGGCAGGAGCTGACAGCTCCGGGGCTGGGGCTGCACCGCTCGGGGGGCTCCGCATGGGGGGCACCTCTGGGGGGCGTGGGGAGGGTGCTGCTGTAGGGTGGGGGGGTATGGGGGGCTGGTGGTGCTCGGAAGGGTCTAAAGGTGTTTTTGGGGCTGGGGGAGATGGGGAAGGGATGAGGGGTGCAGGGGTGAGGGAGGGGTCCCACTTACCATCTGGGGGGGGTGGTGGCTGCTGGGAATGTTGGTCTCCTGGAAGAAGGCGCTGAGGGCTGTCTGTGGGGACAAGCTGTCAGCTGCAGCCCACCCGAGACAAAGGGGGAGGGACCACAGGGGCCCCCCAGAGCTCGCCCCGCAGCCCCCCGACCGCTCCCACCCCCCGGGACCACGCCGGGGGTGCCCGGCCCTGCCAGGCCGAGGGGCTGCCCTTCATCCGCCCCACCGGAGACCGTGTGCCCTGCTCGCTCTGGGGCTCCCCAGGCCAGGGGACACCCCCGAGCCCGTGTTTACACCCCCGAGCCCGTATTTACACCCCGGACCCCGTGTTTACACCGCCGCCTCCGTCCCCGCGGCGCCCCCATCCCCAGCCCGGAGCGGGAGGGAGGGGCCGGCCCGCTGGGCCGCAGCTCGGGTTTCGGCCCGGGTATAAATAGACCCGGCGGAGCCCGGGCCCGAGGCGCCCCCCGCCCCGCCGTGGGTGCCGGGGGGCCGGGCAGGACTCCCCCCCAAACCCGGCCACGCGTGTCGGTAAGCCGGGGCCGCACGGGCCTGCCGCCACCCCCACCGCCTTCCGCCCCGCGGCTCTGCGGCCAGGCGGGCGGCGGATCGGGACCTGGGGCTCCCCGGTTCTCGCGCGGGTTATCCCGATCTGTGCCGCCGGCGGCCCGGCCCGTACCTCAAACTGCCAGTGTGCCGCCTGCAGCAGCTGCTTGGCCTGGTCGGCGGCGCAGCCCGCCGCCAGCACGAACTGGTTGATCATCACCTGGTGCCGCAGCTCCTCCATGTTGACGGACATGGCGGGGCGGCCCCGGCCCGGCCCGGCCCGCACCGCCCGGAGCGCCCCGCGCCCGCCGCGCCCGCCGCGCTCCACCGGGGGGACCGGGGGGCGCCGCCGGCCCCGCCCCCGCGCGCCGATTGGCCGCCGCCGCGCCCCGCGCCCCGCCCACCGCCGGTTTCGAACCTTCCAGCTGCCCCGGCGCCTCCCCATTGGCCAACGCCTGTGTTTTGGCTCTAGGCGGCGCCGCGATTGGCTGGGGGTGGCGGAGGCGGGGCCAGGAGGGAGGGAGAACGGGAGAACGGGCGCTGATTGGCTGTACGGGGGTTTTATCATGAGGCGTTGGTGACGTCACGTTCATTGAGGAGGTTCATTGAGAGGGGCTCGGCTTGGGGGCGCTCATTGAGGAGAGATGTTGGGGGGCTATTGAGGGGAGGTTCATTGGGTGGAGCTGTTTAGGGGTTATTGAGGGGGTCAGTTTGGGGGGCATTCATTGAGGGGAGCTGTTTAGGGGGTTCAGTTTGGGGGGTGTTCATTTAGGGGAGCTGTTTAGGGGTTATTGAGGGGGTCAGTTTGGGGGACATTCACTGGGTGGAGTTGTTTAGGGGTTATTGAGGTGGGGATCAGTTTGGAGGGCGTTCATTGGGTGGAGCTGTTTAGGGGGTTCAGTTTGGGGGGTGTTCATTGGGTGGAGCTGTTTAGGTGTTATTGAGGGGGTCAGTTTGGGGGGCATTCATTGAGGGGAGCTGTTTAGGGGTTATTGGGGGGTCAGTTTGGGGGGCGTTCATTGGGTGGAGCTGTTTAGGGGATTCAGTTTGGGGGGTGCTCATTGAGGGGAGCTGTTTAGGGGTTATTGAGGGAGGTTCGGTTTGAGAGGTTGTTGGAGAGGGGGGTTCACTGTTGGGGGGTCACAGAGAGGGGTCTCCGCCCATCCCTGGATACCCCTGTTAACCCAGTCAGGCTCACCCCTCGTTCCCTTCTCAAGGCTCCTCTCTTCCTTCAGCAAAGCTCCCCCAACTCTCATCTCCTCCTTCTTTGGGACCCTGTTGCCCCTCCAGGGATCCCTCCCTAACCCCCTGCCTGTCTCTCCCCTCTGGGAACAGCTTCCCCTGGGGATGGGACCCTCACCAGATGCCAGGGGCAGGGACCCATCTTCTTCATCCCCACACCCCTGCCATGTAAAGGCTGTGGGGTTCAGGGCAGCTCCCAGTTTGGGGGAAGGGGGTGTTGGGATTTTTTGTTAATGCTTAAAATCCTGATTACTCGGAGCTCCAGTCTCAGCCTGCAAGGATGAACTCTCCCGTTGTGTGCTCTCCCCACAGCAGGTTGGTGAATCCAAGTGGGACTTGTGCACTTCGTGCCTAGAAGCGTTTTGATTAAAAAGGGAAAATTGGCATTTAAACCCCAAACAAAGAAGGGACTTTGCCAATGCATGGTGTGAAAATAGGTTGATCTGGGATGAGCTGTGGGAGGTTTGGATGTGGTGGTGGTGACCAGGGCAGAGGGAATGAGGAGGCAGAGCAATGGAAACTCCAAGCTGCATCTGCAGCTGGTTGCCCCCAGCACTGAGGCCTCTGTGGGGCTTCTGCAGAGTCCTGCTGGTCCCATGCAGGTGCAGTCCAGCAATGCCAGGCTGTGTTTGCCAGGCTGGAATCCTCCTGAGGTATTCAGGGGGTTCCCTCCACTGTGGAGGGTCCTGCTTGCCCAGTAAGGTTTTGGTGGCTTTGTCTTCTTGGAGCAAAACCAGCCTGGAGGCAGGGGAGGTGTGAGAGGAGCAGTTGCAGATGCAGGGATCCCAGACCCACCTGGCTCTGCACGCAGCCCCGGTGACTCTCAGCACCTCCTGCTTGCCAGGGCCACCCATGGGCTCAGCACGGCTTCGAGGTGGGAGCAGCTGGCCTGGGAAAGCCAGGGGAGTGCAGCTCATGGGCCCTTGGCACCCAAAGCTGTGACAGAGCAGTGCTGGTGACATTTGGAGAAGCCAGCAGGACTGAGTTCTTCAAAATGATCCCTTTTTGGGGTAGGATTCGCTGTCACCTCTCCATGCTGAGATGCTCTTCCAGATGTGCTGCCCTGGGACCCTGGGGGTCACTCCTGCAGGCCAGGGGACCCCCAGCCCTTCCCTGGCAGGAGTTGTGGAGCCCTGGGCAGGCACCAAGGAAGGGTCACCCCCTCCCCACTGCACAGAGCAGAGCCAGCACAGGGGCTGCTCTGCTGCTTCCCCAGTTTGTGCCAGTTCATGCTGGGGGAACTGGGAATGGAGTGGCTGTACAGACAAACCTTTTCTGCTGTGAGTGGGCTGCACACCCTCCTGTGCTCTACCGTGACTCAGTTTCCCTCTCAGCACAAGGAGGGACCCTCTCTGTGTCACACACACATCCCACATCCCCCAGCCCAGCAGCACGTGCATTTTGGGTTCAAACATTGCATTTTCTCTGGATTGCCCCTCCAGGTCGGCCCTGCTGGGGTTTCTCCTGGCTTTATGAGTGCTGGGAGGTGCAGCTGAGCAGAGCTGGGAGGGACCCTGCCCTCGAAGCCGCCGTACCCGGCTCCTGCCACGCTCCCGTGCTCCACTGCGGCACTGCCCTACAAAATCCTCTGCTGCAGCAATCCGGGAAAAAAACCACGAGCCGTGCATGCAGGCAGCAGCTCTGCGTGTAATGACTGCCGGGTTATGGATCTGCACGGGGAGAACTTTGAATTATTATCTGCACTGAGGCCCTGCAGTCTGCTCGGTGCCGCTAATGAAATGTGCTGGCTCCCTCTCCCAGTTTCCCGCTGTATCTGGCTGGAGCAGGGCAGTGGGGCTGGCAGCTCAGCAATGCTGGGCTGTGCTGGAGCTTTAAATTATCTGTGTGTAGAACAGGATCCCCAAAAAATGTTTGGGATCTGTTCCTGCGGTCTCAGGACTCCCAACTGGGCACCAGCACCCAGAGCTGGATCAGGCTCCCAGTGTGGATGCTGCCCTCAGCTCCTCTGAGAGCCATTGGGGTTGGAAAAGACCTTTGTGATCATGGAGTCTTAAATCCTCCTCTTCAGTCGGTGCTCCTGCTGGCAGCCAGCCCAGGTGTGACATCCAGCAGCACGGACAGGGTGTCACTGCTGGCAATGTGGGTCCCGGTGTGACAGTGCCAGGCTGCAAACAGGGCACGAAGCCTCTGTGATTTGGCCTTTCTCAGCTGCCCCTGGGGCTGTGTGGGTGGGAAGCAATGGGAGGGGGATCCGTGTGTCCCTCTGCAGGGAGGGGACAGAGAGGGGAGCCCCAGGGACGGCCTTTGCTCGTCAGCACCGAGCAGCCGAGGACATCAGGGCAGCTGATCCGCCTCCCTGCACATCTCCCGTTTGATATTTATAGCGCTCGTGTTATCAACTCAAATCAAAATCATGTGATGCTCCACTAACCGGCGCTGCCGGACTAATCAATCACCGGCGGGGTTAAGTGAGCGCTCAGAGGCTCCTTCCTCCCTCTCCGGCTCCGAGAGGGAGATGAGGAGGCGACCAGTGCTTCCCAGTAATTTAACTCTGAGGCAACTGGGGGAATCTCTCGGGGTGCTCTGCAGCGGACAGGCGGCTCCGTGCCTCCAGAAGTGCTCCGGGTAGGATGGGGATGATGATGATGATGATGGAGATGAGCACTGGGGGGGCTCTAACCCGGCCACTCCCCAGCGCTGTGCACCCCTAAAATGCTGCTGGAGGAGATCAGTCCTGTGCCAACAGCTGCACTAAATCCTTCCCCTATAACCTGTGGGGAAAAGTGGGGGCTTGTCCTCCTCCCAGGGGACACGCCAGCGGCAGGGGGTGTCCCTTGGGAGGAGGCTTCCACTCAAGCCTGGCCCCTGCACCTGAACTAGCAGGGCAATGACCGCCCGTCGGAATTAAACCCCTAAATCCTACAGAAGTCCCACTCTTCAACGCTGCCATCCCACTGGCCTCAGGGGTTACCTTCACAGGGACAGGGGGCCACGGCCAGCCTGCCCCGAGGGTCCCTGAGCCGGGGGTGCTGCTCGGTGCCCCCCAGCTGTGGGGCTGGGGGCGAGCTGGACAGAAGTCACTGCGGGGAGCCCGAGGGTGGCGGATGATGGCGAGGAGGCCCCTGAGCGCTACTGGGTGGCACGGGGGATGGCAGGCGGGTGGCACTGTGGACACGCGTGGGGCACAGGTAAGCGGCACCTGCCGGGGACGCCGCTGGGTGGGCGGTGGGCACCGGGGCACGGTGATCCGGCAGCACCGCGTCCCCTCCGCTCCCGGGCGGGCCGGGGCGTGCCGGCCGATGCGGCCCCGCCCCGAGTGTCGCAGCCCCGCGGTGCCGCGGAGGCGGCGCCGGGCGCGGCGCAGAGCGGAGCGCAGCGAGCGGAGGATGCTGCGGGCGGGGGCCGCCGCCAGCCCCGCTCCCGGCCCCCGTCCCGGTCCCGGGCGGGACGAGTCCCCGCCGCCCCCCGCCCGCTGAGCCCGGCCCGGCCATGGGGGCTCTGACCAGCCGGCAGAACGCAGGCGTGGAGGAAGTGGATATCCCCGCTAATTCCGTCTACAGATACCCCCCGAAATCCGGTGAGCCCCCGGGGTGTCTCGGGTGCCGGTGCCGCCGGTGCGGAGGGACAGAGGGGAGCGAGTCGGGCGGGCACCGGGCACGACCTTGCTGCGGGCGGGGTGACCCTGCGCACCCCAAAACAAACCCTGACGCACGGGGGGGCACCCTGAAAATCTGGGTCTGCTGCGGGGCTCCCTGCGTGAGTTCGGCATGGGAAGGATGGGGGTCCCCCCTCTCCCGGAGCCCCTCTGCCCGCACACCCTCCTTCCCAAACTTGGCTGAGTTGACGCGACTTTAATGACATTATTGTCATCATGATTTCTGTAGCCGTGGTCTGCGGCACCGAGCTCCGGAGTTGCTTTTTATAGCCGGTCACTCCGGTGCTGGCTGCTCGGGAAAATCCTGGGTTTAAATTCCCGGGAGGATGAGGGAGGCTGGGGTGGGAGGGATTGGAGGGGATCCCTCCCTCCTCTGCCCCATCGGAGCACCCCAGCCCCTGCCCTGGGGATCCCTCCCCTTCCCGGCTCCTCTCCGCGCCTCGGGGCTCGCTGCGATTCATCTCCCGCTCCCCAAGCCGGCCCTGGCTCAAACCTTGTGCGTGACCTTGGAAAATCCGTCCCTCCCCTCCGTGCCTCGCTTTTCCCTGCAAGGGCCGGGCTGAGCGGTGGCCGAGGGGGAGGGAGGGCTGGTGGGGTCCAGCCCTCGGCTTCAGAGCCGCAGAAATCCCGGCCTCGCTGGGTGATGCCCCACAGCACCGTGTGTGCCGTGAGAGGAGACTGCCCAGGATCCTTGCAGCACTAAATATTATTAATAGGTAACTATTTTGGTAGTTAATAGGATAAGGTAAACGCTCAGATCGTTAGTGCCGTGGCAAATTATTCACTAATTACAACTAAAGACCTCCTTAGCAAAAATTACAGCCCAACACAAACCCTGTGCTTGTCCTGAAAAGCTGTGCTTGCCTTTTTTTTTTTTTAATTTTAATCTAAAATAGGTTGCACAGCTGGCTGGAGATGGCTGATCCTTGACAGCCTGGCCTCCTGCAGGGCTCCCCAGCTCCCTTTTTTACGTGGTTTCAAGGCCTCTGTCCCTTTGATGCCAGGTGAGGCTGGACCAGCCCACCCATGGGATTGCTCTTTGTAGGGACAGTGTCTCCGTGCATGACAAGTTTTCCCCTTGGGACCCTGTTTTATTTAGGGGCTCTTGAAATATCTGTGTGCAAAGGAGTGGAGGGTGCAAGTGCAGCCAGCTGAGCACTTCCAAGCCCATCTCAGCTGCAGAGCTCACCAGGCTGATGCTCAGCTCCAGCTTGCAGGGGGAGCCTGGGGCTCCTGGCTGTGCTCAGCTGGTCTGGTCGCACTGCTGGCTCTGGGCAGAGCTGGGGAATGGTCCTGCTGCTGCCCAGGGTCCTCAGGAGAAGGGCAGGAGGTGCCCAGGTGACACAGCCATCTGCACAGGGACAAGGGCAGGCTGGTGGCCCGGGGGGATTATGGCTGGTTTGCCTTTAATCCGATGGGATTTGCCTCCAGCGCTGCCGGCAGCCGAGGGAGGACGTGCTGGGCAGAGGAGCTGATTCTGCTGTGCCAGCAGCACCTCCCTCACCTCAAAAGCCACCTGGAAACAGCCACTGCCTTGGAAATGTGCTTCTGGAGGGGAATCTCATGGGACCTTGGGGTATTTTCCTCTCTCTGGGATGTGGCTTTGGCTGTGGGCTCCTTCAGGATGGCCAGTGCAGCCTGTGGGAATAGGGCAGCTGTGTCTGGTCCCAGTTTAGCATCTCCCTATCCTGGGGGTCCCATTCCCTGCAGACAGGGTCAATGGGATTAGTTAAGCCATAATTTTTAAACAAAGGCTGAGATTTACTTCCATGGCTGGCACTGGCCAGAAGAGCTAGCGGGGGCTGTAGATGGAGCCTACTGGGATGGCTTTTGGGGCAAGTCCTCAGCTTTCAGCCCCTGTCCCCAGCTGAGAGTGGCACCAAGCTCCCCTGGGGCACATGGGGCACTGAGCAGGGGCAGGAGCACAGGGATCAATGCAGCAGTGCCCCCCAGGCGTGGGGCACAAGCCCAGGTGGTGGCAGGGCCGAGGGCTGACACAGCAGTGCTGGGGCAGGGTTTGGCCTCAGCTCTGGCTGCTGCTGGCTCTGGCTGCCTGCTTTGAGCACAGAATTAAATAACGGGCTGCCCAGGGGCAGAAGCACCCAGAGCCTTTACCCAGCCCATCCCGGTGCCCTGTGCTGGCACCCGTGACCGCAGGGTGTCCCTGTGCCAGCACCGTGCTGTGCCACTGTCTGGGCTGACTGCAGGCTGTGCAAACCTGTGCTTCCCTCACCAGGGATGAGCTGGGAATGAGTTTTTCTGGTTTAGCAGCTTTGGAGAGCCAGAGGCTGCAGTGCCAGAGCCCAGCAGGGCGGTGGTGGCTGGGGCACAGTGCAGGGCATGTCACACACGAGGGTCCTCACCCTTCTCTGTCAGCTGGACAAGGTGGCATCGCTGCCCCTCATGGGGAAAAGCAGCTGACAGCTGCTGCCAGATGTGAGCCAGCAGATGTGCAGGACACACAGACATTTTTTTTGCCGGGAACCTGAGGCAGCTGGGGTTTATTCCTCCTTTCCAGCAGCCGCTCTGTGCAGCCTTTCCTGAGATGTGGCTGTCCTTGACAGGCTCTCCTTCCCTGGGAGGAGGTGTTGGATTTACAGCAGCCCATGATAAGGTGGCTGTGGCTGGGAAGGTGCTTCCCTGCCCCCAGCCATGCCCAGGGGGTCACTGACACGCTCCAGCTGATTCCCTGGGCTTTCCTGTGCTGGTGCTTCCCTGGAAATCCTGGCACGACTCAACCTCTTGTTTAACAGCAAGGAGGACCCTTCCTGGGAGGGAGCACAGAGCTGGTTCTGCCTGCTGTCAAGAGGGAGTTGTAGCCTCAGGGGGATGTGCTGGGAGCCTGCAGCACCCAGGGATGCTCCCAACCCCTGGCAGGGAGACTGGGTGATGGCAGCGTGGTCCTCACCTGCTCTGCCCATCCTGTGGGAGCCCCCAGCACGCACTAAACCCTGGCTGGGCAAATCACAGAGAGCCTGTGCTCCATTTTCCAGCTTTTCCTCACTGCTGGGGTGGCTTTCTCCATGTTTCAATGTAAATTTTTTGCCATCTCCTGCTTTTGCTCCAAGTCAGTGTCAGGAAGAGCTCTGGATGGCCCCGTTCTCCCCTGGCTGTGCTGTTGCAGGCAGCTCTGAAGGCACTTTGCTCTGGAGGCTTTGTTTTTTCCACCTGGCCGAGTCCTTCCAGGCGAGCTGCCTATAAATTATGTAGATGGAAAATGAGACCTGAAAGCAGCAGGCATCAATAATTGATGGACGACGTTTGCTCAGGGGCTGGCTGCATCCAGGCATGGCTGTGCCAGGGGCTGGGGCAGAGCTGTGTGAATCCACTGTGTGCCATGGGGCAGAGCTGTGTGACCCCACTGTGCGCCATGGGGCAGAGCTGTGGGACCTCACTCTGTGCCATGGGGCAGAGCTGTGGGACCTCACTCTGTGCCATGGGGCAGAGCTGTGGGACCCCACTGTGTGCCATGGGGCAGAGCTGTGGGACCCCACTCCTCCCTCCTGGCCCAGAGTTACCTCCCTCCTACTCCTCCCCTTGTGCTTTGGGCTCCGTTTTGGGTCTCAGTGCAGGATTAAAGCCTGATCCAGCCCTGGACAGGCCCTGCCTCTGTTGGAAGCTGATTGCAGAGCTGCAGCCCAGGATTAAGCTCCTTTATCTGTGGTGCCCAAATGTTTGGTTTTGGGGTATCCCCCAGAGGGGTGCAGATGGATCTGTGCTGATGGCTTTGGGGTTTTTATAAGCTAAACCCTGTCCCTGTGGCTGTCAGGATGCAGGACACTGTGTCCATATCTGACATATCCTGGAGCTTCTGCTCACCCCTTGCTGCTCCCCCATCCCTGTCCACCTTTCCCTTTTTTCCCACCTCAAGTCCCAGCCCTCCTGCCTGGCCAGGTCCCGTGCCACAGCATGCTTTCCCCACACAGCCCAGCTCTCACAGACAAGGAGCAGGCACCAGTTGTCTCCTGGCTGGGCTGGAAGGAAACTCCCCTGGGGTGGAGAAGTGCCTGACCTGGGGGCTGCTCCCAGCTCAGGGCCGGCACATTCCGGTGTTTTGGCTCTGTGAGGGAAGAAAGAACCCTGGTCATTGCCCAGCGTTCATCAGGGCAACGTGGAGCACTCTGCAGGGCAGGTGCTGACCTCCTGGAGGGTCTACAGGACCCCAAAATCCTGCCTTGCACAGGTGAGCCCTTCTTAGGGAAGGCTGCAGGCTGAGAACTGACAGAACTTGGGTCAGTTGTGCTTTGCTCACCTTCCTGGTGGCAGCTGCAGCCAGCCTGGGCAGTGTCTGCCTGGGGACACTCTGTGGCATCAGGCCAGTAGCAGCCTGGGCAGTGTCTCCCTGGGGACACGCTGCCCTGGGTGGCACCCAGGTCTGTGGCATCAGAGCAGGAGCTGCCCTGGGCTCTATCTGGCTCTGTGCTGCCCTGGGTGGCACCCAGGTCTGTGGCATCTGAGCAGGAGCAGCCCTGGGCAGTGAATGGCTGGGGACACGCTGCACTGGGTGGCACCCAGGTCTGTGGCATCAGAGCAGGAGCAGCCCTGGGCTGTATCTGGCTCTGTGCTGCCCTTCCCAGCAGCATCCCCGGGTTGTGGGAGCCAGCCTGGCTCCTCCGGGGCTCTCTGCAGGTCAGGCCGTGCCCCTGCCTCTCCTGCCTCCTCTGGGGCTGTTTATGGCCGGGATTAGCGCTGCTCTGCTGCCCCACGGGCCAGGATCCATCCGCTCCTGCCAGGGCGGGGATGGCTGAAGGTCAGGGTGACCTTGGGTGGCTCAGGCCGTGCTGGGGCTCACAGGGGTGTCCCAGACAGGGAAAGGGGAGCAGGGATGGAGCAGCCCCGAGGGCCAGCGCTGCCGTGGGGCTGGAGCCCCGCGTCTCTCCCTATCCCGGCTCGGAGCTGGTGCTGGAGCGGGTGGGATGCAGGAGGAGGGGAGGGCAGGCAGGGAGCTGGTCCTCGGCAGCCTCAGTGTGTGAGCTCAACCAGAAAGGCTCCCAGCAAGGTGACCCTGGGGACAAAGTCACCTCCGAGCCATCGATCCGGTGCCTCGGTGCCGCTCCCCTGGGCTCAGGCGCTCGCTGTGCTCTCGTTTCAGGGAGTTACTTCGCCAACCACTTCATCATGGGCGGGGAGAAGTTCGACTCCACGCACCCCGAGGGCTACCTGTTCGGCGAGAACAGCGACCTCAACTTCCTGGGCAACCGGCCCGTGGTGGTGGGTACCGGGGGAAGCGGGCACCGGGGGGAACCGGGCACCGGCACGGCCCGAACCGGGGAGACTGAGTGTGAAAGGGGGTGTGTGTAACAGGGGGTGTGTGTGACATGAGGGGTGTGCGGGACAGGCTGAGTGTGACAAGGGGGTGTGTGTGACAGGGGATGTGCGGGACAGGCTGAGTGTGATGGAGGGTGTGTGTGACAGGCTGTGTGTCACATGGGGTGTGTCACAGGCTGAGTGTGACATGGGGGATGTGCAGGACAGGCTGAGTGTGACAGGGGGGCACAGGACAGGGAGCATGGGACAGGCTGAGTGTGACAGGGGGTGTGTGGGACAGGGTGTGTGTGACAGCCTGTGTGTGACAGGGGTTGTGCGGGACAGGCTGAGTGTGACAGGGACTGAGTGTGACAGGGGGTGTGTGATAGGGGGTGTGCAGGACAGGCTGAGTGTGACAGGAGGTGTGTGACAGGGGATGCAGGACAGGCTGAGTGGGATAGGGGGGCGCAGGACAGGGAGCATGGGACAGGCTGAGTGTGACATGAGGGGTGTGCGGGACAGGCTGAGTGTGACAGGGGGTGTGTGGGACAGGCTGTGTGTGACATGGGGGATGTGCAGGACAGGCTGAGTGTGACAGGGACTGTGTGACAGGGACAGGCTGAGTGTGACAGGGGGTGTGCGGGACAGGGGGGCGCAGGACAGGGAGCATGGGTCAGGCTGAGTGTGACAGGGGGATATGTGTGACAGGGACTGTGTGTGACAGACTGAGTGTGACAGGGGATGCGGGACAGGCTGCTGGCTGTCCCCTCCACGGGCTGCCAAGTGTCCCTTCCACGGGCAGAGCCTGCCAAGCCCACCTGGAGAGGATTTTCTGATGGCTCATACGAGGGCTGATTCCCTGCTTGGGAAAAACGCCAATCACTTGTTTTTAAAATTTTAAAAGTTTAATAGTAATAAAATGGCTATAAAAAATAGTGATACAATTAGAGTAATTATAATTTGGACAAATTGAATTTAGGACAATATGAGATAATAAATACAAACAGTTATGGATGTCTGGGTACCTTTTTCTGGGCAGCACAAGCCCGAAAAAGGCCCCACATTAACAGAGGATTAACCCTTAAAAACAACAGCCTGTTGTATATTCATACACCTCATACAAGATGCATAAATTCCATTCAAACACAGGATTCTGTCTGGTCAGTGTCAACTTCTTCCTCTGAATCCTAACAGCGCCTTCGAGGCAGGAAGAAGTTCATTTCTTCTGATAATGGGGCAATAAATTCTTTTTCTCTGAAAGATTCAGGTGTCCTGTGGCTGCTATCTCAGTGTGAGTCCTTTCTTTAAAAAAAGTATCCTACATAGTATAGTTTCTATTTTAACATTCTTTATAACCTAAAACTGTATTTAACACACTGCTTAAGAGAATTAATACAGCATTACTTTCTAACACAACACATGTAATATTCATTTTAATATTTGCAAAAAGCCAATCATAAAATACATGCATTTTTCACACTGTTGCAGCCTGTCTCCTATCCAGGACTGGTGGTGAAGGGGAATTGGGCTGATTTAATTGAGTTCCTCTCTCATTCCCTCTCCAAGAGCTGAGTTTTCTCTTGCCTTCCCCATCTCATCCAGGAGCTATATCCCAGACAGGAGGGCACACAACACAGAGGCCCTGGTGTGGTTCAGGGGATTAGAGCAGCTTGGACAGGAGCAGATGAAATTACTCTCCAAACTCTAGCAAGGAAGGGGAAGAAATAAAATAAAATAAAATAAATAAAATAATAATTAAATGGCCAGGGGTAGGTTGAGGCTGGGTGAGGCATGGATGGGTTTTGCAGTGCTGGGTGCTGCCAGCTCCAGCTCTCTCAGGGCACAAGGGAACCCAGCTGGAGGGGGGTCCCTACACTCCAGGCTCCTGGAGATGGTTTTTGTGCTTGCTGCCTTTGGAAAGGGAGGAAATGAGAGCAGGGGTTCAGCCTGGGAATGATGTCCCCCCTCATCCAGGTCTCTCTCAGCAATGGGACAACTCACCACCACTGGTTGGAGGAGTTTGGGGGGTTAAATATTCAAAAGATTCAGGATGAGACTTAAAAGTCGCCATAACTTTTCTGTTAAGTTGAGATAAATGTGCCTGGTGCTTTGGCCCAGCCCTCAGGCATTGCCTGCTGCCAGTAAAGTTCCTGTTTCCTCCTTGGAGCTGGCTTTGGTAGTGCTTTGGCAGCATCGTGTGGTCCTTCAGCAGGGAAGTGTCCAGCCCTGGGCTGTGCCAGAGCAGGGATCAAGGCCAGGAGCACCCACAAAGCCCAGGAACACTGAGGG
Source organism: Zonotrichia albicollis (assembly GCF_047830755.1). Lineage (NCBI taxonomy): Eukaryota > Metazoa > Chordata > Aves > Passeriformes > Passerellidae > Zonotrichia > Zonotrichia albicollis. The sequence goes on along the minus strand of NC_133837.1, from coordinate 4,681,660 downwards.
CCAAGGCAGAGCCTTCCCTCCCTCCCTCCCTGCGCTTCCCTGGAAATGAGATGTCAGCACTCAGGGTCTCTTCCAGCAGGGAGTGTTGAGAAATCCTCTTGATTACAGTAAAAGCCTCTAAACTGCCCAGTGAGCAGTTCCCATGTCAGCAGAGCAGCAGGGAAGGCAAAGGAACAGCTTGGAAACAGCAGAGAGAATTAATCCAGCATCATGAGCTGAATTGTCCTGCTCCATTTGATGAGCGATGGCTCTGGGCTGCAGAGCTGTGACCAAGACCCAAGATCCCATCTCCCTGGGGAGCAGGGGCAGTGCTGGGGCTGGACTTTGGGTCAGGCCAGTTTTGGGGGCTCAGGGAGGAGCTGGGGGGATCTGTGTTGGTTCTGGTCCCAGCCTGTGTCCAGACAACACTTGGGTCTCTCTGATGCTGCCCCCAGGCCCTGTCCTGATGCTGCTTTGTGATATTTCTGCTTTCTGACCTTCTGGGAGAGCCCTGGTGGGGCTGGAAACATTAAAGATGGCCACTGCTTTTTGGTAGGGGCTTAATTTTGGGTTCCTTGGGGATCCAGGGCCAGGTGATCTTGGAGGAATTGTGTCCTAAGTCCTCTGTGAGCAGAGCACTTTGAGCTATGAACAGCTCAGGGATGTGCAGGGCAGCCAGAGGCTGTGCAGGCTCTCCCCTCCACGGATACACGATAATCTGGATTTTCCAGCTGGGAACAGGTTCCCAAGGGGCTGGGAAGGGCGTTGCAGGTGAAGTAGCTGCCACCATGCAGGGGCTGAGGAGCAGAGCAGCTGCTGGAGGCACTCAGGGAGCACAGGGGAAGCCAGGAGCTGTTGAAATGTGCCACTGGGTTTCCCTGCCCACGCAAAGCTGCTGGGGTTTGCTTGTAGAAAAACCCCAAGACAGACTTTTGAGGGTGGTTTTTATTTCACTTCAGCAAAAGCTGGTCTGCACCAAATGTTGCTGTAGGCACGTGGATGACATTCTTAACTTCTCCACAACCATCACCCATTTTTTTTCCTGTTGTGTTTCAGCTTGATTGAAAGTGAGGAGATGCAAAACGTCCTCTGAAGAGCCCCTTTCTGACATGCAAAGCCTGGCTTGTAAAATTCAATTTAAAAAGAAATCCAACCACCCCCAAAAAGCGCTTTTCACACGTGGGAGTGAAAGAGCCCAAAGTGGTTTCTGCAGAGCACAATTTGCCTGTGGCACTTCCCCATCCCTGTCACCCACCCCTGGCTGTTGCAGCAGGAGGGAGGGTGCACCCATGGGTGCTTTCCCTGCCAGGGCTGGTTTGGGTATGGTTTGAGTGATGCCAACAAGCAATTTTGGGTGACTGCATTAGTTTGAATAGCAAGGGATGTATCACGACATGGCACAGCCTGTCACGACAGGCTCAGTTCAGCCTGGAGCATGTTCTCACTCTCTCCCCTCCAGCTGCACTGGGTGGCTCTGCAGGTGCTCAGTTCTGCAGGTGCACGTTCAGTGACTCACACAGAAGTTCGTTAGCAGCAGTTTAATGACTCTGCTGCCCTTTTCCCCTCCTGCGGAGGGTGAGAGCAGTGGGAGGCAGTTCCACAGTGCTGGCAATTCATGCCCAAAGCCTCTGATGCCATCAGCCATGCTGTGCCCAGCCTAGCTTTAATCTGCCTTCAGTGGCAGCTGTGGGATGGTGGAGCAGGGATGGGACAGAGCTGTGCCTGCACTGGGGGGTTCTGCAGCTGCCTGTCCCAGCCTGGCCCTCTGAGCCCAGCACGGGTCCCCCAGTGCCATCCCTGCTCTGCCTTGGGGACAGGAAAGGTGGGGATGGCTTTGAGGACAGCTGAGGTGATGATGGTTGTCCCATCTGAGAGCACCAGGGAAATGGGAAATGTGACATGGGCAGGGCATGGATGCCTTGCATGCTCCCTGCAGGGCATCCCCAAGTGCCACCTGCAATTCACTCTTATCCCCTTGGTACTGGGGTGCAGTGGGTGCCTTGCTGAGGGACAGTGGGACACTGTTCCCTCTCCAGAGGCAGCAGCTGAGGCTCTTGGACCATCCCTGACGGCACCTGACACCCTCCTGGCTCTGGCTGTCCCTTGGCACATGGCGGCAGCTTGCCAATGCCTTAGTCAGGGCTGTGGGGAGATGGAGATGGAGAGGGGGGAGGTGAGTTCTGTGCCCCTTCCTCAGCACCCTCAGTGTCCCCTGGGTGGCTGCAGTGCCAAGGAGAGGGTGTCCCCATGGTGCCACCCCTGTGTCCCCTCTCCCGAGGAGCCCTGTAGCCCCTGTCAAGTGCACAGAAAGGAGTGCGAAGGACAATGTCACAATGTCACCTTGGGGGAGGGATGCTGCTGCCTGCCTGCTCCTGCCCAGACACTTTGCTGGCTCTCTGCTCTGGGCACGGGGCTGGCAGGATTCCACCACCCAAATCCCATCCACCACAGGGACACTTGTGCCTGTTTTTTCTTGGCTGGCGGGCAGGGAGGGAGCCTCAGCTCTGCCCAGCCTCATCCAGCAGCATAAAAATCCATCAGCAGCTGCTGCCCTGTGCCCCCCATCCGCCTCCAGCCAAAGGGACAAGGAACAGCCCCTCTGTGTCCCCTCCCCAGTGACACTGTCCCTGCTGTCCTGGGCTCTTTATGGAGGGATGTCACCGTGCTGCCTGGTGCCCAAGTGCCAGCAGGAGCTGCAGGTGCTCAGTACCCATCAGGATGCCCAGGCCACCCCAATTCCCTCTGTAGGGCATTGGGGTCATTGGGGGGCCCAGAGCCATAGCAGTGCCCCCATGTGCTCTGCCTTCAGCGGTGTCTCTCTCGTCCTAGTTCCCTTATGCTGCTCCACCTCCTCAGGAACCCGTGAAGACCCTCAGGAGTTTAATCAACATCCGCAAGGACACCCTGCGCCTCGTCAAGTGAGTCCTGACCCCGCGGGCAGGGGGGGTCCTGCTGGGTGCCCCAGGGATGCTGGGCACAGGGCTGCTCTCATTCCAGCGGGATGGAGGATGAGCCCCTGCCCTTCCCCTCCTGGCTCCCGGGGCCGTTCTCATTCCTGCACGATGGAGGGTGAGCCCCTGTCCTTCCCCTGCTCTCATTCAGGATGGAGGATGAGCCCCTGCCCTTCCCCTGCTCTCATTCCTGCGGGATGGAGGATGAGCCCCTGTCCTTCCCCTCCTGGTTCCTGGGGCTGCTCTCATTCAGGATGGAGGATGAGCTCCTGCCCTTCCCCTCTCATTCCCGCATGCCAGCACAGGCAGTGCCGCAGGATTAAAGGATTTTAGCGCTGCCTTTGAAGTGCTTTGCTTCTTCTTCCTCCCCCACCTTCCGAAGGCTTTGCTGGAGGGAGGCTGGGGATTGCGGCAGGGCCGGGGGATGCGGGATTAGGGCTCAAATCTGTCTGCGGCACTGCCCAGCCCACAGGCGCGTCCTTGCTGTGCCTCAGTGTCCCCCGTTGGAGGGCAGCAGCCCCTTTTAGTCCTGGAGCATCCCAAAGACCATCTCCTGCACCCTCTGTGCTCCCCAGGTGCTCGGAGGAGGTGAAGACCCCGGGGGAAGAAGTGAGCAAAGCCAAGGTGCACTACAATGTGGAGTTCACCTTCGACACAGACGCCCGTGTGGCCATAACCATCTACTACCAGGCAACTGAGGAGTTCCACAACGGGGTGGCGAGGTGAGGGGCCCCAAACAGGCCTGTGTCACCCCCCAAACAGGCCTGTGTCACCTCCCAGCTTGGCCTGTGTCACCCCCCAGCTTGGCCTGTGTCACCCCCCAGCTTGGCCTGTGTCACCCCCCAGCCAGGCCTATGTCACCCCCCAGCCAGGCCTGTGTCACCCCCCAGCTTGGCCTGTGTCACTCCCCAAACAGGCCTGTGTCACTCCCCAGCCTGGCCTGTGTCACCCCCCAGCCAGGCCTGTGTCACCCCCCAGCCAGGCCTGTGTCACCCCCCAGCTTGGCCTGTGTCACCCCCCAGCCAGGCCTGTGTCACCCCCCAAACAGGCCTGTGTCACCCCCCAGCTTGGCATGTGTCACCCCCCAGCATGGCCTGTGTCACCCCCCAGCCAGGCCTGTGTCACCCCCCAGCTTGGCCTGTGTCACCCCCCAAACAGGCCTGTGTCACCCCCCAGCCAAGCCTGTGTCACCCCCCAGCCAGGCCTGTGTCACCCCCCAGTTTGGCCTGTGTCCCCCCCCAGCTTGGCCTGTGTCACCCCCCAAACAGGCCTGTGTCGTCCCCCAGCTTGGCCTGTGTCACCCCCCAAACAGGCCTCTGTCCCCCCAAGCCTGGTGTGTGTCCCTGCCTGATGGACACGGAGCCTCCCCCCTGAGCATCTTTCCTCTTCAGGACAGGAAAGAGCTGAGGGTGGTGCTGAGATTGGAGGGGGCTCCTTGCTTCCCCCAGGTGCCACCACCAGGTCCTTGCCATGCTCTGCCGCCTCCCTCCCTGTCACATCCTGTTCCCTTTTTTTACCTTCAGGTCAGAACAGAGACCAGGGGAAATAATTCTCCCCCCCAGACCCCTCCAGGTTGGCTGTGGAGTTGTCCCTGTCCCCTCCTGTGCTGTGTTTATTTTAACCTGTGGATTATTTTAGCCCTTTTTCGACCTTCTTACCTCAGCCTCAAGAGGCATCTGGGAGGGGACGAGTGGCACACACACTCCATGCCATTTTCCTGGCATCTCTGTGCTCTGGGGAGAGCAGGAGAGCTGTGGGGACACCCGAGGTGCCCTGACCCTGTCCTGTCTCCCTGGCACAGCTACACCCCCAGGGACAACAGCCTGCAGTCGGAGACAGTGCACTACAAGCGGGGGGTGTGCCAGCAGTTCTGTGTGCCCTCCCACACCATCGACCCCTCTGAGTGGAGCGAGGAGGAGGTGGGTCCTGACTTCATCCCTCCCGTGCAGATGGAGACGGGAGGAAGGCTCAGCCCTGCTCCATCTCACCAAGCCTCCCCTGTCTCTCTCCAGCTGGGCTTCGACCTGGACCGCGAGGTTTATCCCATGGTGGTGCAGGCAGTGGTGGATGAAGGAGAGGGTGAGGAGGGGGCTCCTTGCTGGGATGGCCTTTCCTGGTTTGCTGGCATTGTGATGCCAGCTGGGCAGAGCCTCCTGCTTTTCCTTACTGCTCCCGTGGCTCTGCCTGTCCCCCTGCATGTCCCCAAGCCCTGAGTGCTCCTTTGTGTCTTGCAGAGCACAGTGGGCACTGCCACGTGCTGCTGGCCACCTTTGAGAAGGTAAGTGCCAAGCTGGGGCCATCCCCCTCCTCCTGCCTCCATCACCCACCAGGTACAAGAGCCTGGAGAATCCCTGGGAATTGGGATGGTGCTGCTGGGCTGGGGATGTTCTCGGCTGCTCCCAAATCCTGGGACTGTTCCCTCATTCCTTCTAAGGCATTTGGGCTCAACTCCATCTTCCTTCCTCCAACAAGCTTTGCAGTGTGACCTACAACAGCTACTGGTGCTGGGCTGTCAGGAAAAGCCAGAATTCCTGCAAAATGGGCTTGTAGGGAGCAGGGAGGGAGCAGTGACAGCCGCAGGGTGGGTGGATGCCCACCCTTGTGCTCTCTCCTCCCTCCAGCACAGTGATGGCACCTTCTGCGTGAAGCCCCTCAAGCAGAAGCAAGTGGTGAGTGTTGAGGTGTCCCTGAGGTGCAGGTGTCCCTGCACACCCTGCAGGGGAGGCACTGAGGGGTTTTGGGGAGCCCCAAAAGCTCCAGGCCTCTCCCAGCCTTTTGCATTGATAACCTTGAAATTGCACTCCCCCGCCTCCCAGGGATTGCAATTTCCAGGTTATCAATGCAAAGAGAGCCCCTGGGGATGCTGGGGGGAGGAGGACTGGCCCAAGCAGGGGTTTGGGAGCCCCAGGTGTGTGTGCTGCTCACCCCTTGCCCATGGGATTGCAGGTGGATGGTGTGAGCTACCTCCTGCAGGAGATCTATGGCATCGAGAACAAGTACAACACACAGGACTCCAAGGTGTGTGCTGCACCCCTGCCTGCATCCCAGGGCCTTCCCTCGTCCCTTCTTCCCTTCCCCTAGCACAGGTCTGGCCACTGAAACACTCTCAGGGCAAGAGTTTGCAGCACAGCACGGAGCTGGTGATGGCTGGGGACATTTTGTGTTGGCATCGAAGCTGCTGGAGGCAGAAAATTGAAGGATTGAGCTTTTCCCCACATCCTTTGTGGGCCCTTGGGGGAAGATGATGGCTTAGATGGGGAGCATGGGGCTCATGGCATGGGATGGATGGGGAACATGGGGCTCAAGGCATGGGATGGATGGGGAGCATGGGGCTCATGGCATGGGATGTGCCTTATGCTGTTATAGGACACGAAATAAAATTACACACATGCTGGAACCTCCAAGGTAAAAAGAAGGGAAGTTTACTTTCTGACTTCAGCATTTATAGATTTTAAAAGTGATAGTGGATTAGAGGATGAAAGTGCCACCTCTCCAATGGCACTGGACAAACCAACAGTCCAGGAAATTTCTCCTCTTCTAGAAAATAATGTAAAACAATAATTGTTTATATAAAAGTGCGTGAGAAAGCTCATTACAGGAATGTAAGCACCAGAAGGCTTAGAAGAACTTAGAAGTTCTAAGCCAAAAAGCCAAAAGAGAACCCTCCATGGGGCCTCAGTCCATACATTTGTGGACAAGCTGAAAGCAAGGGTGACATTATGCTGTGCTGTAATATGTAAAAATCAGGGTGAAAATGTGGGTTTCTGTTTCCTTTGGCCTCATCTCCCAACCTCCTGGAGGAGAGGAATGAGGTCCCAGGGGGTCATTTCCAGAGCAGGCAGCCCATGGACACAGGCAGAGCTCTCTCTGAGCACCCAGCCAGTGTTTGAGAGCACGGGCTGGGGACCCCCGAGGCCGAGCAGGTCCCTGTGTGCCCTGGGCAGGTGGCCGAGGATGAGGTGAGCGATAACAGCGCCGAGTGCGTGGTGTGCCTGTCGGACGTGCGGGACACGCTGATCCTGCCCTGCCGCCACCTCTGCCTGTGCAACACCTGCGCCGACACCCTGCGCTACCAGGCCAACAACTGCCCCATCTGCAGGCTGCGTGAGGGGGGAGAGGGCTGGGGGCGGGCTGGGGGCTGGGGAATGGGCTGGGGTCTGGGGAATGGGCTGGGGTCTCTGGGAATGGGTTGGGATCTGGGGAGTGAGCTGGGGTCTGGGGAGTGGGCTGGGATGTGGGGAATGGGCTGGGATCTGGGGAAACAGGCTGGCAGCACTGGGAATGGGTTGGGATCTCTGGGAATGGGCTGGGGTCTGGGGAATGCTCTGGGATCTGGGGAATGGGGTGGGATCTCTGGGAACGGGCTGGGGTCTGGGGGAAAGGGCTGGGATCTGGGGAATGGGCTGGGATCTGGGGAATGGGGTGGGGTCTGGGGAATGGGGTGGAATCTGAGGAAACAGGCTGGCAGCACTGGGAATGGGCTGGCAGCGCTGGGAATAATGGGCTGGGATCTGGGGAATGGGCTGGGATCTCTGGGAATGGGCTGGGATCTGGGGAAATGGGCTGGCAGCTCTGGGAACGGGCTGGGATCTTTGGGAATGGGCTGGCAGCTCTGGGAGCAGGCTGAGATCTCTGGGAACGGGGTGGGATCTTTGCGAATGGGCTAGGATCTGGGGAAATGGGCTGGCAGCTCTAGGAATGGGTTGAGATCTCTGGGAATGGGCTGGGATCTCTAGGAATGGGCTGAGATCCAGGGAAATGGGCTGGCAGCTCTGGGAATGGGTTGAGATCTCTGGGAATGGGCTGGGATCTCTAGGAATGGGCTGGCATCTTTGGGAACAGGCTGGGATCTCTGGGAATGGGCTGGGATACCTGGGAATGGGCTGGGATCTAAGGGAACGGGCTGGCAGCACTGGGAATGGGCTGGTGTCTCTAGGAATAGACTGGCATTTTTGGGCATGGGCTGGCATCTCTGGGAATGGGTTGGTATCTCCCACCCTTGAGCTCTGCAGTCCCTCTAGTCCCACTGGGGATGCCCCTCTTGGGAAACAGGGTGTCATTTTTCACAGAATTCACAGAATCACTGGGCTGGAAGAGATCTTCAAGATCATTGAGTCCAACCCAGCCACAACACCTCAACCAAACCCTGGCACCCAGTGCCACATCCAGGCTTTGTTAAACACACCCAGAGATGGGGACTCCACCACCTCCCCGGGCAGCCATTCCAGAACTTTATCAACCTTTCTGTGGAAGGCTCTTTCCCAATATCCAGCCTGTATTTCCCTTGGCGCAGCTTGAGGCTGTGTGCTCTGGTTGTGTCAGTGCTGCTGCAGAAAGAGCCCAGCCCCAGCTGAGCACAGGCACCTTTCAGGAGCTGTGCAGAGTGATGGGGGCACCCCTGAGTCTCCTTTTCTCCAGGCTGAGCACCCCCAGCTCCCTCAGGGGTTCCTCACAGGGTTTGTGTTCCCAGCCCCTCTCCAGCCTCATTGCCTCCTCTGGACATGCTCAAGCATCTCAATGTCCTTCCCAAACTGCTGGAGGTGCTGCCCAACCAGTGCTCTGGGAATGAGCTGGCATCTCCCACCCTTGAGCTCTGCAGCCCCGCTGGGGATGCCCCTCTTGGGAAACAGGGTGTCATTTTTTGACAGGTCTCCTTCCAACGCTTGATTTTCACCCCTCCCTTTTTTCCCTGCTGCCCCAGCTTTCCGAGCCCTGCTTCAAATCCGAGCCATGAGGAAGAAGCTGGGCCCGCTCTCGCCCACCAGCTTCAACCCCATCATCGCCGCACAGAGCTCGGACTCCGAGGAGCACTCGGTCAGTGCCTGGCTGAAGGTGGGACCCTGGCCTCTCCCACCAGGGTGGGGAGGTTTGGGGATCCGTGTGTCTCTGAAGAATAGGGTTTGTTTATTTATTTATTGCAAATTTGTCTTGCAAAAAAATGCAGAGTTGATATTACAAAAAAAAAAAAAAAAAAAGAAAAAAGATTTTTGGCTGGGTATCCATTCCCTAGGTTTGAGCTTCTTCCTGGGGCATTTTGATCCCGCTGAGAGTGGGGTGATCAGCAAAATGGCCCAGGGAGGATCCTCACATCCTCACCCCATGATCGTCTGTGGGAATGTTCCTCACTCGGAGTCACCAAATGTGGTGCTGTTCACAGGGGTCCCAGGATGAGGGAATAGATGAGAATCTTGACTCCATGTTTCAGAAGGCTGATTTATTGTTTTATGATATATATTATATTTAAAGAAAATGATATATTAAAACTATACTAAAAGACTAGAAGAAAGGAATTCATCAGAAGGCTTGCAAGGAATAGAAAGGAATGGAATGAAATTTTGTGACTGACCAGAGAGTCTGAGACAGCTGGGCTGCCGTAGACATATTTTTGTGAAAATCCTTTCTTAGGATTTTTTTCCCTTCTGAGAAGCTGAAGCCTCAGAAACAAAATGCAAACAATGGTTATCTGCTGCTGTGGAATGCATCAGGTAAATTTTTGATTGACCCGTCTTTGGATGTTTATAATTAATGGCCAATCAAGGCCGAGCTATCTTGGACAGAGTCCGAGAGAACAGCCTTTTGTTATCATTCTTCTCTATTCTATTCTTAGCCAGCCTTCTGAGAGGAAACCTTTCCTTCTATTCTTTAGTATAGTTACAATGTAATATATATATCATAAAATAATAAATCAAGCCTTCTGAAACATGGAGTCAACATTCTCGTCTCTTCCCTCATCCAAGAATCCCTGTGACCACTGTGACACTGGACTGTGATTGGCCATTATTACAAACAACCACATGAGACCAGTCACAGATCCACCTGTTGCATTCCACAGCAGCAGATAATCATTGTTTACATCCCGTTTCTGAGGCCTCTCATCTTCTCCGGAGAAAAGATCCCAGCAAAAGGATTTTTCCTAACCTATGTCCTGACCATGCTCCCCGCAGTCCTCGGAGCACATCCCGCCGGGTTATGAGGTGGTTTCCCTGCTGGAGGCCCTCAATGGGCCCCTGACGCCATCGCCGGCCGCGCTGCCCCTGCGGGCCCTGGGGGACCCCCCCGGCGTGGGGACCCTGCCCTCGTACGGCAGCGAGGGCCCCCTGCCCGCCCTGAGGGCCCTGGCACCCCTGGAGCGCCTGCCCGACTGCGGCCCCACGGGGCTCAAGCTCAAGAGGAGCATCTCCAAGTGAGTGCTGGGGTGGGTGTGGGAGGCTGGGGGCGCTCAGGGGGGCTGGGGGATGTGGGCAGGGGTGAAACCCTCTGCTTTGCTCCTCTGGCCAGGTCCATCTCACAGAATTCCTCCATCCTGCCCGAAGAGGAGGATGAGAAGTCGTGCACTGAGTCAGAGCTGAGGGTGGCCAGGAGGAGATCCCCAGCCCGGCATGAGGAGGTGAGCATGTTACAGTGGTGACAAGGGACTTCAGGGTGAGAGAGAGGCGAGAATGTTGACCTCATGTTCAGAAGGCTTAATTTATTATTTTATTATATATATTACATTATGACTATACTAAAAAGAACAGAGAGAGAAAGGTTCTCAGAAAGCTAGCTAAGCTAAGAATAGAAAAGGAATGAATAACAACGGGCTGTATCTCAGCAGAGAGTGAGACCCAGCTCTGCTGTGAGTGGTCAGTAAATCTAAACATCTACTCCAGACAAATCACGGACCAACCTGTTGCATTCCACGGCAGCAGGTAACCATTGTTTGCATTTTGTCGCTTACATTTTGTTGCTGAGGCCACAGCTTCTCAGAAGGGAGAAAAATCCTAAAGAAAGGATTTTTCACAAAAGATGTCTGTGACATGAGCACTGTCCAAAATCAGTACAACTCCTTACTGGTAGTAAGGAATTGAGGCACTGGAGAAGCAGCAGATTAGGGGGAGGCTTGGGACCAGAGAAACTGGTTGGGGTTGCCCCTTCTGGCTCTTCCTCCATGAGAATGCCTGGAGGAGATGAGCCATCCATGCTGAATATCCCCCATCCCAAGCTTCCCATGGGCTTCTCTTCCAGGAATGTGGTGCAACCCCAGAGAGTGAAAACCTCACCCTGTCATCATCAGGAGCCATCGACCAGTCCTCGTGCACTGGGACACCCCTGTCCTCCACCATCTCGTCCCCAGAAGGTACAGCATGGAGGGGTGCTGGCAGGGCAGGAGAGTGCCATGGTGATCTCAGGACTGTCACACTGTGGGGGGATGCAAAGAGGGGGGGCATGGCCCTTCTTACCCTGCCATGGACATTGGATGGAGCCCCAGGGTGTCACCTCTGCTTTGTCACCTGTACACCTGGAGATGGGAATCACAGGGGCACTGATTATGCCTGGTTTGTCACCCTGTGGACACAGAAATGGGGGGCTGTGAGCCCTGGGGACCTGCTGCTGGCAGCTTTGCACCCATCACATCTCCGTGGCGTGCAGCCAGTCCTTCCTCTGCACCCCACTCCTCCTCATTAGCCCCTGCTCCATTAGTGGGTGCTGTGCCATGACTCCCACCCGTGGGTGGGGGTTCCAGCAGCCCCCTCAGCCCCTGCTCTCCCCCAGAGCCCGTGAGCAGCAGCCTGGCTCAGTCCGTCATGTCCATGGCCTCCTCCCAGAGCCAGCACTCCCAGCTCAGCACCGACACCGTGTCCTCCATGTCTGGCTCCTACATCGCCCCTGGCACGGAGGAGGAAGAGGAGGAGGAGGAGGAAGAGGAGGGGGACATGCTCCCCTCGCCCGCGGCCGCGAGCGCCACAGCCTCTGATGGAGAGGTGGGGACTGGGGGTGGTTGGTGGAGCCCAGCTTGGAGAGCTCCCCCATGGGATCTAACTCCCCCTCCAAAACCACTGGCACCAGATTTTCTTATTCTTTTCCTTCCATCTTTCCCACCTTCCTCCTACAGTCAACACCTGTGGAGTCCCCAGATGATCTGAACTTTGTCAGCATCTCTGCCGAGGAGCGCGATGCCGAGGTAACTAGAGCCATCCCTCAGGGGACTGGGAGCTGGGGTGTCACCTGGCACTGTGGGGGGATCCCAGTGGTGCCCAGAGCTGGGAGCTGTGGGGGGATCCCAGCTGTGCCCATACTGGGAGCTGTGGTGTCAACTGGCACTGTGGGGGAATCCCAGCTGTGCTCATACTGGGAGTTCTGGTGTCACCTGGAACTGTGGGTAGATCCCAGCCGTGCCCATACTGGGAGCTGTGGGGAGATCCCAGCCGTGCCCATACTGGGAGCTGTGGGGAGATCCCAGCTGTGCCCACACTGGGAGCTGTGGGGGAATCCCAGCTGTGCCCACACTGGGAGCTGTGGTGTCACCCTGCACCATGGGGGGATCCCAGCTGTGGTGTCACCTGGCACTATGAATGATCCCAGCTGTGCCCATGAAGGGGGAAGCTGGGCAGTGGCCCCCTGTCCCCCCAGGGCTGGACTGGGGAATGTGCTGCCCACACATCCATGTCCCTGTGGGCTGCCCTGGGGATGGATGGGGCAATGGGGCTGTACCCCACCAGTCCTGGTCCATGGAACCCCCAGGGCCAGGGATGTTCCCCCAGAGGGACTGGGAACAGCCCCTGGCACAGCCCTGGGCTAACACTCCCTGTTGCCTCTCCCTGTGCCACAGGGCAACGATGTGCTGGAGGACGAGGATGCCTCTCCCACACAGGAAGACGGTAAAAGGCCCTGGGTCGTTGTTGTCCCCTCACTGTCACTGTCAGTGGGAGGTGCTGTGCTGTCCCCAGCTCCCCACTGCCATCAGGGAGAGCCCTGGGGACCCTGGGCTCAGAGGAACATCTGTCACAGCAGGGACACCCACGGGGGCTGAGCACAGGGGGTGGGGGAGCCAGGCAGCCACGGGGACCAGAGAGCTCAGGGTGGGACATGGAGCAGCCATGACTGGTTTTTCCATGGAGCAGGACCCAGTGGTTTTTCCAAGGAGCCAAAGGGGAAAGAGGCTTCTCTCTCTCTGTGTGTGTTTTTCCCCTTGCCAAGGTCTTTTCTCAGATCTCTCAAACTCTCCCCTGTAGAAATCAGTGTCTGGGCTGATTCCCATAGGAAGGGGCTGCAGAGCTGTACCCTCTGGGATGCTTTCCTCACTTTGGCCTGTCCTCAATGTGTTTTTGCAAGTCAACACATGCACATTGAGGGCTCCTCTCGCCTCTTCCTTTGAGCTCAGGCAGCCAAGGAAAGAGGGAAAGAGGTGGTCACCTCCATGCCCTTGGCCACCAACCGCCCTGGATTGCTTTTGGGCAACAGGGAGGCCCACAGTGTGCCCCCTCCCACATTTCCAAGTCTCCTTTTAGCAAAAATACAACAAAACTGTTTCCCCATCCAACCTGGATGCTCAGCCAAGCTGGAAAGCAGGAACACCCATGGATCACCCATCCCCAAATCATGGCCTCTGACTGCAGAGAGGCTCGTGCTGATGGGGAGACTCAAGTATAACACATAGGAGCAACCAGGGGCTGTGGTGGACATCCATGGGCATCCCAGCAGCTCTGGGAGCAGGATGGCCTCTCTCTTTAGGACACAGTCCTGCAGCTGTTCTCAGCAGGGCTGCTGGCACATTTGGGAACATCCCTCCTGAGGTTCAGTCACCTGCATCTGATGGATGCAGGTAAGACCCTGGAGGCTGATCTCTTGGAGAAGCGATGCTAAGAGGCAGAGTTCCCTCCCTCATCCCCAAAAGCCTCCATCCCCCCTGCAAAAGCTTGGCTACGGCTTCTTTTGCCCCACGCATCCAGCTACTGCCTGTTGCTGGCATCCCCGCAGCTCTCACGGTGCCGCTGGTGCTGGAGAGGCTCCTGCAGGAGGTGATGGGTGCCACCACAGCCTGGCTGTGCCAGAGGGAAGGTCTGCCTGAGCCCTGGGCAGGTTCATGCTCATGCCCACATTGTTGCTGTCCCGCTGCGAGGGGAGGAGCAGCCGGGGCTGTGCCCAGGCCTTATTGTCCGCTCTCCACCCGCTGCCACCCTGATGCATCGTTCCTGTGTCATTTCTTTGTTTTGGAAGAGGTTGGGGAGGGGAGAGGAGGAGCCCCAGCAGTCCCAGCCCCAGTGCCAAAGGCGGCCGCGGCGGTAACTGCCTTAACTCCCTTCCAGGCCCGAGGACAGGCGCTTTCCTCGGTCTGAGCTGTGACAATAACAATGACATGGGCATCGCACACGTGAGAGCGCTGGACAATAAACTGTGCTCTGAGGCCTGCTTACCTGGTGAGTGGCCGTCTGCTGAACATGAACTTGGGGTGGGGGGGACAGTTCTGCTCTTCCCTGCATCCCCCCAGCCCTTTGCATCCATCCCTCCTCTCCCATCACCATCATTCCCACCATTCCTGCGAGGTTGTCCTCACTGCACCCCTCCAGCCGTCCCTCTGTGGGGCTGAGCACCAGCTATGTCACCCCCCATAGGTCAGGGTGGCCTGTCCAGACTGGGATGTCCCCAGGCAGCTGCAGGCTTGTTTTGCTGGGATTCTCTGTCCCTTGGCCATGGGGCTGCTGGCACCCCAGGAGGCACCAGTCCTCCTTAGGAAGGTGTTGTGTGGCACAGCTGCAGCCTGGTACAGGCTCGTGGTGGGCACAGCAGTGTTTTGTGCTGGGGTGTGATCCACAGTCCAGCTGTGCAGCCTCCCAAGTTCAGGGAGATGGGGTGTGTCCACCAGGTCATCTTTCTACAGAGCCCCAACATTCATCCATCTTTCCCATTTCTTCATGCTTTCTCCCCCACCCTCCTTCCACTTTTGTTTCCTCCCAGCCTCTCTCCATCCCTTTCTTTTCTTCCTTCCCCCCAGGCTCCTCCGTCTGTGTGAAAGTTCATGTTCGCTCTGTGCCAACACGGTTTCCTCCACCCACGCTTGTGCCCCTTCCCTGCCCAGAGTTGCCCAAAGGTGACAAATGTATTGAACACCCCAGTGGGCTGGGGACCCTGCCCAGCCCTGCAGGCTCCTCTTCCTCAGCCTGTGTGTGGAGAAACGAGCCAAAAAGCCAAACCAGAACCCTCCATGGGGCCTCGGTCAATACATTTGTGGACAAGCTGAAAGCAACTCTGCCCGTGCCTTGCCCCTTCAGCTGACTTTGTGGCAGGTCCCAGACCTGCAGCAGGTGCTGGAGAGCCAAGAGGGTGGGTGAAACCCACTGGAGGGAGGGGAAATCCTTTCTTTTCCTCTGCTCCTTTGGGAAAGCCTCCTCTCCTGCTGCCTTGCCTGTTCCTGGTGGTTTCTGTGCTGGAGAAACACGGCTGAGGCTCTTGGGGAGGAACACACAAGCCCTGTGTCCTCTCCATCACCCTCTGTCAGCACTGGCTGAGTCCTGCTGGCCTGGGGGGCTGGGGAGGGAGCTGGGGGTGTCCCAGCAGCCCCTCTGCTTTGCTGGAGGGCCTGGCAAAGCCACCCCTGACTGCATCCCCCTTGGTTGTGCTGGGGGGAGGATGAGGAAAGGGGAGCTTTGCAGCCCACATGGCTCCAGCACAGGGTCAAGTCCTTGCTCTGCTGTGAGGTGTGCACGGGGCTGGCATGCAGGAGCTGGTCCCTGGGCTGAGCCCAGCCAAGGATGCCCTCTCCATCCTTTGGCCACCACACCTGCCCATGTGTCCAGCAGCTGCAGCCCTCAGCACCAGCTGTGCTGCATGAGAGGGGTGATCCAGCCTTGGCCTTTGTGGGGAAAAGCAGAGGCTGAGGAGGTGCAGAGTGGGGCTTTGGGGCTCTCCATGGTCCCTGGGAATGGCAGACACGGTGTTCTCCATCCCTTTTCACTCCCTGTAGGCTACAAGGCATTTTTTCCACATAATAATGGACAGTGATCATTGTTTTCTGAATTTCTTTTTGAGCTGTTGTACCAGTTTGTGTAGATCACTGTCACCAGTTTTCAATAATCCATTCCAGTAGATGTTGTAGACAAAATGTCCTATTACACATCTAACATACATTTTGGTGCAGTTTTTGGTAGGAGTAGCTGAAATCACATCCTGCTCTATAGCTGAAGTTACAAATACATGGATTCAAGTGGTTACAAAGTTGTATCTTTGTGTCACCCACTGTTAAATTGTCACAAGGGGACTTAGACACACACCCCCTTATCCTATGGACACTGGGATGGATTCAGGGTCATTGTCAGGAGACATTTCCAAATGATAGACACAGTTCCATGTCCAAACACACAGCCTAGGCTCTCAGAATATTACTTTCACATATAAACCCATTATTCTGTCTCCACACAACAATCTACATGTGTGTGACTGTTTTTAAAAGCCCATGCTCAGTGTTCCAATGGATCTAATCCCATTCCTACCACTAGGATTTGGTGCTTGGTACATACAGAAGCACCCTGTGTTGCTAAGGCAAACACTGTGACCTTACTAGTGATGGGAACATAAGAAAATTTGATTGAACAGCACCAGAATTTAAATGCCTTTTCAAATTTCAACGAATAAAAGTCCCTTTTCCCATTCAGTGGTTATCCCAGAACTGCAGGAGTGTAACCACAACTGAGCTGGAATACAGCTGAGTGCTGAGGACACTGCTTTGTGCAATTTCCAGACCACCACCCAGTTGGTCATTAGCATTTGGATATTTTTGATATTTGAAGCTGATCAGAGCAGATAGGGAAGAACTTAAGGGTTGATCTATAGTGTTCAAATAATTAATGGTTGCACCCAATTGATCAGTCAGAGTTTCAAGACTGATACTGTTCAACACTCCTATTCCAGTTCCCAATATATCAGTTATATGTGTGAGATAACAGCCTCTGGTTTAGGCAGGAAAATCACCCAGCAGAGGAGGTACCTGTAAAAGATGAATATTTTGGTCTGATAGCAGGAACATTGGTCTGCATCTCTTTAAGGACTAGGGTTAAACAATATTTGTAGTTGCTCAACCAATTTGACCTTGAAATGTTCAGAGTTGATTTTATAGGTTTTGGAGCATTTGTGGAGGTTTTGCTGGGCACCCTTAAACTCTCTAGAGTACAGTCAGCTTCTATATCATATGGAGTTAAGACCAGTATTGTGTTTTTAAATTTACAGTCCTTTAGGCTCATGGTGAGACAGCCTGGGGGTGTTCCATGTTTTGTGGTTTTGTTTTGGCTGTGTCATTCATAAAATCTCTCAGGGCTTGTACCCAGTCCATGAGAGCCCCACTCAGTGATTGTAGGGAAGGCAGCTGCATCCTGGCCCTTGAGACCTGTGGTGTTCAGAGTCTACATCTCCAAGTCCATCAAGTCTCTTGGACAATCTCCAAGCTGGTGGCATTTTATAATGATGTTTTTGTCCTCTCTGTAATGGATGGAGGCGCAGGACGTGGTTCCTCAAGGCTTCTTTTGAAATCTCTGCAGATTTCAATCTGGTGGGAAAGAGCTTTGTGAGGAGGCAAAAGTCCCCATCCCAGGGATTTTAGGACATGAGGTTTAAAACCTCCAGATCCATGTCCTTGTGTGGATCCTGCAGAGCAGGAGCTGCAGGGGCTGTCCCCAGGGTTCAGATCATCCCCTGGCTGCAGCCTGTGCCACAGGCAGGGTGGAAAAACAGCTTTGGGAAGAGAAACTGAGGAAAGACATCTGCCAGAGAGGCTGGCACCAAGGTGGGGGAGCTGCTGTAGAGAACCTGAAATCCCCTGAGGGCTCCTCAGATGCTCTGAGCCACAGATGCTCTGAGCTGTGAGCAGTGGGCTGGGCCAGCCGGTTGGGTTTCACCAGGATGGATTTGGGAGCTGGGTTTCACTAGGATGGATTTGGGAGCTGGGTTTTACCAGGATGGATTTGGTTTCACCAGGATGGATTTGGGTCTCACCAGGATGGATTTGGGAGCTGGGTTTCACCAGGATGGATCTGGGAGCTGGGTTTCACTAGGATGGATTTGGGTTTCACCAGGATGGATTTGGGAGCTGGGTTTCACCAGGATGGAGTTGGGTCTCACCAGGATGGATTTGGGTTTCACCAGGATGGATTTGGATGGATTTTGGTCTGCCCAGGGCAGCTCTGGCAGCTGCTGGCAGCAGGGGAGGCCCCTCCAGCAGCACAAGGGGCAGGGGGTGGGTGGGCACAGGGCTGACACCCTGCTCCAGGGCCAGCCCATGTCCTGCTGCCCCAGCCCTGCTCCTGTCAGGGGTGCACAGAGCACAGCTGGGTCTCTGCACTGGAGCACTGCAGTGACTTAGGCCATATCAAGCCCTTAATGGGATTTCCGTGTGCATGTGCGTGTGGTCCTGTTTAATTATCCATTCCCTCGGGGATCTGCAGATTTAACGTGCCTCGCTCTCCAGCCTGAGCTCGCCGTGAAAAGCCACTCGAAATGGCAGCTGTCACCTCCCATAAATCAGCAGGCAGCAGGATTTTGTTGCTCCCTCTCTGAGAAAGCCTCAGCCCTCGGCCTTGGCATGGCCTCACACAGTCCCTGAGCTCAGAGCTGCCCTGGGCACAGGGTTTAACCTCGCTGGAGGGTGCAGCCAAGCTGCCTTAGGGGTGCACCCCCTTCCTAAGGGCACCACGCAGCCTCTGATGGGTTTGGTGGTGGGACACAAGCCACAGGCCGAGCTCTGCCATCCCCCTGCCCCAGCTGGAGGGTGCTGCCTGCCCTGGCAGCCTGCAGCCTGAGAGGAGGCATGGGGGGACCCAGCTGCTCGCCCACCACAAGCATGTCACCCCTCGGTTCCCTTGGCACCAAACCCCGGGGGGCTCCAGCATGGGGACCCTCACCCCGTGCCTGGTGGCAGCTCCTGCCCCCTCCCGGAGCCGTTCACAGGGGATGAGACCCCCAGGCCCCGCTGCCACCCCGTGTGCTGCTCGTGTGCATGTCCCCGTGTCCCCTCGCCGTGTCCCCGCCGCTCCCGCCTTCACCTTGTGCCTTCTGGTCTCTCCTGCCACGCAGCTGCCGTGCCGGACTCCTGCCCCATTAACATTGAGGAATAGGTGAGACCATGAGACCCCAGGGCTGCATCTGCCCCGTGCCCTGTCCCCCGGGGGGTTGGCACTGCGTTGTCACCATTGCTGGTGGCCCCCTCACTGCCCAGGCCAGGGGACATCCCTTGGTGCCTGACCTGCAGCCCCACAGGGCACCTGCATGTGGCCTCTCACTGGGCATGGGTGGCCCCTTCACTTGGGTTATTTAAACCCAGCGATGGTTGTGCTGTTCTTCCCTTTGGCCCTCAGCATTCCTGAGAAATTGGGGTTTTTAAGGGCTCCCCAGCCTGGACAGGTAAGTGCAGGCCCGCCCCAGTCAGAACTCAACAGGGGCTGGGGAGGTGGGCGTCACTTTGGGACAATAACTCACACTCCCATGGAAAACCGAGCCCAGTGCACCAGCGGGCTTCGGGAGCCCCTAACCCCCTGTTTCTCCCCCCAGGCCCAGAGGCAGCCAACAACAACGTGGGGCTGCAGCAGCCCCGGCCCCGCTGCCCCCCTGGCCCCCCGGACCCGGCAGCGCCTGCCCTGCCCGTGTGAGGGCCCAGCCTGGGGGGCACGGAGCCCCCTGCCCACCCAGAGGGACCCCGGTGTCCGGGCACCCTGGGCATCGTCACCGCCACCCCTCGGCTGTACCAGGACTGATTTGCAAAAGAAAAGACGGTAACCTCGACTTCTCTGCGGGGGCTGAAAGCCATGTTACCTTGGAGCCCCCCACTGGCACCTTCCCTTTCTCCAGCCCCAACAGGGATGGGCAGGGGTCCCTTCCTGCCCCCTTCTCCATCATCTTACACGCCCAGGCTCCTCTCCTCCGAAGTGTGGAGCAGATGGGACAGGGTCACCTCACCAAGGGGTTCTGGGATGTGGGTGGGGACAATGGGAGACGCTGTTCAGGGCCGTGGGTTCTAGGATGAGTGTTGGGATTGGCATCCTTGGTGCATGAGCTGCTGACTTCCATGGGGGGCTGTCTCCCCCCAGGTTTGCTGGCCCATGCCCCTGCCCTGCCATGAGCTGTCCCCATGCCATGGGATGTCCCCATTCATGCACTGGCAGTAACTCTGCCCCCACAGCTGCCCCTCGCTCTGCTCTCCTCCTGAGCAGCACCTGGGCTCCTGGGCCTGGCCCCAGGGGTGGGCAGGAGGCCTGGTACTGCCCCCAGCCCATCATCAGCCCCTGGGCATTGACAATTTATCCTCTGTCTTCCAGCCTGCTGTGAGCTCAGGGCTCTGGGCTGCGCCCTCTCTCTGGAACAAGTGCCAAAAGTGTCACCCCATGCCCCCCGTCCTGCCCTCCCCATAACACGTTGTAGCAGGGGGTGGATGAGGCTGTGGGGGCTGCCCCCATCTCCATCCCCATCCCTCTGGCCAGCACTGGGCTGGCAGCATAAGTGGATTTACTCCAAGGGCAGACACACAGGGATAGTAAAGCAGGAGGGACAAAGCCACAGACCTTGGGGGGCTGCTGGGGCCACTGGCAGAGGCCAGGCTCCGCTCCAGAGAGCATCAGGGACAGGCAGGAATCACTTGGAGCAGCATCAGACCCTGCACCCCAATCTAGCAGGCTCTGGAGCTCTTTGGGGCAGCCCAGGGTGGGAGCTGAGCCTCCCTTTCCCCCCTGGTTTTGTCACATGGCCGTGGCAGCAAAGGCCACCTCCTCCTGCTCTTTGCAGGACAAACTGCATTTCAGAGCCACCTTAGCACAGAGATGTTCCTGCACTGACAGCAGGGTCCCTGGAGGGGTGGAAGCAGGTTCCCAGTGCCATCCCCACAGCAGAGAAATTGTGCTGATGATGACTGTGGCTCCTTGAGAGGGATGAAGCCCTTTCGGGGGCTGGGGGTGTTTTCTCTGCCTTGCTCTGTGTGGGTCCTGCCAGAGGTGGGTTTGGAGCCAACCATCCTGCTGCTTTCTCCTCTGGGCTGGCTGTGTCTCCTCTGAGCTCAACAGCTCCCAAATTCCCCCTGGGAACGCAGGGCTGGGTGTTTGGTCTCCAAAACGCCATCCTGTGGCATGCCAGGTGGGAGCTGCAAACACAGGGAGGGCTCAAGTGGTGGGGACAAGCCCTGTGCCCCTTTTGGGGACATGCTTGGTGTCCCAGCCCTATGGAGCAGCACACAGGAGCAGCTTTGGAGGTTCACCATCATGCTGAGCTGAGAAATCCTCGGCAGCCATCTCCTCCTTAAGCCTCCAGCATGGGCAGGGGAGAGAACATCGGGCTGCTGCTTCTCATCTAGCAAAGCCCAACCTTCCTGGTGGCTCCAGAGGGGACAAGGACAGCTGGCTTGGCACCCTGGCACAGGCAGCAGAGCAAGGAGGGCTTGGGAGATGCCGGGAGGGTTTTCTGGCTCCTCTGAGCGGTGTCCCTAGGGCTGCAGCAGCCAGACAGACAAACAGACAGACAGACAGCACGGGGTAGCTGCAGGAGCGACGCAGAGGAGCTGGGAGGATGCCGCGGCCGGGCTGTGAGCAGGGAATCATCCTCTGGGTGGCACAGGAGAGACGGGATTTGGGCACGGGCGGCAGCAGCGCCGTCCTCGGCCGCCCAGGAGGGGTTTGGGCAGGCAGGAGCTGCCAGGGGTGGAGGGTGACAGCCCCTCGTTCCAGCCACACACCTGTCAGGGATTTAAGGAAGGAAACCAGACTGCTGCTTATGATTTTGCTTTGAGCATGTTTTGGATTTTAAGAGTATGTTTAATAAAGGGTATCTTATGTCGACAAAGTGTCCAGAGTGATTTTGTGGGGTCAGGGTGAGGGCAGTCGGGGTTTGGGGGATTTGGTGAGTAAAAACCCTTTTTGGCTGGGAGCACCTACTCACCTGTCACCCAGGTAACTCCTCCAAAGCAGCCCAGCTGATCCAAACGTCCTAAAACACTTCCCAACCTGCATTCCCAACTATCCTAAATCCTGCCAGGATGGAGAAAGGGCAAATACAAACTAAACCTCTGCAGGAAGAGTCTGGCCTGGGGTAGAGGCATCTTCCTGCTGTGTGGTGTGGGTGGCTCTGTCACTGCTGCATGGATGAGGACACCCAGAGGGAACTTCTCCTGGGGGAGAAGGGGAGCAACAAAGAGCTGGGAGCTCATGCAAGAGAAATCCTCCAGTGGTGGGGAAGAAAATGTGTGCAGGGAGCTGAAGGCTGGAAGCTGAAGGCTGTAAGGGGGTTATAATTTGGGTTTAGTAGAAGGGGCTGATGATGGTGGGGGGAAGCAGCTTGGAGCTGAATCAAAGTCAAAATCAGAATCAATCAGATTGGAAAAGGCCTCTGAGATAATCGAGTCCCACCCATGACTGAAGCTGGGGGGAATGGGTTGCAGATGGTCAGATCCTTCAAAGAGATCCTTCCCTGGCCTCTGTTAAAGCTCTCAGAAGAGCAGTTAGGGGGCAAGGATTTCTTAGAGAAGCCTGTGGCTGTAATTTTTAAAATTAAATGAAGGCAGAATCCATCCTTTATTTTTGGAGTCTGCCAGCCCCGCTTCTGCTTTGCCCTCACCACTGTGGGTGCATCAGGAGCAAGAAATAGGATGGGGGCACAGCTGGGAGGAAAAGGGGTGCCCCTGGAGGGGCAGGACACAGGTTTGCATGGAATCACATAGAAATGGTTTGGGTTGGAACACCCATCAAAGATCATCCAGCTCCAACCTCCCCACACCACAGGCAAGGACACCTTCCACCATCCTAGGCTGCTCCAAACCCCATCCAACCAGGCCCTGAACTATCCCATCCACAGCTTCTCTGAGCAACCTCTTCCACCACCCTCACAAGAATTTCTCCCTACAATCCAGCCTAAACCTACTCTCTTTTAGTTTGAAGCCTTTCCCCTTTTTCCTATCACCCTAAGTCCCTCTCCAGCCTTGTCACGGCTCCCTTCAGGTGCAGAAAAGCCACCTTAGGACCATGCCAGAGCCTCCCCATCTCTCAGGGCTGGGCTCAGCCCTCTCCAGCCTTCTCAGAGCTCCCTTCAGGCGCGGAAAAGCCGCAATAAGGTCACCCCAGTCCCCCCTGATCTTCCCTATCTGTTTGGGCTCTCTCCAGCCTTGTCAGGGCTCCCTTCAGAGGGAACAGCCGCCATAAGGCCACTCCAGAACCTCCCCATCTCTTCGGGCTCTCCCCAGCCTTGTCAGGACTCCCTTCAGAGGCAACAGTCGCGATAAGGCCACTCCAGAACCTCCCCATCTGTCGGGGCTGAGCTCAGTGCTCTGCAGCCTCCTCATGGCTCCCTTCAGAGGGAACAGCGGCAATAAGATCACCCCAGAGCCTCCCCATCCCTTCGGGCTCTCTCCAGCCTTGTCAGGACTCCCTTCAGAAGGAACAGCCGCGATAAGGCCACTCCAGAACCTCCCCATATCTTGGGGCTCTCCCCAGCCTTGTCAGGGCTCCCTTCAGAGGGAACAGCCCCAATAAGGTCACCCCAGTCCCCCCAGATCCTCCCCATCTCCCCGGCCCGGGCTGCGGGGTCCGGCGGCATCCCCGGGCCCCGCCCCCGTCCCTATGGCAACGCGCAGACCAATGGCGTGCCCGGAGGATGTTTACGGGGCGTGGCGTCGCCGTGGCAACGCGCGAAGCCTCCCGGAGCCGCTACTTAACCCCGCACGGGGCGGCCGCTGCTCACGGCGGCTCGGCGGGCACGGCCCGGCCCGGGCACCCCGCAGACGGCCGGCACGGGCAGCCCCGGCACCCACCGGGCCTCTCTTTCTCCTTTTCTTCTCTTAGTCCCCCCTCTTTTTTTTTTTTTTCCTTTTTTTTGGTATTTTTTTGGTGTTTTTTTCCCCTCTCGTCTCCCGATTTTCCAGAAGCTTCTTACTGTGTCGTGAACTTTGCCTGTCGGGAGGCGACACCGGCACCAGGACGGGGTAAGGAGGTGTGGAGAGGGCGGGAAGGGCAGCGCGGCCGGAGCCGCCGTTTGGGGCGGGGGTGTGAGCGGGGGAGCGGCTCCGGGTGTGCGCCCTCCCGGCGCTCCCTCCTGGCCCAAACACTCGGGATTTTGGGTTAAAATGCAAGTCCCCGACACAGGATTCGCCAAAGTCTGAAGCCGCCGGCTCGCTCTGACTCAGGGTGTGCTCGGGGTGGGACCCCACCAGCTCCCCCAGCCCACCCCTGAGTTGTTCTGGGGTGGTACCTTCTGAGTTGTTCTGGGTACCACGGGAAGTAAAAGCAGAATTAGCATCAAACCGAGAGAGGTTGGCTGCAAGGGGGAAAACTTTCAAGTATTTTGTCCTGGTGAGGAATGCTGAGAGTCAGTCCTGTGAGTGCCATGTATCCAGAGATGTGTGTTCCCAAGAAACAAGCTCACTTTGTGGGACGGCAGGGCTGGATTTTGGTTATTTGAGGGGCTTTCTGTTGGGTTTTTTTTTAATTCTTTTTCAGCCAAGAGCTGGCTGCGCAGCAGGTCAGTGGGTGACACTGAGGTGTGGGAGTTTGAGGGAGTTTCCCCGAGGTTTAAGGGTGCTAAAGCCCCTTAGGGTCAGTGGGGGACACTGAGGTGTGGGAGTTGGAGGGAATTTCCCCGAGGTTTAAGGCTGCTAAAGCCCCTCAGGGCAGGCGTTACAGGTCCCTGCACAGCACACCAGGGGTGGGTCTCACCCAGCAGCTCCAGGAGCACCCAGGGGTGGCCCTGCCTGGCTGTCAGAAGAGACTGCACCTTGGGGAGCCTCACCCCCGTCCCTGTTGTTATTGCAGGACCTGCCCCATCCCTTCCCTCGCGTTCCCGTGCAGCCTGGGAAGCACCGAGAGAGGCATGGCGTGGCCAGGCCAAGCACTGAAAGCCAAGGGCAAACTGAAGTGCGTGGAGGAAGACGTGGATGACAGCCTGCCCGACCTCATGTGGCTGAGGGACTTCACAGTGGCGCAGACTGGCCTGCCTCAGTTGTACTCCGGCTCGGACCCGCAGGACTGCTACACCATGAGTGAGAGCCTGTTCAGCCTGGTTGATTTCGAGTCCCCGTGCTCGCCCCTGGCCGCTGACCCGGCCTGCAAGGGCACTCGGCACACGCCCTGCACTCCCGTCTCCTCCTCCACCTCCTCCAGCTCGCAGCACGACCCGGCTGTGCCCCCTCATCTGGCCGGGGACATCGACTACAAGACCAACCCTCACGTCAAGCCCCCCTACTCGTACGCCACCCTCATCTGCATGGCCATGGAAGCCAGCAATAAACCCAAAATCACCCTCTCTGCCATCTACAAGTGGATTACTGACAACTTCTGCTACTTCCGACACGCTGACCCCACCTGGCAGGTAGGGGATGAGGAGCCTCGGCCGCTCTCCCTGCAGGGCTGAGCTGGGCTTTCCACAGCTCCACCCTGCAAGATGAGATCCTGCAGGGGTCCCACTGGGAAAAGAGTGACAGCAGCCACCAGTGGGAAGGGCTGGAATGGGAAAGAACTTGGCTGGGCACAAATGCCACGGCCACAGGAGGGGCAGAGGGAAGGAGCCATGCTGGGGAGAGCCCAGGACTGTTCTGGGAGCAGGGAGGTGCTGGTTGAGCTCCTGGCACCTGAGACTCCTCTTGGCTTCATGGCAAAAGCCTCTCAGTGCCTCCATTCCTGGAGTTCTCATGGGGCCCTGGGTCCCTCAGGGCTTGAGCACACGTGGAGAAGGTGCCAGGTCCAGTGTCCCTGGGTGCTGAACACCAGGCATGGGGCAGGGATGGAGATGCCACTTGTTGGACAAGGTCCCACTGGGATATGCTGAAATGCTGCTGCTTTCTAAGCAGGGCAGAGCACGGAGCTCCTGGCCCCAAGGAGGCTCCATCACTGGGATGAGCTGGTGAGAGCTGCACAGGGAAGCCCAGGAGGGGTTAATTTGGGCTGCTGTCCCCAGTGGGGAGGGGACAGCCCCCAGGCTCACAAGCTTTGGGGACAGCTGAAGCCCAGGGGCTTTTCCCAGCCTCCTTGGCTCACTGCCCTCCTCTGTCACACGAGGAGAGCTCTGGCACGTGAGGTTTTCTAGGACATGGCAGGGCTGGAGGGCCCTGGGGGGCTCATCCCTCCTCTGGAGTTATTCCCATCCCAAATCCACAGTGTGTCACTAATCCTGATGGCAGTGCCCATCCAAGCAGAGCTGGAGAACCCCACTGCAAAGCCCAGGCATTGCCCACCTTCTCTCCAGGCAGGTGGGTCTCCAGTGGCTCTTGAAGCCCATCATGGGGAAGGGAATCTTTCCTGGTCTCCCTCCAGGGCCATCTTGGTCCCCCTCTCACACTCCTATGAAAGTGATTTGGAAGCAGGAGCTGGGTGCCAACGAGTTGACTTTCTCCTGCACACTTCACGGCTGGGCATTCACAAGGTTTTTAATTAAATGTGTTCATTAAAAAAAGAAAGAAGGTTTTCAATCCCTCTCTGCAGAGATGCAGGGGGTACCCTGGACCGTTGCAGGCAGGAATGATAAATATGTTGACTGGCTGAGTAATAATTCAGCCTGGGCTGAGCGGAGTTTGGGATGGGGAGGAGAGATGGGCAGCAGAGAATTCAGCTTTCAAGTCTCTGAACCTTGTAAAATTTCATTACACAGTAAAATTGGAGTTACCACAGCCTGGATTGTGTGGGGGAATATCTGTGTTCTTCCTCCTTCTTTTTTTTCTTCCCTTTTTTTAAAAATCTTTTGTTTCTTTTCACTTTTTTTCCTCCTTCCTTTCTTTTTTTTCCTTTTCTTTCTTGTTGAGGCTGTGTTCTCATCCCCTATCCCGATTCCCGTACGTGAAGACAGCCTGGAAAGGTCATGCCACCCATAGTCTGGGGGGAGATGGATATATTCCTGTGGGAGCTGAGTGCTTTGGAGAGGAGCCAACAAACCCAAGGAGCTCCAGCCCAGAGGAGGGTTTTGTTGTGTGTGTGTGAGTGTGTGTGTGTGCATGTTTTTCAACAGCTCTAAGCAATTGAGCCTTGTTTTTCCTATTCGGCACTACGGATTATGGATGAATAAGCATAAAGATATCCAGGCAACATTAAAAAAAAAAAAAACACCTCTACCATATCCAATCTCTTAGTACAGTCCTGGCTTTGTAGAGTCCAACACTGGGTTATTTGCCCAATAACTGAGTTTCCTTTCTGATTATTCACATCACTCCAGGCACATTCAGGGTTTCAGAACAGCTCGACGGGAGCAGAAACTCCTCCTTTTCTTCCCCCCATCCCCCCCTTTTTTTATTTTTTTCCCCCTCAGCTTATTTGAGCAGTGGCTGATGAAGATGCAGTGATTTCACACCAAGCTTCCCTGGGCCAGGAGGCACCTCTGGGGACACGCAGGGTGGAACAGCCCACGTGTCTCTCCGTGTTCTCCCGTCTGATTTGTGCCAGCCTGGCTGGGGGAAGGCATGGTGCCTGTTTTGTCCACATATTTTCCTCTCAACACTAACAATAGGCACAGTTGAACTGGGGGATGCCAGCAGGGCCCTGATTGCCATCCCCCCACAGTGCTGCCATGTGTTGCCCCTTGTCAAGGGGCCATGGACACATGGGTGTGGAGACCCACCTCTTCCTCCCTGGCACAAAGGAGGATCCAACCTCCTCCAGCCCAGCTCCATGCCTAGAGCAATTCAAGCCAGTTTCTCCCAGTGCTCTGCATGATTCAAGGCCCCATGCCCCCGGTTTCCAGCCAAGGAGAGCTGCCCAAAAGCTTCCCATTGGTGGCAAGTCCTAGCTTGAACCCCCTTGGCTCCTGCTGGATGAGATGGGAGACAGGAAAACTGCTGGAGGCTCAGGGAGGAAAACTCAGGGTATTGAGGGACTTTATAGCCTTGGATATCTGGATGTTGCCAGTTCTCCTTTGTTTTCCCAAAGGTCCTTGCTGACAACCTCCACCAGCCTCCCCACACAGGTAGGTCCCACAGCAGACAAGCATTCAGCCTTGGTTTCTTTCTCTTTTGGCTGCAGAACTCCATCAGGCACAACCTGTCCTTGAACAAGTCTTTCATCAAGGTGCCTCGAGAGAAGGATGAGCCGGGGAAAGGCGGATTTTGGAAGCTGGACCCCTACTATGCCAACCGGCTCAAGTACGGCAACTACAAGAAGCGCAGGATGTCCCCGGTGCAGATCCACCCGGCCTTCTCTGGGAGAGCCCAGACAGAGGCACGGCATGTTGGCAGCCCAGCCTCCTCCTCCTGCAGCTCCAACAGCCTCCTGGAGGCCAGCGTGGCATCGCAGCAGCTGCTCAAAGAGTTTGAGGAGAGCACCAGCAGCCAGAGCTGGAGCCCCGTGGGTACCAAGGCGGGGCAGAAGCGCAAGCAGCCCTCGCCCCTGCCCACGGCCAAGGCAGCCCGGCTGCCCAGCTCTGCCCTGATGACCCAGGAGGAGCAGACTGAGCTGGGCTCCCTCAAAGGTGTCTTTGACTGGGAGACTGTCTTTAACACCAACCTCAATGGAGACTTCTCCACGCTGGTGGATATGGAGCTCCCACCTTCCGTCAACCCCGTCACGTGCGACCTGGACTGGACAGGACAAGGGCAGCACGTGGAGTGTCCCCAGGGGCAGGAACAAGTTGTCACTGAATCCAACCAGTACAGCCTGGACTTTAATGAAACCCTCATGGCCACCACTTTCTTGGAGCATCCCTGGGATGAAGGGGCAAATGATTACCTCTCCAATTTTGTCAACATCGACCAGGTGTTTGAAGACATCGATGCCTCTTTGCTGGCAGATGTCATCAACCTGAGCAGCCTGGCACACCTCTTGTAAGGCTTTGTAGGATGCTCTCCTCAAGCTGGGACTTAAAAGGGACAAGATTTCCTAGAGATGCCCACTTAGAGGTGACTTTTACCAGCTTCATTGTAAGGTTATTCCCAGAAACACCAGGGAAAAGAACCTACCACCCCAGGAACTGCCTGCTGTGTCTCCAAAGGACACCTCAGAAGTCTCTAGTTTTCTCAAGAGAAGAAAGTCAACACTACTTATTTTTTTACATTTTACTTTTAAAAAAGAAATGTGAATTATGATGGGTTCTTTTCCATCAGGGCTAAAATTACCTGCGAAATCCCATCTAAGACATGAGATTCCTGGTGGCTTAGGATTTGATAGACTAAAGTGCAATTTCCACACCTCTTTGTTTCTCTCTGTCTTTCCTTTTTCTGTCTCAGTGCAGTTGGTAAGTACAGTGTGATAATTAGCTGGTAAGAAAATACAGGTCCCTTCTGGATTCTCCAAGTTCAACATCCCAGCTGATTTGTGCCTAGGGAAGAAGAAAAGGTTTATAAACTCAGCAAGTGTGCCTCTTTAGATGATTTTATATAATCTATTATATATTATATATGCAAAGAAATCTATATTTTTTAGCACTAGAATTTCTTAAGGGGGGAGGGGAAGACTGGAAATGCAGTTTGAGAGTTGTTTTATATTTTCACTGTTTAAAGGTTTTGTGCTCACTGTTCTGTAAAACAAGACCACACAAGGGAGGACTCCTGCACCACCAGGTTTTGTGAAGAATCCAGGAACTGGCCCTGGCAGGAGAGGAGCAGCAGGGACGGGGATGCTCCCAAAACCAGCTTTTGTATTTTTTGTACCCAAACCCCTTGCTGCAGTTGCCAAAGGGTCTGGAGCACCATGGACCCTCTCTCTCACCCACTGACATAGCCCCCCTCTGCTTTTTTGGTCCAAGACTGTTGCTCTTCACTTCTCCAGCTCTTCCATCAGGCTCTGAGTGCAAGGAAAGCCCCATGGCTGGTCCTCAGCTGGTGGTGATGGAGCCACTGAACGCTCCCAGCTGGGGCTGAGGAGGAGAGAAATCCACACCCAGGCTCCATCCAGGAGCTCAGGCCAAAGACTCTGCATGCAACAGGGGACAGCAGCAGGAGTGAAGTCCCATCCAGCCAGGAGAGACCTTGGGATCCACACAAAGAGGAGCTCTGGTGTGCAGCAAAAGCATGGTGGGGGTCAGTGCAAGGCAACTTGGAAATATTTCGGGAGCAGAGCCAAACTCTGCTGAAACTTGACTTGAAGCTCTCAAGAACCAGATTCTTTGCCTCTGCTTTGCTGTAGGCTGTGAGAGATAGAGCAGCCTTTAGGTAGGAGCAAGTAGAAGCTGGAATTTTAGTGGTGTGTCTTAGACTTGGCAAAAGAAATTGAAGATTGTATTTAGATTCTGTTTTGGTTGCAAAAGCACTTAGGAGGGGCTTTGGGGTCTGTGTAGTTGTTTGTATTGACAGTGTTTCTTTTTACTTGCTGTTTTTCTTCTGTTTTCCTGCTTTGGGGATTATGCTGGAGAACTACAGAGATACTTGTGCAATTTAACTTTTTTTCATGCAAAGTTATTTACAAATTTAAAAAATTAATAATAAAGAAAAAAAATTGAGAAGAAGAAACCCCTTTTGCCTCCTTGTTTCCTTTCCCCAGCCCAGCCCTGTTTGTAAACCCAGTCCCAGCACACGGGAACTCTCACTCACTTGCACAATTGTGCAAATTCCCTGTGGGGAAACTGAGGCACGAACCAACCTCATTGAGACAATGGTTATACGCCACCTGTGTGTGACACAAGGTTGGCTGTGCCTGGTGTCCTGAGCCCTGGGAGCTGCTCCAACCCTGGGAATAACATTCCCTGGCCCTGCAGAGAGCTCCTGGGGCTGGCAGCTCCTTCTGCTTGTGCTGTGTCTCCACCTGGCCAGGGAGATGCTCCAGGATGCCCAAGTGGTTTCAGAGCCCTTTTGGGTGCAGGGTGGGGAGAGGAGCTGCACAGAAGCTGCTCCAGCTTTGGGTGCACCTACTCCTGCATGTCCCAACCCTCTTGCCCTGAGGACACAGCCTCCTTCTCTTGGGGAGCACATGAGGAGCACTCCAATAGCTCCCCAAGGATCTGCTGGATCCCTCAGCACCAGGCACAGGACACAGCCTCCTTCTCTTGGGGAGCACATGAGGAGCACCCCAACAGCTCCCCAGGGATCTGCTGGATCCCCCCAGCAGCCAGAGCTGCCACAGCTGCTCCCAATCCAGCCAATCTCAACCCAAAATAAGGCCTGGGTTCAGGACAGACCCTTGCCTTGGTCTGTGCGTGCTTTGTGCTGGGAAGGCAGGATGCTGACCTTGGGAAAAGGTGGGGGAACAGCTTTGATGTGTCTGAGGAGGGGAATTTAGAGGCAGATCTGGGCTTTCCTTTCAGCTTTGGGGTATTGGGGGCCGTGAATACCAGAAGGCATTAAGGAATTCCTTGTCCTGGCTTCTCCTCTCAGCTTCTAGTTACAAGAGCTGCTCCCTTCTTCCCTCCCCAGTACTGGTGGCACTTCAGGGCTGCAAAAAGCTGGCACTTCCCTGCCCCTCAGAGCACTTCTAAGCTTTGTTTTGCCAGGCACAAACACGTAGTACTGTTTGTAGTACTGTTTTCAAACCCCCTGCAAAAGAGAAGCCTCCAGTATCCCCACCCTGCCAGGGGACTCAAAAAAACAGCCTTGCCAGGAAAAAAAATTCCAGCCTGCCCGAGCCAGCCGAGGGGTTTAAAGTGAGAAAGGGTGAATATAAAGGAGGCACCAGGCGAGGCCTGAAACAACCCCGTTTTGTTCAGCAGCTGAAAGCAACCAAACCGACTTGGACGTGAATTTTCCTTTCTTTGGGTGCGATAGCTCGGAGGGGGAGGTGTTTTTCCAGCAGGAGCCGGGGGTGCTCGGGGCGGTGGCATCGCCTGGCAGGGCCGCGGGCACAAAGCGCGGCTGTGCTCGGTGCCAGCAGCGAGGTCGGGACCCGGCACAGGGACCTGCCCGGGCTTGCCGGGGGCAGCGGGGCTGAGGCGGGGCTGGGGCCGCTCCAGCTCCGAGATCCGCCCGGCACAGGGCAGGGATGGGCTGGGGACTGTGGGGATGGATGGAGATGAGAGATCTCTGCAGCCAGGGCTGGAACCTGGGGTTCATTGCAAAGGGCCTGGGTGCAGGGCCCTGCTGGGAGCTGCCAGCCACAGCTCAGAGCAGGCCCAAAGGGGAAGAGGGAGAAGTCAAGAGCATGGTAAAGAGAGAATGAGAGAGTAAAAGAGAGGATCAGAGGGCAAGGTTCCTGTTACAATACAATAAATCTTCTTCTGGTTGTGGAATTTGGGGTTTATTGCAAAGGGCCTGGGTGCAGGGCCCTGCTGGGAGCTGCCAGCCACAGCTCAGAGCAGGCCCGAGAGAAGAGAGGGAGAGAGAGGATGAGAGGGTGAGAGAGTAAAAGGGTAAGAGAGTGAGGTTCTCCTTTCAATAAAATAAATCTTCTTCTGTGTTGAATATTCTAATTCTCACTAGCCAATCTAGCATAATATAAAAATCCTAAAGCATTTACATAGAGCCTATAAGAATCATTACATTACCATACTGGGTTACATTTTAAACCCTAAAAACTCCTCTTTAGACCCCTTCTGCCAAGCTGGCAGGGTCTGCTCTGACCCTTGGGCCTGTCTGCAAGCAGAGGGTGTTGTTTCATCAAAAGGGGATTACCTTCAGCTGGCCACACCATTGTTTTCCACTCGTTCAGTAACTGAGGTATCTCAAACCTTGCTTTCATTTCAGTCTTGCTTATAGTTTCTATATTCTCAAAATCTTTTACCAGGCAATCATATTTATAAGGCTTTCATGTTTCATCTTCCCCAACAGGGGACCCCGAGCTGGGAGTGTCCCCCTGCTGCAAGCAATGAACCAGAACGCTCCAGAGCTGGCTGCATTTTGGGGCATCCACCAGCACCCAGCAAAGGGGGTCTGGGAAGAACCCAGCTCCAAAAACTCTCAGCAAGCTCAGCTTGTGTCCTAGTGAAGTCCTTCCCCAGGTGGTTATTAAGCACATGGCAATGATTCCTTTATTATTTATTTCTGCTATTTCCCCAGCCATCCCCTCATCCATCATCCCTCCCTGATGGGCAAACATTGACACCTCAAACCAATCTCCCGTTCACAGAGGGAGAAAAAATATACACATAAGCCCTTCTTTTCTCTCCCTTTCTTGCCGTGTCTTTCTTTTCCCTCCATTGAGTGTGGGGCTGGCATGGAGCCATTCTGGCAACAGCCGGCTTTCACTTGCTAATCATCCTAAATATTGGAAATCAACCCTAGAATAAACAGCTCAAAGATTGGGGCCATCTCTGCTCTGTTTGGAAATGCTAATCTCGCTGCCTTTTGTTTTCCTTGTGTGGATTTGGTGCCTTGAATTTGGAGGAGGTCACAGCTCATGGGTTCTCTCTTCATCCCCAGATTTCTAAAAATTTTTCCCCTCTCATCGTAAAAAAATTCAGCCCATTTTAACATCCTGGGCTGGGATGGTTGGAGTGGTGAGGGGGGAGAAGGGGGAACAGGATGGAGGAGGGTAGGGAATGGACTCGCCTTGCATAGCAATGAATGAACCTCCAAAGTTTGGGAAAAACCAGGTTCCCAAACATGGATGTGAAACCCCTTGGGAACCACACTCGGACAGCAGATCTTGGGACAGCAGCTCCCTGGTGGGGATGGGGATGGGGATGGCATTGGGGCAGCCTGGCATTCACACAAGGCTTGGGGACAGCTCAGGGACTCCCTGCCCTGTGATGCTGATTTTTGTGGTGTTTTACACCTGATGGGCTGGAGGTGCCCTAGCAAACTGCAGACAGGCTGTGCTGAGCCCACAGCTGGGGTGGATCAGGCTGGATGTGAGCACCTCTGTGTGGGCTGCATTGGGTGAGCTGGCTTTGAGAACAGAGAGGGGGGCAAAGACCCTGCCCTGCTCTCCCAGCAGTGACCTTGCACCTGCAGCACTCACACAGCCAGGATCGCTCTCAGCACCCTGATGGGGAAACTGAGGCAGGGCTGGTGTGGCTCACAACCTGATCCTCTCGGCACGTCTGCAGCTACTTCAGCCCTGCCCTTGTGCAGCGTGTGGGGCTCTGCACCCTCCGGCATGGGGAGCACATCCAGCAGGATCCCCTCGGGTGCCCGTGGCCCTCTGTGCCCCCGGGGAGCCCGGGACGGGTCAGTGCCCGTTGCCAGTGGCTGTTCCCGGCTGGCACAATGTCCCGGCAGGCCGGGGCTTGCCCTGCACAGGGGAGGGGGGAGTGCCCCGGCCACAATGCAACAGCCCCTGCGTAAGAGCCGCCACATGGACGCGCTCGGCTGCCCCTTCCTCCTCCTCCTCCTCAGCCCCACCGCCCTCCTGATGCATGCCCGTGCAGGGCTCCTGCCCCTCCAGCCCGGCTCAAGGGCTCCCTGTGGGCATGGGGGGCACAGCCAGCCCCCGGTGCAGGGCCTGAGCTGCCGGAGCCGTGCCAGCATCGCCTCCTCCTTTGGGGAGCCACGTCATGCCAAGGGTGAAACTTGGCCGGTTTGCAAACAAGCGCCGGGGCCACGGGGATTTCTTTACAAAGGCTGTTTTTCCAGGTGATTTATTTCATTTATTTCCAGGTTTGGAGTGTTAGGACAGTCCCATGTCTTGAGATTGTGGGGGTTTTTTCACTGCCATCATGACAGTGAGAAAATGGCTTTAGAAATCCAAAGCAAACACACTCATTTAGTGCCTGACTCCTTGGGATGGGTCTTACACCCCTCAAAAAGGGTGGAAGAGGGCAGGCTGTGCACTGCCTGGACACAACTGTCCTGTGGGTGCTGCTGTGGGCAGAGCCAAGTGTTTGGGGAATGGCCCAGTTCAGAGCAATGAGGGACAAATATTGGGGGCTTACAGATGGGGCCAGCCAGGGTGAGCAGCAGCAGCAGGAGTGGATCCTTTGGGATGTTCCTGTCCTGTGTACAGGGACCACTGGGCTGGAGGCTGGCACAGGCAGCAGGAGGGCTCAGGGCATTACGAGAGGCGGGTGTTGACCTAGAAATTGCAAAGAATTTGGCCTGGCACCGTGCTGGTGGGCACTGTGCCAGCCTGGCAGCCGAGGGAAGCACGGCTCTGCTCTGAAATGTTGCTCCTTTCCCCCATGCCTGGCTGGGAGAGGTGACTGTGCCTGCCCCAGGAGCTCTGGGAGCATTTGGGGCTCGCTGCTATCTTCACTCCCACCAGAGGCATCAGGTTTTGCTCCTTTGGGGAGCCCATGCTCCCTCCCAGGATGGGGTCAGTGCCAATTCTCAGCTGGGGAATGGGAGGGAGCAGCCTGGCAAGTGCTGGGAGGAGTAATGCTCCATCTTGGCAGCTTTTGGTTACGAGACACATTAACAGGCAGGAATGTGCAAACATCCAAAGGTCGGAGCTGTGCAGGGCGGCTGTGGTGGCTGCAGTCCCTGGGGGTGCAGCAGACAGAGGCAGGACCCCCTTGTCCTGCTTCAGGCAGGCAGGGATGGCTGAGGAGAGTCCCCTCTGCACGGGGCTCATTGGACCTGCACCCCTCAGCAGACCCCAAGGCTCAGTGGCAGCTCTTTGCCATCCCTGAGTGGATTCCTGCCGAGGGGATGGGGCCAGCTGCAGCCCAGCACAGCCTCCCCATTCCTGTCACAGGGGGATGTGTGCCCAGCACCAACCCACATGGCAAACACCCCCCTTCCTTCCCCAGCAACGTGGCATAGGAAGAAAATGAGCATCATCCCCCAGGCTGGCCCCCAGCTCACAAAACTCGGTGCCCTGGAGATGCCCTGTCCCAGACCAAGGTTTCTGCTACGTGCACACACATCCCACCATCCCAAACCCCGCTGGGAATCTCCAGGGAGGCTCTGCCAGGTGCTGGGTGGCACCTTGCTAGTCCCCAGTATGTGCCAGCTCCTTGGTGGCCCGAGGGGCTTGCCCAGAGCAGGGGGTCTCTGTCCTGCTCCCCTCACTCTGGCAGAGCACTGAGTAAACAGTAACAAGGGGAACCTCGTTAATCCTGGGCTTTCATTTACAAAAAGCCATTTAGAGCTGGCTCTGCAGGCTGTTATCAGAGCACAGGGGAGGTTTTCCCAGCAGGACCTTAATTCCCTCTGCAAATAAAGCCAGAGGGAAGGAGAGCACAGCTTGGGTCTGTGATAGTTGAAAGCTTGGAGGGGCTTCTGGGGCCAGCCTTGGAGGGGCTGATTGCCTTGAGCTCCCTCCTGCAAAGAGCAGGGAGGGCTCTTGAGGGATTTCCCTGCTAGGTTCTGTGTCAGGGCAGTTCCAGCCGTGCCACATCCTTCCCTGGAGCAGCAGCACTGGCATGGCCCTGCTCAGGGACACACAGAAAATGGCTGGGAAGCTGCTGAAGCCCAAGTGGACGTGGTTTTCCAGGAGCAGTGCACACCCCTGTAACACATGGCAGAGCTCTGGACCCTGCAGGTCAGGATCAAAGCGAAGTCAGAAGGGCTCAGGTGTTACCAGGGAGGCAAAGTCCTGTGCTGGATTTGGTTCCTGTCTCATCCCTTCAAGTTCATGGGCACGTAACAGCCAAGGGAACGTGCCTAGGTACATCCTGTACCCTGCCTGTGCCCATCCATACCCTGCCTGTGCACACTCCATACCCTGCCTGTGCCCATTCCGTACCCTGCCTGTGCCCATCCATACCCTGTCTGTGCCCATCCCATAACCTGCCTGTGCACACCCCATACCCTGCCTGTGCCCATCCCATACCCTGCTTGTGCCCATCCCATACCCTGCCTGTGCCCATCCCATACCCTGTCTGTGCCCATCCCATACCCTGCTTGTGCCCATCCCATACCCTGTCTGTGCCCATTCCATACCCTGTCTGTGCCCATCCCATAACCTGTCTGTGCCCATCCATACCCTGCCTGTGCCCATCCCATACCCTCCCTATGCACATCCTGTACCCTGCCTGTGCACACCCCATACCCTTCCTATGCACATCCTGTACCCTGCCTGTGCACACCCCATACCCTGCCTGTGCCCATCCATACCCTGCTTGTGCCCATCCCATCCCCTGCCTGTGCACAACCCATACCCTGCCTGTGCCCATCCATACCCTGCTTGTGCCCATCCCATCCCCTGCCTGTGCACACCCCATACCCTGCCTGTGCCCATCCATACCCTGCTTGTGCCCATCCCATCCCCTGCCTGTGCACAACCCATACCCTGCCTGTGCCCATCCATACCCTGCCTGTGCACAACCCATACCCTGCCTGTGCCCATCCATACCCTGCCTGTGCCTATCCCATACCCTGCCTGTGCCCATCCCATACCCTGCCTGTGCACACCCCATACCCTGTCTGTGCCCATCCCATACCCTGCCTGTGCCCATTCTATATCCTGCCTGTGCCCATCCCATACCCTGCCTGTGCACACCCCATACCCTGCCTGTGCCCATCCATACCCTGTCTGTGCACACTCACCCCTCTCTCAGGGGCTCCCTGCTTATAACCCCTCCTGGAAGGTAAAACTGGGGGCTTGTCAGGCAGCTCAGAGCTATTTGTTTTATGTCTGAAGATGAATTTGGCTGAAGATTTGTCACTTTTTGTATTCAGCTGACCTGAGGGGAACCAGAACAGGCTGTACCTGGGGAGGAGGAACACCAGTGACTGTTCCCAAGTGTTCCTGCAGCCTGGGCACTGCTGGGTCCCACCATGGGGGAGCAAAGTCCAGGACCCTACAGCCCAAGGTTTGTAAATTTATGTTAATCCTGACTCCTCCATACTCTGATCTCTCTCTTCTCCCACATCAAATGCAAAGCCCCCTCTGAGGCTCCTGGCTGCATTAATCTTGTTTTGCCCTCACTGCATCCTCAGGCAGCTCCTGTGGTTTGGGAATCCTGCTTCCCTGTTGCATCCCCAGCATCCCCTCCTCACTGTCCTCTCTTGCAGGAGCAGGATTAACCCTGCCAGTGGGAAGCAAGAGCAGGCACAATTCATTTTTGTTGGCAATAAAATAGTTTATTATTTATAAAACGGCACCATATTTTAATACAGGAACTTTTCCTGGGATGAGCAGTACCAAGGCACAAGGCAGGGGACAGAAAGTCCCTGCTTTAAGAGCTACTTTTAATCGAATTTCTCCAAATCTTGTCAAGATCACACTTTTGTGCAATGACCTTTGCCACATAAAGGGAAACAGTAAAAACAGGAATCTGGGGGATATCTGGGTCTATTCAGCAATTCACTGCCAAGCCCTGAGCAGGCAAAGCAAAACCCCTCTGTGCCTCAGTTTCCCCCGCTGCTAATCGGGCTCCCTTTTCTTTCCAGTGGCATTTTGGGAGGCCAACGCCCTGAACACCTTGTCCTCGGCCAGAGGGACTGTCACGTCCCCGCCAGCAGGTGCCACTTCCTCATGCCTGCGGTGGTGCAAGCTCGCGTTGCTGAACAACGGAGCGGGGCCGTGGCTCGAACCCCGCAGCCTCCACACCCCGGGGCCGCCGGGCTCCCATCCCAGCCGGGCTCCTGGAATTCGGAGGGCTGGAACCAGTTTTGTGCAGCAAAGGCACTAAAAGGGACTCATTAACTCCCTCATCACTGTTATGAATAAGAAGATTGACTAGGCCAATATTCAAGCAGCAATCAATTTATTAATTACCATATTATTTAATATGGTAAAGTATGAGCAATACAGCGCTGGGCACAGTGGGTGAAGTTTTCCCTCCAACTGCACACCGATAATTGATGGTTACAGGTATTTATAGGGGTACCCATCAGTTTTTTTCAGCAGTTCCTATTTCCAATCTTTTACTCATCAGCAATTTTTATTCCAAATTATTACATCACAATCCTATACACTATTGTGATTTTAATTTCTCAGGTTGTATCTCAAAGGAGTATCCCCAGATGGTGACGTCCCAGTTTCCAAAAGAAGAAAGACGAATCCCATCTGGTGGGGTCCAGCTCCCCAGATGTGTGTCCACGTTTAATTGCAGAGACTCTAAATCTCATAACAGTGATGTCCAGCTTCCCTTTGGTCAAAACCATAAACCCTTGAGTTGATGTTCATCTTCCTTTCTCAAGCTGTTTTTCTCTGCTTCAATAAGGCATGAGATAAACATATTTCCTTTATATATATTCCAAAGCGATAGTTTCAAGGATACAAGTAATATTCTAAAATTATACTTCAAAAGGTTATTATTACAGAGCTTTTTTATGGATTAAATGCAAGCAAAAAGCAACATCTTTAACACCTTAATTCCAATGCTCCTAAATCAACTAGGGCTAATTACAAAGAAAAGATAGATTCAAAGGCTTTTTTCCATGCTTTATTTTCCTCAGTTATTATTAGAATTCACAGCTCTCCCATTGTCGGGGTCCACACGTTTCGCATTCACAAATACACACATCACCTGTTTGTACCTGAAACGAAACACAGCTTTGCATCTCACATTACCACTGCACTGAGGATGCAACCCTTAGTTAGGCACTGTAGTGGTTTTGGTTTGCTAATTTGAGGTTTTGTTAGTTTTGTAGATTTTTTTTGCGTAATGTAGTATTGAATGTGACGGGTTTAGTGTTGGTTAAATCACCAATGTACTCGTTTTCTGTTGTGAGGTGGGATTAGGAGAAAGTAGGTTTAAAACTGTAAAAGGGTATAAAGAAAAATTTATTAATAGTAACTAAAAGAAAGCATAATAAGAATTAGGACAAAACCTTTAGAGTACTTCTCTCTACAATAGATATAGATAATAGATATAGATATATACAATCTATATAGAAGTGTGTATATATATATATACTTCTATACAATAGAAGTGTATATATATATATACTTCTATATAGAGTATGTATATATACTCTATATATATATACTTCTATAGTATATATATATACTTCTATACTTCTACTCTCTCTATATATAGAGTATATATATACATACTCTATATATATACATATATATACTTCTATGCAATAGTATACAATATATTCTATTGTATACTTCTATACAATAGAATATATATATATATATTTTTTTTACT
Source organism: Zonotrichia albicollis (assembly GCF_047830755.1). NCBI lineage: Eukaryota > Metazoa > Chordata > Aves > Passeriformes > Passerellidae > Zonotrichia > Zonotrichia albicollis. The sequence continues at coordinate 4,642,187 of NC_133837.1, read as the reverse complement.
GATAATGCAAAGGAATAAAACTTAAAATTTTAGTCAGTTTATCACTTCTAAAATAGTATTTTTTAGTTCACTTAGGGAGAGATGTCCTTCTTGTTAATGTTATGGAGACTTCTTTACAAGAAAAAAAAATAGTTTTTTGTGGCTCTCGATTTCTTTATGAATAGCTGTTCTTTGGGGAAATCTGTAATTGTGAAGTCTTTCGTGTTTCCTACAAAGCTGGCTGCATTTCCCGCCTTCTGTGCCCGTGCTGATAATGCAAATCCCTTCTCCGGCGGGTAAAGCGCGGCTTTGCGGGGGAAGCAGGAGGTGACTCAGCATTCCAGCCCGGCCGGGGCCGCGTCCCGGGCACGCAGCGCTGAACCGCGGGGAGGAACCGCCGGCGGGAACGGGGCGGGAACGGGGCGGGAACGGAGCGGGATTGTCCCGGCATTGTCCCGGGATGGTCTCGGAGCCGCCGCTCCCCGCCCTGCTGGGGAACACCCGCCCGACCTGCGCCCACACACCCGTAAGCTTTGCCTTCTTTAGAACACGCTCTGATGCCTTGTGAAACTGGTCTAGAGCAGAGGCTGGACAGAGCTAAAGAACAAATAGGGATTTATTAAGATCCACCTTGGGCAGCACAAGAGGCCAGCCAGGGCTGCACGCAAGATGAGCCAAAATGGTCCCAAAATGCACGACCGGGCACGGGGTCTGTCACAGTGATCAGTTCTGGTCCATTTGCATATTGGAGTTAATCCTGACTCCTCCGTACTCTCGTCTCTCTCCTCTCCCACATCAAATACCTCTCTCTGAGGCTTCTGGCTGCATTAATTTTGGTTTTTGTCCAATTCCAGCTTTAGCCCAGGCAGTCCCATCCTTCTTGTTTTCCTCTCTTCAACCCACGTTGTTTGTGCTCCTGGGCCTGAGATCTGGGTCTGTCCTTGGTGCCCAGCTGGAGCAGGAATTGTTTTGTCTCTCTACTCTGTGCACAGAGCTCACCATCCCCTGATATGAGCCTAGACTTACACACTAAAGCAGAACAGAATCTGGAAAATATAAAAGCTAAAACCTGAGGCATCAGCTCAAACTGCTGCATTTCTACTCTTTCTTTTTCCTTTTACCCAAAAGAACCCCTTGGACTCTTTCCGTTTGACCAGCCATTCTTTTGGGTTTTGGTTTTTTTTTTTTTTTTCTTTCTGCTGCTTCCTCTTGGATGTGGTGCTGCACAGGGTCCAGCAGTTTTTACACAATGCTGTGCATTTATTTCTGTACATTTATTCACTCCTTATCACCCCACACAGCTGGCATGTGAGGTGGGTGCATCTATCCCACTTTGCTCTGAGGAACTGTTGCTCCACAAAGGGTGAGGGAGCCTTTTTGGTGGGTTTTCAGGAAATAACAGCATTACTGGGCAAAACACACACAACTGCTCCCCAAGGGAGGTTCCTTCTGGCTCTGGCTGCACTTTGAATGAAGGGGTGAGTGCTGGCAAACAGCATGGAATGCTGTAAAGAAAAATGTGGATCTGCTCTTCTGGGAGAAAGATCTTTGCCAATCACACCAGCCCAGTATGGGAAAGCACAGAAGATGCTGGGTGCTGAGCCTGGACAGGGATTTTCTCTCTTATACCCTCAAATCCCCTTTATCAGGTATCCCCATAGAACACAGGGAAAAATCAGAGCCAGAGCTTGGGCACATCCAGGGGCAGCAGGACAGGGTGGGTTGTGAAATCCATTGTTGAATAAAAAAAGAGCTTTTCTCTGGAGCCCGGGGAGGTTTGACAAGGGGAAGATGGATGTGCACACCTCAGTCCCTGGCATGGCAGGAGCCTTGGAGAGGAGCAGGGCAGCAGGAGCTGGGGCTGCAGAACCTGCAGGGGCTGGAGAACCTTCAGGAGCTGCAGAACCTGCTCTGGGCTTGGGGTGGTTTAGGGGACACAGGGTGTGTGACACCCCTGGCCATCCCCCTGTGCTGTGGGAGGGAGCAGCTTCCCCATGGGATCACCTTTCTCCCTAGAAAGGATGCAGGACAGGGGTGGGCTGACATAATTCACGCTCACTTTTTATAATTTCACTTCCCTGGGCTCAAACTCCTGGACTCTCCCTCCCCATCTGTTGTGCACAAATTCAGATTTGTTACCCCCAGAGCAGTAAGCCAATTATGACACACTCAAGAGAGACAATAATTATTTATTCCAGAGCTGCACAAGCCTGGGTGCTCGCTGGGATTCCACAAATCAGGCCATGACAACTATCCAAACCTTTTACTATTTATACATTTTAGCAAACAAAGGAATTGTGTTAATTTGCTACAAGTTACATAGTTATCTTATTAATTATTACATTTATTAATTATTTAATTAATTGTTACATCATTCTCTTATTAATTATTCTATCTTCTATTGGGAAATTATTCTCTCACTAGCCATGCTAATTAGTCCACATGCTCAGTCTTTCTCTTCTTTTGGGTTGGTGGGCTTTTCAGATCTGCCCCTGGTGGAATTACAGTTACTAAGAGCTGATTCAGCCCAGTTGCTGAGTTGGTTTTATAAGTTCCTTCCTTATCTGGAGGGTTCTGCCAAATGTCCTCATGGCCTGTAAATTCTGCATTTTTTGTGCCCTCTATCAGTGGTACATCCTTCTTCTCAAGCTTTGTTAACCTCCCCCTGAGATAATTTTAAAAACATCAAACCTTAAACCTTTACAAGGCAATTCTACCAATATGCAATTTGTTTTTCTAACAGCTGGACATCACTCAGAACTTGTTGGCTGTTATGTCTTTCACGGATTAAATCTCTTTTATTGTTGATTAGCCTTGAAAGTACACAAAGATCAAACAACATCCTCTCTTAAGAAAATTTTACGCAACAGTGCCACGCTCAGGACGAGAGGACATCGTTTCAAGCTGTGCCAGAGGAGCTTTATGTTGGAGATGAAGAGGAATTTCTTTACAAAAATTGTGATTAGACAATGGAACAGGCTGCCCAGGGAGGTGGTAGAGTCACTGCCCCTGGAGATGTTTAAGACAGGACGTGGGACTCGGTGCCAAGGTCTGCTTGCCAAGGGGGTGTTGGGGCACGGGCTGGACTCGATATTCTCGAAATCCAAAATAATTGAGCCTGTGGTTCTGTCACCCATCGCGCCACTCCCAACATGGCGGCGCAGCCCTCCTGCCACTCCCAACATGGCTGCTGGCAGCGCAGTGCGCATGCGCTGTAACCCTGCCACCCTCGGGCTCGTCTTGAACGGCGCCACTCTCAAGATGGCGGCGGCGCTCTCTGCGCATGCTCGGTGCGCCCCGCCGCGCCCATCATGGCGGCGCGGCAGTGACAGGCCGGGCGCGGTGGGAGCGAGCGGCGGAGCGGCTCGGCGCGATGATCCCGGGCGAGGAGGTGTCGGCCCGCAGGAGGGAGATCGAGGACAAACTCAAGCAGGTGCGGTTGGGCCTGGGACGCTGTGCGGGCGCTGCCGGGGCCTGGGGCTGGGCCCGGCCCGCAGCCCCCCAGCGTTGCCGGGCAGACGGGGCTGGGTCTGGAGCTCCTCACCGGGCCGGGGGCGTCCTGGCACCCCTCAAGGCTCTCGGCATCCCCCTCCTGGCTTGGGAACACCTCCAGATCCCCCTTCAAGGCCTGGTTTGGAGGGTCGGGGCATCTTTGCTCCCCGCTTTGGGCCTGGGTTTCCGCTGTCGGCTCTTGGGAGGGTCCGGGGGCTCTCCCGGCAGGTGCAGCCTGTGAGGGCAGCCCTGACCGGCTGCAGTTCCCCCTCTGCTGGGGCCTTTGGGGACTCAATCCAGCCCATGCAGGCTGCTGTTCCCCCCATCTGTGGGCTTGAATGCCCTAATACCAGCCCTCGGTGGCTGCTTTGCATCGGACACTTGAGTTCCCGGTGGATTTGGAGGTGCCAGTGTAACACCTGTGTTGTGCTGTGGCAGCGAAATGTGTGCTCTGAGTCCTTGTGCCTCAGTGGGAAAACTGTTCATTTTATTTTTATGCTCATGGCACTGAAGGGAAACAATGAATTCGTAAACCCCCTGACTCATTACAGGATGTGTCCCCACCTTGGGTTACTTGCCCGGATTTCTGTTAAGAGGTGGCAGTATTAAAATGTGGCCACAGAATCAGCATCAGACCAAACATGGCTTGCAGCAGAGTTTGCAAGATTGGTCAGAACCTGTGTGTACTGTTTCATGACTTACACCTTAGTGTTCAGAATTTACGAGGCTTTTATTTTCATCTTACTCACAGGAAGAAGAAACTCTGTCCTTTATCAAAGAAAGCCTTGAGAAGAGTGACCAGCTCACCAAGAACATGGTAGGGATGTCCTAATGTTGGGCCTGGCTTTACTTTTTCTTAGGTTTTTAGGTTTATTGGTTTTCAAGGCTGTTGTTGTGCCCATCTGAGGGATGTGGAGACATGAACCACTTTGGTTTCAGTGACTGGGCAAAGGGGAAACCTGAGAAATGCTTCAGTACTGAGCTTCTCTTCTGCTCTGCTGAGGGCTCAGCTGAGCTGTTGGCCTCATCTCTGCTGCAGTCAGTCCTCTCTCTTGGGGAAAAGGTATTAAGAGATCTCAAAACTAGTTTGTGCAACAGCATTGTGTTGTTGCTTCATAATTCAGGTTTTGTTTGGAGTTTTATTTTGTGAGTGTTCTGTGTAAAGGTAAAAAAGTAATTATTGTGTTGTAATGGCTCATAAGCCCTCAGCTTATGTACTCTGTCCAGTCTTGGTCTTAGTGCTTTAAAAAAGTCATAGAGGCAACACCAGAGAAGTGTGGAAAACAAGACCATCAGAAGCACTATCATGATCCTCTTTAAAACCAAAACCTCTTTAAAAACCAAATGTCTGATAGAAAAGAAGATTCTCACTAGACTGGTCCTTGTGCAGCTCCTGTTTGGGTCTCAGTGAGGAGCAAAGGGGCTGCTGATTGTGCTTTTGCTGCTCTTTTTACATGGGGCACCTCCAGGCAGTTCCTGTGGATTTATTTTCTGTTGGTGAATAGAATTTTGATTGTCTTTTTTACTGTCTTGGAACATTATCTTCACTCTTTGTAAGCATTTCATGTGGGATTGGCCCATCCCTCTATGGCAGGAGATCTGTTTTGTGATTGTTAATAAAAGTCAGGACACAGAGGGATGGAAACAGCTGCTAAGGAGCCATGGCAAATTAGTAGCAGAGCCCAAAACCAAAAGCTAGGCCCTGAAGATCCCTGACTTCACTGCTCTAAGTCCTGCCCTCTCCTCAGGAAGTCCTCAGCTGTTGGTCTCTCTCTGGTGTGTAGGTTTCAATCCTCTCCTCCTTTGAGAGCCGTTTGATGAAGCTGGAGAACTCCATCATCCCTGTCCACAAGCAGACAGAGAACCTGCAGCGCCTGCAGGAGAACGTGGAGAAGACCCTGTCCTGCTTGGATCATGTCATCAGTTACTACCATGTGGCCAAGGACACAGAGAAGATCATCAAGGAAGGGTGAGTTGAGCAGATACATCCTGCTGGGAGCTTCACCCTGTTGGATTTTTGAGATAGAGGTGGGGAAGCTGACTTCACACACCCTTGGGATGCTTGGTACCCTTCCCACACTCTTCCCTCATCCCCAGTGCACCCTGATTTGACATTCAGCCATTTCCACAGGCAAAGACAACTCAGACTCTGCATTGGGATCTCTTCCAGATCTTGCAGAGGTGCTCCCTTTGCAATCTCCATGAGCACTGGTGGCTGCTCTGTTTTCCTCTGCCCTTTTCCCAAAGGTTTTCCCTGCTCATGGAGGTTGTCACTGCATCCAGGATGTACCAGAGCTGTTCTGGAGCCTCCTGCTCTGGGAGGGTGTTGGATGGCTCATGTCTGAGATGGGATGTGCAGTTCCCTCTGCCTTCCCATCAGGGCCTGTCTGGGAGAGCAAAGCAAGGCTGAGAGTTGTGTGCTGCTCCATCATCAGTACTTCTGCACTTGCTGTGTAGGTTGGGTATCCTGCTGTGGCACTGAGTGCAGGCAGAAGGGAATTCCATGATCTCCTCCTAGCTGAAGGAAAGGGAATTGAGATTTCCCTTGTTATTTTTTATCCTGAGTCTGGTTTGGTGCTTTCTTGTTATTTTGTTTGTTTGCTTCTTGGGGCACTACTTTTTATTTCTGCTTTTATTTTTAGCCCCACAGGGAGGTTGGAGGAATACTTGAATTGCATGGACAAAATCCAGAAGGCAGTGGAGTACTTCCAGGACAACAACCCTGACAGCCCGGAGCTGAACCGTGTGGTGGGTGACCTGGAAGCTGTGGGTGATGAGAGGGGACAGCCACAGCCCTGCTGCCTGTCCCCTGCTGGAGGGGCTGTGGCTTTGCTGCTTGGGGAAGGTGGTGTTTGGGCACAGCTGAAGGAATCATTGCTTTGGCTTCTGGGCACAATTTCTGCTCCTGGCATTTTGCTCTCTCTCTCTGTTGTGCCAGGAGGACTCTGAAAGCAGCTCTTGCACCTGTGGAGGAGGAGTAGATTGAAACTCCTCCTGAGCAGCTCTTGTGTCCTGGTTTAGGGCAAATTTGTTAAAGAGTCTGCAAGGAGGGCCCCTCCAGAAAGCGAAAGTCCTTCAGCTCCTTGAGCAGAATGGGTGATCTCCTTAAATCCCACTTGAACAACTCCCAAGCATTTCTTAAATTTAATTCACTTTAAAAGTCTCTCAGATGCAGGTGTGGTTGGAGTTTGAAGCCTGCAGTACTTGGCAGTGGTTAGGAAGGATGTTCTTATGCAAAAATACTCCTGAGTGCCTGATGACAGAATTCCTGTTCTGCTTCTGCCCTGCTGTTTTGTGCCAGAAATCCCTCTTTGAGCGGGGCAAGGAATCCCTGGAGTCGGAGTTCCGCAGCTTGATGACCCGACACACCAAGCCAGTGCCACCCATCCTGATCCTGGACCTGATCAGTGGGGATGAGGAGATGGACACACAGGAGGAGATGTCCCTGGAGCACCTCCCGGAGAGCGTCCTGCACGACATCGTCCGCATCTCGGGCTGGCTGGTGGAGAACGGCAGGAACCAAGGTGGGTCTGCTGCCCCTCTGTCCCTGTGGGCAGCACTGGCAGGATGAGTGGCACCTTAGTGGCACCTTTCAGCTGAGTATTTCAGTCTTTCCAGCACCTGGAGATCCTGCTTGGTTTTTTTTTTTGTTTTTGTTTTGGTTTTTTTTTTTTTTGTAGTGAAACTGAAGTGATGGGTTGTGGGTTGAACAGAATGAGCTGTGTAAACAAAGCACGAATTATGTTAATGCAAAGTCTGTCCTGTAGCAAAAATCCACTGCACTGGCACCTGTAATGCCTTGAGATGAAGCTGCAGCTATCCAGTGCTCAGGTTTTATAAATGTGCAAGACACTGGGCACTTATTCCAATCTGGGAAATATTTATGACCAAAACTCTCTGTACAGAATGTGACCAAGGGCAAGGGGGAAAAGCAGAACAGACTTTCTTCAGTCTGTACATGTCTCCTTTCCTGTTCTGCAGCATCAAGAACTGCCTAGAGCTTTACAGTCCTTTTATTAACTTTTCCTTCAGGATTGAGTCACTTTGTAGACTTGTACAGGAAATGTGAACTTTCACATTCATGCAGCTCCAAGAATCACCCCCCACCTCACTGATTCACTCCTGAGCGGGGGATTACTGTGCCTACCAAGTATGATGAACATCCTTAAAAGCTTCTTAGGGATTTTTCCATGATCAAAGGCAACTCATGCATACAGAGCATATTTTATTAGTCAGTTTGCATTCTGCTTTCAAATGACAATCACCTCATTAAATTCCTGAGTGCCCTGAATCCTGAAAAGTGTGTGAAGTCTCTCATGCTGGAAACAGAGCACTTGAATTGACAATGCCTTGCACAAATATCTCCTGTCAGTTCCACCACTTGATAGTGGTGGAATTAATGTTGTGTGTGGTGGGAGGGCTGGAATCAGGATTGCAGGGGAAGGGAGAAGAAGTTTTTGAAGAAAATAGGAGATGCTCTGGGAGGGAAGGATGCCGACTTGGGGTCCCACACCAATGCTTCTAAGTCCCTACAGTGGTATAAAGTGTCTGCTTTACCATATAGTGTTCCCTGTGTGTTTATAATCTCATTTTTACCTTGTCTCCTCAGATTTCATGACAGTTTACTTCCAGATCCGCTCTGTGCAGCTCGACCGCTCCATCAAGGGGCTGAAGGACCATTTCCGTAAGAACAGCTCCTCCTCAGGGGTGCCCTATTCCCCTGCCATTCAGAACAAAAGGAAGGACACCCCCACCAAAAAGCCCATCAAGAGACCAGGTGAGTCCCCCAGGAGGGGTCACTGCACTGGGTATTACCACATCCTCAGGCTTTCTCATTGCTGAGGTATCTCTGTGTTTAAATTGTGGTTTTAGGAGATTTAGGTGAGATTTTGGAGGTAAGCACTTTTCTGCTCTGGATTCAGCATTGGGATTACAGACTCTGTCTGGCTGTCAAGCCATCAGGTCTGTTTTTTGGGTGCTGTAAAGAGAGGCCCTGTGTATATCTCCTTAACAAAGGAGATGAGTGAAAAGAGACCTGAGTGGGCTGTAAAAGGATTTGATCTAGAAGAACACCTCAGGTAAAATCCTGAGCCTTGGCATGTGGAATATAGCCTGTGCCACATCAAATAGAAAGCTCATATCTGATAAAACACCTCACTTCAGTCATTAGCTGTGAATAAATTATTATTGTGCTGGAAAGCAAGAAGCCCCCAGGAGCTGAGATGGGGATTAGGTAGGTGCCTACAGAAATGAGATACAGCGTTGTCTGAAGCCTTTAGAAAGGCTCTTAAAACTCTGCCCTCAGCCTGTCTCTGAAAGAGCTATGAATGTGGCTGATGGGTTATTCCTTCTCTCCTGACAATGCAGTTTTGCTGCATTTGGTGCAGCTGCTGAGGTTGGTCATTCTGGAGTTCCCATCTCTGGAATGTGCCATCTGGTGGGAGCACAGCCAGGAAGAACAGCAGAAGCCAGCATAGGGATATTGATCCTCTGTGTCCCAGCACTCTGTTATCTCTGTAACTGTGATCACATCAGAAAAGTTCATTTTTCTATAGGTTTACCTGGCCAATACTCCCCTTCCCTTTTTTGTCCTGTGTTGTCCAAATACTCTTAAAATAGTAGGAAATGTGGGTAGGGACTGGGAATGGATGGGATGGGGAAAGGGAGGAAGAAGAAATACCCATTTTAATTGTGTTGTGTTTATTTTTATAATCCTGATGTGAATGCAGTCCTCATCCCAGGTAATGTTTCTATGTGTGTGTGTGTGCTGGCCCTGGTGCTCACTCTCTTCACTTCTGTGTGTGGAGAGGCTTTGCTGGGCCTCTTCTTGCTACAGCAGAGGGTGTGCCTGGGATATTTGGAGGGGGAAGGCTGTGGCATCCAGACATCACCCCTGTGGTCTTTTAAAATCAATCTGTGCCATTGCTGCTGTGCCCTGGAGCTGTCCCTGAAAGCTGATGGAATTGGTCTGTGAATTTCAGTGAATTTTCCCTGGCACCAGAGAATCACTTGGTAAGGCTCAGAGGCACTGAAAGGTGCCAGTGGAATTCTGTGGTTGAGCCATAGGAAGCTCAGGTTGCAGATGCTTCAGATTTGGCCAACACTTCTCAGTTATCACGTGATTCTGAAAAGGTTCCTGTGTTTTTATTGTTATGAATTCAGCATGGTCAGCAAACATTTCTGAGCAGCCTGACAAGTGATTGTATCTCCCCTGTGCTCTTAGATAGAGAGTCAGGGATGGGGGAGATGCTTTGTTTTTATGGGCAGATTATTGAAAAATCCTGGGGATTTTTTAAAGAGTCTCAGATCTTGGATGCTCCATAGAGAGGAGCCCACACGTTGGAGAGCACAAGTTCCTACAAACAGGACTCCTCCAAAGTGGATGCATTTGGGCATCCAGAATTACTTGTCATGAGGAAAGCCTCAGCTGTAGATGTGCCAGAAGATTTTCATGTCTTTATGCCCAGTTCAATTGGATTTTGTGAGATGGAGCAGATAGAGCATGGTCTGAATGCACTAGGGAGCTGATAGTGCATGAAGGAAAGTGTCTCAAGTGATCCATTGGGTTATTGTAATGTCAGGAAAAAATAGTGGCTCATTTGTCTCCAGTCTTCATGAAGCAGACAGAGAACCAGACTGCAGCTCTTGAAGGACAGTGGATGTTGAACCTCATACAGCAGCCATCTCTTATGACTGCTGAATTGTACTTCAGTGAAATTAAAAATGGAGAGGAAGAGTCTTTGGGCACAGATTCACTGTTTTTTCTGCAGTTCCATTAGCTTTCAAGTACAGCTTTTGAGGTGGAGGTTTCACACCACCTTCACCCTGGCACAGTGGCTCTCTGCAGAGCAACGTTATCTGGTGGTGTTTGAGTCCCCTGGCTTTAGCCTTTGTTCAATTTGGACAAAGGTTTTTTTCTGTTCTGTTACTTTATTTCAGTAAGTAAAGCCAAGTTCTGCCATTCTGGGTTTCAGAGAAGGGGATTTTCTGACAGCTCCAACAAGAGACTTGATTTCCTTGGTTCTTGAGGAAGAATATCCCAGTGCACACCCCAATGCACACTTTAACCTGTTGCAAGGGGTAAATAACAAACTAAATCTCATGTGCTATAGCTTTTTTTTACTGCAAAACAGCACAAGAGAAGCTAAAGGGAAGGTGAGGAGCAGGGTTAACAAGGCAGAGATAGCCCCAGAGGCTGTGCTGAATTCTAGAGAACATGCTCCATATCCATGTGTTGTTTCAGAGGGTCTTCATCTCTCTGTTCCTGTTTTGTCTGTTGATGTACCCTGTGCTGTCTCCTGTTACTGCATCATGGAGGCAAAAATCTGACTGCTGGAGATGCTTCTAAAGCAGAGTTGTCTCCTTTTAAGTGACACTTGACAGGTCAAGTTGAGCTGATGATTTGTGGGCTTTTTGTTTTTTAGTTTGATGTTTGGAATGACAGCACTCCTTCTCAGAGAGTAGGTGTATTCAGGTTCCCAAACCATCCTGCTGCAAACATATGTACATAAAATAAAATTTCTTTGTGATGCCTGTAGGCCCTGGGCTCTCTTTTGGCTTGAGAGCAGCAGGCAGCTCAGCAGCTCTGCACTTTTGGGGAGTGCTGGGGCCACCTGGCCTGGCTGCCTACAAAAGCCAGAGGGCATTGTCTGGTTTCATGCAGATTCCTGCAGCTGGTGCTGGAGAAAAGAGGATGTGTTGCCCTGCTGCTTGGACAGGAAACTGCCTAATGGAAGAGAGAAACAAGAGAATGAGTTAGATGTGTAAAAATATCTCATGGATGCTCAAACCCCACTCCATGGAGCAACTGGGCTGCAGAAGCAAAGGTTTCAGGTGTTTTTTAACCTTTGGAGGCTCTTTTCAGACTACAGGGGAGCTCTTTTCCAGTTTCCTCAGTGCTCCAGTGAGGTGGCACCTACACAGAGTAAAGAGCCCATTCCTGTTTACCAGCCTGATCACTGCCTGGCTTGAATGTGATGTTTTCATTAGTAGCTGAAACACAGTCCCATTTGGTTAAGGAGCTGCTTAATAGGGGAAAACAATCCTGGAACAAAAACATTTGGCTTCCACCAGAATCCATTAAAGCCTAATTATGATGCCAAGTCAGAGGGATCCAGCAGCACTGCAGTGATGCCCCTGGACACTGAACACTCAGTGTGTGTCAGTAAACACAGGTAATTGTGCTTATGTAAATGAAGTGCAGCATAATCAGCTCCTGAAATTGAGAAAAAGAAGGAAAAAATTGAAAAAGAGAATAAGCCATCAAGGGTGGGCTGTGAAAACATCCACTGCATACCTGTGGAGTGAGAGCCTGCTCACAGCAGCAGCTGTTGCACTGTCTGCTTGGTTTTCACACCAATTCACCCTCTATTTTTATTCCTTTGTATTTTCCCCCCTCCCCCTAAATGCTTGAAAATGGGAAAGGTGGAAGAACAGTGCCTGAATTGAGCTCTCTGCAGCTGCTGGGCCCTGGGAGCAGCAGTAAGGAAGGGCCTTCCTTGCTCAGAGGAGCTTGTGGTGTGCCCAAGCTCTTGAGGTTTCTGGAAGTAGCTAAGAACAAAGTGGAGATGCAGGGTGTGAAAAGCATCAGGAAGCTTGGAAGAAGAGCATAGCCCTCATTTGATCATATGGCAGAAACTTGGGAGCAAATGCATCAGCCAGCAAGGGTGTGAGACTTCCCATCCTTCCCATCTCCCAGGTGTGGGTCAGGAGGGCAGAAGTTTCCTGCTAGAAGAAACTGTTTCATGGATATGATTTTTTTCTTTTTTTACAAAGTGATTAAGAACACTCTGAGGTGGTAAAAAGACAATATTACCAGTGAAATATTACATTTTGGGAACCATGTTCTGTCATTTAGTAAGTGCACCAGGTTAAGGCAGTTTGGTAATTCTCTCTCCTGTTTTCCCCCACTGTCTGGGGGACCTGAAGTCTCCTTTCCCTTGCCATAAATCCCTTTGTGGGATGGAGCTGTCCTGCTCCTGGAATGTTGTTCCAGGGGTGTGCAGCAGTGTGTACCTGGGCTCCCTTCAGCATTTGGGCAGCCAGCACTCATTTCCAGGCTGCACTGGGGCTCACAGTTAGTGGTGGAAGTAGAGATCTTCTGCATGTTTAAATTATTTATTACTTTATAGTAGAAGAACAATTCTTAATTTTGGCAGCAGCATTTTGATGTTTTTTGGCTTCTTCATTTACTCAGCTCAGTTCTGTTTCATTTGGGTCTCCTATAGAAACCCCTTCCACCTTCCCAAAACTTCCAGTTCCCTGTTGTGCAGGCAACAGCAAAGGTCTGCTCTGGGAGGGTGTCAGTGTGCTTGTGGTAATTGTAGCTTGTTGCATGACAACTAACCTTTTAATGTGGAAACACTGCCTAGGCTTCAGTTGTCTCATTAATGCTTTGTTTTGTGCTTTCCAGCTGTATATCCAGCACTGCCTTTTGTTCAGTTCTGTCTGGTTTTTGTTTGTTTTAAGTATAAATCTTTTAACCCAGTGTTATTTTTTTTTTTCTCCATGGTTTTAATTGATTTGCAGTTCTTTAGAAGAGAAGTGTCTTGGGGATTAGGGTGGCCTAGTGCAAGTTACACATGGGTGTGCAGCATCCATTATTCTGGGATTCCTGTGATGGGAATTGCTGCTGCAAAAAAAAAGCCCAGAGGTTGTCACCCTTTTCCTGCTTCCTGTACCATTCCTTGTCTTGGCTCTGGGGCTCCTGGTGGCTCTTTATTGATTATGCTCAGAAAATACCCTTCAAAAAGGGCACCTTGTACTAAGTGACTGCAGCTGTGGCTCTGAGGAGCAGGCATCATGTTGCCAGACCCGAATTGTCCATATGCAGAGCCCTGCTTCCACAGCTGAGGAAAAGCAGGAAACCTTCTGTCTGCAGAGCACCAACTTCAATAAACCCTTTACACAGAAGGGAGCTTCATGCCTTCCCTTCTCTGGTTGTGTTTATCACCCAGCCATACTGTGCTGTCTCTCCAAACTGATTCTGTATCCCTGGCTGGAATTTATGCCCCCAGCCTCAAAGCAGGGCAGCATTCTGGAAATGCCATTGTATCTGCACACTTGGACATGAGTTTGGGGTTCACATTCCTGTGCTGAGCATCCTCATTGCTGCCCAGCATCCTCTTGCTGGGCCCAGGTGACTTGCTGGTGGAGGGCTGGTGTTCTGGGTTTGTTTTCTTTCACTCATTTTCTAGGTCTTCTTGTCTCTTCTCTCTGGTTCTGGTGACAGGCACGATCCGTAAGGCTCAGAACCTTCTGAAACAGTACTCTCAGCATGGTCTAGATGGGAAAAAGGGGGCCTCTAACCTCATTCCTATGGAAGGTAATCACAGCTCCAGCTACTTCACCCTTGACTTTCTCTGTGTATCAGCCTTGCTTTCCCACGTGGGGCTTCCATTGGTTCAGTGCTTGGTGGACAGCATTGGATTGGGGAACCAAAGAGATGCTGGAACCAAAGAGATGGTGGAACCAAATTATTTTTGTTTTATTTATTCAGAATTTACTATCTGAATTTCAAATTCTTCATAAGCATGAGAAGAGATGGAGAGGAATGTTACCTTAACATTGACCCACCACAGCCACCGGGGTAATGGAAGCTCTGCTAACATCTGCTTGTGGTGTTCCTGTTCTCTTTTCTTTTTGCCTGGACTTGGAGACATTAATTTCCTAGTGACCTTTCCAAACCTGGTGCTGAAGTGTAGGACCACAGGTACCTCAGTGCATTGTGCCTGTACATCTTTTCCGTGCAGACCTGCCTGAATGGGTGACTCCTGTTTTCTGACCTCCTCTGCTCCTAGAGGTGGTGCTAGATAAGGGAGAAGATGCTTCAAAGCATCTCTAAGACATTCCTGCCTCCTGCTATGATTCCATCCTAAGCAGGTCTCCTCAGCACCTATGCTGTGGCCTGCTAACCCTAGATGGTGACTAACATCACTCACATGGGGGAAAATCCTCATGCTGAGCAGGAGAGGGCCTTTGAGTTTGGATTTTTAATGGTTGTGGGTAAAAACTGGATTCTGATGCCTGCAATCCCATTCAGACCATATGGCAGGAGGTTCAAGGGACTCTTGTGGTCCAAGAAACAAATCACACTTCTCATCAGGTTTCAAAGGGTTGCTACTGCTATGTAGCCCAACAAAAGGATTTGGTCAGGAAGCATTCCTGGGACTGTAGGGAAATAAATATCCACCAGATCAAATAAGCCAGGCTTGAAGCAGCTTCCAGGCAGAGTGAGCATCCTTGCTGTGACCACCCTGGATAAATTGCGCCTTCTGTTTGTGCCGGCTGCCACCTCCTAGGTCATGAGCATGACTTACGCGTTAAGCACCTTTGCGATGCCCTGGGCGACAAGCACGGGCCGGCGGTGGGTAAGTACTGGGGTGGCACTGGGAGCCAGCTGTCCCCTGCTTCCCTGTGCTCTGTGTTCCACTCTCATGGTGCAGCCAGGGCTGCTCCTGAAGCATGAGCCTCCTCTGGCTAAGAAGCTCTGGCTCTTCTCAGTAGAATTCACTGCTACTAATCACACCCCCTCCCAAGCCCTCAGACAAGGAGCCCAACTTGGTCCAAGCAAAGGTCACCATGCTGAGGGACATTTTCCTGTAGGTGGCAAAGGGAGCAGTGCCCACATGCTACAGTGCACCACTGCACAGCAGGCAGTCTGTGTCTCCTCTGCTGACCAAAATTTCTGAAATATCAACCTGAGGGACCTGTCAGCATGGGGAAGAATTGGTCCTTTTTCCAGCAGAAGTCTCTGGGAGGAGAGAAGCAGCAGCCTATAGCTTAGAGAAGGCCTCTCTGTGTCATCTTGCTGTCTTGCAGGATGGGGTCTGTCTGTGTCTGTCCTGCAGACACATCCAGCAGTGGTTGGCACAAATTGGTGCTGGCCCTTGCATCACTTCTCATGCCTACCACATAGGATCTTTGACTGAGATATTCGTATTCTAGGACTAAGATATTTGCATTTGTATGCAGCATTGTGTGGCAGATAACTCACCTAGCTGTGCTGATATTCCTGCTTCATAAGATGTAAATGTTCATCAGCCTGGTTTTTTATCTTGTTTCTGCAAGCAGGAAGAAGCTGCCTTCCAGGACAGCCTTTATTTCCCAGAAATGTTGATGCCAAATGGCACTTCTTCATCTGCATGACGGGTGGAGATAAGGAATTCTAAAAATACAAGCAGAGATGTTGAATAATTCACCTCAGACCTTCCTGAGTTTAGTACTCTGTGTTCAAGCCCTTGATTAAATTTAGTCTGTATCCCAGAAGAGCTCCAAACTTCACTCCTGTCACGAGGCTGGAAAGAGGTGGTGCCCTGATGTGCATTTCCTGAGCTGCAGGTGGCTTTTCCTGCCTCCTGCAGGCTACTCAGAGATTCCCACTCACAAACCCAGGGCAGGAGTGGTGAGAAGATGACTCTTGTTCTCACACACGATGGGTGCAAAGCCAGAATCAGCTTTCCCAGAAGAGCCTCGTGCTCCTTGTGTAAACCAGAGGCATCTTGTCCTTGCAGGGAGGGACGACGTCTTCGACATCGAGATCGACGCGTACATCCACTGCGTCAGTGCCTTCGTCAAACTGGCCCAGAGCGAATACCAGCTCCTGACAGAAATTGTCCCAGAGCACCACCAGAAGAAGACCTTTGATTCTCTCATCCAGGTCAGTTGAGCCTCTGTTGAGGGAGCCAGGGCCTGCAGAGAGGCTGGAGAACATGTGCTCACTGGTACCCCAGATGATGCATCAGGAATGGGTGTCCTGCACTGAGCCCTTTGTGCTGCCTGCGTACAAATCCTGTTCCTTCCTCACGAGTCTCTGGCTTTGTTGCAGGAGTCATTGGATAATTTGATCATGGAGGGTGATAACATTGTCTCAGCTGCCCGGAAAGCCATCATCAGACATGACTACTCAGCTGTGCTCACAATCTTCCCCATCCTGAAGCATCTCAAGCAGATGAAGCCAGAATTTGACCAGGTTTTGCAGGTAAATGTGATTTGGATTGGAGAGGGTCCTGTGGCTTGTGTTATCTGGACTGTCACAGTGGCTTTGAGCAAAGCCATGCTGCTTCTGTCCCCCAGTGTGGACTGCAGTTACACAAATGCACCTTGCTCCTTTCTGAGCTGGTGAAGCAGCAACTCAGCATCTCTGAGCAGCAACTCTTTCCAGTTCAAGTCCTGACCCCAATGCACCACCACAATATCTTCCCTTTCTGCTTGCAAAATGTGGGATTTCATGTGTTGTTGATATTGATATTTCATGTGCTGTAAATATTCTTCTGGCATATGGGGAGCTGAGAATGAGGTGCTGGGGTGGGGGGTGAGGTAGGGCAGGTGCTCAGTGGAAGTTCAGATGTTATTTGTTTTCCTTTTCTGACCTATTGTGGAATTATTCCAGGGAACTGCAGCAGGCACTAAGAACAAACTGCCAGGGCTGATCACTTCCATGGAGACCACTGGTGCAAAGGCACTGGAAGAGTTTGCAGACAACATTAAGGTAGGATTCTCCTCAGTGGTCTCTGATCAAGCTTGGAAGAGGGTTTTTTGGAGCAAAACCCCTAGTTTAACTTTCAGCTTTCCATGATACCAGGTAGCTTCTGACTGAAGCAGGAACTTGCTGGAATGCTTGGGACAGTCAAATACCAAATGCTTGGTGCTGGTTTCAAACACAGAAGGCCTTTGCCTAAGATCCTTAGCAGGGATCCTACAAATAATTTGATATGAGCATCCAGGCCTCTGCAGATACCAAGTCTATCTCAGAATTAATCCTATTTAAACAGAAAGGAAAATTGCTGCCTTGAAACATTTTGGAGGACTCCTGTTAAGCTGTTCCTGTGTAAGATGGGCTTGGTGAGTGGTAGGTGAGCTGAAGGTGTGATGGTCCCATGCTGAACAGAGCCTGAGGCTCTGAGCTGCTGGCAGCTCTGGTTTCTGAGCACCAGGAGATGGCACTGCAGGAGCTGGGCCTGAGGGTGTTGGGAGTGGCTGCATGAAGGAGCCTTCAGCTCACTTGGAGCAGCAGTTGTATTGTAGATGTCTCCCCTTCCATGCTCACCTTATGTCTCTCTGTTCCCTTTTTAGAATGATCCAGACAAGGAGTACAACATGCCAAAAGATGGAACAGTTCATGAACTCACCAGCAATGTACGTGGTGATGGTTTGAACTATGCTTTGTGGAAAACAGCTTCTGAAGGAGTTTTAGAAAGAGCAGTAGGGAGGCTTCCTAAATGAAGCTGTCTTGGCATTAACAGTTATACAATTTTCATGGCAGGATGAGCTGGTGACCCTTGCTCAGCCATGGTGGGACTGTGTGGGGAAAACTCAGCAGTTCAGAGGAGTGTAGTGATTTGTTCTTGAATGCCTCTAAGTGTGGGGGGACAAGTGGTTCTTCATGATCCTTAATAGCAGAGCACAGGAGATGTAATGTTGGTTGCTCTTAAATTCCCTCCTTTGCCTCCAGGCCATCCTTTTCCTACAGCAGTTACTGGATTTCCAGGAGACAGCAGGTGCCATGCTGGCATCACAAGGTACACACATGCATGGGGCTTGCTTGGGCATGCACTTCCTTCCTCAGATTCCCTGGACATCTTCCCTGAAGTGACCAAACCTCATCATGCACTGTGAGCTTGTTCTCCTCCTGTCCTTCCCCCTGTGGTTTGTCCTGTCCTCTGCTCTACCTTGACCACACAGTTGATTGTCTGGAGAACTCCAAGGGATGCAGAGTTCCTGGCAGGTACAATGGGGGGGTGTTTAATGCTGGTTTGCTCTGAGAGGGGATGCCTAGATCTTTTGGCTCCAAGTCTGGCCCTGGCCTGATGCTGTGTGACTGTACTGGAGTGAGGGTGGCTGCTCCAGCTGGGTCTGTGTGTGAGCAGCACCATCCTCTGCTCAGAGCACAACAGCAGCAGCAAGAATCTCCTCAGCCTTGAGACATGGGCAGTCTGGAGCCATTAGTGCATCCTGTCAGAGAGACAAGTTTTAGTTCTGCTCTCCAGGCTGCTGAAGAGACCCACTGGAAATAAATGCATAGATCAGAAGCTGAGAGTTGCTCATGTAGCAGGGTGGTGCTGCTTATCAGCTGGAGTGGGATTTTTGGTTCTGAGCAGAGCAGCAACTCCAGGCTCTCCAGTGAGCTCTTGGCAGAGCTTGTGCTTTCAAGGAGGTTGGAATAGAGCAGACTGGAGATTCGGGGGCACAGGGCCCTGAGGAGGCACAGACTGGAGAGGATTAAAGAGCCCATTAGAAGCAGGGGTAGGAGGAAGCTCAGAGCTGCCTCCAGTCTGTTACTTGCAAAGTTCTATTTGGAATTTTTTGCTAATTCTAAATCAACTCAAACGAGGATGTCTGTGCTTTTGCCCCATCTCTTCTAGCACTGCCTTGTGCCTTTTCCACTTGCAGGCTCACTGTGCTCAGGCCCTTCTGGGCCTTGGCTCTCTCTTCTTGGCCAAAGAATTGGTCTGAAATTTTTTCTTGGAACAACCAACTGTTTCCCATGTTGTCCCCTGAATGGTGATGTCAGCACTGTTTGGAAGTCTTGACATGTTGTCTTGCAGTGAAATCTCTCTTAGCTGATTGAAAAGTCAGCATAGATTTGAGGTAGCTTTGCCTTCAAAGTGGGTTTGGACTGATTTGGAACGAGGTGTTGTGCTAAATACAACCAATGACAATGCAAACAATGTCTCCAGCAGGGGAAGGAGGTTGGACTCTGCCTTTCCTCTGTGATCTCAACTCCATTTGTGCCCTTGGAGGGACTCCTTGCTCTCCTGTGCCCCTGCCTGTGGCTGCTCTGTGTTAATATCTGCTTTGTTCTCAAAGGAATGGTGGTCTCTAACCTGTCTTTTTGCACTTTTGCATTTCTTTTTCTCTCTCATCCCTCCCCTTTTTTCTCTGCTCTGCCTAATCTCTGTAGTTCTTGGGGACACATACAATATTCCTTTAGATCCCAGAGGTAAGCAAAGCTACCCACACCTACCTGTGCACATTGCCTCGGGCTCTGGTGATGTATGTTAATTCTTTATCCTCCAGCAGTTGTAAATAAATTAACACATAATTGAAAAGGGGGAAAAGGGGAGGGTAAATAATCCTTGCCAGGAGAGAATAGGGAGGGCTTGTCAGCAGCAGACAATGAGGGATGCCACAGGAGCTGAAACAGGCTCAAGACGCTGTGATGGCACTGGCTCTCTTTGGCACAGGTGGCAGATTGGCCCAGCTGGTGCCATGCTTTATCCCACGTGCACTCAGCTCCTTATTGTGCAGCTCCCAGCAACAGGAGCTCAAGCCCTTTCCCATGGGGTGCTGCTGAACCCAGACCACCCGAGCTGGCTCTGGCTGCCAGACTCTGTGAAGGGGGCAGGGGGAGGTGGCCACCCCACGTGTCCTGTGGGCCCCATGCCCACAAGCCCTCGAGGGCAGAAAGGCATCTCCAGACAGGAGCATGTGCCAGCCTGAAGTCTCTGCTGCCTGCAGGGGCAGCCTCCCTTGCTGGCACAGGCCCTGTCAGCAACCATGGGGATGGCTGAAGCTTTCCAGAGCCCTTCTGCTTGTTTCAATTACTGTTGTGTGCTTGCTGTTAACAGCTCCAGCTCATTGTTCTCTGATTGCCAGCTTCTAGTGCTTACCAACACTTTTCAGGCTGGGGGAATGGATGGGGAGGAGGAGTTTTATGATTCTTTCTGATCAAAAGGATGTTCCCTGAGCGCCTGGAAGGAAAGGAAATATTTCTGCCAGAGTGCTCTGCATTTGATGCAGACACAAGGATTGAGGGTTCAGAGCTCTTGCCCCCTCAGCCTGGATGAGCTGCTGGCAGTGGGCTCTGGAGCAGGAGCTGTTTCACTGTTCCATAGCAGCAGGGGTGAGGAATAGGGGCAGGCTGAGCACACACCCCCTCTCCCCAGGGCATGTTAACTGGCCTAAGACTTTCCTTTCAGAGACCAGCTCCTCAGCCAGCAGCTACAGCTCAGAGTTCAGCAGGAGGCTGCTGAGCACCTACATCTGTGAGTACCCTGCACACCTTGGATGCCTTAGGATTTTAGCTTTTGTATTTTTCATATATTTGTAATCCTGCAACTCTTTAGTGTGTAACTCTTAAACTCCATATAGAGTGTTAGCTACTGCTTTCCCAGTTTGATCAGACACAACAATTCCTCTCTAGGCCTGGCAGTCAAGGACACCTCAGTGTCTCAGGCCCCAAGAGATGTAAACAAAAGTGAATTGGAGGGGAGCAAACTTTGGGTAAATGACTTCATTACCTAAAGCTGTAATTGGAAAACGAACCCTCAATGTGCAAATAGACCAAACTTATAAAAGTATGAACACCCATGACCCTGTCCATTTTTGGGTGTAGCCCCAGGGGAGGGGCTGAAATGTACCTGAAGGCCCTTCAATAAATAGAACTGCTTTTTACTCTTTCAATTTTGTTGACCCTCTGTTTTTAGGTAGCCCCTAGAAGGCATCAGCTTCCTGCATGTGCCCCATGGACATGCCTTCACTGGGCTCATTCCTGGCTGACGAGCACAGGCTGTGTCTCTTCTCCATGGGATCTTTCCATGTGATTTGAGCTGGAATCAGATGGGAGGGATGAAAAAAGGGTCAGACTGGGAGTTGGGCTGTTAGAGTAGGACAGGACAAAGCACAGTGCAGCAGCTCACTGTGCTGCAGAGCTGTTCCTTAAACCATTGTCACCTTCAACCCCATGAAGGCTCCCAGCTGCCAAATGGAAGGTTAAGAACGTGACATCAGTGATTTCTCTTTCTGTTACAATGGAGAGCAGGTCCTTCAGCTTCTGAGACCTGAGCTTGCATTGTAGCAGGTTCTGGGGGTTCCTCTGAACCCAAAGTGCCCCTCCATTGCCAAGGCATGGAAGGCAGCAGAAAATCTGTGTAAGGACTGTTAAGTACATGTGATTGTAGCCTTTGTGCAGGCAGTCAGGCCTGTGCTGTTCACTTTGCTGTGGGCCCACAGCTTGGTTTGCTTTGTCAATAATAAGAAGTTTCAGTGCAAAACTTCTTGTTCTGTGTTTTTCCCTCTTTAAGGCAAAGTTCTGGGCAACCTGCAGCTTAACCTGCTTAGCAAATCCAAGGTTTATGAAGACCCAGCTTTGAGTGCCATTTTTCTGCATAACAACTACAACTACATTCTGAAATCTCTGGAGAAGTAAGTGTGTGTCCTGAGTGAATCTCACTCGAGTCCAAGGCTGATTGGATGGTTTTGGAGCTCTGCATTGAGAGCATTTACTTGCCAGCTTCATATCTGCTTTTTCTTCCGTCCTTGAAACTGCCTCTTTGAAGGTTTTGCAGTATTATAAACATCACATTACCTGAGAGTGGAAGATAAAAGCATTAGGTTTTAGAGAATCCTTTGATCTTGGGAGGATTGAGGATGTGGCTGTGGAAAGTAACTCAGAGTTGCTTCTGTCTCCCAGTTTGCACATTTCAAGGAACATTTTATTGTGAAGGGCTGAAAGGAACTTGTTGATGGGGGTTGAAATGCTGCCATCCTGAGAGCAGCCTGGAGAGCAGCTGGCTCAGGTGCTTCCTCAGGTTTCCTGCTCTTCCAGGTCTGAGCTGATCCAGCTGGTGGCTGTGACACAGAAAACAGCTGAGAGGTCCTACAGGGAGCTCATTGAGCAGCAGATCCAGACCTACCAGCGCAGGTCAGTGACATCCTCTGCCTCTGCCTTGCTTCTGGCACTTTGGGAGCTGCTGGAGCAGTGGGAGAGACTCACCTAAAGCAGAAACTTGGCTAAAACCAAAGCAGAGGATGTTTGGTTTCCAAGCAATTAATCCATCCTGGGAAGGGGTTCACTGTGGGAAGTTTTGGGGTGTGCATTGTCTGAGTTGGCCTTTGGGTCACAGGTGAAGACAGAGGTGCTCTGGTAGAGCTGTGAGTAACTCTCTGCTTCTCTCCCATCTCATTGCACATGCAGCTGGTTGAAGGTGACAGAATACATCTCTGAGAGAAACCTGCCTGTCTTTCAACCAGGAGTGAAGGTGAGAGGACAGGCAAGGATGGGCTTGACACAACAGAATTTTTCAGAAACACCATCTCCTTTGTCATAAAAAAGTCTCAGAATCCTTCTTTATATCTCATGCCAATATCACTTTGCAGAGTGACCACTGTGGCTGGCACAAGTGGACAGCAGCATTTCCTTCTGATCTGCCCTGCCCTAGATTCATCAAGTCTTTTAATCTCTGCCTCCATTCTTACATCTCCACCTGAGCAGATGTGTCTATTTTGGATTTTCAGAACCTGAGACCTTCCCTTGGAAAGGGTTGGAAGCATGAAGAAGTCTATTTTATGTCTGTTCTGAACAAAAATTATCCTTGTTAACCCTGCTTCAGCTGGGTAGGGTGTGCTGCTCTCTGCACCTCTCTCCTCACTGCTGTAGGAGAGGGAATCCAAACCAAGTACTGGGGATTGCTTAGGCTGGATGGGGAGCTGTGGGCAAACATTGGTGTTGGGTATTTATTTCTGGAGATGAAGTCAGATTCTTTCCCTCCTTGTTGCAGCTCAAGGACAAGGAGAGGCAGATGATAAAGGAGCGCTTCAAGGTAAGGAGGTGTTGGTTGGGTTCAGAACATCCCTGCTTGATTGGGACACAGATGTGCCTGAGGAGGAGACCTCTGGTGATCCCCAGGGGAGGGAAGGAGCATCTGAGTGCAGATGGGATGCTCACTGAGTTTGTCTTTGGACAGGGTTTTAATGATGGGCTGGAGGAGCTGTGTAAGATCCAGAAGGCCTGGGCCATCCCAGACATGGAGCAGCGGGACAAAATCCGCCGGGCACAGAAAACCATTGTGAAAGAGACCTATGGTGCCTTTTTGAGCAGGTGAGACCTCCTGCAGCACTGTCCTCTCCTCTTTGGGTTTACTGAGGTCTTTGGGGCCTTGCATAGCCTGAGCAAGCCACTTTTCTATTGTCCTATCTGAGCTTCTTTGCTTTGCACACTCAGACATCCCCAAGGTGACCTTGAGTATTTGCAGACATGTGCTGTCAGCCTGATCCTTGGTCAGTGAGCACAAAACCCTGAGCCAGCCTGGGCTGTTCATGTAAAACTTGTGAGGCCAGCTGTAACCAGCTCATTGCTCTGCACTGGATACTCTGTCACTCGAGTGGGGTGTGCTGAGCTGATTTGTGACAGAGGAGGGACCAGTGGGTCTCTTTGCTGTGTTCCAGTTGTTTGTCCCCTGTTTTCTTTTGTAGATTTGGCAACGTGCCCTTCACCAAGAACCCTGAGAAATACATCAAATACCAGGTTGACCAGGTGGGGGAGATGATTGAGAAGCTGTTTGACACGTCAGCATAAATTTCCAGCTGTTGTGAACTCTCCAGCTGCCAAGTACAAGCCAGTGCTCTCTCAGCAACCCTTGGGACTCCCTTCCCTTCTCCCCTGCCCCATTGTGGTGGGCAGGGTGTTATACTTGTATTTATCAGATTTATAAACCTGTGGAAACACTAACTCCTGGCTGTCTTTGCTCTGGATCTATGGGATAAGGCAAAGTCTGCCCTGTGGGCTCCTACCTTGGCACATCCACCTCACCTGGGTTTGTGTTAATGCCTTGATGTGCAGCAGACATGGGGAATGTGTTTAAAAACAAAAAGAAAGAAAAATACACTACCAAAAAACCCCTGTATGGGTAGAGCCCTTTTGTTAGGTGCAGGAAGCTGTCAGCTCCAGATGGTGCCACCTGCTTCCCTGATGGGTTTTGGGAATCTCAGTTGTGTAGGATCCCAAATTATTTTCACATTGTTGATCTCAGCTGTTATTTTGTTCAGTCATGGGGCTCAATGCTGAATCTGGGGTTTGGGGTGCCTGGCAGGGCTGCAGTTCAGTCATGTGCAGGGATGTTTTACCCCAAAACCAGACCTGTATCAGTGCTGTGTTCGTCATGAGGCAGTGGGGTGATGGCAGGGCTGCAGCTGTGACAGAAGCAGAGGGAGCTCCATGGTGCCCTGGCTGGGTGCTGCTCCTTACTGACCTGAGGCAGAGCAGGTGTTCCCACAGTGATTTCCACTCAGCACCTTCCTCCCATCCCTGTTTTCCTTTGTCTCCTGTGTTCCCAAATCCGAGTCATCTCCTCCCTGCAGGCAGCCGAGCCCATTCCCTTTGTTTAACTGTGGGGATCACGTGCAGAGCAAGTGCTGCTCTCCCACGTGCCTTGGGGCATTCCTGGCAGGCTTTGAGAGGGGAGCTGCACTCTGACACTGCCCCAAGGCTCTTCAGGGCGTTGGGGCACCTGTGCTGTACCTGTGCTCTCTGGCCTGGCATTCCCTGCTCCCCTCTCCCTCTCCTGCTGCCTGCTCCATTGTCTGTAACAATTGAAAGCCAGGGTTTCCATAGAGTCAGGAGCACTCACAATAGCTGCTGCTTTGCAGCTTGGAGCAAATCCACTATTCACCTGAGCAGTGTTTAGAGCAGAGTGTGCTGGGGTCTGATCAGCCCAGCAGTGGAAGAGCTGTTGGATGTTAGAGCCTGGGTGAGAGCACAGTTGTGCTGTGGCACACCCAGCTGCCTGCCTCCTCAGACAGATGTTTTTCAGGTAGCTCCTGCCCTCCCTGAACCCCTGGCCTCCTCTTCCTCAGCCTGGTGTAGCAAATTCCTGAAAGCAGCAGTTGTGACAGGCTCATCCAGCCCACACACGGTGTGAGTTCAAGTGTTGACCAGCACCTGACTGTTTTTGTGTGTCTGACCATGCAGGCTCACAGTGCCAACACAAGAGCCCTCCCTGCAGAAACCTTCCTCCTGCTGTCAAATCTCAAATGTCTGTGGAAAGCTGAGATCCTGCACTTGCTGTTTTTAAGCCAGAGCCTCTGGAGGCTGGCAGGCGCCGGGCAGGGTTTTTATACACAAGCAAAGCTCTGCTGCCTTGTGTTTCATGCAGTGTTGAGTCTGCTGGATACACACCCTGACATTCACCAGAAGGAGCTGGATTCCATCTTTCTGGCTCTGTTTCTGACACTGCAGCAGTCTGATATGAATTTCTTTCTTGAGGAGAGTGCGTGGACTTCATGCTGAGCTGTAAAACATGTTTTATTGCAGCTGTTCCCAGGGTGAGTCAATTCACCTGGAACAGTCACAGGGAAAGCCAGGGGAGGGGAGGGGGAGCTTTGCCTGCAGCTTTCCTGAGCACCTGAGCTTCAGTGTGCAGGAGCTGAAATCCTCCCTGAGCTGAGGCTTTTGTGCCAACCAGAGCCCAAAGAAAAGGTGTGAGATTGTCCAAGGGTCTGGGATAGGGCCACATCCTGTTCTCCAGAGACTCTGGGAATGCCTCTGTGTGGCCCCCACCAAAAGAGGCCTTTCTGGGCTTTGCTGTCAGCCTGTTGCCCCAGGAAAGCTGTACCAGACCAGGGCTGGGGGGCAGATGCAGCCAGAGATGGATGTAAAATATCCTGAACCCTCCATCAGCAGCACCAGTAGCTGACTGCATTGTTTCTACCCCAGGGATGCCCTGGCTGATCTGGAGGAGGGAATGGGGGTAGGAGGCTGCTGGGGGCTGATATGTGCAGTAAGGAGGAGCTGGAAGTGATGATTCCCTGGGGGAACAGGTAAATTCTGCTGCTCCCAGGTGGGAATCCAGACCGTCATTTCCCTGAGTTAAAGGGAAACCTGAGCCACCCTGTCGCTGCTCCCTAAATCCAGCCTGGCTGTAAGCACTCCCTCCCTCTGCCTCTCCCTGCTCAGGGCATGGGCGTGGGGAGCCGGAGCTGCGGTGGGAGCAGCAGCAGTTGTGTCCTGAGGCACCCCTGCCCCAGGGTGGCAGCTCCAGGCTGAGCTGTGTCCAACCCCGGCAGCGCCAGGGGAGGGCTCCGTGAGCTCCCTGCCTTTTTATGGTCAGGAATGTGTTTGCAACGCGTTAATTAGGAGCGACCATGGCGGCCAGCACAGTCTGACCCTGTCACGGCTGAGCCCTTCCTGCCCCTCTGAGGGCTCAGAGTGGAGCCTGGGGTCACGCTGAGACCATGGCAAGGGGCCACAGCTGGGGCTGGACCCCCTCTGCCTCCCCTTTTGCTCCCCCCAAGGCTCCTGTGGGGTCTGACCCCCTTCCCTCACCTCCTGTTCTGCCCTGACACAGGCAATGTGTCTCTGTATCCAAGGTTTTGGGGCCAGAGCCCCATTTCTCCCTTGTTTATTTTTCAGCTGCCCATTGCCCATGCTGGGGGCTGTGCCAGGGTCTGGGGGTGCTCCCTGCTGCCTCCTCAGACTGGGGAGCAAATTTGACAGAGTAAATATTTGAAAACAAACCCACAAACCAAAATAACGTCTCTAACCCTAGTGATAAATCTGTGTGGAAAGCTCACTGGAAAGTTCACACTGAGATTTCAGCCAAGTGTCCCTCACCTCCCGCTCCTGGGCCTGATGGGAGCTCAGTTCAGCCTTTTCATTTTTCACTTCCAGTTAAATATGCTTTTATTAAATTTTAACTGGAACATAAGGACTTGCAGTGCTCTTAATTTAAGATAAAACCTCCCAGGGGAATGGACCAGGAGCCCATTTCTCTCAGCTGGGAGCATGGTGAGTGTCAGCAGATCCTGATGCTCTTGTCTTTTCCATCTGGGCCTGATGTGCTCTGTTATTTGAGGGGGAAAGTAGCTTCTAAATGTGATTTTGTGTTGGCAACACAACCTTGTGTTTGCCCTTGGAGGGCTCATCAAGGCACGGGCTGGGTGTGAGGGTGATGCTTTCCTCCTCAGAGCAGGGACAATGTCAGATAAGCTGGAGGGGGCCTTTTTCTCTAATTCTGAATTTGCTGTGAACAGAGTAATGATCTGGCTTCACTCTTACACCTGCAGCCAGGTGAGAGTCAGTAGATGGGTGAGGATCCATAAAATGAGGAGAGGAGTGTTGGATGTGTCACAAGAGAGCCCTGACCTTGCTGTGACCATCACCAAGCCCCTCTCTGCCCCTGGAGAGGCTGAGAACAGCCATGTGAGCCATGCCAGGGGGGATTTGGGGGTGCTGGAGGCAGCAGGGAGGTGCAGAGCCTGCCCTCAGCCTACTGTCACCCTTTGGGACCTCATTGCTGAGCAGTGACCAGAAATGAGCAGGTGCCAGTGGTGCCCAGAGGGGCCACAGTGATGCTTTGGGCTGGGAGCTGAGGAAGGGCTGTCCTGGGATGTGGCTGGGCAGCTCTGGAGCAGCAGCAGGGCAGGGCAGGGTCAGCCACGGGCTTGGGAGGCTGCTGGAAAGGCTGGGCTGGGAGGGATGGGGAGCAGAATCAGTGTCTCTGACAGGGGCATGGGGATATTGCACCCCTGCCATGCCAGCACAGGCACCTGTGCCCTTGGGCACTGCACAGGGGGTGGGCCAACACCTCCATCCCCAAGGTGAGCTGATAACTGCCCAGGAGAGTGCACAGAACCTCTCAGTGTGTGTGGGATCCATTGGAGCATCTCCATCCCCAAGGTGAGCTGAAAACTGCCCAGGAAAGTAGATTGAACCCCTCACTGTGTGTGGGATCCATTGGAAGCAGATCTGTGGTAAATGAGGGCCCAAGGAAAGTGAGGCTTTGAGCTGTGTTTGTGCAGCTGCTTCAATGTTTTCCCTGGCTGTGAAGGGTTGAGCAGGGAGATAAAAGCAGATGTAATTAATGGAGCTGCTTATATGCTGCTCTCTGTGACTTATGCTGGGAACAGGACTAGACTAAATATCACCATCACTGATAGGAGGAGGTGGCCAATTTATGGCCCTCTCTGTGGGGAGAGGAAGATCTGGTTATAATAACACTCAGCAGGGGAAAAGAAATGTTTTACAGTCAGAAGCTTCTCAAGAAAAAAAAGCCAAGCACTGGGGCTGGGTGGAGGAGGGCTGTGTCAGGAGCAGACCCCCAGGGAGAGCCAGGGTCCTGGACAGAAATACCCATCCCAGCCTGGGGAGCTCTGCTGTGGGGATTCACAACAGTGGAATCTGTGCAGACAGACCGAGAGCCTCTGTAATGCAGTTTTATAGAGAGCTGACCTTCATGGGGGCTGTTGGGGGATTGTAGGGATGCAGAGCTCATCCCAGCTCCCTGCATTTGGCCACCAACCCTGGCTGTGCTCTGCCACGGGGTTTTCAAAAGGGTGACTTGATCCTGGTCCCGTGATGCTCTTGTGGTAAACAAGAGGAAGGATTTCACTGACAGCCCTTGGCTGGTGGCAGTCACAGGGCTCAGGCACCCCGGAGCCTCTGCAGGGTTCAGAGGTGGGAGTGAATCACAGCAGTCACTCAGCGTGACATCCATGACATTCCTGTGACATCCATGACATTCCTGTGCCGCAGCGCCCCCCTCCAGGGACGTCCTCAGGCGTCACCCACATCCTCCATCCCCCCTCAGCTTCCCTGCCTCCAGCAGGTCCCACCACCCTCCAGCCTCTCCTCCACTGCAGCTGGGGGGCTTCCCAAAGGAGCTGGACACGGCAGGTGGGGTGGAGGGGCTTTATTTATTCCCAGGTTTGCTGGGCACCCCCAGCTCTCACACAGCCCTGGCTGTCCCACCTCAGTGCCAGTGCCCTGCTTGCCTCCACAAGCACCTTGCCTGCTTGAGATGCTGAGCTGTCCCCAGGCTGTGCAAAGGCATTAAAATCCTTCCCCTACCATGGCTCCATGGCTGTGCTTCCCTGGCAAACAACCTCCCTCCCCTTGGTCCTTCTGTGCTTCACTCCTGGATTTTCCTACCTGAGCTGGGTTTGTGCCCAGCACTGCCCTGGGATGCAGCTCCTAAACCAGGACACAAACAAACCAGTATTTTCCAAATGTCTCTAAAATTGCACCCACAAGCTCCAGAGCGCAGTCCCTGTGCAGAAGAGCCAGGGCTGCACAGGGACTGAGCTTTGCTTCTTCCTCATTTTTCATCCCCACTTCACTGCTGGGGCCTGTGGATAAATCCCAATCCAACAGTTTAGGGTCTGAAAGCTTCCTCCAGCTGGGCACTGGGGCCAGGGATCCCCATCTGCAGCCCCTCACATTGGGGGGTTGCACTTCCTTGCACACATCAACTGGGAAATGCTGGTTGGAAGGGCCAGAGCTTTTCACAGGCTCTGGGTGTAGATGCAACAGGGAGTAAGTCCATCCATGATAGAGGAGCAGGCATTTACACATGGCAGTGGATTTTGGGGTTTGATCTCTCTGCTCTCAGCAAGTGCTTGGTGGAAGAAAATCCTGTCCTTGGCTGGTTCTTGGCTGAGTTTGTGTCAGCAGCATCACAGTTGTGATTTCTGGGTGCGTTTGAATTAAAACGATTCAACTGAACCCAAAACGTCGCCCGGCCCCAGGCCTGGAGGAGACTGCAAAGCCCTGGGGTGGGAAGGAGCTCTGCTAGCTGACGTCGAAGGTGACAGAGGAGCCATCTGCTCTGTGCTCCTGCCCCTCCAGCCCTTCCTCCCCCCAGGGCTGCGCGGGGACCCTGCAGCGCGCGGCCGAGCGCCCGGGCAGGGCTTCGCTCAGCTGGGTCAGCTCGCTGAGCTCTGCCTCCAGCGTGCTGAGCGTGTGGGCAGCCTGGGCCACGTGCACCCTGTGCGCTGCCCTCTTGTGCAGGAGGCAGCTGAAGATCTTCTTGAAGCCCTTGCGGAAGTGCTTGGAGACCAGGGCGTAGACGATGGGGTTGACGCAGGAGTTGGCGTAGGAGATGACGTGCGAGAGGATGCGCAGCACGTACGTGGAGTGGTTCAGGGGGAAGTGCCCGAACCACACGCACAGGATCACCAGGTGGTGGGGCAGCCAGCAGAGGCAGAACAGCACGGCCACGATGATGATCATCCTGGTGACCTTCCTCTTGGCCTTCTTGGACTCTGACATGTCTTGGAGGGGATCCACGGAGCGCCACAGGTAGCGAATGGTCCGCACGTACGTGAGGCTGAGGATGAGCACGGGGATGATGTAGCTGAAGATGAAGGTGCAGGTGTCCATGATCTTGCGCTGGGAGATCTCCCAGATGGGGTGGCAGACAGTCAGGTTGGCCAGCTGGAACTCCTGGTAGTAACTGAGGTAAGGGCCCGAGAAGATGAAGGAGAGCCCCCAGATGAGACAAATGGCCAGGAGGGCGTTCCTGGGTGTCCTCAGCTCCCTGGAGTGCAGGGGGTATCGTATGGCCAAGTACCTGCAAAGGGAGAGGGACATAACTGCAGTGCTGGGGAGGGCACAGAGAGACCATCGCCAGGAGCAGGTTGGAGAGACGGCAGAAATGATGGATTTGGGATTTCCAGGGCTGTGGATCACACAACTGATTCCCCGGTGCTTCTCAGGGACCCTGTGCAGCACAAAGGACTGAGGAAAATTCTCTCCCTGACCCTGTCCCGTCACACTCCGCTCTTGGCAGTGGTTGTGGGGACAGTGGGGATGTTCCCATTCTGTCCCTCCCCTAATCCAGCAGACCCTCACTTGACCATCACCGTCTGGCACAAGTGACTGCAGCAGTGAGGATACAAAGGCAGGAGCAGGTGCCCAGGAATCCCAGACACAGCATTCCTTGTACTGGCACACATGAGAGCACATCACCCCTTTTCAGCTCTGTAATTAGCTGGTCGCTAATTGCACCCAGGTCTGAGGCTTGTGTAAGCCCTCCCTTGCCCAACACCTCTGTTCCCTCCGTGGGACACGGGGAGAGGCAGCCCCTGGGGTGCTGTCAGCAGCCAGTGCAGGGCTGTGCTGGGATGGCAGGACACATCCAGCCGGGCTCCAGGCCCTCCCAGGGCTGGCACAGGGACTCTCCACATCCCACCTGGCAGGGTTTGGGCACCGAGTGGAGCAGCACCAGGAGCTCCCAGCCTCTCGCTTGCTGCAGGGTCATAACTCACCGGCCTTGCAGAGGCAGGGACTGAGGTAAAGCACAGGCAGGAGCAGCAGGCTTCCCAGCAAAACCCACCCTGGAACAGGCTGGGATAACCACTGGGACAAGGGACAGCACGGGGACAGAAAGGGGCTTTTTGTGAATAGAAGGGGAGGGTGGGAAATTCAGTGTGTCAGCTCAAGCATCCCAGTGGTTTTTTCTCCTCAAGTTCTGCCTGCTTTGCCAGGGGCTGTTGGGAGGGAAGGGGCTCTCTCTGTGCATCCCAGGAAGAGCCAGAGCTGCACAGGGACTGAGCTTTGCTTCTTTCTCATTTTTCATCCCCACTTCACTGCTGGGGCCTGTGGATAAACCCCAGTCCAACAGTCCTACAGTTTTGGGGTCTGAAAGCTTCCTCCAGCTGGGCACTGGGGCCAGGGATCCCCATCTGCAGCCCCCCACATTGGGGGGGTTGCACTTCCTCGCACAAACCAACTGGGAAATGTTCCTGGATTCCCCCAGGAGCCCAGGGAGAGACCAGCACTCAGGATTCAGCCCCAGGGGAATCTGCCCCGGCGGGATCCAGAGAAAGGAGAGCCTCGGGATGCAGGCAGCCCCTCCCCTGCTCCCTCTCCTACCTGTCCAGGGACACGGTGGCCAGGGTGAAGCTGCTGGCGTACATGGTGAGGTAGATGAAGAAGTGCACGGCCTTGCACATGAAGGGCCCGAACACCCATCCCTCCAGCGTGTAGATGGTGGCTTGGAAGGGCACGCAGAAGAGGATGAAGCAGAGGTCGGCCACCCCCAGGTTGAGGATGAAGAGGTTGGTGGTGTTCTTCACCTGCCCGTTGCGCAGCAGCACGGCCAGCACCAGGCTGTTGCCCACGGTGCCCACGAGGAAGATGATGAAGTACACGAGGGGGATGATCACGGACTCGGGCTGCCAGCCCCCCCCGGAGCCCGCCAGCGAGCCGTTCATGGCCGGGAGCGCCCGGCCCGGGGCTGGAGGGGGCGGCGAGCGTGGAGAAAGCACCGGGGGCACACGGGGTGAGGGGAAGCGCAGGGAGATCCGTGTGGGGTGCGGGGAGAGCACGGAAGGGAGGAAAAGGGAAAGGGGGTGCAGGGAGAGGTCAGTGAGGAGCACACAGGGAAGGGGTGGGCAGGAAAAGACGTGCGGTGGGGAGTGCAGCAGGGATGCAAAGGAAAAGGAGAGGTCAGCGGGGATTGCACGGGAAAGGGGGTGCAAGGAGAGCCCGCTGGGGAGCACGGAAGGGAGGAAAAGGGAAAGGGGGTGCAGGGAGAGGTCAGTGAGGAGCACACAGGGATGCACAGGGAAGGGGTGGCTGGAAAAGACGTGCAGTGCGGAGTGCAGCAGGGATGCACGGGAAAGGGGGTGCACGGAGAGGTCAGCGGGGAATGCACAGGAAAGGGGGTGCAGGGAGAGCCCGCTGGGGAGCACAGCGGGGATTGCACGGGAAAGGGGGTGCAGGGAGACTGCAGCAGGGATGCACGGCAAAGGGGACAAGGGTGGAAGGGGAGCACACGGGAGCCGCACGGGGAAGGAGGGGGTGCATGGGGAGCGAGCGGGGGTCCCGCCGGGGCGCACGGGGAGCCGGGGGCCCTTCACCTCCTCCGGGCGTGCGGGAGCTCGGGGCGGCTCCGGCGGGGCGGCTCCGGCGCTCTCCGTGCGCCGGCGGAGCGGGGGGGCCCGGGGGCTCCGGGCGCGGCTCCCGCCCGGCCCCGCGCACCGAGCCCCGGGAACGGAGCCGCGCCCCGGGAACGGAGCCGCACCCCGCTCCCCTCGGGGGGCTCGGGCCCGGGTTTGCCCTGGGATGGGGGGAAATGTCTCTCAGGGCTGTCACCCCCGGGAAGGGCTGGGGCAGCCGGGCTGGGCGACCCAAAGGGAGCTGGGCACCCCAAAAGGAGCTGGGCACCCAAAGTGAGGCGTCTGCGGGGTTT
The DNA here is from genome assembly GCF_047830755.1 of Zonotrichia albicollis. Classification (NCBI taxonomy): domain Eukaryota; kingdom Metazoa; phylum Chordata; class Aves; order Passeriformes; family Passerellidae; genus Zonotrichia; species Zonotrichia albicollis. The sequence goes on along the minus strand of NC_133837.1, from coordinate 4,609,026 downwards.
TCTTATTGCCTCCCCTTTCAGTATTCACTGAAAGAGGGTTGGTTTGTTCACCCCCATGGCTGCAGCGCTGGATTTTAGGAATGGGGATCCTCTGCCTGCGCATGTGTCCGCATTTTCCATCCTCGCACCACAACACCCGAGGTGAGGTTTTCAGAGGAACTGCGTTTCTCCCCACGGCTGGGAGGGCAGTGCGATACATTGCAGCGAGAACAAATCTATTTCGTGCCATGTCTTCCTCCTGCAGAATTGCCTTTTTGGTCCGGCACGGGTGGAAGCCTTGGGAGCTGCAATCGGCTCTCCAAGGACTCTCCGTCTGACCCCACCCCAGCCTGCCTTGTTTTGCTTCTGTGGAGAGGGAAATATTGAGTGCCTCGATTCCTTCTGTAACTAACTCGCTCCGCAGCTTCTCCGCTCTCTCAGCGGGCGTTCAGCGCCCAGCCCGCCGTGCTGGGGGCTCTGGGGACACTCCTGTGAGATGCAAAGCTGTGTTTCGTGTCAGGTACAAACAGGTGATGTGTGTATTTGTGAATGCGAAATGTGTGGACCCCAACAATGGGAGAGCTGTGAATTCTAATAAGAACTGAGGAAAATAAAGCATGGAAAAAGGCCTTTGAACCTATGTTTTGTTTGCAATAAACGCTGGTTGTTTTAGGAGCATTGGAATTAAGGTGTTAAAGATGTTGCTTTTTGCTTGCATTTAATCCATAAAAAAGCTCTGCAATAATAACCTTTTGAAGTATAATTTTAGAATATTACTTGTATCCTTGAAACTATAGCTTTGGAATATATATAAAGGAAATATGCTTATCTCAGGCCTTATTGAAGCAGAGAAAAACAGCTTGAGAAAGGAAGATGAACATCACCTCAAGGGTTTATGGTTTTGACCAAAGGGAAGCTGGACATCACTGTTATGAGATTTAGAGTCTCTGCAATTAAAAGGTGGACACATCTGGGGAGCTGGACCCCACCAGATGGGATTCATCTTTCTTCTTTTGGAAACTGGACCGTCACCATCTGGGGATACTCCTTTGAGATACAACCTGAGAAACTAAGATCACAATGGTGTACAGAATTGTGATGTAATAATTTGGAATGAAAATTGCTGATGAGTAAAAGATTGGAAATAGGAACTGCTGAAAAAAACTGATGGGTACCCCTGTAAATACCTGTAACCATCAATTAGCGGCGTGCAGTTGGAGGGAAAACTTCCCCCACTGTCCCCAGCTCTGTATTGCTCATACTTTACCACATTAAATAATAAATTGATTGCTGCTTGAATATTGTCCTAGTCATGAGATTATTGAAAAAAAAAAATGAGGGGAAACGCTCAGTTTCTTCCCAATAGCAGTAAAACCTGGGAGTAGGAGGATAAAAATAAATAGCAGCAAAATATATTCTTGTTCTGAGACCTAGATGGGTTTCTTGGGCAGGAGTGCAGGAGGATGATCCAGGTCTCCAAAAGCAAGATCCTCTGGCCAAAACCAAGAGGAAAAGGCTAAAACCAATAAGAAAAGACCACAACCAATAGGAAAAGGCCAAAATCAATAGGAAAAGGCCACAACCAATAGGAAAAGGCCAAAATCAATAGGAAAACTCCATAGCCAAGAGGAAAAGACCAAAACCAATAGGAAAAGGCCAAAATCAATAGGAAAAGGCCACAACCAAGAGGAAAAGACCAAAACCAATAGGAAAAGGCACGCTGTGGGGCTGGCAGAGGGATGTGAGTGTCTGCAACTCTGTGGATTTATTCTCTGCAGCTGTCCCTGTGACACCAAAGGCAGCTCAGCCTCTCTGCAAGGCTCCCTCAAGGCTCTGCAGTGGAATTCACACACCCAGGTGCTTTTATCCTCCCATTTCCAGGTTCCAGAGGAATCCAGAGGAGCAGCAAATCTTCCTGCCAGTGTGCAAGAAAGGTGGTGTGGCAGAAATGTTCCTGTGCCACACCTGGTGGCTGTCCTGACGCTGAATTAGGTCCTTTGGGTGCTTTTTGGGGCACCTGAGGGGTGGGTGCTGCTGTGCCAGCCTAAGCCAAGCCTGTGTGAACTGCCCCAGCTGCAAGAGAGGAGCTGCTGTTTGTAAAATGGGCTTTAACTGCTGTGCCTGCTTAGTTCAGCATCATCCTGGAGCACAGTTTGGTTCAGACAGGGAATGAAATGAATCCCTGGGAGATGCATTGGGAGCCTGGAGCAAAGAGTTTAAAACATGTGCACAGAAAGCTGCCACTTGAGGACATGGTTGATTTTTATTTACTCATTTTTTTCCCCCTTTGAGCTTTGCTGTCTATGAGAGGAAAGGAGAAGTTTGAAATCAGGAATAACAGGTCACAGCTGAGCCCTTGGAGGGGGAGAGGAACCAAATTGCTTCTGGGAGTGTGACAGCAAAGTGAGCCAGGCAGGCAGAGCCCAGGGTGGCAAAGATGGGTCTGGGGGCACAAGCAGCTCTTGGGGCAGTTTGTACTCATAAGGGTTCGTGTAAATATCACCATTAAGTGCTCAAATAAATTTGGTGTTTGTCCCAAATAAGATATTCAGCCCCATGTGCAAAAGACCTGGTCTTTGGTGCTTACAGCATGAAATAGCTCTGGGATGAGGTGAGATAAGGGCAGTCTCTCCTTTCCCAGCTGCACTGCCCGAGGGGTTAAGGCTGCTGGAGGTTGGAGGATTTGTTTTCAGTGCTCAGCCCGGGGGAGGTTAAAGCCCCTCTCCTCAAGGGCTGCCCGGAGCAGCAACAGCACCGCCAGGAGGGGGGGAGCACCCTGGGGGCTGATTTGGGGTCAGTTCTGGGTGGGTGAGCGGGACAGGGGTGCTGGGGCTGATTTGGGGTCAGCATTGGGGTGGGTGACCCTGGGGGCTGATTTGGGGTCAGTTCTGGGTGGGTGAGCAGGGCAGGGTTGCCGGGGCTGATTTTGGGCTCAGCATTGGGGATCCCTGGGGCAGAGCACAGTGCAGGGGAGACGGAGCCGGGGGCTCAGCCCGAGATGGATGAGCGGGACACGGGCAGGAGGGGCCGGGCGGGGATGGACCCGCACCCTGCGTGGGGCCGGGCCCCGGGACCCCCCGATCCCGATCCCTGTCCCGGATCGCCCCCGTTCCCAATCCCGTTCCCGTTCCGTGTCCCAGTTCCCCCAATCCCGTTCCCTGTCCCAGATGATCCCGTACCCAATCCCGTTCCCTGTCCCGGATGATCCCGATCCCGTTCCTGTTCCCTATCCCGGTCCCCCCGTTCCGAATGCCGTTCCCGGTCCCGAATCCCCCCAGTCCCTGTTCCCCCGATCTCAATCCCGATCCTAATCCCAATCCCCTTCCTTGTCCCAGGTTCCCCCCGATTCCGTTCCCCCGTTCCCGATCCCGTTCCCTGTCCCTGTCCCGAATCCCCCCAATCCCTGTTCCCGTTCCTTGTCCCGGTTCCCCCGTTCCCATTCCCTGTCCCGGCTGATCCCGTTCCCTGTCCCGAATCCCCAATCCCCGTTCCCATTCCCTGTCCCGGATAATCCCGTTCCCTGTCCCGAGTCCCCAATCCCCGTTCCCATTCCCTGTCCCGGATAATCCCGTTCCCTGTTCCTGTTCCCGTTCCCGCTCCCCGCCCGGGCTCCCCCCGGGTCCTCCCCGTTCCCGGCGGCCCCCGCGCGGCCGCTCCCGGCCCGTGATGCTCTGCGGCCGCGGCCCCGCTGCAAGATGGCGGCGGAGCGTCAGGGAGGCGGCGGCGGCCGCGGGGCCGGGGCGGAGGAGAACAAGGAGCACAAGGACGGCAAGGACAACAAGGAGAACGAGCGGCCGGCGGGGCCGCAGCCCGGCGGCCTCGGCGATAGCCTGGGCCTGGAGAGCATCCTGCGCAGCGGCGGCGGGGGGACGTGGCAGGCCCGGCCCCGTGGGCGGCGGGGGGACGTGGCGGCAGCGCGGGGCTCGCAGGGCCGGGGCGGGCAGGGACGGCGGGGATGGGGACAGGGACACCCCGGAGCTGCGGGCGGTGCTGGCCTGGGCCTGTGAGAGTTTGGTGGGGATAAAAGGCCGGGTGGCTTTCCTGATTTATGGAACCGCGCTCTGCCTGGGCTGCGTCTCCTTCCGAACCCGGGACAGCTGGCGTCGGTCTCCACAGCGGGGCCGGGTACGAGCAGGCACCCGTGAGCTGCTCGTGGTGATACTGCGGCTTGAAGTGAGCAATAATACCTAAAAAACCCTTAGCAGGGCACCCGTGAGCTGCTCGTGGTGATAGTGCAGCTTGAAGTGAGGATTAATACATAAAAAAACCTTAACAGGTGCGCTGAGGTGGCAGACTGGCTCCTGCAGATTCAGTGCTTCTGAAATCTCGGCGTGTAAAACTCATGGAGGTTTTGTAGGTGAAGCTTCCACGTGAAACCAGCACAGCTGTGATCGAGCTGTTTTGTCTTCTGGGTCAGAGCAAAGCCCGGGGGAAATCAGGTTGCAGTTTTCCACGTGGCACATGGCAGGCGTTGTGTAGTCAGTAAGTGTGGGGTAAGGTGCAGACATAGCAATTGCCCTGGGAATGTTGGGAATGTTTAAATCAGTGAAAAAATAAAAAAGTTCAGGGGGTGTGAATTCAGCAAGTATTTGTGCAGGGTAAAAGAGAGTCTGAAAAAAAATCTTGGGTAGGCAGCAGGGATGAGGAGATCTGTGTTGAGACATTGCAGTTGGACTGGGTTGTTCTGCAAATGTAGAATAATTCAGTGTAATAACGATTGATGCAGGGTTTTAATGCTTCAGAGAGTTTCTTTTAGGTGTAGTCCCAAGAAAACATTTTGCTAGACATCTGGCATTTTAAACTTTAAATGTTTGGTGGTTTCTTTAGGTGTAGTTGTAGTTTTTCTTTTGTTGAGGTTGTTGTACAGTCTGGATTTCTCTTGTGGGTTTTCTTTAGAGGCTTCTTGGTAAAGCTTAAAAGGGAAATTTTAGAATATGAATATATACAACACAGGTTTTTTTGTGTGTGGTGGAGATTTTATTTCACAAAATAGCCTGCCTTGTAAACTGAATGAAAACCATCAGATTTACTGGAATGTGGCATGGTTTTATTGGCAGGAATATCTGAGGGAATAAAGGAAGTGCAGGAGCTCTGCCAATCCACTGAAGGATGGGGAGGCTGGATGGAACTGATGGAGTGATGGTGCTCCAGGTCACAGGGCAGTGCTTTGTGTCACTGATGTTTGTTGCAGCAAGACTAGAAACGTGCTGAAAATTGAGAAAATCAATCCTGGAGTTATTTCCAAAAACTCTTTTTATGAGGTTCTGTGCTCAGAAGGCACTTTGTTTCTTTGTTTGTTTGTTTGTGCTGGGCAGGCAGCAGTGATTCTGTTCTTTTCCTGAGCGAGGGGACATTCCTGGGCAGGAAAGCTTCTCTACCTCAGTTTTTCCACCACATCTCTGTCACAGTTGTGGCTGGGGAGGTCCTGTGGCCAGGTGTGTTATCCTGGAGGGGTCTTTGTCCCAGAGGGAGCCCTGGTGACAGCAGCACTCCCGTGGGTGTCTGCAGGAGGTGCTTGAGGTTTGTGTTGGTCTCTGCTGGCAGGCAGGAGCTCTGGGCTCATGAGGTGCTTTAGAGCCCTCAGCTCTCTGCTGTTGGGAGGTTTTGGGGTGCCCCAGCGTTCAAAGTGTGTTTGTCTGATGGGCTCTGTGGGTTTCCTGCTGCTATTTGGGGTGGAGGGAGGAGCTGGTGCCCTGCACTGTGAGTGTCCCTTAACGGCAGCCGCAGTCCTGCAGATCGTGAAGGAGTCGCAGCAGCAGCACGGCCTGAGGCATGGGGACTTCCAGAGGTACAGGTGAGTGCTGGGGGCTGCTCCTGGGCTTGGCTACACTTCATTGAATTTAAATTGTAACCCCCTGTAGCAGGCAGCAAAACCCAGCTGCCAGGTGGAAGCCCCTGACAGGCTGTGTGCTGATCTCCCTTGGCTGTACTGTGCTGGGGCTGTGCTGCCTCTTGCATCTGCACTGCCCACAGGAGCTTGTGTTCACAGCTCCCTGCTAGGCACTGTACTCCTCCACAGCTCAGTGTTCAATAAACACACATAAAGCAGCTAGTAATGACCACATCACCCTGATTTTTCAAGATTATCAATAACTACATCTCCTCTAACCTTATTTTCTGTTAATTGCTGCTTTACAGGAAGTTTTTGAGCTACCATATGTCACACATGGAGTTTTAATTGCTAAAACATTGCCTGGTACAGCCTTAATTTTTTTTTCCTATTTGGATAGAGCAGTAAAGAGAAGCAGAGTTGTCCTTTGGCCAAACTCTGACTGTGGTTGTCTCTTTTTAGGGGTTATTGCTCCCGCAGGCTGAGGCGGCTCCGCAAAACTCTCAACTTCAAGATGGGCAACAGACACAAGTTCACTGGGAAGAAAGTAACTGAAGAGATTCTCTCAGACAACAGGTACAGGGACTGGATGGAATTGAGAATTCAGCATGATACTGAAGAGTTTTCTTTCAGTAATTTCCATTTTAGGTGGAAAACTGTTTTGTGCAATATCATCCAAAGCATTTCTTTTCAGAGATGTGTGTGGTTGCTATTAATAAAAGTTCAGGCTGTAGTGCAGGTGCAAGAGACTGCTCAGATCCAGTGGGACAAGAAGGAGCAGCAACAACCTGTTCCTTCTCTTCCCTCTTTGTTGCTAAAATGGATTCTTTTCGTAATCAGTAAATTCCTGTGACATTGAAGAGGAAATGCTTATTCAGGTCTGTTGCAAGGTAGCCATGGGAATGCTGGTAATGTGAATGTAGCCAGCAGGTTGGGGTTAGAGATGCAATCCCTTCTGTTTGAACAGAAATATTGCACTGCAAGTTTTACTTGAATCTTCTACATTTGACAGAATGCTGGTCTGACAGATTATGTGGAGAGTAGCCAGGATTTTGGGTTCACTTCCCATCTTGTAGGAATACTTGAAATGTTTCCTGTCTTGTCTTTTCTCGTGATAAAACAACACACAATGCTGCATTCACCTGTGTTGTTAAGAGCATTTTGAACCAGTTTGAAGAGTGGCCTAAAATGACAATCTCTTGTCTTTGTAGTGTCTGTGGTGCTACAGAATGATACCTAATGCTCTTCCTCAGTGGGGTAATTACACTTCTGAGTGAGAAACACAGCAGAAACTAGTCAGGAATAACAAGACTTTGTGTGCGTAGAACTTTTAAGAAGTAAAAGCATCTGCCTCTTACTAACCAGCTACTGGTACTGAACTTGGCAGAACCAAATGGCAAAGAGCTGGTGCTGATACAACTCTTGCCTGAGTGTCATTCTTGTCCCTTGCACCCTCGTGTGCCCTGCAGGTATTTGCTGCTGATCCTGATGGATGCAGAGAGGGCCTGGAGCTATGCCATGCAGCTGAAGCAGGAGGCCAACACGGAGCCCCGCAAGCGCTTCCATTTGCTGTCGCGGCTGCGCAAGGCTGTGAAACACGCCGAGGAGCTGGAGAGGCTCTGTGAGAGCAACAGGGTGGATGCCAAGACTAAGCTGGAAGCTCAGGTAACCACTGATGCTTCCCTCTTGTTGTACAGTAAGGGCTGAACAAGAAACCTTTGGAATTTGGGATGAAGAAATAATTGCTGTCTCTCAATAGATAATAAAAGTACAAAGAACTGAGGGCAGCTGAGATGGTGCAACACAGCCTGAGAAACTGCTTATCTACTGAGTTACCTTTTTGTTAAATGTGCTGAAGTAGTCACCTAGAATGTAAGATTTGGGGGTTCAGTTCCTGGAAAACAGGAAACAGCTCTTGTGAAATCTTTGAACAGCAGTGCTGTACTCATTTAATTAAACTGCCATTGTGTAGCATATTGCTGGGGAAAAAAGTTGTGTGACATTAGTGGGCCATTGCATAACAAACAAGAAATATCTTTAGTTTCTGGATGACCTTGTCTAGTGGAAGGTGTCCCTGTAATGTCAGGGGGTTGGAACTAGATGATCTTTAAGCTCCCTTCCAATTCATTCTGTGATTCCATTTTATGATTCTGTGCTTCCTTAGAAATGCAGCAGAGTCAGTTAAAGGAGAAGATGTAGGTAGCTGTAACCTGTCATCCAAATCAGTTGTCTTCTGTGGGAAGCCCCAGTGAAAAGGGCAAGGCTTAGTCACCCCTGCAGGAGTCACAGCAGCCTTGCTGCTGAAGGTGGCCCCAGTTGTGCTGCTGGTGGGGGATGTGACCTTGTGTCAGGATCTGTCCTAGTGAACAGATACCCTGATGGTTCGTAGGAGTGATCTCAGAGTGCAAAAACCTACAGGGTACAAGGGGGTTTGCAGTGATAATCAAATCAAATGCAGTCTTATTTAAATAACTGCAGCAAAAATGCAATAGAGGGATTAAGGGAGAGAAAAAGAGAGAGAGAGGAGAGAGAGAGGGAGGGGATATAGCTACCAAAGCAGAGATGAAGTCCTTTGGTCCAGTCGAGGATCAACAGTCCAGCCTGTTACGCTGGGGAGATCTCAAAGGCTCTAGCTAACTCAGAAGTTTTTATTACTGAAAATTGTGAGGGGGGGTGAAACAGATACAACAGGGAACAGATGTAACAGGTAGTCTATGTTCTCAGCAGTAAATGAGAGGCATTGTTTTCTTGGTCCAGTGGTCACAACCTGCAGGCAAACATCTCGCTTTGGTCAGCTTGCCTCCCCCACACACCTCCCCTGGGCTGGGGGTTTCAGTCCCAGTCCTTGGAAGGAGCAGAGGGGCCTTTTCACATGGATGTTTCATGTCTCAGTCCTTGGTGGAGAAACTTCTCACATCTCCGTCTGTCTGTCACAGTGGTTGTAAAACAGGTGAGGGTCTTCTGTGGGAGACCACCTGAGACTCAGGAGAAGTCCAGCCAGGCCGAGAGGTGGGACAGCTCCCAGAGCTGCTGTTGTTGCAAATGGGGCACGGTGCCCCCTCTTAGCATACAGCAAACACTCCTGTGAAAACAATAGCTCAACACTGAGCTTTCAGGTCTCAGGGCCTTTGGCATGTGACTTTTCTCCTTCAGAGCCAGATATTCTAGACAGGGGGGTCTTCTCTTCAGTGGTCTCCCAAGGACGATCGTGAGGCAGATGAGGGAAAATTCAGACAGATTCTCACACCTTGCCCTGGCTCTGTGTGCAGGCGTACATGGCTTACCTCACCGGCATGCTGCGCTTCGAGCACCAGGAGTGGAAGGCAGCAATGGAGGCTTTCAACAAATGCAAGTGAGTCCCTCCCTTCACCAGCTTCCTTCAGGAAACAGTGCTGGATCACTTTAGTTATGTACATAACTAACATAACTATGTGCATTGTTAACTGTGCTTAACTGGGAGGTGCTGCTGAAGAAACAGCATCCTCCAGAGCACAGACACAAACTGTTCCCTTAGGATGGCACCTCACAAGTGACACACACTGCAATATTAATATTTGTCCTTTGCTCTAGGACCATCTATGAAAAGCTGGCCAATGCTTTCACAGAAGAACAAGCTGTGCTGTACAACCAGCGTGTGGAGGAGATCTCACCCAACATCCGCTACTGTGCCTACAACATTGGTAAGGGAAGGGGGCCTCATCTGTTCCCAGGAAAGCAATATTCATTTAGTTAAACCCTGGTTAAGTGACACTGAGGCCATAATATTCTGGGCAAATTCTGCTTGTGTATTGGGACAGTTTAGCAGTGCAGAAGTGTTGCCGGGCTTGCAAGGGTTCCTCAGGGGTGAAGAGATAGATGAGAATCTTGACTTCATGATCAGAAGGCTGGATTTATTAATTTAATACAATAATTTAATATAATACATTATGACTATGCTAATAGGAATAGAGAGAAAAGTTCAGAAGCTTGCTATGCTAAGAATAGAAAAAGGAATGAATCAACAAGGAGCTCTCTCCTTCTGTCCCCGAGAGAGCTTTGTCTTTGATTGGCCCTTAATTGTAAACATGCAACATGGGCCAATCACAGGTGCACCTGTTGCATTCCACAGCAGCAGATAACCATTGTTTTACATTCTTTCTCTGGGGCCTCAGCTTCCCAGCAGAGAGAAAAATCCTAAAGAAAGGATTTTTCATAAAAGATGTCTGTGACACAGAAGGGGCCTCATTTTGCAACAGCACCTGTGGTTATGTGTAGAAAGACAGAATAACAGTTTGTGGTAGCTTGCCTATGAAGTCAGAATAAAATTGCAAGCTTGTCCTTAAACTGCTAGTATAAAATCTAATGTTTAGTTTTTGTATATGAAAGTGATTTTGAAGTCAAATGGAAATGTGATATCAATTTGTTGATTCTCTCAGGTGACCAGTCTGCCATGAATGAGTTGATGCAGATGAGACTGAGGTCTGGTGGCACTGAAGGTCTTCTTGCAGAAAAACTGGAGGTAATTTGTTTGCATGCCTCAGCTTGAAATATTCATTATTACTGTGCTGAGCGTGAATATTGCTGCAGCAAACCGTTCAGGAGCCAGAATGGAACAGAAGTGAGCAAGCAAGCCTAGGCTCTGTGGGAAACAACACTTTCCCAAAAAGCCTTTTGATTTCAAAGTAGTCAATCAAACATGAATTCAGGAGGTTCAGTTTTGCACCCCTGTAAATTGAAGCTCCTAAGCTCATTGTGTTCTGTGCAGGCACTGATCACCCAGACTCGGGCAAAGCAGGCAGCCACCATGAGTGAGGTGGAGTGGAGAGGGAGAACTGTCCCAGTGAAGATTGACAAAGTGAGGATCTTCCTGCTGGGGCTGGCTGACAACGAGGCAGCAATTGCTCAGGTAACCCAGCAGCCCTCTCCATCCTGCCCTTCCAACCATCCTCTCTCCTTCTGTGCAATACCTGGTACCTGAACTAAAAGTTTGTGAGTAATCTCGTGTTTTTCAAACTTGGGGCTGGAAGGCTGAAGGTAAAAGTGGGGGAATACTGATTATAAACCAAAGCTGAAGTGATGGCTGGGGATAGCTCTCACAGAGTGGAGTAGTCTGGGAGATCTGTTCTGAGTTTTCTTGCTCCTTGGAACATTCTGGGCTGCCTTCCAGCAGCTGGGTGATTACCACTATTATTAGGGCATCACTTGGCAATGAAGGTTACATTTTTAAGAGTAACTGGTTTTGAATTACTCTTCTAATTTCTTTAAGCATCTTGCTCAAATGCTCCAACTTCAGAGTAGCCAAAATGAAAATACATATTGACCATGTTTTCTTCAGCAACAAATAGCCATTTGCCAGGTGTAGCAGGTACTATGAGATCTGTTCCATTCTCTTCCTGACTTCTGGAAATCTTCAAAAGCAGGAAGTGGATTAATAAATATCAGGATGTAAATCAATTTCACATGTAATAGTTCTGAAACACTTTATAGAATCATGGAATATCCTGAGTTGGAAAGGGCACACAAGGATTATTGAAATCCAGCTCACTGGAACTTGCAGTGGCACATACAGTTCATGTATTTTGTATTGTAGTCAAGTTTTTCACTTGTACTTTTTTCCTTGGAAGTGCTGACCAGAGGAGGTATCCTGCTTTTCATTGGCTGCATACACACTCAGACTTTTAAAAGACAGTGATAGGATCTTCAGTAATAACTCTTGCCACTAAAAATGGGGATTTTGCAGCATTAAAAACCTTATATCTCCAGGAGAATAATAATGATAAATAAAAACCAGAAATGATAAAACAAAAGCTCTACAGAGGGTTAAGACCAGAGCAGGGGATAGTGGTGAGAGGAGTGTGATTAAGGATAAACAGGATGTGGCTGGGTGGGAAACCTGAGTGTTACCCATAGTGTTAGGAATTGGATGTTGCTGAATAGATTTGGTTTCAGGGAGCACATAAGTGTGGCCAGCAGGTGGAAGTACAGCTCAGGAGTTCCCTCATTTAACTTAATCCTGGCACCTGACAGTTGGACTTTCTCAGTTTAGTTGCTCCCTAAAGCAGTGGCAGAACAGCCTGAATTTGTTCTCCTCTTGCTTTGCCTTCCTGGGAAGCTGTGACTAAACAGAGTTGAGTGGACTGGTGAGAGCTGAGCATTGCAGCAGCCCTGTTTACATTCCCAGAGGGCCAAAACTTGCCTTTTTGGCAGCAGTTCTGCACTTGTGTCAGCTGTGATGGGCACTCCAGCTTCAGGTGAATGAATGGTGCTTCCTGGGATCTTTGGCACCTTTCTGCTCACCTTCACTGAGCTGAAACCCTGACATAACAGCAGTGCTCTGCAGGGTTTAATTAGAAGTCAAACCAGTCTGTTTTGTGTAAAAATGGAGTCTCCCAATGCAATTATACTGTTGCCTTTGGTGCCTTATTGGTGATGGGAGGAGCAGAACAAATAAGCCAAACTGAAACAGGAATCCAGGTTTAAAATTGCTTGTGTCAGTCCTTTTGAGGATTTGCAGGTGTGACTGAGGGCCCAGTGGCTCTCCCCAGGTAGAAGTGACAGAGCTGCAGGGCAGCATGACACAGGTGTGCTCCTAGCTGCTATTGCCTCAAGGATTCTGTGCTCATCTCTAGATTGCAGCAAAAATGGGTGGTAATAGCTGTCAGAGATGTTACACAGTGGTTTAGACCAAAGAAAATCTGACAGCTGAGCACTCCATATTTTTGGGATTGGGTTCAGTGGGATTGGTTTCCATGATCCCTCTAAGATGAACCTGTGCAGTTCTGTCAGGACAGTTGTATCACCAGCTGTAGCACTTGTGTCTCAGTCCTGTGATCTGATATCTATCTCCCAAATCAGAACATGTGTATTTATGCATAGAATCAGCTCAAGGAGTTTTTGCTTGGAAAGGAAAGCCTTTGTTTCATTGCAGGGCCCAGCCCTTGCCCTGTTTGTGCCTGAATGATGATCTGGCCGTGTCTGTTTTCATTTTTGTGCTTACAGTGAAATTGCTGTGCTGCTCTGGGTGAGGTTGAGAATGCAGTCAGACTCGTCTCTGGTTATTCTCAGGAGCCGGTCCCACCTTAAAAATTCTCACAGCAAATCTTAAATTAAAAACAAAAAAAATCTCAAACCCAAAAAACCGCCTCCATCACAGGATACCTGAGGCTTTGTGAGGGAGTAAAAATAACATTCCTGATTGGGTATGTGAATGTGGGAAGTGGAGAGGTAGAGTCTGTAGAGCTGTACAGTAGATTAACAAGTGAGCAAGGTTTTAGCCATTTTTTAATTCATTTTGACAATTGCAAATTTATTGCAGCAAAGCTCATCTTACACTGTTACATGAGATGGAAGTGGCAGAACATGGTGCTGGTGCTCTTGAATTTTCCTTCAATCACTGAGGCTGAGGTTTGCTTCTGAGCAGCTTTTTCTCACTGAATCATTGCAAGTCTTGCAGTCTCCACCTGGTTTCCTTCTCAGCATCTGAATAAAGGCTGAGTTTCGGTTTGGGTGCTTGTTTAATTGGGTACACGATATGCCAATAAATTAGGCAGAAATCAGGCTTCAACTTGTTTTTTAAAAGTTGTTTTCAAGTTCTGGTTTTGGGGCAGAAGGCCAAAAGCTGCTTCACTTTTTTTTTTTTTTGTTTTTAACAAAACTTATGGTGACAGCAGAAAAGCACTCGGTCACTCCTGCTGCTGAAATGTAGGGTTACTGTGAAAGATGCTTCAAACAAGCAAGTTATTGCCACTGTGAGCATTGCTGGAGTGGGAGTGGAGAAAAGATAATCATCTGCATGTTCTTACCACATGGGAGCATTAAATCAGCATAACAAGAGCTGTCTGCATTGGTAGTTTGCCAGTTCAGGGCTGCTCAGCTCTTGTGTTGCTGGGCCTTTCCCACAGTGCAGTCCAGCCTCAGCTCAGGGGGCAGTGCAGGTGCCATCCAGGAGGGAATGGAGTTACTGGGAAGGAGGGTAACTGGTGCAGGAATGAGGCCTTGAGCTGTCACTGCTGTTCAGTTCTCAGCACCAACTCCATTCCCCAAGATTTCTGGCAGATTTCCCCCAAGAATATGTTGCAGACAGGCACAGATTGGAGTTCTAACTACCCATGGACCTTAAAGACATAATTTGGGAGAAACTTCATTTAATCTCCTCAGTTAATTCGTGCATTGTACAAAAAAAATCTGATTTCTTGAATCTCCTTTGCTCTTAGGCAGAAAATGAGGAGACAAAGGAACGTTTGTTTGAGTCTTTACTCAGTGAGTGCAGAGATGCCATTCAGGCAGTTCGGGAAGAATTGAAACCTGACCAGGTGAGCAGCAAACACCAGTTTCTACTTCCATTGACACCATGTTTCCTTGGGAGTGATTTAGTGTTCAGCTTGCTGGGATTTCTTTAATAAAGTGCTGCAAAATTTGAATTTACTCTCTCTGGAGTGAGGGAATAGCAGTGGAGAAGCCCTCCCTGTTTTGCCTAGAAGCCTGTTCCTTCCATGGCTTACCCAAACCTTGAGTTGTTCTGTGTTTTTCATCCCTTGGCTGCCAGTTTTAAGTCAGTCATGCAGTGTTTTATCTCCATTGCCCACAGAAGCAGCGAGAACACTCTCTGGAAAATGATTCTGGGAAGGTGTCCAACATCCAGTACTTACACAGGTAATAGGCAAACATTGCTGCCCGTGCTAGTGTGAAACAGCCATGTTCTTATGTCAGGATTTTATTTTGTTTAATTTTGTTTTATGGGTTTTTGTTCTGAGCCTTTGGGATCCCAAAGGATGACTGTACAGATAAGGATCTGATTCAGGGAGCTTTGTAACCATTTCCCTCCAGACTCTCACATTGACCTCCCAGCTGTTTTTCCGCCACCAGCTCAGAACACAGAGTAACATCTGAATAGCTCTGACAGTGCTGATGGGATTTCTCTTTTTCTTCTGGCAGTTATTTGACCTACATCAAGCTGTCCACGGCCATCAAGCGCAACGAGAGCATGGCCAAGTCCCTGCAGAAGGCCCTGCTGCAGCAGCAGCGCTCTGACGAGGACGGCAAGCGCTCGCCACGGCCGCAGGACCTCATCCGCCTCTACGACATCATCCTGCAGGTACTGCTGGGAAAACACAGCCAGCTCTGCAGCTGCCCAGCTTTAGAGCAAATTTGGGCAAGAATCCCCCAAAGGAGCTCCGGTGGGAAAAGCAGATCCAATTGGTCCCTCCCCCGACTGGTCCGGGAGGAAAAAAATACCTCCTTGGAGAAAGGTGGGGAAAACTGTTTATTAAACAATGAGACCCCTTGCCACTCTAAAAGAGATGACAAACTGAGAAAACCCCAGGTTGAAGCTCAGCTCACTCAGTCTCGGGTCAGTCCCTCCAATGCTGGAATTGTTGCAGGCCAGGCCTGCCCCGATGGGCCACAGCTGCAGCTGCCGGTGCTCTGCTGGGTGTTCAGTCCAGAGCAGTTTCAAGAGGTCCAAAGAAAAGGAAAAAAAAAAAACAGGCCAGGGAACTTCTTTGCCTCAGCTAGCTAACACTAACTAAAAAGCAAAAGAAGAGCTCTGTCCCGCTGTCTGTCTGCAGACAACACAGTCAGGAGCAGGAATGTGGAGGAGTGAGTGCAGTGTCTGAAAACAAACTGCTGCTTCTTCTCCCTCCCTTTCACTCTCTGGAACACTCTTAAAGGTACAAAAATTATTATTCAACATAAACAGAATGAGACAACTGGGGACTAAAGCATCATATAGTCAACCCAGGACAGCAGCCCAGCCAGAGAACACACTAACTGTGTGCTTAGGATAAACAGGATGTGCATGGGTAGGAAACCTGAGTGTTACAAAAGGTTATTGCAGAAATACAGCACTGTAAGTGAGCTACCGTGAAGTCTGAAGAGTAGCTGAGTACCTTCAAGTGCCTCAAAGATGTTCAACATCTGCATGAAACACAAAAATCCTCTTTTAGTTATGAGCAGAACTTGCTGCTTGAATGGGTGTCCTTTGTTGTGCACTCTAATAAAGTTTTAAAATAGTCTTTGTGACTCTTGTGCAGCACCCTTAGAGCTGTCTCAGTTTCTGCTGGCCAGGGAAAGTAGCAGCTAAAAATACTTGTTCTTCATAAGCAGGTTCTCCATTTCCCCCATAATTCTGCAGTTAACTGAGGGAGCCTGTGGCTGAAGCAGTTGTGAATGGGAGAGGGAAATGCCTTATGAAAGAATTAGTTCATGTGAAATTTAAGGAGTCTTTGTCCTAATTCTTGTTTGTGTCAGGAAGTCTGTCCTGAGGGCAACTTGCACAAGTTTCAATGAGAGTCCTTCACAAGGTTGGAAAACTGATGATTAGAAAACTGGAAACTATTTCCCTGGGAGTGTTCTGTTGACTTGTCAAAGGGTCAGCTTTCTCTTAGACCAGCAGATTCCAGAGGAAGGCAATGCCTGCATTTATTATTTTGACTCTCTTTTGCACAGAACCTTGTGGAACTCACACAACTTCCTGGCCTAGAAGAGGACAAGAACTTCCAAAAGGAGATTGGATTGAAGACACTTGTGTACAAAGCTTACAGGTGACTGAGAAACATCCAGGTTTTCTTTAGCACATGTGACACTTTCAGAAGTTTAATTGCACAGCTCTGTGTGCTGTGCAGGCCTTTGATGCAGTTTCCT
This sequence comes from Zonotrichia albicollis, assembly GCF_047830755.1. Taxonomy (NCBI): domain Eukaryota; kingdom Metazoa; phylum Chordata; class Aves; order Passeriformes; family Passerellidae; genus Zonotrichia; species Zonotrichia albicollis. Next base: position 4,592,597 of record NC_133837.1, on the reverse strand, counting down.
CTGTCCTTTGAGACAGTTCCTAAAGGGAAAATAAGATATCTCCTATTGCCAGTCATTTCAGCTGGCAAAAGGTGTGGACAACAAACACATCAGGAATGCTCTCTTGGCTGTTGCAGGTGTTTCTTCATTGCCCAGTCCTATGTCCTGGTGAAGAAGTGGAGTGAAGCCCTGGTGCTGTACGAGAGGGTGCTGAAATACGCCCGCGAGGTTCAGTCGGGAGCTGGAGCTCACAGGAACAGCCTGAAGGTACGAGCCCAGTCCTGAAGCTGAAGTTTTATGAAGCAGCTCTGTCCCAATATTTATTGCTAATATTATTAATTAGGTGCCAGGCCATTATAATTCAAGACTGATCTCTAAATAGGGAGAAGGGAAATGTTCATTGGAGCAGAGACCTTCTAGTGACATGGGAACACTTCAGCTCCCCACTTGGAGGAGGGACAGACTTGCACCGACTCCAAAGCAATTTACCACTTTTTCTCACCTGTGCATTTTCTCTTATACAACTTCTGTGCTGCCTGAAGCACAATACTGTAGCTTTTCTCCTTCTGGGAAAGGTTATTTATCAACACTAGGAGTTAATTTCTTAGTTCTTACTCTGTCTGGTTTTACCTTTGCTCTGATTCTTAGACTGGCACATTTCAGACTCTCAATTTTCTTTAATGCTGTAGGAGCTGCCTGATGTTCAGGATCTCATCACTCAAGTCAATGCAGAGAAGTATTCCTTGCAAGCAGCAGCTATTTTAGGTGAGTAACACAGCTGTACTAGAACTCTGCTCTAATGTGTCTTGACTAAAGCCCCTGCAGCTGTTTCATTCCTTTTATTTCATTTCTGAAGTTCCAAAGGTTTCTCCATCACCATTCACTCAGGCTTTGGAAAAGTACTTTTCCCCCAGTTCTGGTTGCTTCTATCTGTGTGTAGTGCAGTAGGCAGGCAGTGGCTGGACATTGGCATCTTGCTCCTTGCCCAGAGATATTAAAACCCTTCCTGGGGATGTGCACCCACTTTGGGAGCCTGCACAGAACAGTTCAGTGTTTCATTTTTTGCTGCAGACACTTTGGCCTTACTCATCCCAGTTTTGCCTGGTTGGGTGAACTAAGAGGAGAGCAGTGATGTTCTCTCTGTCAGTGTCAGCCTGGCCAACAGAACTCTGGGGGATGGATGAACTTTGTGATTTCTTGGGCTGCTGTTTTTGCTGTGCCTGCTGCTGGGAATCCAGGACAAGGAGTGTGTTGCCTCCTTTACTGCCTTAATTCTGCTTTAACAGACCCTCCTTGGCGTGTTCTCATCTTTTTTTGTGTGCTTCACTCAAAGCCTGCTGCTTTCCAGACCTTCTCGTGGCAGGGTGAAGGAGAAGCTCCACCACTGCAGGCTGTGTTGGCTGTAGATGAGTGTGTGTGGTGCTTACTCTAGAAATCAAGTTGATTCTGCTGGAAATATTGTCCTGTGTATCCCAGAGAGCAAGGATCATGGCTAAGCTTGTGGCACAGCTGCTTTCTGGGACAATCTTACTCTACACCAAGGTCAAGCCTGTTGTTCTTACCCCCTTTTGTTCAATTTTGCAGATGCAAATGATCCTCATGAGACTGAGTCTCCATCTCAGGTCAAGGATGGCAAGGTAAGAGCCAAGAGCTCAGGCAAATTCCAGCTGTGCTCTCAATGACCATCACCTTTATCTTGTTACCTGAGTGTGTCTCACAACACAAGAAATGTCACATTGATCAAGATTTGGTCATGTATTTAGGAGATTTTATTAGGCTGGGTGCTGAAGGTACCTGACACAGTGGGGTAGGAGCTGGGAGGCAGATGCAGCTCCCAGTGTGGCAGCTTGCTTTATTTGGTTTCTCTCTGCACATTGGGAGGGTTTTCCAGAGATCCTGCAGCTGTGCTTTGACAGGAGCTTAAAACATTTCCAGAGGCCTCACAAAGGAGCTTGAACTTCTCTTGTCTCAGTTGCTGCTCAGCCCTGTTTGATGTTTGACCCTTTTGACGTGCCTGGGGTTTAATTTGTGTCCCTGCCTTGGTCTCTTGCAGCCTCTCTCAGAACGGTTTGAGACTTTCTGCCTGGATCCTTCCCTGGTCAGCAAGCAAGTCAGCCTCGTGCACTTCCCACCAGGATTCCAGCCCATTCCATGCAAACCCTTGTTCTTTGACCTGGCCCTTAACCATGTTGCTTTCCCACCTCTGGAGGACAAGGTGGAGCAGAAGGCCAAGAGTGGCCTCACAGGATATATAAAGGGCATTTTTGGATTCAAAAGTTAACCAGGACCCCCAGAGGAACAGAGGTTTTATTCTGTATTGAAGGAGAAGCTCCAAGAGGTTCTAGGACACAAATACCTGCACCTGAAACCAAGAGAGGGAAGTTTTACCATCTCCCCTGTGTCCTGTGTTCATGTCTGTGCACACACATTCTCTCCCAGTGTATTAAAGACAAACAATTACTCAGAAACAAACATACACTCTAAATAGCTGAAAATAACCTGGAGCACAGAGAAATTCCTTTCTGCTTGGAGAAGTTTGTGATCAGTGACCTGTCCAGGGTTGGTACACATCTACTCACCACGGACCAGGGCATGGATACAATTTGATTCCTGCCTCTGTCCCGTAATTTGACACTATTATTTGGTTTTTTGATCTAGAAATTGGGGTGTAATTGGGAAATAGAGGCAGAAGTAGAGGCAGAGCTAAACCAGCAAGGTGAGGCTTCCACACAATGGCTGTGGAACAGTGGCCAAGCCAGCAACTTCTCCTTCCCTTTCAACCCAGAAGTCTCTATATTTTTTAAGAATGTAACATTCTGAAATGACAAAATAGAGCCTCTTTCCTTATCAGTAAGGATGGCAAACATCAAATATTGATGGTTACCCCTGCTGTGGTGGTGAATTTGTATTCTGGGCCAACAGCACCCTTCTTTATTCATACACACACTTCATTACATACCTACATACAGTATAGAACCTATTCCTGAAAGTATTTTCCTGGGAAAATAGCTTCATGGGTGGCTTTAGCAATAGCTACTTGCTCTTCTTGGGAAGTTGGGTCTCTTGGTGTTTGTTTTGTCTTTGATCTAAACCTTCCTGAAAACAAGATGATCTTTTTCTGGAGTTCATCTATTGCTTTGTTTCTTGTCCCTGGTCAGTAGCTACACGTGAAATGAGGGATGAGGAACAGCAGACCAGTAGGTTTGTGAGTGATAATTCATCTCTGTCGTGCCAGACAGCGTTTTTTATAAAGCACCCAGGTGCCACGGGGATGGGCACTTTGAAAGTGCACATAATTTCATAATTGTGATCAATTCAGTAGGGAAAAAACCCACAGCACATGGGCAGAACTGTTCCTAAATAAAGCATTTGGAAGATTCCATCAGCACTGTGTGGGTTTTCACTCAGCCTGTCCTGACAGGTGAAGCAAGAGTTTGTTCTGGTTGTCTGGACTTTGTGTTTTTTCTGCTTTTGTAGGCATTGGAGTAAAGGTTGGAAACTGGACCATTTTGAATTATTGGGCTTTTGTTGTAATGGGAATTTTCCTTGCAAGGTGCATGTCAGATGAATGGGGGAATTAACAATTCCCATTATTTTAATATGAATGTTCACTTTGTTCAGTTTGATCTGATTTGTGAGTTCTCAAAGTACAGAAGAACTCTCTGCTCAGAAAGAGGTGAGAGCGGGAGGAGGAATTCCTTGTTTGTGTTTAATTTTTGCAACATGGAAACAAAATGGAATTTCTGGTGTTGTAGCCAGTTCCCTTTGCCTCTGGATTCCAGGGGCATTTTACAGAAGAAAGGGAGTTGTACAGGTGAAAGAAATGTGGAAGATTATTCATCAAATGGCAATTTCTAGAAAACTTGGTCTTGACTGGCAGCTTTCTCTTCCCCTTAAAGCCCATTTCCATGTAGCCCACAGTGACCAGGCTCACCTGGTCCCTGTGTCCAGCTGAGCTGCTCTTCTCAGCTTTTGGATCAAATCCCAGCAGTGTTCTCTTGGTTTGCACCAAACTCTTTCCTTCCATAGCTCTGTATTGTGCCTGGATTGATTCCAGGGAAACTCCTGTGGCCACTTTCTAGCTACAGTTACAAAAATCTAAGAGCCATTGGCCTCTTTCTGCTAAATGTCTTTTGACAGGGAACTGATGAGTTGAACGCAGATAAGGAATTTAAAAACAATAAACTTTTATGCCTGACCTCTGAGGCGTGTAGTTTGTATTAGGAACACTGAGCACTCTTTGCCTCCCCAGCACTCAGAAGATCGAGGTCACACCATCTCCTGGGGCTGCTGAATCCCTGGGGAATGGCCACTTAGCTCTGGAGGAGGCTCTTCTGCCCCAAGGCTCAGATAACGCCACTCCGAGGTGCTTGGCTTGTTTGTTTTGGTGTAATGTTAGTGGAAAATGAATGGAGTGGGGTTTGTGAGCAGTGGTGTGGCTTAAATCATGGAAGGTGCTGATGAGGCTCAGGAAAAGAAACCTAAAAATGTAAATAAGGGGGGGAAATTGTTATTGAAGCCACCTGCATGATGCAGACCAAACCAGACTGACAAAACCGAGGCTTTTAGCCCTGCAGTGGAGCCTGGGCTGGCTCAGGTGAGGCTCACAGAGCTGCAGGGGCACAGGGCAGGCAGGTGAAGTGTCTGATGTGCAGAACAAACCAATTCCCCTGGGCCTGCCCGGGTGTTGGGCCTGGAACAGCCAGGGCAAGGTACAGAGTGCGTTGTGGGGCTTGGAAGCTTCCTCATTGCCCTGCTCTTTCATTGCTGCTCCTTTAAAGTGCTTGGGCTCTTTCCATGAATTAATCGGTGAGGAGGCCACGTGATTGCCCTCAAAACAGGAAACTCCAGCAGAATGGTCAAGAGGATTGCTTTCAATCAACTTTTCCTATGGAGTATCTTTGGGATTAGCACTGGAATTTTAATTACAGGCTGAGCTAGCTGTGCCTGGTACCACTGCATTTATTAAAATAAGAATGAGATGTTCATCACGGCCCTCACTCCACCACCAGTGATAGACCTGTGTCTGAGCAATGTTTATTTCTGGTTGTGCACTCTGAGGGGTCTGGGGACACTGGATGGGTCTCGAGGGACTCATGGGGGACAGAGCATGAGGCAAACTGGGCAGTGAAAGAACTGAAAGGTGGCACGTGGGATTGCAACAGTCTGGCCTGGGAGCTCCTAAATAACAGTGTCTACCTCCTTTGAAAAATGGGTTGGGGGTGTTTTTAACAAGGGAGTGTGTTTGCTAGAAAATTGTTGCCTAATCCAAGCTGCTCCAGCTGTGGGTCACCCCAGGTGGGCACTGTCAGGAGTTCTCTGTGGCCTTTGTGGCTGTCTCTGGAACAGCAGGTTGTAGGTTTGGCTGGCAGCTGCTGAGCTGAAGTGGGGAGTCCCTGTCCAACTGCAGTGGGATAGAATTCATCCTTGGGAGAAGATGCATCTGCTGAGGGGTTCCTGTGCTCCCTCACAGCTTTTGTGAACTGCCCTGAGAGCACAGGTACCCTGTGGGCTGCAGCCAGGTGTGACTGAGGTGTTTGTTCACTTAAGGAGTGATTCAATGTGATACTCTCTGTGGCTGTTCCTCTTCCTTCAGGATGGGATTGCTATTTTCAAACAGGAGCAGCTGGAGGTCGGTTTTCCTGCCAAGGAAAAGAGTCGGATGGGAGGGAGGGAGGGAGGGATGCGTGGTAGGACCCCGGCAGAGCGGGCTGGGAGCAGCCTGGGGCAGCGTTAGGAGCTGCCCGGCTGCTCTGCCCAATCCTCCCTCCCTGCTCTGGGCTGCGGAGGCGCTGAACTGCAGCTGCCCCCCCGGCCCAGCTGAGCTCCCGGGGTCTCTGCCCGATCCCCGTCCCCCCTGGGACCGACCCTTCAGCGCCGGCACTCTCAGGGCTCGGTGTGCGGGCATCTCCCCAGAGCTGCTCCCGCAGGCCCCACCAGGCCCCACCGGCAGCCGAGCTTCGTGCTGGGCTCACCGCAACCACACTGAGGGTGAGCAGCTGTGGGAATGCAGCCCCTCCCTGCCCCTGTCCTGTGGGTGAGCGCTCCGGGCCTGGCCGCGCTGCTTTGGACCTGAGCAGGGCCCGCTCCTGCCGAGCCACGGCGGCAGAGCCACAGCCCAGGGGGAGCCACGGCGGCCGCCCCTCGGCCCACGGGGAGGGGATCACTGCGGGGTTCGGGTTGGGCCAAAGCAGAGAATTCCTCGTCCAGGAGCATCCACCCCGCAGTGAGTGTGCTCACTCTCTGTGTGCTTTGGGGATTTACTTTGTGACCAGCAGCTCAGTGCTGGGGCTCGGTGCCAGCGCCAGAGCTGAGCCCAAGTGCAGACTCCGCCTGCGAAGGAGGAGGCTGTGTCCATCCCCTGCCCTTCCGCGGGCTGCTGCGAGGGACCTGTGGTGAAAACCTTCCCACCTCTGGCCTAAAAGGCAGTAATGGCTCAGAGGAGAGGTTTAGAACCACTTTCAAAGGGTGTTATTTACATGTCTGTTGTGCGCGGGCGGCCCTGGGCGCAGCTTTCATGTTCCCAGTGCCGTCCATTCACATCCACAATGGATGCATCGCTCCAGCTCCGAGCGTGCACTGGACATTTCCAGGCTGGGATCTTCGTCAAACCCCTCCACTGCCGAGCACCCGAGGTGCTGCCGATATGAAAGTCAGAATTCTTGCTGTGGGAACCATCGTGTCCCTGCCTCGCTGGGCTACAGTACATTGCCGGCCGTGCCCAGCACAGACTCGGCGCTTTGCCCCAGGCTCACACGCTGTGCATGAGGATTAGTGACTCCCGTCCCTGCCCGTGGTCAGTGCAGGGAGCCGTGCCGGGGCTGTGGTGCCCGAATGACTAAAGAGCAGCATCAAAGCCTCTGAATTACCTTCAGTGCTTGCCTTTTTCCACAGAAGCAGGAGAGCGTCTAATTTTCTCAGAGCATCAAATTAAGTCAGGGAAGGTGAGGTCTGGCCATGGAGAATTAGCTGTGGCAGACACATTCATCCTGCTCTGGTCCCTGCCTGTGACACAGAAGCACTTACTGCTGAATCAGGCAACAGCAGCTCACAGTTGGAGCTTTGCAGGAGGTTTATGTGTGGTTGAAATTTGGGCTGGAAGCTGCAGTTTGGGGTATGAGCCCCCTTGGCTCAAATGTTCTTGGCTGCTGCACCCTCTGCCCTCACAGATGGGTTGGGAGGTGTTTTGCAGGGGCTGTCACCATTCTGTGCCCTGCCTTCGTCATCCTGGAAGGGTTTGTCTTCTCTCCCTGATAGCCCTGTGGTGCAAGCAGAGCCCATCCAGGAGCTTGGTTTGGTTTGGAGGGTAGGTTTGGTTCCTAGCTGGGTGTGAGCACCCTCCTCCCTAAGGGCCTCCAGGTCTTGCTGGATGGGCTGCTCCAGCCTGGGCCCCTCTGAGCACCTCCTGCTTCAGCCAGCTCCTTGTTGAAGTTGTTCTCCCAAGCAGGAACATCTGTGAGCTGCTCCAAGGACGTGTTTCAGTTGGCCACCGCCTGCAATCCACCATCCTGCAGGTATTCTGCACCTTGCAGGGCCTTTGCCTTGCACCTGAGTGTGGGGAGCAAACCTGCCCTCATATTTCACTTTCCATCACCCAGCACGGGCTGCCTGCCTGGTGCTTCATCCCAGCATTTGCAGGGCATGGTCCCTTCTCCAGGGCACTCCTGTTTGGGCAAAGCAGCTTTGAAAGAAACACTCCAAAAGCTCTGTTCTCTCACTCTGGTTCCATGGGTTCCCTCTCCAGCTGTGCCATGAGAGTGAAGGCTGCCTCTCAGGCAGGTGTTTAATTACCTCATTGCCTCGTTAATGATCTAGGACACATCTTGTTCAGATCCAATCACTCTGCCAGGGAGCAGCTCCTCAGCTGTGTCACTGGATAATAAAGCCAAATTTGCAGGCTGCATCCTGTAAGTTACAAGCAAGTTTTCCAGACAAAGTGTCCTGAGAATCTGCCATTAGTGAATTTATTTCGTGCTATTACAGCCTTGCTAATCCTCTGGGGAGAGGAAAATGAGGCTAAGGCGTTAACTGCTGCAGGGAATTGTCCTGATGTCCTGCTCCTTAGCTCTGGGGCTTGAACTCAAGGAGCTGCAGGATGCTGGAATGAGGCTGGAGAGGCCGTGGGGTGGGAAGCAGGCAGCTCCTTTTGATGTCTGAAGGGGCTGAGGATGAGTAGTCTACAACAGCCCTGGGACTGGGCTGTTAAGGAGATGGCGTGGTGGGAACGTCCCCTGTACTTAGAGAGATCCAAAGGAGCAGGACAAGGGCTGCCCATCTGTGCTCTGCTGGCCTGGGCCACCTCTGGCTCCTGGGGAAAGATCCCTGGAGCTGGGCTGGCTCTGCATGCAGGGCCCCTGACCCCTGGCAGGGTGCTGAGCCTGCCCCGGACTGGGGAGCTTTGAAAGGGGCTTAATTCCACCTGGAGGGAGGATCCCTTTGCACTTCCCCTCTGCTTATCAGTTGGCAAAGATAAGGCAAAGCAAAACAAGGTTTGAGGAGCCAGTAATTTTAGACTCCAGAGTATCAGGTGTCCTATTATCCCAGTGGTGAGGCAGTTTTTTCAGCTAGTCTGTTCTGAGGCTCTGGAGATTCACTTTGGCTTGTGGAGTATGAAAACTGCTCCACCAGGGGGGAAAGGGGCTGGGATGGGAATTGTATGAAACTGTGCTGGCCTTGGTGTTTGCAGGGCAACCAGAGGCTGAGGAGTGTGGGCAGCCAGGCTCTGATCCCTCCCAAGGTGGTGTGGGGGCTCTGGTTTCATCTCCCACTGCTCCCCATGGCTTTGGGGACCCTCAGAAGGGTTTCCCTGTGGCTGAGGTCAGCTCAAGTGTTGCAGGCTCAGTCTCCAGCTGCAAAGATCAGGTGTCCTTTGTAAGCCTTGGTCTGGGCTGCCCGGACCTGCTGGTCCTGTTGCCAAACAAGGAGCATCTCCAGGGAGCAGAGCATCCCCCATGGGTGCAGGGGCTCCCTGGGGATGGGAGCTGCTGGTGAGATGGGTTGGTTTTATTGGGTGTAAATATGGGTCATTGTGAGCAGGGGCTTTACAGGGTGAGGAGATGCACAAACTGCTTTTCCATAGGTATTTTATAAACAGCTCTAGGCTGTTTCCAGGTCCCAAACAATTGGAGACCAAACCCCAACCCTCCACTGCATCTGTACTCACTGGCTGTTCCTGTGCTTCTCCTCCTACTTCCCAATGGTTAAATTTGTTGTAAAGGTCTTTCCCTTGCTCTGCTGTGGCACCCACTACTCTACAGAGTCATTTAGGACCTCAAAAGTGGAATTTCCCCTGCAGTGTCTGGCCAGAAGCAGCTCTGGGTGTGTGATGACACGGGAGGTTTGGGCAGTGCTTTGATTTTGTTGCATCATGTCCCAGGGAGAAGAGTTCAAGAATGAAGAAGTTCAGAAGCAAGGAGGTGAAATGGGAGGAAAACTGATCCCAAGGAATGGTGTGCAGAGGTGTTCAGGAGGGAGAGGCACATTGTCATCCAAGAATGCAAATGGTCTTCACAGGTAACAGGAAATCATTTATGGGCCATGTTCACCTGCCATCCCCTCTGTAAAACCCAGCAGAGAGCTGATAAGGACAGCACCCATCCTGCAGCCTCTGCCAGCCTCTCAGGTGAGCCCAGGATGGTTCTGAAATCTTCCTGCCCTCAAAAGTTCTGTGCTCCCAAGCCCCCATGGCAGCTGTGCCTGCAATCTGTCCCTGCAGGCAACCACTCAGCTGGGTGAGCAGCAAGAGGCAGCTGCTCTTGTGTGACTGCCCTGGAAAACCAGGAATCTGCATCCTGGCACAGCTCCCAGCCACGGGGAGAAATCCTGCTCTGGAAAACGAGTGAAGTGATTGTGACTTCCCATACCACCTCCTGTTGTGTCTGGAGCCCTGCAGGAGCAGCCAGCCCCAGGTCTGTTCCCTCAGGAGATGTGTCTGAGCCCCCAAACAGAGCTGGAGCCCAGCTGGAATGAGCCTGGGCAAGGCACAACCTGCTCTGGGGTTGGCTTTGCAGCTCTGGTTTGGTGGCAGCATTTCCAGGCTGGAACAGCTGGGATGAGGAGAAGCTGCCAGCCCTGCCCACTGTGGGGACAGCAGCTCTGCCAGCTTGGCAGGAGGGAGCTTGGTCCCCATGGCAGCACAGATGATCCTGTTGGAGATGGAGCTGCCAGCCTGGGGGGCTCTGGAGAAGGGTGGGGTGCCAGACTGAGTGGTCTGGTGCTCTGGACAAGGGGACCCTTGGCAATGCTCTCAGGATGGCTCCCAGGGCTGTGCCCAGGCCTCAGCTGCACTGGGGCAGGTGGGCCATGCCCAGATCCTGCTGTGGGCCAGTGCCAGCTGCTGCTGTGGGGGAGGCTGGGCTGCAGAACTGGTTGAACTGGTCTCCCTGCCTGTTGCTTCTTGCAGGGTCTGGGTTAACCACCGAGCTCTGCCCTGGCACAGCTCGGGCCAGTCTGGGCAAAACCCACGGGGATGTGGAGTGAGCTGGGCTCAGCCTAGCTGTGCCTGGCACCAGTGTGAGTGTCTGCCATAATCCCCTGAGGATTCCTGCAGCACCTTCCCCTTCCCCTGAGCACATCCTGGTGTCCATCACAGAGCAGGGGAGGCCGAGCTGGCAGCACCAGAACGTTCCTTGTGTGCCACAGGTGCTGGGCAGCAGCAGCAACTCCTGGGCTGGTGCTGTGCCAGGGCTGCTGGGCTGGCAAGGCTCACACCCCAGAGCCATCCCCTGGCTTCCCCTGCCAGCCTTTTCTGCTGAGGCTGGGATGGGGCTTTGCTGAGGGCTGGGCAGGCAGCAGGCAGCCAGGAGCTGGCCCTGGCATGGACTCTGTCCTCCTCCATGTGTGGCTGAGCAAGGGAGAGGCAGCTGAGGCAGGCTGGGAGCTCAGCATCACTCCTGCATGGGGCTCAGGAGCTGGCCTGGCTTCCCAGCTGGTGCCTCACACGGTCTGTGAGCAGCCAGGTGCCCTGCCAAGGAGCTGCTCTCCTGCCAGAGATGATCCCCTGTCTGTCTGTCTGTCCTGTCTGTGTGGCTGCTGCTGCCTGCCAGGGCGTGTGTCAGTGTGTGCACAGGCTGACAGCAGGGACCTGAAATGCTGTGTCCTGCCAGGGCTCCTCACAGGCAGGGACACAGGGGAAGGGCCCCAGCAGTGTGTGGTTACACAGAGCAGAGCAGAGCAGAGGAAGGTGCTGGGCTGGAGCTGTGCAGGGGAGGAGCCCAGCCAGGGCTCCAGGCTGCTCCAGGTGATGGATGGCTGGGGAAGAGGCTGTGCAGAGAGGGCTGTGTTGGTGTGTGCTGGGTTTACTTTTGGTGCTAATCCTCAGAACTTCCTCCACGTGCCAGGGGCTGTTTTCCAGGGGATTACAGGCACTTGATCTTGTCCAATTTAGTTTCCTGTGATTCTACAGTGAATGAATCCCCTCCTGACCCATGCAAACATCAGCCCCCCACAGAAGAGCTTGTCCCATGCTTCTGTTTTGTGTGGGCACAAAATCAGGCCTGTGTGGAATCAAATGCATTCAGCTCCCATCTCTGGCAAAGCTTTGTGTCACTCAAAACCTTTGAATGCCAATGACAGGACTGGCTCTGGTCACAGAGCATCACTGCTGGCATCACTGGGATGTCAATGGCAAAGGGGTGATCTCTCAGCAACCACCTTCCATCCTGTCTGTGTCCTCCCTTCTCTCCTGAGACAAGTGTGATTTAAATTTAAAGAGGACAAAGAGGTCACCCAGGAAGGGACAGTGGATCCTGGGCCTTTTCCTCTGGCCCTGGTTTGTCCTTGGACCTCACACAACAGGTGAAGAACAGCCATAAACCTGTGTTGGCATCACTGGTGTTTATGTGGGGGCTGTGACCCCCCTCTTTTCCTGTCCCCTCCCTCCCTGGTCCTGCCCTGGGTAAGATCCTGTGTTGCTGTGGGATCTGTGCTGGATCAGGGTTCCTGGTTTGTGGGGACCTTTGTACTTGGCTTTGTCTGAGCCCTGGGGCTGGGCAGCCCCTCTGAGCCTGGATGGCATCCCCAGGAGCCACAGAGATGCCAGGCTGCTGCTGGGCTCAGTGGGAACCACTCAGGACTCTACAGAGAGGGGAAAGAGCTGCCCAGAGGCAAAGCCTGGTCTGGTGCAGCCAGGGTGGCTGGGCAGGGCCTCAGACCCAGATCTTTGGGTTGGGTTTGTCCCAAGTGAATCCTGGTGTTTGGGGCTCCTGGGATGCTGTGTGGAGCTGCTGACCTCCCCCCTGCCCTGAGCCCTCAGGGTTTTCCTGGGAACCACAGGGCCACCTTGTGCTTGCTGAACTGAGAATTGTTCTGAGAAAATGCTGGACTGAAAATGTTCTGAGAGTTGCTGATTCCCAAACTGCTGCTGCCACCTCAGGAAACGCTCGGCTGGCTTTGTCCGTGGGGATTCTGCTGTTCTGTAGCCCTTTAAACAGATGCTGCAAGGAGATGCTTTAAAATGTGCCTCGATGGCTGCAGTGCACTCCCTGCAAGTGACATTCCCAGGCTTTTCCTGCCTGCACAGTGCTCCCTGTCCCTCTGCTGGGAAGCTGCTGCTCGGCTGGGGCTGTGTGAGCCCGAACACTCTCCGAGCCAGGGCGAGGTCTCCCGTTCTCCCTCTGGGGCTCTGCTCTTTCCACCCTAAACTGGTTTTTCGAGTCATTTTTTCAGAGGTGCCTCCATCTCCGCTGCTGCTGCTCACCTGCATTCGGGGAGGAGCCTCGCAGGAGCTGCTCTTTATGCGCCGCCGAGCGCTGTCCTTCCATCCCACACAGCAGAGCAGGGAGCAGGGAGCCACCAGAGCCGTGCCGAGCCCGGGACAGCAGCTGGGACCTCGCCAACATGTTCAAGGGGGGGAGCAAAAGCTCCCCGAGCAGAAGTTCCCCCAGCAGAGGTTCCCCTGTCAAACCGAGCAAGTAAGTGTGACCCCTGTGTGTGTCACTGCTGTGTGACCCCTCTCTGTGTCTGTGTGACCCCTGTCTGTGTGTCTGTGCTCTGTGACTCTCTCTGTGTCTGTGTCTGTGTGACCCCTGTCTGTGTGTCTGTGATCCCTGTCTGTGTCTGTGTGTCCCCTCTCTGTGTCTGTGCTGTGTGACCCCTGTCAGTGCTGTGTGACCCCGGAGGATGACAAGGGATGGATGGTCTGTGGTTTTTAAGCCATCCTAAGTGCCATCCCCCCGTGGAGCAGCAGAATTTTGAGGTTTGCTGGGAGCTGATACCCAAATGTGCTGCCTGGCTGCAGTCCTGGTCTCTGGTGGGCTTCATGCTCCTTCCCAGCAGTGTCTGCAGCCCCTGGAATGTGCTCAGAGCTGTGGTCACTGAGTAGGGAGGTGCAAAAAAAGTCTTTTTGGGCAGGTAGGAGCAGGATAAAAACAACCTCTGTGCTTGGGTGGAATGGGGTGTGCTCGGTGCTGATGCAGATCCCAGGCTGGGTATGGGATCCTGGGGATTCCCTGGCTGTGTGAGGCTCTGGGATTCCAGGATTTCCTGGTTCTGTGAGGCTCTGGGATCCTGGGATTCCCTGGCTGTGTGAGGCACTGGGATCCTGGGATTCCCTGGCTCTGTGAGGCTCTGGGATTGCAGGATTCCCTGGTTGTGTGAGGCTCTGGGATTGCAGGATTCCCTGGCTGTGTGAGGCTCTGGGATGCTGCCCTGGATCCCTGGAAAAGGATGCTGAGCCTGCTGCTGCTCAGGGGAAGGACAGGGAGGGTTGGGTTTGCTGGTGGCTGCTCTGACCCAGCCTGGGACAGGCCAGGTCTCATCCCTGAGTTTGCCTCTTTCAGACCTGTTTGGAACACCCTGCTCTAGGGAAGGTGTCCCTGGCCATGTCCTTAAGGCCCCTTCCACCCAAACCATTCTGTGGTTCTATGAAGAGTCCCTCAGTGCTGAGGGAATGAGATGTGTGATGCTTCCCAAGGATCAGGGACTCCTCTGAGAGGAGGAACTCCTGCAGGGAGATCTCAGCCCTCCCTCCAGCTGCTCTTGTTGAATCAGGATTATTTTCCACCTTCCTCAGCAATTTTGCACGTTGTAGGGTTGGTTGATTCCATGGGAATTCTCTGCCCTGCCATGGCTGGAAGCTGAGGAAGCAGCCAGGGGGGTTTGCTGAGGAAAGGGGACATGCAGGGTGAAGGGGGTGGTGGCCACATCTCTGGGGCCACCAGCAGCACTCCAGGACAGTGTGTGTGTGTGGGGACACACCTGGGGGGTCACAATGTGCTGCTTTGGGGCCAAACCCCAGGTCAGCCAGCAGCCACTGAATAGAGGGGGAGCTGGGCAGAGAGCAGGGCCTGGGGACAATGTGACCCCCCAAAGGCTGGGGCTGCCTGAGGGGTGTCAGCAGCTGGACTCTGCCATGGGAACCTTCAGTGGGGCTGAGCATGCACAAACTCATCTCAAAGGCAGCTCTGGGGGCTCTCTGAGCACCCAGCTTTGCCTGGGGCCTGGCTGCACTGAGGCACCTCCCAGCAGCCTGGAGCTGTGTCAGGCTCTGCTTTATTCTGCCTCACTAATGCAACCTCTGCACCTCCCCAGCCAGCTCCCAGAGCAGCCTGGGGATTTCTCAGCAGTGCAGAGGGTTTGGGCAGGCTCTGCCCCAGCATGAACCTCCCAGAATAACTGGAGCTGCATCCCAGCAAGACCTCACAGCTCTTCCCCTGCAGGATGGAGGCTGGAGCCAGCAGCACAGCAATTCCTGAGCTGTGCCTGTTCCAGGAGGCACCAACCATCAGACACAGCCTCATTTGCTTGGCCATGGCCTGGGGCTGGGTCAGTGCCCAAAGTAGCTGAGAAAATGAAGGTGGATGAGTTGTCTTGGGAGCAGCCACCAGCACACGCTCTGCAGATGGCCCCAAGAAAATGTTGGTGGCCCACAGCTTCTCTTGGTGGCCCCAAGGCCACAGCCTCAGCAGCAGCTGAGTTTGCCTTTCTCTGGGGTTCATGTTGAGCAGCTGGACCCCCACAGAGGGCTCCTGGTCCCTGGGGCAGTGGTGTTGAGCCTCCTGCCAGGGCCCTTTGCTGTCTCACCTTGGTGGATGCACCCCAGGGAAGCATCAGCAGCACAGGTTTGTGCCCAAGAAGCTTCCTGGCTGTGCCCTGCTCCAGGTGGAGGCACTGCAGGGCTGAAAGGGAAAACTCTTGGGAAGGTGGAATTGGATTGGATCTGGCTGGACTGGCTGTGCCTGGGTGTGATTCTGACAAAGGAGGTGGATGGCACGTCATTTCCTGGGATTTAAGTGTCTCCTGGGATTGCTGCTTTTCCCACCATCTCCCTCTGCTGCTCCCATCAGCCTGGAGCAGTGTGGGGACAGGCAGGGCTGAGGTACTGACCCAGAGCTGGCAGGGGGTCAGGTACTGACCAGGGGTTCAGGGATGCTCTTCTTGGATCTGCTGGCAAACCAAAATGTGCCAGGACTTCTGTGTGTGTCAGGGAGAACAGACCCAGCCTTGGGCCCTTTTCACCCCACAAGGAAGGCACAGAGGGGTCAGGGACTGCTGTGGGTGGAGCTGTGGTGCTGCCCAAAGTGCCCTGGCAGGGGTGACCAGGAGTGGGGACAGTCCTGCTGCTGCTGGGAGACACCATCCGTGCTGTGCAGCTGGACTGTCCAGGAGGCAGAAAGTGGAAGGAGAAATGAACCAATTAATAATGCTAATAATAGTGCTGTGCCTCTCCTAGGCATGAGATGGCCCTAGGGAGGAGGCTGCCCTGGCTGCTGAGGAGGAGGAGGAGCAGGAGGAGCTTTGCCCAGCTTGCCCTCAGCCATCCCAGGGCTGTGGCTGTCCCATGCTCTGTGTGTGGGGCTGGACCCGAAGTTCAGGGGGCTGAGGGGTGTCCAACATCAGCTAATGGCTGCCTGTATCCCACCTGATGCCAGGTGCCTCACACAGCCCAGGTGGCAGCATGTCCACCCTGAAATGCAGGGCCCAGCTCTGGCTTAGTGAGAGCTCCTGCCCAGGGGCAGCAGGGATGGACAGGGGGACACCCCGAGGAGGGACAGGGGGACACCCCGAGGAGGGACAGGGATGCATCCACGGGCTGTGTGTGTGGGTGTTTGCACAGACTCCCCTCGGCACACCCTGCTCCTCCTGAGGTGATGTTCTCCAGGAATCATCCCCCCTTCCTGCTAACCAGGCTGTTGGCAGCAGCATCCTGCCCTCCAGCCTCAGGTGTTCCGTGCAGCACAGCCTGGCATGGGCTGAGTCCCTGTGACCACGAGGTTGCTGACATCTTTTCTGGCCACAGTTTTGTTGTGGCTCAGCCTAAACAAAGCAGGTTCCTGTGCCCAACCTTAGGAAATAAGGGATGGAGTGCCCCAGTGTTTCCTTCAACCAGAAGGGGAGTGCCAGCAGGAATAAACAGGATTTTGTTGGTGATCTACCATCCTGGGGAGGATGGATCCTCACTTCTCCCCTCTTGGAGCAGCACAGAGTTATCCACAGCCACATGGGCTCAAACAGGACACCCCATCGAGGTCTTTAGGCAGGAGCTGGGTTCAGGCAGAGCTGCTGGGGGCCGATGCTGTTCCCGGGCTCTGGGAGAGGCTCCGGGCCCGGGCCCAGCCCAGCCCGTGACTCACATCCCCTCCCTGCCACAGAGCCCGGGCAGGAAATTTGGGTGGTGCTCAAGTATTTGCTCATGGGACACCACCTCATTCCAGGCGTGTCAGGGATGAGTGGGAGGTTGTGTAACCTCCTGGGGAGGGGGCACCTCCGGGAGCTCCAGCCTGCAGCACGCTCAGGCTCGCAGGGACCGAGCCCTGTGCTGCTCCCACCCACCCACCCTCCCTGTGCATCTCCCTGGGCACCGCAGGTTACACCGGCAAAGAGCAGGGGTGTCGTAGGAGGGATGATTAACGGGATGTTAAACACGGGCTGCAGCAGGGAATGATGCTTTGGTGGTGATGGATGCTCTGCTTGGGCTCCACAGTCCCTGGAATTAGACCCGGAGAGCAGCACTGCCCAGCTCAGCAGTTCCCTTTCACCTCCTGATGAGCATTGCAGGCACGGCCAGCCCCAAACCTGGGGCAGCTGAGAGCTTGGGAAATTAAAAACAAGGGAGGGGCTGGGGAAAGGGGACAGCAGGACGCTGGGAGCAGGAGCACTGGGGCTGTGCTCCCTCTGGAGCCACACGGGCTGTGCTCAGTGGGGGCTGAGCTCGCCTCAAACGAGAGCTGTGGCACCCGAGTGCTTGGCTTGGGGTGACCATAGCACTCCCTGGCATGTCAGAGTCTCTTGGGGCTGTAATAAATTAACATCCCAGCACCAGTTCCAGCCTTTGGAATGAGCTGGAGCCTTGAGTAGGAGCTGGAGCAATGGCAGAGCCATTAAGGGACTCATTTCCCCCATCCTTTGTGGTTTCAGGGGCTTGGAAGGAAAGCACACGGTTAAAGGGCAGGTGTGGTGGCTCTGCTGCAGGACATCACCTTTCTCCTACCTTCTTCTTCCACCAAAGAGGCACAAACCTGCCCTGAAGAAGTGTCCCCACTCCAGCTGACCCCCACTGATGTCCCAGTGCTGCTGCTCAGACTCTTCCCTGCTCTCAGCTGCCAGCACCAGCACACAATGTGCTCAGCTCTGCTGAACTTTGTCCCCTCAGCAGCATTCCGAGGCTCCGTCCCTGGTGCTGCTGTCCCTGCCCACCCCCCTGGCAGGGCTGTGCTCTCCCTGCCTGCAGGGCAGGGCCAGTGCTGTCCCCAAGGGCTGTCAGAAACAACAGGACACGGGGGCAAAGGTGGCACTGAGCTTTGTGCTTCCTTGTCTGCAGGGAGCCTTGGGAGCCATCCTGTGCCTGGCTGAGCCTTTGGATCCAGGGCTGCTCGTTCCCTAGGGTGGGACAAGGGCTGTGATGGGATGTGTGGTGGCACTGAGGTGACAGCAGTAGGGAATGGCTGTTGGGAACCTTCAGTGGAGCCCCACTGGGGTGAGCAGGGCTGGTAGCTCTGCCATGGCCTTGGGAAATTGGAGTCTGGGAACCACAGGCTATCCTGAGCTGGAAGGGACCCACCAGGATCATCAAGTCCAACTCCTGGCCCTGTGCAGGACACCCCAAGTGCTGAGAGCACTTTCCAAACACTCCCTGAGCTCAGACACGCTCAGTGCTGTGACCACTTCCCTGGGAGCCTGTTCAGTGCCTGAGCATCCTCTGGGTACAAAACCCTTTCCTGATATCCAACCTAAACCTGCCCTCACTCAGCTTTGTGCTGTTCCCCAAGCTCTGAAAACACCACAGCAGCCTACAGCACCCAGAGGGGCTTGTGGTCTGCACAGCAAGTCCTTGTGCCCTGCAGCCCAGTCTTGGGGTGGCACTGGGCTCTCCAGTATCTCACTGTACCCAGCTGTGGAGAGCTCCACATGGACCAGGATGGCAGCTCTGGGCTGGAGGGCAGGACCAGGATGGCAGCTCTGGGATGGAGGGCAGGAACAGGATGGCAGCTCTGGGATGGGCTGGAGCCCACCTGTGCCAGCAGCACCCAGGGCAGGCACCCAGGGGAGCACCCCCAAACAGGGTGAGCATGTTGTGCTGCCTCTGCAGGGTGCTCCCCTGGCCTCCAGCCCTCTGTGGCTTTGGGTCTTCCAACCCCATCCTGGTGTTTTTGGGAGCCCTACAGCAGGGTTTTCCCCCCTTTTTTTTCTCTATTGTTTTTCCCCCTCTGATGTTTTTTTGAATGCACACAAAGTTTGGAGCATCTGCAGCAGGGAGTTGTGCAGAAGGGCTGGGTGGTGGCAAAATCCCACCCCAGACTCTGAGCACAGCAGCTCTGAGGGCAGCAGCAGGCACTGAGCACCTGTGTGTGCCCCTGCCCTTGGACACAGCTCAGGCTCTTTCCTGAGAGACCCAGGGGACATGGGGGAAGGCCTGGGACAGGGATGGAGGGGCTGAATCTTTACCCACCCGCTTTGCTGTTCCCTCTCCAGGTCCTCCACAAACGAGCTGGCCGTGCTCATCTCCCGCATGCAGACAAATGCTGACCAGGTGGAGAAGGACATCCTGGAGACTCAGTCCAGACTCAAGCAGGTCACTCGTGGCAGGGGGTGGTGGGAGGTGAAAGGCTTTGCCTAGAAATGCACTGTCCAGAACACCACCCAAACCTATGAAGAAGAAGGACCAGCCTCCACCCTAAAACCTCCATCTTGCTTTATATGTATTACTCTATTCTAAGACTTAAACTCTAAATTTTCCATCCTGTGATATTACACACTTCTAATCAAACTACACACCCATAATCCCAGTGCTATCAATCAATTTTGGAAGCCTTCTCCACAGCCTCAGGTCAAATGCAGTGCTCTCCTGGGGGTCAGAGTCTGTCAGCACAGAAAGTCCCAAACTCTCAGCACCCAGGACTGCAGCAGGTCAGGTGTCTGCTCTGTGTGTGCTGCTGCAGGTTTGGGGGCTGGCCCGAGGCTGGGGAGGAGCAGACACCCCACAGAGCCTCCCAACCCTTGGGGCAGCATCCTGAGGCTTCTCAGATTCTCTCTGCCCAGTGCCTGAGGCTTTGCACAGCCAAGGGCTGTCTCAGCTGTGGCAGCACAGCCCC
This sequence comes from Zonotrichia albicollis, assembly GCF_047830755.1. Classification (NCBI taxonomy): domain Eukaryota; kingdom Metazoa; phylum Chordata; class Aves; order Passeriformes; family Passerellidae; genus Zonotrichia; species Zonotrichia albicollis. The sequence goes on along the minus strand of NC_133837.1, from coordinate 4,573,089 downwards.
AGGGGCTGCCAGCCTGACCCACAAAGGCCCTGGCAGGGAGGGAGCTGGGGCAGGAGCCTGGGCACCAGGGCTCCTTTGTGGCTGCTCTGTGGAACATGCAGAGCCTCTGTGCTGGCCAAGGAAAGTGTGGGGAGGTCCCTGTGGTCCAACGAGGCTTTCTCATCTGTCTCTCTGGCCTCCAGGACTCCAGCAATCACCAGAAGAACAAGGCTTTTGAGTTCCAGACAGAGAATGCCAGGAATTTGAAGGAAGCTGAGATCCTGCTGAAGGATCTCTTCCTGGATGTGGACCGTGCCAAGAGGCTGAAACACCCACAGGCTCTTGAGATAGAGAAAGAGTGAGTACAGTGGAGGGACAGGTGTGATGAGGGCACTGAGCAATGGGGAACCTCCTCAGGACATGGAATGAGCTCCACTCCTTGCCATAAGTGGTAGTTTCACTCCTCTTACCACAGAATTTAGCCTTAAAATAATTTTTTCTGCCAATTTATTATAAAGGTATTGGTATGCAGGGTGGATGCCAGAGCGATTGCCCAAGTGGCTCCAGTATTTTGGGAGCCCTTATAAAAGGTACTAGAAAAATGCAGAGCTAAAATGTGGCCCCACTATCAGGGCAAATCCCCTTTTCCTCTGCCTTCCCTGAAAGAAATACCTTTAATCTGGGGCAAGCACAGAGCCAGAGGTGTTGTTGGAGTGGGAGAAGAGCTTCAGTTCGCTTCTGGTGCTCTGCTCCCCTCACTTCCAGCCCTTTATGCAGAAATCAGGAGGGAAGTTCCCCAGTTGGGAAGGGCAGCCCTGCCCTCCCTGCAGCATCCTGAGGGCAGCAATTCCTGGGACATCCCTGGAGACGGAGAACAGCAGGACAAGGGCTGGACGTGCTTGTCACAGACATCTTTTCATAAAAATCATGTCTTTAAGATTTTTCTCCCTTCTGAGAAGCTGTGGCCTCAGCAACAAAATGTAAACAATGGTTATCTGCTGCTGTGGAATGCAACAGGTGCATCTGTGATTGGTCTTGGGTGGATGTTTGGATTTACTGACCACTCACAGCAGAGCTGGGTCTCTGTGCTGAGACACAGCCCGTTGTTATTCATTCCTTTGCTATTCTTAGCTTAGCTAGCTTCTGAGAACTTTCCTTCTATTTCTTTTAGCATAGTAATAATGTAATATATATGATAACCTAATAAATCAAGCCTTCTGAACGTGAAGTCAACATTCTCGCCTCTCTCTTCACCCTGAAGACCCTTGCAAGCCCTGTAACACATGCTGAAGGAGGCCAGTGCCACAGAGCGACAGCACCTGGGCCTTGGGGGTGAAATTTGGGTTCCACCTTGGCTCTCCTGCACCCTGAGTGACACAGGCACCTGTGCCTCTCCCTTGTTTGGCAGCATCCAGCAGCTCCACGAGCGTGTGACACAGCTCTGTGCCGAGTACCGCGCCCTCTACGAGCAGCTGAACCTCCCCGAGCTGGGGCCCAGGCTGGACTGGGCCAGGATCCTGGAGCAGAAAATGGTAACACACCTGGGGCTGGGGGTTCTCTCCATCTCCTGCCAGGCCAGACAGTGTTTGCTGCTGTCTCTAGGGCTGTGCCAGCCACTGCGTGCTCAGCATAATGCTGGGATGGTGGAGGTGGTGGGAATCCATTCAGTGAAAATAGAAAAAAATAATAGAATAATATAAAATACCAATATAAAAATAATAAATAGAAATAATAGAAATAAACATAAATAATATATGCCTGCTCAGCATAATGCTGGGATGGTGGAGGTGGTGGGAATAATTCAGTAAAAATAGAAAAAAATAATATAATAATATAAAATATCAATATAAAATAATAATAGAAATAAACATAAATAATATATGCCTGCTCAGCATAATGCAGGGATGTTGGAGGTTGTGGGAATAATTCAGTAATAATATAAAAATAATATGATAATATAAAATATCAATATAAAATAATAATATAAATAATAGAAATAAACATAAATAATATATACATGCTCAGCATAATGCAGGGATGGTGGAGGTGGTGGGAATAATTCAGTAAAAATAGAAAAAAATACAATAATAATATAAAATATCAATCTAAAAATAATATAAAATAATAAATATAAATAATATAAATAAACATAAATAATATATGCATGCTCAGCATAATGCTAGGATGTTGGAGGTGGTGGGAATAATTCAGTAATAATATAAAATAATAAATATAAATAATAGAAATAAACATAAATAGTATATGCATGCTTAATGTAACGCAGGGCTGTTGGAGGTAGTGAGAATAATTCAGTAATAATATAAAAATAATATAGTAATAGAAAAATAATAAACATAAATAATATAAATAAACATGAATAATATATACATGCTCAGTGTAACGCAGGGCTGTTGGAGGTAGTGGGAATAATTCACTAATAATACAACAAATAATATAAAAATATCAAATAATAATATAAATAAATAGATTTAATAAATTAATAATATAAAATAATAATAATAATTCTAAGTGAAAGACAGACTCTCCTTCTACCTCTTAAAACCCTCTGGAGCACCCTCTGAATTAACCTCTTCTGGTTAAGAGTTACCAGAGGGGGATCAGGGAGAGAGTCCTGCTGTGGGATGAAGGGATGGGGAAGGTGCTGTCTCCTAGGATTTTACAGCCCTGCCTTTCAGGGTTTGGGTATGTGGAGTTCTCAGACTGGGGGCAGTTTGGATTCCCCTGCAAGCTGGGGATGGTATTTAAGTGCATCCCATGCCTGTCACCGTGGGCAGGGGGCTGGCTCAGCTCAGGGCTGTAGCCCAGGGCTGTGTGTCTGGTTATTTTTGCCCCTGTGTATGGCTGGGGAAAAGGCAACCAACAGCAATGATGGGAAACAACCAAAAAATCCTCTCCCTTCCTGCTGGGCCCCTATCAGATACCAGATCTTTCCATGCCCTGCCTGGGGTTTCTCCCTGAGATGAAGCCTTGGCTGTAGTGTGTGCCCTCCTCCTTTGCACAGAAACAAGTCGATGCAGGGCAGTATGGCCCTGGCATGTCGGAGCTGGAGAAGCAAATCGCTGAGCACAACATCCTGCAGAAGGAGATCGAGGCCTACGGGCTCCAGATCAAGAACCTGCGCTCCGGGGTAAGGCCCCTCTGTCCCCTCTGTCCCCTCTGTCCTGTCACTGCACTGGAACCTGCTGGCCGTGCCACTGCTGGCCCTGTGTCCCATCTGCTGCTCCACACCCTTGTTCTGCAGAGGGCCCAGGAGGTGGCTCCTGGATGGTTTCTAAAGCACATTCCATAAATCAGTTCATCAGCATTCACCACATGTTTTGCTAACAGCTTTTCTTAATTTTTTTTTTTCACCTCCTTGGTCTTGGCTGTGGTGTAACCCAGGATGTGGCAGATTTAAAAAGCCAGTACAAGGACTTGCTGGTAAGATTCTGGGTGGTTTTCTGAGCAGGTGGGGTCTTACAGCAGAGTGACACCATCCCTGATGGTCAGGGAACACCCAGTTTAGAACAGGAGCCACCCCTGGGCTTGCTCAGTAAAGTTGTGTCCCTCATATCATCTCCCCATTTCCTTCCCTCCTTGGGATAGCTGTAAATGAAAGAACTCTCTGTCCTCAGGGCAGTGCAGAGGGTGAGATCCATGTCTCTTCTCTTCGTGGGTCATGGACCTGCAGTTTCCTCTGTGTCCATGAGCACAGGGACCAGAAGGCACCAGGAAATGCAGCCCAGCCCACACACTTCCACATCAGGATTGCAAATGGGGAGGCTTGCCCTGATCCCTAACAAGGGTTCCAGAGAGGAAAGGAACAGCCAGAGCAAAGAGGTGGCCAGGAAGAAAGTCCTGGGTTTACCCAGCTGGGCCCATGAAGCTGATGCTGAAAATGGGATTTGTGGGAAATTCAGCAGCTCTGAGACTGCCCCGGGCACCAGCCCACACCCGGCATTCTGGTTAGACAAACACATCTTGTCTGTGAGGAGGGAAAGGGAGCAGCAGCCCCATCAGATAAGAGCCAGTGGTGGCAGATTTCCCACCAAGGTTTCTGGGAATCTCCTGCTGGATGTGCAATGGGAGTGTGGTCCTGGGGAGGAAGAGGAGGAGGGAAAAAGGACTCCCCAGGCTGAGCACTGACACTCTCTTTGTCCTGTGTGTGGGCAGAAAGCTTCCATCTGGCGAGGGCAGAGCCTTGGCAGCCTCTACCACCACCTGCAGGGCTGCACCAAGGAGCTGGGCTACCTGACAGAGCAGCAGACCAAGATCCTGAAGCAGGACTGGAGTGACCAAATGCTGGATGTGCAGAGCGTGCGGCGCGAGTACGAGGTGAGCCCTGGGGGCTGCCAGCGTGTCCTGCCCATGGAAGGCTGGCCAGGCCTGGCACAGAGAACCTGCATCCCAGCCCCCTGCACAGCCACCACCAGCCCTGAGCATCAGCCTTTCCAAAACAGAGGGGGAAGAGCCCCCCTGGGTGCTGGAATTAGGAACGAGCCGCTCTGTGGGACCCCTCCTGTCCCCTGAGCTGGCATGTGGGATCATTGGAGGCTTTCCATGATCAGAGAGAAAGGAGGGACTCAGTGCCACATCAGCCTCAGTGGCCACAGTACAACACCCAGTGGCTGCCATGTGCTGGGACACAGAAAATGAGAGGGATAATTGCATAGGAAAATGCTCTTTGAACAAATGCCCTGATGCTTTCTGAGGCCCAAATGTGTCTAATTAGTTTTAGCTCTGCCTAGCCCCTTCTATTTTAAAAAACAAACAAACAGGCAAGGCTGTCTGTGCTTTGGGAGCCTCATCTCTGTTATGTTTGGTGCCCCAGGAGACCCCAGGGTCAGAAAGTTTCTTTTCCCTCCAGGATTTCAAGTCCAATGAGCTGCTCAGCCAGGAGGAGTTTGTGAACCACCTGCAGGACGATGGGGACAGGATGATTGAGCTGAAGCACCCAGCCATCAAACCTATCCAGGTGGGGAGAGGGGTCCCTTCCCCAGTCCCATGGGACAATGACAGTTTCTGTGCCTCAGGTGGTGGGGCAGAGGAGACCCCTTCACCTCTCCCTGCAGCTGTGTCACTGCTTCCTTCCACACTGCACTGCCTGCACTGCAGCATCCTTCTGCCTGCTCCAGCCCCACAGGGGAGCTGAGGGAAGTGCAGGGTCTTCACCCTTTCCAAAATTTCCTAGAGACAGTGGCCAACATCTCTGTGCTGGGACCAGCCCTTGCTCAGGTTCTCACACACATCAGTGCAGCCACCTTCACACTGTTGGGAAGTTCCTGGTGTGCCTTCTCCCACGTGAAAGCAGCTCCCATCCTCCAAGGCTGGATTTCCAAGCCTGCAGATGCAGTGCCAGGCTGTGGTGGGCTCTCAGTCCCCAGCACCACTGGAGCTGAGACCACTTGAGAGGTGATGGCTGCTCTGTGTGAGCCAGGTCCTTCCCAAGGGGTGTCCTCACTCAGGCTCAGCATCAGGCAGTGCCTGGGCACAGCTTTGTCTCTGCTCCTCCTCTGATCTCTGGCACTTCTGAGGAAAGGAGGCCTGTGATGGGGGAGGCAGGACCAGCTGGAACCCACTGAGATGTGCTCTGTCCCACCACAGGCTCACCAGGAAGCCTTGAAGAACGAGTGGCAGAATTTCCTGAATCTCTGCATTTGCCAGGAGAGCCAACTGAAAAGTGTGGAGAGCTATAAGAAGGTAAAAAGCAAATTCATGGGCCATGGCTCTGCAGGTCAGGCCAGAGTGGGCAGGCTGGGAGGAGAGACAACAAAGGGGTGAGGAAGGGAGACCCTTTGCTTGCACCTAGTAAAGGTATTTTGGGGAAATGTCCCTCAAAATAGAACCTTTTAGAGGTGCTGGGAACTGAGAGACCCCACTGGACTTGGGGACAGTGGTGTCCCCCCATGCCTGACTGTTTCCCTACCCACACCTCCAGTTCCAGGATGATGCTGAGGCTGTGAGCCGCTCCCTGAAGAAGATGAGCTCTGACCTGGACACCAAATACAGCAAATTCAACAAGGACAGCCCTGGGGTGGTGTCAGATCTGCTGCTTCAGCTGGAGGTGGGGCCTTCAGGGCTGGTGGCACCAGCCAGACCTCAGTTAAATCCAAAGTTAAAAACTCTCCAATAAATTAGAAAGGGGAAAGGGAAGAGGTGGGGGAATAATCCTACAGGGAGAGCTCAGGCCAGCTGTGTGCTAGGGAAGGGATCCACACTGCTCACACTGCCCTGAGGTGGCACTGTCCCCATCAGTGACACACAGCCAGACCCCAGGTCACCATCAGAGTGAAGGAGAAGTGCAAGGAGAAGCTTTGTGCTGTCCCCAGCACAAGAGACTTGGGTTAGAGGGCCTGGCATCCAACAGGGAAAGATCCTCCCATCTCCTCAGCACTCTCATGAGCCAAGGGCAAGGGAGGGAATAAAGAGATCTGACCTCAGGGGTGAGGTGCAGATGGGAAAGGAAGATTTGCCCCGGAGAGAGGGAGGGGGCATGTTCACCATGGTATCTTCCCAAGTATGCAACACATTTGGCTCTCATGAGATGCTGGAATCTTGGTACTTTCTGACACTGGAATGCAGCCATCTCTTGGAAAGTGTTCCGTTTCTGAAAAGGAAAACTCCTTCAGGATATTTGATATGAAAGTGTGGGTTCACCTAAGGTTAACCCAGGCTGTGTTCTCAATGGCAGATCTGTGAGCAAAGGAAACTGAGGAGAGTGTTGGGAATGGAAAGGGAAAGGAGGGACATGGAGGGATTGAGAATGGAGAAACTCTCAATTCCACCCCACAAAGAGCCCCAAATAATTGGTCCCAGCATATCTGCTGTAGTGTGCACCTCCCCTTCCTTCCTACCCAGACCTGGCCACAAGCTCTGTCTCCCCTGTTTTGTTTAGAACGAGGAGAAGGCGTTGAAGCAGGCAGAGAAGAGCATCACTGACCTGAAGAGGAGGAGCAAAGAGATCAGCCCCCTGAAACTGCGCAGGACACGTCCCCCTCAGCCCCTCACGCTGGACACCCTCTGTGACTGGGATGCTGGGGAGGTGAGGCTGGACCAGCAGCACCCTCAGAAGGGACAGAGAACTGGATTCTTCTCTGCTTGCTCCAGATCCTGGCTCTGAGGTGTGAGGAGCTGTCTTAGGGCCAGAAAGCCAAGCCTTTCACCGGGTTTTGTGTCCCCTCCCAGGTGCAGCTGACCAGAGGGGACAAGTACACTCTGAAGGACAACAGCAACCCAGAGATGTGGGTGATCCAGAGCAGCACTGGTGTGGTCCAGGAGGCACCTTCTGCTTGTTTCTCCATCCCTCCTCCTGACCCTGAGTCCATAGACAAGGTCAATAGGTGAGTCTGCAGCAGAGACCCTGACCCAGAGAGACATTTTGGACTCTCTTGGGTCATAACCAGCCTGACTGCAGAGACAGCAGCTGGGGACAGGCCTGTCAGCTATCTAGTACTAAATCCTTCTTGGAGGGGGATTTTTCCCTGCACCCAAGTGTCTCATCCAGGTGTCTACCACTCCCCAACATCCCTGCACACTGCACAGACCTCACTCTCAATGAGTTTTCTGGCAGTCAGGCTTGATTTCTTCACCCAAACATGTGACTTGCATAGGTTTGACTAAATTAATTGCAGAATCAGTCTGGAGCTTGGGACCTGCCAAACAGGACAGAGTTATCTGTGGAATCTGCTCCCAGGCAGCCCCAGCTGAGACTGAGCAGGGCTCCCTGAGCCTCTGTGTGGGTTTGCTGCCTGCTCTGTCAGCTCCTGCCGTTCCCACAGGACGGGGCGGGGTGCAGGGAGCTTGGCCCTGCCTCTTTAATCACTGCCCCGGGTGTTTGGGCAAATCAGGGCTGCTCAAGTGCTGAGGAAAGGCCACAGCCCAGACTCAGCTATGCAGGCATGCCCAAGGTGGGTGGGTGCCCACCAGGTATGCCATGGGTGTGATTGCTTCATTGTGTTCCTCAGTGTGTACCCCTCTTCACACATCCCAGACTATTGAGTCCTTTGGATTTATGGGTTTCATGAGTGTTTTAAAACACAAATTGAGTTCCTCTGCAGAGAGGAACAGCTCTCATCTGACAGCAGCCAGGCAAGCTGGGAATTGCTGGTTTTAGCACACAGTGTTCAGCTGGAACAGTCCACAGCAGGGATGAGAACCAGCCTGGTCCTTCCTGTTCCCCCCTTCTTCTGCTTCCAGGAGTCCTTTCTCACCCAGAAATATTTTTTGGTCCTTCCAGCTCTGGCAGATCCCAGCCCTGGTTTCATTAGGCAGGAACCATCCTTACAAGTGAGACGTGGCATTTCTAGTGCAGCAGCCACTTGTCCTTGTTTCCTTCAAGGCTGCAAAGCACTGCAACCATATCAAACACATTTCCAGCTTTGATAGCTTCTGCTGAGAGTTGGAATCACTGGCTTCCTTGAGAGAACTCAGCTGCTCAGACCAACCAGCTGCTCTTGCTGCTGTGCCCTTTCCTGAGGGACATCTCTGAGTTACAGCAGGCTGCAGGCTCCCAGCCTTTGAGGACACCCTGCCTTGCCTTTGGGGACACCTCCCCAGCACAGCCATGGAGCTGCTGCTGCTGGGCAGGGCTGTGTCAGTGCTGTGGCCCCTCGTGGCTGATGGTGCCTTTCCCTGCTCACAGGCTGGAAGGGGAGCTGAACACGGTGAAGCAGAAGCGAGCGACGGTTCAGAGCACCCTGAGACGCAGCCACAAGGAGCAGGCACAGCCCAGCCAGCAAGGTTTGTCACCTGGATAGCCCAGCCCTCTCCAGAGGCAGCTCTGGGAGCACAGCACCCAGCCAGGGTGGGCAGAGCCCCTGCAGCTCACACAGTGACACTTGCAGAGGTCCCTGTGGGAGGATGCCTTCTCCTCCATGGCAAAGATAACCTGACTCCTGTCTCAGCAATTCACTGAAAGTCTGCTGCCTTTCCTAAGTGTCTGAGCTCCATCAACAGCTGGAGGGTATTTAGGATTTCAGGGGGATGTGCTTATCCAGAAACTTTAATTAAACCTGCTTTGTAATCTGGGTCCCTTGCAGTTCTCTTCCCTAGCTGGGGGCTGTGAGATGAGCAGGCAGCCGTGGCTAAATCCCAACCCTGGGTTATCTGTGCTATTCCCAGAGCTGCAGTTCAAAGGCAAAGCTGAGAAGGGATGTGTCTGCATGGCAGCACTTGTCTCTGTCCCTCCTTTGCAGCTGTGGCTCACCATGGCAGAGCTAAAACCTGGGGATTAACCTAAGCTGTGTCTCACTGCAGCTCTGTCCAAGAGCCCTCCAGCAGTCCAGGATGATCCCCAAGCTGACCAGCTCCTCAGCAGCCTGGATCGTGTGGGCAAGGACCTGGTGCAGGTAGAGAAGGAGGTCTTGAACCGAGTGAGGTCTCCTGTGAACTACAGTGACCCTACAGATGACCTGGGCAGGAGGATCAAGCAGCAGCAGGTGAGCAGGAGTAGGAGTGGTTTGGTAGCTCTGTGTCCCTGGCCCAAAGCAGGACAACATGGAAATAACACTGGAGACTGGAGAGGACAGCTGGTGCTCCAAAGGAGAAAACCACACTGCAGATTTAAGGGTTTCAGGCTGGCTTGAACCCTTGAAATGGGACAAAGTGAAACCCTCAGGAAACGCAGGATCTTTCCTTGTCTCTGAAGCAAAAGGGTCCAATCATTTCAGAGTTGTGATCCGGGTCCCTGTCCTGGGAAGGCTGTCACCCTAAGAGACTAAGGGGAAAAGGGAATTAATCCAAGGCCAGCTTTGTCTCACCTGATGGGAAATACAGACTTGTCAATGTCAGTGAGACAGGAAAAGAAGCAGTGCCCTGGAGCCCCCCTCCTTTCCTCTGGGTCAAGGTCTGGGTTTGCAGTGTTTCAGCTTGTTACATCCTCATCCATGGGTGTTTACCTGGCTCTGGCAGCAGGATGGGCTCAGGCAGGTTGGTTTTTTCCACCTGTCTGTGTGGATCTCTTTCCCACACCCTGGCACTGCCAGACAGCCACAGTCTGGATGGGGCTGTGCCCCAAGGGGCACTGGAGGGGCACCACACCCTGAGCCCCACAGCCAAATCTGCCCCTGAGGGAAACACATTTCCACAGCAGCACTGTTCTGGCTCTGTTGGGTGACTGTGCTTCCATCTGTGTGCCAGGAAACAACAAAGAAACTTGAGAACCTGGGGGCAGCCAAGGATGCCTTGCAGAAGGAGTGTGAGACCTACCTTTCCAAGAAACCCAGCAGCACCTCAGCTTCCCAGCTCCCTGTCACTCTGAACGCCCTCAGGAGCAAATACAGCGATGTCAAAATGCTCTCCAGCCTGTACAACGAGAAGTGAGTGATGGGGATGAGGGAAGGAGCTGTTCTTGTACAGGTGTGCCAACAAGAAGCATGACAGAAAATGCTTTTGATCTATATGATGTTGGTTGAGATCCAGCATAGGTTGGAAACCTCCCATCCATCATCAAAGGACTCCTGTGAAGGAGTTCCTGTGGGTAATTTGTGAGGAGATCCCCTCACCACAGAAAATCCACCACAATGGGTGTGTGTCCCAGCTCTGCTGTGTGGTGAACTGCAACATATCTGACTTGTGAGCAGCACATTGCTTGTTCTCTGACATCCTGCAGAAGCACTCATTTTAAGCAAGGTTAAACATCAAAGGGAGAAAACAAAGAGTGGGGTTTCTGTAGCTAAGCTTGCCCTTCTTTTTCCCCTTTCCTAGGGCTAAGGCTGCCCTGAACCTGGAGACTCAGATTGAGAACACAGACAAGATTGTCAGCACGTTTGAGGCCAAGCTGGCTCAGGACAGCATCATTCCTGCATCCCCCAATGCCCTGCAGGATCGGGCCAATGACCTGCAGGTAGGGGAGCATCAGGCTTCTCACTGTGGGGAGATCCCTGAGCTCAGGGACCAGAGTGGGAGGAGCTGGATTTAACAGAGCACCTTGAGGCACCAGTGATTAAGCATTTTTGAGGACTTTTTCCTTAAAGGTTTAATGTTGGTGTTGACCTGCTCTCACTGGACAGCAAAACACTCTGTCCCTCTGTCTCTCCCTTTGCAGTCCCTAAAATACATCATGACCCCCTTAGCATCCAGTCTCTGTTGCTCTACCTCACACTTCTCCCTAATCTTTTCTGCTCCAAATCTCCTTGCCCCATCCTTGGCACCCACAGTGATCTGATGTTTTGCCTTCCCCAGAACTTCTCAATGCACTGTCCAAGCCACGTTGCTCCCCAGCTTCCCTGGTGAATAAACCTCACTGCTCCACCTCTTCCACCTCACTTGGAGAGCCTGTCAGTGAGGTGGAAGAGGTGGAGCAGTGGGGTTTATTCACCAGTGCTGCCCAGTCAGTGGCACACCAGGGAGGGTGTTTGGGTGCTGCTCTGACTGATGCCAACACAAGGTGTGTTTTTTCCTGGCCTGCAGAAGATGAGGCGGGACCTGGTGGCCCAGGAGGGCTGTGTGCTGAGGCTCAACAGGGGGCTGAAGGATGCTGAGCACAGCTGCAGTGCTGTGCAGAACAACTTCCAGGAGTTCTGCCCCGACCTGCCCCGGCAGAAGCGCGAGGTGCAGCTCCTCAATGACCGCTACCACGCCGTGGCCGACCAGCTGGACCAGAGGTGAGCACCCACCCCTGGGGCATCCCTGCTCCTTCAGCTATGGTGGAATGGTGTGACAGTGTTCACAGGGGTCTGAGGATGAGGGAAGAGATGAGGATCTGACTCCATGTAGGCTTGATTTATTATTTTGTGATATATATGATATTAAAATTATACTAAAAGAATAGAAGAAAGTATTTCATCAGAAGGCTGGCTAAGAATAGAAAAAGAAAGAATGATAACAAAAGCCTCTGTCTCAGACAGAGAGTCTGAGCCAGCTGGGCTGTGATTGGCCATTAATTAGAAACAACCACATGAGACCAATCCCAGATGCACCTGTTGCATTCCACAGCAGCAGATAATCACGGTTTACATTTTGTTCCTGAGGCCTCTCAGCTTCTTAGGAGAAAAAATCCTCCTGTCAGGAAAGGACAGACTGTGACAGGCTGGGGCAGGGTCAAAGCACTGAGTACATTCTGCATTGCAGGACCCTGATCCCGACCCCAGTCCTGTAATACTGAGGACCAGGTGTGTCCTTCTGTGCAGTTGCCACCTTCCTATTCACAGCACAGGCTTTGAGCTTCCAGAGTTGTGCTCCCCACTCAGGCATCAGCTGTCACCTCCTTGTTTTTGTTATCTTGGTGTTTGTTGTGGTGACATTTTCACCTTTCACCTTCCTCCCTAGGAACTTGCACACGAATCTTTGCCCTTTCCCTTAACATTCCTGTACACTTTTGTGCTGTGCAGAGAGAAGACCCTCAGGAACATCAGCCTCACCTACCAGCAGTTCCAAAACTCCAATGAGAACCTGATGTTCTGGATGAACAACCTACCCAAGCACCAAGTGAAGACCACTGATGGGCCAAGCCAGATCAATTACAAGCTGCAGGCACAGAAGGTGTGTTCCAGGGCAAGAACAGCCTGGAACTTTACAGGGATGGGGCAATTTGCTTGTGAACAGCACATGCAAAATAGTACCAGGCAGCTCCTAGCTGTGTGCTCCCCACCACAGTGAATGAACTAGAGAAGGATTGCAGCTCATGGATGGTGTTTCCTGGTGTATCTCACCTAGCTGGGCTTATCTGCAGTGCTGATGTCCTCATCTGTGCCAGTCACCTCCAGGCTGAAATCTTCTCCATGGAGAGGACACTTTCAGATCCTGAAATACTGCACTTCAAGCTAAGATGTTGTATCCAAGTCCTTAATTTTTCTCTCCTTGAGCAGACTCTAAGCTCACTAGCTCAGACAAGGAGTTGTGGAGGTCTCTGTGTTGGCTGTTATTTATCTTATTTGTGATAAATCAGCGTGAGAAGTCCTAGGCAAGCTATAGCACAGCTGAGATACCCTAAAACTCTGGAGACTCTTCCTAAATGTCTTCCTGTTGCCACCATTTCCTGAGCTGAGCTGATTCTCTAGGCTACAGGAGTATTACTGGGCAGCTGGGTTTCAGAGTGTCCTTAACAGCCTGTGTGTCTCCTGCAGAGGCTGGTGGAGGAGATCCAGAGCAAGGAGCCTGAGAAGAACGCCCTGATCAGGCTGTCCCAGAACGTGCAGTCCACGCTCAATGTAAGGATGGCTTCTCCCATTTGTCACTCCCTAAGCATTTCACCCAAGAGATCCCACCTGATTCTCGTGTGTTTGCTCTGGACAGGACTATGAGTTTGAAGCAGGCAAATACAGCTCTTCTCTGGACCCTTCCCTGACTGACTCTGCTGCAAAGAGGCTGCGGGTGACCCCCCTGCAGGAAAGCATCCAGGCCCAGGTAAAATGTTAAGATGAAGACACAGAAACCATTGTCCTGCTCATTACCCATGCCCCAATGTCTTCTGCAAGGCCTTAATCCATTCTTACAGCCACCACTGGTTATGGTCCTAATCCCAGAGTCAGAGTCCTCAGGGATCCCTTTGTCCCTGGGCCAAAGCAGCAGGGACAGATCCTGAGTGTGAGATCCTGAATTAGGGCTGTGCCTGGCACCTTGGTTGAGATTGGTGTTGCCTCCTCACCACATTGTGTATGCAGATAAAACTTACAGGGTGTGTGTGTGGGGAGGGGAAGAAGCCAGATCTCCTCTGCGCTCTTCCCAGTTACACCCCACTTCTGCATCACCTTGAGCCTTTTGCCAGCTGCTCTCCATCTGTGAATTTGGAAGACTGGGCCCTGTGTAGGCCTGCAGGCATCTAACAGGAATTCAAATAACAGGGACAGGATCTCCTGCAGGAGTCCTTAGACTCTGTGTCTCTCTAAAGAGTCAGATGGGAAGACACTAATCTCTAGAACTATGACATGCACAAAAGTGGTCCAGGTGAAAGGAGCTGTGGCAGAGTCTGCCATGCAGCAGAGCTGTGTCTGGGTGAGGGCACAAGGCTCTCATCACTCTTTCTTTTGCAGGAAAATGATGTCACCAAGCTCTACATGGAGCTGGCAGCAGAAAATAAGCAGCAGCTCAGCCGGCTGGAGTTTGCCAAGAAGATCGTGGAGAAGGTACCAGCTTAGAGCTCACTGCAAGATTGGGGTGCTCTAGACTGGGGTTCAGATCTGCTCAGCCTGGGGCTCCCCCACCCCTCCCTGAGACTCCACATCCAAGTGTGAGGAAGGACAGGAATGGAAGTCCCACTGAGAAAAAGACCACAAGAAACCACAGTTTCACTAAAACTGATCTTGGGTTGTGACTCCCATCACCTCTGGTGGCCCTCAGCTCTTTACTGAAGCTGTAGTTTATGCTTAGAAAAAAAAATTAGTGCTTTTGGGGCTTTTGAATCCAGTTTTCTTAGCCATAGTTAACCAGCCATCACAGACTGAGAATTTCAGATTTGTTTGTGAGTGTGGCTAGAATTTAGTGCTCACAACCTTCTGGAAACCCTTCAAAGCAATAGGATTTTTATGCCTTTCTAAGGTTTGAACCACCTGTAGGAAAGGTCTCAGGACCAGGTGACTTTTAGTTCAGGAAGCACGAGAGATTGAGCTGGGGACTGGCTGTGATGCTCTCCCTTGGCTGCAGATACAGGAGGGCAGCACAAAGCACCTCTGTGGGCTGCTGCAGCACCTCCATCTGAAGGGGAAGACCCAATTTCTACAAATTCATTTCCCACACCACCAAGTCAGTTGCTTGAGATGATGTGGTTGTGTCCTCACAAATTTACAAACAGCCTTATTTGAAGACTGCCTGAGGATTCTGTGCCAGTTTTGTCTCCCACCATGCCATGTCATTTAAAAGATCTCTGAGTCACCTTAAAAGAGTGGCTTGGTTTGCCTGCCTTTTTTTAAATTCTTTTTTTTTTTTTTACCTTGCAGAAGGAAGTGCATGAGGACATTGAAGCTGTACATGAGCAAACCCAGAAAGCTGAAAACAAAGCCACTGCAAGCAGGGAATCTGAGGGGTTGAAATCACAGCTGGAGGAGGAAAGGAGGAAAGTGGCCAGGATTGAAGAAGACCTGGAAGAACACAGAAACAAGCTGCTGATGTTGAAAACTCAGAAGCCCATTGAAAGAGTGGAAGAAAAAGAGGTGATTGAATACTACAGAGACCCACAGGTGGAGAGCAACCTGTCTAGGATGGTACAGCAGATTGAAGAGGAAGGCAGAAAGAGGCAGAGCCTGCAAGAAGACATTGATGGGATGAACCGTAAGCTTGCCCAGATGGAGAGCGAGAAGAAGGTCGCTCCTGCCCAGCTCCTCACCAAAGAGATCACAAAAATTGAGAAGGATCCAAGCCTGGATGGCCAAGCAGAAAGTCTTCGACAGGAGATCAAGCATCTCCAGGAGGAAAGCTTGACTGCTGCTTCAGAACTTGAGCAGCTGAAGAGGGAGCTGCACATGCTGGAGCGAAAGCAGCCCAACATCCGAGAGAAAGTGGTGGTGAAGGAGCTCATCAAACTGGAGAAAAACCCAGAAATGCTGAAGTCTGTTAGGACCCTGCAGTTACAAATAGATGAGGAATCCTTCAAAAGGAAGTCTGCAGAAGAAGCGATAGTGAAAGTGAAGAACAAGATTGAGGAGGTGGAAAGACTGATTGAAACAACAGAACCCAAAATTATTGTTAAGGAGGTGAAACAGGTAGAGCAGGACCCAGAGTTATTGAAAGAGACTTCCAAGCTGAAAACTCTGATTGAAGAAGAGAGGAGCAAAAACTTGATGCTGACAGGTGAGCTGGAAGAGCTGCAGACTCAGTACAGCATCGCAGAGAAGCAAAAGCCCAGGATAGAGGTAAAAGAGAGGGTGAATGAAATCTTCCTGGTGGACCCTGAAACAGAGAGGCAGATTGCACACCTGAAAAGGGAGTTGCAGGAGGTCACTCTGAAAAGGACAAAGATTGACACTGAAGTGGAAGAGGCCTTAGCAGAGCTCAAAGTCCTCAGGTCACAAAAACCAGAGGTGGAGTTTAAGGAGGTCATAGAGGAGGTGGTGAAACATGAAAAGAGTCCAGAGATTCTCAGAGAAATTGACAGGCTGAAAGAGCAGCTCAATGAACTTGTGAACACCAACGGCAGGACCCAGGAGCAGCTCATTAGGCTGCAGGGGGAAAGGGATGAATGGAGGAGGGAGAGATCCAAAGTGGAAACCAAGCTGGTCAACAAGGAAGTCATCCGCTATGAGAATGATCCACTCCTGGAAAAAGAAGCTGATCGCCTGCGTCAGGAGGTGCGCAACATGTCCCAGAAGAGGAGAGCTGCAGAGGATGCCATCTATGACCTGCAGAACAAATACATGCTGCTGGAGAGGCGGAAGCCAGAGGAGAAGGTGGTCGTTCAAGAGGTGATACTGACCCAAAAGGATCCAAAGCTCCGAGATGAGCACAGCAGGCTGAGACGCAGTCTGGATGAGGAGGTGAGCAACAGGCGTCGCCTGGAGCGCGACGTGCAGCAGGTTCGTGTGCTGGTGGAAGAGCAAGAGAAGTTGCTCAACTTTCAGGAGGATCGAAGCAAGAGGCTTGCACTGGAGAAGGAGATGAGACAAATTACACTGAGAATAAAGGAGCTGGAGGAGAGCCCAGCCCCAGTGCAAGAAAAGATCATTATGGAAGAAGTGGTCAAGCTGGAGAAGGATCCAGTCCTGGAACAGTCTGCCAGCAACCTGCGCTTGGAGCTGGACCGGGAGAAGATGGAGGTGCTGAACTTGCAGAGAGAGTGCAAGAACCTGCAGGTGCAAGTCGATGTCCTGCAGAAAACTAAATCCCAGGAGAAGACCATCTACAAGGAGGTGATTCGAGTGGAGAAGGACAGAGCTCTGGAGAGTGAACGTGCACGCATCTGGGAGCTGTTGAGCAGGGAGAGGGCAGCCAAGCAAAAGGTAGAAGAGGAGGTACGGCGGCTCCGGGAGAAGATTGAGAGAGCTGAAGGCATGAAGAGGACTTGGGCTCGTGAAGAGACGGAGCTGCAGAAAGCCAGGAACCTGGCCATCCAGGAGAGAGCCAACTTGGAGAGTGAACTGCGGGAGCTGGAGAGGCAGAAGCAGCAGAAAGTTCTCTTCCTTCGGGAGGAATCCAAACTGCTCAGCCAACGGACTGAGAATGACAGGCAGAAGAAGAAGCAGCTGGAACATGAGGTTTCCCTGCTGGAGGCCGACATCCTTAGGGAGAAGGACCAGATCTACAACAAGGAGAGGTTCATTCGGGATCTCCAGTCAAAGGTCAACCGTGAAGAAATCAATCATGAGACCCAGATGAGAGAGACAAACCTCTCCACCAAGATCTCCATCTTGGACCCTGACACAGGGAAGGACATGTCCCCGTACGAAGCCTATAAGCGAGGTATCATAGACAGAGGCCAGTACATCCAGCTGCAAGAGCTGGAGTGTGACTGGGAAGAAGTCACCACCTTGGGCCCAAATGGGGAGATCTCGCTTCTCCTTGACAAGAAAAGTGGGAAGCAGTATTCCATCGATGATGCACTGAGGCTGAGGAGGATCACAAAGGAGGAGTACCAGCTGTACCGGGATGGCAAGATTCCCATCTCTGAATTTGCCTTGCTGGTGGCCGGGGAAACCAAGCCTCCCTCATCCCTCTCAATTGGCTCCATCATCTCCAAATCCCCCCTCACATCACCCACCACCCACCAAACCCAAACCTTCTTCCCCCCAGCCTCACAGAAGGGCATATGTGATGACACATCCCCCATTGCTGGGGTGTACGACACCACCACCAACACCAAGTACAACATCAAGACTGCCGTTGCGAAGAAGCTGCTCGATCCCATGACAGCTCAGAAGCTCCTGGAAGCCCAGGCTGCCACAGGGGGAATCATAGACCTCATTTCCAGGGACCGGTTCTCGGTCCATAAGGCGATCGAGAGGGGGCTGATTGACAGGACCTACATGCAGAGACTCCTCAATGCCCAGAAAGCTTTCACAGGCATTGAGGACCCAGTGACCAGGCGGAGGCTGTCTGTGGGGGAAGCAGTTCAGAAGGGCTGGATGACCAAGGATAGTGCTTTCCCCTACCTGCAAGTCCAGCATCTAACTGGAGGGCTGATCGATCCCAAGAAAACCGGTCGCATCCCTGTGCTGGAAGCTGTCCAGACAGGGATGATAACGAGCAACCTCGCCAACAGGCTCCAGGATGAGTCCAACTATGAAAAAGATCTCATTGACCCTGTCACTAAAGAGAAGATCAATTACAAGGAGGCCATGGCTCTCTGCCAGAAGGATTCTCTGAGCCACCTGCCGCTGCTCCCAGCTGCGTCAGAGGGGTATCAGCGGTACCACCAGGCGAGCCGCTCCCCCCGGCTCTCGCGGTTCAGGCATTGAATGGACCAAGGCACTTAGTGGGGCTGGTTCCTTCAGGAGTTCATCCCTTCAGAACACCTCTCCCTATGGAGGCAGCAGGCTCCCAGCAATGGAGCATCTAGCATTTAGGGCTGCCTACTCTTCTCTCTTAGCTACCTGCCTCCCAACACAGCTCGGCCGTGCGAGGAAGAAAACGTGGCCATGGGCCTGCAACGGAGGGGTTCCCACAGCCCCCAGGTGCTGTTCCCTGATCAGCCCAGAGAGGGGCTGGTTGTGAGAACTTCACGGGCAGTAGGTTAAATGTGGCTGTGCCCAGAAAGGGGGCAGAGCCAGAGTGTTTTCCAGTTGGGTCATTCTGCATGCAATAAATATAGCAAGTGAGTGTGTGTGGCTGTGTTGTCTCTGCAGGCTGTGGCTGAGGGCACAGCTACTCCTGCCCCATGCAGTCCCGTGCCCTGCAGCCCAATCCACACAGGTTTTGTAGACTCCTGCTCTCCCAGCACTGAACCCCTAAAGTGTCCTTCTGCCTATGAGTCCACATTTTTAAAGATTTTGTTATATTTGTCTTTAAAATTAAAAACCAACAGGACTTTGCTTCCTGGCCATTCGGACACCTCTAAAAGAGGGACTTGAACACCAAAGGGGTACAGTCCCACCAAAACAGTACTGGAAAATCTGCACTTGCTATTTCTTTAGGTGAACTAAAAAGATGTTACTCCTCTGTGTAACTGCCCTCACCCAGTCCTTCCTGAAACAAGCAATTCTCATATCCCAAATATTCTTCCCTAGTATCTACCCTATTGTGGAGCATCCCCTGGGTTTATGGGATGAGAAAATTACTTTCTATTCATATCAGCTACTCCTTCCCCTCTCCCAAGGGCTCTTTTAGCTGATGCTATTCAGAAACTCCAACATATCCTAAATAACCCACAAAAGTAGAGGTTTTCTCCCCCTTCTTCGCCCACCAGACCAGCAGCATAGTCTCTATTTCCATATAGCCTAGCTGGAATTTGAAGTCTGGGCTCCAGGAAGAAATGGTTCCCAGTGTGGCAGGCTCAGCACACTCAGCTCCCATGACCTTCCTAGTGGTAGGTAGTGCCCAGCATTAATAATCTGTAACAGCAGGTTTCCAGTCTGAGATCTGCCCAGGCCCTGTCCCAGGCTCTGCAGGGTCTCTGGTTATTGTCAGGCCTGTGGCTGCTGTTTGTGGCCATCTCAGATGCCATGATTGCTGGGAATCTGTTGGTTTACAACAGGGAAAAACCATTGCACACAGCCCAGAGCATCCACTCGCAGCCCGTTTCCTTTGGTAGAGCACTGCTGCTCTGGATCAGCAGCAAGGCCCTGCAGCTGGGCTGTCATGGACTGGAGGAGCTCTCCTGAAGCACAGGAGCATGGCCAGGTGAGGATCCCGTCCCAGCACAGCCCTGGAGCAGTGCAGCTCCCAGGAATCCTGGGCTCCCAGCCCTTGGGAGCAGCCTCTGTGTGCCTTGGCTCTGCTCCCCTGGGCTGGCTGAAAGCAGAGCAGCAATCAGGTGCCCAGCAGGTGAGTTTGCTCAGCCTTCCTCACCCTGCTCTGGGGTCATTCATGGTTTGGGGCAGTGCTCTGTAACTACCAGACTTGGAGCTGTGGTAATTAGGCAGGCAGTTAATCACTTTGGACAAAGTGCTCCCTAAGTGCATGGCAGGAGGGATTTACCTGGGTTGGGTGAAGTTGTTAAGAGATGATGAGGTGGCTGAGCAGTTCAGTCTAGTCTGAAAAACACTCACTAAAAATGCTTTTGTTTGCTGCCAAGCACCCCTTATCTGCAGAGAGCAGCTCATGTCATGTCCTGATGCTCCATAGGAAGCACCACTCAGCCACAGGGCTTCCCCAGAGCCTTGGGAGTTGCTCAGGAGGAGCCAGGTAGGATTTTTGACTTTTCCTCCCTTCCCAGGCACAGGCTGATGGTGCTGCACTGTGCCTTTCCCAGAGCAGTTATTTCAACACAGCTGCTGTTCCCTTTGCTGGCAGTGGAGTTGGTAAGAAATGTTTAAAGTTAAGTCAGTTGGCTTCAATTGACCAAAAATTGAAGCCAACTGACTCAACTTTAAACATTTCTTATTTTGGGCTAGGTTTGCTCTAGTGTTTTATTTATGTTTCTGGACTGGATGAATGTCCTTGGTGTTTATTTTTACTGCAGATCTTTTAAAAACAAAACAAAAAGGAAGCTCTTCTGCAAACAGTTTGTCTGGTACAACATGAGCATTGTTTGCATAGAGCAAACAGCACAGCATTGACTTTACAGCATGTATGCAAAGGCAGGGAAATGATTCCCACAGCAGAATTCATCCATCTTTCCATGGATTCATCCACAAAAATGTGCTTCCAAGCTGGCTGTCACCACACAGAGGCCATGAGATGCAAAAGCACAGCTGTCAGGTTGTGCTGAAATTGGTTTTTTTAGATTGCAGTTACTAAGAGAGCACATGTGTGCACCTGCATGAAAAGCAGGAGTGCAGAAGTTTGGCTTCTGTAAATTAGATGTGACTTTTGAGTATTTAAACAAGTGGAACATAATTCTGAAATAGTGTGTGGCAACTTCAGGTGGAAAGCAGCCCCACACTGAGACATCACTGGGCTGCAGAACCATCAGCCCCTTGTTCTGTCACTGAAATTCCCCAAAAATTGAGTAAAATAAAGCTCCTTAACACCAATGTAGTGTTAAGAAGAGGCATCATTTATTACAGGATAAGCTCCACCTAACGTGCACATGATTCTCTACAAGTGCATTGCTTATATACAGTCACCACATGCATATTTTAAGTGCCCATTACCATAAAACCCTCCCCATGCTCCCAGGTTCAGGGTTTTTTATAGCTTTGTTTTGGCTGTAGCTGCATTCCTAAGCCAGATGTTTTAGGAATTCAGTAGGTCCTTGCTGAGAATGCAGCTCCTGCATGCCCCATTTCTTTTTGCTAAAAGTACAAAGGCACAGCAGAAATTGGATTAACCCTTTTGGTATCAATTCTCCCCTTTGAAATATCTCAAATTTCTTAAGGCCATTTGATAAGTTCCAACTCGATTTCTATCTATATAGAAATAGATATATTCCCACAAGATTATGACTGATCATTTTGCAAACACAGCCAATAGCAGTACTGATAATTATTACAACTACAATTACAGTTATGCTGATTTCCAGTATTCCAGCCAGCCCTCCTGTCAGGGACCATCACACTATTCCTTGAAGAATTTTATTGAACCAATGACTTTCAGGATAGCTTTGCTACCCTCAGCAACAGCACATTTTGTGGTCTCTGGAGATCATCTGTTACATTTGGGATGTGTACACACAACGTTCTCTATCCAGTTTTAAATATCCATAACCCCCTTTTTCTTTGGCTAGCAATAGATCTAAGGACATTCTGTTTTGTAATGTCAGATTATCACATTGAATCACCATTTACAGATTTACAGGGATAATTCCCCAAGGAATAGGTTCCCCTGCTGAACTGGGGATAGGGAGGTAGGCTGTAATGCTGGATAAATTGTTCATCTTACCAAACCCTTGGATTCAAGTCATTATTAATTTTTCTTCTTCATTTACTTTCAAACTAAATTCTCTTCAACATTAAATTTTATTCAGAAAAATTTCATGATAATTTATTTTTTTTAATTTTAAAATTTAAAATAATTTTAAAATAATTTAAAAATTATTTTAAAATTCTTTCATCTCCACCTAAAGATAAAACAATTCCCATAAATATTAGTCTATACATTTTGCTGCTCCTTTACAGATGTCTTCAACATTTTCAGCTGGAAGGGTCTGGTGTTTTCCACGATTCAGTCTGAGTCAGGAGTCCTCTTAATTTGGGAGCAATGTATCCAGGAGTTATTTCCTTTCACTTTCACAGCTGGTCTTGTAGTCAAGAGAACCAGAGAAGGTCCTTTCCACTGCTCCTGAAGGGGCTCAGGTTTCCAGATCTGCATGGGTCTGTGATCCCCAGGCTGCAATGAGTGAACTGGGGTGTCTAGGGTAAGAGGTTCTGAGAGAATAACAAACCTTTTTTGCTCATTCAAGGGTTTCCCTAATAAAATTCCCTAATAAAATTAAATCATGTTCTCTTTCCCAATTCCAAATTTGTTCCTCAGATCCAGAGAAAGCTGCAGCAGAATATGATCTCCCAAAGATCAGTTCATATAGGCTCACCTTCAGGTTAGTGTGGGGCTGTACTCTAACTCACAGCAAGCCTGGGGTAACACCTGGGGCCATTTTAAGAAAACCTCCTGACACATTTTTGCCAATCTGCCTCTTTAAAGTTTGAGTCTTTCACTCAACCCTTCTGCTAGACTGCAGTCCCCACGGAGCATGGAAATCCCAACTCATACCCAACTGCTTACCAAGTTGCTGTAACACTTCAGATATAAAATGGGGTCCCCTATCAGTGACATCCCAATAGGAACTCCTGACCAGGGTATGATCTCTTCGAGGAACACCTTGGTGACTTTCCCTGGCCTTGGTGCAGCAGGGGAAAACTTCTGGCCACCTGGAAAAGGTGTCCAATGAATAATACCAGGAGATACCAGTATTGTTGTTGGTGTGGCAGTTCAGGAAAAACAATTTGCCAGTAATCCCTGGGGGTGTTTCCTCTGTTAGTGATCCATGGAGGCAGTCCTTTTGAAATCAAAGAATTATTTTTAAGATATATCAAGTATTTTTCTGTAACAGACTTGACACCTTTTGTCACAGGGACACTGGTATCAGAGTCCTTGGACCAGTCACCATAGCACTGATTCCCCAGTGGGTCTGCTGGTATTTGTCCTTAACAATTTGCAATGTCACTTGGGGTAAGACTATGATCTGGGTTTTGGGAGTTATCAGCCATCCACCCTCTCTATTCTGGGCTTTTAGGTAAGTTTCTAATTTTAAATCTGCCTGGCTATACTTCTGGGAGTGAAACAGCTTTCTTAGGTATTAATGCCAGGATGCCTTGTTGTGCAACCTCTTGTGCAGATTTATCTGCAAATCTGTTTCCTACAAGAATTTGGGAATCCCCATGCTGGTGTGCCCTGCAGTGTAGTACAGATACTTCTCTGGGCAACTGGGTGGCATCAGGGAAGGACAATATCTCTTGTGTATATTGATCAGAGATCCCTGTGCTGTTAATAGGCCTCTTTCCTTCCATGTGGTTCCATGGGCATGAACAACTCTAAAAGCACATTTTGAGTCAGTCCATATGTTTACTTTTCCTCCTGCTGCCAATTCCAGGGCTCTTCACAGCCCTGAGCTCTGCCTGCTGTGCTGAGGTGTCCATGGGCAGTGGTGCAGCTTCTATCACCTTGGCTGGTGTTACTATGGCATAGCCAGCTTTTTATTTTCCATCTTGCACCAAGCCACCTCCTTCTGTAAAGAACTCTGGATCTTCACTTGGTGCACCTTATAGGTCTGGTCAGCTTACATAAACTTGCTCAACTGTGTGTAGGCAATGGAGGGTCAGTTGCTCTTCTCCTTGCTTTGGGATGTTCAGGACTTGGGCTGGATTTACCACTGTGGTTTACTTTCAACTCCACATCTTCTTGCTCCACTAGAACACTCTGATATTTCAGCATATGCCTTGGGGAAAGCCAGTGCCCCCCTTTTTGGCAAACACAGTGGTTATGGTGTGTGAAGTGTGCACTGCTATCTTCTGTCCCAAAGTCAATATCCTGGACTCTTGGATGAGCAGAACAGTGACAGCCACAGCTCGCAGGCCTCGGGGCCATCCCTGGCTGACCTTGTCCAGCTGGTTTGAAAAGCACCCCACAGGAAGTCTCCCACCTTCTGAGCCAGAACTCTGAGGATGAGGTGCTGCCATTCCTGCCCAAAAAGCTCAAAGGGCTTTGTTAAGTCTGGAAGTCCTAAGGTGGGTGCAGACATCAGGGCGATCTTCAGGTGACAGAACATATGTTCACCCTCAGGAGCCCAAATCAAAGGTCCTTTGGGGGCCTCCTTTAAAAGCTCAATGATTTGACCAAAAGTCCATAATTTAAAACCCACAATCTTCACCATCCAGCCACAGCCAGGAATGCTGTTAAATCTCAGGCAATTGCAGGTCGGGGTACTCAGCAGATGGCCTCTTTTCTGTCCATTCCCAATTTCCACTGTCCTGGTATTATTTCAAGCCCTAGGTAGGTAACTTCCTGCCTCATGATTTGAGCTTTTTCCCAAAATACTTTGTAACCTCCTTGGCCTAGGAAATTTAGAAGACGGATAGTCAATTCCATGCTCTTTTCATTAGTAAGATATCACCAACATACTGCAGGACCCTTCAGGGTTCTCCTTTTTCCAGGTGTCTAATTCTTTTGCCCATTGGCTGCCAAAAATCATTGGATTATTTCTAAATCTTTGTGGTGACACAATCCAGGTAAGTTGAGTCTTCCCACCAGTTTGAAGATTTTCCCATTCAAAGGCAAAAATGCCCTGGCTTTGCTTACCAAGAGGTGTGCAAAAGAAGGCATCCTTCAAACCTATTACTGTAAACCATTGGTGATATTTTGTAAGGGATGTTGATAGGGTAAAGGGACTGGCTAGAACAGGGTGGATATCCTGAAATATTTGATTTATTGCTCATAGGTCCTGTACCAACCTGTGTATTCATGCCTGACTTTTTTAACTGGCAAAATCAGAGTGCTCTGACATTCTATCAATAATCCAAATTCCCTTAAATTTTCTATTAGTCTCTCGATTCCCCTCTGGATACTAACTTTAAAGGTTATTGTTTCTGCTTTACTGGTTTTCATCCAGGTTTCAGGGTAACACTTACAGGCTGAGCTTGTTGGGAATGGCCTGGAGTTCTACTGGTCCAAGTTGAGTTTACTGCATTTTTTGTTCTTTCTGGTATTCCTCCAGAATTGTCTGGTTCCAGTGTTCCTTGCAACACAAAAGTCCTTGCCTCGATGGCTTAAGTCTTGGGCACCAATAATTGTATTTCTAAATGTTTAAACAAAATCTGCCTCCAATTTACTTAGCAGGTCTCTTCCTAACAGAGGAACTGGACATTCAGGCATATATAAAAATTGGTGTGTTACCCACCATTTGCCAAATTTAAATTTAATAGGGTTAAAGAATGTTTGTTTTTCATTTTTCCCTGTTGCACCAACAACATTTACAGTTTCTTGGTTTAATTTTCCCCGATTTGCATTTAATACCAAATAAGTATTTATAATGTCATCAACTATTTTATATAATGTAATGTAATGTCATATAATATAATGTAATATAATATGATATAATATGATATAATATAATGTAATATAATATGATATAATATAATATAATATAATATAATATAATATAATATAATATAATATAATATAATATAATATAATATAATATAATATAATATAATATAATATAATATAATATAATAATATTAGAAAGTCAGTATATATATAAGTCAATATATATAGTTTAAATATAAATAAACTCTTAGAAAGTCAGTTTTCTCTTTCCCCCAGCTCTGTTGTAACCAGGGGCTCAGCTGGGCTCTCCCTCGCGGTTCCCGTCATTCCTGATGGAGGCTCAGCTGGGGCAGCTTGTGCCGTTTCAGGTTTTTGGGGCATTCCCGTTTCCAGTGCCCCAGTGCCCGGCAATACGCGCACTGGTTCGGCTGCAGCGCCCCGCGGGCAGAGCCGCGCTCCGTCCTGCGCTTGAACAGCGCCCTCTGCAGGGCTGCGCTCAGCATTGCATCCCTACATCTTTCTCTTTTTTTCCTTTCCACCCCCCGTTTCTTTTCTCTCCCCTCCCTTTCCATGTCCCATTTCTTTTTTCTCTCCTCCCACCCAGTTTTGCGTCTCTTTTCTTTCTGCTCCTTCTCCTTTTCTCTCTCCCGGATCTTGGTTTCTTCCTCTTCTCCCCTGTTATTAAAAGCTATCCAGGCCACTTGTAATAGTTCTCCCAGGTCACGAGACTCTGCTCCCTCCAGCTTTTGTAACTTCTTTCTAATATCCGGTGCTGAGTTCCCTATGAAAATGGAAGTCAGCTGTACAGCTTCCTCTGGTTTTTCTGGATCAATATTGGTGTATCTCCTGGCAGTTGCCTTTAGGCGTTCCACAAATGCAGTTGGAGTCTCATGTGGTTCTTGTTTCACCTCATAAAGTTTAGACCAATTGATTGCCTTTGGCATTGCATGTCTAAAGCCAAATAATATCCATTGTTGATATTGTCCCAGAAAAACCCTCCCCTCCTTTGTGTAAGGGTTCCAGTGGGGGTCCTGGGAGGGAAAATGCTCCTCCACAGTTCCTGGTAATGCACCTGCTGCACCTATCCTGTCCACCTCTTTCCTAGCAGTCCTGAGTACCATCTCTCTTTCTGTGGAGTCTAATAGAGTATCTAATAGAACTTGTATAACCCCCCAATCTGGATTCTGGGTCTTGAGAATGGTTTCAAATACTCTGGATACTCTCTCTGGATCTTCTCTGTAGGGCCCTGCCAGTCTCATCCATGCCTCGAGATCGACTGGGGAGAAAGGCACCTTCACCACTACCAGGCTGTGAGACCCCAGCCCTGTCCAGAGCTGAGCTATGGCCTCCTGCTTATCCCCCTCCTGCTTTCTCATTCCCTGCTCCCCTCCTTCCAGCTTTCTCACCCCCTGCTTCCCTTCTTCCTGCTTTCTCATGCCCTGCTCCTGTCCCTCCTGGTTTCTCACACCCTGCTCCCCTCCTTCCAGCTTTCTCACACCCTGCTCCCCTCCCTCCTGCTTTCTCATGCCCTGCTCCCCTCCCTCCTGCTTTCTCATTCCCTGCTCCCCTCCCTCCTGCTTTCTCACCCCCTGCTCCCCTCCTTCCATCTTTCTCACCCTCTGCTCCTCTCCCTCCTGCTTTCTCACCCTCTGCTCCCCTACCTCCTTTTCTCTCCCTCCCTGCTCCCCTCCCTCCTGCTTTCTCACCCTCTGCTCCTTTACCTCCTTCTTTCTCCCTCCCTGCTCCCCTCCCTCCTGCTTTCTCACCCCTTGCTCCCCTACCTCTTGTGTTCTCACCTCCTGCTCACCCTGGGTTCTCCCCACCACTGGACTTGAAATGAACTCTTGCCTCTCCCCTGACTGCTCCTCCCCTCCTTGTGCTTCCCCCTTACCAGGCACACCCCAATTCTCTATGCCCCTGTCTCCTGCATCTGGTGCCTCTATCATTTCTACATCATCCTCCTCCCATCGGCAGTGGCATTTCAAACAGTGGTGCCCAATACTACAAGAGGAGCAATATTGCTTCGATCTCCTGTCCTTTTCCCCTTCCTTTCCAAAAACTAGCATGAGAGGGTTTGACAGGCTGGGCAGGCACCCCCTTTGCAATTCCAGATGGTCTCTTAAAGTAAAGAACAGATCTACATAAGGCATCTCACTCCACTTCTCCTCTCTTCTACAAAACAGCCTCAGCTGCAACATGGTGTGATAATCTAAGGTGCCGTTCTCCGGCCACTTGGCCTCATTGTCCAGTTTATACAGCGGCCACCAGTGGTTACAGTATTGGATTAGTTTGGATTTCAGTAGCGAGCCTCCCCCTATCTTTTCCCAGCGGTTCAATATACACTTCAATGGAGAATTCGGGATCTCATTTCCCACTCCAGGTTTAGAACAGACCGCCCCCATACTCAATGATACAAGTATATAACAGCGGCTGGAAAGCGAATACAGCGATTACCTGGGTGCGGGGAGTCCCCGGCCGGTTCTGGGCTGCAGCGGGCGGGCGATGCTGCCCGGGCGGCTGGCACTGGAGCAGGCGAGCCCCCGCCGGGCCGGGGCAGGGCTGCTGTGCTGCGAGTCTGTTGGGTTCCTTCTCTTCTCCTCCTCCTCCCCGAGCCAAGATCCCGGCGGGGGAAGGCTGAGCTGCAGCTGGGGGTGCCCCTGCCCGCCCGAGAATCCGGGGTGCACTGGCACGAGAGGGCGCTTGGCGTCCGCAAATGCGATTTCAGCGGCGCGCCAGAAAATAAATCAATAATCGATAGCACACCCCGAATGCTTCGAAACGCCAACAGTCAGTTAAGTTTCAACACTCTTCCTTAACGAGCTTTATATCACCGACGTCCCAGTGTTGATTTTACAGGCCGGCAAACTGAAATCAACACACACACACACACACACACACACACACACACACACACACGCACGCTGCCAGAGACCAAAAAGAATTCAGAGGATCGAAGCAAACTCCACCACAAAAGCAAGTACAGCAATGCTTTGGCTCCGGTGTTACGAGCCTGGCTTTTTTTTTCCCCTCCTCGGCCAGCTACACCAGTGCTTTAAGTTTCCTGCTCCAGGGGACCCCCTCGGAGGGAACTGGAACCCCCTAGTCCTGAGGGACTGGAAGCCCCGGTAGCCCTGGGGACTCGAAACCCTGGATGTGCTTTCCCAGGGACCTGACCCCTGCTGGGTGCCTCAAACCCCTCACCAGTAACTCTGTGAGGGGATTCGTACCCCTCGTCAATAACCCCAAGATAAACAATTTGAACGATGCCTTTACTCACCCCAGGGATCTTGCCTCGAGCCCCTGACGCTCTGAGGCCGAGGCTCTCCCCGAGAACCCCTCGGTGCCGGCGGGAGATCTGTCGAGGCTCAGAGGTGAGCTCCTGCCTGGGTGGCCAATAACTGTCACCAAAATTCACCAAAAAGTGGGTAAAATAAAACCCCTTAATACCCAAGTTGTGTTAAGAAGTTATCAGAGGCCTGGTGCACGGGGGATAAGCTCCACCTGGCGTGCACACCATTCACTACAAGTTCATTGCTTATATACAGTCACTGCGTGGGTATTATAATTGTTCATTACCATAAAACCTTCCCCTTGTTCCCAGGTTCAGTTTTTTTCTATAATCTTGTTTTGGCTATAGCTGCATTCCTAAGGCAGATGTCTTCCCCTTATCTTCCTTCTGTCCTTGATGAGGAAGCAGCTCCTGCATACCCTGTTTCTTTGCTAAAAGTACACAGACACAGCAGAAATTGGATTAACGCTTTTGGTACCAGTTCCATGACAGGACTGAGAGCACATCTCTGCATCTGCCAAGGATTTGGGCTGGAAAAGATAAAAGAAAGAGTGCAGGACATGAGGAAGGGAGAAAGACTCTGTGGAAAAAGGGACCAGCAAGGCTGTCCTGCATTACCAGCCAGAAAGACTTTGCCAAACAATGAACACCAAGGTTTCTGAACAAATGACAAGTATTTATTTTGTACTGAAGAAAAAGAAATTAGGATGGCAACACCACACCAAGAGTCAGAGACAATCCCCCAAACATTTGAACAGCAAAAACATTTCCAAGGCAATAAAGCAATTACATCTGGAATGATGATGGAAAGCCAGTGTTTTAGCTGTTCCCTGTTTCCAGTCATATGCAGCAAGTGTTTTATCCTAAGTGGATCTGCTTTATGCTAAGTGGATCCTCTGGCCTCCTGGTCACAGCTAAGGCACAAACTAAGACACCTGAGAGTGCTCTTCAGCTTGTGAAAGAGCAGGATATCAGCTGTGTTAAAGAGCTCAGACTAAACAGCTTGTCCAGTGCTGAGAAGCCTGGCTGATAACAGCAGCAAAGGGCTGAGCAGAGAATTGTCCCCCTTCCCTGGTGCAGCAACTGCCACCAACAGAGCTGGGGATAGAAATCACTGTGTGTCACCTTAGCTTACTAGTGGAAAGACAAACCTCAGAGAAATGCTCTCTTCTCTATATTTCAGTGGTTTATACTGATAAATTACCCCCACCTTTTGCACATGACCTCTTCAAAACAGCTCTCCTGGCTGTAACACAAACTTTCCCCCAGCAACAGACTGAAAGTCTCTAAATGCCAAGAACATCCCCTTGCAGGCTCCTCAGGAGAAGCAGGACCCTGGGTTCCAGCCAGGCCCCTGCTAAGTGCCCCAGACCACATCTGCAGGGCTGCCTGGAGGTGCAAGATCTTGGGGAGAGCTGTGTCCTCTCATCTGCAGTCTCTCCGCAGCACAGCTCGCTGCTCAGGGCTCCCAGAGTTTCTGCAGAGGAAGTACTGGTGGCTGAGGGCTGCTTTGGCCGAGATGCGCTTGCTGGGATCATACAGGAGCAACTGCTGCCAAGAGAAAAACCCAGCAGATTTAGGACTTTAAAAACTGGGTGAGTGATTGCACCTGCACACAGCTGGGCCCAGTTGCTGATGTTGGTCCTGCCTTTTTCCTTCTCTGGGCTCCAGGAGTCACCCACAACTGAAGTTACTCTGGGGATTGTGTAAGAAGAGTTCCTTGACTCCCAGTGCAGTGGTTCCTAGAGGAACGTGCAATGACAGACCTTCTTTAGAGTAAGACTGAGCCCTGTTCCATGATTTGGTGCTGCTGCAATGTCAGAGGTGAGCATTCAACCCAGATCAGCTGCACTTCCAGATAATTAAATCTCAAATATCCCTATTCCTTACCCAGTTTGAAAGCATCCTGTCTATCCCCAGGCCCTGTTCTGAGCCCTCACTCACCGTCAGTAAATCTCTCCCATCTCGATCTAGGTTTGGAACAATGTCCTTCATCTCCTTCCTTGGCCAGCGGGGGAAGCTGCCCTTGTAGTCAGGGAGCTGGGTGACACCAGGCCAGGTCACCTCGGTGGGAGTGCCCAGGGTGCGGAAGATCTGGAAGAGCTGATCGATCTCAGAGTCCCCTGGAAACAGGGCCTTCCTGGTCATCTGGGGGAAGAAAAGAAAAGGCCAGTTCCCATCTTTCCATCAGTTGTGTGCCCTATTTCCTGCTGCAAGCAGCCCTCTGTCCCAGCAGGTGCAAACACGGCACAGACCAGGGCAGTTGCAATGAAGTGGCTGGGAACATCACAGGTGCCTGACTGCTTGCTCCCACTCTTGGCCAGCTCCCTCCTCCCTGCTCTGCAGCTCAGGGACTTTGGGAAAGAGGAAAAGTGCTATTGTACTGCAGGGCTAACCACAGCTCTTCCAAGGGGAGTATGGATCCCTAGGAGATCCATTCTGTCATGCCACGAGAGTGCTTGTTCTCTGCAGCCTACCATGGGGACATCTGGAAGAGTTATCTCCTCCCAGAGTCAAAATGCTGCAGCAGTAAGGCTGAAGTTACCCCTTTTCCAAGGAGAGGCATCATGTTCCAGTGTACTTGGAACTTCTGCCAGGCCCCCAGGGTGGTAGATTTCCTTCTGAGATAAGGACCAGCTAACCCTTAGGGTGGACTTTCCACGAAGCAAACCCAGGACAGGGTGGGAACACAGTATCCCAGATGTTCTGTATCTCATCCTTCCTTCCCACTGCAGCTGCGTCTTCTGCTCATGATAGAGATTATTTAAACCCATCCTACCATTTCTGCAAAGATGCAGCCAATGCTCCAGATATCCACAGGGGTGGAGTAGTATCTGCATCCCAGCAGTATCTCAGGGGCTCGGTACCACAGAGTCACCACCTGGAAAGGAACCCACAAACAAACTGTGTCTGCTTTCCCTGGATGAAACCAGAGGGGTGGGACCCTCCTTTCTCAGCTGTACTGCAGTGACTGTACAAATCAGAGCATGCTAAGGCCTTGCTGAATTTACAGACACTTTAGTGCCTGCAAGGTTGGGATTAACAGAACATTTTTCAATTACACACCCTGGAACAAATTAAGTGTACCCTGTGGAGAGAAGGTGGGAGCCCAGCTGGCAGCCTGGCTCCAGCAGACAGTCAGCACCTTGTGGGGACATGGAGGTCCCTTAGCTGCAGGTCAGGTTAAGAGCACATTCCATGGCTATGCCTCTGTTATAGATGAGCAACTTCTGCTGCTGCTGCTCCTGTTCACCCACTGTGGATTTGTACCCCATTCAGGGAGCCTCAACACTACCTCATGAGTGTACGTGCGTAGGGGGACCCCGAAAGCTCTTGCCAGTCCAAAATCAGCCAGCTTGATTGCTCCTGCTTCGTTAATGAGCAAGTTCTGTGGCTTCAAATCCCTGTGGATGACCCTGTGCGAGTGGCAGAAGCTCACCCCCTGCAGCAGCTGGAAAAGGTAGTTCTGAGGAGAGAAGAGATTTCAGATAAGGCCATGATGAAAACACTTTGAACTCTGGATTGTGTGAACCAATGCATTTTGGATCTGGTATAGATCTGAATGAGAAGAAAGCCCTTGTTGCAGTGCAACATCAGGTTCCCATAAACCACTCAGCAATACACACAAACTGCTGCCACACCACGTGGGGACAGAGAGACTCTGGTCCAGGCACTGTTTTTCTCTTCCACCCACCCATTACTCTCTACAAAGGCAATTAGCAACAGATCCCTCCTTTGTTCTGCAGCAGGATAGGCTGGAGAGCCTGGAAACTGCTGGGAAATAAACATTTCTGAGCAATAGTGCCATGAGGGTTTCCCAGCTGAAGTGTTTGAGATCTGGGAGGCTGAGGAATCATTTCCAGGCACAGTCTAAGCAGCTCTGAGGTGGCTCTGCCCAGCAGAAGGCAGCAGGCACATGCTGTCTGCCCTGCCTGTTGGCATTCCTTCCACACTGTACCTTGACCAAGCTTAAAGGAAGCTCTCCAGCTTGGCATGAATCCATGTACTTCTTCAGGTCCTGATTCAGATATTCAAACACCATATAGAGCTTCTTCTGGCTGTGTATGACATCCAGGAGCCTGTAAAAGAAGTACAGGCTCTCCCTTCAATATCTGCTCCAAACCTCTGCAAATACCCAAACATCCCTCCTCCCACGCATGCCTCTGCTCTGCTGGTCTTTTGAAGAAGAGAGGGGCAGTTTAAGGGCAGAATCTTGTATGGGGCAGCAGCAGTGTGCTGGTGAAGTGGCAGACCCATGAGGTATTGCTGAAAGCCAGGGAAGTTTAAGGGATTTCTGCATTTTCCTGCGCATTTTGGTCCTGCTATACAATTGGGCAATGACAGAAAAACCCTCTTGCTGCCTGCTTCCAGAGCAGGAGCTCAAGGATGAGCTGGTGGAGAGGGTGCATCCAGGTCTTACCTGACTATGTTTGGGTGCTTCAGCTCCTTCAGCAGTGAGATTTCTCGGATGGCAGTGCTGGGGACGCCCTCTGACTCCCTGTGGCAGAGACAGGCTGTACTGCACCCCATAACCCAGGGGGATCCCACAGACCAATGGGGCTCTGTGTCCTTCCTTCTTCCACTGTACCCCAAGGGAGCATTTGAGTTTGGGGTGCAGCAATGACTGGGGTGGGCTGGGGTGAGGCAGAGGAAATGGAGCTGTGGGCAAGGAGAGGGAGGGGATGACCTAGACATGCAAGCCTTGGGCCAGAGCTTCTTTGGAAGCATCTAAGGGTGCATTTAGAGAAGCAAAAATGTATTAATTACCTAGGTCTTTCTTTTTGGAGGTGGGGGGAAAATGAAAGATCTTCGCCCCTCAGGCAGCCTCCTCTCCCATGATGAGGGGCCACTGTGGGGGGCATATTGGCTCCCAGTCCAGGCAGACCCCCCTCACTGTGCATACAGCTCAGGGATGACCCAGGGGAACAGAAATAAGCTCTTACCTGCTCAGTCCCACCCTGGAGGGCCAAGGCTGACCCTGCCTGACCCCCACAGCACAGCCCTGAGGGAGATATTACCTCACAACATGGCAGCTGCTTCCCCCTGCCCTGTGCCATGGACCCAGGGCCAAGTGGTGCCAGGTCAGGCCCTAAACACTCATACTCAAAGATTTTGAGCTGCTAGCCCAGCAAAGGGTTAAATCAGGCCTTTTTTAGATCACCTAAAAGTTGGGGTCTTCCCTGTGGACCCACAGAGCTTCAATGCCCATGAGACACAGAGCCCCCAAGCCCTCCAGACAACACTCCCTTTGGCTCTGCCTTTCCTGGTGCCACAGTACACAAGATTATTTTAATCCTAGAGACACCATTTTCCCCCTCATGTGAGTCTTTTCTGTGCCTCCCACACCACACTGGGCACAGGCCTGGCACCATGGCAGGCCCAGGGCTTTGCCCCACT
The DNA here is from genome assembly GCF_047830755.1 of Zonotrichia albicollis. Taxonomy (NCBI): domain Eukaryota; kingdom Metazoa; phylum Chordata; class Aves; order Passeriformes; family Passerellidae; genus Zonotrichia; species Zonotrichia albicollis. Next base: position 4,538,918 of record NC_133837.1, on the reverse strand, counting down.
CACTCATCCAGGCGGATCTTCTTGAGGGCCACCAGCTGCCCCGTGCGCTTGTTGCGAGCCTTGTACACCACGCCATAGGTGCCCTCGCCAATCTTCTCCACCTTCTGGAACGACGCCTGGATGGCCTCCATGGCGCTGCCTCGGCCTGGTGACGGCACTGGGGGCGGCCGGCACCGCGCTCTGAGGGGAGGGAAAAAAGCGGGAAACAAAAAGGGGAATGTGGGGAAAGTGTTTGAGCCCTCCGGGTGTTCCCTGAGGTGCTGCCGGGGTCTGGCTCCCACCTTGGTGCTCCCTCAGCCTTGAGGCGCCCTCAGGGACCTGCCTGGGGCAGCTGTGGGTGGACAGGGCGGCCTGGTGGGCTCTGAGCAGCTTCAGGTGGACAGAGCCACACAGGAGCTGCCCAGGGCTGCTTATTCTGCTGCCCACGTTGTGCAGTGTGCTGGCTACAGCCAAAAATTGAGGAAAATTGATGTAAAGATGTACTTTGGGGCCTCAGGAAAAGCAGCATGAAGTGCACAGGGCCAGGGGAAGCTCTCCTGCTCCATCTGCACAGTGCTGGGCATCGGTGAAGTAATTGGGTTCATAATTATGGCTTGCTGGGACATGCTGAGGGCAAACATCCAGCAGAAATGTCTTTTTTATTGTTTGGTTGGTTTGGGGAGGTGAAAGGGAGGTTTTGGTGTAGTTTTTTTTTTGGATTGGGGTTTTTTGGTGGTTTTTGGTTGTGTTTGGTTGTGGGGTTTTTTTGTTTGGTTTGTTTTTTAGTTTTTTGTTGTGGTTTTTTTGTGGGGATTTTTTTAGGGTTTTGGGGTTTTTTATGTTGTGTGTGGAGGTGTTTTTTGTTTGTTTTTATTTTTGGCCTTTTTTCCCCTTTTTATTTTGTCTTGCACAATTGTCCCTTGAACCTCTCCAACATGGGTTGTGCTGCTCCGTCAGCCTTTTGGAAGATGTCCTTGAGCGGGAATTAATCATTGACTTGATAGCTGGCAGAAGATGAGATTAAAATAATCTTATGCATTGTGGCACCAGGCAAGGCAGAGGCAAAGGGAATTTCATCTGGAGGACCTGGGGGCTCCATAGCTCTGGGTGGGCATGGACATTGCACATTCCACAGGGAAGACTCCAACTTTTAGGTGACCTGAAAAAGGGCTGATTTAACCCATTGCTGAGCCAGCGGCTCAAAATCTTTGAGTGCAAACACAAAAGGCTGGAGATGGCTGCATTCCACTGCAAACCACAGGCATAGCTCACTCCAAATTTGGGGATTTGCACAGTACAGGAGAGTCTTCTCTCCCTTGCACAAACATTTGATTCTCATGTGACATTAGCAATGTTCTGTCCTTCTGTCAATGGTTTAATACAGCTGTGTGGGCCTGGCACTGTGTTCTTACACCAGAGTGGCTCTGATGCAATTTTGTCTCCTTTTCTTGCAATTTTTTTAAAGCCAGCCACTTCCATACACACCATGTACTTAGGAGGAGGAAAACTGAATTTTCTTACATCATCTATAGGGTTTCTGCCTATAGGGCCTAACACACCTGACTTGGCAAGAAAGAGGGATTTAATCAATAAATAACAGGCTGCCTTCTTTTTTCATCTTTATTTAGGAAAATTGAAATCAAAATCTTTAGATACTTCAAAAATAGTGATTTAAGGTCTCTTAAACTTAGTTGTGTCAAGGAAGAAAGTCAAGTACTCAGGCTACTGCAAATATTTATTTTAGAATTAAAATTAATCCTCCCCTTAGATACAAGCTCTTCCTACCTGAAAAGGCAAGTGCTACTGAAAATAGTGACTCTTTGTTCTTCTTGTTTCTTTGGTCAGTCCAGATGGGTGAGTGTTTTGCCAGGAATGCTCCTGTGTGGCAGCTGAGTCAGGGTACCCCAACACAGGCACTCACGGGCCTGCAGCCAGGCAGGGCTAATGAACTTTGTGCTAATGCCCTTTCCCCCATCTGTCAAAGGTGAGCTGCTGAACTCCAGATTCAGAGCTTCTGACTCCTTCATGTCGTGCATTATGAAAGAAGCAGTGTAAACCAAGTGTTCCTTTCCTTAACCACCCTTTCAAGCAAACAACAAACCTGCTTCCCAGAGCTATTTTCAGTCATGACACCTGGGGCAGGAATGGACAGCCCACAGTCACACACATTGACTCAGTCTTCAAGTGTTTCCCTGCTCAGTGACTTTGCTGTTTGCCACAGCAAACACACTTCCTAATTGGCTTTTAACATATTTGTTGCAAATGGCAGTGCAAGGACCAGCGTGTGGCTGGTCTCAGAGCTGCTGTCAGGATGTGCTGCTTTCCCTCTGCTCCTGCCTCTCTTTGAAGTATTTCCTCTGCTCCTGTATGGCTTGTTCCAGCAGGGCCACGTTCATCCCTTCCACGCAGCTCAATATTCGTGCTTTTACCACAGGATTGGAAGTTTCTGGAGAAAGGAAAACAGAGCAGCTTGGAGACAGAGAGTTCCCTCAGGCAACATTATGACTCAAGCTGGGCAAATAATCATAGCCTGAGAACTTCAGGAGACCAGTCTGGCTGCATCCTGCCACTGATGTGAGCAGCAGGAGCAGCTTAATTCAGTGATGTGCTTTCCCTCTGCCCTGATGGCTACAAAATGCTGGTGACTGACACTGCACTTGCCTTGCACCAGGGAACAGTGCCAGTACCACAAGTGGGTCCATCACTGGGCATTCAAGGACCCCCATCTGTCTGCCATCTGTCTGCTTTGTGGCTGGATGCATTTTGGTTTTCCCTGGCTGAAAAGCAGCAGTGATGGGTCTGAGGTCATTTCTGAACACCCCTGTGCAGAAAGAGGGCTTAGAAGAGGCTCAAAGCTGGCTACTACCAACAGTTCATTGGTGGCATTCAAGTGGCAACATGGAGCTGCACAGAAGGGGCCAAATCTTGGTGACAGAGCCTTGGGGACACAGTCACTATCTCAGTCTGCTCCCCCTCCACTCCTGCAAAATGGGGCCAACTCTCTCCTAGGCTAGGATGACCAAAAGAACAATTTTCAAAAGGAATTTTGCAGCAATGGCTTAGCAGGTCACTCTCCAGAGGCCACGTGAAATGTGGCTTTCCACATGCCACTGAGGACTTTTATGGCATGAATGTGAATGCTTTTTATCAGGTGTGGCCAAGATAACAAAGAATTTGCTTCACCATCCCATGGCTCAGCTCAGATCAGCTCCCCACACAAAGCACCAAGCAGCTGGAACACAGAGCACCCCAGGAAAGGACAACAGGGTGCCCTGCATGACACAGTCTGCCTGCATTCCTCACATGTCTGAGGGCAGGGATAATATATTATTAGAGCCTTTCAAGGATGGCAAAGACCAATCCAGTCGCTTGCAAAGAGGTATTGCTGCAATCTGCCATGTTTGGGATGAAGACAGTCGGTGTGGTGGCTGGCAGTGATGCCAGAAGGCTTTTCAGCATAGGTTTCACAAGCCCAGCAATGTGGCTGAAATGCTTCCTGTTTCTAAAACAATCAGTACCAGAGGACCAGATTTTCACCAAGGCAAGGGTGGCTCTTCTCATGGTCAGCTGGGACAGACAAGCTGCTCCTCCCTTGAATCACATGTGTGATGGAGGAGCTGCATGAGAGGAGCCTTGGTCCAGGCTGCCCTCAGTGACTCAGGGAGCCCCAAAAGAGCTGATGTACCATGAAGAGCAGCAAAGAGCACCAGTTCCCAGAGCATTTACCTTCCCTGTGTTCAGCCTCTCCCAGGACCATGTAGGAAGATCCCACTTGGGCTTGGAATGGCTCCACAAACTCGGTGTCAACACAGACCTGGTACTGAGCTGAGTTGTGCTGCGTGGTGAGAATGGCTTCAGACCGGGCCAGGTCATAGCAGCATAACCTGGGAATGATCAATTTGGGAAGCTCAGCTGTGCAGAAATCCAATTACAACCAAAAAGGGGGTGCTCAGTCAGTAAAGGAAAGGCCTGGCCTGCAAGGAGAGCAGGGTACCCTTCTCACCTGCCAAATGTCCTCAGTGTCTGCCCCTCGGGGACTGAGCTGTTGATCTCCCACGGAAAGTAATAAACACCAGCACTTGGCAGCATCTCACACCACGGCTGACCTGCAGCAAAGCAAAGGCTCTGACTCCAGGCTTCTCCAGTACCTGATGCAAACTGTGCTACTGCCCTTCAATTCCTTCCTTGCCCAAGTTCCACCATCCAGGGGGCTGCAAGAGCTTCACAGCTTCCCTGCTGAGTCCTAATGCAGCTCACTGCACGAGCCAAGCCCAGGGCATCCTGGCACAAAGAGAAGCTGCACAGTCCCACACAACCCAGCATGAACTACAGGCAGCTCACCAGGTCCTCTGGGTCTCCCTCAGGTTATGGATGAGTTGAGAAAGGTTTAGGAGAAAGGTTTAGGAAGTGGGGAGAATGGTGACTGAGCAGTTCAGAGAGCATGGCATAGCCTCAGCTGCTGGGGTGACAGAGCACTATGCAGCAAGACTTCAGGAATGATCCCAAGCCTGTTCCCTTACTGCAACAAAAAAAAAAAAAAAAGTGCTGGCAGTGTCAGATCCTGCAGCTGGAGAACATTAAACTGGATCCAAGCCAGCCGAGTTTCATCAGAAGTCTGGCAGGGTTTAGCAGACAGCAAGGAGTGAGAAGGATTAATGCAAAGGAGAGGCTCTGGTGGGACCTCCTGGGAGTGCCTGCGGTGGAGCAGGGCTGGCACAGGCAAGTCACAGCCACAGCACAGAGCACACAGAAAGGCAGGAATGCAAAGCAGCTTCAGCAAAGTTCCAACAGTCAATGCCATAGCCCGGCTCCTGGCTGTGCCCTGAAGTGGTTTTATTTTGGCATAATTTTCCTTCTGATCTCCCTTGCAGGCTGCCTGTGTTTGGAATGTTTCCATGTCTCATTTACTGCTTTTCTCTCTCTTTTTTTTTTCTTTCTTTTATCCTCTCTGTGGGGCACCCCAAGAGCTGCACAACAGCCCAGGCAGGGACTCCTGCCACTCACACAAGTGGGTCCATCGCTGGGCATTCAAGGACCCCCAACACTGACTACTCAGCAGAGGGGACACTGAGTGACACACGTGCTGTGGCTTTAATGCCTGGTGTCCTCCCCCACCCCATGCATTGCTCACAGGGTTGCAACCTTGCAAAATGCCCCACGGAGGACTCTGTGGGAGGCTGGGGAAACCAGGGCGATCCCGGCTTACCCCATCCCTGCACACGCCTCCCTCTCAGCCTGCGGCCCCACAGTGCCATGCCAGGCTGCGGACACTCAGAAAACCCCTCCGGCAGGGTCCCAACCCACCTCCCGGCCCCCTGCGGCTCCGTCCATCCCCGCCACACCTAACATTCAAACAGCAGCGGCAGTTCTGCACCTCCAGAAGGGCAAAGGCTGTCCTGTACCGCTCGGGTTTTGCTCCCGTATCCCACTGTGCAGCAAGGTGGATCAGCCAGGGATGCAAGGTACTCAGTGTGCATTTAATGCACTTTTTTAACGTACGGAGTCACTTGGGTTGTAAAAGCCATACCTCAATCACCACATACCCTGTGCCCACCCAATGTGCTACCCAATGCATGCGGCAGCTCCACTGCAGGACCCTGCAGAGAGATTTAAGGCAGGCCCAGCCCCAAGCGCAGCCCCTTACACACAGATCCACAGCACTACCCAACACCGTACCTAACGCGTGCACAAACGCAGCCCGCTAACGGCACTTAATGAGCTGTTTATTTAATCAGCCACTCCATGCCGATGCCGGGCGCTCTCCCAGCGCTGCTTCATGCACACACAGCGCGATTCGAGGCACCGCTCCCCGCACACCGAACGCGCGCTCACTGCTCCGCCATGGCCGCCGCGGGAAGGGCGGGCACGGCAGCGGCCCGCCCGCTCGGGAACCACGTGGCGTCGCGGCAGTGACGTCACGCGGGGGCGGGGCCGGCGCAGGGGGGACGGGAAGGACTCGGGATCGGGATTGGGATCGGGATCGGGCACAGCCGCCGCCGCAACCGCCGCGATGTCGGTGAACGCGGACCTGCGGAGGGAGCGCGCCGCCGCCACTTTCCAGCCCGAGCTGCTCACCCACATCCTAGACGGCGGCCCTGAGCGCACCCGCCGCCGCAAGGAGATCGGTGAGGGAGGGCCCGGGCCGCGGGCACCGGGAGACACAGCCCCGGTCAGGGCTCGGAGAGGATGCGGGGTGGGGAGACCCAGGGAGAGCGGGATACAGGGCGGGGATAGCGGGGTGAGGAGCCATGGAGTTGTGAGGGGGTCGTGGGTCGGGAGAGGGTGTGGAGGAGCTTTTGTGGAGAGGGGAGACGCCAAGGAGGGCAGAAAGCTGTGAGGAGAGGGTTGGCAGGTACAGAGACAGTAAAGGGGGGGTTAGAGAGGAACCGGAGCTGTGTTACGTCCCTGGTCCCTCTCCTCCTCAGAAAGGACATAGGGTGGCCCTGATAGAGCGGTGTCCTTTTACTACTCTGTTTCCCCTTCCTCCAGAGGCTCAGAGGCCGCTTCTCATGGGCTCCGTCCCCTCCTTTTTCCTTCCTAGCATGCTCTTGCCCAACAGTACAAATGTCATCTGTTTGTCAACCGGCGCGATGTGGTTATGAGAGATTAATGAGCTACTTCCAGGCTCTTCCCTGGGCTGGGACTGTCAGAGTTGTTGTGAAACTTGGCTGCCAAAGGGGGGACACAGAAAGTCTGTGCTCTCTGGGCACCTTGTTTTCCACTTGGCACAGGGGGAATAATAACCCTTGTTATTCCTGTTATTATTGCCCTTCTGCTGGAGCTGCGTGGGGTTCAGAGTTCACAGGGCTGCCTCAGCCTCTGGGGCTGTTGCTGAGGGACCCGCTGGTCTTACATCAGTGAATTGCCCTCCTGCCAAGTCCAGAGAGCTTTGAACTGTGAATGGGGTTTATGTGTGGAATGAGATTGCCAGCAGCTCTCAGAGAGCTTTGATTTCATTCTCATTTCGTTAACCTCTCATTTTATTTTCACTTTTTTGATACCCATGCCTTGAGGTAGAGCAGGTAAAATGCTGGGTCGTTGCTCACTCCCTGCTGAGGTTTGTGGAAACTGAGTTTGTTTTCCTCTCCTATTCTGTCCCCAGAGGCCTTAGTTCTGAATGACCCCGACTTCCAGCACGAGGATTTGAATTTCCTGTCCCGTAGCCAGCGCTATGAGCAAGCCATCAGGAAGAGCTCCTTGATGGTGATGAAGCTAAGGGAATATGGAATTGCAGATCCCGAGGAGATCTACTGGTTTAAAAGGTACCCAAAAAGATCCAGAGTTTGCTTCTTGTACTTCAGTCATCACCAAGGATGCTAGGGTTGTGCTTTTTTCCTGTGTTTGTTGTCTAAAGGAAGCTCAAGACCTGTATAAAAGCCCACTTGAGTCTGGCTTCAGTGAATTTCAGATGAAACCCTGAATTCCTTAATGGTGGTTTTTCTTAGGTTTTTTTTTTTTTTTTTAAGAGAAATGCCACATTAACAATGATATGCTCTTTTGTATGTGTGGTGCAGAAACTAAAAAACAGAACTTAAAGTCAGATTTTTTTTGTCCCGAAAGGAATAAAAAAATCATACTGAATTACTTTGAATCTGAATAGATCTGATGAGTTTGCAGCTTCTAATGAAATCTCTAAAAGCTGATTACTTCACTTTGCACTTAGACCCAATAAAGTCACATTGCAGAGATACTTGAAACTATTCCAAGATGGTTTATAAGTTCTTGTGTATCACTGTCTGCTCTGGCTCCCTCCTCTAAGCTCCAGAGGTTCTCTTTGACCCAGAGGCTTTTTGTTGTACCTGACCTTTGGTTTATCTGATAGCACCACCTTTGGATCAAGTTAATGAAAATAAGATTGCCTTTACATGTGGGTTTTCATTCCTTCCAGAAGAAATTAGAACTCAGTTCCTGATTTTGATGTATTTCTTCCCTTAATTCTGTTAAACTCTTTCTGATTTAATCAAACAGAAAGTGATAACAGAGAAGTTACACAGATCCAGAAATCTCTCATAATCCCATGGATATATACTCTGGCAGATTAAATAATGAGCCACAAGCCCCCTGTGACTGGTTTTGTGGAAAAGCTGTCATGGGCCCCAGGGCATGACCCCAGGCACTAGGAAAATGAAGTTATCTTGTCCACTGTGGTTTTACTTTGAGAGAAAATGGTCTGCACTGACCTGTGTCATCAAAGTTCTCATGGAAGTCATGTAAATAATTTAAAAATCATCATTGGTGGACAGTGATAACAGGGAACAAGCTCAGTGACAGTAGAGGTTATTCAGGTGCTGCACAGCCAAAGTTAATAATTTTTTTTCCAACACAGGGTTTATTGAAAGTGATGGGGAAGTTTCTTCATTTATTTATTTGTTTCTACAGACAAAATTCAGCAAAGTCTACCCAATCTATCAGATGGAAAATTTTAACAAATTTTCTGTCTTTTTGTACCATTATTAAGTGACAGTATTATATGAAAACAGACTTTTCTGAAGTAGTCAAATGAGAGATTCTAGTTTTGTCTTTCCATAAGCTCACTTTGGATTCAGCAATTCCTAAGTGAATGAAAGTGTAATAAATATTTCATACAGATACCAGCTAGTACCTCCATATCTAACATGGCATAAATGGTCAGGTGTGACTAGTCAGAATTCACAGTCCAAAACCAACAGAAACAATAAAAAAGGCTTACTTTTTTCCAAGGTAAAATCTAATTGCCACCATTTAAGATTTCAAAATATAATTGCAGTTACTGCAGACTGATTGTATTTGCCATTTTTTATTTATTTTATATACCATATTTCTTCTGTAATCATGTGTGACAGAATGAAGAGCAGTGCATAAACTTCTTGCCTACAGGTGAAGTGTTTGCTCTAAGAACTGTACACTATTGATATTCTGAAATGACTTCTTTACTATAATCTCTGGTGTTGGCAAGGGAGGATGTGGGCTTGCTGCTGCTTAAAAATTTGATTAAATGAAAGGATTATTTTTTTCATCCTTTGATTTCATTTGCATTTTAACATCTGTCCCCACTTTCCCACCTGCTGAGTGGTAAAGATTTTTTAGATTTGGTGAACTGCACCCAACTGACAAAATTATGTTTATTTCTATCCCATATCCAAACATGCTAATTGGTGCTAACTGGAAATTACTTCATTAGTGCAAAAGGTGACCTGGAGAAAGTGGTTTGGGCTTATTCATTTTTCCAAACTGAAAACTGAATGGATATGGTGTTGCAACATGCCTCAAAAGAAGTTTATGAAAAAGACTGACATCCTTGGTTCAGATGTCAAGTTGTATTTATTGTGATTGACATTTCTACTTCTGGAAGCTTAAGAAATTTTGTCAGTTATCCCCAAAAGGCAGGGACAGATTTACATATGCAATTTTAAAGAATTTTTTTTTCCTGTAGCTTTCCTAAAGTGCCAGAACACCTCTAGGTAGCTTTGCACATGACTCACCAACTTTATAGCTTGATTTATGAGTAGGTGAGGAGAAATGCTGCTTCCTTCACTGCCCTGAAGATATACTTAAACAATTGCTGCTGCTGCTGTGACATGTTCAAGTGAATGCTCCTCCTTCCTGTTTCCAAAGGGCTTTGTTGGACTCCAGATCATAAGAGGATCTATTAAATATACTTAATTGCTTTTCATGCAGTAATTCTTCTATGTCAACACTGCAGTTGCAGCTGTTGTGACTACAGCTTTGAAGGCCATCAGCCAAACAATGCCAATATTTCAGATTTCTTTTACAGTCTAACTGCTGCAAAATGTAAGTCAGCATGAAAAATGGGAAATGTTTCTGGTGTAATGCTCCAACGCTCTTGGAAGAGAGAGAGCTGCTCAGTTTTAATTCACCTCCAACTTTAATTAACTTTCCTTGAGGAAAATGGGATTAAACAAAGAAGTGAAAAGCAGTTGAGACAAACTGGGTCATGGAAGAAGAGAAGATCTGAGAGCTGCTGGTCACCAGATGATTCCTGTGTTCATAAGCATTGCATGAATGTGCACTTTCCCTGTTGGAATTTGTTCTTACATCTCTGAATTAGGACCTTTGAGCAAACCAAGGCAGAAAAACTCTACTATGGGCACTACTAAATTAATGCAGAGTGAATGAGTCTGGCTTAATCTCACTTTGATAGAGCTGGAACAGGAGTTTATTGCCAGAACAGTTGTTAGCTCTGAAGCCCAGTTAGCACAGGTCAAACACAGCTCTTGCTCCTTCTCCCCTGGGATGACCCTTCATGCTCATCCTTGAAAGAGTAACTTCAGGAACTGCCCAAAGCAGCAAAGTTTGCACACAGACTGATGTAAAGTAAAGGTCCCTGTTCTGTGACCCAGTTCTGCAGCCTGAGGATGGCTTTGGAGCCTCTGAACACCCAGCTTTGCTTCTGTCATCCTCTGTCCTGAGCCAGTGACACACCTGTCACATAAGTGCCTTTTGCTGTGTGGGTGGCACTGGTTTCTGTGCAATCTGGGAAGCTCTGTATTGCCAAAGCACATTTTACACCCTGCCTTCTCCCAGAAGTGCTCTTGGAGCTGCAGGCTCGTTGTGACACCGGTGGTTGTAGCAAGGGTGACCTCAGAGCAGCTGGGCATTGATCAGGTGGTCACTGCCACCATCAGTGTTTGAACTGTTGCACAGAGCAGAGAGCAGAATTGGAGAACAGCCAATCCAGGTGCTGGGAGTGATGAAATTGGAATGGAAAGCAGTAAAGAGTTCAGAGAAAGAAACAGAAGGGAAGAAAACCTGTTGTTCCTCCCTTCACAGCTGGTACCTCTTCTGTTTGCCCTGTGTTTGAGGAAAACAGGATTCTCTCTCATTGCCATTCAAGGTGTTAAAAGGCACATTAAGGAAATCCTAAATCTTCAGTGTGGAGTATGCAGAGAAGAACAGTTTCTGCTGTAATTTAATTTTCAGCTTAGTTAATGCAAGAAGCTGTTAAAACCCTGCACAATTGGCTACAGAAACATCATGACCATGACACAGGGCTGTTAAAGCATCTGCTTGCAGAATGTCTGTTGTCTTGCTCCTGTCAGAGAAGGTAATAGTAATCATTAGATATCTGGCACTTCTGATTAAACTTAAACTTAGTTAATGCAAGAAGCTGTTAAAATGCTGCATGATTTGCTACAGAAGCATCATGACCTCCTGACACAGGGCTGTTAAAGCATCCACTTGCAGAATGTCTTGTCTTCCTCCTGTCAGAGAAGGTAATAGTAATCATTAGATATCTGGCACTTGTGATTAATCTTCCTCATAGGCAGTGAAAGTTGCTGGTGTGACCTTTCAGAAGATTGCTGAGATGTTTCCTGGAACATTACCTTCAAAGAAGCAGTGTCTGACCTGATTTTTTCTAACAGCAAAGCATAAGCTGCACATTTTTCTCAAGATCTTTCAATGAGTGCTGAAAATATGCAAAGACCCATTCAAGCTCTTCCCAAGCCTTTAAACTTCATGTTTCAAGGTCAGCACTCATTTTCTCCCTGCAGATTTGTCTTTTTTGGGCCCAGGGAGTATGTGCACAATAATTGTGCTGCAGGCACTGAGGGAGAAAAGGCTGCTTCTATAGGTCCTGGGCTAAAAGAATGACCTACTTAGAAAACCACAAGAGTGTTAAAAAGTTCTGTCTTGATGTCCTTGCAGTATTTTTAAGCCCTTGGTCACCCTGAAAACATCAGCTTTGGTAACTGCTGCTGTAGGCAGGAGTATTTTTGGTGAAAGAACTGTGTGCCTCAATTCCAGGAACTTCAGACACTGTACCTACACCCACACCAGCTTAAAGCACAGTTTAATCACCAGCATTAGATTACTTGATTATAATAGTTTAGATAGATGTTTTAATTGAGAATGTGCTTTGCCTGGCATTGTGGCTACTAGATGATTACAGTTTTCTTTCATGAAATAACTTCTGCTTTGGTGAAGCTCTCCCAAAATGCCTGATTTTTCTTTCCATTCCCTCCAGCACTAGACTGTAATGGTAATTTTAATTGAAGGTGAGTTCCAGATCTCACAACTGATAGAAGCAGCTGCAGGCAATAAAGAGCTGGTCCAAAAAGAGCTCAGTCATCAAAGAAACCTTTTCATTTTTAATACATATTTCTTCTAACTAATAATGCCCTAGTTGTAGGCTACCAGCAGCAGTGGGATTTATTCCCACAAAGCCTGAGAGATGGAGGAGAAAATATTTTGGTTTTCATGTCCTTAGTTTCAAGTTGCTCATGAACCTTTGTAGAATAATATTTTTTCCAGTTACATAGCAACAGCAGGATTCATGGGGTGAAGAAAATACCATCTGAGTCCCCATTAGCATTGCTTCTGATGCCTCCACATTTGGAGGTTGCTTGTGGGACAAAAAAAAAAAAAAGGTTTAATGAGGCAGAGATTATTTATCTTATGCTCCAACTGGGGAAAAGCCTTTCAGGTTCATGCTAACAGTAAGACTGAGATCCAGATCCCTCTATTTCTCTCCTGTAGAACATGCTTGGGCAATTTTCCTGAACCTTTGGGTCTCCACTTCAGCATGTTTCACAAAACCATAGAGACCCAAACGTCTGCTGCTCAGAAGGAGAAGTGGCTGCCCCTGGTCCGTGGAGTCAAGATAATTGGCACCTACGCCCAAACCGAGATGGGACATGGTTAGTTCCCTGCAGGGATCACTGGGTAACCTCTGCTCTCACTCCACTGGGTAATTCTTCATCTTCCCTGGGTCAGTCCAAAAGGGGAAAGGTAAAGCTCCTCAGTTAATGGTGGATGTCTGTAGCCAGGCAGCCGCCTCATTTCACATCCTGACAATGCCAGGATTCCTTTTGGTCTTTTCCAGAATGCACCTCTTAGCTGATCGTTGCATGGGTAGTTGTTAGCTTTGTTTTGAAATGAGGAGGTTGTTCTAAGCCCTGAGAATCTGAATTTCACTTGAGCCAGTTGACTGTGTCAATGAGCAGTGCTGTGGTTTTTGCTTTTGCCTGATTTTGGGACGTGTATGGCAGAGCCCTCAGTGCATGGCTGGCCTGCACAAACAGGTCAGGAGCATTCCTGCAGGAGCAGTGGAGCACGGGGAGATTGTGAGTTCTGGTTGAAAGTCAGGTATGCTTTGCCCCAGGCACTTCTCTTCCAGATGTACAGCTTCCTGGCAAGGTCTTGTTTACAAAAAGAAAAAAACCATCCTATTCCTGCTGCTGTTGAAAGCAACTTTCACTGCTTCAAATGGAAAAACATTTAATGGATCAAAAACCAGTCTCTTGGCCCAGAACCTGGAATTATGGCTGTTAAATACCAGCAAGAATAGTTAACAAACAGAGACTCCAGTGCTTGTGCTGGCATCTGAAGTGGGAAAGTCTGAAGTGTCAAGTCTGGACACTGCTGGATGGCAGTGGCAGCTGCCTGGTTGCTCAGTTACAGCTGCTGAAACGTTTGTGGAAGGCTCAGTAGAAGAACCCTGTCCTCTGTCCTGCTCAACAAACCCAGCTGAACCCCAGAAGCTGAGGGAGAACTGAATGGCGACAATCAGTGCCTGCTGGCCTTATTTGCTTTCTCACACCAGCTGCTTGAAATCAGTCCCATCCACACTGCAGTGATTGGTTTTACTCCTGATTTCACATTAGATCATTGCACTTTCTTGCCTGGTGATGGTTGATTTCCTTGTAGTTCTCTTGTTGTTTCATGGTTAAATTCGTATTTTGACACTAAATGGAATACAGTGAAATGGATATGCTCTCTGTGCTGAATAATGAAAAAATGCAAACATTTGGCATTCCTGCTGTGAATGTTGAGTAGCTGATATTCCATCAGTGAAGCTGCTGCAGTAATTGTCACTGAGCTTTGCTTAATTTAATCCTGATGTTTAAAATCTGGTGATGGGGAAGCAGAGCTCAGGATTATTGAATTGAACTCTGGCCTGGAGGGGTAGTTACTCAGTTTTCTTTTGGTGACTATATGTGTGATAGCCTGTGTTGATTTTAACCTCTTTCATAGTGAAGAAGTCTCTTTGTCTCTCAAAAAAAAAAAAAAAAATCAAAGAAAGAAAAGACACAAATAGCACGGGGCAGAAAATGAAACAAGTGAAAATCCTGTGCTGTTTCTATCTGGTTTATAACTACTGCTGATAAATAAGGATTTTCTTTTTTTTTTTTTCTTTTTTTTGTCACTCTTTGGCTGTCAGCTGTAGCTGTTCAGGACTTCTCACCAGTATTGAACTCATTAAAATCTGGTATTCCTGGTAGGCCATCAGTCACTGTGCAGTCAGAAAGCTTAGAAAACCATACTGCTGGGTTTATTAGATAGTTGAATTTATTTATAGGAGTCTGAGAATATCAAAAAACAATTCTCAGGAAGGCCTAGGGACAGAACCAGTTCATATTAATGTGTATTTAGAGGACCCAAGGATGCATTGTTATCACTTTGCTAAGAATATCAGATGAGTTTGAGCCAAGCTCAGACCAGTGCTCTTATATGATGCATATAATTTAAATATTTATATATATATATATATTCCTGTTAAAGTAAAATTAAATTTATTTCATACATAAAGGAGCCAGATGAAGGTACTTGTCCTCAATCTATCACCACCATTTTAATACTCAAAGCTGCCAATATTTTAAGATTGAATGATTAATTAATTCTTTTTATTGAAAAGCTTAATAGACCACTTAATTACCTCACAGTGGTGCTTGACAGAACATGGAGAAAAAGTAATTCTACTGCAATATGTTTAATTGGAGATAATTTGTGCTGGTGATTTACAAATTGAAAAATGTTGGCTTTCTTCCCAAGTTGTTCATGTGTAACTTTGACTTACACATACAGAGCACTGTCCTTTTAAGAAAGTTCTTTAAAATAGCTGAAGTTGAAGGGAGTTGATTTGAAATGCCATGTACACTAATTGTGTGTGATATTTCATTTTTAAAAATCAGAGTAAATAGTACAGTCAGTTAGGATTTGTCTTTTTTTAAAAAGTAACATTTGTTGAAAATCCAGCTTGTTTAGCTGAATAAACTGGGACTTCCACAAGATTCTACCTTCAAAACATGTAATTAAAAAAAAAAAAAAGTAGACTTTCTGTATTTGGTTGAAAGCACACTGCATTCAGCCACATCACATCTCCAGCAAACTGACTTTCTCAGCTGACTGCCTCAGCCCACTGAACTTAGGGATGCTCTGATGTTCAAACCAGAAGGTCTGGTCCATCTTTTGGTTTGGATTTTTTTTTAATTCATCTTAGTGCATCAAAAATAGGGGAATGCTGCAGATGCACTTTCTGCAAGATTACAGAGAAATGCCTTGCAGCATGTTTATTTCAAAGTGAGTGCAATTTCTTATTCCTCAGCCTGAGAAAAGGACAGTGCTCTGCCTCTCTGAAATACACTTGCTGAATTCTGATTGACACGTGAATCATTTTTTTTTTCCTTTTTGTCTCTTCCTGAATCTCCACCACGAATCCTCATGCTTGCTTCCCTCCCATAACATTCCCTTCACGCTCCCATCCCGTGACAATTCTTCCCAGCTTTGTTCACCGCGGACGGCCTGAGCCTCTGGACCTTCACCTGGGCATGTTCCTCCCCACCCTCCTCACCCAGGCCACCCCAGAGCAGCAGGATCGCTTCTTCATGCCTGCCTGGAACCTGGAGATCATTGGCACTTATGCCCAGACTGAGATGGGCCATGGTACAGTACCCTCAGTAAATGCTCTTTCTGACAATGCCTTTGTGTGCAGAGGATTCCCCTGCCTGCTAGAGCAGTGTGTGTGTGTGCCCTGCAGTTTTACACAGCCTGCTGTGCTTGTAGGGAAAGGTGGGGAGCCTCTGCAAGGGTTAATAGAGCATTTGCCATGTGCTGCTTCCCTCTTCCTCTGAAGGGAGGGTTGGGTGTGTGTGGCTCTGTAAGGAATGGCTCCTTGTGCCATTCAAACCAGTGTCATCACTGCCCAGCACTGGTGCTGCCAGTTTGGGGGCATCTGTTCATTTGTTGTTCTTTCCATTGGAGTTCTGCTTTGCTCTGATTCATGTTCAGAGTAAAAACAAAAGGACAGAGCTTTGAGGTGGTGAAAGAGATGCCAAAAAATTAAGAGTTGCTTGTTCACCTCAGGATTAACCTTGGTTCCAATGCTCATGTTCTGTGGGGAGCTTTTTCCCCTTAGTTCACTCCCATGTGTTCTTTTTAACTGACTGTGAAATGTGTTGGGCTTTTTGAGTTCTCTGTCTCATGTTGACTTTGTTTTTCATTGCTATTCCTTCGCTTCCAAGCTTTGAAATGGATTTTGATAACTCCAGCAGTATTGTGATTGCAACACTTCTAATTCAAGTTTCAAAGGGAGGATATTCTGCCTTGGGAAACTTTAATTTTGGTCATCTCAGAGTTGCAAATGAGAATTATTTTCTAAACATGAGCAGGATTCACCTTTGTGTTGAAGGGAAATGTAGAGACTGTGTGAAGCATAAAGTAACTGCAAGTCTGAGGAGAATCTCTTGGAAGTAGTGAGGTTTGAAGATCCTTTGCCAGCAGAGTGAGTCTGTGTTGAGCTGCCTATGGAAATGTGCCATTGCCTCCATGCTTTGGGAACGTGGCTGCTGCAAGGTGATCTCCTTTTTCCTGCTGGAGCTCTTGTCCTGCCCTGCCAGTCCAGACTCTCAGCAGTGTTCACAGCTTGTCTGGTTTGAGCAAGCAGGCCTGGGGGTTTTGGGAGCTTTTAAAGCATTCAGGGGCAGTGCCACTGCTCTGAGAGGTGTGTGGGAAGTGAAGCAGTGAGGGCAGAAGACAAAGACTGTTCCTGGAATTATCTCCATCTTTATGTAGTCTCTTCATCTACCTGCATCAGCACCTGGCATACACATGCCATTACTTGTTCTTTTGGAGCTATGGATGGTCTCTTCTGGGAGATCAGCTCCATCAAGTGAGGAGAATGTAAGCTTGATGAGGGGATGGGCACTGTTTATTTCGTCTTGTGGCTGAGAACTGGATGGTTTTATTCTGCATTTTAGTGAAATTCAGGTGATTGTGTTCCTGTGGAACATTTTGAATGAGGAAGGGCTTCTGGTGTGTGATAGCAGAAAGGTGTCAGATTGGAGGTGCTTGGAAAACCAGTCTTAGACCACTGGGGAAAAAAATCAATGTTTTCTGAGAATTGGCGGTCCCAGAATATGGTCTGACCCTCACTTGTTCTTTCTTAATTTGTTGCTCTTTAGCTTTTTATACATATAGCCTAAAAGCAAAATTAAAATTCAAACATTACTACTGGAGTTCCACTTTCCATTGCCCAGTTCTGTCCTTATCTCTGTTTTGTGACTGACTTCCTGCCAAAACACTGTGTTTGCTTGTTTCCAGGGACTCATCTCAGGGGCCTGGAAACAACAGCCACTTATGACCCCTCTACACAGGAGTTCATCCTCAACAGCCCCACTGTCACCTCCATTAAGTGGTGGCCAGGTGGACGTAAGTGTGTCTAAATCTGGAAGGTGTATGGAGAAAGGGAGGTGATGCTGTGTGTGTTATATCTGCAGAGTGATAGCTGAAAGTTGATCCAAAGAGTTGGCTGAAATCCAGTCACTCTTGCATAACAAGCAGACTTAGCAGAGCCTGCTAAACATTGTGTGCTCTGGACTGTTGCTCAGAGCCATTCACACTGTGGATTTGGTGTAATTTTTGATTGCTTCTATGATGGATGTGCTAAGGACTCAGTGTTTTATAGTCAAGAAAATTGTGTTGTTCAACTTCCATTGACTTGAGCAACATTTTGTCACGGATCTGTACAATTGGGGTGACATCCAGTGGGGTCAATCTGGTTTTCTGGAGCATGATATAATGAGGTTATCTCAGAAGAAAGACTCAGTGTGTGAGTGTGTCTGGCTGTGTTTCTGTGCTGAGCCCTGCTCCCGTTGCAGTTGGGAAGACGTCGAACCACGCCATCGTCCTGGCTCAGCTCTACACCCAGGGCCAGTGCAAAGGCCTGCACGCCTTCATTGTCCCCATCCGGCAGCTGGGCACACATGAACCTCTGCCAGGTACAGGTTCACACTCAGGGAGTGCATTGCACATTACATCTCTTTCTCTCTCACTGTATACAGTGTTTGTTAAACTTCCTGCTGTGTTTGTAAAGTCCGTGGCTTATTTCGTTGGCTGAATTCAGCTGATAGATCACAGGGCTTAAATGAGTCTTTCTTACAACTGAACTACCACTAAATCATCTTTCCTACCTTCAATGTGAAGTTTAGTTTGGGATTTCAATGTGAAGTTTAGTTTGGGATTTGATTTTGCCCCAGTGAAGTTTAATTTGGGATTTGATTCTGCCCCAGTGAAGTTTAGTTTGGGATTTGATTCTGCCCCAGTGAAGTTTAATTTGGGATTTGATTCTGCCCCAGTGAAGTTTAGTTTGGGATTTGATTCTGCCCCAGTGAAGTTTAGTTTGGGATTTGATTCTGCCCCAGTGAAGTTTAATTTGGGATTTGATTCTGCCCCAGTGAAGTTTAGTTTGGGATTTGATTCTGCCCCAGTGAAGTTTAGTTTGGGATTTGATTCTGCCCCAGTGAAGTTTAGTTTGGGATTTGATTCTGCCCCAGTGAAGTTTAATTTGGGATTTGATTCTGCCCCAGTGAAGTTTAGTTTGGGATTTGATTCTGCCCCAGTGAAGTTTAGTTTGGGATTTGATTCTGCCCCAGTGAAGTTTAATTTGGGATTTGATTCTGCCCCAGTGAAGTTTAGTTTGGGATTTGATTCTGCCCCAGTGTGTCCCAGCTATGCATTCCACAATTCTGCTTTCTGATAGGGGAAGAAGAGCTTTCATCACTCTTTAGCTGGAAATGAGCTGGATGAAGTTTACAGACAGCTCATGCAGTGAGTGGATAGTGGGGCTGCGTGGAAGTTATGGAGATTCCCATGTTTTGATATCCAGTTGTTGTGGTTCAACTCATCAGGCAGCTGAACACATACATCCCTCCACACAGAGGGATGGGGGAAAGAGTTGTGAAAAAGGTAAAAGTTGTAGGCTGAGATAAAGACAATTTAATAGGACAGAAAAAGAAGGGAAATCAACAATAATAACAGCAGCAACAACAACAATATTAATAGTAGAATATGCGGAGCAGGTGGTCACTGTGTGATTGCTCAGCAGCAGCTGACTGATGCCAAGCCAGTCCCTGAGCAGAGAGCTGTCATTCCCCCCAGCTGGCTTCACCCATTTATATTGTTGAGCATGATGCCACATGGTGGGGGATATCAGCTGTCCTGGCTGTGTCACCTGCCACCCTCTTGTGTCCCCCCAGCCTCACACTGTTGGGGCAGTGTGGAAATTGAAAAGTCCTTGGTCTGATGCGAATGCTACTCAGGCACAACTGAACCAACAGTGTGTTATCAACATTGTTCTTGTGCTGAATCCAGAACACAGTACTGTACCAGCCACTGGGAAGATAATTTCACTCTATCTCAGCCAAAACCAGGACACCACTTTTCCATCAAAAAGATTAAAGTCCCTGGTAACTCTTACTCATAACACTGCTAGGACTTGCTAGAAAACAAACCAATCTCCTTATGGGAGAAGGCTTGAACCAAACTCTTGTGTGCTGTTTGGTGTTTATTTCTTAATGCAAGTGGCTTTTTCTGTGGCAGGCATCACAGTGGGTGACATTGGCCCCAAGTTTGGCTATGATGAAATGGATAATGGCTACCTGAAAATGGACAACTTCCGAATTCCTCGGGAGAACATGCTGATGAAATATGCCCAGGTAAAGCAGCGAGCTTCAGCATCTGCTGTTAGAAATGGGCCTGCTGAATGCTCCTGTGAGCTTGAGTACTGCACCAAAAGGGTTGTGGGTGGCTGCTTGATGAGTTTTGAGTATGAACATGTAAAAGGAAGGAAACTCCATAAATCACCAGGCTGTATTTTTTTTAATCTTTTATTTTTTGACAGGTTGAACCAGATGGCACCTATGTGAAACCAGTCAGTGACAAGCTGACCTATGGGACCATGGTGTTCATCCGTTCCCTCATCGTGGGTGACTCTGCTCGCTCGCTGTCCCGGGCCTGCACCATCGCCATCCGCTACAGCGCCGTCAGACACCAGTCTGAGCTGAAGCCAGGGTGAGGGCAGGAGACCCAGAGCAGCCAAACTGCTGAGGGAAAATTCTGAACTGCTGGCAGGAATGGGGGCTGTGGCTGATACTTGCTTTGGCATTCAGTATGGTTTCAAAACAGTGTTTGTCCTGGGGAGTGTGTAATCTTTCGTTCTTGGAATGTCCTCCCCTGCCAGAGGCTTTTGCTGGATGGTGCTAGAGAGTCTGACTTGATGTGGATGGTGAACTTAGTTAGAGTAGGGATAAATGGGATTTCTGCAGCAGGCTGTTACCACTGACATGCTGACTCATCTGTATTTTGCTCCAGGGAGCCAGAACCCCAGATCCTGGATTATCAGACCCAGCAATACAAACTCTTTCCTCTCCTGGCAACAGCATACGCCTTCCATTTTGTGGGAGCCTACATAAAGGACACCTATCATCGTATCAATGGGGACATCAGCAAGGGGGACCTCAGTGAGCTGCCAGAGGTACTGTGTCCTCTGGAAACCAGTGTGTTGGTTGAATTTGTGTGAGGTTTCTTCACAGCTTGGAAAAAGAGTCATTGAACCTTTTTGGCTTTCACTCATGAGATGTCTTCTACTTCTGTAGTTTCAGAGGCCCCACAGTCCAGAATATGCTGGTGACATTTATTTGCTCTATTAATTTAGCACTTTATAAAAAACAGGGAGTAATGCACAGTGAGAAAGCTACTGGGAATATATTTTTATTCAAAAGGTGCATTTCCAGGAATGATGGAGTACTGTTTGGGAGTTAGGACTGGTCTTGTGCTTGTGCTGTAACTTCTTCCAGGTGCCTAGGGTAGAATAGGCTTGTTGATCAAAGTGTCAGTACTATACTGAGGGGTTAAGGTTGTAAAATGTTAATTTTCTATCAGGGTTTGTGACAATGGGCAGTCGAAAACAGTCTTGTACATAATATGTGTAGGGGCAGAAGGGTTAAAGACTTAAAATAAGTCTTTCCATGTACAAGGGTTTTCATATAAATATTTGGCTCAGGAAAGACTTCCTTCAAGGAAAACAAGAACGGTGTTGACTTCACTTTCCTTTTTCTGGGAGCTGCAGTCCTTAACATGTATGTGTGCAAGCTAAGAGTGGAAAATGAAGCTGGCTTTGCTGTTTGCCCTCAGCTGCACGCCCTGACAGCGGGGCTGAAGGCGTTCACCTCCTGGACTGCCAATGCTGGCATTGAGGAGTGTCGGATGGCGTGCGGCGGGCACGGCTACTCCCGCTGCAGTGGCATTCCTGACATCTATGTCACCTTCACCCCGTCCTGCACCTACGAGGGGGAGAACACTGTCATGATGCTGCAGACTGCCAGGTAGGGGAACTCTGCACAGGCATGTTCCAGCCTCTCTTCACAGAATCACAGAAATTCTAGGTTGGAAGAGACCTTTAAGATCATCGAGTCCAACCCATGTTTTAACACCTCAACTAGATCATGGCACCAAGTGCCACATCCAGTCTTTTTTTATACTCTTCGAGGGATGGTGACTCTACCACCTCCCTGGGTAGATGATTCCAGTATTTGACCACTCTTTCTGTAAAATACTTCCTCCTTAATTCTAGCCTGTATCTCCCTTGGTGCAGCTTGAGACTGGTCCTTGTGGCTGGAGTTGGTACCAAAAGGGTTAATTGGATTTCTGCTATGTCTATGTAACTTTGATCAGAGAAACAGAATCCCAGCAAGGACACTTGGGAGATAAGGGGGAGACACCTGGCTTAGGAATGCAGCTACAGCCAAAACAAGGACTCAATCTGGGAACGTGGGGAAGGTTTTATGGTAATGAGTTAATTATAATATGCATGTAGTGACTGTATGTAAGCAACACACTTGTGAAAAATCACATGCACACAAGTAGGAGTTATCCCCACGCAACCAGACACCTGCAATAAATTATGCCCTCTTAACACTAAATTGGTGTTGAGGAGTCTTTTATTTGCAGTGAATTTGGTGACAAAGTAATGAGCAGAAGTGTCTGTATTAGCACAAAAGTGGTGTCATGTTTCTGTCCCCTGCCCCATTTTTGACAGATAAACTTTCTGGCCTGAGCCTCAGTGAGATGACTTTTGTCCATTCAAACAGCTCATGAGAAAGAGCTGCTGCCATCTGCTGTCTCTCTTTTCAGGTTCCTTATGAAAAGCTACACCCAGGTGACCTCTGGCCAGCAGGTCAGTGGCATGGTGTCCTACCTGAACGACCTCTCCAGGCAGCGCATCCAGCCCCAGCACGTGGCTGCCAGGACTGTCACCGTGAGGATCAATGACCCCACCAGCTTGGTGGAGGCCTACAAGTCACGTGCTGCCCGGTGAGCTCACACTGGCTGGGCTGAGCCAAGAAAAACTGGGTGAGGTGGTGGTGATGCATGGCCCTGTTTGTGCTGGGTTCTCGAGGTGTGGCTGGCAAAGCTTTGATCTGTGTGTTGCTTTCAGGAAGTGACACACTTTACTGGGTTGGGGTCAGGGTTAAGGGCTTTGAGGTTGCTCACAGCCTGCCCATAGCCTGGTTACTCTGCTCCTCAATCCTTTGGGATGTATCTTTTTCTTATTTATGTATAAAGTATATTCAAACTTACAAATACCAAACTACTCAGAGATCTCTCTGGAGAGAAACAGTCCTGATATTAAAGTTCATTGTGAGGGAAGTGGGAGAGTAGAACAGACACCTGTTTGTGAGTAGGTATTGAAGCACCACATGTGTGCTGTCAGAAGTCCTCTTACCCCTCTGTAGCTGTATTGTAGCTGCAGCAGTGATTACTGGTGTTATAGAGGCACAACTTGTCACTCCAGTCACTGTCTTTGGCACATGAGAAGAATTCTGAGCTCATGTGCCGTGACTGACATGTGTGAATTCAGTGTATGTCATCCTGTTAATGTGGTGTTATTATTTAAACTGTTTTTCTTCCTCATGTGAAACAGGCTTGTAGAATCTGCAGCAAAGAATCTGCAAGCTGAGCTGGCCCACAGAAAGAGCAAGGAGGACGCCTGGAACAGAACTTCTGTTGATCTTGTGCGGGCATCAGAGGTCAGTGATGTGCCTGCTAAAGAACCATGCTGTGAGAGCTGCTGATGTTTCTGTATCCCTGACTGAGCCTGTTTGGTTCCTGCAGGCCCACTGTCACTACGTGGTGGTGAAGCTGTTCACAGCCAAGCTGGCTGAGGTGGGTGACGCCGCCGTGCGCGCCGTGCTGACCGAGCTGTGCCTCCTCTACGCCCTGTTCGGCATCAGCAGGAACGCAGGAGACTTCCTGCAGGTTGGTGCCTTCCTCCAGCACTCCAGATCTCTGAAGCCAGCTTCACTGCTTGCAAATGTGCTTTAAATGCCAAGCTGGGTGGATGGTAGAGGTGTAGGGTCATTAGCAGTGCCAGCCTGCTGGAAGGCTCTTGTAGGTTTCCCTTGTCATAAATGGAAACCAGGCATGTGCCAGGGTTTAGCTGAAATGGTTTCCAGTTGGTGACCAGGTGCTATGTGTTAAAAACCAAGGAATTAATAAAGGAGCTGCAGTTAGATGTGCTCACAGCTAATAACCCTGAAAGGGGATCTTGTGCTCCAAATTCTAACCCATCCTTCAGTTAATGGCTTTACACTGTCAGGCATTGCTTTTTTTCTGTTCTTCTGTCAGTTTGAGAATGCATTTGTGCAGCAGTGTTTTGTTTGCTCTTCTGGCAGACATGATATGTTTTGTCTTCCCATTTTCCTCTTTGATGCTCACTAAAAATTTCCCTGAAGTCAGGCACAATTTATGAATATGCATATTCTCCAAGAAAACTTGCTGCTACAGTTAACTTCCAGGTACTCACAGAGTGAATCTCCCATCCAGGAATAATAGCTGGGCAGTATGGAGGGCATCTCCTTCTTCTTGTGCACTGTGGCAAATTGCCAATGTAATTACTTTAGAAACTGAACTGCTGCATTTTTGTGTGTGGGAAAGCTGAGCTGTGTGAGACCTTGGGGAAGGGAAGGATCTGTGACTTGTGTAATGCTTGTTTCCCCTCTCAAGGCTGGTATCTTGAGCAGTGCCCAGATAACCCAGGTGAACCAGCAGGTGAAGGAGCTCCTGGCTGCCATTCGTCCCAATGCAGTGGCCCTGGTGGACTCCTTTGACTTCCATGATGTCCACCTGGGCTCTGTGCTCGGCCGCTACGACGGCAACGTCTACGAGAACATGTTTGAGTGGGCAAAGAAATCCCCACTGAACAAAACACAGGTAAAGAAACCTCTCTTCTTCTTCTCACATGGCCAAAGAAATAACTCAGTTTAGGGTTGTTGATTCTGCTCAGTGATCTCATGGAAGTGGGGAGAAAAGTCACAAGTAGTAATGGAGCAAAACTAACAATCTGCTTTCAGTTTGCTCTCTGTAGTTTTCTCTCCCAGGTGTATCTTGCATTCATCCCTGTGGGATCTCTTGAGCTTCTCAGTTGAGGGAGGAAATGATGCACTCCACAGAGAAACAACTGAAGTATTTCAGTGAATTCAAAAGCAATTATCACCTGCTGTTAATTCTGTTCAGTGACAGTAGCTGTGGAAGTCTTGCCCATTTTCTGGCAAATCTTCCACTCTTCAGGCCCTAGCAGTGAGTGGAGGAGAAAGTAAACTGTTACCTGTAGTATTGAGGTGTCAGATGTTGTATATCTGGCCTAGGATTGGAGCTGCAGCTGAGCTAAAATAAACTGAACAGTAAATCCTGTTTGCTGGTGCCTTTATTTGATGAGGGCAGACTGTGTCTCCTGCAATGGGCTGCCAGAGACTGCAGCTGCAGTTAAATCCCACAGTTTGCTCCGTGTTCTGTACTTCTGAAGTCAGTGGGGCTTAGGAGCTTCATTACAGCCCCTTAGGAAACCTGGACCAGTTTTCTTGTAATTAAAATGCCAAACAATAGTATGGATATAAATTTTGCATTTCTTTCTTAAAGGAAAGGTAGTGGGCAGGCTGTTTTTTATTATCCTCATGCTTTCTATCACATAGAGCCTGAAATATAGAAGTTTTCTGGCTGTTCTTAAATCTCCAAAGTGCCTCTGATTCAAATATTCTTAGTATACAAACACACTGCAAGATGTGAGGAGGTAAAACTGTTTCAAAGATCAAACCTGACCTTGTAACCTCTGTCTTGTTGTCCTGCAGGTTCATGAATCTTTCCACAAACACCTGAAGCCAATGCAAGCTAAGCTGTGAAGCCTGCAGGTTTTTTAAAATGCACTCTGGCCCTGCCCTGAAAAGTGGGTGTTTGCATCCTTCCTTCAGGCACCTAAATCAAACCTTTGAATCCTGTAGCTGTAGGACAGTGAATAATTGTAGCCTTTCTTTCCTCTTTTAGGTGAGGAGGTGTTTGGGGAGAGTGCATAGGGATTGATGCCTGTTTTTAAAGTGCAATTATAATGGTAAAATTAACCTTTTAAAAATCTGGGAAAGCTTTATGGATTTATACAAGGATTGTTTTTGTGAAGCTGCTAACTAGAGAGAAGTTCCTGTCAACTGGAGAAGGTGGCAGGGCTTCACTATGACATAGTTGACAGCCCTCAGGCAGTAGCTTCTGGTGAGCAGTTATGTCCTCCCCTCAAAAAAAGCATCACTGTCTTGATTTTTCAATTTTTTTTATTTTTTTTTTGTTAAATTAGCCCCACCTCTCTCCTCATTTGGCCAATGTTTGTGCTGTGTGAAGCTTCCTGCAGAGCTCTGTGCATGTGAGTCTGTGTGTGTTTTCCTGATGGATCTGGGAAGTAAATACCCATCCTTCTCTGGAGCTCTGCTTCAGGCCTCTTTCCAGAAGAAATCCTCGTGTTTCCTTTGTTTTCCTTCTTTCACTGCCCTGCACAAACTCCTTTTTCCTTTGTGCCAGCTCTTGGTTAATAGGAGGTCAAAGGAGAACACAGTGATGCTGCTTTGAGGATAAAACCAACTCACAGTAATCAGCTGGGTGCTGATAACAGATGTTCTGCCCCTCTTTTCACTCTTAGCATTTTCAAGCACTATCTTGAAGCACTTTACAAATGTTACTTATGTTGATTTGGTGGGGAAGAAAACCACATGTAGTGGTAAAAACTGCAAATTTGACCTGGAATGATGAAGCCAGTATTGGAGGGCAGAAATCAGTTTTGACCAATGTCCTCAGGTCTTCTGATTTTTCTGGGATGTTGTCCTGGCTTTTTAAAGGCATTTGTCAAGAAAATGACAATCCCAAGTGAAGTGTCCAGATTTTTTTATTATTTTTCCTGCCCATGCATTTCCAAGGAGCTTTCTCTGATTTGCTTAATTTTGTTTTGATACCGACTTGGGCCTTGCACGGTGCTGTCTGATGGAACAGGAAGAAATCAGCTTGGAGGAGAACATCCTGCTGCCCAGGGAAATCAGTGCAACAACTACAACCAAGCAAAATCATTGCTGCTTTTCCACACCAGTAACATGTCCAGTAACCATAAAACCTTTTCACACTAGAGAAGGGCAGCTCTGAGCTTAAAATTGTTAAAAGCTTCAGCATGACCCCAAATCCTGCAGTTCTGAGGCAACACCTTAGAAGCTGCTTCTCTGCAGCTTTGGGCTCTGTTAGTCTCTAATTTTGAATCAGTTTTCTGGCACTAACAATGATCAGACACAAGGTTTGGCTCCACGTGCAGTAGCTGAACAGAAAGAAATGTTTAATTTTAAATAAACTAATCAAACTTGCCTTTTGGCTGCCGAGTGTTTCAGGTCCTGTGGAAGTTCAGGATGCCAGAGGAGGCTGAGGGCTCTGCCTTCCCTGTGTCCAGTGGAACAGGCTGCTGGCCTGGGGAGGGGGAGATGGAGGTTAAAAGGTTAAAAATATGCTAATGAGAACAGCACTAGCTGTGTACAGATCTAATAAATTACAAAAATGTGTTTTCAGACAAAATGTCTTTCTTTTCACACACTGCCTTGAGTGGCTCTCATGTAAATTAATGGGAATGAAATATTCAGAAGACCTTAAATTAGCTGGATTTTGGTGGTTTATATAGTGTGACCTCCCTGGCTTTGCTCTGCAGTGTTGTGGGGATGCCAGGGGGATTCCTGTCCCATCCCAGGGATCCCATCCTGCTGCCCCAGCCCCAGGGAGGCACAGCTGGCACAGGGCAGGGCTGGCTGTGGCGTTTGCTCGGTGTCACTGCAGCTCCAACAGCAGCAAGGGCTGATCAGTGCCCACAGCAAGGTGTGACCACGGGGCTGGGCAGCAGCAGCCTCAATTCACAGCTGTTTGCCATTCGTTTTTGGAGAAATGGAAACTGAGAGAAGGAGAGTTGTTTTCAGTTTCCTATTTTGCTGTATTGGGAAACACTTTCCTTCCTTGCTGTTGGTGAGGATTTTGTACACTTCTTACCTTGCTGTGGTTGGTGACAATGCCTGAATGCCACAGCTGGCGTGGTTTGCTGTGTCTCAGGGTCAGCAAACAGAGTTTAAACTCTGCCCTGCAGCCTCATCCACCTTTCCATCAACACGATGGTGCCATTGCCACGAGTGCTGAGCCTCTTGAGGCGCAGGAGCAATTTCAGTGCCAAGCTGTTAAAAACAGCTAAAGTGATTTCAGCATTTGTTATAATAAAAAGAAAGGCCCAAAGCAAGGGGGCCTGGGCCGAGCAGGAGCGTTCCCTCAAGGATGGAGCAGTACCAGCCAGGGGAACAGCACAGCTTCTCTGGGTCAGATCCCCCTTTTTATCCTGTTTTTTTGTCCCTCTGGATTGGTTTCTGTTTGGATCCTCCATTTGCATGAAGGTTTAAGGTGCTTCATTGGCCATTACAGTTCTGTCCAGGCTGGCTCGTTTCACTGGGGGTGCTGCACTTTACTGAGGTGTAATTTCTTATAACTCCCCTTTTAACCCCTTTTGCAATATAACAACCAAACTAACAGTACATGTTAAACAAGAGAGCAGGCTCCCAGTACTAAAGTGATTTCAGCATTTATTATAATAAAAAAGAAAGGCCCAAAGCAAGGGGTCTGGGCCTTCCCTCAAGGATGGAGCAGCACCGGCGCTGGGGCTGCTCAGCAGCGATGGCCCCGGTGCTCCAGGGGAACAGCACAGCTTCCCTGGGTCAGATCCCCCTTCTTATCCTGTTTTTATCCCTTTGGATTGGTTTCTGCTTGGGTCCTTCATTTGCATGAAGGTTTTTAAGGCACTCGATTGGCCCATTACAGTTCCGTCCAGGCTGGGGGGTGCTGCACTTTACTGAGGTGTAATTTCTTATAACTGCCCTTTTAACCCCTTTTACAATATAACAACTGTTAGGAAAACTAATCCACAAACGCCAGAGGTTTACATCCAAAAAGGAGACAGAGGAGTCCTTTTTTGGCTTTATTCCAATAAAGGGAGAGGCCATGGGGCATTCCCCTGGGGTCTCTCAAGTTTTTGGAGGACGCAGCCTCCTTTTTATCCCAATTTCCCAGCTACATTTCCTTTCTCTCTTTCTCCATTTCTGAGGTACTTGAGAGGTACAGACTTCCCAGAATGCCTGATATCGAAGATTCCCTCTAATGTACAGCCCTCCCTTTCCATTTTTAATTCTTACGGAATTTAGGGGTTTTTCTTGTCCATTGTTTCTTTCATCTTTCAATGTCTAATTTCATTTATCAGCAAACCTACAGTTTATTTGTAAAAGCAAATATCTTTTTCCATTCATCAATCAGTGAAACCCTTCCCACTGTTTATTTCCCAGTGCTAGCTTTATCTACCAGCAGACCCACAGCTGGTTTGTAAAGATGTGTTGTGAATAAGAAGCTTGGCTAGGCCAATATTCAAGCAGCAATCAATTTATTATTTAATATGGTAAAGTATGAGCAACACAGAGCTGGGTGCAGTGGGGGAAGTTCTCCCTCCAGCTGCACACCAATAATTGAGGGTTACAGGTATTTATAGGGGTACCCATCAGTTTTTTTCAACAGTTTCTATTTCCAATCTTTTACTCATCAGCAATTTTCATTCCAAATTATTACATCACAATTCTATACACTATTGTGATTTTAATTTCTCAGGTTGTATCTCAAAGGAGTATCCCCAGATGGTGACGTCCCAGTTTCCAAAAGAAGAAAGATGAATCCCATCTGGTGGGGTCCAGCTCCCCAGATGTGTCCACCTTTTAATTGCAGAGACTCTAAATCTCATAACAGTGATGTCCAGCTTCCCTTTGGTCAAAACCATAAACCCCTGAGGTGATGTTCATCTTCCTTTCTCAAGCTGTTTTCCTCTGCTTCAATAAGGCATGAGATAAGCATATTTCCTTTATATATATTCCAAAGCTATAGTTTCAAGGATACAAGTAATACTCTAAAATTATACTTCAAAAGGTTATTATTGCAGAGCTTTTAATGGATTAAATGCAAGCAAAAAGCAACATCTTTAACGCCTTAATTCCAATGCTCCTAAATCAACCAGGGTTAATTGCAAAGAAAAGATAGGTTCAAAGGCCTTTTTCCATGCTTTATTTTCCTAAGTTATTATTAGAATTCACAGCTCTCCCATTGTCGGGGTCCACACATTTCGCATTGACAAATACACACATCGCCTGTTTGTACCTGACACGAAACACAGCTTTGCATCTCACACTGTGGGATGGCCTGAGGGAGCCATGGACTCCTAAACCCGCCGTCTTTTGGGGACACCTTCACAAGGAGCCCGTGTGCCCAGGGGCAAACCTCGTGTGAGGGGGAAACCTCGGCAGGAGGAGTGCGGGTTATAAACTCCAGAGACAGAGGGTTGTGAGGGGAAAGCCTCGGCAGGAGGGGTGCGGGGTATAAACTCCAGAGACAGAGGGTTGTGAGGGGGAAGCCTCGGCAGGAGGGGTGCGGGTATAAACTCCAGAGACAGAGGGTTCCCGGGGATTGCTCCAGTACAAACAAGGCAGGAGCAGGGCTGGCTTTGTCCTGGGTGTGACCTGCCAGCGGCACGAAGGAGTTTTGGGACACTTCCCTCAGTAGGGCAGGGGCGGGGATGGGGAGCCCGCGGCGAGGAAAGAGCGTGGGCTGTGGGGACGCTTCTAATCAGGCAGTACCGGGGCAGCCCCATCGGAGTCAGGCGCCACGAAGGACAACCCCGTGGCGGGCGGGCCTTCCGAGCCAGGCCTGCCTGCGCGGCGCAGCCGCCGTCACGATGGCAACGGGGTCCTTCTCTGAGCGCGGCGCACAACATGGCGGCGCCCTTGCTGAGCGCGGCTCTTCGCGGGGCCCGCGGCGGGCGGAGCTTCGGAACGGCCGGTGAGAGACGGGAGAAGCAGGGGAGCCCCGAAACCCACTGGGGAAGGGGGGGATGAAAGACAGGGTGCTCTCGGACGGCTGTGTCCCGAACGCCAGGCCTTGTCACTAATGGTGTCCCCCAAGGTTCAATACTGGACCCAGTGTTGTTTGCGGGTGCCCATAGCCCAGAGTGCTGTGAGCTCTTCAGAGGGACCTGGGCAGGCTGGGGAGAAGGGCAGAGAGGAACTGCCCAAAGTTCAGCACAGGCATGTGCAGGGTCCTTCACTTGCGGAGGAGCAGCCAGGACTCAGTGCCTGGAGAAGCAGCTCTGTGGGGAAGGAGCTGGGGCTCCTGGTGGCCAAGGAGCTGCCCATGAGCGGCACTGGTGTCCCGGGGTGCGGTAGGAGAGCATTTCCAGCAGGTCAGGGGTGATGCTGCCCCTCTGTTCAGCCCTGGCCAGGCCTCCCCTGGAGCAGTGTCCAGCTCTGGGCTCCTCGGGATGGGACACACGGAGCTCCTGGAGCAGGTCCTGTGGAGGGGCACAAAGATGCTCTGGGGACTGGGGCAGCTCTGTCCTGGGGAAAGGCTGAAGGTGCTGGGGCTGAGAGGGGCCCATCCCTGTGTGTCCCTGTCTGCAGGGAGGGCAGAGCAGAGCCCAGACTTCACTCCAGGGGCCCAGCAATGGCACCACAGGCCACGGACACCGAGTGATGCCCAGGAAATTCCAGCTGGGTGTGAGGCAGAACTTCTTCCCTGTGCAGTGCCCAAGCCCTGAACAGATTGTCCAGCGAGGGTCTGTTGTCCCCTCACTGGGGATATTCCAGAACCATCTGGGCACAGTTCTGTGCCCTGGGCTCAGCCTGTTGGAGCCGTCTGGGCACAGTCCTGTGCTCTGGGCTGATCCTGCTGGAGCCATCTGGACACAATCCTGTGCTCTGTGCTGAGGCTGCTGGAGCCATCTGGGCACAGTCCTGTGCTCTGGGCCCTGGGCTGAGGCTGCTGGAGCCATCTGGACACAATCCTGTGCTCTGTGCCCTGGGCTGAGGCTGCTGGAGCCATCTGGACACAATCCTGTGCTCTGTGCCCTGGGCTGAGGCTGCTGGAGCCATCTGGGCACAGTCCTGTGCTCTGTGCCCTGGGCTGAGGCTGCTGGAGCAGGGAGGTGGGATCAGGTGTCTCTGGTCCCTTCCAGCCTCGCCCATGCTGTGACTCCACGAGCGTGCCTGTACGCGGGGATGGCTCTGGCGCTGTGTGTGCTGTGCCCATCCCAGAGTTTCCTCCTTTCTCACCCCCCTGGGACGTGTGTTTTCCCCCCCAGCCGTGCTCTGGAAGAGGGCAGCCCCTCTGGGGCCCATGCCCAACGAGGATGTGGACGTGGCGAGGCTGGAGGAGCTGCAGCGGTACCGGAGCTTCACGCGGTACCTGCGGCAGGCGGAGCGGGCGGGCCGGGAGCCGCGCTGGTGGAACACCTACCGCAAACACAGCGACCCCCCTGCAGGTACCGTGCTCCCAGGGCTCTGCCATGAAATAAACAGGACCAGGAGACTTCTTCTCCTTTTTAATGCCTTGATTAAAAGTGATCAGCTCAGGATTGGGCGGCCCAGCCGGGCTGCAGTCCCCGTCGCGTTTCCCAGGGCGACTCAGAGGAGGAGGATATGTGCAGCTCTGTCCACTAGGGGCAGAGCCGGGGATCCAGCCCTCATGGGAGCCTTTAGGGCGTGATGTCCCCGTCAGGTGTTGTCCTCTCTGCCTCGGCGGCCGTCTGGTCCCGGCGTTGGGACGACTCTGCTCAGGGCGAGAGGGACTCCGCATCTCTGCAGGCTCAGCACTTGGCTCCTCATGTCCAGACATCACTTTAGTCTCTCAATTCTTATTTGGCTCGTTGTTTTTGGGGTTTTCTCGTTGCATTTCGAGTCATGGTCCCACAAAGCATTCTGGAGTTTGGAGTCACTTTGCATAACCCCCCCCCCCACCCTCTCAGGTGTCTTCCCTATGCTGTAAGAGAGCACAGCCTCGGGGAAGGGCCATCCACCGCACCCAGCCAGGCCTTTTACTAATACAAAAGAGGAGATAAGCCTCAAAGGCCCGGTATTACAATAACAAAGCACTAAGAACACTGGCAGAGACAGATCTGGCTGCGTCCCTGTAACTCTTTCTCACAAAAATATTAACCGAATTTTTGTTCATAACATGCCACAGCCTCTGGGCTCTGGGCAGGGGCTCAGGGAAAAGGGGTTTTCCATTGTTACCTTGCTTGCGTGGGTCTTTCAGCAGTGAAGAGATAGACGGGAATTTTGATCCATGATCAGAAGGCTGGATTTGTTAATTTATGATCTATAATACATTAAGACTATGCTAATAGGAATAGAAAGAAAAGTTCAGAAGCTGCTAAGCTAAGAATAGAATAGGAATGAATAAACAAAAGGAGCTGTCTCTCATCTGTCCCAGAGAAAGCTTGGTTTTTGATTGGCCCTTAATTGTAAGCATGGAACATGGGCCAATCACAGGTGCACCTGTTGCATTCCACAGCAGCAGATAACCAGTGTTTACATTCTTCTTCTGGGGCTTCAGCTTCCCAGAAGGGGGAAAATCCTAAAGAAAGGATTTTTCACAAAAGATGGCTGTGACATTCCACAGGGAGAGAGGCTTGTAGGAGTGTTGGGGGTGGGATGGTGGGGATGGATGGAGATGAGAGATCTCTGCAGCCAGGGCTGGAATTTGGGGTTCATTGCAAAGGGCCTGGGTGCAGGGCCGTGCTGGGAGCTGCCAAACACAGCTCAGAGCAGGCCCAAAGAGAGAGAAACAGAGAAGAATAAAAGCAAGAGGGAAAGAGAGTAAGGTTCCCATTACAATACCATAAATCTTCTTCTGTGTTGAATATTCTGATTCTCATGAACCAATCTAGCACAAGATACAAATCCTATAGCATTTACATACAGCCTATAAGAATCATTACATTACCATACTGGGTTATATTTTAAACCCTAAAAACTCCTCTTTGGGCTCCTTCTGCCAAGCTGGCAGGGTCTGCTCTGACCCTTGGGCCTGCCTGCAAGAGAGGGAGTTTTTTCATCAAAAGGGGATTACCTTCAGCTGGCCACACCATTGTTTTCCAGTTGTTCAGTAACTGCGGGATCTCAAAGCTTGCTTTCATTTCAATCTCACTTATAGTTTCTATATTCTCAAAATCTTTTGCCAGGCAATCATACTTGTAAGGCTTTCCTGTTCCATCTTCCACAACAGAGGCTGGCCAGGGCCTGCCAAATGAAACAGAGTGTCACCATGATATTTTCTGAAAAATCCTCTTTGTCCACGATTTTTTCCTGGGAAGTTGAGAAGTCTCAGAAAAGAATGAAAACAATAATTATCTGATTATTTGGGAATGTGGTCTGGAGATTGTTTACCAGCAGGTGCATCTTTGATTGGTTCCATGTGAATTGTTTTTAATTAATGACCAATCACCATCAGCTGTGTTGGACTCTGAGGGGTCAGTCATGAGCTTTCATCATTATTCTTGTTCAGCCTCCTGATGCATCCTTTCTCTTTCTTTAGTATAGTTTTAGTATGTCATTTCTTTTAATATTATATAACATCATAAAATAACAAATCAGCCTTCTGAGAACATGGAGTCAAAAATTCTCATCTCTCACCTTGTCCTGGGGACCTCACAACACCACAGCAGAGCACAGAAGGGATTCCTTGGAGCCCCAGTGGTGCCACAGAGCAGACAAGGAGCCAGAGCTTCAGGCCTGCAGCAGAAAACACAGCTGGGAATGGGAGGGCCATGAGCTGGGGAAGGAGGTGCAGAGGGGACACAATCAAGGCCTGATTGTCCTTTCAGGTCTTTTCTAGTGGGAGGTTATCAAAAATCAGGCAACCCCAACATCTGGGAATGACTCCAAGGCTTTGGAATGCTGATCACTCACTTTATTAAAACTATACTATATTACATTTTATTATACTATAACTATACTACATCATACTTATTTCTAATTACTGAAAAATACTACTCAAAAACTACTGACCATCTCCTGACAGTCAGGACACAGCTTGGACCTGATAGGCTAATTAACATAAACAATTCCACCAGAATCCAATCAAAGAATCTCGTTGGGTAAACAATCTCCAGAACATTCCACAGGAGCAGCAAATGAGATAAGAATAGTTTTAATCATTCTTTTCTCTGTTCAGAGGGCATGTGAATACCACAGGAGGTGTCCTTGTCCATGGCAGGGGTGGGAGTGGATGGTCTTCAACCCAAACCTCTAACAACCCAAACCCTTCTGTGATCCTGATCTCTGGGAGTCTCTGTCTCACACTCTCAGGCTTTTCACAGGAGTTTGTGTGAACCCCTGTGCTCCCATGCCTCACCTGCTCTCTTTCCACCCCTCCCTGAAGAGCCCCAGCCAGACATTGGCCTGCCCCGTGAGAGGCTGTCCCGGGCAGAGGAGCTCAAGGAAAGGAAGAGGATCCTGAGGGAGAACCGCCGCAATGCTGAGATGGAGCGGGCGGCGCGGCTCCGCACCGGTCAGTGCCCAGCCCCTCCCCTCCTGCTCCAGCTGCTCTGGGTGTCCCCCTGCTGCCTCTGCATCCTCCCTCTGGCCTTGCAGTGCTCATTCCCCTCGACGAGGTCAGGGCTGAGTGGGAGAGGACCAGCGGCCCGTTCCACAAGCAGCGCGTGGCCAAGCACTGCGGGCTGTTCCGGGACCTGTTCAAGGGGGCCACCTTCACCCCCTGGGTGGCCCTGAGGGTGCACTACAGCCAGGAGGACGAGTACCTCGTGCCAGTCTACTATGGGAACATGGTGACTCCATCAGAGGTGCGTGAGGGGAGCTGGGAACAACTTGGAGCCCCTAGGAAGCCTCTTTCTGCCAGATTCTTCCAGTGGGCATGGGGCGTTCCAGGGGATGCTTTTTACAAGGGTGTTTCCTCTGTGCTGAAGGAAAATACTTTATGGATGTGATAGGGACAGAGATTGGAGGCTGTCTGGCAGGAGGCTGATGGTTATTTATGCCCTGTGTTGTGTCCCAGCCTTGCCCAGACACAGTTCATGGAAGCTGTTGTGTGAGTGATTTACATTCTCTCTGTGTTGCTCCTTTAGGCTTCCAGTCCCCCTGAAGTGTCATATGAGGCAGACAAAGGCTCCCTCTGGACCTTGTTGCTCACAAATCCAGGTGAGCAGTGAGTTTTTTAAAGGAACGTGTTTAAACTGGGTTGTTTCTCTCAGCTTTTGGTCAACTCCTGCTGCACAGATATAACGAACACTGGAAGTGTTCAAGGCCGGGTTGGAGCAGCCTGGTTTAGTGGAAGGTGTCCCTGCCTATAGCAGGGAGTGGGATGAGCTTTAAGGTCCCTTCCAGCCCAAACTGTGCTGTAATTCTGTGATTATATCTGTTAGACTGGGACATGTTACATATGGAGGAAAGACTGTAACCTCCCCAAATCTGTAGCAATTGAGAGAAGGGACAGTGACACAATAAGATCTGTGTCTCACTATGGAGGAAACAATTTCCTGACTCCCATCTTTGTTATCTCCAAACTCCTCTTCCTTGGCAGTCTGCCTGGAAGGCAGCTTTGCTGACAGTGTTCACCCTGAGAGACCAAGGCATAGTGATGGATGCAGCTGCCCAAGAAGATTTCAAGAATCTTGGAATTAGATCTGCAGACTTCTTTGCTCCTCATTTTAAACTCAGTCCTATAGGATTGAGCTCCTTTCCTGCTGGGGAAGGAATGCTGGGAGGTCTTGAGCTGCTTCCTCTGGTCAAAGCAGGTCTGGGCATTCTCACTTTGGGGTGGATGCTGGCACCAGGGTGTCCCTAAATCCCTTTTCCCTGTTGTGTGTTGGCAGATGGACATTTGAGGGATGCAGACTCGGAGTACCTCCACTGGCTGGTGTGAGTACATCAGAGCCAGGTGCTCTGTGCTTGTGGGCTGGGCAGAAACTCCTCCAGCAGCTCAGAATCCATGGCTTTTCCTGGTGCTCCTGCCATCAGCTCCTTTAGCCCTGTGTTCTGGGTCCTGCCAAGGATGCAGGAGTTCCAGATGTTGCTGCTGTTCAGCATTCCAGTCACTGGGTGGGATTTTTCCTGTGGTGAAAGCAAGCTCTGTTATCTGTTCCCTTATCAAGCGGAGCAGAAATCACATCACAGCCTGGCAGAGGGATTTGCAGTCCTGGATGAATCTGCTGGAGAGAAATGAGTGTAAATGTGTTTGTGTTCAGGACAAACATCCCAGGCAGTGACATCAAGGCTGGTAAGGAGATGTGCCACTACCTGCCCCCCTTCCCTGCCATGGGGACAGGCTACCACCGCTTCATCTTCCTGCTCTTCAAGCAACACGGTCCCATCGACTTCAGCCAGGACGCTCGGCCCACGCCCTGGTAATTCCTCTGCTCCTGCTGCCCTTGGCTCCTGCTGCTGCTTGAGCAGCTAGAGGAGCAGCTCCTGCCACTTTGCAGAGTTCTCCAGGGCTGCTTTGGTTTGTGTGTCCTGTGCAGACACAGTCCCAGTACTGCAGAGTCCTGTTGTTACAGAACAGGATGTTAGAGAGTGGTTTGTCCTGCCCAGAAATGTGCACGGAACTGGAGACACTAAGGAAGCCACTAAAAGGGAGATTTCCTCTTAGTGGCTTGCTTTTCCACCTCTGTCATTTGCCCTGGGGTGATGTGGAGCAGGGTACTTGCTGCAAGGAGAGGTTCACCTGGTGCTTGTGTCTTGTTTCCAGCTACAGCCTGAAGATGAGAACCTTCAGCACGTTTGACTTCTACAGAAAGCATAAGGATGCCATGACCCCGGCAGGGCTGGCATTTTTCCAGTGTCAGTGGGACAGCTCTGTCACTTCCACCTTCCATCAGCTGCTCAGTAAGGAATGGGGACACTGGAGGGGGTCTGTGGGTGGGACATGGCCCTGTGGCTGCAGGCTCTCAGTTGCTCCTGGCACTTACCCAGGATCAGCACAGACTAAGCCCTTCCTGAGCCATCCTCCTCCAAACTGAAGGATCAACCCCTAACCCTTGGCTGAGGATTTTAAAACAACTCCAAGGGCACGTTTGATCAGCCCTGCCCTGTGTGGTGAGGGAGGGGGTGTGGGGTTCAGCTGTGAGCCCCTGCTGACCTGTGACTCTCTGCAGACATGAGGGAGCCGGTGTTCGAGTTCGTGCGGCCGCCGCCGTTCCACCCTCCGCAGGTGAAGTTCCCTCGGCACCAGCCCCTGAGGTACCTGGACAGGTACCGGGACACACAGGAGCCCACCTATGGCATCTACTAGGAGCTGTCCCCTCTGTGTCCCTGGGATGCTGCCTCCTGGATTTCCTGGGCTCCCCTCACTGCCTCAGGAGGGAAATGGCAAAGTCTCAGCTCCCAGTTCCCCTGGGTGCTCACAGGGCTAGCAGACAAGAACATTCTTGTGAAGAATATAACAAGAACATTCAAAGTTAATCCATAGCCAGGCTGAAACCTTGCTCCTGATTCTGCAGCAGAGCTGGCAATGACTGGGCAGGCTGCATCTCCCCAGAGATGCTCTGCCTTGCTTCCCTGCAAGGATCACAGTTTTCCTTTTGCCTGTTTATGGAGCAAACAGAGCCAGGCCAGCCTGGATTTCCACCTCTCACAGTGCTGTGGTTCTGGACTGTGTCAGATTTTATTTGTGCAGTCCTCCTGGAGAGATGAGTCTGATTAAACAGTCTCTGAGCAGTGCTGGCAGAGCTGTCTTTATTGGGAAGAGCCTGTTACCCTGGGCAGTTGGCCCAGAGCTGGGGAGCCCAGCAGGGTGCAGGGGAGATGGGCAGCCCTTCACTGGCCAGAGTCACTTCTCTTTTTGGATGTTGTAGTTTGGGAAGGGTGTGGCTGTTGGGGGTACCAGTTGTTGGTTTTTCTGGGTCTGGATTGAAGGCACTTGACACAGTAATTCATGTTTAGACTCAGGTGTTTACTATTTCTTATCAGTAAAACAGCCTCACTACTGTGAGTTCTGCAGCTTTTCATTAGAAGGCACAAAATGGCCAACAATCTCTTGGTACAAGGTCTTTTAAGACTAAATTATCCAATTAGGAACTGACACCTGGATTATTTTCCCTTTTAACCCAATAACTGATCCCAAAGAGCCCCCAATGCAGACTTTTCTGCCCAATTACAAAATGCCATGAAGAAGGAGGAAGAAGCAGCATGAAGAAGAAACCCAGGATGACACCCTGTGCCCTCCATCTTGCTTCCATCTGCAACACACTAAAAATCCCAAAACCTCAATTTCTCACCCAGTGATCCACCTACACTGCTCTCTATAATCTATTTCACACTTTTGTGGATTCCAGTTTATCTTGAAGTCTAGGAAACTTTCAGCATGAATGAGGGTCAAAGTCAGTGCTCCCCTGGGGGTCAGGGCACCCCAGAGCAGACAGAGAAATATTCCCTGTGGTGCCCTGGGTTTGCACATGAGGCTGCACAGGTGGTAAACCTGCACAAAGTCTCTGGTTCCCTTTTTCTGAGGTTCCTTCTACCATTGGAAATTGGAGCCTTCAGCAAAGAGCTGAGATTGGGCTGAAGTGCCCCCGTGCTGCCTGTGCTCAGGGCTGTCACCACTTCCCCCAGAGCTCCTCCCAGCCTGAAGGGTTCTGGGGTCTGCTTTAAGCTGGGCTGAGTGCACTGGGGAGATGCCCACACTGGGGACACAGGTTCCAGGCAGACACACAGGTTGTGTTAGCCTCTCTGGGCTTTAAATATTTGGTCAGAATTGACAGCTGCAGCCCAAAGGAATGTTTTGGAGCTGAAGCTTGCTGGGACATGCAGGGAGTTGTGACATATCCCAAGTCCTCTGCTGTGCTCAGGGGGGTGGCTGAGCCTGCCTGTGCTGTGGAAGCTGGTGTGGATGATCCACCAGAGAGCTGCTCCCTGCTTGCCCTCACCTGTGCAGGTGAAAGGGAAGCTGCTCATGAGGGGTGGCTGGAAAAACAAGGCTGGGAACATGAGCAAGATAACACGTGGGCCTGGCACAGAGATAAGGCTTGGGCTGGGTAAACTGAAACTGAACTGTGGCAACGAGGGGAAGGTTTGCAGTGCACAGGCACCAGCCTCTGGGCAGGAGATTCCACCTGAGCAGGGACAGGTGGCACAGGTGGCATCTTTATTCTGTTTCAGGGTGCTGATGTGCACGGGTGTTGCAAGGAAATTCGTAGGAAAAGGTGTGGTGGGTGTGCATGGGGACATGCCAACTGCAGGAGCTGCGGTTTAGAAGGTGCAAGGGAAGAACGTGGTGCTGGTGTGTGCCACAGCCTTGCCAGGGCACAGGGAGAGGATGTGTGGCCACAGCAGCAGCAGTGGGTGCCTCTCTGCTGGTTCCCAGGCTGGAGCTCTGCACAGAGGTCTCTGTGCCAGGGGGAACTGCTGTCACAGACATATTTAATGGAAAATCCTTTCATTAGGATTTTTCCTCCTGAGAAGCTGAGAGGCCTCAGGAACAAAATGTAAACAATGGTTATCTGCTGCTTTGGAATGCAACAGGTGGATCTGTGATTGGTCTTATGTGGTTGTTTTTAATTGATGGCAAATCATGGTCCAGCGGTCTTGGATTCTCTGGTCATTCACAAGATTTTATTATGATTCCATTCCTTTCTAGTCCTTGCAAGCCTTCTGATTAAATCCTTTCTTCTATTCTTTTAGTATAGTTTTAATAAAATATATATAATAAAATAATAAATCAGCCTTCTGAAACATGGAGTCAGATCCTTGTTTCTTCCCTCATCCTGGGACCCCTGTGACCACCACCACACCCTGCCATGCTCAGCTCAGGGACCCAGCCCTGGCAGAGCTGAGATGCCTGGAAGTTCCCTCAAAAGGCAATAAAGGAGTGAAAATCCAATTGCACATGGATTCCATAAACATGGAATGTTTATGGAGCATTCCATGTTCCATAAGCATGTTCATGGGAATACACATTGCTCTGATCCCTGTCAGCCCTCTGGTGTCC
This sequence comes from Zonotrichia albicollis, assembly GCF_047830755.1. Classification (NCBI taxonomy): domain Eukaryota; kingdom Metazoa; phylum Chordata; class Aves; order Passeriformes; family Passerellidae; genus Zonotrichia; species Zonotrichia albicollis. The sequence continues at coordinate 4,498,748 of NC_133837.1, read as the reverse complement.
CCCAGTGCTGTCACCGCAGCATTCCCTCCTCTCCGGGGTGTCCCCCGGTGCCTCACAGCCCTCCCTCTGCAGCCTGGGGCACAGCCAGGGCTCTGGGAATCCACAAAATCAGAGGGTTTTGGGAAAGCTGCAAAAGGCAGGCCTCAGAGACAGCAGGACTGTGATTAGAGCTAAGCAGTAGCCATGAGATAGGTCAGCAGAAAAATTATTTGTGAAAAACGCCAATCACTTGTTTTTAAATTTTTTTAAAGTTTAATAGTAATAAAATAGTTAAAAAGAATAGTAACACAATCAGAGTAATAATAATTTGGACAAATTGAATTCGGACAATATGAGACAATAAAAAGCAAAGAGTTATGGATGTCTGGGTACCTTTTTCTGGGCAGCACGTGCCTGAAAAAGGACCCACGTTAACAGAGGATTAACCCTTAAGAACAATAGCCCGTTGCATATTCATACACCTCATACAAGATGCATAAATTCCATTCAAACACAGGATTCTGTCTGGTCATTGTCAACTTCTTCCTCTAAATCCTAACAGCGCCTTCGAGGCAGGAAGAAGTTCGTTTCTTCTGATAAGAAGGCAATAAATTCCCTTTCTCTGAAGGAGTTAGGTGTCCTGTGGCTGCTATCTCACTGCAAGTCCTTTGTGTTAAACAAAGAATCTTACACAGCATAGTTTCTATTTTAACAATTTTTTTATAACCTAAAACTATATTTAACACAGTACTTAAGAAAATTAATACAGCATTGCTTTCTAACACAACATATATTCATTTTACTATTTGCAAAAAGCCAATCATAAAATACATGCATTTTTCACATATTTAAAAAGTACAAAAGCAAGGACAAATAGAACAATGGTCTGTGTATTAATGCTTGTCTAGAATAACTCTCTAAGCTACAGAAAAGTTTATCTAGCAAGATATTAGGAAGTTTGAAGCTTAATAATGGAGCTCTGTGCATTGTGTTTTAAGGCTTACAAGCAGGTATTGTATTCAAAATAAGCAAGCATTGTTTAACCAAAGGTACCTGTGCTTATAGTGGTCGGATAGAACTACTGTCAGTGTGCTTTTGCTTTGTGTGATTGGTCAAAAAACTTATAAAGTGAGTTGTACCATTAAGTTCTTGGTCTGCTGCCTGGGATGTGAGCTGCTGCCATCTTCCCATTGTCATAACCATGGAATGAGACTGATGCTGGAAAATAAAACAGCTCGAGGCACTTTCACAGCAGCCCCGTCCCGTTTGTGATTTGTACACAGCCCCCTGCCGGCGCTAAGCGTGACCAGGGCACAGGCAGCGGGTGTCACCTCAGGAGCGTGGCCGGGAGCCCTGCCCCGCCTCTGGGCACAGCGTCACCTCCTCCTCCTCCTCCTCCTCCTCCTCTGCGCTCACGAGTTTCTATTTCCCGGCGTCTCGCCCGATCTCCGGCCGGGCAGGATGGCATCGGCCATGTCGCAGAAGCTGGAGGAGAAGCTGGTGTGCTCCATCTGCCTGGAGCTGTTCAAGGTGCCCGTGACTTTGCCCTGCGGCCACAACTTCTGCAGGGACTGCATCAGCGACCACTGGGCCAAGAAAAAGCAGGAGCCCGAGCCGAGCATCACCTGCCCCGAGTGCCGCAGGGCCTTCGAGCCGTGCCCGGAGCTGGAGAAGAACGTCACCCTGCTCAGCGTGGTGGAGCTGGCCCGGGACAGCGAGCAGCGGGGCTGTGCCGCGGGCCCGGGCCAGGCGGCCCCGGCCGAGCTGTGCCCGCGGCACGGGCGGCCCCTGGAGCTCTTCTGCCTGGACGAGCGGCGCTGCATCTGCTGCATCTGCACCGAGCGCGACTGCCGCCCGCACCGCAGGGTGCTCTTCGAGGAGGAGAGAGCCAGAAAGCAGGTGGGGGGGGTGTTGGGGGAGATGGAACAGGAAAGCCTTATAAATATGATTGTCTGGCAAATTATTTTGGGAATATGGAAACTATAAGCGAGATTGAAATGAAAGCAAGGTTTGAGATATCTCAGTTACTGAACAACTGGAAAACAATGGTGTGGCCAGCTGAAGGTGATCCCCTTTTGATGGAACAACACCCTCTGCTTGCAGACAGCTCAAGGGTCAGAGCAGACCCTGCCAGCTTGGCAGAAGGGGCCCAAAGAGGAGTTTTTAGGGTTTAAAATGTAACACAGTGTGGTAATGTAGTGATTCTTATAGGCTGTATGTAAATGCTATAGGATTTGTATGTTGTGCTAGATTGGTTAGTGAGAATCAGAATACTCAACACAGAAGACGATTTATGGTATTGTAACGGGAACTTCGCTCTCTTACCCCTTCTACTCTCTTACCTCTTTTACTCTCTCACCCTCTCATCCTCTCTCCCCCTCTCTTCTCTCAGCCTGCTCTGAGCTGTGGCTGGCAGCTCCCAGCAGGGCCCTGCACCCAGGCCCTTTGCAATAAACCCCAAATTCCACAACCAGAAGACGATTTATTGCATTGTAACAGGAACCTTGCCCTCTGATCCTCTCTTTTACTTTCTCATTCTCTCTTTACCATGCTCTCTTGCCTTCTCTCTCTTCCCCTTTGGGCCTGCTCTGAGCTGTGTTGGCAGCTCCCAGCAGGGCCCTGCACCCAGGCCCTTTGCAATGAACCCCAAGTTCCAGCCCTGGCTGCAGAGATCTCTCATCTCCATCCATCCCCACCATCCCACCCCCAATACTCCCACAGTGGGTGACACAGCTGGGGCCATGGGGGAGCAGGGGGTGTTGTGACAGCTCAGGCACACACGACATCCACCTCCACAGCCCCGTGTCCTGCTGCAGGGACGTGGTGCCAGACTGTGCCAGACTGCCCAGCTCAGCTGGACTGGGGCTGGCCAGGGAGGTGCCACCAGTGCCTGGCTGCTCCTTGAGGAACCAGGTGTTGTCAGGAGCAGGGTAAATCCAGCAGCATGAGATGAACGGTGCCCTGTGTGTTTGTTGTGAAAAGTGCATATTATATGGCTCTACACAGATATTTACTGTATGTATTGTGCTGTATTAACATTTTAATAATAGATGTAGTCTTGTAATTAAAAGGTAACTTTTGTAGTTAAAATAAGAACTATGTTAGTGGGATTTTTTAAGAAAGGAATGAGGCACTCGCACCAGATAGCAGCCACAGGACACCTAAATCTTTCAGAGAAAAAGAATTTATTTTTTGCCCTCTTATCAGTAGAAACGAACTTCTTCCTGCCTCGAAGGCGCTGTTAGGATTCAGAGGAAGAAGTTGACAATGACCAGACAGAATCCTGTGTTTGAATGGAATTTATGCATCATGTATGAGATGTACGAATATGCAACAGGCTATTGCTTTTAAGGGTTAATCCTTTGTTAATGGGTGTTCTTTTTAAGGCTCCTGCTGCCCAGAAAAGGTACCCGGACATCCGTAACTCTTTGTATTTATTGCCTCATATTGTCCAAATTCAATTTGTCCAAATTATTATTACTCTAATTGTATCACTATTTTTTCTAACTATTTTATTACTATTAAACTTTTAAAACTTTAAAAACAAGTGATTGGCATTTTTCACAATATCCACTCCACTGCCCCATGTCCTGCTGCGGGGACGTGGTGTCCCTCTGTGTGCCAGGCTCGTGCTGCCCAGAAAAAGGTACCCAGACATCCATAACTCTTTGTCTTTATTGTCTCATATTGTCCTAATTCAATTTGTCCATATTATTATTACTCTAATTGTATTACTATTTTTATAACCATTTCATTACTATTAATCTTTAAAAATTTTAAAAACAAGTGATTGGCACTTTTCACATTTGTTACCCTCTGATCTAGAGGAAACAGCTAAAAACAGGGTGAAAGTCAGCACAAAAAATCACTTCTTTGTTACCCTGACACGGAGTCCCCTTCCCAAGCTGCCTCCTTCCCTGTTAGGCTTGTCCTGCAGCCCTGAGAGCGTCCTGGGGGCCAGGTGGGCAGCATTGGGCTTTTCCACAGGATGTGCAGCTGGACACGACTGGGAGAAATGACTGCTGTGAAATTCAGTGCTCTGGGCTAGTTGAGACTGTTCAGTCATAGGCTGAGCTTGATGATCTTGGAGGACTTTTCCAACTGTTCTATGTTATTCTGTGCCTCCTTTCACAGACCTTTTTGAAAGAATCCCTGGAAAAAGCCCAGGAGGAAGCAGAGAGGATTGAGCAGACAATGAAGGAGCTGGAGGTGCAGACAGAGAGCATCAAGGTAACGCTGCAGCCTCCCTGTGCTGGCCTGTGGAGGGGAGCATCCTGGTTCTCATGGCTCTTCCTGCCCAGGACTGCTCCAAGCTCAAAGATGGGATCCAGAGCAAATTCACCCACCTGAGGAAAGCTCTGGAGGATTTGCAGCGTCAGACAGTGGCCAGGATTGAGCAAGAGCAGAGCGCAGCCCTGGAGCGTGTGGGCAAGAACTGGGACGTGTGTAAGGACCGCCTGGATGTCCTTGGGCAGCACAGGGAGAGGGCTCAGAGCCTGCTGGCCTGCCCTGAGCACAGGACCTTCCTGCAGGTACCACCCTGGCACTGTGTCCTCCCCTTCTGATGGCAGCAGGATTGTGTCCAGCCCATTCCCACTGGGGACACGTCCTCACTTTGGCTCAGGGATGTGATGGGGCTGTGGGGACGAGCTGGTTTTGGGGGTCCCTGAAAAGTTGTGTGGGCAATGCTGGCATGCCCCTGTTGCCCCCTGGGAGACATAGTGGATGCAAATGGGTTTGCAGAGTCCTCCCCAGACTGGTGCATGGTGTCTGTGTGTCTGTCTGCAGGAGTTCCCCCTGCTCCCGCCTCTGGAGAGCCCAGAGGTGCTGGTGCCCGTGGAGTTTGATGTGGCTGCTGTGATCAAGCCCATCTCTGAGATCCTCAGCAGCATCTCCAGGCTCCTGCTGGAGGACCTGCCTGCCTGTGTGACCCCCAGAGCCCCCAGCCCTGCTGGCCCAGGTAACCCTCCTGCTCTCAGGGGCACTTTGAAGGGCTCTGAGTTGTCCTGGAGATGAGCCTGGCCTGTGTCACTGCTGGGGACACAGCTGCTGGGCACAGGGGTTTGGGATGGGACACACATTTACTGGTCAGCAGATGGAGTGGCATGAGTGGGTGGCCTCCCTGTGGCCCCTCCTTGCTGGGAATGCTGAACCATGGTGGCACATGCCTGCTCCCCAGTTTGGATACAATGGACTTCCTCCTTCTCCTCCTCCTCCTTTTCTTCCCATGAAGCCAGGAAGAAAGAATTTTTGGGTGGCATTGCTCCAAAAGCCTGTTTCCATCCTCCACAGACCCAGAGCATACCCAGGAGCTGGCAGTGAAGGCTGTGGCCCCTCTCCCCAAGTGCCAGCTCCGAGCTGAGCTTCTGAAGGGTAAGGAGCACAGGGGCTGCAGGGATAGCACCTCCCTGGGGTCCCCAGCAGGAATAGATGTCACCAAGCCAGGCTCCTTCCCAGGAGGGTGGCTGTGGCTGCAAGGACAGGGGCTCCTGTCCTGGCTCTTCCAATGTGTCTCCCTAAATGAGAGAAGGGTGGTGTAGGGGCAGGGTGGATGGGCTGGGATGGGAAAGGACCCACATGGGGGATTAGCAGCACCAGGAAGTGCTTTCCCATGGAACTGAGGCTGTCTGGTGTTGGATCAGTCACTGCCCTGCATGGCAGAGCCCCAGAGCCCTGCCTGCAGTCATTGCTCTCTGTCCAGGGATATGGCCCCAGCATTCCTACCTACAGTCCTTCATGTCCCCTTTCCTCCCCAGGCCAGCCCTCTCCTGCTTGTAGGAAATTCCTCTGTGCTCCTCTTCCCATCTCCTCCCTGTTGGGAAGAGGTTTGGGTTATGCCATGTTGGTCACGTCACTATTGCTGATTATGGGACCTGTAGGAATTCCTTCCTTCAAGTCCCACAGAGCATCCTTAGGGTTATTAATTGGAACCCCCTGTTATTTATGGGCAGGAGCCCAGCCAGCTGCCAGGCCCAGGTGTTGGGGGAGGAAGGTGAGGTGCTGCTGGCCAGGGAATGCCCATGGCAGGAGCTATCACAGCCCATGCAGAGGAGAGTAACTCCCTGCAATACCATATTTGCTCACTAAACACCTGCTTTTCTCCCCCTCTCCCAACCCACAGTGGTACTTTTTGCTCTTAAAACCAAGCACATTCCTGCCAAAATGGCCACAGAGCCACTGTGGTCACAATGGCCACTCAGTTGTGAGCTGGGTTATGCAAGGACTGTGCAAGGCATCATTTCTCATTGCCTCAACAGCTATTTCTGGGCTTTTCCATTCCCTCTAGGGCAGGTATTGCATCCTCCCCACTACCCTTCCCCTCCAAGCAACCTGTTCCCTTCCATTTTGGGAGGCAGCCCTACAGAATTTAAACCCCATCACTGCTGGGAGGGCACAAAGGTCTGATGAACCATTTCAGCTCCATCCATGCCCTTGCTTCCCCCAGACCACCGCAACCTGACCTTCGACTCTGAGACAGCCAACAGGTACCTGGAGGTGTCCAAAGGTGCCCACAGAGCCAAGCACCGTGCTGGCAGGGTCCCTGGGCAGGGGCAGGGCCCTCGTTTCCAGCCCTGGCAGGTGCTGTGCACGCAGAGCTGCGGCCCCGGGCGCCACTACTGGGAGGTGAAGATCTCCAGCCACTCCGTCATCCTGGGGGTCACCTACCGGGGGCTGCCCCACGAGCACCAGCAGGGCCACAGGTTCAACATCGGCCTGGATGGGGGCTCCTGGGGGCTGCAGGTGAGGGAGGATTGCTACCTGGCCTGGCATGAGGGCCGCGCCCAGAAAATCCAGGAGCAGCTCTATAAGAACCTGGGGGTCAGCCTGGATTATGGCAAAGGGCTCCTCTCCTTCTACGGCCTCGGGGAGAGGACAAAACTCATCCACTCCTTCCACAGCGTGTTCACGGAGCCCCTGTACCCCGTGTTCTGGCTGTGTGAGGGGCGGGTGGTGACGCTGTGCCAGCGGGACTGAGCCACGGCCGGGCAAGTGCCAGGCTGGTGCCAAAGTGGAGCTGCAGCTGAGGCTGTCGTGGTGCAGTGGCACCTCAGTGATGGGGCAGGTGTGGAGTGCAGTGTTTTAACAAGAGCTGATGGGGACCGGCATGTAAATTAACCTGTTTGATTTGCATATGCAAATATCACACTAGTGACACATGGCAGGGCTGGAGCTGTCCCTGCAGACCGAGCAAGGGAAATAAGGAGGATGATAAAATGAGATTTTCCTTTTTCTTCTATCCCTGCCAAACTTCCCAAACTTGGGGAAGGTTTGGGATGAGGGGGACCCCAGAGGGAGGTGCTACTGAAACAATTCAGAGGGCGCTCTGTGCTCACACAGCCTCACATGCAGGCAGGTCCTGCTCCCCCCAGCCCCTTCTTGGTTTCCTCTTGCTGTTCTCAAGCAGGCAGAGCAACTTCTCAGGGTTCTATGCTGCAGCTCTTTGTACGATGCTGCTTTTCCCAATAAAGCTTTATTTTCTTACTGCTGCTTTCTTTCTTGCTGCTGTTGGGAGATGTGGGACCCCGCAGCACTGGGGTGGGGGGAGCTGGGTACCCCTTCTCTGACAGCCATCCCTGCAGGGCCCCATCCTGCCCCTCCGTGTCCCCATGGGGCCCATGGCCAACCCTTGGGGCAACCAGCAGAGCCTGAAGGTGCTCTATTTACTGTGCTAAGGAAACCTGGTTTCCTTCTGCTCTGCTCCAAGGTTGGTCTGGCACATGTCACTCTTGTGCTGAGAATGACACAGGAGCAGGTGGGAGGCAGGACTGCAGAAAGAGCAAAGAAGGCTTTGTTCAAGAGAACCACAGGGTTTATATAGAATGATACCATACATTCTATTTGATTGTCTGGTTAACAAAATCGCCTTTCTCATACACTATCCTCGAGAAGAACCGAAAGATGAAGTAGAAAAACACAACCTGCAGATTGTTTATACTAACAAGTTATCACATCCTTAAAACTCCCGGAAAGTTCTCACAAGCTGCTGTGAGGAGCACTTGCCATTTCTCTCTCTCAGTCCCAAGGCATCCACAGGTCCCCCTTTTTTGTTTAAAGATGGAGGCAGTGTTTGTACTCCTGTGTGGGGCCTCTTGCAGAAAGGAGAACGAACACAGCTCCAGAGGTCCCTCCATCAGATCAGATTGAAATGGCCAGAGAGATCGGGTCTTGTGATCATCTCACCAAATACACTATCGATTCTAAGTCATATGCTTATTCTAATTCATAACAGTCCTTTTCAGAAAACAGGATGAAATTCAGTCCCCACTCATGGAAGGGCCATCTGATTGATGGTTGTCATCTTGGTCATTATCTTGGTCATCATTCAAGGGTTGCCTGTTGGCCACATTCTGGTTTTGATGCACTTTGCAGGTACCCATCGCACTCCAGTGTCTGTGGGGACACGTGCATACCCACAACCCCAAGTGAAAAGGTCAGAAGAGCCTTCCCCAATTTCCCAGAGCCATCAGTGAAGACAGGGGATGCCACGGGCACATTTTATGAAAAATCCTTTCTTTAGGATTTTTCCTCCTAAGAAGCTGAGTGGCCTCAGGAACAAAATGTAAACACTGATTATCTGCTGCTGTAGAATGCAACAGATGCATCTGTGATTGGTCTCATCTGGTTTTCTAATTAATGGCCAACCACAGTCAGCTGTGACAGAGTCCAAGCCACAAGCCTTTGTTATCATTCCTTCTTTTTCTATTCTTAGCCAGCCTTCTGATGAAATCCTTTCTCCTATTCTTTTAGTATAGTTTTAATATAATATAAATCATAAAATAATAAATCAAGCCTTCTGAAACATGGAGTCAGATCCTCATCTCTTCCCTCACCCCCAGACCCCTGTGAACACTGTCACACAGGGTCCCCTGCACTGGCACCCAGCTGCTCTTTGGCCACAGTGACAAACCCGTTGTCTTTGCCAGCCACAGCACTGGTGACTGGGCACATGATGGGCAACCTGCCCAGAAAAGTTTTCCAGCACTCTTTGCAAAGGAGCACTAATAGCAAGGCTCCATTCAAAATCCTCCCTCTCCACAGGAAAAATGATCACTGCAGGATCAGCAGCCATCAATTGCAAACACCGCTGACAGCATTTGATTATCAAACGAGCAATTAGCTCAGACTAATGAGGGCACTGTCTTCTTCAGCTGGGGGGGCAAAAAGACCCATTCCAGAACATGCAAGGGTCACTCCACCGGCCATAGGATGAAAATCTGGATTGGTAATGAAAACAGTGACATCAGTGCAAGGATCTATTCAGTGAACCTGAATAGCCCTCCGAACCTCCTGCACCCATCACACTGCAGGGGTCAATTCCTGAGGAGCCCTCAGGTCAGGGTCCCCTTTCAAAGTGTCATACAATGGGGACAACTGTTCTCTGTCAGTCCCAAGTAAGGACACAACCAGCTGGTGACACCCATCAACTTCTGGGCATCATTCAAGGTCTGAATAGAATCTGAGAATTGCACCTCCTGATGCTGAATGGTTCAGTCAAGAATTTTGACCCCCAAACACTTCCAAGGGGGGTGCTGCTGAACCTTCCCCAGGGCCACCCATGGCCCATAAGCATGCAGGGCAGCAAACAGCTGAGGCTGTATCCTCAACAGCTCATCCTGGCTGGGTGCTGCCACCAGGATGTCATCCATATAATGATAATAACACGTGTCAGGAAACCAGACAAGGCCTGAGCCACATGCCACTGGCAAATAATCGGGCTGTTGTGACAGCCCTGTGGCAAAACCTTCCATTGATACCTCTGAGCAGGTTTGGCATTGTTGACTGAAGGCAAATTTTGGCTGATCATAAGGATGCAAAGGAATTGTTTAAAAACAATCTTTCAAATCAATGACCAAGATCTCCCATCCTGCAGGGATCATGGTGGGTGAGGGCACACCAGGCTGTAATGCCCTCATGCCTTCCATCACTGCATTCACTTTTCAGAGGTCTTGCAACAACTTCCACTTCCCAGATTTCTTCTTTATCACAAAGATGGGAGTATTCCAGGGACTCATAAAAGGCTCAATGTGTCCCTGCTGCAACTGTTCCTGAACCAATTCACAAAGGGAAAGCAGTTTCTCCTCCATCAGGTATTAGAATTAATTACCAATATAACTGGCTGTGACGTGCCTGGCTTGTCTGGCCCTTGCTGCTTGACCAAAGGCGGCAGCTGTGGTGGTTTCACCTCAGAGACACCTTTGGCTATCTGGATGTTGCAGCTGGGTGCTAGAGACAAGTCCAGGTGTGCAGGAGCTCAGGTTTACCTCTGGTGGAGAAACTTTAGGGCAAGGTGAAGGAAAGGAGTCGGTTCTGATGGAGGGTTTGGATCCAGAGCTTTATTCTGGCCCACAGGCCTCTGAATGCAGCAACAGCTCCAACAGAACTCCCTGAGCCCGTGGTTGCTGTTCCTTTGAACCCTGGGGAGAGGGGCAGGGAAGGGGTAGGGAGCCACCAACCAGGTAAGGGGAGGAAATCTCAGGGGACAAGTGACACCTGGATGGCTCAATTTCATCCCCCCAGGGCTGAAAGGCATCGATGCCCATCTGGAATGCCAGGACTGACAGACAGCACTCAGCAGGGTCAGGGTGGGGAAAGAAGAGGTGATTGGCACACCTGGGGAAATCTACACAGAGAAAACCAAGGTATCTGAGGCAAACCATGACATCACACCGCAACAGTCAGGGGCCATTGATGAACCCAAATGGGTTTGTTCACCAGCCACCATAAAGGCAGTGCTAGGTACCTTTCACCCTTCGACACAGTGGCCCCTATGAAAAACCCACCAATCTGCCCCAATCCGCACCCCCAGGCAGGCAGCACTGACCTCAGCACATCCTGACCCCACAGAGGGACAGGGCCAGAACGACAGAGGGTGGGACTGCAGCCACCCGCCCACTCGTGCTGCCAAACAGCACAAAGCATTGGCTTACCATGGTGCATGCCAGACCCCCCACCCCACAATGGGTGTCCCCACGGGGGCCAAAGGCCACACAGGAGGCCACACAGAGAGGGAGGTGACAGTCACATCTGCCCCTGTGTCAATCAACCAGAGGGCCTTTGGATCTGAAGCCACCAGTCCCACGAGTCTGCGGGTCACTCCTGGGGACACACAACTGAAAAAACGCAAGGTTAGCAATCTGAGTCCCTGCCGGAATAGTGACAGGGGGAGAGGGTGTGAAAACAGGGGCAAAAATCAGACCTGCAAAGGCAGAGTCAACAACTCCTGGGTGAGCAAAGATCCCTTGGTGGGTGCCATTACATCTTGTCCCAGAGGTCCGAGGATGTTCAGGGGAACCTTGTGCTCACCACCAGATCCCGAGGTGACTGCACCAGCAGCACACACATCCACACCCGTGGAGCCATGGGTGATGCCTCCAAGCTGACCTGGGCTGGCACCGTGCTCTGAGGAATCACTTCTGTCGAGGCACAATTCCTCTTTGCGCTCTTATTGCCATTTCATGGCCCTGCCAAAGGCTGGCCATTTGAGCCAAATTTCGACCTGCACTGGCTGGCAAGGTGACCTGGCCTCAGGCATGTGGCACACACGAATTCGGCACCCGTATCCACTGGCTTGGGTGCATCTTCCTGTTTCTTGCTCTTATTCTTGTTCTTCTTCCTATGTCTGCTCCCTAAGGGTACCTGGCCTGAGTGCACAGTCACTGCCAGAGCAGACACCCCAGGATCCACAGCCCCCATCCTAGCACACAGCACATGCCCTGGCCATCTCCACCACCGAAGGATCCCCCGCAAGAGAATTTATGATCCTCTGGCATTCACTGTTTGAATAGTTCTGGGCCAAGCGTTTCAAAAGTGGCTCTTTGAGTCCAGGCTCCTCAATCTGCTTCTCCATGGCAGCATTGAGCCTCTTGACAAACAGCACAAAAGGCTCACCTGGCTCCTGCCTTATGTCAGTGAAATCAGGCCCGGGAGAGGCTGCCTCGATGGTCTCCACCAATGCAGCAAACCCCAGAGCCTGACACTGATCAAGAACATCCCAGGTAGCCTGAAAATCATGGGAGTAGGCGCTGTCCCCAAGGAGAGCATCCACTCCCACTCCATGCCGAGGATCCTCTGGGAGCAGAAGCCTGTTTCTTGCTGCAGCCATGGCAGCATCCTCTGTCCAAAACATCAACAACATCGCAAATTATAGAGGTTGGAGAAGCGCCTTGGCAAGCTGCCCGATGTCAGAGGGACAGAGCAGATCAGTGGCTGTCACCCTGACAGCCTGCATGACTCCTCCGAGCCGAGGCCGTGCTTGGCAACCTCGCCCCGCAGTTCCTGAATCACCCTGTGCCCGTCGGTGTGTCCCGAATTCGGGACAGCCTTAAACACAGGATGATCCTGATCGCTGCCATGGGGCAGGACCTGGCCCCCCGAACCCCCAGAGCCTCTCCCCCCGAGGCAGACCGTGAACCGTGACCTTCCCGCTCCCTCCAACAGACCTTCATCCTCCGAGCTCCGTGTCTTACCGCGTCCCAAAAGCTGCGGGGATTGTCAGTCACCCTGCAGGGAGGCAGAGGCCAGAGGTGACGAGCAGAGGCCGATTCCGCCCTCCTTTGCCGGCCCTTCCCCGCCGCAGCATGTCCCCAACGGGGGACCGGCCGCCGGTCATCAGCGCTGCCCGCGTGCCCAGGCAGGAACGGGGAGGGCGCCCAGCGGATCACGGGGGTGGCACCTTAACAGAACGGCCAAGAGCGGGCTGCGAACCTGAAGGTTCAGTCACAGGCCGGGACACCGGCGGACCGGCCACCGGAGACAGGGCAGCGGCACCCCCGGCACCGCAGGCTGCCCCGGCAGAGGTGTAAAACACACCGAGTCACCCGAAGCGGCCGCCGCGCCGGAATGAGGAAAAGGCACTGCCCCCGCTGCATGAATTACCACCCGGACAGACGGTGCCGGAGCCGCGCTCACAGCCACTGCTGTCAGTGCAGGAGCCACGGGGAAGGAGGAGAGACCCGGGCGGGAACGCGACACCGGCTGGGGCTGGCGCCACGATGGGCACGGCCGGTGCAGCTGTGCGGGCTCCGCCGCTGCCCACGGGGAAGCTGCCGCAGCGATTCGCGGTGTCCTGGCAGCCGTCGGGGTGGGAACCGAGCCCGACCGAGCCCGGTCCGGCTGCTCGGGAGGGGCACCGGGAACTGCGGCCCCCGTGGTTCGGGAGAATGCTGACCTCGAACGGCAGCGGGGAGAAAGGAGGGGCTGCTGTGGGCCCGGAGGATCCCGCGGCTTCGGGAGCAGGGGCAGGGAAAGGCGGGACAGCACCCGGCCGGGAGAACCCCGGTTCTTCGGCACCAGGGGCGAGGAAAGGCGTAACTTCTGCCGCAGCGAACCCCCCAAAGAGGGGCGGCCGAACCCCGCACAGACGGCGAACCGCGACCCCACGATCGTCCGTCTGTCCGAAGCGCCGGCAGCTCCCCCGCCCCTCGAACCGCCCGTGTCCGAACCTCCGGCCCGGCCCCGGAGCGCCGCGCACAGAGTGTCGCACGCAGCCAGGAGCGGGGGCACAGCATCATCCCCTCTGTAAAACTCCTCCGCAAGCAGAGCACACAGCTCCTGACACCGGCCCAGGTCAAACGCCACGGCCATGCCCATGGGGAACGCATGAGTCCTGGCCCACACAAACAGGTCGATCAACGAGGCGTCAGGTACCGAGAACCCCCCATAGAAAAGGAGGTGCCTCCACACAGAAAAAACCTTGTTGTCGTCATCATGCCAATCCCCCATCATGGAAACAGCGGCACCCAGCCCCAGCAATTCAGGCACTGTCCACGCTCTGGGGAGTCCCGCAGGTCCCGTTATCAGGGCAGCCCCACGGAGCAAGCCCGGGGGAAGGGTGCGGGGAAAGGCCGGTACCTCTGCGGGAAACAAAGGGGGTCCGGACCCAAGGAGCCCGTGGGGTCCGGCGGGGGGCCCGGGGGTCTGGCGAATTCCTCGAAGGTACCGGAGCAGCACACACGGCGGGGCACCAGATGTCACCCTTGCGCCGGGAGTGACACAGGAACAGGTGAGAGGCAGAATTGCAGAAAGAACAAAGAAAGCTTTATTCAAGAGAACCGCGCGGTTTATGCAGAGTGATACCATACATTCTGTTTGATTGACTGCTTAACAAAAACACCTTTCTCACACACCGACCTTGAGAAAAACAGAAAGACGAAGTAGAAAACCACAACCTGTAGATTGTTTATACTAATAAGTTATCACATTCTTACAACTTCCTGAAAGTTCTCACAAGCCACGGTGAGAAATGCTTGCCATTTCTCTCTGTTCCATGGCATCCACAGGCACAGAAGAAAATCTAAAATTTTCATTGATGTTTTTCCAAGGGTGAGACTGCAGGTCCGATGTCTCCTCTGGCTCCTGTGGGAATGCTGGTGAGGATTAACAAGGTAAAACTGGGCACTGGGTTCAAAAGTGCTGGGGATGTGAATGCCTGGGGAATGAATCACATCATTTTTTCTTTTGGGGACAAAAAGCTCAAAAGGTTCAGTCCTCTTTTTCAAGAATAGATATGATCTATTTTGTGCTTCCTGCTTCACTCAACACCTCCCTTCTCCTCACAGCCCTGTCCTTGGGTGAGGCCTTGCATGCACCTGGGAACTTATCCAAGACCAAAAATTGTCTGTGTGTCCTGCACAAAAAGGATCCATAGATCTTGTGAGGCAGATCTTCACTCTAAAAGCACTTTGGGGCTTCCCAGCCCTCTGGTGCCTGTCAGTTCCTGCCAGACCCCAGAGGAAAAGGGGACAGTGAGCCAGACCTGGGCACTGCAGCCCTTTTGGCCATGGGGAGGGCTGGTGTAGGAAAAGGGCTGCCAGGAAAGCACCTGCACCTCTGCATTGTGGGGGGCTCAGGACCTTCCATGGGGCTCCAGGGTGGGGAGCATCTGGGGAGCAGTGGAGTAGCAGCAGGTCCTAGAGGGAGAAGGAATGCTCCAGGGGAGCAGCAGGTCCTTGGGAGGGGGACTGGAATGGGCTGGCAACAGCTTCTCTGAATGGGAGATTCAGGGAAAGTCAGCAGCTTCAGAACGCTGGGGAGGGCCCAGATCCCCGTGGGGCAGATCCTTTCGGAGGCAGCAGACCCTGGGTGGGGGACAGCACATCCCCAGCAGGGTGACATCCCCTCGGGGCTGATCTCCCTGAAGGCGGCCCATGCCAGGGAGAGGGACCAGACGGGAGCAGATCCCACATGGGGTGAGGCCCTTTCCAGGGCGGCGGGTGCCTGGGGCCTGGTGCCGGGGTGATGCTGGGGGTCAGCGCCCCGAGGGCACGGCGGGGAGCGGAGCCCCAGCCGCGGTGGCGGGAGGCGGAGCGGGCGGGCGGGGCGCGGCTGCCGCCCGCCCCCGCCGGGGCTGGGAGCGGGGCCGGGCCGCTCGGGGCGCTCAGGGATGGATGCTGCGCCCGGGAGCGCCCCGTCGTCCTCCGCCGCGGCGTTGCGGCTGGCGCTGGCGGCTCCGGGGCTGCCCGAGGGTCCCCTGTGCTGCCCCATCTGCCTGGACGTGCTGCGGGACCCGGTGACGGTGCCGTGCGGACACAACTTCTGCCAGGGCTGCTTGCAGGCGCTCCGCCAGCGGCCAGGCCCCCCCGACGGCGGCGGGGCGGGCGGGGCCGCCCGCTGCCCGCTGTGCCAGGAGCCCGTCCCCGCGGCCCTGCGCCTCTGCAAGAACCGCGCCCTGTGCGAGCTCCTGCCGCTGCTGGCGGCCGCCACCGGCGCCTCGTCCCCGTCGTCCTCGGCCGCCGCCACCCCGACGTCCCCGGCCGGCGCGTCCCCGATGGCGCCGGGAGCCGAGGAGGAGGATGCTGCGGGGGAGGAAGGCGCGGCGGTGCTGTGCGATGTGTGCCCGCCCGGGTCCCGCGTGGCGGCCGAGCGGTCGTGCCTGGTGTGCCTGGCGTCCTTCTGCGGGGCGCACCTGGAGCCGCACCGGCGCGCCCCCGCCTTCCGCGCACACCGCCTGGTGGCCCCGCTGCGGCGGCTGGAGGAGGGGCTGTGCCCCCGCCACCTGCAGCCCCTGGACGGCTTCTGCCGCACCGAGCAGAGCTGCGTCTGCTCCCGCTGCCGCGCCCACGAGCACCGCGCCCACGACGTGGTGCCCCTCGAGCAGGAGCGAGAGCACAAGCAGGTGCGGGGGTGCGGAGGGCGCGGAGGTCCCCGCGCGGGTGGGACCCTGGTGTGGGGGTGTCGGGGGTGCCGTGAGGCGCGGCATCCCTCGGAGGGGTTCATCCTGCACCCACGGGGAGCCCCCAGGTGCGGTGTGTGCAGGTGCAGCTCTGGTGGGATGCCGTGTGGCGGGAGTGCTGTACTCTCACCCCTAGGAGAGTTACACCCCAACATACGGACAGGGTGCTGCGGCATCAGGGAGCCCCTGGGACTGGGACAGGACGGGCAGGTAAGGACGGGGATCGGGGCAGAGCCGCTGCCGGGCATCCCGGGGGAGTTTTCCCGCTGCGGAGCCGAGCTGGCAGTGCCGTGGGTGCAGGGCTGGGGCGAGGCTGCCCGGGACACCCCAGAGCGGCCACCCCGCCCTCCCGTCCCGTTCCCACAGCCCCGGCAAGGCGCTGCTCGCCCGCGCTGGCAGCCGGCCCGGCCGCCGCTCCCGCTCCCCCAGCCTTTTGTGTCCTGCCGTTTTGGCAGCGGGGGTTTTTCCATCACTCCCGTTCCCAGATGCGACTGAGTCACCTCCTAAACTCACACCCACAGCCTTCCCAGGAGCCGGGGCTCCAGTCCCAACGTGGTGCTGCCTTCGTGGGCACTGCTGCCTTGAAAGTGTGGGGCTGCAGGCCGGTGGGAACCTGTGAGGCTCACGGTGGGGTGGCATCTCGCATGGCCATGAGGCATTTGGAGAGCTTGGGAGAGTTTGCCTTTTCCAAGGAGTAGCCCAGCCCCAAGCCAGCTCCCCCTCCTGATGGGCTGCTAGGATTGCAGGAAAACACTTTTATCGGCATTATTAGTCATGGGGCGCCTTAAAATAGAAAGTGTGTGTAATCCCCGCCCTGAGGAGCTGTCAGACCTCAGCAGGCGCTGCTTAATGTCGCCTGCAGGACCTCTGTGCCTGCCCTCGGCCGCCGCCCTGGGCTGCGGGCTGGGATGGATGCACAGGGAAAGCACCTGGAGCTGCTCCCCGGGAACAGGGGCACTGAGCATCAGCAGGGAGCTCTCTGGCTGGGGAGCGCCCTCCCGGCTCCCGAGGGACCCGTCCTCGTGATGGGCAATGGATGAGCCAACAATAGCGTCTCAGGAAACGCCGTGCTCGGAAGGTGCTTCCTTTGCAGCCCGTGCTCCGGAGCTGGTTTGCTTTGCTCCTAAACAGAAACCTCCAGGGGACTCTGTGCTGAGTTTCTGAGTGCTCCAGGCCTGTCTTTCAGCTTCTGCACCAAACCCAGGTGGATTTTTCCCAGCCCTGCGTTCTCACTAAGAGCAGTTTTAGCTGCAATCACTGCCTGATGGGTTTGCTTTCAAATTCCTGTTTTGTTTGGTTTCCGCTGGGACCAGGGTGGAGAAATGGAACTGGACATGACCCTTTCGTTTTCCAGCTGAGTGAGAAGGGATGTTTGCAGGTTGAATGTTGCAGGGAAGGAAAACAGGAAAACAACTCGTGGTTCCCCTTGCATTCTTCACCCAAAGCCTGGTAGCGAGGTCATGGTCAGAGAGGCTCTGTGGATCAAGCTGAGGGAGAGGCTGAATGCCCTGGGCTCCCACTGGCACTGGGGGTAAAGCTCAGTGTTTGTCCTTCATGTCTGCAGGCCCAGCAAGCCAAATTCCTGAGCGATGCAGAGAATGAGCTGGAGGAGCTGGCAGTCACCATCACCCAGGCCAAGAAGATGGTGGAGCTCATCAAGGTGACTCTGCAATGCCTTTGCTCTGGTGGTGCAGCTCTGCTGGGCTGGGCGTGGAGGAGAAGGGGCTGTGAGATTTTGGGGTGCATGGGCTGTAAAGATGGTGCTCACTGGAGCACCACAAAACGATGGTGATCCTGGCAAAGACCCCTGAGGATTCTTTCTCCTCATCTCTGCTAACACTCCTGGCATCTCTGGTTGCTTTAGTTTTTAAATGGAAGAAGGAACAGGGCAAGGTCCATGCCAGGACATCCTCTGGCTCTTGCACCTTCTCTCCCCAGGCTCATTGGGGGATTGTCTCTTTGGCCCTTGTGCAAACACTTTCCTGCTTGGGGACACCAAATGTGGTGCAGCAGTAAGTGGCACTGCCCAGCCAGGTCTCTTGAGAGCTGCACTGTGAAGTGATCTGAGTTCCTGGGTGAAGGGGGTGATGGAGTGTCAGGGGATTCCAGGGAGCTGGGATCTGGGAGCTGGGCAGGGCACAAG
Source organism: Zonotrichia albicollis (assembly GCF_047830755.1). Taxonomy (NCBI): domain Eukaryota; kingdom Metazoa; phylum Chordata; class Aves; order Passeriformes; family Passerellidae; genus Zonotrichia; species Zonotrichia albicollis. Next base: position 4,480,455 of record NC_133837.1, on the reverse strand, counting down.
TGTGGCTCTCCTGCACCCTCACCTGACCCCTCTCTCCCTGCACTCAGGGTGCTGCCACAAAAGAGAGGGAAAGGGTTGAGAAGCTCTTTGCAGAGGCCTCAGGGGTGCTGGCAGCCTTCCAGAAGGAGGTGCTGGGATTCATCGAGGACGGGGAGCGCTCCATGCTGGGGGAGGCTGAGGCCGATCTGCGCTGGAAGGAGCAGAGACGAGCCAAGCTGGCACAGTGCAAGCAGAGCCTGGAGAACGTGCCCAGCACCGACACCATCTACTTCCTCCAGGTGGGATGGGGCAAGAAGGAGCTGACAATGTTTTATTTTGGGCTTTTGTCCTATTTCCCATGGAGCTGGGGGCCAGGAACCCTGGGATGTGCAGGCTGCTGGGTCTCACTGGCACAGTCCTCTCCCCTGCCCTCTCCCAGGGGGACCAACCAGCCAAGATTTCCCCCTCCATCACCACCACTTCTGTCCTGTCTGACAGGACAGGCTGATGTGCTGCCCAAGGGGGTACCTGGGTGTGGGGGAGAGCAAGAGTTTGGGGTGCCCCACTGCTTCCTCCCTGGGAGCCCAGCAAGAGGAGACATTTTAGGGAGGAGATGCTGCTGCCTGCGAGGTGGGCATGCTCTGAGTCTGGGTTTGAAAGGGAGTGAGGAGAAGGTGCCAGGAACACGTGGCTGGGAAAGAGCTCTCCTCCCTTCTGCTGTCCTTGGGCCAAGTCCTCAGAGCTGCCAGATCCCAAATCCTCCAGGGCCGGGTGGGGTCCTGGAACAAGAGACAACTTTGGCTTGTCTGAAACCTCCTGAAACTCCGTCTTTTTTTGGCTCAGGAATTTCAGGCCTTGAAAGCAGCCATGGAGGAAAACCTCTCTCCACCTCTGAGCTTCCAGAAAGAGCTGAACTTCACCAAGTGCACCCAAGCCGTGGGTGCCATGAAGGATGTGCTGTCCACCGCCTGCAAAAACCAGTGGAACCACTTGCAGGGGAAAGGAGTTGATGGATTGAGTTGCCAGGAGATGGAGGAAGGTTTGTGTTCCCCCAGCCCCTCTGCCTGGGTGGTTCCCTGTCCCCTTCCCTTTTCCCTCTGTGGGTGGGAGGTGGCTGCATGGCCCTGTGAGTGCTGGCCCCTGTCCTCCCAGCCCTGCAAGCTGCTCAGCACGGGTTCCCTGCACGTTGCACAATCCCTGTCTGGGCTTACGCCTCTGAGGTTTTGTGAATTTTTCCACGGAGACCGGAGACTGGAGAGGCAACAAACAGCCTGGGAGTTAGGCAGGGCCTGTGGGAGGGGGCAAGGGGCCAAAGTGGCCTCCTGTGAAAGGGGACTCTTCTTCCCAGCTCAGACAGATCTCCTCACTGGCACACTGTGGGCTCTCAAACATGCCAGGGTTAGAGAGCTGATGTGGCAGCTCTCTCCCTTGCTGTCCCATTGAACCTGAGCTCTCTCCTTTCTCATTCTCTGGGATGCCCATGGGAACTGCAGCTGGTTCCTTGCCCCACTGCCCACCTCCCTGGGGTGACAAAAGTGGTGTCTGTCCTTTCCTGTGTGGGAGCCACAGGGGATGTGCAGGGGGTGTGGGACGCTGGCAGGGGCTGTGACGCAGCTGGGTGCCATCAGGGGCAGGGGACAATGCTCCAGGTGCCCCCTTGGTGGTGGTTTGGTTCCTTTGCTGATGCAAACCCTTCTGTCCCTGTCTCTGCAGCGTTGGCTGAATCCCGATTTCCAGACAAGTCAAACAACGCTGCCTGCCTGGAGAGTCGTGATTATTTCCTGAAATGTAAGTGGGGTGTGGGAACCCTGGACACTGAGAGTTTTGGGCTTTCTGTGCTGAAAGGCACAGACCCTCAAGAGAACTCTACATTTAACTTGAGGTTGTAGAGAAAGGCTTCCAAATTTAAATAATAGAACTAGGATTAGGGGTGTGTAGTTTCAATAGAAGTGTGTAACATCACATAGTAGAAAAATTAGAGTTTAAGATTTTAGAATATAGTAATATATATAAAGCTAAGATGGAAGTTTTAAGTCAGTGACTAATCCTTCTCCTTCACCTTTTTCTTCACCTTTTTCTTCATGGGTTTGGTGGTATTTTATTTATTTTGATGGGGACTTCTGCTTTGGGTTGTTGCTAAGGCCCATCTTCCCTTTCCTCTCTCCTTCCCGCCTGCCCGGCGCTGATCCAGAGCGTGTGGGAGCTCTGCCACCAGCAGAGGAAATTCTGCTTGCCTAACAGGGAGGCCTCCTGGCTTTCCTGACAGCAGCCAGAGCCTGGTTAGCTGATGGATTTTTTCCCTTGTCTGTGGTTCTGCTGGCCCAGCTGCCCCAGGGGCGCTGCAGGCATCCTGTGTAACTCCTGCTGCTTCCCAGCCCTTGGAAAATTGGATCCTCTTTAAATTAGACCAGAGTTTGTGTGTTGTGTTTGTCTGCCTTGTTTGCTGCAGGACCCTGGGCTGGTGAGGGTTGTCTGCAGCAGCAGAATGGCAGGGATCACACAGGGGTGGAGCAGAGTGGGGCAGGAGAGGCTGAGGCTGGAGGCTGCAGGGCTGGGCTTGAGCTCCCACACCCCACCTGTGTGTCCCCAGCCTTACAGGGGATATGGGGTCACCTACTGACGTGTCCTTGGGGGACAAGGTCTGCCTCAGAGGCACCGAGCAGCAGAATTGGGCTCAAGGAGGGTGTGCTCTTCTGCTGTCAGACTGGGCCATGCCATGGTTCAGACTGCAATGCAGTTGATGTGATCCATGCCCAGGGTTGTTCCCTGGAAGAACTTCCTTGGGCATCCCCTCTGTTTGGGATCCGTCAGTGGCTCTCACATTACCCAAGGCCACACTGGCTGGGGGCTGCCTGTTTGAAGCTGTGGCATACCTGGCTGTTCTCTCTTCTCGGGGTCTCTCTCAACTGCATTTATCTGAAATATGCTTTTATGTGCCATTTCCTTACCACCAGTCTGTCAGGTGGATTCTCCAATGTCTGGTATCACAGTTGAGCTCATCAAGCAGCCTCTCTTCCCAGTTACCTGTATCCATCCTGTTCATGGGAGTATCAGCTCTTTCAGCCTTGAAAATTCAGCCTGAAATTTGCCATGGGATTTAAAGCAAGGGGACAGAGGGATGGGAAAGGATCATGCTCATCATTAAAGGCTGTGACAGGGAGGATTTCCTTGCACTTCCCTTCACATGCTCACTTCTCCCTCTTGCCCCTCACAGTTGCCTTCATCATCGACCTGGACAGTGACACAGCTGACAAGTTCATCCAGCTGTTCGGCACCAAGGGGGCCAAGCGGGTGCTGTGCCCCATCCCCTACCCAGAGAGCCCCACCCGCTTCATCAACTGCGAGCAGGTGCTGGGCTTGAACCTCATGAACAGGGGCAACTACTACTGGGAGGTGGAGCTGATCGATGGCTGGGTCAGCATCGGGGTCATCGCCGAGGATTTCGACCCACGGGAGGCCTACAGCCATGGGCGCCTGGGCAGGAACGACAGCTCCTGCTGCCTGCAGTGGAACGGCCAGAACTACGTGGCCTGGTTTGGTGGCTTCGAGTGCCCCATCCAGCAGCCCTTCTTCCACACCATCGGCGTCTTCCTGGAGTATTCCGAGAAGGCTTTGACCTTCTACGGAGTCAAGGACTCCAAAATGACCTGCCTGCAGCAGCTCAAGGTCTCCCCTTCTGCCAAGGGGAAGCTTGACCCGTTTCAGAACAAGATCAACCGGCAGTTTGCCTCTCTGTTCTCGTGCAAGCTGAAGCCAGCCTTCTTCCTGGAGAGCGTGGACGCCCACCTGCAGATCGGGCCGCTGAAGAAGGATTGCGTGTCGGTGCTGAAGCGCCGGTGACTGCCCGGGCACAGGGGCACGGACAGACCCACAGAAATCTCTCCTGCAGGTTATTGCCAGCTCTCCTTGGTAGCCCTGTGTGTCTCTGTGGCAGCCCTCCCTCCTCTCTGCACTGCTGGGGAGCCAGGGCTGGATGGGGGCTCCTGATGGGCAGGGCTGGGGGCCAGGATGGGGCTGGATCCGAGTGCCAGCTCTGCCCCTGAGCGAGCTCGGGCCTGTCCCTGTGCTGCTCCCTGCTGCTCCTCAGCTTCCCTTTCTGGACATCAGGGACTGCCACAGCCTTTCTTGGTAAAGTGTGCTGCTCACAAGTGCCACATGGATTTGGAGCTGTGCCCTGGCCACCTGCCCAGTCCCTCTGCTCCACCTCTGCTCGCTCTGCCCCGGCGACTTGTGCAGATGCTTTGTGCCTTATCTCAGGCTCTGGTCCTGATGCTTTTTTAAGTGCTGCCTCATTGTCACCTTCTGCATGCTCCTCATGAAGTGCCTTTGATGGAGCAAGCCCTGTGTGGACCAGGTGAACCCCCAAAGGAGACATGGTCCCTTCCCATCACCTCTGTGCCCTGGCAGGGGCGAGATAGTGCTCCAGGGAGAGGGATGTGGAGGAGCCTGGTGCCGGGGTGGTGCTGGGGTGGTGCTGAGGCGATGCAGCACCCTCTCCTTGCAGGGCTGCCCACCCATCAGTGCTGCAAATGTGAAACAAGGATCGCTGTCCGGCTGGGAAAGGGAGAAACCTCCGGCAGCAGCACTGTTCCCACCTGGAGGTGAGGGAGGGAACAGCACAAACCAAGTTTTGAGGACGTGCTCGAAGTAAACACATTCTTTGGAATTCTTAGCAATTCTTAGCAAAGCTTTACAGCCAAATTTTCCCCCATGTTTTTGATGACATTACTGTCTGGGGGATTTTAGTACTGTTAAACACCAACCCTGGGCACACTTGAGCTGAAAATCTGCCCCTTAGCTTAGAGATTTTTAAGTGACAGCGGTGCTGTGAATATGTCCCAGAGATAAATGGTCTGGTTTAGTGTTCTAGGACAGCTGTGAGTGCCTCCTTAAAGGTGGCACCTTTACCGAGGCACCTTTAAGGTGGCACCTTTAAAGCATCATTCAGCTACTAAATGACCCTTTGGACTCTGGGAATAAGTAACAATTAACAAAAACTACTCTCAGGCGAGAGGGAACACTGTTCCCTTTAGGAAAGGTGGAAACTCGAGGCTAAGAGACAAAACTGCCAGTTCACATGTCCTAAGGGAGCTTTTTCAGAAAGAAAACACAGAAATAACTGCCTGTGAGGGCAGCACAGAGCAGCCCCTGTCTCAGCACAGCGTGCCTTTCCAAAGTTTATTTTTTCTGGGGTTATTTTGCTACCTACCTCCCAAAGCTTGCTTTACAGAACCGTGGTGCTGTGTAATGTACACCTGGAGAGAAAATACAGAGGGTCAGGTTCTTCAGTGGCATGAGTGAGTCAGGGATGATGCAACAACCAGCAGGAATAATAACCCATTCAGCTAAATATATGAGATATATATATATATATTTTCCCCAAAGGATAAGCTGGAAATCATAGTGCTATATTCCAGGGGAGCCAAGGGAAAAATGTGAATGTGAATGTGCATGAAATGCAGGCACAAAGCTGGAGGTTTGAAGTTAAAGCCACGTTTACATGCTGAGGCTCAAAGAGCTCCTTAACTGTGACTCCTTTGCCAGGGCTGCCAGTTTCTGCTGGTGCAGAAAGAGCTGCCAATGCCCTGAAAATTAGGATATTTTAGTGGATGAAAGGTCTGAATGCAGCCACCCCTTTCCTGGGGCAAGGCTGGTGAGTCAGTTTGGGAAGGGGCTTGCTGGGATCTGTCTGCAAATTCCTCCTCCTCCTCCTCCCCTGCATGAGGTGACTCCTAAACTCAGCAAGCAGCGTGAAAAGGAACAGTGGGGCTTCCAGAATGAAATCTTCAGCTGAAATCTTGGCCTTTCCTGGCTGGTGGGAACACTGCCCAGACTTCTGTCCGGATGGGAATTCATTCCCTGCGTCCTGAGCTCCAAACCCTCTTTGTTTGGCTGGCGCCAGAGCTCAGCCCTTGCACGGGATGTCAGCACGGGTGACACAGAGCAGGCTGCTCTGCCCAGGGGTGGCAGAACGCGGTGGCAGGAGCTCCTGGTGGCAGGAGAAAGGCAGGGCTGTGCCCCTGTGCATGGTCACATCCTGGCAGCACAGGGAAGGGAAGGAACATTCTTCTCTGCAGGAAGAGATCTCCCACGTCTGCGCCCCAAATCTCATTTATTCAGGCGAAACTCCCACAGTTTGCAGCGAGGAGTTTCGCCAGAGTAAACACAGCAGATCTGGGTCCTTGCCCTGTTTGGTTTCGCTGTAGGTGGATTGATTGCTCCGAGGGGAAACCCATGCTGGAGGCACTCATCCCACCCTCCTCCACTTTCCCAAGGCACAGGCACAAACCTCTGACCTCCCTCAGGGCTTGGGAGGCCCAAAGGGATCCTCTCCTTCCACCCTGCCACCACCTGGGAGCAGCTCCAGAGGCTCCTGGGGTGTCTGGCATGGTGTGGGGTTGTGCTGCTGGTTTGGGGGATGCATGGATCAGCTCCATGGAGCATCCAGGGGGCTCCTGTGGATGTGCCACATTTGGGAGGTGCTGCCCAAGCCTCTCTTTCCTGCTGCTTGCTTTTCTCCTGGTTGGGACTGCTAAAAACCCTCCTGCTTCAGGGATGGTTTAAAAGAGGAGCAATCCCCTCAGGAGCTGGGTCAGAGTTTGCTCTGTGCTGCCAGGGATTTGTGAAGTGGAACGATCAGAGTGTGCACTGTGCCAGCTCTGGATCCCTGATTTAACAAAGGGTTAAAAGCAGGGTGAGATGAGTTGAGATGGATCAATAGCACTTGGCAATTTAAACAGCCTTTCCTTGTTCCCTTGGGTTATTTCTGCTGTCACAGAATGTTCCTCTTTTTAATTAGGATTTTTTAAATACAGTAACTGTAGGGTGTTTTACAGTGTGTGAAAAAACTGTAACAGAATCATGTAATGGTGTTAGAGAATATGATTTGACCATTAAATATGATACAGTCATTGCCCTGGGTTGTCTTTCCTTTAAATACCAAACCCTTTGACTTGTCCCATTATCTTATGTTTACTTTTCTGTGTCCTGTACATCTGGAATAAAATAACACAGATTTTATTTTCCAAGTGTGTCCAAGGGAATTCTGCCACATTCACATTTTTATTGCAAAAGCAGGAGAAGAACTTCAAAATCCAATAATAATTGTCAGCCCTGGGCAATTCAAAACAATGAATTGGCTCAGTTCTCTCTCCTATGTCTGTCCTCATCCTAAAAATAAAAAAGATTATCAGATTAGGTATTTTTCCTTAGTGTTTTTAAGTTTTAGAGTATAAATTTCCTAGGTTTTCTATGTGATGAGGAGGTCTAGAGCTTCACACACACACTGGCAATTACAGCAGCATCTTTTTTAAGTGAAGGCTGCTTTTCTTAATCCCAAATGTCAATTGGAGTTAGGATAAAAATGTTATTTTGGTGAGCCTTAGTTCATGTAAGGTGCCAATGCTCCATCTGGGTGTTTCGGTGGGAGCTGAGTGGATTCTGCTCCTGACTTTAATAGGAGAAGAATCAGAACTGTTTGTTATGGCTGTTTCTTAAAAGGGAAACTTACTGCTTATTGAAAAAGCGGATATGAAAAGCACAAACTTGTTCTTTTCCTGCCAAGAAACCACACAGATTATGTCACTGCATTTATTTAAATCTGGTTTCCATTATGTCGTTTTTGTGCTTTCCCCCCCACCCGCGTCTGGTTCTCAGACAGGACTGGGCTGCAAATCTAGGAAATAGCTCAGATCGATCTAAAATACATAATACAGGGTAATATATGCTTTTATTTGTATATTATTAATATACACCTGTCAGTTATTGATCTGAGGGAGCCCTTCAAGCAGTTTTGCAGGTTCTTATTTTTAATGAAGCTATGCAATCATTAATTTTTTTAATTCCTTCTGCTTGCACTCCTGGAGGTCAGAGTTTGGACCCTTCCTGCAGATCTGCAGATGCCACAGCAATTTTGTTGTTCCCAGATTCCCGACAAAGAGACACACAGACACTGGCTTGTTTACAGGGCAACCACTTAGTCCTCCTAGTTTAACACACTTCAATATAAAGGGATAATTTTTTGGATGTGCTCGATTCCATCACTGAAAGCAGCCAGTAACAGCATCAAAACTCTGTTTGCAAATGTGCAAAACGGGAAATGTGGGAATTTAAAAAATCGTGGGAAATGAAGCATCTTCGCCGTTTAAGGGGCTAAACCTCATTTCATGGTGGTTTAGCAGAACCACCAGATATCCGGGATTATTTTTATTTTACAAAGAGCACAGTTATAGAGAGACAGGGCGCCGGGCCCTGAGGCGGGGAAAGGGGAGGGGAGTATCATGGCGGCCGGCCTGCAACTCCCAGCATGCATCGCGTGACCGACACAGAGAGTGCATGGGCGGACTACAGCTCCCGGAATGCTCCGCGCGGGGCAAATGGCGCAGAGGTAGGGCTGTGTTATGTGGACTACAACTCCCAGGATGCACTGCGCGGAGAAACTGAAGCGTCACACGGCATAGATAGCTAGGACTACGACTCCCAGTATGCCCCTCGGTCCCATTGACGGCGCACTTTTTTCCCGCGCAGGCGCAGAGCGGGATCGATGCTGTGAGGAGGAGGAGGAGGCGGAGGAGGCGGCGATGGCGCTCAACAAGAACCACTCGGAGGGCGGCGGCGTCATCGTTAACAACAGCGAGAAGTGAGGTGCTATCCCCTTCTCCCCTCCTCCGGCCTCGGCAGCCGGGGGATAGCGGCGAGTTGCCTTCTCCCCCCGCCCTCCTCCTGCCTTCCCCCTCAGGGGGAGCGGCTGTGTGGGTCACGGGGGGGGGCGTGCTGAGGGGGCGAGGCGGGTAAAAGGGCTGGTTTAACCCTCTCGGTGCCGGCGGTGCTCGTCCTCCCCTCATCTCCGGCTTAGGGGCTGTACACATCCTCCTGCCCCAGGGCCTGTGAGGGGAGCTGTGCTGGGCTTCAGCCGCGGGTCTTGTGCCCCTTACACCGCTTCCCTCAGCGCCAGCCTGTCCCCCAGCCTGCTGCTGGCAATGGCTGCTGTCCCCAGGGCTCAGCAAGGGCTGGCAGCGCTCAGCTCCCGCCAGGTGATCCGGGCTGGCCCCAGGTGATCCGGGTGATCCGGGCAGGCTGCACCTGCCTGGTGCCTCAGCCGAGGCTGCCCGCCGTGCTTTGCCGGGCTCCCGGAGCACAGCCCTCCCTGTCAGTGTGTGCGGGAGGGAGAGCAGCCTTGGAAAAGGTGCTGGGCGATAACCATGGAAACGGGCAGCCCGCACAGAGCCGCCTCTGTGTGCATGGCACAGGGCTGGCCGCGCCCGCTGGCTGCCGGCGGGGTTCTGACGTGGCAGTCATCTGCTCTGGGGACAAAGGAGTGCTTCATCCTCCTGCGCTTCTTTCCACGGGGCTGCTTAAACACTGGGGAGGAATTCTGGGCCCGACTTCCACTGGCGATGTGGCTTTTCTTAGAAGGCTTTAGTAAGATCAGCTCTGGTAGTTAAATTTGCATTCCCTGAGAGGATGGGAGCTGAAGGTGTTGCTGTTCCCAGCTGCCACCTCCCTGGCCCTGGGCTGACCCAGCCTGAGCAGGGCTGGTCCCACTGCCCTTCCCCAGCTGTTCCTGGAGGGACAGGTATTTATGACTGAGGCTAGAAACACGTCAGCTGCCAAAGATAGAGGTGGTAGAGATTTCTGCAGCTTTAGGGATTAGAGTCCCTAATGTGGATGCTGTAATGTCAGTACAAGTTACCTGCTGTGTCCAAAGGTTTTAATCAGGTCAGTTTGTAAATGAGAATTAAGGAATCAGTGCAGGCAGCACGAGTTAATGAAGTCTTGTGGCCAGGAAGGGGAGTTCCTCTGGATCACATTTCTGTGTCAGGGGTGCTCGAGCTCTGGTGAGCCCTTCAACAGCCGTGTTGCATAAGCCAGCCTGAGCAGTTTCTTCTCCTGCAGTCCTTCCTCTGTCCTGTCACTTGTGGGCAACTGAATTAGGGAACCGAGCCAGCAGAAGTGCAGAACATTTTAAAACAAAACCAAAAAAAATGTCTTGAGATTTTGATCAGCTCAATTGCCTGGTTGTGCAGACAGCAGCAGCAGCAGCTGTGTCAGCACACTGGGAAGGGAACAAGCAGCCAGGGCTACTTCAGTTGCTGCTGCCAACAACAACAACAACAAAAATGCAAACCAGAACTGATTCTGTCTGCTCAGCATCTCCATCAGTGCTGAGGTTACAGGTGGTTTTGGTAGGTCAGTAAACTTCTGTGCATGCTGCATTCTGCCAGAGCTGTACCTGCTGTCTCCTGTGTCACTGTTTGCAGTGTTCTGATGACCTATGACCATGTAGAAATCACCTTCAGTGATCTGGAGCCAATGCCAGAGGCCTTCAAGGGCACCAAGAAGGGGAGTGTGTTCCTGACTCCCTACCGGGTGAGTGTGAAAGCTTTATCTTCTCTGAGGAGATAACAGCCCTGGAGCCTGAATTTAAATGTGCTCAGTGTATGAAAGTCAGGATAATCCACTCCTGTCTGAAGTGTGGCTCATCCTCTCCCTCTGGGAAGCATTATGAATTCATGGCATATCCCATCTATTTGTCAACAGATAATAAATCTGATTAGTTCTTGTACAGGCAGCTGTTCAGTCCATCAGGCATCTTCAAACTGGAAATTAGCAGTGGTCTGGAAATGCAGAATGTAACAGCACAGCTACTAAATCAGAGCTGTGTGGAGCAGCAGGTTCTGTGGGAGCTGGGAGGAGCATTATCTGAGCAAGGGCCTTCCTGGAAGGCTTTAGTACCTTGAGGATTTGGTTTACCCCTGTGGCTGTGGTGTGGAGCTGGTGATGTGGGAGGGAATTTCTGTCCATGGAGAGTTCTGTTCAGACAATAAATCAGGGCTGTGGTTCCTGTTTGTTTTGACTAGCTCTTGTAATGTTATTTTCTTTCAGGTTATCTTTGTGTCCAAGGGGAAGGATGCTATGCAGTCCTTTGTGATGCCCTTTTATTTGCTGAAGGATTGTGAGATCAAGCAGCCAGTGTTTGGAGCAAATTACATCAAGGGCACAGTGAAGGCAGAGGCAGGAGGTGGGTATCACACAGGGGGCTCTGGGTCTCAGTTCAGCTGCTCCATTCACAGCAAGATCCTGGCTAACCAAACTTTGACACTCTCCAAATGGGTTTTCACACTCCTGTGAAAATGTGTTTCTTTCTGCAATGAGCAGATGAGCTCTGCAGCCCATCTCATTCCTGCCCTCTGCAAAAGAGAAACTTCAAACAAGTGATCTCAGCAAATGAACAGCACAGTGGAGTCAGCAGGAATGAAGGTGTCACTTGGGATGTCCTGTCCCACCTGCATCCAGGTTCTCCTGTGCCAAAGCTCAGATCCTCTCTGGCTCTGTTTGGGTTCAGGTGCAGACCCCCAGAGCTCTCTCTCCATTGTTTCCTGTGCAGTTCTAGGACAGCTGTGGGTACATCCTGGCAGGGAAAATGGCACTTGGAAGGGAATGGATTGTCTTGGAATCAGGGAATTTAAGGAGCTGTTTCACATTAAACTCAATAGAAGGATGTGGCAGACATTTTCCAAGAATAATTTTGGTTTTGACTTTTTTTTTTTTTTTTTTTTTTTTTTTTTTTTTGCCAAAGGCACAGAGTTCAGCAAACTTTTATCCTCAGCTTGGTTTAGTGTAGCAGCTGTGGCACAGAAATCACAGCCCAGGCTGTAAGAGCCTTGCATGGGAGCTGAGTGGGACCTATCTAGCATTAATGACCAACTAATGTTTCAACTAAACAGTGTGAAAGGCAAAAGGTTTTAGCTAAATCTTTGTTAATTTTCCCCAGAGGCCATCCCTTTTAATGATGATGTTGTCTTAACAGCCATGACAGTCTGGTTTAGCTTAAAAGGCTCTTTAATCTGCTTGTTTCTGTTGCAGCACAGCTTCTGCTTTGATGCTTTCCTGGGACTCTGGACTGTGCATGTTTTTCTTTTTTATACTGTAATGTGAGATGTCACTAATTTGTTTGTTTGCTAATTTTTATTTATCCTGACTTGAAATACCTTCCATGGGCTCTAATGGGTTTATGTGGACCATGTTTTTCATTAAGCTCTTGGCTTTGTTGGGCACTCAGACTCCCAAACTAATTTGGAGCTGACACTTAGGTGTAGTTGCAGAGGCTTTTTAGGCAACAGGATTAACAAAATCCCTGTCTTCTGCACTAATCTTATCCAAAGCAAGAGCAAATCCAGCACTCCTGATAGCTTGGCCTGTGACAGCTGCTGTGGCAATAGTCACAACTCCAGAAAGCTTTTGAAGCTCTCCCTCATGGATGTTTCTGCTTCAGGTGTCTCTTGACCTGACAATACCCCAGTGTGAATTTTTCTGATGATCCCATAATTCTGCCACTTCCTCTGCTTTTTTTTTTTTTTTAGTTTGGATTCTTGGGATTAACTCTTTTATACACAGAGCATCTGTGGATGCAGCATGTAACCTAAATAGCATGGAAATGGCTTCTCCTTGCTCCTGAGTGCTGTCTTTCCTCCCTCAGGTGGCTGGGAAGGATCTGCCATGTTCAAGATGACCTTTTCAGCTGGGGGTGCAATTGAATTTGGGCAGAGGATGCTGCAGGTGGCATCACAAGGTATGCAAGCCTGGGGGTGTCTGCCACGGTTCTGTGCTTTCAGGAGCCCTTGCCTGAAGCTTGCTTTAAAAAATACTTTTCTAACATCCAGCAAGCAGCAGATCTATGGGGATGTCACTTATTTTTCTGATAAGGAGTTGTTGACCTGCATTTGAGGCTGGCTTGATGTTCTGATGAGGTTCTGTCTTTGCTTTCCCAGTGTCCAGAGGTGAAATACCCAGTGGAGCTTATGGCTATTCCTACATGCCAAATGGATCCTATGCTTTTGCACCACCTGCAGCTAATGGGGGCTATCCATACCCACCTCCTCCTCCAGGTAAGCCTGGCAGCTGAGGCTGGGGCTTACTCCAGTGAGTAAGAGTTAAAATAGGTAAAAAAGGCAAGAAAACCAGATTTTACACAGTGTTTTAATGATGACTTGTGTAGCTTTTGTTCCTGACTTAACCCACAGTTAAGTCTCTTGCTGTGTGATCTCCTGTCCTGGCAGACTTTTACCCTGGTCCTCCTGCAGCAGATGGGAACATGGGCTACATGCAGCTGCCACCCCCACCCTACCCAGGGCCCATGGAGCCCCCCCCTGTCAGTGGCCCAGACCTGCCCTCCACTCCTGCAGGTAAGGAACTCACAGCAGCTTCGTTAGCAATGAAACAGAATTTGTTTCTTGTCTTTTGGGCAACTTGGAAGCTCCACTTAGAAGTTGAAATTTGTTTAGAAAAGGGATTAAGGAGCTCCCCTAATCTCCAGCCTTGTGTATCCAGCTCAGTCTGGAGTCCAGCCTGATTCTCTCCAGGGTAGACACCATTAGTGGGCATTTTACATATAAATTTATTTTTCTTTTGACAGAAAAATACAGTTTGTGATTCTCCTGTGGTGGTAATCTTGCTCTAATGATGAATACAAGGAAACTGATGGTGAAATGTGTTTGTGGTCCATTTTGGCTCACAACTGTGGCTTGGGTGATATTTGCTTCCCCTTCCCCTGTTTCATTCTTAATGTGATTATTTTTGCTGAAACAATGTGGAACAGGGGAAGAGATGATGGAAAGGAGCTGAGGAAATATCAGCCTCATTTTTCACTCATTTGGGATTTATTAAAATGAAAAAAGAGCTATTGTGGTTGGGCACAGCCATAGATCTCTTGCAGATAAGAATATTTGTTTGGATAAGAATTTAACTTTTCAGTTTGAATAAACAACCATTCATCTTTGAACTATTATTTGGAAAGTGGCACTACTCCAGAGGCTTGTACAAGATTTTTGTTTTCTGCAGAAATGCAGGATCTGGATTATGCTCATAAATTACCATACACTAATCCCCTGAGCTGCTCTAATTTTGTTTTGCCTGTTGATTGCACTCCCAGGAAGGATGGTGTGTTCACTCCTGTTTGTAAAGGGTTTGGAAGGGAATGGATTTAGGCAAGGCAGCAGCAAGCATTTATTTATGGCTGACATGCAAGTCCCAGGTGACATTTCCAAACTCAGGCTTCCTCTGTTTCACTGGGAATTGGCAGTTTTGTGGTGACTGAAAGAGAGAATGCTCAATTCTGGTTTTTTTGTAGCTGTTCTGCAACTTGAGCACTGGTCATAGGCTGCTCTGTTAGTAACTCTTGATGGCCTGGAGTTCTTGTTTTACTGTCAGAGTTCTGTGTGTGTCCCTAACCTGTCACTTCTGTCCCTGTGCCAGCTGAAGCCAAGGCTGCTGAAGCTGCTGCCAGTGCTTACTACAGCCCAGGCAACCCCCACAATGTCTACATGCCCACGGTGAGTCCCTGCTGCTCTGGGCCTGCAGGGGGTGTGTCTGGCACAGCAGAGTTGGGGTGCATTGATGTGGGAATGTTCCTCACTTGGGGTCACCAAATCTGGTGCTGGTCACAGAGGTCCCCATGAGGAGAGAGATGAGATTCTTGACTCCATGTTTCACAAGGCTGATTTATTATTTTATGATATATGTTAGATTCAAAGAAAATTATATATTAAAACTGTACTAAAAGAATAGAAGAAGGGATTTCATCAGGAGGCTTGAAAGGAATAGAAAGGAAAAATGATAATAAAATCCTGTGACTGACCAGAGTCTGAGACAGCTGGACTGTGATTGGCCATTAATTAAAAACAACTACATGAGACCAATCAAAGATGCATCTGTTGCATTCCAAAGCAACAGATAATTACTGTTTTTCTTTTCTTCTGAGGCTTCTCAGCTTCTCAGGACAAAAATCCTGGCAAAGGGATATTTTTTCAGAAAATATCATGGCAACAGTCTTGGGTTTTTGGGGGCTTTGAGCTCAGTATTTTATTCTTAGCCATACACTGATATCCTTTTATCATCTTTGTTGCAGGACCAGCCACCTCCTCCTCCATACTTCCCACCAGAGGACAAGAAAAACCAATAAGCTGACACAGACCTTCTCCACAACCCATTGCTTTCCTTTTTTCCATTTTGGCAGAATTCTGGGGCACAGTCCATAGCACTGAGGAGCAGAGCCTTCCCCCAGGGCACACTGCTTTCAGGGGCTTTAGGAGCAGGTCTGTGCAGAGCAAGGGGAGGGATTTTGGCAGCCTGGCTCACCTGTGGGGCTCTGAGGATTTGCTGTCCTGCAGCATTCCCTCCTCCCTGTGCACAGCATTGCTGCACCTGGAGGTTCTCTCCATCTCTGCTTCCCTTTGCTCTGTCTCTTTTGATACTTAAGAGTCAGCATCTGCTCTAAACTGCTAATTAACATGATCATGACCTAGAAACAAAGCTCTTGGGGGTGGGAGGTGTCTTGTATTTACCTTAGTGTGCATCCAAGAGCACCTCTGGACACAGGGATGCCTCTGGTTATTCTTTGTAACCCAGAGTGTCACATCCAGCTCCAGCCTTTGGGATCTCAAAGGGGGTACACACCTATGACACTTTTCAGATATATATTCAACTTTCTTGTGTTTCTTTTTTTTTAAATCTAAGCCATTCCTGACAATCATAGTAAATAATCTGTAGCCCTTCAGATTTCCTTGCTGCTCACCATGTATGACAATGTTGACCAATTTCCCTTCCCTGCTCTTCACAGGGTTCTCCAGTAGCATCTGACCACTTTAGATCCCCAGGAACACTCATATTTCTGCAGTCTCTATTTTCCAGTTAGATATGTGAGTTCACTTAGTCCTGAACATTCTCCTCATAGTCTATAATGCACTTTTGTTTTTCCTTTGTTGTAACACAAGTTACATTTCTTGGCCAGTGAAGCATCTTCCTGCTGTGATTTACCTGGTGAATTAACAGCTAAGGGCAGAAAGCAGTTGCTTTACTTGTGCCCTGGAAGCACTTGAGAGAATATGCAAAACCTTGCAATGAGCTGTAAGGTACAGAGTGTTGTTTATTGCTGTTTGTGTTCCTGCTCCAGCTGTGAATTCCCACTCACCCAAACGTGGACTGCTCATAGCATTGATTCCTTGGGCTCATTAGCAACAATCCAGAGACTGATCAGAATCTGGGCTGTGGAACTTCTGCATTGTCCAAAGCTGTGACAAGTGACACTGCAGTGACTTCTGACAGCTGAGAGAGAAAATCCTTCCCAGCCAAGTGTGGCAGAAGCTCCTGTGCTGTGGAACTGCTGAGATTTGCTGCATGCAGCCTGCTCGGAGAGAAGCAAGGCCCACCTCTTGTTTTGTTTTTCTTTAACTGATTGATGAAATTGCTGCTGTTTGTGCACTGACTTTTCTAGAATTGCTACTGCGGTGATGTAAAGAAATCGTTATTTAAAAAAAAATATTTATTTTGAAAGCATTTGATTAATATATTAATGTGAAATGACTTCTGAATGCACATTTGTTTTGCCAAGACTGTGAAGTAAAGAGAAATCAGCTCAAAACTTGGAGTGTTTGTGTGTGTGTGAGTGGGCAAACTTCTGGTAGCTGTGGATGCAGAGAGGAGGAATTAGAAGCAAAACCACTTGGATTTTATATTTTCTTATTAGAAGCAAAATGACTTGGCTTTTCACTGGTGACATCAGTTCCTTGATTTCTCTTGGGTGACTTTGTGAATGAAAATAAGATGTTAAAATGTTTCAGCAAACTCCCATTTCACGGCTCCTGTTGGAAGCTGGCAGCAGCTGCTTTACTCTACCCAGATGTGTCACCCAAGTTATTTTTCCAGACAAGTTGTCCTCATAAAAGTTACAACCTGTTTACTATTTTGCTTTGCAAGAACTAGCTGAGCACTGCAGCATAATTAATTTCTCTAAAATATGTTTGTAATTAGAAGCAATCCACAATTTTATTCTTTTTTTTCCCTGTAAGTGTGCTGAGGTGCCTGGGTGGCTGTGCCCAGTGAGGCTGGAGCATTCTCAGGTGTGCTCCTCCTGTGCTCCTGTCCCTGGAAAAGCAGGAGCTGTGCTCCTGTCCATGGATGCTCCTGTCCATGGAAAATCAGGAGCTGTGCTCCTGTCCCTGGAGAAGCTGAGCTGTGCTCCTGTTCCTGGATGCTCCTGTCCCTGGAGAAGTTGGAGCTGTGCTCCTGTCCCTGGATGCTCCTGTCCCTGGAAAAGCAGGAGCTGTGCTCCAGCAGCACTGCCAGGGCTGTTCCTGCCCCTGAGCCGAACCAGGTGTGGCAGTGTCACTGGGCAGGGCAGGACAGGAGGTTTCCATGTGGGATCAGGTGCTGGTCAGTCCCCCTGTCCCACAGGAGGTACCCAGGAGCTGCTCTCCATGGATCATCCAAACCTCACTGGTTTCATTCCTCTTGCCAGCAGCTGCTGGGGCTGCCTTCATTCTCTTGAGTTTCCTGGCCAGCCAGCAGGGACATCTCCCACATTCTGCTCATTTTTACATCCCTCTGCCTCTCACGTGCTCCCACGTGGCTGTTTGCACTTTAGGCCCGGCTGAGCCACTTGGGTTTGTTTTCTGTGGAAGAGGTGGCTGAAGGAGGAAGCATTGAGATAAAATTTTATAGTCCAGTAGGAGCTGAATAAATCCTAATTTGTGAATTAATTTACTTAAAATCAAGGTTTCCTCAGTCACATCTGTCCAACTCTAAAACGGTACTGAAACCTTTCTGTTCTGGCTCATTCCCAGTTACCTTCTACTCAGACAGAATCCTAGAAAACACAGATTGCATGAACTTTCCAGAGCTCTTGCCCATCCCTACTCTCTTAGTGCAGCTCTTAGGCCAACAATCAGAACAAATCCATGAGATTCTTTTAAAATCAGTATTGTCTCTACTAACCTTTCCTCAGCTGAGTGTGCTTGGGAGAGAAATATTTCTATATCTGCTCCCATGGGAGCCCCATGGCTCGAGCTGAGTCACTTCCCTTAGAGTGGAGAAGTGGCAAGAGCTCCAGAGCCACCATGAGGTTTCTGTCTGGCAAAAGGGAAATACACTCCAAGGATGAGTCAGGCTGGAATAAATGAAATATTCCTTAGCACGGGTGTCAGTGGGCTAAATCTGGAGTTGGAGCTGTGGGTTTTCCACACTGGTTTGAGGCTGAATGTTCCCATTTCCCCAGGCTGGAGCTGGGCACGGTCAGTGGGAGGGGAGGAGCAAGCCAAGAAAGGATTAGGCGTGGTTCGGTGAGTTTGGGGTGTGCTGGCGGGAATTGGAGCCGGGCAGGGAGTGCTGGGCCGGTCACACAGCCAGCCAGGCTCCGGCGGGCGTTGGGCTGAGTGCAGCAGCACAATTTGGGAATCCAGATTTGTGCGTGCTGGTGACAATCCCTGCCAAAGCACCCACACCTGGCTTGGGTACTCAGCACTCCCCGCCATCCCCCGATGGAAACTGGGAGCTGTTCTCTGCTCAGCGAGGGGAGAAGGGTCACCAGTCCTGCTGCCCACACAGAACGTTTTTCATATTAGAGCAGGGACATGCAAATTGAAGTCTGCTGCTGCTCTGGAAGCCGTGTGGGAGTAGGGCAGGAGGAAATGTTGCTCACTGACACGTCTCCAGCTCTGGCCCTGCCTCGGTGATGAACTGGCTGTGCAGCAGGAGGCTGCCGTGTGACTCCACATTGGTGCCATTGAACCCCAGCTTGGCTGCTGTGGTAGCACTGAAAGAACAGAGCAGGCACGGGGAACAGTTACTGTGGGGTACTTCGACTTTCCACCACCACCCACAGCTGTGTCTTTGATGTCACTTGGGCTCTTCAGCTGAGAAGTCTCTCCTGCCCCTGATGCTGGGAAATGCAGCTGCTTCCCCGCTGTGGGGGCTGTGGGGTAACTGGGTGTTTCCAAAGTGCTTTGAGATCTTGTGCAAAGAAGTGTTGCTGCTGGAACCGCAGGTGCTGCTGACAGATTTCCTGCTGTCAGCCCTGAAATCCTGGTGCTGTCCCTGGGGGCTGGGGAAGTTCTTTACCTTGGAAGGATTAGCCCATCCTTAGGGATTAAGGATCCTCACCGTGGAAGCATTGCTCCATCCTGTGTGTGCTTGTCTGAGGTTGCCTCCAGACAAAGGAAGAAACAGAGTCCTCCTCTTCCTCCCCACCATTCTGCCCAGCTTTTATCTCAAATGCTTCAACTTCATTCATTTCTTTCTGGCTGGGGGGATGCACATGAAATGCTGTGTTTTAAATAGGAGGTAAATATTAAACAGAATTTTTGTACCAGGCATTTGAATTATTGCACCAGCTCTTTTGCCCATAAAGAGAGGCATTTAGCATTTCAGTCTTTTCCAAGGTGTTCATGATCTGCTATGCTGATCTCTGTGTGTGCCTAGGTGTGTGTGGAAGGGGAGTGTGTATGTTTGTTTAACACTTGTTGTGGCAGATTCATGCCTCAGCTCCATAATTGGTTTTAGAAATGTCACACAAAGTGGATATGAAGTTTAATATCAACAAGAGATCAATTCCCAAATCATCCATTTTACTCTACCTTATAAATCATGTGCTTTGTTGCATATTTTATCAAATATACTTTCAAGCCACATGGAGGAAGGAGAATGTGGGAATCCCTCCAATGTCTTGCAACTTCTTTGCAAGTAGATTTTCAAGCAGTTGTAGGTAGTGGGGTTAAGCCCACCTGGCCAGCACCTCCCTGTCCTGTGTGTGCCTTCCTTTGGAGATCATGAGGACTTCCCACCACTGTCAGAGCTGCAGATGCTCAAACTGCCTCAGCCACATGGTGGGCACTGATCGATCAGCTCTGCTCACAGCACTGCCTCCCTTTGCAAACACTGCTGGAGGTGGCAGGAGGTGTGGGGGGAAGTTTGGATCCAGAGCACCCAGGAGCAGAGCCAGCCTTGCCAGAGAGCAGCTCCTGTGGCACCACCCCCTGAAGGAGCTGCCAGGGGTGTGTTGGGGCTGAGTTTTGCCAAGGCAGGCTGTGCTCAGGAGGAGTTTCAGGTTCAAGCTGCACAGAGAAGTGAGGTTTGTGGGTGGGGATGGAACACTGAGATGTGCAGGGTGGGGATCTTTATTTCAGCCCAGGCTCTCTCTGCAGCCACAGCAGGTGTTACCACCTGTCTGCCTCTGGGCTGAGTCAGCTCCAAGAGACTGGAACCAGAATTTCAGCTCCTTGCTCAAGGGAGAGGCCCCAGTGGGACACAAAGTGCCCCATGTCACAGGAGAGGGAGCAGGGGCTTGGACCTGCTGCTGGTGGCTGCTGGATCTCACTCCTCAGGCTGCAACCAGACCTGGATCCTTCCCTGCTGGCTCCTCCCAGCCCACCTGCCATTCCCTACACAGTTCCTATGGTTTTTGGACTCTGGAGCAAAAGGTACCAGCTTGGCTCCATTTCCCAGCTCAGCTCAGCAAATCCTCTCTTTCTAAACTTTTCCTTTCCCCTGCTCAAGTCGTGTCTCCTCCTCCTCCTCCTCCTCCTCCTCCTCCTCCTCCTCCTCCTCCTCCTCCTCCTCCTCCTCCTCCTCCTCCTCGAGTTCTCCTCCTCGAGGGCTGGGCTCTGGCTGGGACAAGAGGCACAGACTGACTGCAGCAATATTCCATGTTTTGGAGTGTCCCTCTGGAATGTGGGGGCGGTGGGAGGGGTTGTCCTGCAGCCTCTTCCCATCACAAGACTCTGGCTCCGTGGAGCTTGCTGGGCTCCTCTGGGGCTTTGGGAAATGTGTGAGGAGAACTGTTGGTGGAAAAGCCATGGGGGAGAATGCTCTGTGCTGGAGCTGGTCAGTAATTTGGTGTCTGTGCTCCAGAATAGCCTGGGGGGTTAATGGGCACCATGGGAGCATGGAGGTACCTGGGGGTCTTGGTTGGAAAAGAGAGATGTCTGCTAAGGAAGGCAGGATCCTCCCTTGAAATGGAAAATGTAAACCCCTTCCCTCTGAATTATTATAATTTTGAATTTAAGGGGCTCTCAGGCAAAGATATGGGAATAGGAATAACAGTTCTGTACTAGGGAAATTAAAAATACAAATGCAATAGCACAAAAAAGAAACCAAACCACTGCCAGAGTCAGAACAGTCCCTGCCCCCTGTGTGTCAGGGGGTGTCCCAGCCCCATCCAGGGGGGCTCAGCCCTCCTGCAGTGCCAGCTGTGGCTCTGCTGCAGCAGGGATCCTGCACAAGGGGGGAGTTTTCCTCTGCAGCTCCAGGGCTGCTGCAGATGGGCCTGGGCTCCCTCTGGCCATGCAGGGCAGCAGAAAGCTGCTCCTCTGGCAATGCAGGGGGCAAAGGCTGCTGTGCTGTGCCAGGCTCAGGTTGGATCCAGGTAGGAATGCTTGGCTCCTCCCCTGGGCGGAGCATCTCCCCATGGGATGCTGGGATTGGATCAGCCCTGCAGGGACACTCAGTGGCCATGGACAGCAGAGATCACCTGGAGGGAGGGTTGGCTGTGGAGAGATAAAGGAAAAACTGCCCAAGGACAGCAGAGAACTGCCCCAGCTCTGACAGATGGGGACAGAACACACATCCACTAATGTACTTCTGCCTAAGACACTGGGTGTCAGCCCCGGGTTCTTCCACCTGCACAAGGATCCTCCTGGCCCCTCCTCAGCTCAGGCACATGCTGTGGGTCCTGCTGCTCTCAGCTCAGCCCCCAAATTGTCTTTGAACCAGCAAATAAACCAGCAAATAAATTGCCTTTGAAATGTGTCCCCCATTCTCTGTCCCTGCAGTGAGGGGATAGTAAATCCAGTGTCTGAAATGGAATTATCTCACTGGGAGAGGGAAGTGGAGGACAGCACATGACTGTGATGGTGAAAACATTTTAAAGTGGTCACAAGGTGCTGTGAGGCAAATGAGGGACATCCAGGTCTACACATGAATTCTGTGCCTTCCTCAGAGTCATCATCGCATGTCCCTGCTGGCAGCTCTTGTGCCAAACCTCTGCTCCTGCACAGGCAAGGGGAACAGAGCTTCACAACTGCCCTGTCCTCTGTGGGTGGCTGGAAGTCCCCTTGGCTCTTCCCGGAGGGATGGAGTTTGCCCTGACATCCTTCTAAGATGTCCCAAACGAGGTGGGATATCTGTGTGCTCCCCCCTTCCTTCCCAGGTGCCACCAGATTTTGTGAGGTGCCCCCCAAGTGCTGAGGAGAGCCTGTGGCAGGGGAGATGTGGGGTCAGGGCCCCCCAGGAAAGAGGGAGGGGGGACTGACATCCCTCCTGGCTATGGGATCGTGGCCCCGCAGCACTCAGAGGGTCCCAGGGCTTTATCTCACCTGGGCAGCCCCAAAGAGGGCAAACAGAGATGTCTCTCATTGTGAAACACCTTCCCTTCCTCTCCCTGCCTGCTGCTGCTTCTCCCCTTTGCCAAGGCCTGGCAGGCACCCCTGGGTTCTGCAGAGTCATCGGAGCCGTGCTTAAAGGAGAAGTGAGGGAGGGACATGTTGAAATCAGTTTTTTGACTATTTGCCCATTTCCATCCGAGAGATAAGAGTGAGGCCAGGCTGCGGCTTCAGGATCAAGAAGGTAGGAGATAAACCACTGTTAGTGCTGGTGGAGGGCTCTTTCCTGGCAGGTTTTCCTTTGAGGGGATGACAATTCCCTGTAAATAAGGTGATGATGTTGTTCTTTGGAGATCTGTTTTCTCAGCAGCACCTATAGCCCCATTCACAAGTGAGCTGTGGACTTATTTATATTGGGGACAGGTATAAAGGGTCTGCCTTTAGGATGACTTGTTTTTAAAAATGATTTGTTTTTAAAAGGAATGTAAGGCTTCCCATTGTGCATATCTATGTTGGTTATTTAGGGAGGCAGACTGACAGCATGGCAAGCAGGGGCTGTTTTGGGAAATGCCATCTCCCTCCCTTTGGAAAGTCCTGCCTTGGATGTCTGGGATGTTTTGCTAATTGCCTGCCAGCGTGGGGAATGGAGTTTATCAGGATTGTCTCTACTAACCAGAAATCCTCACTCGTTCTGGAGCTGCTTTTAGGGCTTCTCTCATTGTTTCCTGGACAAGGAGTAACTGGAGGGGAAAATACTGGAGCTCTGGGGTTTTTGTCACTGGTATTTTGTGGAACAGGTGGCTGCTGGTAAAACGCAGGGAGAAAAGGATATTTGCTGCTTTGGAGAGCTGATCCCCAGACAGCTCTGCCCTGGCTCCCACAGAGGTGATCCCTGCACAGAGTCGTGCCCAGGGACCCTGCTGGCTCTGCTGGGAGCTCTGTGCTCCCACCCTGCTGGGCTGTGCCTGAGCATTTCCAGTGGTCATTGCAGCCCAGTGCAGTGCCCAGCTGGGGAAAGGGCTTTCAAACAGACACTTCCACACTGCAGCTGAACTTTTGCTTTCTAAAGCCTGCACAACCCCAGCCCAGCCACCAGCTCCTGGCTGGAGGGTCACTGCCTGATGTTTTGCAATAGTTATGGCTGGATTTTACTTCTCCAGTGCTACAAGGAGGAGAGAAGTGGATTTGAGGATTGATTAACTCTTTCAGCTGTTCTCTCTGTTCTTTCTGTGCTGGTTGAGGCAAGAGACATCCTGACTGCTGTTATTTTTTGTTGGCAAGGAACAGTGAAAGATGTGAGCAGCTCAAGGATGCTGAGTCCATGTCCTGCCTTTACCTCTGGGGTTGCTGTTTGCTGGGCCAGATTTTGCTTTTGCAATCAAAGCTAAAAGCAAAGATGACAGCAACGGTTTCCAAAGGCCACTCTGCACTTTTCTCTAGCTCCCACTAACAACATTTTACAAGGGAGCAGAGACCTGATGTCCCAGATCAATAAACTGCATTTGTGTGTGTCACGGGACAGGCATCAGCTTCTCCACCACATCCCCCCCATCAGTGAGGCAGGAGATGCTTTGGAGCTTTGCCCAAGGTGAGCCAATGGAAAAAGGTTGGATAAAGCCAAGGCTGGGCTGGCAGGGCTGGGTGAGCACCTCTGAGCATCTCTGACAGCAGAGGGAAGGGGCATCCTCAGCATGTGGGGGTGAGGAGGTGGCTCCAGTGCCAAGCTGGGGAGGGCACAAGAAGGGGTTCTGAAGCCCAGTTCCTTGGGACACCCAATTTCTGGGGACAGTTACCAGACCCTCCTGACAGGGGAGAGAGCAGAAGTGGAACAAGCAGCTTTTTTCAGACCTCAGGGGACAAGGCGGAAAAATCTCAGGAGTGCATTTCAGCTTTTGGGTGTCTCACTGTAGCTCTGGATTTTTATTCTGTAAATCACCTTGGCATCCCCCTGCTCCTGGAAATTCTGTGTTTTTATGCTGTGCAGCCCCTCTTGGCCCCTGTCCTGTACTGGCTGACCTGGATAAAGAAAATCTGCCCCCCACATCAACCCCCTGCCTCTGCTCTCAGCCCTCTCTCCATCTCCTGGTCCCACAATTTCAGGGAATCCCTTTTGCCATTAAGCTGCTCTTACAGGGCTCCAGGGCAAAGGGAGGTTGTGTCTCTCTCAAAGCAATTAAAAGAGTGCAACCTGCCTCAATTAGAGGAGTGGATGAGTGCAAGGCTGGGAGGGACTGGCTGCCTGCCCTCATGCTCTGCCAGCATCCTCCTGCAGCCCTGCTTGAGCCAGCTCTGTGCTGTGGGGCTCTGTGCTGGTTCACGCTGAGTCCTTCTCTGCTGCTGAGGACACAAACTTTCCAGTGCAGTTTCCATGGCCATGGTTTCCTGTTTGGGTTCAGCACAAACCCCTGAGTGCCTGCACAGTGCCACTGATCCCAGTGTGGAGCCACTGCCATCTGCGTTGCATCTGAAACATCTTTTATTTTTACGGCTTTTGGGCCAGAAAGGTGTGGGGAACACAAACCCCCCCCCCCCCTTGGGGAGTCCCTGCCCTGCTGCACAGGGCCTGTGGCTCCTCAGCAGCCCCAGCAGTGCCACCAAACCCAGCAGTGCCACCAAACCCAGCAGTGACACTGAGCAGGGCCTGACGTCCTTGTCCTTCCCCAGGCTCTGGGTCTGCCCGTGAGCAGCAAAGGCTTGTGCAGCTCAACAGCTCCTCCAAAGCCCAGGAGCTGTTCCTGTAGACACAACACACCCAGGAGCACGCTGGCTCTGCCCCTGGCCATCTCCTGGTGCCCAGCCAAGCCTTCCCCCACCCAGTTTGTTATCAGTGAGAGCATCCTGATAAGGATCTGCCAGGGGAGGGCAACTGCCTGGCAAGCTGCAGTCTGATAAAGTGTTTACAAGAATGAAAGCTGAGATAAGGAACAAGATTTCCACTTCATTTCTTTCTGCTTTTTTCTCAGTAAGCAGCTCTTTCTGGACAGCCCGTTTGGGAAAAGGTCACAGGCCCTTTCTGAGTGCTGTTCTTGGCTCTCCACTGCGTCTGTTCTCAGCCCAACCTTGTGCAACTCTCCTGAGTGTTGCAAGGGCTTCTCACCCTGCAGCTTTTGCATGGGGTTTCAAATCCCCCTTCCCCTGGGGCTGAAGACACCCAGGGCTTCCTGCCAGGCCCCTGCCTCTGCTCTCAGGGCATGAACGATCCCAAAATCAGAGCCCAGACCCTTCGTGCTGCCTTCAATAATCCTCTCCATCACCCCCTTCCCCTCTGGGCTTTTTTCTCAGGACTGTTTCTCTCCACTTGTATTGAATGCTGCGAGGGCCCCCATGAAGGAGGAATGATGAGGAGGACTCCATCTTATCAGAAGGCTAATTAATTATCTTATTATACTATAGTATTCTATACATCTAAAACTGAACCTGCCAAGCACTCAACCCTGCACAGAATCTTGTCACTGTCAGTGACAATCCTGACACACACAAACACACCTGGCCCTGACAGGCCAAGGAAACAAAACACCATCACTGTGGGTAAACAATCTCCATGTTGCATTCTGCTTTGGCACAAACACAGCACAGCAAATGATAAGAATTGTGTTTTCTTTCTCTGATGTTCAGAGAATGCGAAACCCAGAAATATTCTTGGGAAGAATTGTGCCTTGCTTTTCTCTTTGAGGAGAAATGTGGGGCTACACACTTGCTCCCAGTTCCTTGCTCATAAGTGATAGCAGGGACCTTCCTTTTGTCCCCATGCTATGTGTGTTCCACAGTCCCCACGGTGCTGGGGAGCAGGGCTGGGGGTGCTGGTGTTAGGAAAATTAATCCACAAACACCAGAGGTTTATGTCCAAAAAGGAGACAGAGTCCTTTTACTTTATTTGAATAAAGGGAGAGGCCATGGGGCATTCCCCTGGGGTCTCTCAAATTTTTGGAGGACGCAGCCTCCTTTTTATCCCAGTTTCCTTTCTCGCTTTCCCCATTGGCTGAGGTACTTGAGAGGTTCAGACTTCCTGATACTGAAGATTTTCCTCTAATTTACAACCCTCCCTTTTAGTTTTTAATTCTTACAGAATTTAGGGATTTTTCTTCCCCATTGTTTCTTTTCTCTCTCAATGTCTAATATCATTTATCAGCAAACCTGCAGTTTATTTGTAAAAGCAAATATCATTTTCCATTCATCAATCAGTGGAATCCTTGCCATTGTTCCTTTTACCTTCCAGAGCTGGTGTTATCTCCCAGCAGACCCACAGCTGGTTTGTAAAGACAAATCTGCTGTTGCTCTCACTGGGGAGCAGGGCTGGGGATGCTGAGGAGCAGGGGTGGGGAGCAGGGCCAGGAGATGATGGGGAACAGGGCCAGGAGATGATGGGGAGCAGGGTTGGGGAGCAGGGTCGAGAAATGATGGGGAGCAAGGCCAGAAGGTTCTGGGGAGCAGGGCTGGGAGGTGCTGAGGATCAGGGCCAGGGGGGGCGCCTGCGTCGCGGGGAGCTCAGCGAGGAGCCCCGAGCTCGTTTCCGCTCAGTTAAAATGGCCACGCTCTGATAAGGGCTGTGGTTTCCTCCCGTGAGCAGCGAGCTGCAGGCACAGCTGCAGCCCTGCCCCACGCTCAGCCTGCCCCAGATGGATCCTGCAGGCCAGAGCCCCCCGGGGACCCTCCCCGGGGAGGAGAGCCCCGAGGTAGGAGAATTGGAGCTCAGGGGGTGACAGGGAGGTGTTTGGGGTGCATTGGAGCTCAGGGGGTCACGGGGAGGTGTTTGGGGTGCATTGGAGCTCAGGGATGATGGGGAGGTGTTTGAGGGGAATTGGAGCTCAGAGGATCACGGGGAGGTGTTTGGGGTGCATTGGAGCTCAGGGGGGGATGATGGGGAGCTGTTTGGGGTGCATTGGAGCTCAGGGGGTCACAGGGAGGTGTTTGGGGGGTGATGGCAGCAGGCAGGTCAGGGTGGCTGTGCCCAGGGGACTTGGGGACAACGCTGGGTGCTGAGGCTGTAAAAGGGGAATGGAGGAAAAGAGGGGGGAAAGGAACAAGGCCTGGGTGTGACAGAGAGAGGGGGGGTCCCTACCTGGGTAAATGGGCACCCCAGAGTGAGTACGGGGTCAGCTGCAGCTCTGAGCCCCCACTGAGGGTCCCTGTGAGCCCCTCTGGGCTCTGTGCTGCCACAGCTGCCCCCACGCCCTGCTCCAGGCCATCTCAAAGTGACCAGCTCCCTCTGGGCCCCGTGTCTGTGTGTCTGTCCTGGGGAAATGGGAGCCAGAGCTCTGCCCGGTGCTGCTGGGAGCAAAGGGCACAATGCCCCATGCTGGGCTCCTGGGGCTGTCTGTCTGTCCTGGGGCTGTCTGTCTCTCCTGCGGCTGTCTGTCCTGGGATGGTCTGTCCCGGGGTTGTCTGTCTGTCCTGGGGCTGTCTGTCTCTTCTGCGGCTGTCTGTCCTGGGGCTGTCTGTCCGTCCTGGGGCTGTCTGTCTGTCCTGGGGCTGTCTGTCCTGGGGCTGTCTGTCCATCCTGGGGCTGTCTGTCTGTCCAGGGACTGTCTGTCCTGGGGCTGTCTGTCTGTCCAGGGACTGTCTGTCTGTCCAGGGACTGTCTGTCCCGGGTCTGTCTGTCTGTCCAGGGACTGTCTGTCCCGGGGCTGTCTGTCCGTCCCGGGTCTGTCTGTCCGTCCCGGGGCTGTCCCCTCCCAGGGACTTGTCCCCCCTCCTGAGCACCCCCGTCCCTGCTGCCTCCCCTCTGCTGCAGCTGCTGGGCTGGCTCATGCTGGGGGCTGTATCCAGACCTGGGTTTGAACAACACCCCTGGATTTGAGCTGGGCTCTTGGCACGAGGATTAGCAGCACTAAACACGTCCTGGTGGCTCAGCTCAGCTTTAGCTTAGCCAGTCCCGTGTGCACATGGGATCCAGCTGCCACTGTGTCCAGGCAGAATGGAACAGCAGGAGCTGCCCCAAAAGCAGCAGGGATTCCTCCCCCTGCCCTCCTGGGCTACCCCACTGCTGGGTGAGGAACAGATGCTTGTGTTTTGCTGATAATAAATAACAGCAGCAGAGAAATAAAGTGCTTTTTCTGTCCCCTCTGTGCTTGTGAGCTCGCAATGGGGCAGCACTGACTGAGGGGATCTGAAAGGTTTGGGATGGGGCCGTGCCCCCGTGCCCTGGCACAGGCAGGACAGTGCCAGCAGCAGCAGAAGGTGCATGGAACCAGGCTGGCACCTCCTGAGTGCAACAGGGCCCTTGCACAGGGGGCTGCTGGGGCACCAGAGCCCCAGCAGGCAGCAGAGGGTACAAGGAGGGATGTGGAGGCAGGTGGGAGAGAAGCAGCTCAAGGGTTAAACTCGCCAGGGCTGGAAGGGTTGAATTCAGTCCAGATGGCCGGGGGATTATGCCAGCCCTAGATTTGCCATAAGCAAATGTTAATGTTCAAGCTCAGAGGTGGTTTATTTTTTTCTGTTAGGGGTTTCTAAGGTCACTTTGGGGCCTGGGCTGACCCAGAGGTAGGATTTGTCCGTCCATCCATCCATCCATCCATCCATCCATCACCTCCATCCTGGCACAAGCCCTGCAGACCATGCTCTGCAAACCCCCCTCGGCCCAGAAAAGCCCAAACTCATTTTAAAGTCTTCTGTTGCATTTTTTGGTGTGACCCCCTTGTACTCCCAGAGGCTCCAGTGCCAGGACCAGTAACAGATGGCACAGGGACTCCAGTTCCCTTCCTCTGGCACTGTCACCACTCAGATTTAATTCCTGTTTGGACAGTCAGAGCTGTCCTGGGCATCCTTCACGTGGGGGATGAGCAGTGCTCCTTTGCAGCTGTCAGAGATTTGGAGCAGTGCCCCAAATCCTGGTGCCTTTTGGCATCTCCTTGCCCAGCCTGGAGCTCCTCACCGTGCTCTGTCCCTCAGCTCTCTGCCCTCCAGCCTGGTGCTGCTGGAGTGAGTGGTTCTGGGGGTGACAGGTGCCTGCTTGGGGGTCACCCCAAGCTGCTGTTCGCACCCTCACAGCCCCCTCCTCAATTCATGAGACTTGGGGGTGAAGCCCCCCGTGCTGCCCTGCTGGTGGGTGATGGGGGACATTGTCCCTCAGCCATGGGGTGTCACAGCATCCTTTGGGTGATGCCACCCCACCCTGGCTGCCCTGCCCTGTCCGGCCACGACTTCCTCCTCAAACCATGCCCTTGATGGGAAACCTCTCTGCTCCTTTCTCTCCCCAGATGGATCTGTCCCACCGCTTCTCCAAGGAGGAGGTACGAGGGTGTGGCCCCACCGTGGTGGCCCTTGGTGGCCCTGGAGGGGGTGGCAGGGCCTGGCATGGAGCTTGGGGAGGAAATCCTGCTGCTCCTGGGGTTTGCATGGAATCCTGCTGCTCCTGGGAATGCATGGAATTCCTGCTGCTCCTGAGGGATACATGGAAATCCTGCTGCTTCTGGGCTTTGCATGGAAATCCTGCTGCTCCTGGGAATGCATGGAAATCCTGATGCTTCTGGGAATGCATGGAAATCCTGCTGCTCCTGGGTTTGCATGGAAATCCTGCTGCTCCTGGGGTTTTTATGGAAATCCTGCTGCTCCTTGGAATGCATGGAAATCCTGATGCTTCTGGGAATGCATGGAAATCCTGCTGCTCCTGGGAATGCATGGAAATCCTGCTGCTCCTTGGGTTTTTATGGAAAACCTGCTGCTCCGGGGAATGCATGGAAAACCTGCTGCTCCTGAGGATGCATGGAAATCCTGCTGCTTCTGGGGTTTTTATGGAAATCCTGCTGCTCCTGGGAATGCATGGAAATCCTGCTGCTCCTGGGGTTTGCATGGAAATCCTGCTGCTCCTAGGAGTGCATGGAAATCCTGCTGCTCCTGGGGTTTGCATGGAAATCCTGCTGCTCCTGGGTTTGCATGGAAATCCTGCTGCTCCTGGGGTTTGCATGGAAATCCTGCTGCTCCTGAGGATGCATGGAAATCCTGCTGATTCTGGGAATGTATGGAAATCCTGCTGCTCCTGGGTTTGCATGGAAAACCTGCTGCTCCTGGGGTTTGCATGGAAATTTTGCTGCTCCTGGGGAATGCATGGAAATCCTGCTGCTCCTGGGTTTGCATGGAAAACCTGCTGCTCCTGGGGTTTGCATGGAAATTTTGCTGCTCCTGGGGAATGCATGGAAATCCTGCTGCTCCTGGAGATGCATGGAAATCCTGCTGCTTCTGGGAATGTATGGAAATCCTGCTGCTCCTGGGTTTGCATGGAAATCCTGCTGCTTCCTGGGTTTGCATGGAAATCCTGCTGCTCCTGGGAATGCATGGAAATCCTGCTGCTTCTGGGGTTTGCATGGAAATCCTGCTGCTCCTGGGAATGCATGGAAATCCTGCTGCTCCTGGGGAATGCATGGAAATCCTGCTGCTCCTGGGGAATGCATGGAAATCCTGCTGCTCCTGGGGATGCATGGAAATCCTGCTGCTCCTGGGTTTGCATGGAAATCCTGCTGCTCCTGGGGTTTGCATGGAAATCCTGCTGCTCCTGGGTTTTTATGGAAATCCTGCTGCTTCTGGGAATGCATGGGAATCCTGCTGCTCCTGGGATTTGCATGGAAATCCTGCTGCTCCTGGGTTTGCATGGAAATCCTGCTGCTCCTGGGAATGTATGGAAATCCTGCTGCTCCTGGGGATGCATGGAAATCCTGATGCTTCTGGGAATGCATGGAAATCCTGCTGCTCCTGGGGTTTTTATGGAAATCCTGCTGCTCCTGGGTTTGCATGGAAATGCTGCTGCTCCTGGGGCATCTCTGCTGGCTGTCCCCATGGGAGGTGTCACCCTGTCCCCACAGCTGGCCCTGCTCTACGAGGAGGTTCTCTACACCATCCGGCACCGCCTGGGCAAGCCCGAGCAGCAGCACGTCGGGGACTCCCAGGAGCTCTACTCCTACGTGCAGAAGGTGCAGCCCCTTCCTGACAGGCTCCCCAAAACCTGTCCCCTGCCATGCCCACCCTCCCAGCTGCAGGGGTGGTAGGGGTCTGTTATGCCCCAAGCTCCCTCATGAGTGTTTAAAGGGATTTGATTTACGCTGGAGATCACAACGTTCTCAGGAGGCTGAATAACAAACTTCTGCTTGCAAACTTGAGAATGTTAATGTACAACCCTCAACATGAGAATATATACAACCCTCAAACTTGAGAATATTAATGTACAACCCTCCCTTTTCATTTCTAATTCTTACAGAATTTAGGGCGTTTTCTTCCCCATTGTTTCTTTCATCTCTCAATGTCTAATTTCGTTTATCAACAAACCTGAAGTTTATTTGTAAAAGCAAATATCTTTTTTCGTTCACTGATCAGTGGAATCCTTCCCACTGTTTCTTTTATCTCCCAGTGCTGGTTTTATCCACCAGCAGACCTAGGTTGGGCTTTGAGTTAGGTTGGGCTTTCCATGTGCCAGGATGTGGAAGTGCCCCATCCCACCTTGCAGAACTTGCCCTGACCCCCACCAGACACAATTTCTCTCTGGTTGTTTGGAGCCAATAATCATGAGGGTCACTCAGAGGGAGCTTTTAGCAAGCACCATGAGAGATGTGGCAGCAGCATGCAGCTGGAGGGCTGGGAGCATCCTGTGGCTGGGAAATATTAGCCCTGGGGAGAAGTGTTTATCTTAGGCTGGGGATGGTGGGAAGAAGGCTCTCCCTCAAGAGCTTTCAGCTGCTCCCCAGCCTTCCTGCTGGACTCAGCCACTCTCCTCTCCCCTTGGGCTGCTGCTGGCTCCCAGGGAGCAGAGGGAAGCCCCTGGCTGCTGTCCAGCCCCTGTTAACAGGGCAGCATCCATCACCAGCCCCAATATCCACACAGGCTTTTGGCATGGACGCAGAGGAGCACGCAGTCATCATGCAGCAGGTCATGGAGCTGGAGGTACAGTGTCCCCAGGGTGCAGCTGGGGGGCTGCAGTGCCCCTGAGCCCCTGGGGTGGGGATTTGGGGTGCCCTGGGGTTGTCACTGCTTGGGTGGGAGCTGATGGCAGGGTCCTGCTCCAGCCCCATCCTTCCATGCAGGGTTGATCCTTCCTCTCAGGGTTGGTGACCCCCGTCACAGGGCTTGCAAGGGTTGCAGGATGAAGAGAGAGGCAAGAATGTTGACCTCATGTTCAGAAGGCTTGATTTATTACTTTGTGATATATATATTACATTATAACTATACTAAAAAGAATAGAGAGAAAGTTCTCAGAAGCCAGCTAAGCTAAGAATAGAAAAGGAATCAATAACAAAGGTCTGTGTCCCGGCAGAAAGCGAGAGCCAGCTCTGCTGTGAGTGGTCAGTAAATCCAAACAGCCACAGGAGACCAATCCCAGATGCACCTGTTGCATTCCACAGCAGCAGATAACCATTGTTTACATTTTTTCCTGAAGCTTCTCAGCTTCAGCAGGAAAAATTCTAACGAAAGGTTTTTAATTAAAAGATGTCTCCTGTCTCATGTCTGCTTGTAATGACAGCCCCCTCACATTAATGTCTGTTTATTCATTTTTCCAGAGCCCCATTTACTGCCTGAAAGCCACTGTGAAGGAAGCCAAGGGAATTTTGGGTAAAGATGTCAGTGGTAAGTGGAGGGGGGGTGTCCTGTGGGAAGAGGGGCAGCTGCTGCTGCCGAGGGAATGCCCAGAGCTCTGTCCCTGCAGGGCTCAGTGACCCATACTGCCTGCTGGGCATCGACACCAGGAGCCAGGAGCCAGCCCACCCCGACCACAAGAAGAGGATGAAGGCTGTGGTCAAAGACCTCATCCCTGAGGACCAAATCCATCGCACCCAAGTCATAAACCAGACCCTCAGCCCAGTGTGGAACGAGACCTTCATCCTGTAATCCACCCCCACCCCTTGGCTCTGCTCTCTGGGGGATGCAGGGCATGGCCAGGGCTCTTGGCTGGGGATGGGGGCTCACCATTCCCGTGTTACTGGAATAACAGCATCCCCTGGTGCCTTGCAGGGAGTTTAAAGATGTGGAGACAGCCAGCTTCCACCTGGACATGTGGTGAGTGACAGCATCCCCGTAAGCCCAGGACCTGCCCGAGGGGTGCTGCCTCCTGGCATTCAA
Organism: Zonotrichia albicollis; assembly: GCF_047830755.1. NCBI lineage: Eukaryota > Metazoa > Chordata > Aves > Passeriformes > Passerellidae > Zonotrichia > Zonotrichia albicollis. Next base: position 4,447,288 of record NC_133837.1, on the reverse strand, counting down.
TCTAGGGCTTTTTTAAAGGCTCCAAAGCCAGCTGAGCACCCCTTTCCCATCACTCTCCGAGGAGCAATGCTCAGTGCAGGATGTGACCTGTGCCAGCAGGAAAAGCCAGGCTGGCTGTGCCCAGGCAGGGCTGCTCCTAAACCCTGCTTTAATTTATGGAGACCCACGTGCTTGCAGATTTGGGCTGGGTTTGGGGGTGGCCTCAACGCTGACACGTCCCTGCTCCTGTGCTTTCCCTCTCTACCGTCACTGCAATTCCCTGCTCTGTTTTTCCATCCTCGCAGGGACTCGGACGTGGTGGAGTCGATGCGGCACAAACTGGGGGAGCTCACGGACCTGCACGGCCTCAAGAGGTTGGTGCTGGTGTGGCCCCAGGGCTGCTGAGGAAAGAGGGGTGGAAAATGCTTCTTTGCCTGCTGGGTTTTATAAATCACCCTTGGAAGGAGGGAGAGGGGCAGCAGGTCTGTGTCGCACGGCCGGGGCACTGCTGCAGGCACCTTCCCACCCCCTCGGCTCTTTGTGCCTTCCAGGATCTTTAAAGATGCTCGCAAAGACAAAGGGCAGGACGATTTCCTGGGGAACGTGGTGGTTCGCCTGAAGGTGAGCCCTGCCTGCCTCCCCTCCCCCGAGGGACTGCCCAGGACTTTCCCCGGGGAAACCTCCCGGGGTCCGGGCAGGATCCACACGGGATCCTGGCAGGATCCACACAGAATCCACACAGGATCCACACAGGATCCCGGCAGGATCCACACAGGATCCTGGCAGGATCCCAGCCCTGTGGCAGCGCCCTGTGGCACATCCAGGATCCCGTCTCAGAGCCACAGGCTCTCCCTGGGCCGCAGTCATTCCAACACCCTCAGTCACTGCACATCCTGTGTTTTAAATCCAATGCTGAATCTTCCTGCCCCATGAACGCTTCTGGTCTCTGAACGAGATCCTTCTCCTGAGAAGGCTGCCCAGGGCTAACCCCTTGTCCCTCTGTGCCTGCAGGACCTGCACTGCTGGGATGACCAGTGGTACCAGCTGGAGCCACGGACAGAGACCTATCCCGAGCGGGGACACTGTCACCTGCAGTTCCTGCTGACACACAAGAAGGTGGGATGGGATGTGGAAAGGTCCTTCCCACTGCCTTGGCAGGATGGGACAGCTGCCTGTCCCCTGGGCTTGTCTGGGGGCCACAGGTGCCAGCACAGGGTGTGCAGGTGCTGGGCCCTGCCCTGAGCTCAGTGCCAGCACCAGGACCCTGCTCCTGGTGCACCCACAGCCCTTGGCTCTCCAGCCCTGCCTTTTGGGCCCTGTGTCCCCACTGTGGCAGTGTCCCTGCATGTCCAGGCAGCTGATGGTTGTCTCTGCCTTGTGTCATTGCAGAGGGCCACCACGAGCAGCCGGACACAGCCGAGCTACACCGTGCACCGCCACCTCCTGCAGCAGCTGGTGTCCCACGAGATCCTGCAGCACCAGGTACCAGCAGGGCTGCCACCAGCAGCTGAAGCAGCTGGGCTGGGGAGGCCTTCCTTTGCAGCCCACACCCCAACTCACTGTGTGGTGGGAATGAGGGTCAGGAGGATGCCTGGCACATTGCTGGGGCTACCAGTCCTGCAAATGATGGTGTTCACAGGGGTCTGAGGAAGAGGGAACAGACAAGGATCCTACTCCATGTTTCAGAAGGCTTGATTTATTATTTTATTATGTATTATATTAAAACGGTACTAAAAGAATAGAAGAAAAGGTTTCATCAGAAGGCTGGCTAAGCTAAGAATGGAAAGGAATGATCACAAAGGTTTGTGGCTCAGAGAACCCGAGTCAGCTGGGCTGTGATTGGCCATTAATTACAAACAACCACATGAGACCAATCCCAGATGCACCTGTTGCATTCCACAGCAGCAGATAACCATTGTTTACATTTTGTTCCTGAGGCCTCTCATCTTCTCAGGAGAAAAAATCCTAAGGAAAGGATTTGTCATAAAATATGTCTGTGACACCCCCCATGGTGCCCGTCCTCCTCATCCTGTTTTGCTCCAGGACACATTCCTCCCCCTTCCCCTCCTGCAGGCTGGCAGCACCTCCTGGGACGGGGAGCTGAGCAGCCACGCCAGCACCGTGCTGTACCTGCACGCCACACAGAAGGACCTCTCTGACTTCCACCAGGACATGGCGTGAGTACCCCACACCCAGGGCACCCCAGGGCAGCACCTGGGGCCTTGCTGGGACCCTCTCCCCACAGCTGCTCTGTCCCCTGAGCTCAGGTGTTGCTCCCTGGGTGCCCCCTGTGCCCCCAGCTGTGACTGTGGCTGGCTCCTGGGTGTCCCCCAGCCTTGGGAGCTCAGCCCAGCCCTCCCTCCTCCCCAGGCAGTGGCTGGCCTACAGCAAACTCTACCAGAGCCTGGAGTTCAACAGCAGCTGCCTGCTCCACCAGATCACCAGCATCGAGTACCGCTGGGTGCAGGAGCGCCTGAGGCCAGAGCAGGTGAGGGCAGGGATCAGGGAGATGAGGCACCAACCCTTCCTCTCCTGCCAGGAACCCCTAAAGGAACCCAGGCACCCAACCCTGAGCCTCTCCTGCCAGGAACCCCTAAAGGCACCCCAGTATCCAACCCTGAGCCTCTCCTGCCAGGAACCCCTAAAACTGCCCCAGGCACCCAATCCTGAGCCTCCCCTCCCAGGAACCCCTAAAGGAGCCCAGGCCCCCAGCTCTGAGCCTCTCCTGCCAGGAACCCCTAAAGGAACCCAGGCACCCAACCCTGAGCCTCTCCTGCCAGGAACCCCTAAAAGTGCCCCAGGCACCCAACCCTGAGCCTCTCCTCCCAGGAACCCCTAAAACTGCCCCAGGCACCCAACCCTGAGCCTCTTCTGCCAGGAACCCCTAAAGGAGCCCAGGTACCCAACCCTGAGCCTCTCCTCCCAGGAACCCCTAAAACTGCCCCAGGCCCCCAATCCTGAGCCTTCCCTCCCAGGAACCCCTAAAGGAGCCCAGGCACCCAGCCCTGAGCCTCTCCTGCCAGGAACCCCTAAAAGTGCCCCAGGCACCCAACCCTGAGCCTCTTCTGCCAGGAACCCCTAAAGGAGCCCAGGCACCCAGCTCTGAGCCTCTCCTGCCAGGAATCCCTAAGGGCACCCCAGGACCCAACCCTGAGCCTCTCCTCCCAGGAACCCCTAAACCTGAGCCTCTCCTGCCAGGAACCCCTAAAAGCACCCCAGGCACCCAACCCTGAGCCTCCCCTCCCAGAGCCCCTGGGGCAGGAGGCTGTGGGGTACAGGGGTGCCAGGCTGTCTGGAGGGCATTTCCCAGTGTTTTGTGTCCCTCTCTGTGGGCAGCCCCTTACCCTTTGCACTGACATCCCTCTCCCCCATCCCTGCCATCAGGTCAATCACAACAAAACTTAAATATGACCCAATTTCTGCTGCTCCCAGCCTGTTTTCCCAGAGCATCCCTGCACCCTGCTGAGACACTGCATTTTCCATGCATAGCAATGAGGTTTAAGCACAAAGCTCAGTTCAGTCCCTCCAGGGAGAAGCTACCAGAGACATCAGGGATTTGTTTCCCATCCCTGGAGGAGGCTGGGAAGGAATGGGAGCAGCAGCTCCCTCCTCTGTGCTCCTGCCAGCATCTGCCTGTGACTGAGGAGGACCGTGCATGTTTCCTTTCTTGTCCCCAGAAGGCAGAGCTGGCCGAGTCCTTCCAGTCCCTGCTGACCTACGGGGTCTCCCTCATCCGTAGGTTCCGCATCATTTTCCCCCTCTCTGTCCCGAGGTCCACGGAGAGGCTCCAGTCGCTGCTGCGGTGAGTCTGTCACTGCTGCCAGCTGCACGTGGGGTCCTGTGGCTCAGGACAAACCCCTGAGTTTGGCAAAACTCAGTGTGAGCCCTTTCTCCCCTGTCGAGGCTGCTGTGACACTTGTCCTGTGCCTTCCCTCATCCTGGGCTCCCTGTGGGGACGTTGCTGGGAGGGGAAGGCTCTTTGGGCAGGGTCTGTGAGGGGAGAGGTGCTTGTTTCTGATGGCAGGGGCTGGGCTTCACTCCAGGCTCTCACTTTGCAGGGTCCTTGTCCAGATGTGCAAAACCAAAGCTTTCCATGAGCTGTGCACACCCAGCCCTGACCTGCCCCAGATGGTCTCCACAGCTCTGAAGGTACTGGGGTCTCACCCACCCCAACCCCTGCAGGGTGGGACCCTGTGGGTCTCCCTTTCCTTCCACCCCCTGCCCAATGCCCACACTTCAGCAAATCCACATGGATCACCATGGCATGGGAAATACCTGCCCCTTCAACCTGGTGGCCCCAGCCTGTGGTTCCCACAACAGGTTCTCCCCTCACCCAGGGGACAGGGAGAGTGAAGGGGGTGACAGAGCTGGCTTTGCTCCTCCTGCTTCCCTGCCATCCCACCAGGACTCCTCTCTTGCAGTCAGGCACCACAGAGTGGTTCCACATGCAGAAGCAGCACCTCAAGCCCATGGTGAAGGTCAGTTCCCATCTCTGTCCCTCCAACATAATAAAGTCACCTCAGAATGTCTGAGCATCCAAAACAAGCTTTTCTTCCCTTTGCAGAGCATAGAGGAGAATAGCAAAGCCTTGTCCATGCTCCTCCTGGAGGTGATAGAAGATCTCAAGCAGTGCCAAAAGATCTGGAATAAATTGTTCAGCACGTAGGTTTCAGTGCTTGATCTCACCCCCATCCACCTTCCCTGGGCTCAAGAGTGGCAGGGCCCTTTGGTGCCTCATTCCTTGGCCCTTGGGCTCCCCAGGTGGGATCTTTGGTCCCACCTCTGCCCCTTAGGGCTGTGCTGGCCTCACCCAGGACATGGCCTTCCAGGGTTTGCTGGCCTGGGACTGGCAGGCTCCTGAATCCACTTTCTCTCTTGCAGCAACCTGAAGTTGAATATCTTCTCCATTGCCTACCTGGAGCTGGAGAGCCTGGTGAGCAAGCCTGGGCTGCTCTGCCCTCAGGAGACTAAAGTCTAAAGCCAGGCTGAGGTTCTTGGCCACCTTTCAGGTGGCAACTCCTTGTTGCAAGCTTGGAAAGGGAGCAAGAGAAACTCCCCCCGTGTGCCCATAGAGTGACTATGGGGACTGTTTGACCCAACAAATCTCCTGAAATGCCACCCAAAGGGAAGAGGAGTGCCCTGAGCTGACCCTCACTCCTGAAGGAGCCTTCCTGGCCGGGCCTCACTGTGTCCCCCCTGGCCTTGCTCCCATCCAGGTGGCAGAGCATGTCCAGGAGCAGCTGCACAAGGTGGACAGCAGCATGTCCAGGCCCACGGCCGAGAGCCTCTTTGATCTCTACAGGAAACTGCAGGAGCTCTATCAGATGAAGGACTCCCTCCCAAGCAGGTATCCAGCCTCAGAGGGGAGAGGTGCCAGAGGGAGGGATCCAGCAGTCAGCTGAGAGGATCTCCAGATCCTTCATCACTAACTGCACAGCAGGCAGAGCAGGCTGTTGGTGCCTGGTGTCAATGGGAGCATCACCAGAGGGTTTGGGGCTGATCCCTGGCTGGGGTTGGTGTGAGAGCAGGAGGGGTGACAGTCCTGTGCCACTGCTGTGTGGTTGGAGAACCTCCACAGGGATGCCTTCCTCCACAGGGATGGACCTCTGGCTCTGAGCAACTTCCACCAGTGGTTTGAGGAAGCGTTGCCCCTGTGGCTGCAGAAGGCCTACACCACCACGCTGGAGAGGGCCCAGAGAGCCATCCAGATGGACCAGGTAATGTGGGGAGGAGAAATCGCCCTCCTCCCTTTGGGGACACTGCAGCTGCCCTCCATGCCCTGCTGCTGGGCCTGGCTCACAGCACTGCCACCACCACAGGTGCCTCTGGCAGCCCAGGAGCAGCCTGCTTCCTCTGCCAAATAACAAAGTACATGGTCCCCTGGGCCAGCTGATCCCACCCAGCCTGGCCCCACACCATGTCCCTGTGTCCCTTCCCTCACTGCTCCCTGGCAGCCCTTGGACCCTTGGATCTGCATTTGGACCCTGCTGTGAGAATCCCCTTTGCTTCCAGCCTCTCTGGAGAGGGGAGGGAAGACAGCCATGGCTGCTCCTAGTGGGGTCCAGCAGCACTGGGGGGTGTATGGAGGGAAGCAGGGTGCTGCTTGTGCTGCTCCATCCATCCTCATCTCCTCCACTCTCCAAAGTGGTTGTGGGATGATATATTGGGGTATAAGGAGCTGATGATGGGCTAGAGAGCCTTAAAGTGAAGGAGCAGCTCTGCTCTCTGGGATGGCATCTCCCTTTTCAAGCTGTGTGTGCCTTCTCTGCCTCTCAGCTGAAGCCTTTCGGGTACCACAAGCACAGCACATCCACTGTTGACCTGTCCACCTGCTACGCCCAGATTGTGACAACCTGGCAGCAGCTCAACTGGCCAGACCCTGAGAAAGCCTTCATGATCATGGTCAACCTCCTGGAGGTTTGTGCAGCTGGGCACCAGCACCTGGAGTTTCCTCCTCCTCCTCTTGGGGATGTGTCTCCTTGAAGGAGCCAGTACTCCCAGTGATGGGATTCTCTGAGCCCACAGTGATCCTCCTGTTGCCTATTTCACTCCTGCTGGTTTCCTCTCTGCCCTGCAGGACATGTGCAAGATCTCCCTGATGTACTGCAAGCTCATCAAGGAGAGGGCTGAGGCTCTGTCCCTGAGTGAGCAGAACGAGGGCGAGGGGGCCAACAAGGTTGGTATTGGAACCTGTCCTGGTTGCTCCAGGAAGGGCAGGATTTGGCCCTGGTGTCTGGACAAAGAGGGAGCTGAGCTGCTGAGAACCCAGCTGACATCCCCAGTTTGGGTTCCACAGTTGGCCATCAAAAGCCATAATCCTGGAAAATCAGGAAGGAAATGATGTGAGCAGGGGGAGCAGGATGGGGATGGGGACACAGGTGAGGATGAAAATGAGAATGGAGATGGTGACGGAGATGAGACTAGGGATGAGGATGGAGATGGGAATGGGGATGTGGGATGGAAATGGGATTAATGATGGAGATTGCCTTGGGAATGGGGATGGGGGATGGGAATAACGATGGAGATTGCCTCAGGGATGGGGATGTGGGATGGGAATAACGATGGAGATTGCCTTGGGGATGGGGATGTGGGATGGGAATGGGAATAACGATGGAGATTGCCTTGGGGATGGGGATGTGGAATGGGAATAACGATGGAGATTGCCTCAGGGATGGGGATGTGGGATGGCAATAATGATGGAGATTGTCTCAGGGATGGGGATGTGGGATGCTCCAGGGGATGTGGACCCTGAAGCAGACCTACCTCCCCCAGCTCTGCATCGTGGTGAACAACATCGAGCAGCTGCGGCTGCAGATGCTGAAGCTGCCGTCCCAGCTGGCCTGGGCCCAGCTGGAGCAGCGCACCAGGGGCATCATCGAGCCCCAGCAGATCCAGAACGCTCTGCACAACCAGCTCGACAGCACCGTGGCCTGCCTGGACCACGAGGTCCGGGACGTGGTGCAAGCCCTGGCTACCAAGGTGACCACCTGCCACTGATTCCCCCTTGGTCCTCACCTGGCCTAGGGCAGTTTCACCCAAGGTGTCCTGAAGCCCATAATGCTCCTGGGATGGAGACAAGGTGGAGCTGGGCATGGGGAGGCTGCTGTAGAGGACAAAGTCCAAGTCTCCTCCTGCGTTTCTCCTTGGCAGCTGGAAAAGGGCATTGCCAGACACATCCAGGAGCTCTCATCTTCCAGTGACACCCAGAAGCCTGAGGATGTAAGTATCTGGTCCAGCCCCTCCTGGACCATCATTTTGGGCAGCCATGGATAGCCTTTGCTTGCTTGGTGGGTGCCTCTGTCTCTGTCCATCCCTGCTCTCTGGGGCACAGGATACACCAGTGATGGAGCCCAGAGCTCCACAGCCTTTGCTTGATGCCCGTGCCAGTGGCAGAACCACACCAGGCACAGCCTGCCTGTGTGGGAAGGAGCCTCTCTGGGATCCTCCCTGGCCTTCTGTGCTCTGCTGGATACCCCACCCTGCCCTCCCCAGTGCCCTGTCCTCTCACTGCAATCGATCCTCCCTGGCCTGCTGTGCCCTGTTGGATGCCCCCCTGCCCTCCCCAATGCCCTCTCTTCTCTCTGCAGTCCATCATCCCACTCATGAAGTTCCTGGAGTCGGAGCTGCAGTACCTCAATGAGCATCTGGTCCAGGAGAACTTCAAAAGGTGACAAGGGCACTTGGGATGCGCTGTGGCAGAGGCCACCAGAGTCACCATCCCTGACAGCATCTCCTCAGCTCCATGGGACTTGGTGCCATCCCACTTCAGGGCTGGCAGGATGAGGCCCTTCCTTCTGGGGCTTGGCAGAGCCCTTTAGCTGAAGGCCATCCCTGCAGCCCAGCCTCTGGATCCTGCTCACAGCCTCCCTCTCCCCTGCAGCCTCCTCACTCTCCTGTGGCACCACACCCTGTCCGTGCTCTCAGCAGCTCGGGGGCCGCAGGTGCCCTCGGTCCAGCACTGCCAGAGGCTATTCTGTGCCCTGAAGGTACCAAGGGGAGGTGGGGGGTCCCTGCCAAGGACAGGGGTTTGGTTGGTGGCTGACAGCATCCTTGTCCCCAGAGCCTGGAGCGGTGCTTCCACGCCGAGGGCTGCGGGCTGCCGCTGGAGACCCTCCACAGTGCAACATTCAGGGTATGGAGATGGGGATGGGGGGGGTCCCTGTGTGTTCCTGTGGGAGGAAGGGATGCCAGGGAGGACATCCCCAGGCTGTGGACCTGTCCATGTGCTTGACCATCACCTCTGCCCCTCCCCACAGACGCTGGAGGCTCACCTGGCTCTCTGCTCCACCAGCAGCCGCAAACTCATCCAGAAATACTTCAGCAATAGGATCCAGCAGCAGGTAGGACTCCAGATGCTGCTCCCAGCCCCTTCCCAAGTCCTACCCTTGCTCACAGGCCCTGCCTGTGGAAATGGGGAATTTCCCCACCACCCTCCCAGTCCTGGGGCTGTTTTGCCACAGCGTTGAGCAGGAGAGGGCTCAATGCATCCCAGAGGATTCCCCAAAATTCCTGTGACGGGGATGAAGGACAGCATCCTTATTGTTGTGCCCAACTGCCCAGCTGGACACGAGCTCAGAGAAGTACGGGGCCGTGACCATCAAAGCTCTGTACCGGCCTTCAGAGCAGAAACTCCACGTGGAAGTGCTCAATGCCACCAACCTCATCCCGCTGGACTCCAACGGTGGGTGTGGGTGAGCAGGGCAGCCCCAGGGCCCCTGTCCTTGGTCCCCAGGGTCCCTGGTATGCTCCAGTCAGGAGAGATGCTGGCAATGCTTGGACTCTGTCTTGATTTGCTTTTTTATCCGAAGAGGTGGATTTGGGGGAAAAGGGGGGTTATAGCGCTGGTTCTGGTTGGTTCAGTGGGATGTGGCAGGCAGGACCATGCAGGACAAAGTGCCCACGTCTCACTGTTTGTGGCACAAGCCAGCAGCCAGGGCAGGCAGCTTTTCTTCATCATGCAAAGCAGTCGCAGATAAAAAAATACTCCGGGGTGAGCAGCGACCTTCTCCGGGTCCGGCTGTCGTTCGGGGAGCTCTCCAGGAGAGGTCACTGCTCCTGCAGCCAGCCCGGCCGGTCGCTGTGCGGGCAGGCTCGGGGATGCTCCCGCACCCTCCGGGAGCCCGGGCTGGGCTGGGGGTCGGGGTGAGGCTGCCCTGAGCCCCCCGCACAACCCCCAGTGTGTCCAAGCCCCCCGGCTGGGTTCATGCCTGGGCAGAGGGGCCAGCGGAGGGGTCTGATGTCTGCACCCCACCAGGCTCCAGCGACCCCTTCGTGCAGCTCACCCTGGAGCCCCGGCACGAGTTCCCCGAGGTGGTGGCTCGGACCACCCAGTGCAAGAGGAACGAGCTGCACCCGCTCTTCGACGAGGCCTTCGACTTGTACGTAGGGGCTGACACCCACCGGGCCCCCGTCCCCACAGCCCCTCAGGAGAAGTAGCCCCCTCAGGCTCCGCTCAGGGAGCCTCTGCCATGGGGCTGCTGCTCCAGGAGCTGCCGTGTGCAGGGGGGCCCCCACACAGCGAGGAGGGCGCGGGGCTGTGCTGAGGCCCTGAGGGGTTGGGTCACTGTGGGGCTGTGCTGGGCCCTGAGGGGTTTGTTTGGGTCACTGTGGGGCTGTGCTGGGGCCCTAGGCTCTGAGGGGTTTGGGTCAGTGTGGGGCTGTGATGGGGCCCTGAGGGGTTTGGGTCACTGTGGGGCTGTGCTGGGCCCTGAGGGGTTGAGTCACTGTGGGGCTGTGCTGGGCCCTGAGGGGTTTGGGTCACTGTGGGGCTGTGCTGGGGCCCTGAGGGGTTTGTTTGGGTCACTGTGGGGCTGTGCTGGGGCCCTGAGGGTTTGGGTCACTGTGGGGCTGTGCTGGGCTTTGAGGGGTTTGGGTCACTGTGAGGCTGTGCTGGGGTCCTGAGGGGTTTGTTTGGGTCAGTGCTGGCCCCTGGGCCCTGAGGGGTTGGGTCACTGTGGGGCTGTGCTGGGGCCCTGAGGGTTTGGGTCACTGTGGGGCTGTGCTGGGGCCCTGAGGGGTTTGTTTGGGTCAGTGCTGGCCCCTGGGCCCTGAGGGGTTGGGTCACTGTGGGGCTGTGCTGGGGCCCTGGGCTCAGAGGGTTTTGGGTCACTGTGGGGCTGTGGCTGCCCGTGGAGCACAGAAGGGCCCGAGGGCATGGGATGGGATGTGATGGGATGTGATGGGCTGATCCTCTGCCTCCCACGGCCCTGCAGCTTGATCCCCCCCGAGAAGTGCCGGCAGGAAGGGGCCTGTCTGCTGCTCACCGTGTTTGACTACGACGTGCTGGGCTCCAACGACCTGGAGGGCGAAGCCTTCTTCCCCCTGTGCCGCCTGCCCGGCCTCGACACGGAGGAGGACGAGGCTGACATGGGACGGGTGCCCCAGACCCGGCTGCCCCTCACGCACCCCAAGCCCTCGGGTACGTGGTGCCACAGCCCCTGCAGAGCGGGGAGGGGGCTGTGGGGAGCATCTCCCACCATCACTGCCCTCTCCTCTGGCAGATGAGATCCTGCAGCTGCTGGCGTCCAGGAAAAGGGACAAAGAAGCTCAAGCCTTCGTCAAGCTCCGCAAGCAACGAGCCAAGCAGTCCAAGGAGACAGAGTGAAGGAGGGGCAGGAAGATGGCCCTGAAAGGGGAACTTTGGTGGTGTTGGAGCCAGAAGCATCTGCAGGGAGTGTGGGGACAGAGGGGTCCCTGTGCCTGCCCAGCACAGCTCCCAGCACCCAGCTCACTCCAACCTTGGGCTGCAATGCTCCATGAGCCAGGGAGGGTGGGCAGGTGCATTGGAGGGGATTTCTTTGCCTGCCTGCCTGGACTAGTAACACTACACGAGGGATGTGGAAGTGTGGCTGTCCCTGTCCGTCCCTCTGGAGTTTGTCACTGCCAGTGCTGCATCTCCTGGCTGTGTCCCCAGCCCTCCTGTCTGCAACACGACTGATTCAGACTGGGGACAGCCATGGCCAAACCGGCCTTCAGTTTTGGTTTTTCTTTAAATTTTTACATTTCTTTTTCCCCTCATTCTCTTGTGGATAAGCCTCTTATTTTAAATGAGAAGCCACAAAGCTGGTGCGTGGGCTGTGTGCTTTGGGGCAGCAGCACAGTGGGGTGGGACAAGGCATTTGAGATCTGGTGGGAGCTACTGAATTTCTCCTTTTTTAAAATGTGTATGGCTCTTGTGTCTCTTTGGTTTTTTTTTTCAATTTTACCACCAATTTCACTGACCTCCCAGAAGCCTGGGATCTTGCTGGCAATAAAGAGCATCTCAGCCCTGGCAGCCAAACCAGGAGGCATTTTGGGCAGCTGACAGCCCAGGCATGGGGTGCAGGTCCCTGGCATCACTCCCAGCCTGTGCCAGGGACCTGGGTCCCTCTGCAAGTGGTGGGAAACTCTGCAGGGTGCATCCATGTGGGGTGACCCAGTATGATACTAAAAATGCCAGACGAGGCAGGTGGTTTTAACAATTTGTTGGGTTTTTTGGAGCTTGTTTTCCCTGCAATTATTACTAATTATACACCTGGAGCTCCCTCTACCCCCACCCCCTGCATGAAGGTGGCCGTGTTGGAGCTGCAGCAGGTCCCTGGGAGCTGCCAGGCACAGGGAATTAAAAGCATCCCCCTCCCGTCCCGAGTGCCTGAGCACCAGCTGCTCCCTGGTGGGCAGAGCAGCCTCTGGGTCAGCTCAGGTCAAATCCTGGATGTGGGGGTGGGAAAAGGAAAAAGCTCCTTTGCTATCTGTGTGACAGAGCCCACAGCAGGAGGGATTAAGGCACTGCGGGCTCTCAAGGAAGCCATTTGCTGGCTTAGGTTTTAGTGCAGAGAAATAATATTCCAGAGCTGGGGCTGGTATTGTGGGGATGCTGTCTGGGGTGTCATTCAGATGGGTCCAGCACCCATCTGGGGCTGGCACCTGCTGGCAGCCACCTCATGCTTTATTATGAGGTTTACTCCACGAGGCTGGACGTTTGAATATGGTCTGAACTAATTTTTGGCTATTTTTAAAAAATCCCACCTTGCCCTGGGCTGCCAGCAGCCAGGTGTGTCCCAGGGAGCAGGTGGCACAGGCTGACCTCTCTTCTGAGGTTGTTTGCACAACAAGCTATTAACTATTCAAGGTGTTTTAGCTGAATTTTTGCTCAGCTACAGGCAGTGGTGTGGCTCTTCTCCCACCCCAAAAGAAATCCCATCTTTTAGAGAAAGACTAATAAACCTTAATCAGTCAGAGCACAACTAACCCCATGGAGCAGGAGAACAGCCCAAACATTAAAAAATAAAGCTTGAAGCACACAAAACCAGCTCCTAGCAAATGCAAGCATGACAAAGAGGAAGAAATCTCCATCATCAACCTCCTAATCCTGGTGAAGAACCTCACACAGGCAGATGGCCAGAACACAAGAGGGAAGGGGCTGGCACTTAGATCTACTGATTTTATTGTGCTACCAATAATCTGCAATACAAATGGGCCCATTCAGATTATTGTTGTGGTTGGACTAATGGGAAGTGGTTGATGCATCTTTGAAGCATTAATTAGACCAAATTAATTAACAGGTAATTCTTGGATCCACAGGCCAGGTGTGTTCTTCTGGGTGCCAAAACACAAAACACTGCATCCACTGTGCAGGCACAGCTCACCTCTGCACAGCCTGGCTCTTCCAGGACATAAATCCATGTCCAGACCAAAAATGTGGGTGAGAAATGTTTGGATTTGCCACTTCCAAAGAGGTCTCTGCCCCACCTTAACCACACTGCATTGATGTTCCCTCTCTTTCACCACACCTCCACCAGGAAAGTGAATTTCAACACCCTGAAAAGGGAAGGGAGCTCAGAGAGAAATTATTCTTGGTTGTGTGAAAATTGGCCCTGGATCTGTTGTTCTGAGGGCTCCAAATCCCAGATTTCTCCACCCTCCCAGGGCCCAGAGCAGAGCCCAGGGCTGCACATCCACCCGGGCACACACACACACGCACACACCGCTTCAGTTTGTATTTTTTTTTCTTAGCAAAAAAATAAAAATTTATTGTCGTCTAAAAAAAAAAAAAAATCCATCCTGCCCTTGGAAACTGTGACACAGATTGAGTTCTTTCCAGCCCCACATGCAAATTCACTCTGCCAAGAAAAGAGTCTAAACCAGGTTTCCGACAGCCAAAACACATATTTACAGAGTACGAGAGAACGACAGCTGAAATCACAGTTCTATACATGGAATCAACAACACGTTTTACACCACTGATCACCATTCTGCCAACTTCTACACGGACTAGGGGCGCCTCTGCCCAGTGCCCTTCCTCCTGGGGAAAGCAGGGAAGGGACTGGGCAAGAATTGCCACCAGAAATACTGCAGTGTGTATTATTATTATTTTTTTAAAATGTATACTGTATTTATTTTGTTTTAACATTGGAAGCTACAGAGTGGGGAAGCCCCAGAAATCTCTCCAATGCAGTCACTACTTTGCAGGAATACTTCACCTTTAAAATACTAGGTTTTACATCAGTAACATCTATTTTGCTGTTGGCCATCACTCCAAGGATTATAATAACTCTGGAGGAAAACACTGGTAATATTCTTCCTTCTCAGATAGGGGAAAAGGAGGAAGAGAGGAGGTTCAGAGGCTGGGGGAACAGCAAGGGGTGACTGAGTCCATTCAGTGTTAAGGGCTTCCTCCCAGGGTAAGGAATTCTCTTCATTGTCTCAGCTGCACAAGCCTTGCCAGTGGCTCAGGTTCAGCTTCAGAGATGTACAAAAGTGTAAAACCCTTCAGCAGGGATCAGCTGCAGGGACCCCCAGGGGTGGGATCGGCTTTAGGAAATGTGCTCCAGCTCTGAGACCTTTCCTGGGTCCCTCCTGTGCCACTGCAGGCACGTGGCTACGGCACCTAAGGCCAGAGAGGAGCTCCAAGTGGTCCTGGCAGCCTAAAATCCTTCACCTCCTGCCTCTCACCTACAGCTCTGACCCTGCTTGTTGCTCTGGATCTACCCAGGCTAGTGTTGTCCCAAGCCAGCTGCTTCTAGGTTGGTTTTCCATAATAATGTAAAAGTTTATTGACCTTTAGGATGCTGTGGTTTCACAACACAGCCACAACTCCTTCCCCCGGCTCTCAACTCAGAAGTGTCCGACCTGCCCAATTAATCACCAAGGTCAGCTCTTCTGAAGCTCCCAAAAATTTGGGGAGGAAAATGTCATTATCCACTCAGGAGTCTGTGTGAGGAGGCAGGAGCCAGCCATGGTCAGGGCTGTTCAGCTGGGCTGCTCCCCAAGGAACCCTGTGGACCCCACTTTTGTTGTGAAGCCCCCTCAGCTCTGCTGTGTTACTGTGTGTCCTGGAAAGGGAGTTCCTGCTTCAGAAGGAAGCCTGACAGTACGTGACAGGGGCTGCACTTATTAGCACCAGGTTTATTTCAGCTCTTTTTACACCATACAAAAGCTGATCACAGACTCTAAAGCCTCAACTGCAGTGCTGTGATTATGGTTTGTCCTTCCTGCACGGAGCAGGCAGCAACAACTGCTGGAGTGGGTCAGGAATGCTGCTCCTTCCCCCTGCTCCCACCTCATTTGGTTCGGAAATTGTCTTTAAATGGCCCACCAGAACATTCTAAAAATATGCAAAGATGAAGTTCTCTTTTCCATCTGATGCTTAAGAAAATAAATTCACATTTCAATATTCCTCTCCTGTTTTTTTAAAGCAGCAAACAAATTGATAGAAACCTAAATTTAGGAAGTGTTTCTTCAAGAACCAGAGAAAAGTGAGAAAGTCTATGTGCTTGTGCAAAGAGAGTGCTGAGAGAGGATGGGGTGGGGGCAAGGGAAGGGTCTAGTGCTAATTCCTTCAGGCTGCTCTGCCATGAGTGCAGTGTGGCAATGGAAAGTTCAAATTTAAGGGCCACAAAACAGGTGAAATTCTGAATTCTTTGGTCCTTCAGTATAAGTTTTAAAACAGAGAAACTGTTTTACTCAAAAGGGAAAAACACATTTTCTCTGGCCTGGAATTTTTCCTTGTAACTCAGGGAAAGTGGGGGCAAAGAGCTCTTTGCCCTAAACCCTCCCCAAGTCCTGCATCACCCTGTGACTGTCCCAGAGACAGCCCAGGCTGCCCTCAGGGGACAAGCTCCACGGGGAGGGATTCCCTGCTGGAATCACAGAGCTGCTGCTGGACACATCTGGAAAAAGAGGGTTGGCAAAAGGCAGCATCACCCCTGAGCAGCCCCTGGGGAGGCAGAGGAGCAGAGAAACCCCCACGCTCATAAAAAGTGTTACAAACCATAGCCAAAAACAGGCTGATCAGCTCTGCTGCTTATAAATATTAAAGATCTGATTCAAGAGTTTATTTCCTATGATTTAAGTTAGTTACAAAAAAAAAAAAAACTTTTTAGTAAATTTTTTTTTTCTTAATTGGGCTTTTTCCTCCTCCTCCCCTCCCACTTTAATTTTTTTTTTAATTTTTTATTTTTCCTAAAAAAAAGAGAAATGTTCATGTATTTTAATAAAAGGTCTTTCTTTAAGATCAGACCAAGGCAGATGTGCTGCCCCATGGCACAGACATTCAAAGGCTATAACCAAACAACATAGCCACAATAGTCACTCAACAGTGTCTCTCCATTAAAAAAATTAAAAAACCTGATGCTAGTTACAATAAAATACACATGGAAAAAAAGCATTTTTACCAAAAAACCCAAAAACAAGTTAATGGGAAAACATAAAAAAGAACTACACAGAGCTGCACTTAAGAGATCATCTGGGAATGCATATTAACCCCTTCCATGGAGAGGAAAGGTGGAATTATGGAAACAAACCTAATTATGTGTTTGTATTAAATATGAAGCTTTCTGAGAGGCTCTGGTAAAAATTCAGTTTTCCTACAATAGTGGGCTGCTGGAGGTTCCAGTGCTTTTCCAGGTCATGGAGGGGCAGCACAGGAGCATCCCTGTGCCAAATAAAAATGTTTAATCAACTGAGTGGCCTTTTGGTTGAGATCCCAGCAGGTTACTGCAATCCACCTGATGTAAAAATCCAATGGACATGCTGGTAAGGAAAGTCACAGGAAAGCTCAGCTGCTGGGCAGGTCTGAGCTGGTGGCATTTCTCTGTCCTGCTGGACTATTTCTGTCACCACACATCTCCAGCACCAGGGTTTCTGGAGCCAGCAATCCACAAACCACCCCTGAGCTGCTGACACAGGCAACAAAAATGTCCTCAGCCTACCTGGAATTGGTTCATGCACTTCAGCAGTGACTACGAATCAGGTCCCTGTGGCTAAAACAAAACTGATCTGGTCTGAAACAGTAAAAAGTCTCTAAACAGCCACCAGACAAAGGGGTGCCTGGAGAGAACTGACCTCTGCATCCAAATTTCCTTCATAAAGGGCTTTGGCTCACCCAAGGGCAATACTTCTAAGGCTGCTCAGACCTGGAACATGTTGGCTGCATCAGCAGTGAACACTGGTCACTGAATTTTGGGGCTTGGCTTGCTCTAGGTCCAATAGAAATTTTTTTTTCCCTCTTTTCTTCTTTTCATACAAATATACAAAGAGTGTAAAAAAATTTAAAAAGTGAACTTTGCTGATGAAATGCCAGACAAAGTTCCTGCACATTCAGAGATGGGCAGTGTGAGGCTCTCCAGGCAGGAGCCTGGCAGAGCTCCCATCAGGGGGGACGGCTTTAACCAAGCTGGGTCAGTGAAAGAGCAGGGGGACCGAAGGCATGAGCAAGTCATTTCAAACCACCTCGATCCTCCCCGTGATCTCAACTCTTCCTCTGGAAAGCACGTGGAAGCCCCTCTTGCCCACTCTAAGTCCTTCTGGAAATAGTCAAAAATTTGTTATCACCTAAATAGAAAAGAGGAGAAACACAGACTCTTTGCAAATGGCCCTTTGATCTGTATTAAAAACAGCTCTCAAAGTTCATCAAGAGTTAGAATTAGTGGGGCACGGGTGAGGGGCAGTTTAGATACGGGATGTAAAATATTAAAAAGTGCTCTGCAACTAATTTTCTGTTTTCATGTGTGCATGTGCGTGTGTGTGCACGTCCCTACAGGTGCACAGCCACGCCCATGCACACACATATATACATATATATATATACACATACATATATATGTACGTATGTATAAAGTTAAAAAGTTCTCTAGGATATGCTCAGGAGTGTCCCTGGAAGGTCACGACTGCAGAGAGTGGGGCCTGTTGGGGTGGCAGATGGGGCACTCGCCCTCCTCAGCGCACGTCTCGCACAGCACCGCGTGTTGGCACGGCAGCACCACCCGGTTCTCCTCCTGACACTTAAGGCATTTCACTGACTGCATCTGAAATACTGCCTGCAAGAGAGGGGACAGGGCACAGCGTCAGTGTCACACACAGGGCAGGGAGGCCTTGCAGCTCTCTGCCCTGCTCATCTCCTCAAGCAAAAGGGAAGCAGCACAGCACGATGCCTTTCAGGACCATTAGGATCAGCAGAGCAGCTTTGATTGATTTACACTCTGTACTTCAGGCACAAAGAAGATGGAGTTATCTTCCTGTGAGCCAGCTAGAGCTCACTTTGACTACATCTACCTGGAATCAGGCTTCTGATTTCTGTGTCTAATAGAGAAAAGAGGAAAAGCTGTGACCTGTAGGAGCAGAGCCTTGCCCTGCCAGGCCCTGGCACTCACCTTGTCCACTTTCTCCAGGTTTGCCCGCAGCTGTTTCTGCAGGGTGTAGAGCGACGAGAGCGAGAGCGTCTCCAGGTCAGAGAAGGAGCGCAGGAACTGCGGGTCCTGCCCGGTGTGGATCCTCTCCAGCTCCTCCTGCAGTTTCTTCACTTGCAGCTCCAAGGCTTCCCTCTGCTCCCGGGCCAGTTCACATTCCATGTTAGCTGTGTTGGCGCGATCATTTGCTTCCTCTGCCTCCTTTTTCCAAGCATCACAAGCCTGCAAGTCCCAACCAAAGAGGGTAAAAGAAGCAGTCTGAAAACTTGGTCTGTCTCCAAAGAGAAATCCAGGCAAAATTATCAATTTCCATACACTCCCCACACCAGTTCTGACCAATCTGGCCTGTTCCCAAATTCTGAAACATGTTTGGAGCCTTACTTCAAGGCATTGCTCATTCCACATATCCCATCTGCTTGGGCTGTGGCTCTACTCATCTGGCTCACAGCATTCAGGGGATGAACTCTGCATACTGATAAATTATTGGGATCAAAGGTCTGAGAGACTGTCCAACACTTCAGGGCATCTGTTGTGACATCTGGCCTTGCAATTCCAGCACCTGAACACACCAGGCCAAGCAATTTGGTGATTTCCAAGGGAGAGGAAAGAATGCTGAGAACCTGTAAAGCCTACAGCTCTGTCCATCACCTCCATGTCCACAGCGAGCCTGTTGAAAGGCTGACACCCTCCACTCCTTTACACTCCCTAATCCCAGGATTTGCCCAAGTACCTGCTTGGCTTGTTTCCAAGACTCTTCCCACTGCTTTATTGTGCCGTTGGCCTCATCCAGTTCCTGTCGCAGCCGTGCCATCTCCGCAGCACCTGGACCTGACAGAAATGCAGGTGAGGTACTGGGCGAAAAACTCCCCGAAGCAAAGTGTTCCCATATGCTGCTGTTCATCCCATTTAAACCTGTTTCACAGGGAAATAGAGAGGGTTATGTCACAGGTGCTGGCAATTTCCCCATTTCCTCCCTAACCCTGTGAAATCCAGGATTCATAAATGTGCAAATAGGATAAAAAGTTCATCTTAAGAATTAGTTTCATCTCCCTGCACCCAGAGTCCATCATAGAGGGACTTTATAGGGAAATTTCACACCATTAAGCCTCATTTTTAGTGATGCAGGGAGGAACCATGACACTGAGTGGAGGCAACTCTTGAATCAATCAGGCTGTTTTCAGAAGCAGCACTTTTACAGCAGAGCTGTCAGCTTGAATGCCCCTTCTTTCAGGGGAACCCCTGACTGGCTTCTACCTCCCAATTTTCAGTGCAGCACTGCCACCAGAGCTGGTTCACAGAGCCCAGGTGGTGCTTCCTCCCACCCTACACCCTAAGAAACTTCTGCTTTTGTCTCCTCAGTGTGGGGCTGGGAAAAGGAGCTTCACTTCCAAACAGTGTCACAAAAATGCTCCAAGTCATTGCTGTTTCCATACACAAGGAACAGAACTGGAAAATCCTGTTTATAAACAAGTAGAGACAATAGTATCTGATTCTGCTTCATCCTCTGCAGAGTTCTAGCACTGAGCTAGTGAGCAGCATCAAAGAAAACTAATCAGCCATTTCCCTACTTTAGCTTGTTCAAATAAACTCTCTTTTCAGGAAGAAATTCAAGGCTTAGAAGACAAAGGAATAGCAAATCAGTTGTAGACAAAACTGGCTATTTTTCCAGAGTCCAGTACTCTTTCCATAACTTTCACTTAAGGTAGATATCCACACTTTGCACTCAGGAGAAAACTAGCAGGAAAAGGTAATATTGAGACAGAGTGTGGACTCTCACCCACACAGTTTGCTCCAGTTTGATGTTGGAGCCATTTTCATGCAGTGTGCTCACCAATGGCTGGGAATATTCCTAAATCGAGCTGCAGTCGATAATTCTGATCTCACAGCAGCTAAACTGTGCCTGCAGTGAACCCTGGATCAACAGGCTCTCACTGAGGGCTATCCCAGCACCACTGACTTCCCAGCCAAGACACAAATAGTGACAAAACTGTCTTCTCCAAGGGCTTAGGCACATGAACTCATTCAGCAGAGCAGCAAGGGATCTTTGCTGGCTCAGGCCACTTACCACAGATCCATTTCAGCTGCTCTGAAGGGTGCTCAGATGAAAGCAAGAAGTTTTAATGGAATCCCAACTCACATTTTATTTTTCAAACCTCAGTTTTCTTGAATGGGAATCCAGCATTAAGCAGAATGCTGGCAAGCCACAAATTCTGCCACAGTGCTGACCAGGCTGATCTTGTAATTTGTTTTAACTCCCTCTTTCCATCTGCTGTTCTCATTTCACATTTGGGCAGAAAAGCCTTCTCTGCACATTTTGCACCTAGCACAGTGGAAACCAGCCCAGAACTAGGTATTTTTAACTTAATTTCAATACAAATAAGTGATAACTACACACTTGACATGTTATGTGCACTCACTAAGTTAAATGGAACAGATGACTGCTAACTGCTAAGATACTATTTAAATATCTTCTCAAAACCCCAGCAAAGGATTTGTAGTGTTTATGGAAAAATATCTTTTATAAATAAATTATTTAAATGCATTTGTGAATTTCCTGCAATTTCTGGCTTTTTATTTATATAAATATACAGTCAAGATAAACATAACTAATTTCTTCTGAAACAGCAATTTTTCTTTTCCTTACAAAAACTGGGACAAACAGCCAGCCTCAACCTAATTAAGAGCAGAGATGGCCTCTGATGTCTTTTATTACAGTAATTGTAAAAGCTGTTAAAGCCTAACAAGCAGCAATGGTAAGCATGGAAGCATGGGCTTGGGCTGTGCAAACAAGGGATGCAGTTACACAGATAAGTGCATGCAGAAATAGCTTACACAAGCATATAATAATTTTATTAGGTTAAGCTGAATATTAAAGATGAAAGTGTATCTCAGATTTTAAGAGGCATTTATGTCTAGCATCAATAGAGAGAATTAATATTTACTCTTACAAACAGAAATGAGCTGAACTGGTGTCCCTGTAGCCTGGAGGCCAAACAGTTTTATTTCTCAAGGTAATCCCATGTCTTGATAATAAAACAAGACATATAGATTTGTCTGCTAAATTCCCTGTTCTTCCTGATACAGCTGAAGCTCCAAAGTAATTTCTCTTCCTTCAGTCTCTCATGCAGGAGAAACACCCTTGAGGAGGGGAAGGAGCAAAGGGGACAAAACTGAAACACTTTTTGGAAAGTCCACACTGCAGAACTGGTGCAGTGTCAAACAGGAGGAAAAGTTCCAGGGGGCCAGGCCTGCTCTGGAGCTCCCAGAAGCCAATCTGGCCCACAAGCAGTACCAAGGGCAAACTGCAATCCCTACCTAAACTAAGCTAAGCTGAGCTGAGCACCCAGCTCTGAGTTTTATATGAAATCTCAGCCAAGCACCACTTTGCTGGTGCTGGAAAAGGCAGAGCTGTTTTCCCTGAAAGGAATCATCAAAGCAAGGCAATTAACCTATCTGCCCCTCTTTCCCAGCCTAGAAACAAGGGAAATAGAGGGAATTGCTCCCTTGTTCATGAGGCATTAGCTGACTTTTGGTGAAACAGCTTCTAGTCCCATTGCTGTTCTCATGGGAAGAAGAGATTCATGGCAGCAGTGAAATAACACATTGAAATTAAAGCCAACTGAAAAGAAAATACTTACATGGCACAGACAGGCATGTACATGGGACACACACACTGTGCATTTACCTAATGATCCATGAGAAGCTGATGTCCCCAGGAAAGTGTTTTCTGACTGGCTTAAGTGTCCCTGGGGCTGATGGAGGAAATGCGATGAGAGGCTGACCGGTGGAGAAGGAGAGGCGGAGTGAAAGGAGGCAGAGCTTCCAAGGGACCCGGGGATATTTACAGGAGCAGAACTTTGCAGCAAACTCCCACCTGGACAAAGAACACACAGAGAGGATGGCTATGTATGACCATGAGGTGTGGACACAGGCAGGAGTTCAGAGCAGGAGGTGTCAGGTTCCCTTTCTCCTCCCTGAGCCCCTCGGGATTCCCTCCACTTCTCCTGAGGTTTCATTCCCCTCTCAGCCTTTAAGAGGAGCACTGAAGCTGCCATCCCATGACCCACATAGGTTAAGACCCTCCACAATTCAATGGATTACTCTTTCAGTGGCCAAAGGAACAAAAGGTTTTCTGAGCAGAGCTCGGTCCCTGTCAGTCTAGAGAAGATGAATTTGGTATCTGGTGAAATACTTTGTCACGAAAAATTCACTTCTAAAACATGTGCCTCTGCCTTTATACTTCCAAACAACCTGTAGTGAGAAGACCACCATGATCTCAACACTAAAAACCAGTGACTAGCTGTAGTTACACATACCTGAGTGCCTGGATCTATCAGTAATAAAAAACCCCAAATAAACAAAAGCCTAACCACAAAGGACATCACCTTCCACCAGAGGTTGTTGTGCCTGCCACTCACAGATTTAGGGAGATCTCAGCCCTGCTCTCTCCTCATCTATGTCCCTCCTTAGATCACCAGGTATCACCCAGGCCTGATGTGAAGAGAGGGAGAAGGGGAGGATCCCTAAGGCACTGCAGGGGGGAGCAGCAGCAGCCAGGGACAGTAAACCTCCAACAGGCTCCAATCTTTGCCAGGGAAGTGGAAGTAATTTTCTTTCCACAGGTCCTTTCCTACCTCAATACAGCTCCAGGCAGTGCAGTTCCCTTGGAAACCTTCAGACAACCAATTAGCTCCTGTTCAAACAACTGCTTTACACAGCAAGGGCAGCCAGAAACTACAACCACTTCCAAAACAGTTATGAGATGTTTCTTTTTTCCCTGGACACCCATCAGAGACAGGCAGAAGAGGCCTTAGCCTCCCTCCATGTATCAAAATGAGACAGACATTACAGGAACCAAATCAGCAGACCATGATGACACTCTGACAGATGGATGGCATTACCAGGTCAGTGAGTTTCCTGTTACAGCTAGGGAGAGTTTTCTGCTTAAGATGCAAATTGTTATAATTTAGCCTGATTTGAAATGCATTAGATGCTTTCTGGAGTCCACTTACACATTCAAAAAAAGAAAAAAAAAAGGAAAAAAAAAAAGGAAAAAAAGGACAAAAAAAGGAAAAAAAAAAAATCAGGCAAGTCCCATTCAGTCTCAAGAAACATCCCCAAGACAGCTGGGCCCAATGGCAACAGCTCAGCTCTGCTAGTCAGTAAGGGCAAGCTCTCACTTCAAAGATGCTCAGGGGTTGCCAGAGTTTGTTGTAATTGCTGTTTTAACCAATGTCATTTTGGGACTGGTTTTAGAGCTTGGTTGGGCTGGCTCCACTGAGGTGACTGGGCAACACTGCTTGGCAGAAGATAAAGAAAGCTCTGTTGCTTTCATGTACCTATCATGATGCCACTCGTGTGGGGCACTGTGCTGCTGTCAAATGTCTTCTCCAGGGCAGCCACTCCGAATTCATTCAGGTCCAGGTCATCCAAGGCAGACTCTGCCAGACACAGAGGTACCAATTATGTTATAAAGGACCAACAACTTCAAGAGATAGGATGGCCCAAAGAGCCTACATGCAGAGGAGCCTGTGCTTGCTACCTCTCAGGGCCCTACTCTCCATCCTGTTCTGGTTTGGCAGAAGTGTCATGGGCAGCTTTTCAGTTCAGGTTCTTGAACCTGACCTGCTTCTTTTTGTCTTAAGTATTCTCAAAGGGTATATGAAAACAAAAATCTGATTAATTAACAGCAGATCCCATAAGTCTTCCCCAAACTGCTCTTTTAAGTCTATCCCTTATGTACAGGAACACTGCCTTATGGCATGTCTGGGTCTGGTTTGTGCTCTGTCCCTGCTTTCCTGAAAAGCCACTTGGAAAAGAAATACCAGGAGAAGGGAACACTTAAAAAACATCTCTGAGGTTCTCATATTGGGTAAAATAAAGCTTATTAATGCCTGAAACTGTTATATCTATTTGAACATGCCTCATCACTAATGATGATCAATATAATTCCATCCCACACATGCCCACTCATTTCTATTATTATTTTTAACAAATTAGTGAGATCACCTCAGAAACGTCACATTTAATTAAAAAAAGGAAAAAAAAAAGAAAAAAAAAGGAAGAAGAAAAACAGGTGACCAAAAAGCCTGTGCCTATCTAAGAGTGACTCCACTCTCTGGACTCTCCTGTTTTCCTTTCTCTTACAGCCTCTGTCCTACACTCCACAAAGGGCAAAGTCCTTACAATCTCCCTGGTGGTAGCTCTGGCTATAAAATTCTCATTTAGAACTGAGGGGTTGTAACTGTGGAAAATGCCCCTGTGATTTCCTGCCTAGTCCAAGACCTCTTTGTCACTTTGACAAAGCTAAAGCTAAGGCCCTTTTACACCATGTGACATTCTGAGTGAGTGGCTCAGAGGCCTTCAGTTGGTCCCGTGGGTGAATTTCATCCCAAATGACCTGCAGGGAACATCAGACGTGTCACAGTCACAGAACAAGCTCCAGCAATCTGCCAGCACTGACAGACACGGAAATCTGGAGGTCACTGCAACACCCAGGTTACTCCAAGCCTCATTCCTGGAGATCCATGGCTGAGGAAGCCCTAAACTGTCAGAAGTGAAAAAGGCAAAGTTACCTATGACAGACTCAACGGTGTCACTGGTTGGGTAGAAGGGAAGGGCATTGGCATTCATGCCTGGGATGCTGCTGGTGCCGGCGGGGCTCGGGGGGGTTGCAGCCAGACTGGAGGTGATGCTAGAGGAGATGCTGGATGTCAGTGGGCTCCCCACTGGGAGAATGCCCAGGATGTCCTGCAACAAGAGCGTGGAAAGCAAAAGAGGTAGGAAATAAAACATCTTTCTAGAACAAGCCCTTCGGAAACGTGCAGGAAGGAGGCAAATGCCAGCAGCAAACCTGTTTCCTGCCTGCTTCCAACCTGACAGATGGCTACTGCTGCCACTGGGCTGGGGGTGGGGAGAGATTAACAGCTTTTCTTTAATTTCTGTCGACTGTTCTCCATTCTGTGGCCCCCCTCCCCTCCCCAGTGCTCTAAACATCTCTCAGGCTGCCCCAGAATTAACTCCTGTGACCCACAGGTTGCATGCAATCACAGCCATGGGCCACACAATCACTCACTCAGACTTAGTTCAGCACACGACTTAGAACCTGATATTAAATTCCCTTTGCCAAATCCTTGAACTTAGATGACTCCAGAGATCCATCCCAGCTCAATTTTCTGTAATTTGAAGACTCTTCTGCACAGTCCAGCCCTATGAATCTACCCTGAATTCACTCAGGTCTAACTACTCCCAAATAACACCTCCAGCAAATCATCCCATCTTCATAAAGTAATCCCTCCAGCTGAGCATCCCTAATGGTGTCTGGACTGTTATTTACTCCCTGCAGAGCTGTCTGGATGCACAGATCTCTCTGTGGTGCTGGAAGCCCTGAGTTCCATACCTGTTTGGGCTGTAACAAAGGTTGCTCCTGGCTCCTGTGTTCCAGGGAATGGGACTTCATTTTTGCTTGCTGCAGTAAAGAAACAAAACAAATGATAAGCAGAGAGATTATTTAGCAAAATTACAAATGGCTGGCTGCTGGCTTTGGAGAGGCCATGGGAAACACAGTCCACCCCTCTCTTGGGCTGCCCAAGGCACTGCAGAATTAGGGGAGAGGAAAAGCACAGCAAACTGGAAACATTCCAAGTTGTTTGCTTTCTGTATAGCAAGGCATCACCCCCAGAGTTATGCAGAGACTTGTCACAGTGACATTTGCCTTTAATGCTGCTGTAAGACCCCTGCTAGCACAAAGCACATCCTAAGAACCACGATCAAAACCAAATTATTTTGCCTTGCTATAACTAACTCATCACCCTTACTGCATCTAACACCCAGAAAGGGCCAGAAATGGTGGGAGGCACACTGCATTGTTCAATTATGCAAATATTTTTCAGTTTGGGGAAAATAAAAGTATGTAGATTATGTTTTCCCTCAAACCTTTCCAGCTCCCAGCTAGGACTGGGAGTAAAACACAGTGATAACTAACCAATTTTCAAAGCAACATCATCAAACTAACTTTACAAAAACATCCTCACCTCATCCATTAACATAAGAGCTCAAAGTTAGAAAACATAAGTGAGGCCAAGGCTGTCTGGAATTGCAAAACTGCATGAATGCCAATTTAGAATCCCACTATCCAGGCTAAAAACTCAGCTTAAGGTGCTTTCAGCATTATATCTTTATGGATATCAACTCTCTTGCCTTGCAACATCAGTCAGTTCTGCTGGGATTCAGCTGGGAAGTGGCCTCAGGAGTCTGTCAGTCTGTCTGCAGGCCTTGCTCCCTTTCTCCCATGCTGTGACATGGCACAGGAGATCAATCCCACCCTCTGGGCACACAGAGGCAGCAAAAAAGTGCTGGGAGTCAGCCCTGCCTGTTCACTCACTCCCCAACCCCCCAGTGTGAAACACAGACGTGTCCCAGCCATAAAGCAAGCCTGCTTTCTAGCCCAAATCCATCTCTGCAGGAAACTGAGGCATGATGTGCATGAGGCACCACCCTGAGCTAAGTGACAGCCCTTGGTTCTTGGCTGAACAATCTCATGCCAAAGATAAATGAGTGCTGGGGAGGGGTGACGTAACCAGACAGGCAAAAGAGCAGAGCAGGAATTCCTCCCTTGCTTTTACTTCATTAAATCATTTTCTCTGCTCAGCTCTATGCCTGTGGGCAGCCAGAGAGCTCACAGGCTGCCAGACAGGCAGGGAGATGGACACAAGGTGCTCCTGCAGTGTTCTCTCACACCTCCCTGAGCACGTTCACAACACAGGAGCCCACGATGGGCTGGCTCTGCTCTCTGAGTGCCTCTGTGAGTGTCTGATAAGGCTGCTGCTGCATCAGCCAGCCCAGCCCTGCCCTGTCTGACACTCTGAACACCAAATGTGCCATCTCACACGTCAGCAGCAGCGAGGGGAGGGCACACAGGCAGCCGTGCCCCCACCGAGAGCCTTCCTGCCAGCCTGGGGAGCTGCCTCTGCTGCAGTTAGGCTTACTGGAAGTGCTTTTTTTTTTCCTTTAAGGAGGAGAAAAAGACATTTCCAAGTCAGCCCCAACTCCCAATAGCTGGAATTCACACAACACAAGGGAAAAATAGAGCAAACAAAATGTCACCACTAAGGCAGTCTCCTTTAGCTCTGAATAACATTAGAAAGGGCACACATTGAGACAGACATTCAAAGGAGAGGCTGAAATTCTCCAGCTCCCTCTGTTGCAGTCAGGGAAGAGAACAAGGTACATAAATTGAGTGAAACTAAATGTTTTCTGACCAGCATGGAACAAACCTACTGTGCCGTGTCTCAAGACTTGGGAACACCTCCTGGTTGTGGCATTCAAGTCCTTCCAGTGCAGCCAGCATTTTTCCAGCTTGCTAAATCTTCTGGGACTTGGGAAAAGTATTTTTAGCTTTAACTGCTGGCTCAGCCTTACCATAAACTATGTGGAATCTATTAAGACTGAAGGTGCATTTTTCATTCTAATGAGATAGCAACTATTTGTATAAATTCTACAGGGGGAAAATGACAAGGCCATTGCAGAACTGAGCCAGGGTGTCTCCTCACACAGGAGCTGACAAAGTTAAATGCCTCATTATTGATCTAATTTACAGGGTATTTGAGAATCTCTGGTGCTCACTGCAGCCAAAGGGAATTACAGTAGAATTTAAAAAGTAAGTAATTATAGATTAAAGTAAAATTAAATCAGGACACTTATGAGACACCTAATCTTGTGTGTAGAAGCCTAGCACAAGGCAACTGTGATTACTTCTGTCTATACCTTAATAGCTATTTATTCCTGTTTAACACAGGTTTTGCTTAATTAAAGCACACAATTAAGCAGTTATGTGAATACAGTATCTTTGTAGCACAGCTCTGACTCCAGATACAAATGCTCATCATCTGGCCCTCCTTTTACAAGTCCTATTCATGCTCCATCCCTTTTCTCCTTGGCTTAGGCTTGCTGCCCATTTTCTCCAAAGCAGGGCCTCCTTGGCACCCTGCCCCTGCTGGCAGCAGCCAGGGGTTCTCTCAGTCCTCCAGCTCTGGGTTCTCTCCTCCTTTGCAGCACAGGCCACAGAGAAGGAGGACATGTTTTTCCTTTTGTTTCTAAACAACTGTTACAAGCTGCTGTGCCTGCAAGAAGTGCCAAGATCACAGCATGCTCTGCTCTTTGCCCCCAAAGATGTGTTGCAGCAATTTGCAGTTTCCTAAGGCACATCCCCCCTAGGCCAGACAAAGGGAGCATTGATAAGAGAGCACACATGCATATAGCTTAATCTGGATTTGTCACTGCATCATTTTAATTAGACTAAACAGTACTCAAGTCTGGCCCTACTGCAAAGCTTGGCCATATTTTCCCAAAGTCATAAAAATAAATAAAACCCATGGAGTCTGCTGCTAAATTCAACTACTTTATGCAAGACCTTGTCTGGACAGGATATTTCCACAGTTTTCTCACAGCAGTACACGCTCATTAAGACTGACTTCTTTAATGTCACAGACCAAAGTGAAAACATGGCCAGGCTGAAAGCAGCACTTCTTGTCCTCTCTGTTCTCAGGCAACACAGACCTGGTATTCTTATGCCTTTTTATACTCTTGTCCAAAAGAACTTGCAGGAGATACATTTGCAGGCACCTCCTCATACAAGGAGCTATTCCCCCCTCCCCCTAAATCAAGATAAAATTACAAACCCAGTGAGAAATAAAAACTGAAACAAAAACCCAAGCTCTGGGTTGGGCTCAGGTTGGAAGGGGTGGTGCAGAGAAATTATTAATTGTAACACCAAGAAAGGAAATTCACAGCAAGAAACTGAGTGTGGCAAAAGAGCTGGAGAGATTGTTCCAAGCCTAGGGAGCAGCATGAATAAAGCACAACACCAGGAAGAAGTAAGGCAAGAGTGGGATATCCAAAAGGGATAAGAGGGAATGTCATTAAGAGATGTGGGTTGGGTAATATTCAGAGGATTCTTCAAATAAGAATGAGGAGTTCTAATTTAATACAGAAGGCACAGGACAGAGTCAAGGATCAGAATGATACAGCCACAGAAGCAAGAGACAACTAACATGACATCTTCTGACACCAGAGGAATGGTGAACAGAGGACAAACCAAGTGATGGAGATCAAGGTAAGAGTTTGGAGTGGAAAGACAGAAAGAAGGATGAGTTTCCATGAGACAATACAGCAAAAGACACAGCAACTCCTGGCAAGGACCTAGACATAGAAAAAGAAAGAGCAAGAAGTGATGTGGGAAGCTACCCTGGGTCAACACAGGACAGAAGTTGAGAGGGGTTAGGAAAACAAGCAGCAATTTGATTTCTACAGACTGGGTGTGTGATGGCAGCAAGGGAGACAAGACCAGATGTGAGATGGAAGAGGCTGGAAGGGAGACTGAAAACAAGAGCAGAGATCCAGAAGCTGCTCATACCAGAACAGTGCTTTCCCTCTTTTGTTCCAGCAGAAACAAAACCCCATTCAAGCTAGACTGGGCAATCTCTTATTCTTTCTCATCCCCCCCAACTCTTCCAGCCAATATTCCCCACTAACCTGGCATTTGAAACTCTTCAAATACTCGGCCCCAACCTGATCTTCTCGCTCAAACCCCGGTGCTTTCTTGTAGCTGCCAGCTGCTGTGACTGAGTCTGGAGGAAAACCAATGCTCTCCAAGCTGTGGGGCTTCCCAATGGCACCAGGAGGAGACCCACATATATTAGATGGGCTTCCAAGACTGCTGTTCCTACAAAGAATCTAACAGAGGGAACAAGGGTCAGGAAAGAACAGCCAGACAGCAGGAACTGCTCAAAGAGGCATCCATGGAAGGGCTCAGTCATGTCACTGTTTGTGGATTGATTTCACTGACAGCCAACACAACCATACAAGCTTCCAGTAAACACTCATTAAACAGACAGGAAAAAGCTCCACTGAATTTACACAGTCCCACAATTATGGTTTTATTGTTGTTACTTTGGAGTGCACTCTTGGAAAATCTAACCTACAGCTCTAGCGACATTTTTCTTCCTGAAGCCTCAGAGGTGACTGATCAGGTTCCCAAAATGACCACAAAACTCTTCCCTTCCCTTTCCTTAGGCTACAGTGGGTCCTGTCTGACTCTGGGTGGTGGTGTGGAACCTGGAAAGGTTCCACAACAGTCAGGCATATCTGAGCTATATGTAATACTCTGTTTTTTGCTTTCCAGTTGGAAATCTCAGAGTTTTAATGCAGACACAAGTCAGGTATCAACAGCTGCATTAAAAAACCCCAATGATTTCCAACACTTCCATTCTTTGGACTAATACCAGGGATCACAATCACATGCAACAAGGCTAGTTTTGCACTGTAGATGAAGCCACAGACAGCAGCAAAAGAAGTTGAGTTTTAGAGAATGTGTCCACCTGGATGAACACAAATTTCCCATTTCTCTGGGACAAATAATTATTAGCCTCCACTGGCAAGCACGACTGTGCTTCAGACATCACACATTCAAATGTGGAACAGTCTGGGCTGGCATTAGGGAAAAAAAAAAGGAGCAGCCTACAATGTTTTTATTTTATTTTTATACAGACATTCTGCTGTCCACGCTTCCCTACAGTCACAAAGATAACTACTCACTGTGGTGGAGGTGGGGCTAGTTGGCAGAGTTCCTGATTTATTCCACACCTACAGTACAAATACAAAACAGAACAGGCCACGTGAGGCTGGCTGCTACAGGGACCTTTTTCTCTGATTAATTCATCATGTAAAATGATCACCAGCAAAGCCATATTTGTTTGCAAGCTACATGCAGATGCCCTGTGGAGTGATGAAGTCATAGACAGACATGTGCTGCCATTTGGCACATATCCAAGGATTAGGAAAGACTGTTTAAAAGACTAAGAGCTTGTGATAGACAAGACCTAAACAGCCTAAAAGTAGATATCTTCAACTGCCCTGCAGTTTTCAGTGAATTTAAACAATACCTTCATAAGATGGAGGGGTTTTTATTGCTTTCCAGTGTTATTTAGTAAGAGACAATATTATGTCCAGACTTTTCAAGATGTGTTTGCAATTCTACCTGCAATCCAATTCAGGACAGCTATGAACTGCTAGATTGGCTCAAACACAGCTTCTCTTTTCAAAGAGAGGGAATAAAATAAAGCAGAGGTCCTAGATGAGTTCACCTCAGTCTGACCAGTTTCAAATGAGTTAAATTCATGTCACTGTACCTTCTCAAAACCTCGGCCAACCATTTGAAAAGGTTACACACCTTATCAAGTGCAGTACAAACAGGAAAGACTTAACAGAAAAAAAAGAAAAAGCTAAATAAAAACGTAGTCTAGCATTCCATGGGTTTCTAATCTGAATCTTGAGTATCTGTTCAACACTTAGACATCTCCTGTCTTGTATGGACAACTAACTGCCAACAATCTGGAGGCATTACTGAAACATATCCCAGAGTTTAGCTATCTCCAGAAGTACAAGAGGGAGGGAACGAAGGATATCCTATAATGCAACACACAATATGCACAGGCTAAGGCTCTGAGATTACATATGTAAACAAACTCAATTGTAGCTATGTACTTTAGAGGCTGTTGGCTCACAGCCCTCAATTATAGGTCGTGGAAGCTGAGCCCAATGTGTACCTCCAAACAGGAAGGAGTTGGGACTGCATGTGCGGATGTATTCCACTCTCCTGAAAGTACATCAACAAACCCTGCACAGAAAGGAAGGCCTGGGATTTTTATATGTGAGAGGACAATACTAAAGCCACTGAATGTATGTTCCAAAAAAACAGCTCCGTCTAAAAAGCATGGAGCTGAGAACTAGGAAAAAAATCTCGTATCCTCTGGGCTTTGGGATACTTTGCTTGGGAGAAAGAACAAAAACTCAGAGAAACACAGATTTACACAACATGGACAAGGCTTCTCCACAGGGCTACATACATTGCTAAGGTCTGGGGCATGAGGACTGGAAGGGCTGACTGGAACAGAGTCCCCAGCTGCTGAGGGCATGTACATCACAGGTGCTGTCTGCGTGGGGCTGGACACGGCCGAGGATTGCTGCAAATCTTCGCTGAGCGCCGGCTCTGCGGGAGACAAAGCACAGGGACACCCTCAGAGCTCAGCCATGGAGCACAAAACATCCAGGAACAAGGACACCCAATATTCCTGAGAGAAAAAATACTCTACTTATAAATGTAGGAGTGAGGAGGAACCTTACTTGGCTTGTTTGCTTATCTAATATTCCTCACGTTTTTGCTGTCATCACATCCACACTGTGCTGCTCGTTAATGCTGCTCCAAAATTATCTTCCCTGCATGAATTGTGTGTTATTCATTCAGCTCTCTTGAACTAAGCAGAGTTTCCTTCTTTGCTTGGCACAGAGTTGATGGGTGCATTATAATTAGCTGAGGGAGTTAAAGTTTCCATCTGCTCAGTACAAATCATTACCAAAAAAAAAGTGGCACTGGTTTGGAAGGTAGAGATGCTGTAGATTTGTAGGATTTACATCTAACACTCAGCATCTTCACAAAAACCATAGAACTGACACTACATCTATATTTCAATATCCTCTAAATGCTGGTTTCTTGCTATTAATCAGTAAAACTCAGGTTAAGAGCAGATATAATAAATGGACTCCTGTTATTTTAATTGCATTTGGCCTGTCCTTGTTGACCTTGTCAGAAGGACAAAAAGATACAAATCCATAAGACAGCACAAGAAATAACCAAGTTGGAATGACCTAAGTGCCACAGAATGTTACTCTAATTAATATAATATCAAGTGTAATAATCTTATTACGAGTAGGACATCCCCAAACAAAAATACTATATTATACCCAAGGAAGTTTGCTAAACACTGCTCCTTTATCAAGATTTCATTTTCTAAAGCTTGCTGGATCCCACTGTGTGGCTGCACTGCTGTGTTTTGGTCCATTACAGCCCACAGCTCCAGCTATAATTACTGCTTGTCAACAAGGCTTCCTATAAAAGGAACAGCACAACCTGTAGGGAATTTACTCTCCCCATTCCTTGTCAAAGGCAGCAATTACTAATTCCCTCATTTACAAAGGATAATCAAATAACAAAGAGATTTTCTCAAGGCCATGTAGTGAGTCAGTATCAGAACAAATCTAGTGAATAACCTGCTCTAATAATTGCAAATTCAGCAGTGAGATTGCAGAGCAGCCAATGAGGAGGAGCCCTAGGACAGGAACTAACCATTATTTATGAATGTTAGGACCACCTGTAGGTAGAACTTCCACAACCAAAACTGCATCACTAGTTTATAGTTGATTAAACTGAGGATTGAAATAATGCCCTATAAGTCAGGGAGCTATTGAGAAAAGAGGATTTGAGATAAAGCAGTAAAAAAAAAAGCTGCATATTTTTCTTTTCCAACCTGACTTAAAGACTTAAACTCTAAGCAAAACTTCACAAAGAATAAAATAGCTTTTTTTTTAAATTGATCAATAAATTATCTACAATCAGCAATTTTATCTTCAGCTTTTTAAGATATGACACTTGGCAATTTAGCTAGGTACAGTTTATCCATGTACAGAAAAGCAGCTTTCTCCATTTCCATCCTCCTGAACTGACACCAGAGAACTGAGCAGGAGAGAGGGAACAGAGGGAGATCCTTCAAGAGACAGAGCAGTGAGAGCTAAAGGCTGAGTCCTACAGGCCACCTACTGCCTCCAGCTCTGCCAACACCTCCCACACCAGCACAGTTTTACAGAAATCAAAGTTAACCCTTCACAGAAGCTCTGGTTTTGCAGCTGTACATTTAAATTCCCTTGGTCAGAAGCTTTCCATAGCTCAAACATGCAGGAAAAATGAGAGAAGTCGTTCACGTACGTTCTACGTGTGCAAAGGCACAGAAGGGTCCTCGGGGACAGCTGCCAGACTGCTGCATATCATTGCATTTGGTGGATTTGTAGATCTAAGGGTGGGAAAAAAAACAAACAAAACAAAACAAAAAAAAAAAAACCAAACAGAAATGAACAGAAAATAACAGCGACCACCAGGTACAGAAGTACTATGAAGAAATTTGACAGCAAGGTAGGGACACAGATAAGAGGTGCAAAGGCCAGCAGAGCTCAGGGTGACCATTTCAGTGCTTTGCTTCAAAGAAAGGAAAACCCACTATAGTTCTGGAAACACCCAAATATGCCCATGACAGCTAGACCTCACCCAGAGACCAACCCACCACACACCAGCTCACCCAAAGGGCACCATCTGCCATGAAGTCCCTCAGACTCACTGGAAGCTCCATGGACATTACAAATGGCAAAAGGTAGGAAACAGCTGACAGATGACAGCACAGAAAGTTGCAGCCACATGTTTGCAAGGAAAATAACAAACCATTGACAAGGACTGTAGCAAATGGGTAATTCCCTCTCCCCCCAGTTTGACAGGCGGTGACAATGGTTACTGTGCAGATACGGGCCCCACAAAGCTTTTCAACACTGTAACATGAAGCAGACTAGGAAAAGGTCTTAATTACACTTTCTGTAAGGATATTGGAATGCTCTGGGCATGCTCACAGCTAAGAGCTTGGTGGTGTTTAGTGCTATCAACATGAACCACAAACTCTTAGTCAAGGAAACAGATGCTGTTTGCTCACATGCAGACCCACATTGTGCTTTCCAAAGGATCCCCAAACCTGACCCTGCTCCTACACTTGAATTTTCCCCCACTTTTCTTACCTCCCATACAGTCTATTCTGTCAAGCAGCTGAATTGCAGCTTACTCCCAACATGCAGCTTCTCTGTATCCCAGGACCACAGTACAAGCAGCCCACACCCTCTCCCACCTGGCACAGTGATTTACTTTGTAAGACTGGAATGCTTTTGCTTTTCCAAGGGGAGTGAGGAGTTACTGTACCTCTGGGTGGAACTGCTGCTCTGTGCGAGTGTGGCAGTACTGGCAGGAGTCTCCATTTTCACACTTACTGGGATCTCCCCACTCGTCCCCGTGCTTCACACTGGGACACGGTGAAGATCTGTGCAAATAAGGAAGGAGGAGAAGGCATCAGACTCACAGGTGTGCTCTGAGCTTTGATTACTTTGGGTGGGTGGAGGGAGGTGATTCTCCCCTCTGATCCACTCCTGGAGGATGCATCCAGCTCTGGGTACCCCAAGATCAGAAGGATGTGGGCCTGCTGGGGCAAGTTCAGAGAGAGCCAAAAAGGGGCTCTGAGGGTCCCTCTGCTCTGAAGCCAGGCTGGGAGCACTGGGGGTGCTCAGCCTGGAGAAGGCTCCAGGGAGACCTCAGAGCCCATTCCAGCACCCAAAGGGGCTCCAGGAGAGCTGGAGTGGGACTTTGGACAAGGGCCTGGAGTGCCAGGACAAGGGGGAATGGCTTTAAATGGAAAAAGAATAGGTTTAGATTAAATACAAGGGAGCAATTCTTCCCTGTGAGGGTGGTGAGGCCCTGGCACAGGTTGCCCTGAGAAGCTGTGGCTGCCCCTGGATCCCTGGAACTGGATGGGGCTTGGAGCAGCCTGGGATAGTGAAAGGTGTTCCTGCTCATGGCAAGGGTGGAACAAGAAGAGCTTTAAGGCCCCTTCCAACCCAAACCATTCTGTGATGTTACAATTCCTCAGTGGGGGGCAGGTTTGGCTGCCCACCCTCAGCTGTATAATCTGCTTGGCTGCTGCTTCCCCAGCCCCCACCCAGCTGCTATTGCATCTTCTCCCCCTTCTTCCAATTTCCCAATGAAAAAAACCATGGCTTAATTCTCTACTTGAAACGAAATACAACTTGAACCAGCATAACAATATCAGCAGCTGATGTGATTAGTGTCAGAGACGCTGGGTCTGGTTTCTGTTTTGGAACTGCACCTTCATAGAAAGCTAAGAAGTTAATTGGCTAATCCTAAAACACATAATACCCTTACAGCAGTATGTTTCCAGGTTTATAGTGTGGCCATGTGGAAAAGAGGCTGAGTCAGGTCACTGGGGAAAAGGCAAGTCCGTTTCTTTCTCCCAGCCAGGAACAGTTCCTTTTCCCAGATCTGAATTTTTGCCGTGACCTACTTCCCCTGCTCTTTATGCTCTTAACCATTCCCTCAAACAACAGCAGAGGGAAGCAGATAGCAGCACCAGCACAGCCACATCAGCTGGGGTGGGGAAAACACAGGAGTGGAGAGCAGCAGCAAAGCTTTCACCTCTTCCCTTCCCAAAGGGCCCAGAGAGGGGCAAAAAGCAAATAATAGCTGCTGCCTGAAGACTGCCCCAGTGGTTCTATTTCCCCTTAAAGCATTGAGATTAATGTTCCTTTGATTGCTGCCTGTTTAATTTTTTTAAATATGGAATTTCAGTTCAAAAATTTCTGTGAATGTTGGGGGTGGGGAAGAGAAGCGAGAACATCCCTGGTATTTTCTCTCCCGGCTTTCTGGTCTGCTCCTGTGTTTTTCAAAAAGGAACTAAGGGAAAGCCCCACTGAGACCACAACAAAAGCTCTGTTGTGTTGGAGGAAATGAGGGCCTATAATTTGGATGAAATGCGTTCAGGGAGACACAGCACACTGAAAAATCCAGTGACAGCTGAGTGACAGAACACCCCGGTGCCTCAAAAGCAGAGCCTTTAGCAGCTGGTTAAGGATGCATGTCCAGCTACAGTCCCTCCTCATGATCCCCATCACCAGGCATACACAACAAGCAGCCTGATGATTCTGAATCCTTTACCATGAACACATTGTTGGATGAGTTTGTTTCTAGATGGGGATTAAAACTTTCTTTTGTTTTCTGTTCCCTGCACTGCTTTCTAAAGCAGAGGTTTGTGTGGTAAGGGAAAGCCAGACACAGGTTCTCTTTGCTGTAAAATCAGAGTTAAATCAAACATGATTTAACAATTCATTTATTAGAGTACTGGTTACTATATACAGGAAAACTCCTTGTTTAGTTTGTTATCTTTCTGCTAGGAAGAAATAACAGTCCATCACACCTCTCAGTACATGGCTTGGAGATACACTAAAAACATCTAGTGGTCAAAATCCTGCCTCCTGCACCACAGATTTCCAACATACTGCACCATTCAGCTGGCAAGTACACTACCCAGGATCACAGTACCTGTATTTGTGTTTTCTTGGACTTCGTCTCCTGTCTTTGCTATTGTGGTAGTAGGGGCAGGCATAACCCTGGCGGCAGAGCCGGGGGGGCTTCTTACACTGCTCTGTCTTGTAGTTTCCCAACACATATGTTGTATCTGCAAAAAACCCCCAATGAGTTAAGAGAAATGACCACAATCCATATTTACTACAGAAAAGTTTAGGACAGGAGCAGGCACTCCACAGAGACCAAACTTTCCCAGCCTCACAGTGACACTTACCTTGCCACCTTGGTTCCTCGCTGAGTATCTTCTCTATCATGGCATGGCTGGCAGCGACTGCAGACTGACCCTCAATGCCTCCTTCAGATGTTGTCTGACCATTCTGTAAAGCTTCCATTGCCTGAAGCTCTCTTCAGGGACAGAGTTAAATGAACAAACAGACTGAGCAGAGGAAGAGTCAGACAAATGTGTGTAAAAACTGACATACTGGAGCATTTGCTAAGTGGGTGCATTTCAGCCATGCATGTTTTGTCAGAACATCTTTAGCTGAACAGCAACTGCAAGAAAAATAAGTCTTCATACCCTGGGAATTCCAGATGCACTGTTTTGACCCCCTCCATCACATTCCAAAATGTGATCCTTTCCCCCATTTTGAGAACCATCCCTTGAGGTTTTTTATATTTGCCTTATTAGGAAGGGCTATCTCACCAACACTTGGCAAGCTATTAGGATTACTGTCCTTCAATCATCTCCCTTTTCACTTGGGTACATAAATTACCTTTTCCTTTATCTCCTTGTGCATTTGGGCACAGAAATGACAATTTTCCCAGGAGCCCCAGGCTCTACTGACCTGATGTCATAGACGGGTGAGCGCAGGTCGTGGGGCCCGTGAGCAAAGGCGCAGTGCACGCCGTTCTTGGTGCAGTTCCCCTTGGAGTCTGTCTCGTGGATGCAGATTCCAGTTTTGTAGTAGCGCAGGTGATACCTCCTCTCTGTGTCTCCAGTAGTTCTATGCAAGAAGGGACACCTGAGGAAGGAAGGAGGGGAGGAGCAGACAAGGTTTAGTCACACAGGTGAGGGATTCAACTACCAGAAGACATTTTGTACAGAGAAGATGCTGCAGTTGACACCACCTTAGCTAAATCTGCCCCTTCTCTTATGCTGAGAACCCCCAAACATATCACTACAAAGGATGTAAGATTTTCCCTCCCTAAAAGAAAACTGGATTATTAATCCAGCAGCACCTTATTATTCAGGACGAGTGGCTGCCAGGGATCTGGAAAAGAACAAGGATGTAGAAGAAGGAAGGATAATTACAAAACTACCATTTCCTTTGTTTCCCCTTTTAGGCAGAAAAACAATCTACACTGAGAAGTAAAACAGAAATATAACAAGATGGAATGGGGAAAGTTCAGATATAGTGGCATCAAGGTAAAAATACAAAGGAGCAAAGGTTCCTAGATGACAATGGCTTTCATTCACTGAGACTGAGCCATGTATGATCCAGTGATCTGGAAGCCAAAGCCCACAAACATCCCATTTCCAGTTCCTTCCAGATCTCTCCTAGCAAGGAAGAAAGTGTTGAAACAAGCCTCAGGCCTGAGGGACTATTCCATTCTGTTGTAGTCACAAAAACTTTACTTAATCAAGTTGAAAAATTAAAACAAAAAATGTTTTGCCAATAAATAGCATTTTTGTATGTTTATACTGGCACCACAAAAGGGAACTGAAATTCCATCTTTTTACAGCATGTCTCTATAAAACACTCTCCATATTTGACCACAGTTTGGCTACACTATTTATCCCACATCTGTCACATGGCTAAAGTTATATTACTGGGTTAACCCCTTAATTGCTGGGGTCTGCCACACACACAGCAGAAAGATTTGCAGTTAAACCTGCTGCAGTCATGGGGAGAGAACACCTAAAAAACCCAAACTCCTCCTCATGCTGCCCTTTCTGTGTACCTCTCAGTTCTCTACTGGCTTCTTAAAAAGATCAGAAAGACAAAATAAACTGATATGAGTTAAAAAGCTGAGACAGATAACTCAGGAGGCAGACTGGAGGACAAAGTTTTTCACAGATTGAAGAAAGAGGAGGAACTAAGTTACCCTGCTAGTGAGCAGGAGCTGGGAGTCAGAGATTTAGAGAACAGAGTATTTCCAAACTCATTTGTCTCATTGAGCTGTTGCTGAAAATGCTGAAGCTCATGGGCACAGTGAGTTCCCAAGAGCTCAATTCCCATCTAAGCCACCCTCAGCACTGTCTCTGCAGCAGGCCCGGAGCACACGAGCTGCTATTCCAGATTTTACATCTGCTCTCATGTTACGTATGTGACAAAGCTGCTTTACTGCTGACTTGCCTCATCTCTGCAAGAACCGGCTGGAATCATCACCTGGCCTGATCCCAAAAGCCTAATGCCTGAAAAGCAGGGGGTGCAGCCTTTACTCACTCATCTCCTTCGGGGCAGATGCCCGTGGTCTCGTCATACTTGGTGCAGTAGATGTCGGGGCTGTAGTTGAAGGTGCCGTCGCGGCGGCGGATGGACCTGCGCCGGCGCTGGTTGACAAAGTGCCAGTGGAAGCAGGTGTAGGGCCGGTGCTGGGTGCACTTGTGCTGCACGAAGAGCGGGCACTGCTCCGTGCGGAACTCCTTCAGGTACCTGCAGGAAGCGGGGTGGCAGCCCCAGGGTGAGGCCCAGCCTCCCACAGAGAGGTGTCTGCTGTCCTTCCCACACCCTCCCCGCTCCCCTCACGGGCCCGCCCGTGTTTGCCATGGCGAGGTATCCGTTACACACAGGGATGGAACAAGAGCTGCAATCGCTTTCTGCCCGGATCGTTTTGAAGAGGCTTTTCATGAGCTTAGGAAACATTTGTGAGAAAATAGAACTCTTAAGTACCTTTCTATCCCTTTCTAAATCTGTGACCTATCTGGGCAAAAAGGGGTTTCCTTCCTACATGTTCAGTTAAAAAAAAAATAACAGAAAAAAACCCCAAATAGAACGCACTTCTTTGAGCCACATTTAAAGCTTCAAGTTACTGAGAAAGATTTTAAAAATTTTTAAAAGAAAGATTTTTAAAAGACTCTTTATTTTTATCCTCCTGCTTTAGCCCTGCTTTGTCAGTACATGGTCAATATTTTAAAATTTTTAAAAGACTCTTTCATGCCTTATCCTCCTGCTTTAGCCCCACTTTGTCAGTACACGGTCAATTACAAAATAAAAATGAACCAATTTCTTTCTTGCAGTCATATTAATTCAGATCTCAGTCTTGCAAAGTGGGATAACTATCCTCAAACTCCCACATGTTTATGTTGCTTTAATTTTAATATGTAATTCCCTGAAAGTACATGGCTTCTTTTACCCCGAGAACTAAAGAAGTCACAAGCTTTTATTTGTGACACTAATAACAGTCTCTAAACCCAGATTGTAGAGGATTACAAAATGGTTTAGATCAACATAATGATCTGACTGTGATCTGTGTGTAGGTGCTTACAAAATCCACGCTGCTGAAACCCAAGGGCTGCTCTGTATTTACAGGGAACATCCAAACAGCTCCGGCAGCTCAGACCCAAATCCCACCAAGTTCGGTCTCAGAGGCACATCCAGGGACAAGGCAAAAAACCTGGAGCATTCTGGTCTCTTATGTTATGAGGTCAGTGTAAACAGTGAGGACCAAGATTTGTAGGTCAAAAAAAAAAAAAAATACAACTATTCTGCTGGAAGCAACAGGGTGATATAACAGCAGCTTCGGACTCATTTTAAACTGCGTATGTACTCCAAGGCAACAAAAAGGAGTGCAGGAATTCATTCCCATGTCAGACAGTCTTTATCTCCTGTTTCTAAATAAATGGAAAGATGTCTGATGCCCAAAGACGTATTTACAGATAATATCACAGCACTAGGCTCATTCTGAAAGCAACATCTGTAAATAAAGCCTCCTTTCCTCTTTACCCCAGCTGAGGAGAAAGCCTCAGGAAAATGCACAGATTCAACCAAAGTGGTTTTATTTGTTTGCTATGAAGAGACAGTATCAGTGGCAAGAGCTTTCCTACATTGGATTTTGCAAGCATGAAAGGATAAAAGCTCTTTCTCTTCTTCAACCTCTAAATATGTGAGATTTGCAGGTTCCACTGCCTGGGATCTGCGAATGCCTGGGGCTGGAAGCCTCCATGGCCACTGTAAGCCCTTCTCCACCCAAGCCCATCTGTCCCCTGCAATCCAGAGTGCCTGGAACGGTATCTGCACTGGGGCCCAAGGCTTAACACAGAAAAACCAGAGCCAGCTGCAGAACCAGGTCTGCTTGGCACAGGTGAGGGCCAACAACATCACTCTGCTCCTTTTCCCTTTGAAAATCCAGCTCTGTTCAAACAGAGATCCCTACTTCAGCCACACCAGCAATTAATCTGGAAACTGAAAGCTGTGGTAAATTCATCCCTCCTCAAAAAGCTTTCTAAATTGTTGGAACAAGTACTTGTAGAAGGTGGAATTCCACAGATTATTTTATCTTATCAGTGCACTAGGAAGGCTTGGAACAAAAGTGACTGTAACAACATTTTGGTTAGAAAGTGAATTAAGTAACCTTCAGCAGGACGATGCTGTTCACAGATGATACAATCACCACCCAGTCGTTTTCACTCACACACCTCCACGTACACCTTAGAGACACGAGATTTGTGTTACTCCCATTTTACACACGGACAAACGACAACACAGCTGGCTACGAGCCCCAGGCAGTAGCACACAGCAACCAGAATCCCAGACACAAACCAAGAGCATTTTAACTCCTCCATCCTCACCTGGTGCTGGGCTGAAGTCCAAGAACAGCATCCTGAACCTCCTCAGTGCTC
This sequence comes from Zonotrichia albicollis, assembly GCF_047830755.1. Taxonomy (NCBI): domain Eukaryota; kingdom Metazoa; phylum Chordata; class Aves; order Passeriformes; family Passerellidae; genus Zonotrichia; species Zonotrichia albicollis. The sequence goes on along the minus strand of NC_133837.1, from coordinate 4,405,281 downwards.
GGGAAACTAAGGGGAGATACCAGGCTTGCACAACCTAGTTTGGAGCCCAGCACTCCACACTTGTGATAGGCCCAAACGAAACAATTAAAAATCTGAGAGTTTAACAGCTCCACAATCAGCTGAGCTGAAGCTGCTTCCCTTCAGCAGGGAAGTTTAAAAATGTACACACTGACTAGGGATTTCAGTCTCTAGTGTCTCAATTGTTGCTGAAGAGTATTTGAAAATTAATTGCATTTCATGATTGGCTAAACTCCCTGGAGAAACATTTATTGTAATGTTAATGAGAGATAATTACATAAGTAAATGGTTCACCTGAAAAGTGTTTAACACCTAACTTGCTTCATCAGAAAGTCGTTCTTTAATGGTCTATTAAATAAATGATGTCTCACTTCTAATTTCAAAGCAAGTCCTGCAAACAGGTAACCACAGAGCATTAACTGTGCACAGTCACCTCTGCAGCACACGGAGTGAGGCAAGGGGAGCTGTCACATTAACTCAGTCATTTCAAGCCTTTCAATCACTGCTTTGGGTTTTTCTTTTTTCCAAGCCACTACAACGTTTTAAATCACCCTCCTCCACAATAGCCTGAATGGTAAATTGCCTTACAGCCCTTTATTTTCTTGATCCATGAAGTGAGTTTTGGCTCCTCTGGGAGAACACAGACCACTCAACCAACCACTTAGTATTAAAATATATAAAAGGCCTCTAAACCACGTGTGTTTTGGGAACACAGAGAGGATACAGAGCCTGCACCACCACAATGTGATGTCTCACAAATCAGAAAGCCATTAATATTTCAGGAGCCTCTTTGCAAAGGCTCTAAACAAAACACAGAGAACACTGTCATGACAGATCCTTCTGGTGTCAATGGTCTCCGTAATTTTATTTTTTCCAGAACAGCTGAAAAAGGGAATTTCAGACCAACCCTCAAAGCTGAAAACATGTTGATAACTGGTACACATTTCATAGCATGTCAGCCAAACTGTGTCTGTACAGGAACAGGAAATCCAGCAACGATAACTTGCATTTCTCAACTCCTCAGGAAACCCTACAGCCCTCACTTGAGGGGCAGAAGAATTATTACCCCTATTTCATACTGGAGCTACTTCTATATTTCTTTATACTTCTATACTTTATACTTCCATATTTCTTTTTCTAAAAAAAAAAAAAAAAAGTGAGTATATGTTGTATTTTCATACCCATGTAATTTTTAAAAAGTGGAAAGCACATAGCAGTGTCTTCTGATACAACATTAACATCAACAGCAACACCCAGATTCCTGGAGGAAATGTTACCATTTATGAGCCCTAGTAAACAAAGATGAATGCAATTCTAAACAAATAGGACAAGACTGGCCAGAACAATGCAGATCAAAGTCCCCAGGCTGAGCTGAACTTGCTGTCAAACAGGACAGACACTGCTGGAAATGAAGGTTTTTTCCTTAGGAAGACAAGAAGAAGTTCTTGGAGTAGTTTTAGGAACTCCTAAAGACCAACAGGAGCAGCAAAGCATTAGAAAAACCTCAATGCTACTCTGCTGAAATTCCACTTCCTCTGGGATGAGGGAAAGGGCAGTGATTATTCTGCAATTATTTACACTAGAGGGGAGGTGCTCACTGGCTTTAATTGCCAGTAGCAGCTCCAGGGCAGGGTAGCAAGTGTTTACCTCTACAGCTTGGAATTGCAGGAGTTCCCCCTCTGCCCTGGAGGAATGGAGCAGGAACTGCTCTGGGAGCTGCAGGGAAAAAAATGGGCGCAGTGGGGGAAGAAGAAAAAAATTCAAACCTAAAAAAAAAGAGGAAAAAAAAAAACCAAACAAAGATAAGAAGAATTTTTAACCTAGAACTTTCATTTTTATCCTCCACAATTGCAGCTGTGTCCTGGTCCCCTCCTTGTCTTCTAGTGCAGAGATCTCCTGCTTTTCTGCAACTTTTCTGGTTGACACTGGTGTGCTCAGGCAGCTCAGTATGAGAGCATTCCTGCATTGCATCCATCCTGCTTCCAGGGCTGCAGCTTCCTGTCAAACTTGACCCAAGTCACACATGCAGTGCAGTGAGCTCAGTTCAGGAAAATGTGCTGGTAGGGCACAGCTGAGCTCCAAATTCCTCATAAAAGCCTTAACCAAAAGCTCCCAGAAATCACTGGAAGATGCACACTGATGCCAAGAGAACCTCTGCTTTCTAACAGAGGGATCAGGAAAACCAGGGAGAGAAACAATGCCAAGTAGCAAGGAAATGAAAATATTAAAACTGACTCCTCAAATTTCTTGTGGCTTCTGTGATGCAAAGCCAGGCTCTGCTTTACTTCCAACACCCCTCACACTGCCTGAGATTTTTAGGGAGGTCCCAAGATGAGCTCCTCTCCTTTGCAGCCCTTCTTGCTCTTCCAGGTCAACCCCCTTTCTGCCAAAATTCCTCCTGGGCACAAAGAGAGGCTCACAAACAGCACCTGAACCTTCTGCAGAGAGAGCAGCATGAGATAATATAACATTATAGTCTGGCTAATGCAGCCTAGGACACAATCTGCAATGCAGGGCAGCAGTGAGATCTAACACCACCATCAGCTCCATTCCACACACGGCTGGGGGGTGTTTACACCCCTGAAACTGCTCTGGCACCTGGGCAAAGGCTCTGCTGAGAGGCTGTGGCAGCACTGCTGGGCTGTATCACACCCTGGAAACCAGGAGCAGCTTTGTCAGCAGCTCCTCACTCAGGGCATGGCCACTGGTGCTGGGGCTCACTCCCTGTGTGCTCCTGGGGCACACAAACCCAGAGAGGGCAGCCAGGACTGGGGCTCACTCCCTGAGCTGGTTTTGGGGCTCATCAAACCCAGAGAGGGCAGCCAGAACTGGGGCTCACTCCCTGAGCTGGTTTTGGGGCTCACAAACCCAGAGAGGGCAGCCAGAACTGGGGCTCACTCTCTGAGCTGGTTTTGGGGCACACAAACCCAGAGAGGGCAGCCAGAACTGGGGCTCACTCCCTGTGTCTTCCTGGGGCTCAGCAAACCCAGAGAGGGCAGCCAGAACTGGGGCTCACTCTCTGAGCTGGTTTTGGGGCTCAGCAAACCCAGAGAGGGCAGCCAGAACTGGGGCTCACTCCAGAGCTGGTTTTGGGGCTCACAAACCCAGGGAGGGCAGCCAGAACTGGGGCTCACTCCCTGTGTGCTCTTGGGGCTCAGCAAACCCAGAGAGGGCAGCCAGAACTGGGGCTCACTCCAGAGCTGGTTTTGGGGCACACAAACCCAGAGAGGGCAGCCAGAACTGGGGCTCACTCCCTGAGCTGGTTTTGGGGCTCAGCAAACCCAGATTGGGCAGCCAGAACTGGGGCTCACTCCCTGTGTGCTCCTGGGGCTCACAAACCCAGGGAGGGCAGCCAGAACTGGGGCTCACTCCAGAGCTGGTTTTGGGGCTCACAAACCCAGAGTGGGCAGCCAGAACTGGGGCTCACTCCAGAGCTGGTTTTGAGGCACACAAACCCAGAGAGGGCAGCCAGAACTGGGGCTCACTCCCAGAGCTGCTCCTGGGGCTCACAAACCCAGGGAGGGCAGCCAGAACTGGGGCTCACTCCAGAGCTGGTTTTGGGGCTCACAAACCCAGAGTGGGCAGCCAGAACTGGGGCTCACTCCCTGAGCTGGTTTTGGGGCTCACAAACCCAGGGAGGGCAGCCAGAACTGGGGCTCACTCCCTGTGTGCTCTTGGGGCTCAGCAAACCCAGATTGGGCAGCCAGGACTGGGGTTCACTCCCTGAGCTGGTTTTGGGGCTCAGCAAACCCAGATTGGGCAGCCAGAACTGGGGCTCACTCCCTGAGCTGGTTTTGGGGCTCACAAACCCAGAGGAGGGCAGCCAGAACTGGGGCTCACTCCAAAGCTGGTTTTGGGGCACACAAACCCAGAGAGGGCAGCCAGAACTGGGGCTCACTCTCAGAGCTGGTTTTGGGGCTCAGCAAACCCAGAGAGGGCAGCCAGAACTGGGGCTCACTCTCAGAGCTGGTTTTGGGGCTCACAAACCCAGAGAGGGCAGCCAGAACTGGGGCTCACTCCCTGAGCTGGTTTTGGGGCTCAGCAAACTCAGGGAGGGCAGCCAGAACTGGGCTGGTCCCAAAGTCCAGCCTGCTGTGGGCACTTCACTTTGTTATTAGCATTAATATTAGAAATTACCAGTTCAGGGCTGTATAGAGATTCTCAGAACTTGTCCAGAAGAGCCCTCAGAGGCAAATCTAACAAGAAATCTATGAATGAATTTTTAGCTTGTGTGTTTTGGCTTGGGTTTTAGTTTAAGGTTTTTTTTTTTTTTCTTCAAACCAAGTCTTACACTCCCGATAAGATTTCAGATATCAGGGAGAAAATGCTTTTCTGTCATTATCACTTATTTTAGCCATGTGTGCCTTATTTCAAAGTATTACACTGGCAAAAATCCCATTTCACTGGCACAAAAATACATGGCAATGCTGGGGACATTTGTTGGCATTTTTCTGTGTGTCATGTCCTGCTGTTTCAGACAGGACTGCATGAAGCCATGGACCTCTCTGTAAAATCTCAGGTGGTCCCAGTTCATCTCCTTCCTAAAAATGCAGTCTGAGAGGTCACTGCCCTCAGCTGCTCATCACCTTTCCTCCTCTAGAAGCTCTGAGTGGCACTGATCTGTCCAGAGAGCAGCATGGAGAAAGTTTGCCTAATTCAGGTTAAAAAAACCAAAAAAAAACCACAAAAAAACCAAACCAAACTCATATATATACATATACATATACATATACATATACATATACATATATATATATATATATATATATATATATACACACATATATATCCCAGCAGTTTCACTTAAAAATTTAAATTAGTGGTTTGAGCTAACACAGATAAAATTATCTGAAGCAAACCAGGGTGTGCTTATCCAACAGACTGTCTGCTCAGTAGACAGCATGGCAAAACCCAAGAGAAAATATCTAACTATAGATATTGATATTTCTAATTCAATAATGCTTATCTTTTGGGATTATTTTCAAAACTGCTATTTTCTTCTTAAGCTCAGAGAGCCACCCCAACACAAGAGGAAAAGAGCTGTCCATATTAAATCAGCTCTCTAAATTCATTTCACCCTCATAAAATTTTATTGCAAAAGATGATATCAGACACACTTTAAGTAAGAAACCCATGACTCAATTATTTTCTTTTACTGAACTGTGGTATTCCAATTGAAATGAGTCAGTGGTGCATGACAGAATCTACTTATTCCAACAGGATACTCAATAAAAATCCTACTAATACACCTTTCATTTAACATATCACTGATAGAGAACACCCATGATATGCAGCTCTGACATTGCTCAGGAGGTTTTGCTCTTGGGGCAAGATGTTTCAGAATAAATGAGATAAAAACATGAAGTTAAAGAATAGGATTGTTAAAAATCATTTGGAGAGTTTTATACCAGCACTCACACAATGTCTTAGGAAATGTTGGTATTTCAATGCAAACCTACCCAACAAGGAACAGAACCTTCAACTCTCAAGATTTCTTGGAATTTGGGAGGAAAGATGTGAAACAATCTGACTTCATGGCAGTTGCTGTTCCTTGCTCCTAGGGGTGGCACAAGTTGAGCAAAGCCCTGAACCAGCAGCTGCAGACCTCCAGCAACCTGTTTTAAAGCTCTGCAATGTTCAGTGTCCTTCTACTAAGAGCAGAAATAAAGACAAGTCTGTTTCAATAAATATTTTTTACTGAGTGGCAGATGTAATTTAATATTGAAACAGAGCCTCACATGAGTCACTGTTGAATATGAAACAATAACAAACACTTTTAGCAGCAATCTTCAAAGTTTCAATCATAATTTCAGGAAAAATTCTCAACAAGTTCTACCAGGAATCTGTGTCAAGGCATGGTTTGGGTTGAAAGAGACCTTAAATATCATCTATTCCCAACCTCTTGCATGGGCAGGGATGCTCACCCACTAGATGAGGTCTGTCAGCTACTGTGGCTCACCAATATTGGATATTTCCCCTTTTTTCCACATTTAATTGTATTTAGAAAAATAACATCACAGACCTGACCAAGCCCTCACACCTCACAGACCAAACTTTTTGCATACACCATGCACCACCTGGCACAAAAGGCAAACATCTCTCTCAGGACATCTCCAGAACCATCAGTCCATCTGCCTCTCCACACCCTCAGCAGCCAGGTGCAGTTCTGTAAACCTTGAAAAGATTAGAAAGCATTTAAACCTCAAAGAAAAAATATATGGATCGCTTTATAAAAACAAAAGGCTGACTGTGAATGTGGGGAAGGAGAAAAGGATGAGGAAAAAAGTTTCAGTAAGCTCAGATCTGTCAAGAAGATAGACTTCACATGCCTCAGTGTTTTCTTTATCACCTAAATAAATTGAACCATCAACTGGAAAAAGGTCACACACAGACAGCAGTGTGTGATTTTAAAGCTGTTAGATTTCCCCTCCTCCATTAGAGCTTGACAACAATGTCAGTCTAAGGGCAAATAAAGAAAGTGAGAGTTGGAGAGACTTATTACAGATGCATGGAGTTGGGTTTGTTTGATTGTGGAGGTTTTTTTGTTTTAAGACTTCTTATAACTCATTGTGTACCTCAGTGGTCAAAATGACAACTGCTCACATCCATAACCCATTGCTGCCCCAGTTTTTGTTGTAGAAATAGGTAGGTATCATTTAACTCTTCCATTTTCTCAGCATCTCAATGATTTAGGAAGCAAAGTTGAGCTGGATGCTTCCAAATAAATGGAAATGCAGAGCATACTGCAGAAGGTAAAACACAAACTGAGGAGAACACACCAAAATGCACACAGTCACATCCAACAGCAACCTGATCCCTATTGGAGCTCCACTTCTGGATTTCAAAGGAGACCAGAGGATGGACAAGAGCACAGGGAATTTATTTCAGCTATGATGAATGAATTCTGTATCTCCAATACTTCATAGATAACTGAGTGACTGCAAAAGTTCAGGCTAAAAATAACACGTGTTGGCAACTATCAGAAACCATCAGGATGTTTTTCAATTAGAAGGAAAAGTCAGACAAACAGTTGTGCCTTGTCTACACTGAAAAACGAAGGGAAAACAGAGAAGTGTGGTGCAGGCCCATCATGGGAATACAGATTTGCACCAGCTTCAGGCAAAACATTGTTCAGTTTGCAGTTACAGCAAAAAATGGCTTTGTTTGGAGAGAAACGCCCTGCTGCAGCCGAGAAGCTCATCAACACTGTCCTGATGAGGAACAAAAATCAAGGCTTTCAAGGCAGAGCTCACTTGATAAAACCCACATTTATCACATTTGTGAGCAGCCAAGACTTGAGCTCCACGAGGCACAGCTGTGCTCCTGCCCTGGGTGCTGGGGAAAAGCTCCTTGCTCAGAGTTCCTGGGAGCTGGGCATCCCTTTGCTTGGCACTCTTTGAGTTGTGTCACTCAAAACCCAACAAACAAAGCAATTTGAGTCATTCTTTAAAAAGCAGGCACTTGTAGCATCAGCAGACCATGAAATGTATATAACCAAGTCATACCAATCAAATCCATTTCAAACACAAGTATTTGTTTACACAGAGCTTTCACCTTTTTAATTAAAATAACCCAAGCACTGGCAAAGGCAAACACTTAATGGCATTACATTTCAGATGCATTTCCTTAAAAGCCTTTTACCAAGATCCAGAATTCTGCATAAAGCCTTGAACTTACATTTACATTTCCTTGAGTTAGTTATCCTTTTTTTCCCAAATTACTTGGCAATGAATATGTATTAGACATGACCTCGAAATTAACTCAATATTTAGGCAGTTCATGCAATGTTTTAAACACACAGCCCATTTTTTCCAAGTTTAAATGACATATCTGCAATTTAACACCATTAGTTTATGTAAACCGTGCCTAAAGCACACTTTGCTGTTTTCAAACATGGATCACCCCAATTGAGACAACCCTCATCCCTCTCTGGGTTGGTTTTGCTCCACAAGTATTTAGTTGTCATTAATCCTTCCCTACAGCACCTGTGTAAGTGCTGAGCCCATGAAAACAGGATCATATGGAAATAATTCTTTTTCAGGAACGTGGGCTGAGCCTGTTGCAGGGCAAACACTGGAGCTCACAGCACCCACACAGCTGAGGGTCTGTACCTGCTCCAGGTGTCAGCACAATGTAGCAACATAGGCTTAAATACAAGCAATTAAATATTTTACTGCTAATTACTTCACAAAAAACACCCATCCCCAGACTTATTTATTATGGTCATTTATTCAGCTTATAGCCAGGTAAATTTTCTCTCATATTAATTCATGTATTAACTCATATTCATAAATCCATCTGTTATGGATGATGCCTCTTTATCCCAGTGTTAGTGTTTGTAGCCTCGGGAAGGTGGGGTTTACACACACCAGGTTTGGAACAACAAATTAAAAGTCTGAATAACACCTGATGTCCTCTGCTGTAAAAATTAAAGTTCCAGTTTCCAGCAAAGGTTTTTTCCCCACTGTACTTCTCTCACCACCCATTCAAGCACTAACAAAGCCTACCCAGGGCTTAAACTGTAGAAACACCAGGGAAGGCTGGGAACAGGGCTGGGCTGTTTGAAAACTTGTGTTACTCACTCTGCTAGTTCCCTAAAACAAAACATCCCACATGCAAGAATTCATAATGGGCAATTCAGAAAAAAATATTATTTCCATACAAACCATTCCACAGCTCAGCTCAGGCTCTCAGCTGCAGATTGTTATGAGCATTTTTAGCCAGCTAAGCCTCAACATTTTGTCTCACAAGAGGTGCTTTGGAAACAGAGCACAGTATCCTTCCCTGTCCTGGCCATGCCAAGACCCCCATGATTTAACACACAGCTCACAGATAGCTGCAGCCCCACACTCACAGTTTTAAGATAGAACATGACAGAGCTGTTTGAAGGGCTGTATTTACACAGCTCCACACGACCTGACAGCTCTCTAGTGCTCTCACCCAGCCCAATCTCCACTGGAAATTAAATAGCATCTGCTTCTTCTCAGGTTAAACACCAAGCAGATTTGCAGCAGCCTCTTTGGAAAGGCTTTCATTTGTGAACAGACATTTTCTGCTGTGAGTTTGAAACAAAACACGGTGATTATCTAACAAGCATGAACCTGCATCCATACCCATGTGCCAGCACAGAGATAAAAGCCAACCCTTACTGGTTGATTTTGAAGAATCAATGTCAACCATTCAATCGATTTTCTTTTCTGCTCAGCACTCAAATCAGACTTTATCTGTGCCTGCTGTGGCCCAGTGGGCTGGATTTCAACCCTCCACACAGAGGGCACAGCTCTGAATAACTGTCCTGCACACTCTGGTGTCCAAAGAAGCTCCACTGAATGCTGACAGCCCCTCTCCTCCAAGGGGAAAGCAGGCAAACCCCAGGCTGTGCCGCAACTTCCCACTTTGCTAATCAATGCACTGATAAATCTGGTGGCACTCTCGTATTTTAAATGTGCAAACAATATTTTTTTGTTGCTGTAAAGCTGCACAGATGTCCTCAGGCATCTGCTGTTTGTATTTCTGCTATGACAGTAACAGTCAAGTGCCATCAATGAAAACTCATGGTCTATTGAAAACTTTAGAGGAGCAAAAAAAAATCACCTCAGAGCACACTGGGTGTGGACTGACAGCTTCTTTTTGAGCATGTGGTGACAGGCTGAAGACAAAGGATAACAAATAACACTTAATTATATTTTATTTTGTATTATTTTCAGCCATTCCATTCATAGAATGGCTTGAGTTGGAAAAGACCTTCAAGATCACCCACTTCCAGCCCCCAAGTTCTGGTTCCAACTTCATCCAGAACATATTCCCTTTTCATATGGCCATGGCTGCATATTAATCACAACAATTTTAGGCATACAGTGATAAAAAGCCATCCCACCTTAATTTCCTAGCTGCACTTAAGAGTGCCATCAGTCTTAGGGAGGCAGTTCATGCTCTGCTGAAATGGATTTGCCACTTTGACCAGCAGATAATTAGAGGTGGTATGAGATTTTTCTTGTTTGACCACAAATTCAGTGCAAGTTTCTTCTCTACCACTGTTCTGACAACTTCATTCAATTAAATGTCTCTGACTTCTAATAAGAGATAAGAATCAGGCCAGTATTGAGCATTTCAGTGATCTGGCTCTTTTATTGCCATCACTACACTTTAATGCTTAAAATTGCTTAAAATATTTATTTTAAATAAAACCTAGAACTTTCCTTTTTGTAACAATCACCTCCTCAACCTGAATGAATACTACAGCAGGGTGAGGGTCTGTGAGTCAGAAGCTGCACCAGAACTAAAGCAGAGAAGGAATTGTTGGTATTCATTGCAAGGGAACATTCATTCCAGCTGATATTTCAAATGTCAAGCTGGCATTAACTGCATCAAGCACTGATCAAAATACACAAGACAAGAGATTGCTGAGGAAATCATCACAAGCATCTCAATTGGCTGTCATCACTAGGAGGAGTTTGGGAAGGTACAAACCTTCAGCATCCCCCTGTGCACCCTTTCTGCTGAGACTCCTGATATTGGAGGCTCTGATATGAAAGACAAACTCTGTCTCAATAAATGAGAGGGGACAAAAGGTAGCTAAGAAATAGCATTTGCTCCAGAGCCTGCTGGCACGTGAGCACCCATTAATTTAGGATATGGGGGGGAATTGCTGGCTCTGTGCACACACAGCTTTCAGCAACAGCTCTGCACCTCATTTGCTGAACGTTACAGAAAGTTTATAGAGTACATAAATGCTTTATAAGATAGAAAGTGCTGTGATTTACTCCCTCTTATAATTCACAATTTCACCAAAATCCAGTTTAAAGTGCAAACTGATACAATATTAAAAATCAATGACAATTAGACCCAAAAAAAAAATCTTAGCTAAAGTAGGTGTAGGTGACTTCCTAAGTAGGACTTAGGATGTAGGTGACTCCTGGGCAAAGGGACCAGGTAACTTCTCACCATCTCCTTCAGCTTATTTCTGCTGCTTTCAAAAATATTTCTGAAGTTTTCAAAAGCAGAAAATTAATGGAAGGAACAAAACCTCTCCTCAGCATCCTCTGAAAGCCAACACAGCTCTTCATGTCCTGACAAGCAGCTTTCCACGAGCCTCAACACAGCAATTAAAGATATTATTGCCTTTTTATTTTGCTCCTCTCTGGGAAATTTAAAATAAAAATACACCTCCTTTAGCAGGGACCACAGAAGGGCTGTGTCCCTGCCTGGGCTCAGCCTCAGCATTAACACAGTGTCAGTGACAGCTCATGCTAATTTGCCTCACAATAAGTGTGATGAACTGATGTCCTGACACATTCCCTCCAGCCACGCTCTCACAGGGGCAGGGACACGCAGCAAGCAGCCAGGCAGGGATGCTGGAAGGCTCTGCAGGAAAATTTTCCTCAGGACACTGATCAGACCCTTTGGAATAAGATGGATCAGTGTTTCACCTGCTCCTAGAAGATAGTAAAAGCTTTTTCTGGAAGAAGAAGAGCTCCAAAGTCAATAAAATGTTGGAATTCCAATAGAATGTTCCTTAAAATAAAGCCACATGATGTAAAAAATACTAGACAATACATAAATTTACAAAATGAGAAATATTGATATAATGGGGAACTCTAAAGCTCTGAGGTCCTCAGGATCATAGAATAAATGGAATTGGGAAGGACCCACAGAATCAGCAAGTCCTCAATTTTATAGAACAGTTATTAACCTTAATATTGCCTCCTATGCCACAAAAAGCTATCCTATATGCTAATGTATATTATATATATATATATATATATATATATAAAACGTATATAAAATATCCAATATGCTAATGTAAGGAACAGATAATCATCAACATTATACTTTTTATTACATTAAAAATTAAAGAACCATCTTCCACATTGAAACAATTCTGCACCATTGAACTCCTCTCCTCTTTCATGGAGTTTTGGATTTTTGAAACACCAAACCTTGCCAGACCAAAACTAATTCTGAGAACGTCACAGCAGTACACAAAGGTTTCTGCTTGACAAAATATTGATATGACACCTCTAGAGCAGTTATCCATATGTGAATTCCCTGTCAGACTGATATCCAGAAGTACTCAAGGAGTGGGAATGCAGCAGGAAAACCACAGGTCTAGCTCCACTTCAACAGGAGGGAAAAATTCCTTTTTGCCCCAACACATTTGGGGCACAGATTGGGCCCAAATTCCCTCACCAGCCCCTATCTCAAGCTGGAGCCTTTCAACACTCGGCCTTTGAAGAACCATAAAATGTAAAATGTTATTTTCAGCACATGTGTTTGGTGGTGAGAGCATGCTGTGAAGGCAGCTCTTCCTGTTCACACTCCAGCACTTTATATTTCCAACTTCCTGTAACTATTCACACTTCCTAATAACAGCTGGCAGTGGATGTGCATTCAGTGAAGCTCACACAGACTCAAAAAATACCAATAACAATTATGATAACCAGCTGATATTTCCTGATAAGATGACATTTACAGGTAATGATGTAGTGGACCACAGGTAAGTCCCTGGTTTAAAAGTATTGACTCACTCTGTGCTTTCCTAAGGGTATTTCCTTACACTGTATATAATAGAATAATAACATAATCTATTCTACATCTTCTGTGCTTTATTACCAAGTCTGAAACCTAAAAACACCTGGGTTTCTTTTTGTTGTTTTTGTTTTCTGGGTTATTTGAGTATTTTTTTTTAATTTGCTTAATTTTGTGTTTTGTTGAGGTGGCTTTGGTTTGTTTTGTTGTTTAAACAACAGGTCTAGTTTCTATAACTTGTATAAGTCCATATCAGCTTATTGATCTAAGGGTTATCACCAATAAAACCAAAGCAGAATTAGGGCAGCAGTTTGTTATTTTAAGAGTCCTGATGGTTTAAAAAGAACACAAAAGGTTTCTAAAAACAATTTCCAAAGCCTCAACTCGTGCAGCAGGGTGTGAAGACCACCCAACTCAAGCAGATCAAATGTACAATCTGACAGACTGTGCAGGCAAACCTTCTGGGACCTGGAAGAGCAAACAGCAACCCTGAAAAATTGTTAGCTACACATCTGGTTTTTGGTTTTCTTCCCACAGACACTCAGTCTGCACCTCTGAGATCAGACATGTCCTGTTTGCTCTGCCAGTGGTGAGACACTGTCCACTGATAAGGAGATAAGGATGACTCTGCTACGACGGATGCTCTGAGTGCGTTTTGGAGTAAGAATTCACATGTTTAATGTTCAGATAAGGCTTTAAATAAGCACACCTATGGTCTTGGTATTTTTACTTCTTCTTCACCCACATTTCCACTGCTGCCCTAATCTGAGTTCCTATTTGAGGCTGAGAAACCACCAGACAAGGCACGATGCAGACACAAGAATATCTCTGATTTCAGTAATAGCCAAAGTACTGCACCAGCTCCATTTTCATCCCCATTTACAATGTCCTTCATTTGAGTTTTCTGGTCTTCCAATGCCTAAATGGCAGCAGAATGGTTGCAAGACAAAGCTTGGGTGAGCAGCAGCCATGCCCAGCCATGTGGATGCAGCTCCAGCACGACCCACAGGGTATAAATCCCTCAGGAATTTCCCACAGCTCCTCTCCTTGTGCAAAAGGAAAGACAAGTTCTTTGCCTTTGATGCTGCAAAGGCATAATCACAAAGCTTATCTTGATGCACTGCAAAAGAGGACAGGATGTGCTCCCAGGCATCTCACCCAGATCTCAGTGAGGGCACACGGAATCCTGGAGGTCACTTCCACGGGTGCTGCTCGTGTTTGAGATGGGCACACTCAGGAGAAATGTCTTGAGTAGCAATGATTTGAGTTATGCACAACAAATCCGTGTTCCAAAGAGTTTATCACCTGAATCAGAGTATTTTCAATGCTGCTTGTGAGCCTGTGTGCTCTGAATGCTCTGGACTGAAGGGACTCTCTGTTTTTTCATTAAATGGGTTAATTTATCTCCACCTGAACGTTTGCTTTCCTGCAGAGTTATTAAACTGTCTGACTTTCAGGTGAATGCACAGTGAACAAAAGGGCTGCTCCACTTTCACTTATCTAAATTCTGCCAGATCAATAAACACCCAAGCAGTGGAAACAATCTTTACAATTCACAATTAAGGCATCAAGCCTGACTGAAACAAACCACACAGAGGAACCAAAACAAAACTACCCCAGAGCACTCAGTGCCTCCAGCTCCAGTGACTGAGAGCTCACTTTCAGTTTCTTCCAACTCAAGTCTACCCACATGAGCAGACACACATTAAAGACAGAGGTACCTGCAGAAATAACAAGCTAGAGCTGAGAAATGCTGCAAAACCAATCCTCAGCTGAGGCTTGACAGAGCCTGCCCAAATGAAATCCACTTCCCATGCAGCCCCTGCAGAGCACAGCACCCCAAGCAGATCCCAGCCTCCAGGAAGCCCAGGAAGGAGCTGTCTCACCACTTTGTTGCCAGGAATAAGCTGCTCTCACCCTGCTGCAGGAGCTGTGGGATCACAGAAAGCAGCCACACGCAGCAACATCTAATCCAGCAACCCAGGGAGAGCACAAGAGCAGCCCAGAGTATTCTGTTACTCACTCGGGTTCTACAAATGGAATCCCATCCCCAGACAAGGAGCAGCCCATCCATAATTAAACAGCAAACTTTGCCATCTACCAGGGACTTGTCTCCAGGAATATCCAGCTGCACTCCACGACTGCTACCCAAGGACACAAATCAAGGAAGCTCGGCCTCTTCTGCCAACAAACAGTGACAAAGGTGTGAGAGAGCATCACCAGCTCTGCTTTCCCCACATTTTCTTTTGCTGCACATCTAAAGTAAGCATAAAGTCTTCCTGACAGAAAGGCAGAGGTTCAAAGTATCTAAAAAATCTCATGCAAGTAACACCAAGAGTTTGGAAATTCACACTAATACAGAAATTGGAACGTTTCCTTACAAATACAACCAAAACTTTCTGAGAGATCCCCAGCACCAGATTGCCTGTCCCCAGGGAACAGCAAAGTATGCAGATAATTAAGCTGACTTGAGTTTACAACTTGTAACCTTTGTGTCATTTTATGGAAACAAACTATATTTAAGGGGAAAAAAAAAAGGAAGAAAATATTTACATTTTGACAACATACAACTTGTTCACATGAGCCACCAGCAAATAAGTTCCCATATGTTATCAGGAGGAGGTTTACAGTCTGATGTGACCCAGTGTACACATCCCAGACTTCCAAAGGATGGCTCACATCCCACTGTCAGCACTCAGCAGCCCCCAAACCCGTCTCTCTCACTTATGGTTATTCAGCTCCTCTGCAACTGTTTTCACTGAAGTATTTATAGCATTCCATCTTCAAAACACAAGTTTTGCCCTCTGGAAATAAGCTAATTGCACCACCAGCTTTGTTCCACACTGTCCCATTTCCGTCCTCTTTCCCAATCTCCTCTGCTTCTTGAAGTTTTTCTTCCTCTGTTTTTCCTAATACTTGATATCCTTATTTCCACAGTCATGCTCAGCCAAGTTATCACCTTCACCTTCCTCTGTCCAGTGTCCTCACTTTCTCAACCTCATCTCTTTGTTTTCCTTCTCCATCACTAGTGTGATTCCACCTCTACAGGCAGCTCCTGTTCCCTCTTTTTCCCTACAGCAACAATCCCAGCACACTCTTCCATGCCCATTTCCCCCATAAAACTGTCAGACTTGTAGAGCACACCAAAAACCAAGCAACCTATGAGACTGTGGCTTGCCAGGTCCCTAAAGATCATGACAGGATCTTCACAATGACAATAAAACTGAAAGCCTTCACTCTGCCATAGCATTCCTGAAGGAAAGGGGTGGCAGGTAGCCTGTGATCCCAGCAGCAGGCACACGGGCTGTATGGACCCATGTCCGTGGATTCCTCAAAGCTCTTTTTATTCCAGGTATCACAGTGTGGACATAAGGAAGTCCACCACCAGCCTTATGAAAATGGAAATTAAAAGCACACAGAGCACACGTCTCACTTTGGGTGGGGGCATCCACACAAGCCAGAGATACGAGTATTTGTAGGGTATTTGTAGGACAACACCCTGAAATGATAAGGGAAACGGCTCAGCACATATATTTTGTTCACAAAGAACAGTTCCAAAGTTTTCTCTTTTAAGGATGGGGAACACACGACCCATTTCCAGCCATAGCCATCCATCGCCAGCCCACCCAACAAAGACAATGCTCGCTCCCAATCCCTTATCCTATTGCACAAGAGGATGGGATCTCATCCCACAGCCTCCAACTCCAACAACTGACCACAGGCCAACTTCACA
Source organism: Zonotrichia albicollis (assembly GCF_047830755.1). Classification (NCBI taxonomy): domain Eukaryota; kingdom Metazoa; phylum Chordata; class Aves; order Passeriformes; family Passerellidae; genus Zonotrichia; species Zonotrichia albicollis. The sequence goes on along the minus strand of NC_133837.1, from coordinate 4,389,002 downwards.
CAGCTCCAACAGGTTGTGTTTCCCTGGGACAAGGCAGCAGAGTGGTATTTTTTGGTTAGGAAAGGCACATCCCAGCAACAAGTGTTCCCTGAGGGAGTGTGTGCAGTGATGGAGGTGACACACAGCCAGAGGCCCCGCACAGCCAGGTCACACCTGAGCAGGGCCAGCAAGAGCAGGGATGGGGCAAATGCTCATCGACATTTCCATGTAAACCTTCCAAGGGGAATGTTCCACACACCTGCGTCACTCCCAAAGACACCTGCCCTGACAGGGACCTGCTCCATCACCAACCAGCGAGGCTGCGGCCCTGGGCACCTCCTGTCACCTCACACCTCCCTCCACAGGTGCCAAGGAACGCCCGGGACGGCTCAGGGATGGAGGACAGCAGTAACAGCCCGGGGTGACAGCTCAGCAAACCCTCAGCCCCTCAAAGCACCGCGAGGCGACCCCCGGCGGAATGGAGCCCACCGAGGGCGGGGGGCAGAGCTGGGGACCCAGGGTCCCCTCACAGCCCGTGGGACAGAGGCCCAGCCTCGGGCCGGGTGTCACCACAGGGCCCGCGCTCCACCAACACCACGGGGAGGGACCGGGGCTGTCACTCGCGGGTCCCCTCACCCGCCGCGGAACGGATCGGGGCTGTCACATCCCGGGGGATGCCCTCACATCCCGGGGGACCGACCCGCACCCCAGGCGGGGGTGTCACCCGAGAGGGCGGGACGGGCGGGCGAGGGGCCGGGGGTGTCACCGGGTGTCCGGGGGTCCCCTCACCCCGGGGGAGGCGCGGCGGCCCCGGTGCATCACGGGGCTTGGGCGGGGGGGGGTCGCTCATCCCCCGCCCCTCCCTCCCGCCCCGCCGCCCCCGGCCCGCGCCGGCCGAGGCCGGTTCCAGCCGGTGCCCGCGCGTCCCCCCGCGCGCCCCCGCGCGCGCCGCACGCTGACGTCAGGCGCGTGTTGGCGCGCGGGCGGGCGGGCGGCGGCGGGGAAGCTCCCGGCTCTACGTACGTGTAGTGCTGCGGCTTCTCGGGCTGCGCCTGCAGCGCGCTGGCGGCGCTCGCCGGCCCGGCCGCGGCAGGGCCGCCCGCCACCGGGCCCTTGGACATGCCTCCCGCCTTCCGCCGCCGCCGCCGCCGAGGAGACCTTTATTATTCACTCTGCGCGGTCCGCACGGAGGGCGCCGCGCGCAGGCGCCGCCGCCGCCATTGCCGCCCCGGTGGCGCGCGGAGCGGGGTGGGACTTGTAGTCCCGCCGCGCGCGCGCCGCCCGCCGGCCCGGGACGCGGCGGGCGGCGGCTTCCGGCCGGCGGGACTACAACTCCCAGAGGCGCCCCGCGGCGACGCGGCCTCTGCGCTTCCTGCCGCGCGGGGCGCGACGGGAGGTGTAGTGCGCGAAGCCGTGGGGGCGGCGTGCCGGGGCGCCCCCAGGTGGCGGGGCGGGATCGGGGCCGGGCGAGCCCCGAGCGCAGGGACGGCACGGACCCCCGGGGGGACACGGAGATCGTGCGGGACACCGAGCCCCTGAGGGGAGGAGCGAGCGACAGGACGGCAGCGAGCCCCTGGGGGAACATCGAGTCCGGGGGCACACCGGCTCCTAAGGGGGCGGCACAGCCCGCTCGGCCCAGCCCCCACGGGAGCGGGGGCGGCCGGTCCGGGGAGCTGGTGAGGGGCCGGGAGTTATTTGTGTCAGGCGGCCTCACTTCCTTCCTCCCCCTCTTCCTCTGCCTCGGGGGCCGCGCGTGGACGCGGGAGCGCGGCCAGAGCTTATTTTAGTGCTGGCAGCGCTGATGGCTCCGCGGCCCTCCCCACACACGGGACAGCGCCGCGCAGGACGGGCCCGCGAGCAGCGCTGCGGCCCCGGCAGGAGGAGGAGGAGGAGGGGGAGGAAGAGGAGGAGGAGGAGGAAGGCCCAAAGAGCGCATGAAGAACCTACCTGGGAGCAGGTGACACCAATGGCACCTGGCTGCTGGGACATCGCAGCACGGGCTCCCCGTCCTCCCCCGGGAGAAACCCCCCCCCAGAGCAGCCGTGTCCAAGGAACCGGCCCAATTCCCATGTGGAGCGCTCCCTCTGCCAATGAACTCCTCTCCCAGGGGAGGAAATGATAGGAGTTGCTTTTAATAGGACTTTGATCTCTTGGGCTCTGCTCAGACCCGCTCCTGGCGCTGTGGGAAAGGGCACTCGGCATTTATCGGGCAAACACCCTTCTCACCTCTGCCAGCCCACACGGGCCCAGCAACATTAATAATAAACTTCAGGCCTGGTCTCTGCAGCTGGTTTGGGGAGGCAAATCACTTTTTAAATTCCTATTTATACTTAGTGATACTTATGATTTAGAATCAGTATCTGGCAGGCTTGTCCTGGTGTGATTTAGTAGTTTATTCCCAGGCATTTGCAGGAATAAGTCACAGGATATCAATTTCCTTCTTATTCATCTAACCACTCTCTATGGGAAGCTGGAGCCCTGGAATGATGCAGTTCCTGGTCAATGCATGGGCAGGTGTTTCATTGAGTATCTCCACACACACCTGTACACCCAACCAGAGCCACTGTCAGCCATGAACCTGCTGGAAAAGCCACTCAATTATTGAGGAATCACACTGAAAACACAACCAACCTGTGCTTTGTCCAAAGGGATTTGGATGCCACAGGCTCCAGCCCCTCATGGCTGATGTTTACTCTGCACCCTGATGCTGACAGCTGCGTTCCAGCTGTTTCACACCTCGGCACACACCCGGCCAGGCCGTGGGGAAACACTGGGGACGCTCCAGATGATGTGCCCAGGGTGCATTTATTCCCACCTCTGTGCTGTTTTGCCCTCCTCAGCTTCTGTGTGTACACCTGTACCTCACCCTGTTCCACCCCAGGCTTTTCTAGAGCAAAAAATTCTTAAGTATCTCCAAAATGGGAAGTCTAAGTAGCCATTGCTATGAAACTGGAGAAGGCAATAATTAAAGTGACTCTGAGCTCCTTGTAACAAAGTTTCACCCGGCCTCCTGGCATTAGTGACAGTGCAGTGAGCTCTCAAAAGTAACAAATTAAATGTATTAAAAGCTGTTACCACCAGAAATTTTGTTTTCCCTGAGCCTGAACAACTCAGCCGAAAGGGGCATTATTTCCTTTCCACCTTACGAAACAGCGCAGTGAGTGTTTACCCACACCTCCCAGACCACTGCGTGGATACACAGCTTTTTGCCTCTGATAAATAATTAACATTTTCCTTTAGAAGAGAGAAAATGAACCTGAAAATGAGGACCAGAGGCAGGGGAGATGACATCCCTTGGGCAGCAACAGCCCTGGCACACGTGACGGCCCTGTCACACCACGGTGCCACGTTTGCTTGAGTGGCAGCCCGGACACTGAGGGGCAGAACACGCTCCCAACACATTCCCAACGTGCCAAGCTCCATCCTGGTCCTGCCATCCTCTGAGCCCAGAGGCCGAGGATGCAGAGCCTCATGCAGTGGGTGATCCCAGCAGCTCTGCGCTCTGGGAACCTCAGGGACACAGACACCTTCAGGAGTGTCTGTTTGTGTTCCCTGTGTATCCTACGTGCTACAACTCCAGGGCATCTGGGACCTGTTCTTCTTGATCCTGAGAGCCTACCCGTGGGGGCAGGGACCTGCCTCCACAGTCTGGGCAAATACAGTAAAATAGTGATGTAAGTCAAGGTGTAACTTAAGGCAGCAGTTTTCTCCAAAGGACAAGTTTTATTATTGAATTGTTATTTATCTTATGAAGATAAATGCTAAGATGGCACCAAGAGGGAGCATGGATTCTGGATTTCTACTCGCAATGAAACTTTGTGACTGACTCTGGGGGTGAAGGTGCCCCACAGATCAGTGTGATTTGGGGAAGGGCAGAGCAGAGGGGCTGAGCCCCAGCTCTGAACGCTCCCTCCACAGGGCCAAAGGTCGGGCTCTGCCATGGGGCAGCCGCATCCCAGCCCCACTGCCCACTGCCAATCCAGGTCTCGTGACAGCCCTTCCTTGGCATCTGGAATGACAAACCCGGGCGAGAAGCGCCGGAGGCGCTGCCAGACCCGCTCCCCTTGCGGGGCCCCCGCTCGCCCCACGGCCGCCCCCGAGCGCGGTGCGGAGCGGCCGCACACCGGCGGCTCCCGGGGGAGAGGGGGCGGAGGCGGAGGGACCCCGCGGCCCGGCCCTCGCCGCTCGCAGCCCCCGCCGGGCGCCTCTGCTCCGCAGGCCGGGGCCGGGGCTCCGCGGCGGGGGCGGCCGGGGCCGGCCGGGGGTGCCCGGGGGATCCCGCGGCGCCGCCGCCGCTCGCCCCGCTCCTATTGACTTCCCATTGTGGAGCTTCGCAACAAAGGGTAGGATCCAAACCCTACCCCGTTTCGTCCAATCAGCGCGCAGAGCGCTCGCCCGCCGCCGATTGGATCCTTCTCCTCCCTGAACACCCAATCGGACGCCTACTTTAACAACCAATCAGCGCCCGGCCACGCGCCCAATCAGCGCCGGGGAACCGGAGCACGGCCTTTGTGTGTGGTGACGCAACGGCGCCGGCGGAGGTCCCGGCCAATAGCGCGGCGCGTTGCTTACAGGCATTGTGACGTCACCGCGCCACGCGCGCGCCCCCACTATAAAAGGCGTGTCCCCGCGGCGGGGAGGGCGCAGTGAGCGGCGCGGCGGCTGAGGAGCGGCTCGGCAGCAGCACGGCGTAGAGGATTCGGCGCGCAGCGCTACCGGCACCGGCGCTTCCTTCTCTTCCTACCGGTAAGTACCGGACAGCGGACGGGTCTCGAAGCGGGCGGTGGTGTTGCGCGGCCGTTCGCGGCCTTGGGTTCTCCGCGAGCGTGGCGGACAGGCTGGGCCTTGCCTACGTGCCCTGAGTCACGGCCGGTTCCCATCCCCCACCATTGCGCCTCCCTCCCCCCCCCCCCCCCCCCCCCACCCCGGGGCGGCCCGGGAGGAAGGAGGAGGCGGCGTGACTCAGTCGGCTTTCCCCGGGGACGGGAGCGGCCGGGCCGCGAGGCGGGGGCGGCGGGGTAACCGTTACCCCTCCTCCCGGTCCCGGGGGAGGCCGCTGGCCGCCTGCCCGCCGCGGGGGAGGGGGGCATCTGGAGCGTGAGGGAATCGGCCGCGACGGCGTCGGGCCCGGGGGTCACGGGGACAGCCAGGCCCCGGTGTCACGCGTGTGTGTCTCTGTAGGTAAGTGAGGAAAAATGGCCCGTACAAAGCAGACCGCCCGCAAGTCCACCGGGGGGAAGGCGCCGCGCAAGCAGCTGGCCACGAAGGCGGCCCGGAAAAGCGCTCCCTCTACCGGCGGCGTCAAGAAGCCTCACCGCTACAGGTAAGGCCCTCGGCTCGGCCCCGGCTGCCGCAGCCCCTGCCCCGCCTCACCGCCCCCTCCTCCCTCTCCCATCCAGGCCGGGAACCGTCGCGCTCCGTGAGATCCGTCGTTATCAGAAATCCACGGAGCTGCTGATCCGCAAGCTGCCCTTCCAGCGGCTGGTCAGGGAAATCGCCCAAGATTTCAAAACAGATTTGAGGTTCCAGAGTGCGGCCATCGGTGCTCTGCAGGTACTGCCGAGGGCCGGCTGGGCTGCGGTGCCGGGGGAGCTGCGCTGAGGGTTTTTAACAACGTTTCTTGTGCTCTTGAAACAGGAGGCCAGCGAGGCATATCTGGTGGGTCTGTTTGAAGACACAAACCTGTGTGCCATCCATGCCAAGAGAGTCACCATCATGCCCAAAGATATCCAGTTGGCTCGCAGGATACGGGGAGAGAGGGCTTAAGTGAAGGCTGTTTTTATGGTGTTTTGTAGTTAATTCTGTAAAATACTTTGGTTTTAATTTGTGACTTTTTTTGTAAGAAATTGTTTATAATATGTTGCATTTGTACTTAAGTCATTCCATCTTTCACTCAGGATGAATGCTAAAAGTGACTGTTCACATAAACCTCAGTGATGTTGAGCCTCGGGCTCGGGAGTGACAAGTTGCTAATATGCAGAAGGGATGGGTGTTCTTTCTTGCTTCTCATGCATGTTTCTGTATGTTAATGACTTGTTGGGTAGATAAACTTGTAAGGTACTAGAATTGATATAAATGTGTACAGGGTCCTTTTGCAATAAAACTGGTTATGACTTGATCCAAGTGTTTAACAATTGGGGCTGTTAGTCTGACCATGCATCACTGTGATCAAATGTGGACTTCCTTCAGAGGGTGAAACTTCAAGTCTTAACCACAGTGTAACTTACAGTTTCCTAAAAACGTAAACCTGGCAGCTATAGAATACACTATGTGCATTTATAATAGCTATTTTATATATTGTAGTGTCAACATTTTTAAATTAAATGTTTTACATTCACATGTGAGGAGTCTTTGTCATTTGGTTTGGGCTTCAAGAAGCTTCTGCCTCCTACAGATTGCTGTAATCCTGGGCTGCTGCTGTGGCAACTAAACTTCTACTGGCACCAGAATGGAGAACTTTTGGAGTATTTTGGAGATTTTGTGCAGCTTGAGTCCCTGCTGTGGTGCCCTACAGCTGTGTAGGGTGCAGGACAACTGGCTGAGGCTGCAGTGGCTTTTTGGGGGACTTTTCTCTGATCAGGGCACAAGCTTAGTTCTTTTTTCCTTTCTAGTGGATGCAGGGAAAGTTTATTTTGGATTTGTGACTGGTCTGGCTGAAGCAAAACCACCTGGCTGTTCCTGAGCAGTGTGGGGAACGTTCCCTTGGGATTGGGCTGTGCCAGTCCTGGCTCTGCATGGGGAGCAGATGGGGTGGGGGCTCCATGGGATTCTCATTTCCCATCCACATTTTTGGATGGAATGTGACTGAACTCAGCTCTTTACTTCAGGCTGGGCCAAGGCAGCTCTGGGTTCCTCAGCTGCTGGGCTGTGGTGGAGGAAAGTGCTCAGGGGTAATTACAGAGCTTGGAGGGCAAGGCTGCTGAGCCCTGCCAGAACAGGCTCTGCCAGTCAGGCTGGGGCTGTCACACAAAGCTGCACAGGGAAGTGGTTGAGCCGGCCTGGCTTGATTTATTCCAGTGGAAATTGGGCAGCTCTGGGGCAAGAGTGGCAGCAGTCCCCGCCAGGTTCCAGTGTCCGTGATCTCCCACCCAGGATGGTGAGGAAGAGGATGAAATCCATTCCCAACTCGCTGTGGGAGGCAGGGCCTGTGTCCCTCAGCTGCTGCTGCTGGGCCAGTGGTGCCTCATGGTGCTCTTCTTCCTCAGACAAACCACTCTGTGTGCTTGAATCCTGCAGCTGGAGGAACAGGAACTCCTCACCACCCTCTCACACAGCCTCTTCCTCCTCCTCCTCACCTCCCTGTCCTACACTGCTCCGAGCAAACCCAGCCCCTGGCTCCCCAGAGTCCTGCCACAATCCTATTCTGAAATGATACGTTTTATACATGTATTTCCTATTCTTGCTACAACTGTAGGGGAAAAGATTCCTTTGCTACAAAGTAATGAGGTTCACAACTTAGACACACAGTACCAAGTAAGGCTCAGTGATCTCAGGTCAATCACCTGGGCAGGGCTCTCCAGGGCCTCTGCCTGCCAGGAATGTCCCCATGGGAAATCTAAGGATCCTCAGTGGCCCAAGTAATTCAGGAAGAACCACACAGCTTGCATTGAGGACAATTAAAAATGAAAGATTCCAAGTCATAGGATTTTTGCTTGGTTTGGTGCTGAGCTACAGTAGCAGCCTCAGCTCCTGCAAGAAAAGTAGGTTTAAAATAACATGCCTTGAGCACAGTATTTCCTCCAAATCCTTACTGGAAACAATGAAGCAGCTGGGTATGCCTAGAAGCTGTTTCTTAAAATAAAATCATTGTCAAGTGGTCCTTTATAAAAAAACCCCACACCAGAAAAATATCAAAATATCTTTTCATCTTGGTAACCTCAATGAAAGGAATTAAGTCAGATCCTGCTTGCAGAACAGAATTCCTGCTATTCCACGATGTGACTGATGGCAGCTGAAGCCTTAAACCCTTCCCTTACCGATTCTCCCGATGATTTCCTCGCATTCCTGCTCAGAGCTGGATGCAAACACCAGGCAGTGGAACGTGCTCCCGTCAGGGCTCTCGGGGGAAGAGCTAAAAATGGAAACACGTCCATGATCCAGGCAGCTCCGAGCCCAGCCCTGCCTCCCGCCGCAGCAGGACCCTGTGGCTGCTCTGAGGCTTCCCAGAGCCCCATCCCGGAGCCACAGCCCTCTGTGCCCTGCCAGGACCCACGGGCAGCACTCACAGCACACACAAGGCAAAGATCCTGGGGCTCCACGAGCAGCATCCCACGCAGGAGATGGAGGGGTAGGGATGGCGGTACAGGAGCTGTGAGGGACAGGGAGGGGCAGGGATGGGGACACAGGAGCTGGGCAGGGACAGGGATGGGGACACAGGGGCTGGGCAGGAGATGGAGGGGCAGGGATGGGGACACAGGAGCTGGGCAGGGACAGGGATGGGGGCACAGGAGCTGTGAGGGACAGGGATGGGCAGGGATGGTGGCACAGGAGCTGGGCACGGCACAGGGATGGTAGGACAGGAGCTGTGCAGGGACAGGGAGGTGGCATAGGAGCTGGGCAGGAGATGGAGGGGTAGGGATGGGGACACAGGAGCTCAGCAGGGACAGGGATGGGGGCACAGGAGCTGTGCAGGGACAGGGAGGGGTTGGGATGGGGGCACAGGAGCTGTGAGGGACAGGGATGGGCAGGGATGGGGACACAGGAGAGCTGTGCAGGATATGGGGGGGCAGGGATGGGGGCACAGGAGCTGGGCAGGAGATGGAGGGGTAGGGATGGGGGCACAGGAGCTCAGCAGGGACAGGGATGGTGGCACAGGAGCTGTGAGGGACAGGGATGGGCAGGGATGGGGACACAGGAGCTCAGCAAGGACAGGGATGGGGGCACAGGAGCTGTGCAGGGACAGGGAGGTGGCACAGGAGCTGGGCAGGAACAGGGGGGTGTTGGGATGGTGGCAAAGGAGCTGGGCACGGCACAGGGATGGTAGGACAGGAGCTGTGCAGGGACAGAGAGGGGCAGGGATGGGGACACAGGAGCTGTGCAGGATATTGGGGGGTAGGGATGGGCACATAGGAGCTGAGCAGGGTACAGAGATTGGTAGGGATGGTGGCACAGGAGCTGGGCACTGCACAGGGATGGCAGGACAGGGGCTGAGCAGGGACAGGGAGGTGGCACAGGGGCTGAGCAGGGACAGGGATGGGGGGACAGGAGCTGTGCAGGATGTGGAGGGGTTGATGGTGGCACAGGGGCTGAGCAGGGACAGGGAGGTGGCACAGGGGCTGAGCATGGACAAGGAGGGGTTGGGATGGCAGGAGAGGAGCTGTGCAGGGACAGGGAGGGGCTGTTCGGGGTTCTGGTCAGGCCCTGCCAGCCCCGTTCCTGGTTTATTCTGCCCCCAGCTGGGCTCCCCATGCCACCAGATTCCCAGAGCTTGGATGTCACTCACTCACCTTGGAGGAAGCCTTTTCCTGCACAAGGACTTCTGCCTCCTTCACATCAAATAAAACCTCCTGCAGGGGGATGAGGGGGAAGAAGCCCTGATCAGCACAGCCCTGAGCTCTGTTTTTAATCAGACACTCACCAGAGATTATCCAAATGCAGAGGTGATGAAGCACAGTCAGCCTCAGCTTTTTCAAGTTTTCTCTCTGCTGCTTCTTTTCCTCCACCACCCAGTGCTTCCACACTTCAATCTTTTCAAAAACAACTCCCAGAGGCTCAAACAACAGCGACCTGAGCCCTAAAGCAGCCCTGGAACCAGGCTTAGCCTTCCCAGAGTTTTCCAAGCTCTTTCCTGCATGTGGCTGCATTTTTCCTTAATGCCCTTTCCTATCCTGGCTGCTGAGATGCTTCTGACCTGAAAAAAACCCACAGGGGTGATTGGGTGGCAAATATTCAGCCAAGCCAAGTGAACCTGGAGCTGGAAAAAATACCCATGGCCTGCATTGGAAAAAATATCCATGGCCTGCATTGGAAAAATATCCATGGCCTGCATTGTCTGTCAGAGCCCTCCCCAGGATGTCCCCAGCCCTGCTGCTCACCCGTGGTGCCAAGTTCCTCTCCAGCACAGCAGGAATGGCCCCCTCCAGCACCTCTTTGCCACCATACTGAAATGGAATGGGAAGGGGGGAATAACCCTTGGAGACATGAAGAGAACTCCAAAGGGATGATTCACCCCCTGGCAGGTCTCTGCCCCACAGCCTCACCGTCCCAACGCTGGTCTGGCCCAGGAACCGCAGCTTGTAGAGCAGCCTGGGGAGCAAAGGGCTCGGGGGCATCAGAGGGAGGACCCCCCACATCCCCCCTGCTGCTCTTTGCAGGGGAAGATGCTCCCAGCCCCCTGCTCCCCTCCAGGCCATGGGGGCAGCCTTGGCCCCACAGCCTGGTGCAGAGCTCAGGGACGCTGTGGGCACAGCCCTTGGCACAGACCCACCTGCCCCCCTGCAGCTGCCGGGGCTGCCCCTGGCCCCTGGGGCTGTGCCGGGGGCTGTGCTGCAGCTGGAACTGCGGCTCCTTCTCCTTCAGGGCCTCCAGGTAGGGCAGCAGAGGCTCAAAGACGCTCCCGTCGTGCCAGCGCCACCGCAGCAGGCGCAGGGCCAGCGGTTCTCCCTTCAGCCTCTGCAGCGCAGCCCCAGCCTGCAGCGAGGAGGGAGCAGGGGCAGCAGAGGGGACAGCCCAGGCCTGTGTCCCCTCTGTCCCCTGTGTCCCCTCTGTCCCCACCCACCTGCCCGGGAGAGGCGGATCTCAGGCAGTAGCCGTTGATCTCATCCAGGATGTCACCGGCCAGCGCCACCTCGTCCAGCTCTGCCTGGCTCTCGGGGAGCACCTCGGTGACAAAGACTCGGCCATCCACGTACCTGGGGGTGCAGCCGAGCCCCAGCTCAGCCCCAGGGACCCTGCCCGGCTCCCCTTTTGTGCCATCACCCATACACTGAATGCAGGGAAAAGCCACCCCACGGACAGCAGATACTGGCAAGGCTGAGCTGATGGGGAGAAAAGCACACAAGACAGCCCCAATGCTCTAAGCTGGATATTTATTTCCCTTTTTGGGGCATTTTCAGGGCTGTGCTGACCAGATCCCTCTGCTGAGGGGAGAGGAGGATCAAGAGTTCCTACCTGAGCACCATCCCCAGTGCTCGGCACGGGGCTGTCTCATAAATACTGCACACCTGAAAGAGAGTGATGCTGACAGTGGCAATGACCAAGGGACATCCAAGGGACCCCATGCTCTGGATAATTTCTGGCACTGATGCCAACCCGGGGCTTTGGGAGCCCAGGGAGAGGCAAATCCCAGCTCCCCAGGCTGAGCTGGAACCATCAGTGTCTGCTTGTCTCTGTCCTCTCTCAGGATCCGGCTGTGCCCACACCCTGAAGGGACAAAGCTGCTCCATGGGTGGGATGGCAAAGCAACAGCAAGGCCTTAACTCACTGAAGAGCCCTCCTGGCTCACCCCACGTGTCCCCACGCAGCCGGGGGACGCAGCTGTCCGTCCCCAGAGGCGCTGCTGTGCGCAGAGCACTCAGTGTCACATCGCATTAGCCGGGCTGAGCCGGCACTGCCTGCCAGAAATGCCCCAAAGCCGGCGGCATCCCGGGCTCTGCAGCACCACCACGGCTCAGTGCACGCCTTGGCCGGTCCCAGAGCTGCCTCGAGCTCTTTGGGGATTCTTTTAGGTTTAAAAGGTGGTGGAGGGATGCTCTGCATTGTTAAAAGACATGAGGGCGTCCCCGCTGTTCTCAGTAACACACTGATGTTTCACTGAGCAAACCAACTGATGCAAAATCTGTGTCAGCCCAGGGAAATGGGGATTTTTTTGGCAATCAGGGAGGGGAGCACGGGAAAACATCACTTATATCAGAGATTCAGGCCTGGGTGCTTCCCTTGCTTGGTTTTACTCCCGGGAATGCTGGGATCTGCTCCTGGTGATGCTGCAGGTACCCAGCAGGATCCAACCTCGATAGCAGAGGCAGCTCTGCTCATCCTGGTGAGCCTGAGCCAATTCACCCCGGGGTGTGTGGCAATCCCTCCCCACCAAACTGCTCCTTATCTTCCTCCTTTGACTTTTCAGGGAGGGCCAGGTGGCGGAAGGACGGCTCCCCATGGGCTCTCACCGGCAGCAGCCAGCTCTCGTCCAAGAAGCTGCAATTCTGCAAACAAAGGAGTGTCAGGGAAGGGGCCAGGGCCCCACGCTGGCAGCCCTGTGCTGGTCACCACCCCACTGATTCACCACTGCACCTGCAGGTCCAGGGAGAAATCTATCTCTGTCAGCACCAGCAGCAGCGAGAGGAACGGCTCTGCAGAGGGATGGGGATGGAGAGAGGCAGTGTCACTGCTGGGTTCTGGCAGCCACAGCCCACAGGGGCACGGCAGAGGACAGAATGGAGCCATTTGCAGTGTAACTAATGAGTCCTGGGAGTGAGGCCTTGAAAGCATCCCAGCACCACGCACCCAAGTGCTGCTGGAGGCTCATCCCAGGCTCCTGCTGCTGGCACAGGGGCAGCTTGGCACCTTTTATCCCAAAATTCAGATAAAGATTTGCAGCAAATGCCACTGACTGTTTCTCCCCTTAGAAGCACAGCAAAGCTGCCCAGGCTCTCTCCTGCACAAGCCTTGCAATCACACTGCCAGGTCTGCAATCTGCTCATGCACCAGCAGCACGGGTGATTTATAAACCATTGATGTACAGGTTTAACATGGGGTTATTTATCATAATCAAAAGATTAAAGGCTTCCACCCTGGCCTGGCCCCCCAAAGAGTCTGGCTGTGGATGGATGGAGTGCTGCAGCCTGTCAAGGCAATGCAGCCATTTAAACCCCTCTGACACCCTCAGCCCAGGCCCATCCAACACAGTCTCTCCTCAAAGCCAGACTGGGTCTGCTTAAGCCAGAATCCTTGGTATAAATGAATAACATGGAAGACACTTCAGAAGAAATTTTCCTATCCCATGCCACTAAAGCCAACCTTAGATGGATTCAAATAATGTTTAAATATTTACACTTTGTTTGGTTTTTTTTTTTTTTTTCCCCATCACCACAGCAATGTATTTAGATTCCAGCGCTAAGTTTGGATTAGAAAAATCACGGTGGACTCTTCCCCCTCCGCTGCAGCAGCAGCACAGTGCCATAACACAGGCTGCATCCTGCCTCGGCTGAGCCACCATCTTACCCCGGAGATCTTCCCTGCCGAGGATGGAGCTCCCTGGGTCATAGAACTGAAAGCCAGTGAAAAGCACAGGTTACTCCTCCATTTCCCAGCCCACCTCCCGCGGGCAGCATTCCCCCCGGTGCGCACCTGCAGGAGCCGGGGGCTCTGTGCCAGCTGCCCCACGGCCGCTGCCAGCGCCTTCCCGTGCAGGGCCCAGCGCAGCCAGCAGCGCCCGCGGCCCTGCGCCGTCCGCGCCCGCTCGCAGCCCGCGGCCCTGCGGATGCTCAGGGACAGAGGCTCCGGCCTGTTTGGGGACAGTAAAAGCGGCTTTGGCATCACACCGGAGCGTCCTCCCTGCTCCTGGGCTCTTTGGGATGAGCGTGTGGCTCACGGGGACAGACCCCAGCACAGCTCGGATTTTCACCCAGCCTAGCTCGGGGCGCTCACCGGCCGCTGGTGCCCGCGGGGAGCTGCTCCAGCCAGTGCCAGTAATCCCGCCGGCGGAATCCCCAGGCCGCTTCTGCGGGAGAAAGGGAGTGCGAGACGCCTCGCCGCGGGCCCGGGGAAGCTGCCCCCGCCCGCCCGGGCACCGAGGGTCACTCACGTCGGAGCCCCTTGCGCAGGATGCTCTCCAGCAGCTGGCAGAGGGACACGAGGTGCGGCGAGGTGTCCGTGCAGGGGCCCCCGGCCTCCCGCAGCCGCAGCACCGCTCCTGTGGGGCGGAGAGACAGCGGCGGTGCCGTGGGCGCCCAGCCGGGGAAAGCGGACGGGATATGGGGGGACAGCCCTGAACGGCCCCGCGAGGGGATCCTATACCCCAGTACAGCACGGCCCGACCCCCCCGGGGTAAACTTCCCCAAAGGCACGGCCGGGCGGCGGGGCTGGCCCGGGGAGCCCCAGCGCGGCCCCGCCGTCGGTCCGGTCAGACCGGTACCGAGCGCGGCCAGGAGAGCTCGCACAGGGGCCGGGGGCCCACGCTCACCTTTAAGGGCGCTGAGCAGCGGCTCCTTCCTGGCCATGGGCTCGTCGTGCCCCAGGGCCGGGTGATCCCGCGACGGCGGCTGGATGGGAACCAGGAACCAGGATCCAGGAACCGGGAACGGGGAACCGGGAATGGGGAACGGGGAACGGGCCCCGCCCCAGGAGCAGAGCGGAGCAGCCCGGCCCCACGGGCGTGGGGAACCTCACACACACACACAGGTGTACGTGCACTTGAACGGAAAACACAGACGCTGCTGTACATCGGTGTAACACAGTGACACAAGCACCTATTGATCTGTACAGATACACAAATTCCATACATTGCACAGCAGAACCCGCATATATGAGACACATGTGCAAAACAAACACGTATTCATTAATCTCTACGTGTATTAGCACAGGCTTTGGGATATGGATATATGCGCTATAAATCTTCGGTGCCGGCCCCGCCGCAGGGACACTCGGGGTGTGGGGGCGAGGGCTCGCCCTGTCCGTAGGGATGCGCACGGACAGCGATTCCCAGCACCGTGAGAACAGGCGGTGCGGGGGCACTCGGGGTAGGTGCGGGACTCCTGGGGCGGCGCGGGGCTCCTGGGGCTGTTCGCGGCACTCGGGGGCGCTCGAGGCGGTGCGGAGCGCTCGGGGGCGGTTCGGGCGCTCGGGGCGGTTCGGGCTGGTTCGGGGACTCGAGGCGGTTCGGGGAGCTCGGGGGCGGTGCGGGACTCCTGGGGGCGGTTCGGGGCGGTGCGGGACCCATCGGGGGCGGTGCAGCTCGGCCATGGCGGAGTCCGGTGCGTCCGCGCTGCTGGCGGCCGCTCGCCGGGTGCATGAAGAGGCTTTCGGGGGTCCGGCGCTGCTGGCGGTGTGGGCCCCCGGCCGGGTGAACCTCATCGGGGAGCACACCGACTACAACGACGGCTTCGTGCTGCCCATGGTAAGGGCCGTGCTCTGCCGCCCGGCCCCGGGCTCTCGCCGTGTCACCCTTCCGGGTCCGCCTGGCAGCTCACGGGGGTTCTCGGCCACCGCCTTCCCACCCCCGCCCCGGGATGTCCCCTCCAGGAGAGCCCACCCAGGACCCCGAGGGATCCTTCGGGATCCCCTGCCCAGAGCGCGCGGTTCGGAGCCGGACCTGCTGCAGCCCCCCCTGCAGACCAACTCCTCGCTGCTTCACGGGGATGAGATTCTATTCCCAACACCTCTCCGAGAGGCTGGAGCCTTTTTTCTGCAGCCCCGACAAAGAACTTCCCGTTCCCAGAGAGCGATGTTTTGGTGGCAGAGATGGTTCAGCACAGCAGGAGCTTCCTGCTCCTTCCGAGCCGCTTTGGCTCAGCGGCGAAGTCCCCACTCAGCCCTAAATCAAATATACAGATAATTAATTACTGTGAGGCCGAGGAGCGTGGGAGCAGGTCAGCTGAATTCCCTGACAGACAAGGAAATGTCCCGAAGCCTCTCCCATTCTTGGCGTGGTTACCTCTCCCCCGGAGCCCAACAAGCAGCACCGAGCTGGGGGTCAGGCACAACATTCAGTGGGAGGACTGATCCTGTGGGTCAGTAAATAGGCAGGAATTTTAATTCTGTGCCAAGCCAGAGTGTGCAGTGGGGCGCTGGGGGGCTAAAGAGAACACTTGGGTGCTCCAGCTGTGGGCTGAAGCAGCCACTGCTGTCACCTGTCCCCCGTGGGGATGCTCCAAGGGGTGCTGCAGGGTCTGAGCCCACCTTCCCCACACCAGGCCCTGCACCTGGGGACGGTGCTGGTGGGAGCCCCCACGCAGGACGAGACCATCTCCATCATCACCACCTCGGCAGAGGCAGACGAGCCCCACAAGGTGCAGTTCCCGGCTCCCACCGCCAGCAGCCCCCTGAGCCCGGGGCAGCCCCAATGGGCCAACTACGTCAAGGGCGTCATCCAGCACTACCGGGGTAAGGCCGGGCTGAGGGCTGGGTCAGAGCCCCCTTGCAGGGAGCTGCTGTTCACATCCAGCTTTGAGGCTCTTCTGGTGTCTGTGTAATCCTGCAGCTCTGCCAGGACCAGGCTTCAGCAAACTCAATCTCAGCTCCAAAGATTCCTGTGCTTGGGGGGCTGCAGGATCACACTCTGCTGTGGGTCACCCTGTGTTCTGAATGTTGCACAGAGGCTCCTTGTGCCATTGCCAGCGAGCTGTGGGGCGCACAGAGCCCTGCAGGGGCTCATGGCCCCCCTCCTCCCTTCTCTTCTGTTCCTGCAGGTGGTTCCATGCCAGGCTTCAGCGCTGTCGTGGCCAGTGATGTCCCCCTGGGCGGGGGCCTCTCCAGCTCGGCTTCTCTGGAGGTGGCCACCTACACCTTCCTGCAGCAGCTCTGCCCTGGTAAGGCAACAGCCTGTCCTGGGCCCTGCATCTGCTTCCAGGGGAGCTGGGGTGAGGGAGGTGCCCTTAGCTGGATCCCACAGCCCTTGGGAAAATGCTGCTGTGAACAGGTAACAACTCCTCAGCTGGCACTGCCCTGCCTGTGTGGCTCCTCTGGTCATCCAGCCTCACCTGCCCAGACCTCTAAAATCCACGGCCAGGGGCATGAGAGGAAGTTCCCTCAGGAGCATCCTCTCCCCACTCTAATGGCCCCAAAAATCAAGATACCTGAAATACCAGTGTCAGTTATCCAGCTGGATCTGAGGTCCAGGCTGGCGTAGAGGCCATGCAGGGGTGCAGGAGCCAGCACCTGCAGCTGTAAAACCTCATTCCTTGGAAAAACAACCTTTTACCTCCATGTTTGCTTCCCCTGCCCCCAGGCAAGGGACAAAGTTGCAGGAGCTGCTAACCTGTGTGTCTCTGCTGTGGCACAGACGATGGGGATTTGTCAGCCAAGGCGCTGGCATGCCAGAAGGCGGAGCACACGTTTGCCGGGATGCCCTGTGGGATCATGGACCAGTTCATCTCCGTGATGGGCCAGGAGGGCCACGCCCTGCTCATCGACTGCAGGTCAGGATCAGGGCTGTGCTTACTGTGCTGTGCTCGCCTCCTTGAGCAGCTGAGGCTGAGCTGGCCCTGTGGCCATGAACCGAGGGCAGGAGTGCAGGGAGAGGTTAACCCTTGAACCCAGCCCAGAACGTCCTCATGGACGTGGGGCAGCCTGCGCTTTTATTCCTCCTGGTCTTGATTCCTCCTGCTGCAACCTTTCTGCTCCTTGCCTGGGTTGTGTTTCCCACGGTCCTTAGGGTCTGTTATGGCACTAATATTTGGGAGGGAGTGCAGTGCTGGAGTGGAATCCCAAACCTGCTGGACTTTGCCTCTGTAGCTCAGGCCTGCCTGCCACGTGGCCTCACCTGACTCAGGTGTGTGCGAGCCGGGGCGGGCAGGGGGCGGGCACACGGCTGAGCTGTCCCTGCAGGTCCCTGGAGACCAAGCTGGTGCCACTGAAAGACCCCAGCCTGGCCGTGCTCATCACCAACTCCAACGTGCGGCACACGCTGACGGGCAGCGAGTACCCCACGCGCCGGCGGCAGTGCGAGGAGGCAGCGGCGGCCCTGGGCAAGGCCAGCCTCAGGGATGCCACCATGGCCGAGCTGGAAGGTGGGGACAGCCCTCCCCTCACCTCTGGTCACTCCCTGGGGCATCAGGAGTACTGGAATTAAATAGCAATATTGCTGGGTGGAACGTGCATGGGCTCGTCTGGGCCTTGCTGCTTGACCAGAGGCGGCAGCTGTGGTGGTTTCACCTCAGAGACGCCTCTGGCCAGCTGTGTGCTGCAGCTGGGTGCTTGGGACAAGTCCAGGCATGCAGGAGCTCAGGTTTACCTCTGGCAGAAAGGCTTTAGGCAAGGCGAAGAAAAAGGAGTCGGTTCTGATGGAGGGTTTGGATCCAGAGCTTTATTCTGGCCCGCAGCCTCTGAATGCAGCACCAGCTCCAACAGAACTCCCGTGGTTGCTGTTCCTTTAACCCCAGGGAGAGGGGCAGGGAAGGGGTAGGGAGCCACCAACCAGGTAAGGGGGGGGAAGTCTCAGGGGACCAGTGACACCTGGATGGCCCAATGTCCCCAGGGCTGAGAGGCAGCTTTTGAACTCTGCCAATCACATCCTATCTGTGGTTTTTTTATAAATTGGTAGCTGATTTTGGCTTTGTTTTTGGTCAGGTGGGATTTTGTACTTTGCCTTTTACATCTAACATGGGTTCAAAGCTTAGCACAGTACAAAAAGGACTGTATTATCATATTGTTAGTATTTTAGTCAGTGGTAATGTGAAGTTCTCTAAAGGTAAATTGAAACCGTTTATAAGATGGCTTTTTCTACACTTCCCACAAATCTCCCCTGAAGAAATACACAATATTCAATTTGATGCCCTTGCTGGAATGCCAAGATTGATGGACAGCTCTCAGCAAGGGCGCAAGGGAGGGGAAGGGAGAGGTTGTTGGCACACCTGGGGAAGGAACTGGGAGAGCTGAAACAGGCTATTACATCGCACCTCAACACAAGAGGTGCCCGGGGGCTGAGACCTGGGGCAGGCGGGTGGGCACACACCCTGTGATGGATGTGCTGCAGGCAGGGAAGCTTTGGCACAGGATGGATGCAGGATGCAGCATCCTGCAGGCTGTGAGGCTTTGCTGCAGGAACACCAATGTCACAAATGTCCCTGCAGAGGCCAGGAGCCGCCTGGGGGATGAGGTGTTCCGGCGGGCCAGGCACGTCATCGGCGAGATAGCGCGGACAGAGGAGGCAGCGCAGGCACTGCGGGACAAGGACTACACCACCTTCGGGAAGCTGATGGTGGAGAGCCACAACTCCCTCAGGTGAGGGTGCCCGAGGATGCTGACAGCCGGGCCAGGGTCTGCAGCACCCAGCAGCGCTGCTGTGGCAGTGGCTGCACGAGCTGGGGCTGTCAGTGGTTGTGCCCAGGGTGTGGGACAGGGCAGAGCACGGCTCTCCTCTCTCCAGGGATGACTATGAAGTGAGCTGCCCCGAGCTGGACCAGCTGGTGGCAGCAGCCCTGGAAGTGGATGGGGTTTATGGCAGCAGGATGACCGGGGGAGGCTTTGGAGGCTGCACGGTGACACTGCTGAAGGCTGAGGCTGCAGACAAAGCCAAGAAGCACATCCAGGTACGTGGCAGAAAAGTCCCAGGAGACTGAAAGATCCCAAGGGACCTCTCAGGGGCACAGCACAGGGACATTGTTGAACTGTCACTCCTGAGCCATTGGGGTTGCTGGAGCCCATCCATGGCCCTGAGCCTGTTGATGCCACTGAGCTCCTGCAGGCACTTCAGTACCGTGCCAGTCACAGAGCCCTGCTCCAGGACTTTGTTGCATTGAGAAAGGGAGTGAAAAAGTGCTGGGGGAGCTTCAGGATGGCCAAATCCATCCACAGAAAAGTGATCTGAGCTGAGCTTGGGTACTCCTGAGCTGAACACTGGCAGTTATAGCCTGGGAAAGAGCTCAGTGCCAGCACCAGTGTTTCCTAACTCAGCACCTTGGCATGCTCAGGTAGCTGGAAATTCCAGCAGAATGGGGGTGCCAGGATATGGGGCCTGTGGACAAGGCAGAACATCATTTTACTGCTCTGTGAGATCATGGTGCACTCTATAAATGGCTGGGGGAAGGGGAAAGAAGGGGCAGGGGTGGGAGAGAGGAAACATGACCAGGAGTTGCAGTTCAGTGAAGAGTGGAGGTAGAGTGAGTGTGGAACTGGCCAGCAGGGCCTTTTCCCCCAGCCTCAACTGCTCCTCTTGTTTTTCAGGAGAAATACAGTGGCAAAGCCACCTTCTACCTCAGCAAGCCCTCGGCAGGGGCAAAGGCTCTGTCCATGTAGAGGAGTGACCACCTCCCCTGGGAACCTTGGGCTGGCATTCCCTCCCTCCCCAAGGCTTTCCCAAGGGGATCAGTTTGTCCATCTGCCTCATTTACCTAATAAAAGTAAAGCATTTGCATAGTTGTTCTGTGCCTGTGTGGGCCAAAAGCACTTGGGAGTGTTCCTCAGAGGATACTGGTTTAACTCCAGTTTGCACTGGTGCAAGGAGCCATTAGCAGAGCTGCAGTCACAGGAGGGGATGGCAGTGCAGGAGCTGCAGGCACTGACACCTGGCAGAAGTTCCTGCTTGGGAATCTCCCTCTGGCCCCTGCCCTGCATCTGTTGCAGATGGAGGGAGAGATTTTTTTATTTTACTTAAAAAAAAAAATCAACAGTAAAGAGGCAGAATATAGAGAAAATATTTATTGAGTGCAAGAGGAAGCCATCTGATCAAAGACCTGCTCTGGATCCATCTTGGAAAGGCTGAAACAGCACCAATTCCAACAAGCAGATAAATTAAAAAAGACAGGCCTGGGTTAGTGCATGTGCATGGGGAAGGCCTGATCCCCTGGAGAGCAGCTGATGGGCCAGGCTCTGCTCTTGGAGAACAGGATCATCTTTGGTTAAAATGCTTGGGAAAGTCCCTGTTTAGGCAGTTCTCAGTGTCTGACCCTGGGGCACAAATCCCAAAGGGTCACAGAGTCCTTGAGCAGGAGGAGACAAAATCCCAACCCCAGGCACGAAGGGAGCAGGGAGGGAGGCAGCCTCATGCCCCTGGCGCTTGCTCAGCAGAAATGATGCTTCTTGAAGGCACAGTAAAACCTCAGGTTGGTGAAGCTGAGCCAAGTTCAAAACTGACCCAGCCCCACCTGCAGTCATGGAGATTCCTGTGGGCTTGATTCACCCACATCCATCTTTGGCTGAAAGGTGTTCAGCCCTTCCCCGAGTAAAATAAAAAGCCTGAAGAGGAGAAGGAGCTGTTGGTGGTGAGCTCTTCTTCAGAGTCCAAAAGAAAAAAGGAAATAGAAAAAGAAATAAAGAAAACCACCAAAAAAGCCAAGGTTCATTGTGAGATCAAAGCAGGCTGGTGATGCTGCCAGGGGCCCAGGCAGCTGCTGCCTTGGCTGGAAGCTCTAAGCCAGAGAGTGGCAGCTGCTGCTCCAGGCAGGCTCCTCACCTGCTCCCATGCAGCTGGAACACTGCAGGGAAAGCTGCACTGCTTGTTGTCCCTGGCAGAGGGCAGGGAGCCTCCAGGGATCCTGCCCAGCACTGGGACATCAAAGCCAGCAGGGTCTCAGCTCAGCCCAGCCCTGTGTGAGGGGAGCTGAAGCTGAGGCTGAAGAAAGGAGTCTCTGACTTGTTCAGGACAGTGGGAATGCCTGTTGTTCCAGGCCTGCTCTTCCTTTGTGTTTACTGATGGAGCACAGGTCCCTTTATGGATCTTGCTGCTGGGCAAAAAGCCTTTTAAAAGGTACCCAGCATCTTCTGCCCTGAAATCTCACTCTGTCCACATCAGCTGTGTGAGGAATCCCAGCACAGTTCCCATCCCTCACCTCTGGGGAGCTCCCAGCCCTTCTGTGCCCAAGTGCTCCAGCTGGGAGATGTTCTGCAGTGGGTGGATCTGGGCCCTTGCAGCCTCCTGCTGGAGCCTCTGGGGCTGAAGAGTCCAAGGCAGAGCCCACCAGCCTCATCACAGGGTTAAAGTGGCCTTTGGATCAAGCCCTTGGCTCATTTCTTCCTGTTATTCATGTTTCCCAGCAGCCACAGTTCGAGTGTAGCCTCCACATTCAGCATAGATCTCATCCACCTCCATTTTTTTTATAAAATAATAAAATACATTTATATATATTTATATATATACTATGAAAACTGTACAGTGTTGTATGCAAAAAAAAAAAGCATCTGAGGCCTTGAAGTAATGCAACACAAATGAAAGGTTAGTCTTTGCTCTTGTGGTACCAAATGTCAGCAGCAAAGGACAGACACAAATAGGTGCAATAAGAAAGCACAGGTTACCCCAAAACCCTACCTTGCAGCTCTCATAAAAACCCCCATACTGAACAAAACAACTCCAGTGGACAGGTGAGTCACCGGAGAGCCTGGAGCAAAAATGGAAATGGTGACCCTCTACAAATCATGGTTTTGACACCTGAGATCCTCTCAAAACCGTGGACCTGACAATAAAATCATTCCATTCCATTTACCTGGGGAGGGTGAAGCCATGGAGACACCCCAATTTCTGCCCTGGAAGATGAGCTTGCACACCCAGCTGTGCCAGAGCTCTGAGTGTTCTGGCCTCCAGAGGAGAAGTGCTTGGAGTCCCTCAGAGGGTCTGTGCCCACAGGAGGAGCTGCCCAGGCACCCCCTGGGTGAAGCCCCTTTGGGTTGTTCCATAAATCCTGGCACTGATCCCAGAAGTGCTGCTGGTGCTGGGCCTGCCCTGGCTCAGGCCTCGTAGAACTGCCTCTCCAGCTGCTGGCTCAGGGTCCCGCTGGCCAGCACCGTGTGGCTCACAAACTCCTGGGTCACGGTGCTGCTGGAGCTCTCCACGTGCTGCGTGGTCACCAGCATCCCGTCTGCAAGGGAAGGCACCACGGGTGGGGTCACAGGGAACAGGGTCTGCTCTGCCCCACAACTCCAGGCACGAATTTTCCATCACAGGAAATGATATTTAGGGACCTCTCCCCACCAAGTTGTCACAGACATATTTTATGAAAAATCCTTTCATTAGGATATTTACTCCTGAGAAGCTGAGAGGCCTCAGAAACGAAATGTAAACAATTATTATCTGCTGCTGTGGAATGCAACAGGTGCATCTGTGATTGGTCTCATGTGGTTGTTTTTAATTAATGGCCAATCACAGTCAGCTGGCTCAGACTCTGGTCAGTCACAAGATTTTATAATCATTCCTTTCTATTCCTTGCTAGCCTTCTGAAGAAATCCTTTCTTCTATTCTTTTAGTATAGTTTTAATATATACTTTTCTTTTAACATAATATATATAATAAAATAATAAATCAGCTTTAAACACGGAGTCAAGATTCTCATCTCTTCCCTCATCCTGGGACCTCTGCAAACACAACTACACCAAGGGACCCAGTGCTTTGCTATGTCAGCCAAGGGTTTGGATCTCCTGACAGCTCCCAAACTCTCCATGTTTCAGCATGAACCCATGAGCTCAAGCGGGATAACATGGGACAACCACATTGATGTGAATAAAGATGTTTGTCCCACTGCTCTGTTTCTGTCTGCTCTGAAGAGATTGAACTTTGCAGGAAGAGCTCTGATTTGGTCCCTAGTGATAGTGCTGGAGGACTCTCAAATACAGCATTCCCTCCAGGACTGGGCAGCACATGTGGAAATGGCTGCAGCTCTCCCTGGGGCAAAGCAGGGACACAGGGGAGGAAAAGAGCTGACCCTCTTCAATCCCACCTGATAAAAGCAGCCTCAGACCTTTGGAAAGAAGAAATACCCTTTGTTTTCTGAGGGTTGAAAAGTAGCAATGAGCCCCTACCTGTGAAGTGGGGATCCAGAGAGGAATGGCTGATGCTGGTTTTGGTGGTGTAGTCAGTGGGGAATTTGTAAACTTCTCTCATGTACTGCTGTCCTCCAAACTGGGAGAAAGCACCTGGGGAGAAGGAAAAGGGACAAGTCTATCAAGAAATAACAAAAGGCTTCCAACTCCTCAGCACTGCCCAGTGAGCACCAGCCAGCTCAGGAATCTTCCCTTGCTGATATCAGAGCCAGGGTCAGGAGGAACTGGGAGGACTGGGAAGGTCTCACACTGGGCAATAAGAAGCTGCCTCCAGCTATTTGTACAAACAGGCAGAAGTTTCACCACAAGTTAAACACGGGCAGGTGCTCCCTCATTTGATGCACCAGGACTGGGTCAGTGCTCACCAGGCACAGCACTGCCCTCATGGAAAACTGTCTCCATGCCTTTCATGGAGCATGGAGTCACCACCAGAGCTGGAAAGTGACTGCAGGAGTTGTGCTCCCTGCTCTGAGAGGTTTCTCTTTGCACTCCACAAAGACAAGGGCACTGTACCTCTGTCCTGAGATTCGATGGTGATGAGGCCTTCTCTCTCAGGCCCGAAACCTTGGGTGGTGTTGGCTTGCACTTTGAACTTGTATGGGACATTCTCACTCAGGTGGGGCACAGTCAGGGTGGTTTCCAGGTTGTCTCCTTCGACATAGATTGTCCTGGGCTCCCCTGATCCAGAGACACGGAGTGGTGAAGACAGACCAGAGCAATGATCCCTCCAAACACACAACTCCTCAACTCTGCTGCCTCGGCTGTCCCTGAGCCTTACAACCCACAGGCTGCAGGCCTGCACCCACTTCTACTGAGGGTTAAAACAACTCCATTTCACTGCAGTGGGGAGCCTCAACACCCTCCATGGGGTTTTGCCTGAGGTCCTTCCTCTTCCCACCACATTTGTTAGCCCAGACCATGCAATGGCATGAAGTGGCAGGAGCCACCATCTCCCAGGCCTGGAATCAGCCTCGTGCCCCCACTTTGTCTGCAAACAGCTCTTTTACTGGTCCCAGCCAAAATGCAGCAGATTGCTGCCTTAGCTGGAGGTGTCTGGTGCTCAGCACAAGGGGGCTGTGGTGACACTGTACCTCCTCCATGCAGCATCTCACAGGTGATCCTGTAGCCCAGGATGGGCCCGTTTGGCTCGCGGGGCCTCTCCCAGCTGAGGTGCAGAGAATCCGGGCTGAGGGCAGTGAAAACCAGGGGTCCAGGGGCACAGGGGGTGCTCAGGGTGAAGGGGGTACCTGCACAGGAGACACGTCAGAATCACAGCAAAGGCAGCCTGGGAGGGATCTGCACAGAGCATTTATGGAATGAGCTGCAAGGGCTCAGCTTCCTGGACAATGAGTGTGAAGTGAGAGTGTGGGGAAGAAGGACCTGTTCCAAACTGAGATGAAGGAAAGGAGAGGTGAGGATGTGTCAAGACCAAGGGCATCCCTCTGGCTGTCCTGAGCAGCCAAGACTCCTGCCAGGGGGCTCAGAGACCCTGGCACAGAGCCCAAAATGCCCCTGTGGTTTTGATTAAGACCCGTGGAGCAAGTTACCAGCCTTAGATGAAGATCTGCAAGCCATGACAAATTAGGTAGAATGATAGTGAATTTATCACAAGGTGAAAAAGTAGATTTTGGGGTTTTTAGAATGGGGATTCAGGGGGAAAGATGGAGGAAACTGGGCATGTCCAGCCTTTCTCCTTCTTCTTCTTGGCCTCCATCTTCTGCTGTGACGTTGGCACTTACAGATTGGTTTAGAGTAGAAGCTCACTGTCTAACATAGGTGATAGGTATTGGGAAGTAATTGTAAACATTGTACACATAGTTTTTAGTATAAAGACATAACACTGCCCTGGGGGCAGGCAGAGGGCCTGGAACTGTCCTGCTGGATGGACCTCAGCAGGGCAGAAGAAAGAATTTTATAGATAAGAAACAATAAACAACCTTGAGATTGAGAAATGAAGAGCCCTGACTCCTTCTTCAAGTGCCAGGCTGGGAAAAGAGACTTTCAAACTCTTCTCAGGGTCACTGTGTCCAGCTAAAGGTCCCGACAAGGATGTGTCAAGAGGAGATAAAACATCCAGGCCAGCACTGCAGAGAGCAGCACAGCCACCAGTGCCACCCTCCTGTCCCAGCAGCTCACCTGGCACGGGGCTGAGCGGGCTCTGTGGGTCCACCTGGGACTCGATGGTGATGACTCCCTCCCTCTCGGGGCCCCAGCCCTCCTCGCTCTGCGCCTTCACCTTGAAGATGTAGGAGTGGTTGGGCAGCAGGTCCTCCACCACCACCGAGTTCTGGCTGGGGTTGGGGATGCTGATCCTGTGCACGTCTCCTGGGACACGCAGGGAAGAGATGTCAACACCATGTCAGAGACACAGAACTGCAGCTTTCACCTAAACTCTGTCTCAAACAAACTGCCTGCAAAAGCCATCCAGGGTCCCTCCCCAACCATCTCCATCACACCTTGCCACCAACAATGGGTAGTGCAGGATGAGATGTGTCTCCAAAAAAGGCTTGGGACAAACAATAGCTTCTTGAAAGCTCAAGGAGTTTCAGACAAAATAATTCTATTTTCACTAATACTGTCCTGAGATTCATATAAAAATAAGATATTTTCATTTCAATCCTTCTTCCAAGTCCCACGTGTTGAAAAAAAATTCATGTGAGGTGTCTGTGCTGATGGAGAGAATCAGTCAAAAGGTGTTTTTTTTTTTGGAGTAGAGATGATTTTACAAGCAACTCCAGGACTTGCTCTCCCCTCTAGCAGAAACAGGGAACAAAAGCTGTGAGGTAGCTGCAACATTTCCTCACAAAAACAGGCAGCTAGACAAGGACCCTGAATCCCAGAATGGTAGAATGGATGGAAGGCACCTCTGGAGATCACCTGGTGCCATCCCCCTGCCTCAGAGCAGGGTCATGCAGAGGCAGAAGCCCCAGAGCAGCCTCCCCAGCACCCAGCAGTCCCAGCCAGCCCAGTGGGTGCCACTGACCTCCGCTGAGGAGCTGGTACTGCACGCTGTAGCCCTGCACCTCCTTGTCGCAGCGCGGCTCCTGCCAGCTCACCTTGAGCGACGTGGGGCCCAGGGCAGAGAACACCAGGCGGGTGGGGGTGTCAGGGATGCCCAGGGGCTTCCTGGAGTCTGAGGCACAAAGGGAACATCAGGCTGGAGGTTTTGGGGATGGGGACTAAGGGGGCTGGGGGAGAGGAGGGGGTGGCACAGGCAGACATGGGATGGTCCTGATGGTTCAGGGAGGATATGGTGAGATGTCATCTCTGCAAGCTGACCTGTCATGAGGGGAACTGGCTGGCTCGGCACAGCCACAGGGATGTCCCACAGCCTCAGGGTGCCAAGCTTGGGTGGGACAAGCTAATGTAAGCAATGTGCCCCTGTGGCAGAGAGCCCTGAGAAGGGGCCTGGTGCTGGCTGTGACCTTCCTCACCCCTAAGCACCCCATCCAGAAGCTTTATAGACTTCATCAGGTGTAGGTCAATTAAGACTGGCCCTAATCTACAGCTAGATCAGCCCTCCAGACCCTGTTTATGAGGCCTGGGACCACATCTGGGTGCTCCTCAGCTCATCCCACTGGGACACAAAGCTCACAGAGAGCTCAGCAGCCTCTCAGGACTGAAGGCCCTCCCTGACAAGGAGCTTGCAGAGGGACATCTCATAAGGAGCACATGTTCTCCCCAAGAGCTCTCCAAAGGCCTGTGGAGTAAGACTGAGAACAAGAAGCTCGTTAGGAATGAAGAGAATGGGGACAATGGGGTGATCAGAGCACGATGGCAGCGGTGGTGGTGAATGGTAATCAGTCCAGGCGGGCTGAAACCTGCAATTCACCTGCAAATGGAAAGGTGATGTGATGGAGGTGCAGGCTGGGTCAGAAGGAAGATCAGCACAGCACACAGCAAGCCACGGAGAGGAGGTTTAGGTGAGCAGTGGATGGCAGCAGCTCATGGACGGACGGTGGCTGGGCTGTTATGGGATGTGTGGCTGGGAGAAAACACTGCACAAGCTGTACCTATGAACTTGCACATCCCTGTGGACCCATCAGTCATGATTATAGAGTCCCGACAGCCAATGCTGGGGTAGTAACCCTTCACCTTTGCCCTGCTCCTGAAACCCACGTCCCGGGGCCGGAGTGTCCTCCCAGCATCTTCACGGATGGGAGGGAGGAGTGTCCCTGGGTAATCTACAGAAGTGGTGCAAGAAGAAAGAGAAAAACACCATTGGAGATTTCAGAGCAGGTTCAGCCCAGGCTCCTGCACAGGTGACTTTTTAAGGCTCAGGTCTGAAGTATCTTTAAGCCACCTTCTGTCAGCACCAGCTGATTGACACATGTGGAGGTGAAAGGCAACCACACTGCTGAACAGAGTGAGGAGAAGAGATGTGTGCTGTCCCTGGAGTGCCTCATGGTGTGAGGATAAGGATGGAGCTCCCTTCCCTGAGCACCCAGCCTGTGAGGGCTGGGACCCCTTTCCAAACTGGTCTGGAAGCAGAGAGGCCTTAGCAAAGCACCAGGACACCGTGGTGGGGACATGACCTTCTGGACTTGTGGGTCACAGGCCACCCTAGCTGTGAGCACAGTCCTCACCCCACGAGGACCTTAGGGTGCAGGTCCAAAGACAATCACGGGGATGGAAGGGAAGGGCAGGTCCCACCCTTGTGGTACTCACCGTGCCCCATCAGCATTGTGGAGTAGTCTCTGGTCAGCGAGGAGCTGCCCATCACCCTGTGCTCCTGGTGCACGTGGGAGCTCAGCTGGTGGTAGCTGGTGTTGGCTGTTCTGGTCAGGGTGCCACTGGCACTGCCGGGGAAGGAGAAGTCCACCCGGCCATTCATCAAGTGCTCTGTGGAGGAGGGCATACTGTGAGGAATGTGGACAAAGCTGCTGCTCCACTTTCCATGGGGAGGAAGCAGGAGGCATCATGGTGCCCCCCTTGGCTGAATCCCAGGTTCAGCCACTCTGGAAGGTGATTCTGGAATGCTACATCTAGAACAGGACACAACACCCAACACGAGACGCAGAACAAAGATAAACAAAGACTTCCCCCAGACACACCCATGGTGCCCAAGGTAACTCCAGACCTCGGCCCTGCTGGGGCACTGCCTTGTGGTTCTCGCCACATTGTCTCCCATCTCCCTTAGACGCAAACACTGGTTTATAATTTCAGATTTTAGAAGAAGGTGGAAGAAGGAAAGTGGCCCTTTATGGAGGACGTTTCTCCAGATCTCATTCTGGATCCCATCTCAGCTGGATCTGAAAAGCAAACTCCACTCTGTTGTTCTGGGCCTTGACAAACAAATCCCCATCCCCTCCCAGCAGGCCAGGAGAGATCAGCCCCCTGCGAGAGAGTGATTTCTGTTTAACAGTCCAGCAGACCTGCCCAGCTCAGGGCACTCAATTACTGTGAAGAGCTGCCCTTGGAGGTGGCACTTAGCAGGTATCATCTGAGTTTGCTCCTGCCTCGAAGGTCCAGCCTTGGGTAGAAGCAACTTGCTAGCAGGCTCCCAAGTCCGTGCCGAGATGGGGGTTACCTTGCCACCCGTGTGAGCAGACACACCAGGACAAGGTTTTGGAGCAGGTCACACCAACACGAGGGTGGGCACACAGGGGGAGGCAGGGGGCACAGAGCCCCTCCCCGGGCTCCTCAGCTCAAAGCAGGACGAGACAGGACACTCAGTGCCGTAGGAGCCGTCCTTCACCTGCTTGGGGCCGGGGCGTGGCGCTCCTCCTCGCAGTGCCAGCAGCCACAGCGCTGTCCTCCTCGGGGAGGAGCCCCTCGGTGTCTGAGGAGAGGCGGCTGCTGCCAGACAGGCGGGGAATGGTTTCGGGTGGCAGCCTCCAGGTGATGCGGCGGAGGTCCAGGTCTTCCCCCAGCAACGGCACAAATTTCCACCTGGAGCCTTTTGGGACAAGGCAAGCACTGGTGTAGGCACGGGCTGCAGGGGTCAGGGTGGGCCACCCACCAGCTCCGTGCTGCTTGCTGGGGACAGGAGGGGACAAGCAGCAGTGGGGACGATGCCTGTTCACAGCCCGTGTTCCAGGTGTGAGCTGAGGAGCTCAGGTGCTGCAGCCATCAGTAGGTGGAGAGTGCTGGGAGGCGACATGCAGGGGGCTCCTCAACCCCCAGGCTGCTTTCCAGCCCTGTGTCCCTCAGGACAGAAGGTGGCAGGCAAAGTCCCACTGTACTCCTGTCCCTGCATGAAGAGTCTGCAATTGTCCTCTGCTCAGGAGAGGTTTCCTCACTCCTTGATGTGCACTCAGGGTGGTCAGATTCCTGATGTTCCCATCACCTTGAAAAGGCCAGGGACTCACTCTTGGGTCCCAGGCCCTGGAGAACCCTCCAGAGAAGATCCTACAGACACACCTCATTATTTCACCTATGGCTCATGTCCCAGCACAAGACCAGGGAGTCAGCCTCATTCAGAAAGTGAAGGGATGGAGGAAGAGGGGCCAGTGCCTTCCCAGCACTGCTGCATTCCCTCCTGTTGGCTTGGCCTAGACCCTGAGCATCCAGGGGACTCAGAAGTCGTGGTGCTTTGCTGGTGCTTTTTTGCTGATGTCTCACGGTCCAGCCAAATGGCAACACAAAGGGAAGATGAGCGGGGGGGGGGGGGGGGGAGCCATGAGAAACTCCTCTCCCACCCCACACTGAGATTTCTCTTTGCCCCATGGCTACAACAAGGAGGCACTGGCCTTATTTACACTGTGACCAGCCAAGTGCTCCCATGGATGCAGCTACTGAGCTTTGCAAATGCTGATTTCCACCATCTCCACAACTTGGATCTCCTGAGAAATGGAAAGGAGCAGTGAAGCTCATTGCTGAAAGCTGCTGTTAAGGAAAATGAATGTTAGAAATGACCTTTTCAAGCTCAGAGACACGAACCTGAATCATCAGAGACACTGGGCCTCTTGCTGCCGGCTGGAGAGCGGAGCACGTCTGCGCTGTACATCAGGTAGCTGTCATAGTCCTCACCTCCCTCTGCATCAATGATGGGGACATCAGGGATGATGGGGACTGCAGGAGAGGTGGAAAGGGCCATTAGACAAGCAGCAAAACACCAGACAAACAGTAAAAAGCCTTACAATGCTCAGGCTAGCCCTCAGCATTCCCAGGATGGCTGGAGCAGCAGAGCAAACAGGAGGTGGGGAAGCAGTTGGGTGTTGCAGACATCTTTTACAAAAAAATCCTTTCCTTAGGATTTTGCCTCTTGAGAAGCTGGGAGGCCTCAGGAACAAAATGTAAACATTTATTATCTGTTGCTGTGGAATGCAACAGGTAGATCTTTGATTAGTCCATGTTAGTTGTTCCTAATGGCCAATCACAGCCCAACTGGCTTGGACAGAGTCTGAGACAAAGCCTTTGTTATCATTCTTTCCTATTCTATTCTTAGCTAGCCTTCTGATAAAATCCTTTCTTCTATTCTTTTAGTATAGTTTTAATGTAATATATATCATAAAATAATAAATCAAGCCTTCTGAAACATGGAGTCAAATCCTCATCTCTTCCCTCAACCTGAGGCCCCTGTGAACATGGTCACAGTTGGGGTGATGGGGAGCTCTCCCCAGCACTGCTGCTGCCCCCGTGGCCCCTGCCCAGGCTGGCACTCACTGGACATGGGTCTCTTGGGCTGCGTGGCGAGGTTGATGGTGGCTTCTCTCTGGGGCCCCCAGCCCGCGCCGTTCCTGGCCTTCACCATGTAGCGGTAGGGCTGCGACTCGCGCAGGTTCTCGATCAGCACCACACGCTTCTTGGGCTCTTCCACCAGCACCTTCTTCAGGGGCCCAATGGGCACTGCAAGGCACCAGCATGTCACCCACCAGGCACAGAGGAGCCCACAAAACCCCACATTTTGGTGTCAGGATACAGCCTGGCTCTGGGAGAAAGTGCAGCAGCTCTTTGGGCTGCTCACAACAAGCAGCATCGCCTCAGGGTAATGCCCAAACCCAAGGCTGAAGTCAACCTACAGGAGAAGTCTTCTGTTGCTGGTGTGTCACAAATAACTCTTTCCTGGCACCCCACCCCTTCATC
This sequence comes from Zonotrichia albicollis, assembly GCF_047830755.1. Lineage (NCBI taxonomy): Eukaryota > Metazoa > Chordata > Aves > Passeriformes > Passerellidae > Zonotrichia > Zonotrichia albicollis. The sequence continues at coordinate 4,357,592 of NC_133837.1, read as the reverse complement.
TACACCTTTGAACTAAGTTTATGAGATGAAAAACAACATAAAACACTATGTAAGTGAATGGGAACAGAGATTTTTGGCATTTGCAGAGTTAAATCCTGACTGGTGGTTTTTCTGCACTCTTTCCATCAAGAAGGGACCCATCCAAATCCCAGTTCTCAAAAGAAGCATGCTTGGATCTGCTCTGGCTGTGCTGCTGCTGTTTGGGACCAGCCCAGCCTGCAGGAAGCATCCTCCAGCACCTCAGCCTAGCTGGACTGTCCCATCCATAAACGAGCTCTTACCATTGTCCTCATTGACCAGGCCATAGCTGACTTCATAGGCTGTGATCACCCCGTTGGTCTCTGCGGGCTCGCCCCAGCTCAGCTGGGTCACGGTGGAAGACACGACGTTGAAAGCCAAGCGCCCGGGCTCGCTGGGAACTGGGGAGGCAAAACCAAAGGGTGCCCCTGAGTCAGGAACCCAGAGTTCCCCAGGTCACAGCTGGGCTGCGGTGGGAGACACTCAGGGCTTGGCCCTGAGAGCACCAGAAGCTCAGGGCTGGAGCCCTGCCCTTGGTGCTGGGTGCATGTCAGGACCCAGGACATCCCTCTGGCTGTCCAGGATGGCCAGGACCCCTGCCAGGGGGCTCAGAGACCCTGGAACAGAGCCCAAAACACCTGTGGGTTTGATTAAGACCCATGGAGCAAATTACCAGCCTTAGATGAAGATCTGCAAGCCATGACAAATTAGGTAGAATAATAGTGAAGTTATCACAAGGTGGAAAAGTAGATTTTGGGGTTTTTGGTATGGGGGTTCAGGAGGCAAGATGGAGGGAACTGGGTCTATCCAGTCTTTCTCCTTCTTCTTCTTGGCCTCCATCTTCTGCTGTGATGTTGGCACTTACAGATTGATTTGGAGTAGAAGCTCACTGTCTAACATAGGTGATAGGTATTGGGAAGTAATTGTAAACATTGTACACATAGTTTTTAGTATAAAGACATAACACTGCCCTGGGGGCAGGTGGAGGGCCTGGACCTGTCCTGCTGGACAGACCTCAGCAGGGCAGAAGAAAATATTTTCTAGATAAGATGCAATTAACAACCTTGAGACTGAGAAATGAAGAGCCCTGACTCATTCTTCAAGAGCTCAGGCTGGGAAAAGAGACTTTCAAACTTTTCTTGGGGTCGCTCTGATAAGCTAGAGATCCTGACAGGTGCAGAGGGACAAGCCTGCTCCCAGGTGCAGGGCAGGAAGGTGAGGGGTCACTCACCCTGCCCCTGGTGCAGAGGGAAAAGCCTGCTCCCACATTCAGGGCAGGAAGGTGAGGGTCACTCACTCACCCTCCTCCAGCGTGCGGCAGCGGATGATGTCCGAGTAAGTCCCTTCTCCCACGGCGTTGTAGGCACAGACTTGCATCTCATAGTCGGAGAAGGGGTAAAGGTTGGTGAGCTCTGCTGATGGGGTTTTGACATCAATGAGATGGGCTTCTGACTCAGGGTCTCCCTGCATCCAGTATTTCACCTGGCAAAGCAAGTGCAAGCCATGATTCCTTCAGAACCTCACATGATGGGTGAGAAATTCCTTGTGTCCTGCTAAACCAGCTTTGGGAATGGTGGTGTGCCATTCCTCTGAAATGGGAGGCCAGGACAGTCCGGGCACTTCATGATAAGTGATGGAACTGGAGAGGAACCCACCAGGAATCTTTCTTGCATATCTCTCATCCACCAGCAATGGTCCCTCAAGGATGGAGGGGACCAGGAGGGGTGAACTTGCTCCCTCCTTTGGGTGCGCACTTGGACCCCTTTGGTACAAATGTCTGTGTGAAACACCTGCAGGAGGGGACCCACACTCTTCCCTGGGATCCATTCTCCCCTTACCTTGTAGCCCAGGGGTTTTCCTGGTGGAGGAAACCAGTTGAAGCTGATTTCCCTGGAGCTGAGGGCACGGGCATCGGGATTCAGCGGTGCACCCAGGCGGCCTTTGGGGGACTGGGGGACCTGGGCCAGGCCTGTCATCGGGGGGACGCCATCCACCAGCTCTGCAGACAAGAAAGTTCATGTCAGTGCCAGTCCTACCCCTTGGGTGAAAAAGAAGGAAGCGTGTCTCTCTCAGCACTGCCCTGCCATGCTGTGATAAATACATTATTTATGTTATTGACCCACTTGATGACAGTTTTTCTTGTCCAGCCACAGGAACCACCACACACCATTCGTGGCAAATCCTGCCTCTCCCTTATGACTTTTATTCAATTTCCCAAGGAGAAGGAATTAAGAGTCCATTCTATTTCCTTTACCGAGGGAAACGATCCATCCTCTCCCCACCCACTGACTATTCCCACTCGTGCCTCTAGAGGGGGACCCAAATCTACCAGCTGGAGCAGGAGGGGCCTCGCTGCGGCTTTTTGGGCGAGGATGGAACTCTGTGCACCGCACCGGGGCGGGCTGGCCTGGGGAGGAGATCCCACAGCCCCCGCAGCCACTGCCCGGCTGCAGCCCCTACCTGGGTCAGCGATGGTCACCGTGGTCTGGGGGTAGCGGCCGATCTTGGCGCCGTACTTGGGGTGCAGGAGGTCGACAGCAAATTGCTTGAGCTGGCAGTTGTTGAGGAGGGTGTCTATCTCTGTCAGCTCCAGCAAGGGCACCTGCACCTCCTTTCGGGTCTCCCCAGGCTGGAAGACCAGCTCACCCTCCGTGAAGAGGTAGTCCTGGAGGAGAAGGAAGAGGTGTGTTCAGGGTGAGGCTGGATGGGGCTCTGAGCAGCCTGGCCTTGTGGAAGGTGTCCCTGCCCATGGCAGGGGTTGGAATGAGATGGTCTAAGGTCCCTTCCAACCAAACTGTTCCATGATTACAGCCTGCAGCATCCATGAGGAGATTCCCAAAGGGCATCCCCTCATCCCCAGTCAATCCTCATTTGCCTCCCAGTGCCCACAGCTCCAGGGGCAGCTGGTACCCTCTGCCTCAGGCACAGACACCTCTCAGGTCCTCCCTCCCCGAGGGAGCAAGGCATGGAGAAGAAAGTTTACCCTTGTGCTGACCTCAAGCCTTGGGTCCCCCCTGTCCAGCCATGTGCTGGTAACTCCTGTTCTGCACCCCAGGGCTGGCCTTTTGCCAGCCCTCCACTCCCTGCCAAGGCCAGGAGCTCCACCCTTACCCTGCCGTTCTTGGCGGTGAGATCCCGGGTCCTGTAGGTGACCTGGGATTTCCCGTTGTCGATGATCTCCCTGAGGACAGGGATCTTGGCCAGCTTGTCAAAGCGGCTGTGGGAATAGGCTGGCTGCAGGAACGTGATGAGGCTGCTGGCTGGAGAGGGCAGAGAGAAGGAATGTGTAGAGCAAACACACAAAGAATCACATCTCAAACAGGTGTCCTCCCTGAACAGAGTTCCAGTCACCCACAGGTGTGAACTGTGCATGAAATAACATTGGAGACTTCCCCACTTCCCATTTGTGCTCCCTGCTCTTAACAGCCATGTGGGAAGCAGAGGGAAAGTGCTGGGGACATCAGCACAATAACATCAAAAATGTTCTGCTTCACACCAGCACTCAGTGAACTGGAGCAGCAGAGGAATGTGGTCATCCCTAATCTGTCATGGAAATGGCATCTAAACTGGTGATGGTCAAATGTTTGTGTCAGCAGGGAAGATGACCCTCCTTCAGATGCATTAAAGGATGCTCCAGTTTAGACCCAGGTGACTTCAGGAAGGAGTCACCAAGCAAGTCTGTGACCTGGGGGTGCTCAGATAATGCAGACAGTGCTTTACAGACCACATCAGTTGGGACACAGGACACAAACAGCTCACACAGGACACTCAGACCCCTCACAGAGGACACACAGACACCTCTCACACCACACACAGACACCTCACAGCCCCTCACCTTGCTCCTTGATGATGGTGATGTTGACAACCCTGCGCCCAATCTTTGCGATGCCGTTGGGGACCTCGATGGCCTCCACCTGCAGCTGCTTCTCATCATCATCATCATCCCTGATGAAGAGGGGCACACGGACATCCACCAGCTCCACGCCCTCTTGGAACTCCACCATTCCCTGAGCATCTGGGGGAAAAGACAAGGGTGAGAGGTAGGAAATAGCCCCTGTACCCAGCCAGGGGCCAGCACCTGGCTCTGCTCCCTACCTTGGTCTGAGGTCACAGTGTAATAACCCGGTGCAACCTTCAGGTCATTGAAGGCCTCGTGGGAAACGTGTTTTTCCACAGCTTTGATGATGTCTGCCTTGGCTGAGTAAGGGGCAGTGAGCACGGTGTCCACAATGGTGTGATCCTGCCTGGGAGCGGGGAGGGAAGGGCAGGTGAGAGCTGGGACCAGGCAAACTCACCTCACACTGGCTGGGGGCCAGTGAGTGTGTGGGGCACTCAGTCACCCCACACGTGTCTGTGCAAAGAGGGAGAAGCTGCACCAGAGAGCTGCAAATTCCTCTTACCTTTTCCCAGAATTAGGCTGTAACCTGGGGGAATGAAAAAACCAAACCCAAATCAGAGTGACTAACACCTTTGGAGAGACAAAGTGCTGTGTGAATCACAGCCCTGTGCAGGCCTGAGCTGCAGCACTGCCCTGCGGGTGCCAACCCATCCCACAGAGCCCCACACATGTTCCCTCCTGCCCAGCTGCTCTCTCCTGCCCTGGGTTTCCCAACACACCAAGGAACATACCCACAGGGGAGACCACATCTGGATCAGACTGTGGGGAGGAGATGCCACTCCCTGCTCAGCACTGGCATCCCCAAATTCCTCCCAGCCTGCACCAGGCACTCCTAAGCTTGCACCAGGCTGAAACTTTGGAAGCCAGGGGGAATTCTCCCATTGAGCACTGTGCAACCAGGACTTGTCCTGCTGCTCCAGAGCCAAACTCAGCTGAGATCTCCTCCACAGCTGGGTGGGCTCTGCTCTGAAGCCCTGGGTGGGTGAAGCACCACACCAGGCTTGTCTCACACACCACGCTCCCTCCCAGCATCACGGATTTCACACCCCAGCTCTCTGGTCCACCCCATCATCAGCAGTGCCCTGGGGGAACCCTGTCCTGCAGGAGCCTCTCCCCCTCTGACTCACCTGAACTTGGTCTGCTGGACCTTGTGGCAGCCAGGAATGTGCTTGAAAACCTCGTTCAGCTGCAAGGAGCAAGAGGGACAAGATTCACAGCGTATCCCTCACTGAGCAGGATGTGCTCAGTGAGCAGATGCTGCTGCCACCACACACAGGAGCGCTCTGACCACCCCAGGCCCTCCTCCCTCACCCTGCCACACCAGGTTTCATCCCAGGACATGGCAAGAGGCTGCAAATTGAAGCCAATCAGGACCTTCAGATCTCATGCCCCAAAGCAAACCCAGAATCTCACGAGATGCTTTGCCAATTCTTACAATCATGACCTTAATAATTGTGCATTCTCACAAAGAACTGCTCCCTCCTTTGCACAGCTGAGGGTTCCCAGGGAAGGGGCCCTGCCCAGCCCTCTGTGTCGCTGTCCCCAAGGCCACCCCAAGCCCCCCTGTGCCCCGGCTCTTACGTTCTCCTCCACTTCCTTGCGCAGCTGCTCGAACTCCCGCGTGTCCTCTTTCATCAGGTTCTGCGTGAAGAGCCGGGCCAGCCTCAGGGACAGCCCGTAGGGAACTGCAAAGAGAAATCCCCAAATCCATCTCCGTCCTGCTCGGTCAGAGACACGCCCCAGGCAGAGGCTGGAGGCTGGGGACACTCACCGAGCTCCTTGGGGCTGGCGGCAGCAGGGGAGGCGATGCCCTGCCTGTGGACGTTGTTGTGGATCCTCCAGCGCACCGTGTCCCGGCCCTTGAGGGAGCCGCTGCGCACCAGGGGCGTGTCCAGGTGCTCGGAGGACATGAGGCTGTGCCGCAGCATGTAGTGATCCTCCTTGAAGCCAACCGTGCGACCTGCAGGGCCAGGGGCGAGTCAGAGCCCGGGCACACCGGGGCACCCACGGGTTCTGTGCTGGGGATGCTGAGGGTCCCACCACGCCCAGGGTTTGGGGTGCCAGCAGGGATGAGGATGGAGGGGTCTCCCCATCCCTGAGCACCCCTTTCTCCTCCACAGATCCTGTGCTGGGGGATGCTGAGGGTTCCACCATGCCCAGGGGTTGGGGTATCAGCAGGGGATGAGGATGGAGGGGTGTCCCCATCCCTGAGCACCCCTTTCTCCTCTAATGGTTCTGCGCTGGGGATGCTCTGAGGGTTCCACCATGCCCAGGGAGTTGGAGGGTCAGCAGGGGATGAGGATGGAGGGGTCTCCCCATGTTCTCCCCATCCTGAGCACCCCTTTCTCCTCTAATGGTTCTATGCTGGGGGATGCTGAGGGTTCCATCACACCCAGGGGTTGGGGTGCCAGCAGGGATGAGGATGGAGGGGTCTCCCCATGTTCTCCCCATCCTGAGCACCCCTTTCTCCTCCATTCCTAGATGATCTCTGCCAAGGATAGAGGAGAAAGGCGTGCTCAGGGTGGGGAGAACACATCTCACCCCCTGAGCATTACAGGTCAGGAAGAGCCAGCAGTGGGACATCCCAGGTGATGGGTTTTAGCTTTTATAGAAATGGGGTAACTGGGAGGTGTTTGAAAAGATTTTATTCTATTATCAGTCTCGATGAAGGATGAGACATAAGAGATGTAAAACTCAACGCCATTCTATCAGAAGCTAATTTCTTAGTTATAATACATTATTAATATTTTTCAACCTATTAACTTTTACTATACAATGTTGCTACTACTCCTAACACCAATCACTTCTATTTTTACCCCATATAATCTTGCTACACTGTATCTTTCACAGTTCTAATTTTTAAAAATATTTAATGGCTGTTTTTATAAAGCCATATTTTGAAACTTATTTCTAGTTCAATCTCTCAACAATGTCATCTCTATTCCGTAGCCTTCCTAAATCAACACACCTTATCTCGGTATTTGCATACAGATATATTTTGAAACTCCTTTGCAAATCCATTTCTCACACCAGGATGTGGGGCAGGGAAGAAGCTCCAGGACTCCTTGGCTCAGGCTCTCTGCTAGGAGCCTTCTCCCTGATCCACCCCTCCAGCCCAGAGGGGAGGGATGCTCACCCCAGCACACCCCAAACCCAGGACACAGTGCACAACAGTGTCACAGACATCTTTTATGGAAAATCCTTTCCTTAGAATTTTTCCTCCTGAGAAGCTGGGAGGCCTCAGGAACAAAATGTAAACAATGATTATCTGCTGCTGTGGAATGCAACAGGTAGATCTTTGATTAGCCCATGTTAGTTGTTTTTAATTAATGGCCAATCACAGTCAGCTGGCTTGGACTCTGTCCGAGCCACAAGCCTTTGTTATCATTCCTTCTTATTCTATTCTTAGCTAGACTTCTGATGAAATCCTTTCTTCTATTCTTTTAGTATAGTTTTAATATAATATATATCATAAAATAATAAATCAAGCCTTCTGAAACACAGAGTCAGATCCTCCTCTGTTCCCTTAATCTGAGACCCCTGTGAACACTGTCCCACCCCAGAGCCTCCCCCAGGACCCAGGGCTGGTACCTCGTGCACAGCAGGGAAGCAGGGCCAGGCAAGCCTAGAAAACAAACAGCCAGAGACACAATTGTTAGTGTTCAGAAACACATAATCATGAAAATTATTGTATGTGGGTTCTTTTATTGAAGAGCTCTGGGTGTCAGGGGTACCAACCCAAATCTGACTCTGATATGGGTTCGGGATGAACATGTTTTTATATTCTATGGTTATATAACTTTCATGTTAATTATAAAACTTACATTGTTCTATTGTATACATAGATTTCAGCCAAGCATGGGCTCCTCGTGGACCCCCCCTCAAACTTCTAACAGTGTTTCTCATGATTCTTCTTATGATTATACAATAATTATACTTAATTACTAAACAATCATCATATCTAACAGTTATATCATTTATCATTCTGCTTCTGCAGGTGCAATTTCACATGATCTGGCAAAACACAAAGCCTAACATTTTCAGAGTCTATCTTTAACATTTTTCCAGGGCCCCACTATCACAATCACTTTGTGGTCAAGGACAAAACCCCCCCAAGTCTCCATCAGGGAGGATCCACACCAGCAGGGATGTGTGGGCAGTGGGTGGAGAGGGCTCTCAAGCTGATTTTAGCTAGATGGGGGGGAAATCTGACTAAAATTTCACCAGCAGCTCATGCTGGCAACAGCAGAGGGTTGGATACCAAAGGGACATCCCCTGTGAACCTGGCCATGCTTGAGGCTGGGTGAATTCTGGAAATTTGTCATGGTTTTGGCCATATCTGGTTCTCCCCCCAGGGTTGGGAAAGCCAGCTGAGACACTCACCTTGCAGCAGGCACAGAACTTCCAGCAGAGCAGGAGCAGCAGCCCCAGGAGCAGGATGAGGAAGATGAGCAGAGGGATGAGCCAGAGGAAGCTCCCAGGGGGACACTCTGCAAGTGACAGCAGCAATGTCACCTGCAGGCCTCCGCCCCGTGTGGGGTGTGCAGGGAGGGGAAAGGCTGGAGAACATCCCTCTGAGGGATGCAGCAGCCCAGGCCACCTTGGCAATGCCTCACAAGGAGAAATGCTGCTCAGGGAGGGTATCACACCCCTGTCACACCCAGCCATGCCAAAGGGCTGCAGCACCTTGCAGCAGTCCCTGCCCATGGCAGGCTCTGATCTGTAAAGGTCTCCCTGAGGGCGCCACGTTCCACCCCTGGCAGTTCATGGGACAGGCAGTGTCACCCACCCGTGTCACCCAGCAAGGCAGCAGGGAGACGCTGCCCAGGGGCACAGCAAAGGGACAAAGCAGGGTCTGGGGGCACTGTGGAAGTGGTCACTGTGATCCAGACCCCAGGCTGGACATGCCCTGCTGGACATCCCCAGGCTGGACAGCCCCTGCTCCTCCCAGGGCCCTGCTCACCTTTATTCTTCTGCACACGGACAGTGGTGTTGGGGAGGACACTGGGGTCTCCCTCCAGCGTGTAGTGGTAGGTGCAGTCATCATCCTCATCCTGGAAGGAGCAGTGCTCACCAGCCTCCTCTGTGGGGACAGGGGACATGGGTGTGAGGTCACCAGGGCCAGGAAAGCCTCGGGGAGCAGCCCTGCATGCACACCCACACGGAGCAGGGCACACAGGACACACCACACGTGGCTGTGCCCAGCTGTGCCTCTCACGGTACCTTTCTCCAGCTCCTCCACCATCTGGATCTGCAGGTGGCAGGAGCTGCAGTTCCCTTTCAGGTTGCCGGTCCCCCAGGTCTGGCAGCGCACGCAGTCCCGGATGCTCTCACACACGGCCTGGAAGCCCTGGGCACAGGGGGTGGCATGGTCAGGGACACCCCCAGGAGCAGGGAGGATACAGCCTCTGAAGGGCAGAGCTGGAGAGGCAGCTCCTCATCCCAGAGTCAGGGCAAGGTCCAGGCCACAAAGAGAAGTCACTGAGAACAAGCAGCTCATGAAGGATTTACAAGCCCAGTCGGCTCCAAAATCTCTTACACCAACAGCCTGCATTTGGGCAGCAATTGGATCTTCTCCAAGGATTTCAGTGGCCTTTCCAAAACCTGACCAAGCCAGCTTTCTCCATCCTACTGTGGGATTAGCCCATGTTTGTCAGTGGGGAAACTAAACATGTTCAAGGCCAGGTTGGGTGGGGCCCTGAGCAACCTGATCTATAGGAAGGTGTCCCTGCCTATGGCAGGAGAGTGGGAATGAGATAAACTCGAAGGTCCCTTCCAATCCAAACCAGTCTGTGACTCTGTGACATGAGGTGTTTCCCAGTCTTGAGGCAAATCAGAGCAAGCCACAAGCTGAGCCTCAAACCAGGATGCAGACAAACACAGATAGAATCTCAACAGCTGCTGCTGGCGAACAGCAGGGCAAAGAAAGCCTGTGGCTGCAAAGCAGCTCCCATGCCAGGCTTTTCTGGCCACGGGACTGGTGAGACAAACCCTTGCTCGAGATTTTGTTCCTGGCTGAGATGCGCCTTCATCTCTGCTTTGCCTTTCTTCCCTGGAGGCTCTGCATGGGAGTAAACGATGAAGGCAGAGGGACTCACCAGGGAGTAGCTGATTTCACAGGTGGAGCTGGTGTACAGCGAAGCCATGTCACAGATGCACCTGCCACACTCACACCTGCCGTGGTTATTGCAGATGCCCTGCGAGGGAAGAGGCGACAGCCTGAGAGGGGCACTGGGGGTCGGGAGGGCCCCTCAGAGCCCCAGGGATCCCAGCGCCGGGGCAGCTCTGCCGGGAGGAGGGCAGGACCGGACCTACCCCCCGGCTGTCGATGCAGGTGTCGTTGCTGGTGGGGCACTCACAGCCCGGGCCCTCCCAGCCGCTCTCGCACACGCAGGCGCCCCTGGAGCAGCGGCCACGATCTGCGGGGAGAGGGGGATTGCCGGGGCTCCAGGGCTGGGCCGTTCCCCCTGCCCTGCCCCGGGCTGGCCCCTTCCCTTGGGGCTACAAAGGAGCTGCACAGCCTCCTCCCTGCGCTTCTGCAAGCGCAGAGTCCCTGCAGCCCATCATTGCGATATTTTCTGAAAAATCCCTTCGCCAGGATTTCTTCTCCTGTGAAGATGAGAAGTTTCAGCTTCTCCCCGTTCTGCTGTTTCGGAATGTGATCTGGACATTGTTTACCCAGTATGTGAATTGATTTAAATTAATGACCAATCATGGTCCAGCTGTGTCGAGGCTCTAAGGAATCACGAGTTTTTGTTACTCATTCTTGTTAAGCCTTCTGATATGTCCTTGTTTACCCAGTATGTGAATTGTTTTAAATTAATGACCAATCATGGTCCAGCAGTGTCGAGGCTCTGAGGAGTCACAAATAATTGTTATTATTTATTATTGTTAAACCTTCTGATGCATCCTTTCTCCTTCTTTAGTATAGTTCTAGTATCACATTCTTTAATATATATATTAAATATATATTAATATATATTTATTAAATATATAAATATATATTAATTTATTTTTATATATTTATATCTATAATATCTTTATATATTTATATATATATTTATATATATAAAAATATAGTATTCTTTAAAATAATAAATCAGCTTTCTGAGAACACGGAGACAGATTCCTCATCTCTCACCTCATCCTGTCATCCTCGGGACCCTCACAAACACCACACTGGTCACTCAACCCCCCCGTACCAGGACACCCTGTCTGTGCCCCCAGGCCCAGCGCATCCATCCATCCATCCATCCCTCCCTCCCTCCCTCCCTCCGGGGGTCTCTCACCGTTGCAGAGGAAGCCGGAGGTGCGCGGGCACTGCAGGACGTCGAACTCGCAGAAGGCGCCGTCGAAGCGCGGGCTCTGTCCCTCGGAGTAGCACTGGCACTTGCCGCACAGGCACTCGCCCCTGCCCGAGCACGGCTCCGCGTCCCCGGGCCGGACGCAGCCCTCGTTGTTGGGCGAGGACGCCGGGGAGCAGTCGCAGGTGTCGCCTCGCCTGGGGACAGAGGTGGCGCTGAGAGAGGCCGGAGCAGAGCGCGGCACAGCAGGTCCGGGGCAGGGTGCCCGTGGCACAAAGTGTGTCACCGCGGGTCCCCGCACACCGCAGGGTCCCTGGCAGGGGGTGGCTCTGGACACGGCCCTTACCAGCCCGGGTGGCAGATGCACTGTCCGCACACGAAGTTCCCGTGGAAGCTGCACTTGGGCGAGTCCAACTCTTGTTGCTGGAAGTGAAGAGAGAAGAGGCGTTGCTGAATGGGCCCAGCTGTCCTCAAGACCATTTCAGGAATCAGAAGGGCAGATGCAACGGCAAAGTTTTGCCCTGAAGACTAAGCAGTACCATAGGACATCACACCGAGGTGGGAACAGGCAGTGATGGAGATCTTGGCCAGGCTGAGCATCACTGAGGGGTTGAGCAGGACCCGCATGCATCAGCCAGCACATTCCCACCCCGGGCTGGCAGGAGGAGCCCCCCTCAGTGCGTGACCCCACCTGTTCACAGGGACACACGTCGCAGACCACGGCAGTGGACACGGTCAGGCTGTCGCTCAGGGACGTGGGCTTCACGTGGATGACTCCGTGCCGGTCCCTCTCGGGGAGGCTGCACACGTGCTGCCCGCCAACGTACTCCAGAGCCTTCACGTGCATCTGGAACTTGCTCTGAAGGAAGGGACACACTGCAGGGATGAGCCAGCTCTGCTGGACACGGAGAGCTCACTCCCTCACAGGTGCCTTCCCTCCGCTGCCCTCCGAGGACTTACCACTTTTCCACGGGTGATGTGGAAGGAGCCAGATTCTGTCTTTTCAAATTCTGGGGAGGTGAACTCTGTCTTCAGGGCTCTGGGGGTGAAGTCAGCCCGGATGTCCATCTTGGAGCGGATGCGCTGGGTGTCAGAGCAAAAACACAACGTGGATTTTCAGCAGTACCTGTGACCACCCCGTGCCCTGCTCCAGAGGGGCCACATCTGCCCTCTGCCTGCTCCCCTGCCTTCCCTGCGAGCCAGGGGGAAGCTCCAGAGAGCAGTGGTACCTCAAAGGCTGTGCGGAGCAACTCCACGATGTTGGAAGAGTCTTCCTGGAGCACCCCGATCTCAGAGATGGGGAAATACTTGTGCAGCTTCTGCAGAGAGACAGGAGCTCCCTGAGCCAAGGCCTTGAGAACCCTCCACTATCACCGGAGAAGGCTTTGCTTTGAGACCTCCAAATGTCCCCTCCAACCTAAATTACTCTCCAGCTCTGTGCCTCCACTGCTTTACAAGAAATAGAAACCAACACAGGGAGACGTCTAGGAACCTGGATTACTGCACCCAGTAATGCACCCTGAGACCTCCCACAACCTAGAGCAGCCCCCCAACACAGTGTGCCACCCTCCCAAACACCGAGGGGTTGGTTTGGCACTTGGGGACAAGCGATGGGAGAACACTTTGTCCTCAGAGCTGAGCTGAGGCAGAGGTCCTGGAGAAAAGGCAATCCCTTGTGTCCAGAGGTCCTGGAGGAAAGGCAATCCCTCGTGCCATCGCTGCCGTGCCCTCCTCACCTCGTAGTAGCTGTAGGAGTGGTTGGTGACGGCGAAGATGGGGATGATGTTGTGCTGGCCCAGGAGGCGCACGAGGGTGGGCACTGAGGGGTAGTCCTGCTTGGTGTCGTACACGTAGGTGCCGTGGCTGTCCAGGTGGCACTGCTCGTCGTTCCTCGCCAGGATCCCTGCCAGGACGTTGGTACCATCAGCTTCATAGTGAAAGGCAGACTCGGTGGAGAACACGAGCAGGTGAGTGCTGTCCTTTCTCCAGCCAATCTTATCCTGCAGCCAGGGAGGGGGAGAAGGAACCTTTATCTCTGTGCTTCCCAAACCCCTGCATGGCACTTGCAGCCCTGGGCAAGCCAGCACTGACAGGAGCTGGAATACCCAAGGGACAAAGCACTGCCTGCACCTGGCAGCAAACACAACCAGTACCGTGTCCCCAGGAATCCCAGCAGCCACCCACACCCCAAATCACGGGGTGTCTCCCACCCAGCAGCTCGGTGCCAGGCACATCTGTGTACAGGGGGCAAGCCCACGCCTCCCTGGACGTGTCTGGAGCTGTGCTCATCCCTCAGCCAAGCAGCCAAGCCCAAGTGGGCTCTCCTCCAGGGAGCAGAGTTTCATCACCGCAGGCATGGAGGGGACAGAGCAAAGAGCACACACAGGGTTCCCAGCAAGCAGCCCCTTGCTGGGCATCAAACACCAGGACACACATTCTAAGGCTTAGGGAAAATTGGGGATGCAAAAGAGCTTGGCACTGGGAGCGTGTGGCTGGGAGGGCAAGAACCAGCTGCAGCTGAGCCAGGGCTCCCTGGCTGCCCTGTCAGGGGCCTGGTGCACGGCCCTTCTGCTCATCAGTGGGCATCAGGAAGAGCCACTCTGTTGTAGTGTGTTTTTATACTTTGTAATATTTTGAAGTAGTTTTGTTTTGTATCCCTGTATTTTTCCCAAATGGTTTATCCCAGATCACACCCCCCTTCCTTTACCTGTGTAATCCCTCTCTCTGGCTGAGATCATCCCCAAACCCCCACCCTGGCTCTCTGTCAATCATTCAGCATCTCATCCCTCCATCTAGAAGCTTCGGTCCAGATTGCCAGTGATCAGCCAGAGGCCAGGGGTCAGCCCCCAAGCCTTGCCCCATACACTGTCCGAAATGTCTATCCCCCAGTACCCATCCCTTAGGGTCACTTATTGGTCAGTAAAATGTTCTCTACTTTGGGTTTCCACCTCCCTTTAAATGTAACCTTGGCACATCTCCCTGTGACAGTGGGAGGCCCCTGTCACAAACATCTTTTATGAAAAATCCTTTCCTTAGGATTTTTCTCCTGAGAAGCTGAGAAGCCTCAGGAACAAAATGTAAACCATGATTATCTGCTGCTGTGGAATGCAACAGGTGCATCTGTGATTGGTCTCATGTGGTTGTTTGTAATTAATGGCCAATCACAGCCCAGCTGCCTCGGGCTCTCTGTCCGAGCCACAGACCTTTGTTATCATTCCTTTCTATTCTTAGCTTAGCCAGCCTTCTGATGAAACCTTTTCTTCTGTTCTTTTAGCATAGTTTTAATGTAATATATATCATAAAATAACAAAACAAACCTTCTGAAACATGGAGTCAACATTTTAATCTCTTCCGTCATCCAAGAACCCCTGTGAACACGGTCACAGCCCCCCAAGGTGCAGGAGCTCCCCAGAGCCCCTGAATAAAACCTTGGATTAAGCCCTGCTAAGAGCTGGCCCTTTATCTTCTACCAATGTCTCTGGTGTCTCTTGTGCTGCAAAGATGACCAGCCCAGGAGCCCTCAGCATCCTCAGGGCATGGGGCACAGAACCCTCAGGGCACAGAGAGTGTCTCCCTGCTATTGGCCATGTCAGGGCTGCACCCCCGGTGTCTGCCAACTCGGGACTGGCTGAGTGTCGCAGACATCTTTTCATTAAAATCCTTCTTTAGGATTTTTCCTGCTGAAGATGAGAAGTTTCAGCAACAAAATGTAAACAATGGTTATCTGCTGCTGTGGAATGCAACAGGTGGACCCGTGATTGGTCTCCTGTGGATGTTTGGATTTACTGACCACTCACTGCAGAGCTGGCTCTTGCTCTCTGCCGAGACACAGAACTTTGTTATTCATTCTTTTCTATTCTTAGCATAGCTAGCCTTCTGAGAACTTTTTCTTCTATTTCTTTTTGTATGGTCATAATGTTATATCATAAAATAATAAATCAAGCCTTCTGATAATGGAATCAACATTCTCGCCTCTCTCTCATCCTGCAGACCCTTGTGACGGCGGTCACAGCCGAGGGCTCCTGAGAGGCTCCCAGAGGGACAGAGACAGCACTGGTTAAAAGCCCAGCCCTGGCCACGCTCACCTTGCACACAGCTGTCTGCAGGATGGCGTCGAAGCCGCCCTCGGGCGCGTCCAGGTTGCCCGAGATGCGCTCCTTGCGCAGCTCCTGGCTGAAGTGGTTGATGTTGCTGGTCAGGCGGATGACGTTCTTGAAGGAGAACGGCGAGTCGGCGTTGTGCCAGGGCTCACGCAATCTAGGACAGATGGAACCAGGGCTCCCGTGTGGGCCAGGAGCCTAGGGATGCCGGGGTGCAAGGAGAGGAAAGGTGGGGAGAGTCCCTCAAGGGAAGCCATGGAGCTGAGCAGCTCAGCCACCAGCACTGAGATGGAGAAGGGAGGAGGGCAGAGACAGAGGAGACAAGGTGAGTTGGTTGTGGCAGAACAGGGAAGGATGAAGGCAGAGATAGAGGACATAAGAAGAGCAGTCTGTTGTGGCAGAGCAGGGAAGGTGTGAAAGCAGAGGATGACACTGCTGTCATTGTCACAGTGCTACAGCAAGCCCTGAGGCATGGGGAGACCAGGGAGGACACCAGCAGTGAAGGCTGA
Organism: Zonotrichia albicollis; assembly: GCF_047830755.1. Lineage (NCBI taxonomy): Eukaryota > Metazoa > Chordata > Aves > Passeriformes > Passerellidae > Zonotrichia > Zonotrichia albicollis. The sequence continues at coordinate 4,341,763 of NC_133837.1, read as the reverse complement.
GAGATGGATGGAGGCTCTTCACTGCTCAGTGAAAGCCACAGAGAAACAGAAGGCACTTCCCACTCCCTCTACTCCCACCTCAGGGACCCATGGGCCTCACTCACTTTTCAGGTCTCATGTCTGTCTGAGGGGATGAGACTTTGTCCACAAACTTGCCAAATCCAATGGTGTAATTGGAAGTCAGGGCTTGCAGGAAGTCCGCTGGGAGGAGAGGAAAGGAAAGGGGACACACATAAATAAAGAGATGCCTGAGGGCTCCCTTCTCCAGGGAAAGAAGTCCTTTTGTGGGCATCTTCTCTGCTTGTGGGTTCTTAGGTAAGATTCCCAAACTGTCATCTTTTAGGATCTTTGGGCTTTTATAGGGCAGAAACCTAGACCCCCTTTGGAGCCCCAAAACTGGAGCTCCTGCAGTAGCACCCTGCAGGTTCAGGATGCCAGAGGCCCTGCACAGAGCAGCTCTGAGGGGCACCGGCTGGGCTGGAAGGGCAGAGCATGTGAGGATCCCTGCAGGACGAGAGAGACATCCCCACAGAGGGCTGCAGAGAGATAATGAGAAGCTCTAATTAAAACAGACCCCTCTCAGGCCATTGCCAGCTGCATCCCCCTCTCTGGTGCTGGCAGAGGACTCGCAGCCACAGGCAGGAACAAACTGCACAGAGCAGGCTCCCCTCTCCTCCCAGCTCTGCCCTCACCTAGGTTATGCCCCATGCTTTTCAGGTTGTCCAGATCATCAGACATGGAGTAGGAGAAGTCCATGAGGATGTAGAGATCCACAGGGCTCTCCTTGGGCTGGAAGACGTCCATGTAGAAGCTCATCTCCTCGCCAGCGCGCAGCCGCATGTACATGGCCTGGGGGGACACCTGGGTCCTCTGCAGGGACATGTTGATGCTGGAATTCTGTGAAGGACAGTGACATGGAGGGGATGGACTCCATTGTCGGAACTCAGCACATCCCTCCGGGTGTCCAGAGTTGCCGAGGACCCCACTGGGGGGCTCGGAGACCCTGGCAGGCAGCCCAGAACACCTGGGGATTTGATTATGACCTGTGAAGCAAATTACCAGCTTTGTATGAGGACCTAAAAGTCACAGAAGTTTAAATAGTATAATAATAAAATTATCACTGGGTGAAAATGTAGATTTTAGGATTTTTCGTATGGGGGTTTTGGGGACAAGATGGAGGAACTTGGGCGTGTCCAGCCTTTCTTCTTCTTCTTCTTGGTCTCCATCTTCTGTTGTGATATTGGCACATTGGGATTGGTTTAGAGTGGAAGCTCATTGTCTAACATAGGTGATAGGTATTGGAAAGTAATTGTAAATATGTTATACATAGTTTGTAGTATAAAAAGACAACACCACCCTGGGGCGGTCAGAGTGCCTGTGGCTGATCTCAGCTGGGCAGAAAGAAAATTTTATAGATAAGAATTAATAAACAATTTCAAGACCTAAAATTGAAGAGCTCTGACTCGTTCTTTGGACGCACGGGCCAAAACAGAGACCTTTCTCACAGCTTGGGGCAGCAATTAACAACCACAACCCGAGACTCCATCTCCAGCATGGTGCAACAAGGAGGAGACAAGGAGCAGGGAGATGTGTGGGAAGTACAAAAGCAGGGATGAGCACATCCCCTTCCTTCATGCACTGTCCAACAGCATCCCCCACAGCCACTCGTGTCCAGCCAGGCACCTCCTCCACAGGGATGTGAGCATTTTGCTTACATCTGCTTTGTGTGCCAGGGCACCCCAGCCTGGATCAGGGCCAGTAGCCCTCAGGTCCCCCAGCTGGCCAAGGCATTGCTTTTGAGTAGACCCTCCATAGATAGCGATCTGGGCTTTGTATTCTGCCTGCTGAGGAGCCTAGGGAAGGCTGAAGGAGCCCTGAGGAGAGGCTGAGGAGCCTAGGGAAGGCTGAAGGAGCCCTGAGGAGAGGCTGAGCACGGGCTGTGTCCCCAGCACGCACCTTCAGTGTCCTCATCTCCCCCTGGGTGTACACGATGCTGGCCTCGCCGCAGCCCGAGCGCAGCAGGTTCTCCCGCAGGTCACAGCGCGGCTCCTCGAAGCTCTGCCAGGGAGCAAGAGCAGCATCAGAGCCACAGAAACCACCAGACCCACTGGGAAAGGGGGAAATACACAGGGCAGGGGGCAGGGTCCTGTGCCTAGAGCATTGTGAGCCTTTGAGAGCAGGAGAGGGGCAGAGAGATGGGTTCTGAGAGAGATGTTCTCACACAGAACCACCAGCTGAAATGTGATCACCAGTGAGCCACTGGGTTGTGTGAGATAAAACTCTCCCTCCATCCCTTGCACACACAGTTTCTGGTGCATTGCCATTTTCTGATAAACCCCTGTATTGCTGCAATTCTGCCCTGGACTTCTGTTGCAGACATCTTTTATGAAAAATCCTTTCTTTAGGATTTTTCCTCCTGAGAAGCTGAGAGGCCTCAGGAACAAAATGTAAACAATGGTTATCTGCTGCTGTGGAATGCAACAGGTGCATCTGTGATTGGCCCATGTTGGATGTTTGTAATTAATGGCCAATCACTGGCTTGGACAGAGAGTCTGAGACAGCTGCCTTTGTTATCTTTCCTTCCTATTATTTTCTTAGCTAGCCTTCTGATGAAATCCTTTCTTCTATTCTTTTAGTACAGTTTTAATGTTATATATATATCACAAAATAATAAATCAAACCTTCTGAAACATGGAGTCAAATCCCCATCTCTTCCCTCAACCTGAGACCCCTGTGAACAGCATCACAGGCTCCCCTCCCTCCCCATATGGTGTTCCACCCCATAAGGAAATCCACATTGCAGCCTTTCCCATCCAGAAGGGAAGCTGCATCCAGCAGCTGCCCCTGCTCCTGTGTGCCTGTCCCAGTGAGGGTGGTGGGATCCCCCCTCTGCAGGGTGGCAGAGGAGCCCCAGGCTGCCCTGCAGGCTCTCACCTCGTCGGTGCAGAAGGAGCAGTCCTTGTCCACGCGGATGCACTCGGTGCAGCTCTTGGCCCGGGACAGCACACAGCGGTTGTCTGCCAGGAAAGATCAGGGCATCAGGGGTGGGGACAACAAAGGGAGCTGTGGGAGAAAGGCTGATCCCATGGAAAAATGGAGGTTTTGCCTGGTTTGTGGAAAGTGGCTGCAAAACAGCAGCGGGGTAGCATGGGAGGGTCCCCAAAATTGGGGAGATGGAAAACAGCAGGAAAAGCCCACAGCAGGTGCTCTCCACAGGAAGACTGGTGTTCCTGGGGGCAGGACAGGTACACAGAGTCCCCAAGGGAGGTGGCAGACAGGGCTAGCATGGCTCCACTCACTTTTGCTCCATTGGCAGACGCTGGTGGTGCAGAGCAGGGACAGGAGGAGCAGCCTGGCACACGCCCAGGGCAGCACATTCATCCTCTTCCTCCTGAAATAAAGGGATTGCTGCATTGCAGAGAGCCAAGAGGTGGAAATGGACCTGGATATGACCAGGGCAGCTCCCACAGAGCCCCTTCCCAGCCCTGCCAGGGTGGGACAGCCCTCACATCCCAGCTGGAAACAACTGCTGAGCTCTGCAGGGCAGGGCACAAAAACAAACCAAGGATGGCTTGTGCTCTGCTCAGGCAGAGCAAAAGGCTCAAAATCCCCAGCAATGCCACCCCTGTGCCTGGAGTTGGGGTGCACAGCTCGACATCAGGGGTTGGTGCAGCTGGAGCACACGAGGCTCCCGGACAGAGCCCAGCACCCTCCACACGTGTGAGCAAAGCCAAGACATTGCTTTTCCTGGCAGGTTAGGGAAACAAAACAAAACAAAAAAAAGGGAAACAAAGTGACTGTCCACATCTCTCCCCAAAAGCAACACTGACCCCTCCCTGCAGCTATTTCCTATCACACTAAGAGTTTCCAGGATGGTCAAACCAACAATAAAGAGAGGGTGAGGTCTTGGGAAATGCCAGGCTTGGAGCTTTGTAGTCGTTGAATGAATCTGTGGTTTTGAGAGCCTGGCAGATCCCCTTTGTCCTGCCCAGGGCACCAGGACCCCTTGATGGACACGGAGGTCAAATCCCAAACAGAGGGAACCATTCTCCCTGCACCACACGTGACTGAGAAAAGTCAGTGCCATCCAAAAGTCAGCATTTGGATGTGGTAAACAGAAGGCACAAAGCTGGAACTCAAATTCTGCAGCTGCTGTGCCAGAGGCTCGTCCTCACACCCAGCAGGGCAAGCAAGACCAATCAAGGAAAAAACAACAGTATAGAGATATCATTAAAGCATCTCATCCTGGTAGATGCAATTGTGAAATATGAAATGTGAGTGAATTGTCTTATAGCTTCTTGCTGTGCCAGCCCTGACTCTAAAGTGAAAAGAATGTGAAAATCACTTAAAACAGGGAAAGGAAACAGGAAAAGTTGTTGTGGGCAGTAACGATGCCCAAGCTTCCCGAGGGACACCCAGCACACAGAGCAGTCACATGGAGACTCAGAGCTGTCACAGCCTCCCTGGGAAACCCCTACAGGGAAAACCCAGCCTGGTCTCAGCAGCACCAGATCACACCTGGCCTCTGCAGGCAGGGGAGCACATTGAATGCAGCAATTGCTGTGACAGGGCTCAACCAAACCAGCACTGACAGCACAGGACCCTGCTCCTGGGGGCTGCACTTGGCTCCGTGTGAGAGCCACTGGCAGGACCCTGGTTCATCCAGGCAGCTGTGCCCAGAGGGATTCACCACAGCCATCAATGCCCAGTGGCTAAAAGAGACACACGGGAGCCTCAGGGCAGCATCTCTGCAGGGAAACCCCAGGAGCTTTGGGCTGGGAACCCCGGGAAGGTTTGCTGTTCCTCAGGACCTGTGGCCAAGGTGCTGTTCTGCCAATGAGCAGCTTTTCTCATGGGTAAAGGTACCAGCTGAGCAAGGGAACTCCTGTGCTTCCCTCCGTGCCACACTGGCAGCCAGGCCATGTCCCCAGTCAGGCCCTTGGCAGGTTTGGGGGGTCCCTGTTCCCCCAGGCCCCGTGGCAGGGCTGGCTCTGGGGCCAGCATTGCTCACCCAGGACGTGCCTGTGGCCTCCTTCAGGGACAGTCCTCACACCAGCACTGCTGGGAAATATTGTGTCCCTTGCTACCAACAGAAATATTGTGTCCCTTGCTACAGGCAGATTTTGAAGCCAGGAAAATCCCTTTTTCCCTTGCTCTGCCGCAGCCCAGGACAGGGATATGGAGATGTGGGGAGGTGCCAGGTAAAGGTGGGATGAAAGGGCAGGGAAGGAATCCTCAGAGCCCGTGGAAGGAAAACACATTTGAAAAATTAAAAACATCAGCTGAGCACCCAGCAAATCCCACCATGGCAGGGGCCACAAGGAAAGGACTGAGTATGGAACCAGACTCAGCTCACAAGCTCCTAATGCCTCTTCCCTTAATCACCAGTTACGAAAAAGCCACCAAGGAGCGGATGGACACACCCTGGGCCCCGGGCTCATAAATTGCCATCACGTCTTTTCAAGTGCTGAGATAAAAGGCCATAAAATCCCGCTCAATATCAACGTTCTGCTGCCCTGTGAGCCACCAACCTTCAAGGATTTTGCTGGGCAGATGCCAGCCTGCTGGGTGCTGGTGGCACAGAGCATGGCCACTGAGGAATGCAGCTGCAATATTCCTGCAAAAATATGGGAGTGGCCACCCCTTGCTTTCAGAAGCGTCCTCTGGAAGGGAAAATGCCACTTCCACTTCAGGAAAGCTGCAGGATTTGGTTGGGTTTTCATGACAACAACGACAACAAAAAATAAATGTGTTCAGTTGTTCAAAAAGAAGGAGAAAGAGCAGCTCTTGGCTGCACATAAACTTCCTACCATTTCCCAGACTTGCTCCAGCATTTCCTCCTGGTCTCCTCTTGCTCCCCCAGCCTTTGCCCTGCCCCTCAGCACAGCCAACAATCCTGCTCCAGGAATATGCCAAGGACCCCTGAGTTTGGAGAAGGTGGGGCTAGGTACCTCACCCCCAAAAACCCAGGCAATGCTCCAAACAAACAGCCCAGGGGATCAGGGACACAGCTCCTGTTCTCTCCCCGGCACATGTGGTGGCACAGAACTGCTGGGACCATGCTCCAAAACTTGGAAATTATCAAGCCAGACTCCCCAAAACCACCAAAAACTCGACTCACAAATCAAATAATTGTTTGCCTCCCCCATCCATTCCTTCTCCTTCCCCACTGGTGCAGTGGGGCAGAGGACAGGGCTGGAATGGCAGATGGGGGAGCAAGGAGCAGGTTGTGATGAGCCACAGAGCAACAGCAGGAGCCTGGTCCCCACGTGGGGGACGCCCGGCAGGCTGGGACACGGGAGTGGGAAAGTGAGGGAGATGCCCAAGCAAGGAGCTCCCGAGCACAGTCTTTGCTCTCTTGGGTGGGAATTGCTCTTTTCATGGCTGTGCAGGGCACTGACCCTGCTCCGTGGCATCAAGGACCATCCACGTGTCCGTGTGTGCTGAGGATGGGCAGTGCAGCCACAGCCCCCGGGATCAGGGACACAGCTCCTGTTCTGTCCTCTGCACACGTGGTGGCACAGAGCTGCTGGAACCATGCTCCACAACTTGGAAATTATCAAGCCAGACTCCCCAAAACCATCAAAAACTCGACCCACAAATCAAATAATCTCTTGCACACAAAATCCTCCCGGTCCTGTTTTGTTTGCTTTCCCCATCCATTCCCCCTCCTTCCCCAGGTGTGCTCCTGCAGCTGGGACACTCCATGTGAGTGTCCCCATTTGTTGTTTTCAGCTCCCATTTGAGTCCCAGACCCCAGACATGGCCCCAGCACCCTCCAGCCAGGGACAAACACAGCAGGACCCAGCCCGGGCACCCACATGGAGCTGCTGGGAGCTGTTTGTGCCAGCACCCCGTGCTGTGAGGGGCTCTGGTTCCATCTCCTGTGCTGCCCCCCGGGCTCGGGCAGGGGGAACCCCAAGGAGCAGAGGGAGGAACAGCAGGACCCTGCCTGGGGTCTGCCCAAATCCCAGCCCCTGAACCCCCCGCTCCCTCCATGTGCTCTTCCTGCCACTTTCTCTGCTCCTTTGGCCCCGCACGACACTTTTCCCTCCTTCCCCTCCATGGGTGCTCCTCATCCCCCTTTGCCCCAGCTCACCCACGCCTGTCAGCCCCTCACACCAACCCTCCTGTCCCGTTCCCTGCTCCCTGTCCGTGCCAGAGCCACCGATTTGCAAACACCCCAACACCTGCAGTTCAGCAAAGCCCGCCCTGAACCCCCCACTCTCTCCTGGCCTTTTCCTCCGCGATCCCCCTTCCCTTGCTCCCCCTTTGCAGGGGCAGCCACCAGGTCTGGAAAACAGCCCCGGTGGGCTCCGGGGGTGGGAGGCACCCACAGCCCGGCTGGCCTTGCACAGTTCCAGCCGTGAGAGCTTTCCCTGGGGCCAGCTCCGAGGCACCTCAGCCTTTCCCCGGGAACCGAGGGACAGGGCAGCCCCTGGAACTCCATCAGCCTCCCCAAAGGGCTCTACTGGCCGTCCCAGCCCGGACCCCCACCCGAACACCCGCGGACACAAACCCGGAGCCGAGCGGCCCCCGAGCCCTGCCCGGCCACCGGCGCTGCCTTTCCAGCCAGCCCAGAGGCACCTACGGGACAAACAGAGGGAACCGGCGGGCAGGGGCTGAGCCCCGCGCTCCGTGTCCTGCCCACCTGCCCGGGCATTGATTCACTGCCCGCTTCATCAAGGCAGCCAAGTTCGAGCGAGCTGGACGCTGCAGAGCGCAGATGAATTAATTCCACAAACCTCATTAGCGCCGGGTCTGACTCAGAGTCCAAATCTCTGCCGCAGCCCGAATAACAGCACCGCACACCGAGCCAAGAAACTCTTCCGAAGGCAGAGGGGGAACGCGCTGCTCCGCTGCTGCCGCTCTATTTCCAGCTTTGGGCTTTTCTTTCCTTTTTTTTTAATTTTTTTTTTTATTCCCTTTCTCCCTCCTCTCTATTTTGTGTCCCCTTTCTCTTTCCGGTTAAACGTCAGGTCCCGGTGCGGCGGGGAGCGCAGCCCGCCCGCGATCCCTCATAACTCCCTGCGGCCCCTCAGCCAAAAATCCGCTTTGTTCTCGCTGCCGCCTCGCCCTCCCGAGGGGCTGCCAGGGTAAATGAGCTCGGATCCCAGGTGAGGAGAAGTTTTATCCCGGCCGGAGGGAGGAGGGGGTGCCCGTGACGCAGGGCTGGCATTCCCTGCACACCTGGCCGGGCGGGCACAGCCTCCGGACCCTCCCACAGGAACGGCGCTGGGAAAGGGCGGCGGGACGGGAGCCCCGAGGGGCTGCTCGGCTTCATCTCCCGCTCAGGGCAGAGTGAGGGAGCTCCCCGACCTCCCCAGGCGGGGGTTTCTCCTCCCGGTTTCCCCCTGGCACCACTGGGAGGTGTCACCCTCGGAGCTCAGGTAGCTCCTTGCTGGAGTGTCAGGGAAATTCCTGCCCCGACAATCGGCAGATGCCGAGCCCGGCCTCGGTGCTTTGGGTGCAGGGAGGATGGATCAGCACCCTGCTCTATCCAGGGGTGGGCACAGCAGAGCCCTCCTCACCTGCAGAGAATCTGCCTCAAGATTGTAGCACCACGCATGATTCCCATCCATACCTGCATCCCACCATGGTCCAGGGCTGCCACGAACAGCAATCCCACAGCTGAGTCCAGTCCTTCTGCTGAGCTGGATCCAAAATCCCTTCCCCAGTCCAAAGAACAGCAGGGGAAGGTTTAGAGTTCAGGTGAGGCTGTTTTCCTGTCCACACCACCCTTTTGCTTTAGAGCCCGGGGTTGGTCACAGCTCAGAATCACTCATGATCTCCACAGAACACAGCACACATGTTCTGGAGCAGATGCAATGGCACAGGCTGGATTTTGGCTCCCTGATAGATCCTCACAAGGAAAACTGCATCCCCCGAGCTTCAACACAAACAATAGCAACAGCCAGATGGAAAATGGCACATTTCCTGCCTGACTATGAGCAGGGCAGTTTTGCCCTCCTCGCTCAATGTGGCATTACAGAGGCTGCTGCTCTCCAGAACTGATCAAAAGGTGAGGAGCAGGATTCCTTTCACTACAAGAAATTAGGAAGCTCAAGTTAATATATGCAAACTGCCTTAGCCCCAGGATAAAGGAGGATGTGTTTGTGCCACTAAAAACTACAGCAAATGGGAAACAGGCAGGGGTGCAGGGAAAGATGGCCCGGGCAGTTTAAATCTGGCATTTCTGAGTTTCCCAACACATAACTTGGCAACCCCAGTCCTTTGGGAGATGTGATTTCCTAGAGTTAAAATAAGGTTCTGGAAATGAAGGAGGTTTGCTGTTGTTTTTTTAAAAAACATATGAAGACAGTGACTGCAGCATGAGACAAAATAAAGGCAGAGAGGAGCAGGCTGTGAGTGCTGATGCTTGAGCTGAAGAGCAGATGATTCCCCTGGAGGGGCTGAAGGCAGAGAGTCCTGCTCTGCCTCAGGAGCCACAGCTGCAGCAGATGTTGGACATTGCAGAAGAATTAAACTGGGCTTCAGTTCCCAAGGTGGGAGGGGAGCTTGTGCTGGTGCTCACAGACCTGTGTGGTCACCGGCAGCTCCCACCAGCCCCACCCCACCTCCCACTGCTGCAATTTTCCTCTTTGGGGTAAGCAATGCTGCCACTGCACTGAAAAAGCCAATTTAGGCTGCAAGAAGCATTGTAGTAAAAATCCCAGTTAATTCAGTGATGGATCCCTAACAGGAATCCTGAAGGCAACCAGAAAAGCTCATGAGAACCCATGAGAAGCTTGCATCACAATGCTCGGTGTCCTGACTTTCTGGGTGCCCTCCTTTCTCCACCTGAGATGGAGAATGTTTATTGTCTTAAAAAAAAAAAAAAAAGGTTGTTTAATTGTTTAATGAGTTGTCTTTCAGGTAACTTCTCCAAATTACTTCCACCAGGGAAGAACACTGGTTGAACTCAAGTTCTTGCCTTGGTTCCACACCTTGCTGTCCCTGCCTGCTGGATCAGGCTTTTGTCACACAAATTTGCTGTTTTTAAGAACAGGGGACAGGGATTTCAGAGGCAGGGTGAGCAGATTTCAGTGCAGATGGCTCCACCACAGCTCACAGCCACATCTGTGGTGAATCTCACATTCATAAATCGGTGAATTTCTGTGGTGGCAATGTGGCCTAGAAATTTTTGCCCTAGGAGGAAAAACATGTAGTTTTATAGCTCACATGAAATTATTGCTCTCTCTGCTGACTGCCAGTCCGAGTGCCAATTCCTGATAATTACAAGTGATTTCAGGGTTAATTATTTTCTTTTTTTTTTTTTTTTTTTTAATGCCATGCCAGCTTGCAACAGAGCCTTTCTTCTTTCTGTCCTGCCACCACAGCATGCCTGGAGACAGCTTTGGGGCTTTCTCTAGGTCTTTATTGTGCAGTTACAGCCAAAATCCTGCTGGCTGGAGCACATTCATCTCCTTTTTAAATTCTGTAACAACACACATTACTAAAAGAAAAATAAACACTTAATCCCATCACTGCACTCTACACTGTAGTGACAATATCCTGCTATGTGGCTCAAATAAAAGGAATGTGTAATAATGTATTATTAATGTACATTAATGTGCACATAATTTATTGCACTAAATGATGCTTAATATAATTCCCCGTTCAATTAAAAGTGCCAGATGAAATCCTGCCATATTTTCTCCCTCAGCCTTTCCCCCAAGGCAGCATTAACTACACGTGCCCTCTGTTTTCCTGTAGATGTTCCTTGTCATGAACATGTTCCTAGAGGAAAATCTCTCTGATGAACATCCTTGATTAACATTTCCCTCTGGGACAGACTGGCAGCAAGAGGGAAGTGGGGCACAGAAACAACACCAGAGGAAAACATCAGTGAAGGATCAGCCTGAGACACTCCTGTCACCCATCTGGGGACAGCAGGGCCTTCCAGGATCCACCAGCGCCTCACCCAGCTGCCAGGGGCTGAGCACACACCCATGTCTTTATGCAAAACCACAAAACCTTTCCCTGTGGAACCCCAGAGCTCTGCTGTTTACCAGCAGCACAGAGCAAATAAACACAGAGCAAATATTGGAAGTCATTGGTGCCCGTGGATCTCGCTCAGAACAAAAGGAAGGAAGTGGGATATAAACAGTCAGAGAACAGCAGTGCAGGGAAGGCTCAGAGGTGGAAATCTGCCCTGGAATCTGGTGGAAATGCAGGAATGTGCTGAGGCAAACGCTCCCCCCACAGGGAAGAGGAGACTTTGTGGAACTTTGTTGCCCTTTCAGGGGGTCTTGAGCTTCCACAGCAATTTATTTACCTGAACATTTAACATTAGAGAGTCTTGGGGAGCCCTGCTGGGGAGATCTGTGTTTCTCCCTCCCTCTCTGGAGATATTCCAGAGCTGTCTGGACACAACCCTGTGCCAGCTGCTCCAGGAAAAGCTGCCTGAGCAGAGAGCTTGGGCCACTTCCAGCCTCACCCACCCTGTGATTCCCTGCAGGTACCAGCTCTGGGCTTTCCCTGCTCACACCATTGCCCAGGAATGAGCAGCCCATACCCTTTGATGACTCTCTGGGCACGTTACAAAGCCCACCTGTTTGAGGGCCTTCACAGGAGCTGATTTCTCCCCTGCCATGCAGAAGAGCTGGAAAGGAGCTTGTGCAGGTGTTGGCTGCAGCCATCACCTCCCTCACTGCTGGAGCTGTCATCAGCAAAGCCTTGGCAAGGAGGGCTCTTTCTTTCATTTTTTGTTCATCTCAGTGCACAACTCCCCTAAAGCAGACAGTGCAGCAGCAATCCAAGTCAAACATAGCTTCAGGTGCTGCCATTGCACGGTTTGAGGTGGGGCTGGCAAGGGCTGCCCTCCCCACCTGCTCCCTCAGCCCAGCAGCACCCAGGGAGACAGAAAATAAAAGCAAGTCCCGAACACACAAAATCCCTTCCCACACCAGCATCAAAGCAGGGCAGGTCTCTAAAGCACAACAAGCAAATGGGAGAGAAAATCAACACCTCAGGGCATGGAGGTGGAAGAAAAGACTTCAGAAGGGAGAGGGAGAGCAGAACCAACTCTGCCAAGGATGAGTTCATTACTGCAGCTCTCCTGCCTCTGCTGGGGCAGACACACAGACCTGAACATGGAGTTTCAGCTGAGACAAAGCTCCTCGAGCTATGAGACACCCCTGCTTAGGAAGGAGATAGGCAGAGAGAAGCCCTGTGGTGTTCAAGGAGCAGAGACTAATTTTTGGACTAAGGAATGATGAAAAACTCTGGTTTTACTCTCCTGGGTATGGTTACCATCCCTTTGGAAGGAGAGGTCAGAACGAGCATCTGCAGCTCTCAGAGCCACCAGTGCAGCCTGAGCAGTCACTGCTGCAGCAGCATAAGGAATTTATCTCAGTGTCAGCTCTGGGTTTGCCTCAGGGCACAGCTGCAGTGCTCCAGGGCTGTCTGGGCCCTGACACACCCAGCAGGGCTCACACAGCTCCAAAGCAAACCAGCCCAAGCTCCTGTCTGGGGTTTCAGGCCAGGAAGGATCCTCCTCCCTCAGGACATCTCCCCTGTGTGCCTGAGGTTCCCTGCAGCTCCTCTGGGGCACTGACTGACCACAGCCCAGGGCAAGCCATCAACCTGTCCAGTGCCATTTTCAGAGCGGGGAAAAAGGCATTTCCCTCAGAACTGCAGTTTCCAACCTGAGGATCCACCTATTTATTACCTCTGAGTTATTGGCTGCAAGTTTGTTATAGAGGGGTTGGCATCCTCACTTCAGCTTTTTTGGGGGAAGAAACCCAAACCTAAATGAAGCCTGTTATAAGCTGCTTTCTCCACTGCAGACAGCAAACACTGGCTCCTGGGAGCTCAGAGGGAACTGCCAGGGAACAGCCCAGTCCTGCAGGTCTCTTGTAGCAGAAGCTGTTCCTGCAGGAGTCTGGAAGCTGCTGCTCCAGGGGTCCTGGATGCACAGATGACTTTTTTTTTAAGCTTAAATGACCATCAGGACATGTTTAACATGTTGTAAAATTATCTGTCTACAAGCAGGATATCAACCTATTATTTCTACCTTAAGTCTCCATAAATGCAAAGTCTTGATCAGGACTGACACAAGCTACAGAAAAAAAAAAAAAAAAAAAAGAAAAAGCAATCCCAAACCACTGAATTCTCAGAAACATACACTTCTGTTGATCTGGCAACCATCTCTCCTATCACTACTTTGTACATTAGGACAAAGAGGCAGAAATTTAACTCTAAAGAAATACGGACACATCAATGACACCAGGGGCTTTTTAAAAAGACTTTTCAAATTTTATTCAACAAAATTTTCAACTGAAAATACTTTTTCACAACAGTGGAGCAAGCAGTAACTGCCATGTGTGCATTCACAGAACATCACGAGCTAAAACAAAGATGGACAATGTCACAAACAGGGTCAGACACTCTGCTCTGCTTCTGTCCAACCTCACTCCGTGGCAATTGAAGTGTTTCTGCACAGGTCTGAGCTCACAAATCAAACCTCTACAGCTTGAGGGTTCTGCATAGAAATCTCCATCCCTGTGAGATGGTAACAGGATGTTCCAGCACAGCTTCCTCAAGAGTTCCACAGTTCCACATGTGGTCACTAAGATCTACACAGAGAGCACAGGGTACAGGTGTCAGTGCTGGAACAAGGAGTGAGCCTACACTCACTGATGGAGTTTGCTTCAAGTCTCTGCTACACATCTGGACGTGGACACTGAGTGGTTTTCTCTGCTTCAACTCCCTCAGAGCTGAGCTGGCTCTGGAGGGAGGCACCTACACAGGCTGCAGGCAGCCCTGGAGCACCACCCTGAACACACAGGGGTAACACTGACAGTCTTTCACTGCTTGCCCTTTTCATTTATTTTCTTTTTCCCCCCTAAAACAAACTGGCAGGTAGGTAAGACCTCAATGCAGCAATTAATAAGCAAACTTTTACAAGCTGACTCCAGATGCCACCTTCCTGCAGCACAACACAGGCAGCCTGGGTCTTCCCCCAGCAAGCAAAGGCAGAGGCATGGTGGGCAGGGGTCCATTCCTGTGGGCACACAGCTGGCATCCTGCTCCTGCCCCCAGCCTTCCAAAGGGGAACTGTGAGCTGCTTCAAAGAATCTTGTCATCTTTTACCAAAGGAGAAATCCACCCCTCCCTTCCAAGGACAATGGCTTCAGTGACAAGTCCAAGACTCCAGGCCCAGCACAGCAGTCACTGCTTGGCCTTTTTTACAATGGTGCCCACAGCTGAGATCACTGTGGTTTTGGAGCCACTGGCACTGGTGGTCACTGTGACAACCCCTGGCAGGGTGGCAGTGGTGGTGAGGATGGTGGGCTGAGCTATCGTTGTCACGGGGATGGCAGAGTCCCACTTGCTCTTCCTCTTCTGGGCATCTGTGGATTTGATTAAAGCAAGCACACAAGGATTAGCAATACATTACAGGTCACCAATCCCCTCTTAACACCCTGTATTGTCAACCCTTAATATCCCACTGCCTGACTAGACAGCTTCCCCTCACACTAATTTCAGGATACACCAGCAGTAGGTAGTGAGGAGGAAAAGCAACTTTTCTCTTGGGGTACCAGGAGTCAGAGCAGAACTCTAGACCTGAACTCCAGCAAAAGGGGAGACAGGATCACTCCCTGCCCCAAAGCAGATTGAATTTCAACAGAGCACATGAATCCCACTTGCTCAGCTACAGGCACTGGAGACACTCATCAGCCTCCAGTGGTTTTTGCCCCTTCCCTCAGTTTCCAAGGCAGGAGAATGATTTCCATGGTTTCCAAATCTCAAAATCTATCAGTCCCAAGAATACTCTACAACCACAGGTAGCAGCAGGCTTCTTGACCCACTACTAAGTCTCTCCACCATCCCACCTTGCCCCAGTCTTCCACTCCAGAAGGACAGCCATGGACTACAGGGACTAGAGGAGAGCTAGTCCAACACCCCCAGCAGAAACACTGCCCTGCCTCATCTACAGGATCACTAAGGAGGCTTCAGGAAGCACTAATCCCAGCATTACTGCAGCTCAAGGGGTGCATTCACAGCTGTTCTTTACCTCCCACAGTGGTGCTGGATGTTGTGGTGGTTGTGGAAGCAGCACTTGTTGTCGTGCCCTTTTTAGTGCCAGTCACAAACTCAATCTGGGAAGGGAGAGACACACAGGAGAAAGAGGAGAAGATTAAAAAATGAAGTGTTAAGATTACACAGCCTTTTTTTAACCCACAGCACCTCTCTAAGCTTTTTTAAAACAGCTTTAGTGTGATGTAAGACATTGCATTGGCTTCTGAGCTGCCCATCATGTGGAAGGAAGACACAGGCCTCAGGCCATGAGAATTAAGGATTAATTAAGCTGCAACCCAGCTCCTAAGCCTGATACCATGAAAATGTGTTCATCTACTGGTACAAACACAAGATTTGATACAGCTCAGACAGGACAGATCCTGGTCATTTAACTCTGTATTTATGCAGTTAGAAGCTCATATTCATTTTCCTTTAAGGAAGATGCAAGGCAAGTGCCTGCTTGTAGGATTTATTGTGGCTGCACCACAGCAGGAACCCTGGCAACCAGAGCTCCAACAGCACTGCAGCCTCAGAACTGCAGATCTGGGCAAGGGCATGATCAGATACCTGGGTTACTGTGCAAAAAACCAAAACAAGCAGCAAGACACAGCATGCACTGCACAAAAAACCCTCCATGGACTGGAGATGGAAGGAGCCTTCTGCAGCCTAGGTGGCAAATCTCTAACATTAGACACGTTCTAATGCCAGCCACTGGCTCAAAGGAAACACAGGACAGGAATGAAATCTCTTCCAAAGCCTCTCTGTGTTCTTTTTGGGGCATATCTAAGAATAACTGGGCTTGTCACAAAATGCACAAAGTTAAAATAGGCTCAGTTTTTCTGGAAATTGGATGCAACAAGTTAATATCACAGAGAATAGAAAGCAGGTATTGTGTCACACTGAGACATGGTGAGGAAATTAAGCTTTAACTAGGCTAGGCACCAGGGAAAATGCCATAAATTAAGGAAAAGGCTGTTCTTTATTCATTATCTTGCCTGTATCTGACTTACTGAATGCCATTTTTAGAGTTCTAGTTTAAAAATACTGACAAAACAGCAGGAAATCCAGTGGAGTAAACAACCTATAAATGGACCTATAAGGAAGGGCAAATAACTTGGTCTGTGAAGTTAGGGAAAAGAAATGCAAGAATAAAGGAGAGATCTAGGATAAAACAAGCAGTTTTAACATAGAAATAGCAAAGCAATGGAATGAAATCCAGCAGGGAAAGGAACAAGAGCCCTGCACCTGCATCTCTTCAGGTTTTGAGCAGATACCTTTGTGCGCTCCTTCTTGGCCTTCTCCAGTTTGTCCATCTCGATCTTCTGGGCTTTAGCTGAGAAAGAGCAGAAGATTTGAAGCATTAAGAACAGCAAAATTCAGCAGTTCTCATTCACACACTTCCCATGATTAAAAAAATATAGATTCAAATTCTATATAGAAAAATTAAACTGCCACGAAAGCAACTGTTGCTTTTTAATCAAAGCACTGCAGCACTAATTTAGTCATTTGAGAGATGAAAACATTGCAGAACCAATTTAAAAAGCCTTTCCAAACTGATGAAGCATCAATAACATTCAGGCACATCCAACCAGAATGGAGTCATTAAAGAGCAGCATGTGATGACTTCTCATTTATACATAAAGTGAAGACTTCAGTGCAGTTAATTAAGTACAAAACACAAAGAGCTAAGCTAGGACAAAAAAGAGACTTCCTGGAATTACCTAGTGCCTCGTAATATGAATCCTCTGACCAGCCATGAGGATCAAACATGTCCTGAAAAAAAGAAATAAACCAGATTAGGGCTCTTCCCACAGAACCACAAAACCCAGTGCAAAAATGCTTTAAGTATTTGTGTTCTCTGATGATAATCAGAGGTGACAATGAGAATCATCACTGATTTCTTCCTGTATCCCAGTGACACAAAGGTCCCATCAGACCTTCTTCTATGGGACCATGTTCTGTTGTGAATGAAGAAACAGCTTTGAAGCAAAAAGGATGCTGGGGTAAGTCATGCATTTTTCTGTTACTCAGCTTCTTTCCCCCCTCAAGGAGTTCCATTCAGAGCTCCACACTTCAGCAGCTTTTGTGCAGAATCATTGTAGCAAAGGTTGAGGCACTGGGGCTCAGTGCTACACAGAAATGTTCACATCACTGCAGAGGCTCAGATTGAGGTTGCATTACAAGACCTCTAAGCAAGCAGGCTGGAGAAAGCCTGAGGTGAGATTTCACATCTCTGTGTTACCTTTACCCACTCCTTTTCCAGTCAAAACACTGCCCCCCTCACCTTTGGATAATTTGTACCAAGCTCATCAATGGAACAAAACTGGATCAGCTTTTCATAGATGCTGCAAAGGAAAAGCAAGAGGTCAGAACAGAAGCAGGGAGCAGAAGGGAACAGAAGTGTTTCAGATGTGCCAACAGAGGGAGGTTGTCACCTCTTCACACCACAAGGTGAAATGAGAAGCTGGGAAGCTGCACCTGCTATGATGGATGTGGCACCCCGTTATCCACAGCACTTCCTATTCCTCAAAGCACCTCCCAGCTCCCACAACAGTCACATCTTCTAAAGTAGACTTAAAGTAGACACGTTTTAAATGTGAAGTCACATCTTCACATTTAAAATCTAACCAACACACCAACTCCAGCTCCTGCTTTACCAAACACAAAGGAGAGTTTTACTGCTTCAGTAACAAACTGAGAAAGACAATTTGTAAGCAGTAATGCTTCCTGATCAGGATCCTTCTGCAACAACTCCAACAAAGAGGGAAATTCTTCAAATTAGCTCTGTGGTGCTGTGGTCACATGAAAAGATGGTGGCTCACCTGGGATTGCGAAATTCCTTTTTCCTCTGGATGATGTAGTTCATGTCCATGCCCTCTTTCACTTTCCTCTCATACAGCTTTTGAATTTTATCCTACAGGAGAAAGATTATAGGGTGAGCCAGGATGAAAAGGAGCAGCACAGCAGCTGACTCCTGTGCATGTGGAAAGAAGCCAACTGAACCAGTGACCTCCTTAGCCAGAGCTAGGATTTACACCAGGGCCAGGCTGCTCAAGAGACATCTCCTCCCTGAATGTCTGAAGTACCTTCATGAACTGTCTGATTGGTAAAGGAATGCTCTTTGCTCCTACTGAAGGCTTCAGTGATTAAAGATCTGCACACAAGGCACAGACTCCTCCTTCCCAGGCTGCTGTTCCCCTTCACAGCCAGGACACAGAAAAGCCAATTCTGAAATCCAGAGGTTCCCCCACAACTCAGAGCAACCACCAAGCCCCACCTGCAGCCTCAGGTGAGCACCTGAGACACAGCAGCTGGGCTACACTGCCCACAGGGCAAAGCTCCTGCTCATCTGCTAGCCAGGCAGGGCCAGAGCCAAGTTCTGCTGCAGAATTAAACCCAGAGTGATCATCAGGTATTGCTGGGGGTGCCCACTGCAGCCAAATGCTCTTAGGAACAATGTGCTCATAAATCCCTGCTTTGGTACCAGTCAGATGGAATCAGCTTCTCTCTGCACATCACCCACAAGGCACAAGCCCATGCCAAAGGCAACTTAACTGATCCAGGTTGCAGTTGTCAAGCAGTCTATTCTCTAAAAGGCTAAAAGATTTCAAATCAAACATGATTTTTTCCCTTCCTCAGTAAGGTGGATGAAAACACATAAAAGTATTCCTGCTCTGGTGATGGTGAAGGGACAGCAGAGGCAGGAGCTCTCAGACAGAGTTAAGTGGTGCTGTTAAAATATCCTCAGTAATTTCCATCATCTTTTCTTTATGACAGAAATTCCTCATGTACCAGAGGCACATAAAACAAAACCAGAGCTGGGTCTTCAGTCTTTCAGGATGGGAGAAGCTGAGTCAA
The DNA here is from genome assembly GCF_047830755.1 of Zonotrichia albicollis. NCBI lineage: Eukaryota > Metazoa > Chordata > Aves > Passeriformes > Passerellidae > Zonotrichia > Zonotrichia albicollis. Next base: position 4,322,878 of record NC_133837.1, on the reverse strand, counting down.
TTTTCCTTTGTTGCTTCTGGATAAGTCACTTCATGTCTCCCTCCCTGGACAGTCAAACACAGAGCTGACTATTGTCTGAGGGCCTGCTGCAGCCTGAATAAAGGAGGATTGTTAAGAGCTGATATGAAACTCAACAACCTTAAAAAAACTTCTATGAGATAAATTTTCATCAGGTTGTCACAAAATCAGCAAGAGGAAATGGCACCATCTCCACATCCAGCAGCACATTGTGAGGTTTGAAGGAACAAACTGCAAAAGGGTGAATCTGGGGAGCAGAAATGACTGAATAGGTGTTCCCTTTATCCCCTCCCCATGGAGTAGCAATGAGGCTCCCCAAGTCCACAGATGGGCAACTACTCAGTCAACTTCACAATAAGAAGTCCTGTCTTTGGCAGAGTTCAAAATACAGTTTATAAGAGGAAAAATTTGACAAAAGAGCAAACCACCAAGAGACAAGCCCAGAACATTTTGCATTTCTAAGGAACAATCCCATCTCCTTACTCAAAGTGCTCTAAGATGTGGTTTGACCTGCCAACAGAGGACAAGCTCCCCTTTGATGTAACACACTAAACTGCTGTCAAAGGGGAAAAATTCTGCTTTATTCTGTCTACCCTGTCAAGCTCTGTGCATTCCTCAGCTCTAACACACTCCAGTTCATTGATGTCAGAACAGTAAAATCCTCCTACAGCACCAGAGGAGGTTTGGGTGTGCCCAGGTACAGTGTGTGGAGAAGAAAGCATCATCTGGATGGTGAGTCACTCTGAATCACCACTGCATGTTAGGGGCCACTTTACAGAGCAGCTCAGGAGTGATTCTTGACTTGTATTTCTGCTGGGCAGAAAACCAGAGTTAAAACTCAAGTGTGTGTTAGGAGACAGCAGTCCCTGCTCTTTCATTTGCACTCCATGAGGAGAACACAGATTATTGCAAACTTGGTCACTGCTGTTATTTGGGCGTGCACCACAGAAAACGTGTTTGTGTTCTTTTGTTGCCTCTAAGCTACCAGCCTTCCCTCTAAATGTTTACCATCCAGAGACATGTAGGTGGAAAAGGAATCCAGGCATTGCTGCCTCAACTATTCCAGTTTAGGGGATTTCAGGGCTCTATAGAAAAACAATTTGTTCTTTGCTAGGGAGCTGAATTTGCTGAGGTAAGAGGAAAGCAGCCCTGACAGTAAACATTGCTTCTGTGTCACTGCTGGCATCAAGAGCTGTTTTAAAGCATAATTAACCCACAGAGGCTGGAAAGCAGCTTAAAGCTACTTGGAGATTCCTAAACTGGAACTGCTGTAAAGCCTAAAGCATTAACACAGTGCATTCATAAACTCAGTGTGGTAAAACCCAGCTTTAATCTGGAGCTTTGCCTTGTGCAAATTTACTGAGCAGGGTTCCCAAATATGCCCTGAACTGCAAATCGTAAAAAAGAAAAGAAAAAGAAATGAAGTGGACTTATACCAACCTGCAATTGGTTAGAACATCTGCCAGGAGGCTCAGGAGGGATTTTGATCTCATCTGGAGACATGTTCCTCACTCTCTCTGAAAAAGAAGCTGCAGAGAACAAACTGGGGTGAGTTCTGGAACTACTGACGGGAATTTCAGCCATACAAGTCATTAAATTTGTTTTATGTCTTTTATGTCAGCACTACTCCCTCACTGGGAACCCAGGGCAAAGGTGATGACAATGCTGACAGCTGGGACTTGTGGTGTTTTCAAGGTGCTGAGCAAGAAGCAACTAAAGAACCTGAAGGCTGGGTCACTGGAAGAGGGGATGTGATGCTTGTTTTATTGATACACCCCTGGAGAGAGAATGGGGCCATGCATGGGGTGGAGCACAGCATCAATTTTATGCAGTCTGGCTCTCTGCCATTTTGGGGGAGATAATCACTTGGTGAATATTTACTTCAGGACATACCTGGATGAACCAAAGTGGCTCAAGGAGAGAACAATGCTCCCCAAGGCTGTCAAGAGTTAACCACAAGAAATTACATTTAATCCTTAAGTTAACACTTCCTTAGCAGGCACTTTGATCTCTGCTTACAGAGACAGACTATTGCTAGAAAGAACAACTCGTCCTGCAGGACTGGGAACAGCCCAGTCCAGATTGCCAAATTTCCACAGCTGTTTGTACTGGGATACACTACTAAAGTGCCTGATTGCCATATAGTTTACAGAGTTATCAGCAAAAGAAACGGCCACATTTCCCCCCATTGCTTGCTACTTTCCCACTATTATGGGAAACCCAGGCAGTTCTCTGGCCAAGCCTTGGAACAGAGATTTGTGCCCCATTTAAGCAGCTGGGATTGTTTTCAAGCATAATTTGTCCAGGGAACACATCCCAGAGTTGGATAAGGGACCTGGGAGCAGCACACAAGTCACATCAACCAAGCTTTTCACATGTGCAGCTCCTCAGTTACACATTCCTCAGGAAAGCTCTCTGAGCTACAACTGCAGCACCCAGAGTTCAGCTCCTCTGGATAAAGGCCAGGAGGGCCCAAAGGCCAGACAGGGCTGCTGGAACCCTGCAGAGCTGAGGCTACAGATCAACAACACCACACACACCATCAGTGCTGCTACAGTTTCCCTGTCCTTTGTAAAAATGTGAAGCATTAAGGACAAGATCCTTTGAGAGGAAAAGCTGGCAGGCGACCGCTCATTCTGTTTGATCAAGATGTTGCTGAGGGTTAAATTCTCCAGCAGTTGCCAGTAACAAACAAAAAGTGTCCTTTGGCATTTAGCAAGTGGGAGCCTTTATGGAAGGAGGAAAGCTTGCCAGAGTGCCCAGAGAAAGGCAGGCAAAGGGAGCTCCCTGACAACAAGGCACACATTTGTTACAGGTTACAGCTGCTGCTGGGATGGGGAGGCCTCTGGGTTAATTAGAGCTGCAGGAAAGCCAGAAAGACAGTGGCAAAGACACAAAGTGTGGGCAATACACAGCACACAAGGCTTGCTGGGAAAGGTAAAAGCTGATTAGTGGCTTAAGAGGTTCACAGCAGAAGCATTAAAAAATAAGGCCATTAAATCCAGATTTTATTAGGCAAAGAAAGCACCTGAAAAAATTAATTAAAAAAATCAAGCCTAGTTCCACATTAGACATCCCACAGGCTCTTTGCAGATAAGCCACAGAGAAACAAAACATTTATGGGAAGGGGAACTGTGTGCTCATATAAATTCAGGAACTCTGGGCAGGACCTCTGTTTTACCTGCAAAAAAAGTCAAAGTCATAAGAATATCTTCAGCAATCCATTCAAAGCCCCCTTGAAAAAGAAATCATTTTGGAAGCAGAACAAGAGCTCCCAATGAGACAATATATTTTGATGCATGACTTTTCAGGTTTGGTGCTAATTTCCTCTTTTGTGTGAGCCTTGTGAAAATAATTCTTTATCAACATTATGGGGGGAAGCATCTTTTAATGGTTTACAAGGACCTAAGGAATCTTTGCCTCCTTCGATCCCACCAGAGCTGGAGGCAGCTGAGCACTGCCAGCAGCAAGGCAGGACATGCACCTCCCAAACTGAGCACAAACTTGCAGCATTACTCAGTTATTTCATCACTTTGCAGCCAGCCAGAGGTGCCACATCATTGGGAAGAGAAAAGGGTGAGTTTAAGGGTGAGTTTAACCCCTTTGGGCTTATTTACAGTAAGGAAGTACAAATTATCCATGCCCTGCAGCAGTCCTCAGTCTTGCTCCCTGCACAGACAGAATGGCCACAGCATCTTCCCACCAGCTCTGTCCCTAGAGGAAAACTGGGATTATAATCCTGGCATTTGCATGTATGGCCACACATAAAACATTTTGTGTTTTCCAAGTCCCAAGGGCAGCTTTCCACCATGTCTACAGCAATAACTGCAGATGAACAGCTCACAACAAGGTGTGTCCTCACAGGATACATCCAACTGCTCTGTGCATCCTGTTATTCCTGTCAAGATCAAAGTTTTACTTTGACATGAGTCACAGGTAGTGACACTGGCTCCAGCCCCTCATTTGCCCTGTGATTTGCAGGCTCACAGCCTAGAGGATCTCCAAATGTGGACCTCAGGAAGTGGCTGTTGGCACAATTAATCACTCCAGGCACACCCAGATTCTGGCTCACAGTAAGTAAATATCTTCCCCAATCAGATTCTAAGTCCTGACAAAGAATTGAGCTGTGAAGCAGATCCCATGAGTCACATGGGGGTTCAAGAAAGCAGGGGCCACTGCCCCTGAGAGCTTCCTGCTGCTAGAGGACACTGCTGCTGGTGCTTAGTCTGTGCATTCTCCTTCCACAAGCTGGCCTAAAAATTAAACCCTTCATCAGCACAAGCAGGAGGTGTTTGTAGCTTTGTGTGCAGTCACTCCTCTGCTCCCAGGCCAAAGCACAGGCAAATATCATCTTGCAAAGACTCAGCACCTCAGCAGTCACTGAAGGAGATTCCACAGATTCCAAGGATTTGCTCACCAGATCTTGGTAAGGCAGAAAATGAAATGGAAATGCTACATTTAATGTGCTTCAGTTTGAGATGGATGGATTATAAGACCTATACCCAATACAGGAGACAACTTTGCAAAGCAGGAGAGAAAGTGGCACAGTGCAAACTGTGATCTCCATTTCCAGAGGGAAATGACTGCTCTCAGCCCAAAGGCTCTGCTGGAGACACTGTCAGAGAGCACACAGGAGTTTTGTTCCCTACAGATGGGTAGGAATGTTTTCCTAGTGCAGAGAAAAGCAAAGAACAGAGAGCACAGAGCTGGCTGTTCAGGACAGACACGGTGTGGATCACGGCTCTAGGATTAACTCTGCTCCCAGGTGGGATAAAGAACTCCTGTCCCTTTCAGGGGTCATTTATGTGCTCTGTTTGAAGCAGCCACAAGGGATTAGAGGCAGTTCAGGTGCCAGTTTCTTTCTAAAGGTCACAACTATACAAAAAAACCCAAGGAAAGGGTGATCAGAGCAGCAAGGGCTTCCCCTGGAGACAGGCAAAGCGGTGCTGCCAGCTCTCCACACTGCATTCCCTGGCACTCCAGCCAAGGCTGCTTGGCACAGACCAGGGTGGGGGGGCTCTGATTTCCTGGCACCAGAACAGCCAAATCACAGGGAAGAACTGGAGACAACAACATGCCAGTGAGTCACCCATCCATGGAAGGACACCAGGTCCCTTTCTGCTCCGTGGGCTGAGAAATGCAGAGGGAGACCTGCAACCCAGCCATACTTTCTGCTCTTATGAACACTGACTTTGTGCTTAGATATCCCAAGGGCTGGAGAGAACATTTCTTACAATCCAAAAGGTAAACAAGCATGCTGCAAAAATCTTCAGGGCAAAAAAACCCTACATCCTTCAAGTATTATTTTGCAAGGCTGCAGGAAACAGCAAATGCAATGTCGTGGCAGCACCATGAACTGATTCAGAGTGGTACAAAAAAGCCCCAAAGGACAATGCTGATGTAGAAATCCATGAAAACAAGCTTCACACATATTTCCTTCTCAAACAGGGGGCTGAAACGTTCCCACTCATTCTGTCAGCCATTGATTGTGTGATTACTACTTTGGCACAAGTCAGGACAACCATGCCCTTCCCAGCAGCTCATCCCAACTGTTTTCTTTGTGCCAACTCCAGTGCTCACCTAGCATGCACTAAGCACATCAGGGAATGGATCCAGCTGGAAGCCTCACAGGGAAAAAGAAAAAGAAAAAAAAAAAAAGAAACAACAAAAAAGGAGCAGTGAAGATGGATCCCAGCTGGCTCCCACTCCCAGAGCTGCTCCAAGGTTTTTGTGCATCCGGGGAGGTAAAACACAAACAGTGCTTTTGGCAGGAGCCTACACTGATTTAATACTTAAGCAACTGCACAATCACAGACTTTAATAAAGGTGATGCAGAAAAATGTAAGGTTATCTCCTGAGAAGGGCAGGCCCACACTCTTTTAATGCAAAAAGCAGTTATGGAAAACTGTCCAAGGAGGACCTTGATTTCCACAGACTGATAGACAAAACTTGAGGGGTCCAGACTGGAGCAGTTACTCACTTTGTGTCAGAAAATCTTGCACCTTTTTCCATTAAAGAATTTTAACTGTGAAAGTCCAAGTTTTCAGAAAGGGAGTGGTTCTTACATTACTCCAACTGTAAGTCTCTTGCAACAGCTCCTTTTCAACTAGATAAGATATGGTCTAATGGAACAGACCTACAGAATCCAGCATGGCAAGTATGCTGACCTCTAATAACCTGGCTCTGCACAAAGCCAGCCTGCACACTGCTGTTTGGAAAGGATATTAAAGATAAGATTGCAGAGACCTCAGTCCAGGTCTCAGACTCTCCAACACTGCTCACCATGAGCTGTGACAATACCAAGTGCTCCCTGTGCTGCTTTTAAAGCCATGTGCAAGTCTTGGCCATGGTGAGACAAAGAAATGCAGTCTGGGCAGTCACTGTGGGAAAAGGGGACAAACAGAATTGTAACCTGAGCCTTACACCTTCATTAAGAAAGGACTTCCCACTGCATTGCTTCAAACTGCACAGCTTCACCCACATGTAAAACACAGAGGAAAAGAGCAGTTGGCTTCTAGAGAATGTGCTGTAGTTTTTACCCCAAATGCTGTTGTCTTATCCATGCTTCCAGGGTGCATTTAGAGGAGGATGAGTAGATTGAAGAAAGATTTCTGTTGCATTTAATGATAAGACTAGTTGAAGCAGTTTTGCCCTTTCAAGGCAGAAAATCCAATAGACAGCATTGCAAAGTCTGGGCAGACCAACTAAAAAGGACTTATAAATGCCAGACTTCAGTGATGGCTGCTGTAGGAGCCACAGCTGATCTGAGTATTTACCATCTTAATTTACACTTACCACATTTTATGACTGAAATATCAATCTGATTTGAGAGATGAAGCAACTTCCAAACTCATTTGTTTTTAATGATATTATTATGTGATAGCACATAACTGCAGGAGTAACCTCAGGAACAGAGGATCAGTGCAAGACAGTCAGAAATGCAATATAAAATGCAGTTTCTGTGCAGCTCCAAAGAGACCAAGCAGAGGATTGTATTTCAAGCTGACAACCCTGAACTTTCCAAATCTAATAATGGTGCAATGAATAAATGAGATGACACAAAAATCAAGTTTTAGTAACTATTAGAAAACACAGAGTACTATGTCAGCACAGCAGCTGTAAATCTGTGAGTGGCTCACATTTAAATGGGGATACTTTTAGTGAGTTTTGGAAGCCACAGAACAAAGTCATCACTCCTGGCTGCACTGGCTCTGGCTAGACAAAGCTACACTTGGTTTTAAGCTCATCTAAAAAAAACACCAACACTGCCCTTTACATACAAGTTTTAAACATGAAATTGTTTTCATATTTTTAGGTATGAAGCCTTTCTCCCAGAAGAAAAGTTCACTGAAAATATTCATGCAGTAAATTCTAGCATTGCCAGGGCAGAGGTGCTTTTTACAAGTGGGACTTACAAAGTCTAGCTTGAATAAAAACCTGTGAATAAATACTTTTGAGTGAACTTACCAACTAGCTCCTGAGGATCTCTTTTCTCCACTTCTGAGAATTCCTGCAAAAAAGGAGGAAGAAATAGATTTTAGTCAAGTTATGCCTCCAACCTAAAAAGTTTTGCTGCTTATTTAGAAATGTACAACTTTTTTCTGAGACAAGAGAATAAAAATTAAGAATGAAATCCAATTTATTAGGTAAGAGGACAATGTCTGGACCGTGGAAAGTCAAAGTCTAACAGGATGCTCCATTTCTTTGCAGAGCTAAATTTAATGAAAGAATTAAGGCTTTGTTTCACCAGGTCTTGGACACTGAACTCCTCTGGAATTCCAGAGAAACTGCTGTACACAAAGCCTTTCCTCAGAACAGATCAAAGCATAGATTTTTCATTTCTGGTGACTGGCCCTGGGCACCAAGCAGTGTTTTAGAGCACAGTCAGGTGAACACAGGCTGGATCCAGCCCTCAGGAGACTCCTTCAGTCCTGGGAATGCCAACCAGAGCTGTGTGCAGCTGAGCAGGACCAGCCTGGTGCATTCCCAGAGCAGGGTGGCCACAGCCCAGGTGCTCCCAGAGCTCAGGGATCAGCTCCTCATCAGAGCTCTGCAGGCTCCCAGGTGTGCCAGATGTGTGATGCTGAATTCATCTGTGCCCCTGTGCCATGCAGGGCTTTGGCTGACAAACCAAACCAAACCAAACCAAACCCAACCAAACCCAACCCAACTGCCAGGGAGTGCTGGGGATGCAGATCCTGCGCTCCCATCTCAGGAGGATGACCCCACTGGCAGCTCTCCAGGAGTGACACAGCCAACCTGCCCAACCAGGGACTCAAGAGCAAGCTGCACTGGCCTGGAGATGGCCACACAGCTAATGCTTGCCTGCTCAAAGAAATTAAGGATATCTCATTTGCAGATGTTTGCAGTGTGCTGAGCAGGAGGCATTATGTAGGATAAGACATTTTTAAATATGGTTTCACCATACTGAGACCAACACTCAAATATTTTGGTGCTTCTGGGAGATCCCAGGAGAGTCACAAGTGATATCAAGCTCAGCACAAATAAAGTTTCTGAAACAGTACCAGCTGTATCCCAACATTGCCCTCTCCCTCCCAAAGACCTTTTGTGACTCACTGGACTGTTGTCCAAAATTCCTCAGTGCCTGCAAACACTGAAGCCATTCATTGAACCTGACACTGACAGAATGCTGCCTCCTTGGTAACAGCTCCCTGACCCCCTCCCTTTCTCCATTCCCAGCCAGGTGAGAGGTGCATCAGGTGAGGAGACAGCAGTGAGGTCACCAAGCCAGATGTGGGAACAGCCTGTGCCAAACTCACTCTGAACATGACCCACTTTCAGAGAAGCCAAAGCCCTCTGGAAGCAGAAAAACAAATTCTTTGTGTGGCACTGACTGCTACAGGGCATTTTTTATAGCCATTCATGGAAGACACAAAAAAAAAAAAAAAAAAAAAAGAAGAAAGCACTATTTCTGCATTAGTACACTTGGATCACAAAAATACAAGGCTAAAGCTATTTTAGAAAAAGAAAGAAGTACACAGAGGAGCACACATCTTCTCCCTGGCCAGCTGGCCCCAGGCCCCTCTGAGATGGGCTGAGTGTCACAGTTCCAACCCCTGTGAGACAATGCCTTTGGTGTGTGCACCAACAGCTCTGCTCCCAGCAGCACAGAGAAAAAATTTCAACAGGAACATGACATTTCAAAGCAAAAAATGATGCCAAAGCAGTAGCTCTCTTTGGGGAGAGCACTGGACTGGAACCCAGGGAATCCAGACTGTGTTCTCCACAAACCTACATGGATGGGGAGCTCACAGACTGAGCTTCAGCTCACCAGTGGGGAAGTGGAGCAATCTGTGGTAACTGAAGGGCTGTGAGGACAAATCCAGAGGCTGCAGAAGCTCACAGAGGTGCAACATCTGTCCAGGCCATACAGTGACTCACCAGCAGTAAATACATTGTCAGGAGGCTGCTCCTTCCCTTTCCGGGGGGAACTTGCTAGATGGGTAATTAAAATTATTTCTCACCTTGGTTTGAGACAAGCAAATGTTTGTTGAGGTGAAAGGAGGGAAGTGCTTTAGCTCTAACCTTGACTAAACTCCATTCTGCACTCTTATCTCTTGTAAGTTTTAAGTGGAACTGAGGAAGAAGTGGAGGAGACAAGGCTGTGTCCCTGAGCACCTCCTGATCCTTCCTCTTACCCTCATACCATTTATTACTCCATTATGCTTCCCATCTCCTTCTGCCACTTCTTGCAAGAGAAATAATCCCCTCAAACAGCAAGATTGCCAAGCAGGCACTTAAGGAACCCAGTGGCACAGCCAAATTCAGGTGCATTACACATGGGCTATGTGGCCCCAAAAATGCTGTTCTCTTATTTGGGCCCTAACAGCCTTGCAAGGGGCTGTGCTGCATTTCTGACTTGTCCAGAAGCTCATTTTCAAGTCTCCTGTATGCCAGGAGTTGGTACCAAGCATAAGCACACAGCTCTCAGGAAACAATAACTCATGTGCTCTGAGAGAATCTGATGGCCAAGCCCCTCCTGCCATGTTTTATATGAGACAAGGATCTCTGAAATGTCAGCTGTGTTAAATAGCATGTTCTATGAACTTCCAGAATAATCAGTAAGTTTGCTTTAATGAGAATTTTCTTCTTTAATTTGCATCCTTTGAGTCTGCCCTATTTGTGAGAGGCTAAATGAAGCCAGTCCTCTGTTCTGCCCTGGCCCACACTTTCCCACCCCACCAAATCCAGTCCCCACAGGCCCAGCCAAGACATCAGAGAGCCCAGAGCTGCTGCAGGCACCAGCAAACACGTCCAGCCCTGGATTGCAGCCACACCTCACTGCCCAGGGACAGGAATTTTGCTTAGTGATGAGTTCCTTCATACCTCCACCCACTGCTCCATCCTGAGCTGGAGACATCAACACAGCTTTTCATTAACTTGGGCTGCTTTCAAACCTCGTAAATGCTTTCAAAATACAAATGGATGACCAACTTCTCCAGTGCTTGTTCATATTTGCTCAGTTTGCTGTTGAAAACTTCGAGGCAAGCATCAACAACTTGACTAAAGTTTGGCAGATGGAAATTTTAAGAAGTCTTATTCAAACCACTGAGTATCCACTGAAGATCCAGAACCTTCTAAAAACTTCCAATGGAGAAATCACACCAGAACTGTTCTACACTCCCTTAGGCTAATTTAAGTTTGAGACACACGAGGAGTACAATGAACTGATTAGGAAAGACAGCATGAAAACCACAAATCTGCAGATCTTATCTAATACATTAAGTGGAATGAAATGGAGAATCACCAAGTGGAAATCTAAGGTACAATAAATACTGGAAAGTTGCTACCTTTTGGTTATGAAAGAGAAGAAATATTTATGTGTGGATGAGAGATTTCTAAAGGAATTCCAAAGGATTTAAACAATGGAAAATTTGAAGGTAACTGAATTTTATATAGGGTAGTTACCTAAATCCACTTAAGCAAAGGTGATCTCTCTGTTGATTACATCACCAATACCCTGGGTTATGTATCAGTATCTCACATGGAACATAAAATCAAGCAGGTGAGTGGCTCCAGCAGGAGGGATTGTCTGTCAAAACTCCCCATCAGAGTAAATACTTGAAATTATTAGAGATTTCAAGCATCCCAGAGCTAAAGACATCACTTAAAGAGTTCATTTCCATTTGAATTCTGAGGCCTTAAAAAAAAATTAGGACTTTGCTAGTGACACCTGTACCTTAGATTTTTCACAAACCAAACCCGTGAAAATCTGTACAGAAGCAACTCTAAATTCACTTATTGCTTGACTGAGTTTGAAAAAAAAAAGCAAAAAAAAGCTGTACTGTGCTTTATCATGCACTCAGCAAGTTGATTTTCTGGCTGCCATCTACTGTGCAGCCCTGATCTCACAAGATCAACAGCTGAAGGGCCCAAAGGCAGCACTGAAAGGAGTCCAGGGAGCTGCAGAGCCAAGCTGGAACAAGACAAAACACAAAAACAGGCAGCAGGGAGACTCCTTCCCCCTGACCTGGAGTAATAAAGAGCAGACTGAAGAGCACAAGCTGCTGTGGACAAAGTATTAAAAAAACCCCAAATGCACCTTTTTCTTCTGTGCTTCCCAGAACAATTGTGCACAACAGCTCACTGAGAGCAGACAGCATTTATGGTGGTACTAATCCTGTTTGAGTATAGGGAAAGATTTTTCAGTTTTTCCACTTTCCCAAGACAAATGGCTTTTTTCAAGGCCTGGACAAGATGAGTGCCTGCAAGAGCCTGGCTCATGAGCACCAAGGGCTGGCTCAGTTTTGTGAATCACCATCAGTGAAAGAGGAGCAGGATGAAGGGAGGGTGTGTGCACACACACAAGGGAAGTGCTGCATTCTGCCTGAAGCTTTCACCTCACTGGGGTGGCATCTTTTCAATCCTACAGTGTCTCCATCCAGTTACATAAAAAAACAGTGTCTGCTCAAGCTCCAAGGAAAATAAAAACAACCCAACACAATCCTCCCAGCACGGAACAGAGATTAAAGGAAGGAAGCAAAACAATATGAATCTGAGACTGATGAATTCCAGTTTGGACAGGCTTGCCCAGAACAGCTTTATTTAATGGAAGGAATGGACTGACTTTAAACAATGCTCACTAAATCCTTGCTGAAACAAGATCCATAAATCCAGCTCAGTGCTCACATCCCACATCACTGCTGGCATTAACTGTCACCACAAGGTACAAACTCAGGCAATTCATGCAGAAGCAGGTGCACATGTCAGTGCAGGTGCACTTCAAGCTACCAGGAGAAATGGTTCAAGAGAGAGGCAGAAGACACAAAACCAGACCCTGATGGCTTTAACAAAAATGCAAATTTTAAGAAATGGTGAAGCTGATGCCAGGTTTGGCACTCCCAAACTTTCAGCCAACTGAATCCTGCAGCTTCATTCTCTCACTGACTTCCAGGAAATATTAAAAGCAGCTAGTTCAGACAATACCTCCCCTTCAATATTTTTTTTCAGCAAATGCTCTTGTGTTTCAGAATTTCTTCTCCCTCCCCACTACTTCACATGATTGTTTGCACATAACTTTGATGCAAATTTAAACTGGCAGCCACAAAAGGTACAGACCAGTGACATCACTGTCAAGCAGTGTATTAGTCTGAAGATATTGCAGAGAATTTTTCAGTACAGTAGCCAGGGAATCTGCTGCTGTTACAGCTGTTACAGTGGATTTCTTGAATTTCTTGGATTTCTTGAATCTCAGCAAGTGCCAGCAGTAAGTTTTTGTAATTTTCCCTCCTCTCTACAATTCAGAATATCTCCTGTAGTCCCAAAACACAAACAGCCTCACTTGGCTGAGTATGATGGAAAGAAATTATAACTTAGCAGAAAATGTCAGAAGAGTTTTCTAAGCCAAGTGATGCTGGCCTTGCCAGAGCAAGCAGGTGGAATGTCTACATCATGCAGGCAGCAGGAGAAAGACAACCCCAAACCCTGCACTGTGCTTTTTTTTTCCCTCTCCTTTCATTTTCTTTTTTTTAAAGGAACATGGTAGCAATTATGTTCTTGCTTTTTCCTCTACAAAGATCAGAAGTGCTCGTGGGAACAGAACACCAGAAATGTCTCATTTCATATGAAAAGTGCATGACATGATTTCACTTCTTGTCCCCAGATCTGCCTGATGTTGGTGTGCAGCCAGGCTGAAGGCAGCAAGCAGAGTGCATGTCAGGTGCATTTAGAGCCAGGCAACAGGAGTACAATGCTTTTATTCCTCCTCCCCCCCACCCTTTTTTTATTTTCTTGTATTGTGAGAGAGGAGAATCCCAAGAGAAAGCTTGAAACAAGCACATTTCCTACAGCCATATCCTGTTTGCCAGCTCTGCTGCACAGCTCCAGGCAAAGTGCCCAGTTCAGCATAAGAAATTTAACTAAAAACCTGTAGGGACCATGATCTAGATACCAGGAGAAATCCAGCAGCTCAGAAATAAGCCTCCATAGGAAAAAAAGCTTGATATATCCACCCTTCAGTGACACTTATATACAGGCTTTACAAATCTGTTTGGAGATACAGAGAGAAAGGGAAGGAAGAACAAATCAAACAGTCAGCTCCTGAGACATTCCCTATCAAAATGTGCATAGCTGGCACTGCCTTTTACTTTTCCAGCTAAATTACATCTAAAAATACACATTCTTTAATGAAATGGAAAAAGAAAAAAAAAACCAACCCACTGAAAAAATCCCAACCAAGACCTGGCAAAACATTTCAGTGAGAAAGTGCTTTAGAAAGGAAGCATTCATAGCATAAATCCTTTAAATAGCTTCTTTGAAACTTGACTCCATTCACCTGACATATGCTATCTGAGTATTTGACAAAGATTATTTGTTAGGAATAACTTCCAGTTAAGGAACTGTGTGCCAGAACTTTTGCTTTCCATGTGGAGCTACAATTCACAACACCTGCATCCCAGCGGAGCCTGGTCCCAAAGCTGCCCCAGGAGCACAACAGCTCCTGCTCTGCACAGCCCAAAAATTCCTTCAAGTGAGTTTTGCTTACTACAATGAAATAGAAACTCACTGGTCAAGTACCAGCAAGACAGGACAAGGCTGGAGGTGTCAAGGTACTTCAGTGATTTTATTTTTTACAGCTTGTTGCAGTGCAGAATCAAGCAGAAGGTGAAGGTGGGCTGTGAAAATTCAGCAAAGGAAAGGCTCAGGAGAGCTTACAAAATTAACTTCTTGCACAAGCTTTCTCCCCTAGAACACAGCATTAAAAATTCCTCATGGTTTGGAGTAGAGGCAAGGTGTAATAGCAAGTACCCTCAGTGAGAAATTCACTCCTTCATGAATAGATCCCACTGAGTTTATCCAGATTTTGCTCCTTCTGTACCCAGAACAGGGCAGCTGGAAGGAGCTATTTTCAGCTCTTTGCTGATATTTGAGGCAATGCTCCATCTGTGCTGCCTGCTCAGCCCCTCACTGTGACATGCACAGACCTGCACACCCAGAACAGCAGCCAGAAATAAATAATTGCAGCTACAGAGCCGGACTTGAACAACTCAGACTTTTATCAGGTGAAATATGCAAAGGGAAGCAGCTCCAGAAAGGACTTTTCTTCAAGTTTAAAGACAAACAGAACAAGCCTGGCTCTTCTTTGGAGGAAGGCAAGCCACACCTGTGTCAATAATCCCTGGTATTCAGCACTGCAGGGAGTGAAGAGTCTGCTGCAACTTGCATGGCCGGCGGGGAGGAAGGAACAAGCATGCCCACGGACATGTCTCATCTCCCAAACTGCTCCAGAGCTGGAGGGAAGCCAGGAGCTCTCCAGGAGTGCTCCAGCTTCAGAGCCCCACAAGGCTGGGATCTGTCTCCCTCTCAGACAGGGCTGGAGACAGGAGTACGTGTGGCAAGGAGCAAAATAATAACCCCAGATGCCAAATGTTGTTTTGCTTCCTGCATGCAGAGCAGCTTTGAGTGCCTGTGATATTCTCTGGCAATAACCAAGGTTCACCCAGATAAAATGGGAACCAGGGATCAGCTGGTTTCATGTCTGGGCACTCACTGTAGCAGTGCAGAGCAGCATTTGCAGCTGAGTTACATCTAAACTCTCTGCAAAACTCTCTGGTTCTCTCTACAGAGCTCTGAAAAAACATCTATAAGCCTAAAACAAGGGAAAGCCACACAGACAGCATTTTACACAATTCTATTAAAAGGAAGCTGAAACACAGAAAAAGAATCTGAGACTGCAGTGCTCATCACTGGCACCTTCAGGCTGTGCTTCCAGGCAAAGCAATGAGTGAGGAAACAAACAAACCAAGGGAGTTCTAACCTTGACCCCAGCCCTGGGAACTGCACAGTTCATGCTCTGAAGGTGTTTACAGAGGTATGCTCACAGCCATGCAGAATGCAAGCATGTTAACTTAAGGACAGAACTTTCCCCAGACATACTTTTCCCCTTCTTTGGAGCAAAATAATTACACCTGAGATGAAAGTTAATGAGTAGGTTCAAGCATTTTTTGAGAAGCTGGCTTGATGAATGTATGCTGGATTCAGAAAAATTAATATGCCATATCAAAGTAAGAGTTAATTTCAGGGACTACATTACTGCACACACACACACACACCCATTTACTGGTTCTCAGCACTTACCACTTTTACTTTAAATCAAGATAATTTTGGTATTTAAACAAACAGGTCAATGGGTAGGCAAGATAAAAAAACCACTGCAGTAAAAAGCCTCTAAGTATTAGCACACACCTACACACCATAACACAGGAGAATTACTTTACAGGTATGCTGGATCAATAAAAGCTAAACATAATAAAGAGCTGATGATTACCAAGAGGAGGTACCCAGACATGCTTAGAGGCCCAGTATTCCTCTGAAAATCTGACAGCCTTCTGAGAGATCCCAGTTTGGCTGCCTCTCCACACAACACCTCGAGGATGCAGAGGGGACCCTCAAAACAAAACCAGGAAAGGAAAACATCAAAGTAGTCACCTGTTGTGAAAAACTGCTACCATGTGGCAGGCATTCACCTGCCAAGGGAGTGGCAAATTTCTTAGCTTTCTGCACTGGCTGGTCCTGATACAACAATTAAGGCTCAAGAGTTAATGATTTCCCTCTGGGAAAGCTCCAGCAGCCAAGCTGCAGGGCTGGGCTCTGTCCTTGATCAACATTTGCAACCTTTTATTCATCCAGCTCCCCAGCATGAAGCCCAAAACCCCTCAGGTGAGGCTTGGAGCACAAGGTCAATATTTTAAGGTTCATTTTTCATTTTCCAGCAGGGCTGGGGCATTTAGTGAGCTCTGAAAGCTTGTATCTTGTTACTGCATCAAGGCTGTAACCAGAGCCAGCTGCTGGCCAGAGCCCCAGCAACCTGCACCCTGTTAACCCTGTCCTTCCCCAAGCCCAAAGCTCCTTCAGTTTGTACCCAGGGCTCCAGCAGCTGAGGAAAGGCCACAAAGAACTCATCCAGGCTGTGGATTTCACTGTTTTAACATCACTGTTAAACAACAGATTTTGTTGCCTATTTCTTGTCCCTTCAAAACAGAAGGTTGTGTTTCTAAAGTGCTTTTAAGGCACTTAAGGCCCCTGTGCTTGTTTCCAGCTGGTGGCTGCTCAGGTAAAAGGGATTGTGGCCACTCAAACCTGTCCTGTTCCAGAGCCTGAGCATCCATCCAGCTTGGATTTCTGGAAGAGCAGTTAGTTCTACCCAGATCTGAATCTCCAGTTTCTCTTGAGTGCCTGAAGCACTTCAAAATGCAGTTACAGGACACAACTGTCTCCTGTATCCTATCTATATACCTGAATCTGCTTTTAAAGAGAAGGATTCTGCTTTTTGCTGCAAGCACAGTATTTTTGAATAACTCACAGATGCTCAGTAACATGAATTCCATGGGCCAGGAGTCTGCTCTGGAAGAATGCTTCCAGGTGACTGATGAGGCTTAAATATTCTCCTCCTCCTGGCACACCTTTTCCTGCAAACAGGTGCATAAAACTTCTCTATCTCACCAAGGAGGAGTTTGACATCACAATGGTAGAACTTAGCTTATTGTGAGTTGCTCCTTGGCAAAAAAAAATAAAGCTGCAGTGGCACCAGCACTTTGTATTGGCTTCCCCTCCAGTGAGGAACTAGGGCTGAACAGGCAGAGAGGAGCCCCTTCATCAAAACAATGAGGGCAGAGCTCCTGGAACTGAGAGAAAAGCCTCAGACAAATATAAAATAAATATCTTCCCAACAGGGTTATTTGAGGCAGGTCCAAATTCCACTCTCCCCATCAACAATTGGCCAAAGAATTTTTACATCATTTCCCACTTTGTGTCTCCTCTGATTCCACCCACAACTGCCACCAACTGAACCCTTCTGGAGGTTTTGGTTCTGGCACTACCCAAGTGCACAATGAGGCCAAGTCACAGGATGCACCAGCAACAAGGGAACACAATGGAGCCACAGAACCTGGCTCCATTATTCAAGGTATAAGCTCTAGATAGTTCATTCACAATATGCACAAAGAGGCAAAACACCAGCCAAAAAAAAACAACCATCCATCCGTCCATCCATCCATCCATCCATCCATCCATCCATCCATCCATCCATCCATCCATCTATCATCTTCAGGGCTTGAAATAACTATAACTGTCTGATGAATTTAATTGCATTTTCTTTTTCTCATTCATACATTTTAAGTTATTTACTTTCTGCTTATGCTCAGATTCAGGCCTTGGAAAAGCCCTAGCCATATATAAAGAGGATGGGGAATCTATTTAAACATGTTTGCAGGTCTCTGATGTCTCCATGAAACTGAGCAGGCACAACTACAGCACTCTGCAGGTTCAAAACAAAATTAAATTACCCAAAAGTGTAAGCAAGTTAGAATCAAAGGGCTCCCTTTTGGCTGCACTTTGGATTTACAGTAACAGCAACACTTGTTAGCTCTCACAGACATTACAGCTCCATGGAGGAGAACACTGCCCCTTGGTGGAAAAAGAGGAAAGGAAACATTTGCAACTGCTCCAAGTACAAATAATTCCACAGGGATTTCCATCTCTCCCCATCCAAGTGAATTTCCTGGCAGCATGGCTGTGCAGGGCCCCACAGGCACACCCAGCAGGGCACTGGGCTGCCCCCACAGCTCACCCAGTGCCAGCTGGCCCTGCAGCTATCACTCAATATTCAAAAAACATCAAAAGGCCAAAGGACACAATTCCCTTTTCAGCTGTGTTTGAAGACATCTATTAAGGATGACATGGAAGTCTGAAATTGCTGAGTTTCAGACTCAGTTCAGTTTTGCCTCCCTTCTCTTCTCAAATCCTCACCTTTCATGCCACACTGGGATGGCAGGAATTACATTTTACCATTATTTTATTTATTTCCTTTCATTCACATGTTCAGTTCTTGCAGAGTTGTTATTGCAGTCTACCAAGATACAAAAAGCTGTTTATTTTGAATACATTCATTATTTCTTTGCTTCCTTACTGAAGCTGAAATGCTGCTCTGTGGCCATGTGTGGCTCTTCTTCAGAAGCACAAAATGCACCTGGACAGAGCACACAAAACCACTGAAAGCAAGAGGCTTTCCAAAAAGCCAACATGAAATGTCAGTGACATACTAAAGCAGCACCCACACAATTCAGTGGTGAGGTTTCTGTCATGTCTGGTTGCTCAGATAAGAACAACTACAGTCTAATTCTGTTCTTTCTCTCTGCCAGACCTATTCTCCACTGCCCTGAAGTCCTTGGTCCTTTCAGAGAAGACAGAAATGCACACACTTGCAAGAGGGCCCTACTACACAACTTCAAAAACATGATTTCCACCAAATTTATCTTCTAAGGAAATCCCAAGTCAAAAGCCTCTAAGTATTAGCACACACCTACACACCATAACACAGGAGAATTACTTTGCAGGTATGCTGGATCAATAAAAGTTAAACATAATAAAGAGCTGATGATTATCAAGTATTACTTCCTAGCACATATTTGAATCCAGCAGTTTTTACAGAAAAATCTTTCTAGCATGTTTACCTGGGCAAAAATGTAGAAGTAGAAAAAAGATTAGAGATTGCCTTTTGCTTTCTTTCAAACAAAAATTTCTTTCTTGCAACAAGGAAAGGAGAAAACACATTCCATTTCCAAGTGCCTGGGAGCCATTTCACACACTGAGACTTTACCAGCTGCAGAACAGCTGCCAAGATTTCCAGCTGTGCATCACTGTAAAGCCATAAGAATATTGTAGGACCTGGAAGAAGGTGCTGTTATAAAACTAATTCAAACAGAATAGCTGAACACATCAATTTGCCTTCATTTTAGCCTATCAAAGCTCTGTGGTAAATCAAATTCTCTACAGAATTTTGCTTTGCAGCACAGTCCTCTGGTTTTTGTAGCAGAGTTTAGGGACTGCCTGCATCCTTGGGGAAGCAGCTGGATAAAATAAATGCCCTTGTTCATCCCTCAGCATCTCTGATGAACAGGACTGCTTCTACTGAACTAACATAAAAAATTTAAACACAGTTGTCTATAGCTTCAAATGGATTTGGTCTTTTGTACTCCAGCTTTTACCCTGATCCATGTCCTGTGTGCTGTTAAACACTGTTCAGCAGAAACACGGTGAAATCCCAAGATAAAGATGATTTCAACTATTTATGATAATAGCTATTATCTGGGATCTTATTTCACTTTTTAAATTTATCTATGACCTTTACAAAACTACAAAACAGATGGGCAGAGCTGGAGAGAACTGAATTGATTTTGACACCTTCCATGGCCTGTAAGAGCACAGGATAATTCACTCATTAAGTTCTAAATGAAGAAATTATTCCAACTAACACTGGTCATACAGAATTCTGTACTGGATGCTGCACCTCCCACATCACTGCAAAACAGGTGAGATGCTGTCAGCAACCTTCAGATCTAATGCACAACATGAGCAAATTCATGAAGGCCAAACTCCACTGTGACTCAGCCTGTGATATCTGCCTTTGGAAAGTCAGAAACACAGGTTAAAGCTACAAAAGGTGTGGAACTAACTACAGATCACAAATGAACACCAAGCCATGCTGTTAAAACTTACTCCTCTTGTACTGAGCTTCCCCACCACCACCAGACCACACTTTCAAATACCTTTAGGTCACCAGCCTCAGGTTTTTCAGTCTCTGAATCGTCATCTTCCTACAAGACAAGAATTTACAGGATTAAGCTTAAAGAGCAGGCCTGGCAAGTAACTGAACTTACAGCAAAGGGCATTCAGCAGCCCAGCAGCAGTCCAAGACCCTTCTCCATGGAGGGTAGTTTTGCCCCACCCACTCATAACCAGAAAACAAGTCCTACAATCAGGGGAAGGAGTGTTTGTTTGGTTTTTGGGGGTTTTTGTAGGCAAAAGCATCACTCAGCAGCAGTTGTGCCTACAAAAATCATGCAGCTCTGGAATGCTCAGAATTAGACAACAAGAAGCAGCAGAACTGGGGAACAAAAGCATTTGTCCTTGGATAATTCTGTCCCCTCCATTTGGCAGGTGGTGATTGAAGAGCCTCTGTTCAGCAGTACCCACAGAAAAAGCAGCATTTGCAAGACCTGTGATAGTCCCAAGCATCAGCAACACACACAGGACACACAGCTGGCCTGCCAGCAAACCAAACATGCAGGCTTGGAGAGAGAGAGAGGGTCTGGCCTAGCAGCAAGTTCCAGGGATCCAGGGATCCAGCAGACACAACCTCCTTGCTGGTGCAGAGCTCTCGTGCCTTGCTTGCAGATGCTGTGAAACTCCACACATGGCAACACTGACAAATTCCAGGTGAAGTCTCCATTTTTTAAACATTTCTTTTATGAACTAGAAATAAACCAAAGAGCTGGGGGAACTTCTGTCCTGAACACAGCACTGTGTGAAAATCCACACCAGGAGAGCAGGAAGCTCCAGGTTGGTCCCCTGGGCTGCTGTCCCCTCCCTGGGCACCCTCCCAGCACCCCTGTTTCTACACACAAACGCATACTCTGGGTTCAAAACAAGTTTAAGGAGCAGGAAGTGTTTTTCATGCTCACAATCACTCAGCAAAATGGTTTTTCTTCCAAACTTTCCCACAAATTTCAATGTTGGCCCAAAACCAAGAAATTTCAGCTTCAAAAAAGGCAACAAAAGTGTAATGAGAGATGCAACTGAAAGGAAGAGTTTACAAGGAACTGCCCACCTCAAAGCATTGGCACAGGAGCAAGTTCTGACAAGACTGATCACAAAATAATGGTAGAAAGTTTTAATTGAGTGAATTAAGATGCCTCTCATACAGATTTGAGACAAACTCCTTCACTCCACCTTCCCTTTCTGCAAGATGCACACATGACAATAATTCAGTCCAGACTGTCAAGGGTTAGTTACAGTGAGTTTGTAACTAGCAAAGAACCAACTGACTTGGTGTTTACACAAATGACACTGCCCTCCCTTCTACAGTCTCTATTATACAGATAAAAGTGATTTCCATCAAAGCAAAAATGGGTTGAATTATCCATGTTGCAGACAGGAACTGAAACAGCTCCCAAAAAGCTCTGACCTAGCAGGGAGTAAGGACATGAACAAACAAAGCAGCATTACTGAGAAGTGGCTTTGAATAAAACCAGAGCCTTTCCAGTCACTGTTAAAGCAGTTAAAACACCCACTGAGCTGCACAGGACAGCCTGAGTGCACCTCACTCTGCTTTCTAAAAACAGCTCATCACCCCCATGAGCTGCCAGCACAAGCAATGCCAAGGAAGTTTTCAAATCTGCTCAGAGAATATTTAATGGGAAAAAAAGGGAAGTAACTTGTGCAACCTGCACTGAAACCACAGAGCTAAGCAAGATCCAGTGGCTGACAGCAGGGACTGATTGATTGTTCTTTCCTCAACAGCAGCTGAGGATGGAGAGCTGCAACCTGCACCAAAAGCTGTGCATGCCACAAAGCCACTCCATCTACCAGCCCTTCACAACCCTAACTAAACACAGCTGACCCTGGCAAGCACCTGGATCACACTCAGGGCTTCCTCTGGACTGCCCAGACCTCACTGAAGCAGAGTCCAGAAGTGCTGGGTATAAAAGAAGAATCACTGAAGCAGTAAAAAGGTTCATTGCTTTGCCTAGGGAGACACCAGGCAAGAGAACAGAACCTAAAACAGGAACAAGAGGCTGAGGAACTCCTTGGCTGCTGCTTGGGCAGACAAATGGCAGAAAAAAGAGTCTCCTAAGAGACTGATCCAACACACACACAGAGCAGATTTCAGTGAGGAAAAGTTACAGGAGTAGTCCTAGGTTTTTGGATATGTCATAGAGGAAAGAATTGGAACAGGGAGAAGATAAAACACTGTTTAGAAAAAGACTGACAATAAAGAAAGGAGATGAGAGCCTTCCCTTTTCCCCTCCAAACTTATTGTTTCACTCCCCCAGACCCAGGCAGAACTACACATCCCTCTGTGTGATGCAGCTGCTCTCACACACTGTGAGCTCCATGCCTGTCCCCCCACAGTGCTGTTATCTCAGAATCCAGGTGACATCAGACACGTGCCATGCACCTGTGACAGACAGAAGCCACCCACATGTAGACAGGACACTGTTACATCAAGGTGCCTTGATGCAGGGAGTGCATGGAGCTGCACACAAAAGAATCATTTAACACAGCACAGAAGTTTGTTCTTTTAAATCCACCAGCTGAAAGTGTGCTCCTCTTACAAGGTTCTTATAAGTCAACTATGTTTAAAGAACAGCTTTTATTTGGAGTGGCTGTAACAGCCTTTTTCCCATAAAAGAGTCCAAGGACACCAACACAGTAACGAGCAACACGAGCTGTGCCAAGCTGCTGATGGGCTCAGGGCAAATGCTTTGTACTTGAAAACAAAGTGGAAAGGAGGAGGTGCAAAATGCTGAAACCCACACCAGGACTCAGATATTCCGGGTTCCATCACGGGTCGCTATTTGGAGTTTTTATTTGAAAGAGAAAAGTCTCTATAGCCTGTGTAAGGGGTCAAGAGAAGCTCCGGAGCAGGGAGGTACTTACTGACTGCCTGCTGTTCTCATCGTCCTCCTCCTCGTAGCCTTCCTCGTCCCCCTCCAGCCGGGTAAAGTCATCTTCTCCGTACCCAACTGACACCAGGCCTCCTTTCTCTCCTAAGGAGGAAGAGAAAAGGAAAACGCTGAGGGAAGGGGAGGTGGCAGCGTGCGGGGCCTTCCCCTCACACCGGGGAAAGCGCCGGGCCGGAGCGGGCCGCGCGGGGGAACCTCGGCGCCCCAGCCCGCCGCCTGTCCCGGCCCCCTGCCCGCCCTCACCCGTGGGCGCTCCCCCATCGCTCCCCGCCGTGCCGGCCTCGCTGTCCGACTCCGGGTCCGAATCCTCGGCATAAACGGCCAGCGAGGAGAGAACGCTGCGCTTCGCCGCCGCCATCTTCCGCCCCGGCCGCGGCGCACTTCCGGCGCGCGGGGATGACGTACACGGCGCTGTCACCATGGCAACGCTGCCCTCCTTCCGCCCTCAGCGGCTCCCGCCGCTCCGGGGCCGACCCGCCCGCACGGCCGGAGCAGAAGCTGCCCGGGAAAATCACGGCCGGAGGGCAAAACCCTCAGCCAGGCGGAGCGGAGCGTCTCGGGGGAGGAGAGGGGATGACAAATGCGCGGGCTGGCCCTTTAAGGGAAGCCTTTGACGTCATTTGGTGGCGCCGCGACAGCACCTGCCGGGTGCGGAGCGAGCGCGGAGTGTGGGGGCCGGGACAGGGCGGAGGTGGGACGGGGACATGGAGGGGATGCAGGGACACAGGGGAGGAGGGGAGATGGGTGAGGAGGAGCCGCCTGCCCCCACAGCCCCTCCGTGCCGGGTGCGGGCGGGCTTGGCGGGCACTGCCCCGCTTTGAGCCCCTGGGCTGTGCCCATGGGGACGGACTGAGCCACAGCAAACACAGCGCGGCCCTCTGCAGTGAGGGGTCTGCATAAGCATCCCTGAGGGACCCGCCCAAAGGGGGAGTGGGGCAGGGGAGCCCTGGGGGAGCCCGGGGCAGGGGAGGGTGGCAGCGGCCGGGTGGAGCTCAGGGTCCTGTGGCCTCCTCAGGATGAGCGGGAAGGCTCCTGCGGGCCTGGAGGGCAGGGTCCGGAAAACACTGCAGAAAGTCTTCGGCTTCGAGTCCTTCAAGACTTCCCTGCAGGAAAGTGCGACCATGGCTGTGGCGAGAGGTGAGGCTGGGCACGGGAGACGTGTGGAGCACGGCGGGCTGTCCGTCTGTCCGTCTGCATCCGTGCAGAGGATGCAGGAGCTGCTGTGGTGCTGCTGTGAGCAGATCCCACCCTGAGTGCCCTGCCCTCCCCGCCCTCCTCTGCTCTGAGGTGGCTTTGGTGGCCCTGCAGCACGTGCTGCACACGAGCTCTGCTTCTTTTCCTTTCATTTGTTTTGTAATACTGTCATTGTATCAGCCATGGAAATGGGAAATGGAAAGTGCAGCATTGTTGGTGTCTTTTCTAGTTGTCTCCTCACACCTGCCAGTGTGTTTGTGGTCAGGTGGCATCAAACATTCAGACATTTTCAGAGTAAAACTGTCCTTGTGTTAAAGACAATGCCAGCAGAGGACTTGATTTCCTGGCATAGCTGAGATCCTCAGACTCATGGGGCCGTTATCAGAAACATTTCTGAGCTGGTGTTGACACATGGCCTGACAGGCAGCTCACACAAACAAGCTGCCAGCTCCCCCAGCAGCTCTCTCAGTGTGAATCAGAGCAGTGCCCAGCTCAGTTCCATCTGTCACCTCTCACTGTTGACAACAGATCTGTCAGAAGTGGGATTCTGTGTGCAAGGTGTCTCTGCCTGTTAACCTGGTGTCTCTGCACCTTCCTGGCTTGAGCTGGATCCTGGTTAGTGCAGGAGCAGTCCCTCACTGCAGGATGTGATCAGTGTGGAGATTTCCAGCTCCTGTTTCATGTGAGGGGCCTTTCTGGGATAAGCTTTAAGAGGATGTGGTGAAGTTCTGTTGTGGGGCTGGTAATGTGGTAAGTGGAGGGCTGTAAAATGAGTGAAAGCAGGAGGAGATCTCCTCCTTTTCTGGAGGAGATTCAGCATGAATAACTTAACTTCTCTTTATCTTGGTTTCTGTGTATCTTCTGGTACTTTTGTACAGCTGCCTCTAGATGTTTACAAAGCAATCTGAGGTTCTTTGAAGGAAACCACTGCTGGCATGCAAAGTGTTGCTGTGCTTTTAGAACCTGCACTGAAGGGTTTTGTTGCTGTGCCACCTGGTACAAGCACACAGGTGCTGTTCCTGCCTGAGCCCCAGGAACTCAACACCACTCAGAGGCCTTGAGCTTTCTTCTGTTGTTTTTGCAGGAGAGAAGGATGTCTTTGTGTGCATGCCCACAGGGGCAGGGAAATCCTTGTGCTACCAGCTTCCTGCAGTTCTGGCAGTGGGCATCACCATTGTCATTTCACCTCTGATTGCACTGATCCAGGTAACTGTCTCTGCTGGCTGGGGAGTAGCAGCCAGGGAAGGGGAGCCTCTGGAGGCACAGCAGCTGCCCTCTTGTCTTTGTGCTGCTCACCTGCCTCTGGGTTCTCCTGATGGCTCAGTGTGCTTTCCTTACCCTGGGATAGGTGAGGACAGCAGAGTATCTCTGGTATGATGCTTTGCATTTATCTATAAGGATGGTTTTGCCTTTAATAATAACCTGGTGGTTTTTACAACTGAGCCTTTCTCCATTTTCTCCAGACATTAGCAGCAAAGCAGAGTAACTCAAATGCACCAAAAGACAGACCTTTAACCAGAAAAAAAATATTACAGCATCCTTAGACGGTCACTGTGGTGAGAGAAGGACGAGAATCTTGTTTCTTGATCAGAAGGCGTGGTTTATTCATATAAGATATATAATACATTATAACTATACTAAAAAGAAAAAGAAGAGAGAGTTTGCAGAGGCTGCTAAGCTAAGAATAGAATAGAAAGAATGAATAACAAAGTTCTGTGTCCAGGGAATCTGTCCCTGAGCTGCTCCTGTGATTGGCCTTTAATGGTACACATGGAAGAAGAGCCAATCACAGGGGCACCTGCTACATTTTCACAGCAGCTGATAACAATTGTTTACATTCTTCTTCTGGGGCTCTGCTTCCCAGAAGATAGACAAATGTGAAAGAAAGGATTTCTATGAAAAAATGTCTGCGACAAAAAAACCTGCTACTTTACCTATAAACTAATAACTCCAGGAGTGATGAAGTTGCCTTTGAAGGCACAATTCGTTCTGCATCAAAATGTCTTTTTGTTGCAGTCAGTCTGTGATGGGAAGAAGCTGGTTTAGTAGAGCTGCTCCATGAGCATTTTCATCTGTGAGGCTTTTTTTTCCCTCTATTTTGCCTTTTCTACTGTTTCATCACCTGTTGGGAGAAACAATTTCCTGTAAGAGCAGCTGTAGCATTGCTCAGACTTGTGCAGACCATTGGCACTGTGACATCTGCTGCTGCAGGCTGCTGGTTTGGGATTTGCTATTTGTGGAATTATTTAACTCCTTTACAGTCTGTTATACACATGGAAAATGATAGCAGGCTTGGTGGTACTTCTCAGGAAGGTACTATAAACAGTGAATTTGTTCCAAGTGTGAGGATTACTGATGAAACTGGCCAATATTAATGACATGGAGGTTAAGATATCATTGATAAGAGAGTTACAAATAGGTTGAGATAAGCTCTTTGAGTCTTAGAGGATAGAGCTGGAGTAAACGCCCAGAGTCTTCTTATCCAACCCTGAGAAGGGGTTGCTGTGCCTGAAATGATCATGATGTAGCCAAACTTCAAGAGTTCAGCCTGTGCACTTCATTATAGGGAAGGCTGAGGGGTGACAGTGAACAGAAAACAGAAACAGACATTAAATCAATTATTGAAGCCAGATATTGAGTAAAATAATGAGATACCTGCTTTTCAGGACTCTTCATATCCTGAAATGTCAGGTGCAAGTCAAGTGCCAGTGAGCAGGGGACAGGGAAGTGAATTTGTATGGCCAGTGTTCATCTGGATGTGATGCAATGTTTTCTTCTTGGTTCTCATGACACAGCTGTCACCCATGCTTCTGGTTCTGCTGCAGTGGTGATTTGCATGGTCCTTGCACTTTGTCCTGTCTCAGTTGTGTTAGGACATGCTGCAGTTATTTAGGAGTGAGCTGCTCCCTGTTCTTGCAGGGTGGCAGTGTTCATTTTCCATCTGTGACAGCTCTGTAGTGTAAATGCTGAGATGTGTTCAGGTCACTGAGCCTGTGATGAGTTGTTCTGCACAGATCCCTGCTGGTGTTCCCTAGCAGCAAAAAAAAATTATCTTAAAGTGAACGGATGCACAAAAATGGAGCTGAATGTAAGAGCTGGATGGAGCTCACAGGAGAAGGAAAAGGCATCTGAATGTAAGAGCTGGATGGAGCTCCCAGGTGAAGGAAAAGGCATCTGAATGTCAGAGCTGGATGGAGCTCCCAGGTGAAGGAAAAGGCATCTAGAATGGAAGCTGTAACTAACAGGGCTGTAGGTCCTGGGATTTGATCCTGGAGGTGGAAGCTGGAGCCTCACCTGGCTCTCCCTACTAATCTTTCTTGGTGCTGATGACTTTCTTTATTCCTATTTGATTTTACTCTAGGATCAGGTGGATCACCTGCTGGCTCTGAAGATCAAAGCCTGCTCTCTGAACTCCAAGCTGTCTGCCCAGGAGAAGAAAACCATCCTGGCCGACTTGGCAAGCGAGAAGCCTCAAGTAAAGCTCCTGTACATCACCCCAGAGATGGCAGCTGCCTCTTCCTTCCAGCCAACACTGAACTCCCTGGTGGCCAGGAACCTGCTGTCCTACCTGGTGATAGATGAGGCTCACTGTGTGTCCCAGTGGGGACACGATTTCCGCCCCGACTATCTGCGCCTGGGCTCCCTGCGCAGCCGCCTCCCCCGCACCCCCTGCGTGGCCCTGACTGCCACTGCCACCAAGCAGGTCCAGGAGGATGTGGTGGCAGCTCTCAAGCTCAAGCAGCCACTTTCCACCTTCAAGACTCCTTGTTTCAGATCTAACTTGTTCTATGATGTGCAGTTCAAAGAGCTCCTCGCTGATCCCTACGCCAACTTGAAGGATTTCTGTCTGAAGGCGCTGGAAGTGAAGGGAGCTGCTGGGGTAGGTTTTACCTTTAGGGAAGAAAACTAAACTGGACAAGATCTACCCTAATGTTCCCTGGCCTTTCAGGGGTTGGTGAGGCCCTGACAGGTTTGTGGCAGGAATTGAGGAGGTCCCAGGAAGGAGAGTGCTTGTGTGTATTTTCTAAGTCGTCTGAAAGTGCACACAAATGTTTTTTAGTTCCCCCAAAACAGGTAGAGTGTGAAGGCTGTGGTCCTGTCAGAGATATCCTAAGAAGGGGGTTAGTCTAAAAGAAAATTGATTAGGAATAGAGAACAAGCATTTCCACTTGGTTTGTCGCATCTTCTGTGACCATTGTATGTTTGTGTTCTGCATTTTTAGTGTTGTGAGGGTGAGCAGAAGGATTTGAAGTGTTGAATTGCCTGCTCTAACACTAATTCTCAAAATAACTCTGCAGCTCAGCTATAACCTCTGCAGCTGGGTGTGTTTGTGAGATGGGAGAGGATGAGGGGCTGTACTTGCAGCTCAGTTGTTTGACTTGAGGCCCTGTCCTGGCTCTGTCTCCTGGCTCCCAGGTGTACTCCGGCTGTGGCATCGTGTACTGCAGGATGAGGGATGTGTGTGACCAGCTGGCCATTGAGCTGAGCTACAGAGGGCTGAAGGCCAAGGCCTACCATGCAGGTACTGCAGTCTGCATCTCTCACTGCCTGGGAGAACTGAACTCTGTCACCTGGCTTGGGGCTACCTAGAAAAGAGCTTTCTAGGCCTGCTCTGCACTCTGTGTGATGCTCAGACATCAGGTCTGTGAGGTAAGGGCAGGCCCTCACCACAATGGCATTCCCTTGTCTCCAGAACTGTTGGTTTTGTTGGATCTTTCATGGCCTGAATATAACAACTGCTTTTATCCTGGGTGGGGAGCTAGATGTTTTTCTCTGGAATAAAACCAGCTGCTGCTGACTTCTGCTTGGTCCCAGGCCAGTTCAAACACTGGGAAGAAAAGAGTGTGTACATCAGACAGTTTTAGTGAGGGAGTTTGCCTGCAATGGGGGAATGGATCAGAAAGAAAATCCTCCTGTTTCTTTCCTTCTTGTTTTTTTTGGGGGGGGTTTTGTTTTGTTTATGATGCTTCTTTGATGGTTGTCTTTTATTTTTGGGGGTTGGGGTTTGTTTGTTTGTTTTGGTCTGGTTTTTTGTGCTGTTGTTTACTTTCTTCTCTTTTCCTTCCCAGGGCTCAAGGCAGCTGACAGGACTTCTGTCCAGAATGAATGGATGGAGGAGAAGATCCCTGTCATTGTTGCAACCATCAGTTTTGGAATGGGAGTAGACAAAGGCAATGTCAGGTGTGTGAGGCTGAGTGCTGTGCACCATCAGAGACTGAAACCTGAGCAGGGGGAAGGAAAAGTCTCAGGCTCTGTTACCTAACCCACCTGACTCAACTGCCTGATGAACACTTGCTTAAACCAACAAAACCAGTGCTGGAAGTTTTTTATCTTGAAAGCAGCAAAAGCAAACCTTTGGGAAGGCTTTGTAAAAACATTAAACACAAGGCAGCAGAGCTGCTCTTTGCCAGTCAGCCTTAAAATCAAGAAAATGGGAGGAATGCTTTTCTGCCACACCCTCTAGGGTTTCAGAAAGAGCCCTCTCAGTGCAATCACAGCTGTCTCTTTCACTTCTCTCAGTGCAATAGTTGCTGTCTAAAAGCAGTGGAAAGAAAATCTGCACCTAAAATAATTCACCCACCCTCGATTAAAATAGTCAGAGCCAGCTTTTTTTGGAGATCTCTTGCATTGCAATAGGGAAAAAATAGCCCTTCACAAATGGCAATAACCATATAAAAATACAGCTCTGGTCCAAGGACAGAAACTTTGCACATGGTTTGCTGTTCCTCTGAGATTGCTGTCCCCATAAGGGCTCTGGGTTGGAATTCCTGCCCTGCAATATGGCTGTGCTGAGTTATTATTGTGAGCACTTACTGGAGGGAAAATTCAGGTGCAGCTCAGACAACACCCACAACTGACCTGATCTCTAAAATCCACATACAGAAGCTGCTCTGAATACTGTGAGAGAAGGGCAGGATATCACTGAGCCAATCCCATCAGTTCACAACTGTGCCAGCCTTTGTCACTGTGCTGCCAGGAAACAGGGCCATAGCAGTGACAATTGTACTCCTTGGTGCATCTTTCCAAACAGAGAAGTGAGGAGTCTCCTAGGACATGAATTAATGACCTGCTGAAGCCCTCTGCCCTGTCCAGTGGTCATTAAAAAAGGCAGAGAGTAACTGAAAGTGAAATATAGCTGAAATATGCTTGTAATCTGGTTACCTTACAAGAGTTAAAACGACTCTTTACAGGATTTTTAAAAATAACTTAAAGAACATTATACCCAAGCCTAGTTAACAAGGCACTGCTGCTTAGCCTTTGCTCTGTGCTGGCAGATTTCTGAGTATTCATGGATATGTTACCAAATCAGATCAGGTCTGACAACTTGTGGAGGTGACTCTTCTGGACAAAAGGGAAAACAGAGGTGGTGTCTCTTTTTATTCTGATGGAATCTGCTCCTCTGTCTTCACTGTTAATTCAGTTCTGCTTAAAATTATCTATCAATTTCTTCAGCAAACTTCCTGATGGGGTTTAAATGTGCAGGGCTCTGATGCTTCCTGCTTGGCCTGTTCCTGGGCTGTTTGTGTTTGAAGAAACACATTTGCTTGCTTTTGTCATTTAATCTTTAGCTACACCCATATGCATCATACCTGCCCTTGGGTCATGCTGGCTTTGAGGCAGACTTGAAAACATTGGCAGCATTGCTGTGCAATCCTCCCAAAACAGGTATAAGCTGCATTGCTGAATAGTCAGGTACAAGCAGGTTTACAGCAGTCTTGCAGTGCTGTGTTGAAAGCCTTCCTGCAGAGATTACATAAAATTTAGTAATGATTATGTAGTCATATTTTTTGGTTAGGAAGGTTGTCTTCATCTGAGAAGCACAGTGAGGTGGAATTTCCCATGGAGATTTTGGCTAAATGTCTTTTTAAAAGAAGGTATTTAAAAATGTGTTTTGTAATGGTGCAGTTGTGTCCCACAAAATAAATATGACTTTTCTATTAATGCTGTATTTTATAATTGGTATTTATATTGGTAAAATCTCCCAAACTATTGAATTCAGTGTTCTTATTCCCAGTCTTCATAGCTGCACAGTTGTTTGCATGTTTGGGATATTCAAATGCTCATTCTTTTCTATCCATGTGGAGTGGCATCCTGCCCACATGCTGCCCAGGTGCATTTGTTTTCTTACAGCTCTGCTGCTTTCCATGTCTTGTGCGTTAAGAGGACTAAAACTTCAATGTGCAAATTCTCTTGCTGTGCTCACTCTTTTTTTATGTTTTCTGCCCTGTTTTTTGCTGTTGTTGATGCCCACAGACACCAGTCTCTGAGAAACCTGCAGCCTCACGTTCCCTGTTTTACCCCTTGCAGATTTGTTGCCCACTGGAATATTGCCAAGTCAATGGCTGGGTATTACCAGGAGTCTGGCAGAGCTGGGAGGGATGGAAAACCATCCTGCTGTCGCCTTTATTACTCAAGGAATGACAGGGATCAAGTCAGCTTCCTGATCAAGAAGGAGCTCTCTAACATCCAGGTGAGAGCTGCAGAACTGTACCCACCTGCCTGCATCACCCTGCCTTGCTCTGCTCTGCTTTGCCTGCAGTAACCTCTGAATAGGAAGAGATGAAATGAAATGTTCTGAGTCTAGAGCTGTGTGGAGCCCCATTTCAAGGGCTAGCAGAAGGAAGGGAGGCAGGGAAGGAAAAGACTGCCAGAGCCAGAGGAATAGAGCAGAGACAGGGAGGTGTCTGTAGCTGTTTGCCATGTAGCTCAGAAGGGTTGGATTTGATCATTGCTAGAGTTACTCTGTGTAAATTTACATTGAAGACTACAGTTCCTTATCCCATCTACTTTCAGGAAAAAAAAGGCACCTTAAAAGAGTCTGACAAAGCTGTGATGACAGCTTTTGATGCCATTGTGAACTTCTGTGAGGAGCTGGGGTGAGTGCATTTCTTTCACAGACCACTGTTAGTGCTGGGGAAAACATGCCCTGTTCTTCCAAGAAACTGTTATGGCTGAGATGCTGCATGTGTCCCTGAGAAATCTCTTAACACTCCCACCTCTGAGCTAACTGAGACCTTGGTCTTGGAGTCTGACCAAGTCAGGAGGATGTTTAACTTCTCTGGTGATACATTTTACAATATTCCATCTTTGATCATGGGTTAACTTTGTTGCATTTGCTTTTGTTTTGACTCTCCTCCTTCACTCCTCTCCTAAGGGGGCAGAGAGCCATGGGATTGAAGCATTTGGATTTAATGTCTCTGTAAATCTCAGCATCTCCACTCTGCAGTGTCTGTGATTCTCACTGACCTTAGAACTTAGACTTGGTGGTGCTTAGAATGTTTCAGAAACAGGCTCAAATTATGGATGTGCCCAATCTAAATGCAGACTAGCAACCACAACATGCCTTGTTCAGGTTTAGTTCATGCCCTGCATGCTGTAATTGTACTAATTGCTGTTCTATGCTGGGTCAGACATCAAAGCTGTAATTTTGCCAAGAAGAGAGCAGTATATGTCCACTAACTAAAAATGATCTTTGTGTGTCATGCTTACAAGTTCTTCATTTTGTTTCATTTTTCACATGTGGGTCTAGAACAGCTTTTTCAGCATGAATGTAACACATGCTGCTTTTCTGGTGCCTTGGTGAGAGTGTTCTCCTCTTGTCATGTTTGGCAAACAAATCCTGGGTTAATGGGATGGTCTTGTTTGTAGTGAAGTGTGGCACAGCACTGAGCCCTGGGGCACTCAGAGGGGCACTTCTTTGTCCAAAGTCAGGGTGATGCTGTGAAATAGCTGCTGGGAGACTTCTTTTCCTAAGAATTTGATCCACTTGTCTGAGGAGCTCTGCCCCAGATCACAGATGGCTGTAGTGGCTGACTTTTGTATAATCATAGAATGGTTTGGGTTGGAAGAAACCTTTAAGATGACCTAGTTCAACCCCCTGCCATGGACAGGGACACTTTCCCTTAGGCCAGGTTGCTCCACGCCCCATCCTACCTGGCCTTCCAAGGGATGGGGCATCCATAACTTCTCTGGGCAACCTGTCCCAATATCTCACCACCCTCAAAGTAATAATCTGAGTAAGGGAATATCACTGACTTAATCAGAAATCACCCCATCCCAGACTTTTTCTTCCCTTACCCAGCTTGATCCACTCTTCCAACTGCAAATCATGGGGTGTGCACCCCAGAGTCCCATAGTGCAGCACCCCTGCTTGGCTTCCCTGCTCATAACTCTGCAGGTGACTGAGGTGCTGTGGGAAGCAAAGCCATGTTGCATTTCTTTTTTACATATTGAATTAATACAGTTCTACCCACTATCTAAACAGTGAAAGCAAACCTCAAACTGTGACCTTGCAAGGTAATAAATAAGAACAAATAAAGACAGACTGTGTACTGGCAAGTAAGTTTTTGCATAGTGTATTTAGGCCTGAGTATGACAGGAGAACAATGGTCTAAGCTGCTTTTAGAGAGTGGGTTCAAAGCTTTCAGGGCCAGAGTTTCCTACTGCCCTTTTACAGGATGAAACCCCCCCTCCCAACACATGTAGCTGCAGCAGCAGAACACATCTTTATCAGATTTAGGTGGTGGCTGACCATTTGCCACCTCTAGTTGGTGGTTTTGCTTGAAAGATGAAAATCAGAGACGAGTTTACTTTGGTATTCGCTGAATGTTGCGGTTCCTGAATCCAGACAGCCTCATGTAGTGAGTTTGCTGTGGCCTGCAGAACAACTTGCTGCCACTGGGACATTGTTCTTGATGCAGGGAAGTTGCATGAAGAGAAATAACCACGCAGGGAGTGAGGTGAGAGTTTTCTGTGAACAACACAATCAGGTTGTACCCAGGCTGGTTCTTGCTCAGCTGTACCGAGTTCTGTGTCCCCACTTTGCTGGCTATGAGCCACCCCGTCTGTGCCTTGGAGATGTGCAGCACCCAAAGATAGCAGCAAACAAAATGAGAGCAATAAAAACAGAGCAGAAGATGACAATCACCACCAGCCCTCCAAGAGCCCAACCACTTGTTGCAATCAGGCTCTTTAGGTCTTGCAGCTCTGAGGATGCCTCTTGCTCTAGTGACATGCTGGCTTGCACCCTGCTGGGGACAGACAACAACAGGGTCAGGTCTTGTATTCTCTCCATGCCCTCAGCCCCAAAACCAGTGCAGGTATGCATGGTGTCTGTGCCTGCAGGCATCCCCCTCCAAAAGGAGGGTCACCTTCACAGAAATGGGAGCATAAACCAGAAGAAATCCAGCTGAGACTGGTTTAACAATCAGATCTACAGAGATTTAAAGAGGAAAAGCTGCTTGCTCTACAGCAATCTGTTGAGATTTATTTTAATCATAGCTTATCAATATTCTCAATAATACAGTCTCTCCAGCATGTGCAATATGAACTCTGTGTCAGCTGTACAGCCTATACATAAAAAACAAGAATTCAGTGGGAAAAATTCCTTGATACCATTGCAGGGATCTCTAAAAGGGAGAGTTGGGGGCTTAAACTCTGAGGTCACAATGGAGATTAAAGAAACACTTACTTTAAAAAAATCAAGCAAAAAGCCCCACCAATAATAAGCAAGGATCATGTACAACTTGTTTCTTCCATAGGGCTTAGAATAGTCCAAATATGTTAATAAGGGTGTCCTAATTTTATATTAAACTCCTGCTAATGAAGTTTGCTTTAGTAATGGTTTCTGTTACTCTGCAATAAAAGCATAAATTTTCCTCCCACAAGGAGGTCCAGTAATAATTTAAACTGGGATCTCAGTGGCTTCTACTCACTTGCTCTTTCACTGACACTTTGAATAATGACTTCACTGTCAGCTTTCTAAAGAACATCCAGCATCTCTTACTGAGCATCTTGTGGTTTTACTAAAGCTTCTCTGCTTCTCAAGGGAAATGATGGAATATTTCTCACACTTTCTTGCAAATGTGATTATGCATGTGTAATACAGGAAGAGCTACAGGTTATTTTTGAAAATTTGCTTGATTTGCTACCTCTTATGTCTGTATCCTGCACACTCTAAGAAGAAGAATTACTCCTGTAAAGTGTTTCATGCTCAGCAGGCTGGATTTGAGTTGAAGCACAAACTCACACTTGCTAAAGTTTTTGTTTCTTTCTCAACAGCCAGATTTATTCAGTTAATGGTTTGTTTTCTGGGTAGATGGCAGATCACTGTGCTCAGCCTTTAACCAACCAGCCCACAGGACATCAAAGCTGTTCTGGATTCCTTTGCCTTCAAGAATGAGGCAGCCTAGATATAAGTTCCTTAGACCCAAAGGCAGAAATCCCGTGGGACTGCATCCCCCAGGAAGTTCCTGTCTCATGTGCTAAGTGCAGTTCACCTCCCAGAAAGGAGAGCTGTATGACATTTTATAAATACCTGAAGCTGTTGTGTTTCCTCTGTTGCCTCCTCTTCACTCCTCCAAGAGATCTTGGCCTGTGGTGAGGGGACCCCTTGCTGTACCTGGAGACTTGTGGAGGTAACCTGGACGTTTCCTCTTTGGGCTGAAGTAAATGATTAACAGCTGATTAATTCCTGCAAAGGTGTGGCTAATCTAATCAAATCAAAGGCCTTGAACCCAGCTTAGAAGTCCTATTTCAGCTGTTCCTCAGACATTTTTTCCTCTTCATGGCTTTACCCACTCCTACAGCTGTGGCAGGGCTTGTAAAGGCCCACTGTGGCCTCTGTCTGGGGCAGGCTGCAGGATGTGGTGGAGAGAAGAGGGCTGTGTTTCCTGGATCCCAACTGGATCTGTGTTGCAAGCTCCAGCAGGAGACTGGAGTGAGACTGAACAGGATTGCCCTGCAGTCCAAAATTCACTGTGACAGTTCAGGTGAATAAACCCATTCCAGAGCATTGCACTGATGTGAGCTGCAATAAAACTCTCTATCACTTTCCTGACTGGAGAAGGACAGAGGGATGGTGCTGGAGAGAGAAGGGAGGGCAGAAGGAGGAGTGTGGTGTGTGACACTGCCTGTATGTAAAAGGAAACTTATTTTTCACAAGCCTGTGAAAAATAAGGAAACTTACTTTTACACTGCCTGTGTAAAAGGAAACTTATTTTTCACAAGCCAAGCAAACCAGAGGGATAATGTTACAGAACAGAAGCTATTCCATTAAGTCATTAGTAGAACTTCAACCACTTCTGCTGGAGGGGTTGGCCTTGCTGGCTCTTTGAGGTTCCTCAGGGAAAGAAACAATTTCAACACTTTTTATCTTCACAACTGAAGTAATGTATTCCCATGCAGTTCCTCCTAGGCTTTCACAATATGAATGGCAGTTGCTGTGTTAGAAGCAGCCTTGCCTTATTTTGTGCTTTTCTGAATTTCCCTCTGCAGGTTGAAACAAGAGGATCCATCCTCACTGCTGCTCCCTGTAGGTGTCTGTATTTCAGTACTGATTGAAGCTCAAACACAAAAGTTAGTGTGAGTGCTGAGCAGGGACCCAGGGACCAGCAGGTTTGTAGTCAGCAGAAGCTGAAGAGCTGCAGGAAGCTGGGCACTTGCTGGCATCTTTCAGGCTACCCTGAATGCATGCAAGAAAGCAGCAGATCAAGCATGGCATGTCTGAGTCCAGCTGTAGGAATAGTCCAGCTGAGTGCAGTGGGACAAAACAGAACATCAGGACATCAGGCCTGTGAGGTCCAAACAAGTGTGTAGAAACTGACCCCCTCTACGTGGTAGCTGGTCCTCTGCTCCAGAAAGCCACCTGAATCCTTTAGAGGATTGCCTGTTTTTCTTTCCTTCCCTTTTTTTTTTAACACTGCTGTGTTTATTCTGTTTCTAATTCAGGAACTTGCAGTGGCTGAGATAAGACAGGAGCCATTTCTCTTGTTCCTCTGCCTGGTATCTGTCAGTGGTTTAACTTGTACCACCACTGGGAACATGCATTTGTGGCTTTTCCTGTTGAGATAAGGCCTGGCAGCTTGTTCCCAGTGACAGCAACCTGTCAGCCCTTGGTGTGTGTCCAGCCTGCCAAGCTTCCCTCTGTCTTTGCACAGGCTGGCTCTGTGCTGCTGGAACAGCCCTCAATGGGATGCTGTTCATGTCTGCAGCTGGCACTGTCTAGCACAAGCCTGCAAAGAAAGTGAGCTCTGTTCTTCCCTGGGTCTCGTGACTTAATCTAGATACAAAAACATCTGTTGAGTCTGTTTCTGCAAAAGAGATTCTGAGGCTCCTGATGTCACTTTGCCACTCATTTGTGAGTGAAATGAGCAAAGACTTATGTGACAGGAGGTTGGTGTGATGCACCTCTGAATGTTTAAATTGATGCCATGCTTGAGATTGTTTCCCCCTAACATGTTGGTTGGCAGTGAAAGCTTTGGGACAGCCTAATAATTTTTTTTTCTTTTTTTTTTTACACTTTGTTGTCTCAGTGTAACTGTGCATGCAGTAACTCACGTTAGTTCAGTCTGCTCTGGGCGGTTGTCATGCTGAGTCTCAGATATTTATTTCTAAAGAACATCCTCATTTTCAACTGGAGAGTTTTTCTTTTTATTAATTTAAAAGTAACACTGGTAGTTTTAGGAATTTTATTTTTCTTATAACTCTTAGACTATGTCTCTGGCTGCAGATATATTCCAATGTGCAGCAATACAAAAATACCAAATACCTAGATCCGGTTTGTTGGCAAAAAATAAAGTGCATTAAATACATAAGAAGCTGAAGTAATGTGCCTTTTACTAATATGGGTGCAGGCAACAGAGAAAATACATTTCTATACAGTGACTTCTTTATTTTTCTGTAACTCCTGAAGTGTGAAGAGTATTTTAAAGCCCACTGTTAAAACCTTGATGATTCTGTTCTCCCTAGCTAGACGTTGGCTTTGGTACATACCCTTAGTTGGGATACAGAGGCAAAAAAGATGACATCTCTATATTCATGTAATTGTTTCTACCTTCTCACAAAGGTGGCTGGTCTCCCATTTGGTGCTGAGACACCAGTGGTTCAGAGTTTAGTGCAGAATTGTGGCCTTGCTGTGCTGTGCCAGTTGTGGCAGCGGTGGCCTCAGCCTTGTGTCGGTAAATCCCTTTCGGAAGTTCACCAGAGTGCAAACCAGACATGCACAGAGGCTGCAGCATGGAAGAGGGATTTATTTGCACTTGTTAACTCCAGCCCAGCAGCCCATTCTGGGCTCTGCTCTGTCACAGTGCCCGCTGTCAGCTGCTGTGCACATACCCTGAAGTGATGGCTCCCATCATGTGTCACTCCTCTGAAATGCCTCTGTGCTTGCTCATAAACACACCCTTGGCATCATGTTCATGGCTACTAAAATAAACTGCACACAGTGCAGAGAGTCAGGCACAGAGATCCCTCAAGTAAGGACTGGGATTTGTTCATCTCCTGGAGCTCCCATGCTCTGCAAGAGCCATTCATCTGCAATAGGCAGAAGAGTAGGAACCACAGGGGTGGGGAGGGAGCATGTTGAACAGAGAATGATCAAAATAAGCCATAGGATTGGTGAGTTTTTCCCTTTTGCCATCATCTTTCTATTTACAAAGAGTATTCCACATGATCTGTTTTCTTCTTTGGCAATTTCCCATCATCACATCACCAATGAAATGACACCAGCTGTACTCAGAGCCTCAGCTGGCACATCTGGATGAGAGGGTCCACCATTTGTTCTTTCCAGCAGATATCTCAGCTAAACGTGTCTCCTGGAGCAAGTTTGGCCTTGATCCACGATGACCTGAGCAATTGGACCTCCCAGTGGTGCCAGTGGGTTTTGCTAATGCCCAGTACCATCCTTGTGGTGAGGAGAGCAGGCAGTGCCCCGTCTGTGGCTCTGTGCGTGGCCTCTGCTTTGCTCCATGGCTCCGTGTCCATGGGGGGATCCTCAGCTGGCCCAGCTGCAGGGCTGGCTTTGGGAAAGCTCTCTCTTTTCTCAGCAATTTGTGTCCATGTCCTCCCACCCCATCCCAGCCCAGAAGAGGGACACAGTGATGGTAAAGGAGCTTTACCTTCCTTGTCACAGTAGTGGCTATCACAGAGAGAAGGAACTCCATGCTGTGATTTCTGGTCCTCTGAGTCGTGTTCATTAATCTTGTTGTTGCCATTTTCAGTGGGCTAGTGTGGAAAGCCATTCCCATAGCACTGATGCTGATGTCCATGTGTGTCCTGCATAGCAGGCTGTGTCCCTTCAGGAATGGGCAGCTGGGCTGACTTGGCTCTTGCGTCGGGGCTCAGGGCGTCCATCGCAGCCACAGCAGCAGCAACTGCAGGCAATGATTGTGAGCACCAGCACAGTAACTGCAGAGAGAAACAAATGCCATTGCTTCACAGCACAGGAACAATCAGAGTAACCCTATGTCTCCTCTTCCTACTGCAGAGTAACCCTATGTCTCCTCCAGGTTGTTTGGTGAGCAGCAAAATGAGCAAAACCTGGTTTCTTGAGAATTCTTTTTTTGCCCTATATCCCCATCTTCCTCCTCCTAAGTTCCTGTTCCTTTGTATTGGTTTTCCATTTAATCTGGACAATCATTACCAGGCATTTCAAGACCTTAAGAGCTACATTCCAAACCATGTGAGGGTTTCTTTGCCCACTTAATGGGCTGTTGTTTGGGAGCTGACATGCAGTACCTAAGCACAGCCCATGTGCCTGGAAAGGACGAAAATCCAGCTTTGGATTTTTGCGTAACCAGACTTGAGGGAGTTTGATTGCTCAGACTGGCAGTTGTAATTCTGAAGAGTGAGTTCAGCACACTCTTTAAGCATAGAGACTTGTGACTGGGTTGGCTTTACTCTTCTGTATTTAGCTTGAAAAAATAAGATACTTCAAATGCAGGGGTTCATTTCAGAGAACAGTGGGCTAACTGACTGTCCTCTACTCTGACCAGGATGCAGGTGTTGGCAGGGATGTGTTAGTTTATCTGGAGTAGAAAAGGATGACATGTTCCATCCTGCAGAACATGTAAGAATGTGAGCCTGCCTCTGTGTGTGCCTGTGTTCCTTTAAAGCCTGGACCTGGGCTGCCAGGTAACCTGACCTGTGGGGAACCAGCTGTAGGGATGAACCAAATAAAGCAGCAGGTGTGACATTGTGAATTCCAGCCCAGGGAGGAGTGTCCAGCTGAATACACACCCTTCCTTTTGGCCAGGAGCAGGGCCTGTCTTCCTTCCTGCTTATTTTCCCATTGTATAAACAAACTTCATCCTCCTTGACCCAACAGTTCTTGATCCAGTTGCTACTCCTTCCATGCCATCCCCACACAGAGCAGCAGGAGGGATTTTACTATTACCAGAGGAGAATAAATAGACTCATCTGAATTCACTGAGCCAATACAGAAATGACACTCAGAGCCCCTCTTAAGTGTCTTCTGTGGCAGGGAGATGCTCTTGGACCATTTGTCATAAACTATCTCCTATGCATCAAAACATTACAGCAGCTCTGGGTTGGTTAAAATA
Organism: Zonotrichia albicollis; assembly: GCF_047830755.1. Taxonomy (NCBI): domain Eukaryota; kingdom Metazoa; phylum Chordata; class Aves; order Passeriformes; family Passerellidae; genus Zonotrichia; species Zonotrichia albicollis. The sequence goes on along the minus strand of NC_133837.1, from coordinate 4,282,341 downwards.
TTGCTGATTTAACTAATGTTTAAAAAGGGAGCTTTGGGGAAAGCTATCCTGTTACCTGTCATGCTCTGCAACCATGTAGAGGTACACACTGAATGGTAAAAATTACCTAGGAATTAACCTGGGCCTTAGAGCACAGCCTAGAAAACAACAGCCAACACCACCAACCCTCCTACACAGCCTGTGGAGCAAGTTGTCCCCATAGGAGAGGAGAGAAATTCTGACACCCCTTTGCCTCCACCCACAAACTCACCAATAAACAGAAGAACCACAGAAAAGCTGACAATCTCCACTGGCTCAGCCTTGGGCAGTTTCTGGAGCTTGAGGAGAAACTTCTCACCAATGGCTTGAACTTCCTTCAGAAAGCTTTCAGAAGACATTCTGTCACAACCTCTCCAGGCTTTATGCTGCAGGAGAACCAAACAGAGAAGAAACCTTTTCACTGACTAACGCTAAGGAGCTGCCAGCCTTCTTATACAGCCAGTGATCACAAGGAAAACAAGTTTATCTGGTCTCAGTCCTTGTTCCCAGTAGCTAAGGTGGAGGACTATTAATTGTCTACGTGTCCTGGCACTGTTTTAATTTCAAAATCCAGCTGCAAGAGTGTTTTTGTCAACTACTGTTAAGCAGAGTCCAAATGGTGTTTCTTCTACAAGGACACTTCTTGCAGCAGGCCCTGAGTTAGACTGGACAGTGCCTGCTCTCACCCAATCAAAGCACCTTTTTTTCCAGTTGTGCGAACTTGTCCTTCCAGAAACAAATGCACTTCTAACCCAGTTTGAATGCTGAACTCCACTGTACATAGTCTTCAGTTGTTTGTTACTGAATAACACAAAGTAGACTCCCTTGAAGGCTTTTTGCACTTTGAGCTACAGAACCCCCCTTCAAAAAAAGGGGGATTTCCCTCAAAATACCTTAAAAAAGGCATTTACCTCAACAACTCAATACAATAGTATTAATAAGATAAGATTTATTAATAGTATTAATAAAATAAGATTATTAATACAATAGTATTAATAATATTTTATTAACCAGTTTTACTGTATGTGATGCTAAAAATTAAAGTCTGCATTCACTAGAGAGAGCTGGATGCTTTTCAAGTTCTTACAGATGAATGCAGCTTTATAAAGAAAGCTAAATTTAGGGTTTTTTTTTTTTTATTTTAAGCCACAGAGCAATATATGAATTGAACAGTGGATTCCACCCATCACTGCTGATGATGAGCAAAGCAAAAGCCCCTGGATGTGTCAGGGAGATCTCTCCTCTGTGCAGCTAATCCCTCCTGCCCTGCTCAGTAATCTTAGGCCTTCTTTATTCCCAGAGTGATCACCAGGAGCTCTTGTTACTGAAAATATTATTAGTGTAGTTAAAGTTAAATGCCTCAGTTTTGTCACCAATATTTGCTGTTCTTTTACCCCATGAACAAGATTTTAGGAGGCATTGCAACAAACTAGCTGGCATGAGACCTATGGATCTTCAAATGTTGCTTCAGTCAGGAACTGGAATTGGATATTTTTTACAACTATCCATAGTTCCACCTGAAACAAGTGTTTAGACAGGTCAACACTTGAATGGGTTATAACTCTTATTTCATTATAATATCAAAATGTGCTGGTTTGTGTGTGTTGTAACAGGCAACACTGGGCTTTGGGACTTGAACATTGCAATTTAATATCCTGATCTTGGTGATAACACAAAGCCAAGTGACCAAGACAACATTTCCAGAACAAACCAGCTAGTTCCTTATGGAACATCTGGCTTGGTTACTCAAACAAATGGATGCTTGGAGTTCAGTTTTTCTAAACACACTGAGGACAGAGAGACTTTGGCTGTTTCTTTGCATGCTGGGCTTAAGTACTACAGTGCCAAGTTAAATTAGTTTTGTATGTTTATGCAATTCAAAAAGGGTTTTCTTTGTTCTTTTAAATCCAAGCTAAGGAATAAAAATCGGAACCAGCTGGTTTCTTAGAAATGGGGGTGGATGGAAAATCCTCATCTACAGAAAGATCACTACAATTCAGGAAGGAGGCAGAGCTGTGGGCTTTTGACCTGAAAAGGTCACCTTTTGGGACTAGGGTTAAATACTTCTTTCCAGATGATTGCATACCCCAAGTGAGCTTCTCCAGAAACGGCTGCTTTGTCCTTAGTGCTGCAGGATTCCGTGTCAACAGGTTTTCAATTTTGATTCCATTCTAAGACATGGTGGATGAGGCAGAGGTGAAATGATTTGTGCTTTCTGTTCTTGGCTCTAGAAGAAAAAAAAAATCAAAAAATAATATTTCTGGCTTTAACATTGTGAAAATGTTTGTTCCCTTTGGAGGTGTTTCTGCCTGTCCAGAAGCTCTCCTCATAATGAATTTGCTGTGAACTTCCATGCCATGCTTTGGGTTGCACCAGAAGCAACAGGTATAAGAGTCAGGCTTTGAAATTTGGTTATACAGGGTAAAATTACTGAGTTCTGCTGATTGTAGAACTGCATGTGGATTAGCAGAGTGCTTAGTCAAAAATAATGAAGCCTGTCTCTGTAATGGACATTCCACTCTGCCCATGGTACCTGATCTGGAGCTGAGTGGAGGAGTTTTTATTCTAAAACTTGCAAGGAATGTTGCTTGTTTACCTTGGTCTGAATTACATCAGGGACAGAGTTTGATGGTGGTGGTGCAGTCTCCAACCTACTCATGAGGAAGCAAATGTTTTTCTGATTGCATTTTCTGCTGCTTCAAGGACTCTCTGCTTTGGGATTTCTGCTTCTGCAGCAAGGTAAAAGGGTGAAGAATAAAATAATTCTTAAAGGAAAAAAGTAAAACTCCTCCAAGAAAGACAGTTACATTAATGGACTTTTGTATGTTCCATTCTACTTGTGATGTAAAGTCTTTCTTCAGGACTAGTTTTGATGGGACCTTTTCCCAATTGATTTCAGTGGAACCAAGATTTTACCCTTGAGTTTAGCACAAGGGTGAGGATAGTGTGATTTAAACCAGCTGTTTTATGCATCTGCCTCATTTACAACACAAAGGTGATGACATTACAATAACAGAGTGGAGCTGTGAGAATTAATTCCTTTTGTTTTATTATGTTGTGTTCAAATAAGCTTCCAGTCACCAACAGTAGTAAAGGCCAGGTGGTGCAGGATATTCAGTTGAAGCAGTAACTCTGATGATTATTATTAAACAGGGAAGTCTTAAGAGGTTTGAAACTTAAGGTTGTGGGCCTTAACTGACAGTTTACTTTCTAGGCCTGGAGTGCTGTTTTAGAGGCTGGAAAAGCCACTCAAGTTAGAACCTCAGAGATTCTCATGAGTTTGGAGAAAATATAATTGTCTACCAGTGTTTTCCTCAATTGAGAATTTCTTCTTGCTCATCACTGTCCTTCCTCAAAACTTCACCCACTGAGGATGGGAACCCTCCAGAGCAGAGGAGACTTGGCTGTAGGGCAGCAGAGCTGATGTAACTCATCCATGTCATGGAAAAAGTCCTGAATGTCCACACTGCAATGTGGCCTTCATAACACACTGTCAGACTGATGTCAGGGAATTCTGCTCCACAGCTGTAGCTGGAGCTCACATGAAGTGAAAATCAGATGATGAGAGGCAAGATAAGAATCCCACACAGAAAAGAAAGTAATACAAGGTCTTGTCACAGGCAGTTTGTGACATCCTGCTGGGATGGGGTGGCAGCCTGAAGTTCATGGTTTTGACTTAAGAAATAACTCATCCAATCAGTGATGCCAGTGGAACTAGATCATCAAACCTTTCTGCCCTCCTCTCATGTTGCAAGGCCCAGCAGGGGGAGGGAATAAAACAAATCATTTAATTTGGGTTTATTTGGTTTTGATGAAAAAAAAAAAAGGCCCCTTCTGCCATGTGCCATGAGTTATTAGCCTTGGTTGAAAGGACAGAGCACAGAAATGATGCAGGGGAATGGCAAACAGCTGCAGGTGTGCTGCTCAGCTGCAAGGATTACATGACCCTGGAAACCCCAAGTGCATGTCCTGTGTTTAGGACTTACATAGGTTGACATTCCCAGAAAGCCCTAATGCAGATTCATCTTGCTGTGCCCACTGAAGAAAGCTGTGAAAATTGCCATAATAGCACTGAAATTATCTTTCTGAGTTGTTTTAATGGACTCATGCCATGCTGAAGCACTCAAAGAAGTTGCCTGCTCAGTCCCTTGGAGAATAAAGCCATTAAAAAGCCTCAATCTAGACATTCAAGAGAAAAGCCTCCATCAAGGTTCCTTTCTATGTGAACTGGCTGCATATGGAGGCTTCTTTTTCCAAGAAAAAAGCTTTGAGATGACCATGTACAGTGAGGTCCCACATCCCTGTGTCTGCCTGAAGCTGGTGAGGCTGCTGTGAGTCTTTTGGAATTGCTGTACATTTTGGTTTTGCATTTTTGCTGTACATTTGGGGTTTCTGGTCTGTGTTGATCTGTGTGTGGATACAGCTGCATCCACAGGTGAACTGTAGGGAGTGGGTGAGCTGAAATTTGCTGCTGAGAATGAGACACTTGTTTACACATAGCCCTGGGGCTATTTGAGCAGCCTTTTTTAGTGCAAAAAGCACAAATTTAAGTTTGTGGTTTAGCCCCAGGACTGGAAGTTAGTAAATACAGGCAGTGTCCCTGGCCTGCCAGTGATGCTCCCTGGTTGTGACTTTGGGTAAGACATCACGTCCCACTGCTGGGTGACTTCATCTCTGCAAGACAGCAGAACATGGAACCACATCAGAGCTCTGTTTGTCAATTGTTGTGTGTCCAAGTTTCCAGCATGCTGGGAAATCTTTAGATAGAAAGGCAGCAAGTCCCTGGTTTTGCTGCAGTTATAAACTGAACTGGCCATTGTTTTGCTCAGTACTTTGAACACTTTGTTCACTGAGCCTGTTGAGGATGGATATACATGAAAGTGTGCTTTCCACTCTTGTTTGCTCCCAACCCAGCCATGCTCCTCATATTGTTCTTGCCATAATCCTGATCCATTGGTTTCACTGTGCTTGCATGGGTTTATTGCTTTAATAAGCTACAAGTGGAGATAAAGCTTTGGAAGGGGGAATTAGTGGGGAAAAAGAAGCTGCCAATGCCTCTAGTCCCAATGCAGCAGGTCCCAGTGGTGGTGAGTTGGCTCTCCTCCCACAGCAGGATGGCTCCAGAGACCTTACCAAGCAGAACCTTCCTGATGTTCCCATCAAGTGGAATGCCAGGGCAACATTCTCATTGCAACCTTGGCTTTTCCTTAAGACTGGGGCTTTGAAGAAGCAAATGTTGTGTTGTTCTTACTCAGACTAGTCCAATAAATTGGTTGAAATTGGAGCTGTACAGGGATGGGAAGCCTGTATGGATTGTGGAGGCTTATCTGGTTGGAAATCTTACAAGGCAAGCCCAACCTCAGGGAAGGAGGGTGCTGAGCAGCCAAAGGGGAGGGGATGCTTTTTATTCTGGTCTGAAACTCTAAAATAAGCTCTGACTGTACTTGGCCACTTCTTAAAGAAAATGAAGGCTTGGCCAGTTTCAAATGCACCAGCTTTGTTCTTGGTCCCTGAAATGTCCTGATTTTATATGGATAAGGTCTGCAGTGCTTCCTGTTCTCAAACAATGCTGGGTTTCTAGGTGTGCCTACAGTGGATGCATTTTGGTGTAACATGTCATAATTCCTGCATGATTGTTTATTGTTCTAAGCTTTTAGTGTACTGCTGAGATGAAAAGGACCATAGAAAAGCAGTTGCATTATCAGTCTCTCATCATTGTTAATGCAGTGTTTGCTGCCATGACTGTACTTGACCAGCCATGTGAATCTTAACTATAGTTCAGACAAACCCATTTTTTCTTAAAACAGGAGTGCACAGAGCCAGACAGACCTATAATTCATTCCCAAACAGATGAAAATAGTTTCCAGTATCAAGAGAATTCAGCCCTTGAACAGCACACACCCAAACTGGTAAATTGTAGCTCAATGCCATGGGAGAAAAGCTGGGACTGTGTCAGTTGGTTTGGAGCAGAAGGCCACACATTCCTGAGATTTTAAAGCTGCCCTGCCTGGGTCACCCTTTGGCTGGAATACCCTGTCATCTCCACCACCCACTATTTGGAGATGTGTTTTGAGGCAGCACTGTAAATGTGCCTTCTCTTCCCTACAACCTAATATTAGATTAATGTAAAAAGGCACTGAATTCCCAGTTTCAGTAGCAGAGGTGCCCACTGGGACGCTGAGCTGGGAGTCTTTACACCTCTGCTATCACCCTGGTTTTCTCCAGTCCATCCCACAAACACATCCACAAAACCTCATGAGATAATTCCTCACTACTAGAAAATTTTTAAGTGGGGAAAACAAAACACTGAGCCACCCAATGAAAGGAAAAGGTCAATTTTAAAAATAAACCTGTAGCTCTTCTACAAGAGAACTTTTTTTAGGGTTGGTGATGCTTGAATCTAGCCTGAAAGTCTATTCTAATATTAGCAAAATATCCATTTCCCAGGAAGCTGGCTGAGAGGTAGCTGTGTGCCTGTGAAAGCCTTTTAGTGACTTCACAAACATAGTGGGATCTACTATCAGTAGTTGGTGCTTGAGTTCCAGCATCTGGAGGCCCTGAGAGTGCTGGAAACTCCTCCAGCTTGTAACAGCCACCTCTGTGCCCTGTCCTTGATCTCACATCTACAAGTCTCCTAAATTACATGCATTTTTGAGCTTTTTGAAATATCCTGGACTAATCCTAGTAAAGGTGCCACTGGGGTGTAGGAGCTCAAAAATCAAAAGCTGCTGCCTCAGGAGGAATTGTTAGAAGGCTCATGAGCTGTGGCTGCATGGGCAGAGCCTGCATGGAGCTGGGGGTGGGTGCTGCTCCCAGCCCCTCGCAGTGCCTGCTGGCCCGCGGCAGGCTCTGTGCTCAGGGCTTGTCTCCACTCTGTCAAACTGGGATTATTTTGTGCCTTCATCCCACACCCGCTGTTGGTTGCAGTCAGGCTGAGGCCCGTGCGCTGTGACAGCTGTAACACAAGCCATGTCCTGCTGGTTTTATCCAGACATGTGTTTCACATTGCTGTGCCTCTCCCCCCACACATCAACAGCATGGCTGCAGCTGGACAAGCCCCCAGCCAAACCCATTAAGATTTTCTTGGCATGTTTCTCCACCTCCTTCCCTCCCCTGCCCTTCTCCCCTCACTCCTCCCTCCTTATTTTTTTTCTTTGTTGTTTCGCTAAACTTTGTTTTTTCACATGCTTTATTTAAGAACCTCTCTTAACTGCATCAAGCAACCTACAGAGACTCTCCATTAGCAGGGTGGAAACTTCCCTCCATCCCCTTGAGCCTTAGGGCCAGCCTGGAGGCTGTGGGTCAGAGCTGCTACCTCTCCTCACTCAGGCAGTTCCAATTCCATGTTTGTACAACACTGGGTCAGAAAGACCTGCCCTCCATTCCTCGTTAATGGAAATGGAGAGAAGTGGAAATACCTGATCCTTAACATTCCTCCCTACAGGCATGTGTAGGATTGGGAAGACCTTTTTGTGTGAGAATTGGCTTTCTGCTCCAGTTTGTAAACAGCTGACTGCCCGGCACCTCCTGGCAGAGGCTGAGGGGTCCCAGCTCAGCGCTGGGAGCTGCAGCAGCTTCCAAACAGAGAAGTCAGCTTCAGATAGCAGAAAATTGGGATTTATAAGGCCAGTCTCCATTACCAGTCCCTCTTCCCATACCCAACAGCAAAACGGAGATGGGAGCGCAGGTGGGACACCTCTGTAAAACCAAAGCTTGGACACAATGGCCTAAAATGTCTTTTTCAACCTAAATGATTCTATGTTGTAAAATTTAATCTATTTAGGTGATCTTTTTACTCTTCCTTCCCTTCTCACTACATTCAAACTTGACGGTGTGGTTTCTGTAAGCCCTGAGCTGTGTGTGTGCATGAACGTGCCCCTCAGAGCAGCGCTTCTCCTGCTGCTTTGAGCACTAAACCAGCATCTGTGCCTGATACACTGGCTGAATTCTTCTTCTTTTTTAAATGTTCTCATTAGCAGCTCTGTAAAATCTTTCCGTTTATTTCTATTGGACACAGATGCTTAACTTGCACAGCGTGCTAGTTCCCCGACCGGGGTTTGTTTTCTAAGCTCTCTGCATCAGGATTTGGGGGATAAAACTTGGCTGCAGCTGGGAGGAGCTGCGGGAAAAGCCGTGGCTCTGCTCCCCGCTAAGGCACGCACAGCTCGGACCCAGCTGCCTTGTCCACACCGACTATCCCTGGATCAGGTCACCAGTTTATCGGGACATTGGTTCTGTACGAGCACAGAAAGCCGAGCAGCCTGCCTTTGTCACGGCAGAGGAGTTGGGGAGTCGGGCTTGGAGCTCCTTTTGTTAGAGGGCGGCTGCGGCGCAGCTCTCCGCAATCCCATTAAAAGCTTTTCTCCTGCCACCTTCGCTGCTCGGTGTCCCTGGCAAGCAAATTCCTCCTCCCAAGCTGTGCTCCATGGCTGACCGAGCCGGGGCAGCTCCCCCGGCTCCAGCCCCTCCGCGCTTCACCGAACAGCAGCGACAGCTCAGCCTTACCCGACCGCCAGCTCTGCTTCTCCTCTTGTTATTCTTTCGTCTTCTTAAACTTTTCACGTCATCTCTCCCCTCATCCTGCGGCTCGCTGCTCGCTCGGCTCCTCTCTGCTCCGCCGCTGACAGCCAGCTGTTGTCTCTGCCTTTCTTTTTTTTTTTTTTTTTTTTTTTTTTTTTTTTTTTTTTTTTTTTGTTGCTGGTTGTCGTGGAGATGCGAAGTTTCGTGTTACATGTGTGCCAAAGAGGGAGGGAGAGGAGGCACGCCAGAGCCGGTGCCAGCTCCCCGGGGCGCCCGAGGGCCGGCACTTGTTGCCGGCTTCCTCTGTGCATCTCCTCCGAGAGAGGAGTTTCTTCTTTACCTTTTAATGACGCCTTTTTCTGCCGTGAGACTTGAACGGATTCCCTGGCTGCGATAGTTTGGGGCGATGTTAAAGCGAGTAACTTTTCTTTGTGCTGCCCGGTTTCCTTGCGGCTCCAGGACAAGGAGCTTTTCTCCTGTGCTCATTGAAAGGGCAGAGCGAGTGCTCGCAAGGACAGAGCAGCTCTGTGAGGGACCTGCCGCGAGCAGGGCAGCGGGGACATTGCTGGGACAGAGAATTTGATGCCGGGATGGTGAATTCCCTCCGTGCCCTTGGCCAAGGCATTTACTCTCTTGGTGCTGAGCTTTTCGCTTCTTGTGTTCTGGGGACAGCTGACTGGCACTGTCTTGTCTCAGAGGGTGAAGCTCGGGTGATGATGAAAGGACACAGTCCTTCAGACAGGTGCAAAATTAGAAGTTCTCATCAAGCCTCATGACTTGCTCTTCTATTTGATAAAGCTCATTAAATGGCTTTCGCTTGACAACTGCATAACTAATTTGCCCTCATGTGATTTTTATCTTTTTTAACCCTTTCACTTCACATTATTCCAAGACTTGCTGAGTTGTTTAATTCAGGGAGTATTGCTGATGAGGCTCTGTACCCTCTGGCTTATACAAGGGAATGCTTTTTTCTGGTGTTTTTTGGAAGAGAGCTTCTTTTGGGATATGTGACTTTGCTTCTTCTCTGGCTGTCTGTCTGCTTCTTCTAATTGCAGGAATAGCACCCCTATTTTTTGTGGTGTATAAAAACAAGGACTACCAAAGCTACACAAGTGCAGGCAGCTTTGTGGTCAGTTTAGTACTTTCCTCAAATGCATTGCCACAGACAAAAATGTGTTAATAAACCTCTTTGTTATTTGCTCTTCATCCCATTCCATAATGTCAGATGAGGGGGGAGGGAATGTCTGAAATGACATAATGATTTTATTTAGACATTTTAGAGACCAATGGTCAGCTCATACGTACTCTTTTGACTCTTTTGAAGGGCGAAGGGAGACAAATAATACTGTGGCATATTTTAAAGATGCAGTAATTTTAGAACGTGTATAATAATACAAAGTACCATTAATTTATGTAAATCATCTCCATCTCGTGGGCATTAGTCAGGTGTTGGTGTGACAGAGGAAGCTTTCCCCTCACATGTTAATGCATAACCAACTGTCTTTCAGGAACTCTTGTGTTAAGTATTAATCCAGTGATTAACCCCAGCATCCCTGTTGGTAACTGCCTTTTTGTCTTTTGACCTTAATTATAGGATTGCAATTTTAGTTTTGCAACTGAATTTCCGTTATGGCCCAACTCCTGAACACCGTTGGCTAAAGTGGGGCTGTGGCCCCAATCTGGGTAATTCCTCAGGAAGAAAAAGGCAATTACAGTAGGCTGGGTGGGAAGGGCTTGGCTTTACAAGCCTGATGGGTTAGAAACTGGAACTCTAAATTCCAGTGAGCTCACAGCTGATCTCTGCTTCCACCAAAGCCCTCCCCTGGGGCATCTAAAGGACAGAGGTGTGTGTGGCTGTCCCTCCCCAGCATGAGCCTGGTGAGCCGTGCGAGTGGGGAGAGGGCTTGTCCCTCACTGAATGCCTCAGTTAACTCTAATACAGATCAGTGTGTGTGAGGGAAGAGACAGGGACTGATGAGAATGCTGCCTGTTTTCTTAGGGGGAAACAAAAAGCTGACTTGCAGCTCGCTGACATTTCTACAGTCACGTTGCACTGGCCAGCCAGGCAGCACCAGTGGCTCTTTTGGAGAGGCAGGACAAGGGTATCGAATGTGTTGCCCCCATCTGGGTCCCCCAGCCTTGCCCTCCGTGTGAAAGGAGCTCTTTGAGTGCAGGAGCAGAGCGAGTCAGTGTGGCCCTGCAGGGGGATATAATGGCAGCTTTGTCAGAGCCTCTCCAGGCTGTGGTGCCCTGCAGACACCCTGCTGCAGCCCTCACCTGAGCACTGCCAGCTCGCTGCCCCTGCAGCACACTCAGGCCACTGCTGGGGACAGCAGCCCCTGCCCTGCTGCTGTGCTGCTTCCACATCCCCCCCCCAGGCCGTGGGAAGGAGTGAGCCAGCAGCCCCTGCAGCCCCTCTGGCCTTTGTTTGTGATGCTTTGGTTCATCATGCAGTTGTTGGTTCACAACATGCAGTTGTGTTTTCTCCAGACACACAGACACAAGGGGAGAAGAAAACTGTGTTTGTTAGGTCTCTGGCAAGCTCTGACATGCCTTAGAGGGTTTAGAATAAGAGTAAATGAGGTGCTTGCTCTCTTACTTTTCCTCTCTGTGACCCACTTTTTGCAGATGAAATTAGGAAGCCCACTAGGACACACCTTGGTGTAGAATAAAAATTTCCACTTTGTTGTTCTTTGTAGTAAAATAATTTTCGCTTAAAATAACTTTTGTTCCCCTTTGGCTGCCAGATTTGATCTCTAAATGCCCAATTAAGTGAATGTTTTCCTATATTTATTATCAGCTTTTTGACTAACACACAACCAGCCACCTCTGCTGAGAAACTTTAGTTTTAAAAAGGTCCTCTAAATTTTGCTTTCTTAAAAAAAAAAGGGAGGGGAAGTAACTGCCTGATCATTTTTTGGCAAAATCAGTGTGTTCCCTGGTTTAAGTTAGGGAGTGTTTTAGAAGAGAAATTATTTCCTGCCTGTATTGCTGGTGAGCATATTGTCACCAAATTCTTTTTTATGTACCCCAAAACACTGATGCCTGCCAAAAATCTTTTGAAAATTTCTGGAAGAATCTAGTAATCATCTCATGGCTGGTTTGCTGGTTGTGCAATCCTGTGTGAGCAAATGAGCTGGTTTTCATGCTTGTAGGACTCTGCCCAGACTTTGGTGCTGATCTGTGTGAGCCCATCAAGATCCAGGCTGTGTTGTCTGAATGGTTCTCCCTTGTGACCTCACTTTGGACTCTATTCCTGGGATTTTCTTTACATTCCTGTGTCTTCAAATATATATTTCTTCAGCTTCAAACCATAAATAATAAATCTAGAAGCTTTAATGTGAGATGTTCTTCAATGTGAGATGTTCTCTGAGGTGTAGTGATCAATGGGGCCTCTTTACCTACAGCCATGCTGATAGGATGTAGAATATATTTAGCCAGTGATACAGAATTAATAACTATATATTTCATCAGCTGCTCCTTTTGCAGGTCTCAAAGACCTGGAAGGGTTTAGCAGAAGAGATTAACATTGATGGTTTTTTACATGTGGGGAAGTGGAGGCAGAGAGACTTTAAGCAAGGTGCCAGGAACAGAGCCCAAATTCTGCTCCGGGGATGAAACCCTGTGATTCCTGCTGGAATAGACATTCTCTGTGAAAAACAGGCTCAAATCTTTATCTAAAGACACCTCCTGCATTTGGAGGGTGGAGTTTTTGAGGATGGAAGTGATGACCAGATGATTTTGCCTTGTGTTTCCAAGCTGTCGCCACGCTGCCATCGCGAAGTACTTCGGCGACGCCACCCCACCTTGCAACAAGTGCTGTGACTTCTGCAGGAACCCAGGGGCAGTGAAAAGGCAACTGGAGGAGCTGGAACGCTGCAGCAACAGCTGGAGCAAAACCTCCATCAGACCCACGGGATCCTCCTGGGATAGCTCCGACCCAGAGCTCTACGAGGGCGGGAGGAGAGGCCTCAAAGGCTTCAGCAGGTCTGTACCAGACAGGTTACACTCATCTCACAGGAGCCAGCAGGGAAAAGAGCATCCACCAGCTGCAGGCCCAGACACTCCTATTTTCAGCACATGTTTCTATGTGGATGGTATTCTCCTGTAACTTTCTGGCAGCAGCAGCTGGAATTTCGTTTTCCACACACTTTGGCAGCCTCGTTCTCATTCGTGTTCCAGAGAACCAAAAGCTGTTTTGACAGAGCTAAGAATTGCCCTGCACAATGTAATTGGCTCAAGAAGCTAGCCTGAAATTTTTGAAAGCAGTAGTGGGCTCAGCCTGTTGTTCATAGTCACAAGGATCAGAAATGTTTAAACTTGAGACCAAGATGACATGGTCCAGAGTTCATTCCTGATTTAACACAACTGTCTGTGAGCCAGCAGGCCAGGGGCCACTGACAGGACTTAGTCACCACAGAGGATGTTAGGAAGTGCCAGTGTCAGATTCTTCTGCAGATTGCTGCATTTTCCTGTCAGGCTGACAGCAAAAGGAAGATGTGCAGTGGAAAACATGATGAATTCTGTAAAATGCTTGGCAGTGTGGAGGTGACAACTTCTCTTTCTCCTTGTTCTCTGGCAGAGTTGCAGTGATTGTCCAGCTGTGTCAGGATAAAGTTTCTCTGCTGGCACTGCCCATAAAGCTGTGCCAGGATACACAGTGCTGTAGGCTGGCCAGGCCCTCTGCTTTACCTTAAAAAGCTTGAGATTGGTGCCTTTGTTCTTTGGCCAAGTCCAACTCAGTCAGAGGAAACCAGGACTGGTGACCTAAGCCTGTGTTTGGTCTCAGGACCTGAGAAGCCACAGCTAATGCTATTGTACAGATCAGTGCTTGCCACTTGGCTGACTGAACCTTTCCATGATCTGATTGTAGTTTTGCCTTGGAAGTTGTAATAGTTAGCAGCTCTAAAGCTCAGATTCGTGATACCTGTAAGTGGGAGGCAGTGAACTCCTGGGCTACATCTGGTGAGCATCAGCTGCTGCATTTCAGTGCAGCAGAGATGGAGATTTCATTTATTGCAGCAGCCTGTGAACAAGTGAGGCTGAGGAATGGATGTTGTGCCTTTCTGCCATCTCTGCTCCCAGGGCAGGAGGCACTGACAGATGGGGTACATGACAGGAGGCAGTGACTCCTGAACCCCCTGGCAGCATCTGGCAGAGCTGCTGAAATGAAGCCCTCCATTCTCAGGGCACTGCTTACAAGCTCTTAGTTCAAGGCACTGCCTCCTACTTTATGGGGTTAACAAATGCTGTGCATTTTTGGAGCACACTCATGCTGTCCTGCTTGGGCAATGGCAGAGAAACTCCAGGTGCAGACATGCTCAGAGAGGATGTGGGGTGCATCACTGGGGTGGCTTCCCAGACTTGTCCCCCAGTTCGTGCTGCAGCTACAGCTTTCTTGCTTTCCTGCCTCATCCAGGTATGATGAAGAGGGCAGTGGGAATTGGGATGAAGACAACGAGGAGCGTCGGAAACGGGAGTGGGACAACTTCTACAAGAAACAGATGAGTCTGCGCAAGGTGAGTTGGGGTCAGTTTGTGAGGGATGCTCAGAGGGTCTGCTGTGAGCTTGTCTGACAGCCATAAAGGCCTCCTGGCACTGATGACAGTAAATTATTTCATCTTGGTGTTGCTTGTTGTCCTTCACTTCTTGTACCTCTGCTTTTGTTGTGTTCTCCACATTCTGGGCCAGTCCCATAATAGGAAGAAATGCAGCTTATTCATGTGCTGGTTTCTCTGCAGTGCTAAGAAAGAGGAGCCTGTTGGTTTTAATGCCCATGGTAGTAGTAAAAACAGATTTTCCCATTCAGCTTCTCTTAAATATTCCTATAGCAGAGGTGAACTTTTGGCTTTGATTCTCATTCTTTGTCTTCTTGGCCCTGTTTTGGCATGTGTTCAATGCCTTTATAACTTCAGCTTTAATTTTCCCTGGAGCAGGGATATAAAACATGTCTTTTGTGCTTCTAGATCTGCATGTGTGTAGTAGGAATGGAAATGTTTGACTGATCTTTGTTTTCTTCCAGGGCAAAGAACCAGAAAAGGAAGATTTTGTTCCTCCAAGTAAATATCTCTTTGATTTATAATGGGTTTTCTTTGGGAGAAGAAAGTCTTATATTTTGCAGCTGCATGCAATTTGTACAGCATCACCACTGGAGGTATCAGTCCCTAGGCACAGAGGTCAAGCTTTTGGCTGTGAAAACTTGGCTGGTGGAGATGGACCACAGCTTAGCTTTGGTCAGGGTGAAGATATGGAATGCATCTTTCTGAACAACATTTCCAAATAAGCAAGAGAGAAGGAAAACTGTTTAACCTGACTTTGTAGTGTTGACTGTTTCTGCAGTGGTTATGCAGCAATAATAATAGTAGTAATAATAATAATAGTAATAGTAGTAGTAGTAGTAATAATAATGCTAGAAGGAAACTGCTGGAAACCTTTACTGTTTGTAACTGTGTTGCTTGGGGCCCTGTCTGGCACTGTTACAAAAGAACACTTGATAAGTCAGGTTATTCTATCCAGCCTGATTTTTTGTTGGTATTGTGAGGAGGAGAAAAGATTTGAGTTTCCTAAGAGCCTTAAAGAAAGGTTTTCTGAGGTGGGAAGATTCTGGAAAGCTGTTAGGCCTAAACTCCAAAGTAGATGTTCTCAATCAGAGAAAACTTTCTCACTTTGGTTTCTGCCTGCTCTTTTGGAGTGTGCAGCTTCTCCAGGTAGAAAGGGTGACCTCAGGGTGACAATGCAGGGAGGAGAAAGCCAGGCAGTCCTGGACCTGCACCTCCCTGTGGCAGCTGAGATGTTCTCCATCAGCCCAGCCCTGCCATGGCTCCTTTCCCAAATTCCTCTCCTGTGGCAGGTGCAGACTGTCCCCTGAAGGAGGCTGCCAGCAGGAGGATCTCCAAGCTCACTGTGAAGGTGAGTGGTGCTGCAAAGAACAACAAAGCTTCTGCCTGGCCTGTCCTTGCTCCTGCAGGGGTGCAAGGGGCAGTGAGACATCTGTAGAGCATGGCTGAGCATCCCATGTTTCCTAGGGCCGGGAACACTGCCTGAAAATGCTGGAAGAAGCTCTGAGCAACAACCAAAAGACTCCAGCAGCAGAAGGAAAATGGTATGAGATGAGGAAATAGGGGTGCATCCTGAGTCCCTTAACACAGGCCCTGCTCTTCCCTGAGCACAATTACCATTGTAATGTGTATTAATTGTGCTCACGGAAGAGCAGGCCCTTTTTTAACACAATTAATACACAGGGAATGCTTTTTTAAGTTTTAAAAATGATTTTATCCAAGGATGTCATTTCACTTAAGCATCTTTCTGGCTGTGATGTTGAAGATCAGACCTGAGGATTCGTGGCTGATCCCTGGTGTCAGCTTGATCCAGGGAGTGGCAGTTCTTCCCTACCCCACAAGATGGGGATAGTGTACTTCTCAAACGGAGCAGTGGGCAAGAATCTTGATGTAAAACCATTTTCATCACCCTTTCCATGCTCCATCAACTCACCACTGCATGCCTTAGGACTTAACTGGAAGTTCACACACACACACACACAGAAGTTCTGGGTTAGAAGAGACCTTTAAGATCATCGAGTCCAACCCATGTTCTAACACCTCAACTAGATCATGGCACCAAGTGCCACATCCAGTCTTTTTTTAAACTCTTCGAGGGATGGTGACTCCACCACCTCCCTGGGTAGATGATTCCAGTATTTGAAGTTATAAGTTATCACTTATTCTTGTACCAGAGGGAGTGGATTTTGTACTTTCTGGGAGATACTTCAGCATTAGTGTTCCCCTTGCAGATACAGCGGTGTGTTTTGCCAGGAATCACCCCAGCCTGTGTTTCAGGTCAGACCCTAGTGCCTGTGCAGTGGAAATGGAATATGAAGCTTTCCGGAGCAGCAAAATGGCAAATTCCTACAAGGCTGCTGTGCTAAAGAAGGTAGGGACAAACATCTCCATCTGCTGCTCCCTGCAGCCTGGGAGCTCCAGGGCAAATAGGGCAGAGTTTGTGTGGGAAAGGTGAAGGACAAGCTCTGTTTTGCCCTGGGTATCTTACAAATCTTTCTTCATGATTTTGTTACCAGGAGGGCCCAGAATCACCTCGGGTTCACATCTTTGTTGGCTTTACAGGCTCTGAAAACCTACACAGCAGTGCAAGCTTATCCAGATATGTTGTAACAATGCAGGGATTTGGAAATTCCTCAGGCTGCTGCTGTCACTGGAGAAGCCTTGGTTTAGTTTATCTGGTTGCCATCATTCTCAATGAAGATGTTTCTGTTCTTGAGGCAGGCTGCTCTCCAGGGCAGATATTTGTTTTGTTACTATGGCTTTTACTATGTACTAAGGCAGAAATACATAAAGATTTCTGGCCATTAGAGAATATTTCTGTTCTCTTTTCAGGTGGCAGAAATCAATAAAGCCTCCAAACAAGGGGAATTGTTCTCAGTCTTTGGGTCTGGAACAGGTGGTAACAGCAATTTGGAGACAAAATCTGATTCTTTAGCAGAAAGGGAGTTTGTCCTTGCATCCCAGGTTCCCTCGGTGAGTACTGCTGGGATAGACAGCAGGGAATGCTCCTGTGTTTTTTCTGTCTACCTTTTTATAAATTTGAGTCCTTTCTGTGGCCACAACTGCATATTTCTATTGTAATTGCTTTTTCCTGTCTGTCACGTTGTTATTAGTGAATATAATCTGTGTGCAGGCCACAGCTTAAATAAATTCTTTCTCATCTTGCTCTATCCAAGGATGCTGCCTTGTTTTCTTACTGCTGGCCTAGGACTTCCACCTTTTCTACCATTCCACCATTCCTAGGACTTCCACCTAATCCATTTCCCTCATGTCTCTGTTGATGGGGGTGATCAGTCAGATTTAGAGCCTCTCCTAGCTTTCAGCTGCCCACACTGGTGTATTGTGTGCAGAAACTCAGCTGCTTTCATGGTGCTACACTCAGGCATCTCACATCCACAATTTCTTCTTCTTCCTGTCTCCCCAGTTCAAACCCAAGCGTGTGGGAGCAGGATTTCCAAAGAAATCCAGCTTGTTCCAGACAGCTTCAGAACTGCTGAAGATCCAGGAGGAGAGTGATGCAAAGCCTGTCAAAAAGGACTGTCCAAGTGGGCAAGACAACAGCAGCTACAGTCTGGACCTGGACACCAGGAACTCTGTTCTCCAGAGGGAAGAAACTGCAACCAAAGCAGTGGATGAGAGTGCAGGGGTAGAAATACACCCAGAAAAGAAGGGGCAGCAACCCAGTCCAGACACAAAAAGTGCCCTTGGGGAGAGCCCTGCTAAAAAGTCCAAACGTAGCAAGAAGCAGCAAATGCTTGCAGAAGCAGCTAAAAAGGAATCACAGGATATTTCCAAATTCTTCTCCCTCCCCAAAGCTGGCTCTAGAGCCCAAAGCTGCAGCACAGCAAAGGGAGATGGCTGTTCTGCAAGCACACTACCTCAGGTTTCTTCTCAAAGTGTGTGTCAAGAGAAACCAACACCTCAGGAAAATAAAGATGGCTCTGGAGACCTGACTGGGCAGTTCCAGGAGGAGAATAAAGAACTGGGAGAAACAGAAATAACACTGACTGAGAGAGGAGAGAATTCTAAGACCCAGCAGGCTGCTGAATGTGAATTCCTTGAGGAAGAAATGGATGTGAAGTCCAGGTAAAATCTTCACTTCTCTGCTCCCTGAGTTGTCCAGAGCCCCACCAGCCTTGTCCTGGAAACCTGTCTGAGGTCTCTGGGAGAGTGAGGGGAGACTCTTGCTTTTCCATGCAGTCTCAGGGCCACTGACGCTGCATGCAGAGATATTTTCACTGTGGAATGATTACAACTGGCCTTCTCTCCACTCTTCCCACTAGTGTTGCTGAAATTGTTGCAGAAACTGAGCTGCCTGTTGTGGGAGAAGGGGACAGCGGGAAGCGGCCAGGATCAGATGAGGTAACACTTCAATGAATGCTGATTTCCTCTCTTTCTTCTGCTCATCTTCTGCCAAATTTCTCTCTGGGAGTGACTCTCCTGCTCTGAGAGTGTCATTTACCTGGGGAAGGCCCAGCTGCAGTTGCAGCAGAAAGGAGAGCCCCAGTTGTGTTGCATTCCTGGTGTTGCCCTGCTGCCCTCTGGGCTGTGCCAGCACCTTGGGCTTTGTTCCCTCCTCTGTGCAACTCGTGACTGTGCCCTTGCTGGTGACTTGCCTGGAATTAGTGTCCCCACCCCCTGAGATCTGTCACTAACTATAATTAGGGAGCTGCTTTCTCAAGGCAAGGGCACAACCACAGGCCAGAGACACACAGGACCATTGGGAAGTGACCCCTGCTCAGTGCCTGCCTTGCCATTAATTTTCTGCTTCTGCATTTGGCAGCTGAGACTGCCTGACAGCTGTCTCTGCAACCCTGCACTCTCCTCTCTCTTTCAAACTGAGCAGGAGTGGGGCTCTCCTGATGGGGCTGATTCTTCCTGAGGGGTGTATTCTGTTCTCAGCAGACATCCTGAGAAATCTCTTCCAGTCAGTTTTCCTCTGTAGGATTGGGTCTAGCAATTAGCTGCCCCAATATGAGCACAGGGTAGTTCTAAATGTGATATTCTTTAAAGGGTTTTTTTGTAGTGTCTGCACAGCAGGTGAAAAAGAGTTACAGAGATTCCTACTGGGTATTCACTGGAGGCAGAGGCTGCAGGATGCTGCAAAGATTTGTGTCCTTGGAAGGTGGTGGCTGTTTGGTAGGCAGTGCTGCCACAGGAATTGGTGGGTTTGGTTTTCTGTCCCCTCTCCAGGATATGGAAAGTCCTGCAAAAAAGCGGCTCCGGACAGTGGCAATATCTTCAATTCTGAGCCAGCCAGAGGGCAAAAGTGTTGGTCCAACAAAGAAGAAGGTGACTTTTGACTCAAACTTAGCACAGTGTGATAAAGAAGGAAGCAGCAGGACCATACAGCCAGTGACCAAAGGCATGTCCCTCAAAGAGACTGCAGACATCGTTGTCAAGTATTTGACCCCGTTCTACAAGGGGGGCAAATTTGCTTCCAAGGTAGAGTACAGCTCAAGGCCCTCTTTAGCAGGAGAATTCATCTCTCTAGGGATCTGGGGCTCTGAGAAGGGGAAGATGATGTGGATCACACCTTTTATTTATGTGCTGTTTAACTAAGTGACTCCATGTGCAGCAACTCCCCTCTCCCACAAACGAGTTGGTGTCTGTTGGTTCCACATTTCCTTGTGGTTGTTCATATTTTCACATTAAACCCTGGCACATTTTGAATTCCCACCTGTGAAGCAGGAGCAGCTCAGGTTCAGTGCTGGTGTTTCCTTGCTGTGCCCTGCAAGGCAGGATGTGTGTGCTGGCCTTCTCCAGCCCTGCAGGGCCAGTTCTGTGTGTTCAGTCCAGGAGTGGTTTGTGCCAGTCTGTGCTAAGGGCAAGACAAACATGGGAACAGACAGCTGAGGTAACTGTGTCTGCTTTCTGCTCTTCCCCAATGCTGCAGGATCTCTTCAAGGGCTTTGCCAGGCACCTCTCTCACTTACTGACCCAGGAGCAGAGCCCTGCCCGCAAGACAGGTGTGTCTGGGGTTATTGCAATGCCACGTTGCTTCATGGCTTTAGAGGGGCAGATGTCTTAAATATCAACTCAAAAGATGGTGTTTCCTCTCTTGCAGTGAAGGAGGAAGCACAGAGGCTCATCAAGGAGTTTTTCAAAACAAGGCTCAGGTGTGAGAGTGAGGCAGACTGGGAGGAGCTGCAGAGCTTGGAGAGTTGATCCCTGCTGCTTGTTGGCTCTTCCTTCCTGCAGCAGCACCACCAGGGGATGGGGAAGAACTCAGCCATGGAAGGTCTCATGAGACTGCAGAAATGAGATTTATTTTTCTTTTCTCCAGTGCGTTTTGCTCACTTGTGCCCTTAGTGACACACATTCAAGGGAGCCAGTTTTTGTGAACTCATGGTGAGTTTTCCCAGTATAAGTGGGGTGCTGAAACCCTCAAGGACCAAGAGGTGTGAAGTTGTACCTGCTGGCTTTGTTAGGGGCTGCTGCCTTGGATGTTCTGCACTGTCTCCAGCCTCTGCTACCTGCAGCAGTCTGGGCAGGGCTCAGACTTTCCAGCTGGGACTCTGCTTTGGGATGGCACCTTGCTTTCTAAATGGCTTCTCCCCTTGCTCCCCTCCTCCCTGTTTCTTACTTCAGTGTCACCAATATGCTACAAGTTCTCATGCTTTGCTCAGGGCTGCCAGTGACAAACTCAATGTTTGAGTTCCTGGATGGAATATTTTTGTTTGAAGGGCAGGGGAGGAGCATTTTGTAATTACCATGGAGGCAGTGCTTGCTTTCTAAAGAGGAGAAATTCAGATTCTTTTTCTTTTAACGTGAACTTCTTTGATTTTGTCCAGTTCTGTCTGTCTGCCCATTAATTTAAGTGGTGATACTCTTTCAGTATTAACCCCTGCAACACTCCCAAGCCTTTGCTTGTAATCCCTAAAGCCATATTTGCTCCTGTGCCTCACCACAAGTCTGCAGTGCAGGGAGCAGTGCTGCTATTACAGCTGAGTAGGTCTCTGCTGTGACCCTCAAACTGACACTGTGGTACCTCTGCTGCTATGTTTATATGGAACCCGAACCTGATTCCCTGGTACAATCCTTCCTGTTGGGTTTTTGTGGGGTTCTGCCTCTGTTCCATACCTACAGGGGCTGGTGGCCTCAGGCTCCAGTGCTGCCAGAGGAATGTGCAGCCCCAGAGGCTGCCCAGGGGTTTGGGTCACTGCATCCCACAGCTGTATTTTTTTAAGTGTTCTGAAGGGTATATTTGCAGGACTGACAATAAAGCAATGTTACAACTGCTGTGGATTGTTCCTGGAAGCTTTTTCTTCCCACTCAGTCCCACAGCCTGCTCAGAGGTACATTAAGCAGCACTCAAAGAGAAGCACCTGCCCTGGAAGATGCTGTAGTTCCCACTGGCATCAGCTCACCAGCAAAAGTCTAATTGTGCATCAGGGCTTGCACTGAGCACCCTCAGATTTATCCCCCTTCCCTGCCAACAGTGACAACATTTTCCTCAAGCTTTGCCCATTACCTGCAGTTAAGTTTTCCCAGGTTAGATGTAAGATCTAGCATATCATACCTTCAGAACATCTCTGTGATTATTTTATTGCAATTTCCTAAAGGGCAGTTACTCCTCAGGTCATTAGGAGAGCTGTGGCAATAAAAATAAATTAAATAGTTTTGTACAACCCAAAACAGTATTCAGTATAATACAAGTTCTGTTTGAAGATGCTTCCCCCATGGGCACAGAGCCATCACTGAAGTCTGACAGCTGCATGGCCATGACTGACTTCTTTATAGTAGAGGGAAGCATATGCATATAATTATGTCAGTGAGAAATTAATTAACAATAAACTTCCTTACCATTGCAGCTCAATCTGTACCCTAGCATATGTGATAATTCTATGATTAACACTGATCTGCTTCTCAATTAGGATGCTTTGTACAAATTGCTTCACAAATCCTGCTAGAGGATCTCTGCATATCAATTCAGAGACAAATCTGGCTCCTGGAAAGCACCAGCAGCCCCTGCAGGCATTGCACAGCTCAGCTGGGCATTGGGATACACAAATCTCTGGCAAGCACCAGGCTTTGCTCATGATAATTAATTCAAAACAGAAAGGAGGAGTTGCACAGTGCAAAGCTTGAAGGCAAGTGCTTGCTTTGGGTCAGTGCTCTTTGCTGGAAGGGGCTGTGGTTTTGGAGAGGCCCTTGGGGTTTGTTTAGCCACAGCTTGGATTGTTCCAAGGAAGTGCTTGAGGGCTGAGTGGCAGGTCACGAGGGTTACGGTCACTCCATCAACAAACGCTGTGGTGGCATCCTTAGAAAGCAGCTGGCTGAGGCCATGGGTGTCTTCTGGAAGAGTTCTCTCCCAAAAACAGGCCAGGGAGCACTGACCAAGTTCAGAGAAAGGGAAACAGTGCTGTTTTCCTTGGCCATTCTCCTCCTTTGAGGCTCTAGGAGTGCAGCTCTGTTTTATCCAGGATGACAACAATCGTGTGGTACAGTTCTTTGGCCTGTCAAAACACAAACCAGCATCAATCACTCTTTGCCCCAGAAAGAGCTGCTTCCCCTAATTAAATCAGTTCCCATAATTAAATATCAGCCACGTGCTGGGACCAAGCTGCACTTCAGAGCCTGGAAATGCAGTGTCCCCTATAGGAATGTGGTTTCTGTTGACAGAGTGACAAAACTACCCTTGTCCCCTTAAGAGGAAAGAAGCCCAGAAGTTTCTCTCCTCAATTGGGTAAAAAGACGTCTCATAGACTTAGGAGACTTCACCTCAAACTTAAGAATGGCCAATTGGACAGAAACCAAAAAGTCCTGCCTGGGCAATTTACTAGAAAAAGAAGAGAACAGAGAAACTAATGGCTTTTGTGAGGTGTTTTACCAGGAGCAAGATTCCCCCTCCTCCTCTGGGACACGAGAGAGGAGCAGCAGCACCAGCCCTCAGCAGAGGCCCAGCTGGGCAGGCAGGGCAGGTTGGGAGGTGCCAGGGGGAGGCTGCAGGCCCTGGCTGATCTCACCTGAGGCAGCTCCAGCCACAGGGCCCTGGGGCTGTCGGGGGAGCCGTAGTGGAGCTCCAGGCCGGGAGGGCCCCCGTCGGAGAGCGGCCTCAGGGTGCGCATCCTCTGCAGCTCCCTCAGGGCAACCACGCGGGACACGGCCTGCCAGGGAACAGCCACCTCAGGAGCAGTGCCCACAGGGAAACCACTGATTCCCACCACAGGTCACCTGTGGAAAGCTGAAGGAAGGTCTGGGGCACAGGGTGGTGTGTGCAGGATACAGCCCTGGAACTCGCACAGGACTGGGACAAACAGGAATGTGTTCTACATTTAGTTTTGCTGTGGACTGTGCTTGTTAGCATAAACACTGAACCCACAAAAGAGCCCATGGCAATAATGCCTGTGGTACACTCTCTTGCTCTGCCCCATCAGACAGTCCATGAAATGTAGGATAATCCACATCATACACTGTGCCTCCCCATCAAAAACCCAAACATTATCTCCTAAACGGAGACAGATGCTGCTGTCAGAGTGGCTGTGATGTCCAATCTCTTCCTTCACAAATCTTCTAAAGCCACAGCTCATATCTGACAGACATCAGGGGGGATTGTCTGGCATACCTGGGTGGTGCCATCCACCACAATGATCTCCTCCTTGTTCACACCAAAGAAACAGGGCACAGGGATAGTGTCATCACTGATTCTCTCCACTGTGAAGATGGAGTAGCCAAAGAAAGGCAATCTCATCACGTGCTCTAGAAGACAGCAAAAAGTGGCCTGAGGACAGCAGCTTTCAGCCAGCAATTTACTGCACCAGCCTGGGGTGGTCAAAGCTGCCAGTGTTCCCAAGATTTACTACATTAAAAATAATGTTGACAACTTCTGCCTCTCTCCCCAGCTTCTGAGGCTCAATTCTCAGTGGTCTGGGTGGATGTTCTGTCCTTTTCTGACTGGAAAACAGACATGCAGCCAGAATATCAATTAAAACACAGCTTGTACAGAGCTCTGAAAATCCACTGCAGACTCCTACAAGAGATGGAACTTTACCATGATCACCATGCTTGGGAACAAGATCTAATCCACAGTGAGAAACTGTCAGGGAATTCCACTCTCATTCCAGGCTCCAAGAATCATCAACAAGCTCATGAATTGTCCCAAAAGTGCATTCAGAGCAGCTTCCAGAAGCTGAAACAGCAGAGGAACTGAGCAGATGTGGATGTCTCCTCACCTATGAACTGGATTTTTGCCTCCCGTGGCTGCAGGGGCTGCCTGGTTCTCAGCAGTGTGGCCACGTGGCTGTGCAGAGCCTTGGGGCTGATGGAGGCCTGCAGGCTCTTGGGGGTGTATTCCTTCAGCTCTTCCCTGTGCCAAAAAACAGATTCCAATTCACCCCCTGCCAGATAAAATCAAACATTTTCACAGACATGTTTTATGAAAAATCCTTTCATTAGGATTTTTTCCTCCTGAGAAGCTGAGAAGCCTCAGCAACAAAATGTAAACATTGATTATCTGCTGCTGTGGAATGCAACAGGCGCATCTGTGATTGGTCTCATCTGGTTGTTTCTAATTAATGGCCAATCACAGACAGCTGTCCAGCTGTCTCGATCAGTCACAAGCCTTTATTATCATTCTTTTTCTATTCTTAGCTAGCCTTCTGATGAAATCCTTTCTTCTATTCTTTTAGTATAGTTTTAACATAATATATATCATAAAATAATAAATCAAGCCTTCTGAAACATGGAGTCAGATCCTCGTCTCTTCCCTCATCCTGAGACTCCTGCAAACACCACGACAAAACATCAGCCAGGGGATTAAGGGGAAGGAGGGGATGGGGCAACAACTTTCCATTGTACATCTGGGAATGAGGGTCAAGGGGTAGAGGAAGAGCACAACAGGTGATGTCTGCTTTGAGGAAGGTGGAAGGAGCCATCAGAGACAGTGAGACCACCCTTGTCCACAGAGAATTCAGCTGTGCACCACTGACCAGTGCATGGAGAGACATCCCTCCTTTGTGGAGACAGCAAGAGCTCCTCAGGGCCATTTCCCTGCTGCTGGTGCTTGAAGGGGATCTGATGGAGGCATTACCTCAACTCCAAGTCAAAGTACACAAGGAAAGGAAGGAGTGACAGTGAAGTGGAGCTTGGAACTGCAGGACTGAAGGTTTCCAGTATCCAGGGACAATTTTGTTCCCTTTGGGCCTCTCACTACAGATTTCAGGTGTCCAGGGTTGAAACCTCTGACACTTGTGAGAGAGAACACAGGAGGATTCACCCAAACCATGAGCTCCTGCTCTTCCTTCTCAGTGTTACAAATCCATGGCAATCAAATGAAATGACCACGGCACCCCCATGACCCTCTGTTTTCCAGAACTGGACATTTCTTAATTATCCAGAGAGGACTTCCAGGTACCTGTCCCTAACCCCTGTGGTGCCTGTGGCCACCACAGAGATCCCCTCTGCCACAGACATACCTGGAGGGAGCAGAGTTCTGCTGCTCCACTTTGGCCCAGTGCTGGAACATTGCCAAAAGGGCCACCTGCATCTCCATTTCTTTATTCTGGTTCAGCAGGATCCTCCCATTCAGGTAATCCCACAGCACCTGAGGGACAGCACAGCAAAGAGTCCTTTGTTAAAGCTGCCAGAGGGTACAGGCAGGTCTGGGCAATGCCAGGCTGCACAGAGCCACATCCTGCCTTGCTGATAATGCAAAACAAAGGCTCTCTGAGCTCAGGAAGAGCCTGGGGAGCTGCACAATGTGTGGAACAGCAGTGCTCCAGGCTAAGGCCACAGGCACAGAGCCTTCCTGGCATCCATAGATTCAGTGCTCAGTCACTCCCAGAAACAGCACACAAAGCCTATCAGCCAAAGCCCTCCTGCTTTTCCAGCCCTTTGGGACACTCCTGCGGGCTGGGACACCACCTCTGTCCCTGCTAGGGAGGGTCCTGCTCTTGCTTACCTGTCCATAATGGACATCTGTGTAAACTTGGTTGTCAAAGTGCAGAGGTGTCCTCCAGATGAGCCTGCGTAAGGTCACGGTGACCAGCATGTCCTCCAGCAGGTAATCATGGAGATACTCCTCCAGTTTTATTGGCCTCACCATTTTACCTGTATGACACAGGGAGAGTCATCCATTCTTCTTGGGGGAGAGGCTGGGACTGGAGCCTTCCTGCCCACCTCAATTCCCCCCTGCCCACCTCAGTTCCAACCATCAGCCATTCCAAAGGGACACAGAACCCCACACCTCTTTCAGGAACAAGCAACACAGCCCCTGAGAAGGATCAATCATTAACCCTAATGCAGAGGGAAACTGCTGAAGAGGACCCTCCCAGGAGGCAGCAAGGGTGGAGGAACTATTCCAAGCAGGAGCTGTGATGCTCCTTTTTGCAGAGGCTGCTGGAAGAGAGAAGCTCCATGCTGGTCTCTACTTGCCGAGATTTTTGTCGTCACTCCTGATAGCAAAGAGAACAAAGTCCTGTGTTTCTTGCTGTTCACCTATTCCCATCTGCTCACAGATCTCCTGCAAGAGCTCCTTGGCCACCTGAAGCAAGGAGAGAAGGAAATTAATACCCTGACCAGGCAAGCCCAAGAGGAGGCAGACACATTCTTCCTTGTCAGATAAGGGATTTCCCTGGTGCAGTATCGCAAACATCTTTTTATGAAAAATCCTTTTCTTTGAGATTTTTCCTCCTGAGAAGCTGAGAGGCCTCAGGAACAAAATGTAAACAATTATTATCTGCTGCTGTGGAATGCAACAGGTGCATCTGTGATTGGCCATCTTGGATGTTTCTAATTAATGGCCAATCACAGCCCAGCTGGCTTGGACAGAGAGTCTGAGACAGTTGCCTTTGTTAACATTCCTTTCTATTCTTAGCTTAGCTAGCCTTCTGATGAAACCTTTTCTTCTATTCTTTTAGTATAGTTTTAACATAATATATATCATAAAATAATAAATCAAGCCTTCTCAAACACAGAGTCAGATCCTCCTCTCTTCCCTCATCCTCAGACCCCTGTGAACACAGTCACAGTGTGGCTCAGAGTCCAGACCCCTGAAGGAACTCCCAGCTCCAACTCACAGTGAATGTCCTGATCCTGGTGAGGTACTCCAGGCCTCCAGGCATCAGCACCACCAGCCGGCGGGCGCCGTGTCCCTTCTGCAAGGACAATGTCAGGCAGGCAGACATGCAGGGTCCCGTCAGCCCCACGTGTCTGTCCCTCCTTCCCCATCCCTGCTGCCCCTGCTTGCCCCAGACATGCAGGGTCCCGTCAGCCCCACGTGTCCATCCCTCCTTCCCCCTCCCTGCTGCCCCTGCCTGCCCACAGCACCTCCCTTTCCCTGCCCACTCCATGGCCTGCACCTCCCAAGCTCCTTCCATGCCCACGCCCCATTTCCTCTCCTGAAACACCCACTGCCCCTGTCACACTGCATGTGGCACCTCCAAAGCCTCTTCCCTGTCCCCCTTGCCCCCTGTCCCCCACCTCCCTGCCCCCATACCAGCAGTGCCTCCATCTCCACAGGGAAGGGGAGGTGCCGGCGGCCCCCGTACAGGAAGTTTTTGCGCAGGTTGCTCTGGCAGATCTTGGCTATATCTGCAGGAAAAGGAAAAAGCTCCATGTGCTGAGCCAAACAGAGAACCAAACATGGTGTCCTGTGCTGTTGGGTCATCCTGGATGGGTTGAATTTAACTCCTTGTCTTACGTTGCAAAATGTGGCTGGGGGTGTGTGTTCTATCCCCATCTGTCAGAGCTGGGGCAGTTCTCTGCTGTCCCTGGGGCAGTTTTTTCTTTATCTCTCCCACACCAACCCTCCCTCCAGGAGATCTCTGCTGTCCATGGCCACTGAGTGTCCCTGCAGGGCTGATCCAATCCCAGCATCCCATGGGGAGATGCTCCGCCCAGGGGAGGAGCCAAGCATTCCTACCTGGATCCAATCTGGGCCTGGCCCAGCACAGCAGCCTTTGCCCCCTGCATTGCCAGAGGAGCAGCTTTCTGCTGCCCTGCATGGCCAGAGGGAGCCCAGGCCCATCTGCAGCAGCCCTGGAGCTGCAGAGGAAAACTCCCCCCTTGTGCAGGATCCCTGCTGCAGCAGAGCCACAGCTGGCACTGCAGGAGGGCTGAGCCCCCATGGATGGGGCTGGGACACCCCCTGACACACAGGGGGCAGGGACTGCTCTCACTCCATCAGTAGTTTTGTTTTTTGTACTATTACATTTGTATTTTTTAAATTTTCCTCATAAAGAACTGTTATTCCTACTCCCATATCTTTGCCTGAGAGCCCCTTAATTTCAAAATTATAATAATTCAGAGGGAGGGGGTTTACATTTTCCATTTCAGGGGAAGCTCCTGCCTTCCTTAGCAGACACCTGTTTTTTCAAACCAAGACACCCATGGTCACTGGTAGGAGAGCAAAGAGACTTGACCTCACTCCCACCCTGCCAGGACACATCCAAACATGACAATGTTGGGACAGAAGAATGACAGGAGGGGGGATTAGATCTGGAATATTTGCTTTACAGGACACAAACGATCTTACCATGGTGGGCGCTGGATGGATCACTGCTGGCCAGCTGCAGGAACTTGGTGGCATAGGGCATCAGGATTTTGGAGGGCAGGAAGTACCCAGTGAGCAGGTTTAGGAGCAACCAGCCCCGCAGCTCGCTCTCCCTGTGGATCAGAAAGGACTGTGGGCACCTTGGGACAAGACAAGCTGCTCTGAGTAGCTCCAAGTGAGCTTGTGCCCTTCTGAACACCTCTGGCAGTTGGCAGAAAAGGAGGTGTCAGCCCTTGGTCAGAGGTTTCTTGTGCTGAGTAAGAGATTGATTCAGTTATTCCAACAGCAAGCAAAGAAAGGGAACAATCAAGGTCACACCACCTCCCAGGGCAGTGTGGGGCCAAGCCAGGCCTTGACTGGTGTTCATCAATTCCCCAAGGCTGGGAGGAGGAGATCAGTGCTCTGAGCAGCACCACGAGCAGGAGCCACCAGGAATGTTTACTGGTGCCCAGATAGATCAGCAGCCAGAAATACAAGGAAAAATATCCACTAAAGTGAAAATGCCAGACCCTGTGACTGCAGAATTTCCTGAGTGCTCAGCAGAAGCAGCTGGGGACAGCCCATCATGAGGGGACAGCCTCCCCCTGGCCCTGCTGTCCCTGCAGCTGATGGTTCCTCCCCAGCTGTGCACACACAGCAGCTGCCAGGGCTGGTACTCACTGCTGAGGGTTGTGGGTGACCTGTTTGATGACCTGGCAGTAGATCTCATCGTGCAAATTCTCCTTCTCCTTGCACAGCTGCATCCAGAGAGGAGAAAACAGCATCAGAGAGGGGATGAGAGCATCAGAGAAATCCCCTGTTGCAGACATCTTTTTATGAAAAATCTCTTCTTTGAGATTTTTCCTCCTGAGAAGCTGAGAGGCCTCAGGAACAAAATGTAAACAATGATTATCTGCTGCTGTGGAATGCAACAGGTGCATCTGTGGTTGGTCTCATGTGGATGTTTAGAATTAATGGCCAATCACAGTCAGCTGGCTCAGGCTCTCTGTCTGAGCCACACACTTCTGTTATGATTCTTTTCTATTCTTAGCTTAGCTAGCCTAGTGAAACCTTTTCTTCTATTTTTTTAGTATAGTTTTAATGTAATATATATTATAAAATAATAAATCAAGCCTTCTGAAACATGGAGACAGATCCTCGTCTCCTCCCTCAACATGAGACCCCTGTGAACACGGTCACAATCCCCAGATAATTTCTGTGCCTTTCCTCTTCCAGCTTCAGAGCTCTGCCAGTTTGGCTTAAAGTTTGGGCTTTGCAGCCTCTGGTCTCCAGTGCTATTTAGGCTCAAAGGAGCAGAGAGCAGAGGCAGGTTGTGCTCTCATCCCGACAGTGATATCCAGGGGAACCATTTACATGCAAACCCTCCCCACAGTCTGTTTCATCTCCCTTCCTCATGCAGGAGGTGCCATTGTGGCTCTCCCTGTCCTTCTCCTTCCCAGCAAGGTCTTGGCCCTCCACTCCCATTGGTGCTCCTGCACTTTCCCCAGGGGAAGCTCACAAACCTGAAGGATTTCATAGATGCATTGGACCTCAGCCTGGTGCTTGTGTTTTGGCTGATCTCCCATGAACCTCATCAGCGCTGCAAGGCAAAGCCTGGCCTTTAGTCTGAGCTGGGGTGGTTCTGCCATGGGGCTGGCAGTGGGCAAGCAAATGTCCTGAACACTTCTCTGCTGTGACAAGGCTTGCACTGGACAAGAGGAGTCAGCCCAAAGCCCAGGCAGAGTGTTCTGGGACACTTGGAGCTCCAGGCAAAGTCCCTTTTGCTGGAAGGTTTCAGCAAGCACACAGGGGGCTATGAACTCAGAAATGCCTTGGAAGGGGCCCTCCTCACCCAGTTTCGCCTCCCACTGTGCCCCCCATGTCTGTGTGTGCCCACCCTGCCCACCCCACTCCCCTCTGCACTGCTGTGTCCCAGGGAGCTCCTTCCTTACTCTGGAAGTTCTTTGTAGCCAGCTCGTTCAGCTCGCTGTCAGAGTAGCAGAGCAGAGACGCCTGGATTGGGACCTGCAGGGCCAGAACACAGGGACAGAGCAGGGCTGGGGGTCACGCAGGGCTGGGGGTCACACAGGGCTGGGGGGTCACACAGGGCTGGGGGTCACACAGGGCTGGGGGTCACACACTTGAGCTGCCAGGACCCCACAGGACACCTAAACTTGTCCAGAGACTGCAGGCAAGGATCTGTTCCTTGTTCATGTGGGACAAAGCCAGAGGCAGGGCTGGAGCTGGGATCTGGCTGGGCCAGGGGCAGAGGCTGAGCTCACCTTGGTGTGCTTCACCAGCTCAGCCACATCCTTCTTCTCAGCAGATGTCCCCTTCAGGCCCTGCCTAGACAGAGGAGAGGGAACATGTCCAAGAGAGTCCAAGAAACACCCCCAGAAGGAGCCTGGGGTGGGTCAGGCTCCCCAGGTCCTGTTTGGGAAGGAGCTCAGGCTACTCACACGGACTGAGCCTCTCGGAAGTAGGCGGTGGCAAAGTCAGTCATGGTGTAATGGTCACCAGCGGGCACTAACATGGTGCTGGTGGCTTCTGGTGTCAGGCTGAGGACAGAACTCTGCAGGAACACCACCAAACCCACCCTAAAACATCAGCTGAGGAACTCTGCAGTGTGTATTCTCAGCTGCCAGGCCTCATGTGTGTGTGGTGCCTCCCCTCCAACACTGTGATGGATTTGAGTGTCTCATCTGCAAAGACTAAGCCCTCATCATCTTCCCTGTGCCCTCAGAGCTCAGACACTCCCAGAGCCATGGCAGCCCCGCTGAACCCAGCCATGTGCCCTGGGTGTCTCTCCCCAAGGGCTGCTCACCTCCCTGCTGGTGTTCCTGCTCTCTGGGGCAGCTCTGGTGCCCTTTCTCTGCTCCCCCCGTCTGTCCATGCTGCTGCTGAGGTAGTCAATGGCAGGAGCCAGCTGCACCAGGCTGGTGGGGAAGAGACCACAGCGGCCACCCGTGGAGCCAAACTGCCACCCTGCAAAAGGACAGAGAAAGGGTCAGGAACCAGGGCAGCTGCCAGGAGAAACGAGCACTGAAGCTCTCTGCTGGCAAAGGAGAGCATCAGACTCACCAGGTTTTCCTGCATTCTAAGGAAACACACACACACATATGTATATATAACATGTATTCCTATAACTGAGGCAACTGGGTCAAGGCTTGTCTGGCAGAGCTGGAGGCTGATGATGCCAGCCCCCCCTGTATTCCTCTGGTTCTGGCACCACGGATCCAGCAGGCCCTTGGTCCTGGTCCTGCCCACCCCAACACTCCCCCTCACCTGGCTCCACGCCCTGCATGGGCAGCAGCTCGATGAGGTCGCCCTTGTTGAAGCTGAGCAGGCTCTTGTCGTCCACGATGTAGCTGCGCAGAGCCACCACGTAGTTGGTGTCCTGGGGAAAGGCCAAGGCCGGGTCAGATCTCATCCCAAGGATCACGGCACCCCATGGACAATCTCTGTTTCATCAGGGCAACCACCTTCATTCCCTACCACCCTCCAGCTGCTGCCTCACCTGCCTCAGCTCCTGCATGAAGAGTTCCACCATGTCCTTGATGCACGGAGCCTTTGGAGAGTGCAGGATGAGCTGCTCTGTCTTCAGGGAGAACTCCAGGGAATTGCTGCCTTTCATCTCCACTGACAAAACCTCTGCAAAGCTGGAACACAAGCCAGCATGTTTGGGATGCAGAACGTGGGGATGGGAGCCCATTCCAAGGACTGGGAATGGAGACATGCCTCAACATTCTCCATTCTCCAGCTGCTCATGGCTTTCACCCTGAGGAGCTCCCTGTGATGGCACACGGGGCTGATTCACCCCCAGAGCTCACTTGTTGTAAGCAAAGCTCAAGGCAGGAAGGAAAAGGAGAAGCCAGACTCGTTAAAAGGAGGGTCAGTGAGTCACAGCTGGCCTAGGGGAATCCTAGAGAGCACAGCACAACTCAGAATTTTCAGCTCCTCCATCCAGCTTGCCTCCAACACCCTGCCAGACACAAACTGTCCTGCAGCAGCAGCCAGGGCCCTTTTGCTCACCCGTAGCTGCGTAGGATCTTGAGGTGCTCAGGATGGTATCCAGCTGCTTTCTCCACCTTCAGCAGCCTCATGCCCCGGTGAGAAACACCCAGGAGCTGCACATCACTTCCCTTCTCACCCTGTAAGGGAAGTGCAGCACAGAGAACCAAAGGCTGCATCCCACCTGCACAGGTGGCACCAGGGAAAGGAGGTGCCACACGAGGGGTGTGAAACCCTGCAGGGTATGGAAGGTACAGAATCCCTGCAGTGTGGCCAGGCAGGGGACAGAGAGAGTGAACTGGAGCCACAGCTAAAGCAAGCCCAGGGGCTGGTGAGAGAATCAAGGCTCACCTGAACCGGGAAAAGGCGGGAGAAATAGTTGGCCCAGTTGTCCCGAGCAGCCACTACAATCCTCTTCTTTATCCCCTCCTCCTGGATGGACTGGGCATTGCTGCCAACTCGGAACTCCACTGCAGGGTCACAGAACAGTTACTTGTTTAGAAAGACAAAGGTGGCCAAGTCTCCCTCTTCCCAGGGATTCTTTCCCAGCAGTCCCTCTGTGCTCACAGCACAGCAAACTGTGCAAACCCAGGGCACCACAGGGAATATTTCTCTGTCTGCTCTGGGGTGCCCTGACCCCCAGAGGAGCACTGACTTTGACCCTCATTCATGAAGAGTTTCCTAGACTTCAAGATAAACTGGAATCCAGAAAAGTGTGAAATAGATTATAGAGAGTAGTGTAGGTGTATCACTTGGTGAGAAATTGAGGGTTTGGGATTTTTAGTGTGTTGTGGATGGAAGCAAGATGGAGGGCACAGGGTTTCATCCTGGGTTTCTTCTTCATGCTCCTTCTCCCTTTTTCTTGATGGGTTTGGGTGGCATTTTGTAATTGGGTGGAAAAGTCCCCATTGCAGCTCTTTGGGATCAGTAATTGGGTTAAAAGGGAAAATAATCCAGGTGTCAGTTCTAAATTGGATAGTTTAGTCTTAAAAGACCTTGTACCAAGAGATTGTTGGCCATTTTGTGCCTTCTAATGAAAAGCTGCAGAACTCACAGTAGTGAGGCTGTTTTACTGCTAAGAAATAATAAACACCTGAGTCCAAGCATGAATTACTGTGTCAAGTGCCTTCAATCCAGACCCAGAAAATCCAACGACTGGTACCCCCACAGCAAACCACATGTAGAGGGGAAAGGACACTTGCATACACCAATCTACTACTGGTTTCTATCCCTTTCTCCACAAAGATCATGTCAGAGATGACAGCTGGAATTTGAAACAAATCAAAATCCTATTCTTGGACTTCAGTTTCCCCTCCCCACAAAAAAAACATTTCAGAACTAAGTTTTTCTGGCTCACCGAAATTTCAGGGAATAAACAAACATTCCTACACTGCACTCTACAAACGCGCCTTCCTGCTGCAGTGACAAACAATTCTCCTCTGCCCTTAGCACTGACTGAAAGGCTTGGAGGCCAGTTTTGCACTCCAGAGCAGAAGCTGGGATGGGCACAGAGGGGAAGGGGTGATGGGGCTGGTAATTACTCAGCAGATCCTTCATCTTGCGCTTCTCCTCCCGGGAGATCCGGAAGCTGGACTCGGAGAAGGTGTCGCGGATGATCTGCAGAGCAAGGGAACAGAGAGGCTGCCATTGCAAAGGCCACACCTGGCAGTGTTGTAATGATGTCACAATGCTGATTGATTTCTCCTGAGGTGTTTTAACCTGTCTCACTCTAGGTAGCAGTTAGAATAATAAGGGAAAAGGAGAACTTGCAGGAAAAGTAATTAAAGGTGTTACAATAACCATTATCCAAAACAGTGGTATATATTACTTTTGGAATAGCCCTAGACTACTTCCTCAAAGTCCTAGATTAGTTATTTGTTTACTGAATCCCAGTCTTTAAATAAACACAAGGGAAAAAGTAATGAAAAGTTGCATGAGCAAGGAAGTCTTCCGTAAAAATGTAGTAGGTCATTTTGAAAAGTGATGGAATAGTCAATTTACTGAAGCACTGATATTATTTATGTGTTTTTCATTAATCTTATGACTAGACATAAAACCTGCTGCCAAAAGTACCCTGGTGGTAAGCAGGTAATGTTCATCATTAAGCTGTATCAAGCAATAATAAAAGTTCTTTTATTGTTGTATAGATAGCTGGAGCATCTGGGGCTGCTAAACTGAGTCTCAGAGAGGAGTGAACAGGGATTGGATGGATCTGGGGAAGAGACTTGCACTGCTGGGGATGGAAACGTGCAGGTAACTCATGCAATGTAATTATGGAGTGTTTTGTCCCCAGAGAGACAGCTGGCTTTGAGCCCCACTCGGGTGCTTACCTGTTCACACAGCAAGTTCAGACAGTAAGGGTGGCTGAAATTTTCTTTGGGGTAAAACACCTGCAAGAGGAGGGCAATAGTGGTGTTACAGATATTGCAGAGGTAGCTCCTGGGGATGTTTTGCAATTCATATGCCCTGCTGCCAGGAGGAGTGAGTTCATCTCCAGGCACAGGCAGGGAGAAGACACTGAGAATGTAAACAGAAGGACCAGGAGTGAAGAACTGTCGCAGACATTTCTTCATAGAAATCTTTTCTTTGAGATTTGTCTATTTTCTGGGAAGCAGAGCTCCAGAAAAAGAATGTAAACAAACTGTTATCGGCTGTTGTGAAATGTGGCGAGTGATCCTGTGATTAACTCATCTTGCATGTTTCTAACTAAGGGCCAATCACAGGAGCAGCTCAGGGGAGATTCCCTGAACACAGAACTTTGTTATTCATTCCTTCTATTCTATTCTTAGCTTAGCAGCTCTCTGCAAGCTCTCTCCTTATTCTTTTTAGTATAGTTATAATGTATTATATATTATATATCAATAAATCAAGCCTTCTGATCAAGAAACAAGATTCTCGTCCTTCTCTCACCCAGTGACCTCCTCAAGTCACTGTAATAAAGAACCAAAACCTGAGTGCTCAGACCAAGGGATGAACCCTGGTGAGTTTAGCACACTCTCCAATACTTGATTTTCATCACATTTGTACTGTTTTAACAGGAAAGCACCAGGCAACAACAAACTCAGTTCTAGATATCTCAGTGCTCTATAGAGGGAGGAAAGGACAGGTAGAGAAACTGAAACACAAGTGTCAGCAAGGCAGAGCAGGACCAGATTCCCCATGACATGATCCCCTGCCTCCAACTCCTGGGTCTGGTGATCCCAGAATTATCTTTGTGCTCTGATCTTACACTGAGTGCCTGTGACCAAATAAACCCATTTTTAACCAGAGATGGGACGAGCTCCCCCCCCAGCCAATCCTCAGCTGAGGAACTGAACCTCTTTGCGCAGAAAAATTTTCCAGGCAGGGTCGATATAGGAGAAGCTGACGCTGGTGGTGAGCTTGTACAGCTGGGTCTTGATCCCATCATCACCTGCCACTGTCACAGCAGAATCTGTGTGGGGAGAAAAAGCAGTGAAGATGGGCTCTGAGGGTTACAAGGTCCTTTCCACCCCCCAAAGACCTGCCAGGAGAAGAGACAGCTCCTGATGAAATATTCCTGTCAGGGAATCTCCTGAAGCACAAACCAGTCATTCCCAGAATTTCTGGGAATTACACTTCCACTGTCTAGCCACAAATTCATTGCTAAGAACAGAAACCCTCCAGGCACGGGGAGCACTCAGCCTCCCACACGAAACACTGCCCCAGTGCTTGAGGTTGGAGACACACTTGAGGTTGGTTTCACTTTGTGTCATTATAAACAGGCTGCTAAAGCTTTCAGAGGGACAGAAAAGTTCTCCCCTGAGCTTGGAGGCTGCAAGGTTCTGGTACAGGGCACCCAAAACTAGCACCAGATTCTCTCTCTGCAGATGTGTTACAGACAGGCTCAGTCTGAAGGCAACTGCTCAAAGTTCTCACTTTATGAGGTAGGAATGTCTTTATTTAAGCACTTCAAACTTTCAAAACTTCAGAGTCCATAGACAAATAATGTTGTAATTCCCATGCTTCAGCTGTTTCTAGATCCCTATTCCAAAGCATGAAGGAATTTTTCAGGCTAATCCACTTACTTTGATTTACTTTCACAGGACTTCCTAAAGAATAATTTTTTAAGAGAGGAAGAGGTAACAGGGAAATTCTTTTATAGCAGGGAAGTTGCTGCAGGATGGAGTCCTTCAGTAATGTGTTTGACTGACTGCTCCTTGCAGGGTATGAAATGTGATGCTGATGAAAATTTTAAACAGCTTGAAATACCTTGATACAGGTATCCAATGTATAGAATGAATTGAGGCTCACACTGAAATTCAGAGGCAAAACTAAGACTGAATAACACTTCCAAACTACTGCTGATAAGTATTAGCTCTACTTTTTTTAAATGGGCACCATCCAAACATTCTTTATGTGTCCAAGGTCTCCCAGGCTCAGCTTCCCTCTGAGAAACACTCCCTATTCCTCAGTCTGTCTCTAAGGTCCCTCACCAGAGGGAAAGGTGAAAGTTCTGGCTTCCCATTGCTCCCTGGTCTAAAGTCCACCCACTAATTGCTCCTTTGATAATTATGCTGCAGGCAAACAATAAAAGTATTGTGGGCTGGACCTTGATAAAGCTGTAGCCCAAGGACCTTTCTATTTTTAGCTGCATTTTTCAGAAGGGAAGAGTTAAGAGCTGGGAAGTGCCACGCTGGTTTCTGGGCCAGGCTGGAACTGTGACATCTCTGATTGCTCACAGATGAGATTGCAGCACCTCCCTGGTGGCACACAGCTCAGTCCCTGGCACGCTGCCTGGTGCCAGGACCTGTGCCAGGACTCTCTGGGCTGGTTCCAGCCCCATCCCCTCCCTGCCCTACCAAATCCCACATGGGTGAAACAAACACTCACCCTTCCCTGGGGGTTCCTGCCAGCCTTGGTCCTCAGGGGTTGCTGGGGGAAGAGGGGGAGCATGAGGGCCCTGGGCAGCTGGGGGGGCACCCTCTGGTTTGAAGATGGATAAGAGGGGCAGCTGCTTTTCCTTGATAGAGCTGGAAGCTGGGCCTGGCTTGGGCTTGACAGGTGGAGGTATTTTCTTCTCCTGTGGCACAGGAGATGGCTGCAAGACAAAAAAACCCTTTGAGCCATTCTTTCCCTGCATTGCTGGGCTCTGTCCTGACACTGCTGTTCTAAATCATCCTGTGGCAGCAGCCCCTGGAGCAAGACCTGTGTGAACAGCCCACCACTGCCTTTAGATCAACACAAAATCTACAAAGAGATGATCAACCAAACCCAGAGGACCAAGTATTTGAGATCAAAGCCTCCAGTTTGGAAAGGAAAAAAGGATGTTAACAAGCCAAAGCCTTGGTGCCCAATGTGGAGAACATTTGGAGCTTGCTTCCACATCAGCCTTTAGCATCTCACAGTAGGACTTGCTGCTCCAGAGCCTTTTCTTCAGGACCTCAGATGACTTTACAGACTGGAACCAGTCTAGGGTGGGCAGGAGCATGGTGTGAGCTCCCAGCTATCTCACAACCCAACCAGAAATGACCTGGCTGCTGCTGCAGCACCAGAGGGATCCCAGCCTGCTGGAAATGGGATGGACAGGCTCTCTCTGCTGAGCTCCTGAAGTAACCAGAGAGCAAAGAACTCACTGATCGCTGAGGTGAGGGGTTCATCATTCCCAGCTTGGCCAGAGCCTCGTTTTTGGGGTCGTTCTTCTTTATAAATGGCTTGGATACTTTCCTGCAAGGGAACATGGAGCAGCATTATGGGGTTTGGGCACAATGGAGCCACTGGCAGAGCTGAGATAGAGAACCCCCATGTCCCCCCTGCCCACAGGAGATCCCACACTCTCACCTGCTGGGCTGGATGGGCTGGGGCTCAGGGGCTGGTCTGCTCTGGTACATTTTGATGATGTTCCCAATCTCATGGCTGGGTGCAGGACGCTTCTCTGGGCCTGAAGGCTTCACTACAGGCGGCTCCTTCTTTGGTTTTGGTGTCTCCTTTTTTGGCTTTGGCTCAGGAGGTGGCATAGGGGAAGCAGGAGCTGTTGGGGTGACAGCCTTAATCAATAGTCCAGCAAACACACAGCAGAAATCCCTTCATCTCATTTGACGTTCCCTTTCTTTCCCTCTGATGCTGACTAGCAATGTACATTCCTCCTTCCTCTCCTGTCAAGATGCAGACTCCAGAAGAGTCAGATCCTTTCCCCCTCTGCCTAAATCCTGGCCTGGTGTTCCTGGGAAGGTCTTCCTTGTCAACCTGCTTGAGTCTCCACTGCCCAACATCTTACCTGGCTCTGGTTTAGGGACAGGCTTCTCTTCTTTTCTCTTCTCCAGCTCCTCTTTTTTCCTCTTCTCCATCTCCTCTTTTTTCCTCTTCTCCATCTCCTCTCTCTTTTCCTCCTCCTCCTCCTCCTCTGTTGGCTGGGGTTTTGCTGGAGGAGTCCAGGTTTTGCTAGGTCTGACTTTCTTCACTCGGATGTGCTGCTCTCCTGCATAGAAAGGGGAACTTGAGCTAATCTAACCCAAACCAAACCCTGGCACTGATGGCACAGTTCTCACTCTTGCCTCAGTCAGCAAAAACCTCTTTTCTGGAGTGAGGGAGAATGTCCCAGTCACACGGCCAGAGATTTCTAGAAAACTGGCCCCACTACAACTCACAATCTGAATTGGAGCTAGCTGAACAGGAACCTCAAACTCCTGCACACACATCACCAGCAGCTCCTGAACAGGAACCCAAACTCCTGCACACACATCACCAGCAGCTCCTGAACAAGAACCCCAAACTCCTGCACACACATCACCAGCAGCTCCTGCAGGGATTAGCTGGATTCCAGACAGGGAGACAAGAACACGTGGGCATGCCAGGAAGGTGTTCTGATGAGTGAAATCCCCGAGTGGCAGACACTCACCCATCTTCTGGAAGTACTCTCTCTTCTGCTGGAAGGTTTCCCGAGGACAATCATCATCCTCACTGCTGGAGAACTCCTCTTCCACATAGTCATAATCCTGCAGACAGTGCACAGCTGGTTTAGTTAGCACCAGCCAGCAGTACTCTGCAGTGCCCTTCAGCTCAGGGGTGATTTTGTCTCAAACTGTTCTGATCTAGAACCTCTCCACACCCAGGAGTGTCCCAGTAGGTCAGTTTCCAACACAAGGAACCCTCAGCCAAGCACAGAGAAGGAAGATTATGTTAGAGGCCCAACACACCTTCCTGCATGATAAAGATCTCAGAGTAATTAATTCTCCTGTGGAAAATTTCAGCTTAAATGAAATGAATTGGCCAACCCTGCAGCCAAACCTCCACAGAGCAAAAGCCACTGAGGTTTGATCCTTAGAGACTCAGCAAGCAGAGTTTGAAAGGTCTCAGTATCATCAGGAAGCACAAATCTCTGCTCTCCTCTCTGCCAAACCAGGGCCACACAGGGATGGACACAGAGCAAACACCAAACACAAATTCAAACCAAATCCACCACTGCTTGTTTCTCATACCAGCTCTTTGGCCTTAGCTGGTGGCTCTGGAGATCTTGATGGTGCTGCAGCAGCCTGGCTGCTGGGAGGCTTCTTGGGTTTGGGGAGAGTGGCTGGGGCTGAGGCTTGTGCTGGGCTGGAGGCTCTTGGCCTGGAGTTCTCAAGGGACTTTTGCTGCTTCTGCAGCTCCTGCTGCTGCTGCTGCTGGGAAATGGTCATGGCTTGAAGGGTCATCTGCTGGGCCTGGGGAAGGAATTGCAGTGTCCATGAGCTCTAGGCAGCACAAACCCAGCCATCAGTCACAGCCTGTCCTGTTTTTTCACTGTTAATCAATCCCAAAACATCCACATAGTGCACAACAAATTTCCCAGTGTGTGGCCAAGGCATGCCCAGGGAGTCTTCTCCCACCTGGCCAAGGATGCAGAGCTCCTAACACCCCCCAAAGGCTCAGCTGCTGGCCTGGGGCTGCCCTGCACTTACAGGGCTTTGCACAGAAAGCAGAACACTGCAGGCCTGCATCTGTAGCAAATCCCAGCTTAAAACCCATGGGAATTAGAGCTGAATCTTCTCAGGCCTGCTCCTGTCTCTGCTCCTCACTCACTGATGGTGCCTCAGTGTTCCCATGAACACAAAGTGGCAAAAAAGGGCTCCCAGTTTTGCAGCCTTAAATAATGCCCACTTTATAGTGGGGATTAAAACAGAGTTCACCCCAGCACGTGAGGCCAGAGTGACACAGGGCAGGCCCAACGAGGAGAGCTGGGCTCCCCCTCCAGGCACAAACACCAAGGTGTGGCTCTTCCCCAGTCCCTGGGGCCCTTCACTCACCATGAGCATGGCCTGCTGGTTGATAAAGGCTTGCTGCTGTGCTGCCAGCTGGCTGGGATCCACAGCTGGAACCACGGGCTGGGGCATCACCATGGCTGTGGAAGACAGCACACACATCTTCAAAATCCTACAGTGAACCTTCCCCACATTCACCTGACACTGAAATGCACAGGTGTCACTGACAGCCCCCTTCCACCCCCTCCCCTGTGCAGTTACAGAAACTCTGCTATTACCTGGCATAGGTGCAACCCCACCAACCCCTGGCATCATGGGCATGGCTGCTGGCATCCCCATCATGGAGGGCATGGGCTGGTAAACTGGTGTTTGGGTCATTCCAGACAAGCCTAGAGGCATAAGAACAAGTGCACAGTGCTTTGGAGAATCCCAAATGAGAATATCCTGAGCAGCCCCAGAGAGCACTTCTGGTGCTCTGCACATGCACCAACCACAGCAGGACACAGCAACACTCAGGTGGAAAAAGGAAACCTAAGAAAAATGTGTGGCCTGCCAGATTTTAAACAGCAGTATCCAGACTCTCTTTCTGCAGCCTAGCTTTGGACACCACCATTCTTCATGATTAAGCTTATAAATAATTCCTGCCTGTGTATGATTACAGAGACTTTCTCTTGAGGACTGGGCAAAGATCTCTGGGGCTGGGACTGTCACCTTGGTGTCTTTGCAGTGGGTGGCAAGGCTGGATGAACATTGTGTGTCATGGGGAGGAGCTGTGGGGAGACAGGAATTCCTCTGCTCCCAGCAGTCAGGTCCCGTATGGGGTCACAAACAAACCCCACTGAGTGTGAAGGCAGCAGAGCAAGGGGTGGGGGGTCAGACTCAGCTGCAAGGAGTCAGCATCCAGCACAAATCTACTGGATCATTATGTCCTCACCAGTGAGAATGGCCCTGGGGTGATCATCACACATCTCCCTCATCTAAAAAGCCAGGTAAGTGACAAGCTGGCCTCAGGCCAGTGATCTGTAACAGGGCTTGTCATGCCCCAGAGCCTCTCCAATAGCCAGGAGTAGTTCCTGTCTCAGGAATGACTGAACTGGACATTCCTCACCTTTCTGAGACTGCTGGGTGTGTTCCTACCCGTGCAGATTCAGATTTGTCAGTGTCATTAATATGTTGGTGTTTGACTCCACCCTGCTGCAAATGCCAGAGTCTCAGCTCCACAGAAATGAGGAAAAGCAAAGAAACCAAACACACAAACCAAAACCTCTTCAGGGTTCAGACTTACTAACCCAAGGAATAGCTACAGATGACAGGAAGTTCTGCAAGGAAGTAATAAAAAAGATTAAAACCACCCCTGATAAAGGCAGCTACTGCTCTGTGAAAGCATGGGGTGAATAGAAGGTGAATACATGACTTACAAATATTTGTCTAGGGAAGAGGTGGCCTGGGTCAGAAACAAGATACCTGCTGCCTCGACCCCAAGGCCAGCTCAGAAGAGACATTACAAGCACAACAAAGCAGCTCCCTTATCTGACACCTCTGCAAGGCATCTGTCTCACCTGGGAGAAGGAGTGCAGCCTGTGCTAAAGCCCAGTGCTCTGCATGAACCAGCTGAACATGCAATAATTAGCATTTAAGGGGCTCCCTGACTGGTGCTCACTGAAGGTGATGTAGTCCCAGGTGTCCCCATGGCCTTACAGACCTGTAGAAGGAAAGATTCCTCTCTGTGTGGGGCCAATCTTCCCACCGCCTTTCATGCGTCTGGTGAGATTCTCACTGTTCTCCATATCCTGCATCAAAATAAACCCAAAACAGTTATCTGAGCCCAGAGGGACAGACTTCCCAGAGGGAAAGACATCCAAATGTGTGTCTGAGCTGAGCAGGGGCAGTGAATAGGCAGGAAAACCTTGAAGGACTCACAGGGACAGGAGGGCTGCAGAGAGAAGGCAGGAGGGAACATCAGGGCACTTACAGATGCTCTGGAGCTCTGATGCAGCACAGGGCTGAAGAGATCATCCACATAGTGATCCAAGCCCACAGGGACCCTCAGGTCATCTCTAAACCTTGGATCTGGGAGCAGAGAGAAGTCTGGTGACAAGGCAGGTAAGAAAGCTTCCCCTGCCTCCAGTCCCTATTAGTCATGGTTCAGAGTGGAGTCTACAACAAGAAGAATCACCTGACTCCCCCTCTGCCCTGATGCCCTGGCTGGGGCCCACCTGGCCCTTCCCAGTGCCAGCCACAGTGCTGGGCTAAAGCTCACCTGAATGGAGACCAACAAGCTCTGGAGGGAAGCTGGGTGGGGGGAAGGCAGGGGCCTGGATACCTGGGGCAGGAGGGATCCTGTTGAAGAGGAAAATGAGATGAGAACCAGAGTGCTGGAAGATGGGTGGCAGGGCCATGGGTGGTGGGGCAGGAGGAGCAGGTGGCTCACATGTCCAGGTCAGAGGGCTGCAGGATGCTCCTGTCCCTTTCTGGGGCGATGGGGTACTCAGTGGGGGCCCGGGAGGAGCTGATGAAGTTGCTGGTGTCCTCCATCTCTCCAATGAGGTCCAGCACAAAGTCACAGCCCAGCAGGTCCTGCCACGTGTTGCCAGTGAACATGGAGACAGACCACCCTCGAGTGTTCTTGTCACAGCCCCTGGGAGGGGAAAGGTGTCCAGGCAGGCAGGGGAAAGGGAGAGGAAGGAAAACATTACATTCAATTTCTTCTTGCCTTGTCTATCCTGGCTTAAATCTTTTAGATTTAGGTTGTGAATCAACTATTAAGTGCCAAGGGTTAGAAAATATTTAGAATAATTCAAGATTTGTCCTTTTTATCAATTCTTTTTTTCTCTGAAGCTGCTGTCAGAGATCACACCAGTATCTGTTCCTGAAGAAGAGCATTGTGTATGGTTGAGGGTTATGTTAAGGGTGAAGAAGGGAGCACAGGCTGGAGTGGGCAAGAATTGAGTATTCTACATTTAACCATATAAATCCCAGCCTGCAGACCAAAGCAGGCTGAGCCTTAGAGCTGGTGACAGCCTCTCACACCCCCAGACCTGCTCCCATCCTCTGGCAGTACCTTGCACTCAGGATCCAGGCTGCATACTGCTCCCCAGTCATCCAGGACTCCACCTCAGCTGAGAACTCCTCCTCTGGCACAGAGAGCAAAGTCAGTGCCCAGAGCCTCCCTGGCAGGACCCAAAGCAACTCCCACATTCCATGGGACACAAGCCCAGCTGGAAAGTCTCACACACTCCTGGGCAGGGCCACAGAAGGCCTGAAAGCTCATGGAAGGCTCCACATGGACACATTCATCACATTCACATCCAAAATATCTGTTTGATGGCACAGGTTGGCATTTCCAACCTGACAGGTGAAAACCCTTGCAGTGTCCTGGTTTGCTTGGGGATCACTCCACTCACAAGGAGCCAGAGTAGGGATGTTCTGTGTTCAATTCATAGAGCTGCTGGTTGCTCAAGAGGCAACTTCAGGTAATATTTGAGAAGGGCACAAAGTCCCTGTAGCAAAATCTTGCTGCATGGGCTGTAATGGACAGCAGCCCTGGAGAGATGCATAACCCTCTGTTGAGCAGGGCCCAAACCCAGGACAATCTCATCCCTCAGCCTGAGAAGCAGGTCCCACCATGCAAAGACTTTGCAAGTTTTGGATCTAAATTCAGATGCTTGTTTCCCCCATGGCTGTACCAGCAAACAGTGTTCTGACCCACTTCACTTAGTTGAGGGAATTATTCCCCAATGCTGATTTCTGCACTGGAAAAGACCTTAGAGACTGAAAGACAGGAGGAGGGCAGAAGGGTGAGTTACCATTAAAGGTGTGAACATCCAGCACCATCTTCCCTCTCCTCTGGTTTGCTGTCCACTCCAGCTGGGTGGGAGGGTAAGCCCGAGCGGGCGCAGGCCCTGTCCCCATGCACTGGGCCGCCCTCAGCATCTTGCGCTGGCACACGGCGCTGTAGCCCTCCATGCCATAGTCTGACACAAACCTAGGAGAAGGAACTGCATGTGGCACTGCTCACCCTCCCAACCCCTCTGTGAGCCTGCCCTGGCCTTTTCTCCTCTTACTTCAGCAGAGGTTTCTGCAGTGCAGGTGAGGGGCCAAAGCAGCTGAGCAGAGTGGCCATGAGGAGCCAGCCCCGCCGGCTGCGCTCCGTGTCCGGGTTCCTCCAGCTCTGGGCAACCACC
Source organism: Zonotrichia albicollis (assembly GCF_047830755.1). Taxonomy (NCBI): domain Eukaryota; kingdom Metazoa; phylum Chordata; class Aves; order Passeriformes; family Passerellidae; genus Zonotrichia; species Zonotrichia albicollis. The sequence goes on along the minus strand of NC_133837.1, from coordinate 4,237,382 downwards.
TGGCTGAAGATTTCATCACGCAGAGCAGCGTCCCTCAAACCTCTGCCAGCAATGAAGTTGCCCAGCAGGACCTCCTGCCAGCCATGGAGACTCTGGTCACCGATGAAGCGCAAAATCTGGAAGGATCCAGAGCAAGAGAGAGAGAACTGGAGCTGTAACCCCCTGTCCCAAACTCTGGGGTAAGAGTTGGAGACACCAGGAGCTGCTGTGGCCAACAATCAGACTGGGGCCTTGTAGGAGCATTGAGGGGTAGGATGGTGGGGATGGATGGAGATGAGAGATCTCTGCAGCCAGGGCTGGAACTTGGGGTTCATTGCAAAGGGCCTGGGTGCAGGGCCCTGCTGGGAGCTGCCAGCCACAGCTCAGAGCAGGCCCAAAGGGGAAGAGAGAGAAGGCAAGAGCATGGTAAAGAGAGAATGAGAGAGTAAAAGAGAGGATCAGAGGGCAAGGTTCCTGTTCCAATACAATAAATCTTCTTCTGGTTGTGGAATTTGGGGTTCATTGCAAAGGGCCTGGGTGCAGGGCCCTGCTGGGAGCTGCCAGGCACAGCTCAGAGCAGGCTGAGAGAAGAGAGGGGGAGAGAGGATGAGAGGGTGAGAGAGTAAAAGGGTAAGACAGCGAGGTTCTCGTTAGAATACAATAAATCTTCTGTGTTGAATATTCTGATTCTCACTAACCAATCTAGCACAAGGTACAAATCCTGTAGCATTTACATACAGCCTATAAGAATCACTACATTACCTACTGTGTTACATTTTAAACCCTAAAAACTCCTCTTTGTGCCCCTTCTGCCAAGCTGGCAGGGTCTGCTCTGACCCTTGGGCCTGTCTGCAAGCAGAGGGTGTTGTTCCATCAAAAGGGGATTACCTTCAGCTGGCCACACCATTGTTTTCCAGTTGTTCAGTAACTATGGGATCTCAAAGCTTGCTTTCATTTCAATCTTGCTTATAGTTTCTATATTCTCAAAATCTTTTGCCAGACAATCATATTTATAAGGCTTTCCTGTTTCATCTTCCCCAACAGGGCCTGTCCTCAGGTTTTTGTGCACCACCAAAGTGCTGGGCAATTTGGGAGGCAACACTTACAGAGATTGGATCTTGACTAAAAGTCAGGGTGACTTCAGTCTCTTCTGAGGTATGACTCAGAATTTGGTCTAGGGCAAAATATTTCCCCTTGGGCAGGGCTCAGGCACACAAGTAAATTACCATAGGATATTTGCTACTGAGCCCACTGAGTGTTCAAAGCCTTTGGTACAGTTAATATTATACCAAGTACTATGGGATGTGGTGTCTCAACACAGTCACTGAAGTGATTCAGCTTCTTGGCTATGCATATCAACATCTTCAATGCTTTTTTAGTTTGTATTTCTCACCCTTAGGTACAGAATAGTTTCTTTCATCCTCTACACTTCAATATGTTAGAAATATTTTTTTTTAAATCAACAGCTTTGGAAAGAACATTTAAGCATAACAACACTTCTAAAACCACTTAATAGTACCAAGTGTGTCAGAGATTCACTGAGAAAAACAGGGGATGGTGGTTGTTTAGTTCTCATAGAATTCTTTGCAGCAAATCCCTACTTCATTAGCAAGTTTTGATCTTTAGAAAAATAATAGTGTTCTGCTTAAACACAATCCTATTCACAAGATTTTATTGAAGCTTATGCTCTTCTATAATTGGGATCACAAGGACAAAACAAGAGACTCTTTTTAGGTATTAAGTTTCTTAATGGGCTTATTTTAATTCCATGTAATTCCCAAAAAGATGACCAGATTTACTTAGAAAGTATCTGGAGTTTCATTCTATTTTCAACCATTTTAAAGAAGAAATATAAAGAAATAGATGTTTTATACCCACAGAGATGAAATAGCACCATCCCCTTCACACAAACACTACAGTGAGGGTGTGGTTCCAGGTGTACTTTTCCTGATGACAAAGTCCCTGCCCTTTTCCAGCCTTTCAACAACAGTTCCCTGTCCCCTGTTGGGTACTGACACATCTGTGAGCCCGAGGTGCAATTGAGATGTTTGCTATAAAACACATCATGGAAAATATCTGGGTTAAATGAAACATTTTTATGACTGACAGACAAGTAAGTGGTTGAGACAGACTTCCCTTATCATTGCTATTGAGTCTGGAATATTGGGATGTTAAAGTTTAGCAGTCCTATTCGTATATGTCCTGCCAAATTCTGAGGCTCCATCACCAGGAATTCACTTTGATCCCAGTAGTCTGTGCCTGGTCTGTGCCTCCCCAAAACCCAGCAACCTTAAGGGGCTGTGTGTGATCTCTGTCAGGCTGCTCCAGGGCCTAGAAGGAGCAATTTATTCTGCTTTTCCAGCCCTCCACGTGTTGTAAGAACAGTATCCACCACCAGCAGCTTGTTGTATAAAGGCATCAAAACCTTGTCTGTGCCCACCTGCTCCCAGCCAGGTCAAGAACAACATCTCTTACCAGTTTGTTTATCTCAAGTGCACTCTCCTGGTGTTCAGCATCCAGGTGGGTTAAGGGGTGCTGCAGAGGCTGACCAGGGGCAGGGAAATCTGGCTTCTACAATGAAACAAAATAAAGATAGAAATATTTGCTCCTGGTGCTGCTAAAACCAGTGTGTCTGCCCACAGGGGAGGCAGTGAAGGGAGATAAAGAGTTCCCACCTGGAAGTGTGATTTGATGAAGGAGGAGAAGGGATGGCTGTTGATGGTGGGTGGGAGGGAAAGGTCATCCTTGACCTTCACTTCTGGGGGCTGTGTCTCAGTTATCTGGTTGGTCTGTGCTTGGTGTCGGCCTGCAAGGGAAGGAGGTCTGGTGGGGTGGCAGGACACCAACAATTCACAGAGCAGCTCCTGCTGACCTGCACCTCACCCTGCTGAGCCCCTGACCCAGCCCTGGCTGAAGGGACACCCTCAGACCCCCAGCAGGCACAGCCTCATCTCCCTGAGAGCACAAGGACTCAGATTTTACAGCTCTGATCGTTCAGGCCATTCTCCCCAGGGAACACCTGGCGATTCAAGGCTGCACTGCAGCATTTACGGGCAGGAAATGCTGAGCTCATACAGATACTGCTGACAACTGCCCAGTCCACAGGAAATGAGAGGTCTTTGTAATGAGGGATTTCTCAGGGATAAGAGAGGAGCAAACATCACTAAATGAAGGCGTTTCTCAGTGCAGCACAGCTCCTGTGCATTCCTCTCTCTCTCCAGCTGTGTCCCTGATGCTCTCCAATCTTCCCCATTTACATCCCATCAGCTTTCATTTCCAGCAGTCTCACTGTTCCCTGAGCCCCTCTGGCTTACATTGCTCACTAGACCAGCTGATAGTCCCTGCAGGGCTCTGCCATGAAATGTGAGCTATTTGGGAATCCAGCACAGTCTGCTCCAATTCACCAGACTCTCCTGCCTGATCGTGTCCCTCACTGTCCCCCACAGAAGGCCACAGGCACAGCTGGCTTTGGCTTTGACACCACACAGACACAGACAGGCAAATCCTGCCTCAACCTATTTGCAGCTTAAATATTCACATTGTACATGGAGCTACAGAGGAAACACAACTGCACAAAACTTAATGCTCAGGGTCAGGTCAACAGCTTGTGAAATTATTGCACTTATTTTGGTGATTTGAAATCCAATTGGTGCATCCCTAAATTGATAAATTAATAAATTAACACATACTCATTACTAAATTAATACTAAATTAATAAAATTAATAAATTAACACATACTCAATTTATTACATTGTTACATCCTTAAGTTATCATATTGTTATGTCCTCAGACTGATAAATTGTTATATCTCAAGTTATTACATTGTTCCACAGTCAAGCTGTTACCCTGTTTCTCCTTCCTTCTATTTTAAACTTTGTTTTGAGGAAATAATTTTTAATGAAACTGAAAAATATTTCTTGGAAATTGTCAAAACTGTTGTTTTCTTCCCCTTCAACTTCCTTAAGGATTTTAGAGTAGGTAAAAGATGGGTGTAAGTTTTTCCACCCCAGATACTCATCTCTGCCAGAGACCTGGGTTCACTAAGCAGTTTGCTGTCACATAACTTTGACCAAAGAGTTTTGCATCATCCCTGCTATCAGTTCTACCAGCCCAGTTCAAAAGAAGAACTGAAAAATTAACAAAGATACTGATTTTCAAGCTGGTGTTCTGGCCCAAGTTGCTTTTCCTCCCTACCGTGTCAGGAAACAACATGCAAGGTACCGTTTGCCTTTATCATATTTACACTGCAAAAATGATAACGAATCAAAACCAGCCCAGTGGCAGGCAGCAGGGAGAACAAAGACACACTTTGATATAAACAAGGAAATAGTCAGTGAAACAGTGCAGGAAAGAGAGGGAAGGAGGAGGATTTCTCACCTTCAACAAAGTGCAGGAGGGCTGCGAGCTCTGCAGGGATCTCCAGCAGCCCCACGTCCTGGAGACAGAAACAAATCAGTCAGAAACAAATCAGAGAAAAAAACACATAAAAGCCTGAGCTGAGACTGGGTGAAACTGCCTTGGAGAAGCTGCCAGGACAGGGATGGAGCATCTGAGCCAAAGCAGTGACTTCTGCATCCGCAACATTCAGAGCCATTGCAGACAGGGAGGTGTTGCATGAACACAGCTTGTGGCATGGGTCAGCTCAGGAGGGAAAGGGGAGCAATTCCCAAATAAAATATCAACTGCCACAAGGGGAAGGACAGGAAAGTTGGATTTCTTTGACTCATCCCTCATTCCTATCAAGTGTGGCACATTGCACTGTAGAGATTGCACCTGAAGGGTAAGGGCCATTTCCTCCTGCCCTTTCCTGACAGTTTTCTTTTGATTTTTCTGTATCCAAAGGTGCTACAGCATAAAGTGAGACCTGATTCTGATCTTTGATATATGTTGGAGGTTCCTAGGAAAGCTCAGATCTGTATCTGGGTAATCCAGAGGAGAATCTGGCCAATGAGTTTTGATTTTTCACTGGTTTGCACCTTGCACTGCTGCAGGGTAGGAAGCAGGTGGGCCAATACAACACAGGGTCAGCATCACTGCATGTAGAGTCAGCTCAGGGCATTTCAGACAGAACTACTCAGATTAAGGCACTGAGTAGTTCTGTAAAGTAGTTCTGTAAAACCAAGATACGATCCCAAAACCTGAGGTTTTGGGGGTTTTTTATTTCTTGCTTTTTGGGGATTTTTTTTGAGATCTGCATAGTACAGCCTCTTGTCATCAGCACATTATTCTGACATCTCTCTCCACTTAAAGACACATTCACAGCATTTTTGATCAGTTTGATTTTGCTCATAAGATACTTGACTTCAAGTCTGGCTTTTCAATGGTGTATTCAGGAAGAGGACTGTGAAATTCCACAGTTCTGGATCCACACCTGGGGAAGGTGGATGAGCACCCAGGGCTAATTTTTCTTGTTGTTACTGACAGATCTATACAGAATTGTGGATAATATCAATTCAGATTCCCTTGATACAGACACTGCAGCAAATGTGTGTCCAGTCAACAGACATCAATAATGGCATTAGTTAGAAGTGTTGATACAGGCTAAAAGTGTTGTGAAGCATTTAATACATCCCTTCCTCTACATCAGCTTCTGTTAATACATTTGTGCAGAAATGTCTCATTCCCATCCCTCACAACAGAAGATGATTGCCAAAAATAATCTTCCCTCCTCCTCTGCAGGGCAGGTCAGTGCTGTGAGCAAACACAGAGCTCTGGCTCAGGACTGGCTGATGGTGCCTGGCTGTGCCCAGAGCATGGGAAACACTGAACTAATGAGATATTTCTGTATTAGAAGGCCCTTGGCACCATCTAACCTGCATTCTGTACCAGGTTCCAGACATGTGTGGGCTTTCTCTAGATGTTCTGCTGTTCCCCAGCAAACCTGGCCTGAGGAGGCACAAGGGAGGGAGAACACCTGGAGAACCTGATTGTTTTGATCTCAGACCCTCCCAGACCATTTGACAACTCACCATTCCTTGGCTGGGACTATTTCCTGTGTCAGCACAGGCCAGGGAGCTCCTTCTTTGTTTCCTTTCCTCTAAATCCTGCTGTTAGGAGATGAAAAGGGGATAGAGGGTGGGAAGATATGTGCATGAAGTGAATTCCAGCTTTTCTGGGGGCAGATGCTGAGGGTGGCCAGGAGATGGTGTCCTGCTCCAGCAGATGGAATGACAGAACAGCTACAGAGCCTTCCTGGGACCCCAACTCAGTGTTTTGAGAAGGGGCTGCCCAGGCAGAGACCTGGGCTTTGCTGGAACACCTCCTGCCCTTCCTGGCACAACCCAGCAGCAAGAGCCTGCAGCACCTGCCCAGCATCCTGCCACACCTTCCCTTGCTGGCCATCTGATGTGGCTCAGGACAAAAGCTCCCAGCAGCTGCCAGAAATATTCACCCACCTCCTTCAGCACCAGAGCACCTGAAAACAGCCTGAACAGGACAGATGAACTTGTCCATGGAGAGGAAATCCTTTAGAAAGGTGGGAGGGATGCCAAAAGCTAAACTCCCTCACAGCTCTGCCCTTTTCCTTCCATTCTCTTGCTCCCCAGCCTCATCACTCACCTGAGATGGGGAAGGAGGATCTCTGGCTCCTTCTCTGCCTCTCTCCTGCCTGTCAGTGGTGCAGAGCACTGAGACTACATGGGAGCTTATGAGGGCTGGGCTGAGAAAGACAGTGACAAGCTAAAGTCCAAAGGGCAGGGCTGTGGGGTGGGGGAAAGGAGGAACTTTGCAGCAGGTGAACTTTGAGACCTTTGCTGCTGCTACTGCATGTACAGAGACCTCAGCAAACAAACACTGAAGGAACAGAAACAGATTCAAAAGAGTTGCACTGTTGTGGTTACCTGGGAGAAAGAAAATCTGGATCCTGTCCAAGTGGGAAGGGCAAGAAACAGAACAGAAACTCATGCTGAAGGAGGCACCTCTGCAGGTCTGCATCAACTCTCCTTAGCCCTCTGCCCCACCATGCCCTCAGCCATGCCAGGAGCTGGGTCCTTCCCTTGTAAAGCTGAAGCTGTGAGATGTTACTGCTACTCTAAGGAAGAATGGTCTGATTTCCTCTTTCCAGATTTATTTTAATAGTAAGGAAATGGCCCTTTAATAATAAGGAAATGGCCCTTACCCTTCATGTGCAAAATTTTAATTTCCCAATTTTATTGTAGTAGTTTGTGCAGAATACATTATACCCACTGGACAGAACCATGGCTCTCTCCTGCACATTATTTTCCATCTTCTCAAAAACTTGCAATCCTGTTCTCACCCCAGCTGACTTCCAAGGGGCCAAGGGCTTGAGCAGCCTGAGGCAGCTGTAAGGGATCAGGGAGGATCATCATGGACTGAAAGAATCTTGCAATTCAGTCACCATCAGTAATTGACCTGGGCAACAAAAAAAGCAAGATGAACGCCTCCTTAGAGCTTGAGCAGAACAGCAGCTCTGAAGAGCACAGAGGGCACCAGCTCTTGTCTCATGTAGGACAGTGACATCTGGAGTGGCTGCCTAGAACAGAGGCTAGACTGTGTTAGACAATAAAGTGGGTATTCATTAAAGGCCTTCAACAGATACACCTTGGGCAGTGCAGGAGCCTGGCAGAGGCTACACCCAAGATGGACAATGGTCATGAGTTTTTCAGACAGATACAAGTTTGGTCTATCTGCATATCAGGGGTTAATTGTTCAATTACAGCTTCAGGTAATGAAGTCACATTCTCCCAGTTTGCTTCCCCCAACTCCCTTTTGTTTGTACTTTTCAGGCCTGAGGCTGTCCTTGGTTCTCAGGCCTGGAAGGATTGTTTTGTCTGACCAAACTGTGAAGAGAGCTTACTAAAATTCCATATGGAGTTCAGAGTTATACACTGATGCAGTACACGATCTGAAAAATATAAAAGCTAAACCTGAAGGCATCATCCCCACCCTGGCTCACACAGCCTGGCCCATGAATCAGCTCTGTTTGCAATACCTCTGCCAACTGAGCATGTCGTTTAGAGAGAGAAGGCTCCAGCCTCTCTGCTTCCTTCATTTGACATTTGTGTCAGACAGAGGGTGAAGGACACCTCCCTAGGTGAGGACACATCACCTCACTGCCAGCAAACCTTCCAAAGCCATCCCTGCCCTGGCCTCACCCAGTCTCACTCTGCTTAGGGCAGAACAGCCCCTCCTGCACACCTTGCTCTGCTGTTACCTGGCAGCGCTTCCTCCACTGAATCAAAGGTCTGGAGATCACAATCACGGTTTTAAATTGCACCAAAGTCTTCTTCAGCCTCCTGTAACGCTTCCTAGAGGATGAGGAAAGAATTGTCTGATGGGGGACACATCAGCCACACAGACATACACAGAGCAGGCCAGCAGCCAACATGAGGAGGGGCCTGGACATCCCCACCTGGCTGCCCCTTGGCAAGGCCAGAGGGCTGTCCCTGGACTGTCCTTGGCAAGGCCAAAGAGCTGTCCCTGGGCTGTCCCTTGGCTGTCCCTGGGATGTCCCTTGGCAAGGCCAAAGGGTGTCCCTTGGCTGTCCCTTGGCTGTCCCTGGGCTGTCCCTGGGCTGTCCATTGGCTATCCCTGGGCTGTCCCTGGGCTGTCCCTGGGATGTCCCTTAGCAAGGCCAAGGGGCTGTCCCTTGGCAAGGCCAAAGGGTGTCCCTTGGGTGTCCCTTGGCTGTCCCTGGGCTGTCCCTGGGATGTCCCTTAGCAAGGCCAAGGGGCTGTCCCTTGGCTTTCCCTTGGCAAGGCCAAAGGGTGTCCCTTGGGTGTCCCTTGGCTGTCCCTGGGCTGTCCATTGGCTATCCCTGGGCTGTCCCTGGGCTGTCCCTGGGCTGTCCCTGGGCAAGGCCAAAGGGTGTCCCTTGGCTATCTCTTGGCTGTCCCTGGGATGTCCCTTAGCAAGGCCAAGGGGCTGTCCCTGGGCTGTCCCTGGGCTGTCCTTGACAAGGCCTAAGGGTGTCCCTTGGCTGTCCCTTGGCAAGGCCTAAGGGTGTCCCTTGGCTGTCCCTGGGCTGTCCCTTGGCTGTCCCTTGGCAAGGCCTAAGGGCTGTCCCTGGGCTGTCCCTTGGCTGTCCCTTGGCAAGGCCTAAGGGTGTCCCTTGGCTGTCCCTTGGCAAGGCCAAAGGGTGTCCCTTGGCTGTCCTTGGCAAGGCCAAACAGTGTCCTTTGGCTCTCCCTGGGATGTCCCTTAGCAAGGCCAAGGGGCTGTCCCTTGGCTGTCCCTTGGCTGTCCCTGGGCTGTCCCTTGGCAAGGCCAAAGGGCTGTCCCTGGGCTGTCCCCTGGCTCCTGACCTGGCCTGGTAGCCTCGGAAGTGAGCCTGGATCAGTGTGACTTTCTCCTGGAGCACGCGGAGGCGCCGGCGCTGGAGGAGGTGGCGGAATTTCCTCTGCAGGGTGACCACGGCCCAGCTCTGCCTCTGCTGCCATCGCCTCTCCAGCAGCTGCCTGCCCTTCTCCTTCAGAAACACCTGGGCAAAGGCAGCAGCTGCTGACCCACAGGCAAGCAGCAGCTTCTCCCAGAGCTGATCAATAATAAAATCTGCTGGTTTATTCCTTTGTAGCCTTTAAGGGCTCTTGCTAAGGAGACTGGGGAGGGCAGGAGGCACAGGTGCAAGTGGCAGAGACGGATGCATTTGGGGAGGACAGGGAATCAGGGAGTGATGAAGGTTAGCAGGTAGCAAAAGTAGAAGCCCAGGAATACTGGGTATACAAAGGGCTTGGCCATGCCACAAAAGCCTGGAGCTGGAACCTCCTGGTAATCTGAAGTGCTAAAAATGCCTTCTTAGTACTTGGGACAAGAGGCAAAGGTGAGAGGGGAAGGTGTGCAAGGCCCTCCCTCTGTGGGCAGAGGCTGAGCTCCTCTCCTGCTTTGCCAGCCTGGGCATGGTGGGTGGGGCTGTGCAATCCAGATGAGATTGTCTGTAGACATCACCTTTGTCACCCCAATCTGGTAGAGATCCGAGGGGTTCCCCACCACGTGGGCCAGCACTGCTGCACAGCCTTCCCTCTGCTCCAAGCTGCTGGGGCTGCTCCCAGCCAGGAGCCCGTACCTGCACAGGAGGAGAGGGTGTGACCAAAACCAGGGCTGGACATGGAGTCCTCAGAGAACAAATCCTCCAGGGCTGGGGGATCCCAAGCCAGGGCACCCCTGTACCTGGCCAGGAAGCTCTGGAATGGCAGATGGACTGGGAACCCCTCCTTCAGGATGTGGATGGCCTCCAGTATCCCAGAATGTCGCAGCTGACAGTTGACATATTCCACATCAAAGACATTTGACAGCTGAGAAGATAAAGCAGAAGAAAAAAATTAAAAACAAGAAATAAAGAAAAATGAAAGAAAGGAGACTGAAGGCAGGGGGTTTAGAAAGGGACTCCTTCTCTTGTCCTGTCCTTGGATTGGATCTTGCCACAGGCCTTGGGCCATGGAACACAAAGCCCAAGGAATACTTTGGTGTCCAGCTGACCCTGGTTCAGCTCCTGTAGCACGGGATTAACTCACATGGCCACAGGGGAGGGTGGGACACAGAACGATGGGGAAGAAAAGTCTCAAGCTATCAATTAAAACAAAGAAGTTTAAATTCCAGTTGTGAAAGGAGAGCTGTTGGAGGAGAATGAAGGACCTGAGGGACTCCATAAGGAGCTTGAGGTGCTGCCCTACCTTCCTGGGGTTAGGGGTGATGCAGCGGATTAAGAAGGCATGGCTCCTGCAAAACAAAGAAGAACTTTGGATCACCCTCCTCTCCATGCTGCCCCTGGAACACTCCACACCTCTGTGTGCTAGCAGCATCTCTCACCCTCTCAGCCTGGCTGTGAGGTCCTGCAAAGACTGCTGGAATTTGGACACCAGTGTGGAGGCCTGAGGCCTGAGCCCTCTGCCCCTCAGCTCCCTTTGCTGACCATAGGCAGCTTTAGCCCTCTGGAAAATCTCAGACACCACCTGCAAAAACAAAGAAATTACCAAAACCCACTGAACGTTGTGGAAAGAAGAATCTCTTCAACCTGAAACTTAAGGGGGCTATTTTCTCTTGCCCCTGGCAGTGGCAGGAATGCAGCTGCATCCTCAGGCACTCTCTGTGTTTTATATGGAAAGTGCATCAATTGTGGGCAAAGACAATTTGCCCAATTCCCAAGTAAATTCAGTAAAATAAAACTTGTGGCTTCTCTATGTTCTCCTGACACCTGTTCAGCACCTTTCTGCCTCTCACATTAAGACAATGAGTGGATCATTGGGTGTCTGCAATAGAGATCTTCCTCCTGACCATTTCTGTACCTTGAGGCGGCTCTGGGAGAAGATATCCAGCACCTCTGGCCGCAGCTGGTCACGGTTTTTACTGAGAAACTTGTGCACCTGCAGGGGCAGAGTCTGATTTAAAGCACCATTCAGACCGCTCAGACAGGCACACACGCCTGTTACACACACTGGGACTGGGGACAGGCATCTGGAGAGCTGGAAAAGAGAAAAGCCCTGGAGAATGAGGCTAGCTCTTCCTGCTGCCACCAGGGTAGAGGGGACAATGGCTTCTGCTTTGAGAATTGATTGCTGCTTTTCTCCTCCACATCACCTTGCAGGCTTTCACCTCTCTTTTTGTTTGGTTTCTTTTTTTTGCCCAGCAGCCACAGCTTTCCTGCATTTCCAGGGCTCTGAAGCTGCTGTGTCACTGAGGGCAATTCCTATTTTCCTTCTGCCCAGAGACATCTTAGTTGGCTCTCTTTATAACAATCTCCTCTCTTCTGCTCAGCTGATGCTCTGGAGGGAAGTGGCAGTCACAAGGGGAGAGCTTTGGTCCCAGAGCTGGTCCATCAGGACACCCACAGCTTATTTCTGGGTTATTTCTGCTCTGAGTCCCTGCCAGCTCACCTGGTAGGTGACAGGGCCAGCATAGTGCTGCACAGTGAACTCTGGCAAAGGCAGCTTGGGCTTGCTGTACCAAGGGCTGTTTCCATGGTGGTAATGACACTTCTGGAGGAAAGTGTGGTCTGTGGCCTGTAAAAGAGATTTCCTGATGCTGCAACCTCAGCCTTTCTTCTTTCAGCCTTTCTTGGTAGGCTGAAAAGTCACTGTTAAACTGAAGGTAAAAACACTGAACTTGTGCAATCATTCTGGAAAACAGCCTCACCTTAACCATCCTCTGAAAGGGATCCCATGAGAGGCTGGGAGCTCCTCACCTGAGTCAGGGATGTCTGGTCATCCAGGATGCACAGGAGGCCGTGGGGCTTTGCAGTAAGGAAATCCAGGCACGACTCGCTGCACGTCTTGGAAATAGGAATCCAAGCCAACTGCTCCTGGCTGTATTCCTCCTGCATGTTAAAGGCCAAATCCAGCCACACAAACAAGGACAAATGGAGAGAATTAACAGAGGGATTTGGGTTGTTTATCAGGAAGTTAGAGTTTCACTGCTGTTAGGAACTTGCCTAGAATTGTCTGGTTTTGTCTCATGAAACTACTTCTGAAGCCACTAATGATTTTCCTGATTTGAGAGAAGAAGGCTGCTAAGCTGAGTGATAAAGTGAACTGTAGAAGTCAACAAGTCTGATAAATACATTTCCATCCCCAGGACATAAGTGGCACAGAAAATGCTACAAAGAAGCCAAAAAGGATTTTAAAGCACCCACTGAGGTCTGGGCTCTGACCCTGCCCAACTCACTTAGAAAATCTGGAAAAGGAAGCAAGGTGCTGACAAAATCTCCTTCCCTCAATTTACCGTATAATTAATAAAAAGTATTAAATAGGCAACTCTTTGGGCTAGGATTCCCTGGATATTGCCCAAGAGGAGCATTCAGTTTCCTGTTCCCTGCTGAGGGACACTCTGAGGATGCCTCAGCTCAGTCCAGGTGTGCTGGCTCCAGGTGCTGTGAATTCCACTGAGCCCCACTCACCTCTTCCTGGGCAATGACAGTCTGGCTGAAGAACCTCTGCAGGTGCTCATTGGCAAAGTTGATGCAGAGCTGCTCTAAGCTGTTCACCCCCAGATCCTGCAAAGACAAAAATCCATCCCTTCCCAGGCCCGGGGGCTGTGGCTCCCTCTAAGTGCTGCACAGGCCCAGCTGAGCTGAGCTGCTGGTTCTGACCAGTGGGAATGAACCCAACAGGGCAAACCACCTTCTGTCTGGTTTGCAGGCTCTCAGCCTGGCTCACTGACCAGGCTGAATAGCCAGAGGTGAGACAAGCTGTGAAGGAGCACAAAGAAGGAAAGATCTACTCTTGGATACACAGCCCCACCTCTGTATTCCATTGTTTTCAGCATCCATTGGGACACAGGTTTTAACAGGAGCCCTAAATAAAACACTGCAAGGCCTTGGTGAGCACATGCCCTCACTGCCCAGGCCACAGCAAAAGAACATGGAAAACAACCTCAAAGCCATGGAGGTCCACAATGCCCACGGCACAGTCAGACTCCCAAGGAGCCAACCACTCATTGATCCTCAGCAGCAGCCACTCGAAGAGCAGGTAGTACAGAGCCTTGGCAATGGAGTCCCTGAGTGGGAGGGGGAGAAGAGCCAGTTACTGCAAAGACAGCACCTCTGGGTGCATCTCACCCACCCAGACATCAGCAGGAGTCACCTGGCCTCAATGGCTCCTTCTACAGACAGAGGGGTGAATATCCGATCATAAGATGTAACCTGGATACATAAAGAGACAGAATTTACTCTTATTAGCTCACAAAAACACCTTTTTTTTTTTTTTTAATCCACAAGGTAGTCAGCTCAGTTAATAAATGGATTTTTTTTCTATTTGGCTGAGCATTTACCCAGATATCAAAAGAAAAAAATTTTAACTTTTACACCCAGAATTTTGCTGTCAGAGATGAGAGTAAATTGGCCAAAGTGATAAACCTGAGGCCACTCATGTCAGAAAAGAGCCCTTCTAGATGTGAGCTCTGCCATCTTTACAGAGCTGCCCTGAGGGGCTCAGCCCACCACAGTCATTTCATTCCTGCTGTTGCCCCCCAGATTTTGAGCCTTCTAAGTTTAGGACAGAGGGGCAGGATGTGGGATGCTTCAGGAGGAATGGGAAATCACCAGAAGGGACTCACAGTGACACGGTGAGTGACAGCCCTCTGCAGCAGCTCTGCTGACACACACAACAGACTGGCCACAATCTGAATTTCAGCCCCACTGGCGATGGCTGCATGTTCAAAGGAGTCTTTCTAAATAACAAAGGGTTCTTTATTATATATGTTATAAATACATATTATAATATTGGCTTTTCACAAATATGAACATGGATTTTATATGTGTGGTGTTAAAGTAACTTTGTTATCAAGATAGAGTTTTTATTTCTGTTGTTAATTAAGCTCAGTGGAATAGCTGCTTGTGTTAAAATGCCTGCTTGGATGGGATAACATCCATTGCACACAGGATGAGGACACCTGTACAGATCTGCCAGCTATCAGCACTCACCCTCTGAAGGCAGTGTGGGCCAGGGCCCAAAACTGAAGCTGATGGTAAAAATGGACTAAAACCACAACCAAGGGATCTGCATGCTCTAAAAAGGCAGATCCAAAGAGGGGCCATGTAAAAATATGTCAACAAGTTTGGGAAAAAGTTTATTATACTTAAGGGTTTATGAATATGCAACAGATGATGTAAGGGAAAAGGTATTTAAGGGGTATCTCTGGAGAGAACAGGGTGCTCTTGGCTGAGTGCCAGGATGCACCCAGCCTTAATAACCTTTGCTCTATGGTCCTTGTCTCTTATTGTCATTTATTAAACTTTTGAAATTTTCATAGGAGAGTGAATGTGTTTTTCACATATACTACTGTACATAAATTATTATCTATATTACTCCATATAGGAACAATGGATGGGATACAAGGTTCCTCTTGTATTAATATTCTCAACAGCACCTCAGCTGCACAGAGCTGGTCACAGCCTGGGCAGAGCACCAGGTTCATTTTGGCTCCTTAAAAACCCACCCAAGCTCCAGCGACCTTTGGTTGCCTCCCACCTTCTGTCCCTGCCCAGACCAGTCTGGAGCCCAGCACTGAAAGGACAGAAAGGTCCTCAAAGGATGCCATCCTCAGTAGGAATCATGTCCTCGGTCCCACCACATGGCACAGCAGCAATATCCAGCACAAATATCCTGTTCCCAAGCTGCTGGGGTTACTGTACCTCATAGGAGGTAAAGCAGATGTTCCCCAGCTGCAGGATGGCAGCCAGGACAGCCCAGGTGGAGCTCAGCTGATCCTCTGAGAGGCCAATTCCCTCCAGAGCTTGCACCAAGACCTGAAAATCATGACTGTCCTCTTTCCCCAGGACTTCACATGCTCTGCCCTGAGAGAAAAGGGACAGATAATCGTGATCAGCCCCTTCAGCCTCAGGCAGGGCTTAAGCCACCATCAGCAATCTTCAGAGAAATGGTTCTATCTTTTAAAGACTGGAGGAATCTGAAGAGATGAAAGACAGCACTAGCTGAAACTCAGCATTTCTGAGGGGGCAGTGCCTTTACCCTGTGGAGTTTTGAGATTAAGATCTCTCTTACCCTCACCTGCCAAGTTTCTGTTGGAATTCCAGTACAAGCTCCCCAGGATGCCGGGGTGGAATTTGACAGAAGTGGTGCCTGAGTGGAGTCCCAGGTAAATCATGGCAGAGCAGCTCCCCAATGGAACCAGATGGGTTCTGTAAAGCCAGGGAGCCACCCAGGGTTACAGCCTGTCTCATCTCAGCCGCGGAGCCCCACCACAACACGGGTTCATCACTGCTCTGCTTCTTTTATTCTCTACAGGAGGACACTCCCAGCAGCTGCCTGTGACCCTGAAGGTCACAGAAATCCCGGGTCAAGGGTTCTGCAGAACCTGTTTGTGTTCCAGTTCCATAGTTCCCAGCTCCCAGCAGATTTTGGTGAGACAAGGATGAGGTCCAAGCAGCCCTTGGGCTTCTTCTTGCCAAAATCCAAGATAGATTTTTTTCAATCTCTGCTAACTCTTTTGTGCATAATCTGATTTTCCCTTCCTTTCTCTGCAGCAGGCTGGGATATTCCTGTTAATTTTCACCTTGAATATGATTTTGCTTTACAATGCTTTGCCGGCCAGGTACCATTAATCACTCATTAGGGGCTGGGCCCTTAATTGCCCTCCATCCTAGAGCCATCAATGGTCCATTCCTCGCCCCAAGGCGAGGAGATAGAAATCACTACCGAGGATTCCTCCTGACCACAGCTGCTGTGAGGAATTTGAATTTGCCACCTGGGAAAGCTGACTCACACTGAAAGAGGAAAAATTTCTTGCTGTTGTTGTGACCTCCTTGATTATGGAAAACAACCTTAAAATATCTCGAACAAAACAAAAAACACCAAAAAAAAAAAAAAGAAAAAAAGAAAAAAAAAAAAGTGTTCCAAGATTACGACTTTGTGACTTGATGTAAGTCTGACAAACAAATTCAATTTAAATAATTGCAATCAGCAGTGTATTTCAGTGGTTTAAAACCTGCACTCATTGACAATAAAGGAAGTGTTTTGCATAAGATAGAAAGAAATCCTCCCTGCTTTTGGCAGTCCCACAGTAAATTGCAAATGCAAGGAAAGGCAATGAGGAAAGGGGTTTTACACCACACGATGGAGCCATGAGTCTACACAACGATTAAAGTTCGTCCTTTCAGAGTGGAACGGGACAGAGAAGTGAGAAAATGATCACCAAAGAGACAAAGATGTTGGATCAGGTGTGAGGAGCAGAGGATGAGGAGGAGCAGAGCTGACTTTCTGCAGGGGCCAGAGTGATTTGGTGCCTCTGTAAGCCAACAGCAGCAATGCCTGGGCCATTTCTCTGTGGCAGCTGCTGCAGAGCACCCTCAGCTCGCTCACCTGGTTCAGGTAGAAGTAGGACTCTGCCTCCTGCAGGTACATCTCCTCTTTCTGCTCCATGGGCAGCCCTGCCAGCAGCTCGTAGAACACGTGGTAGTTCCTCTCACCGTGGGCCTGATGGGACACAGCCATGGAGCTGATCCACATCCAGCCCCAAACAGCCCCAGAACACACTCACAGAGCAGGACCAGGGCTCCCACTGACACCACTCCCTCTGGGAAAAGTCCTTTTCACACAGCTGTGATATCTGACTATTCCCACACTCCAGACATTCAGAAAAACTAATGGAGGGAAGATTCAACTTTCAGTAATCCCTAATAAGGGGCTTAATTCAACCAGTTTGAGACAGAGAAACCTTCTATTTTATTCAAATAACAGAAGTGACCCCCCTGTGCTGCATGGAGGGGACATAGCTCTTGCTGGTAGAAGAAATGGGAAGCAATTCTCATAGTAATTCCCACCTCTGTTATTTAACAGTAAATTTAAGATTAAATGTTAATAAGAGAGAGAGAGGAGCCCTGGTCCTCACCTGAAACACCACACGAGATTTCTCCAGCAGGTACTGGGAGATGGATGTTCCCACCACAATGCCACTGAGCAGAAGACAACAGATCCTGTCAGAACCTGGGCACAGCTTTTCTGCAGATTTGTGTCTCTGCAGATAAGAATGATCTTAGGGACACAATCTACATGAATTTCTAAAATATTTCAGCAAATTGTGGGACTTACATGGAAACCAAGCAAGCACAGAATAAGAAGGAAAGTCATAATGTGTGTCGGAATAAAGGTGAATTCCCTTAACAGTGTGAAACAACCATCAGAGTTCCACAAAGTGTCTGCACCTGACCTGTGAGGGTTTGATAAGTGACCTAGAAGAGAAGCTGAACAGCAATGGGACAAAGCTTCCTGCTTGTATGAAATTATTCAGTGAAGATGAAGGCCAACTGTGAATAAATGCAGACAGACCTTACAGTGCAGAGTGAGTGAACAAGAAAATGACACATGAAGCTCACAGTAGACAAATGTGAAGTGATGGGTAGAGACCCAGCTTCACATATAAACAGGTTCCAATTTAACCATTGCTCCTTAGGACTGAGACCTGAGGGTTATGATAGACAGCTCCATGAAAGAATCAGCTCAGGGCTTGGCAACAGTCAGGGAAAATCCCCAAACAAACCACCCAAATCCAGAAGTTAGAAAGGAGGCAGGCTCAAAACAGAAAGGTGTTTTTCACAGAACTGGTTAGACCTGTGGAACTCTGGAAGGCTGTTGCAGAAACATCAAGGTTGTATGAGCCCAAGAGGAAACTGGAATACCTCAGGAGACTGAGGAAAACTCCTGAGCTGCTGCAAATGTTCAAGAGCTCAAGGGGTTTTAGGGAAAAGCATTGCTTCTATTTGGGATGTTGTTGCCTCAGGCAGTGCTTGAGGTCAGTGCTGGGGACACGGCAGGGCATCAGATGGGCCCTTGGTATAAACCAGTTCAGCCATTCTTATGTTCTCAATTTAACTCATCTTGGGAACCAAGAACTGTTCTTTTGGGAGGAAACAAAAAAAAGCAAAATAGGAGTTTAAACTCACCCTCTTCCTACCCTGATGATAGCAAGAGGGAAGGGTTAATGTGAGAGCTCTCAGCACTGCTCCCCCTGGTCTCACCCAAACACCCCTTGGAGGGACCCGAGGGGATTTTCAACACTCACTGTCGCAGGTGGACACTCAGCAGCTTTCCAAAACGGCTGGAGTTGTCATTGAGGATGGTTCTTGCATTTCCAAAACTCTCCAGGATGGGAAGGACATTGCAGGGCTGTAGAGAAAAGAGGAGGGAACACTTCAGTAGCAATCACAGGTTTTAAACTCAAAAGGGTTTATGTACCTGTCAGTTTGAAAAGATAAACAAAAAAATGGGACTTCACTGATATAATTCTCACAAGGGTAAAAGATGTCTTTTAAAATGCATCCTGTATCATTATCTCTAGGCAGTGGTGAGCTGTTCTGTGAGCTCTTTGCTCTCACTGCTATAATCTTTCACTTTACTTCTGCTCTGTGTTTGTTCTGATTCACCTCCCAGAGGTGCTAAAAGCTCTCCTTGGCAGCAACCAGCTCTCTGTTCAAACAGACCCAGCACTTTTCACAGCATCAGATCTCCCAGCTATTAAAATACACAACTACAAATACACCTTGTAGTTCTCCTCAAGTCTTTACTGGAGCTTCACCTTGGACCACAAACCCTCCCAAGTGCAGCCAAAGAAATACCATCAGCAGCAGCCTCCCTGCCCTGGTTTGGCTTTTCCTCCCTGCCCAACCCTCGTGGTCTCTAGCCAAGCTCACTTGCCTGTTACCTGTCTGATCCTGTGGCTGTCAGATCCCTGGTACAGCATGGTCAGGTATTGCACAATGGCTTTGGCAGCTTCTGTTTTACCTGATCCACTGTGCCCACTGCAGGAGCAAGAGGTGGAGAAGTTGGCATCAAAACAGAGGTACCAGGTCCAGGCACATCAGAGGCCCTGCTGCAGCAAGTCAGAGGGGGCGTGCTGATTTACAGCTGAAAAACTATCACCCTTCCCTTGAAACACTGAGACAACCTGAGAAAATGGGCCCACAAAGGGTTCCCCTGGGGAATACCAGACTCCTTCTCTCCCACTCCTCTGAAGTGAAACTAAATTCAAGCTGTTATTTGCACAGAGTGAAATAAATAAAAATCACCTTACTCAGGTTCTGCACAGGCAGCCCTCATGTACAAGCCAGAAGGATCAACTTACAGGCAGTGAAATGCAGAAGTGAAACTTTTACATAGTGAAATCAAAGGGCCTCCACTAAAGCCCTTCAGCTCCTACCTGATGAGGACACACTGCTCCTGCCCTGACGACTGGGACAGCGTGTAGGCCATCTCTGCTATGGCAAAGATGTGTCTGCATGGACAGAGAGAAACCCCCATTAAGTGACCCCACGCTTCACCCCACGAGTGCAGCACCAACAGGCTCCTCATGAGGGATCTACAGCAGAGATGGGCCAGTGTCCCACCAAAGAAACTTGATCTAAAAATCACAGAATGGTTTGGGTTGGAGGGACCTTAAAGACCATCTCATTCCTCTGCCATGGAGAGAGACAACTTCCACTAGACCTGATTTTTCCAAGCCCTGTCCGGCCTGGCCTTGGACACTTCCTGGCATGAACTTTAGCTCTGTAGAATTATAGGCCCAAGCAACTACAGCTTTGCCAAATGCGCTGTTCACCTCCTGTGACATTCATCCTGCTCTACCAGGGAACTGGAGGACAATAAAATACTTTCTGGAATGATAAAATACTTTACAAACAGAACAGGGTTTAGAGAGTTGTTTGAGAAAGAAAAACGTACGGGGCACTTTTTGAGAGAGTCCCTTGCTGGTACTCGATAGCCACATCTTCAGAGTAGATACTGAGGTCTTTGAAAGGATTCACAGAAATCAAAATTTCCCCAATGTAAGTCTAGGATAAAAATAAGAAAGGGGAAAAAAATCTGGTGGCTTCTTAGAATTTTCTGCATAAGGATTGCAAGTGAATGCATATATTAAAACAAATATACAAATTCCCTTTAAAGGAATATTATTTATTCTGACTATACTGCCAACTTATTGAAGACACAGCTTTTCAGTGGTCATTTTCAAATCTCTGTCATGAATAGTTTGGGATAAGTGAGCACTCCCTGGTCTGTGGTCATTTTTGTAGTCACTATCTATTCTCTACATGAAATTACAGGCACAGGTTTGAACACTTGAGCCAGTAAATTGAAAAGGGAACAATTAACCATCCACTTTGTGGACTAAAACATCATGAAATATTAGCAGAAACTCTGAGGTTTCTTCTCAAGATCCACAATTTTTAACTCAGAATTTCTCTGCCAAAATAGGAGATTCCCACTCGGAGCAGCTGAGGCTACAAAGGAGCCCAAGTATGCTCACAGATTGGCACCAAATACCAAAATTACAGAGAAACTCTGGAACTTCCAGATTTTACCCCAAATATTTCATGCTACCCGACTTCTGAGCAAAAGCTGTGTGAGTATAGTTTTTATCATTGTTCCCAGTAATGAGTGAGATACTTGGTGCATTATTAAAACTTGATGGCATAATATAAATTACTTTTCTCTTAAAGCTCATTTTTCAGAGTGAATAAGCACAGAAGAAAACCAAACCAAACCAAACCAAACCAAACCAAACCAAACCTCACTATCCATACATAAATGAGATTGCAATGGAACCTCTTCTTCAGGCACAGCAGGACTGAGCTCTCAGAGACCTCCCTACAAACAGAGGAAAGGACTTGTCAGCCATAAGCTTCCCTTGCATGTGTTAATATTAAATATTAACCTTTCTGCCCTCCCAAGGATCACAGAATATTCTGAATTAGAAGGGACCCACAAGGATCATGGAGTCCAGCTCTTAACTGAAGGGCCCATTTGGGGACTGAAGATTTTGTGGGGAGCTGGGACTAAAACTTTTCACTGCCTTCCTGTGGTTCCAACATCCTCAGGATTAAACAGGTCAGAGAATGGAGCATTCAAAGCTCAGGATTTCCTCTGTGTGATCCCAGTCCCTTGCAGAGCCTTTACAGGTGTTTATCTCAGCAGGATGGCAGGAGGGGAGGATGGTGAGGAGCAGTGTCAGGGGCTTATCTTTCAACAACAGCAGTGAACCAAGGGTTTCACAGCTCTGAGAGATGTAGGACGTGAGTTTTTCACAGCAGAAGGCAACAGGAGTCACTAAAGCCAGAGATGCCAGTGTCAGTAGGCAAAGAACATAGCAATGTGCTTCTCATCCTGCAAGCTGTCCTTTCCTACCACTCACTTCATACAACAAGAAGGGCATGTTAAATTCCCAATTCTGTCCTTCTGCTACATCACAGAACTCACATCAGCCTCTAAACCTAATTTCCCCTACCCTTTAAGTATTTTGGGGCATTTTTAGAACCCATTTCAGGACTGGGAACCATTTAAGAGGAGAGGCAGAGTTCCAGGGATGCAGCTGTGTGTTAACCAGGCTGAGCTGCAGCTCTGGGCTGTGACTGCAGGGGTTCAGAGTGCCCTCCCTGTGCCACAGTCAGGAGCTCCCTCTGCACCTCTGCTCCTCCCCAGTGGTTCAGGGCAGGTCCATGAATTCACTACTAAACTTCAGTCTTTTACTCAGCTTTTCAGCAGAGCATCAGTTACTCAGCTATGATACACGTCCAATCAATTCTATTTTTTCCCACAGAGGAAATTCTCCTATCCAGCTAAGGGTCTAGCTAATCTGTCTAGCTAATGTGATTTCTATTGTCGAGCCACCTTTGCAGGATAACAAGCAAGCCCTTGTGACCTGAATGAGCAGCAGACACTGAGGACACCTACTCCAGTCTGGTCAGATCTTCAATCTCCTCAACTTCTGCACAGTGCTCTTCACACGTGAACACCTGAAATGCACAGAACATGACTGAAAATCAGGGGAAGCTCAGTTCCATTCCAGTACCGGGGACAACACCCGTACCTGTTTCTGCATGAACTCCATCTCCAGCACGCTGTCAGCAATATCATCTGCCTCCCACTGGTCCTTGCAGAGCCTCCCACGGCTGCTGGCCAGCTGGGGCTCCCTGGACGTGGCCCATTTGCTCAGGTTCTCCATGGTTGGCTGTGGCAGCAGCAGCTCAGAGCTCAGCCACGCTGCAGGGCCCCATCCCTGCCCCTGCTGCTGGGACCAGTGCACACTGGATGTGGCCATGGATCCTGCAGTCTGGAGGACACCTGGGCCCTCCTTGGTGCCCACCTCCCTGCAATGATCTGAGGTGGGGATTGGCTCCTCCTCTCGGCGTGGGAGGAAGCCCTGCTTGCTGTTTCTCTGCCTTGGATCCATCAGAGCTCTGGGAAGGTCACATTTGAATCTGCAAGCCTGTTGTGCAGGAGGGACAGATTTTCTCTCTGATGGAGATTTCAGTTTCTGCAGGGAATAACCATTGCCAGAGCCCCTGGACAAGGAGTTCTTGGCCTTAACCAAGCTGTGGGCTCTGGGGAACACTACAGCAAACTTGGCATCAGTAGCACTGCTCTTCTCATCCGAGCATGGAAAGGAACTGGTTCCATGAAGAGGGGAATCACCAGCAGGCAAATCAACATGTCCCACTTCCTCCACCATTTTGGGACCACCTTTCCCCCCCATTAATGACGTAGAAGGTTCTCTGTCCCTCAGCTCAGCCCTCTCCAGCTGTCCAGGGAAGGCCTTGCCAGACTGACCAACCCACCCAGCAGTGCTCAGAATCCGGATTGCCATTCTACTTCTGAATCCAAAAGGTTTGCTGCTCCTCTTCTTCTTCCCAAATTTCTTCAAGAGCCACCTGGAGATACCAATTGCTCGTGCCACACTCAGCAGTCGAGCTTTCAGCCTTGCTTTCCTGGCAGGTTTCTGGCCAAGCCAGCTGGTGACTTTTCTAAAGGCAGAGCGGGTGTGCAGGTGCTTGGATCCTTCCTCACTGTGCACAGGTTCTGTTTCAGAAGGTGCCTCTGCAACCACTTCTTCTGCTTTCTCTTTTTTTGCCTTTGTAGACTGCCCTGAACTCTGTTTAACTTTTCCAATAACTTTTCCAACTTTCTTCTTCTTTCCATGGAGCTGCTTATCAGATGATTTTTTTGATATCGTGGAGCAGCTTGAAGTATTTAATCTTTTCTCTCCAAAACTCTGAGCTGTGTTGGGTTGTCTTTGTTTACTGGGCGTTTCTATGGCTTTTGAACAGATGCTTTCAACATTGTTCAGGCCTGAGCTGGTTCCCAAAGCCATCTGGGCAGGATTTGGTTTCTGGCTTGGTGGTGGTTTGGTCTCAGCATTTTTATGTTGGTTTTCCAGACTGAGGGGGATTTGGGATTGAGAAGAACAATTCTTTGTAAGCATCAGTGCTGGTAGGCCCTGCCTGCTGCAGTCTGAACTGTCCCTCTGTCCATCTCCACCCTCTTCACCTTGTTCTGGGATCTCACACTCGCCAGGTTTCTCCTTCAATGTCCTCTGCTGCTTGGAGAGGAAAGAGCCATCCTCCAGCTTTCTGGCCTCTTCATTCACCCTCTCTTCCTGTTCATATTTGCTAAGGTGAGCGTGGAGTTTTGCTTTCCCAGCAGTTGGGAATGGTTCTGGTTTGTTTTCTTTTACTTCATCAATGTTCTCTGCAGTGCTGCTGTCAGGATTCATGTGTCCATCCTTTGACACATCTTCAACTCTCTCATTTTCTAGTATATTTTCCTTGTCTATTTCAATACTTTCCCTGTTCTTAACACTCTTAACTTGGAGTCCTGAAGTGCTTAACTGATCATCTGCCTCACTGCTCTCTGCTGGAGCACATTCTGGTTGTCTCAGCATCTTGTCTGGCTTCCTCACCTTCTCCTCTTCTTCCAATCCTGCAAATCCAGTGCCTTCAGCCTCAGATTCAGTTTTTCCACCTGTGGTCACCAGCTCCTTTTCAGGTTCCATAGGTGCTTCCTTGCTTTCACCAGCCAGTTCCTTGCAGCCTTTTCCTTCTCCCACAGGAGGATCTTTGAGCACGAGTTCTTTCTCACTGTTGCCATCTAGCTCAGAAGAGCTGCTCCCCTGCTCAGAGGAGCTGTTCCTCTCCTCACTGCAGGAACTGCTGCCCACCACAGCCTCCTTTGGACCCCTTTTGTGGGTTCCATGGCCTTCACTGCTGGAGTCAGAGCAGGAGTGACCTGAGGCTTCCAGAATATTTTCATCCTCACTCTCAGTGATGGCAATCCTGGTAAGATTTTCAGGTTGCTTTTTCCCAGTCCTCTCACCTTTTTCCTGTGCTGTACTGCCTTGGGATTGAGAGACTTTCTGCTCCTTGAAGTTCTGATTCCCTCTGTGCCTTCCCCTGCGGTTCTGTGCCTTTTCTGCCAAGTTCTGTTTCTGTAAAGAGCCTTCAGCACCTTGCTCTGTGATTGCCCTCACAGCCCCCAGCTCGGTGCCAGTTCCACCAGCACCAAGTCTCTTTCCACATCTCTTTTTAAAACTCCTTTTCTTTCTGTTTGTGGTGGCTTTTCCCTCCTTGTCACTGCTGTCCTCACTCTCCTGCCCTGATGTCATTTCCCATTGCTTGCAGGCCTTTCCTTTCTTCTCTTCCATCCTGGACTCTCTGTGTTTTCTCTCCAGACCAGATTCACTTTTATAATTTCTCCTGCAGGCTCTTTTCCTCCGGAATAACTTCTTGTGGTCATTCTCTTTGTGTTCCTGAGGCCTCCCCAGCCTCTGGATTTTTAAGGGCTCTTCTCCAGGGCTGTCCCCTTGTGCAGGAATTGACTCTTTGCCCTTCCCTTGGCCTCTGCTCTTACCTTCCCTCCTCTTCCCACAGCACATCTTTGAGTTTCCTGCAGAGTTCTGCTCACAACTGAGCTCCTTCTCCTTCCCAGCCTTTTTCTGCCGAGTCTTGGATCGGGCAGGAGGCATTTCCTCAGTGCTCAGGAATATGTGAGGGCTTATCTTGACTCACCTGTGAAGGGAAACATTGTGCATTTTGCTGTGAAATAAGCTACAAAGGGCAGCCAGATGCTCCTGAGCACTAATTTACCTCATTTCTGCGGAGCCAAATAAACATTTACAGAGCCAAACTGAATGCCCTGTGCCAGGTTAATCTCTGGCTTATTTTGTCACAAATCACCACGATTTTCTGCTTTTATTAGAATCATACCATCACAGAATATGATGACCTGGAAGGCAACCCCCAGGATCAACCCCAGGGATGAGGAGAATGGGACTAAGGGAAAAATCTTACAGCAAGGAAACCCATCAGTCTGCAACATCTTCCCAAAGAAAACAGATTTAAAGGCTCCTGTTGGGGCTATTTGGGACTATCTGGGAAGTTCCATTACCCAGGGATGGGCAGGGAACAAACCAGCACATGGGACAGGGAAATTCCATTATATATTTTGCCCTCTCCTCTCTTTCTCTGTTAAAGTCTTCTCTCCATTTTCTTATTTTTTTTCTTTGTTTTTCAGCCAATTCTGTGGATTCTCCACAGGCAGAAGAGAAACTTCAGCCATCACAGATTTACAAATTCTGTCAGTGGGTAACAGAGGATGGAACAGTCAAGATTTTGTTATTGATTCCTCCTAACTCCACCAAGTGTTACCGTATTTAAAGGCTGAAATCCAGCATCTGGAAGCCTCCAGTCACTTGTTGGACTATTATGGGATGCTGGTAATGTATTTACCTGTCTGACACTCTGCCCCTGCACCCCAGTGGTTGTGGGTGCAATGTCTGTACACAGGGTACAATCCCAAAAGGGTTTTGGCCGAGGTTTCCTGGAACTTCCATCCACAGACATCTCCCTGCCCCAGAGAAGGGGGAAACCACAGTCAGGATTGCAATTCAGCAAGCTTTAAAAGCTTTAAACCTTTACGGCTGCTGTAAAGTCTGACAAGGAATGAGAGCTTTTAGCACTTAGTATCTCAGCAAAGATGGAAATCCAGCCACTCTCCAAAATATCTTATGACCTGATTGCAGACTGAAAATTGTCCAAGTGTATTTACAAGTTATTAAAATAAATGTTGAAAAAAGGCCATTAAAAAGTGCATTCCAGTACTCTGGGAACAACTCTGTAAGAAACCACTCAGTGAATGAAAAAGTTTGTCTCACCTCAGTCACTCCAAGGAGGGCAGCAAAACCACATTTGAGATTTCCACAGCTCAGCAAGGAGGATGCTCTAAGAAAAGCACATTTGGTGTGTGCAAAGCACGGGGGTTTATTGCAAATGTTGGTTCCTTTTCTGTACCACCTATTTTGTGCAGTTCTGCGCCACAGAACAATCTGCAATGGGGAAAAACAGCATTTCCCTTTGCCCCAGCTGCAACTCTGACACTGAACCAAAAAGCTGCTGCCCTGAAAGCAGCTGCATACAATTAAGGGATCCCCAACAACGTGTCCTTTCTAAACTTGCTTCTTTTGGTTCTGGTGTAGAGCTGACTCTGTTGAAACCCTCCTGGACACTCAGCCCAGGGCAGAGTTCATCTCTGAACACCAATCCTCCTCTCTCTGACCAGGACTGGCACACACAGGTGTCTGCTCACCTCATCTCAGCCCCCCCTCCCCACTTAATACCCCAATACTCCTGGCCTGGATCTCTAAATCCTGCAACAAGACTTTTGTTACTGAGATTAATGGCAGCTGAATTAGACCCTAAATCCTCAGTACAGAACAGTCGTTCATGTTCTGTCCTCCTGGGGGCTTAAAGTTGATTCAGCTTCTCTACTGTGCCAAATGCAGGAGAAAATAATAAATAAAGGTCTGCTTTTATGTGCTGCTGCTAGATAGGCATGTGTCTAAAGCCTTCCAAAAACAAAAATGCTGGAAGTGTTGGATGAGGAGGAAGGTCAGGAACACTGCCCAAATTTGTCAGGAGCTTAGACACAGGAGTTTGGTTTGACTCACAGTAAACACAGAGTGAATCTGGGTTAGAAAGTGAAAAACTGGAGTTGACAATTCTTCAGAGACAGGGCTTTAGAGCAGATCTGTTTGTAACACCACTGTTCTTACTGGGAATGGGAAGCTGAATCACTGCTTATATAAAGAACTCCTTTGACATCAGACCTGCTCTGATGAACTGCCCTGGCCCATCTGCCTGCTGGGCACTCTGCAGCAGGTGAGAGATGCTGCTCATCAGTTTTCAGCTCCCCTCACCACACCAGCTTCCCCAAATCACTACAGGAAAAAGAACAACTCCATGGCATTCTCTCTTTTTTAGAAGAAATGAGAATAACTCACATCAGAGAAAGGAAATCCTCAGTGCTGTCAGGAATCACAGCATGAACCTACAGATAAAAAGAAGAGCAGAAAGCTCACACTGCTTTTTTAAGACCAACAGGGAATTGTCAGTCTTCCCTGAGCACAGTGGATTCTCCCAACTCATACAGAGGAAAGTACAATCATTAATATTAAAAGAACCTGCCTGGAACTTAATTCTTAAGTTTCTATTTTCATTCACTGTACAAATGGCTCTAACCCCTTCTTTTATCACTCTGCACAGTAATTTTCTGTAACACATCTACACTGATTCCAGCTAGCTGCCCCTTACCTGGATCACAGGTCCCATCCATGCAATGGTAGCATATTCCCCCTGCCATGCCTTGTTCCCATGCAGCCCAGGGTCTGTTCCAGAGCTCCAGCAAGCCTGGGGAGCCTGACAGGGATTCTGGCTGGGCTGTGCCCCAAGAGCAGATAATTACACGTGTATGGAAGGAGGGTGGCATCAATAATTCAAGCTTTCTCATGGTATCTTTTGAACTTTTCAACCAGCAATATCAGCAGCTGGCTTGCAGAGTTTGGGATAAAAGAAGAGGTGGGATTTCACCCAGGTCAGGGTCAGGTGTGGTGTGATTAGGTGCACCCTCAAACAAAGACTGAAACGGTCAATTCCAAAACCAAAACACATCCACTGTAATGCAGGAGGCTACCAGACAAGGCACAGTAAAAACTACCTAAAAATAAAAGCTTAGGCCAGTGAAAAGAATGAAATCATGGGCCTCTTTTTTTGCAGCCCTGGAGTTTTATTGCAGGGAGCCAAGCACGGATGGCTCAGCCTCTGCTCTCTCTGTGCCAATACAGGCTCTCTGCTGAAACAGGAAAACAGTTTCCAGCTCAGCACTGAAAAAGACAGCAAAACTGGCACCATTTTTGCCCTCATTATGCCTAAATCTCAGTCTAAATCAAGCAGAACGACTAAATCTCCTTTCAACTCGAATTTCCAAATAAAGTTGTTCTCCTCCTGCAGACAGACTGAGGTTACTCCCAGCAGTGTTCATGTCCATCAAACTCTGTTTAATTCAGAGATGGTTTTGCCCTGCCTGGGCTGCTCTCAGTAAATCAGGAAACAGAGCAGCACAAATGCTCAGGGGGAGCCTCCCCTGCTCTCCCCAGGTGCAGAGGGACAGCACAGGGAGACCAGGATTGAACAGCCCTGAGGGTGGCACTGGCTCTGTTCCTTCCTCTTCCCAAAAAGCCTTTCCAGAGGAGCTGCAGATTAAACAAAGTGACCAGAACAAGTGACCTAAACACGAAATGTGATAAGATTTTAGATGCTGTGCAGCATTAGTTTGGGTGGGACCTGTTTGTCCACCTCCTTCCAAGAGCCCCCGGCTGTTATGTTCTGCACCTTGAGGACTCCTCCATTAAGAAGCAAAGATAAAAACTGAGGGTTGAGCTGGAGAACTCAAGAGTTTTACCTGAACTTTCTGTCCCTGGATGCTCCACTTCTCTTAGCTCACAAGAATGAGGCTGTAGAGCAACAGTGTAGTCAATTATTTCATCACTTTCTTTTGTTATCTGTCCACAAGTCACTCTGCAGAAAAGAGAAATCTCTCCTGTAAAGCCCAGAATGACTGATGGCATGTGGAGCATCAATTCCTTAACAAATCTTGGAGAAAAGCCCCGGGGCTCTCAGCTCTAAGCTTCTCATGTGTGTGGCAGGGAGGAGAAGCTGATATGATTTTAAAAAGTTATTAAAGAGTAATAAAACATCAGAATCCCCTTTTCACTGCAAATTCTTAAGTCAATTACATAAAAGAAAAGCTTTTGATGCTATTGCATAAAAGAGACACAAAAAGTTACTCCATTTTTAAAAATTACTAAATCACACCAAAGAAAGAGT
The DNA here is from genome assembly GCF_047830755.1 of Zonotrichia albicollis. Lineage (NCBI taxonomy): Eukaryota > Metazoa > Chordata > Aves > Passeriformes > Passerellidae > Zonotrichia > Zonotrichia albicollis. The sequence continues at coordinate 4,208,010 of NC_133837.1, read as the reverse complement.
TGAAACTGGCTGTGATTGATCAGAGAAATTACACTTTGCATAAATTCCCAACCTCCTTCTTTGCTTGGTAATAGCTCAGGTAAAGAGATTGGCCAAAGCAATTCTTAAGAACACCTGTTTTGAAGATTAGCACCCTAAATATATAAATAGGGTCTCCTCTTGGTTTGACTCTGCAGCAAGTAGAATTGACAATCCAGGCAGGACCCTGAAGCCTCTGAGACTTGTTTAAAAATATAAATATTTTTATGTATCTCCCCTCCTTCCCACCCTCCCATTACATTAATATATCTCCCACTCTTGCTTCCATATCATATGCTGCCTCATATTGACAGCAAATATTCTCCTTTGATCCTGTACCCCAGGCTGCTGAGGGAGAATTCCTGACCTCTCATTCCTGACCTCTGGCTGTTTCAAACTGGGCTCTGCTGCTTCCTTCCAGCTATTTTAGGCCAAGCCAAAAGGTCTCCAAGGGCCTCTTCCCCTGCCATAACCCGAGGAAGCCAAATAAAATATTCATTGCAAGGAGAAACCCAAACAATTAAGTTACATAGGTTTGAAAACAGCCCCCTAAATATTTCAGGAGCACTTTGTTGCCCGATTGCCTGCGGGCAGCAGGGCTGGGTGCTCCAGTTACACTGCAGGCAATGGCCCAGCCCAGGGCTGGACCTGAGCTGGGTGAGCTGAAGGACTCTGTGCTAGGACAGGGCCCAGACCTGTCCCTTCTGATCCCCCGAGTGACCTCTGGGGTTGTGTCTGAAAGGAGCAAAACGAGGAGTGTGAGTGCAAAGCTGTGTTTCATGTCAGGTACAAACAGGAGATGTGTGTAGTTGCGAATGCGAAATGTGTGGACCCCGACAATGGGAGAGCTGTGAATTCTAATAATAACTGAGGAAAGTAAAGCATGGAAAAAGGCCTTTGAACCTATCTTTTGTTTGCCATTAACCCTGGTTGATTTAGGAGTATTGGAATTAAGGTGTTAAAGATGTTGCTTTTTGCTTGCATTTAATCCATAAAAAGCTCTGCAATAATAACCTTTTGAAGTATAATTTTAGAATATTACTTGTATCCTTGAAACTATAGCTTTGGAATATATATAAAGGAAATATGTTTATCTCACGCCTTATTGAAGCAGAGGAAAACAGCTTGAGAAAGGAAGATGAACATCACCTCAGGGGTTTATGGTTTGGACCACAGGGAAGCTGGACATCACTGTTATGAGATTTAGAGTCTCTGCAATTAAACGTGGACACACATCTGGGGAGCTGGACCCCACCAGATGGGATTCCTCTTTCTTCTTTCGGAAACTGGACCGTCACCATCTGGGGAAACTCCTTTGAGATACATCCTGAGAAACTGAGATCACAATGGTGTATAGAATCATGATGTAATAATTTGGAATAAAAATTGCTAATGAGTAAAAAAATTGGAAATAGAAACAGCTGAGAAAGCTGATGGGTACCCCTATAAATACCTGTAACCATCAATTATCGGCGTGCAGTTGGAGGGGAAACTTCACCCACTGTACCCAGCTCTGTATTGCTCATACTTTACCATATTAAATAATAAATTGATTGCTGCTTGAATATTGGCCTAGTCCAAGCTTCTTATTCATAACAGGAGGAAAGGCCAGGCAAGCCTGCACTAAACCCAGCCCTGGTTTGGTAGCACCAGTGAGCTCCTGGAGAGCAGCAGCAGCCAGAACCAGCCCCGGGCTCATCCCACTGCCCCCTGTGCTGCTCTGGGACTCGGGATGTGCTGTTTGTACTTTATTTTTACTGGGCACACCGAGGAACCTGGGTGGCCCCAAATGAGCTGTCCTTGCTCTCCTTCCCTGTTTGTGCATAGCCGGGAACCCTGGGTTTGATAGAGAATTCCTCTGAGTCAGTGAAATCCCCCGGATTTAAACCGGGTTTCAACCCAATTACACATGAAAGCAAGAGGCTTTTTAATAGTGGGGGTGGGCTGCAGCCCCAGGGCTGCTCTCCCGTGGGAAATGAGGGCTCTGCAGAAAGCAGCTGAGCCCCCAGAGCACAGATCAGAGGCTCAAAGTGGAATGTCAGACTGGGCAGGCCGAAATGATTACACCCCGGTAGTTGAAAATCCCCAGCAGATTCTAATAAGCTTGCAGAGATAAAGGCAGAAGGAACCATGCAGGTGAGGGTGAGGGCTCATGTTGCAGCCGCACTGGCTCTGTGGGGCCACTCCTTCCTTCCAGTGCATTCCCCAGCTGTTTCCTCTGCTCCAGGGCTGGTGGGCACCTCCGTGCAATTTCATTTTACAGGTAAGCTGAGCTTCCTCCTGCTGAGCTTCCTCCTGACTGAGAGCCCTGCCTGCCTGCAATTGCCCTGGCTGATTATTCCCTTATCCCAGATCACAAGGCATTAGTTAGTTAAAAATTAAGTTTAAAAGCACACATGTGCACCCAGAGAAGAAAGGCAGCAGGAACACAGGAGGGCAGGACAGACCTTGGCCACAAAGGTGAAACTCTCTGGAGCTCCTGAGCTCTGCCAGGGGGAGGGCACAGGAAGGCCACTGTTCCTGGAAGAAAGTTTGGTTTGGAAACTTGGCCAGAGGCTCTGTTAAAAGCACGTTATCCTATGGTGGAAGTTTGTTAACTTTCATGAGATGTTGGGCCACTCACGTTTTTTATGCCCTGTGATATTGTCTTTACAGTTTTGGGGCACAGGCACTGTTATTATGCTGTTACTGAAGATCTGAAACAAACTGGGAGGTGTTGGCTGAGCCAGGCATTTGAAGACACTCAAAGACTCTTCTCAAGGTGATTGCTTCCAAAACTTGACATTTATTTTATAGGATGAACAAACATTTTCTCTCGTTTAATATTAACTACCCTGTATCTTATGCTGTGTTCCACTGCACATATTTAACTGCCTTAATCTTCTGTAGATAAATCCTTCTTCATTTTATAAGAGGTCTCACCTCTCCCTGTGCACAGGAGAGATCCTCACACAAATCTCTCTCACCAGATATCACTGTGACAAGGAAATAGTTCATAGAATTTGAGCCACTTCCATGCAGGACACATTCCAATGGAAAACTCTTTCTGTGCATAAGCAGGTGCAGAACAAGAACTTCTGTGAGCAAGTTCATCTGCAGAACCCGGCCTGGTCAGTCTTCTGAAACAAAAAGTGATCACAGCTACTCCCTGTTCCTTCTCCTCAAAGAAAATCTACCAGGTTAATGGTACCTGCATCCCATGTTATTAATTAATGGGGCACATGGAGTTCTGATACATTATTTCATGCCTGCGAATTGAGTTACTGAGAAATGGGCACTTTTCTTGTGCACTAAAAATTACTAGTTGAAGATCTTACCCTCAAACAGGATTTTTTAGTGGTTTAAACAAACCTCTAAGGAAGAGATGAATGGGCAGAGAACTGTCAGGGGGAATCTGCCTGTGCAACATCAGCTAACAGAGATGAATTGGAGCAGGAGTGGTTTCTGTCCAATCCAAGGCCTGAGGCTTTAAAAGGGCAAAGCACTTCAGAGAGATGACATGATATTATTTCACTTTGAAATTCTCATGTTTCACTTACCAATTTCGAACCAGGGTGTTTTAGGTTGGACCCTGGATGCTGCACAACAGGAATCCCAGTGCCTGGACTGACACAGCTCTCAGCAAAGAGCTTCAGGAGCATTTAGGGCTGAGGAATTGCCACCTGCTCTGGAGCTTCAGTAATTTAAGTATAAAATTAAATCAGCCTTTTTTAAATGTTAAATCCATAGTAACTATCACTTAATGCTTAAATTTTATTATTTCCATGAACTGTGCTTCATGGATCTATCTTGACAGAGCTGAATTTCCTTGAGATGGATTTTTTTTCACATCCTCATTACTGTTAATTTACATTTAAAACATCTTCCTGTAATGAAAGTACAGGCAAATATCACCAGCTCTGAACTGTGAGCAAACTGACAAGATCACAGGTAATCAAACTGGTTAAGGACTCTGATACCTCCTTGGGTCACAGCCTGCATGTCACCTGCTCTTATCTGTGTCCCAATAAAGTCAGGAGGATGTGTTTGTCTACAGAACAATCCCACCCTTGAAAAACACCTCTCCCAAATTCCATTCCTGTGGCTAACTTGCAGTTTGGAATAAAGCTCCCCCAGCCATAGCTGAAGCCACTTTTGTCTCAATTTACTGTCTAAGAAATGACACCAAGCCTTCTCTTCTCCTGCCGTATTCTCTGCCTGCTTGGACTCATACCCCAGCAGGGCTTCAGCTGCAATATCTGATTTTTGGGGTGGTGTTCAGCAGCTCAGAGATGTCCTTATGTTACCAATTAGGGTTTTTTGGGAGCTCAGCCTGCTTTTCAAGGGCTCAACAATCTGATTCAGGTAAGTTCCCTTTAAGGAAGGAGACTGTGAGCAGAATCCAAGCTTCATTTCTTGAAGACCCTGTCCTAAGCATAAGGAGAGGAGATTGGCCTTAAACAAATGAAGAATATGCAGAGTCAGAGTCACAATGCACAGACTCATCTGGCAGAGGAGCAAACAGGAGGAAGAGATCCTTGTCTGTTGAAGGGCAGGAGTCAGGACCAGGCTGGGCTCTGCCCTTGGGGACACAGCCCCTTCCAGCTCGGGTGGCTCTGCCTGATGCTGTCAGCACATGCTCAGGACCTTCCATCTTAAAGAGGGCTCCCTTGCCAAAAAAACCCTTTTAAAATATAACTTAGCTCTGCGTACAAGAGCTGTGCCCAAGGAGCTGGAGAGATCAGTTTCTACTAATTTAGCTGGGGAAGAGGTGAGCAGAGGGAAGAGCCTCAAAGTGCCCTTTTATCTGTTTGCCTTCCTACTGAAACAGGCCACAAGGGCAAGGAGCCTTTTAGCTCTCCTGTCTTGGTTGTGTTCCCAGCAACCTCATCCCCGTGGATCAGCCAACGTGCATCAAAGGAACAAGAGGCAAGATGGAAATGAGGAGTTTGGCATACATCAGTTCCATTACAAGAAAATCACACCTGGGAGAGGCCATTCCTACCTGGGCAGCAGCTGGGACCAATTCATCAGTGCCAGGATGATCTCAAGGACCATCCTGCAGCTTTTCCACACAGGGATTTGCAGGGCCTCTGGGAAGCTGCATCTAACCCAGAAAGCTGATCAGACACCCTCATCATCATCATCATGTTGGAGAAAGAGGCTGAGGAATAACCCAAGCCCTTGGGGCTTGGGGCTGTGAGTGAAGGTGCTGAGTTTCCTTCCTGTGACCAAGGGCTTGTGGCAGATATTGAAGGAATTTTTCCACCTTGCTTCCCCCAGGGAATCAGCTACAGCTGCAACACAGCCTTGGGCTTTGCTTGAAAGAGATACAAAGTCTAGTGTGGCTTAGCAAGGACTGCTGGGTTTTAGAAGCAATTTTACACTAACGTCTGTCTCATCTTTCAGCCATAGCAATTCCTGCTCCTATTAAAGGCATCCCAATCCATGAGGCCACAGAGGCAGTGGTTTGGAGGCTGAATTCAGGACCACAGCCCAGGCATGAAATCCTTTGTGAATCCAGACACAAACCATATTCTAAGAAACAGACCAATTAAGCTGTAAAAAAAACTCATCCTCTCACTAATCAGACAGGCCTCAGGCTTCAAGACCAAGATGAAAAGTACTTTTCCTTCCAACATTATGTTCTTCTAATAGCACTGTTCGACAAATTCTGCAAATATTCAACTCCTAAACATCTGAGGAAAGCGTGTATTACTATTGAAAAGTTAAAAAAAAAAAAAAAAAAAAAAAATAGAGCTCCAGGCCAAGCTTTTCTAGGACTAGAGAATTTTGGCAGCAAACACACCACCCTATAAAAGAGCTCACGTTACCAGAAAGCATTTGACCTAAAACTCAGGCCACTATAAAACAGCATCCCATATTAGGGACCCAATGTGTACTCAGATGGGGAAAATTTGTTCTTGAGTTGTGATCCAAGCCTGTCCCCTGTGCAGAGCAGCAGGTCTGTGGGGGTCAGGGAACGCTGTGCCAGCATTGCTGCAAGGGTTTTTTCAAGTCAGTGTTAACAGCAACTCTGCTCCTGCAGCCAAGGGCCACTGGCCAGTGCCAGAGCCCCGTGAGGCTGCACAAAGCAGCAGAAGGGGGAAGCACTGCCAAGGCCTGACTGGCAATAACCTTAATAAGGGCCAATGAGCCCTCAGAGTGCTTCCAAGCATTAAAGCATTAGTTCTTGGAGAGGGCCAGCAAACTTCTATCAGCTCCCAGACAAGGAGTTCAAGTGAAAAGCAGAGGTAGGCACAGAATTCGAGGGGTTTGGCAGCAGCTGAATCCTCTGATCAGAAGCAGGCCATTATTTTTAGTGTCAGCTGAGGGGCAGGCTAAGAGTAACCACAAGGCTCAGAAGGCAGTTCCTGAAAGGGAGAGATGAAAAGGGATTTTTTTTTACCCTCACTACATTCAAAAGCTGCTTACATTCATTCATTGAAGGCTCCACCCCTCACGATCATCTCATCCCATCACCAATTTTACTTGCTGTTCGTTTTCTGACAGCACAAAAAATACACCCTAATTCTGTCACAAGCCTTCCCATCCCTCCCTGCTCAACTCAGAACACAACTGAAAGCACAATTCATGAGTTCCAGCCTTGCCCTGCTCTGTCCCTTTGCAATTTCTCCTGAATTTCAGGCATAGGAGCTCGAAAAGGATTCTTAATGTCCCTGCCCACAACAAGCCAAGGATCTCATTCCAGTAAATCCTTCAGTTCCAAAGCTCTGCTTGAAAAAAAGAATCTGCCATAGCACATATCCTAAACTACTCAATCCCATTTGTAGTCTGGCTTGTCCTCTGAAGAAAATAAGAAGCCTGGATTTGTTGTTTTTTTTTTTTTTTTCTGTAGGTTTTGAATCTAAATGCACTTGAGAGTTTACAAAAAATTGTAGCATTTTTGTGAATCTCTCACTATTCCAGTGGACCTACTGGAGTTTTCAAGTTATGTGGGTGAAAACAGGGAGAAAATAATAAATTGCTTCTGCCCTTTCTGAGTGAGACTGTCACATCTCTTCCCCCAAGCCTGCCAACACATAAATATTCAGAAAAGGCTTTAGAATGGGTCCATCTGTGAGGGGCAGAGAGAAGCAGCTGGGTGCACCAGGATGATGCACATGCACAGGGTCACAGCAGCTCAGAAGCTGCTGATTAAACCATAATTTCCTGTAAATTTGCAGCATCAATGCCTGGCACAAGAGGTGGAAACAGCAGGACACCTCCCTGCCAGCTCCAGTCCTGCAGCAAGAGACAAGGAAATAATGAAGCAAACAGAAATAAGGAAGTGAAAACTACTTTAGAAATGGAAACTAAAAGAGAAGGTTCTCGAAAACCTCATTAGCAATAAATTAGGTCTCAAAGGAGGTATTAATAATTTTAGAAGGAAGGGTGCCTGAAGCACCAGCAGAGCAATTCTAGGAGCATTTTTTCCTGCAGAACAGAATGTGCCATCCTGGTGCTGTAGGTAAGAAAGGATTCCTCAGCCTTGCTTGGGAAGATCAAGAGGGCTCCCAAGGAGAGGCAGAAACAAAAGTGCTTCCAAGGAGAGGTTTCCAAAGTGTGCCAAGGACAGCAACTCCGCTCCATTCCAGGAGGATTCAGTTCTTCCTCACTGGCTGTCATAGTGCTACAAGCAAGTTACAGTAATTTCAGAATACTTTGTTCTTTTTCTTAGCTGGAAAAAAAAAAAGTGCTGTTAGGTGAGGGATAAAGGAAAAAAAATTTAAAGAGGACCAAAGTGCTCTCTGCAGAGTTTTACCAGCTTCAGTTCCAAACCCACTGGCAGACAGCACAGCAGCACTGCCAGATCAATCCCATCTCCCTCCAGTGTTATCAAGCACATTAATTCAGGACAAACCAGCAATGACCTTCCAGGCACTGTGATCTGAACCAGGGCCCTTTCCTGGCATCCCCATCCCATCTGCATTGCAGGATGGTGACACAATCCCTCTGCTCCTCCCACCCACCCCCTTGCTTCCCTCCAGGAGTGCTCTTTGCCCCCTCACCTCAGAGGGCAGCTCCTCCTTCTCCCAAGCACCTGTGGGCAATATAAAAGAAGCTGCTGAAGGACAGAATAGATATGAGAGGAGACAAGGATCACAAAAGGGAATTCAGAATTTTATTGCCAAAAAAAAAGCAATGTAGTGTTGAAACAAAAATCAAATTCAATTAGTTTTCCTCTGATTTGAATGGCTACAAAAATAGATTCTACCCAAATCCATAAAGCCAGTTAACAGTACCATAACAAACAAACCCCAAAATTGCTCATTCAGATACCACATACAGCAGTCACAGGAATCTAGCATATATTACTTAATGTTTTTTTCTTAAAGTAAATTTCTAAATGTTTCTGTTACAACTGAAATACCCATAAGATTTTAAAAAAATGTACAAAAAAATAATTGTTGGAGGTAACAGTGTGCGTTTATTAAAATCCTGCACCGAGGCAGTAAAACATTTATAATTTAAAACCCAGCCCAGTAGAAAAGAGAAATGTGCAAACATTTGAATGTTAGGTGTACTCAGAGGCTTGTGGTGCATCAGAGCTGGCATCCAGTGCTGTCCTAAAGCAAGGCAGGCTCCAGCAGGAGAGGTCTCCAGGAGGCACTAGAGGGGAGGCAGAGGCAGGAGCGCCGAGCTGCAGCTCCCCAGGACGGTTTGCCCACCCAGTGGTGTTATGGCACTCAGTCCAATGCCACGAGGTCCTCCATGAGTTCTGGTCAATCTGCTGCAGGAGGGAAGAAAGCAAAAGCCATTTGAAAAGCAGGCGGTGAAAGCTAATGAGAGCTAATGAGCTGATAGACTCAGATTGCTGCTGGGAGCTCTGGCTGCCTCACCAGCTCACTTTGTGATAAAGGTAAGAGTCAGGAGCCTTCAAAGGATTTTTAGCTCTTCCTTTACCACTGGGTGTAGCACGCAAGGTGCTGAACAGTGCTCACACACCACTCAGCCAGCAGATTCCCACCCCCAAAATTCAGGTCAGAGTTCTGCACAAAGCAGTATATAAACGGAAGCTTTTAAAGAAATTTCATTCTACTTTCTGCTTCTTTTGGCTGCTTCCAATATCTTTAGCCTCACCTACCTCCTCCATTACTTAGTCCGTGTCCTAGTGGACTTCTTGCCGAATTTTTTTCTGCATAGCTCCTGCAATGACACAAGAAGAGATTCCTTATTGCAGTGCAGTCTCATCCCATCCACTCCCAGATGCCAACAGAAGACCAGGATGAGGCAGTGTCCAGAGGAAGTGCACAGAGCAGAGCATGTCAGGCAGTCACTGATCCTTCCACACCAGCAGTTACCAATCCCACCAAGCCTCCTGTTGCAGACAGTCCTTTGCCTGACCATCCTAGGGAGATGAGATAAAGCCCCGCAGCCGTGGTGGTAGCCCAGCCCTATTGTACAGGCAGAATGGGAGCAGAGACACTGAACACATCCAAGGGACAGTGTCAAGCCAGGATTAAAACTCCAGAGTCCCATCCTTGACCAACTTAGCCCGTGTGGCCTGCCCTTAGATCAGCATGGGTTGACACAAATAGAAACCTGTATGCGAATACTCAGAGTCCTGTTCCTTGGGGAGGTGGGAATGTGATCTCTCCTGCTTTTCGGAGAGAAAGAGACAAAGCATTATTCATAAAAAACATCGAGGGACAGCATGTGAAAGAGAACCTGCCTCTCATTATTGCCCTTTGGTAGCTTGTGGGATGCACAGGTGACCAGATTCCAGCAGAAGGATTCCTGCCATCAAATGGGCATCCCCCTGCTGTCACCCTCCCCTGCCAGCCCCAGCCATCAAGAAGAGAGGTTGGTTGATACTCACCCTCTGCCACCCTCCAGAGTACTCTGGATCTCCTTCAGCACTTCTGGAAAGCAGAGAGTTAAAGCAGTGAGCCAAAGCAGGGGAATCTGCTTTCAGGCAGCTGCCTGAGCACATTCCACCCCCCCAGTGAGCAGCCTGCAGAACCTGCCTCCCACACTCAGGGGTCAGCCCTCAGATCATCACTGCCTCTCCAACCAGGTTTCACTGGGCAGGCTGGCACACAGGACTGAAGCAGTCAGTTGCCAGAGGAAATGTTGCCAATCCCTGTGTACCAGAGCCCCAAAGGAACTGTCTGTTCCAGCTGTCATCTTACACAAGTTCTATTGGAAATAAAGATCCTTCTCTTATCTCAGCAGGGAATGCAGCTCTGCAGAACAACCCCTGCCCAAGGGCATGGCTATCTGTCCAACCCCTCATTTCCGGGGATTCAAGAAAACTCAGCATTTCTGACAGTAATTACAGATCCCTTGGAACTGGAATCCACAAAACTCCCAGCAGCTTTCTTCTTTTCCCACCCAGAAAGGCACCTTCCCCCTCAGCAGCAAGGCTTCATCTCACTCACTTTCATCATTGAGTAAGGCATGTTCCATCAGCCTTCCAGACTTCCTTTCTAAAGAAGAGTAAGAAAACTTGTTTTAGCTAACAATATTTTCCCCTTTTCCTGAAATAAGTGCAGTTTTGGAGAAATGCACAATGGAACTGGATTTTTTCCCCACGTTAAGTCCCTTTTGACTTTACTGAATGCTTCACAACTAATCCTTGAAGTCTCTCACACACTGAACTGTCCCTTTCAACAATACTAGTTTGGATAACAGAAGATCTGAATAAGTTCAGACCTTTCCTCCAGCAAACTGTTCTACCCTTTAAGAGAATCTTCCACATACAACTTACTTCAGAGATATCAATTAAAACACAGTCCAGGCAGATCACAATGTTTCCCCCACATCCTTCCTTATTTTTCCCTATCTTAGGTAGAAAATATCAACTGTAGCAATAGGAAAGACATTTTGAGGTTTACACACACCATGCTACCCTCAGTACACTTATATTTTTCACTTACCATCTTCTTCACAGTCACTTGGACTATTTCCTGGTCCCCTAAAAAAAGAGAGGAGGCAGAAAAAAATTACTGATGCTGAAGAACAGGAGTGCAGAGAATTCCTGTGTGTTCTTGGCAGTTACAAGAGGCTCCAGTGCACATCAACTAAATGGTTTGCTGAGTGTGGGAAGGGGCTTCACCACATGCTGGTGATGCAGAAGTCTGCAGGCACCACAGAACACTTCTAAACTCTTGGAATAAAAATCTGTAGGATCTCTGTGAGGATCAGATCTACTGTTACTCATTGATGTTCCAAGAGGAGAGGAGGAACACTGGATTTCCTTTCACAGAGCAACAGCTCAGCCTCAGCACTTGGGAACAAGCAGAGCAAGCCAAGGCTTTCTCTGTGTTTGTGACTCCAGCTCAGGGGTGTTCCAAAGCTTCCTGCTTTGTCCTACCAAATGTACTCCAAGTAGGAAACCATCAGGGGGAAAGTTACATTTCCTGATGCCACCCCCTCTGTGGATGTTAACTTTAAAGGGGTTTTCTTTCCTCCCTGCTCAGACACAGTCATGTGCAAGAGTGTTACAGGCATTACCTGGATTTCCTGGCAGCATTCTCTGTGCCAGGCTTGTGCACGTGGTTGTTGGTTGTCACTTCTGGCATGTCCACGATGCACCGGGGCTCCACCAACCATTTGGTGGAAAGGGAAAACCTCTCAAACTCTGATGGTGAGATCAGATAGAAACCTGCAGGGAATTGGGAATTGATAAGGGCAATTCTCAGCAAACAGTTCCAGAACCAAAGGTGATCCTAAAAAAGAACAGATCTAGGCATGATCTATGTCTGGCAGAAAGGGTTTGCTTTTCCTTCTGTCTAAGCAAGGAGGGATCACTGAAGAAGAAATTACCCCATTTCCCCTCTGGCTAGCCTAGAGACTGTGCAATTTAAGGTTATGCTGAGACATAATTCTGTTGTCCTGCGCTGACACTTGGGAAAAACACCAGAGAAAGATGCAAAAAATGAACTGGAAAGCAGTGATCCATCTTCAGCAGCCACAGGATCCCAGCTTTGCAATGTGAATGCTGAGACACAGGCATTTGAAAAGGCAGGCAGTGAAAGCCATTTTCAGGCTGGAGGCACAGTGGAGCCATTTCCCAGAGCCTGCTGCTTAGAGAACCATTCACCCACACCAGACAAGAGGAGGGTGGCCAGGTGGAAGTTATCTAAGGGGCACAACCAAGCTGAAAACCACTATTCACTCCTGTATTCATTAACAGTAATGAAACAAACTCACTCCTAACCCATGTGCTGGTACTGCCCAGAAACACACAATGAACACATTTCTGAAACAGTCTCATATGGAGGGGCTTCACAGCTGGCTTGTAAGCAAAGCTGAGTTAATAGAAGAAATAACAACTGATTATTTTTGAGTGTATTTATAGCAAAAAGGAAGACAAGGCTCTTAGCATAGAAACAGATTAGAAAAGATACATGAAAATTTTTGTAAGCTGGACTATGTGCACGAGTAGATGTATATATGTGCTTTATTAAATTTCTGTAAAACTTTTGCTAATTATATTGACACTAATCACTTTGCATTAATGAATGTAATAAGTTATTGTGACATAGTTAAAAACTTAAGATTATGCTCTGTTAAAAGTATATAAGCTAGGAAACATGCAAAATTAAAAAAAAAATTTTGTATATATGTCACGTCCAACCTCACAATAACAACCTCACATGTGTACACAGCCAGCTAAAAAGCACTCAGCTGTTTGCCACTGTCTCAAGCACACAACAAGAGGGATGATGTGGGAGAAGCCCACCTCACCTTGGCCATATTTGGTGAAGACACAGGAGGCAATGCCACTGACATCCTCCTTGCGGATGCAGGGGTAGCGGATCTGCAGCTTGAGGAAGGGCAGGGAGATGATCTGGATGTCTCCCAGGTTGGTCAGCACTGCCAGGTCGTTCTCACTGTAATCATCAGTCTTGCAGCTGCCAAAGTTGGCAACTGTCACCTTCCGTACCCTGCAGCCCTCCAGGGCTGTCAGCTTGAGCTTCAGTTTGGAGCTGACCTTGGGCAACGTGAAGACCTGTCACAGAAATGAGACACTGACACCTCTTCCTGCACAAAGGCAGCAGCAGCTCCCCAGGACATCTGCTGCTCCCTCCCTGGATAATATTTCCATTCACAGGGAATGCACACAGGTGTAACCAGAGCCAATCCCCTGCTCATGGCATGAGAATGAATCAGCCACAGGCAGTATGAAAATGTCTTTCTGTTCTGACATCAGTTTTACCCTTCAGGCTATAACCACACTTCTCCTGCATTTTTTCAAAACTCTTCCCTATTTGGCTACAAATTAACACAGAAAGAGAACAGGGTTTGAGTTAGCGTGCAAAACAAGAAATTTTTAAGCTAGTTCACAAAAATACCTAGAAATTCCTGCTTCTGCACTAATGACAGAAAAGCTCTTACCCAAAAGCAGAAACAGCCTTGTCCAAAGAGTATAATGTAATACAGGCATAACATTTCTATATTCAGCATGTGCAGTGCTATCCTGAACACCAGTTTGCCAACACACAGCTGATTTATGGACTGTACCAAACAGAAGTGCTGTCCCAGGGCAGTTCTTGAGGCACAGGAGAACAAGCACTCCCAAGAGTTCTCTCTCCACTGAGCAGTGCCCAGTGCTTTAGCAGATTTCATGCACAATTCAGAGGCACCTCCCTCCCTCAATAGGTGACACTCACCTTAAATTGCTCTTCAGACACCACCAGCAGCTGGTGGCTGCCTTGCATATCAGGACTCTTGGAAAGGTCATGTGCTACTTCTAGAGGTTCTGGGAGGGGAGTGCTGCGTCCATCCAACACAAGAATCCCCACCACAGGAGCCCTGTGCATCAGCTGAATCTCTTTGGCTAGACAGGCGAGATAAGGAGGAAAAACAAACAGAAAAAACAAACAGGAGTCTAGTCAGAAACATTGTTAGAAACCCCTTCACACCCTCTCAGCACTGGAGACCTACATACTGTGGTTATAGAAATGCTGCCTAAAAAGATTTGGTAGTTGAGGGGCATTAGGGCATTCAGACTGGACTGATGTGTGCTGAACAGAAACCATTGTTACATAAAGACAACAAGGGACACGTGCAGCAAGGGTCGATGGGATAATTCAGTGACAGCTGACACAAATTTATATTTCTGAAGTGAGTAGGAAATGAGGCTGAGGCACATAAAGCAGTCCTGGAGCTCCAGTTCAGCTGCTGCAGTGAGCATTGCTTAGCTCAGACACTGCCACACTTGGCTCCAATCACTGATAAGCAGCACTAACCGAGTGACCCTGTTTTTCTGGCCATAACTCCTGTGAGCCATGGCTCAGACTCAACAGAACCCTGCTTTCACAAGGCACTTACCCTGCTCTGCCCTCACAGGCTCATCCATCCTCCTCTCAGCTGGAGGAACTCGTAAACAGAAAGCGTAGACTGTCCCTCCATTGGTGCCAGCCCACAGGGACGGGCAGTGCCGGGAGCCTGGAGTGACAAAAACGTCCATGAGCAAGGCACCCTCCATGCCATAACAGCTTTCCTTGGCTACACAAAACCTCCCTCTGTTTGCACCCTAAATATCTTTGTATTAGGGAAGACCTGCCAGGCACAAACTGCAAGTTTTTAACATTCTCTTCCCAATACACATCCTCCAGCAGCCCTTAGAAAGGACACTGCACCTGAGCAAAGGCACAAGTACCACCACATGAACCACCACAATTGCTGTGTCCAGTTTTCACACATGTATATCACAGATGAGCAGAGTAAATTTGTGCATGCTATCAGTTTGGGCTCTGATGCACAACCAGCCATCACCTTCACTAAAATTAAAAGGCTTTGCTGGGGACAGGGGTGGGGTGAACTTCAGAGGAATGAGAGAAGGAAAAGTTTATACTAGAAAGTCAGATGCCAATACAGCACATGTGAAAATCATACATAAAGACCTGATTCAAAGATGAATGGCCACTTGCCTTGGATTAGCCAGCAGCCCAGAATGGCTAAATAACAATTCTACATGACAACATATGCTCTTGTTCTATATCAGTTTTTCAGCACAGCACAAAGTAGGACACAGGAGGTGCCGAGTTTTCCTGGCAGTAAATCCTAATACACTCCTTGGCAGAAGCAGTAAAAACCCATTTGGAAGAAGAGAGAGATGTTTTTCCTACTCACTGTCTCTCAGGAAGGTATCAGCAAAATACAGGGTTCGCACAAAGCCAGTGAAAGAATCTTCTGCCGAGCGCGCTTCGATCTTGCGCTGGACTGGAGCCAGCTCCATCTCCTGCAACACGTCCTGGTCAAACTTGGCATTTGCTTCTTGCACCTTCACAGGTGAGGAGACACTGTCAGTCAGGGATAGACACAGCAGGGAGAGAGAGGGAGCATGGCAGCAATAGAAAGGCACACCAGTGAACTTGTCCTCTGATCTCTTCTAAAAATGTGGCTGATTTTATCTAACAGAGCATCAGAAATTGCCATTTTCCCCTCATACCAATAGTATTGATTTGATAGCAGGGCTGAGAGCATCTCCTGCTCTAGGCAGCCTTAGCAGGTTCCAAGCTGCAAACAGACAGACCCCAAAAAGGTGAAGGCCTCACCTCTGAGGCATTCCCACCGCCTCCTCTCCTCTTCCTACTGGACACACGGCTTCTCCTGATCCGCCGGAACGACTGACGCAGGGACTTCTTCAAGGATTTCACCCGAGACAGGGGACCTTCTAAGGCCAGCTGGTCACTGGGATGCAGTGTGCACCTGGGAGAGGGAGACAGTAGCCACGTGGTCACTTTCTACTGGGTGGCAATCACTCCCAAGAGTCCAGCAGGATACATAGAAATGTTGGAACACACTTATATGTTCTGGAAGATCTTCAAGAGTGGAGAAAAAAGAAGCAGAGCTTCTTGCTACAGTGACAGCTCTTGAGAAATCACTTATCACACCTTGCTTTGTTAGTAATTCCAGGTCATCATTAACATAAGGATTACCACAGACCCCCTGGAAAGATGACACTTACTTGACGAAGACCAGTCGCTTCTGCTGATGGTCAAAAAGTCCAAAGCCATGGCTGGTGCCAAAGGCCACAAGCCTCCACTCTGAGTGCAGGGCCAAAGAGGTGACCACAGCTGGTGGCTGACACTGGACAAGGACAAATGGCTGAAAACCAGCTTCAAATCTAACAGGCCCGTCTCGAGTTTTGAGCTTCTCGTGACCCTTCCATCGATAGCCCTCTTGGTCCTGCAGGAGATCTGCTTCAGCATGGTCCACCACGTGTTCTGCATCCTCATCATTCAGTTCCATCACCAGCACCTGAGAGGAAGAGAACAACCTTTGCTGCAGCTTTTGCAGTGCAGGCAGATCTCCAAGCTGCAGCCCTTCCCTACAGCTGCTAACCTACAGCATCTCTCAGGGCAGATAAATAACAGCAGATAATGTCTAAAACCAACTAAGGAAAGCAGAAAATGCCAGAATGGTTTGGGTTGGAAGGCACCTTAAAGATCACCAAGTTATAACCCCTGCCAGGCACAGGGACAGCTCTTCTGGTCAGAGCTCCATCCAACCTTAAACACTTTCAGGGATGGGACAGCCACAACTTCTCCAGGCAACCTGCTACAGTGCCTCACCACCCTCACAGCAAAGAAATTCTTCCTATCTAATACCTAATCTAAACCTACTTTCTGTTTGAAGCCACTCCCCCTTGTTCTGTCATTCCAGGACCTTGTAAGTAGTCTCTATCCATGCTTCTTGTAGGTTCTTTCAGGTACCAGGGTGAAATTAGGTGACCCCAAACCTTCCCTTCTCCAGGCTGAACCATCCCAATTCTCTCAGCTTTTCCTTGCAGCAGAGCTGCTCTATCCTCTAATGAACTTGGTGGCCTCCTCTGGACTCACTCCACCATGTCCTCCCTGTGCTGAATGCAGTGCTCAAAGTGGGGCCTCACCAGAGCAGGGTTCCATGAATCATTTCCAGAAAACAGATCAATTTACCATGACAGAAATGAGCATTTTGAATTTTAGCAGATCTCCAGATGACACTGAAACCTGCCCTGAAAACAATGTTTATGTTGATTGTTCATATTCCAATACCTGTCCTGCTGTACCAGCTACAGCCAAGTATCCACTGTATTTACACAGGTAGATCTTCTGGATCCCAAGTCTTGGATCATCGCTGTAAGGATCGAAGGTACCAACCTAGGCAAGAGAACAGAGAGGGGCTGGTCTTGAACTGGGGCAGGAATCAGAGCTCCCCAGGTTTTCAGGAAGCTTCTACCAGCAGCAGCTGTCTCACCTTGCGGAGTGGAGGCCACTCATCCTCCCCCAGGGTGTTCATGTTGTCATTGGGATCAGCATCTGTCAGGAACACTCTCACTGTGCTCAGCTTATAAAGGAGGTGCAAGCAGACACCAGAGGCATCCCAAAACCTCACTGTGCCATCCTCATGCCTGGGGGGGGAGGATACACGAACACACATCACACAGGAGAACAGCACACAGAGGGTAAAACAGAGGGGAAAATACAGAATCAAAAAAACAAACCACAAAGAGAAAGGGTTTTGGCTTCTTGTGTATTTTTTGTTTTAGATTGTTGGTTTTCTTTAATTCAGGTGTTCTTGGTGATCTGACACCATTACACTAATTTAAGATTATGCCAAAAAGATATGGAAAAGGCAAAAAGCTTAGCACATAGAAGAAAAAACTCATCCAGGCAAAAAAACTGTTACAGCAAGGGAAGGGGAATTTTTTTTTGTTTAAATCAAGCTTTAATCTTAGTTCTCCAGGTGAAAATTTGCAACAGTCTCCCAACACAAGGGGAGAAGCTTCTAACATGTGCCAGCAAGAATGCAATCTGAGGAACAACCCCTGAAACTCTCAAAAGTGCATTGAAAAGAAAATGGCAGATTTTTATGCAATGAGACAATCTCTTCCAACTCTTAGCTAGATCTGTTCGTGCTGATCAAAGCAGACAGGAGTCCAAGCTAACCTCTATTTTAAGATTCAAAGTGTAAGGTAGAGGGAAAAATTCTTCAAAACATGAAAGATTAAGCTTCATTTTAACACTGCTGCCTTTGAACCAGGCTGGATTAGTGCCTGCACTCCTACACACTTTGGGAGTAGGGGCAAAGGATAACACATCAAAACTAAAAATCAGCCACTTTCTGGGTTATCTGTGGACATCATGACCTGTTTGCTCAGAAGCAGCAAAACAAATTGGCTTTACAAAGCCAGCAGAGAAACTGCACTGTGAAGCTGCAGTCTACCCTAAAAGATGAGCAGACTTTAACCCCATAGGAAAATCTCAGTCAGCTGAAAAAGGAGAACTGGAAAGGGCTCCCTGATGGTTCTCAGGTCAGCACTCACCCTGTCAGCAGCAAGTCCCTCTGTGGAGGATCTGGTGCAATGTTGGTGCCACCATCAATGGGCCACGGCTACAGACAGAGTAAGAGAAGTGTGTGACTGCCTAGGCAGTGACAGTGTGCAGAGAACACAGAGTCAGCAGGAGGGCATGAACCCCAGTGCAAGTAGCAGTGAAACAGTCCATGCTGTCAGCTTTTGTTGGGATTAGATGTCCCCATTCTGACACCAACTGTGCCTTTTAGAAGGCGTTCTACACTTTTCCCCGAGAAGCTTCATGCTTTCACATGAGAACTTTGTTACCACCGACAGCTGGGAACACTCAGACCTCCCCTCTGGCTTGTCAAAGCCTGAAAAATATCACATTTTAATTCCCCAGTGGAACTGTAGTGCTTTGGGAAAAGGCCTCTCTCGACCCTGTTGAGAGGCAGGACAGTGTCTGCTGGGGCTGAACCCTCTGCAGATCATCAGCAACACAGACCACCCACACCATGGGCACTCACAGAGGGACACAGGGGGACATGGGGGGACACAGCTGCCATACCATACTGGAGTAGTGAATGTTCTGCTTGCTCCCAGCGCTGATAATCCTCTCCCAGAGCTTCAGTGGGATGTTGGAGACGTGGTGAGAGCAGGTGATGGCTGAGCAGTGCAGGGAGGCCAGGTATGGAGGGTGCACTGCTGGCCAGCCTGCACTTTTCAAGTCTATGACCACGAGCTCTTCTTCTGCCAGCACCACCAGGGCAGAGGGGTCATCAAACTCTGCAGAAACAACATTCACTGAGGCTGACAGAACTGACCAGCCAAGGCCAGTGCAAACAAGCTTTGAAAACTGTAATCACACACCTGTACTTCCAACATTTTTATTGGAAAAAGCCTTAAAAGCTGCTGTGTTAACTGGGCCTATTGAGTATGAATGGATCTGAAGACACTCACTTACTGCAAATTCGTGTTTCTTTACATCACTCCTGGGACAGTGACAGTGACTTTTAATAGATTCCACTGCAGAGTATAAAATTTGTTAACAACAATGGCTAAATAACACAATGTTCATACTTACTACTGTAATAGCCAGAATTCCAAGACTTTACCTGCAGCTAATTAACAGCTGGGTAGAAAGACATGCATACACCCCAGCAGTGACCCATTTAGTGCTGTGTTAGGACCACAGTCCATCCAGGCTAAGCTGCTTAAACATGCTAATGCCTTGGGTTCTGCAGAATGCTTCTCTGCTTGAACTGACAAGTATTTACAATTCAGCTCTTTCTTTTTATTTTCTCTTCTTCTCATATGTTGTGACACATCCTCTAGACTTTCTTTTTAAAGATGTCTACATCATCTAATAATTCTTATGTGTATTAGGAACAACTAAAAAAGAAATATGTTAATGTAACTTGACTGGTGACATCTGACACAAACAAGAATTATAACTCAGGTTCCAATGGACAATCTTGAGTGAAAAAAATTTAGTCTACAAGGACA
Organism: Zonotrichia albicollis; assembly: GCF_047830755.1. NCBI lineage: Eukaryota > Metazoa > Chordata > Aves > Passeriformes > Passerellidae > Zonotrichia > Zonotrichia albicollis. The sequence continues at coordinate 4,188,272 of NC_133837.1, read as the reverse complement.
TTAATGCAACAAGGTTGACAAGTCAGCCACAGCAGCAAACTGGTGGGGAAAACCAAAACCACAGACCAGTTCATAGCAGTGACAATTAACACAGCTCCAGAAATCTGAGTGAATACAAAGCTGGATTGGGGTTTATAAACAGAGAGCCATTAGCAAACTACCTAACAGCTTTTCCCTGACCTTCCCTCCTAAACTGAATTTTTACTTCCCTCCTTTACTTGGTTGATTAACCTGGTGTACACTTGCAAGAAGGCACATACCAACACTGTTCACTCAGCAAAATTAAATTCAAGTAATTAGTACTTGGCATCACTAGTGAGGCACCCCAAGTTTCACCTCTGACTAGGCCCAGCCACAACACATCACTAATTAGTTCAGTTTCATCATGAAAAAAAAGTTTTCTATTCAGTTTTACTTTGCTTTCCTATGTACCATCATTTGCACTTGGCCACAGGACTTCACAATAAAATTAATAATATCATCCCTGTACTGTAACAGCCCTGCAGTTTACTGTTGCCAACATTAACAAAAAGTGCTCTGTTTTAACAATTTTTTTCTCTGCAAAAACACACATCTGAGCTCATTTCTTGTGGCAAGAATCTATTTTAAGTTGCTGAAGCAGCATGCACAGTAAAATTTGTCATGATTGCCCCACACTCACCCACCTAACTAAAAAAAAAAAAAAAACCAGGAAGGGCTGGCCTTTTCAAACACTGTTTCCACAGCATATTCAGGGTAGTGAAAAGTCACCAGGTACAACCATGCTGCAATGCATGAGCTTTGTGCTTATTAAATTAAGTGGCTTTGGTATACAATTAATACCTTGGTATTGCCATTGCAGGGAAGACTGCTTAAGGGCAAACAAGGCAAGCTATGTAGATCCACTAAGCTTAGGCAATCAGCCACAAGGAAACTTGTCAACCACAGAAACCTCATTTTATTGTAGAAAACTTCCTCATCTGAGTGCAACAGTTTCAGTTTCCTGTAGCAGCTCCTGTCTGAACCCACCGGCAGTGGTGTTAACTGGATAATTCAATTATTGGTAAGTAGAAATAAAAAGCCTGTTTGTTCAGTTACTTCATCCTAAAGGATTTCTAATCATATCCAGAACCTGAACTCTAAGCAGTCCAACTCTGACCTAAAAAACTCATATTTCTTTCATTGTTAATACTTTAGTTCCATCATCCACAATCTCCACTCTGACAATTTCATAGAAAGCAAAAGAGTCTCCTTCCTTAACACCAAAAAGTATTGAACTCAAAGTATGAAACAGTACCCCAAGTTTATCAGCACTGTGAGCTTGAAGATTTAGACCTGTAGGTTCTGCACACTTGGAAGAGGCTCAGAAAGGGCAATGTTGTGCAGGGAAAATCAGTAACAGACACACACAGGTACTTCTGCTCAGTTACACTTGGATTTCTCTGCTCTCTTTTCAGTGGCCTGAGAGGGTCTGTTAAGATCTAGGAAGACAGGCAAGATGGAATCCAAAAGCTGGCTTTTTCTGCCTCTTTTCCCAGGACATTCCTGCCCTGGATCTGTGCTCTGCTTCCCAGAACAGGCCAGAGGGATCCAACCTGCACTGACAGACCAGGATGTGGAGCTGTGGCTGCCACCACCCTGCCTGGCAGGACACAGGACAAATTGGGCTGGAAACCAGTCTAGCAGGCAAATCAGAGACTAGAAAGCCTGAGAAGATCCAGTAACAGAAGATTTACTTACAAGTTCCTAAACAATTTGCAGTTTAGTCTGATCCTGCACATTTTTGGAGCTTGAAATAGTATTTTATACTCAGTTACTCCAAGTTAACCAGAAGCAAGAACTACACCAGCATTAAACTAAGAGTTATTGGGGAAAACCCTTTACAGTTTTATGAAAAGGAAGAATGTGCAGTTACTGCAGAAGTAAGGGCAAGAACGCTCTTCAACAGAAGCAAGAATTGACAAGATCTACACAATTCCAGGAATGAGAACTATTCAGTTTACATTCATGTTCACCAGCAGTAAGGAAACTAAATTCTCCATATACTCACCCTTGGTTCTATGTCACCCTTTCCTGATTTGTTACCCAAAGCTCCAGACACAAATCCAGGTACTAATTAAAAGAAGCAGTGTCTCAGTGGGAGTAAATTCTGGTTTTAATTATTAGCCTCCTTTGAAGTGCTGTTTCCAAACAACAATATTCAGATCCTCATTTCATGACCTGGTTATGTCCAATGTCCAGTTTAAACAGATATAGGCTTAAGAGATTTTTTCTTATTAACAGAGTAGCCTCATTTTTTGAGGAATGTATGGCATTTGTAACCAGCCCTGTATTTACACCAGTATTTCACATTTCACTTTTACATGGCAATCTTTCACAGCTGGACTCAAGGGTCTTTGCCAAACGAAATGATTCTTTGATTCTCTGCTGAAGTCTCAGAAACTCCCCAAACAACTGACCTCCTTATCACATTTCATATGCTATTTATACCAGGCAGATTGCCACACACGTCCACAGCTACCCTAATTCCTCACTAATGCCCTTCCATCACATACCTGCAGCAGGATCTGAACTGAAGATTATGAAGAAGTCTATGACCCGTGAGGTGAAGTCAAAGGCTGTTTGCTGGCTGCCGTGGATAACAGAGATACTGTGCCGGTCCCCGTAGCTAGCCCGGGGCATTCCTCCTTGGAATATTATGTAAGGAAGCCTTGAGAGAAAGAAAGGGTTAAAGTGGTCTGTGCTGAAGTAAGGAGCAAGAAAAAATTTAAAGCAATGTCAAAGAAAGCTTGACAACAAGTTCTTATGATGTTACTCTAAAGGGTCTGTATGGCATTGCACACTGCACCCTTCAAATAGGTGGGACTGAAGGGATACACCACAAACTCACCCATTTTTTGTTGTCTGCCAGTAGATCTTGGAGATGGCCTTGCAAGGAAAAGGACCTGAGAAAACAGAGTTATTTGCTACAATTCAAGAAGTGCATCTTTACATCAGAAGCTGCTGATTCTGCTTCAGCCAGGTCACCTCACCCTCCACCCCAAGGGGAGCCACCTAAATTAGTAGGAGCCAGCACCACCTCCCCAGACCAACCACATCAGACAAATCTTCTGGGACACACTGACCACAGACCTCCACAGCAAAACACAGCTTAGGCTCAGGGGCAGTTCCAAACCATGCTGCTGATGGCTACCAGGGAGTGGAAGTGCTGCTGGAGGAGCTGATTAACTAGAAAGGATTGCTAAAATCACAGCCATTCCTGAAACTAATATAGAGTGATAGAGCTTTAGAAGCTTCTCTGCACTCAAAAGGTGAGGTCATCCCCATTTGATGGTTTCCAGCAAATCAGAAGCTTCATTTAATCACTGCTCAGGTCAACAAAAAATACACTCAGCTCACTATTAATTACACAGGATCCAAGCAACTCCTGCAGAACAGGACACCAGCTAAAACAAAGAGCTGAATCACCAACACCCTTCTTCATAAGGGGCACTAATATTGTCAAGACTTGCTCTCCATGTTCAGGACAGATTTCAACAATGCAAAGGAGTTTCAAATCCAAGAGAAAATCTGGGCTGAAATCCCTTAGTCAAGGCTTACAAGCCATTCAAGAGGCACCTCTGCATTCTGCCATTAAACACTAGGGAGAATTGTGACTTGAATATCCTACACAAGCTCAGAATTAGTGTGAGTTTGGACAAATACACAACAGTTAACCCTCACTTACTGACCATAAGGCACAGTGTTCTCCAGAGGCTCTGCCTGCCTGTTGTCATTGGATACTGGCCACTGGCTGTAACTTCCATCGTAGTGACAACTGATGAATTTACTGCCATCCCTCTGCCAGTAGAGATTCTCCAGTTGCTGAAAAGAAAGCCATACAAATGACTGCTCTCCAGAGAGCTGTTATCTCCCCCAAACAACCTGTTCTTACTAAAAAAGCAGCTTTGTCAGGCTGTCCCTGCATCTGATTTGTCTTCAGAGTGCCAGTGAGAGCCCTTCCTGCCCTGCTGAACTGACTCTGGATTGAATCAATACCTGGCTGCCCAGGAAATGGTGTGTTGCTTTGTTATTCTGCAGGTCCCAGAGGACAATCAAGCCCCTGCTGTATCCAATTAGGATCTGGTCAGGGTTCTTAGGATGCTCCCGAAGGGCTTCCACCAGCTCACAGGAGCGCCTGTTGCAGTTATCTTCTGGTATCCTGCAGGAGCAGAAGAGAAAAGAGAAGCTGATTCCAAGTACAAACTCAAGGACTGTAATAAAAGGTGCAAGAATGAGAAATTAAGCAACAAAGTTGAAACAGTTGATCCCACAAATCTTTCAAGCAGCAGAAATATCTTATGGGAAACATCACATCAGGCCTACCACATGGACATGCACCTAGTCCTGCTTTCTTCAGGGAAAGGCCAGGGTTTGCAAGGAATTCCAGGACTGCATCCCAGGACTGTAAAGAGAGTCTGAACCACCCACCCTACTCTCCTACAGAATAAAGGCAAGATGGAAATGTCAGTAGGAGAAGTGAAGTAGGACAGTTCTCAGCAGAGAGATAAAAACTCCATTTCAACAAAGCAGCACCAGATGTTCTGCCAGTGGTTGAAAAAAATAAATGTGCAATTACAGTTAAACAATTTTTTTTTTCCTAAAACTAAACACAAAAGGCTAGAGGGCACAGGGTTTGCAGATTCACCCCAAGTGAACATGCTCTATCTCCACAGTGACAACACCAGGCTGGACCAGCACAGAAATTGTTACTTAACACACAGCAGGACCAAAAGTTACTTTCATGAGAGCCAGGCAGCTATGGACAATGGTTAGCACAACAGCGAGGCCCCAGCACATAATCTGGGGTGACATTTTAACAAAGGATGTGTCTGGTAATGGGATTCCACATCTTGTTTGCTCACTCACCGCTGCAGCACGGCCTCGGGGGTGATGGTCCTGTCCTCCAGCACTCGGAACGAGGGCAGCTCCACCACAAAGATGGTGCCACTCTCTGTGCCCAGGTACAGCACCTCCCGTGAGGAATGGGGAAGCACAGCTGTGACCTGGGTGGCACTTGGGGGAGAGCTGGGGATGCAAAGAGACTCTTGTTACTGAATTTGGGAGAGTTAACAACATAACAGGGACATTTATCAGTATCACTTGATTTGGAGGCATGATTTTTTTTTTAAGAAGGAAAACATTAGCTTTAAGACAAATTATGTAAGAAATTTTGACAAGTGCACGGAGAAAGAACCAGACACTTTTTTTACAGAACCCTCTCTAAGTGTTCCTAAAAATAGCTCACTTAAAACTGGCAAGATCAAGTCAAACTAAAACCACAACAGCATTTCAAAGCCTGACTTAAGACATGGTTAGATTTACCTAACCTTGAGATTAACAGCAGTGAATGAACAATATTTTAAAATGTCACCCTTTGCACTGATTGAGCACATTTAAAAGCTGTTCTCCTATGCCCTACCCAGCTCTTGGTTGGTTTCCATGGACGCCCTTTCAGTGGATTCAGAGGAGTGGCAGGCTGTAAGAACTGGACAGGCTCTAGCTTAAACAGCAGCAGAATTTTTGGCTTGCCTATCCCCAGAGCAGCTGCAAGCCCTGCTGTGCCTCACCCAGGTGGCCCTTTGAGGGTGAAGCGATGCTCCTCCCGCAGCTCCGACGTTCCTCCGTGCTGCTTCAGGCTCCAGAGGTGCAAGCTGTTGTCATCCAGCAGTGTCACCAGCTGGCACTGCAAAAATCACACAACTTGCTTTTTTCAGAATGCCAGCCTTAAATATAACACAGTAAATTTAGCAGTAGATTTGCTGCTGTTCGTAATTCCCTGCTAAAACAGGACTGGGGAGCTGGTTCAGTTTTTTATGGCAGTGGACAAACACTGCAGCAATGGGATTTGGGGGGTGGAGGGAGACAAGAACTAGCCTAGAGGCTAAAAACCCTGTTACAAAGGTTATCACTGAGGGGGATGGCAAGGATTTAGGCTCCTGAAGATCAGCCTGAGCTGTAAGCCCAGCCATGCAGCTGCAGGCTGTATCTCACCTGCTCCTGGCTCAGCACAGGTTTGCTGAACACACCCCAGCTTTGGGTGGGGCTGATACACTCTGCTACACCACAGTCCTCGCATTCTTCATGTCCAACCTCATCCTGAGGGTTGTGTCAGAATCCTTTTATGAGCCCAGCCCTGCTGGCTGGATGTTCAAATTGAAGCATTTTACCTGCTGCAGCCACACCTGGTGCAACACTCCCCATGGGAGTTTCAGTTTATACCATTAGTTAAGCAAACAGACACCCAAAACCGCCTCAAGAATGAAATCCCTCTCATAAAAGAGGCCACTTGTGCTACACTGGGGGCATCAGGGAACAAAGTCTGCAACTTAGACAGCAGTCTGGACAGTCAAGGGAAAGTGGTTACACAGCCACCAGACATTTGGAAAATTCTGCTTTCCTATTTTTAGAGCGTGGCAATAACTGTTCAGCAATCCCCAGGAGCAAGAGTCAATACCCCCAAACACAAAGACAACAAACTTAGCAGCAGATGAGGTTAGCAGTGCTGTTTTGAGCTCCTGAAAATAATTAAATCAGCTCAGCAGCAGCTCCTGGTCTGTCTGCTGTGCAGAGGAAAGACTACCCAGTCCTACTGAAAAAATAAGGGCTGCAAAAGGAAAAGGAAGTTTTTGCTTCTGCAGCAGATTGCCTGAACTATCTTGGCCTTATTACCATTCCCAGGATGTTACTGGAGATAAATGAGTAACAGTTATGAACAAGAAAGCTACTCTTTAGTTTAAAGCTTCTCTTCTAGTTTTACTGAGCATCTCCACAGCAACAAGCACTGCTGAGAGCACAGAATTCACTGGGATAAACATTCCCAGCCAAGCAGCATTGGAATATACTTGGTAATAGGAGCCCAGATCCCTGGAATAAAATCAACACCTGTTTAGGAGAGATCTACATAAGTCACAGAGGTACTGAAAATGCACTTACCTGATCAGGTATAAAGTGAATCTGCATTACAGTGTTGTTTTCTTCATGTAAACCCATGAACTCCACCCCAGGAGCACCATATCTGATGAGTTTGTTGAGGATCTACAGTATTTAAGGTGACCCACAGCTACAATTAATTGATAAGAAGCTTGCTAGCAAGCAAGACAAAAAGAGATTAGTTTGAAACCATGTTTTACTGTTGGTGAGCTGACCTGCAAAGAACCAATGGCAATCTACTTTTGATTTTACATGCTGGTGAAATTTGCAGGCTGGGCTCACTGTGGAGAACAGGGAAGTTCACTTCTTCCTTCAGGACATGCACAAGAGGTGCCTGGACCCTGTTTTTTCTCAGGGATGTTCAGTGGTTTCCCAGACACTACAATCCTGCTTAACTAATTTGTAACCAGGAGACAGATGGCAACTGCCTGCATGTGGAGTCCAGCCTCTGAGCACAAACAACACCAGCAATGAATGATTAAGCTGGCAGAGACAGCACCAACTTTTCCTTTCTGGGCTGGGTGACATGCCTGTTTTACAGCTCATCTAACTGGCCTCTGCCATGGGAATTATCTCACACACACAAAAATCAGACTGGACGTCATTAGCTACAAAAAATAAATTACCACCTTCAATGTTTAGGTCTTTAATTCCTGGATGGTCAAAAACTCAGGAAGTAGAAAGCATTTCTGACTCCAGCTTTAACCTTTGAAATATAATTGCTTTAGGAAAAAAAAAAAAAAAAAAGAAAAAGGAACCCTGCCCCAAATATTTAAACAACCCTGGAATTTACAATGTGAAGGATTGCTAAACTTAGGCCAGATCTAGTCTGACCTTCTGCATAGCAAGAGCAGAGTCTTGTTTAATATCTGCATCAGCTCAGCTCCTGTTGGAGCTGGAGCTCAGTCCTTGGAAAGATAACCCCTCACTGATCAGACCAAAATCACCCCAAACCCTGGCAAACTGTTTCAGTGCTCCAGCAACCCTTGCTTGCAAATTCAAACTTAATCTAACTTTTGAAGTGTCTTCAAAGCTGCACTAATTCTGCTGAGGTTACAGACCTCTCACCCAAAGTGTTCAAAGGATACAATTTGATGGCTCCAGATCGGGTCCCAATGGCCATGAGACGGAGGAATGGGCTGTAGCCCAGGGCACTGGGCTGGTGGGGAAATCCATGTTCCACAGTCTGGGAGAGAAGGAAAAATCATCAGCAGCAGCTTGTTTCATGGGCATTGTTAGGCAGAAATTCAACATGGCATGGCAGTCTGAAATACAGCACTTAATGGCAGCTTTTTCTGCTGAAAAAGGTGTTAGAATCTTTTTGATTTGCTGAACAACAACCTAATGGTGAATGTGTGCCAAGAATCCCTGGCTCCATAGACAGGATATCCAGAAGTGTAACAGAAATGAAAGAGAAATATTCTGAAAACAGTAGCCTGAGCAGCTCTTGATGTTAAGATTAAAAATAACTCTGCATAAGCGCAGCTTAGTCAGTCAATACAACACACTCCATCACTCCACATCAGCTGCACTTCTGTAAACCAACTGCTCAGCACAATTTCAAAGTCTGACACAAATACTGTGCACTGTAAGACCAGCTTTATCTGCCAAATTCCACAGAGGTCAGCCTTCCTGACCTCTTTGTGGTGACTGACATGAAGAAATAGTGCAAAGCAATGCAGAGCTATGAGTGAACATCAGTGCTCATCAAGGAAACTAAACAGATTTCCTACAAGCATCCAGGAAAACTAATGTGATCCATATCCATTTTCCAGAGGGAACAGGAGGAACATTGGAATTTAATGAGAGCAAGAGCCTGCTAGGCCACCTCAGAGTAATTCAAAGCCATTTGGGACTAAAAATGTCACTGTCACGGGGAGCAGGGTGGCTTGCCTTGGTGGCTTCCCTAAAGTACAACTGCTCCAGGAGGGACATTGGGAGCATCTGTACACACCCCACTGATGCATTTACACACCAGGGAATCATATCCTGCCATACTTCCAGGATGCCACCAAGCTCACTGAGGTTTTCAGAAGTGCTAATGCACAGCTCTTATCCTGGTTTAGGCAAAATCAGTATGCACCAACACACAGGTAAAGAGGACTGGTGTGCCCACAGATTAATAGGGAAGATTAAGAGGGATGCTTCCTGGAAAACACTGATCCTTAAAGGCCCAACTTCTGGAAAATACCTTCTTCTAAAGCAAGCTGGCCAGCTACAGAATAGGAACTCATTACACTCACTACTGGAAAATAAATAAATAAAAAGCAGGGAACTCTCCATCTACAGCATTTGCTCCTCACTCCCAGCCCCATTTCCATCGTGTCTGAAGCAAAGCTACCACATCACTAAAGTTTTATGCTTTATTCAGCCTAAAAGTAACACCTGGACGTTATTTCCTGCATAGTGATTTCCCAGCTGAATCCCCTGCACGAGAATCAAATGGAGCTGGTTTCATTTCCGTGGCCAGGCCATAGCCCCAGGTGCCCCAGCTGCTGCAGGGCCCTTTAATGTCCTGCTCAAAGACACAGCACAGGGGGATCCAGCTGACTCCAGAGCCTGCCAGTTTGCTTTGGTTTTACCCCTTTGATCACAATTCCTAAGCTGCAAGAAAACACCTCCCTCCTCTAAATACCGGGTATCCCAGCCTGAGGTTAAGGGAAGATGAGCCTCTTTAGAAGATGAAACTGAAAATATTGGAGCATTTCCCAATTTTCTGCTTGCCAACTCATTAGGCTGGGCAAAAGAGTGATAGTAATTTTTTTACCTTTTATAGGTAGTAAGCCAAGATTAGTACTACAAGCTCCAAGACCACTGAGTTTACTTCCTTTTTTGATTACTTAATGTCCAGCCTAAGTTCTTTATATTCTAAGAAGGTAATTTAAGCATTAGGTTTGCATTATTAGAAACAAAGTTTGAGAAGTCAATCTTTTTACTGTCACCCTTGATGCTGCTGCTAACCAACCTTTGCATAGCTACATATGTAAAACCTCCTAGCGAAGGCTGTATGAAATTAGGAATTTATCAATGGACTCAGAATTGAAACAGAGCAGTTTCCTAACCCAGCACGGGCAGAGAGGAATTCCTCTGCACTGTGATAGCTACTGAGGCACCACAGAAAAGCTTCCTAATTGTCAAAGTTGTGGGAGTATAAAGCTATGGCGCAAAATTCTGGGAAGAAGATCCAAGGTAACGTTATCTTAACAATAAATCAGACATTTAAATGAATCAGGTGTAGCACAGGCAATAAACACCATTCCACTCTCACCCAAAACAAAGTGAGGAACTTGTTAGGGAGACACCAGTGTAACTCCCCCAGATGGTTTTAGTTTCAACTTGTTCACAGTCACTGCACTGTCATGATATCAGCACAACCAGGTGCAATTTTCAGTGACACATCAATTAGAAACTCTGATTATTCTAAGATTCCATCCAGCCCAAAAGATAAAGCTTTAGCCACAACTCTCAGAAAACCATGACTTATACAATACTGCACTGCCTGTTAGGAAGCTGTCAACACCAGCCTTAATACTGGCCTAATTAGATCCTGGGTTTGATGTGTTAATTTGTAAACACATTAGACAAGTCAATAAAAGCTTTAATTTTCAAGTATGAGACCTGTGAACTGCACAACCAAGTGTGTATGATTCAGTAATAATAACAGGAGGGTGATTTTCTTTCTCCTCCAGGTTTTCATTCAACCAAAAATTTTAAGCACCTCCCATCCCACAGTCAAATTTGCAAAAGAGAAATATCAGTAACAACCACAGTGTGCTACACAAGTGCTCATGGAGAGCAGTAAATGTACTAAAGGTTTCTGGTAGCTCTGAATTTTCAACCAAGATGCCCATAAGATGTAAGAAAGATAATTCTCCCTTATGTCATTTGTTTCCACAGCTGGGCAGTAAAGGCTTCAGGGTGGCTTTTGGGCTGCATTTGACACCACCAGGGTCAGGCACTCACATTCGCTGTCCTGATTACCCAGATCTCTTCCTTGTGCTTATTTGCACCCAGTTGTTAAATCACATCAAGGCAGCTTTGGGCTGCCCTCCCTCCCTCCCTTCCCTCGGCAGCTTTCATCAGCCAATCCTTTCACCTGCCCAGCAGGTAAACGCAGCAAGGGGGAGAGAGGGGGGCAGGAGGCAGCAGAGGTTACAATGGAGCCTTTCAGCAGAGCTGAAATGAGAAACCAGAGTGCCCACAATGTGCCCTCCTTCTCAAAAGGGCCTTTTGTTTCCATGGGGAAAGGTAGGAGCTTTTTCTTGTCCTCTACAGATTTGTCAGACTCAAGCAAGCCTGGTGCCATCAGCACTGACAGAAATGCTTCGTGTCGGTCGTATTTACTGCAGGAAAAACGTGGCCAAACTGAACAGTTGTTCCCAGCCCACACTAAAGCTGTGCCGATGAAATTCAGCTCTGTCTTCCTCCTTTCACTTGTCTCTGCCTCTCCTCTCAGATTGTTTTATGACAGAGCAGAGACAAACCCAACCACAGGCAATACAAGCCCTGTCCCTTTGTTAATTCAGCTTTTGAAGAAACAACGAAGCCTGTATGTGCTAACTCCACTTTGCTTAGCCACTAATTCAGATTTCAGGTAAGGTCTCCATCAGCAAAGGGGCAGGAAGGCTGAAAACAGGGGAAAAACCATGAAGCCATAAATTAAATGCAATGCTCCCAGTTGGGTAACATTCAGCTGTAAGACAGGCTGGTTCACCTGTGTGTTACCCATCATCTTGTCTGACAATGCCAGCCTGAACATGTTTCTTCTGCAGGGCTTGGACTGAGCCAAAGGCATCCAAATACTACTTCCAAAAGCAGGATAAACTCAAAGAAGTAGACTGCCAAGTCCACATACCTTATCCTTCATTCTATCCACTGAGCTAAAAACAGATTCTTGCAACAGGTACACACAAGTATGGGAAGTTCTTACTCACATAGAGAAACAGATATGCAAAGCTAAGTGACTAGCAGAATTTAGGAAGGTGTTTTTTGAAACAAACACAACTTTGAAGACAGTTTGAAGTGCTAGTCCAGTCACCAATCAGTCCTTTAAAACCATCTGGACCACCCCTTATGCAAAACAGAAATGCAAGAGAGAAGCAGTAAGAAGATCACAGCCTATTCATACCTGACAGAGTAAACAAACAAACAAAAATCCACCACCACCAATTAAATAGACCTTCTAAATTGAAGTCCATTCTAGGTCAGCATGGTCAAATACATTCCACTACACTAACACTAACTCTGTGAGGCACCAGGCATTTATGCATTTATGTTCAACTTCAGTGTAAAACGAGGGCAGGAATCCCCAGCACTTTAAGGTGCAGACCTTGCCTTTGGTCATGGCCTGCATCACACACTGAAGAGGTGCAAATCCACCGAGCAATTTCTCTGATCAGCAACTTTACAGGCCCACAAAATATTTCCCAAGCAGGTTCTTAACCAGAAGTCTTTCAAAGACCTCAAATAACAAGTGTTTAAAAACCTGCTTACCAGCACTAATGGGCTTGCTCTAATAGCACACTAGACCAGGACAGCCTTGGCACACAGAGCACTATGATTCTTGGCTCCTTGAAGCCACAACCTTCAACAACTCAGAATAAAGGTCTGACTTTCCCAGATTTTCTCAGTCTACCTAGCTGTGAGTAGATGTTTACTGGATCAAAGGGCAGAAGCTTTCAAATGACCCATTATCTCTAGAAATACTGGAATGGGAGACACAAGACTTGGGGAAAAAAATTCCCTCACTTTTATGCAAGAAAAAAGTAGAGTGTAAAAGATTCTGGTATAATGTTCATTCCCTTCTGATTCTTATTAGAAAAGAACAAGTTACTGTGGCTTAAAGGTGCAAATGAATTTTACAAGGCCTTTAATTACCAAGCTGTTAATGAGAGTAAACATTAGGAAGTGTCCAAAGTAGTTGTCTCCCTAGAAACAAGATGTCATATTTACCTCCAGGACTGAATCAAATGGAGCCACAAATCCTGATGTCAGCTTCTAATATATTTGGAAGTTTTCCTCTGCTGCAAAAGCTACCTCTTTCAACCCTGTTTTGCATTATCCAAATTAGTGTGTCTCTGGCACGTAAACTTTATCCAAACATTCTCATAAGAGAAAGGCACATTCAAGGAAGAGCCATCCCTAAAACAGCAGAGTTTTTCCAAGGTATATATAATTTTGAATGCTCATAAGCAACTCTGACCCATCCCTGGGACATCTTTTCCGAAGCTGACATTGCATTTAGCCAGATGCAAACAACTCAGACCTGGTCTGCATTTACTGAATTTTCTACTGCATCTGCACTAGGATTTCCTGGTGGTAGCAGGCAGAAAACAGACCTGAAGCACTCTCGAGTTCCTTTGTCTCCCCAATGGCAGGGAGGAATGCATGGAAGTGGTGTGCTTAGTACCAATTACATTAAATCATTTATCTCAAATATCCACAGTTCCACTTCAAGTATCCATCTACAGTACAATTACAATGAATCAAGGAGGTTATTTCCTAGGCTGATTTCATTTATCCATTACACTTTTCAGCAAAATTCCATTTAAACCTTGGAAACACAAAACCTACAAATACGTTTCTGCTCCCCAAAGAAAGTGTAAGTAGCCATTAGCCTAGCCATGATTTAATACTAGGCATTTTTAAAGATAAAAGCATTATGCTCCTGGCCAGAGCTCAAAAGAAAAACTGTTGGATAGATAGCACAGCCATTGTACTTTCTTCTTCACAGAGAGGGAAGGAAAAAAATCTAGAAACAGATTCAGACTAAGATAATAGTAAATTGATTATTAATGGCCATTGTGCTGCCTAGGTGATAGCCCAGCCTTTTAAATGCACATTTAAAAGCAGGGGTACACTTGTAAATGCAAAGGATAATCAGGGACAAAGAACTCTGGCTCCAGCTGCATCACAAGCTGTGGCTCATGCATACATTTAGAAAAATGTTTATTTTCCTAACGAGGACTACCTATAACAGAAACAGTCCCAGCACATAGCAGGACAAGTGACAGACCACTCAGAGGACAGAAAAGCTGCTGTGAAGATCTCTTCTTCCAGCAAGTGCCACTCAAGAGCATCACAACATCCTTCCTCTTAAAAAAGGACACAGAATTGAGAACATGCCCAGGACCTTAAAGGAAACTACTCAGGCACACTGGGGGAGAAAAAGGCAGAACTAAAAAGAGAACAAACCAGCACCTCTCCTAAATTTAACTTTCCCACCCACACCCAAGCGGTTTTTCCCTCCTTCTGCAGGATGCAGTGCTCAGGACAGATCTGCCCTGCAGCCTGAGGAAAGCCCCGTACCTTGTTGAACTGGAAAAGGTCGCGCTTGAGCCTCTCTCGCACTGGATCGTGTCCGGGTCTTAAGAACCTTCTCATCTTCCTCGCTGTAGTATCTTGGCAACAAAAATCCTAACAAAAGAGAAAAGAAGAGCCCATGTAAACAAAAGCAGCCTGAGCAGAAAGCAGGCAGAAGTAGGTTATTTATTTTGGTTTAGCAGGTAACAAATCAGCCATAGCAGACTGAGACAACATCACTATCGAGTGACTAAAACCTGATACCAGTCTAGCACAGCTCTCTGCTGCAGCACTTCACAATTCTATTTTCACATTGATTAAGCAAACTAGTACAGATAAAACAAGAGGATTCTAAAAAGGATTTTGCACTTGGCCATTTTGCAATCCCTCGAGTCGACCTTATCCAAAGAAAAGGCAAAACTGCAGCATTTGCATAAACATTCAGACAGACCCAACCTAAAGGCCAACTCCCAGGCTCAGGCATTATTGACTAGCATCAGTTTTCACCCCAGGTAACCCTCCAGCTATTGAGCCAAAGAGAGAAAGAATCCCATTTTCAGGTCTCTCCACGGGCACAGCAGAAAGGGTGCTGCGCTGCCTGCAGGGGAGCTGCATTAATTATTAACTTGCTTTTGTAAAATATCAAGCCGAACTCCCTGCTCGAGGTGGGGGTAGGGAAGGGAATTTCGCACCTGCAATTCACAGTGCAGCCGAAGCACAAAGCAGTGTCCCGGGGCCTGGCCCCCCACAGGAGGATCCGAGCAGGACAAATCAGACCTGGCTGGCCAGCCAGCAATCACACGGGGATCCCAGGCTCCCTTCCTGCTCCCCACAGCTCAGGAGGCTGTCACACCTCCCCTCTGCACAGCGACCAAGTGACAAGTGAACCTTACCAATTCAAGAGCAAAGGCTTGAATTCAATCCTGACAGCTTACCCTGGTGTTAGTGCTCCTGCCTGCCCTGGCCATCTCTCACAGGCTGCAGTTTACAGACACGTCACTCAGTATTTTATTTTAATTCGCTGGGCAGGGAGCAATTTGCCAGCTACTCTGTGCATGACACACATGTGCAGTGGGGCCAGAACTTCTGAGATGCAATGAAGTGTCAGAATGGATATTAGACATGGTCAGAAGAGGTTCATACACACTACAGCAAGGTGGGGAGCAGGGGGCAAACGCTGCATGAGAAAGAGAGGGACCAGGAGCACCAAAGGAATTGGTATGTGACCAGAGGGGCTTGAACCCTTCAAACAGTGGGGCTGGAGGTGATGGCTGAGGGGACAAGCTTTCACACCTGCAGAGATAGGAACAGCACAGCTGGAAACAGGGTGGCTGCTTCTGTGCTCCTGCCAGCAACAATGGCCCTTGGAAAATGACCTAAAGCAGCCACTCCTGAAGAGCTTGAGCTGTTTTTCAAAGAGTTCCTAGCAAGGCCTTGCACCAGCTGTGAAGGTCCAAAAGAAGGAAATGGTGTGATAAACAGGATGCTTCTACATGCTCCACAGGCATATTTTGAGAACTCCCTTTAGAAACTCCCTGAGCTTGAGCTTGTACCTCTTTGTTGCACTACTGCCCTGTTACCTTTCCTGCTCACACTCCAACACCTCCAGCCACCTGTGCAGCACTGCCCTGAGCTCACCAAAGGCTGCAGTGCAGCCCTGGTTCAGAGGACCACACGAGGATCAATCACCTGAGTCACTTAGTCCCTAGAATTACTGGGATCTAGGTGACTGGAATATGTCACCTATGTGACATTCCAGTCACCTAGAATCACTGGCAGCACCAGCTACCACAGAAAAACTGGCTCTGGGCAGGGCAGCTGCAGCTCTCTGTGTTTGTGGGCCACCAGCACATGCAGGGGTGAAGAATGTGCACAGAAACATATGAGGACCTCAGAAAAGAGAGGAAGAAGAAAAGTGTACTTTACTTGGAAAGTAAATCCTTCTCCAATGATTTAGCACCTCAACTGAAATTTCAAAAATAGTGTCAGATTGTAAGACTTCTATGCCTGAGAGAGGGACATATTTTCACGAAGCTACAGTCACTTTAAGTTAGCAAAAGTTACAGAGCAGTGACAAGGTGCAGTGCAATGAAAGGACAGCACATCATGCCCATGTATAACACACAGCTTGCCCTGAGCCAGACAAGCAAAGCAAAGTGCCAAGGAGACGCACCCTTTCCCCCTGTCAATCAATATCCTGGACCTGTTAAACGAGGCAAACCCACAGAGAAACTCCACTAATTACCCTCCCCACTTTAGAACAAAAGATCTCAGCTGTGCCAGCAGAGACAAACTCAGTGTTAGGAGCAAAGAACAGGGGGCTTGTTTTGAGAGACACGACTTTACATTTTAAAACTTGCTAAAATGTTTTATCCTAAAGTATTAATGGCATCCTGAAGCATGCTGTTTGAGCCTGCTTATGCAAGAGCTCCAACATTCACACTCCAGCCCACAACAACTTGTCCAACAGGCTAACAAGTGTAGTAGTTCTGATCTGAGCAGTAACTCACTTGAAGAACCATCACCCTGAAGGGCTGAGAGGATCAGAGAAGGCAAGCTACAAAAGTCACCTCTCACAGACTGATACTAGAGTTTCTTTCTGACCAAAGAACCTTTGAGTGTCACAGCATGGGAGAGGATGAGAGGACAAGCAGTTTTGAACAAAGGCAAAGAAGGAATAGCATCCACTGCAGCACAGGTTGTCCAAAAGTTATTATCACAAGTTTACAAGACACTTATCAAAGAGAAGAATTTTGGTTTTAGTACAATAACCAAGTATCTCTTCCAGTTCTAGAAATAGATTCCACAATCTGTATAATCTTATCTTCCAGATGCACATTTACATTTTAGCAGTTTAGTTTCTCTCCCACACACCTTTGGAGTTTTACATAAAACTCCAGCCCCATGTGCTCTGCAGTTGTCTGCCAGTCAGCATTTACAAGCATCTGGTAACAGTTGTGGCTACCAGTAGCCAGAGAGGAATTCTCCAGTAGCCTCTGAAGCTATGCCAGGTCTGCATGCATCTAATGTTCTCATTTTCCAGGGAAACAATTCTTTAGGCTTTCAAAGACAAGTCTTTTACCAGAAACTATGTGCAACATTCTCTTCATTTAAGATGCACTGAGAGCAGCTGTTTAGAGGCAACAATAGCCCAGGGCTGAGCCAACCCAAGTTTTGCTGGTACTCAGGACATGGACACCTGACAGCAGAGCTCAGAGCGCCCTGAACATCAAACTCCTGCTGCTTCCTTACCTGAGTGCTCAGCTAAATACAGTAAAGTCCCCCTTTGTCACCTCACTGGATTAGATCCAGACACAAAGCAAAATCTCCTCACTATTCATATGGAAAGGCAATGAAAGCATGAGTGGCAAGACAATCCTGTTTCCAATCAGATGCTAAGGAGCAGCTTAACATCACAACCAGATTTCACTCTGTCCTCCTTGCTCAGCTCCACTCATTTCAGATGCTGTGAGCCTGGCATGTGAACCCACGGTCAACAGAAGGACAAAAGCTCCTTCCCAGGAGCAGCATTAATTGTTTCTCACTGCTGAGTGTCACCAACCCAGAGCTCCACGTTCTCCTTTGGCTTCCTTGCTTCTGCACACAGCAATGCATCTTGGTGCCCATGCACAGCCTGCTGAAACACTCCATCATTTTCTCCATCAACTTGGCATAGGCCGGCAGGGAACTACCCCGTGCAGAAATTTGTTGCAATTTTTCCTTATGTCCTCTCATGAGAGTGGAATTTCCAGCCAAAATGTTGTAAGTCCCCATCACACAAGTTAATCCAGTCTTGCAAGAAGAGGAAGCCCAGGTCAGAAGTTTTTATTACGTAGACAGTATTAAGTGTGGATGCAGTCTCAAGTGAACCCCACAACAAAAACATACCCATGAGTTTATTTTGCTCACGTAGCAGAGTTGCAAGGTACCATCTGTGTGCTTCTTTGGCAACCTTTACTCAGCTTGAACAGGTTCTCAATGGGATCAGTCCAAGAGCTTTCTTTTCAAAATGCCAGCAAGTATCTCAAGAACTCCTAAATCCTGCCTTGATTTAGGTTTCCTTCTCATTCCTTCCTCAGCACTCCTTCCTGCTTACAGGTCCTTAGAGGGAGAACATCTACCTATGCAGCTGATAACACTTTATCAACCCTGCTAAAATAAAAGAGGCCTTATCGAGCAGCTTTGTTTGAACGGCAGGCAGTTGGTGCTGCTGTAACAAACAGTCACTCCCATGGCCTTGTCTGAACCAGGCTCTCTCCTCACCCAGGAGTTTTTGCCTTGTTGCTGTTACCAACACAGCAGCAACACAACAGAGGCTGGGGCAGCTGCACAGCAAAGAGCTCTCCCTTAGCAGCACCAGTGACCTCACACCAACAGAACTGAGCAAAGTATCACCTAAACATCAGATTTATCACATTTATCTATTACAGGTGCCATGACTCACTGTGAAAGGACAAATTTAAGAACAATTTTAGCTTGAAATCAATGAAACGAGCCTGAGCGATTCTCTAAGTGTTCATCTCCACCACCCTGCTTGGCTGTGACACACTGTCAAGGCAGATACTCAAGAAGAAAGCACAAGCCAAGAACAGCCAAAGCAAGGGAAGGAGCAGTTGCAGAACACAGAGAAGAGTAAGACACCACCTCCTTTTCCCAGGAGAAAGAAGATGCTCTAACATTAATCTCAGTTTAATGAGACCATGCAGAGATCTCCCTTACACAACTGCTGAGCCACTGCTACCCCCACCACTTGCAGCTTCATAAACAGCAGAGTGTTCATGTGCACCTTGCATACAGTAGTCAGAGAGGAAAACCAAAAGATCCTCTAAAGAGAATTTATTTCAGTGAACCTGGAGAGACAGACAGTGAAATGAACAACTGAACAGACTGCGGCAACACTATGCGCAGG
Source organism: Zonotrichia albicollis (assembly GCF_047830755.1). Classification (NCBI taxonomy): domain Eukaryota; kingdom Metazoa; phylum Chordata; class Aves; order Passeriformes; family Passerellidae; genus Zonotrichia; species Zonotrichia albicollis. The sequence goes on along the minus strand of NC_133837.1, from coordinate 4,169,110 downwards.
TGGCTGCCCTCCTAAAACACAAACAATATTAAACAAAGTATCAGACATTGATTCTCCGAGAACTCTTTGAAAAGAATTGAGAACTAATCGCACAACTCTGGCGAGTTCATGTACTGCCAACAGCCTTGTACTTGGAGTTACCAGGAACCGCCCACCTGCAATGAATTTGGGAATTGTGCAAACCGTGTGTGTCATTAGGACTCCCATTGTGTTCTCCTTGTCATGGGGGCATGACAACACAAAGTTTCAAAACGCTACAGCAGAACAAAGTCTTTGCACCGAACAACATTATTGCCCATGATGCAAAACCTTTTGTAGGCTTTGCTAAGGAGCGTGAATCAAACAGAAAAGTGCCCTGTAACTTTGGAGCAGCACTTTACAAACAGTGGGCCGATGAAACAACACACAAAAGCATTTGCTTCATAAAGCAACACAAAGAGATCCAGCTGTGAGAAACGTTTATATAAGAACTGGAGTTTTCACACGATTTCTGCACAGAAACCAAACCAGTGCCTCCTTTAGTATTTTAAAGAAAGATCCTCCTTTGGTATTTTAAAGAAAGATGATGGTACTGGGAGTATCACACACTCTTATTGCCGTGTATTAACTGCAAGACATACGTTTAAAACCTCCGTTGCTCTTTGACATTTCTCAAGCTTCTGTGTCAGCCAAGAAAAGACACACCTCTTCCATAAGCAATTCCCAGGAACAATTATGTTACCATACCAGAAGGCCACTGGAAGATAAAGGGCTCTCAACTGGTTTAACTCCTCCAGTACTTTTTTTCGGTCAGCTGTTACAGCAGATGCAATTTGTTCAAAACCAAATAAAAGACATTCCTCAGCACCATCCTATGAAAATGTTTGAGAATTCTTCTCCCTCTCCAATACCACGAACTATAAGAGCCCCTTGGCAGGCTACAAGCAGCACTGAGCAGGATTAGGGACTGCTCACTACTGGCCCGGATCATCCTCATCTCCTCCACGGGCCAGTCTATCCCCACAGGAACGTGCCAGGACGCATGGAGGAGCCTTGGGCCGTACCAGCACTTTGCATCCCACTTGCCAGAAGCACCAGCTTCCCGATTCAACGCTCAGATCACCAGGCAGCTGCACTGGGCACACAGCTTCAGCTGGGACTTGGTAAAGCCAGATATTCCAGTTGACTGAAGTGCTCTCAGATGACTACAAAGAGCAGCATTCGCCATCAAGTAAGACATGACAATGGACAACTTTTACTTCTACCATCTCAGCGGAGCTGTCCCCCTGTCCTGTGTCTATCCCCACACCAACACACGGCTTTGTGCCATTGGCTGCAGAAACACAGACCCGGGAGCCTGATTCAACTGCATTACACCATCAACAAAACTAACACAAACAGGCAAAGCTTTCTCCAACACCGAGGTTAAGTCTCAGCTCCAGGACGGGAGATACCAGCAAGAGCCTGTTCCCACGGCACAGTGAAGGGCAACCTGAGACAAAGGCTGAACAACTTCCTTCACCGGTTTATTACACCTGTTTGCTGCGTGCTGGAAGTAACGTGCTCCTTCATTCAGCAAGTTCTCGCCACTTTGGGGAGGGGAAAGAAAAACGACCAATAGTGACAAGATGCATTTAATACAGGCATAGAGGAAAAAAAAAAAAAAAAGAGAGAAAATGCTAACAGAATATCCCGAGGGAGTCAGAGTCACTGCAGTTCTTGCTCTTGCCTTCTCCAAGACCCGCTGCTTGGAGCCAGCGGCAGCACTGGAGACTTGCGGGCCGGGGCATCTCGGACCGCAGCACCGGGCGGGAGCGGTGCCCGCAGCCCCCGGGAGCGGCCCCGGCCCGGACCCGCAGGAGGGCCCGGCAGGAAGTCCCGGAGCGGCCACTGCCGCCACCTCCCCCAGGGAATCCCGGGATGCGGAGCGGTACCCGCGGGGCTGCGCGCTCCGGCCGGGACAGACACAGCGCAGCGAGCCCGGGAGCGGGCACAGCCGCACACAAAACCCCACCAGCCCTCAGCGCCGCGGCTGCAAGTTCCACCGGAGACACTGCCGGCGTCCCCGGGTGCGCCGGGGCTTCACGTGTGGGCAGCCCCGACACGGCCGGCCCAGGCAGCGCGGAGAGCCCGGGCACCGGCGAAGGGAACCCCCTCGGGGGCGCGGGCACCGGCGAGCACCTGCCGGCCCCGCCGCGCTGCCCAGCACGGGCGGGCATGGCGGGGGCCGCCCCGGGGAGCTCTGCCGGGGCCGTGCCGCCGGACCCCCCGCCGGGACCCCTCCCGCCTCCCCGCGCGGCCCCAGCGAGTGGCGCTTACCTGCGGGGGCTGGGGCCGGGCCGCCCCGGCCGCGCTCCGCTCCGCGCCCGCTCCCCCTCAGCTGCGCGGCGGCCTCGCTCCGCGGGCACCTCCGGGCGGGGCGCGGCGGGCGGGGCGGGGGGCGGGACCGTCAGGTAGGCGGGGCCCTGCCATGCAAACCACATGTATAGGCGTGGTCTAGCATGCAAATGAGGTCGGCCCGCGGCTCCGCCTCCCTTTCGGCCAGCGCGCTCATGAATAATTCAGCAGCGGGCTAGCTGTAGCCAATCAGAGAGCGGCACCGCACGGCTCGGGAGCGCGGGCGCCCGGCACCGGGAACAGGCCGGGAAAGGCGGCCCGGGAAAGGGCGGCGGGGAAAGCCGGGGCCGGACTCCAGGCCCTTCCTCCCGGCTCCAGCCCCGCCAGGGAGATCCCAGCTTTCACAGCCTTGCCTGTGAAAATTGGCAGACTTTGCAAAAAGTCGAAGCCTTCGCTGGAGAGAGGAATACGAGTCCCACCGCACAGTCCCGCAGCAGCCATGCCCTGTCCTGCTGCAGGGAAGAGCAGATGGACAAAGAAGCTGTATTTATGTATAGGGCAATGGCAGGTGAAAGTCTGTCCACTCTGCATCCATGCAAAAGCTTGAAATTACCTCTGACAAGGGTCCAGTAGCAGTATTTCACCCACGTTTCCAAAAGTTATGTTTTTCAATTAAACATTCAGTGCTTTCATCTTGCAATGCTCAGCCGATCTGCATCACAGGCCAAAGTGGAGCAGTGGTATCAGTCTGGATCATGCTCCTGTTCTGGGGTGGGTAAAGGCACCATCAGATGTTACAGTGCTGAGCAAGGCAGCCACAGTTTCTCAATCCTCCCTGCAGTGGTTATTAAATTGTAATTGTCTTGTGCTGAATCAGGGAGTCTCTGCCCCAGTGAAACTCACTGGGTGGCTCTCGTAGAGTTCATCGATACAATTCCACCTTGGCATAAAGAGATGAGACTGATTGAAATCAACGGGAGTGAGTTTGACCTAATTCCAGGACAAACATGAGCCTTGTGGGTCAGGCCGGAGTTCTCCTGGCTGCGTCTGTTCTTAGAAACTCCCTTCCCACTGCCTTTAATCTGTAGGAGAATGCTGAGGGCAGCTGGGGCTGCCAACCCCGGCTTTAGCGAAACTATCGGAGCCAAAGCCCTGCTGGAAGGAGGAAGAGGAAGGGGAGGGAGTGTGGGAGGAGCCGCCAGACCCCTCACCTCAGGAGAGCCCCGCCGACTTCCAGCATCTGATAACGGGGGCGTGTGTGTGAAACAGGAGCCGGCGCTGGCAGCAGAGCCCCGGCACCCTGGGCTACGATACCCTGAGCACGCAGGAGGAAGATGAAGGAGGAAGAGGTGCCGTGTGCCAGCAGGATGTAGGGACACCTCCAGGCCGTGAGTCACGCTGCCCGGCCCGGGAACAGCCGGCGGAGGAGCAGGGTTACCCGGGTTACAGCCACAGTATGACCTTGAGCAGGCATTCACCAGCTGCTGCTGCTGCTGCTCGGGTCCCAGCAGCCTCCACAGTCTCCCTCTGCATAACTGAACATTTCTAGGAGATTTAAGAAATACACCGAGGAGCTTGAATTGTTGGAAAAGGATTTTTTTATTGCTTAGCGTTCTCCACATCTCCAGAAGGAATAAAAAAAATACCAAATAAAACCCATCTAAACCAGTTGCTATTACAGTTCTGAAAACTTTGATATCAAACACAGCCTTGCTTAGCTCACTTCCACCCACTGAGCAGACCTTCTGGCACCTGGCACTTTTGGCATAGAGGCTAAAGCAAATTTGGTACCTAGACATCCTGGTGGAGAGCAGACTGGGAAGCTCATGAGGAATTTGCAGCTTTTCTCTTTACTCAGGGACCTCCCATGTGCAAGAGAAATAACAAGGATCCACAGCCAGGAAAGAGGATGTTGGGCTGAAGGAGAGGGGCTGCAACTCAGCCCAGGTGAGACTGCCAGATGCAGTGTGCTGATAGTGGTGCTGAAGTTTTAGCATGGTTTAACACTATCTGGCCAAAATGTATCTCAGCACAGCTGCTGCAGGAGGCCAAGCTGCCGTCTGCAATGCTCTGGGGCTTTCTGTGGCCTCTGGCTGACGAAAATGTGTTCAAGGCACAGTTTCCTGCTCTCAAGTGTCTGGAAACTTTCCTCCAGGTGACTGAGTTTATGGCTGTGCCCTTTCCAGACCAGAATCTGATCTGATGGTCCTTGGCACAGCTGAATGACAGAGGCTCAGGCCACCAGCACTGATCAGCTTATTCTGTCCCTGATTGACCTCAGTGACACTCCAACCATTCCATTATTATAGCACAGTGGTTCTTTATGTGTGACAAAAGGATCACCAGCAAAGTGTTTTCTAATGGTCCACAGTCAGCAAAAGATGACTCAGGAAAGGCAGGCTGGTGGTCCATGAGGTGAGAGAGCTGGAGAGCCAGTGGCTTCAAGAACAAAGCAGTGTGTACTCCAGCCCAGAAAAGCCCAGCTAAGCCAAACAGACTCGTGTGCTGTAAATCACACATTATGCCTGAGCTGTCTGGGTGGGTGAAGCCAGTAAAGTGGCCAACTTCCCGAGGTTCCAGTTATCACAGGCTCTGTTTTCTGTAATATTTCATTAATCAGGAAAACAACTCCTGAGTAAAACTCTTCCCTTTATTGCATCCCATTTCTGCAAGTGACAGCAGCTTCAGTGATAAACATCAACGGGCAGCTTGAACTCCTTCAGTGAATAGAAGGTGATTTCTCCATGATCCACCAGTGCAAAGACCAGAGGGACGTCCCCACTCAGATACGTCACCTGCTTCAAAGCCCGCAGGGAGGGGATCTGCTCATCAAAGCTACAGAGAGAAAAAAACATCCTGTTTGCTCTCCAAGCAAGAAGAACACAGAGGCAAAGCTGTGCTGGCCAGCCATCACAACAGCTCCCTTTGGCCTGAGGAGCTGGTAGTGATTCTCCCCACCCACTGCAGTCCTGAGAGTGAGTACCCAGCATGTCTGGAGCTGGGAGCTGGTGAATCCTTTGCCAAAACCAAGGAAACTTGTGCTGGGAAGATCTTTAGGTTGCTGGGATCAACATCTGACCTGCTTTTCCCTCCTTTTAATTCTGCAGAGTCTGTTTGCTCATCAATGAAAGTATTTAGGCAACAAGGATCATCCTACTGGCTGATGACATACCTTGGTAAAACTGCATTACCACCTTCCTTGCTCTGTCTACTACAGCTGCAGAGAGCAGAGGGACAGTTTCAGTAAAGCAAAATGAGAAAAGGCAGAAACTGAACTTTGTACCTAGCTACAGAGTTCTAGTATCAGGTTCTGGATCCAGCAAGAAAGGGGACACATACCCTCTGTTCTTAGTGATTTGAACATTACACTCGACAAAGATCAAAATACTGAACCTATGGCTCAGAGCCTGTAGCAAGCTCTGGGGAGGTTCATCTCTGCAGAATTCCAGAGTGACCTGCACTGGCTGAGGATTCAGCTCCTGTAGCACTGGGTTCTACCTGAATTTCACAAGCATTGCATAAAAGCTGTGGCTTCTTTCTCCTGACTCCCAGTGATACTCAGACATGAGCAGCAACCACACGACCAAACAGTGTGGGTTGAATGCAAGGGCAGGGGAAGAGGGGGGAAACTGTGGCCATAGTCTCCAACAAAGGATGAGGAACTGAAAGAAAAAAAAAATCCTGGGCAGGACCACCCTCAAGTGAGACACTCTGATGATCTGTAAAGCTCACAAGATGTTGGGTCATTTACAGATCATTAGGACTTCGTTTCCACAACAACTGCAAGGTTTCAGAAACAGCACAAGATTCGTGGGTACCTCCGAACACACATCCTGACATGGGGCTTCCCAGGCTTTGTCTTCTTAAACGTGGACACAGCGTCTGCTTGATACACGTTGAAGTCTATCTTCATGGCCTCTGGGTCCTCCTGCAGCCTGCAGGGGAACACACCCACACAGGTATGGCATCAGAACACTGCAGGGTATGGGTGCAGCAGAGGGAAGAGGGAGCGAAAACTCTCTTTAGTTTGGGTCTAAGTTTGACTAGTTTGTGTCCTTTGAAAGGCTTCACTCCTCAAAGGACTGACCCTGCAACTGTATCAATTACTTTCCAGAGCTTTCCTGTGGTCAGAGCAGAGCAAGATCCTGGCTCACATCTGCCCTACACCCTCACAAGAAGCAGCACTAAGACAACAGCAAAGCACTGCAGGAACTGCTCACAAGCACCACACAGACTCTGAGGCAGGAGCAGAACCCAAAGTCCCAAAGCCAAGGTTTCATAACCACTGAAGCAGGGATGGCAGCACATTCCAGGGATGAGGCACAGGTGAAACCCAATCAAACCTCTGGCTGGTGGGGCAGAGAAGGAAGGGCAGGATAAAAGAGGAACCCTGATGTTTTAATTGGCCTGGAAAGCCCCAGCTCTGCTGCTGCAGGACCTGCCACTTCATGGAAATGTCACCCCCTCTCTAGAAATGCCAGGGGGTCATGGAGCAGAGCACTGCCTTCTCTTGGCACCCTGGATGTGCAGCAACTCCCAAACTGCTGCTGGGAGCACCCCGCAGACCTCACAATCAGGGACAGTCTCGAGACACTCCCGCTCCCCACAGCTCCAAGCTGACTGGCTGGATACTAACCAGGAGGCTCCATCCAGGATGTGGGAGGGCTGCAGCACACTGATCTGCTCGAGGAGCTCAGCTGGAGGGAGAAGGAACGGGAAAGGATCAGACCAGCAATTTCCCTCCCAGGGCACTCCAAGCACTCCACACCACCCACGAGCCTTCCTCCTCTGACAATGGCTGGCAGCTCCACAGTCACCACTGGCTACTTCAAAGCCCTCAACTTCCTCATCTCCTCCCAACACACAGCCCAGACACTCTGCAGTTGCTTTGCATCTTGCTGGCCCTGACTGCACATGCCTAACAGCCCAGCAGGAAGGACTGCAATACAGCAGGACATGGGGAATGGATTAGAAGCCCTCCCAAGGCCTTGTTTATCCTGGCACATGAGTGGGCTATAGAAAGATTCTCCTGCTCAAAATACTGTCCCCAAAACTGATGTTCAGCTTCTCCATGTCATCCCTTTTGCTGCTGCATACCAGACACTCTTTCTCAGAGCTGGGATGGAGAGAACGGTCCCTGTCAGGTTCCCAGAGCCATTACCTGGTGAGGTCACCTCTTCTGGCCGCAGCAGTGGTGTCACAGCTTGGTTCCAGAGGTGGGAGGGTCGCTTCCAAGCCCTCTGCTGCCTCCTCTGCTCCAAGAGGGCTTTGTACTCCTGCCAGTTGGAGCAGCCCCTCACCTCCTGGTCGGCATTGACACTGCTCTTGTACCTGCTCTCCCTCTCGCGCTGCCTCCTCTCCTTCCGCGACAGCTTCTCCTGCTTCTGGTTGATCTGTGTGCACCAGGAAGCTGCATCCACCTCCCTGCCTGGCACGTTCTCTGGCAGGAGCCTGCTGTCAGGGGAGGGCAGGTGTGTGCAGGGCTGGTCTGAGGCCACGTTGGGAAAGGTGATGGTGGTAAAATCCCAGCGGGGTGCATGGGTGCCAGTGCTGTTCTCCTTGTGGTCTCCAGCCTGCCTGCTGGAGAAGCTCAGAGAGTCCTTTTGTCCTGTATCAAGAGGAACTGGCATTGACTCCCCCTCTGCACTGACAGCATCTGGTTCCTTTGGCTGCAATGACATGGGCTTCTCATCCACAGGAATGGAGTCTCCATAGTCATCTCCATCTTTGCTGGAGGTCCCTTCAGCTTCTGGAAGGTCCTCACATACTTTATGTTTCTTCTCATGTAACCTAAAGACAAAGGAACAGTAAAATTCAGGGAGAGCATGTGGTAGAGCTTGCTTTCCTTTAAATTCTGCCTGCTCCCTGTTAACAGGAAGAATGCAGTCTGCCAAGCCTGAAGGAAGGACAGCAGAAATGGCAGGAACCCCCAGATAGGTCTGCAAACCGTTTAGAACAACTTCTTTGTGAGACAAATGCGAAAAGAAAAAAGCAGGAAAAACTAAAGAGTGAATGCCAAAGGCAGATTAAACTTCTGAGAAGTCCTGCACAAGGTTTGACTTCAACGCCCAAGACAATCTCAGCCTTGATTTGTATAGACAATGTTCCCAACCTGCCATGCCAGCTCCACACCCCAGACACTGACCCAAACACCTCCATGCAAACACGATGGACTTCAGCCAAAGCAGCACAGGCCAGGCAGAAACCTGCCTGCCAAGCACCTCTTATTGGTGTGAGATTCAGACTCTGATTCCAGAGAAGATGGGGCAGTTCTTAGACCAGCAGTTTAATCTCTCAGTTCCTACAATTCCAAACTCCTCAGGCACTGATTTACTGTCAACAGAGACTCTCCAGCCTCACCCGCCCCGTTTCTGAAAGGCTGACGCCACCTCCTGGGAACTGTCAGAATTATGAAAAGAATTGCTCATTGTCAGGTTGTGGGGATGTTTCAGACATGTGCAAGCGCTAGGACACAAGTCTGCTCTCTGCTGTTGAGTCTTGGCAGGTAAGTTGGACTGAGGAGGTGGATAAATGGAAGATGTGCACTGTGGTAGCTGTGCTCCTGCTAAAAAAGAGTAGGAGGAGGGGCCTGACACGTGTTCCTTTTGCACTGACTTCTCCACTCTTCTCTTGTGACATCTCAGCACCACAGAGGGACCTGGAGGCAATTTGCCCCTCTTAGCCCTGGCATGACACACACGTGTGACAAAAGGGAACACTGCAAGGCATTCAGGAAAAGTGCTGCACTGCCTGGGGACAGCCAAGAGCAAGGTGCCATACAAGGTCACCCCCAGCAGGAGGGCCTGGGGACACTGCAGCAAAGCAGCTGCTCCTGAGCAAGCAGGCCTGGAGAGGATGGGAGAAGGCTCTGGGGCACATCCTTACCGGGGGCTGGAACTCCTCCTCCTCCTCTTGCAATGGTGTTTCCCAGAGCTCTTGCAGTGACCTTCCAAGTTCAGCTGCCTCTCATAAGGAGACAGGACAGTGCTGGAAGGAGAGACCAACACAGAGGCTGAGAGCAGGGTGGTGTAGAGGAACTCCCTTCTGCCCAGCCCCCAGAATACAGCAACCAAGGACACAGAAAACGCCCAGGTGGGACCAGGATGGCCCTCAGTTCATGCCCCAGTTCATGTTCCAAATCACCTCCTCAGGAGGGAGGAGCAAGGAAGGGCAGAGTGGCACTCTTAGCCTTTAATCCTCCCAAGAGATGGAATGCAGGGCCAAAGCCCTCCTCTCTGGTGCCATTCCCTGGGGCCAGGCAGTGGGTACAGAGTCTCAGGGTCTTGAGGAAGGAGAAAGCAGCACAGGAAGGAAAAGTTGATTACCTGGGGTCAAATCTCAGTACAATATAACCCAGTTGCTTCAAATGGCTGAACACCTTAGAGCAAAGGAAAGCAAGAAGGTTAGATAACAGCTCTAAACACAAACAATTTACTTCAGTTCCACTATGACTGACTGATGTCCTGGGGTGACTTTATGATGCTTGTATCCCCATGCATCTGTTTAGCCCAGAAATAAGTTTTGCACCTTTAAGATTGGTTCTGAGAGTGAAGGGGGGAGAGAAGAAGTGTGCAGTTTGTTTTAGGACACTGCACTCACTCCTACACATTCCTGCTCCTGACTGTGTTGTCTGCAGATGGACAGACAGTGGGACAGAGCTCTTCTTTGCTTTTAGTTAGTTTTTAGCTAGCTGAGGCAGAGAAGTTCCCTGGATTGTGGGTTTTCTTTTTCTTTGGACCTGTTTAAGCCTGTTCTGGACCAAATACCAGAAGAGCACTGGGAGCTCACACCTGTGGCCCACTGGGCCAGGCCTGGGCTGTGGAATTTCCAGCATCAGAGGGACAGATAAGAGACTGAGTGAGTCAAGCTACAGCCCACTAAGGGGACTTTTCTGAGTTTGTAATCTCTTTTGGAGGGGCAAGAGGTTTTATAGTTTAATACTGGGGGTGGGGGGTTTCTGTACTGGTGAATGCTTTGCTTTTTAAATGAACAGTTTTTTCCACTTTTCTCCAAGGAAGTCTTTTTCCCAAAGCAGTTGTGGGAGGGGCTGCTTGAATTTGCTTTCTAGAGGAAACCTCTTTTAGAGGTTTTTCTCCTGAAATTGCCCTAAAACCAGGACAGTGAACACAGTGTGGCACTGGCAGAGGAGCAAATGCCAGGGTTAGGACCCAAAGCAAAAGTGAGGAAACAGGAACTGAACAACTGGAAGAAGGTGAGTGGGAAAACTGAGGATGACTTCCCTTCCCTCCCCAATCAGCCTACCCTGCTTCCAGTCACTGGAAGAGCTTGTGTGGCAGAGGCTGGCCTTTCTGCCTTCATCCTCCTCCAACAGCTGGAGGTCCCAACACACCTGGTAATGTGACAGGCTCATTGCCTCCTGGCACAACAGGGTCTCGTAGGCTTCCTGGATTGACAGGGGCACATCTCTGTAAAAGAGCTGGACAGAGCCCTGCAGGGCAGAAGCTTGGTGTGAGTCACAGGAACAAATCTATGCAAGCTCACAGACTGTCCTTTCCCACTGCTGCTGACAGCTGGTCCCTCCCTGACAGGATATCCATCTCTCCCCACGTGCCACCTGGACCTCTTGAAGTCCCTTTCCCATACCCAGTTCCCCCATACCCTGGTTTGATCAGCCAAGTAAGAAGTTCCCACCCACAGCTCTCAGCTCCTGCTCCTGTTTGGAGGATGCACCTGGGAGCAAAATACTCAGCTGACAAAATAACCACTGCTTGGACAGATAAACTAACTTTGATGATCTGAGTGATTCAGGATACAGCACAACAACAAAAGCACTTATACCAGCAAAACTGAGAACTGGAGCAGAGGAATGAACCACAGCTTCAGGTGGCATCAATTGGTGCCTCCTCAGAAGCATTTACTTCCTTTACAGACCCAGAGATCCCATAGGTAACTTCCCCTGGGAATAGCAAATGACCTCCAGGAGGCTGTTTTAGGCTACACTTTTTTCCTCCTTTCTGTCTTTTTACATGGTGTTTACTCATAAAGAAAACAAAACCCTAGGAACCACATCTTTTCCATGGCATGGGCTGAAGGCATCTCACTGTTTTTTTCTGCTTTTGGGGGATTTTGTACTCAGCATCTGACTAAACCACTTTATTGCCATCAATTTGTTTACAAACTATTTCTCAGAATGCCAGGGGTAAAAAAGCCCCACCTTTGCTTTAGGATTTAAGAAACGGCATCAGCATCAGATGCTCACAATCTGTTTATTTTGCTGAGGGATAAAAGTTCCCTTTAGATCAATGCACCAGATCTAAATGCACCAATGTTATAAGATCAACTGATAACAGGTTTTGGTGGAGAGACCAAAAAACCCCCTTTCTACAGCAAAGAAATCCAGCTGAGCCCTAAGCAGCATTTCTGCAAGCAGAGGAGCACTGAACACAACGTGGTCTCACTACTCTGTCTGCCACATTTAGATTTCTTTCTGCCATATATACTGGGAAGAAATCCCAAGCAGCAACCCCAGAGATCTCTGCTTAAGCTGAATGAACTGGCCACAGATCCAACTGACACTCTGTCAGTGACACAGAGGCTGCTTGAGAGTACAGGGTATGAAGCCACAGCCTGGTGACAAACAGGTCCATCAGAACACACTAAAAGAGACAATTCTTTGAGAAGCAGCTGTTTATCAGTCATTACAGCTCCCCCAGTCAGTGAGGACCCAGTGCCCTCATCCTACTTACACACTCCAGCAGGTACAGAGCTTCCTCGGGCAGCAGGCATTGTTTGCCTCGTTCTGAGAACCCCATGGTGTGCCAGAACTTTCCCTGGAACAGGAGCACAAATCCCTGATTGGTTCTGGCTGCTCCCTGCTGACAGCCAGGCTCCCTTCCATTGCAAGAAGCAAATTAAGGAATCTGTGAGGCAGCAGGAGATGATGGCACTGAGCACACTCTGTGGCACTCACCGCAGGGGACTTCAGCTCCACGATGCCCTGCTCTGGTTTCCACTCAGCCTTCACCAGATTCCCCCTGAGAAGAATAAAGATTCGTTTGTTACTGCTACTGTGGCCCACAATCAGCTCCTGGTGTAGCAGCACAAAACAAGCTCAGGGAGATGTCAAAGGCAGCAAGTTTCCAGGTGGCATTTTTACAAGGCATCAGAAAGCCATAATCCCCTGGCTCTAGCAGCATCACTTTATCACCACCAAAAAGTTAAAAATGTCTTCAGTCAGCACCACAGAGACATGTCCACAGGCTACAGCAGCTTGCTGGAGATGCAGGGCCTAATGCAGGATATGTGGATATTGAGGAACTAACACCTCTGAGGTTGCCCAGAGAAGCTGTGGCTGCCTTGTCCCTGTAAGCATTCACAGCCAGGTGGGATGGGGCTCTGAGCAACCTGGTCTAGTGCAAGGTGTCCTTGCCTATGGCAGGGAGTCCAGTGGGGTGATCTTTAAGGTCCTTTCCAACCCAAACCATTCAGTGTTTCTGTATCATACAGAACTCAGCTGCTGCCAAGACATCCTCTAATCAACTGTACCCTACCCACGGGGACTCACAGGGAAAAAATAATAGCTGCAGGCCAAGCAGAGAAGGTGTGTGTTGAGAGGTGGGTGTGAATGCCTCCCAAGTGATAAGCACCAAAGTCTGGCAGCAATGTTGAAACCACCAAGACTGATAAATTGGGGACACTGACACCTGGTCAAATCTGCACAGGCCACACAGGAGCATCAACAAGACACTCTGTAACTTGGATCATGCCCAAGAAGGCAGTGGAAGCTACCTGCAAAGGCCACAGGATTACACACACACCTGTGAAAACCAAGAGCCCTGTGAGGGACTTTCTGCAGCCACCGGTGTGCCAGCACGTCCCTGTGCTCCTTCAGGGACAGCCAGGCTGTGTCGCACTGCTGCTGCTCCAGCACGGGCACTGAGTGCAGGTGAACCGCGGGGGGTTTACTGCGCTGACCAACACCTCCTGCTACCAACAGGGGTTTACTGTGGTGTCCAACACCTCCTGCTGCCAAGGGGATCGCACCCGTAACCCCCGAGCTGTGCTCTGCCCGCCGGCATCACCCCTTCCACGGGGAAAGCCATTCCCAGCGCCGCTCCAGGATGGACTTACGGCCGCTCCGGGCGCTCCTCGCAGAGCAGCCGCCACTGCTCCTCGCCGCAGCGCCGCAGCCTCTCGGCCTGCCCGGCCGAGCCGTCGGGAAGGAAATACTTCTGCCCGCGGGGGCTCCGCGGGGCCTGGCAAGGCTCCGGCTGCTCCGCCGTGCTGCGAGGAACAGCGGGGTGGTGAGGGATGGGAGAGCGACCACCAGCCCAGGACAGCAGTGCCCCCGGGGCCTCCCGTGCTTCGGCAGCCCCCCCAGATCCCCGTACCGGGCGTTCCCGCGGTGCTTCCCCAGGCCCCGTACCGCGGATCCGCCGGTACCTCCCCGGCCCCCTCATCGGTGGCTCCCGCCAGTGCCTCCTTTTCCCCGGTACCGCGCGTTGCGCCGGTGCCTCCCCGGTACCCAATAGTGCAGACTCCCCCAGTGCTCCCGCGGCTTCCCGTAGTGCGGGTGTCTGCGGTTCCCCATGGCACCTCCCCGGCCCCCTCACCGCGGGTTCCCCCGCTGCCTCCCCGCTTTCCCCCCTTCCGCCCCACCTGAGGCGGCGGGACCCGCCGGCCTCCATGGGCACGTGCCGGACCAGCGTCCTTCCGCCGCCGGGCACGAGCGCCGCCAAGAGCGGCGGGTTCCGCCAACGCGCCCCCTGGCGGCTCGGAGGACTGCGAGCGGCGGGGACCGGGCACCGGGGAGGGAACGGGGGTGGGACGGAGCATCCAGGGATGGGCACAGGGGAGGGGACGGAGCATCCAGGGATGGGCACAGGGGAGGGGACGGAGCACCCAGAGACGGGCACTGCTGAGGGACAGGGCCGGGCACAGGGGAGGGGACGGAGCATCCAGGACTGGGCACCGGGGAGGGAACGGAGCACCCAGGGATGGGCACCGGGGAAGGGACGGAGCACCGAGCCGGGCACTGCTGAGGGACAGGGCCGGGCACCGGGGCAGGACCGAGCACCCAGGGCCGGGCACTGCTGAGGGACAGGGCTGGGCGCAGGGGAGGGGACGGAGCATCCAGGACTGGGCACCGGGGAGGGAACCGAGCACCCAGGGATGGGCACCGGGGAGGGACGGAACACCCAGAGACGGGCACTGCTGAGGGACAGAACCGGGCACCGGGGCGGGACCGAGCACCCAGGGCTGGCACCGGGGAGGGGTCGGAGGACCCAGGGATGGGCACTGCTGAGAGACAGAACCCGGCGCCGTTACGGGACGGAGCACCCAGGGCCGGGCAGTGCGGAGGGCCGGGGCCGGGCACCGGGTTTTGCCCGGGATCTGACCCAGGTCTGCCGCGCTGAGCTGCCCCCGATCAACACCCGCCGCTCCCTCACGCCCCATCCGCAGCCGGGATGGGAGAAGGGAGGTGGAACCAACCATGGGTGGATGGAGTAAAGGGCAGGAAGATCCTGCACCGATAAAACTACGGTCAAATACGGGTAAACAGGCTGGGTTTAAGTTAAAAAACCAAAACCAAACAAAACCCAAAAAAAACACTAAAAACCCAAACAAACAAACAAACAAAACCCCCCAAAATTATTACTAATTAATATTAGTCCCAGGCTTGGATATCTGCTGTGTCCGGGCTTCTAGGGAGCAGAGCAGCACCTGGCCCACCTGTCCTTCCCCTCTTTCCCCCACCCATGCTGCTCACAGGACCTTCTATCATTTTCCCTCTCTCTCCTCACTGCATTTTGCCCTTTCTTAAATACATTTCTCCAAAGGAAAATACCTTTTTAAATAACAAATTCTTAGCAATTATAATATAAATCATTCTTAAATTCTCACAAATTCTTAAAATCTTATCAATTCAATAAACTCTTCATTTCCCCAGCATCACAGTACATTTCCCCAGCATCACTGACAGGCTCTGCCCTGCCATGGGGCTGTCAGGACCAGCCAGACCAGTCTGGAAGAGGCTGTGTCCTGCCCACTGGGGCAAGAGGATTGTCCCTTCAGTGGTGTCACTGTTTCTCCTGGCCTCCAGCGGTGGCTGGTGCCTTTGACTGCCTGGAGTGTGCAGTGATCCAGCAGGGCCTCAGACCTCTGCCAGCATGGCTGGACTGGCTGCCAGGGAAGGAATGGACAGGTCTGATGGGGAAATGCACCAAAAGTTCAAGTTTCACCTCAAGCCCGTCTCCTGT
The DNA here is from genome assembly GCF_047830755.1 of Zonotrichia albicollis. NCBI lineage: Eukaryota > Metazoa > Chordata > Aves > Passeriformes > Passerellidae > Zonotrichia > Zonotrichia albicollis. Next base: position 4,153,574 of record NC_133837.1, on the reverse strand, counting down.
TGCTGTGGGATATCTCACAGGAGGCACTGAGCCTCCTGTGGAAAGTAGGAAAAACACAGCTTTTCTCCCTACCAGAGTCCCTGGGTCCAACTGTGGTTTCCCAATAAAAACCCTTTGACAAGATGCCAACAAAAGGAGATTAATGTAAAAACCATTCCCTTCCATTTTCCACTGAAATGATTTAATTTTCACTTCCTGCTCATTATTTCCTCCGCCTGAATTGAGCCTTCACCTTGTGAGAGGGTCAGTGATTTTGGCCAGCAGTGCCTCTCCATGGCATGTGGGAGGACAAGAACAATGGATGGGGCGAGGGGCAGAAGGCTGTGCAGGGGCAGTGCTTTTTCACCCTGATTTCCAAAAAGTACATGTAGTTTGGAGACTACTTGGGCTGCCTGATTATCACATAATCCCAGGACCCCACATCCTGTGGCTTTCAACTTTTGGGCTGTCACCCCTTTGTTTAGCTCAGTCTTCTTAAAATAGCTGTGTTTAAATTGCTCAGGGAAAAGCTCTGATCCAGAATTTGCTTTTGTCACCCACTGTGATTACAAGACCCAGAAATGTCAAGACTAATCTCAGTTCATGTTTCTTTTCAATACTGGGATTTTAGCTGTCATGTGGTGGGGGGACGTCCTGTTCCTCTCAGGGGCACCAGCAGAGCCCTGGCAGGATGGGACTCGTGTTCTCCCCAGCTGAATCCTCTTATCAGCCCTAATTCTGTGTCACCAGCTGGGTGTGGGTGGTCCTGGGGGCTGCACTTCCTATTCTGCACTTACACATGGAGGGTGAGGTGGCTCATTTTTTTTTCCCTTTAGATATTCTGGGTTTAAATTAGGATTTTTAATGTTAGCTTTCTGTCCAGCTGCTTTAGAACTGTAACTGTGGTGCTTGTGGTGGGGTTTTTTAATGGGCTTCTTTTCTTAAATTTGGGGTCTTTTTACCTTTGTTCAGGGTGGAACCTGAATGCGTTTTGAGTGGAGCATGACTGTTCTGGGCTCTCTTTGTGGACTGGGCTGTGGAAAGAAGCTGAACTAATGGTCCCTGAGCTGAGCAGTGGTGAAACCTGGCACTGTGAGTGAATGGTTTGCTCAGGGGGTCCTGGGAGCTCAGATAATGATGGGAGTGGGACTGGGAGGTCCCACAGGAGGCTGTGGGTGTGTGGCACCAGGGAGCAGAGCAGGATCCAGCCCTCGCTGTCTGGCTGGCAGGGGAAGCCATGGAGGAAGCTGATGGTGGAGGCCAGAGCTGCTCCTGGTTCCCCTGTGGGACACTGCCATCATCCCAGCTGAGAAAGGCTTTATTAGCCTGGAGAGACACCACACTGAATGAACCAGAGCAGTGCGTGTGGGCCCTTGGAGCAGTTGAGTGTGGTGCATTTACCCACTTTGCTGTGGTGGAGTTTTTGTCTGATTGGGAAAATGTTAATAAAGTGTAAGAAAAGCGGGGGCTGTCTGCCTCTTCTAAACAGGACAGCCTGTTCCTGGTTCTTCCTCCTGCTTCTAACCCTTCTCCAGAGGGGAGCAGAGCAGAGCTGTGGTGTCTGAGGATGGGTTTGAGTCCTTCCAGTCCTTTTCTGTTGTGCTGAAGTTGTGTTTATGCAGTTCCTGTATTCACAAGTTCGTTGTGGTTAACTCCTGGATGAACTTGATGTAAATAGACTCAGTGTTTTTTGAAAAAACAGGAGAAGGTTTGGCCTTAGGATTGTTTTTCTAGTTTCATGTAGCACAGCCAGGTGGGAATTGCATGCTCTGAGCTGGAGCAGAGCAGCTCTGCCAGGTACAGCTACCTGCTTTAATCTCTGTGTTAACAACTCCTGCAGTTCCTGGCAGGGTGTTTGGAAATATTTTAGTAATTCTGCAAAAACCAGCTGTGCCTCAGACTTTACAAATGGTAACACTTGGAAAACAGTGTCTGAGATGGATAGCATTGCCCATCCTCTTGCCTTCATTGCAACTCATGGAGTATGCTCTGATAGCAGGAGGTTTGTGTGATTTGGGACAGAAAAGGATGGTACAAATGTTCAAGACCAAGATGGAGGGGGCTCTGAGCAGCCTGGTCTAGTGGAAGGTGTCCCTGCTTTAAGGGATGAGCTTTAAGGTCCCTCCCAACCCAAAACACTCTGTGATTCTATGAAACTCCTTAAAACTGACAAGTGTTTCAATTCCTGTGTGTGTTGCAATACCTGTGGTGTTATCACAGTTGCTCTGAGCTATGCCAAACAAAGCTGTAATCATGGATTAGCTGTAGTTCAGCAATCAGTTGTCTGATTTTTATTATACTTAGTTATATTCTAGTGGAAAATCTCAGTTCTGAGCTTCCAGAGCATCATTGAGACAACTTAAACTTCTTAGAGCAGGCCATAGAAGGGGTGTTTTGGCACTCTGTTCCAGCAGGATTTGGCAGACCTTGAGCCTACACTGAAGTATTTGGGTTTGGATGCAAAGCGGGTAATGGTGTCAGGTGTTACAGCTTGTCTGGGAGGTGTGGGATCTGTTTTCTAGCCTCACCTGGGAGTCTTTTGGCAAATTCCTTATTGCTTTAGGATGCCTGTGATCATTCCCACAGCATGTCACAGCTGGGAGTTTGGGCAGGGCAATGGAAAGAGACTTTTGTCCAAACAGGAGATTACTGTGGAGGGTTTCTGGGCTAAACCTCTGTTGTCACTCATCAGGGCTGGGCTTAGAAGACAGAAGGAGATTTTTAAGAAAAAAACCCAAACAAACATGTCTTTGAGAACAGGACTTTGGGGATTAAGCAGTTAATACCTCTCCATAACCACTAGTGCTGCGGTTTGCTGACAGCTACCACTGCCTCCTGATGGCTGAGAAATTGAAAGAGCTTAAATTTCACGCTGTCTTCTAAATTTGTGGTAGAAATTGCCTTTGTGTAACTTTCCATACTGCAGGACAATTCTTGGGGTCTGCTTGGTGGCAGGAAAAGTGTTAGTGTTGTTATGCAGGGCTGTGGTACAAAATCAGCCCCTGGAAACCCCAGTAGTGATCTGAATCTGGGCTTTCCAGTGTCACTGTGTGACTTTCTGGAGCTGCTGTCTGTTGAGCACCTAAGGATTGATTTGCAATCACTTACTGGAAACTGCACTTTGTTAATTGTATGTAAAAACCAAGGAACCACTGACCAAGTGCAGCAAGATTGATTGGAATGGTCAGGAACCTTTCTTACCTCAGTGATGTGCTGGGAGAAATGCTGAGTAATTTCTGTCTGGAGAGAATGGCTGAAGCTTTCTTCATTTCCCCAACCTGCCTTGGCACCCTGCTCATGGTTCAGCTGGACAGACTGACACTGGGGTGCCTGCCTGGGGTGAAGGAACCTCACTGTGCAGACTTTGAGGGTACAGATTATGCTCCTTGCTCGAGTTTCAAAACTTCTGCCATGTGTTTGTGCTCACCAGGTAGTTGGAAATGTCTTCCCTGGCTTTGGTCTGGAGAAGCACTCAAAATCCTGCTGCTTCTTGCTGAGTATTCCATGAAAGGAGATGCCTGGCAGGGAAATGCCTTCAGGTGGGAGACAAGTGACTGAGTCAGGACACCCAGGGTGCCTTTGGCTTGTGCTGGAGACTGAGAGAGAGGATATATTGTTTAAGGCAAGGAATTGGGAGATTAAGGATCTGCTCTGCAGCGTCTCATTAGCTTGTGAAGCTTCAGGCTATTCCTTACCTGTTCTGTACAGCCAGGCTTTAAACCAAATGGAATGAACAATTCACCAAATGGAATGAACAGTTCCTGCTGTGCTTGTGTGCTGAGTCCATAAGCAGGTGATGGTGTGCTCAGAAAGGGTGAGGGGCTGTTCAGTGTCTGCACCAGCAGCCCCAGCACCACTGAACTCTCTTCTGTGTCTGTGTTTCAAAGGTCTGTGCTTAGTTTATTTGGAATGCTGGTGTGTACCTCTCTGAGCTCTTGGGTTTAATTCAAGTGCTACAGCAAGAGTTTAGAATAATGATGGTGTTCTAATGGCTCCAACAAACAAATCAGCCCTGTGAACACCGAGTGCCATCTACAGCTCTGTGACAGGCTGAGATAGCTCCAGTTCCAGCACTAGAGCAGGTTGATTTGTTCTGGGTACACAAGACAAAAGAGGATGTTGCTTGCTTCCTTTTCTTATGGGGAGCAAACTATCAGCAGAGTTATTGGATGGAGTGGGAAGGGATGAGTCTAAGGCTGGCAGCTGGTGTGAAGCAGGCACTGAGGGGTGGGAAGCAAGGCTGGTTGTGATTATGCTCTGTGTTATTTGAAAACTGGGCTGCTGCTTGAAACCTGGCCCATGGCAACACTTGTGGGGTGGGCTGGAGGAGCTGGCTTGCCCTGCTCTGATGAGGAAGGTGGGAGGAGGCTTCATGTGATGATTGTTGACTCCTTTGTCTGATCCTTCTGTTCTTTCTCCACCAGTTTTGACTCCACAGCAGCTCTTCAATGCTGGGAGAAGGTTTGCCACTATATGACACTTGCAACCCCTTTAATATCCTCTCTGGTCTCCCTCCGTCCTGGGTGTGTGGCTTCAGGAGTCCAGCTGGGAGCCTGGTGGGGTTAATATCATGGTCTTTGATCCCAAGTGTCCCACTGGCTGTGGGATCCTGCAGAGTGCCCTGTCTTTGGAGACATTAAATAGATGTTAAAGACTCTGACCCCTGCACAGAGCTGGCCTTGACACTTCCCAGCCAAGTGCTGCTTTTTGCATTTGAAGCTGTACACAACTTTCAGAGCCTACACCAGGGCTGTTTTGTGGCTGCAACTCCCTTTTGCTTTAAACTTATAACCTGAGAATTTTCTCTCTAATGTGTACATGGTATTTTGTGTGATTGGATTCCATCTGGAGTAAAAAGGCAGGTTTGTAGGAGTGGTGCATTTCTGCACTGAAAGAACTGTGTAAATTGAAAACCACTCAGTGCCTGAGGGCTGTTATCTTTCTGCCAGTCACGTGTGGGTCTGGGTGCAGATTGTAAAGGCAGTTGTCTGCTTTTTGCTTTTCAACAAGGCTTTTGGCTGAAGAATAGAGTAATTTTCACCTGACATAGCAAAGGTATTTTTTTAAGTCCTCTAAAGCCACACTGGGAGCTGATGTGCTCGATGGAGCACTTGGGGGAGGTGTGGAGTCCAGTCTGTGTGTGCATCAGCCCTGGGACATGTGGATGAATATTGCATGTGGCAGCTCCTGCCACATGTGCAGGGACTGTCCCATAAATGTTTCCCAATAATCAAGCTGCTTTCCCCCTCTTCTCCCATAAATTTGTTACTAAAAATTGAACTAATTTGAAAACCTGAATCCATGCTGGGCCCTACTGCCTGTGCTTGCCTCAGAAGTTGGCAGAGCTCCTGGCTGTTTTGGGGAGTGATTTATGTCGTGACAGTGCTGCTGTTGGTCATTCTGGGGGCACTGAGCTTCACTCTCATTGCAAACCTCTGCACACTTGAGCCGTGCTGCACTTGTGGTTCCAGAGCAGCTCTCATTGGTGTGCAGCTAAATTAATATTTTTGCTTATTTTATTTCAGTTGTGAGCACAGAGAGCTGGTGTCAGGAATCTCTCAATATCCATCTATGAGGTTTTAAAAGGTGTGCTCAGGCTGAGCTTGGGGGACAGGCTGGGACCCAATCTTTGTATGTAGTGCTCTGAACAACGACTTGGAAAATTGAGGGTGATGCCACTGAAGTGAACAGCCGTGCTCCTTTCTCCTGAAAGCCTCATTTTCCTTTTCCAGACATTGCTGGGAGCTGTCAGGAGCTGTAGGGATGGGTAGATTTAATCAAGAAGCTGCTCCAGCAGAAATGGCTGTGCAGTGTCAACTTGAGCCAGGTATAACTTTGTCCTAATGCAACTGGAGAGACTTTCTTTATTTTTCCTTGGTACACTTCTGAAAGGAGATGGAATTTATTCTGAAATACCTGGCAGCAAGCTGCCCTGCATGCAGGGGACAGCATGAGGATGGAGTTTAGCTGGAATTGGTCTGCAATGTGTGTGAGCAATGACCCCACCGGCCCAGCAGGATTTGGGGTGGGAACAGGCCAGGTTAAACCCTCTGGCTACACCTCCCCTTGCAGAGGTTACCCTGGATACAGAAACCCTTCTGTTATCAGTGTGCAATGCTGTAACAGGACGCCTGCCCTGGCTGACAGTACCAGAGGGCAGCTCTGCTATCAGTGGGTGAAATGCAGGAGCCTCCAAGGGGGGAGGATGGGGAAAGTCTCCCTGCCTTTGCTGCTGGGTGGGAAGGAGGATTGGTGTCAAGGTGGGAGGCAAGGGCAGGGAGGTGATGTGCTCCCCTCTTTGGGCCAGAAATGCTAAAGTGACTCCTACAACTTGTGTACCAGGGGTTTTAAAAGGATACTGAAAGTTTGGAAGGCATGTGGAGGGAAGGAATGCAAGAACTCAGTCGGCTTAGGCCTTATCAAATGAAGGACTGGGTGACTTAATTACACTTAAGTACTTTGCCAGATAACAGAGCACTTTAATAGTACCAAAAAAAAGGCACAATGAGAGCTTGCCTGAAGGATAAAATCAGATCAATTGCAGCTAGAAGTACTGTGCAATCTGCTAATGACTTCCACCCCAAAGGGAGAAATGCTGTCTCCTGGTGGGATGGCATGAATTGGCCAGACTTGTCTGTATGGCAGTATGCATATTGACTAAAGCAAGGACCTCATCTGGCTGAAAAAGACAGGCATGGGAGTCATCAGGTGGGAAGGGAGGTGTTTCCCACCACGGAATGAGGGCAGTGGGCTCTGTTTTCAGCACTGTGAGGCTGCAGGGTCCAAGTTCTGGGGTTTTGGACATCTGGCCAACATCTTTGTACTGGCTGTGACAAAGCAGCCGTGCAGGTAAGTGGGATGATGGTCCTGCCTTGGTCTCAACAGCCACAAAGGTCCAGAGTGTGTTCAGTGGGCCAGAGGCAGACCTGGTGTTCCTGAGCTTGCTGGAAGCAGTGGGTGGAAAGCAGCCTGTGCTCATATGAGAGCAGAGAAATTGCTTCTGCTGGCTCTGTTTCTGCACTTTTAATGCTGTTAACATTAGGGGGGCATTGTATCCAGATTATTCATGCACTGTTAATAACTCCAGAGTGCTGTGTGCTGGATCTTGCTTTCAGTTGCACCCAGCACCTCAGCTATGCTGAAGCCAAGGGAGCTGTGCTGACAGATCTGAGAAAAGTCAGAATTCGATATTAAATAAATCTGCATCCGTTTCCAAAGCATGGCTATAAAACAGGAACAGCGTGATCCCTGCTGCTGGCATAATTCCATTTAAATTATATATCTGCAGATGGAAAAGCTGCTGGTGGATCTGCCTAGTGGTGTAGAGAGAAATGGAGCACCAGGCTTATAACACTTAGCAGTATAAGCCTTGATCTTTTCTTTATGGACTGGAGATGAAAGTTTTGTGGGTCCAGCAGCTCTCCTGCTGCAAGGAGGTACCAGGGATTCCAGGGAGGATACAGGAGTGTGGAAGAGCCCACCTCCAATGCTGCTCCCCCTGTGCTTGCCCTGCTGCTGGAGAGACACCAGATGTGAGCCCTGTGCTTGGAGGTGAAATGGGATGGTGCAGCACTGGGCTGTGGCACCACTCTGGGATGGAAAACCTCCAGGGAAGCATTGCTCTTGATGAGATCCATTTGCGAGAAAATGGAGTGCCTTTCTCTGGCATTGGAAATTCCACCTGCAATTGCAGCCCTGGGGCTGAAGGCTGCTTGGTTTCTCTTTCAGCTCTAGCAAGGCTCCAGAAATCTGATGGTGCCTTTGAGGAAGGATCCTGGTTTAATTAAGTTGTAACTGTTGGGAGGCCAGTGAGTAATTTCCTTTGTTAGCTGCTGCCTTGCTTGGGGAATGGCTCCCATTGTAATTAATGAAACCTCTCCCTTCTGCAGTGCATGGAAAATTGTCTGGAGACCGATGAGGGCCCAGACTCTTCCAGAGGTGCCCCTGCTGCTTAGGGACACCAAAGATGCAATTGGTTTTTGTGGGGAACAGACCATCTAGCAGCTCCCAGGCAAGCAGGTAAATAAACTGGATGTGTCAGCCCAAAGGGTCAATAATTCCTAGGGAAGAGTGGAGAGGTCTCCAAGAGGTGTTGGAGGCCCAGGAGCAGGATTGCAGGTCTGGACCTCACCATGTGCTCAGCTTTGAGTGTTGCAGGGTTCTGGTGCTGCTGCTCTGCACAGTATGGGTGACTGTCTCGATCCTACTTGTGAAAACTTGTGTAAAACTGAGAATCAGAACATACCCACCCACTGCAGGTGGTGTTAAAGAGCAAGAAACCTCACACAGAGTCACAGGGGGAAGAGCCAAAGGCTCCAACACTGCAAGGTGAGGCTGAAACTCCCCACAGCAGGCTGGAGAGGCTGGCTGGAACCCTGGGCAGTTTCTGTGGTCCCCAGGGCCTGTAGCTCCAGCTGTGCAACCTGATGTTGATAAGGATTAAGTGCTGCAGACACTCACATTGACTTCCGGCATGGAGCATGGAAAGCTCCTCTCTTTCATTGCTAATAATTCTCCAACCTGATTTCTCTTTCTCCAGACAAGCCAACACGTTTCCCAGCAGCTGCCTGCTAAATCCCAAGCAGGTTTTGTAATTGGCCCCATTTCCCTGGAAGCTCTGCCACAGCAAAGCAGATTTTGTCATCTTTTCATTCCTCAGGAAAGTTTTCTTTCTCAGTGAAGAATGAACTTTTTTCATTCTGCCTTCAGTCCTTCCAGGTGTGGGTTGTGGGGCTTTCTGGGGCTGGAGGAACAGCTTATCTCTGCCCCCTCAACTGCATTGCTAAATTCCTGATAATGCAGATAATCGAGAATCACAAATATGAATTTGAGCTTCTCATATTTCCTTTTTGGTTTTTGTAGGCAGAGCTGCATTTGGGGCTCTTGTTGGTTTGCTGAGATAGGGTTCTTTGGGTTGAGACCACAGAATGCTGCCAGGGGCTGCTATGGGGTTTTTGACAAATCCTGATTCTCTGGTGGAGAGACCATGTACACAGCAAATCCTTTTCCAAGAGTGTCCAGTGCATCAGGGACCTGCTGCTGCCAAAAATCTGCATTTGGGAGTTAAAAGGAAAGAATGTGATGGAAGCCCTGCAGTTGTGGGCTGCAATGGCTGCAGGACTTTAATGTTGGGCTGTTTTCACCCTGAAGAAGGATCCTGGTGATCCTGATTTGCCCCTGAGTGTGTTGCCAAAGGCAGCTGGAGCTCTGTGCTTCCTCTGCCTGCAGGGTCTGCCTCAGGACAAGAATTTACTGGGAAGCAGTGGAGAGTGATGGACCTAACCCTGCTGCAGCTTCAGATAGGGGAGGCTTGCTGCCAGAGCCTGCTTGCTGGGATGGGCTGTGTAAAAGGGGGCTGCAGGCACCTGTGCCAGGCAAATGTGCTGCTTTTTCTTGGTGCAGCCCTGTGGGGGATGCCCTCCTTACCTTGGCCTGCCAGGGGCTCCTGGTTTTCCCTGGCAGTTCTCCGTGGCTGAGAGCACAGGGAGCACAGTGTCAGGTAAGAGCATCTCCTCCTGAGAGCCCAAAGGCTCACTCTGGATAAATTGGCAGCATCAGCTCTTGTGTTGCTGAGCAACTCTGTGGGCAGCTGGCAGTGAAGGAGGGAGCTGTGAATTAGGGAAGGATCCTCATCTGCTGGCTCTAATCAAGGTCCTGGCCCTGCCTGCAGCCTGGTTTGGCCACTTGTGTTAACTCTGGATGAGCTCTGGTTGAGTGTTCATGGTGCTGTGAGTGTTTGCATTTGTTCCTAGTGCTTTGATCATGGTAATAAATCCCAGATCCTTTGGCAAATTGAATCCCACCTGGGAATCTGTGAGAGCTGTTAACATTGCTGGGCTGAGGTGCTCTGCTATCTCCCAGCCTCCTCCAGCTCTGCAGGATGGTGCCACCTTTCCCCACAGTCCATTTTGGGATCATGCTCAAGGAGGTGAGAAGGTTTCCCTCCCTCTGCCTCTTGGACTGCTGTCCCAGTAGTGCTCTGCTGTGCTGACAGGAGTCCTTGGGCTCCAAGGAAGAGTGTCCTGGGGAGGGGGACATCTCACAGGTGGGCCCTGAGGGTGGAAAACTGCTCCCCAAGGCTTGAGCCCTTCTACAGTGAAAAAATAACTTCTAAACTTGCCTTGTTTCCCATTTGTCCTGTCTTAGGAAAGATAACACACTTGGGCTTGCTATTCTAAAGCTATTTCTAGCCCTGGGTGCCCCACAGATTTGGACTTGAATAATTAAGCTGAAAATCTGGTTCCTCTGAAGGGAGGTTCCCAAACAGAACCAAAGCCTGGCACTGCTGGGCAGTGAAGCTTCCAAAAACAAATGGGAGTTTCTCCATGGGTTTGTGAGAATTGCAGTGAGGTCAGAAACTCACCTGTTACTGCTCTGCCTGTGTCAGAAAGGAGCCACCTGGGGCAGCCACTGTGGTGGCAGGAGGCTGGTTCAGACCTTCCCTGCTGAGGGTGAGAGGGGCACTGGGTGTCCGTGCTCCTGAGAGAACCCAGCTGCTCCCTGGCCAGGGGTGGGACACAGCTGGGGAATCATTGCCTGTGTGGCCCAAGGTCCCAGGGCCCTCACCCTGCCCCAGGCCTGGGATCAGCAGGTCGGGGAAATCTGCTGCAGCCCGAGGAGGCTGCAAGGGAAGAGCTGCCAGAAGGGAATTCTTGTCAGGACAGGGTGTGAAGTGATGCTTCTGAAATCCAGGCTTGAGGCAGCCAGAGAGCTTCATGTGCTGCAGCCTCCCTGTGGTTTGAAGGTCCCTCACCTGGGGCTGTCCTGACCACTGCCCCATCTCCCACATCTGCTGGCCCAGCTCTACCTGCAAGAAACCCCAGCAGCTTCCAGCATAATTTGCTGCTCCCTGAAAATCTTGTGTTGGTTTTTTGCATGTTGTTCCTGAAGGCTGATTTGAATGTTTTTAAGCGTTTTGGCCTTTGGTTTTGTTTGCCACCCACTCCCCTGACCTGCTTTGCACTGTGACTTTCTTCTGCTGGCTGCAGCCAGCAATTCCCCAACATCAGTCTCCATTAGGTGACACCTCTTTACCAACATTTACATGCTCAGTGTACAATCAGTTAATTGCTGTGCAATTTCTCACCCAGGTGATTTATTACAAGCTCAACCAGTCACAGGCTATAATAATTAATCTGCAAATTGAGCTTGCCTTTAAATTAAGCCATACATTATAGCAGCATGATGGGTAAATGCCAGCTCTTTGGATTTAGAAGGCTGTGTCACTTCTCCCACCAAAGCAAACCATGGTGGCTTTAATGTGGCTTTCCTGGGTCCCATCATCCCCAAGTACTGGGAAGCCAAAGCAAAAATTAATCTTGGAGCACTGAGAGCAAAGGGTGAGTTCATTCAATTTATTGGGAGCCATCAGCACCAGAAACCAGTTTGCCATGTGTAGCAGAGCTGCTCATGCACCAGGCTGAAAACTAATCCTAATCCTAAATTTTGCCTCTAATCCTCTGATGTTGGACTTGACTTAAAATAGCTTGAGAATAAGGGAAAAGGAAGATTTACATTTTCCTTGTTTTGCAGTTTCCACAGGGCTGCATCTCTCTGATCCAGCTGGGAGAGTCAATAGGTCTCAAATGAGCAATGCTTGGTATAAATGCCTCAGTAAACACCAAATGCCTTTTTGGTTTTCTGAATCTTTTAAGACTTGGGGAGGAAACTACTGTCATATGGGTGGGTCCATCATTTAAAGAGGACAAAAGCTGCTGGGAACTGAGTGGTGTCAGCAGCTGGAAGTTCAGTGTTTCTGTGAAAACAGCCCTTCCTATGCCATGTGTGGTTGATCTAAACTTTCAACCCTTCCTACCTTTCCTTTTGCTTGATTTTCCCTGAAGTGAATCCTTTCAGAGACGATTGTTCATCTGTCCACATTTGAGCAGGGGGTCCCAGGGATGGATGTCTGTGGTGCTGGGCACTGGCCATGCTGGTTCTCTCCCCCTGGCAGTCCCACTGTGTGAGTGAGTGTGCCCCCCTTCTCCCTGCAGCTGGGAGCTCCCACCCATTCATTCATTAATCCCTTTCATTCCCTGCTCGTTTGTTCACATCCTCTGCAGCGTGGGGAGAAAATTGCAATCCTGAAAACAAATAGGAATTCATCTTCTCTTTGGAAATAAAAGCTGGTCCATTTAAATACTTTGTTCTCTTTGAGGTTTGCCTGTGTGCAGATGAGGCTGAGGTCTCCTGTAATGGAGTGGAAGCCTCAGTGCTGGGCAGGGACAAAGCAGGGAACCCATCCCTCCTCCTTTTTTATCACTCAGTCCCTGTGCCTCCCGTGCTGAAGGGTATGAGATGTATTTTCCAGGGCAGATAGGTCAGTTTTAATGAGACACCTCTGTGCTGCTCTGGCCTCCAGTGCACATGATTAAAGCAGAGATCTGCTGATTAGTTTGGGTTTTTCTGAAGGTTGGGAAGGGATTGTGTGGCTCCTGCCAGTGATGTTTGTTCCAGCCTGTGCTCAGGGGAGCTGCTGGGCTGTGGGTCCATGTGATTGCAAATTTGCCTGCCAGGACAATGAATCTTTTCCTGGCTCTGTGGGAGCCCTGTCAGCTCTGGAGGGACCAGGATCCAAACCCAAGAAGCTGCTCCCCTCCTAGAGGCATGGGAGAGGCTCCTTGGATTCCTGGGAGGAGAAGGTGGCAGTGGCATCTCTCTGTCTGCTGCCTCATTCAATCTGATCCCTTCTCTTACACTTCTCCTTATGGAAATCACAAGCTTAGCCTGTAACTTTGCTGGAAGAGCAGATTTCATTCCAAGCAAAAGAGACGCTGGAGCTCAGCCTGCCCAGCTTCCCATCACAGCTGGGTGGGTCCCAGTGTGTCCATGGCTCAACAGGGTTTTCCTGAGCCAGGTGAGCTGCTGTGACCCGAGCAAGGATGACTGTGAGCCCAAAGCTCCTGCTCTGTGGTGGGGACATGGCTCCCTGGGGGCAAGGGACTCTGACTCAGGCTCCTGGTGTGGTGGGACAAGGTTTGGGGAACTTGCTTTGTTGTGTGTGAGTGGAAGCTGATTTTTTTTTTCCCTCACAGAAAGTGGAATGATTCTGTTGCAGAAGTGGAATGGAATAAGTCCTTCCAGGCTGGATGTGAACAAGCTATTTAGCTCCTGCAGACCATTAAGTATCCTGAAAATGTAAGTTTCCCAGTTTACAGAGATGTTGAGGTGCTCTGGAAGTGGTTTCTGCCTTCTGAAGTGTCTCAGTTTAGAGTGAGCAGATCCTTGAATGGCTTCTCCCTGTCTCATGCAAGGAATTTCTTTTCCATCTTGAATAGGCTACATTTCCTGAAAGAAGAGCTTGTGAGAGTAATGAACTCTGGAAACTGCTTATCTGCCTTTTGAAATAAAAATGCTTTTGGCCTGGAAGCCAAATGATATCTTGCACTTAGGAAAAATAACTAAAACATGCTCCATATCACATGTCATCTGCTCACAAAACTGCTCTTGATCCACCTACAAAGCTGGAATTGTTTACTGTGTGACTGACAGGGTTTAGTTAGTATCAGTTTCTGGAGGGCAATGTAGTGAATTAAATCTTGCAAAGTGAGCTCAGGAGCCTTTGCTTTGGATGAGCCCATTTTACCCTCATCCTGTCCAAGTGAAATAGTGCTGTTACTTCCCTAGGATGTAGCTTGCCTAATAGGATAAGGGATCCTGTTACCCAGTGCTGGCAGTCTGTCCCTGCCTTCATCCTCCAGTGTGCTTGGAAAGCTGGATCATTTCCCTGCCAGCCTGGGAACAGTTTGTCTAACACAGTGCCAGAGAGGGAAGCCCTCCAGAGCCCTGTCCCACCTCACTGGCACTGATGTGCTGGAGAGTCACCACTCCATGGTGACAGAGCCACTGTCACAGACATCTTTTTGTGAAAATCTTTTCTTAGGATTTTTTTCCTGCTGAGAAGCTTCAGCCACAAAATGTAAACAATGGTTATCTGCTGCTGTGGAATGCAGCAGGTGGATCTGTCATTGGTCTCATGTGGATGTTTGGATTTAGTGACCAGTCATGGCAGATCTGGCTCTCTGTCTGAGCCAGCTGCCTTTGCTATCATTCCTTTCCATTCTATTCTTAGCTTAGCTAGCCTTCTGAGATGAGGCTTTTCCTTCTATTCTTTTTAATATAGTTATAATGTAATATATATATAATAAAGTAATACATCAAGCCTTCTGAAATATGGAGTCAGAGCTACATCTCTTCCCTCCTCCTGAAAACCCCTGTGAACACTGTCACAAGCCACTGCCTGCCTGCACAGCTGCTGGGAAGAGCACTGCTGGCTTTTTCCTTAGTCAGGACTTCTTGGGTTTGCGTTTTGCCCCTTGAGTTCCCTGTGGGCAGAAGTGAGGGTCTCCAGCTCACTCTGCTTGGCTGAAGTGAGCTGTTGTGAGCAGCCAGAGCTGGAGGCTGCAGCGATGGGGCTGGGCTGCCCCCAGCAGCAAAAGGCATCCCCCAAGTTGTGCATTGCTCTGCCAGCTGGAGGCTGAAGCTCCTCCAAGCGTCACTGCTCTGCCTGATTCATCCCTCTGGACTCTGCATCACTCACCATGCTTGAGGCAACAGCCCCTGCTCTGCAGCCATGGCCAGTGCATCGCGGGGAAAGTGCCATTTCTTGTTTAGGAAACACCAGCTGCACTAAAAATACCTCTGTCCCTGTGAGCCAGAGGGTGCATGGAGCAGCTGTGGGCTGCAGGGGCCAGCAGCTGCCAGAGTGACCCTGCATCAACCCTGTCCATGAGCAAGGGTGGGTGGCTGGTGACTCACACCTGAGCCATGAGGCTGTGGAGAAGTGTTTCCCACACTTGGAGCAGGGGGAGAGGGCTGAGTTGAACTTTAAATTTGAAATCATTTGGATGTCCTTCCACAGAGGTGTCAGCAGGTGCTGCTGAGGTGTATCCAGTATCCTCCTTGTGTGGCTGCTCAGCCACAGGGTGGTTAAAACAAAACAATCCCATAGGGACAGGATGGGCATAAACTGATTCCTTGGGATTAAGTTTTTCTGCTCTATTTTTCTGTTCAGCTTTGTATTAATGGTACTGGGATCTTTTCATAGGGTGGGGAAGACAAAATCCTATGGGAATGGGATGGAATCAACCAATCCCTTGGGGGTTTTCTGCTCAGCTTTATATTACTGTCACTGGGATCTTTTCACAGGGTGGGGAAGATAAAATCACATAGAAGTAGGATGGGAATCAACTGATACCGTAGGGTTTTTCTGTTGTATTTTTCTGTTTACCTTTATATTAATGTCATTAGGATCTTTTTCTAGGGAAGGGACTGGCCTGGGTTGGGTTCAGCATGCGCTAATTAACATTTAGCTTTAACCACCACACAAATGCAGCTCTGTTGCCCAATCTTTAATGCAGGATGACCTGGTCCTGTTCTGCTGTGAAGGACTTTCCAGTTTTGCAGCTCTTTAAGGATAAAGAACATGAAAGGTTGAGCTTTAATTGTGCCTTTAAGTCCATTTAGGTCTCTTGAAAAAGCTGCAGGTTGAAGTAGAGGTATGGGAGGATGAAGTGCCTTGTTGCAGGGACAGCTGGTTTGGCAGGCTGGTGCTTGGGGTTTCTACAGAGATCAGAGCTCATTGCCTTGCACGGTTAAAATTGGCTGAGGAGCTACGGCTGGGCAGGGTCTTGATTTCAGCTGGAAGGTGGAAATAGCTGCTGAGGCCATCTCCCCTCCACTGGTCTGCAGCAGCACTGCCAGGCTGCCTCTCCTCCCCCCCTTTAACTCACCAGAGAAATTAATTTCTGGAGCTGTTGCTTGCTGTTTCTTCTGAGAAGTGGAAAAATGCTAATGGGAAAATACAACATTTCCCCTCACCTGTCCTCTTAATTTTGAGTTAAAATGCATTCAGACTCCTGGGAGGAAGAGCCTCTGCTGTGGTAGTCTGTCTTGGTATTTAATTTAATACAATTTCATGGCCTGTCTCAAAAGGTCTTATTAACAAGGTGGGTGTGAATTCAGTGTGAAGGCACTGGAGCAGCACTGCCTCCAGCAGCAGCGTGCCTGGCCATGTGGTCCTAGTCCTGCTCTAGCTGTCTGGTTTGATTTTTAGCTGCTGCTGCCTTGTTCTTCAGGGGCAGCTTCCCTCTCGAGGTGGAGGAAATGATATGAGATCCAGGGGAGAGATTTGTCATGCCCAGCACATACCCCACCAGTGCTGAACCTGTTATGGCAGAGCTGAATTGCCAGAGGGTTAAAATCCCATCACACCAGCACCAAGAGTCAAGGAATAGAGCCCAAAATGACTGGTGGTTGTAGGGTGGTGGGTGGGTGGAAGAGACCCCACAGGCACCCTCCAGGGATTTGGAGAGCTGGGAACCTGCTGATGTTTTTATCCTTGTAGCCCCTAAAGGCTGAGCTCCTGCACTGGGGAGAGCTGTGGAGGAGGAAGGATGCTGCCTGTGTTATTGGGTTATAGCTTGGGTCAAGGATGACGTTTCTGAATCCTTGGGGTCTGCAGCACTGCAAGCATTAACTGGAACAAGTCATGTATGGATACTGAAATCATGCCCAAAAGGCCAGAACAGGGGATCCAGGGTGGGAATTGTGTCTGACACACCCATAAAATATAATGATCCTCTGGGCTGCCAGCCTTTGCTGTTAGGAAGAGGAGAGGGGTGAAAAAACAAACCCCAGGTGTCTGTATTAAACCAGCAAATGTGCAGGGGCTGCTTCTTGGGCAGGGTGGGGGCACTGGGGTGAGCTTGCTCAGCCCTTCTCGTGGAGCTGAGCTGCCCCCCAGCCAGGGAGGAAGAGCCTGTGTGGACGCACAGAGGGTGGCACTGGAGGGGATCCAGGCTGGGGAACACTTCAGCTGTGGGCTGCAGGCGTGGGAAGCAGCGTGACCAAACCCCAGCACCTCACAGCTGTGTTTGCTGAACCCAACAGAAACGGCCGCTTGCTGCCCCGGCTTTGTGTGAAACCCCAGCTCCTGGGAAGAGATAAAAATTGATAACAGCATCCAAAGGGAGCTCTATTCTCTCCTGTAATGACTCACTGGTGCAGCCATGGGCTCATTGCTGCTCTGCCTAAAAGGATGGTTAATATGCTCCGTGCAGGCACTACTAGTTTGCATCCCTTACCCACTTTGTTATTGCTGTAACTGCACCCAGCTGCAAATTAATTGGGACTTCATTGTCCCAGAGCAAATTGCTTGCAGATGTATCATAAATCTGAAGACAGTGAACTAGACTGGGGTGGTGCTGGGTGTGCTTTACACCACTCTGCATCAAACTGATTGACAGTGCTGGGAGGGAGGGAGGAGTGCTCCAGAGCAAAGTTATCCCAGCCCTGGGTGCTTACAGCCTTGCTCAGGGAGCCTGAGTGGAAGTAAAAATAGGAAGAGAGGTGCTGGCTAAGCTTTACATGAACAGCTCTTTGTGGAAGTATCTTGGTGTTGTTTGTCATCTCTTTCTGGTGCACTGGGGTCTGTGATGCTGGGGTGCCGTGGGCAGGGGTGAGCTCTGGGAGCTGAGGTTGATCCCTGTTCCTGGGCTGGAAGTGCTTTGTCCTGCACATGCAGGCTGGTTCTGGAGCTGGTTTTTTCTTCACCCAGCACAAGCAGAGCATGTGTGAAGTATTCCCTCTTTTCACAGCACCAACGACAGCGCAACATCAATGATCTCAAATTAATGATATGTTGAAAGCTCAAGGCTAAGGCAGCAGGAATTAATATCCTTGAGACCTGTCTAGTTCTGCCTCTTCTGACACCTCCTAATTTTCCATGTAAATTGGCTTATGGATCTCTGGCTCTGAAGCTGTGTTGTGTGCTGGGGGAGTCTGGCGTGTCTGCTAGGAAATTATCCAGAGTAATGGTAGGGTTGTAATTGTGCTGTAGCTATTCAGATCTGCCTCCCCTGTGTGGACACCCTCTCTGTGACTATCTGAATAATCACTCATTTAGAGCAGTTTCACATGCATTTGAGGTTTGTTAAATACTCCATGCCAGCGTGTGATGGGCCTGTGTGTGCACAGTTGTGCTCATAATAAAACATCATGTTTAATCCTTCTCTTATATTGACCCAACCGTGCATGAACAGCAGGGACAGTTCTTACATACACACCTAGAAGAATAAGCCCTGGCTTCAGCTTATCCAAGCAAAGTAAATAAACCCAGAATTGTGGAGGAAGTAAATAAAGGTGTGAGCACAGCTGCAGGCAAATCCATTCAAAAGGTATTGATTTACTCCATTCTGGATCTGTTACTGTACACCAGAGCAGGATGAAATCTGTTTCTGACTTCACAGGAAATCAAATGTGGGAGTTGATTTTTTTTAAACTAATGTTGCAAAGGGGACAAAAAGCTGTGCAAGTCATTTGTTCAGCAGAAATTCATTCTGCTTGTGAATTAAGAAAAGGTCTATTGACTGGTGCGTTTTAAGTGCTGATAATTTGAGGACTCTGTAGCACAATGACAACCTGTCCCTCCACACAAATATAATAAATAAAAGCAAAGTGTTTTATATAGAGAATTCTTTTTGCTATGGGTTTCCAATTGGAAAATTCCCTCAATTTGCACACTGCAGTGCTGCTTACTTTTGAGGCCTGAGCTGAAGATGGGAACCATAGAAACATCAATAATAAATCCCCAGAAGAAAAGGAAACTTTGCTGAAACAATGTCCCTGCTTGACCCTGGAAGATGTCATAGAAACAAACCAGTGGGAAGCTGGAGTCACAGCCAGGTGTGTGCCAGCCCTCAGTGGATGCTCAGGGGATGCAGATGTCCCTTTCAGTTCAGCCCAAAAAAGGCTGGCAACTGCTTTTAGGTGGATGTGCACGAGGGCAGGGACCTTTCCTAAATCCAGGACAGAGAATGAAATGTTCATTCAGTTCAAGCACCCAATTTCTGCAGCATCTCAGCAGAAATGCTCTAAGCACCAGCTTCACTCTGACCAGTTAAAGTGTCTTTGTCTGTCAGGGAGGAAATGAAAATGTGCAGACCAGAAACTCTTACAGGCTCAGGAAGGATGTTCCATTCCTATGCTAGGTGGTTGTGTTGCCAGCATCCCCTTGCTGACATTCTGTGCTTTCTTGGGTTTGCTTTGCTGTGTGGGGTGTTTTGGCAGCAGCATGGCCAGGGAATGCCTGGGGGGGAGCCTGGACAGGTGCTGAAACCCCCATGCCAGTTGGACTGAGGAATTATAAACAGCCAAAATCAACTGTCCTGACAGAGCCACTAGCAAGGCAATCAGAGTGCAATAGATTTTGGTACAACTTGCTTCTGGTTTTAAACAGCTCAATAATTCTATTCTCAGAGTGTGCTTGAAGGGCTTGGAATTGACTGGGAGGGTTTTTTAATTTTATTCCCTTAGAGAAAGTAGCAGGAGTTAACTTCTGGAGGTGGTATATTTAAAAAGAAGAAACCCAACAAATTCTTTCTTTCATAAAGAACAAGAAGATTGTTTCCCTTTGGTTACCCTTCAGTGCTGAAATTGTCTTGCTCTCTGAATGTCCAGTCCCCATTGCCCCTTCTGAAACTTAGAACAATCCTCCAAGGAGTGCTGGTCACTTCTCTTGACTATTTCCAGTCCCAAGTGGCACAAGCAGTGCTGCCTCTTCTCTTTGTCAAGTCCTTAGATCTTCCCTGCATCTGTTTTCCTTCCCACTGCCTGTGTCATTACCCTTGGCCATGGATCTTTAAAGATATCTCACTCCCTGTTATTTGGTGAAAATGTCCAACTTTCTCCAATGACCCAGCCAGGTGCCAGCTCTTGTCCCCTCACTGCTGTCAGTGCTGTCTCAGATTCTTCCTGTGCAGCATTTCCAAGGCAAACTCAGTTTCAGTAACACAGCCCTTTTCTACTCATCATTAAGGCAGGGAAGGAGTAGACTAAAGGAACTGTTGAATTTGCTTAGAATTCAATATCCTCAGAAGTTATCCCGTTCCTCTTTAAAGAAGGGATTAAACACTCCTGGAAAACACCGATCTGGCAGATTTAGGTACCCCAGCTCCTCACTGGCTCCTGGGATCTCTTTTCTGTGAGCAATTCTGTACATAGCTGTGTGTCACCCTGTCTTGTACTCATCTGAAGCAACACTCACTGCTGGGCCATCTCCCCCAGCCTATGGGATCTATCTGAGCTCTTTGCAGCTTTTAAATCAGCATGTTTTAAAGAATTAGGACCATGAGGTGATTTGGGGAGATTAGAGGAATGGAGGTTGTGCTGTGTTTAACACATCAAGGCTCAGCTGCTGTGCCTGGTCCCTGGTGCTGCAGCTCCTCAGCAGCTTTGGTCTGTCACTGGTGCTTTGTCTTTCCTGGAGGCACCCACTGCTCTCTCCTGTTTTCCTTTACTAAGGGACAGTCAAGAGAAGCAATTGCTTTTCTCAGCAGTACTATAGATTTTATCTGAGACAACAGCCCACACTTTCCAAGGATAAAAAATGATCCTCATTATTCTCCTGTCTCCAGCCTTCATCTGAGGTTTGGGTCATAAATACTTGTAAAGCATCTGAAGTTTTTAGACTCAGGAACTAGAGGACAGCAACATGTCAGCTTTCCTTCTTAGCAGCTCATTTGGGTGGTGAAATCAGAGCCCTGAGTCTTAGGCAGCCAGAAGAAGCTTTTGGCATGACAGACCTTGTTTGGCTTGGCTTTTCTCTAATCCCATGTCATTAATTTCAGAGGAAGCAGCGGTGAGTGAGAGGAGGCTCTGGATTTCCCCGTGGCCAAGGGGTCTGAGGCTGCCTGTGCCCCATTTCCTTGTGCCCCTGGGAGCTGGGCAGTGCTGCCATTCCCTCCTGGATGACTTGTGCAGGGTGCCATCCCCTTTTGGAACAGGTACCCAAGCCCTTGGGAGGGGTGGTTTGGTCCCAGAGCATGTTCAAGGCAGGTTCCCTGGTTAAATGCTGTTGAAGGTGTGAGGGCGAGTTTAGAGATAAAATAAAGGTGTCTCCAGCATGTTTAGGTCTTTATGCTGTTCTTCTGAGAGATAACTAACCCAGCTCAGCCTCTCCTTCCACCCTGCAGCCTCCAGAGCCCCAGGAGAGCTGGTAGGGCCAGAGGGAAAGGCAGAACCTGACTGCATCCAGCACAGCCCTTTTCCCAGCTCACACAAAGCTGGTCTGCTCCTCTCCCCACTAAAGCCAGGAGTAATTAGCTGTGCTGTGGCAATATAATGAACAGTGGGGCTGGATTTGCTGGGTAAAGCCTCCCTCAGCACACAGGAGACATCTTAATTAGCCTGATTGGGCCACTACATGGTTGATGGGGAGGTGCTGGAATGTTGTTTTTCTTTTTTTCCTTTTACCCTGAGCCTGAGAGTGTCAGGAAAAGAGGGGGGGAGGTTTCATTAAAATCCTCCCAAGAAAGACACATGATTTATTTCTCATGGAACAATCGATGTTTCCCATGCTGCAGAAAGGCTGAATATTAATTACAGCAAATGAGCCCTTTCTCATTGAGCTGCCAGGGTTTGTTCTTAGACCTGAGCCCCCCAGAACTGACTGGGGGCTGTGGCTGGCACAGCCTGGGAGCAAATGTTCATGTGCTTTCTTCAGTGGCAGCAGTTGGCTGAGGAAAAATATCTGGATCTGAATGAAAGCAAAGGACTTGTTCTCACTCTCAGAGGTGACATTTTACTCTTTTCTTTTTCTTCTCAGATAGTTTCTGTGTTGATAACATAACAAATGCACAAGTCCAGAGCACTTGAAGGTCTGAACTGAAATCCTAGCTGGAGTCTAGGTGGTTGTAATGTGTTGACCTTTAAGGAAAACAAAAGGGGGTGGAGTTAAGTTCCCAAAATGTTTTGTGCAAGTTGAAATTTAGTTCTTAATTCACAAGCTGAGAGGAAGGAGAACAAGGAGCCCTGATGTGAACAGTCTGCTCCTTTCACAATCTCTTGCAATTTCATGATGGGAGGGACCTGGCTGCTGGAGAAGATGCACCTCCAAGAACAAAGTTCCTAAAGGAGTAAGTCAATAAGAACTTTTAGAAACTCTCATCAGGGATAACTTTACCCACTGTTTCCATCCCACTGCTTAACCCTATTGAGTCCTCTGTGCCAAAATGTGCATGCAAATGATAGAATTGGGCTTTCTGTGTCCAAGCCCCATGGGAGGAGGGGTAGAGGATTGGAGCCTGGAGTAGGATGTGGGTGTGAGGTGCTCCTGCTCCTGGATGAGGCTGTGGCTGCCTAAGGAGAGCTCTGCTCTCCGCCCTGAAGTGTCTGGCGGGGCAGGGAATGGCAGCCTGGTGTTTCTGAGCTGCTGTGCTCACAGCCGCATGTGTAGGAAGATAATTGTAAGAGCTCCTCCAGACTTAGCAAAGACAACTGAGTAGTAACTAAACACCAGAATAATTAAAATGATGTCACTGACTCTCAGGCTGCCTACTGTGTGAGTGGAAACCTGCAGGGGACACAAGAGCACAGGTTGGAGGGAAGGGCTGACTCATCTGTTAACTCAGTTTCAGGTGGAAGAAATAAGGTTTAAAGCTTAAACAGGGACACGCTCCAGTTTTGGTTTAACTAAAGCTTGGAAAAATCCTTGCCCCAAATGCATTTCTGTGGATCCAGACCCTGCAGATCCTATTGCAATGCAGTGCTGGGCAATGAGCAATAGGTGCCTGGGGTAGGATCTGCTCCCTGGTGTGCCAAAACCCCCTCAGTGCTGTGGTGTCAATTCACCCCTGGTGTGATGGGCAGAGCCTGGCTCTCATTTCCAAAGGGCTGAGCCTGTGTGGACAGGCAGGACGAGGCCTGGAGCCCTCAGTGGTGCTTGTGCTGCTCTGCTGCTGTGGGGAGGGGGGGATGATGCAGTGACCTGGCTTTGGAGGGGCAGAGGAGGGAGGGCTTCCTGCAAGGCTGGACCTGACTCCAGCAGTGTTCAGGGACGGGGAGAGGCACTGAGGTGACACCCTGATGGCCTCTCTGGGGTGTTTGTCCTCAGCACTCCTGAAGTGCCTCTGGAAGCACTGCCCTGTGCTCTGCCATGCTGGAGCCGCTTCTCAAGGGTGACTCTGCAGTTGTTGAAGCCCAGCTCTACCCTTTGGGAGGAACCAGTGCTGCTGCTCTCCCTGAGCCAGACTGGGACAGCAGCAGAGGTGCTTTCCGTCGCCAAGTCAGCTCCACTGGTAGAAAGATGTGAGAGGAACAAATATTGTGTCCTATATGATCATAGGAGCTGTTTCCCAAAGGAGATATGGATAGGGACAAAGGCTCTCAGGGCTGGTATCCTCTCCCATGCCCTTCTGCAATTGTGGTCCACATCTCTTAGCAAAGTTTTTTGCCACAGTGGTACAATGTTGTAGCTGCTAAATACAGATTCTGGAAACTGGAGGAGCCGTTCACTGGGAGATGGGGGCTGTAGGTGAGACATCCTCCCCCCTTTACTTCTCCCCGGTGTTTGTGTTTGCTTTCTGCTGCCCCTGCCCAGCCCCCCAGCAGGGATGGAGCCGTGGAAAGGCTGTGGGGGTTTGGCTGTGCTGCTGTGCTAGCAGGGGGTGAGCAGGGCAGGGCATTGCTGTGTGGTCCCTGCATCTGGCAGGAGGATTTAGGAGAAGTGAGTTCAGTGCTGGGAACGTATCCGTACCTGCCACGTGGCTCCTCTCCCACCGGTGAGTCTGCTGAATGAAATGCGCTCAATTAGCAGCCCAGGAGGGCTGAGGAAACAGGATTAGTCAGGCTCTGGCTGTGTCCCAGGGGCCAGTGAGTCACCCCACCTTTCCCTCCTCCCCACCCTGAGCCTCCAGCACATGCTCCATCACGGCTGAAGATTTCTCCTGGGCAGGTTTAGCTGTGCAGAGACTTCAGGGGGAGAGGGATGTCCAGGGAGGGATGTCACCAGCTGGGCTCCAGGGAGCTCAGCTCCAGGGGTGGCTTGGCAGAGCTGTGACTGAGGGAGTTTATTTTGCTGCCTGAGGGACACAGGGAGGTGGAGGGTGGAACAGAGGTAACCGAGAAGGTTGAGCTGGGGACTGAATCCTGCCACGACCAGCCAAGGGTGGCTTTGTCACTAGGAGGGAAAGTAGGAGTAAAAGTAACTGGACCATCTGCCCTTTTGTGGGAGTTTATCAAGAGCAGAGCTGTGACATGTGGCTTCACTTGCACCTCTGAGGACAATGAGGGGAAGAGGAGGGGCTGGAGAGTGAACCCATCTGTCGCCCTGCTGTCTGACAAGGCAGCTCACAAACACATGGGATAAGTGCTGGCAAAATGAGCAGAGGAAATTTGTCTCCTCCGGCATAGTAGGCTGTTGATCTGAAAAAACAGATTGAATAGTTTTTCTATCACCCTTTGGTTTTGAGGGTGTTTTCCCCCTGTTTTTTCAGCTGGATTTCCCTTTGATTTCTCTCAAGATAGAAAGCGGGCTGTGTTTGGGAAGCAGGAGTGCTGGGAAATGAGCTGCCTTATCTCTGTGCCCTTCTCACGGCGCCTCTCGGGCAGCCCTCACAGCACTCCAGGCTCCCCATCCCTGCACGAGGAGCTGGGCCCTTCCCTGCTTTGCAATTCCCTTTATTCAGGCTCTGCCCTTGGTAACCAAGGCACTGAGACAAGAGATCACATAATAAATACAAAGAGCAGAGGCACAAAGAGGTAAAGCTGAACACAAACCTGAATGTCAATGGACTCTCTGGCTGAATAAAGCCAGCTCTGAAAAAGTTGGAGAAGGGATAGGATGTTTGGAGGAGGTCACACCAAGGTGCACAGAGACTTTTAGCTCCTAGAAGGCCTTGCCTTATTATCTAGGCAGAGTGACACCTCTAAAGACATTGATCAGTAGGTTTGCTCCTAGGGACAGGCTTTTGTTCATCTTGTCCTGTGCTTTGGGGTGATTCTGGGAAGTTGACAAAAGTTATATGCTGGCTGTGTTCATTGCTAGTTTGCTTCCTGTCTGTGCCTTTCTTCCCAACCTCTCCATACATACACAGGTGTCCATATCCTGTCTTCTCAGGGAGTATTTGTCACACTTTTATGGATGTACATGGAAAGGGAAGCACCCCACAGCCAATATTTAACCATTTGGACTAGAAAACCCCTTCAGGACAGGCAGGAGAAACATAAGGGAATGGAAACCAAGAGCCTTTGCAGGGTAGTGGGACACTGGCTAATTGGAAGCTTTCTCCATGGTGTTGGGACCAGTCTCTCCAGAAAGGCTTTCCACCTCACGCAGATGAGTTCTACAGGACTTCAGGCTGGGAAGGTGCCTGTGTTGTGGTGAGTGTTGGACTGGTGTGTTGCCTTCAGTGTGATGAGCTGTGGGAAAGGTCTGCCCCATAAAACCCCTCCTGAGTGCGGCCCCAGTTGGTGCTGGGGTGGCCTCCCTTGGTGGTTAGCCCACTGGCCCCTGTGGTTTTTAGCACATGGCTTGGCCACACCGGTCAGATGGACTCACTTCAGATGGGAGCAGATTCGTTCAACCATAAACACCTTTACTGTGTAAGCGAGATAAAATCTTCAATGTACTGCTCTCTGAGGGAGCCCTGGTATCTCGGGCTGTTTTCACTTCTCATACTTTCCTTATGGCTGGCACTAGAGGAAGAAACACCCACCCAGTCATTACCACCTCCTTTCCCAGAAAAGTGTGCCAGCTCCTGCCTTCCTTGCCTCATGGGAGAAAGGTAACACAATAGCTTCCCTTGTCCCGAGGGCAAGTCTGGTTGGCACAGCACACATCCTCCTCGACCTTCGCTCCATGAGCCCTTCAGGGAGAGGACTGACCAAAGAGCAAAGCAGCTCCATGGAAAACAGCAGGTGAACATTCCTGGCAGTTAAAACGGAGCAAAGACTTTTGAGCCATAAAGCTTGGAAGTTCTGCAGGTGTCTGGCTTTGTTGGCTGGGGGAAACGCAGGAGAAACATCCACAAGATAATCTCAGCCACGGTCTGGATGTGCTGCTTTTGACAGAGCCTGGAAGAAAATACAGAGAGACGCTGTCCTGAGGTTTGTACAATGACTCAGAAAGCAAGGTGCTGTATGTGATGGTGTCAGAGGTGCTGGTGTTGCACACCTGGCTGCTTTGATCACCAGAGGTGAGCGAATGGCAGTGTGCTCTCTGCAGGGTGTAGGCTGAAATATTGGCTGTTCTTGAATGCACTTACAAGTGTGATGTGGGTGCATTAGGGGCACCTGTGAGTGTGTGTGTGTGGCTCAGGACATCCTGTGCAGGTCACAGTTTTGCTTTGGAGCTGAGTAAGAGTGAAATTCTGTTCTCAGCATATCGTGGGTGGCTGGTGGCGTGAAACCCTAAGTGTGGTATAACAAATTCCTTTGGACTGTTTGATCTTTTTAATTCTTTAACTTAAATCCATCTACAGTAACCAGTCCCTCCATGTCTGACAAAGTGCTGAACAATGCCTGCGTGGTCCCTGTGGAGCCCAGCACAGGCTGTCGGTGTAATCCCTGCTTTGAGCTGATCTCTGCTGTCTTTTCTCTACTCCATAATGAGCAGAGTTACTTCCTAACCTCCGACTGTTAAAGCTGCATATACAACACACAGACATTTAATTTTCCCTCTTTTAACTTTGTGTAAAGCATTTGTTATTTTTGAGGAAGCTTCATAAGCAACTCTGCTTCCCCTGAGCTGCTTTTTCACAGCTTCTCGCTCCACAGATTGTGATTTTTAGTCCTGCTTAAAACCCTCTGCCAGGGGTTCCCCAATGGCCGTGCAGACTGTGAGGCACAAGAGCAGCATGAAGAACTAGCACTGTGAAAATCTGCTCATTGGCATGGAAAACCACAAAGCTGGTGTTAGCAGCAACAGTTTTGAGAATTCTTTGCAGTCCCTTGAAGCAGTGTGATTATTATGTGTCTTATTTTGCTTGAAATATTTAGGATTAGCATCAAAATGAGCCCATTCTTGAAATGTTTTGGTTGCCAAACAATACAGCCCACTGGAGGCAGATGGGGCTGAACTGAAAAGCCAAGCAACAGGGCTGGGTGAGACTTCTGTCCCCAGGATTTCTCTGCTGTGTGCTTCTAGGGTATCAGCACAGCCAGCAAAGTCTCCGGATTACTTATTAAAAATATAAATATATGACATTGTGGTTCAAAGGTTCAAGGTTTGAATGAAGAAGCTCTATGTTGACAAGCTGCTTAGAACTCTTGGGCCAAGAGGTGAGGAATTATTGGGCAGTGTTGATAGAGGTTTTACTCTTGTAGGGTGAATATCCCGCCCAGAAATCCTCTTTGTGTCCTTTCTCTCTTTTCCACTCATCCTCTTTGGGCGCCCAGTGGTGGCAGAGTCCTCCTGTGCAGGGTGAAAAGCGGCAGCACACAGCATCTCATGGGCTGGGAGCAGTGCAGAAACGGAGTAATGGAGAAAGGAGGCACCTGCATTTTGGAGGTGGAAGTTTGTAGTCCATAGGCATCTCCAAGACCTGCCTGAAGCCGCTGCTCCTCCATTAAATCACAGATCCAGAGGCTTTCTGCTGCCCTAGTGAGCAGCCACAGTCACCGGCAGCGAGCGTGGGGAAAAGTCCTCCTGGAACTGAGTCTGCTGGGTGGATTCTGGCGCCAGCTTCAGGCACACGCTGGCCTCTGTCATGCTGTTGTTGTTGGCAGAGCTGCTGTTGCGGCAGGGCTCTTTGGCGGGGCGAATGGCCACCAAGAACTGGCGCTTGAAGGTCTCGCTGAGGGCGATGTACAGGAAGGGGTTGAGGCAGCTGTTGGCATAGCCCAAGCTAATGGCAAAGTTGTAGGCGTAAAAGAAGGCCATGGATGGGGTGTCGATGCCCAGGTGAACAAGCTGCAGGATGTAGAAGGGAGCCCAGCAAATGAAAAAGGCAGAGCAGATGGCGACTGCCATTCTGGTGACCTTCTTGGTACGCACCCGGAGGCTCCTCTGGGGCAGCGGCACCACGGTGGTGGCCATGTGCTGGAGGATCTTGAAATAGACCACGCAGATGATGACCAAGGGCACAGCAAAGGCCAGCATGAACTGGTAGAGGGTGAACCAGTAGATGTCGGTCTCTGGGTTGGGGAGCAGGAGAGCGCAGCGCACGGTCCCGTCCTCCAGGGGCATGAGGCCTGCGTACATCCACACAGGGATGATGGTCAGGAAGGACAGCAGCCACACCAGGCAGATGACGAGAGCGGCCACACACGGCGTCCGGACGTAGGTGGACTTGAGGGGGTACACGGTGGCCAGGTAACGGTCCAGTGTCATCACTGTGAGGATGTTGGTGCTGGTGATCTGGCTGTTGGTGTCCAGGGCCGTGATGATGGTGCACAGGGGAGCTCCAAAGTACCACGAGCCGTTGCCTAAGAGCTGGTGGATGAGGAAGGGCATGCCCAAGAGGAAGAGGAGGTCCACGATGGAGAGGTTGAAGATGAAAATGTCAGGCACGGTCTGCTTGCATCTCAGCTTCTTCTTCTTGACGATAGTGAAGATCACAATGAGGTTCCCCATGATGCCCAGGAAGCAGATGATGCTGAAGAGACTGGGCATGATCACATTGGTGTGTGGTGCTGGCTTCTCTGCTACTGCCAAAACAAACCAAAGCAGTGAGTGCAACCCAGAGACAACCTCTTTACAATTCAGCGTGCTTGCCCTGTCCTGCAGATGGACCCATCCCCATCAAAGACATAGATTGGAATGATTTTTAATACCCTTTCCAGCACTCGGAGAGGCTAAGCTGGGGATTTGGCACTTCCTTCTCTGCCTCTCAGTACGTGCAGCATGCCCAAACCTGGCTATGTGCAGGCATCTTTCCTCAGCTCTCCCGAAGTGCTTCTGTCCTGCTCTGCAACTCCCCAGCCCTTTTTTGAGGGGCTGACCTCTGGCTGGCATGCCTCTGCATTCACCAGCACCTGACAGAGTTGAGAGTAACTTTTATTCCATGCAGTGAAGTGTTTTTAGCTGTTTTTGAGGGGAGTGGGTGAGGCAGCTTGTGCTTCCCACACTGGAGAAGTAAAGCCTGTCTGTGGGTGCCAAAATCTGGGTAAAGTCAATACTCAAGCTGCTGTCAGAAAGCTTCAGTTCATTTGTTGGGTAGTTTATCTGTTGTGTGGTGTGAGACACAGAGTTCATTGGCCATGCAGGCAGACACCTCATGCTTATCTGTATTGTGAGAGCTGGGACTCTGCTCTGGCTGTGTCCCCGTTCTCTTACCAAGGTTAGGCCAGAAAGCATTCTCCTTTCCCTCTTCCTTCCCTGCCTCTCTCACTTTCTCTAGTTTTTTTCCTGCTAAGAAATCCAAGTATGTGGTCAGACAAGGATTGGGAGTATGTTTCAGAGGGGCCCTTCAACAGGGATTGTCTTAAGAGAAAAACAGCTTAAAGCTACTGTCTTTGAGTTGTGGATATGATTGGATTTCCAAGGCAAAATTCTTGCCTGATAACACTTAGCTTATCCACACCAATGCTTGACTGTTCCTCTTTGGGGTGGGACCTGCAAACATAATCAAATTCACATTGGCCTTGTCCCTCACCAGGATGTAAAATCACATTTTGAAGCCACAAGCTCTTGGGCACAGGAGGTAGTGTTGAAGGCACTGATGGTGGTGCTCTCTGTTCTGCAGGGTTCCCATGTGTGCTGAAGTCTAAGGCAGCCCTTCTTAGCTGAGGTAAATCTCATTTCATCTCATTACTCCTCTCCTATGGGACCCGGTGGGGTTTTTTTTCTAGGAAATGGTTTTGTGTGAGTTATTTATGTGGCTGTTACAAGGACTGTTCGTGACAGCCCCTCAGCCCAGGCTGCCTTTCATTGAATTGCAGATGATTCAATGTACTGCTAATTGGAAATGCTTTCAGGCACTGAACTGTTCTATCTCCTTAGCAGCAGAAGTGGGGAAGCCTCCTCCAACAGAACCTAGGGAAATCTTGACAATTAGATTAAGTGGAATAAGAGATACTTGCAGGTGTAGTCTTTGCCAGAGCAGCGTCTGTTTGCTGAAGTGGTATTTGCTGACTTTGACCTCTGGAATTCTTGAGTACAAACTCCTCCACATTTCCTTTGGCGTGAAGAGAAGTTTGATGGAATTAGCAAGATAACTGGGGCTACACTGCTGGCCTGTGGCTGGAAATGTGTGTGCCATATTTCAGTGCTCTTAGAAGTGGCCACGATGAGCTGCCACTGGCTCAGTCCTTTTGGCACTAGGAAGGAGCAGCTTAGGCATGAGCAAGTCCAAGGGCAATGACAGAACCCAATAAAGCAGTTCCTGCACCTTTTTATTGGGATGCCTCTCTGCAGGTGTTGGAAAGCAGCCAGTGAGGCACAGAAGAGCTAGCAGGCAGCCTGAAGGTGGAAGCCAGGCTTGGCTGACAAGACAAAAAAACCTTGTCCAGACCATTTGTGGAGGTTTAAGTGCTCCCTGTTCCTCCTGGTGACCCGTTAATGCAGTTAATGCAAGAAAATATCCCCTGTTATGTGATTTTTAGCAGATAACCTACAGCCATCAGCAGCCTCTTGAAGTCTGACACTCTTGAGCATCCAAAGATATCTCAAGCCTCCTTAATGCTGGAAGATGGAGGACTAGAAACTGGAAGATGATGATTCTGGTCCTGCTGTCCTGTACGGAGCTGTTATGAATTCTGATCTCCTTTCTTTTAACCACAAACCTTATGAGTGTGGTGGGAAAGGATTGTTTGAGTGAAACATAAATGCCACATGGTTAGCTGGAAATTGGGACAAAATGTCCCTTTCCTGCTGTGTAATCGGTGCAGTGCTCATGGTGATTCCGTAACAGTTGGAATGAGCTCAGCCATCCTCAGAGCAGGATGTGTGCAGGCCCAAAGGCTCTGTGTGAGGGTGGGCTGTGCAGTGCTATAGCACCTGTCCTGCTGATGCTGTCTGTGCGAGCAGGACTTGCATGACTGATCAGCTGCACTAGTTTGGAGCTGTAGTTCATGTGTGTTTAATGGGCTGGAGTCAGAAGAGCACATCTATCAAATACTCAAAAGTTGTCCTTTCTCAAGTCTCTTTCATCTTGAGACATCATTGAATCTGAATTTTCAGTGCTGCTTTTGTGCATATCCAAGTGAATATATTTTGTGTTTAACCAGCTACTTCAGGCATTGATTTGTCCTTGTTTGTAGGTCTGTGGCTGCCCTGATAGTTCTTCTTAAAGTCCCAAAGGGGCTGCACTATGTGAACTGAATGAGGACTGGGCTAATTTTTTTCTCTAAGGTGGTTGTCGTACTAAGCCATACTCTGATATAGAGTAATAGACTTCATCTTCACTGCATTTCATAAGGAAGTACCTAAGGCACACTTTTGGTTTCTAAAGGACCGTGCTGGTGCAGAAAGAGTCAGACCATATATAAACCACCTTCTGTTG
The DNA here is from genome assembly GCF_047830755.1 of Zonotrichia albicollis. Classification (NCBI taxonomy): domain Eukaryota; kingdom Metazoa; phylum Chordata; class Aves; order Passeriformes; family Passerellidae; genus Zonotrichia; species Zonotrichia albicollis. The sequence continues at coordinate 4,122,375 of NC_133837.1, read as the reverse complement.
AAGAGTTTCACCCTCTTAAGCCATTGAGAACTGTATTGCCCGACCCTAAACTATTGATTTGAAAACAGGGTCGGAATGGAGCAAACGGGAGGCTGGTAAGGATCTCTGCATCCCTCTCCAGCGCTATCTCATCTTTCCTGTGCTTCCCTCCCCGTGTAGCCGGGCTGGTTCCTCCCTTCCCAGCAGCCAGGACCTGCGGGCTGCTGGAGTTTGCTGCCTGGCAGCCAACAGGTAGCGGCTGGCGGGGCCGGGCGGTGTTTCAGCGGGGCCGGGCGGTGTTTCAGCGGTGCCGGGGGTCCCGCAGCCCCGGGGACCCAGCGCGTCCCGTCCCGTCCCGTCCCTCCGCCCGCCCGGCGCTGTCCGGCCGCGGGTGCTGAAGGCGGCCCGGCCCGGGCAGGGTGGGGGTCCCTGCCGAGCCCCCGTCACCCCCGTCACCCCCAGCCCCATCACCCGCAGCCCCTCCGAGCCCCGCTCAGCCCCGCTCACCGGAGCCGTTCTGAGCCTCCGGCGCCGAGAAGTTGCGGGAGGAGTTGCCGGGGGCCATGGCCGGAGCGCCGGGAGCCGGGACGGGGAAAGTTGGGCAAGTTCCCCGCGTCGGGACGGGCCGCGCTTTGCCCCGCGGGAGGAGGAGGAGGAGGCAGCCCTTCCTCCCTCCCTGCCTGCCTCCCTGCCTGGCAGAGCCGGCGAGCGGCGGCTGAGCCGGGCTGCGCTCGGAGCCGGCTCTGACATCAGGAGCAGCTGACTCGGGCGGACACGCCGGGGGCGAGCGTCCCTCGCCGCTGCCGGTGGGAGGGAACGCGGGGCCGGCACCGGGGCCGGGCGGTGCCCCCGCACATCACACCCGAGGGCTCCGGTCTGCGCCCTCCGCTCACAGCCAGCCTGCGCTCGCCCGCCCCAGGAGGAGTACCAAATTTATTATTATTATTTTTTTTAACTAGTTCTGATCTGCCTTCGGTGTGTATTTTTCTCTTTACAGACACATGCACTTTTCGTCCCCGAGCCATAGGCACAGCCCCAGTGGGGCTGAAGGATGTTAAGGGAGCAAATTACCCGCTGAAAACTGTTGCTTTCACCCTCTGATGCCTCTAACTGCAATTCTAACCTGAGACACTTCACTTGTAATTAATTCTCTGCTCTTTTCTGCTGTTCTGCTTCTTGCCACAGCTCATTTGCTTCCTAGCTCCAGAAATTAGCTCTGTTGCTAGCTCAGATTTTGTCTTCTATTTGCCTTAAAAATACTAGGAAAGGACTCCCTTGGGTTTTGAGAAGCTGTTTTATTCCTTTTCTTTGCCTTGCCAGAGCTGTAGCCTGTGCTTTTCTGTGGCTTTGAGCTGATGATTGCCTTGTGCTCCTGGCCACTGTTTATACATGAGATGGATTCCTCCGTTACGGTTTGATAAATCACATGTTACCAAGGCAAACAGATCGTTCTGTACCTCAGAGCACTTCCTGGACTGAAAAAAAACCCCATGGTATCATGTCAGAAGCCTGTGAGAAATCCTTCTGCCTGTGAGCAGCAACAGGCAGGGTTTTCTCTGTGGCAGAGCACAGTGCAGTGGGTATGGTTTGCTTTATAACAATGACATATGTCTGCCTGGAAATCTGCCTTGTTTCTGTCTCTTTCTTTCAGTAGTTGCAAAGGCTAGAATCAGCTGCAGGAGTAATTTTTTGCAGCTTCATAATTCTGTAGGAATCAATCTGTACCTGTAAAAGGGAGGCCCAGCACACACAGAGCAGCAATCCCAGCCAGATTTGGCAGCAGCAGTTTCAGTATGGGCCAGTTTTGTGTAACCCAAAGGAGTTCATCATTATTAGGTTGTCCTCTAGTGGACCAGCAGCAGACAGAAACCTGGTGCACATTTTGCCCAGGCATTGAAGCTCTTAGAAATCTGAGACAGGATGAGGCCAATTTGCTCTGCTGTAAGGTTATTGTTGAGTCTCTGGAGTTGCCTCAGTCAGTGATTTGCCTGTGAGTTTTTTTCCATGGCAGGTATCTGTGGTATCTAAGTTTTGAACATGTACAACTTGTTGAAAAGTGGAGTTTCTCAGTTAATACTTTCTTTAAAAACTGTTTCCTTCACATCTTGGATGAATGTAAGTGTTCATCTGTATGGGGTTACTGCTGCAAAGCAAGCACTGGTTTGTGTGTGGGTGTTGGAGTGTTGTGAGCAGAGTGCTGTCCTCTGCAGAGTGCCTTCAGATAATTTAGTTTTATGCAGGCTTGGAGTATGGATTAGGAGTATTTGCATAGGAAACTGGTGGGCAGTTGCTATTGCAAATATTTTCCCTGCATAGACAGGCTCCTACTCACTTTCCCTGGAGAGAAATGTGGTATCTTATAGCTTTCAAAGAAAGAATCTGACATTTAAATATAGCAGTTGTTCCAAAGCACGCATTTAGTTTTACTTTGCAATCTCAGCTATTGCTGTTCACTTAGAAAAGCCTCACACATGAGGAAGGTGTAATTCCTCCTTCTCAGCTGTAGAGGCATAAAAACCCACAGCAGCTCTGTCCCTGACATGACAAAGCCATGCTCAGCGTGTGAGATCTCCCTCACCACCATTTCTGTGTCACTGTTTCATTACTGGGCTTTCATATTCAGGCTTTGACAAGGTTTGTTTTCCCTTTTTTTTGCTCTGTCAATAATCTGGACGTTCTTGCCCTGGGGAGGGACTGGTTGTGCAGAGTTTTGCCGAGTTTGGAGGGGTAGAGAGACGGGAGGAATTGGAACTGCAGCCAGGGGTGATGCGCAGCCTGTCTGTGCGCAGAGCGCGCCGTGGGCAGCACGAGCAGCTCAGTAATCGGCTCATTATCTGCCTCAACACTTGGAGACAGCAGCTCTCTGAAGGACTGGTTCTGTGAGTGTTCATCTGCTGGAAACTGCAGCGGGGATGAGCTCTCAGGGGACCTTGGGATACAGCCGATGAGTTGTGCTAACCACTGCAGGTAATTACAAGGAAGATTGAGGCACTAACCCCTTGAAAACACCTCTTAAGAGAGAGATATAGTAATTAACATTTAGACAGGGAATTGCCATCTCGACAGCCTAATGATGTAGATAAAAGTGAGGAAATGGAGCTCAGCCCTTGAACATAAAAGAAAGAAAAATTACTTCTTCCTACAAACTTGGCATCACCACTACACTTAGACCATCCTGTCTGCAACATTGCTGTTATGAAGAAAGATAGTAATCATCCAAAGCTGCTGCTGGGCAAATTCTGCAACCAGGGAATGAATCTGGCTGGTCTAACAGCGGTTGAACCCTGAAAGGCTCCTGCATTTCAGTAATGAGTTACATTTCCTGTGCCTGTCCCAGCTGGAGATCCTGACTTACGCAACACGAGTGGAACCGCAGCATCCCATGGGGCAGAGAGCAGCGCCGGCTTCTGTTACCGTGCTACTGAAACCATCTCCCCAGCTGGTTTCACCAAATAATTTCTCATTAAATGGAGACCTTCTCATTTGCTAAATATTTATTTAGCACCTGGCTGCTGCTCTGATTTGCACTCTGGAGAGAGAAGCCTTTCCTAAGAGCCAGGTTGCAAACCCTCCCCTCTAACTCACTGCTCTCCTTACTCACGACTCCAGACTTACAGAATGGGCCTCTGCATTTTTATTGCTTAGCTCTTCGACTGTGATTATATTGACCAAGTAGCCTAATAGGTGAAGTTTTGTCCTTGTAGTGGCCTTAGGGATAGGGATGATCTCACTCAGGATGTGTTAGACATGGTGCATCATCCACGCTGACTGAGTGCTGATAGCTGCACATCAGTCTCCTTTCTTTCCAGGCAAGATTGATAACACAGTTTCCAACTGCTGCTTCATTTTATCTCGTTTGATGAAAGTGGGTCTTTGCCACATAACATCTTCCTTCCCTGTAGATGAGAAGTGATAGCAAACTTAAACAATTTCCCTAAAGTCACATGCTGAGCTTGAGGTCAAAAATTGACAGTAATTCTCTCTACAACAGCCCGGGTTTAGGCAGCATCTTATCCCTCCTCCTGCAATGTCTGTATCAGCACAACTTTTTTATCTTCACAGAGGGATGTGTACTGAATGAAATGATCTGATTCAAAAACTAAACACAGAAAACTCAAATGTTTGGAGAAGTAGGTTTGTGAAAGCAGCTTGGTGGTGACTCGGGTGCTGCTGTCATTGATCCAGATGTGCACAGCTGTATGTATGGTCTGGCAGGTTGGAAAGAAGCTGATGTTGCCTTGGTGCCATATTTGATTCAGGTCGGTGCTACAGTGTGATTCAGTTCTGCCCTGAGATGCTATTAATGAACAAGGAGCCTGAGCCATGAGCAAACTCCTGATTTCCCAACTCCCAGGCTCTGCTTTCTCTTAGTCATGAGCATCTCTAATGAAAGCAGCAGGTGAACTCTCTTTCTCAGCTGCTCAATAGCCACATGTGGCTTTACAGGAATTCTTCAGCTAAATGGTCACCTAAGCTCTTCTGTTATCTGTGCTGGATTTCTAATTAGTTAACACAAAGTGGGCATTTATCTGAAACCAGATGATGACCTCCTCTCTCCCTCCTGGTTCCTGCCCTTGAAATGACAGGTCCGAGCTGCCTGGCTCATTCCAGTCCCACACTGCTAATTTGAGGTTTAAGCCCTCAGCCTTTGCCCATCCCACTGCTCTCAGCGAGCCAAAGGCCAGGGCAGCACCTTCTGTGGTTTTGTTTTCATTGCAAAAGGTTAGAGGATCCCAGAGACAAAGGCACAGCCAAAAATAACAAGGGGCTAAGCAGGACTGGCCCTGTGAGAGGCTGTGGGGCTCCAGGGCAGGGTCAGCCCATGTGCTGAGCTCAGGGATGTGGATGTGGGCTTGGTGAAATGGGCAGATCCCCAGTGTCCTTGTCTGAGATAAGAAGCTGCCAGCACATCTTGAAGTTGGACAAGAACAGCCCTCAGGGAGACAAATCCTGCCTCAGGGTATGTATTTGTTGTTAGTCACTGATTCCCTTTTACAAGAGCAGGCATTAGCACAAGGAGAAGGCAGCTGGAACCTGAATTCCTCCTGAGTCTGAACTGAGGGGAAGAAAGTTTTGGCTTGGATCTGTGGCTTGTGGATAACTGTTCATGGAGCTCAAGAGGAGACAGAAAGGAGGCTTGATGTGGAGGGTTGATGATCAAGAATTGGTGTCTGCCCAACCCAAAATGAGTGCTGTGCCATCCTTCTTTTCCATGAGAATTAGAATGTTGTTAAGCTTGGAAATGGAAATGGAAATTACAGATCCAAGATGAAGCAAAAGGGAAAATCCTGAGAGGTTCAAGTCAGGGAAACGAGATAAACTCCATTCAAAGTCTGGAAAGAGCTGTCACATGAAATTGCAAATCCAAGTGTAAGGATTTGTGACAAAGCTAATAAAAAAGTGGTGTTTTATAACCAGAGACTGCAATCCTGCTGCCTAGTCCTGAGAAGGGGCAGGGGGGGAAGAAAGAAGTAATAGTTGTTTTTTTAAATCTACCTGAAATCCAGTAAAACATTTGATACAGCGTGTCACAGGAAATTTTTTAGTTTGCAGAAGATGTGAACAAGCACAAAATCTGTAAAATTAATAAGGCATTAAATGCCAAGTGAGACGGAAGCCTTGTGTCAAGGGGGCTGTTAGCTGTGGTAGCATGGGATGGGAAACCCTCCTGACACAAACCTGCAGGCCCCTGCAGGAAAAGCTCTGCTCACCTCACTGCTGGGTTGCTGGAGCAGCCAGATGTTCCTCTCCTCTCCACTTCCCCCCAGGGAAAACAACCATATGTTCTCTGTGCCACTGCAGGGCACAGTGGCATCTGCTGGGCTTGGAGGCAGTGGCTCAGGGCAGTGGAAGAGGTGGGAACCTTTTAAAATGATAATGAAAAAGTAAAATGATGCTCACTTATGAAAACAATAATCAGTAAAGCTCTTTGCCTCTTGGGCTGTTGAACACGGGCAGAGGCAGATGCACCAGCAGCAGCAGCCAGCATTTGTTATCAGCTGGGAGTTCATTAGCTGGAAAGATGGGAGAGGAGCAGGATGTGGGTTCAGTGTGAGCTCCCTGTTTAACATGGCTCAGAAAAAGGTAAATGTGGCTCTCAGAGGGACCTGCAGAGATGTTTCCCTGGCAGGAGTTGTTGTGTAAAGTGGAGGTGAGGCTTCCTCTGGAAACCTGCATGGATTCTTCATCTTTCATGTCCAGATCTGCAGAGAAAGTTGAGCTGCAGGAACACTTGAATGAGTCAGGACAGAGTAAGGGCACAGGGAGGTGACCAGGGCAATGCTGGGGATGACAGGCCTGGTACCACATCCAGGCTCACAGAAAAGATGCTTTCTCCAATGGTGCATTCTTTCAGAATCAGAGCAGGTTCCAGGAGAAGGGTTAAACAACCAGAAGCTGGCCATTTTGCTGGTTGCCTTAAAATACTTGGAGAGAGTTCATCTGGATAAAATCAGCCCCAAATGTTATTTTTGATTGACTCAGTTCCTGGAGGTTTTGCAGCAGTGGAAGATGTAAATACATCACTGTGATGCTTTCTAAATGTCCCAGTTTGCCACTGGGTGTCTTTCTCTCCTCTCCCTCTGATTTTTCCTGGTGTGTGAGAAGGGCTGTTGGTCTGGAAGGCAACAGAGATATTTCTACTGCCTCCTGCCCTGGGTTATTACTCTGTGCAAAGGCCCCTTCCCACATCTTGAGCCACCATAGCCCCATGGTTCAGCGCACTCAGATCATCGTTCCACTGGCCCCGTGCACAGTGGCCTGCTAATGCCTGGGGTGTTTTCCTCTGATCCTTATTTTCCAGACTGGGGTGGCAGTCAGTGCCTTTGCAAAGCAATTTTAAATGTGCTAAGTTTTGTGTAACACCATGTGTGTGTGTACAGATCTGGGCTGCTGAGGTTGCAGCTGAGGTTGTCAGCAGACCCAAGAAGCCAGACCTATCTCTAGGTCCAGGATTTATTCCCATCAGAAATCATAGTTAATTAAAGTCTTCTTCTGAAAGGAATTTCTTAGCCACACTAGAGGGATAACAAAGTGAAAGCCGTGTCCTTAATCCTGCCCTTTCATCTCCTAGAAATTCCTTCCTCTCCTGTCTCTTTCTCTCCGTCCTGATTGTTAAAAGAAATGAGAAATAATTTCCACTTGGAAAAAACCCAAGACAACAAAACTCCAGCCCAGCTGATCACAGCAGAAGCCGAGGAGACGGAGCTGAAAGGAGGGAGCTGTTAATGAAGCATCAGCAGCGAGCCAGGGGCAGGAGCTGGAGCCCATCCAGATGGCACCGCTAATTCCCTGCATCCACTAAACACACACATCCTCCCGGGGAGGGCTTGGCCGAGCCTCTCACAGCCCCGGTCAGCTGCAGCCTCGCCCCCACCCCAGCACGGGATTTGCCTGGGTTATTCCAGGCCTCCAAACCCGAATTCCCTCTATGGATGGGCAATGATATCTTCCCTGCTGACCCATCGAGGGAAAATGGAGCCCCAGACTTTGGTTTCCATGCATTCCTGCATGGATGCATCAGCGCTCCAATTGCTGCTCTCCTTCCTGTCAGCACGGCTGGGAAGGGCCAGGAGGAGGAGGAGAGGAGCAGTGGGGATGGAGGGATCAATAGGGATGGGGAGCAGGGCTGGCAGCGTGGGGAGCAGCATGGCCCCGATGGCAGAGTGAGCTGTGGCTGTGCTGGCACTGCCCTGTCTGCTCCTGAGCTCCCACAGCTTCCCTCCATCCCCAGGCAAACCGGATCCTCGTGTTTCCTGGCCTGGCAGATAAGGCGGCCTCGGCATTAATCAGGAGGCCTGGAGAATGGGATCAACGCAAGGCAGGCGTGCTGCACACTTAATCTCCTTTACTCCCTGATGATGGATGGAGCTCATTGCAGACATTAATCAAGTCTGTGAGTGTGCACCAGGCAAAATGGATTAGACACTGTGCTGCTGGCAGAGGCATGTCCTGAGTCCCTGGGCAGTCCTGAAGGAAGCCCAGCGTGGTGGCAGTGCCAGTCAGGGCGGCAGCACAGCAATGTGGTGTGGGTGACAGGGATTACAGCTGCCAGAGCCCCAGCACTGCCCAGGTGTGTCCCCACTTCTGCTGTGCTGGTGCTGGCTGAGTCTTCCTCTCTAGGGGCTCAGAGCTGTGAGGTGTGTTCTGGTCAGGGCTGGATTGTGCTCATCCTTGGAGTTGCTCTTCTAAACGATGTGCAGAGGTCCTGGGATGGTTTCAGGGACATTGGAACATCTCCAGTTATGCAGCCCCCAGATCTGCCTGTTACCCAGAGGAGACACAGCTGCCTGTGAAGGGAAGCTCTGGTGGGAATGGAAAAGGAGCATCAGGCAGCAGAAGCCACCTGTGAGTCTCTGGAGACCGTGGACTCTCCTGGATAAGCAGGGATAGGATCCACTGTCACGTCCCAGCCCTGGCCATGGCTCTGCAGAATCCCTTGTGAAAGGCACTTTTCTAGTGTGAGATTTTGTTCCAGCTGTGTGTGAACTGTGCCACTTTGGACATCACGGATTTGAGGAGTGGTGTCTTGGAAGCAAAGCAAAATGTTTTCAGGCAACATGAGAAAAATATTCTTCATCTGCTTCGTACCGGCATTGGAAGGACCAGCAGTAAGAACAACCCCAAACCCTTATCTTCCAAAGGGGGAGAAGTTCAGGCCTGAGGAAGCAGAGGGAAATGCCCTGGAAAGTTATGGACCATGCCTCTGCACAGACGTCACGGCCCAGGATGTGGATTTGCAGCACAGCCACCCTGCAGCAGCAGCTCGGGGTATTCCTGCGGGCATTCCCGGCCCCGATCCCTTGGAGCGATGCCGGTGGCCCGCGCGCTCCTGCTGCACGGCAGCTGGAGGCTGCAGTATCCACTGACAGCCAACGAGTTGTGGTTTTCTGATGATTAATGACACCTCCCTCCTCATGGGAGCCATTCAGCCTCCACGCAGCTGGATGATAGCGGAGCCAGAGCGAAATTTGGGTGTTTCCAGGGAATAAGGTCCACAGGCTGTGAGTGCGGTGCTGCAGTTGTGAGTTGGTTTATTCCCCCCACATCAATCCTAGAAGGGGCTCAGTTTCTGCAGGTAAATGTGCCTGACCTTCATTTCCAGGATGGATGCAAGTGGGTGGGTGGAATCCAAGAGGTTTGTTAACAGACATTTTCTTTCCCCCCTCTGCCTTAAGTGCAAAGCCCAAATGACATCAAAGCAACAGAAAGTCTAATCCCATTTTGAATCAGTGCAAGCACATGCAGCGAATGTTAAACAGGGAATCCGGCTGCAAAAAAAGGGAGGATTATCTTTAATTTCCTGAGTAAGGGACTAAGCAAGGGAGACAGAGAGAAAAGAAAGGCACAAGAGCAGAAAGAAGTGGCTGTCAGCACAGGGAGGCTGGAGGGGGACAGAAGAGGAAGGCAGGGCGAGGAGGACAGTGCGAGCAGCAGCTCACGTGTACCTGGAGGGGTGAGTCCAGCAGGAGCCAGGAGCTGGCACGTGGGAAGGAGCCCCATGCCAGCACCTGCCCAAGTTCCCACAGGGATTCAGGGGCAGGATTTGGGTTTGCTGTGCCAGGGCAGGGGCTGGTGCAGGCTGTAACTCCTGGCTTGCACACCTTCCAGCCAGGGCTGAGGAGCTGCTTTTCAAGGGAGCTCAGAGCTGGACTGCCAGCAAGGTGTTGGTGACCTGATTACTTTTGTGGGGGGAAATTATTTGCTGCAAAAGATACTACCAGAGCAGAGCTTCCTAACCCACCAGGCCCTGCTACCTGTCTGAGAGCTGACTCTGGGTGGGTTTCTGAAGCTCTTTGCCACCAGCAGGTCCCACCAGCTCTGCTAAGGGCAGTCACTGCTGCATTTTACACTAAGGCTGATGTTCACTTTCACAGGGTATGGGTTCATGGAGCTGTGTCCAAGTTCTGGCTTGGGTCTGGGATGCATCCTGGCACTGAAGCCCTCCTGTGCTGTGGCGTGGCAGGAGGTGTCTGGGGCCAAACCAGCGCAAAGCTCTGCCTGCCAGAGCCTGGTCCCTGGGAGGGAGCTGTGATCCTCTTCCTCCTCCTTGTGGGCAGTGCATCTCTCTCTTGATCAAGCTCCCTAATTCATCTCCTTGGACTGCTTCCAGCAGCAGCTCTTGCCAGGAGGGTGTGTAAGAGGCAGTGGAGTAAATACCCACGTAAGCACCTTTGTGTGCAGATCCTCTGTGCTGCTCTCGCTTTGCCCTTCACACTGGTGCCTGCGAGGGGGAGTGCTGAGCAGGGTGAGAAATGCCTGGCCTGGATGAAATGTGGGAGGAGATGGATGCCTGTGCAGGAAAGGCTCCATGGGGACAGGATGTGACTTCTGAGGATCAGGAATGAGACTGAGACTTGCTGGGCTGCTTAAGGACGAGCAAAGCCCAGCAGTGGGGCACCCATCACCCCTTGGTGCTCAGGGAGCCAGGTGATGTGTGAATAAATGTCAGGAGCTGCAGGAAGGGCTCCTGTGGGTGGCTTTAAATCTGGGCAATAACCTGCTTTCTGGCATGGCCTGATTTGGTGCAGGAGAGGCCCTTCCTCACCCTGCTTCATCCTCAGCCTGCACCCTCCTCTCTGCAGGACAGATCCTGTGGTCCAGCACAGCCTCTGTGGCCATGGTGGTGCTGCCCTTGTTCAGGTGCCAGACACCAGCCCTGTGCTGACCCTGAACTGGGAGTGTTGGGACAGTGCTGTCCATCCAGGGAATGGACCCTTGCCATGGGCACCAAACTGCTCTTGCTCCCTTGTCTGAGATGCAGCCCTGGGATTGCAGCAAGGCCTGGGCTCAAGGTGGGCACACTTTTAAAAACCAGCACTGGTTTTTTAAAAAGGAAAAGAGAAAGAGAAGCCTGAGCCACGCTGAAAGGGGAGAAAGTGTATTTCCATCCAGCTGGTTCATAACATACTTTAAATGTTTTGGATGTCTGGTGTGGGCCTTTGCAGACCTCCTGCCCATGCAGAGAGGGTGAAATGGCCATGAACTTCCAAGTTTGGTTTTCATGGGTGAGATTTGGGACTGGGAGTCTTGCACTCCAAAATTTGGAGCCATGTTTGTCACAGCCTCACCTGGAGCCAGCGCTGGCCATGAAGCTGCTGTGGACACCACTGTGTGTATTTCTTCTGCCAGTGTGGCTGCTTCCATGCCAGGCAGCAAATGCACAGCTTTGAGTGTTTTACCCCATCTCAAAATAATGCCAGAGTAGAGAGGAAGGGTTTGCACAGCTGCAGGGCCTGTGAGACAAGCCAGGATGAGCTGCAGCCACCCAAGACATGGGCTAGCCTAATAAAACTGCTTTGAATTGTTGCATTGAATTTGAAAAAACCCCAACAACCTCCTTCCCAGTACTTTACAAGGAGGCGATCGCCGTAGCAGGGACCTCTAGATGGCAACATCGACCTGAGGAGCTGCAAGAGGAACCGGGGCCCCGCAGGGCTGAGCAGCCCGGCCCGGCTGGAGCCCCCAGCCCCTCACACAAAGTGGGGAACACAAGTCAGCGCTGCCTTGGGCACCTTTCTGCAGAGGCTGCGGGCAGAGCTGCCCACACAACCGTGCCTGCACCTTGAAACCCCCTAGACTCTAAAACATCTTGAACTGGTGCATAGAAGGGGGTGAATTGTTAAGGGATTTTCTCTGCAGTCAGAACTCGATGCTGTCACACCTGCAGGCACAGGGGAATAAATGTCATGGGGGGGTCTGTCAGCTCTGCAAGGTGGGCACGGCTGAAGGCACTGGCAGCTCTTTGTGCTGGTGTCACCAACCAGCTGTACCACCTTCAAGGGTGGCTGGAAAACTGGGATTCATGGGGGAAATGGGGCTGCTGCCTGCTCCTCCCAGCAGCACTCCCTGCAGGCAGGGCCATGGAGGGAAGGCACTGGTGCAGTGCCAGGACTGCCAATATGTGGTTAAATGTCTGAAGGCTGCACTAGAAATTGTTGATTTCTAGCAAACCCCTCCAATGACACCTCCATTGCAAAGGCTTGTGTGACACCTGAGATTTGTTTGAGTTACCCAGCTTTAGCCACACGAGTGTGGCTGCAGCAGCACAGCTTTGGCTGGGGATGTCAGGGTGCTGTGCCCTCACTGCGGTGTAACAGCGTGTGTTGAAGGTCGTTGGGGTGAAAAAGTCCTTCCCCTGCCCGAAATGGGACACACATTTTGTACCAAACAGGAGCTGGGCTCCTCTTTTGCAAACTGGGTTTACTCTGCTCAGGGAACTGCAAAGCTTAATTAAGATCCTTAGAAGGACTAAAGGTGCCATATAAATTCAGGGGATTATTATAAATGTCACTGCGCTTTACAAGCTCTGGAAAAACTCAGAGGAGGAATAACAAGACCTTTCACTTCACAGCCCTTTCTAGCAGGGCTACTTAGAGCTTCGTGCTTCAGCACAGCAGCCATAAAATGTTGACATTTATAATTAGATGTGCATAATAATCTCTTTATTCCCGAGCTGAAAAGACAGGGTGTGTCTGGAGACGTCAGTCCCCCCTCCTTGCCAAGGATCCCCCTCATTGGGGTTGCTCATGAAACCATCAGTTGGTGAAATGTCTCGGGGGCCTGGTTAGAAGAGGTGTGGGATCATTGCAACTCCCCCAGGGAGCCGTGGGCTGGCCATTTACTGAATAAAACCAAAGCCTCCGTGTGTTTTTAATCTGATTAGTTGATGATAATCCAGCGGTATCATGCAACAAAAAACTGTCCAGCTTTATTAGGCAATCTCTTGTTTTAAAATAACTGTGCTCGAGGGAGCACTTGCCTCTGCTGCTTCTGCTGAAGATTGGCAGAAATGGGTGATTTTTGGTGGTTTTAGCGCTTTGTGAGAGTAGGATTAATTTGGGGCTTGGACAGCTGGGGATCGGTGAATTTTGGTCCCATGGGTGCCATCAGTGGCATTATGCAGCCCCCCTGCCAAAGGGGCCGGGCAAAGGGGCTGAGGGGGAGGGCAGGGGCTGAAAGGGGGGAGCGCTGGTTCCCAGAGCACCGTGCTGCTCCTGGATCCACGATGGGGGACCTCTCTCCCAGGCCCGTCCTGTAGCACCGGACCAATCCCGGATCAAGCACTGGGTCGGTCCCGTACGATGCCAGCCCAGAACACCGGCTCGGAGCTGGATTGAGGAGGATGGAGGATTCCCAAGGGAGCCGGTCCCGAACCACCGGCTGGGTCCTGGATCGCGAATGGGGAATCTCCCACCAGCTCGGTCCCGAACCCCGGCGGTCCCGGAGCACCGGGTCGGTCGCGTACCACGGCGGTCCCGCTCCCCATCGCCGGTCCCGGCCCGCGCTGCGCGTCCAGCCGGACCCCCTTCGGAGCGAGCCGGTGCCCGGGAGCGCGGGGCAGCCCCGAGCGGGGGCGGAGCGGTGCCGGTGCGGCGGGATGGGCGGCGCGGCCCCTGCCCCGCTCGACGCCGCATCACGGTGAGTGACAGCCGCCCCGGCCCGGCCCCGCCGCACAACCCGCCGGGCTTTTCCAATCAGGCCGGGCCGGGGAGGGATTTCCTGCCGGGACGGGGCCGGCCCGAGCGGGACTTTGCCGAGTGCCGCGCCGCCTGCGAGCCGGGACCCGCGGCTGCGCTCCGGTACCGGCCCCGCTCCCGCCCCGCGCGGCTCGGGAAGTTGCGGCCGGGCCGGGCCGGGCTCGGCGCTGCTCGGTGCCCCGCGCTCCGGAGCGGCTCCGCACGGCGCGGGCGGCTCCGCTGCGGTGCCGTCGGTTCGCTCCGGCGCGGTTCGGTTCGCCCCGGTGCGGCGGGCTGGGAGCGCCGCCAGGTGAGTGGGGCCGGCGGAGCTGCTCGCCCCAGGAGCCGCGGAACAACTGGCCTCGGTGGGGGCAGAAACCCCCCGAGCTGCCGGGGGAAGGAGCCGCCCCGCGCGGGGGTCTCGGGGCGGGGGAGGCGGGGGCGCGGCCGGGCGGGCAGCGAGGGGGGCTGGAGGCTGCCGGGGGAACCGCGCTGCCCCCACCGCCCCCCGGGACCCGGCCGGGTGCGTGCAGCTCCTTTGCATCTTTCCTCCGCCACTTACGTAACTGGTTCGGGTTTGTTTGGGGTTTTTTCCCCCTCTTCTCCCTCCTTTTTTCCCCCCGGCGCTGCCGTTGGCTGCGGGAATGTTTGGGATACTTTGGTTCTCCAGGTGGATTCCTGGGCTGCAGGCTCAGCTCTGCTCGTGTGGGAGGGATGTTTTGCTGTTGCTTTTCCAGCTTTGAGAGTTTCTCGAATTTTACCTTCGCTGCTCCTCTCGGGGGAGGGTGAGGAGGTGCAGGTCGGCACTCGGAGCTCTCGGTCCCTCCGAGTTGCCCGCTGAGCCCCGCGTGTGCCGGGAGCCCAGGCAGCAGCACCGGGGCTGTTTCCCAAGAGAGCGGGCAGACTTTTCAAATCCAAAGTCGTCTCACCGCCTCACGTTCGCTTCTTGTGAGCGCTCTTAAGGAGCAGCACAGACTTGGATGCAGTGCACAGGGTTAAACGAAATAGTTCTGAAGACGGTGCGACGACACAGGAGGCTTCGGGAGGGGATTTGTTTGCAGCGAGAGGTTAGTGTGAGTCAAGTGGCTGAAACTTTGTTGTAAGGTAGATAAGCGTGTGCAGGTGCCCCAGGACGAGGGGAGGTGGCAGCTGACCCCGAGGGGAACCATCTTCGGTGCCGAGGGATTCATCAGCTGAATGAGTGTGGGTGGGGGGAGAACCCCCAGCCTGGTGTGGGAATCACACAGCCCCTTGTTCCAGAAGCCAAGGCAGTACCTGAGGATCATCTTTTCGTCTGCCGTGTGCTGCTGCACCCTGGGGAGTGCAGGAACACGGGGAAGCCGTGAGGGGTCCGTGTTTGTGCGGAGCTGCAGCTCCCGGCTGGGCAATGCTGTGCCATGGGATTCTCCTTCTGGTTTTGCCCCCACCCCAACAGGACCTGTCACTGTTGCCTTGTCTCGCCTGTGATTTCCATGCTCTGAACAGTGACCTCGATTGCTTGGAGGAAGCAACACCCGCTGTTACATAAACTGTGGAGGGCGAGCGCTCTAGGAAGGGAGACTGCACCGAGCCATCAGCTGGTTCTGATCCCTTCTGGATGGCAAAGTTGTGGGGTGATCTGGCGATGGCCTCGCAGCTGGCACGGTGTGTGCTCCCTGCTCTCCTGCACGCACGCTCCTCCCCGGTGTCGGAGCAGCCTGCCAGATTCATGGCCCTGAACTAGGAGAGATTTTCTTGCCACACAGTTTGGGCAGCCCGGGTGCAGTGTGGGAGCACAGGCTGGCACATGTGAACTGCGGCTGCAGGACCCTGTGCCCTCTCCAGGGTACCCTGGCTGGCCAGGATATGGCTTTGATCCTGTTCTGAGCACAGCTGTCTTGCTGAATTACACCCAGCTCCTCACTGGGGCCAGAGAGAGCTCCTGAACTGGCGAAGAAGTGTCTGGGGTCCCAGGGCATGTCCCGGGAAGTTTGGAGGGTGAGGGTTTATCCTTGCGCAGGAGAAGAGCGCGAGGCAGGCTGCCCCACTCCCATGGGCTGCCGAGAGATTTGGCTAAACCTTCCCAGCTCCATTCCTGGTGTGCTGCCACCGGGAAAGGAGAGGGGGAGACGTCGTGTGCCCCGAGCCCCGTGTGCTGCCCTCGGGGAGGCCGTGGTGTGTGTCTGGCCCCGGCAGGGCAGGGAAGGAGCTGTGTCCTGTCCCGCTCCGGGGGCCGCTCCCTCCACAGGGAGGTTTCCTCCACAGGTTCTTCCCTCTAAGTTTAACATAAGGATGAGCCAAGTCCCTCCAGGACTAAATATAGTCAAAGTATTCGTTCTTCAGCACGGATACAAAAGCTGTCGCGACGGAGCCGGGAGGTAAATGGCCTTTGGGGGCTGACTCTGCTCTTCCCTCCGCAGGTCCCGGGCTGCCGTGCCGGGGCTCGGCCGCGCACGGGGCTCCCCAGCGTGCCTGCAGTGCCGTCACCGAGAGGAATGCCGAAACGAAGGGGCTAATGAGCACCAGAGAGGGAGGATCTATAACTTCCAGATGGCAACGAGCCCGTAATCCCTTTGGGATGAATTAGGGACTCGTCAACGCAGCAGAGCCTGCTGAAGGGAGCAAAGCACACCACCTCTGGCTCCAGGAGTGCTGTGAGAGGCTGAGGGCATCCCAATGCTGCCAGCGCTGGACACCCTGCCCCGAGCTGCCTGGCTTTGTCTCACAGAGCTCTTGTGCTGCTGGGAGCCTGTCCCCGAGCACTGAAGTAATTTTTGTTTTAACTGATTGCATGTTCTCCAACCAAACCCCATATGGGTCCTGCTCCTCCTGATGCAGAAAGGGACTTCTGCCCTTAACAGAAAGACTTCTTCCCTCTGGTTTTTATGCCCTGTGGGATTGTAAAGTGTCTTTCCTCCTGGATTTCATCTCTCATCAAAGTGTGTTTTGAGGAATTAGGGGTTTATTCCCATGGCTTTATAAACCTCTGGGATCTGAGGGTTTCTACGTTGCCGCTGCTCCCACCTGCCTGCGATGGGGCGCGAGCAGGAGCTGATCCAGGCCGTGAAGAACGGGGACGTACCTGGAGTGCAGAAGCTGGTGGCCAAGATCAAGGCGTCCAAGAGCAGTGAGTACCTGGGCAGAGAGCCCTGGGCTCCCTCCCGCTGGCTGGGCACTCCTGCCAGTGCCGGGGTGCGAGTCAGTGCTGGCTCTGACCCCCGGCACAGGAGTTATGCTGCGGCCGGCGGCGGGAGCGCAAGCACAGCCCGCGCGGATGAATGACTGGGCTGTAAGCAATCCTACAGCTCAGCTGGGGCTCCCCTCGGGCCCGGGGCCCTGCAGTGTGGGCCACTGAGCAGGGATGGGTGAAGGGAAGCAGCCGTGGCAGGGGAATTGAACCGCTTTGGGGGGACGCTGCTACAAAGGGTCTTTAGCGGTTGCTGCTCGCTCCCAGCCGTATTTATCTTGTGAAAAATTATCATCCCAGCCAGTCGACTGGAACCAATCGTCAAGCCTTGAATTTCAGTCTGGTAATGTTTAACCCTTCAGCAGGGCTGTTTCCTTGCCTGTGCTCTCAGAAAGGTCAGCAGCAAGCAGAGCTTGGAGTGAGCAGAGGGCTCGGGGGGGTCCCCAAGGGCACTGGGGTCCTGCAGATGCTGCACAGCATCTGGAGGAGATGGGGAGGGTGGAAAGGTGGATGAGATCCTGGCCACTGCCACGGAGCCTGTGTACAGAGCTGAGCTCCTGGTCGTTTCTCCTGACAGACCAAGAGAAGGAAATTGGGAAAAGTAAATAAAAAGGCTCTCGATGCCATGTCTGGCTGGGGGAAGGTGCACCCTGGCTGCCCAGGCTGGGGGAGTGCGGATACCTCTGCCAAGGCTGCTGCTCATGGTGGGGGGTCTCATGGGGGTGGGTGGGAAAGCTGAAGGGGAATAAGCTGTCCGGAGGAGGGAGAGAGGAAACTCAGGCAGGAGGAGGCTTCTTAGGAGCAGCTCAGAGCAGAGAGACTGGCACGAAGAAACCCGAGTTAGGCTGAGGATTATAAAAGTGAGGAGGGGATCAACTCCCCTGGGTCATCTACTGGAAAGCTTTGAC
Organism: Zonotrichia albicollis; assembly: GCF_047830755.1. Taxonomy (NCBI): domain Eukaryota; kingdom Metazoa; phylum Chordata; class Aves; order Passeriformes; family Passerellidae; genus Zonotrichia; species Zonotrichia albicollis. Next base: position 4,104,865 of record NC_133837.1, on the reverse strand, counting down.
TGGGCCAGAACTTTGCAAATCTCAACTGTTGGGCTTTCAGAAGGGCTGGGAGCCACCTCCTCCCCAGAACAGGGGCATCTGGTGCCCCTTCCCTGGGTGAAGGTACTGGGTGCTATTGCCTCTGCTGCTCAGGGACTGTGCCTGTACAGGGTCCCTGAGCTGAACAAGAGCAGTCTGTCCATGTGGATGGCTTGAAGGACACCCCCAAGGCAATAAATCATGCCAGGACATGAGTGTCCTGCTGGCTGACGCAGCCCCGTGTCCATATCTGGTGTGCCATGGCCAGGCAGTGTGTGCAGGCTGGGGTGCTCATGCCTCTCCTCCTCCTGCACACCCAGAGGGGTGAAATCACACTTGTTTCCTCCTGTACCCTCCAGTAACTCTCTCACAGTTCAATCCTGTCTGTTTTCTCTCTGGAGTCTTCCCCTCCCTGCAGCCGTGGGGCACCCACGTGAACATTTGTGTTTAACTCCCCCGCTGCAGCGGCATCAGCAGCTCCCTCGGCTTGTTTTCATTTTATTCCTTTATAAGGAGGGGCCAAAACCCCCTGACCCCCCCAAGGCCGGTGCTGCAAGCCCTCAGTGGGGCTCCTGTGCTTGCCCAGCTCTGGGGCTTGCCTGGTGCTGGAGGCTCATCCCTGGCATGGAGGGCACCGCTGCTCCCCGTCCCTTATGGTTCCCTTTCCCTTTTCTCACCGATGCCATGTGAGCCAAGCATTTGCTGCTTTTGCTGCTCATTAAAGTGCCTTTTCCATATGACAGGCTGAGATGCTGATTTTTATTTTTTTTTATTATATATTTTTTTAAATCCCTCTAAGAGTCCTTCTGCTGTCTCAGTGGATTGGGAGCTCGATCGCTGTGATCAGCCCTCTGGGGCTTCCTGTGCCTAAAAAAGTCACCGCACGTAAGCAAAATCCAAGCGCCAGTCCCGGCAGCGGGAACTTCAGGGACACGTTTAATATTCTCCGTGCGCAGCCTCTCCCCGCACAAGTGGGTCACAGCACCTCTCGTTCCGAGGTGCCGGGGCGGGCAGGGACGGGATTTTTGGGGGCAGGAGCCAGGAGGGAAAGGGCAGGCGAGGGCAGCTGTCCTGCCTGCGGGAAGGGGACGGCGCGACGCCGTGGTCACTGCTGCAGCCAGGGAGGGGGTTCTGCTCTGGGAGAGCCGGGCTGCTCCTGCCGGGCCAGCCGCGCTTTGCTGAGGCTCCCTGGCAATGGAAACATCCCGCTTTTTATTTTCCTTCTCCCTCTCCCCTCCCCTCCGCCTCGGGAGCGTTGCAGAGTTTAATTGAAATTGTTAAACGACCCATCACGGCTTTGGCCTCTCTCCCCCGCGATCAATCACGTCCCTGGGCGGCTGCCCTCGCCAACAATGCACCAGGGCCAGCAGCGAGGGGCTGGGGCTCCCGGGGGAGGTGACAGGCAGAGCCCCTCTGGCCAGGGATCTTCTGGAGCTGGACAGTGCCCGGCAAAGTCTGGGTGTCCCCATCCCTGAATGCAGGATCCAGGGACAGGGGATGGGGGATGCCGGGGTGATGCTGGGAGAGGGGGAGCCCCTGTGATAGCGGGGGCTGGAGGAGCTGTGAAAGGCGATGGGAGCTGGACTCACTGTTTGCCTTCCTCAAGGGAGTGGTGAAGGTTTTTGTTTAAACGTATGCAAAGTACAAAGAAAGGGCAGCAGCTGAGCAAACTGGTGTGAAACTCTCAAGGACAGGGAGCAAAGCCCCGCTGGGGTTCAGCTGCTGCCTTGAGGAGGTTCGGTCAGCCACTCGCCCCATTTCACCAGCTATGTTGGTGTTTTCCAGACCTTAGATATTAAGGACGAAGGTGGACTCATGGGACATGGCTGTGTTTGGGTCATGACCTAACTAGTCGTTAAATGCTAGCAAAGCTTGCAGAGGGGGCTTGGCTTTATCTCCACACCTGTGTTGGAGTCTCTCACCACTGCACCCCAGCAGCACAAAGCATGTTAAGGTTTTCTCAAGAGCTGTGCCAGCCCTCAGATGCTGCTGCCACCATCCAGTTTGGCAGGAGAAGGGCGATGTTGCTCCACGTGCTGTGAGACTGTAGCAAGCAGATGTGGGATAAATCGCTCCTTCTCTCCCCCTTGAATTTCCTCCTAATCCCTAGTAGCTGTATCAGCTTAAGCCTCAAAGCGTGAGGTTTAATATCTCTCCTGTGATTTGTTAGCCGTTGCCACCGGCGCTCTGTGTCCCTGTCCTCTGCAGAAACATCCGCCCTCCTTTTATGACCTGCTGGGATTTCTGCTTCTCCCAACACCAGCAGGTCTGTAGTTGTTTGGGGGGGAAGTTGCTCCTTTTTAGCAATCTGTTAGTTATTTTGTAATAATGTTGGATGTGCCTTTGTGCCAGGCAGCATCCCCCCTTTACAGAGGAGGACTGTCCTCCTCTTCGCTGCTGCTACCGAGCGAGGTTTGTCCCAAACCCTGGGGTACTCCAGGTGCTATTCCTGGTCTGGCTGGAGAGCAAAGCTTATCGTGTCAGGATCCTTATCGTGTCAGGCCCTGTTACACCCGATGGCTTTCCCTGGTGGCAGTGGTGCAGGGGTGCCTGGGCACCTTTCCTGCTCCACTCCTGCCCTGGGCAGTGCAGGCGGCTGCACCCGGCTCTGCCACCGAGCATGAGTGTGGCTCTGGCCACATCCCCTGGAGCCCAGGTTTGTAGGACGAGTTCCCAAAGCGTCCTTGGCTGTGTCCTCCCCTCCTCTCCCCGCACGCTGTAGGTCTGACGGGCTGGACCGGCTCCGCAGCCGCGCTCCGACTTGGAGAGGCTGTGGGCACGCCTGCGGAGAGACGCTGAGAAACTCTGCCGAAACGGGCAAAACTCCCTCTTCCTCCGGGACTGAGCCAGCAGCGGGGCCAGGCACCGTGCCCGGGCAGCCGGGCTGGCCGTGGCCTCAGGCTGGGGACCCCAAAACCCCACAGCGTGCCCAGACCTGCTCCTGAACCAGCCTGCGGTGGGTGGGTGGTGGGAGCAGGAGAAAAGAGCCTCCAAAGGCTCTGGAGAGCGTGGCAGCCACGAGGCTGGATGGTGGTGGGGCTGCAGCTCCATGGCAAGGTGGGGGTCAATCCTTTCTTCCTCCTCCTGTGGCTCCTGACCTCCCTGGAAAGGGGGGTTTCCTCTGGTAGCCTGATGTTTGCTGGGTGGGTTTTCCCATCCTGGCGTTCCCACCTCTCTAGGAAAAGCCATGCACAGGCAGCAGAAGGAGTGAAGGGATAGTTGGTTTTCAAAGCTGAGCTCCAACGGGTGTTGTGTTTGGAGAGGGGCCCGGCTGCCACTGGAGCGCCCGGAGCCAGGGAAAGCATCGCTGTGCCAGTGCAGGAGATAAGGCACAAGCAAACAGCATCACTCAGGGAGATGGAGGAGCCTGTGCTGGGCATCAGCTGGCCCAGTCCCTGACCCTCTGCACCCCATTTCCCTGTGTTCACAGCTCCACATCTCCCCCTGTCCCAGGTCTGTATTTCTGTCCCCAGCCTTTGGACACCCTTTGGCAGGGCAGCCTGTGGTCCCTGCTGTCAGCCTGGGCCACTGCAGCTGACTTTTTCTTGTCTGCAAAAGAATGGGGGGAAAACCAGCCTAACCCTTCTGGGGAAGGGGATGAATGTGGAGACTTTTGAGCCTGCTCCAGATCATGCTGCCATCCTTTGGAGATGGCCAGACATTGCTGGGATATGCCGGGGAATCTGGGATCTCCTGGAAATGCAGAGGTCCCTCAGGGCCATGGATGGAGCCAGGCTGGCAGCCATCCCCAGTGTCACAGGCAGGAGGCTGAGGTATGGGACGGGAGGGGAATTTCCATCCCTTGGGCATTTCCTGGTGACTCAGCCCAGACCAGGGGGCTCAGCTGCCCCTCCCCAAGGGCTGCAGAGGCCGTTTTGGCTGTCTGACCCAGAAACACATGATAATTCAGATGACGACAGCTCGAAGGCAGACAGGGAGGGCAGCCCCAGCCCTGGGACACCGTGTGCCCGGCTGCCAGCAGCACACGGGCACGGTAACCAGGACAGTGCTCCCCAGGGCTGCAGAGAGGGGGACAAGGCAAGGACACTGCCAGCACTGGCATTCCATCCTCTGGCTTGGCTGGCTTCAGGAGGGAACTGGTGGACCACAAAAACGACCAGCATCACTTCTGCCACCCCTCTGTCAGGATCCCAGTGCCACAAAGAGGTTTTTCTGGGAAGGTGAATTGTTGGATCCAGTGGCGATGGACCGTGTGTAAGATGGTTTCCTGCTGGAAATGGATGCTTCCACCAGCATTGCTCCGGCAAGAGTTAAAAGCGGGGTTGGATGCCGTGCGTGTATGTGTGCATGCACGCGCCCTGCTTTGTTTTTAAAAGCGCCTCGGCTGTCCTGGATCCCCGCCAGACCCGGGGCCTGCCGCTGGCAAAAACTCCGGCAAAGGAGTATGAAAGGGGCAAGAAACTAAATAACAATAAACCACCTTTTTTTTTCTGGCTGCTCTAGCAAGTGAGAGGGTGGGGAGGAGCTGCGAGCGTTCTGGCTCCCCCTAAATCCCATCCTGGCTTCCCTAAAAAATCGTGCCTGGGATGGAGAGGGAGGGATCTGTTTGAACCTTGGGGCTGTAATATCACCCAAACCTTGCCGAGGTGTCATGGTGAGTCACAGACCTGTCTGGAGATGCCCAAACTGCTTGGAAATGGCTCTGTTGGTATGATCTCTACCCTCCCAGGGAAGGAAGGGCTGGATACCGTGGCCCATCCCTCGCTCCTGCGGGATGCTGCCCAGGGTAGGTGCACAGCCACCCCGAGCCGTTTGCAAGCCCAGGGAGAAAGGCCGGAGCTGCATGGAGCAGGGCTGTGATGGTGAGATAAGGCAGCAGGGAGAGCCTGCGTGGGGCAGGCGCGCGGCTCCCGCAGCGTCCCAGGCCTGGTGCAACACGTCCGGCGGTGCTTCCGCCAAGCGCTGCCAGCGCCGCTCCCCGCGGGCCCGGCCAAGGCTGTGCAGGGAGCACGAGGCCCCCAGCGCTGGTGCCATGCCCAGACCCCTGCCCCGTCCTCCCTGGGGCCATCCCAGCAGCTGGGTCTGCCTCGGCCACCTGAGGTGGGCGGCTGTGCTGGGAGGGGTGAAAGCTCCTGGGGTTTCGTAACGCTGGGCACGGCTGGTTGTGTAAGGCCCTTCTGCTTGGAAAGGAGTTGGCGAGCATGGCAAGGGCATCTGGGGCCTGGCACTGAGGTGTCCCCAGCAGCGAGGTTGGCTCAGGCTCTGCCACCCACTCTGCAGGTGCCTCTTGCACCCATAGAACATCTATCCCAGTGCTGCCTGCCTCAGTCTCCCCTTCCAGCAGCCCCTTGTGGAGCATTGCCTTGTTTCGTTGCCAGGACAGGCGTGGATAAGCCTGAAGGAGGTTTCCAGCTGGAGGTGAACTGGATGCAAATACCAGTATGGAGACTGGGGATTGGGAGCCCCAGCGATCTTCCCCTTCCTTGGGTGTCCTGTCTCCCCAGGCAGGACACCCAAGTCACAGCCTGTGCAACATCTCAGGGACCTGGGATGTGTCCCTACCATGGCAAGGCCACGTGAGAACCACTGGCCTCAGTGTCCTCCAAAGGGGGCCAGAGTCCTCCCTGGTGGCTAATCATTGCCTACACAGGGAGCACGGGGACACGGTCAGTCTGGCCAGCAGTGTGGGGTCCAGCACAGCCATGGTCCAGGGATTGCTTTGGGCTGCAACCCAGGCTGCTCTGATTGGTCTGAAGCAGCTCTTGTTTGGTTTTGTGGGGCTGACACAGATGGGAAGGGCTTCCTGAGCCCTCCTGGCTTCCCTGAACCAGTACCTGCTAATCCTGCTGGCTTAAAAAGAAGGGAGACACTCCTTAGAGGGAAGGAGGCTCCTGCACAGAATGAGGTGCTGCCTCTGACCCTGCTCTGTGTCTCCAAACCTCAAGAGCTATTTAAGCAATGGGAGAGCCCTCAGTTTCCTGCTCAACAGTGTTAAGGTGCAGGCAACTCCCTGTCTTGGAGCATCTGTCCCACTGGTTATATTTAGCAGCACATGGATATCCTGGAGCTGCTTCTCTGTTCCTTTCAACCCAAACCTGGTGTGGATGAGCAGGTGTCCAGCTCCATGTCCCTGGAGTCATGACTCTGTCCCAGTGCAGCCTGCTCCGAATGCCCATGGCTTTGTGAGACTGAATTCACACCAGGTGAGCAGTCCTGGATTAACATCTCCTCCCAGGAGCAGTGCAGGTGGGTGCCTCTTCTCAGCCCCAGCTGGGTACAGCCCAGACCCTGGAACAGGGACCAGCATGTGGCCATCAGCCCCCTGCACCCACACATGTTGCTGGCTATGTTTGCCAAAACAGTACCTTGTTTTCCAGGAAGGGACGAGCCTTCCAGAGCCTTCCAGGGCTAGTTGGCTCTCCCAGTGCTTTCCCAGAAGGATTGCCACTGCTCAGAAAGCTGTTCCCTGCCAAGCCTGGGGATGGAGCAACCCGCCATGGTCTCGTGGCCAGGGTAGGGGGAATTGGATGCCACAGGAGGGGTAGCACAGAGCAAGAAGTGGTGCCTTTTCTACAAAAAGGAGCAGATGGAGGCAGGAGGGTCCCATATTTCCCTGTGCCTCCTGCACTTTCTCTCCAACCCGCCCCGGGATGCTGCGGGGCAGCAGGTGGGGTTTCAGGGCTTGCTCCCACGTCCTGCCTGCGCCGCCAAGTCGGGCTTGCCGGGGCCGTTCCCGACACGCACCCGCCGTGCTGGGAAGGCGTAAACAGATCGGGTTCCCGGCAGGGGTCCAGGGAGCAGGCAGGCCTTGGCTTGTGTCCCACCACCGCTCCGTCGGGATGGGCTGTGGGGAGCGCCCAGGCAGGGCTGGGGCGGAGGGGCTGACCTGGCAGAGGGGTCCCTGCGGGAAGCTGGGCACAGCATTGGTCTGACTAGGAGCCAGGGATGTTGCCTCTGCCTCTGTTTTCCTCTGGTGCTGAGGTGGGCCTGTTCTTTGGGGGGTGGGAGGTGCTGATGTACTGCCCCCAAACCCCTTCCTGATCCCTTTATGGGAGCTGCTGACCAGAGCTCAGACTGGGGGTCTTCAGATCCAGCTCCTTCTTTTCTATTGGAGTTGTATTGTGATGCCTTTGACCTTGCTGTAACTAACTCAGCCCTTGTCCCTTCCAAGGGATATGGGGGGATGGGGCTGCTCTGTGTTGCCTTTGTCCCCAGCTGGTCCCCAAGCAGCTGCTGCCCGGCTCTGGCGTCCGGGCTGGCAATGGGAGGAACCTGCTGCCCTCCCTGCCGGCCCTGGAGCAGCTGGGATGAGGGGAGGGGGTCAGGAACGCAGTGCCCAGAATAGCTCAGCAGTCACCAAGGGCCCCCAAGGGATGGGAAGGTGGGTGGGGTCCTGCTTCCAGAACAGGGTGATGCCTCTCCCCAGGACACAGACCGTCCCTAACTGCTAAGTGATTGCTGCTTCCATGTGGGGACATGCAGGGTGGTGCAGGACATCCTGGTCATGTAGCTGTCATGTCCCTCTCCTGTCCACTGCATATGAAACCCTGTTGTAGACCAGGATCCCAGGCAAATCCTTCACTGCCACAGCTGTATGAAAATATCCCAATCCAGCTAAGGCAGTGGGCAAGATTTTGGTGATGGCTTCTCCCACTTTGGAATGGTCCAGCCAGAAATGCAGGCAGGCAGTTGGAGGGTCTGATCCATCTGGGAAAGAGCTCTCACTCTGGGCATGGACCATGTCATAGGATGCTGTTGAAAGGACAGCACTTTCCCCACCTTGGGAGGGCAAGGAGAGTGGCAATGGGACCGTCTCTCTCAGGCTGGAGAGAGCTTGGCCTGTGCCTGCTCGTGATGGACCCATCCCTCTCCCATTCCCACTTGCCAGCAGCATGGAGCAGCCAGTCAGTTCTCATGAGTTTTGGTAGGTGACCTTTGCACAGGGAATGGGAACAGCAAGGTGCCCTGTGTGCCCTCGCCATAAGGGATCTGGAGAAGGATCCCTCCCATCCATCATGGCTTGGGAGCTGAGTGGCCACTGCTGAGCGAGATCCTTACACTTTTTCCCAATGCAGATGCCACAAACGGCTGCAGCACCATGGAATCTGCAGGAGCAGTCGCCCATCCAGCATCCCTTGAGACTGGCAGGAACCGGAGGCCACGTTTTGGCTCTGTCCTGGAGAGAAGGAGACATTTTGCTGAAGCTGCTGAAATCCAGGCTGCAGTTCAGAGGGAGCTGGGCAGTGCAGGCATCACTTGCTGGAAGGAAGCTTTAGGCAGCTGACCCCCTTATTTCAGTTTGGCAATAGAGAATATAGTCAGCAACCACCCAGAAGTGGAAATCCTTGGTTCTTAGGAAAACCCAGTCCCCAGGCAGCAGCTGCCACAGCCTGCTGTCCCTGCACAGCCCGGGCTGTGACTGTCCCAGGGGACCCTGCCGGCACGTCCCTGAGCAGGGCTGGCGGCAGCACCGGCTCGCGGGGTCAGAGTTGAGGAAAGGCATCCGCAAGGTATTTTTAACCGTGTGACTCCAAACTGGCCGCCAGCAGCCGTCTGAGGTTGGTCCCGGGCTGCCGACAGCTGATTGCCCACGGGCTGCCGGCGAGAGGGGGGAGTTTTGAGTAAAACTCAGTTCCCAGCCGTGTGGCAGCCCTGGGAAGGAGTGGCGGCACTTGAACCATCGACCTTGTGGGTGACCTCGAGCGAGCAGCTTCACCTCCCGCTGCCTCCCCTCCCATCCTGTGTGTGCCTTGCCCAGATTAGCGCAGCCAGGGTGGGGACAGCCGCTCCGTCCGCCCTGGCAGCGCCTGCTCCAGGTGCACGGCAGCTTCCCTGGGGCCAAAGGAGGAGGATGTCACAGGATTTCCAGCCTCCGCATCGCTGTGTGCTTTGAGTACTGGCTCCACCGGCTGGAGCAGCTCCTGGGTGCCAAGCTGCCATGTGCGGGCACGGGGCTGGTGCTGATGGTGACATGGTGCCATAGGGCTGTGGCAGCCCAGTCCTCCAGCCTCAGCCTTGCCCTGCTTCCCCTGGAAGCTGCAGGGTTGCTGCAACCTCCAAGCAGTGTAGGGGCTGGATCTTTGTTTCGCTCCCTTGAGCCCACAGGGTTTTGTTGGCCACTGTTGGCTGCTCTAATTTTTATCTGGGGCTCATTGTTAGAACCATAAAATAAATAGGTACGTGCTGCTCTGGAGCGTCAAACCCCTCCAGGTGTAGGTGGGTTGCTGGGTTGCTGCGTCCCTGCTCGCCCTCCCTAATTAACTGTTGCTCAGCTAATCCAGACTTACTGACCTGCCCTAATCTTACCATGCAAGGCCAGCCCTTCACTGCTGCCTCCTGTCGCTCACCTATCACATTCCCTGTGAGCCTCTCTCCTGTTCACAGCCCTGGGTATGTGATGGGCAGTGGTACCCCAGAAAGCAACAGATTACACCGTGGGGTACCCTGGGAAGCAGCATCCCCCCACGCAGGGCTGCCGAGGTTGCTTTCCTGACCAGCAGGTCCCTCTGTGCCCACGCTCACACTGCTCCTCTCACCGTCCCCCCACATCCTGCTTCCCCTCTTTCTTCCTCCCATTGACCTGCTGCCGGTTGGATTATTTCTCCCCAGATGCTGCAATCTGCATTTTTCCCAGGTTGAATCTGCCTGGGTTTGTTCTCCTAATCTCTCTAAGTCCTTTTTGTGTTATTTTTGCCCTTGTCAATCTGCAGCACATCCACCACAGATTATGCTAATGCACCATTTACTGGGTATGGCATGAATGACAACACTGAGAGTGTCTGTAGGTGCAGCCCCTTCGCCAGGGTATCTGGGATAGCCCTTCCTTGGCTTGCAGGGAAGCAGCTGGACATGAGCTAAGGTGCATTGTTAATGAGCTGATGCTCTGCTGGTCCCATGTCCCATAGCCCAGGCGTGCCCGCTGCAGGTTCAGGCAGTGCTGGCACTTGGCCTGGGCCCCCAGCGCTATCGGCCCATCTCTTCCCGCTCAGGAGGCGTCCTGTCCTTTCGGAAGGATGGGGGAAATGGAAAAGGCTCCACCTCTTCCCTGGGCAAATACAGCTCCTCTGAGTTCATATCCTGGAGAGCGGAATAGCCAGGTCCCAGCAGGGACGGTGACTTCACCTCCCGGTAACGCATTTCCCCGGCCAGCTGGGAAAGGAGCCCCTGTATCTCTGAAGGAGCCGCCTGGCTTCTCCCACCCGAAGCCTTTCCCAGCTGTTTCCATCCTGGATGGGGCTGGGGGATGCAATTTCAGCTCTGTGGGGAAGGGGTGTTACCACTTCTCCCAGCCAGGGGAGCTGGGCTGGGCTGCATCGCTTTGGGGTAGGCAGCCACTACAAACACACAAATTATTGTAGAGAAGGGGAGCAAGCACCATCCATCTCACCACATCTGAAATCCTTCTGAAAGTCAGAGCAGGAGCATGTGTTTGGCTTTTGCAAGGGGTGAATCCAGCCCCAAAGGTTTCCTGTGATGCTCTTTTCCCTGCTTGGCATTTGTCCCCTCTGTCCCCTGTGGCCATCAAACCTTGGGGTCGAGAGCTGAGAGCTGCACCTTCTTCCCAGCTGTGTGGATGGAGACAGGGTTTCCGATTCTGCTTTTCCTTTCATTGTTCTGGGAGCCTTCACTTTGAACAAACTGCCTGTTTTTTCCTGCTTTGCTTGTGAGGGGAAGCAGCAGGGGGGAATTGGGGGTTTGGATGGGGGTCCTGGAGTAGCTGGGCTGAGGGTGCGTGATCAATATCTGTGCTGTGTGGGGATGCTGCCCAATGTCTCATCTGTTGGCAGCCTCTTAAAAAACCTTAGCAGTTTGATTTGCCCTGGAAAAAATATTCCCAGACTTCTCTAAAGAAGGAAAAAGGCTCCCAGTTGACTCCATGGTCCTGTTGCCCTATCCCTCTCTGTTTGTGGTGGGCCTCCAGCCCAGCCTAGGATGGAAGGCAGATCCCTGGACCTCTCGAACTCCTCTGCCATCACCCACCTTCACCATCATCCACCATCATATCTGAACATGCTGCAGGACAGTATTGCTTAAAGAAGGAGATGAGGAAGGAGGCCAAGCTGCCAGAGGAGACTCGAACATGCCATCAGCAGAGACAAGCTGGTGACAGGAACAGCTTGTGCTCTGTGTGGCTGTAAGCCCTAAGATTTGGGGCTCTAGACAGGGGTAAATGGTGACTTTTGTTGAGGTTAGAAATGAGCATTAGGTGCAGGGATACTCACAGCACTGGGGTGCTGTATCCAGTCTCAGGATGCTGTGAGAAGCTGCCCAGAGCTCAGCTCCTGGAAGGTTATTGCATTTGCTGGGATTATTCCAGGCTGCTGAAACCAGGAGCAGGGCTTGGTGTGACAGCCATCCTGCAGCCTGTGCAGTGTCAGAGCAGGCAGGGTCTACTCCAGGGTTTGGTAGGTTTCTCAAGGGGTGAAAATGCCAATTACTCTTGAGGAGTTACCGGATGTTGGTGTTGGGACAGTAAGGGGCTCCCAGCTGCTCTCATGTCAATGCCATTTGCCCTGTGCTGATGGGATTGCACCTCCTTGATTGCAGCCTCCCCATCCCTGCCAGTTAACCCAGTGGCTTTGCCCCAGTCACACCAACCCCATAGTGCCTGGCTTGGCAAGGGGCCTGTTTGTCAGCGTTGGTGGGGAGACCATCCTTAGTGATGCTGCAGAGCCTCAAACCTGGCACAGGCTCTTTGTGGGCAGGAAGGCACCCCTGGCCTTTGGAAACCTGTGGCATTGGGACAGCCATGGCATTTGGGCACAGGGATGGGTGCTCAGCCAGGTTTCCCAGGCAGCAGCACCTTGGCAGCCAAATTCACCAACCATCCCCACAGGGGAATTAGGGGAGCCCCTGTCTGGGGAGCCAGGCACAGCACTGGGCTCAGTGTTTGGGGTGCAGCTGGTGGCTGTAGTAGAGAGCTGGGGTCAGGAGCCCTTGGCTCTCACCCAGCCTCTGTTCGGAGCTGGCTGGGCAGCTTTGGTTGAGTTTCTTAACATCTCTGTGGCTAAACTCCTTCCCTATCGAGGTGGGTGAATCTTCTGAGCGTATTGGGAAACTGCTGCTGAAGCAGCCGGTCTGCCGGGAGGAGCCGCCTGTGGGTGGCCACAGCGGACGTGCCTGTGGACGGAGAGGTGACAGGGAAGGGTGATGCCTGCGGAAGAGGGATGGACATCACCTCTTTGGGTCTTGATTTTGGCCAAGATGGTGAGTCTGTCCTGAGCCCTGGCATGAACCCATCATGTGCCAAGGCAGGGCCACCCCGGGCCATCACAGGGCAGGTTGGGTGAAGCTGTCACCTCCTGCCACCTCCGCCTCCAGGTCCAGAGGCTGCCACCACCTTCAGAGACGGTTGCTGCTCTGCGGGATAGCAGCTGATTAGCTCATCCACCTGGTTTATTGGCTTACTGGTGACAGTCCCCAGGTGGATTTCATTTTCCCAAGAGGGTGTGTGCATGTATTTGGTTGTTCAATGCACACTGTCCCTCTCCTACCGCCCAGGGAAGCAGAATGGTGTTCCTGCAGTGCCCTTGCAGGGCTTTCCTGCATGCAGGGTACTCGTAGCAGGCAGTGTAGGGGTGCTCAGGACTGGATGTTCAGGGATGCTCATGGTACAGGGACACTCAGTGTTGATGCTGTGTCTGGCAGCACAGGGATGTTCATGACACTGGGATGCTCAGACCTGCAGCACAGGGAGGCTCATGACACAGGGGTACTTGCAGCCAGCAGTGTGGGGATGTGATTTCCCAGGACAAGGGGATGGGATGAGAGTCTGTGACACAGGACCAGCAGAGAAAGGGTTGTTTTTGTGGCAAGAAGGTGGATCTCCAGTTACGGATTTGTGTGTTGTCCTGAACAGCAACAAAGCCTTGCAAGTAGTGGAGCTCTGCTGTGGCTGCCCTGGCTGGACAAATCCGGCAGGGGGTCACAGCACTAAAACCTGCCTTGTCCTGTGTGAGAGCCAGGGCAGGAGCATCCAAAGGGCAGGACTCCACAGGATATTTGGGCATTTCCTTCCCCAGCCAAACCCAGGAGAGCACGTGTCACGGCTTCCCAAGGAGCGCTTTGGAGGGATTGTGTCGGTGTCCAAGAGCTCGGGGTGAAGCTCACGGCTGTCCCCGCAGGAACAGCTCTCTGCAGGAGGGCAGCGGGTGACTCAGGGTGCCCGGTCCGCTGGCACAGGGGTGCTGGGCTGGCCGAGGGCACGCCTGGCTCCACGCAGCCGGCACAGCCGGCGCCAGGCGAGTGCCTCGGGGGGATAAATACGGCTTTGTGCCGGGCCGGCTGCCAGCGCGGCGGGTGAGGTGCCCGCCCCGGCCGGCCGCTCCCCGGGTGCCCCCCGCACCCCGCGAGGAGCCCAGCCCAGCCCGGCATGCCCGCCATGGGAGGGCGGCCCGCGGGGAAACCGAGGCACAGGCGAAGGAGGCTGCTTGGGAATGCGCCATGCGGGGCTGTGCCTCAGTGGGGACCCAGAGGCCAAGGGCCGGGGCCAGGCCGTGCCAGGGCTGAGGGTCCCGGCCCCGTTTGGTGCTGGGCGGCCGCGCTGCCTTCGCCACGGCCGGCGGCCGGCCCGACATTTGTAAGCAATTTGCCGGAGCGTTCCGGAGGTGCTTCCCGCTGCCGCTTGGCAGCCAGACGCCGCACAGAAGCTCTTCAGCTCCCTCGAGGCCTCGTCAGGCCCGGCCCTGCGCTGCGGAGCCTCCTCCTGCCCGGGCAGGCGCCGGGGCAGAGCGGGCGGGGACCCCTCACGGGGTCGTGCTGGGGGGCAGGGCCGGGCGGGGGGAAGCCGCGGCTGGAGTTAACCCTTGGGGTGCACCAAGCTGAGTTTTATCCCTGGAAATAAATAACCCCTTCAGGGTGCCTTGTATTTCAGCGCTGGGCCCGTGTTCTGGGCTCATTCTCCCGGGCTATGAGCATGCTCTGGTGAGGAATGGGGGTTGCGGATGAGGCCTGAGAGTGCCCCTGCCCCAGTGATGATGTGGCTGGGAAGGATCTGGCCACGCCATCCCAATGCTGTAACTGCATTAACCCTGCAGCCCTTTCCCAGCCCAGCTCTGCAGCCCCCTGCCAAAGCTGAACAGGCCAGACTGGGAGGGCTGCGGGATTGGGAACAGCTTGGCCCAGCCTCTGCTGAGCTCCAGAACATCTGTGTGGAAAAGGATGGGTAGCCTGGGCACCAACGAGGAGAGAAGGGGCTGAAGAAATGGGGAATACCTGGGGAATTGGTCAGAAGGAGCACATGGATGGAATGAGGAGGGGGAATGCAGGGAAATGTCCCATCAGCTGCCTTCCTGTCACCAGGTCCCTGGAGTTTGAGGCTGTGCAGCAGGATGGCGTTGGTGGAGGGGTCCCAGCTGCTTGGCTGTGCTCTGCTTCCCCTCCATCCCTCTTTTTCTCCTTTCCCATGCCTTTATGCTGGGGTGTCAAGACATTTTCCCACCCACACTTCACCTACCAGCCTTGCTGCAAACCCTCCAGCTCTCCAAGCAGTGATTTACCCACCTGCAAACCAGGGGTGCTTTCCCTCTCTGCCCAAGGTGGATCCAAGCATTTAGGAAGACCCCCAAAGGGAATGCTGCTCCTGGCTCTGCTATTGGTGGCCTGCAGCTTTCTCAGCCACCCACACCGTGTCCATGTGCTGCTGCCCTGTGTCCTGGCCTGGCTGGGCTGCGGGAGTAGGGAACGAATTTGAGGAATGTTGCTCAGGGAGATGTGGATGCTGCCAGCTGCCTGGGACACCCACCGTGTCCTGGGACATCCCAGCCCTGCTTAGTGGACTGGCCAGCTCAGTCCCCTTGAAGGTGGGGTTAGGGATAGGATATTTGGGTGAACTCCCCTTCTTCAAACAGTGGGCATTGCTCAACTCCAGGACCAGCCCCCAGGGGCTGTGGGATGTTTTTGCCTCTTTTGGAGGTGTTGGTGCTCATTGGGCATCTCCATCCAGCCATGTCCTTTCCCAGCATTGCACTCCCAGTGGTCATCATGGAGGGTCTGCCCCTCCTGCCCTGAGTAAGGACCCCTCTTCCCCCTCTTCTTTCTCCTCCCCTTCCTGACCCTTTTCCAGTGGCAGTTTTCAGCTGCAGATGGTGGGAGCAATCACAGTGGTTACGGTTCTCTAGGACTCGGATCAGAAGTGGCCAATTTACAAGTGAAATGTTATTTTTTCCTGGCTGCTGAGGTCAAGGGAAGCGACTTGTCCTTGATGAAGACCCCAGATCCTGAGCTCTTGGGGCTGAGAGGGGGAAGTGGGAGCTCTGCTGAGTGATGCCTTTGGGAGCCAGTTCCTTTGGGAAAGTCTGTTGGGTTGGTGGCTGAGGCTCAAAGACAAACAGTCCCTGGAAGAGGTAATTAGGGTGATCCTGTCCCGATCCCCTCAGCTGTGGTGAGGAGTCACGAGTCCTTCACCAGCAGCCACTCCAAGCTCATTTTGTGTTAATTAGGCTGTTTACAAAACACTGTAAATTGCAGTAATGAACACCCCAGTCCTTGGTTTCCTTTAATTATCCATTTGCATGATGAATGAGCCAGCCCCCCTTCAGCTCTTCTTTTCCAGCAGAGGGGTCACACAGCCCAGTATGGCTTAAGGGATCTGCCATGCAAGGCGGGCAGAGACCTTGGGAGAGAAGGAGAAGAGAAGGGAATTGCGGAGGAGAAGGAGAGGAAGGAAAAGGAGAAGGATCTTCAGCCCCAGAGATCTACCTGGCTGCGAGGAAGGGGCTCCTTCCCCAGGACCCCCCCACAGCCAAGTGGGGTTTGAGCAGCTGTTTCACCCCAGGCTCAGAGCCTGGGACTCAGATTTGATTTTCTGTAGGAAAAAGCACAGAAATCATTCAAAGCATTTAATCCTCCCTGGCTCAGTGCTGGGGCTGCCTGGAAAGGCAGAGGAGGAGTGGTGGTATTTCTTGGCCCCCACATACCTTCCCCTTTCTTTCCCTTTTGACTTAGCGGGTGAATTCCAGAGATGTTAATCCGCTCTCAGCCCCTCGGTGAAGAATAAAATGTCCTCTCTGTGTGGGAGGAAGGAATCCATTGGAATTAATTGTGGGAAGGGGCAGGGAGCTGGGGGTGCACTGGGGGTGCGTGTGAGGCTGTGCTGAGGGTGGGCTGAGCATCCTCTGCTGCCCAGTGGTCCCTGAAGGAGCAGGAGATATGGGCAGAGGGGTAGGGATAGCCAAGGTGGCACAATCCTTGGGTGTCTGAAGGGGAGGGAGGGCTGGCCAGGGGAATGGGGATGTCCAAGGTAGCACAATCCTTGCATTCACAGCTGAAAGCTCCGGCCTCTGCCCTGGCCATAAAAATGCCAGCCATGTGGTCTGTGGGCCAGGCCTCAGTGGCAGTGGCGGGCACAGGGAGCGAGTGGGGGTAAAATGGCCCCACTCAGCAGTTTTGGTGTGTCCGTGCCTATAAAGGGAAGGGAAGCACTCGCTGTCCTGCCAAGCCAGGGTGGCAGGAGCTGCGGGGTCTGACCCATCCCGGGGGCACACATGGATAGGGCAGGAGAGATGGAGGGAGGAAAGGTCTAAGCTGGAGCTGGGTCAGCCCACTGAGGGTCCGTGGAGGTGAAAGTGGAGGCAGAGGAGAGTAGAGGAGAGACCCCCGGGATGGGCCAGGCGCTGTTCTGTGCGCTGGGAGGTGGGTCTGGTGTGGGATGGGGTTCATGGGGGGGCCTGGGGGCCTGCAGGCTCTGCCTCCTGCCCTGACCTTCACCTCTTGTCTCTGCAGAGCTCCTGGGATCTGCCAAGCGCCTGAACGTGAACTACCAGGATGCAGACGGGTGAGTGCTCCCCTGGAGGGTGCTGGGTGCTGCTGCCAGCCCGGGGGCTCCTCTCCCTGCTGTCCACTCAGTCCTGCAGCTCAGGGTGTCACACAGCTTTCCAGGGGAGCTGGGGAACACATCAACATCCCAGAACCAGGGAAGCCCTGCACAGGCAGAGCCAGTGCCTGCCTGGATCTCAGCTGAGGGCAGTGCTCAGTCCCTCCTGAAAACCCTTCATAAATCCCTTCTATGTGCCCCTCTGTGGGGATGGGGTTGGATAGGGATGGCAGCGTGTCCAGCCAGTGCCCTGTGTCCCCCTGGTTGAAGCCCAGAGGAGCACCCAGCTGGCCTCAGTGCCTGCACGTGCTCATGCCTCTGTTTAATATCCCAAAAGCAAAATCCCATTGTTTTGGGGGGAGTTGGAGAAAGAAAATATGAGGTTGCCCAGTGACCACAGCATATTTGTGTAGCTCATCACTTCCAAAATCCAAGTACTTAATAAACTGGGTACTGAGAGTTAAAGAAACCACAAAGGCTCATAAAATAAATAAGCATATTATTATTATTGAATTAACTCTGACCTGTCAGTCATTAGCATTGTTTTTATGTGCTGTTGTTGTACCTAATTTCTACATGTTTTCTTTTGGAGGGCTCTGTAGGAAGAGGTGTCCATGATGAGTCCTAACAGGCCAGTGGGGGGTTGGGAACGTGCAGGATGGCTCCGTCTTAAAATAATACTGTGCAGATGGAGCTTAATAGAAAAAGAATTTAATAATAGAAGCAATGATCTGATTCTGATAGGGCACAGGGTTTGTGCTTGGGCAACTCCAGGAGGCTGATGGTGGGAACTGGGGTAAAGGATCTGTTCCCTGCCCAAGGGACACGGGCAGGGTGTTGGGTTTCGCTGGGGCACAGGAAGGGGATGATGGGGAGGTGAGACATGAGCATGGGGAGGGCAGTGTGTGTTCTGGGAGAGCCAAGGTGCTGGTGATGTCCTTGGCATCACCTTGCTCAGGGCTTGGAGAGGATGGGGTGGGCAAGTGTGGGTTTGTGCAGCCACCCCAGGGCAGAGTGAGACCCCACAGAGATGGGGCAGGGGGATTTTGTACTCCCCCCACATCCACACTTTGAGGCAGAGGTTTTGCTGTGGCTCAGGACATGGTGTGTGTACTGGAGAAAGGAGCAGCCCTCTCTCCTGGGGTTAGTGTCCCTCCTGCAATGCTGAGACTTGCACAGGGATCTGGGGATGCAGATCATGAGGAGAGCCATGCTGGACGAGCTGAGTCCCTGGCACTGGGTTTGGACACTGCAGAGCCCATTGGAGCCCCAGGCTGGTGCTGTCAGGAGCCCCCCATGTCCCTTGGAGTGGCTCACGGGCTAATCCCCGGTGGCACAGGGAGCCCTCTCTTGGCCTTGGCCCTTCACGTGACGGCTCAGGGGAGTGCCAGGCAGACAGGCCCCTTTCACAGCCCCAAGACACTGGGCTCTTTCATTACCGGCGGCCTCCCACGCTCTGCCATGGGCTCCTGGCAGCCCTGCTGGCATGGGGAGGGGGCAGCTGGCAGAGGGGGCAGGAGTGGCCACAAGGCTGATGTGTTTGCAGGATGCTGTGGGCAGCGTTGTGGCTGCCTGGCTGCCCCATGGAGAGGGGAGGTGCATCTCTCTCCATCCTGCCTGTTTCCCCCAACAGAGGGCCTGGGGTGAGGGACTCCTCTCGCTGGGGTTTCCCAAGGTACACAGTGTGCCTGCATCCCTCACTGAGCCCTGGGGCACAGGCAGCTTGGAGGGATTCATCAATGTTTTGCTATGGGGAATCTGAGGCACTGGGAGTGGCGAATCTGGGAGGATGTCACCATGAACAGCCAGTGACAATCCCAGCCCTCAGCCCGTGTCCCTGCGCAGGGGGTGCTGTGAGGACAGCACAGTGGGGCTGGGGGCCGGGCTGAGCCCTTCCTTGTGCCACAGGTTCTCAGCGCTGCACCACGCAGCCCTGGGCGGCAGCCTGGACCTCATCTCACTGCTGCTGGAGGCGCAGGCCACCGTGGACATCAAGGACAGCAACGGTAAGGGGTGACCCCGGGCACGGCCCCCGGCCCAGCCCCCTGTGCCCGCCGGGGGCCGTGTCCAGCCCTGCTGAGCCGCGCTGCCCACAGGGATGCGGCCCCTGCACTATGCGGCGTGGCAGGGCCGCCTGGAGCCCGTGCGGCTGCTGCTCCGCGCCGCCGCCTCCGTCAACATGGCCTCGCTGGACGGGCAGATCCCGCTGCACCTCTCGGCGCAGTACGGCCACTACGAGGTGGTGAGTGAGAGCCCAGAGCCACCGTGTGCCCTCCGTAGGGCTCTCTGGGGTGCTGGCTGGGGGCAGACCCCGCCGTGCCGGGTGGGAGGGAGGCTGCAGGGGGATGCTGAGCCCCTGCACCGCGTTGCTCCCCTGCAGTCGGAGATGCTGCTCCAGCACCAGTCCAACCCGTGCCTCATCAACAAGGCGAAGAAAACCCCGCTGGACTTGGCCTGCGAGTTCGGGAGGCTGAAGGTGAGTGCTGTGGGCTCTGCCCTGCACCAAGGGCTTCTCCAGGGGCTGCTATGGAGCCCACTGGCTCCTCTGGGAGCAAAGCACGGGGTCTGGCCACAGCTGCTCTCCCTCCACCATGAGACTCAGAGCCTGGCAGACAGCAGCTGCCTCCTCCCGTGGCCAGACACAGCCTGACCCTGAACCTGGGAGCTGTGGGTTTTGCCCCTGACCTCACAGCAGGACAGTGTTAGACTGGGAGTGAAGCCAGGAGTTGTTGCTCCTGGTTCTCCACAGCCTTCCCCCACCCACCCCAGCTTTGCTCACAGTTAAGCATGGATAGGCTGAGCTGGCTAATCCCAGCAAGCTCTGAGCATCCAGCCCTGCTCCAGGTCCCCAGCACAGTTCCTGGGGACAGGGCCACACTGTGCTCTGTGAGACCCTGGCCCTGCCAGCACCATTGGTTTGGGATGGAGCACAGCCAGCCAGACTGTTCTGTGCCCCACTCGGAGGGGACCAGGGGGATATTTCCATTTTTGGAGTATCTATAATGTCTGCAGCTATAAACAGGGCAGTAAAAATAACTGCTCTGTGCCTCTGGGTTGCCCTGAGATGCTGAGAGTCGCTCTGGGCTGGAGAGACTGGAGGTTTTTAGGGCTTGGTCTGAAAAGCCTGATTATGGGAAGACTATTTCTGGCTGTTGTGACCTTTTGCAGCCCCTCACGACAGTGTGGCCATGCCAAGCACTGTCCAGCTCCAGCCAAGCCTGGGGCTGTGGATGGAAGGGAGTGGCAGGATGGGCAGTGGCGGGCTGGCCCCAAGGATGAGCCCTCAGTGGGAAGCTGCAGGTGGGGGTACCTGCACCCCATTGCTTACAGTGTCTCATGCAGGTGGCCCAGCTGCTGCTGAACAGCCATCTGTGTGTCGCCCTGCTGGAGGGACAATCCAAGGATGCCACTGACCCCAACTACACCACTCCGCTACATCTGGCAGCCAAGAACGGGCACAAGGAGATCATCAGGTAATTCCCTGCTTTATTCTGGAAAAACCCATCATGGCTTCAGTCTCACTTCCTCCCAAACACACCTTCCTCCTGCAGGCTTCAGCCCCTCATCCCCAAAGCAAGTGCAAGGTGTTGTCCATTTCCTGCCGTAAAGCAGCCAAGTGCCTGGTCCTGATGTCCTCTCCTCTTCTTGCTCTTGCTTTCTGCCTCTGCCCTCCCTGGACTCCTCTCTTTCATGCCTCTCCCTCCTTCCTACCAGGCAGCTGCTGAAGGCTGGGATTGAGATCAACAAGCAGACAAAGACAGGCACAGCCCTGCATGAGGCCGCACTCTACGGCAAAACAGAGGTGGTGCGGCTCCTGCTGGAGGTGAGCACGGTGGGGATGGGGTTGGGGACAGCCCCTGGGGGTCACTGTCACTCAACACCCTTTCCCCTCAGTCCCTTGCCTCCCTTGAGTCCGGTGGCAGACAGGGAGCTGGCCTTGACCATGTCCTCTCCTGGGCAGGGTGGAGTTGATGTGAACATCCGGAACACCTACAACCAGACAGCACTGGACATTGTCAACCAGTTCACCACCTCCACTGAGAGGGGTTTCTTCCCTCTGAGACCTGCCTGGGCTCCCAGTGCTCCTCCTGAACAGCCTAAATCAGTGCCAGCATCCCAGTCCCCCTCTCACATGTGCCCCTATCCTATGTGTGGGGCAGTGTCTGGGGATTGAGGCCTTTCTGCAATATTAACGTTTTCTTCTCTCCTCTTCTTGCTCTTGCTTTCTCCTTCTGCCCTCCCTGGACTCCTCTCTTTCCTCCCTATGCTATGGCATCTCCTTTCTTCCTCTGTCCCTTGCCTTCAGAGGCATCAGGAATCCTGAAGGTCCGAGCTTTGAAGGATTTTTGGAACCTCCATGACCCAACTGCTCTCAACGTCCGAGCAGGAGATGTCATCACGGTGAGGCTGCTCTCTGCTCCCCATCCCCCTGCCCCACCATGCCCTGGGTACCAGCCCCATCCCTCTTGTCCCATGGCAGGTCCTGGAGCAGCACCCAGATGGCCGATGGAAGGGGCACATCCACGACGCTCAGAAAGGCACCGACCGGGTCGGGTACTTCCCCCCCTCCATTGCTGAAGTCATCAGCAAGAGGACAGGTCAGTGGCCATCCTGACCTCCATTGCTGAAGTCATCAGCAAGAGGACAGGTCAGTGGCCATCCTGAGCATGCTGGGGACAGTCCCCTGTGCAAAACCTTCCCAGCCTTCCCAGCACCTCCTGTCAGACAGGCCCTGCAGCCCTGCCTAGCTAGGGGGGAAGGGAAGGCTCAGGGGTTGTCACCATGGTTGGAACACTCCTTTGGGGGTTGTGCTCAGTTCTCCCCCTGTCCCTGCCTCCTGCATGAGCTCTGACCACGTGTGTTTTGTCTTTGAACGCAGGCATGGTTGTGCCCCGCGTGGCACCCGCGCAGCAGCGCCAGGGTCCCCCCGGGGCCCTGCCAGCTCCCCCTGGGGGGCTGCAGCACCTCCCTGATGAGTGTCCACACCCGGCAGCCCCGAGCGGCCCAGCGGCCTTTGGTCACCTCACCCTAAGCCGGACGGCCCCAGGCCCTGACAGCTCAGGTCAGGGGGCACCTGGGGAGGGAGAGGGACTGGGGACCTTCCCCTGTTCCCAGCCCTGCCTGGCCAGGGGCACAGGGGGAGACTCTCCTTCCACCTCTCCATGGGGAAGCAGCCAGATGAAAGGGAGCAGATGTAGGAAAAGGGAGTTTTGGGGAGCCCTTAGAGCAGCCCCTTCTCTCCCTGTGTCTCAGCCCTCTGTGTGTCTCTTGCCACCCGGGTCACCCTGTCTGTGTCGTGCATGCTGGGAGGTGGGAGGGAACTGACGCATTGTCTGTGGCTGGAGGATCTTTGGGAGATCAGTGGCATCAGTGTGTTGGCACTGGGTCCCTGCTGGGCACCGCAGTGCCCTGTGTCTGGGGAGCTGCTGACGGGCTCCGTGCTTGCCGCAGCAGCAGGAGACAGGAACAGCGTGGGCAGCGAGGGCAGCATCGGCAGCATCCGCAGCGCCGGCAGCGGCCAGAGCACCGAGGGCACCAATGGGCAGAGCACCAGCATCCTCATCGAGAATGCCAGGGTAGGCACCAGCCCCTGCTCCCCTGCGCTGCTTCCCTGTGCTGGCTCAGGCTGGAGATAGAGCCCCATCCCCTTCCATGCCCCCTCCTAGCAAAGGAGGGCCTGCTGGAGTTGAGTATCCTACACCAAACACCTACCAGCAGGGAGATGCTCCTGGGGACACCCTAGTTGTTCCCCAAAGCACAGCTGGCCTTTTTGAGTGGAGCTGGAGGCTGTGGTTGGCATCACACAGCATCTCCATCATATGCTGTGTCACCTGAGAGAATAACAAAAGGCCCTGAGCCAAATCCTGCCCAGATCTTTTGCTGGGAGCCAGCCTGTTGCAGGGTGAAGCTGTGACCAGCAGCCCAGCATGGGGACCACCTCTCTGCTCCTGAGGGTGTGACAAAGCTGGTCTCTGGAGTTGGGTCCTCCCTCCACTCACTCCTCCTCTCCCTCAGCCTCTGCCCTCCACCGGTGACAACCTCCAGCAACACCTTTTGGGATCAGAGCCACACAATGGGACCTCCCCAGCAGGTGAGGGCTGTCACAACTCCATGGGGCCTTGGGGACAGCTGTCCCCACAGCCCTAGGGGCTGCTCACTGTTCAAGTCCCCCTGTGACAGTTCTCCTCTCTCCTTTCTGCCAGGGCCACAGGGCCTCCAGACCCCAGGCAGCTGCCCCCCTGGAGACAGGGTCTTCTCCCACCAGTTCTTGCGTCCTGAGCAGCTCCTCGAGGGGAAGGTAACTGGAACAACTGGGGAATGGTGTGCTAGGTGAGAGGGCCGTGTTTGGGGCACTCAGCCCAGCTCTTATTGCACCAGGGACACGGGAAACTGGGTCTTCAGGACACAAGTGGGTCTTTCCAGGGAGATCCTGTCATCTTGCCTGGAGCAGTCAGGTTTTTCCAGCCCCTGCAGCCACCAGTCATGGGCTGTTCTGTGTCCCATCCTCTCCCCAGGATGCAGAAGCCATTTACAACTGGCTCCGTGAGTTCCAGCTGGAATCATACACTCTCAACTTCATCAACGCTGGCTACGATGTCCCCACCATCAGCCGCATGACCCCGGAGGTGAGGCAGGTCCTTCCCCACCCAGAGCTGCCAGCTGTGGGTGCTCCCTGCCCCCAGCTCCACTGCTGACCACGGCCCCACTCTGCTCCCCTTAGGATCTGACAGCCATCGGTGTGACCAAACCAGGCCACAGGAAAAAGATCTCTACAGAAATTGGGCAGCTCAGCATTGCTGAGTGGCTGCCCAACTACATCCCGGTGAGTCCCTGGCACTGGGGCTTTGGTCACCCCCTTCTTGAGAGCGCTGTGACCCCAGGATAGGATAGGACAGGATGGGGTCTGTAAGTGAATAGCTTTGACTGTGTTAAAGGAGTCAGAGACACCCTAAAAACAGTCTCCTGGGCAGGGAGGGGATACTGAAAGTGCTGCCCATTCCTCAGTGCTCATGGCAGTGGCTCTGTGCTCTTTCCAGGCTGACCTGATGGACTGGCTCAGTGCCATTGGGTTGCCCCAGTACCACAAAAAGCTGGTGAACAACGGCTACGATTCCATCACCATAGTGACAGACCTGACATGGGAAGACCTGCAAGAGATTGGCATCAACAAGCTGGGTGAGTCCCTCCTGCCATGCTGGAGTGGCCCAGGGCAGCCACGTTTCCCACCCAGGTCCCCACACCCTGTTCTGCCTCAGGCTGGGAGGTGCAGGCATGTCCTGAGCACCGGAAAGGGCAGTTCCTGGCTGTCCCTAAGAACTCTCCTTGGCCAGCTGGAGCTGGGCCCAGCTAGGCAGATGCCAGCAGTAGTTTGTCTCCTCCCATAGGCAGGGTTTAGATAACCCCAAGGCCTTTGCCCCATGTGTGACATAACTACTCTTCTTGGCCTGGAAACAGGCCTTGGGGGTTGGAGCTGACCCGATGTCCCTTTCCTTCCTGCAGGCCACCAGAAGAAGATCATGTTGGCTGTCAAGAAGCTCAGAGACCTCCGCAAAAGCCTCAATCAAGCAGAAGCAACTTTGGCAAGGCGCAAAGTCCCCGGTTCCCTGGACATTGTCACCATTGAGTCGCTGGAAAACGGGGAGTGCCAGTCCCCACACACGCTCAAAATGACAACCTTCCAGGACAGTGAGCTCAGCTATGAGCTCCAGACGGCCATGTCCAACAGCTGCCACGACACACTCGGCATCAAGAGCAGCCAGGGAATGTCACGGAGCCAGGAGAGCATCGGGGTGCGGTCGCGGGGCTCGGGGCACTCGCAGGACAACGTGCTGTCCCGGCGCCTCTCCAGCCCCTCGCAGGAGAGCCTGGGCAGCGGCGAGAGCAGCAGCAGCAGCGGGCAGTCCTGTGCACCCCCCCGCAGCAAGGAGAGCCCGGCCAGCCTGCCGGGCCGGCCCAGCCCCGAGCCCTACGGGAAGCTCGTGTCCCCCGAGGGGCTGAACGGCTTTGCCAATGGTGGCGGCGGGGGCAGCCCTCTCAAGGAGAGGAACCTGCCCGAAGGAACGGATCAGTACACCCGGCCTGCGGCTCAGAAAGGAGCTGGGACTCCAGCGGTCACTCCCTGTACTCCTCCCCAGACTCCCAGCAAGGGAACAGCCCCGTACGTCTTCATGTACCCACACGTCTCCCTGAAATCCCCGACGGCCCCGTCCGTCCTGGGAGCGGAGCAGCCCAAGGCCCTAGCACATCTCCCCTCCATCTCCTCTGCACAGAAGAGCAGCCTGCAGACGTCAGCCCAAAAAGGCTTCTCCTACCTGCACAGCCAGTGCGGCCCCACAGAGCCACCCAGCACAGCCCCCATAGCTGGGGAGCATCACAACGGAGGCGAAGGCCTGAAGCACAAGAAGCGCTCGCACAGCCTGAACCGCTACGCGCTGTCGGACGGGGAGCACGAGGAGGAGGAGGGGGCCCCCAGCAGCACCCTGGGCTCCTACGCCACGCTGACGCGGCGGCCGGGCCGCAGCCAGATGCCGCGGGCCTGTCTGCAGGCGGACGCCAAGGTGACCCGGAGCCAGTCCTTCGCCATCCGGGCCAAGCGCAAGGGGCCTCCCCCGCCGCCGCCCAAGCGCCTCAGCTCCGTGTCCAGCGCCCTCGCTGCCGAGGCAGACGGGGAGCAGCCCCCCAGCCCCGAGCGCCAGCCCACGGCCCCTCAGGACGTGGCTGACGGAGGTGCCACCCCCAGCGATGCTGGCCGTGGCAGGACAGTGAAGAGCCTGGCGGCTGCGCTGGAGGGAACACCAGGTGTGAGTCCTTCCAAGCCCCTCCTGGCCCCAAAACCACTGCACCTGACTCGGGACTGTCTGCCCCAGGCAGATGTGGGTGAGGGGTCCCACGATGGCAGTGACGCCAGCGGTGCCACACTTTCCAATGGCAGCAGGGACCCCTTTGAGAGTGGCAAGCCACGGAGACGGACAGTGAGTGAGCCCAGCGCTCCTATGACAGAGGTGGCTGCACAGGGTGAGCAGGAGGATGCCTGCTCAGACACTGAGGAGGAGGCCAAGCCGGGGGTCTCCTCTTCATCGTCCCAGAACAGTTCCAGTGAGTGCATCCCCTTTGCAGAAGAAGGCAATTTAACCATCAAACAGCGGCCAAAGCCCAGCGGGCACTCCAAGGCTGACGCGGCCGCGCCGGACATGGAGCCTGGTTCCCAGCCAGCAGAGCCGCAGGGCTCCGGTGGGAAGGAGCCAGCAGCCCCCGCTGGCAGCAAGGAGCCGCCCGTGCTGGAGTTCAACCTCACCGAGTCGGACACGGTGAAGCGCCGGCCGCGCTTCAGGGAGCGGGAGCCGCTGCAGGCGGTGCTGAAGGCGTTCAGCATGGCGGGGCAGGCCGAGGCGGGGGGCACCCCCACACCCCAGTATGCCCAGGCCCAAGCCGTGAGCATCGCGGGCCCCCCCACCTCAGCACCAGCACCACAGCCCACGCTGGCTGGGGATGCCTTTGATGATGACAGTGTGGAGTTCAGGATTGCTGAGATAGAGAAAAGTATCTTGTCGCTGGAGAAAGGGATGAAGAAGGCCCCAAGCCCCACCAAAGCCCCCAGCCCCACAGAGCTGGTTGGCACAGCTGTGGTGAGGACACCCACTCCAGGTATGGGGGCTTGTGGAGCTGTCTCCAACGTGGTGGTGGGGCTTCCTCCCATGTCGGTGTGGGAGGTGAGGAGGACCTGTGCCACCACCTACCATGAGTCCCCTTCCTTTGCAGATGTCCCTGCCAAGCACACCTCCGTGGCATCCACCAAGCTCGTCTTCTCTGGACCCAAGACCATCTACCAGCAGGTCCTGCAGCCCTCCCGCCACACTGTTGCCCCCTGGGCGGCCACCGAGGCGGTGCCAGATGTGATCGGGGCCCTGCCCGCTCCTGGCTCACTGACAATGGAAACAGGCAGCAAGGTATCAGCCAAGCCTTTGGCAGCTGCCCCGGGGGCCACCCTGGCCCAGCAGCGGCTGGAGCAGACCAACTCCAGCCTGGCTGCCACGCTGCAGGCGGCCGAGAAGAAGATCACAGTGGAGGAGGCAGAGAGGTGAGGGAAATGCTGGGGCTGGGCCTCTCGAGGTGGGGTTGGGAAGGTCCCAGGGAGGGCAGGAGAAAGGCTGTGCATGGCTATGTCATACCTGCACCACACAGGTCACACATGCTCAAGCCCAGCTCTCTGCTGAGCTCCTGCTGCTGGGTCGGATCCAGCCTGGCCAAACCTTCCCCGTGAGCACCTGCAGCCTTTGAGCAGTGCTTTGACTCTCTCCCTCTCCTCCCCAGCCACCCTGGAACCGTGCACTCGGCCAAGAACATTTTGGAAGACATCAGCAACATGTTCGACGACCTGGCTGACCAGCTGGATGCAATGCTGGACTGAGGCTTGCTCCCTCCTTCCCCTCCCCGCCCCGGCTGCTCCAGCAGTGCCCCTGGTGATGGGGGAGGAGTGGATCCAGCACCGAGCGGTGCCTGCAGCTCTCTCCAGCCGCCTCCCTCCCCACACTTTGCACTGAGGCTGGGAACCAAGCTGCCCTCCTTGCCCGCCCTTGGCTCTGTGTCACATGTGACAGCGTGGCCTTGGGCCGGTTTCTGAGGGGGTCAGGCATTTCCCACCGGACTGGCAGCAGGAGGAGAGCCCAGAGGGGCTGCACATGCAGTGCTGGAGGCCACGGAGAAGCCCTTGCTCCCTTGCACAGAGCTGAGGAGCCTCCACAAGGGACCTTTCTCTTTCCCTACTGCATTGTCAGAGTCCTGCATCTTATTATTTATGCCCTGCCAACAAAGTGTCACAGGAGAGACCTCCCCGGGCCGCCGCCAGGGAGCTGGCGATTCACTGTGCAGCCGCAGCCCCGGCCAGGCCTGACAGCAGCTAAAAGAAGACAGGGCTTGTTGCAATTTGGCAGCTTGCAGAGCGAGAAGGAACCTTTCTGCTTTATTTGCCGCTTTTCCAAACGCGTCAGCATCGGCAGCGTGGAATCCGAGTGGATGGAAATCCCTCCAGTGGGACCCTCAGACCCCTCGAGATGGGGCTGGCACAGCCTGCAGAGCAGCGGATGCTCTGCCACGGCCATGCTGGATGTGTGAGCCTTCCTGCCCCTTCCCAGCGTGATGAGGATGGCAATGGCAGTGCCAAAAACCTGGGAATTTGGGCCAGTCCGTCTGGATCATGCTGCTCAATGGAGTTTGCCCTCTGCCAACACAGTGCCTACGCAAACCCCCACCCTGGTCCTTCCAGAGTGCAGCAGCAGCAGCATGATTAACGCTTTTAAATTCTTTCCTCCCCTCCCTTATCCCTTTTTTTTTTGGGAGAAAACAGTCCCTTTTCCCGGTGCCCCTCCCCGCAGGGAGCTGCTGGCACAAACCCCGCCGTGAGCATTGTTGTGCAGTAGCAGCGCTTGGGACGCGATCCTTCCTTCCCCGCGGCTCTGCGGCCCGGCGGGGGAGCTGACCCCGCATGCACCGGGAATTGGGCTCGGGAGCCCGCGGAGCTCTCTGCAGCCGGGCGGGAGCAGCGGCTGCATCGCTCCCAGACACATTTCTCTCGCAGGATCTGCTCACTAGTGCATGGCTAAATATGTCCAAGAGCCCCGAACTTGGCTCGCGCTCGGCATGCCAAGCAAATGAAAGCATCAGAGCACCAGAAGGGAACCGAAGATTGTGCTGAAGTGCCATTTGCTACAAAAATTCCAAACAAAGGGAAAGAAAATTCCACGCGTTTCCCTTTTCTTTTTTAAAAAAAAATCACCAATGCAAATCCAAACCAGAGAGGGAGAAGGAGGCTGAGAAGGCAGCTGCTTCCCAATCCTGTTGGGAGATTGCAGCCCTTGTGCTGTTGGATGGAAGGGGGGCAAAGCCCACCTGAGCATTCCTGAGCGTCTCTGCTCCTGAGGGCAGCTGTGCCATGGGCTGCACAGGCAAGAGGTGCCAGCCTGGTTTCTGGGCTGAAAAGCAAAGACAATAAGCCCTGAAAAAACGTAAAATCCCATTGTTGTTTGGGACTTGAGGTCAGTGTGAGGCAGGTAAGACACTTCTTCTTCCCTGGCTCTGATTTCTGTCCCACACTGAGTGCATCCACTGCCTGTGTCTGAGTGCCACATCATGGACATGATGATTTCAAATAGCTACGACCAGTGGCACTTTATAAAGAGGTTCACAGAAACCTTTTAAAACTGATTTTTACTCTCATGAGTCAACTTGGGACAAGCCCAGTTGGTTTTTTTTTTTCCAATGTTGATAAACTGTAAATGTTTTTTTTTAAAGGCCAATGTATATATTTTAAATGTGATTTATGCTATATATTTACTAACCAGAACTGCAAGTCTTGGGTCAGGGATAAGAGGACACTGGGGTGGAGCTGCCGCTGTCTGAGCCACCTGAGGGCAGCACTACGCTGCTCTCATTGTCAATAAGGGAACTAAACATTTGATTTTGCAGAAGAATGCCTATTTTTTGAGCTCTAGATCTCTATTTTGAAGCTACTGTATGGTGTGTAAGTTATGTACACTGCACTGGGACTAACTGACCCCAGCTGCACCTGCTCCGTGCAGCGAGACAGTGAGGGGAAAAAATAGCCCATGTAATCACCAGACTGACAACAGATTTTAAACCATCTGCTCTGTTTGTGTTAATCATGTGTTTTGTTTTCCACTAACATCCATTAAGACTAAATTCTATTAAACAGTGGGGCATATTTTACCCTTTTTATAGTTTTGCCTAGTTGTTTGCTTTGTGTGAAATGGGACAAACTTGTCTCCTACTGCTTGAAGTCCATTGAAGATCAGCTTTATCCTGTCCCCTGAGTGCTCCAGGTTCCTCAGATATTCTCCCCTAGTGAGTCCCAGTCATGCCCAGTGGGGTGAATGTTCAGTGTGAGTCTCACTATCACGACAGTAACATGGTGACAGTGCTGGTGTCCCAGTGCCCAGCTCTGCCCATGTGCCACCCCCACCATCCCATGTGCCAGGCAGAGCATTCCTCCCTCCTCCTGCCTGCTCAGAGTGTGGCCACTGTCACCCCAGTGCCTTTTCCAGCTGCCCCCAACCTTCCACCCACCCAGAGGGATTCACACTGTGCCTCCAGCCTCGACTGAAGCAGTGCCTGGGATCCAGGAAACCAAACTTTGTAGGAAGAGGCTTTCAGAGATGGACAGATTTGCCCAAAGCTGAGCAGAAACTGGGAAAAAGGCCAGAACTGGATCCCAGCAGCATCAAGCTCTGGCTGCCTCCCTAAAACAGGAAAATCACACCCTGTGACCCCAGCAGCCACAGACATTTTTACCTCCTTCCTTTGCTGGGTGCAAACTCGTTCCCAACTCTTGGGTGTGTTATCCAAGACAATCATTTATTGCCATTCATATACTGGATGCTTGTGGGTCTGGGTTTGTTTTTTTTTTTTTCCTTTTTTATACAATTTACAAGTTTTAATACAAATGAAATATTTTTACATACATCCCAAAAATTTAATATAAAATATACAGCATTTAAAAACATCTTGATGTAGGAAATTTCCTTCTGAAGCCATGCACTCTGAGCCTTAGACACTTCAATGGCTGAGGGAAGGGTGGCACTGGCAAGACCATCCTAAAGGCTCCATTCATACACTTTAGCTCCCTCCAATCTAGCTGGGGAAGGAGGATGCAGGAAAATAAACATTTGTGATCACCCAGAGGAGAAAATCTTGAAGGTGCCTTCTCTAGAGGAAGGTGTGGCCAGCAGGAAGCCCTGGAATCTGCTGCTTTTCAACACCCACAGCAGTTCATGGCACAGGACAGGAGCTGGGGTTGGCTGGGGGCACAGCTGGGACAGCAGTGAGCAGCTCTGTGCTGCTCTGACTCCAGCTCAGCTTGGCCACGGAGATCACAGCCCACTTGTGATCCCACCCTGGCATAGGGAAGGAAAGCTCATTTCTCAGGGGCCAGGTGTCACAGATTTGGAGCTGGCATTCAGTGAATTGAGGCTGAGAAAGGTGCAGCTTGTTCTCCCCGAGCCCTGCAGGTGCCAGGGCAGTGAGGGCACAGTCCAGCCAGGCTGGCAAAGGTGGGCAGCCGCTGCTGTGGTGCAGGGCAGGAGCCTGAGAGCCCTGTGCTTCCCCAGGGCGCTGCTGCCTCCCTGTCCTGTGCCATCCTGCCAGCATGGCATCTCCACATCCACCCCCAGCTGCAGGAACCGGGTCCAGGGCTTGGAACAGCCCCAGCTGCCCCCTCCAGCACCCTCAGTGTGTCCCCAGAGCTCAGGCTTGGCTGTACCAGCTCTGCTCCTCTGCCAGCCCCACAGCAGGGTGAGGGTATTGCTTAGAGACACTCAGCCATGTCTGTGCTCTCTGGTTATGCTGAAAAGTGAGGAAGACAAGGTGGAGCAGCAGGGCAGAGCCTGGGGGTTCCAGCCAGCTCCCTGCCTGCCCAGGAGGGATCAGCTGCCACTTGTTCATCTCAGGTACCAAAGAGGAAGTAACAGCCAAATACCGTAGTGTTAAATGCTGGGGCCAAAACCAGGGCCAGGGTTTACCAGCTTTAGTCAGTGTTTAGAATTAGAGTCAGGGTCTCCATGACCTACAAATATTCTGGTAGCCAAGCCTGTGTGCTCCTGTGTGGCCCTTGGCTGTCAGCCCACAGCAGAACCAGTGCTCCCAGTACAGATGGGGTCTGGTCAGAGCTCAGGAGCTTGTGTGCTGCACTGGGACAGATCAGGGTTTGCCAGAGCCCTCAGGGGAGGGTTCCTCCAGGCAAACGAAGAGACCTCCAGAAAAACACTGAGCAGATGTTGCCCAGGGAGGCTGTGGCTGCCTCATCCCTGGAACTGTTAAAGGTCAGGTTGGACAGGGCTTGGAGCACCCTGGCAGAGAGGAAGGTGTCCCTGCCCACGGCAGGGTGCCCATGGCAGGGGGTGGAACAAGATAAAGCTTTAAGGCCCCTTCCAACCCAAAGCATTCTGTGGTTCTGTGTGAAGGCATCAGCACAGAGGGGAGAGACTTCCCAGCACTATCACAGACATGATTGGGCGGGGTTCCCTGTGCCTTGGGGAGCCAGAACTGGCTGCAGCACAATCCAGGCACTGGGAAAGGAGCCATTCACCAGCTCTGCATTAGTCACAACTGCAAGTTGCAGATATCCTGCCTGGAAAGACATCCCCTCCCTCTAAGGCAGGACAGTCAGGGCTCAGGCTTTATCCCCTGTCTCAAGCAGGCACATTACTGAAGCAGAACAGCAGCTCGGATCACAAACAGGAGAACAGCTACAAAACCTCTCTGGGGGCTGTTAAAGAACATAAAAGCTGGCTCAAGAGGGCTGCAGAAGCTGAGCCATGCTGGCTCCCTGCAGGCAGGCAGAGCTGCCCTCCCTCGGCACCGGATCACAGGCGGCTCTGCCCAAAGCCCTGGCTCATCCCGCTCCCGACACAGCCGGCACACGGCTGGGACAGCGACACACTAGAGGGCAGGGCTGGCCCGTTCCCACCGTCCCCTCGGGAGTGAGAGCTCCCAGCATGGGCTCCTTTGCCCCGGACACAGCGCGGGGAGGGCATGCACAGGCACGCACACACGGAGAACGGGCTGAAGTGGGAAACCAAAACGGGATTCAATAGAGATCTCCTGCTTCAGCAGCCCTACTGGTCCCAGATTCTCCTGCCAGGCCCAGGAAACCCATCTGCTCACAAGAGGAGAGGAGCCGCTTCATTTTAGCATCGCCATGATACTAACAAATACCTCCAGTAATAAATAAATAAAGGAAGAGCAGCCTGAACAGGCACCAGAGCTTGCAGGTTCCTGTGAGGGTACCTGGTAGGCTGGGAGGGGGCTGCATACCTGTGGGGGGATCCCTGCCTGGGCCCTGGGAAGGTGCAGGTGTAGTTTTGCCAGGAGGCTGTCTGGTTTGCATGTGTGATGGAAAATTCCCTGAGCCTTTGGTGCAGCCACTCTCCCAGGGGCTGTTTGGCCCTCCAGGCTCCAGGGAACTTGAGCTGGGTGCTTTTAAAATGGCGAATTCATCCCCAACTTGGTTTCAAACTGCAACTTCTGCCTCTTTTGGTAACGGACACGGACCCTGGAGAAGAAGAAAGAAGACAGTCAGTATGCAGAGGGGTGAAAGGTAAGACTGTTCCACTGCCATTCCTGAGCTGCTAGCCCTAAGAAGCAGGGAAGCCCCTGGCCTGGGCCCTGTGGTAGCCTGGGAGGGGAATGAAATCCAGAGAGCAACCCATGGTGTCAGTCCCACCCCATGCAGCTGAATCCCATCTCCAGGGACACCAGACCCAGCACAGAAAGGTCCAGAAACCCTTTGCAGGAACTGAGATGGTGTCTCCATCCCCATCAGGGTTCCCTGTAATCCCTGCCTTTCCTCCCCAGCCCATTTCCTGAATCACTGTTGATCAGTGGTGACTCCAGCCCTGGCTGCTGCCTGTGCTGGGAAGAGCAGCCAGTCACTGCCTGCTACTCATTCTTGGCTTCAGCCACTTCCTGTGCAAAGCAGCCCCACAGTCCAGGCTCTGTGTGAAGGCACATTTCCTCTGCTGTGATTCAATGCCTCTCTGTCCTCATGGGACAAGATGGAGCGAGCAGCCCTCCCCAGTTCCACACTGGTGTTGGATAGACCTTGGCTGTCTCCCTGCCTTTGGTCTGAGATAAGGAAATTTTGTTCTCCCTTCCTGCTCCCAATCACTGCCACTGCCCTTCTGTGACCCTCCTTCCTCCCCTGTGCTTCCTCCCTGGGAGGTGGAGCGTGGGCCTGCACACAACAGCCAGGTGATTTACACAATGCAGTCAGCTTTTCCTTTTTGGTCCCCACCCTGCTCCCTGGGCATCATTATTTTTTGCAGCTCAAGGCCAGGCTAGAGGGAGGCTTCAGCACTTTCTCCCCATCCTCCCTACAACCCCCATACCTGATTTCATGCAGCTTGACAATCTCATTGATGATAACCACAAGGACCAAGGAAAGAAAACCCAGGAGCCACGCGACCGGAGAGATGGAGACGTGGCTAAAGGTCAAAGAAGAGTTGAGGTTTTCCCAGAGTTTCAGGTCCAGCACAGTTTGTGCCACTTGCCCCAGCACTCTAAAATTAAGAACACACACAGCAAATCTCAGCAGACCTGACAAGATTCCCAGGATCTGCAGATCAGGGTTCAGGCCCTGATGAAATGCTCACACCAGAGACCCTTCACCAGTTCAGCAGTGGAGATCAAATGCCATGTACTTGATTCTCCTCAGCACCAAGAAACTGGTGCTGGAGTGGGTCTGGGATCCTGGAGCCCCTTCCCAGGGGCTGTGGGTACTCACACAACAGCCACAGTGAGCGTCCACCAGCGGTTGGACAGGGGGCTCTTCTTCCACAGGGGCTTGGTGCGATGCACGTGGGTGATGGATATGAACACTGCAGACAAAAGGGGATTATCCAGCATCACACACAGGTACTGCACTTCACAAGGTACATCAACACCTGCTGCTTCTAAGGGATATGGGGCTCATGTCCCCAGAACCAGCTGACCATTTGGGGCTCTCTCAGAGCAGGCTCCTCACAGCAATTCCAAGCCCCTGGAATGCACTGGGGCAGTGCAGTGGTTGCCCTGCACACCACTGCTCACTGGGAGGTTGGTTCACAGCCTGGGAGCTGAAACAGAGCAGGCAAAGGCCCAGCTCTGGGGAGTGGGACAGGGCTGGGTGTGCCCTTGTTCCAGGGCTGCAACACAGGAAAGCTCCAGCCCAGAGAGAGATTTAGCCAGAGACCCAGGGCTGTCTGTACAGGACCCAGCAATGGCTCAGCTTTTACTTGGTCTCTTCCAAACAGCTGCCAGGCAAAGCACCCCTGCCTTGCCTTGGTGGTCTGAGGGACACAAAAGCACAGCAACCCACTCTCTCCAAACATGGAGATCCAATCAGGAAGCATTTCTGTTGGCCTGGACACCTGCACATGTCAACACACAGTGCTCTGCCTGGGGCATAAGGGACAGGGAACTGAGACCCTTCAGGACCCACCCTGCCAGGCAACGGGTGCAGGTGATGAGGGTCAGCCAGGAGCTGGCCCCACACCCCTCCAGAGGGTTTAAAAAGGCTTCCAGCTCTCAAACAGTCAAAGCTGCATCAGTCCCCTTTGTGGGAAGGCAGTGGGGTATTTCACAGAACAGCAGCAGGGATATAAACATTTTTGAAGGAGGGAATATTTTTGGAGAGCTTCACGTGCTGGTAGTAACTTTCCAGAAGGTAAAAGGGATGAGACTGGACAGAACCAGCACTTCACCAGACTGGTAGGAAGCAGAATCAGTTCTGAGGGTGTTGTCTTCAATCTGCCAGGGTAATGTTTAGTGAGACAGGGGAATCTGTGCCTGTGCTGTGAGGCCACTGCAGTGTCTGCTTCTATCAGGGAGTTTGTGCTCTGGCATAGGGGGCAAAGAAAGAGACAGAGGATGCAAGCTTTCCCCCAGAGCAGAGAGTGGGGTTCTGGACTTACCTGTGTGCAAAACAATCAGGCCAGCTGTGAGCTTCTGGGCTACCAGGAGAGCATTGGAGAATGTCCCAAACCAGTCAGGAGCACCATAAGCATTGCTAGTGAATGAGAGGACACAGGAGAGTCACCAGTGGGCACTTAACTGACCTGTTCCCACCAGGGCCACATCCTCCTCCAACAGCGGAGGAATCTGTGGGTGAGCTCAGGCTGTCCTGGTGGTGACAAGGAGGTGACAGGGGCAATGGTGTAGCTGTCAAGGCTACAGCCCTGGTGGGTGATGGAAGAGGCTGAAGCTTGTTAGAGGACTGGAAAGGGCAGCAGCAGTGGGGATGTGTGCCAGGCCCAGCTCCTCACCTGTGCAGCATGATGGAGGAGCAGGCTGTGAGGTTGAGGCTGGTCGTGTTCACCCCTCTGCAGGACTCGTGCAGGGTGAACCCGAAGCAGATGAGGCAGGAGCAGATGGTCAGGCTGAACTTCAGCAGGAAGCAGAGCAGGAAGTAGTGCTGAGTCTGAAACAGGGAAAGGAAGGAGGATGACATGGGCATGTCACTGGTACAACCTCCTCCCCAGGACCATCAGGGGCTGCAAAAGACAAGCTGTAGTACAGATGAGATGCTGCCCTGAGGATCTGCCTCAGGCATGCTGGAACAGGACATTCCTTCCCTGGCTCCTGCCAGGGATCAATTCACTGAGCAAGCTAGGAAGCAGTGTCACAAACATGTTTTATGAAAAATCCTTTCCTTAGGGCTTTTTCTCCTGAGAAGCTGAGAGGCCTCAGGAACAAAATGTAAACAATGATTATCTGCTGCTGTGGAATGCAACAGGTGCATCTGAGATTGGTCCATGTCCATTGTTTCTAATTAATGGCCAATCACAGTCAGCTGTCTTGGACTCTGACAGACACAAGCTTTTGTTATTTATTCCATGCTCTCCTTTCCTTGCAAGCCTTCTGACGAAATCCTTTCTTCTATTTTTTTAGTATAGTTTTAATATAATATATACCTATATATTATATTAAAACTATATTATGTTATATTATATATATTATTTATATATATTATATAGTTATATATTATATAGTTATATATAATATATATTGTATAGCTTTATTATATTAAAACATTATATTATATTATATTAATTATATTAATTATATTATATTATATTATATTATATTATATTATATTATATTATATTATATTATATTATATTATATTATATTATATTACATTACATTACATTATATTACATTATATTACATTATATTACATTATATTATATATAGATCTATTTTTTATATATATATATAAAATAATAAACCAGCCTTCTAAAACATGGAGTCAGAGCCTGGTCTCTTCCCTCATCCTGGGACCCCTGTGAACACCACCACAGCACAGGGCCTCAGCTATGGCCTCCCACCAACACTGGGACAAAACTGAAGAGAAAAATATGTGGACAATTTCAGTCTGAGGGGATACCTACCTTCTTGGGAATGGAAGTCAAGTTTTTTCCTGTTGCCATGGTCATGATGGAGCTGTGGGGAGGCTTGCCCAGGAGTGAGATACTGGAGAAAGGTAAGTTAAGTGTCTCAGTAATGTGTTCAGGCACCAGAGTTACTGTGCTTTTATCTAAGATTTGAACCCAAATAACCTACTCAGACTGCTTGAAGCATTGGCACTTATCTTTACATATGCTGTAAAAGGTGTTATTCATGGCAGGTACAGACAGAGAGAGAAGTGAGAAAAAACCATCTGTGGTACCTTGGCCTCTACCCAACACCCCAGACCTTCCATCACACCAGGCAGGGGTGAACACAGCAGCACACAAATGCTCCTGTCACTGTTTCCAAGCACTTTATCAAAGCAGCTGCTTGGAATAATCCCTGCACCCTCCTCAGCATGCTGTGGGTGAAGGCAGCTTTCTCTCAGCACGGACACAGTGAGGCTGAGGGAGGGCTCTGTGCACCCTGGGGGAGTGGGAGGAGATTCACCTGACAGACTCACCTGAGCAGGGGGTAGCAGAAACAGGAGAGCCACACGATGTCTGTGGTACTGAGGATGGGGGGCAGCTGCACCAGGCAGGAGAGGAACTGGACAGAAACAACCCAGAGTGAAGAGCATGAGCAGTGCCAGGACAGACTTGTCACCCAAAATGCTGCTGCCTTCCCTGAAACACTGGGGTGAACTGGTAACTGGGCTGCCACTGCACAGCCCCTCCATAAGTTCCTGTGGCAGGAGCTGCAGGGGATGCTTTTCTCCAGGGAAAAGGGATTTGAAGGTAAATGTATGAGGATCAGGGAGAAGGGGCAGCACAGGCTGAGATCACCAAGCCTCCATCTGTGACTTCCCCACACACACTGTGCAAACCTGACTGAAGGCCATGTTCCTCCCTCGAGGCTGCCCCACTGCAGCCACCCATATCCATGTGAGCCCCCTGTCCTCTGAGCTAAGCACTGTCCCCAGCCAGGCCAGGACTCACCTGAATGACAACCAAGGTCAGCTGGCACTGCAGCAGGAAGAGGAAACACTTGCGGATGCCGTAGGTTGCGTGCCGGGCCTGGAAGGAAGCACAAGCCCTCAGAGCCCTGCTGGGAGCAGCTCCAGCCAGGAGCAGTCACTGCAGGCAGGGACAGGACATGTGGCCTGCAGGGGAAGTGGGAGGGGACAGCATCTGCACACACTGAAAGCAAAGAGGAATGGTCTCCTGCCCACATGGAGAGGTTCTGAAGGAAAGGCAGGATTTAGCCAAGGGGTAAGTTTGTTTAAACTCCTGGCTTTTCTGGGGTTTTGCTTCTCCTTAACACTGCATTGTTGCCTGGCTAGGGATCTCTGCAAGATTATACTTCATCCAGATGAACAATATTCATGTTCTGTTGCCATAAGGCACCATTTCCAATCCATTCCCTACACCTTGGACCAGGAGGGCCAGGCAGATTCTCAGAAGATTCGCCCTCTTGTGCTTCCTGGACAAAGGCCAGGAGTGTCACCCTGTTCTTCTAAGTTCTTCTCAGCCTTCTGATGTTTACATTTTTATAATGGAATTTCTCACACACTTTTCATGTAAATAATGATTGTTTGGAATTCCTTTCTGTAGGAGGAGAAATTTGATGGACTGTTGGTTTGACAAGTGTGGCTAGAGAGGTGGCAACTTCATCCTCCAATCTATGGTCACTTTTGAAAGTCTATAAATACTGGAGTTCAGAAATAAACTACACTCTTTTTACCTTGGACATTCCAGCTTGTGTGTGTCGTTCATTTCGTGTCCTATTGTGGCACAGGAGGCACAAGCCAAGCTCCTGCTGGCAGCACTGTGGGCACCTGGAGCACGATGCCAGCGTGAGCTCCTGGCTCTGGGGATTGCTGGGCTCACCTGCTCTATGAGCCTGATGATGCTGGTGCTCTCCTCCTGGCGGAAGGACATGGAGCAGGGCAGGCTGTTGAGCTGCCCTGAGAGCTGCAGAGGGGTCAGCTCCTCAGAGCCATCGCTCAGGCTGGTGCTGGTGGCATAGCCAAAGGTCTCCCAGGAGCAGCGGGATGGGTACAGAGGGTCCAGGGCTATACTGCAAGGACAACACAGGGCTTGGTGAAAGGCCTCATCCCAGCAAGGAAACTGTCTCACTGCAGGCCAGCTTGGAAGGTCACTCTGGGCTGTGCCATGCTCTGTATACCTTGCTCAGGTAGAGAAACCTAAGCTAGAACATGAAATTAGGACCAAACTCCCTAGAGTTCATTTATTCACAGAGAAATAATGAACATATTTGGGTTTGTGGCACAAGGTCAACAAATTGGCTGATCTATGGGCTACTTTCACTCTTTCACCCATTGGAAAGGATCTGTAATGGCAGTTGGGGCACAACAGTCCAGCATGTAAGAGACTTACTTCCTTTAGGACATGGAAATACCTCTGTGTGTCAAGGGCCTTAAACAGACACCCCCATCCAATCCCCCCAAATCTCCCTCTTGTAGACAAAATGGGCAGAGCAATTGTGAGCACCTCCCTGCACAGCCCACAGGTGGTGTGAGCCATGGCTGGGTACTTGCTACGATGGAGGCAAAGGCAGTGGAGGAGGAACAGAGCCTGCCCCACCTGATGTCACTCTGCAGGAAGAGGCAGCTGTTCCGCAGGTTGGCAGAGCTGCCCAGGCAGCAGGTCACCTCCCCATACTCCTGCATGATCTTGATCATCTCACACATGGCTGCAGAGGGACAGAAGGAGCAATAGTGTGTTATGTCACTGTGCACACAGAAATGCAGTGTTTCACACGCTTTCCAATCTGGATAACAAACAGATCCTTTAAAACTGCCCCATCTGATACTCATCACTGTGTACACTGAGATCCACAGTCAAAGCACGTAATTAGAAAGTTAATTTACTGCAGACCAGGTGCTCTATCTACCTGCCACTGCAGGAATTCTCTGTGGTTCACAGAACTATGACCCAGAGATTTGCATCTCCAGCACACCTCTTTCAGACCAGAGCTGTAGCCTGGGTGCATAATACAGCTTCAGCATCAAATGCTTTTGTTAGAAAACAGCAGAAATGAAATGAACCTAAATAATTCAAACTGAAAATGAATACAGTGTTTCAAACTCAGCAGCACATCACTAGTGTTGCTGCAAGTCTAAAGGAAGGGAGGGAATGTAACAAACCATTCCAAAGGCAGTGCCACATGGAGCCACACTCAGAGCCAGCCCCTGTTCCTGCACTCCCACCACCACCACCTCCACCCTTTATCAATGTTTACTGACATCCCTGGGGCCTCTTAATCAAAGCTGCTGTTTGATTTGATTTTAGTTCTGTAGCTCCATGCACAGTGCTCTGTGTATACATGGATTTTCCAGAATGCTCCAGGCAAAACCCCCCAAACCTCCCCTCTGCAGATTCCCTTGTAAACACCTTCACTAAATGCCTGCTGCACAAAGACTGCAGCACTGAGGGGCTGGGTCAAGAGGGGAGCTGCCACTTCTGCCAGAGAGAGGAAATTTGGGCACTAAGAGTGAAGACAGACTGGACTGTGATTGACATGCTGGAAACTGTGACCAGAGGTACTGAAATGGCAAATCAAAATGATGCTCCACACTCACTGGAGATTTGGCAGTTATTTGCCAGTTGAGCACTCAGCCCCTTTCTTTAAGTAATACCTCAGAGAGAGAGAGATTTTGTCCTTTCTGTTTCCTGCAATCAAAAACTGCAAAGCAGCAGAAGGTGTTAACAGCAACTGCCAGGGGAACATTCTTCTGGGAAGTGATTTCCAAGTTATAGAAGAGTTGTGAGCAGAGATCAAATTCTCCTGGTACACTGATAACACTTATTTAATGAAAGGCAGTAGCATTTTGGATGTTTGCTTTTGTATCTCTTATGAATGCAAATTGAAAGGGCTCTCAGCCCAATTCAGCAGCTGGACAACAGCTGCACTAAAATTCAGTTAACACCTGGCTCCCACAGGTAGCAACAGAGGGTAATTAATATCAATAAGTCCTTCTAAATTTCTGGAATGTATCCCCTTCCCTTCCATGCCCACACTTGGACGAGCCAGACCAGGGAGCTGGGGAAGGAATTCATGGACAGGAGAAGGAAAGGGCACTCTGTTGGGATTTTAGCTGACTAGAGACTGGAAAAGTACAAGGCCGTGGCTAATTCCAAGTCCTGCAAGATAGCGTGTCCTTGGGCCTAGCTGGGTATGATAACAAATAGTGAAAGAGACATGAGAAAAGAGATGTAACCCCTAAAGAATAGAAAAGAACTAGTGTTGTGGTGTGGCCAATGGACGGTGTAAATTGCAGAATATTCATGAGCTCATTATTTGCTGTATAAGTGTCTGATGCTCTCTTCAATAAATGGAACTTGCTGATGACTCCCATTGAGCCCCGAGTTTTGCCTGCACCCCACAAATGGCTCATCCCCAACAAACAGCTCATTCTGCAACAGCACTCACTCTCTGGGGTGCAGTCTGTGAACAGGGGCACCAGCAAAGGCACGTTGTCAATGTTCTGGAGGTGAGGTCTCACCTGGTGGATCCCCCGGGGGAGTTTGGCCTGAAAAAGAGAAAGGACAGATAAAGCAGGGGTGTGAGAGAGAGCCATTTCAGAAGGAACTGCTGAAATGAGAATGATGATTCCTAGAATTATGTAACTTCAAGATCAGATACAAAATCATGTTCCAGCAGATAGAACTGGCTTTCCCAAGGCACTGCCTGAAGTTTTCTGATAAAGTTCTACACTGACCTGCCAAGCTGCCTGTGCTTGCCCTCAGGGTTTGTAAGGTCAGTGTGACAAACCTGTGCTCAAGGATTCCTGAGGACTTTTTGCCTGTGTGGAGAATCT
Source organism: Zonotrichia albicollis (assembly GCF_047830755.1). Lineage (NCBI taxonomy): Eukaryota > Metazoa > Chordata > Aves > Passeriformes > Passerellidae > Zonotrichia > Zonotrichia albicollis. Next base: position 4,063,292 of record NC_133837.1, on the reverse strand, counting down.
AGTCAGACACATCTGCTGTCTTCTAGCAACTGCATCTATTTCAACTGCAGCCACATCAGCCTGCAGCAAGGCAAGAAGGGTTCTTGCCTTCTAAAACCAGGCCTAAGAGATTTTTTTGATCTGTATCTCTGATATTCCTGTAATCTCTGCTGAGCACATGTGAGGTCTTTCTGAAGCAGGAAGGGCTTATCTCACACTCTGACCACTGGGCAGCATCAGTCTGTGGCTCACAGCTGGAGGAGAGAGTGTTTCTTCTGTCTGCATGGAAAGTGGGGATGCTCCCACTCCCTGCCCAGCCCATGAGACCCAGAGGAACTGAGATGCAGCTCTCAAGGTTACCCCATGTTTGCTAACCTCCATTCCTAAACTCCTAAGCAAAGAGCCATTCAGCAAAAGTAACTAACTGAGAGAATCCCAAATTTCCCAGGCTCTAGATACCCTGCTGGAAGAGAGAAATCAGGGGTCCCAATGGAAACCAATCTCCTTTGAAAAGGAATTTCCTCTGGGAGTACTGAGGTGACACTCCTGCCCATGACAACAGCCAAGGGTGCACAGGGAGAGGGGCCCTCACCCTGTTGCAGTCCTCCAGGAAGCTGGGGATGTCACTGTCTGTTGGCTGGAAGCTGATGAGATCTGAGTGCCCTTCCTCCTCCATCAGCAGAAGCCCCTCCACATCATCTCGGGAAACTGGAGCAGAGAGGAGCAGCATAAACAACAACCCCAACCCTGCCTGTGCCACCCCTGTGCCACCCCTGTGCCACCCACCCACGTGGGACATGCACGTGGCACTGCAGAAGCCAGGAAACGTGAAGCCTGATTTTCTGGGTTAGCAACACTCACATCTCCCACTCAGTCATACAAAATGCAGTATTTTTAGATGACTAATCTGTTCAGAGGTAGATATGTGAGCCTAGTCTCTGCTCTTTTGAGACATGATACTTTATCTGTTCTGCTGTCCTTCAGGGGAAGAGAATAAAGAAATCCCAGCTGAAGTAAGATAAAAAAAGAGTAATGGACAGGCAAGTGACCTTCAGTGGTTTGACCAGGGCCCCAGCAAGAACCAGAAGCACTCATGAACACATAAATTCATGGCAACATAGAAGGATGTCCGTTTCCAAAAACTTGGTACTGGCTGGCTAGAAAGGTTATAAATGTAAAGTGGTGTCGCTTACACACAGGCACCTGAGGCCCATCCAGTTTTGTGCTCAAATCTCCTACAGATCAAGTGTCTGGTGTGGACACAGGAACCTATGAATGGGTTTAGAAGAAGCACCCAGGAAACAGATGGCATTCAGAGTGGCCAAGGCACAGTTCTCACCCTGATGGAGGTCATCGTGCAGGGAGCCAGCATGGCTGGGGCTGGATGGGGGGATCTCTGAGCCAGGCACATCACCATTGGGTGTTAAGGATATGTGGCAATTCCAGCCAGTCTCCAGACCCATTTTCTCAGCAAACACCTGTGGGTGAGCAGACAAAGGGTTTTAGAGTGGCTGCCCAGGCCAGAGCACTGCAGACTGATGCCATACTGAGCACAGGTTCCTTCTGGACTCATTAGTGGGCTGAATCAGATTAACCTTACATTGCACTGGAGCTAAACTCTCCAGTCAGACAAGCAGGGGCCATGCAAGGTCAGGGGGGTCAGCAAAGGCAGCTTACCTTGCTTTTGAGCTCATCTTCCAGGGAGAAGTAGACAAAACGAATGCAGGCATTGACCAATCCATCAATGAGGCGGACAATGTCAAGGCGGGCCTGATACTGAGATGAGACCATTCCCATGAAGATCTGTCCACTCAGAGCCTGGATACAGTCCTCCTTCTCCATCACTTCCCCAATCCCTTCTTCAGGCATGCAATCCCATTGAGACATGGGGGCCACGTGGTGGGGAGGCCACCAAGGTGACACCAAGGACACGGGATCCAGACACAGAAATGTGCAGGAATACAAACACAGGAGGGAAGATGAGGAGACATCCATTTGTCCCAGCATACCCAGTCACAGAAGTGGTTTCAGGACATCCCCACACAGGAGACCAAGAACACAAGTGGGAAACAGCAAGCATGAAAAGGAAAAAGATAAAACAGAAGGCAGGGATCAGTTACAAGGAATCTGGGTAGAAAGGTCAAGGATGTGTGCTTCATAATGTTCACATGTGCATTTTAAACACATCCTACTGTGCCTAAACAACATGATAAGTCTAGCTGAGGCACAGTGGCATCAGAGCACGAGGGGCTGATGCAAAGGAACTGAATCATGTTCCCTGCAAACATTTCCAAAAAGCCTGCAAAGGCTCTTTGACAGGGTTCCTTCACCATCACTAGAAGCCAGTGGTGAATGGGGGCTGGATGCAGCATGAAGAACAAAATAATAAAACACTTCACATAGTGGCAAGGCTTGCCACAGGTGGAACGCAAAATTATTCTGAAAACAGTCACAACTGTTCCTAGCTGTTGGAAACCCCACTGGTCACATTTTACAGAATGTGAGACCAAGGCAGAAAGAGTTTAAGACTGGTTTTCCAAAAGAGCCTCCTGGATTTATGTAATGGTATGTGCTTCCTTCTCAACTTCCATTGCTGTTCTGAAGGATTTGTACATGTCATGTTCATCTAGTGGGAATCAGTTCCTTCAGTATAGCAACAAAATCTATCAAGGAATAATAGTTGCATAGCACTATACATTTCAATCCTTTGAAAAGCCCATCCCATGTGATTTCCAGAAAATCAGACAAATAGCAAAACAAGTACTGAAACACCCAGAAGTCTTGACTCTCTGTACCCTACTTTAGAAACATGTCAAAGGAAGGGGACCAGGACACCAGTTGGTTCATCACAGGCCCTTTGGGTCCGGTCTGGTCCTGGTCCCTCAGGTCTTTCTGGTCCAGTTTATTGAAGAAAGTATCAAACACTTATACAGCAAATAATAAGCTTATGAATATTCTGTAAGCCAAACAATCTATTGGTTAAACTATAGTATTAACTCATCCTCATTCCTTAGGGGTTACATCTCTCTTTTCTCATGTCTCTTTCACTGTTTGTTATCACACTACAGCTAGGCCTCAAGGACATGCTATCAACACAGGTGCAGGACTTGGAATTAGCCATGGTTTTGTACTTTCCCATTTTCTAGCAGCTAAATTCCCAACACAAACAGACTTCCAACAAGGAGAAGAATTTCTCTGTAAGCTTCAACAACTTAACTAGAAACACCCCTACCAGCTGCCACATCATTACTTCCTCCGAAAACCCATCTACTTCAGAAACCCTTCCTTCCAAATTTCCATCTGCTGCTCTGAACAACAATGTTCTGCCAGCTCTGGGTGGGTCAGATGCAGCAGCAGAGGCACACGTACCATCCGAGCTCCAGCTGTTCCTGCGGCTGCTCTGTTTGATGGGCGTGGTGCCCGGGAGGTCGCAGCAGGTGAAGATGGCGCTCTGCCCCGGCACCTGCACCAGCTCGATGCACTTCCCGTTCAGCTGGGAGGACAGGGCACACTGCATGGGCTTGTAGGCAAAGGCAGAGCAGTATCCTGACAGGCAGGCTCGCTGGTAGAAATCCAGCACCTTCTTCCTGTGTGGAAGAGGGAAAAAACAGGCAAAGTTAGCAAAAATGTGCCACATTTCTGATAATACAGAAATGCCATGTATTTGGAAAAATGTCTTCCATTTCCAAATGTCTGAAGAAGCCTTTCCCTAGTGCTTCAGCATTCTCCAAGCTGCAGGCACTGCAGGGCAACAAGAACACATATTCCAGCAGGGATAGTGGTGAATGTTTCTGTTTGGTCATCAGATTGATGGTTGTGTTGGATTGATTGATGTGTTGGAGATTTTTTCAGAAATGGCTTAGAAGGCAGCTGTGAGGAACAAATTCTCACAGCCTGTTTCTGTAAACAGTAGAAGTTCTCAGGTTGTTTTTAATTACAAGTAAAAGTGACAAACATGAAGGCCTTGAGAACCTTGCATACCAGAGTTCTCAGGCAGCTTTCTCATAACAAGTAGATATTCTATCTTTGGCTGTTTTGGGAAAGTAAAAGTAAGTTTTGAGAACACAAATCTTGGTATTGGGAACAAAAGGAGGGGTTGGTGTATTATCTCTGACCTATTGTGAGCTCGGGTTTGCAATATGCATGAACTTAATTAACACGGTTATAAAAAGTGACTGATTGAGTCAATAAACGGAGTCGATGCTGATCAAGGAAGATGGGTCTTCTCCCTCCACTTCAATAGGTATGAACACAGAGCTCTTCAAATATACTTATTAATATAATATGCTCTATATGGCTGCCAGATGACTCCAAGAAAGTTCATTGCATGACAGCAGAAGCTTAATTCATCAGACATAATTTATCTCTAGGGAGATAAACACCAAAGAGGGAACTGACAACTCTGACAACAGGATCTATGGCAGAGATAATTGCAGAAGCAGACTTTTTTCCTATCCTCTTTCAGAGTATGGGGTCCCAGGAGCTGTATTAAGTCAATATTCAGTCACTGAAATATGGTAAAGTTCCTTCTCTAAGCTGAATTCACAAAGGTAAGAAATTAGACTATACATCAGATTTTTAATTGGCTTGTAACATGATCAATATTCCAAAAAGGCTAAGTGCCAGTTTTTTCACACCTGAGGATATGCAGATTTAGAAGAACAATGTGAAAAGTCAGTGAAACTAAACATTAGTGGTCTGCTGTGCCAATAGGAACAGCAATTCAGCCTGTAGATAAAAATGCAGCACACACTGTCAGATATTGCAGCAGGACTCCAAGGGTGTGATGCTTTGTGTGGACTGGTTCAGGCACAATTGATCATTTTGCATTTCATGTAAGACAAAACATTTTTCTTGAAAAGCAACAAAAAATCCTCTACCACCAGCATGACCTGATTATAATTCAGTCCTACTACACAGTAGAGTCAGAATCAACTTAAAAGAGGACAATATCCCAACAGATAGAGTGAGGAGTGGCCTGCTCTTCCAGTGCAACTGAATGCTTGTTGCTATCTAATCTCTTACATGCTATGATAACAATTAATTACAAGCAGAGATGGCTCATGTTCATAACCTACTTGAAGCTCTTAAAAAGCTTACCAAGCATCACTAAAAGAATTTTAACAGAGTGACCAGGTTCCCTCTGCATTTTATCTGCAGCTCCTGAGTGCCCCAAATGAGAAAGCTGCCCACCTGTCAGAGCCAGAGAGGGGGTAGATGTCAGTACCATCCCAAAAGTCAGTGCAGGCCTCAAGGATGATGTCAGCTGTCCCATGAGAAAACATCTGCTCAGTGCCTGGAGTGTAGGAGAACAATGAGTCAGCATCACATACACAGCTCCAGGAAGGGCATATCACACCAGCTGCTCCCTTATTTGTTAAAACATGAGTGTTCCCACCAAATGCTTTGATGCATTCCAGATATCCCCTTTTCCTCTGCTCAAAGTCTTCATTCTCCATCAAGAAATTGTTCAGGATTGATGATGCCCCTGTAACTGCCCTTTGTCTAATTGTGGGTCCAAACAAGGCTGTGATAAAACATGAGCCATGTAGTCCCTTCCTATTCTCCCCTTACCCTGTGTATCAATCCTGCTCCTATAAAGGTGTGATAATATCTTATTCCTGCATCCCACAGAGCAGAAGAGAAATTCCTTTGTGCCTCTTGTCAGGAAAGTACAAGCAGCAGTGATGAGCCTACGGGGATCAAAGTCTGCCTGTGCTGCACAGTGCATTCATTTCTAGGCCAGATGTGGAACTAAAGGGTAAGAGCTATTCTTGAATACTTTTCATTCAAGTAGCAGAAGATAATTTGACAGTGTGACCTGCCAGATAACAGCCTGTTTCACATTTTCACCCTGAAAATGTGTTAAATCAGGATGGCCAAAAGTTCAATATAAGAGACTCCAGAAAAGTAACTCAACTCATGCTGTCTTTAGGGAAGAACTGAAAATCAATGGACACCACAGCTTGTCCTGGTTTTCCTTCTCCCCCTATTTTAGTTTTTAATACAGACTCAAAATCTCTTATTCCTTCTTGTAGTCAGAGGTGTCAAAAAGTTTTTCTCAGAGGTGTGTGACATCCCTGATGCAGGCCCCAGGCACAGGACACAATCCAGGGGCGTGGGGCTGTCTCCCCTCCACACCTCCTGCTCCCTCTCATTTGTATCAACCCATCAACATTTCCTGCACTAGAGTCTCCCTTCCCTCCTCCAGCTGCTCTGTGACTTTACCCCCAATGGCTTCAAAGCTGAGCTAATGAAAAAATAAAGAAAACCACCAAAGAAAAACCACTGCCAAGGAAAATGAGCCCAAAGGCTTCTTGCAGGCATTGCTGCTGACTGCTAATGCTCACACTGGCTGGTGAAACCCAGAGCCAAGAATATCCCCTCAGCACAAACCAGCCAGGGACCTTCAGGAACACCGGAGGATTTTCCAAAACACAGCAGCTCTCTGCTTTTGCTATAAATAGTCATCACCAGCCAAGTTTATCAGCATAACAAACCTCCAAGACGAATAAGAGCTGTGTGTGAAAGAAGGAGCCTGTCTCAGGGACACAAAGGAGCACTTGTGCAGAGCTCTGGTTAATTTTATTGTATAAACACCTAATCCTTCCCACCTTGCTCCTAAGGTCAGGTAGTCCTTGCTCAGAAAGAGGGAACAAGAGATGTTTATCCATGCAAAATCTATGTGCTGGACACAGAGCAAGAGCTTGAAATGATGTACCCATGTATTACAGTGACCTTAGACGGTCATGGTGGTGAGAGAAGGACGAGAATCTTGTTTCTTGATCAGAAGGCTTGATTTATTGATATATGAGATATAATACATTATAACTATACTAAAAAGAAAAAGAAGTTACAGAGAGCTGCTAAGCTAAGAATAAAATAGAAAGAATGAATAACAAAGTTTTGTGTCTAAAGAATCTGTCCCTGAGCTGCTCCTGTGATTGGCCTTTAATAGTACACATAGAAGATGAGCCAATCACAGAGACACCTGCTACATTTCACAGCAGCTGATAACAATTGTTTACATTCTTCTTCTGGGGCTCTGCTTCCCAGAAGATGGACAAATGTGAAAGAAAGGATTTCTATGAAAAAATGTCTGCGACACCCGTGTTCATGCCTGTCAGCAAGTGCAATCATTTGCCATTAATTCCCACCAGAATCCCACACCACAGCCCAGCTAAGGGGAAAGTGGCAGTGACTGCAGACACTATAAACTGCAAAGAATTCACTGAGCTGTCCTTGCCAGTAAAATGAGCTCAGCCTTCTCCCTTCCCAAATCATGAATTCTCAGGCCAGGATTTCTCTGGCAAAAGGGGAAAAAATGAATGAATAGGGCAGGGGGTATGACAGCCATTCATGGCTGCTGGGACTCATTGGGAAGAACCAAACTGCTCCAGGCAGATCAAAAGGAATGGAGCAGTGCAGCTCCAGCACAGGAACACAGAGATGGTACTGAAGGCACCGTGAGCACCATGTGGTCACTATGGATCTGGGATGAGCACTGCCAGATGCTGGGACATGAATTTCAATAGAATAGTAAGGGAACATACAGATAAGCTGCCTCCTATTTCTGCTACAGCTGTAGAATTTATGTGTCTTGCTTTGACTGCAGCATGTCATGGGAGTGGGTGGATTCCAAGATTTATTCACAAATAATGTGTGGAGAGAGGTAAGTTATGATCATCTGGTCTGACTTCTGCATAAACAGAGCCATTTGACTTCATCCAATGTTATCTGCACAATCCAGTATTTCTGGTTCTAAAATGGAAGTATTTTAGGAAATTTCAAGGGACCAGACTATTGTGTGAGAGGTGTTCCAATGGTTAACTAAACCCAACTGGCAAAATTCCTTTTAGAATTTACTCTAGACAGGATAATCCAGGTCACACCTATTCGTCTGAGCTCCAGGCTCTAACCTAAACCGTTTAAAATTGAGGATAAGGAGTTGAAATGAGGCAACATTAAAGGTTTTTTCTCTACACTAAAAATCTCAGCATCAAAACAATTCCTACTTACAAAGGCCAGGTAGCAGCAATTAGAACAAATGAAATACTCCTCCCCAGATAAAGACAAAAATTTAAGAAGTGGGTGAGAGAAGACAATTTAACCTGGTAAAACTCTGGCCAGCACAATGATCATGTTTCAGACTCAATATTGAACATATGTCAACTCTAGAGAGCCAAGTTCAGTCAATTTAAGGAATTACAAAGAGACTAAGAGCTCTGACAGGCAAGCTGTTAAATCTTTCTGAGGTGCTTTAAGACCTCAACCAGCTGTACATCCTTTCCATCCTAGCCCATTCCTCTGAGAGCAGGAAGGCGTAGAAAGAGTGGAGAAGTCTGCACGACTTCAGGCTTATATTCATGGTCACTGTGAGTTTTCAGGCTTATATTCGTGGTCACTGTTTTATTCATGGTCATGAGAGCTTTGTGATTTCTTATTAGTATGCAATATAGTAATGTGCAATGTAATACACTAGACAACTCTCAAAGATATTGGTTTATGATTTATCAGAAGGATGAGCATTATTAACTAAAACCCAAAGTGATATTCAGCCCTGTGCAGTATTAGTTTCACTACTATCATGAAGTCTATTAAAAACTCAACAAACCCATGCCACACTCTGTACTGCCATTTGTTCACAGAAAACAGGTCTACTATGTGCTAGCTAAGATATTTTAAAAAAATGATCTGTGATTCTGGAGTGAGCCAAGGCTGGGAAGAATTCCCCCCTCAGAATACCCCAGATGATCACTGAGGTTTGTTAATCACATCTGCACTGGCCATGGGCAGAGCAGGGCCATCACCCACAGGGACTCCAGGCTCTTCCAGCCTGACATTTTCTGGGATCTCTGAGGAAAAGCTCCCCCTGTGCCAAGTGGATGCCCAGAGAAAAAGGCAGCCTTACTGGTAGTGGTGTCCTTCACAAACAGGTTAATCATGTGGCTCAGGGGGGGTCTCCTCTTGGTGATGGATGAAAGCTTCCCCAGGATGGTTTCCTTCACCATCTCATCACTTGGCAGGCGGTACAAAGCCAAATAGTTCTCCTGCTTGAAGAGATCTTTAGCACCTGGTGTGAAACCTGAAACATGAGCACAAGGAGGAGGAAAATCAGGCTCTTTTCAATGCAAAAGGGAAGTCCCTTCTGATTCTGTGCCACCCACTTTGCCTGTGCTCATTCTGGCACCTCTGCAGCAACTGGTAGGTGAGCTGTGCTCAGTGTTCATCTATGGAAATATGGCTCAAGATCTAGGATGAAAAACACTCAAAAGGACTAGATTAGTAATTACAGCGTTCATGCTCTTGTTTACTGATGAGAGTAACTGTGACATCACAGGACAGGCACAGAAGTGAGTTCAAGTTTCCAGTTTTTAATCCTACTGTTACCTCTAACCTCTTACTGCCCTTATGCCTCCATTTTCCCATGTGTAAAATGAGCTGAGGTACATCCTTTATCCCCAAACACCCTGCAAAGCCCTACAGTAAAGACAGGACAGGTACATGTTCATTAGCAGTATTCTTTGTCTCCTGATGAGACTGACAGACTCACACCAGGAGAATATGAAGCCTAGCCAGGGCTGGCTGGCACTATCCCTGATAACATTTGTTCCTTGGATAGCACTGACAATGTCAGAACTTGCCAAAAGCCATCTCTTTAATAAACTCTTTTGGCAACCAAACAACAACAGAGTCAACTCTGCATTTCCACCTCCTCAGCAAACGGGACTGGGGAAATATTCTCATGCACTCCAGGGATTAAGTGTCTATTGACAGCTGATTTCTCCATGTCTGTTCATCCAGCTGCTCCTCACCTATCAGCCTGGCAAGCTCACAGAGGCCCCAGGGCACGTGGACAGGCAGCACAGCATTGTGGGTCTCCTGCAGGGCGATGTTGCACAGGTGGTCGGAGAAGCGGCACAGCCGCTCGGTCACGCCGGCGTTGCACAGGTTGAGCAGCACGTTCAGGCCCAGGGGCTTGAGGGAATTCAGGTGCATGTGCCAGTTGGAGTCATCAAACTGGATGCAGGAGGGGTTCTGCTGGTCCTGGGACAGGCTGAGCATCTCCAGGTGGTAGTCACACACAAAGTCTTCAGCCTCACAAGCCAACACCTCGCTGTCCCCAACAACCTGGTGCAGCAGGCAGAGAAACTGCAGTTTGTTACAATGAATACAGCCTGAGCCGAGAATCCTGCAGGGAATTCCCAGTTAAACTGCCCAACAGTGGGGACTCTCTGGCTTTGAGTTTGTGTTACAGCTCCACAAAAGCTTAATTGTGTGCCCCTCCAGTAAGTCTCACCTGAGTATGCTCCTCCTCTCCACCCTCTGTGTCCTTGCTAAAGCTCACATTGGATCCAGAGGGATGTTTGCTTCTGCTGCTTGGCTTTCGGTGGGCAGAGGCTTCAGGAGCCTTTGGAGCATCACCAGACCAGTTGTTCCTCTCCTGCTCATTGGCCATGTGCACTGTGTCTGCCAGGGGGCCAGAGAGCAAAGCGTCTCTTTCATGGGGCTGTGGGAGACCAACAGAGCAAAGGGAGGTGATTCAGTGGTTCAACACAAGGCACTGCTGATTCACCTCCTGCTTCAGACTCCTGTAGAAAAGGATCCTCACTTGTTTCTTCATCTTTAAGCAAAGAATTATGGCACAGGACTTCCCTACAAGGCCCCTCTATAATATCACATTGTGTCAGTCCAAGTGTGACTGCAGCCAACACACCACACTATGGGGTAAGGATCACCCACCTCATCTTCCATCTCAGGATGGCAGAAGGACCTTGTGGAGAGCTCGTCAGTCAGGTCTTCGTGGCTGTCATGAGGTGGTTCCACCTTCCCACTGAAGAACAGAACAGTCTCTGGGCTGGGGTTTGGCCAGGAAAGAATCCCCTGCTTGTCTACACAGCAGAGCACCTAGAACATCCCACAACACCCCCAAGAAAACAAAATCTTAGTGAAAACATCTGTGTTCATTCATAGTTGTAAATATCATGACTTTAATAAACACATGGGAGGACAGACAAGTCTCTTCTTCACCAACTTGCTCTCTGAAGAAACTGCACCTAATAACACTGCAAGAAATCCAAGAATTCCTTGCTCTAACAAGACTGATGAGTTGTTTAATGCCAATTTTACTTTAGCATGTTACAAAACTAGGCATGAAGCCCAAGGGAAGGAAGCAACTATTCAACCTATTTCACTAGCTAGTACCTTACCAGGACTCAAACCAGCTGGTTCTTGCACAGGAATCAAGAGGATAATTTATCCAGAACCAGAGCTGGAAGATACAGACATCCTGTCAGATGTCACAGAGTATCTCAAACCATTGTTTTAGCCTGTAAATGTGCTTGGACATGACAGGACAGTTATAAACTCTCCTACAAAGACAGGTGCCTGAAGGGTTTCTAATTCCAGCACAGTGAACTTTGCTTGCAGTCTGTGCTCAGGGAACAATGACATGAATGATGCAAATGAAGCATCCTCACAGGGCTCCTCGTTCTGACAAGCCAGCAATACTCACAGTGACAGATCCCAGACTGTGGAGCAAGCTGGAAGTGAAGCTCAGAGTTGGGGATTTGCCTTTTACAACACAGAGGAAGTGGCTCCAGATACAGCGGATCATTTCCTGAGGAGGGAAGCAGAGCACATCAGCCAGTCAGAGACTCCTCAGGGAAGATGAAGGGAGAGAAGGGGAAAAGGGAGTAGGACATTACCTGCTTTCACTTTCAACACAGGGATACACTGTAAGATAGCCATCAGTCTCTGTGGGAACCTGTTACCTGATACAGTGCTGGTGTTCTCCAGGGAAAAGCATTTCTTCCCCTTTCCACTGATTGCTAACAGTCAGTCTGATTGTTGAATTGAGAATTCACTGAAACTACCTCTTGTCCACCCAAAACCACAGAAATGAATTCTGAAGTGAGTTCATTTCGAGTGAATCTGTTGTCACCTCTTGGTGTTTTTATCCTGAAGTAACTCAACCCCTTGGACTGTGGAGTTTGAGGCCTTTGAGTTCCCACCACCATGCTGCAAATCAGGTAAAGGATGGGGTCCCTGTGCTGAGGTGACTTGCTCAAGGTCACTTACTGAGGCAATGATAACATCAGAAACAAAGTCAAGGTGCCCTGACTACTCCATTCGTACAAAGGAATTGCAATGGAACAGAAAGAAGGGGATATTTTGTAAAATTAAAATGTCCAGTTGGCACCCTTCATTTTCTACACAGATATGTTTCAGAGGGAGTCTGGATGGCAGTAATCAATCCAAGCACCAGAGCTGTGTGCTGTCCTCTGGCAATTCTAAAGCTAGCAAAACCAGGATTGAATTACTGTGCTATTTTACTGCTTTTTGGTTGTTATTCTGGAATACTGTGACTGCAGAGCACTTCCCCCAAAGCTCCTCAAATAATTTTCCCTGGATTCTAATGGTTAGTACAGCAGTAAGCTCAAATACAAAACAGTCTGGAGCTATCACCAAGAAAAAAAAATGCTCTTATTCAAACCAGTTTCTTCTAAGCAAAAATGTTACAAAAGGAAAGAAAGAGATCTCCTCAACAAGGTAGGCCAGCTAAAATCCCCCCATTTAATATCTGAAAAACATCTCAGCTAAATGATGAACTGGCACAGAAAGGCAACAAAATTATCAGCAAAAGAAACACGTGTGTGCACCCATGTGCACTCCTCTGAGTGACTGGAACAAGGAGACAGGAATTGATTCTTATCATATCAAGGGATTTTTAATCACTCCTGGAGTCCATCTGCATCCTTATGGAAAGGAGAACCTGAACACCAGATAAACAGAGAAGTATCTTTCCTTTACCCACCTGTTGAACCTGGATGATGCAATTTATAGAGTGGCCAGAGTAGTTCCTTCCCTAGAAAAAGGGCTCCTGAATGTTTAATTGCCCCAGCTCTGGAAGCACCAGTAATGTGCTTAAGCCTGATAAGAAGCCTATGGAACAGGATCAGACTTTTTAAAAGCCTGAATACCCCACAGTCCTTCTGCAGTTTGGTCTGGGTGCTGACCACCATTCCATTCCTCTGGGTTTTAGTTTTGGCTTCAACAAGGATTCTCAGGTGCAAGCAGAAGACTTCACTTCGTTCAGACACACACCATATAAAGTTTATTTGACTTCTGGAACAGGACTTGAAAGAGGTACTGTCTCCAGGACAGAAAATGTTGATTTCAAACCATTTGCAATATTCAGAAAAGCCCAACTGGACTCAGCATTGAGGTCACCTCAAACTCTAGCCAGCACAGCAGTATTTACATGGGGAGGTGGAAGGCAAAGACATGCAACCTGCATGCACAGCAAATTAAAGCAACAAATGAGTGACAACGGACAACTGACACAAGTAAAAAGGGTCTAGCAACAAGCAGGAGATCAGAAAGGAAGGGAAAGGATATCATGAAGTTCTGCAGTGAAGATGGAGGAAAACAATTCATAATAATAGTACCTGAGAAGATACCATCTCTGTGTAGCTGCTGAGAGTGTCCTCTGAAAACTTAGCAAGCTGCAGCAAGAGAAGAGACCAGTTACTATAATTGTGCTCAGAAATGTGCCATGAGGAACATCCTTCCCACAGGATGTGCCTTCAGGGAGGAGGGAGCAGGAGCCCTGCTCTGGGGGATGGCTGTAAAGGGCAGACCCAGCACTCATGGCAGCAATTTCGGCTTTAATGGACTCTGCTTTTATCTGCTTGTGAAGCACAGGCAAAGTGCTTGGTGCTGTACATCACACAGCAACACACAGTCATTACCTACATGCCCACGGAGAAAATAATAGCAATTAGGCCCAGAGGAGGATCTTTCTGGGTGGTTATTTTTGGTTAGAAAGAGGCAGGATTGAGTGATCTGATTTTAACTTATATGGGTCAGTTACAGGAAGGGAGCTGGAAGATGGGCTGGAAAAGCAGGTGCCTGGAACACAATGACACAGAGGAATGAGGCAATGTGAATGGGATGTGAGAGGAAATGAAAAGAAATTACAGCAGGACACCACCACGGTGCTCTTGGAATCACCCTGAGAAATTCACTAACTCAGAAATTTTGCATCCAGCACAAAGGTATTCCACACTAGATGTCATTCTGAAAAAGTTTAAATTTCAGTGTATTCACAACCACAAGTGACCATGGCAATTACATTTATATGTAAATAAAACTATAGCCCAAATAATAAAGCATATATCTGGCATTTGAAAAAGGATCAGTTTAACAAAGCCATAAAAAAGCCAAGAGAAAAATGTCAGAAATCATTTAAACTGAGAACTATGAAGGATAATTAGGAACTGCTTAAGAATATTTTGTTACAATTTTAAAAAGCAACAACCCCATAGTAAAATAAGAGACCAGTTTTAAGTGAAAATAGAAGTAAGAATTAACATAAAAAATAAGGAGAAGTATACCAGTTGGTAATTAAAACCAGACCACTGCTTGTTAAAGACAGTGAAATTGCAAATGACATTGTAGGCAAGGCAGACATGTTAAATAAATATTGCTATTCTTTATTCAGTGATACAATCATACCATAGGATAACTATGAAATATTTTCCATTCCAACACCAGCTACAGAAAGTAAATATGTTTAAATTAGCAGGTCTGGACAATGACTATTACTGCTGATTTTGCAGAAGGCTTGAACTATGGATTAAATCCCAGTTCAATGGAAGTGGTGCCAATGCCCAAAAAGGGAAGGAGAACCATCCAAGTTACCACAGGACCCCAGACAGACTTTGATTTCAGACAGAATAAAAGAGCAGCTAATATGAGACTCAATTAAAAGAAAAGAAGTGGAATAATAAAATCAGTGCCAAACACCACAACTATATGAGCAGCAAATCTCCTCAAACTATTGTGATATCCTTTTTGACAAAATTACAAATTTGTCTGATAAAAGTACTGCTTTTGACATAGACCATTTGTTAATTTGACTTGATTCTAAATGCATGACTAGCTTTCTAATGAAAATACCAAAGTAATAGGGCCCATGTTAGATATATTAGAAACAGACTATCTCTAAATGGAAGAGAAACAGAAATTATTTGCAATGATGTGCTACTACCTCGAGCAGGGACAAATCTGTGTATTTTGTTAATAACCTGAGAGAAAACTAAAAACAACATACTACTGATAGAGACTGTAAAGGATACAAAGTTTAGGGCAGGGTGCAATGTAAAGAGGACAGACCACTGTCACAGAACAATATGGATTGCTTGGGCAGTATGCAAAAACAAGTATCCCAACAGGCACAAACTAAGGCTGTGTATTTAGGTGCAAAAAATCCTTACAGGATGAGGATTCTCAGAAAGCATTAACTGCAGCTGAACTGCAGCTGAAAGATCTAATGGGATCCTTTGTGGTACAAACAAGGGAACACAGAGCAGAAAGTCCAAATTGTTCTGAAATTTATCAAAAGCACAGCTATTACTGGAATATTTTGTGGGGCTTGAGATCCATAACCCTACACTGTTCCTGAAACAGAGGAGAAAGCTAAGAGGAATGCCAAGAGAAAGATTAGGGGTTTGGAAAATATGCTTATAGTGCCTCAAGGTGCTTGAACTGTTTACTTAACCAGAGATGGTAAAAAGGAATGTGAGTAGTTACAACAGACCAGAATTTTGATTGACGTGCTCTTTGCTCTTAAATCTGTGAGACAAAAGATGCAAATTTTCCAAGGGCTGGAAATCAGATACTGCAGAAATTCCCACTAACACAGAATGTCCATTTTTAGCAGTGAAGGTAAATAATTACTGACAAAACCTATCAAAGGCAGCACAAATGTTTTCAAACCAACAGCAAATTCTTTTCTAAAAGGAATGTTGCTGCAGTGCAACTGTAGTAATGAAACTTGAGGCAGGGGCTTGTTTAGGGGGCACTGGTGTGTGTCCTTTCAGCCAGTCACAAAAGTCACCTCTGGCCTTGACAAACTGGGAATCAAACAGCCTGAGCATGATAGGAAGGGGAAGAAGCTGGAGAAGCAGCCAAGTGATAGGAGAGGAGAAGGGTCTTACCTGCTACATTTAGAGCAGAGAAGAGAGAAGGAAGGAGGGACACAGGGAGGCCAAGTGACTGCCTGGGCAGGGGTGAGTGACCAAGGCAGGTCACAGCAGCTGCTCTGCAGCAGCAAGGATGGAGCAGCATGTCTGAGATGCCACAGAAAGAGCTGCCTGGACAGACAGAGTTGCCTGGACAAGAAAAAGGAGAAGACAAGAAAGGAAAAAAGGAAAAGTGCAAGTGTGAGTGACAGGGCAAATGGGAATGTTAAGAATGATGGAGCAAGGAAGCCAAGGAGCTCTGGCTTTTCCCAGCTGAATTGAGAAGGGAAAGAGGGAGGTTTCAAAAGTAGAATCCAAGTGATGCTGAGAATGCACAGGAAAGGTAAAGTGGTGAAAACACTGAGAAGAGATTATAAAGGTGCAAATGCTACTGAGGATTGTAATGTGCCCTTCCTCCCAGGACACAGGCAGCTTAGTCATGTTCAGCTAGAGATAAAAGAATAGAAAACACAGACCCAGGGCCACAGAGGCCAAGGAGGGACAAGAAGGAGAGAGAAACTCTGTCCAAGTAACAGAAATCAGCACAGAAGATAAACACAGCTCAGTGCATCTCACCAGCACTGCCACCAGGACAAAAGAAGGGACACACAACAGCACATCCAGCCCAGGACCACATCCCATCAGAGCACCAAACTCCACTCCCCAAACCAGCACAGCCACCAGAAACTGCTCTTACTCCTGACCTACTCAAAGGCCACACCTGCAAACAAAGCCCCAGAGCCTCAGGAAGGATTGTTCAGCCACAGGGCTTTGCAGAGGACATGATGTGTCTCACTGCTTCTCAGTTGCTACACATTGCCCAGTTACAGCCACCTCAGGGCATTTATCTCCATGCTGACCCCTCTGCCAAACTGTATTTATCTGACAGAAAACACATGCCATGAAGAGTATTATGGAATCACCAGAGCTTCCCATCACCTTGGGATCTGTAGAGAGGTTGAAAAAATTAAAGCATCTGTTCAAGAAGCAATATTGTACTCCAGGGAGAGGGGACAACAGCTGGGACAACCAAAGATCCAACAATGTTTCACAATTATGTGGACAAATCTGCTGAATTTTCACTTCACAGAGCCTTTTCATCTCCTGCCCTTGTCTCTGCAATGGTTTCATGTGGAGAGAAACCTACCAGTGAGGAGGAGGAGGCCTTGCTCATCTGGGCCAACACTCTGGCTTCTCCAAAGGCTGTAGCGAGAACCCACAGGACAGGAAAGAGCAATGGAAGGATGGGTAAGACACCATTCACCTGAAAAAAACAACCTGTGATCACCAACAAGCACAGAGACAGAAGAAGTCAGAACCTCTCACATGACACATTTTCCACCACAGTGAGAGGAGAGGGATAAAAGGCCAGGGCGGGAAGGAAGGGGACTGGGAGCAGTGCAAACAGTGCACACCTTAGGGGGGTTTAATGAAGGAGGCCATGAATCAATCACACCAACTTGTTATTCCTGCTGAATTTGGTGTAAACACTAATGAGTTTAAATGCAAAGGATACCATATATACATATCATAGATATAGATAAACACATACATGGCAAATGAGAGAGCAAAACATTTAAAGGTAATTCTGTAAGGGAAGTTCTGATGTCCTCCTCCACTGAATGCTCCTGGACCCAGCATGCTTTCAGATCCAGGAAGCACAGGATGCTGTCACAGGATGAATTAAGTCCTGACAGAGGGAATCCATCTCAGCAGTGCTCTGGAGAGGAGGTGTAGTGAAGCTCAGAGCTCTCCTTTACCTGCAGCTGAAGAAGAGTGTACTGCCAGGAGGCAATTCCAGGAGCGTGGAAAATGAAGCGCACGGCATTGGTGATCAGGAATCCAGCCTGCAAGTCAGAGATGGCACTGTCACCTACATACTGCCACTTGCAGGGAAGGTGTTTTCAGTGCCTTGGAGCATTCTCAACCGTGGGGAAAGTATGAAAAATATATTTTTGATCTGCTGCTGCAGTTCCTTCCTCCCTTCTCATGGTTATGTGGCTCAGCATCTCTGAACTGCTCAAGGTACACACAGTCAGCTGCATGAGTGAGCCTGGCCACAGCTTCCTGTTGATGGCTGCAATTCTTCAGATTTATTGACAAAACATGGTTATTCTCAAGGACAAAGGCTTGGAATGAGACCTACCAGCACGATAGGGACAGCATATTTCAGCATCACTGACTGTACAGTGAACCTCTCATTATCCAGGGCTGTCACAGGCCGTGACAGAGCCATTTCCAGGCACCACCTACAAAACAGAAAACAGCTGGAAATTTCAGCAACCAAGACCCTAACCCTTCACTTTTCTTGGACATAAACCTCCCAGCAGACCTGATTAGAACACTGTGCCTGGCCTATGCTATGAGGGAGGGCTGTCAAAAGAGAAGCCAACATCTACAATAAGAGTGAGGCACTTGCCAGGGTAAATTTGCAGTATTGCCAAGAGAACTTCTCAGGTCTCCTCACCTGCTTAGCAGGAAGGCAGCACCAAGGACACAGACAGCTGGGTAAGCACTGTGCCCCACATTTAACCCACCTGACATTATCAATTATTGGGGTCTTCAACACACGGAAGAGACGATAGAGCTGAGGATTCTGAGGTCCCTTCTTCACTTCTCCCCTCGGGGAGGGCGGGGGTGAGAAGGGTGGAAATAGATCTCCAGGCTCCAGAACTATGTGCTCATCATCCTAGAAAAAGGTCAGAGAGCCCAAAGGCTTGTGTTCAAGCACACCTGGTTATTTCATGAGAATTGGTATTTGGAGTGAAAGTTACAATTAAAACCACCAAAGGTAAATTTCAAGCTTTAAATTTTTTCCAGCCCTCTTCAAGCAGTAAAATCTTTGCATAGATCTTGTAAGTGAGTAGTTAATTTACTTCTACACCAGGTATTTTATATTACCTTCTCAAATCAGTAGTAAGGAGAAGGTCAAAGCAGACAAACTTTTATTTCTGCACATAAAAAGCAGGATAAAGGATGAGGTTTGTATGTCATATTATCCTACTGGATAGATTCACTCATTATATTTAGCAGCACATTACATTTTCCCCTTGACCTGAGAGAGGAGGAAATCTGGTGCTTTTGTGTAACATCAGTGTCTCCTGTCCAGTGAGTCTGGGAGTTCATGGAGAAGATGCAGCCTGGCAAACTAAGCATTGTCCTTGACTGAACTGGAATTTCAAGCTATTTTCAAGGTCAGAAGAAACCAAACACTCCATAATTTGTACTCTGGGAATTAGAGTATCAGCACGAAAAACCTGGGAAATCAATTATTACAGGCCAGGGAAATCAGACAAGCAAGTTACCTTAATCCCTCTCAGAGAAGCAAATGATTCCTGGCCTGGCCTCAAAGCTACAACATCTCCTTCCACCAAGAGGCTCACGGGCAGGTTGACAAGATGCCCATCCCTGTAGGCCCAGTGAAGGGACCAGGATGGGGCATAAGGCATGTGAAGGTCAGGGTACATGGAGTCTGGCCATTTCACCTCTTTGCCAAGTGTATCTGAAAGCACAAAGTGAGAAAGAATGAAGTGGCAGCAATTCTGGATTTACATCCTGTAGTGGTTTTAAGTCCCCCAGTGCTAAGCTCAGCCCATTCCAGTGGTCTTTTATCATCTCTCTCTTCCTCCTTGATGGATTTTCCCCTCTCTCTCCACTCAGTATTAACAACTACACAGTTTTTAAAAACCTGTACAACAGAAAAGCTAAAGGCTGTATTTAAATCTGCCCCACTGAAAGGAACTGCCCCCTCAGGTGCCAAAGCCCCTGTTGAGGTGATGCTCATGCACAGCAATTTATTTCCTTCTGCTCCCTGTTGTGGTACAACCCCACGTGCTCTCCCCTCCTCATCTGCTGCAAGGCAGATATTTTGGTAAGGATGTGAGGATTTGAATTACTCCAAAGCACAGCCATAACAGACGCCCACCTGCTAACACACAGCTTGGAAGCACATGGCCACATGACAGCTCAAAATAACCATGGTCTAGGACAGGCATGGGGAGAACACACTTCCCACAGCCTGCTTCTGTGCAACACGGGGGAAGGTTAGCAAGCTCTGTTAGGAGTGCATGTGATCAGGTTTGGGGAAAGATTCAATGGGAGGAAAACACCAGTGCAAATGGGGCAGATGAAGGAGAGCTCACCGTTTATCTTCTCAACGATGGTCTGAAGCCTCCTCTCCACCTCTCTGCACTTCAGCCTCTCCTGACGCCCGATCATGAGGAGATCCAAGAGGAGCAGGAGGAACAGTGCCAGTGCATTGACTATCTCAGCACCTTGGCTTCACACAGCAAAACAGGAGCAAGCAGAATGCACATGAGGTTTGAGTAAACAAGCAGAATACACTGCCAGACACCCACAGAGATAAACACTCAACTGCCTGGCTGTTTATTTCCACATCTCACAGATTCGTGGCTCAAAAAGAAACGCATGATCATACTTCTTTAGGATAAAGACACCAGAGAGGTCTGAAAGGACCCATCTCAAATAAAAAATACTTCACAAATATGACCAATGCATGTATAGCACACTAACTTCTCCCATGAGCCACTAATTTCTCCAGTTTCAAAATGCTTCCTATGATAATGCCTTAGAAGTCTTAAAGATCTAGGAATGCTGTATAAAAACAAACCCCTTAATCTCTCAGGAGGATACTCTCTGGGTCTATTACAGGTAGAATTAAGTTGGCTGAAGTTTTGTGAAGGGGATTGATAGGAAATTACCAGTGTGACTACACTGATACCTAAATATCTGGACAGAATGAGGGACAACACTTCTGTCAATCACAGATGATACAAAACCTCCACCTTGCTTCAGTTCAGCAGCACAGGAAGCTTTGCTCACCTCCCCTGTGGCTGGCTCCCATAGCAGCACAGCAGCAGCAGCCCTGCCAGCAGCATCAGAGAGGCACCAGGCCAGTGGAAGCAGGAGCAGCGGTTACCATGGTACAGGAAACTGCTCCTCCACACCTCCTGCAAAGGGAGAGCAGCACACACTCAGCACTGGTGGAATACAGAGCCAGACCTCTGGAAAAGCAGAGTGAGAAAGGGTGAAGACAGCAGCTGGTGCTCCAGGGAGAACAGGACTTTGCAAAACCCCTGGACATGACACAGAGCATCCCAGATCCATTGTGTGAATCCTTCAGCACCAGGGGTTATTCAGCTGGTGAGTCTGGGTGAACACTTGCTGCTTTTCTCGACAGGAAGAATGAAAAGGCTTCTGTGCCAGGCTGTCCTATTGTCACTGACCAACCAAGGCACATTTTCAAGCACTGTGCATAAACACTGGCACTTTGTATTCAACACACATCCCAGGCAAACACAGAGGACAAGGGGAGACTGTTGAGCTTCACAGCTCTTTTATCTCCACCTGAGATGGACCCTCTAAGCTCACTGCCCTTAGTGGCTCCTGAAGTCCTGAGATCCTTCACAAGGCAAGAGGCATCTTCCTACAGAGCTTTGGCATCCAGGAGAGAAGTGCTCACAGAAACTCACCCTTAGACTCCTTGCTTTGTTCCCAAGGACTTCAGCAGTTCCTCACCTGGACACTCTGGGGGACAATGCAGCCAAGTTCTGTTTAGCCCTCATCTTTACTTTGAGAAGGGGAGACCAAGTGCCCAACTTGTGCTGTTTGGTGCCTCACCTTCCATGAAGTCCCTTTTTTCCGTTCCTTCTGGTGCCCCTCCAGCAGTGCTGACAATTGGTCTCTCAGGATCGTGAGGGCTTTCTTTGTGGTCAGGCCCAAACTTGAGGTCATCTCATCCTGAGGTGCCAGAAAAATAAACTGGTTAGTGCTTCCCTGTTTTCCTTTTGGGCTTTTTCCTGGTGGCTGACAGAGCATGTGACTGTGAATGCCCTGCACTCATCATCACCAGCCTGATTCTCCATTTTCCTGAAATCATCTTCCCTCCTGTGAACTTCAGACTGCTGGCTGGAATTAGAGCACTTAGATAGTATCAAGTAAACAAACCGGTCCTGACTGTGCTGATAAATACTTTATCACAGCACAATACCAAGTCATTTCTGTGAAACAAGATCTAATTAGTAGAGGTTGAGGACAATACAAACAGAGGTTATGCAGGCTTGAACTGGTATCAGCTTGTAGAGAAAACAAAACACAGTTATGGCAGAATTTTAATGATACAGGATGAATTTTGCTAACAATAGTAAAAACTAAGCAGTAGAGTATCCACAATTCAAAACAAGAGTGGTGCAATTTCCACAACTGCTTGCTGCAGATTTTTGTTTGTGAGTCCTGCCTCTGTGGCCACTTTGATGCATAAGCTCCCAGATCTAAAGGCTAGGCCATAGATCAGTTCAGGATCAGCCATGACCCCGCCTCTTACAAGAGCAAACCCTGGAGTTTTAAGGGCTGAACTGCAAGGGACACATTTGGACTTGCAGGAAGCACAGAGTTCACAGCTCTGCTCCCTCAGTGCTCATCAGAGAGCAGCAGTCCCAAAGGACACATCCCAGCAGTGTGCCATGTGGAAAACGCTGCCATAAGATGCTGGTACAACAAAGTCAGGTAAACACTTGCATTTCTGGGCCAGAAGCATGAGCACTCTCCTTTCTTTCAAATCACAGACTGCAGTGAGGTGCTGTGGGCACCACATCACTGACAGCAAATCAACAGGCAACAACAGGCAGGTGTCCATGAGAGGGCTACAGGGGGAAACTGCTAAATAAAAGTTCTCCTGGGCATTTCATGTTTTAATACAAACACATTGAGCATGTACAGCACATAGGATTAGGATATCCGGCATATAGGAATGTTCACGTGTGTCCTACTGTGCCCAGAGTACAGAACCAGTGAACACCAGCAGGCAGAAGTTTGTCCCTCCTGTCCCCAGCAGTGTGACACAGCCCAGAGCTCAGGCAGGAGCTGCAGCTCTTCCTGCTCCCAGAGCCCTTCCCAGCCCTGCCAAACCCACCATGGCCTCAGACTGCAGCAGCTCTGCTGCTCCTCAGGGGCTGCCGGCACACACCCAGCTCTGCAAGGGCAGCTTGGCTCTGATCTGTCCTTCCTGTTCCTTAACTGCATGGTTTCGTGATGAACATTTACTGGAAACTAATCTTGGACTTCAGACTCATTTGCATTGATAGTCCAGTCCAAAACTGTGACACTATTGAGGAACAGAACATAAATTCTCTTTCAAATACAATCTACCACACACACACACTCTCCCCACCTATCAGAGACAACCTGAAACAGCAAATTCTGTCCAGGCAGAGTCCAGCAATGCTGCTTCAGCTGCACTTTCACAGAACTAAAAATAATCCTGCTGCAGTTTTCATTCTCTGTGTCAGTTTTAGGAATAGAGGAAGCAGTTCTTGTGTTGTTCTTGGAAGCAGCCCAGGTAACATCAGCACAGAACCAAACACAGGAGTGTCTCAAAGACTCCCAGAGGAGAAGATGGCAGTGGAGCTGGCACCAGCCATGCTGCTGCACCACAGAGTGCTGCAAACAGGAGTGTCTGAGAGCAACACCAAGCAAGGCTCAATCAGGCTTCTCTCTCTTGTCTGACTGCTGCCTGTCCAGGGCAGGGCAAGGCACCCACAGATGTAAAAATCCTCTCCAGCACGGAGAAAGCAGATAGATAAATAAAGCACACTGAATGAAAGGCAGCAAAAATAATAGGGATTTGAACTGGAAAGCCAAGTCTGCTTAGACACTGAGCTGGTTCCAATGCACTCATCAAGAGCTACAGAAGAAAAGAGAGGAAAGCTGCACTTAATGCCAGCATTACTACAGTCACACAGTGCCTGGAAAGAGAAACTGCCACTGCACAGCAGGCAGTGAGCACAGAAAGGCAGCAAATCCAGAGGCAATCAAAAAAGGCTCCTGGAACTCTTGCACACCTGCTCCAGGCTTCACACAGGAGTTACTGGTTTGGCACAGTGTCAGTCAAGATAAGGGCAACCACAAAGGAACAGTGGCTCTAGTAGGTGACAAAGGACAAGTGCAGTGTGGCAGGGCTGGGGAAGAGGAAGGGCAGGAATTGTTAAACACCCATCCTGACACTCAGAACATGGAGTGTTCTGCAAAGGAGGCAGAGCCAGCCTGGCAAACACACCCTGTAATGGGGGCACTGGGGGAACCTGCTGTGGGTGAGCACCAAGGGAGAGAGCGTGGGTCAGGCAAGAAGAGCCCCCGTGAGCTCCTGGCAAGGGGCAGCTCCAGGTTTTCACAACAAAAGCTGCCCTGCTAAGCCATCAACTGCTAATGAGGCATTTTTCAAATGCCCTTAAGTAAACCTTTGGCAAACCAGGCCTCTGAAGCTGTCCCAGAGGGATCTTTCCAGCCTTTCATCAGCTGCAAGTGCTCTTCCTGCCACAAACCAGGAAGTGAGCACCCCAGGGTGAAGAAGCTGTTCACAGGAGGTGTCAGTTCATTAATAAAAAACCTCAACATTCACATCTTTGCTTTGGAAAGTTACACTCAAAGAGAAAGCTGCTAATTTTCCGGCCCAAACAGAAACAGCAAGACACCTTCCTACCCAGCTGCCTTAGCATAGGGCTTCCTCTGAAGAACAACAAAGAAAGAGCAGCAGTAAATTCCAGGTTACAGTGAAAGCAAACCCCTGATGGGCATCAGGAGGCATTTTAAAAGGCTGTACTTTCCTTTTGCCTGTGCCTAAAGGCAAAAAGTCCTAAGGACAAAATGAGCAGTTGCTTCCTCCTTAGCCCTGGAGAGCACAGGAGCCTCCAAGTGCACTCAGGGCTGCCCTGGAGCTGCCCCTGCCCTGGCCATGCCTCATGTGAGAGCCAGGTACAAGGGGAGGATTGCATCCCTCTGCTTTGGGATGGTATCAGGGCTCCCAGGAGTTGGGATCTAGGGGAAAAACATTTCCTTTGTGCATGTGATTTTATTCTCTAGAGGCAATGAATGTGCTGAGGGGTGGACTGGATGGGAACATGAAAAGATGTGTGAATTTCTCCACTCATAGTAAATATTCTACATGTTGAATTAGAGCTTAGCTGAAAACATTAGGAAAAGGGAACCTGAGACAGATCTTGCAAATGCCCAGGGTTAGGAGGTGGTTTGGCTCTTCAGGAAGGAAACAAGAAGCAGCTCAGAGGCAGGAGATGAGGAGTCACCTTCAGACTTCTCTTTGCCTTATCCTTATGGCTGACCCCCCCCAGTTTGACAGGGGTAAATAAGTTGTCAAATACCAGAAGCTTTTTAAATCCATAGCCTTGCCTGGCTCATGGCAAATAGGTTCTTTGCCTTCCTCAGGGGTTGCAGGAGCATTTTCAGGCTGATAGGTAGGAAAAGTGTGGTTATTTTCTGATTTTTCCTCCCACAACTGAAGTTGTTCCCGAGCAACACCACCTACCCATGTCTGCTTCCTGCAGCCCACCTTCATCCTCACACAAATTCACCACTGAGCTCTCTTCCTAAAATTCCAACCTTGTTCTTTTACACATAGAATCGTTTAAAATTACCTTAAAAGTTTATCAGCCCTCTCACACTCTCTGCTACCTGATGAAAGACAGAGGTCTTGCAGCTTCCTTCCAGAGGAAAAAAGAAGGAGATCCCAGAATGTGTACAGAGAAATGGACACAAAATATTAACATATTTAAGTCCTCTTATATTTTCTCACAGCCATTACACATCCATAGTACCATATTTATTTGTTGTACCAGTAAATGTTGATATAATGTGTGCCAAATATTTTTTTTAATAATACAGGAACACAAATATATTCCTCACTTTCCAGAGCAAATTGGGTTGAATCATCCATCCTCTGTGGATTCAGTCCCTCGCAGAATAAGGGATTCTCACCAAGACTGCTGTACACTTGAGTGTAACTGCTTTTACAAAGACTGTTTAGGCAAATAAGTGAACAGAATACAAAATATTTGCTACAAGTTTCGATTCTCATAGACTGCAGATCCAGCCCTCTGATTCAGAGTGGTGCAAACCCCTGCAAGGCAGCTGTCAGACTGCTTCCCTCTTTCCAGGCTGCACTCCTTTTATAACACCTCTACTCAATTGCTTTTCAGAGCTGAACAGTTGGAGGTGGGAAACTGGGCAGCAGAATGTTCTTCCTTTTCCTGGGAGCTATTTTGCATTCCTTAGCACAAAAAGAAGGCAGTTTTTAATTTAACAATGACACTTTGCAAGTGATTAATCTACTTCAGGGATTACACCTCCTGAAATTGTAAGCATTATTCACAGGTTCAGAAACACACAATAAGGAGTAACTCCACCAAATATATTTGCATTTATTACTGCAAGGCAGATTCTTGTTTAGGGTAAGTCACAATATGGCACAAAGTGGGGGTTTGGGTCTGATCAGAGAGGATGACAGACATCAAACACATGACAACACACAATTTCTTGGGGTAGCATTTCACACAGCAGCCTAGTGTTAGAGAGGGATTTATTCTTGTTCTAAGCAAATCACCCATCAGGATGCTGCAGCTCCTGTGCACCTGCAGCTCAGACTGTCTGAAATGGCTCATTCCTGCTACAGAGTGACACACATGGAGCCAGCAGGGCCAGCCCATCAGTCAGTCTGGGCAGAAACTTCCCTTTATTACCCCATCCTTGGTCCCAGCCTTGCTTTCTGTCTTTCTTGGTGCTCTCTAAGAGAGCAGACTCCCTGAGTCCAGGCAAGAATGTTTCTCTAATGACCCAGGCTACATCAATCATCCCCCTGACACATGGGATGAATTTTTGATTAAGACTCTGGACTGTCAGGACAGCTGGATTCTCCAATTTCTTCTGCCACTGGTTTCTGCAAGACAGTGGGAAAATCAGATACTCCTCTGTGCCTCAGTTTCTCATTCTCTGATGGGGCTACTCACTCCCCACCAACTGTTGTAATTGTGAAATTATAACATTCACCAGCCAACCTGAACGCTACTGAAAGCCAGGAAAAAGAAATGTTATGTGGATATCTGCACAATCCAGGCAGCTCCACCAAGCAGCCCATGCTCTGTGGGAACCCCTGCCTTTAAACCTGGACATGCTGGGAAAAGCACCAGAAGGCATGAGGAACACAGCTATTAAACTTGCTCTGAATGCACCTGACGGGAGCTTGGCAGCCTCAGCTCAGCTGCTGGTGGTCTCAAATCAAGTGAAACAAGCAGAGTCTTCAGCACAGCAGTGCCCAAGTTAGTGGGGGGAGCAGCAGGCAGCAAGTGTCCCCTCCCCACCCCATGCAGGCCAGGATGAAAGGCAGCCCAGGCTCCTGCTGCCCCTGGACAAAAGAACCCCCCAGCTGGGTAACTGGTGCCTGCAGGGGCTCCAGGGTGGATGCTTTGAGGTTCACTAACAGGGCCTGCAAACAGACAGAGCTGCAGGAGCACAGAGCTCTGGGATGTGGCCAAGGCAGCCTGAATCACTGATGCACTTTGCTGAGCATTTCAATCCATGCAACAGCATCCACGTTTTATCCTCTCCATAAAGCATGGAGTAAAGATGCCAACAGGCACAATCAACATTTCTACACAGGTAAAGCAAAGCCCAGCACTTTGCTTCTGCCCAGCAGCAGAGAGAGAGGCAGATGCTCCCCAGGAAACAGCCCAGTTTGGAATTGCACATTTCTCTGTCCGTTCCTTCATTCCTGTTTGGAGCAACCAATCCCCAACCACAGTTACCTGTCCCACCAGGCTGCTGGCAGGAAGAGACAGGGTTTATGCAGCACTTTGAAACACTACACAATTATTAAGCTTTAATTACTGTAATTTAGCCAGTTGCATTACTCCTCCAAGTTCAGAGAGCAGTTAGGAGTCTGTATTTATCCTGGCTTGAACACACAGCAGTGTTTTATGCCAATGCAGAGCTCCCTCCAGGGAATGCTAATGCCCCCCCACCAGAGGCCAGCAATGCTCAGAAATCCACAGAACTTCAGCACATCTTTCATCCCCTTGACAGTTTCCTTCCCATCCCCAATTCTTCAGCTGAAGACTTTGGGGACCAAAGCAATGATCCAGCTGGCAGGTACAGTGCCAGACAGACCCCACAGGGATGAGGAGGTTCAGCACTTACAGATCAAAGCCTACAGAAGCAACAGACAAATTTAAGCCATGAAGCAGAGGGGCAGCAGAGCAGGAGTCAGCAGCTAAAATCCTGTGTGGATCTTCCTATTGGTCCTGGGGTTAAAACTGCAGTTTAAAACAGTTTCTTTACCCTGTCACTGCCAAAACCAAGCTATTCCCCAGCTAAAATCATCACTCTCTGTTTCATATCCTGCCATAACCTCCTTCCCCCACAACCTCAAAGCTCTTCATGCCCCATCACATCAGGCAGGATGCAGACTGGGGAGGGAGACATTTTGAAATTAAATGTTAAGGGAGAGGAACTTACTTTGCGACATTTGCCTTGCTGGGGGATCCAGAGATCAGCCTGCTTGAAGAGCATCTGGGCTAAATTCCTGCACCACTTCCCCAGCAACTTGCACTGCTGCTGCTCTCCAGAAATGAGAGAGCAGAGAGGGAGAGGGAGCAAGCTTGTGCAGAGCCCAGCGCCGCAGAGAAGGAGGCAGAAGCAGCAGAGTGAAGCACCAGTGTGCTGATTAACTCAGCCTGCCTCAGTCACGCTGCAGAGCCAAAGGATGGGGGTGGGGAGCAGGGAGCAGGAGGGATGGAAGCAGGGGGAGAAAAAAGCAGAGAGGGAAGAAAGTTTGCCCAGGATAGCACCAGATGTCAGAGAGAATGGTTCATTCATCAGATGGAGCCGACACAGCGAGGATGCCTGCAGAGCTGCATATGCGTGCACAGGAAGGAATGATGCTGACAGCCAGGGGTCTGGGCAAAAGCAGATGGCAAATTAGGTAGGACAAAGTGCTATAAAATATACTACAGGAAGGAACACCTGAGTAGGCAAGGAAAAAGACTAAATTGAGACCAAGATGACTCCACAGCTTTGGATTCAAGCTCAATCCAAAAATACAAGTATTTGCTATTTAAACAAGTTGAGATGGTTACAGGTCCTGTCTGAAGTGGTCTCTTGCTGATAAAGAATGCTGGAAAAGCCCCTCTCAGCATCCCATATTCATCCTGAGCCACGCAATTGGAACTAAAAGGTGCACATAAATTCACCACAGCCATGCCTGGGGCTCCACGCTTACCTGGGCATGGCACACAGGAGGCAAAGGATAAGTTAGACAGGGAAGGGCTGGGTGGAAAAACAACAAGGGGATAGAAAGGTGAAGAAGGAATGAGCCCTCTCTCTCATTCCCATCTTTTGCAGGAATGTTTCCTTCCCACTGTTGGAGGGATACACCTTTATAAGTGAGTTTTTATTTAGCTCCCACTTCAGCGCTGTCCTAATTCTGTCTGGGGCTTCTTAGTTCTGCAGAGCAATCACTAAAACAATTGCTTTCATTCCACACAGAAAGGGGTAAAGAAGTGGCCCAGCCAAGCAGCACCCCAGCAGCTTGCCAAGGATTGCACTGGCTGGTACCAAACAGGACAGGCACTGCCAGGGCGTCCAGTCTCAGCACACTGTGCAGCTGTGAAAATCACACACAGGTGTCTGGACTCACCTACCCTGCCTGGACAAGCCTTTCCCTTTCCCTTTCCCTTTCCTTTCCTTTCCTTTCCTTTCCTTTCCTTTCCTTTCCTTTCCTTTCCTTTCCTTTCCTTCCCTTCCCTTCCCTTCCCTTCCCTTCCCTTCCCTTCCCTTCCCTTCCCTTCCCTTCCCTTCCCTTCCCTTCCCTTCCCTTCCCTTCCCTTCCCTTCCCTTCCCTTCCCTTCCCTTCCCTTCCCTTCCCTTCCCTTTCCTGAGGTTCAAATGCCTCATTAGGCACAGCCCACATTCTGTGTTTTAAGCCAGAAGGGCAGAGATTAAATGGCCTCAATATTCACAATAAACCCAGCACAAGGTCTGGTTATCACTGGTGTGCTGGCACTGAGTTCCACATGGGTGTGTGAGCTCACTAAGCTCCCAGAGCCAAAGCTGAAGGGAAGCAGACACTTTGTAATTATTTAATGTAACTTCAGGAGAAAGCAGAAGAGAAGGAGGCAAAACATCCTTTATCCTTCTGTAGAGCATTTTGTTTCCTAGACAACAATTTTATACTGAAAAAAACAAGAAAATGTCCTAATGGCACAATTTTTGTTTCCTGCCTGCTAAGGAACTACTCATCTACTCCTTTCAACACAAAGAAAAAAGGAGAGAAAAAAGAAAAATATCAGCAACAAGACTGGGTAAGAGTGGATAAACCCTCACACAATAAATATGCTTCTAAGACCCCTTCTTTATTATAGTGCTTGCTGATCTGTTTCCCATGGCTTTGAACCTTCTGAAGACTTAAATGAAAGTGAATAAAACAACCTGCTTGTGCAATACCAGGAGCAATCCCTGTGCTTCATGCAGTTAGAGGTCCCAGCCTCAAAACTCCAGCTTTGCTCATGGACACAAATGGCACTGGATAAAATTGCTGCTTCTTGTTTATCCCATTGCTAAGAGACCTTGTTATAAAGTGTTTATGTAGGGCAGTAATTTGTACTATCTAGCTTCCTTCTGATATCAACTGGTATCAGAAAGTGCATTTGGATATGCATTTGTGCATCAAATAGCATAATGAAAGAGCAGAAGACAAAAACTTGGGATCTGGAGATAAAACTGGGACTTGGAATAGAAGGCTGAGTATAAAGGCAGGGACTGACCTATGCAAAATCTGCAGCATAAATGAGAGACACCTGTGGAAAAAGGATCAGTTTGTGAAAAAGCCCTTGCAAGAAGAGCTGAGCTTTTAGAGAATAGCAGGGAACAAACACAGAGACACAGGATGAGAAATGGCAAAGGACTTGGGCTACTTTTCAGTCCAAAGGTGGGGCTGTAGCTGTTGTTAGGCAGCCTGGAACAAGGAGCAACAGTGCAGGAGCAAGGGGAGCACAGCCCAGGCTCCCTGAACACAGCTCCAGGCTCTGGCCAGGAGCACAGGGCTGTGTCCAGGCTGCAGCAATCACAGGGACAATGCAGCTCAGTGTTATGGGTAACTGTGCCATGAATTATGTCAATCACTTTTATTAGTTGTGTGCCTGCAAATCCAGCCTGTGGCTAATGCAACCCAAACTCAGGAGTCTGGACTCACCTACCCTGCCTGGACAAGCCTTTTTTTTCCTTTTTTCCTTTTTTTTTTTCCTTTTTTCCTTTTTTCCTTTTTTCCTTTTTTCCTTTTTTCCTTTCCTTTCCTTTCCTTTCCTTTCCTTTCCTTTCCTTTCCTTTCCTTTCCTTTCCTTTCCTTTCCTTTCCTTTCCTTTCCTTTCCTTTCCTTTCCTTTCCTTTCCTTTCCTTTCCTTTCCTTTCCTTTCCTTTCCTTTCCTTTCCTTTCCTTTCCTTTCCTGTCCTGTCCTGTCCTGTCCTGTCCTGTCGCAATCAGTGCTGCTCTCTCAGTATGTGCTGAGTGCTCTTGAAACAGAGATTCTGGCACCTTTCACAAGGTTAAATTCACTTCAGAAACACACAGAAAATTAAAAAGTCAGAGGAGGAGGAGAAAGAAGAAGAATATCAGCACATTTAATTTAAGAATACTCTCTGGCTTTCTCTGTGGTTCTGGCTTCTGGCAAAAACTGGAAGGCAGCCTGCATTACACCTGACAAACTCTGCTCCTCAGCCATTCCTGGCAGGGGAACTCACCAGCCAGCTGGAGCAGAGGACTCAGTGTCTGATCTGAGTGACAGCTGTGTGTGCTGCATCTGAGCACATCTCCTGCTCCTGGAGTGCTCACTCTCCATCACACACACAAATACTGCTGGGATTGCTCTCAGCCAGATTTGGGAGTGATGCTTTCACGTGGCTTCACTTTATTTTTAGCATTTTAAAATAAACTTAGTACATCAAACTGCTGAGGTTACAAAGCAGGTTAATTAATTTGTTCATCATTGTGTATGTGTCCAAGTTCTTCACTTTGGGAAGGAAGAGAGATTCCACCTTAGATGGGGTGGAGGAGGATCTACAGTATTTAAAAAAAAAAAAAAAAAAGAGCAAACTTCTTACCATCAAATAATAATTACAGAATGGTTTGGGTTGAAAGGAACCTTAAGGATCATCTAGTTCCAAACCCCCTGCTTAAGGCTGCTAACAAGTATAAAATCATGGTCTTTCCTCAGAATCCAAACAAAATAAGTTGTAAAATGCAGCTTTATGTATCTGTGGGGGATTTTTTCATTCCTATTTAAAAGACTGTGGTGATCTCTTGCCTTAAGTTTTAATACCCATTCAGAAAGGAGGGAGAAAAAGTTTCAAGCAGTCAAGAGAGGTTAGGACTTGAGAACACCATGATTCCCCCTGTAACCTCCTTGCCAGGACATTTTCCTAATAGGCTTTTAAAGGTTGCTGCATGTCCAGCAATTTGATATGATCTTCCTGCAGTGTAGAGTGGAGAATGCCACATGAGAAAGGTGAGCCAAATATAGTGACCTGCAGTGAAAGTGTCCCCACTGTGCCCTGCTCTCTTTGGTGCCCTCAGATCCTACACAGAACACACCCATCCACACAGTGGTAATTGCATCTTCTCTCAAAATGATCAATACCAGATTAGCCATGATGTCACTAACAAGAGAACAAGGAGATAATTGTCCTCATTGGAATGTTAACTCCATGGTAATAAAGCAATTTGATATAAAACAACACAGGTCAAACACATCCTCTGAGCACTGCAGAACCAAGAGGTTGGGGCAGGAGTGAGCCCAGCACAGCTCAGAGCAGAAACCCAGCAAAGGAGCAGGCAAGTGCCACAGCTGATGTGAAAAACTGCCCTTTCAAAGTCACTGACACTGCTGCAGTATCTTTTGGTCTAGTGAGTCCCTAGCAGGTATTTGCACTCCTGAACAAAACCATTTCTCACTGCTGCAAACAAAATAGCAAGGAAGGGATGCCCAGAGAAAACAGAGACAGCCAACAGACAAAAGCTCACGGTGTGCTGGGGAAAGGGACACCAGAGAGAAAAGCCAAGACTGTTCTCTCACCAGACCTGGCTGAGACCCCAAGTCACCATCAGCAAAACTGGACTCAGATGATTTCATTGCCCTGGTTTATTTAAAAAATCTTTCAGTGAATTCAGCCTTTCAAGTGAAGCAGAGTGAGTGTCCATGGGAATGGAGCCCCAGCTCAGAGCTCCACAGAGACACTGCAGGTGTGACAGGGGACACCCAGCTGTGCTGTCCCACTGGGTGCCTCAGTCCCACCCCACAAAGGATTTCCCTGCTGACACAGGGCTGTGAAGGTGGCAGAACTCTCAACTTCCATACTAACCATGGATCACACCTCTATATAATAATACCACCATGTCAATCTTGACCCAAAACAATAAAGACATTTAAAAGGACTCAGCACTTAAGTTGTTATCAGCAAACCTACCTGACACTTCTCCTTGAGGTCCATGGCTGTGCAGTTCTGTAAGCATGTCCAGCAAAAGGGGACTGCTCCTCAGGGGAGAATGTCTCCTGGTACAGAAGAGCCTGGCTACATTTACCACATCACCATCTGCAGAAACAGAAGGGGAAGCAATCAAGTCTCCCAC
This sequence comes from Zonotrichia albicollis, assembly GCF_047830755.1. NCBI lineage: Eukaryota > Metazoa > Chordata > Aves > Passeriformes > Passerellidae > Zonotrichia > Zonotrichia albicollis. Next base: position 4,029,803 of record NC_133837.1, on the reverse strand, counting down.
ATTGCTTCCTTTAGGAAAAGAAAGTGATGAAATTCACAAAATTCAAATTACAGGATTGGTCTTTAAAAGAAGAAGAACTAGGGAGATGAAAGTCTTTCTAATACTGCATCAACCCACCCCATAACTCAGAAGTTAAGTTAGCTTAACTCTCCCCAAAATCTGACATCCACAGATGAATTAAGCTCCCTGCAGTGCAGAGTAAGAGTATGACTGTAGTCCTGACAGGCTTTTGGGCAACCCTCCAAAAAAAGGCTGACAAAGCTTGGATTCCACCAGGTGTTGGAGCAAGCTGTCACCCATGGCTATTTGTCTTGTTACTCTTATCTAGCAGGAGCTTTGTCCAGCTAATCTCTAATGGAGCCTGCAATAATGATTCTTCCATTTGCTGAACAGCCCATCCAACCTTTGACAAGGCTGTGCTGCTGGGCTGAGCATGGATCTGATCACCAGTAAGTAGGCCAAACTCCTAAAAACATTGCCAATGACCACAGATCTAGGCCTTTTCTCTTTTCAGCAGAAGTGGGACTGTAACAGAATGGAGGTAGGAAGCAGCTCTGGAATTCACATCCTTCTTCTAGCTCACCCTCCTCTACTTCCCATGGCACAAATTTGTTCTCCTTCCACAAAATGTCTTTTCTGGTGTACATTGCTCCAGAGAACTCTCTTACATATAAACACAACATTGATACTACAAGATTAGGCTGTGATTGTCTTGGGAAAGTCTTTCTGTTGTTTAATAATTCCTGGTTCTATTTTTTAATCTCACACAGAAGCTCAGGGCTTGGACATATCCTTCTCTTAAACCCAAATAAATAAGGAAGCAGCTAGATATGCAAATCAACCCAAGCCACCCACACACCTCCTAGATATAACAGCACTGGCCTTTGCCAGCTGAGATTTACTACCCTGGTTTATACAACACCACCTTCTCCAGAGAAGGATCCTGGAGATCCCATCCTTGTGGCAGTCACCTACAGCTCAGCTCTGACAGTGCTGCAGAACCTCAAGGGAAAAAAAGGCATCCAAAAGCTTTCTCAGAAAGCCACCCTGCAGTTAGGTATCAGTATTTCAGCATTCTGGGGGACAAGGAGCAGGCAGTCAATATTCAGAGTGCTGGTTAGCAAAGACCTGCCTGCAGAACCACAAGCAGCACCTCCAAGTGCCATTTTCTGGCTGCCAGGCTGCCCAGCATGAGCCACCAGTCTGGACTCTGCCCTGCTTTTCTGTTCTGTGACCCTTTCAATGCGCACACAATGAGGGAATAAAGTTATTTTCAGTCTCTTCATATCCCTGCCAGGCCAATTAGCAACTGCAAAGGGAAGATCAGACAAAGTTACTGGAGTGAAGCTGACAGAGAGCTCCCAGCAAAGGGACAGGAGTGGGAAGGAGGAAAAAGTATTTTTGTGTGTTTGCACACAGCAGTTTAGAGCCTTAGTATCTTGCCTTTAATTTGAGAATGACTTCTGTAGAAGGGAAGGCAAGACAAGATGATTTTAAGGAGAAAACAGTCACTTACAATAAAAGGACTAAGATAAATCCATGATCCTTCCTTTTAGTCCCCTCCAAGATAAGATTTATTAGTTGCTCTACTGAAAGACTTATGCACCATGCTCTCCCTTGCTCAAACACAACTAAGAGCCTCAATTTCTCTCTGGATCTGGATTTCAAAAGCATCCAGCACGGGTGGGTGGCTATGGCCAGAGGGCAGGAGGCTGAGCTGGGCAGGATTTCTGCACTGCCCTCAGTGACATTCTGCTTCTGGCAGCAAACTGAAATGTGATCCTGAATGCAAAACACGCCATTCCCTAAAGTTCACAGCACATCATCGGCATGCTCAGGAACACCACGCTGGAGTCCTTCAGTGCTAGCGAGCAGGAAACACACCAAGGGTGTTAAAAATACAAAGGATTGGTTGGAAAGAGTGAATATTTCCTGTTTAGAGAAATTCAAAAGCTGTAATGGACAATATAACAAGAGCTTGTGAAAATAACCAGTGGTGCAGAAAGCACTGCTTCATCATCATACATATTCAGGGCTTCTACAAAACTTGAACACACTGACCAGCCCAGAAGCAGTTTAGTTTTTCTCACACACCTAATTTAAGGTACCAGCAGGGGTAGACTGTAGACATTTCACACAGAGAAAGCAAGAAGGTAAGTTTTTCCTGGGCCAATCTGGATACACAGAACATGGAGAATGTTTAATTTTCCTACTTTTAAAAAGGATTTTCATTTAGAACCAAAATTCCAAACACAGCTAACCTCAGATAGGCTGGATGTCTTAGTACTGGGGTAACTGAAGCCAACAGCAAAGAGAAGCTAGGATGAGAAATCAACCTTCCTCAGTTTCTGCACCTGGACTGGCACTGGAGCCATTGAAGATGTGATTGCATGCTTTCTTTTAAATGCAGAATCTATCAAAATAAAACTGCAAGAATTTTGTCATTCCAACTAAACACCTCACATGCATTGCAAAGGTCTTGGAAACCCTTGGGAAACAGCTTCACACACTGAGGCTGCAGCAACTTAATAAATTCTGGAGGCAGCCTGCAAATGTGCAGAGTTGTGCATCCACTCACTCTGCAAGGTCCCTGTGTGCTCCCCTGCCAGACTCCTGCAATCCCCACCTCCATCCCCACCCTGCTGCAGGGACTCTCCACACTCTGGAGCTGTCCTAGTTTTGTGCACTGCTATTCCACACTGGAATATCTGCTTCCCTCTGTCCTCCCTGCTCTTATCTCTCCTCTGTCTGCCCGGGCAATTAGTCACGTCGACATGTTCCAGTCTGCAGGCCAGAAATGAAGTGGGACTGCTTTGCTGGGACATGTTGGAGGGTGTCAAATATTCAGCTGCAGACAATCAGAGATGCCTGAAGCTGTGGCTGCTCTAATCAGACACCACATGCTGCTCCCAGTGCAGGCAGTTTATCCCTTCCACTTTCCCAGCACATGATTTTCAAGCCTAGAGCAGTTTGTGAAATTTGGGAATGGGCTGGATGTGGTGTTCAAGTGTCATCATGTTGCATTCAGCCAAAATGATTTCCAAATCATTGGGCAAGAGTAAAACCCAGGATAGGGTTCACCAAATAATCCAATGTTTAACAGCAAGCCAACAGTCTGCAAGTCCTGTATGGCAAAGCCAGGCAATGGTTATCCCACAGCTGTGGGGAGAGGTCTGCAACCCACCTCAGAATATCTCTATTTTCCATGACTGAGTGAGTCCTGTGCCTGATATGGGTTGCCATGTGTGTCTGATATCCTTTTTAAATTGGAAAATACATCCACATCCCCCTCAACTTGTTTCAGTTTGGAAATGCCCTGAGCAAAGAGCAAGTCTTGCAGCTCAATCTGAATATCACCAAGTGTTTGAAACATCCCTCTGGACAGCAGAACTTTGCAAGGGCCCATTCACCCTTTTCCTCACTAGATCATCTCTTGAATAACAATACCTTATGCAGCCAGTGTATTTATATAGGTAAAAATACCATGGCTCAGATTTTCCAAGGATTTCAAATCACTTAACCATCAGTAGGAGACAGCAGTGTTGAATTTTAATAAAACACTATACAGCATGATGTATTACCTACCAAACTTATAAAATAACTAGCAAAAAGAAAGATCAGCAATTATAGAACCAATAGACAGTTGAAAAGAAAAATATGTTTCAGAAGCTGCTGTCTTTAGGGAGAAAAATAAATCAACCTAATGATACTATTTTCCCTAAAGTGTTCAATCACTGATGCTTTCATGTTATTTACTGAAAATTCCCAACACAGATTAGTCTATGAAAAATGATGGGGAGTGTGAACATTTCTTGCTGCCAAAAGTGAATTCCTCAAGAACAGAAGCCTGATCTGTCAACCCAGAATAGAAACACGGGGGAACAGATAATAACCAAAAAAAGCAGCTGCCTTGGAGAAAATGGCTTTGATTTGAGCTGATTGTTTTGATATCAGCAGAACCACACGGCCTTCCCACTCATGAGGAGCTGATGTCTGCCTGATCATTTGCAACATGGGCACATTTGCCAATGTATGGCCTTCCAAAGGTGCATCCAGTGATTCTCTAAATTGCTTTGAGACCCACTGAGAGCATGGAATAATTACAGCAAGGGAGCTGGCAGACACACTTCTTGGCCTCAGTATCTGCCTGTGAAAAAAAGACTTGTCAGAATTTGGGCCAGCTAAACATTCTCTGCCTCAATAACCCCAGACTGCAGACAGGAATAAGCATATCTGCTTCAGAGGAAGACTGTGAAGTAAATTTATTAGTATCTGTAAAGTGAGATGCTCTGAAACAGTGTTGTGTATGTGCTAAGTATTATCAACCCAGCAGCAGTCACATATCTCATTTGAGCCTGGCTGTGAAGAATCAGGAGCTGATTTCACACAGCCTCTGCTTCCCTTCCTAAATGACAGGAATCAGAGAGAGGTCTATTCTGCACTGAATCACAAACAGGATTAAATTTGAAATGAACTTTGAGTGTCATCCATTGACAACTGTGCCTCTTGGAGGTGAAATTACTTTTTGTTCAACCTTACTTGCTGAGGATTTTCCAATAAAAAATAGCTGACTCCTGCCTAATTTCTCCAGCACATTCAGAACTTGCACGTTGGACTGTTTCAAAAGAGAGTCATTGCTCAAAATGAAACCTGAGCAACAAAGAGGGAGAAGGGGAGCAGGGAATTGCTTTGGCACAATATATATTTTGTAAGATATAGGACCTTTGGTTTACTTGCAAGATTAAGACTGATAAAAAAAGATGTTCCACAAGTGAAAGAACACTTTTGTTTTAAGTTCATTTTGTGAGCTGAGAAGCAATTATCAAAAGGAAAATGATCAAAAAATTATATAATTAGTTTAGTCTACCTTACTATTTCCACAGGGGCTGATACTACTACAAATGAGGGTATTGTAAATCTGAGAAGTATTTGCTGTGTTCATTTTTCCTTACTTGGTTAAAAAGAAAAAAGTGTGTTTGGGAACTAAAGGATTCCTTTACTTTTTCTGCTTCAGGTAGTGCCTGCCTCAGAAAGTCACAGCATGTAGAGAGTCTGGATCAAAGTGAAAAATGCAATAAAAGGCACAATTCTGAAAGGTGGAAGGGCCCCTACAGCTTCTGCAGAGACAAGATGTTGTGGCACAACGTCTTGAAAAGAAATTTTTACAGCAAATCTATGGAAGAATTCACTCCAAAGTGACAGCTGTCATTCATCATCATGATATTGTAACCAGGATTGTATAACTACCTCCATTTAAAATTAAATAATACTGAAATGTTAGAAAACCACAGAAAGAAAATGGCACAAAGTAAAATTTAAAAAGCTTGTGCTGCATTTATAGGACCTTTCAGCAAATCAATTTCTGCTGATATACACTGACTCAGAAACAAAAGTGCAGCTTTTCCTCTTAATTCTAGATTATAAACAAAGGTGTTGTATTCACAGTTTATAGTAAATATGGGTAAAAAAGCATCCTTACACCAGTTTGGAGATATTTGATAAAGCCTGTGCCAGTGGAAGGGGTTCTCTGGAGTTTCCCAGGGCACTCAGCACCTGAAGGCCAATCAGACCAAGCTCAAAGACCCATTCCAAGCACAGCACAGCCCTTACCTAGGAGAGGCACTGCACACATTGTGAGTTCTGCTGTTCTCACAAGCCCCATGGAAGTTTCATGATGAACACATGTAGGGTGAGCTGTGTCTACAAACAGGGCAGTGAGCTGCCTCACTCTACTGTGAAAGGAAAACAGGAGCTCTCTGCAGCTCCTGAAGAATCTCCCTCCAGTCTTCACCCAAGAGCACTCCAGAGATGCACAGTGCACTATTTACTGCTCAAACACACACATTATCCCAGATGTGAACCCATCCAACCCACAGCAAACCCTGCTCCCACAGGTCTAATGTGGGACAATGCTGACCAAGCAGGTCACTCTCTTTGGTCAACACAACCCCTTTGGCCAATGTCAATCCTTCTGGCCAACCCAACCCTTTTGGCCAATGTCAACTCTTTTGGCCAACTCAACCCAACCCTTTTGGCCAACCCAACCCTTTTGGCCAATGTCAATCCTTCTGGCCAACTCAACCCAACCCTTCTGGCCAACCCAACCCAACCCCTTTGGCCAACTCAACCCAACCCTTTTGGCCAACCCAACCCTTTTGGCCAATGTCAATCCTTCTGGCCAACCCAACCCAACCCCTTTGGCCAACCCAACCCTTCTGGCCAACCCAACCCAACCCTTTTGACCAACCCAACCCTTCTGGCCAACTCAACCCAACCCCTTTGGCCAACTCAACCCAACCCCTTTGGCCAACCCAACCCAACCCCTTTGGCCAACCCAACCCAACCCTTTTGACCAATCCAACCCTTCTGGCCAATGTTAACCCTTTTGGCCAACTCAACCCCTCTGGCCAACCCAACCCAACCCTTTTGGCCAACCCAACCCAACCCTTTTGGCCAATCCCCCCTTGCCTCTGGCTCTGCCCCTGGCCAGTCCCAGCCAGCCACAGGGGGATATAAACCCTCCCAGCCCACACCTTCTCACACCTGTGTCTGGGGCAGGTTGGTCTGAGTGTTTGCAGTGGCTTCCAGCACCTAATTTGGGTAGGGGTCTGACAGATCAAGATGTAAACAGAGCTGTAATGTGAAGATTAGAGGACAAAGGATTGTTTTCTTGCTTGTTTTCTTGCTTCCACCTGCAGCACCAACATTGATTTGTTTGGTAACCGAGGCTAGAAGCATTAATATCTTAATCCTCTCATCAGAAAAAAAAATGTTGGCAAGGTGTTTGCTCAAAAGGTCATGGTTAAAAAGAATATTATGTAAATTTCTTTTCAATAAGCTTGACAAAAATATAGGAAATATAAACCCCTTCTCTAAAGAATAAAACATATCTTGCACAAAACCAGCACCATGTAGCTATTTCTACAGATGCCTATATTAGGCAGGCTTCTTGGAGAATAAATTTAGTTTGCTTGCTAGGGTATTCGAATTTTACTCCATCTGAGCAAGCCCTGTAGATTAATGCAGTACAGCAGCTGTTGAGTAACAGTTTGTTTACATAGAAACCTGCATTTCTAAGTAACTTAAAGTGTTTCACAGAGCTCATGTGCTACTATTCCATTGTGTCCCATTGTGTGTGAGCTGCCTGTTCAACTAGGAAGTTTATTCTATCATGGCTGGGGGAAAGAATAGGATTTTAAAGAAGCAGTCCTTAGTAGCTTCCTTTCCTGAGAAAACATGAAAGTATGCCTTGCTAGCTGCCTCAGGAAGATGGATGGGTGCTTATGGTCTCTGCTATTATCTTGGTAACTTTTAACACTGGGAAGCCTAACATAAGGAAACTCTTCCGTGGTACAAGATTTCCTGTGAAAACTCAGTGTTAAATGTGTACTAAAACGCTCTTCACTCCTGTTTATGGGTTTTCCCTTTCTCTCTATCTTCTGGGTAGACAGTATCATCTAAGACAAACTTCTCATGCTTTATGTAATGGTATGTAATTTAAAGGGGATTTGTTAGGCTTTTCCTTACCAATTGCAGCCTCTGTTATTCTGACAGTGAAAAGCTCCCAAACAGACAAATAGCAAAAACTGTGTGGATCACAGCTTTTGAGAATTTAAACAGGGGGACGTCTAGGACAAAACAAAGTGTGCCATGAACTTCTGATCACAACACTGTGCTGAAGTAGGCACGGGAGTGAAGCAATCAATATGAAAGAACCGGCTGAGGGAATGCTGCTATTCCGGCTGGAAGGAGTCTGGAAAAGCTCCTAAAGGCCAGAATTTGGGACCAGACACTAAACCTTCATGCGGAGTATGAAACTGCAGCTACCCCAAGCGCACCCACGGCTGATGGGCACCCCTGGCCTGGCTCCGAGCCCGGTGCCCCTGGGGGATGCTCCGAGCCCGGTGTACCGGGGGAATGCACCGAGCCCGGTGTCCGGGGGAATGCACCGAGCCCGGTGCCCCTGGGGGATGCTCCGAGCCCGGTGTACCGGGGGGATGCTCCGAGCCCGGTGCCCCTGGGGGATGCTCCCAGCCCGGTGTCCCTGGGGGATGCTCCGAGCCCGGTGTACCGGGGGAATGCACCGAGCCCGGTGTACCGGGGGGATACTCCAAGCCCAGTGTCCCCAGGGATGCTCCGAGCCCGGTGCCCCGGGGGGATGCACCGAGCCCGGTGTCCCCGAGGGATGCTCCGAGCCCGGTGCCCCGGGGGGGATGCTCCGAGCCCGGTGTACCGGGGGAGATGCTGAGCCCACTCCCCCGGTGCTCTGTGGCGCTGCCAGCCGGAGCTTGTCCCGCAGCTGCGGGAGAGGAGCCACCAGAGCGCTGAGCTGCCATCATGTGTTTAGACTGCCTTTTGTGTGTCCTTTTCTAATTTCCTCTTCCTCCTAAGCCGCTGGGTAACGCTCCGGCGAACTGCGGGCAGTGGGGCCGCAGGGCTGCGGGACTGCCGCGGGCTCTGTCTGCCTCGGGCCTCCCCCCTCGTGGCGGGCAGCCCCCAGCCGAGGAGGGGACCCCCGGCCGCGCTCCCCAGAGGGCCACAGCCCGGCCCTGCACCGCCGCCCGGCCCGTACTCACCCGCCGCGCCGGGCGCTGCCGGCGGGGCCGCTCGCCCGCCGCGCCGCCGGGGCCGGGGCCGCCATCTCGGTCACGGGCAGGCGGGACGCCCCGGCGCCGGGGGCCCGCGGGGGCGCTTCGGGGCCGCCGCAAGAAGCCGCTGTCTGGTTGGTGCGAGCCCGCGCGACCGCCCGCACGCCGCGCGCTGATTGGCTGCGCCGGGTGGCGCGCGAAGCCAGGCGCCCGCCCTGGCGGCAGGTCAGGGCCAGCCGTGAGAGGAGGCTGAGGGGAAAGGGCGGCAGCGCTGAGGGGGCGGCGGGCGGAGCGGAGAGCCAGGGCGAGGGTCACCCCAAGGCTCCTGGGGAGAAGTCGTGGGGAGGGCAGTGAGGGGCAGTGAAGTGACTTTGTGGTGAAGGAAACGCGGAAGGGCATGGAGAGGGCCCGAGAGCGGTCCGTGGCCCGAGGCTCCGTGCCCTCATCAATGACGGGCCGTGGTGGGTGCCCCAGGGAAGGGGGTGAGAGAGAAAGTAAGTCCCTTTTAGGGGACTGTGCCGCTGCAGGAGGAAGTGACACCTGCAAGAGGAGGGTGACACCTGCAGATCTCCCGCTGAAAAGCCACTTCTGCCGCAGAGAACCAGCAGCCTGGGAGCCATGAGGTGAAGGCAGACGCAGGGTGCCAGGTGCACAGGAAACCATGGCAGGGACGAGCACACAGACCCAGGCAGCCCGTAATCTAAACATGAAATCTAAGCCTCTGCAGAATCTGGAAAGGAAGTCAGAGGTGTGAGACAGAGATGCCTCACTGCTGTGCTCTGCCTGCAGACATTTAGGGCTTGACTTCTGAATTCGCAGTAGTTGAAAAGATGTCTGTCAATTTTAACTCCTTTCCTATTCCTTTAATTCATTGCAGAGCTTGTATTATCCCGAGTTGCGATATGGCAGTTCCCACGTGCGATATTTTGTTACAAAACTCATCTTGACTAGCTTGCTAAGCTACAAATGCTGTTGTTTGCAATTTTGTACAAAGAGCTTGAGCTTAAGCTCTGCATTGTTTTCACTGCAGATGCAGTTTAAGAATGTAGCATTCTGAGAACTTCTCCATACTCCTTTGAGACAGTTTACTTTGACAGTGTCTGGATACACACAGTGCAGGATTCCACGGGTATGATTTCAGCTCTTTTAAATACAATTTAAATGTCAGTGAGGAGAATCAAGGCCACAGAATTCCTGGACTTTCTGAGCTTGTTACTCAGAAGATTTCCTTAGAATCAGTTAACAAAAAAACTCCCACAACACCTGAGTGATGCTGAAAGTGGTTTTGGTGACTTAGAAGGAAACAAAAGGGTAGATGTGGGAAATTGATGGTGTAGTTTAGAGATGGTGCAATGAAGGGACAGAAGATAAATGTCCTACTTCAATTGCAGTGATACAAAATCATGAGTTGTGCTTAGTGCTGCACAAGCATCTCATTAGTTCCTCTTTAGAGTGTTCTACCCAATAAAATCTACTTAATTAGTTGAAGGTTTCAAGTAAAAGGTCAGAGTAAAGATACATCTTGAACAGAGATCTGGAATATGGGTTATTTTGCCTCTGACACAGATTCCCTGTGGATCTTCAACAAGCCCCTAATAAACTGTTTCACTCACAAGCACACTGTGAACAGAATTTCTGTCAGTGAAATGTTCATTTACAGGGGCTGGCAGGCTGCATCTTTAACGTGTTGCTGCCTTCACTTCCTCCTTGGTAAACCTGATCTAACTGCTCACCTTTCCAGAGTGCTGCGAATAAATGAAAAACATCAAAGTGCATTATTAGAGAGGAGGTTGGAGGAGCAGAGACACCCTTGAATTGGCCAGTGTTGCTACAGATTCAGAAATAGGACAGGTGTCCAGAGAGCACTTTTCCCAGGTATTTTAGGAGTGGGTGAGAAAGGGAAACTCAAGGCAAAACCAGTGAAGCACTCAAGAGGCACTAAGCTGGTGTGATTTTTGGACCTGAGAATTTTGCTGTAAAGACCTGATCCACAGGACAGTGCTCAAGTTATCATCCTCTCTATTGTTTAATATTGCAGAATTGTGTGTGAATGGTAAATCATTCTGGAGTTATAGCAATGTAGTATTTTGGTATGGAGAAAACCACGGATCAGTCAATTTTGCCTGAAAATTAAGATCACTTCCCATACTTGCTTCTAAATAGCTCTAAAGTATTCCTTGAGTGCTTATTTCCTCCACATCCTTTTATTTCTTGGAGTTGCTACACCATGTAAAGGCCTCCTGTATCATTGTGGTGGGAAGCGAGCTCATAGGAGTGAAATAAAAAACCTATGTGTGTAGTCTGCAAAGGCTTCATCTCATGCTCCCATGTGTGAGCACAGGGATCCACTGGGGGATCTGCTGGGGGATCTGGAGGATCTGCTGAGGGATCTGCTGAGGGATCTGCTGAGGGATCTGCTGGAGGATCTTGTGGGATCTGCTGAGGGATCTGCTGGGGGCTCTGCTGGAGGATCTGATTGAGGATCTGCTGAGGGATCTGCTGGAGGATCTGCTGGAGGGATCTGCTGGAGGCTCTGGAGGGATCTGCTGGAGGATCTGGACGGATCTGCTGGAGGATCTGCTGAGGGATCTGCTTGAGGATCTGGAGGCTCTGCTGGAGGCTCTGCTGGATGGATCTGCTGGATGGATCTGCTGGGGGATCTGCTGGATGGATCTGCTGGATGGATCTGCTGGATGGATCTGCTGGGGGATCTGCTGGATGGATCTGCTGGATGGATCTGCTGGAGGGATCTGCTGAAGGATCTGGGGGGATCTGCTGGATGGATCTGCTGAGGGATCTGCTGGATGGATCTGGAGGATCTGCTGGGGGCTCTGCTGGAGGGATCTGCTCGAGGATCTGGAGGGATCTGCTGGGGGCTCTGCTGGGGGCCCTGCTGGAGGCTCTGATGGAGGATCTGGAGGGATCTGCTCGAGGATCTGGAGGGATCTGCTGGGGGCTCTGCTGGGGGCCCTGCTGGAGGCTCTGATGGAGGATCTGGAGGGATCTGCTCGAGGATCTGGAGGCTCTGCTGGAGGCTCTGCTGGAGGGATCTGCTGGGGGCTCTGCTCGAGGCTCTGCTGGAGGCTCTGCTGAGGGATCTGCTGGAGGATCTGGAGGCTCTGCTGGAGGCTCTGCTGGGGGCTCTGTTGGGGGCTCTGCTGGCTCCCCCTGGGTCGCAGCAAAGGGGCAGAGCCGCGGCTCAGCCCGCCGTGAGCTTCCGCCTGCAGCCGCGTGTGGAGCCGGCACATCCGCGGGACTATTTGACCTCCCTGCATGTGCCGTTCAGTCAGTCCTCACCAGGGTGGCTGCTGTGGAGAGCAGACATGAGAATTTCACTAGGACCACTTTAAAGCAGGTATTGTATGCAAAAACCCGCAAACCTCTCTTTGTATTTTTTTTTTTTAAGTTAAGCTCTCTAACAAAGTGTTGAAGTTGCATTTTGTTCAGTATTTGACAAGTAGAGTTTCTGAACAGTTGTGCAAAACAATTTAAATATAATTAAATCAGTGAGAATATTTTGTATTGTCTAGAACAGGCAGTGGCTGTTTGTCTGATTTCCCCTCCCTTGCAAATTTCATAACAGATGCTAAGAAATGACTATAATTATAATGTGCATAGTGGAAAAAGGAATTGAAAGGGGAAGATTGATACACAAACTGTCTGAGTCTTAAAAATTAAAAGGAGTTGTTGAGTTGACTGCCACCTTTGCCAAAGCTGAAGGGAAGATAATATTTCATTTTAGCTGAATTACATTCCTTCCCAGCTCCTGTGTATTGCTTAATAAATAAGGCACTTGCATGTAATTCAGTGTCTAATTATAAAAAATAACTGAGATAAGATATTTCACAAAAGAGAGCGATTCTGCCTTTTTGCAATAAGCAGCATCTGCTTTGTTTTTCTCCAAACTGAGAGGTAATTGAACTGACAATTCCAGGCTGTCCTGCAAATGACAGATGACTGGGTTGGGAGTAGGAAGAAAGCAGAAGTCCTTTTGTACTACAGAAAGGGGGATGGCACACTAGAGTTGCATCTGGTTCTCTTTTACAGGTCTCTTTCAGAGCTTAAGCAGTTGTGGGTGACCCCAGCCAATTGATTTTATTGTTTAATTTCTTAATGTCAGTGACAGCTATTGGAGGTCCCAGGTAGAACAGCCTTTCCTATACAGTCAGTTTTATAAATCTTGTCATTTCTTCTTTGTGACCATAGAAACACAGGTGGTATGGAAAGAAATGTGCTTGCATGTGAGACTCATGGGTGGTTTTGGTTTGGATCTTTTTTCTGCTAGTTTTGAGCAGAAGTTTTCTCATCTCCTGGTCTGTAAAAGTCAGAACAGCCCCCGTTTGTCTCACACAGTGATTAAACTGCTTCACAAGTGCTCTTGAGGTCTGTAATGAGTAAAGTTGTGAAGCTGTCCTGGCAGATCAGCTGTTCTGTCTGGGTCACAAGCAGCAACACTTATTGATTGCACTTGGGCAGATTTACAGGGACAGACAGTTGTGATAACGGCTCAGGGCGTGTGTGAGAAGCCAGGGCAGAGCATGAGCGGGGTTTCAGCTGGCTCAGAAGTTAAAATCTGCCAATTCTGTTCCTAATGCTGCTGATCACTGGTGTTAGGTTATTGTATGGCTTTGGGCAAGCCCTCTATGCCTGTTTCCCTGTTTGCAGAACATGGATATCTATATATTTATATGTGTACACATCTATTATCTCTTATCATACATCTGTTCCATCCCTTTGATTTTGTTGCCTTTAGCACTAACCTAAAGCTGCAAATCAAAATGAGACCAACTCACCAATATACAGCAAAGTAGTTACCCAATTCATTCATTATCCTGCTCTCTGAAGAACAGACACAGAAAACACATTTGGACAGGTTTTTTTTCCCCAGCTTTGCTGTCTGATTCCCTAATTAGTTCTGTCACACAATGTTCCAAATATGGGCATGTGGGGAAATCCTATAGACCAGAAACCTAAATCTTGAATTAAGGTTTTAAAGAAACTCCAGTAATAGCATTTAAGTCTTGTAGACTCCCCTCCTTGGAGTCCATTTTAACATGAGCTGACAAAAAAAGTGAATTTGTTGCCAGTTCTGTCTGTAGGTGGTACCTGCAGTTTTGTTTCAGTCTGTGGTCTGACTTTAGCACCTCAGTGTAAGGTTTTTCTCAGGGTATTCAGCATCTTCCTAGAGCAGGTCATATTTGTGGCTCTTTGGTTGCATCAGGCATGTTAGAAGCAACTTTGTTCCAAGACAGACCCAAATATGGAGTAGATGGAATAGCTTTGGATTTTATGGCTAATGTCCCTGGTTTGATTATCACACTGAGGCTGATGTGGGTTGATGTGAGAAGGAAATATGAATGCAATAAATGTCCCCAGCCCCACTCCCAGCATTCCCCATTCCCTCATGCTGTGCCCACATTCCTGTCATTCCCCCTGTGCCACACCCACTGGGTCCCTGCACATCTCACCCAGAGGGGAACACCCAGGCAGCCCCCCCAGCTGCCACAACACACTCTGGCTGTAAATTTTCAACTGGGAAGAAAATTGATCAGGGCCTGTCTACATCTATTGCACATTCCCTGTGGCACAGTGGCTGATTTTCCACGGGACCAAGCTTTGTGTCCTGCTCAGATCCAACTTACACACAGCACACAGAGTGTTACCCTCCACAAACTGCAGCACTACAATGCAGAATCACAGTGTGAAATCTGGAGCATCTTCAGATGTGCTGAGATAGTCAAGGGTTTGCTTTTTCAAAAAAAAACACTACAGTTCTTTGAAAGCAGGAAATGCGTCAGAGGAAGAAAGGTGCATGTTATAAATGTATTTCATTACAATTATTGTGCCAGATGCCTTTAAAAAAACATTGCAACAAACACAAAGTTCCTTAAATTGTCAAGTGTATTGTAGTTCATGATGATGACAGATCCTCATGTCTGAGGAGAACATGGCATTAATACAACTATTCCAAGCAGCAATTTTAAACCTTTAGTGGCTGCTTGACCCATTTTAACAAATATTCCTCTGATCTATTGATAGTAAAACCCATACATTTATTTCCCCAGACTGCTCTGAGAAGTTTAAAAAGGTATCCCAAAGAAATGTCAGACACAAGGATTTTTCTTACCTTCTTAAAATACTCAGAGCTAATCTTGGATTATATTTTATCATCATCAACTGTCATAGAAAATTCAAGCTATTCCTAGACTGCAAAAAAAAAAAAAAAAAAAGAAATTGAATCTTTAGCAAAACAATGTCTCTGTTGCCTTTTTCACCCTTGCTCACAGCTATGTCAGGATTTTGGCTTTTGCTGTAGCAAAGCTGCACAGTATTGCACAATAAATTGTGTGTTTCTATAAAGTATTAACTTGTTTGCAAACTGGGGGAACATTCTACATGGATTTGTTTGCAAGCAAGTACATCTCAGCAATTCCTCAGTCAGGAATATCTTTCTGTAACACTCTAATCTCTGCTATTTCTGAAATTTGTTGCTTGTTTGATTTTCTAGGACTGCCCTTTTACAGTCAGGCAGCTGCAGCCCCATAAAGTAGCTGTCATCCAACTGGCAGCTGTTGGCCATAGCTGGCTTTTCAAGCCCAGCTAAAAGTAGCTCCTGTAACTTCTTTGAGATGTTATTTGACTTACAGAAACTTACCATGAACTTCTGAATCCCCAGCTTGGGGGCACACATGAAACACGAGATTCTGTAGGACTGTTGTAGGAACAAGCACTGGGGACTTGAGTGATCTTGGAATCCAGCTCTGATTTCATCAGTCTTGGAGTCACTTCTGAATGAATCATTTCTGCATCCTCAGAAAGAATGTCTGAAACATTTGTAACATCTCAGCTCCTAAAGCTCCTTTTCTCCACCCTTTCCAATGTTTTGAATGAAGTATGGGAAGAACTCACATCTTCCCCCAAAACCTGGGAATAAGTTAAAACTCCTTAAAGACAGTGTTGTGAGGATGAGAAAATGAACTTGGCTTTAACCAAAAGCTCCAATTTAATCCACTCTTTATCAAGCTGCTTAAGCATTTATAATGAGAATGTTAGCAGGCAGTGTTTGCAGAACACAATTTCTAAGCTGGATTGTCTGAGGTTGTGGTAAATATTCTGTGGTATCTGGTCTGGGTATGGATGTAACCATAACCCCCCTGGCAGACTCCAGCTGAGGACAGCAACCAGTCTCATGGTTTATTTTTTAAAAAAGGGTTTAATTGGAGGCTGAAAATGTGCATCTCTGTCACACAACAAAATATTTAGGCACACCTGTGCCTAAATTATAGACTTTGGTCCACAACAATCCTAAACTGACTTGAGCCCAGCTGTGGGCCCTGCAGCCGATGTCTGGACACCGTGGCTGTGCCCACTTCAGTGCCCTCTTCCAGCCTTGGCATCTGTCTGGAGGTGGGGCAGTGGGGAGGGATAAAAGTAACCCTGTAGCAACTCATCCCTTCAGGGGGTGGGAGTACAGTGCTAGAAAGAATTTTCATGTTCAGAAACCCCCTTTCCTTTCTAAAGCCACAGGAAAGCTTTTTATTTAGGCCTTTATCAAAGGACTGAGGCCTGACGTTTACGCTGCTTTACTCTATAATTAAAAGTATTTTCAAGCTAAAAGAATGTCAGGAGGGTCATCCATGCAAACCCTGACATTAGTTGCCTGTGCAATCTGAATTTTGGCCTCTGTGCACGCTGTAATTGCCATGTGTGATTAAATTATTTGTTCCTGCAGCAGGGGTGCCTCAATCAGTGCTGAGGAGCGATGGCAGCTGGCAGGTAGCGGCTGAGCAGGGCTGTTCCCTGCTCTGAGCTCGGTGAGCAGCTCTGCACCCTCGGTGTCTGCTCAAACACTGCCTGCACAAGCTGCGGTGGATCTCTGCTAGTTAGAGAATTTCTAAAGCAATTCCTTCCTGCTGGGTCCGTGGTGTGGTAGATGGCTCTGTCTTACAGACAAGCAGAGACACTGACAAATTAGACAGGTATTGTGCACAAAGCCAGCGTGATTTCTCCTCCAGACGCTGAGGGCGAGACAGAGCCTCGAGAGCAGCATCACAGAGATAGTTTGGTTGGAAAAGACCTCGGAGATCAGCGAGGCCAAGCTATGACCCAACGCCACGATGTCAACCAGACCATGGCACCGAGTGCCACGTTCAGTCTTTCCTTGAACACCTGCAGGGACGGTGCCACCAGGCCAGCCCGTTGCAGTGCTCAACAACCACGTCGGTGGGAAATTCTTCCTGATGTACAACCAGAGCCTCCCTGGCGCACTTTCCCTTTGCCCTTTGTCCTATGGCTAGATGCCTGGAAGAGCGCGACCCCCGTCAGGCTATACTCTCCTTTCAGGCATTTGGCCCGGGCCGTGCTGCCGCGCTGCTCGGATGCTGCCTGTCCTGTTCTGTCCTGTCCCCGCCCGCTCCGCTCCGACCCGAGCCCCGCCGTTCCCGGTGCGTTCCCGGGGAGGCCGCCCGGGGCTGGGGCAGGGCCGGTCGGCGCGGCGCTGCGCATGCGCGGGGCGTGCCCGCGCTCCCGACGGGGCGGTGAGCGCGCAGGCGCCGCTCCCGCGGAGGGCGCTGACAGGGCGGCTCTCGCGAGACTTGCAGCGGGACCGGCGGCGCGGCGGGCGGGGGGCCGGGCCGGGGCCGGAGCGGCGGCTGAGGCGGCGCTGG
This sequence comes from Zonotrichia albicollis, assembly GCF_047830755.1. Classification (NCBI taxonomy): domain Eukaryota; kingdom Metazoa; phylum Chordata; class Aves; order Passeriformes; family Passerellidae; genus Zonotrichia; species Zonotrichia albicollis. The sequence goes on along the minus strand of NC_133837.1, from coordinate 4,012,549 downwards.
AGCGGCGGCCGGGCCGGGCCGCGCGGGGCCGGGCAGGCGGCGGGAGCGCCCAGCGCTACGCGGTGAGTCCGGGCGTGCGGAGGGCCGCCGCCCGCCGGGGGCCGTGCCGGGGCGGGGAGCGGGGAGGGCACACGCTGAGCCCCCGGTGTCGCGGCCTGGGCCCCGCCGTGTTCCGCTCTCCTCGCTGCGCTCCGCAGGACTCGCTCGGCGCCGGGCCCGGGTCCCGTCGGGCCCCGGCCTGCCCGGGGGGTGGAGAGGATGCGGGCTCTGCCGGTGGGGGGGTGGTTGAAATAAGCTCTGGGCTCCAGAGGCGTCGTCTGCTCGGCGAGATTCCCGGCGCACGTACCGGGAGCACCGGGCGGGGGTCGCTTTTCTCTCTGCCCTGCGGCTGGGCAGTGCTGCCTGCCCGTGGTTCTTGGGCTCATGTTTGTATTCCCCAAAAGGAGCTCCATAACTTAAAGCCGCTTCCAAAGGTTGGGAGGCTGCGAGTGCCCTGTGGGCAGGGTAACATCCCTGCCGCCCTGTCCCCAGCCACAGCTGGGGCCATGCTGCCAACGGGAGTTTCTGTGACGGAGAAGGACGTGTTTCTCTTGGCCTCTTCCTTCTCTTAGGAACTTCCTTCTTGAGAACCAGTGCTGGTGTTGTGGGATAAGGTTTGACTTGCCAATATAGTTTCAAATAATCTGTAGAAGACAAGGATGCGGCCTTGTTAACTCCCACAACATCTGACTCAGACACCTCTTTTATAACCTACAGTGAAAACTATTCTGTGGCACAGCAAGTAACTGCAAGAGCAATTCACAGATACGGTGCTCAGGGAAGTTAATTCTTTGTTTCAAAAACTGTTAAATGCCCGCGGTCAAGGGACAAAATCTGAAGGACCACAGATGGTAAATCAGTCTTCAAACACAATGTTTGTAATCCATTTCTGTGCCAACTTTGGATATTGAGAATTTGTGCCGTAAAAAGACCTTTGAGTTGTTATCATCTCTTAGTTTGATTGTCATACAGTATTTTGAATATTTCATAATACCACCTAAGGTTGTAACATTTAAAGCAGTTTTAGACAGTTAAAAAAAACCAACTGCCTGTAAATAAATTCTGGCAGAGGTGAAGTTTTCTTGTTACCTGATAAAATGTTTTGATCTGATAAGTATTATCTGTGCTTTGTGCTGTAGCTTAGTTTTGTACGTGATATCTTGAGTTGTCTGGTGCTGAAGGAAGTTGAATCATTTTAAGCTGGTAGATCAGGGGGATAATTTGTGATCCTGAATGTTCTGGGGTTTATATGTTTATAATATAATTTATATTTTACTTTATTGCTTTATTATGTTATACTTCCTTATTTGGTTAATTCTAATTAGTGTTCTGCCCTTACAATTTTAACTATCTATTCTTTTGTCTAGAGGCTGACACTTGCATTTCTGCATGTCTTCCAGATGATGTATGCACACATTTTTCCTTTTACCACCCTCAGTAATGTTTTGTCCTAAAACAGCTGATGTAGTTTAGGACCTGATTCTTTCCAAAATCTCCCAGTGAATCTATCTTGCCTCTCTCTGGCTTTTCTAAACTGTCTGTTGTTCTATTCCTGCCTGTATCACTTTCCAGAAGAGCAGTAAAACAGTGGACAGAGAACAATGAGAACGCTCTCTTTTGTTTAAAAACCGTGCTGTTTCTAAGAGTAATGTAAAAAGCTCACCTTTGCCTGTGTGCTTTTTGAAATATCTGTTGAAATGAACATGAGAATTGTTTCCTGTTGGCCACAACAGGGAGGTTTGTCTTTATAATTACTTTTATTCCATCCTGAGCTGCAGCACTACTACTAATGAGCATTTGCTGTTGGCTGCATCTGCTGCCTTTTCTTCCTCTCACCCCTCCCAGTATTTTTGAGAGCAAAGGAAGTCTTAACCCAAGTCACAGTAAGGTGAGAAGCATTGATATTTTGAGCAGTCTTAGTCATTTCTCTAGCAAGATCATCTGGTAATTTCTGTGACATGTAACCATTGTGTTCATGCACTGACTGTTATTCATCCATCCCAGTCTCACTCCATTTGCAGTCTGGACTGGGCTCACTGGGGTGTCCTGTTGCATTGCTCTCTGCCTGAAGCAGCTACAGCTGTGCTTTTTCCCCCACTCATGCAGTTGGTTTGTTTGTGTTTTAATAACAGCATGGCTGAATATGTGTAAGAACTTATTTAATAATGTTCTAAGCAGAAAATGCTTCCTCAAGAGACTTTAAGGAAATTATGCCTTGACTTCACCTTTCCTGACATTTGCTGTATGAGTATCTTGGTTTAATATTTTCAAAGCTTTTCCCTCTTTCAGATGTAACTTTAGTGCCTAAACTTCAGCTACACTTTTGTCTAAAGTCAGGAAGGTTAAAGTTTTGTCTACACTGGAGCTGCTGTTAAAATTGTTACCTGGAAACTTCACTCCTTTGTGTGTTGACAGTGTATCTGATGGTGGTAGTAGTACTAATGCATGTTTAAAGAGTATGGCATGATGAATCTCTTTCATCTCGAATTGTGCTGGAAAATTTCCCGACATTGTGCTGTTACTAAGCTCAGGGAAATGCCAGTATAGTTCTTGGAAATGCTGCATCAGTTTCTCTAGGAAAGCTGTGTTTTAACACCTTCAGTTAAAAAAGGAATTATTGGCTGGTAGTGTAGTGCTGGACAGCAATACCTGTGTGCCCCCAGAAAAGGCATATTTATAAGTTGAAGCAGTTTCTTTCTTAAATGTGTCTCAAGCCTTTAGTGTATGCTTTAAGTTGTGCAACTTGATGTTACATTCTTAGGTTTGGAACTTGGGGTTTTCAAGCCATGCTCCCTTGGCTGAAGGTGTTTGCCTTCACATGTGGTGTGGTGGGTTAGAAACACCCAAAGGTTCCTTCCCGTAATATTTAAGAAGGACTACAAATAGATGATGTTTGCCATGAAAGATACGGGACAGGTAGACAACAAGCATTGAGCAGTTTGCATTTTCCATTGCTTCATACACTGTCATTCATGTTGCCCTTTAATGGTGCTATAATAGCAGAAAATTATCAGTACCATCAGTTGACAAACCCCAAGAGTCCAGGTTGGAAAGGTGAGGAGATGGTGAACACAACACAGTAGAAGAAGCAGCAAAGAGAAAATACTTCTGGTGAAGGGAAGTAATTATTGCTGTTTGGATGAGTGTGCTGGTATGATGTGAAAGACTCACATCAGAAAGAAGGTTTTTCATCAGCCTTGAGACTAAAATTAAGTCTTTCATAATTACCAAAATGTAGTTAAGATGATCCCCTTTATGGATTTCATGATGTGTGTGGTTGAAGCTGGGATCCAGTACATTCATTTCCATGGGTTATGGTAGCACAGGGAGATTGTTCTCGTGGGCTCTTTGTGACTGCTGACTGTTTTCAGCCCTGCTCCTTTCAGGAGTGCTGTGTAGGAAGACCAGAGAAATCCCAAAGCTCTGTCCATGTGAGGACCCTGCTAAGCTGGTCTTTTAAAAATCAAGGTGAATCCTGTAAATACTTCCTCTCATTCTGCCAGATTCCTGTGATAGAATCTCAGTTCCAGTGTTTGCCTCGAGCTTCATTATTCTCTACGAGGAGCTGAAGGTTGGGCAAACATGGGGCTCATGGAATATAAGCATGTTAATTGCTGAACTGCATTTATGTAAGGCAGGTTTTTCTCTGAAATGAGAAATTGCTGTTGCCATCTGCTGCCTTTGCATGCAGCAGGGCTCTTTCTGGGCCACAAGCACAGAGCCTGAATTAGCAGGTGCGTGGGTTCACCAGTGTTTGTCAGATCTCTTCGGTCTTGAATTGTCATTGACAAGTGTTAGCTCTTCAAGGGGGTATTCATGCTGGGGTTTAACTTATAGACTGTCTTTCTTGTGTTTTGGTGAATTTTTTTCTGATTATTTAGCTTCTGTGCTATCAAGTGTAGTTGGGTTATAGAAAATCATTCCTATTCAAACCCGAGGGTAGGATTTAAGCCTTTTCAGTGGTTTCAATGTGTGTATATGACTTGCCAGGTTTGATTTAATGTCTTCTGTGAGCCCCTAAGAGACACAAACTTGCTGATTGTCTCACTGAATTACAAAGATTTTTTAACGTGTTCTGCTGCTCAAAGCACTGGAATTTCAGGATGGTTGCTTTTACTTAGAGTCAGCCCAAACTTTTGTTCCTGTGTCATATTATTTGAGGACACCTTCTGATAGGCATTTCCACCCCAACAACCCAATAGCGCTCTGCTTTGTCTAGCTTGTATTTAAATCGCCATGAGCTGTGTGAGTGGCAGAACCCAAACCATCGGGGCGGGCATTTCCAGACGGGTTTTTCCCAGGGCAGCCGGTGGGCAGCGGAGCGCATCCCCTCGCCTACCGCGGGCTGTGCCGGTGCCGTGGTGCCGAGCCCGGGGCTCTCCTCCCCCCGTTACCTCGCTGGAATTGCCGCTGCGAGGAGCGATCCCGGGAGAGGGGAGGGCCCGGCATGAGGAGCGGTGCCGGTGGCGGTGGCGGTGCCGCCCCCTCAGCGCCGGGGCTGTCATTGGCCGCGGGACGCGTCACTCGGGCGAGCCGGGCCCGGGCGAGCGGCGGCGGGAGGAAGCGGCGGCCGCGCCGCGCCGGGCTGAGGGAGCGGCGCTGGGCGCGGCCCCGGCCATCGATCCGTGCCACTTCCCCTAATGGCCCGTCTCTTCCTCCTCCTCCCCCTCCCCTAGGGCGGATCGTCCCCCGGCCTCCCTGTATGTGAGAGACGGGGCCGGCGCCTCGCACCGAGCCGGGAGCCGCCGCCGCGGGAGGAGCGGAGGCTTCGGGGAGCGCTTCCTGCCCACCGCCCGCACCGCCGGGCGCGGCAGCCCCAGCATGGAAGCCATCGCCAAGTACGACTTCAAAGCCACCGCGGATGACGAGCTGAGCTTCAAACGGGGCGATATCCTTAAGGTAGGTGGAGGGCTCGGGCTCGGGAGTTCCCTCTTTACCCCTGGGCTGTTCGGTTTCTCTCTGAGTCTCTTCCTGTCCGTCTGACCTGACCCTCTTTTGCGTCCCCAGAGATTGCCATCTCCTTTTTATACTGAGCCTCAAGATCTTCTAAATCCCAGTCACACCTCTGAGAGCAGGAGAGGCTGTTTTGTTTCAGTATTAAGCATGCATCCCAAAGTCTCTCGAGTCTCTCTTCTGAGATTGGAATATTTGAAAACTTAGTCATAAACACGGCAGCAAATAAGCAGAAGTACAAGATAAGGGGAATTCAGTGCAGAGATTATGAGAGGAAGCCCCATGAAGTAATCAAGATCAATTTGGTATTCCTTTTCTTTGCCTCCTGCCAAGGGTTCTAATATCAAAGAACAGTGATTGGATTATTTCTCAGTAGATAATCTTTTAGCATCAGGCTGTCAAATATTGAAGCTGAGTTTTATCTTCAGTTGTGATGAACTGGAGTGATAAGCTTGTGGCTGAATATATAATGGATCTGTGCAGATGTAAGTGAATGTTGGAGTGCATTAGAGGAATTTTGGTCTATAGTTCTTTCAATATATCAAAGCCTTTTTAGGTTTCATCTTGGTTATATTACAGGAATTTGAAAAAAGAGTTGAGTTTCTACAACTGTAACAAAACTGGACACACAGAACAAGCCCAACATTTTATTTTGGGGGGGAGTAAAATACAAAACTCCTTAGTGATTTGGCCTTGGTGAAGTGTAGCTCAGAGCTTTGTTACTTCCAAGTAATAAGAGCCATATTGCAAAATGCTTTAATGGAATTCATTCATAGTCACTATTTCTCCATAAAGGTGGGCTAGTGTGATATATTTGCTGTGAAGGTATCTTTAAGCTGCTTTTTTTCTAAAATGCTTGGAGTAGAAGCAGTTTTGAGAGGTGCTGTGCCTGCAGATGTAAGGCTGTAACTGTGTGTATGCTGACAAATCAAGTCCTGCAGACCTCAGTGGGATTACTCATCTGCTCAACACTTTGGCCAGGAAAGGGCCTGATTTTAACTCCTATTTTAAAATAAGCTAGAAAAAATAACCTTTATATGTAAACCTATTATGTATCTTTTATAGCTGGTATTTCAACTGTGGCTTTGTTGAAAATGGGAGGCAATAAACAGATAAAGGTTGCTAAAGCATATCATGCTTTGAGATTTTAACTTATAAAATGATTGCATCTGTGTATGTCCTACACATCCCTGCCCCATAATTGGCCTGAAAACTCCTGTTAGACCTGTACACCTCAGTGCCCCTGTGTGGGTAAATCACCAGGATATTCCCAGGGCTATTTTTAAATGTCTGAGATTGCCAGAATGTTGGAAACCTTTTGTGATAACCTTGCTCTTTTGGGTTACTACTAGCTGCCCTCAACTTTGACAGTGTATTTGAAGTACAGCATAGCTGAAGTCAGCTTTTAGAAAATGCTGAACAGGAAGGAAAAATGAAGTTTAATGAAATACAGTGTACTGTAAAGTGTATTCTCAGCTATTTTCATTTAGTATGGGGTAGAAGTTTATTTAAGTACATGAAAAAATATAATAAAATTTTCATTTGTTTAAAAATATGTTCTCTAAGAAGTAAAGGAAAAATACTTTTTTTTGGTATTTTTGAAGTTTAGTCTCTGTTAAAAGTCTTAGATCTGTGCACAGTGGCTGACAGTAAGGTGTTCTTGATGTCATCCCATGGATACAAATTTTTTCACACAAATAGGAACATATATATACTGTTACACTGCATTAATAATTATATTTTCCCAGAATACAAAGGATTTTCCTTCTTTACCCTAAACCTTGGCTGAGCACTTCCTCAGAGCATTTATGCACAATTCTTCAATCTGTATTTCCTTTCAACTCATATTTATATGAAAATGCTCACAAATTTTACATGTTTACCTCATTGATGCATGAACTGAGCCATAGAAATGGTGAATTGCTCAAGATTATCACTAAAGTCAGCAGAAGCATCAGGACTTCCAGGAATCCTTCAGCACATAGTTGAACTGAGTTCTGTGCACTGTGGTGAGATTCACGTGTAAAACTGGTGAAATTCAGACAGATAAATCCAAATTACTTAGAGCTGTTCCAGTTTACCATACTGACAAACTTCTGTGGCACTTTGTTGCTTTGAAAAATCTGTTTGACTTCAAATGTGTTTGTGGTTGTGGCAATGAATTTCCACCCGAAACGCCAGATCTGCTCATGAGTGAGAAACCTTAGGGTGTCCCAGTCATGTGCCCTGTGTGATGTCTCTCATTGACCAGGACAATCCTCCTGTCCTTGTTGGCAAGAGGAATAAACTTGTGCCACGTTGAATGCACCTGCACCCTTCAGTGTGCCTTGCTGTGGTACTTCATGCCCAGTGTGTGATGCACTCAGAGAGCCAGGCCTGGCTGTTAGAGGATTGTTGCGGTGTGTTGCAATGTCCTGTTTTAAACTTCCCGTCCCTTCCCAGGTGTGCCTATCCCTTCTCCCTTCCCCCTCGCCCCTCGCTGAGTGTGCCCTGTCAATCAGGCTAACATACCAGCAAGGCGTCGTGTGATTGGTCCCTCAGGCCTGGGGGACATTGGATAGGTGTCCCCAGTCCCTTGAGACCCTGCCCCTTCACCTGGTTGGTGGCTCGCCTGTCCCCTCCCCTTCCCCTGCCCTGAGCTTTAAAGGTTAATGAGACCATGCGGCTTCATTCTGTTGGAGGAATTGCCCCGGCTCAGACCTCTGTACCCGTGGAATAAACATCTGGATATAACCCTCCAGCAGAATCCACTCTTTCCTTCTCTTCACCATCGCCAGAAGCTCTCTCTCCTGAGGTAAACGGAGTCCTGACAAGCCTGGACTTGCGTCTGTGCCCCGCTGCAATCTCCAGCAGCCAAGGTATCTCTGGGGTAAAGCACCACAGTGCTGCCTTTGGCCCAGCAGCGAGGGTCAGAACTGGCCCAGGCACCATCTAACTGGTTATATTGGGATCATATTCCAATAGAGGATGGCAGAGCATTGATCTGCAGCAAAATCTCTGAAGTTGCACTGGCAGTCCCTGGAAGTGCAGGTTTGTGCCTGTGGGGAGGGAAGGCAGAGGTGCCCGGTGTGGCTGCTCTGAGCTCAGCAGATGCCCTGCCTGTGATGTCATGTGCCACTGCTGCTGCCTGCCCACAGACTCAGGACCTGACTGAGCAGCACTTGAACTGGAGCCATTAAGCTGGTTGTTAGTAATCTTGTGGCTGCTTTCCAAAAGTGAGTGAAGATAGTTGACCTTTGCCTTGCAATTGTAAAACAGCTGAGTGAAAAGTGCTTGGCCTCTTTTTTTCTTTTCCTTGTGGGCACTCCATGGTAGAAGCTGCTTCTGTGGTTCCTGTAACCCTGGCAGGACAGTGGGTCCCTGCTGCCTCTGGAGCAGTGTGTGGTGCTGCCTCTCAGGAGATGCTCACTGACAGCTTTCTCTAAATGCTGTTTGCTGAGCCTTTTCCAAAGAAAGGCAGGATTGCTGCTTCCTTCTGACACTGCTGCAGCTCTCCAGCTTTGTGCTTCTCCTGTTGCTTCACAGGAGCTGCTTGGTGACTGGGAGAGGTGAAGGTGCCCATTCCTGTTACTTAAAAAAGTAAAATAAGGAAGCTGAGGGATTCCTACCTGAAATCTTGATTTACTCTTTTTTCACATTGAACAGTCCTGATGCCTTTACAGTCTTCACCTTTTTTTTTTTTTTTTTGCTATATATATTGAAGTTGGGAGGAGTTAAATTCAGTCTCAGTATTTGTTATTTAGGTTTTATGTCCCCCACAACTATCAGCCTTCATGCCAAATAGCCAGCTCTAAAGTGTATTAATACGTGCTGATAGTTAGGCAGGAACCAGGGGGAGAAAAGAGAAAAAAAATCACCATTCTTTGTCATCTCATTGTAATTTCTCTACTGCTGTGGTGCTCTCAGAGCTGTTTCTGTGTGGTTAATGCAGGAGCACTAAACGTATTAATTAATATCTTAAATTTTAGAATTGTTTTGTTTTTAAACTATAAACTACTGCTTCATTTCCTCTTTCTCCTTCTGTCACAGGGTTGGGGCATAGCTGGAAAGTGTTTTTCTAAAGAAGTGAATAATCTACTGTTCCCAGTAGATGTCATCATAATTAATTCAAGGGTGCTTAGAGATTGTTTTTATGACTCAAACAATCCAGGTGGTGTTTTAAGTAGAAGGTCATCATCTTGAATTTTGAGTTTTTTGCTTTTGTGTGATGCACAAACCAGCTTCCTTATGTGCCAAAAGAAGAGTTCCTTGATAGGATTTTGATCACTTCACAATTTGGTTCAGCCAAGTCAAAGTTACTTTTCCCTTTCTGATCATACACTTGACAGTCCCCACAGGTTCTGGCCACATGAGTGTTTGTCACCACACTTCTTTTCTTTGTCAGCCCTTAAGAGAATTGAGTGTTTGCTAACAGTTGATGCTGAGGTGGCATTTTCAGTTCCTGCATGAAAACCATTTTTCTGTGTCAGGACAGAGTGGAACAGTTTCAGATGGAGGCAGGAAGATGATAAATGAGGGGAGCACTCTCTCCCTACTGCCCTTTCCCCTCCCTCCTCTGTCCTTCACCTGCCCTGGCTGTTGTGTCCTGGTGTCTGTCCTAGAGAACACAAATTCAAGGCTTGCTGAAGAGATGGGCCAGTTTTTTCCTGGTTTGAGAGAAGCTGTTTTTACATTCACCTTCCTCTCCCTTCTTTACACACTCCTCCATCTTTTCCCATTTATTGTAATGGGATGGGACTCCACGTGGTCTTAATGATTTTAATATATGAGAAACAATTTTCTAAATAATGATTGAGCCAAATTGCAAGCACTGTGTGCTTTATAGTGAAATAGGTCAGATATTAGAGTAGGTTGCCCAGAAAAGTTGTGGAATCCCCATTCTTGGAGATTGCCAGGCAAGTCCCTGGGCACTCTGATCTGCTGAGAGTGCTTTGAGCAGGAGGGTGAGTTGGGGCTCTTCCAGAGGCCCTTCCAAGCTCCATCACTGTGTGAGTGGCAGCCCTGCTGTGTGTGATGGTTGATTTGTAGAGCTGTGCCTGGGTCGTGTTCCCTGGCTGCTGGCCTTGAATCAAGATGATAATTGCCATCAATATGTGATCAATATTGCAGTCTGAGACGGCACAACTGTCAGAACACTACAGAGACATCAAACCAAGCACAGTTATGTGAAATGTGGTTGATTTGGCAGTTGGAGATCTGTGTCACAAAGAAATGCTGCTATGAGGGGCTGCATTCTTCTGATCTGCCAAAGTGTTTGAGGCCTGGTTTGAGTGCAAACTTCTCAAATATTGTTCCTCTTAAGTATGAAAGTAATCTGAAGGTGGGTTATGTTTCATTAACCAGCTTCTGTAGGCATTAGGATGAAGTGTGTGGGAAGGAAATAGCTGATCTTAACAAAGTGTCTGTTCTGTATTTGTAGAAGAACTTGGACCTGCTTAGATGAAGGTCATTTCTGTGCAGGAGACAGTTATGGAGTATTCCAGTGTGAAGGTGTAAAGTGGTCTTTGCAAGCAAGGAGTAAAAACATTCCACCTTAAATATGACATCTGTATTTTTATTTAGAAGGGTTTTGTGATGGTTATTTAAACTTGTCCCTGAAAGCAGAGAAGGATGAGCTCTGAGCTGCCTGAAGGCTGCAGGAGTTGTGAGTGTTGAACAAACACTGGCTATGGCCAGTGCTCAGCTCAGCTGCTTTGTGCCAGTGCCCCAGCACGTGTTGCATTCTGTGCTGACCAGGGAGATGGTGCTAATTTGGAGCTCAGCTGCCTTTGCCAGTTGAATGGAGGAGCTGTTGCAGCCTCTCTGCAAGGTCCAGCTTGTGCTCTGCCAGGCATGACAGACAAGTGTTAGCTCAGGCATAGCAGCAAATCCCATTTTGGCTTGATAAATTATTTATCTGCTTTGTTCAACCTGCTTGTCAAACTGCAACCAACATGACGTGCTTTTGTTTTTATTTACAAAGATGCTGCCTCCCCTCTTTGGTCAGGTGACATCTCTGTTGTGTTAACTATTGTGATTAGGGATTGTGGGAGAATTTCAGATCAATAACATCTGTTACTCTCGGACATCCTGGGTGTTAATGAACTGACTTTGATTAAATTTCTTGTGTTAAATGAAAATGGTAAAACTTGATTGCAGCTTGAGGGAAGAAAAGAAGGATTATGAGTTTTAGTGGCATGTATTAAGGATTGGGAGTGTATTCATAGATTCCCAGTTTATGTGCAGAGTCCTGCTAATTGCTGGAGGAGGCATCTTGTTTGCAGTGATATTCAGACTTTTCTGATTTCTCTCTACAACTAGTAAGGATCCAACTAAGCAAGGGAAGATAAGAAATCCAGTTTTTCTGTGTAGAGCTCAGCCTCACAAGGAGTGAACTATATGACCCCTTGATAATATCCCCTGTGCTTTAAAATTGCCAAGGGCTACATACCATAAATCAAATACTAAAGCCTGAACTTCAGGAAAAAAAAATGCTGGGCTAAACTAATCCTATTTTATGAAAATGTAAGAAAATTAGACATTAGTGCCCTAACAACACTGGAGCAAATAAATCTTATAATCTCAAATTGAGCAAAAAGGTGCTTTAATTTACCAATTTTGATTATTTTTACAGTTGAAATCTCCTAGAAGAACTACTAAAGATAATGGTTGGACATTGCTGTGAGAGTGAAGTATTGTATTATAAGCTGTTTTACTAGAGATGGCAGATTTCCATACTGGCTCTTTATCCCTGAATTACTTTGTTAAATTTTTAATAATTCTATTTATATGCATTTTTAAAAGGTTTGAAGAATCAAAGCTAATTTTACAACCGTAACAACAAACCTAGAGGAGATGAGTTTTGAGTTTTTCCTGTTGTCTTTGTGGCATCACCTTTCTGCTCTGTGCTGAGTTGCAGAATGTCCTTTGTGTGCTGGAAGTCCCAGGTGTGACAGCAGTGACACCGAGGTGTCTGTCAGCTCCATGGGTTTGTCTGCATTGTGTGGGCAAGGGAAGGGACTGGATCTTGCCAAGCTGACCTCGAGGTGGCTGCACCAAAGACAACCCCACTGTGGGATTTGATGAGTTCCAAAACTCCCACAGGAGTCTGGGTGAATTCTTTGCTGTGTTAGGTAAGGCCTGAGCAGCTCCTCTTCATTAACACAGTGTAGCAGAGGATGAGCCTGTTTCCCTTCTTCCCCCTGCCCTTTCTTTGTCAGTGCTGTGGGGTGGGTCCTAGCCAGGGAGCTGAAGCTGAGACTTGGGAATAAAATATTGATATAGGAAGGTGACCAAGAGAATGCATTTGTTCTTTCTCTGCCCAGCCTTAGAAATGGAGCATTTGTGTAGCTCTCTGTTTCACTGGGGCACTGGTGAAAAGATCCACCAGGTCCAAGTGTTTTATGTTTTACTTGCTTCATTTAGCTAGGAAAGCTGCCTTTGATCTCTGTAATTTCCAGTTTTCTCTGAAAATTGTGTTAGATTTAAAATGCAAATGAGTGGGTGACTTGTGTGTGCTGCATTTGAAGGTAGATCAGGAGGCTGATACTGCAGCAGTTTGATACACAGCTCTTATCTGCAGCTTCATCCCCCAGCTGTTCTTGCTCTTTCATTTCCTTTGCTGGTCCTGCAGTGGCAGTGAACTTATCTCCCAGGCTGGGCAAGCACCAGTGACTGGAATAATTAATATACACTTGGAAATCAATGTGGCTTTTGGATGCTTTGGCCCTTGGAAGAGAAAGTAGCATAGGAGAATAATTTCTCTGACTTTTGGAGTGGGCTGCATTTGTTTTCATTTTCTACATTGGGAAGTGCTGGATAAAATAGCCAAATCTTTTCAGACAGACCAGCAGCATTGTCCATGTCAATCTGTCAAGCCTGGGGCTTGTCCTTGTTTGTCACTTTGAGGCCCCTGCCCTGTTGCTGAGTATTTAAAGCTCTGTGTGAGTGGCACATGCCTTCAGCTTTGAAGACATCTTGTAACACCTCCTAGGAGTAGGTGTTCAAATGGAACAGAAAATGTTGTGAAGCAGAATGTCTGTGGTGGAGCCTGAACTTGTTCCCATGCCTTGTATGCATGATTGGTGCCACCATCTGACAACTCAAGTGAGAATTGCTGTAACTTTTAAAAAAAAACTTAAAAATGTGTTTTTTCATGATGACATGTGCTAAACACACGGAGTTGTACAGCTGAGCTCTAATGGAGCAAAAAGTGAACTGACAGTCTCCAAAACTGCTCATGAAAATTATTTTTAGGATATTTATTATATTCCTGAATCCCAGATGCTACTCTACAATACTTCCTGATTAGTGGCTAGATGCATCTGAAATTTGCATTTTAAATGGTTGTGTTCATAATTTTCCTCAGCCTGTGTCTCTCTTTAAGAAAAGAATGGTGTTTTCTGTAGATACTGACTAGAAGCCCAGTTTAAAAATGTTTTAAATGTCTTGAAGAGCTTAGGCTTTTTATCCCCTTCAGCAATGACTGCTTACTTGAATTTCTCTACCTGATTTTGGATTCTTTTGTCTCCAACTGTTTGAGGTTGTGAAAAGCAAATAGTCCTGATATTGGGAACTCATGAAATCAGTTGGGTTTTGATCCTGTGGTGGCAAATCAGAACAGTGACTGGAATAAGGCAAAAGCTAGCAACAGCTATTTCTGTCTGGGAATCAGATAGTCAGCCTCTGTGGAGTAATTAATTTAGAATGGTGATGTTCAAATGTTACTGCCCTTTATAAATAAAATATAAGAGAATACTCAACAGAGTAGAACTCTTGTGTTTGTACCTGCTGGCTTTGCTGCTTTGCATGGGTTCGTGTCAGGCTGCACGCAGGGCTGGAGCTGCAGCTGGACCTCGTGCACAGACAGCAGAAAGCTTTTTTCCCCCCTCTCTTCAGCTGAACTCTAATTATACTGTTAGTCTCTAAAACCTCTCATTTAAATAATTTGTCTCTGGAATTCATGCTTTCTCCATGGAGCCAACCTACTTCTTGCCCTAACTTGTACTAAAACTCTACAGGTTTACATGGAGAGGGGAGGGAAGTGCTGCTGTTATGCAAAATTGGTTCCCTTGGGAGGAAAGGGGGGAATTCTTCATGAGTTATGTATGAGCCAGCAGGTTCCACTCATCATAGCAGCTCTGCTGGTACTGAAGACTTGTAGTATGAGCTAGTCAGCCCTATGGTTTGTGAGAAATTGGCACAAAATTTTTAAATTCTTGCAACTCTTGCTGAACTTGAGTAGATTTTGCCATTATAAGCCCTGATGTACAGTCAAATTTTGAGTATTCTTTTGTTACCTACCCTTCTTTAGCATAAGTATGAAAATGATACTTTAACCATTTGATCTGGTTTTTAGTTACTGCTGTTATGGTCTGCTTGGAAAGAGCTATGCTTAGATTCCTAATCTAAGTGGATTTATTTTAGAATAAGTAGGATTTTAAGCTGCAGAAGTGTGTACCTTTTGTGAGTGCCTCTGGAAAACCTGCCACTTTTGCTTGGCAGGTATTTCCCTGAGCTCCTGTGCAGTTCAGGTCTTGTGCTCTAATCTTTACTGCTTCTGGGGACACAACTAATCAAGGAAACTCTTGGGAAGGGGGAGGGAACCAAGGGTTCAAAGTGCATCCTGCAGTTGCAGAAGGGAAAAGAACCAAATGCAAGGAGGAAGATGAGAAGAAGGTGGCATCCAAGGACAGTGAACACTTTTAAAGATGAAATTTGGCAATTAAAATGTTCTTTTTTTCCTAACCTTGCCTTTGAATTATGCTTGAATTTTGATGACATGAACATCAGCTTGACAAATTTGCCTTGTCCAGGCTATATTAGGGGAACCTGTTGTTCATATGTTTCACAGCTAAATTTTGTTTAATGATCTACATGTCCTCAAAGGCTGCTTGAACAAGATGTATCCTAAAGCCTGGCAGTGCCCAGGCAGGGGCTGGCAGTTCTGCTCCCTGCTGACCAATGGAATGGAGGAAGCAGAAGTTGCTTCTGCTTCCTCCTTGTCTTTGCTTCTATCCCTATTTCTTAAAATACATTTTGCACTACCACCTCTGCTCTACCTCTCCTGAAACCATGGTTTGTCAAAAATGGTGTGGATTTGACTGTTTCTGCCAGGGTGTTAAAACTTTCTTCCAGCCTCAAGCTGTCTTGCCATTTCCTTACACTTCACTGAGAAGAGATACATTCCTCATTTTTCTTCCCTGAAAATTGCCTGTGAGGTTCACAGTGTCACTTGCTCTCTGCCAGGATGGGCAGCTGAAGATTCTTGTGACACTCCCTAAAATCATTGAATTGCCTAGGTTGGAAAAGACCCCTGAGATCATCATCCAACCTTACTACCTAGAAAAATTCAGATTTAAACCAACAAACAACCTTCTCTGCAACGTCACAAAAAATAAAGATAACCCAAGTGATTATAGCTGACCCACATTTCCTGATTTCCACCCTTCCCATTACAGCTTGTTGTGTCTGGAAATCTCCCAAGCTGTTACCTTTGCTCTCTTTAGGTAATGTTAGAAGGAAAGGCATAAATAGAAAGGCTTCCAGCATTTCTATAAACTTTGTTGAGCTTTCTTTCCTTTGAAAAGTTTGTGTTTCAGTCCACCTGTCTCTGTTTGGATTACAAACACCTGCATGATGTCGCAGTAAGATTAGAGGCACTGTTGATTCCATTTGCATGATGAGTAATAAATTCCCCCTAAAGCTTGTTTGTTGAGAAGAAAACATTATTTTTAGCATTCCAGAAAGGCTGAAGTTATTAAACATAGGGCAATATGTTGATAAAAGAGCTGCTCTGCTGGCTGGTCAGCTACTGAAAAAGATCTGTGGGTGGCTCAGGAGTGCTGCAGGTTGAAATTCTGTGGAAGTGGCTGAATTACCCCCCAAGGGTATTTTCTGAACCCTTTGGGGCTCCCTAGTTTAGTCCTCACAGAGAAAATACTGTTACACAATCTTCTAAGTTTGCTTTGACTCTAACTGGATTTAACTGTTCTTGGACAAAATTGCAGTCAAAGCTGAGAAGTCTGGCCATACCTAATGAAAATCTTCTAAAAGCACCTGTTTTCCTTTGCTCATTGTTCCCAAAACTCCCAGTTTGCTAAGTGGGAGGGAGAGGCCATCATCCAAATGGGTGGGAAGTAACTCTCACATCCTCACAGCAGGGATCAGGTAACACTCCTGGGGTGTGCTTGGCTTTGCCAAGGCTTTCCAGCTCCACAGACAGATTTGAGCTGACTTTTCACATGGCCCTTGGACTGGGCCACCTGTATCAGTCAGCTTTCTCCCACTCACTGTTGGTTGCTACAGGTAATACTCAGTTTATTGTACTTTTATAATGGATTTTGTATTGTGCTTTAAACTTTCTTCAATGCAAGTAAATTCTACTCTTCACAGTGTTCTGGGAGTAGTTCCCATCTGAAGTGAATGATGCAATTTTCACAATTAAAAGAAATAGAAAACTGTTTACACGTAGGTTTTTCCTTTGTACTGTGAATATTTGCCGTTCTGCACTGGGCTGGATGGAGCCCTCCAGTGCTGTGTTGGTCAGAGCTCTGGCCCTGGATCATCTCCTCTTTGTGAAAGGTGTTGGCTCCCCTCAGTCAGGCTGGGGTGACTCCCCCAGCTGGAGGCTGTGCCTGCCTCTTGTGGCCACACCTTCTGTGCATCTTTCTAAAACCCATTGGAATCCATCTGCACATTACAGCATGAAAGCCTCATAACAAAAACAGGTACTGTGTGGAATAAAGTCACTTCCTTCATTTGAAACGTGCTCCCTAGGAGTGATGCTGGTTATTTTTTTCTTCTTTTCTCTCCCTCTCCCCTTGCAAGAGACTATAGCAATAGCAAAACATTTCCCCTGTACTCCTCATGGGGAGAATTGATTTGCAAATGTCTTCTTGTCATGGTTGCATTTTTTTTTTCTGAAAAGGAGATAGGGAGAGTGATCTCTTACAGTCCAAAACCCATTCCATGCTTTGTTTTATTTTGGTTCTTTTTGCAGCTCTTTTAGTTCAATTTTACCCATCCCAAAAATGCTAAATATAAGTACTCATGATACAGAGGGGCTGACAAATTTAGTGACACAATACTTTTGTTTTGTTCTTATGAGAAACAGATAATATTTCTAATTTATTTTCAGATGGCTGCCCCTTTGATTGTATTATAATTGCTGAGGGGTAATAGTTTAAAATCCTTAGCTTCATACATTCACAGTTCTTTGGCTTTTTGGTTGTGTTTTTTCTCTCACACATTATTTTCCATATTGTATTTAATCTCACATTTATCACTTGGCCTTTTAGTATTACAAGTTACCAGTGTAACTGATGAATTTTAGGGTTTGAGTGCATTTCCTCACTCTCTTGATGAACTTTTTCTCTTCACCCTCTGTTACTCTCTGGGGTGGCTCCTGGAGCTGCAGCCAGTCCTGAGGTGCTGTGGCACAGCCTCCCTGTGCTGCAGCCCCTGACCCTGTGGTTTCTTCTTTAACCACCAAGGCTGAGGTTCCTGTGTTGTTAATGAGCACATTTGTGGGGAGGGGTAGCCAAAAGTGGAATTGTTGGGTTTCTAAATGAAGCAGCTCAAATAAACCTTAGGAAAGCCTTGTGACTATTTCCAGTTTATCTCAGTGAATGATTCATCTGCCCTCTATACACAGTCACATTTTTATTCTCTCCTGCCCCTGATGAAGTGGAGGTCTGAGGTGATGATTGCTTTTTGCTTTTATAGCTTTGCCAGAAGAGCCCAGCCTCCAAACAGCTGCCTGACTCAACTTAATTGGATATTTGCTGTACTTCCAGGGAGGGTTTATGGCTCTGGACTGGCAGTATTGCTGCAAAGCAGCTGGGACCAAAGCAGCAGCTGTCATCTCATCATATGTATTTTAAAGTCTTTAGATAATGCCTGCTCCTGGTTGGTGAGCACATCCCTGAGCTGGCTCCCACACATTGAGCTCTTCCCAGAACTCCACTGCAGGGAATCTTTTTGAATGCATCCACACTAAGGTGAGGTCTGCAAATCCCACTTTGTTGTGTAGGAGTGACTGAGCCCTCCTCAGGGCCCTGGGGGGAGTTTTTGTGGCCAAGGCATTGACTATCCCAGTAAGGGAGAGTTTTCATGCCTTAGCTTTTATTGTGACTTCCAGCAGAGATTCTGTGCTGCTGTGATGTGCTTGGATGCTTCCAATTAGTCTGTGGTCAAATAATGCAGCCTCAGGTGTCACTGACCTGCACTGGGATTTCCCTTCCAGGTTATTCCAGCTGAGCCATCACGAGGTCTGGTCTTGTTCTAATTTGTTCTTGACCTGGAACAATTCTTCTAATTTGAGACAATAATTAGGAGATGGTTTTAGTTATCTCTGATCTTTTCCATAAAGAATTTTGTGCCTCAGCTGTCTTGACTTTAAGATTTTGGAGCAAGTTACTGCTTTTGGCATTTCATATCTGCATTTCTGCATTATTCATAGAAGGAGACTCTTGGATTTTTTTTGTTCTTGCCCACAAGCCAAGAGAGCAGCAGTAGACTTTCATTGTCAATATAGCTGATGTTCCTAATAATATGTTATATTAAAAAAATGAAATATTAAAAAAGTTAAGGCAGCTTTTAGCACTTTCATATTTTCTGTTCTGAGGTAATGTAAGTAGTGTCTCTTTCTAAATTAAAAAAAAATTATTCCTCTGTTAGGATACTGGTTTTCTTCCTGACCCTGAGTAACTCTGGGCAGCTGTTCCTTAGCCCAGTCCGTGGGACAGTGAGCTACAGGACACTGGTGTAGGTTCAGTCTGCTCATGATACAAAGTTCTTTTCTAACTTTGTGTGAGTAAATGGCATTTAAATGCTTCATTTTCCTTTTATGGAGAGCACTGGACATGAACAAATGCTATTTTATTAGTTCTGAAGTGAAAGAGGAACTTCATTGCACAAGGGGATTTTTTTAAGCATTACTTTGATGTGCAGATGTTGCCCCCTCTTTTTTTTTTTTTTTTTATTCTTCTCATTTTCCCCTCTCCCCTCCCTTCCAGTGTGTAACTGAGCAGTTTACTTTCAGTAAGCCCCCACAGCTGTGATTTTGGACTTTTGCTGAGGTAGAATGAAAATTAAAGTTGCTTTGGAGTGCTTGGGCCTTGTGCTTTCCCAGTTGAAGTCAGTTTAGGAGTGTTTTGGCATCAGTGGCTGTCCCAGACCATCATCGCTCTGGCACAGTGTGCTCCTTGCTCTGCAGTGTCATCTTCCCTCCTCCTGTCCAACAGAGGAGATCATTGATGTCTTTCCACTTTCTGCTGTTCAAAGTGACATCTGGGGCTTCTTTTTGGGCTTAGACAAATGCCATTTAGTTCTGATAGCTTTTGTTGTTTTAAAGGGATGGTTTTATCCTTTGCCATCTGATTGCATGTCTGTGGTTCAGATGCCTTCTCTCCCTCCCTTAGCAGAGCTTGTTCTTTGCTCAGCTCCTGAGGAGTGTGTGTTTGTGCAGGCTCGGCTGGGAGGGTGTTTTTCTTTTCTCTGTGAAATAAAAGGCTAAGCTTTCCTGTTTAACCATAAAAAGCTCAGCAATTTCTGGCCAAATTGAGGCCACTGTGACCCCAGAATTTGTTATTCCAGACTTATGAGTACAGAATTGTGGGTGTTTAATTCGGTATCCTATGGATTCTCCACTAATTGAACCTTCATGTAATGATGAGTTTGGAGAAGAAAGGAAAATGGATTAATGTTGCAATGAATTATAACTTTTTTGACTCAGGCCTGTTGTGACCCAAAAATAGGCTAAACTTAAATGTCATTAAAAGATTTCTGGGATATAATAGTTCATTATTCTTCCATTCCATTGGTCAGCAGGGAGCAGAACTGCCAGCCCATGCCTGGGCACTTCCAGGCTTTAGGATACATCTTGTTCAAGCAGCCTTTGAGGACATGTAGATCATTAAACAAAATTTAGCTGTGAAACATATGAACAACAGGTTCCCCTAATATAGCCTGGACAAGGCAAATTTGTCAAGCTGATGTTCATGTCATCAAAATTCAAACATTATTCAAAGGCAAGGTTAGGAAAAAAGAACATTTTAATTGCCAAATTTCATCTTTAAAAGTGTTCACTGTCCTTGGATGCCACCTTCTTCTCATCTTCCTCCTTGCATTTGGCAGCCTGAAAACAATCATGCATTTCTCCTGAAAGTTCTCATGGATTGAAGATCAACATGAGACATTGGTGCAGCAACCCCACAGTGTTTTTAGGGAATTTGGTGTGTTTGCCCCACTGAGGTTTGCATATGCCAAAGGCACAGGGGAAGCACTGAGGGAGCTTTGTGCTGCAATATTGGCACTTGTGGAAAAGATGGCATTGATGGGGGGTAAGGGAATTGCCCAAGGCTTTGTCATCAAATTGCTGAAGATACAATGTTAATAATATTGACACACAAGTTGTGTGCCTCATGATCAAAGACCTATGGAAAAGAAATGAAGGATTTATAAGTTAAACCAGTTGTTTGGGAAACTGTGGATTTGGAAAGATTACTGGGCATAACTGCTTGGTGCAGTTTGGTTCTACTGGCTTTTGAAACTGTTAGAATAATTGCTCAGAACAACCTGTGAAGCAAAGTTGTGATTAAATATGTTTTCAGAAAGGTTAGTTAACTGCAAAATCCACTGAAATCCATTTTTTCTGTGTGGTTTTTTAACATATATTTTATGTAATGTGTTTGCCTTAGTGACTGTTTCTTTTGACACTAAGATTTGCTTCTTGCAGGCCCAGAAGTTTGAGTTCAGTGTTAATCATGGCTTTGGTGAACAAAGATCTTTCAGTACATTTGTTATTTGGATTCTTTTTCTCTTAGTAGAACCTGGCCAGGTGGAAATGACCAGAGCTGCATCTCCAGAGCTGGCTTGAACAGCGTGTAACAATGGGCTGTGTTAGCTGTCTTTGAACTTCGGGTTATTAACATTAGCATAGTCCTGGTTGAGTTTTTGTTCTTGTTGTTGTTGTTTTTTAAACCAACCAGGTTGAGGTTTTTTTTGTTGGTGTCTTTTGCAGTGTGATTGATGAGCTGCCCCAGTCCATTGAAACACTGTGCAGGGAAATGTGCCCTCTCAAACCTTTAAATGCAAGTCCCCCAAAAATCTTTTTGCAATAAATGCCTTCTTGATTATCCTTTTTTTCTCCCCCATTCAGTTACATGAGCAGGAAAATCACTGGTGTTTCTGTAGTGTTGTACAGTAAAGCTTCATCTCTTTTCTGCTGGTTTGGTGAGATTGGAGACATTTCACATTTGTGGGTTGAGTGTTCTAGAGGCAGTGGTGCAGGCTGCCCCCAGTGTGGTGTCACCTGCACACTCAGGTTCTTGCAGGCTCTTGGGGTGCTTTGCATTATGCAAATGGGACAGGAATGAGTCAGAGATGCTCAACACTGGGATCAGAAACCATTTGCAAGTGTCTTCCTCTTGTGTGTGCATGTCCTGCTCGCAGCAGGGAAGTGGGAACAGCCTGCAGTTACAGGAAAACGAGGAGAGTTCCCTTTTCTGTTAAATATTCTCACCCTGAAGATCAGCCAGACTAAATACCTGTCCCTTCCCTCTTCAGTTCAAGATGTTGCTAGACATAAGTCAGTAAAAACATTAAATAAACCTAATAAAAAAAATGCACTGATTAAAACCATCCCTCTGCAGGTGACAAATCTCTGCTAAATATCACTGCAGTTCCTCAGTGGTAAATTAGTGGCTTAAATGCCTTAAACAGTGTTTTTTATCTTGTAGAAAACTGAGCTCTCATGTCACACTGAGCCAAAATGTTGTTGGCTCTATGCACTGAAATTGCCTTGATTTGTGCAGGGTAAGCTTCATTAATTTCTCTTTTTTATAGTCAATGCTGCTTTATAAGTGAGCTTCTAATCTAGTTAAGAAAATGTCTTGGTTTGATTGCATGCAGTTGGATCAAGGTTCTGATGGCAAAAATTCATTTCTGCCAGGATGGTACAATGACACAATTGATGGTGCTGTTCTTTTTGTGGGGAAGGGATTGTTGGTGCAGCCCTGACAGGATCGGGTCTCCCTTTGTGGCTTCCCCAAAATGAAATGGGTGAGAAGGGTTTTTGGAAGATCTGCACGTCTTCCCCATAATGAGAGTTAAATTTTACATTTTAAATGAATAGATCAGAGGTGGGGCAGCAAGTTCTGTGTATGTACAAACAGGGCTGAGTCAATAAAGAGCTTTGTGTGGAGACTGACCAAATTCCTAATTGTGGCTGTGTCTGTATAATACAATACAAAATCACGAGGGCTGTGAGAGTGTGAACAGGCCTTTTGTGGGCTGAATTAAGACATGTTTGAAAATCATTGGCCAAGAGCAGATGCATGGGAACTGTGCTCTGAGACTTATGGAGTAATTGGTCTGAACTGACAGGTGAGCCTGCTCAGGAAGAGATTGCATCTTGTGGCACTGCTTTTTCTCCTTTCTCAGGTTTTTGCATAACTGTCCTAAAGTGCTGCTAAATCGTCACATGGAACCTCAGAGGTGTTGCAGGATCTGATTTAGAGAGACTGAGGCTTTTACTGTCCTGCACCATAGGGCTGCATTTTTTCTGGGAAAAATTAGGAGCTGTTAGCTGTTTGAAAAACAAATTTCCACTTATCTTACAGCCATCAGTCTGTTTTTAATTCCTTGCATGGTTTCTTGCTTACCTCTGTTTCCCTTAACAGCATTACTTAATCCTGAGGCATCATCCTGAGCTTATTTAATGCTAAAATCCAGCATGCTTTTTTTTCCTTTTTATTTTCTTTCTAATTTTTTTCCTTAAGTTTCCCTATTGTTGATTCATGGCCAGCTTCCACCGAGGCAGGAGGACAGTAGCCACCATAACCACTCTCTTATATATTTGAGGCTGTTTAATACCTTCCCAATATTCAAATCCTGAAGATACAGAAAGAAGAGTTAAGGGATGGTTCCATGCTGCATCTCTTGAATACTCTGTATTAAAGCAAGGTTAAAACTGTCCCTTCCTGTGACTGCTTATTGTCAGATGGTCACAGAATGCAAATTGCTACTTGGTGTTTATCCACCCTGTAGGAAAAATCAATGAGCAGCCTCTGGTCATGCGCAGTTTTAAGATCTTTGTTTTTCAAATGGTTTGCTCTTTACTGCTGCACTCCCAGTTAAAGATCTGGGAATGGTACTGGCTGCAGTCTCAGGAAATTAGTCTGTAATATTCTGCAATATATTAAAATTACACTGATGTATTACTTACTGGTTATGTAGTACAGATTTAGAGATTCTCCCTTCCAGTATGTTCTGTTAGAATTGGTTAAATAGGTACAAATCTAGCAAAATATTGACTTACAGCTATGGCAAACCTTGCAAAGCCCTGATTCTAGGAAATTGGCCTCCTGTTATCTCTGATTTCATGCTTTTTCCATCTGTCTCAAAATGAAGAGATTAGGGCTGATCCTAGCTATGTGTGTGAGGCAGATTATGGTAATCTTATTATTCTGATCTCATTACATTTAATCTCTAGATTTGAAAATGTCCTGCCTTTAACCCTTTCTTCAACAGCTACAAAAAATGTAGTGATAGAAGGTGATTGAGGTGTGTTCTACAAACTTTGGATTAAATGTTTATTTTATCATGAAATAGTAAAGCTTTCAAAGACTTTGCTACTTGGAGTCATACACTTTGGTGGTAGTGGTTTGTTGTTTGGGAGGGTTTTTTTGGTTGGGGTTTTTTGTCTTAACAGTTTAAAATGATGGGTAAATCATCTCTTTTGATTTACAAAGGATGCAATTCACATATGACACCAAATTAGTAGTATATATTACAGTTCAGAAGATTGGGAAATTCTTAGTTCCCAACAGGTCAGAATTATTTTATTCACTAGCTTTTCTGAAATGAAGTGGGATTTTCCAGAGTTTTGTCTCAGTGTGTGATACACAAAAATATAAAACTTCATGGAGTGTCTCGTCATCTTCTTACAAGAACATACAAGTTAATTCAAAATGCTGGAAAGTATGTAGCTGGGTAGTTAAAATGCAGAAGGAACAACTCAAATGGAGCATGAAATTCCCTGAGTTTTCCTTATCTACAGCTTCACTCTGGTCACTGGCAAGTCATTTCAATTCAACTGTCTGTAAAGGGTTAACTCTGGAGTTTGTGACAGAGGAGACTTCTGCACTGGACTAACATGTTTTACTGAACAAACATTGTCAGGTGGACTTTGAAGATTACAAGAGCTCTTTGTCTGAAAGCTGGGGAGGAAGCTCTGTGCTCTCTACACAGTTTTGGGCATCAATGATGAAACAAGGGGTATTGCTTCTTTAGGTCTGGAAATGAAAAGAAAGCAAAAGGACAGCTGGTGGTGGTGGGAGGTAAAAAGCAAATGTGATTCTGTCTTTAAAAGCTTGGTATTTTATTGTAACTCCTGTTTGAACGGATTCATAGGATAATTGAGATTTCATTGTACTACACTGATGGAGTTCTGGATTAGATAGTGTAGGGAATTCTTTTAAAAGCATTTGGATATTGCTCTGAGTGTTCTACTGGTCATCTTTGAACATGGAGTGTATTTGCCAGTTCCCATTCTGAAGCTTCATTTGGAGAAAGCAGAAAATCTGTAATAGTGCTTTGAGGCTGGGATAGGAAGAAACAAGTTCCTTGTGCTCCTGTGTTTGGTCTGTCATTTTTATAGGTCATCTAACAGTGTCTTTCTGTACAGTGGTGCTAATTGTTACATCAGGTTTTGAGAGAATCTGCAATGCTGGAACTTAACTGAGGTTTGCTGGGTGCAGTACAGGGACCCCCTGAGCTTCTCCTCTAGTTGGAATTCCTGTGCTCTGTAGAAACAGAATTCACCCAACTAATGGAACTTCACTGGGACTGAGCGACTTGGAAAAAATGTGAGCCCTTGCAAATGATGTGTGTTTGTTTTTTTCTTTCACTCTGTCCTGTCTTGACTTACTCCTCAAACACCTGGGCCAGCATAGCAAGGGGATGGAGAGTAAGAGGTGAGGATGAATGGCTGGAGGGAAGAAAATACAGGGAGGAGCTGAACTTGGCTCTGTGACAAACTCTGCTTGTGGAGTTGTGCTTGGGCTGTACAGACAGGACACTCTGTGCTGAGTGTCCTTCATACTGTGGTAGCACAGACATTCCTGGAGTTGCTCTGGGAACTGGACATGGGTTTAGGTTTGATTTTGTTGTGGTTTTGTGTTTTGGGATTTTTTTTTCATTCAGTGGCTTTTTTTTTGTTTTGGCATGGCTTTTTGGACTTGTGTGGGAGTTGACTTTTCTGTAATGTTGTTTTAATTTGATATAAAGAAGTTGTGCCAGGTGCACTCCCGTGCAGTTTGGATCAGCCACCCCAGGCTGGTGTGGATGGCAGTCTCCATTCCTGCCCTGGCACTGTGCATTTGGCCAAGTCTCATGATGGCAAAGCAGCCCTTTCTTTTTGTAACTTGAGCTATTTTTCTTGCAGTTCTCAAGAACTCTTTAAAAACTTGCCTTACCAAAAAATGCTCCTTCTATTGTGCATTCACACTGGGTGGTGATGGTTGTTTTGCTTTAAGTGCTGAGTTGCTGGCAATGTTTTAATATATTTTTAGATAACAGCGAAGTATTTGTTTTTTCAAATGAGAGGTAGGAAATTGCAAAGAATAAAGAATTGCATGAGCTGGCTCAGTGATAGCAAGGCTGTTCCATTTGGGGCAGTGGAGGAGGAAGGGGGAATGGCTGGTGAGGTAAGAGCTGGTGCTGTGACACTCCCCCAGTAATAACTGCAGCAAGGAGCTGTCAAGGGTGGAAGGAAAAATAAAGATGTTGAGAATTCATGTACTTTGACACTTGATATGAATCATATCTCCTCTGTTGGAAGGGGAGGGTAATTCATGTAAGCACTGTGAACCCTTCCTGTGGCAAACACAAAGCTTTTCTTCTTTTCTCCCCTGAACTTGGTTCTTGGCAAAGCAGAGCGTAGATTGCAGTCCCTTTAATCCCTTTGAGGCAGGGGTTGGCTCTGTAAACAAGATCCATAGGACTCCAGCACAAAATTCTAGCAAACAGAGTTGTTGAAGCCCTGGACTGATGAGGCAAATCTTTAATTTGTGGTGTCTGTTGGTGTAAGGCAGCTGCAGTAAGCCTTGCATCTGAACGCCTCATGCAGCCTGGAGATTGGATGGTGATTTTCCATAACTCTGTAGAAAAGTAATGAGGCTTTCTAGATTACTTTAAATATTATTTTCTGATCTAACTATCACTAGTTATTCTTTTCCATTTTGTGTGTGAAGTTTGCTTAATAAAAATCTTTGTCCTTCCATCCCACAGGCATTTATATAATTTTGTTTTCCATCAGTAAGCCTGGGAAATGTTGTGGCCACAGCTAAATTATGCTTTTCCAAAGGTGCAGGTGCAATTGCTGTTCCCATCCTAACAACAATAGGAAAATGTATTTTTATAAATTTAATTATTTATTGATAATCTTGAGATATATTGAAGCATAGGTATTTTATAGCTATGTATTTCAAGAACCTTCTTTGCACAGACTGACAGTAGTTCATGCAGGGGTTTTCAGACCCTGTCTGGGATCTCTTGGCACTTGGTTCTTTGGGCACTTTGCAGCAATTGTTCAAAAAAAATGATGTGTGGTCCTTTTAAAAGTAATTTTCATTTTTCACCTTAAAATGAGATTTCAACAACCTTTATTTCACTCTTCTCAGTAGGATGGGGATTGAAATGCACGATTGGGGAGGTCAGGACGTATTTAGAAATTGGGGAAAATGCAGTTCAAACACACGGTGATAATACTATTCTTAGATCACTGAGGCTGTGAAACGTTCTGGGTGCTGAGAGGAAATGGCAGCTTGAGCTTCATGGGCAGTGCTGGGCCTGTGCAGCTGGGGCTGAGCCGGTGCTGTGACATTGGGGCAGCGTCTCAGGGTACTGAAACCTGGGCTGTCCCTTCCCCTGTACTTTCCAATGCAAATTGCAGAGTATGCCCCGGGGACAGGCAGAAAAGTCCGTGTGGCTCTTAGCATGAAAGAAATGAGTAAACAGTGATTATCAAATTGTGATTGTTCAGTTGCTGCAGAGAGGTTGTTGCAGTTAGTGCTCACTTGAGGTTCTGTGTCTGAAAGGTGTGAGGTTTGTGCACGTGTGATTTTGTAATTTCCAGCACCATAAAGCCCTGCTTTCTGCTGTGTGCAGTTTTGCAATGTGTGGTAGGATGGAAGGGATGACTTTTGCTCTGCACCTGAGTGATGTAACCTGTAAAGAATTAAACTTGTCAGAAGGACCAGCAGCTGTCATTGTTGACAGTCCAGAGCACAAAAAGAGACTTGATGGATGGGCCCAGCAGCATTTCTTGTGTGTCCCTGAACTTCAGAGCTGTTTCATGCGTGAAGTCTGAGCTTTTTCTGTCTGCACTGCAGAAATCTTTAGATGTGTCTTGCCAGGATCCATTAGCTTGACCTGGCTGGCTGACATGCAGGTGGCACAGACCTGACTCTCCTTTCCGTCTTTATCCATTAAAGGTCCCAGCTTGTACACAGTTCAAAAAAAAGAGTCTTAACACTTGTGCAAATAAGGCTGTCATCAGAAAACACAAATACATCTAGGTCTCAGCTGAGTCACTTGCTCCTGCTTCCCCAATTCCCTTCCTCCCACTTGCAGCCAGCGAGTTCTGAATTTTTGTTGCCCCAGAGCAGGACTACCCACGTGCTCCTTCTTGAGCTCTTGTCCCTTTCTTCCCCTAATCTGCTGGGTTTAAATCTTGGAGCAAGTGGAACTGTTCTTGCATGTGTACATTTAGAGGTGGATTGCTGCAAGAATTTTGGAGAAGCTTTTTGTGTCCCTTGAAACTGGAACCAAGGGTGTTTGTGTCATGGCAGTGCCCACTCCAGCAGTGCTGCCCTGTTCCTTTCCCTCCTGTCTCCCGTGTTGCTTTGCTCCCAGAGCTCTGCCTTGCACTTGCTGTGGGGCCAGCGAGGAGGTGAGAAATCAGCCCCTCCCTTAGCTCTGCTGCACATCAGCTCTGCAGTGTGGGGGTGCAGCCATTGCACCGAGCAGCTCCCAGAGCTGCTGCCAAACCCCAGCCTGAGAGTGTGGCCTCTGAGCTTGTAGTGGGTACGAATTCCTGCTCAGCAGTAGGAATTCCTGTTGTAGTGTGTTGTTAAGTTTCTTGTGTTATTCCCCCAATTTATGTATTGTTCTCCCCTATTATGTGTAAAATGGTTTCGTCCCCCCAGTTTTTCCCGCCACTGCTAGCCTGCCAGCTAAGTTGCTATAGTAACCGCTATTCATAGTTGCCAATATGTAATTGCTCCTCCCCTGGTTTCCCTTATAAGTGAAAGTTGTTTCCTCCCTGTCCAGTCAATCACTCCCTTCCTCCTCCCAGGTTTCGAGAACCTTCTCCTCTCTGGAGATGGTGGCTGGCTGGGGTCCCAGGACACCTCCTTTACCTTTTGATTATTGGTCTCCATGGAGTGTCAGTTCTGTGAAGTTCATCCCCTCACCTTTCCCGATTGGCTCCGCCTGTACCCACCCCCCCTCCTTTATAATCCTGTTTCACCCCCTATGAAAGAACTTTTTCCCGGATGGTTTCCCGGTGTTTGGATGCGGCATCACCTTCAATAAACCGATGTTTAACCCCCGGGAAATGGTCAGCTCCGTTCCTCCCCAATCCCAGCGGTGTGAGCCAGTCCGCAGCCAGCACAGCCCGAGGCCCTCAGACGCCGAAGGGTGCTGGCCAGGAAATTCCCAAATCAGATTGTTCATTCTAAGTTCAAGATGTGTGCAGTATCAATATTATCAGTTTGATTGCTGACTGTGTTGAGAGATGCCTGCAGTTATCCTTATTCCTAAATAAAGGCTTAAATCAACTAGATTTAAATCTTATAGCTCTGTGTTTAGTAGAATAAGTTTTTATGCCTTTCAAGGCATGACTTAACTGTGAATTTTGAGGACCATCAATAAGAGATGCACAAAAATTCAGTAGTATAACTACAGTGTTGCATAGTTTTTTAAGATACATTTTTCAATGTGTCCTATGAAGTGTAATTAACCTAAGAAATTTTGTCCTGTAGATAATTACTTGTCAAAAATCATTCCTGGAATCTTTCTGACAAAGAGCCAAGTAAGACAATTTTACATTCTGTAAAATTTACAATGCTAAAATATATTAAGCAATCAGTATTGAATAAGAATATATGCTAGTAGAATCCTAAAGTTTTTACATTTTAAAACCAGATGAAGCAAGGTTGAGGTTTTTGTTGCTCTTTTAACTTGTCTGTAGTGTAAAATGGAAGTGTACTGAGTGCTGTAATAAAACAGTTTAAACAAAACCATGCATGTAGAGAAAAAAAATTTAAATATTATCTGTCCTGTAAATATATGCCAGTTGTGCTGAGAGCCTTTTTTACCACCACCCCTTACTTACATTATTGTCATTGATAGCAGAAATCTGCCTGTTCTGATCCTTGGAAACGTGTTGGAGCCTTTGCTCGTGCATTTGGAATAGCCTTTCACTAGAAAAAACTGGAGCAGCTGCAGCTCAAGTTAAGTTGCTTCCTTTACACACAAAAACTGAAAGTTGGTGCTTTGAACTCATGTAAGGTTTTTTTTAAGGCCTTTATGGGCTTGTACCTTTTCTTAGTGTGCTTTAAAATGCAGCAAATAATGTTTCTAACTGTACTTCCCACAGAAACATAGTTGTGTTTTGGACAACTTTTACATTTTTTCCCTTCATTTTTGCTTTGTAGTAGGCAGTGTTGGTGTGTGGCTTGCTTCTCACCAGATTGTCTGATGATCAGTGCAAGGCATGCACGTTTTTTCTTTTCACTTTTTCCAGGTTTTCTAAGTACATCATGTTGTTAATCACTCGGACTTACCAGTGCATCCTGGGTTATCAATCCTGTCATGGAATCACAGAATATCCTGAGTTGGGAAGGACCCAGAGGGATCATGGAGGGCAGCTCCTGCCCTGCCTGGGACAGCTCCAGCAGTCACAGCAGGTCCTTGACCTGTGGCCACTGTCACTGTCAGCCTGCTTTTCAAGCAGAGTGACCTCATCTAGGTGACACCTCCTGTCATGATGGGTTGAAGAAATGTGAAAACAGGAAGATGTTCAACAAGGATCAAAGAACTGTCAGAGTTATAGGCAAAAATAATCAACTGCACCCATTCAGGACAGGGAATAACTCACTAGGTATCAGTTCCTCTGAAAATACCCCAAACATTACAGTGGAAAATTGGTTGAAATCACAGTGATGTCAGCTCATGTTGAGCTGTACAGACAGGGCTGTGATACCTGCCCACCATGCAAAGTAATTCTTAATCAGTGCATGTAAGGCTGTGCCTGGGGAGCACTGCAGTTTGCTGTCCACAGGGCTGTGCAGAACTGCCCTCTGCTCACATACCCTAAATTTCTGAGCAAAGATCAAGTCCAGCTTGTCCCACTAATAATCATCATTCCTCCCACCCAGCTTTTCCAGCACTGGGCTCAAGGTTCCTTAGGTAGTGTGGTTTTTTTACAGGATGCCAAGTGTTCATAATTACTGTGTCTCCCTTAACATCCTTTTGGACTTTACCTGCTGGTATTTATGTACATCACAGCCCCTCTGTTGTGTACAAGCATTAGAATGGTTGTAGTGGAGAATGTCCTACATGAAGCAGTTGCTGGATGTCACTCCACTGATAACTATTCCTGTGTGGTTAAAAGTGATGTCAATTGTTGAGTTTCTGTGCTAGGGAAAGCAGTAATTGAGAGTGAAAGTGCTGGAGTGGTGTTGGGTTTGGTGGTTTCTTGGGCAGTGAAGTGTAGCAGAGGCAATGGTACACACCCTCTGTTTAGAACAGAAAGGACAGCTGTCCTAATTTCAGCATTTTTTCTATTTCATTCTTGATGGAGGAATTTTGAGAATTTTATATCTGTAGAGGTTTGGGGTACCAAGCATGAGGTGATTGAGGGCTGGTTGTTTGTCTGATTTTCGGCTGTTTGGAGGGCCTGGAAAGGCCCGGGGTGGCCTTGGGGCGTTTCAAAGGACGAGAAGAGGCTTCAGTTCTTTTCTCGGTCTCGGTGTTTATTAATTGTTTATCTAAAAGATTTTCTCTGGGCCCGACAGAGCTCTGCTCAGCAGCCAGCCATGAGCACACTCCTCTGTACAGAAATCCTAAACCCTGTGTCTCACTCTCTAATTAACTAATCCCTTCACCATTCACCCCGGTGAAACCCTCCTATCCTCATACAGGTGTCGTCTCCTGTGTAGGATCAAAGTCCAGCCACCAGGCACTTCTGGAACATTCCAGGACTCCCAAGCCCCCCAAGGGTGGTCTCGGTGGCACCTCAGTCCTGAGGTGCTGAGATCCCACAGTTGTTTGTGGTGCACTGCCCTGTGCTTCGTGCAAACCTTCCCTTGTCCTGCAGGGAATGTTCTGGTCCTTGGCTGTGGGATGTTCCAAGGCAAGGTGTGGGGCAGGCAGACAGGAGCTCTGCCTTCTGCTGCTGCCTCTGCTTTATAAAACCAGAGGCACTGTCCATGTCTGGGACAGGTGTGTCTGCTTCTCCTGAGATGGGGAGAAATGCATTCTGCATTTTCATTTTAGTGGGAGATAGCAGGACAAGTAGGACACATGCAAATAGAAGTAGGAGCTGCTGGGTATTCAAATAAAATTGTTATGCAAAGCAGGTTACAGAATGGATTTTGCAAGCTGTGAATGTCTGACCTATGGGCTGTCAGGCATGTGTATTTCCCCAGGGTGTTTTCAGTTTTACTGTAGTGACCAGCTTCATTTGTGTTGTAAAGCTCTAAAAGGACAAACACATGCTATGGCTGCTTGTTGTTCTTCATTACCTTTTCCAGTTTTTGAGACACACTGTCAAGTCCTGGCTTACAGTGGAGCCAGCACAATGAGAGAAGTGCAGAAAGTAAGAAATGTATAATTTGGATATGCTTTGCAAACTGCCACAAACCCACTGCTATTTCTGCTGTTTCTCTGTTAAGCTTGAAAACAATTCTGAAACACTCTCATTGGCATGTTTAGTAGCTCTTTTTTATTATTTTCTGCTGGTGACTTTCAACCTTCATCCCTCAGAGTTTATGCCAAGAGTTCTTACAAAAGCTTCCCAATTTCATTCCAGGACTGAAGGGTTGTAGTTGGCTGTACTTGGATAGATAGTCTAGAGCACATGATAACAGATGTATTTTATGCTTGGTGTCCATGTTGCTAAACTTGAAGTTGCAGTTTGAAACAGCCCTTGTAAGATGGCCTGGAATTTATAGCACTGGTGTTTGCAGCAGATACAGGAATAGAAACCAGGAGACCTTACTCTGACCTGTAGGTAAAAAGACTCCTTTCAAAATTTTTCTTCTCCAAATTGAGGCTTTATTTTAGGTGCTTAAGGCAATGTGTGCTCTGTTCTTTATGTAGACATGTGCATATATGCACTTGGGTTGTTTTGGAGTCTGGTTTTGGATTTTGAACCTTTCCCAAATAGAGCAGGTTTGTACTCAGAATTCAAGGCTGTTTTCTCAGGAGAAAAGAGGGAGGATTGCACAGAGCTCTCCAGCTTCAGCACGACCTGTTCTTCAGTTTGTGCTTCACCACAGGTGGTTTTGCTGGGACCCTGTTTAATCCTAAATTAAGCAATGCTAAATAAAACCTCAGTGAATAACTCATTCACAAGCAAATGCCCATCCCTACTAATACCTGAGTGAATTAATCCACACTGCACAACAGAAAACTGACCAAATGCTGTGCTCTTCAGGGCTTCCAAATTTGGTGTGGATTGGGTTTGAGGTTAAGGAAGGATGTTTTGTCTTCTGTTTCCTGATAACATCCTGAGCACTACAGCTCGTTCTGAAGGCGCCTGTCCTGCTCTTTACTCACTGCAGACTCACCCGTGGTCTTTGGGGGAAAGCAACACTGCCCTTCCTCTTTGTCAGAAACTGCTCTTGTGAGTCCCTGAGCATTCTGCCTTCCACATGTTCAGGCCAAGCTGTGGAGCTCAGGCTGTGCTAAGAAGCTTTTTACTGGTTTGCACTCCATTTTGATCAGGCACTGGAATGGCACTGTGCATTGCAGCATCAATTGTTGAATTAGTCCTTACATTATGAAGTTTGTCAGAATTAGTGTTTACTTAAGTACCATAAAAGTTGCTGAACATAAAATGAATCTCATTTCTGAGTCCCTGCTGATTCAGAAGCACTTGGGGGTCTTTGAGATGTGGAAAGCCTAATTAGAATGTGAACTGTAGCTACTTCAAGCTCTGTAAAGCTATTTTTATTTCAGTTGTAAAATCATTAATAGTGTTTTTTTTGCTTCAAGCTGCCGTGCTTCCTGTTAGGGAGATTTTCCATCAACCTTTTTGAAAACAGATTATTTGTGGTATCTACAGCTTCACCTTTATCCAGGTGGTAGCAGTGGGAGGAATAAATTAAAGGGAATCCTGTAGTCAGTGGGGCTGCCATCTCTGCATCCACCACGAGAGCAGAGGCAGAACTGGCACATTTGTTATCATTTTACCTCCATTTGTTTGTGCTAGTGGAACTTCCTACACTTCCTACAGAAGGAATGCAAGACCTGTAGCAAAGTTTCTTGAACTGGATTGTCTCCTTTCACGATCTCCATTAGATATTTTGGGGCTCACTGCAGTATACTTTAAAATACTGGGTTTTTTCCTTCCATCTTTGTGCCACGTGAACCAAAAAAGGTGAGCCACAGGGAAAGAGAATTGTTGTCTAGATTGGGTTTTTTACTTCTCTTTTTCCTGTTATCCTTAATAAAAAACTGTTCACAGCTGAAGACTTTTGCCAGAGGGAACATGGTAGTACCAGACTGGCAAGGCCTGGGAGGCAGGGTGAGTTATTCTGTCCTTGTGGCTACACTTGGCTGTGCCTCAGCTAACACAAAGTTGTTTCAAGTATTCTTGTGTTACCTACAAGAAAATATAGGTGGGTTTGTAAAAGGTTGAATGCTAATTCCTTGCTCCAGTCCTCTCTTTGGAATTTCCTTTGTTACAAGAGATTTTACTGTGCTTGCCAGCCAGTGCAACTGTGGATTTCTTGATGGCTTTAATCGGTGCTCCTATGGATTTGAGTTTGGCATGGTGAAATATTCCCTGGAATTGCAGTGACAACTTGTCTTTATCTCATGCAGTTCAAAATAACATCATTTCCTGGACTCTTACCCAGCTACTTCTCCCCGTTAACCCTTTCAGAAGTTTAGGGTAATTCTGACTTTATCTGTAAATGTTAATACTGCACAAACCTTCAGCTGTGAGTAGTTTTGTGCAGCAGATATGGAGGGCAATAATATTTCAGGTTTGAAAAGGGAAGCTTAGATCCTGGAGTGGCCTCGTCCTGTGACTTTATTGTTAGTTTGTTGTCTCAACTTCGTTATGTATTTTACTTTGGAGGAGTTTCCATGTTCCTTCAAGATTAATGGAAATAACTTAGACATAATTTCTTTGCAAAGAAACTAAACACAGCAGAAACTAAAGACCCAGCCACCAGCCTTCTGTTTTGAGAAGATTCAGAATTTCCTCTCCTGGACTCTGCTTCCAGCTGTTGTGGTAAAAGTCTGTGTGTGTTGAAGCAGCAGTGTCACTTCAGATAAGACTTCTGACAAAAGCACCACTGAGGCATGGGGAAGAAAGACCCCTGGACTTCATTGTGGTGGAGAGACTTCCTGAATTATTTTGAGTTTTTTGTGCTCTTCTTGTGCCTGTAAAAAGCTGTGGGTGGAAGAAGTGTTTCTATAGTGATAATGGGAATTGAGTAGAGTGAGAATAAAAACCTGTATCATAACACATTACTGCATTATAGAGCAATCTACATCCATTATTTAGGTATTATATTGTACTGCTTGGTAGTTGAGTGCAATTTAAGGAACAATCTTTCTCTGGCTGTTTTCGTTAATATTTGCTCAGTGGTTGTTAAGCATTTCCACAGCTTTTTACATCTACCTAAAGAACAAGTATTCACAGCCTTGAAGGATGTCCAAACATGATACTGTAGGCTTTGTTCTGAAAAATGTGGATATTTTGCATTTCCTCTGTGTTATCATGATAAATTGAGTTAAGGAAAAGCCTAAAATATTTTAGCAGTTACGTGCTCTTGAGTCACCCTAATTGTCCAGTGTATCTTTATGTATTGAAAGTTTGCAGTTAAAATTAACTGTTCTCTATGTGATGAGTAAATCAAGAACAGAAAAACTGATTTGCTCTAGTGTGAGTCACAGTGTCATTTGGATGGGCAGATTTCCCCAGGTTTCCTTAGGATGCCATTCGTGCCTCACAGGCAGGAGGATGAGACAGGAGCTGCAGTGACCAGGCCACGGCTTGGGTTGTCTTTGCCAAACCCTACAGAAATGAATTTGAGTGTCCTGTGTTGCCATTTACAGTAAATTTGCAAATGTGAGAAACAACACCTCACTTGTAAAAATTTTAAAAAGGTTTTTTGAACCACAGCAAGGGACTGAATAAGGGAAAGGGAGAGCACGGTGTGCTTAGCTGCAGCCAGAGGCACAGGACTCTCACTGTGCAGTCCTTCCTGCTCAAACCCTTCTGATGGTCAGAGATCAACTTTCAACATTACAAAATTTTTAAATAACAGAGCTTTTTACATTCAACATTTGTGAAAGCCAACGTCACACTATGTATTTATTACACAGACAACAAAAATGTTTTCTGTTGGGCTGTGGTGAACTTGCTTTGTTGAATCCAGACAGTTTCCCTTGAAGCCGTTTTTACTTGCTGGTTTATATCTAGTTTGTAACTCTCAGAGCAGAAAAGGAGCCATTTTTGTGTGAAATGAAAAGCAATGTTAAAGCCCCTCTGCTCTCACACCCTCTCTGAGGGTAAGAGCCCTGCTGCCAAGGGCTGTTCCACCCTGGGACAAGTAATTTCCAGGCTTAGAAATTCAATTGCAGAAGTGCTCCCTTTGAAACATTTGTTCACTTAATAAATTTTGTTTCCTGCCCTAGTTTGAGTGTCATGAGTGCTTTCCTTGGATTTTTTAGACTTTGGGAATGTTTTTAATGTACTGCTTTGTTTTCTTTGTGGCATTGTCAGTGTGACTTAGGGAGGAGAGAAACTACTTTGGCAATAACAGGTGCTGCTGCAGCAGCTGTGTTGCACTTTCTGTTTCAGTTAGCATGGTAAGAGTCCCAAAACCTTGGAGTTCAGGGGAAAGAGGAGTTTCAGCCAAAACTCAGAGCCCTCTCTGAATACATTTTTTTGGGGATTATCTCTCCAAAACTGAAGCATGCTGATTAATTTGGCTAAATTCACAGCACATAATATTCAAGGCATTATATTTAGTTTCATGTTAGTAGCATATGGGTGTCAGCTTGAGAGCTGAGCCAGATCTGCTTGTTATGTTCCAGTTTAGTGCCTTGTGTTCCTGACAGTGGTTTGGATTTGAGAGGTTTGGGACTGTTTACAATTCCAAGGGTGTGCTTGGAAATACTCGCTAGGTATGGAGTTGAGCATGGCTGGGCATGGTTGCTCTGTGT
This sequence comes from Zonotrichia albicollis, assembly GCF_047830755.1. Classification (NCBI taxonomy): domain Eukaryota; kingdom Metazoa; phylum Chordata; class Aves; order Passeriformes; family Passerellidae; genus Zonotrichia; species Zonotrichia albicollis. The sequence continues at coordinate 3,976,099 of NC_133837.1, read as the reverse complement.
GAACTCGGGAACTGCCTTGCTGCAACTCTTCTGCGGTGCCTCTTCCCCATTTCCATGGGAACAGATGGGCTTTTGTTGATAAGAGCTGTCATCAAACTGGGAAACTGCCGGCTGCAGTTGAGCCACTCTTACTGTAAAGCAGGGCTGACTGTGGCTGAGGACATCACATGGCAGCATGGCTTCAAATGGAGGGATAAAAATATCCTTCCTCCTTCCTCCTCTCAGCCACAGATGCCCCAGTGTGAAAGGAAGAGTCACTCTGGCTCAGACCTGGTTGGATCTATGGCAGCCATGGGATTGGATGCAGAGCAATGCTTTAGGTTTTCACCTACCCAAAGAGCAGCAGTTTTGAAGAGTTGATCTGAAAAAGTGCTTCAGATTTTTTGCAGATGTTGAAGGCTGTCCAGTTTAGAGTAGTGAATCTTTAAAGTTTCGTTTTGTTACTTAATTTAGTTGTGGTTTTGTTTTGTACTTAACAAATTATTCAGAGCAAAATCTAGTGATGCATGTGATACTTAGATTAAATTTTGTAGCTTTGGTAAATCCAAGGAAATCTTACTGTAATTCAGTTATGAATAATTATTTTTCTTAGAGTCATTGCACTGTGTTTTAATATCCAGATGATAAATTTTAATATGATTTATTATCTGGAAGTCACTTGGAGATATAGAATAAATGGATTTACTGGGTTCTTTTCATAAAACGTTTTGCAGTAAAATGGTTTAATTACTTAAAGTCAGTTCTTTCTTTTCAGTGGATTTATGATTTATAATCAGAGAGCAGTGTCAGATGTAAACATCAAAGACCGATACATGAATGCACAAGATTCCTGTGTGTCCCTGAATTTTTAGTTACATTTCACTAAAGAATGTTAGTGGCACAATTTTTTTTTTGAAAGCTGAAATTTTACAGGACTGTTCTGCAGTTTTCATGATAATAGAAATAGAAAACTCCATAACTTCCTAAGAACTACCAGAATTCCAGCCTTGTGCATGTGAGTGCCAAGTTGTCCTGAATTTAAGGCACTTCAGTCCAAGTCAGTTTTGCTTGGCTGAGCGCTGGGGGCAGCCCCAGGGGTGTGTGACCCTGTCACAAGAAATGCTTTTGCAGATCTGTGTTGTGGAGATGACTGGTGCTGAAATGATAGGGAACGTGGAGCTCTGGAGAGCAAACAGCGTGTTCTGTTCTGTTCTCTCTGGAAGAGGCAGAAAGGGGAAGCCAGGGGTGTTCCCAGGGTGAGTTCTGGGTCTGTAGCAGGGCAGGGATCCCTGGCTGCCTGCCAGGGTGGGGATGGAGCTGGGACAGCTCCTTAAAGTGATCCTGGAAAGGACAAGGGGCTGCAGATAGCGCCAGCCTGGGCGTGTGAGGCAGGAAAAGGGCTTGGGAGCAACCCAGCCGCTCATGGAGGGCTCATCCCTGCAGCACAAGTCCCCTGAGCAGGCTGGATGTGCAGATACACAGGCAGTTACCTTACCCTGCCTTTAATCAGCTGGTTTTTATTCTGGTCACAGAGCTGTAATGCATCCCTCCCTCAGCACTGCTCCCTCGCTGGCATTTGGCTTCAGGCCAGGCATTAATGAGTACCCCAAGCCCGATGTGATTTGGCTCCTCCAAATCCATTAGCATATCTTCAGAGCAAGATAAAACTCATTAAAATAATTTACATTTGGGCGTTAGAATTAATGATAACTTTTTAATACCTACGGCTGAATCCTCAAATCTGTGGCACTGTCCTTCAGGTGAAACTACAATTTACCCATTCTTTCTGGAAAAAGAACAGACTGCCAGATCCTTTAACTGTTCTCTGATGGTGATGAAACAAGTCTGTAGCATGATAAACATGAGCTTATCAAAGCTCATGGGAGACATCTCTGATAAAGGAATGCATGCCCTTGTGTAAGATTTGGCTTATTAGAAATCATATTAAAATATATTGTGCTTGAGTTGTGTTCTATTGTGCAGGACTAGTGAAGGCAGCTTGAGGTACAGAACAGCCCCAAATGACTGATTCTTGCAAGCTGTGTGCTGAAATCTTTACATGACTGAGTTACAGATCTGGGCTTCAGCTCATGCCCTCACTGGTCTCTGCACAATTCACTTTTGCACACCTATTTTTGATCTCTGTCATCCCTTAAATGAGCTTTGCTTGGTTGTATCTTATGCAAGCTGTTACCGCTCTAGAGCTCAGTCCCCAAGGGCACTGGGTGCCAGAGGCCAGCTCGCTCTCAGACCAAGGCCGCGGGACAGCCCCTAACAAGCAGGGAGATATTCAGCTCTTAGTGCTTAGGCAGCTCTTGTGATTTCAGCTTTGCTTGCTAGGTAGCTTTCCCTTGGCTTAAGGCTCTAGCAGACGGTAGAGAGAGGAGAAGCAGAAGACACCGGCAGTTCCACGAGTACGGCTTTATTGAAGGGGTTTGTGAAGGGTCTCAGCTCTTCTTCTTCCGAGTTAGCAGGGGTACAGTATGCTACTTTTATACCCTTGGCCTGGATCCAATCCTGACCAATGGCAAAGGTGTTAGGGTGACTGTAAGTGACCAATGGTAGGGTTTAACACAATATTGCCTTCCATGGCTATAGGGATAAGGTACAAGGCGGATGTCCCTGGAGACAGGAAACTTCTTTGCCGCTGTGTCAGCATTCTATTCTCCAAGGGGCTCTGGCTAAACCTGAGGGGTTTACTACAATCCCTATTCAGTCTCCCAGAACTGCTGCTGGTGTCTCTCCCTGTGTTTGATGCTGAGGAATCAGTCCCTGCCCAGGCTGCTGTCCCACAGCTCCAAGGCAGACCAGCAGACACAGCTGATCCAGGGCAGCTCTCCATGTGTGAGCTCTCACCTCAGAGCTGTGACAGAGCCGTGCTTGAGCTGCTCAGCACCTGTGCTCAGATGGTGCCAGCCAAAAGGCTGAACTCTGCTCTGCATGCTGGAGCAGTGCTGTACATAAATGCATGGCAGCCCAAAGTAGTAGCTGCACTAAAGATAGCTGGAATGTTTCATCCACATGTAAGTACTTGGGATCTTTTCAGTGTTAAAGCCTCTTCAGCTGAAAATATCCAGAAATGGGCCTTAAAGCTGGGTGTCTTTGCTCCCCTGAGTTCTGTAGGTGTGGCCCTGCTGCCCAGTGGAAGTGCTGGCAGCCAGGGAATGTACATCCCACCAGCCTCTTCCTTGGAGGGCAGGAACATCCAAGTAACTGTTAGCCCCTGACATTTGCTGAGGAAGCTCATATTTTGCTCTCTTTCATTTGCCACATTGCATTTCAGTAGGTTTTGAGGTTTTTCTCTGTCATACATAGCAGTCAGCAGTGAGGCAGATCTAGGGTGTTGGTGTGTCAGTTTTGAAAGGCAGCAAGCACTGATCTTTAGAGTTTCATTTTCTGATGCACTCCAGTCAGCTGTAAGAATGAGACATGCACTTGCAAATTTTTGTCTGGTTTTACTTTTTCCTTTTTTTTTTTTAAATTTCCTCTCACCACCCTTGAAATAAAGAAACATAATGGCATAGCAAAAGAGTTAGTTTGAGGGTTTGTTGGATATATTCTCCATAACTCTGTGGGTGCAGTATGTGATCTCTGGATCTGCCTTCGTGTTTCTTTCTCTTTGCATTTCCTCATTTTCCTGCGTTCAGGCAATGTTAATCATGTGATACTTTTGTGACTTGGGGCTTTTTTTCATGTTGACAAACACAAAATCATCTTGAGGAGAGGTAGTTTCAAACAATAGCATGGTTTTATTTACAGAATATAATACAATATTGGAGGGACTGCTTTCAGTCAGTGCACCAGGCTTGCCTGTTGCAGCATACCAGTTGACAGAAATTCAATGAAAAATAAAGCATCAAAGTTTTTAGAGCAAGCATGCTTTGAAATATCAAATTGTGCTTTTTAAAACTACCTTTTTATGTGGCTCCTCTCTTGTGACTCCTGATCTTTCATTCATGTTCAAAATTACAGGAAGAAAAGTATCCCCTTCAAAAATAAAAAGAAGGAACTTTGTTCATCTGCATTTGCTGCTTGAATGTGTTTAACTTTATTAATGTAAAAACTGCTCAACACAAATGGGAAGAATTAACCTGGTGCCTTCATCAGTCTTGCTTGTATCTTGAATCTATCTCAAGCTTAATGTTTGTTTGCTTCCTTCCTTCAGGTTTTGAATGAAGAATGCGATCAGAACTGGTACAAGGCAGAACTCAATGGAAAAGACGGCTTCATTCCCAAGAACTACATAGAAATGAAACCCCATCCGTAAGTAGAGCTTTTGGGATGGGCTCTCCTGCTCTTACTCTGGGCATCCTCACAAACAGAAGGATGGTTTTCTGCTAAAATTTTACCTGATCCACTCAAATGTAGAGACAGATAAAGGATAAGTTGTGTGTCTCTGGCTGTAGTGTTTGCTTTAACTCCTCTCACAGCAGCTGCATGGCAGGGTGTTTTGGGAGGCTGTTCTGGTGCTTGCTCTGGTGGTTTTTACAGTCAGAGCAGTCTTGGAGTTAGCAGCCATAAACCAGCAGAAAATCCTTGAACAGTGAGTTTGTACTCCCACTGCCCCAGGAAAAGTGTCTGTGTTCTTGTGATGATTCTCAATTTTACTTACTGAGCAGCTAAGAGTAAAAATCATGGCATTCACAGCTCTGCAAAAGGTGAAGGGTATTTGGAGCTGAACTTGTAGTATGTCTGTCACATCCTGAGTGCAGAATCACAGAATTGTTAAGATTGGACAGGACCTGTAAGAGTCATCTGGCCCAACACCTTCCTCACAAAACAGGCTGACCTCAAAGTGCTGTTCCACAAGTATTGTTGCCCTGAACTGCTGCTCCAAAGAGCTGTGTTTGAGTAACTGCTTCACACTTTTCCCCCTAGGTGCAATGAACCCAGCCTATGAAAACTGTAGCATTTTGTGATTGGGTATTTTCTTTGTGTCAGTTCATGTGTTTCTGCTGTCTTCTGCTAAACTTTGGTTCTCCAACCTTTGAGATCCTGCAACATCTGAACAAGAACAGCAAGCTCTGGGTAACAGATTCAAAGGGAGCTTTAGGAGGGAGAAGCAAAACCTGTAATCAGGGGTTTTACAAGAAACTGTAGCGTTTCATTTGCTCACAAAAGCTGATGATTAATGTAAGTGTTGGCTGTCATTATATAATGAAGATATTGCAGTTAAATGCAATCAAGAATTATTTTTCTAAAGGCCCTTTTGAAATAGCAGAAGGAAGCTTCTGAGGGCCTGGCCCCAAGAAAGAAGAAGAAGTGTCTTACTTTAGGGCAGCCAAGTGGGAAGTGAAGCAAGGACACACAAGAAAATTCTGAACATTTTTAAAGCCTTGTTTTCTGTAGCAACATGTCTGGTTTATCCTGATTGTACCAGTCCACTGAGGATCACAAATCCACATTGCAATGACTCTCATATTGATTTGATGCTTGTACCTTCTCATGACAATTTTCCAGGCATTTGAGTTATCCTGCAGTGATGTCTCCTGTGATGATCAGTGTATTCTGTGATCCTCCATGGAGTTTTGTTTTAGAGGAATAGAGCTGTCAGTTTTTCACCTTTTCTATATCAAAAGGGAAAGGGAATGAACAATATTTGAGCCTGCAAGTGGATGAATTTGGTAGTGGTTTTAAGCATAGTTAATTTGATTTTATCTGAAGGTGTTTTAAACTGCTGATGGCATCTGGATGGAGGCAGTGTCATGTGTCAGCAATGCTGAGAGTCTTAACTACTGTATTTTAACAACCCTGGGAAATGATGCAAAAGTTTTTATAGCATAATGTTGGCTTAGCTGTATTGCAGACCTCTCTAGTCATACAGGTCATACAAAAAGCAAACTGCAGGCAGCTGAGCAGTGAGAAAGAGAATGTTCCTTTACTCACAGTACCATCAAATTGTTTTCAATAGGTTTTGGAAAGAAAGCAACTGAATATGGCTTTAAATCCTGTCCTAGGATCCAAAACTTAAATCTTCCAGCTGCACAGCTGGTATTAAATGCCATGTTTCTCCTTACTTGTATCTTGCAAATCTTACAGATCACTTTGTAACTCCCAGCAAATGAAGCTGAAAGGAAAATGTGGCACTTTTCAGTGACCAGCCTTACCTAGGGATTAGCCTGAAGGGTTGATCTGAATTACCACCTCAATTAACAAAGCAAAGACTGAGCAGAGCTGGGCAGGACAGAGAAGAGCTACAGGAAGCTCTGGGCAGGGAAGTGATGGTGAAGTCACAGCAGCACCCTGCTCTGGAAGGGGGCAGGAGAAGAGTTTGCTGTTTATGAAACACAGCATGGATCTGATCCAGGCTATCTCAGGTCTTTGTGTTTGTTATCAGCTTGTCCTGGGGATATTGCTGAAGTCTCACTTTGCAGCACTGTAATTTCTGTGGAGGAGCTGGGCCAAGTGAGATGATGGTGCGAAGTGGAGCCGAAGGAGGGGAGGCTGGGAGCGATGGGAGCTGAGCTGTGCAGTCAGGGCAGCTCCCTCTGCCTGTGCAGCATCAGCAGCAATGCCTGCTTTGCTCTGCAGTGCTGCCAGCATGAGTTTCACCTGCATTACAGAGCTTGCTGGAGTCAAACCTTATCAGGCTGACCCTGCCTGTGGGAATGTCGTTGTCACTTTCCCTAGTTCTCCACAAGTGATTTTTGACATGCTGTGGTGTTTGTTAATTTTTTCAGACATTCTGTAGCAAACATATGTGCACAACACTTCTGCTGCTGTACAGCTGTGTTCTTAAGTAGACAGTAGTCCTGCAGAATAACTTTGTTTCATCTCTGGGGTTTTCTGTTCATTTAATTCAGGTTCTTTTACTCTGGCTAATGTGGTAGTAAAGCTACAAAACTGCAAGGAAGCTTAAGAATTGTGAAAGATTTTTAGTGAAGTGCCTTAGAAGCAGCTAGCAGCAGAAAACTTACATAGCTTGCCATTGTCACTTTGGAAGTGTTATTTCATTTAAAAGAATAATGCGCTTCTACTTTGTAGTGACTCAGTAAAATTTAGGGGGAAAACAGGTGAATTGTGGAGGTTTCAGGAAGGATTCTATTAAGCTCTTTCAGGCTTTCCTTCTTACTTTATAGAGAAAGGTGAAGTTGTTTTTTTGTGTTTAGGATGAAACTGTCACATGAGTAATTGAGAATTATTTGAGAACTAAACAGGATTAAGACACTTTGTAAACAAGAAATATGGTGAGATATCTAAAATCATAACATAAAGCTTGCTTCAAGCAGCATTTGGCAGAGAGAATATTCAGGTCTTTCTGACAGTAGTGCCAAAAGCCCAGGAAATTAACTACTGCCTTTGATTTCTGAAGGAGTTTCACTTACTAGTTTCTCCTGGTTGATTTTTGTGGGCAGCAGTGTGTGCAGTGAGGGACAGATGGGTCTCCTGGGGTGGTCTGCCACCACCTCACCTCAGGCACCAAGAGGTTCTAAGCCACCCAGAATGTACAAAATACCATGAAATTCTTAACCACTGGGAATAGGATGGTTTAGGGAGGAAGCTTTTCCTTTTTATTCTAGGGGATGAAAACACAACGAGAGTTCCAAGCGGTAACTGAATAATCAGTCCTTCTTCAGCTCTAGAGGTAGTTTCCCCTTACAGAGATAGATCTGGTGACTTCTTGACGTCACAAGAGCTCCAGCTTTTCTTAAGAATGACTGTTTCAAGGAGGATTCTGCAACTCCTGCCTTGTTGCTGCAGCAAAACCTTCAGTGCAGACAGTGGGCTGTGTGAGTGGAGCTCTTGTTACGAAATGCTCTCCTCTGAGGTCAGTCATCTGTGTGGGTGTGATAAGTGCTGCTGTGCTGTGTGATCTGTTCCTCAGAGCTGAAAGCTCTGCTTTTTAGTTGTGAAGATGCTTCTGCTTTTCTCATGCCATGTGACCTACCACTCATCCCTTCTTTGCCTTTAATCTTGGATTAGTCTAGAAATGCAAATGTAAATGGGGGCAAGGATCCTGTGACCAGTCTGTTGGTCAGGGCTGACGATCTGGTGGCCTGAGGTAGGTTCAGCCTTGGTGTCATGGTCAGCCTGTGGCTGGTGAGAATTTTGGATGTGGTTTTCATGAGGCTGCTCCTTCATGTGACTCTCCTGTGAAAGCTGCTGGATTGTCCTGCCTGTGGGAGAAAGCAAGAAAAGAGGCTCCTGAAACAAGTGTCATCAGCATCTTTTCTGGAACAGAATCCATGCCTAGCTCAGCACTGCTCTGCAGTGGAGCAGAGAGACCTTGAAGGAACTTTTCTCACTTGGTCTGTAAGTGCTGTCCTGGCACCTGCCTCAGCTTTCTGACAGATGATACTTGTCTAGGACCAAAGGACTCTGGTAGGGCTCAGAGATTGGGCTCTGGGCTGCAGGAGCAAACAGCTGCTGGATGAAAGTACTGATTCTCTCTGCTGAAGTAGATGTGCCTTACCACCTGATCTGAAAGAGACAAGAAATTGGTTTAGGTACAAAATGCACTTTCCACGTGTGCAGGATGGGGCAGTGCATAGACAAGATCTTATTTCTGGAGCTGTGGTGTTTCTGGCTCTTCCATGAATGGATTCAAATTCTTCACTTTTCCTCCTGTTTTCTTTTCCTCCCCACACAGGTGGTTTTTTGGAAAGATTCCCCGAGCGAAGGCTGAAGAAATGTTGGGCAAACAGAGACATGATGGTGCCTTCCTCATCAGGGAGAGTGAGAGTGCTCCTGGGGACTTCTCCCTCTCAGTCAAGTAAGTCATGCCCAGGAGCAATTGTGTGCTAATCAGGCATCTGCTGCTCCTTTGGAGGGTGAGTAAAGGGCAGGTGATTGTCAGCCCTGAGGAGCAGGAATAACCCCACAGATGCCCTATAGCATTCCTGTTCTAGTGACATTTATTCCCTCTCTAATAAAACAAACTTCTTTGCTCTGCTTTGCAGTGAGCCCACAGGACTGACCTGGTGGCTCACACAGGCCCAGGCAGTGTCTGTGGATCCCATTCCTCCCTCTTACAGCCCCAAAGCACCCAATGTGGACAACTTCCCATTCTCCTTCACTCCTCCCCTGCAGTGCAAGTTATTACTTCATCTTCCCTCTGTGTTGTACATTTGCAAGTACATTTTTCTCTGCTTGGCACATGCCTTGGTAATATTCCCACTGACTAGCACTGGACATGGAGCTGTGAAACCAGAGGTCCATTTGAACTCTCACAAGTATATTCCACATGGCTTGGGAAGAAATTCTTCTCTGTGAGGGTGGTGAGGCCGTGGCACAGGTTGCCTAAGGAATCTGTGCCTGCCCCATCCCTGGAACTGTTAAATGCCACGTTGGACAGGGCTTTGGAGCAACCTGGTCCAGTGAAGGTATCCCTGCCCATGAGAGGAGGGTTGGAATGAGGTGGTCCTTAGGTGATTCCCAACACAAGCAATTCTGTGATTCTCTGATCTGAAGTCACTCAAATAGAGCTATTAGAAACTTGAAAAGATATGTGAAGTAATTTAATGTAGGATGGGGATGGGAGGGAATCTGTCCTCAGCAGGTTGATTTTGGCTATTTTGGTTTTTTAATTATTTTCTGTAATCTTCCCCTTTTCTACCATAAATAAGATTTTCTTTAGAATCCTTACGACATTTTTATTATTCATGTGCAATTCCAGCTGGCTCTGTTTTCTGTGGCTGTCAGTGATCCATCTCAACAAGATTTGTTTCTTTTTTTTTTTTTTTGGTCATCTTTGGTTTGTAACCAAATTTTTGTCCTTCTGTACAGCAGCACTGAGTCATGCCAGCAAACTGGATTAAAGCCACTGATTTTAGAGATGTTTATATTTCTGTCTAGGACAGAATCATCCAGGCTGGAATATTAGATATGAATGGAAGCTTCAACTGCAGAAAGTGCATTCCTTTAAGAAACAGAAAGTTACAGTGGCATAGCTGGGCCTGCTGTTCAGCCTGGTGTTGCCATCTGGTGGTAATGTCTCAGCTGGGTGGTTTTTCCTGTGTGTATAATTTAGGAAAGTCCTTTTCCTAAACAGTGATCTGTAGGATTTGGAATGGTGAGAAGCTCAGAGGTTGAGGAAGGCAGAGCAGAGGCAGCACCCAGGAGTTGTTTCAAGGCAGTGTCTGCTTTCCCCGCTCAGGTATAGGTGCTGTGCATGCCAAATGGGAACAGTTGTCTTCTGTTTTCAGTGTTTTAGGCTGAAGTAAAATTACCAATGTGCCATTCATCTGGAAAATCCCAGTGGACCTGTCCAGAGTTTCTCTTTATTCAGAGTAAAACCGTTGGAAATGTAGCTTCAATTGAATGCCATCATTTGTCAGAAAAAACACTGAATTTGTTTGTTAACACAGAATTGAAGTTCCTGGTTTATGTGTGCAGCATCATCTTTGAACACTTTGGGGTTTGAGGGATTTTTGTCTGTTACATTTTGTTTTGGGGTTTTTTTTTAAAGACCAGAGAGGTCCTTTTGTTTCCTGAGAGAGCCTTTTGGCCAAGTCCATTCTGGTTGCCAGAGGAGCCAATTCTGCCCTCTCTGTGGCACTGTTTCCCAGGAATTTGCCTGTAATGGCACTGGTGCTTTTGCATTGCATTGTGGCACGTCCCCAGTGGTGCTGGGGGAGGGAGGGCCATGGCAAGAGTAGCACAGACTGAGAGTGGCTGAGTCAGTTGTGAAACTGCTGTGAAGCTCTGAACCAAACTGTGAAGAGCTAAACCAAAGTGCTTGTGCTGTTTATCTGGCAGTTCTGTGTTTGAGGATGTGAAGTGGAAAGCACCAGGGTGCAGCTGTGTTGCTGTGACCTTGCAAAGTCCCTGGCATTTGTCCTTGGGATTCTGCACCATCTTCATCAACACAGGTGATGCTATATAACATATATACATCAAGAAGTATGTGAGATTCTAGTTATGGGATTGCAGCTGTGTTACCAGTGTCATTGACAGTTTTCACTGTGCCCTGAGGGACCTTCTTCTTCCAAACTCTGTGCTGATGATCCCAAAAGGAGTTGCCCATGGCTAATAATGTGCTAATGTGCTCTATGTTCTTCATTCTTTCCACACAGGTTTGGAAATGATGTGCAGCACTTCAAGGTGCTTAGAGATGGGGCTGGCAAGTATTTCCTTTGGGTGGTGAAGTTCAATTCTTTGAACGAGCTGGTAGATTATCACAGATCCACATCTGTCTCCAGGAACCAGCAGATATTTCTCCGGGACATTGAGCAGGTGCCACAGGTAAGAGAAGTGTCCCTGTAGAGTGCCCTGGTCAGGCAATTGCAACCACAGTCTGAAGTGGGATTGCATTTTGGAGTAAGAAAGAAGCTGACTGATTTTTTTCTTGTGAAAGTGTATCTTTAGATCCTGAAGTCAAAATTTTACTGGTAAATAAGCTGCATTCTTGTGCAAAGCCTACCAACACTCCTGCTCTCCCTGGAGCTGAGGCAAAATGATTGTTGCTGCTTAAATGTTTGTCTTGTTTTAATGCTTATAGATTCTGTTGCAGGAAGATAATTTGATTCCTGTGAATTAAAAGTAGATTTGCTCCTGTTATAGGGCACAGTTTAAAAGGGTAGGGAAGTGCTGGCTTTATGGTTGAACTTGCTGATCTTGGGTCTTCTTCAGCCTAAAGAATTCTGTGATTCTGTTCTGATTTATACCTGATCATAGCCAAAGTGCAGCCCTCAGTGAGGCTTTGATTCTGGCCTTTCCTGAAGAGTTGGTTCCAGCATATGGAGAATCTCTGGTTTGGATCTAGCCAGTGTAAAGAGAATCCAGAAACTGTTATGAACTGCCAGCAGAGCAGCTTGTGTATATCCAGCTCTGTATTTTGTTCCATTTCCCAGGTCTATCAGGGTGTTGTATTTCATGTAACTGCATGTTTTGTCAGTTCTGGGTAAATCCTTTTGCTTCCTTGTACAGCATTCTGCTTCTAGCCTGAAGACAAGGGTGTGGCATTTGTGCAGCTGTCCAGGTGCCACTGGCAGCTTTGTCACAGTTTGTCTGAACTTGGCTCTGCACGGTCAGGTCAGGGATAAACAGAGGGGGAGAAAAGAGCTGGCTGAAAAGGACGAGCATGAAGAGAACTTCCTGGCCTCACGATATGTATTTTAAATGAACTGTTAGCTTTTCCATCAGATAGGAAGACTTGCTGACCAGGCAAAATGTTCTGTGACAGAAGAGTTAAGGAAAATGTGTGAAATATCAACATCCAGTTTTTAGGGGGAATTTTGTGTAGATCAATAATATTTGTGTTGTCAATTATGAAAACAGGACAAGTAAACAGCAATATTGCTATAGAACACAGATGTACAATAGGCCATGAAGAGTGAAAAATGTTAGAAAAACATCAAAATCATCTCCTCTATTTCAGCTGTTTCACAGGAACTTGACCTTTTTCTGAGGTGTTCTGTAGCCTGTCCATTACTGTTTTAGCACCTCGTTGCAGCTGTTGGGAGCTGGCTTGCAGGGAAAGGGAGTAGCCCAAATGTTTATTGTTAATCTTCAGTGTAAGACAGCTTCTGCCCTGCAGGAGCAGGTGCCTGAGTGCCGTGGGGGATTCTCACTGTGTGTGTTTCTTGTTCCCCTTTCAGCAACCAACATACGTTCAGGCCCTGTTTGATTTTGATCCCCAAGAGGAAGGAGAGCTGGGCTTCCATCGCGGAGACTTTATCCAAGTCCTTGACAATTCTGACCCCAACTGGTGGAAGGGAGCGTGCCGCGGACAGACGGGCATGTTCCCTCGCAACTACGTGACCCCAGTGAACCGGAACATCTAGAGAGAAATATTAGAGATTATTTAAGGAAACCAGAGAAACAGTAAATACACATACAGAGCCTAACTGCAGCCAGTGACCCAAACATCACACGGCGCTAAAACCAGAGTCACCTGTCACCGTGAGGTGATCCTCCTTCCCTCAGAGCGGAACTTCAGGGGCGGGGGGAAGAGTTCAACTTACACACCAAAACTTATCTTAAAGGAAAAAAAAAAGGAAAATAAGAAAAGGAGAGAGAGAGAAAAAAAAAAAAGAAAATAACAAATTTCCTCAGCTGCTCCTGGGTTATCCCCTTTTATTCACTCTTGTTGCGAATGAGTGTTTTAAGGTCACTTAAGGTCTCACCACCACAACTCTTCTTGTTTCCCCCTCCTCCTCTGTCCATCAGTGCATGAAGTTTTAATGCCATATAAAGTCCTAGCCAATGCAGTTAAAGGAAAAGGGAGAAACTCTGCTGGCATTTTCTCTCTCTGCAAACGGTCTTCATTTGACATGAAGGGACATGAGAGAAGAACCAAATCCACAGTCCTGCCTTTAAAAAAAAACAAAAATCATCAGTTTCTGCTTTTGCCTTCAACATTCAGCATTTCTTGCCTGGGAAAGATGAGGTGTTAATCTAATTTTTATTGTCTCTTCTCCTTTGGCACTTTCTTCTGAAGCTCAGCAGCTTCCAAACAGAGGAAGGGAGAAGAGTTGTGTGGCTTTTTGTTCTCTTTTTTACTTTTGAGTCACAGAGCTGCTTTGAGAAACTCCAACGTACAACTGAAGTCTATTAATGCTGTGCTGACAGCTTTTTTGTTTTTTCTTAAAGGTGTACGGTTGAGCACATTCTGTAATTTTTTCCATAGTGCCTTCCCCTTATTTTCTTTTTTATTATTTTTTAAGTTAAAAGGACAGTCCAGAGCTTTTCAGAGGATTTTTTTTTCTGCCTATGTGTAAATAAATACTATGGGGGAAGGGGGCAAAGGAGGGTGGTTTTATCAATGGACACTTGAGAAAAATCTACAAACAGAGATGGAGCTTTAATCTTCAGATTTGTCTTACTGTTCAACTTCCCTTATTCCAAGGAAAATAAAATCAAGGCATTCAAGTGGCAACTTAGGCTGCTCAGAGGTGGAGAGCTGCAACCAGGAGCCTCAAAAGAAGTAAGAGAAAGGGGAAAGTTCTGATGAGGGAAAATGAGGAAGAATATTTTGGGGAGGGAGGGTTAAGGGGGGAATTTGAGAAATAATAGCCCTGAGATGTCCTACAAAATGTACATTCCTTTGGTGGAAAACTTCATAATGCAGAGAAACCTCAAGAAATAGTGCTTGAAAAAAAACTTTACGCTCTTAGTGAATGTTTCTACGTGGTGCATGTGATCAGCCTGTCTCCTCGGCCTGGATAGGCAGTATTTGCAGTCGTGTTGCTCTTGAGAAGTGGAGTTGGCATCCCTGTTCTCCAGTCTCTCCTCCCTCCTCAGGTCAGTGTTCCTGTTGAAGTAGCTCCCGCCCGCTCCCGTTCACAGCAGGCTGTGTGTGACTGTTCTCCCCACCCTGCACCCCGGGGCGTTTCTGGTGGCCCTTTGCTCCTCACCAGAGCAGTGTGACATTAAATTGGACAGAAGGAAGGCAATCAGCCCGCAGCGCTCTCTGTGCCAATCTTCAGTTGCGTTGCTTTTCCCTCGGTGGCCGTTTGGCCGGATCCCTTCACCCCACCAACACACCCAACCTGCAGCGGAGATCTCCTCCCGCCCTGCTCAGCACGGGCAATCTTTTGTTGGAGGGTGCCTTTTTTTGTAGTAAGTGTTACAAAAGTTTTACTCCTGAGATGAACTCTGCCTTACACTTTGATTTTCCAGCAAATGAAAGAGAGAGCTACCCTGTAGAGTATTACTTTTTCCCCCTCTCCTTGCTAGCTGTCACTCACTTTCTTCCCACTTTGTAAAGTGATTGGAAAAGGAATCTATGGCATTCTACACCTGGACCATTTGATTGTTTCCTTATTTTGGAATTGGTGTATATCATGCAGCCTTGCAGACATATGTCTTGTGTGTGTATATATATTAAAAAATTTTTCTGTGTTTAAATAAAAAAAAAGGCCTATGTACTTAATCCTTTAACTCTGCAGCAGCATTTGGTAGATAGTAATTAACTGTGAATAATAAATATACATTGAATTCTTCACTTGAGCATCTGTCTGTTATTTCAGTTACCTGACCAAGCTATGACTGAGTTTGTAGTTCAGACACTTCTGGAAGGGGGAGGTGGTGCTGGCCTGGTGTGAGCACAGCAGCCAGGCTCAAGCTGTTGTGGTTTGAATCTGCTCCATCAGGGGCCTGCAGATTATTTTCACTTCTGTTACCTAAAGAAGAACGGCTCTGTTGGGCTAACAAGGTGCGTGGGCAGCTCTCTGCAGCTTCTCCTCAGCCTTTGCTAATGGTCAGAAATACCTGTGAGCATGAATGGTGTAGTCAGTGTTAACAGAATAGGAAGAGGCCTACATGGGAGTTTTCAGTGGTTTTTGAGCAGTTGCTCTTAGTTACTATGTTTAAATACTGATGATGTTGAGGTGGAAATGCCTGGATACTTGTACAATTCTTTATTTTTCTTTTTTTGTGCCAGAAGTCAGTATGGAAAAGCCACTATGTGATTTGAAGCGCTTGGCTTTTTTTGTAATGCTGTAGCAGAACATATTGCTTGAAGTGATGTTTTACTGTAGGCTGGGTTGCTTAGAAAATCTCATTCCCCTGTGCTTTATCCAGACAAGGTTTGTTGGTCTGTGGAGGTGGCAGTGGGAGCAGTGCTGAGGGCAGTGTGGGCTGTGTGCTGACCTTCCCCGCTCACAGCCCTGCCTCGTGGGACCAGAGAAGGGCAGCAGAGCTGGGCAGGACTCTGGATCCAAGTGCGATGAGGCAGCGCTGCCTGAGGGAGCGGGGCTTCTGCAACCTGGAGAAGAGAAGGTCCAGGCAGGACCTTTTGGCTTTCTACAGCTCCCTGATATGAGGGTGCAGCCAGGTGGGAGTTGGGCTCTTCTCCCAGGTAACAAGTGACAGGACATAACTTTAAGCTGCACCAGGGGAGCTTTAGGTTGGACATCAGGAAAAATTTCTTCATGGGAAGGGTGATCAGACATTGGAACGGGCGGCCCAGGGAGCTGTCACTGTCCCTGGGGGTGTCTAAGGAAAGACTGGATGTGGCACTCAGTGCCATGGTCTGGCTGACAGGGTGGTGTTGGCTCGCAGGTTGTACTCCACAGGTTGGACTCCACGGTCTGAGGGCTTGTCCAGCCCCACCGGGCCGCGCCTGTTGTGGGCGCCGTTCCCGGGACTGCATCTCCCAGCGGCCCCCGCGGCGCGCAGGCGCAGTGCGGAGCGGGCGGCCGCGCGTGAGGCGGCGAGGCGGGAGTCGGGCCAGGGCCGGACAGCCCCGGTGCCGCCGGGCTCGGCTCGGTCCCCCCGCTGGTGGCAGCCACTGGCGGGGCCGGGAGCTGCGGGGCAGAGGGAGTGATGCAGAGGGGCATCTGTGTGTCCTGTGGGGTGAGAAAGGAGTTTGGGGTGAGGAGGGGCTGTGGGCCTTGGCGTGAGGGGGCTGTGGGGTGGGGGCTCGGTGAGGGCGGGGCTCACTGCTCTGTTCCCCTGCCCAGGCTGGGCACAGCCGGCAGGCATGGTGGGCTACGACCCCGAAGGCAGGTGCGTGTCCACGGCGGAAGCGGCTGTAGCAGGATCGGCGTCTGGCTTCGTCACTCGGGTCCTTGTCAGCCCCTTGGACGTCCTCAAGATCCGCTTTCAGGTACCTCCCTCGCGGCGTGCCCCGGGGCCGGGATGAAAGAGCGGCAGAGCTGATCGTGTCCTGGGTGAGCAGGTCACCCGTGCAGCCAGAGAGCACTGAATCCCTCATCAGGCCTCGCCTATGTTGTGTATAGGTTATGCAAGGAAGTAGGGCTATCCTGTGTCCACCACTTCTATTTATACAACTTAACTTGTGTGGGAATGGAATCTTGTGTTTCTCAGAGTTCGTTTTTGCGAATGACTTACACTCTCTGACTGAATTTCACCATCATCCCTCCTGCTTATCTTTGTGTTCATGCACATTTTTATTCTTTTAGAGCCCTTCATAAACAACATCCCAGTCACATCTGAATGTGGTTCTGTGGGAAGACAAAATGTCATCCCTTAGCATTGGCTGGCTGACAGGGTTGTGAATTCCTGAACTGACACTTGAACCAGTGTTGAAAGGTGAAATTGAAAATATTTTCTCCCCTTTCCTCCAGCTCCAGATCGAGCAGCTCTCAACCAGAAACCCCGCGGCCAAGTACCACGGCATGCTGCAAGCTGTGCAGCGCATCTTCCGGGAGGAGGGGCTGACGGCCTTCTGGAAGGGCCATGTCCCCGCTCAGATCCTGTCTGTCGGCTTCGGAGCTGTTCAGGTGAGGGCACCAGGCATCACCTGGGCACACTGTGGGTACACAGGACACTGCTCTGCTCCCTCTGACTGTCTGTGTGGAGGAGTGGGAAGGTTGTAAAGCTCTACAAAGCTGCTGAATAATTCCAAAGTTAATATTCCTGAGCTGGCTGAATAGACTGGAGCATAGCGAGAGCAAACTGAGCTCTGTCTGTATCTGGTGTCATAGATAAGCCCTCCCTACTCCTGACATTTGGCTTAGTTGCTCATGCCCCAAGCCTGGGCAGTTTTTTGCTTCTAGTCAATGCTGTCAGCCTAAGGGCTTCTTAGGAAAAAATCAGTGAAGCTGATGAGGGTGTTTTACACAGCACTGTTATGCTTTATTTGTAAACATGAGTAACAGCTTTAGGAGCAGCGGCTGAAAGGACAAAGGAAAGCATATCTGTGACATAGCACTCCTCTGGAGCCACAGAACATTAAAATGAGTTTTTCATTATTCTAAATGCAAGAATTAGCAGAAGTGTTGGACACTAGAGTATCCCAAGCATTCCTTGGGCTGCTTAGTGATTTTTACACGTTGCAGGTTGGGGAGGACTTTTGAAGGATGAAGAAGGCGGTAACAGCAGGGAGGGGTGGAGCTGTTGAGGAGTGGGAAACCTGTGTGAGTCATTAGGGTTGGCTTCCTGACCCACATGCTTTTGTTTCTCTGCAAGTTCATGACCTTCGAGAGCCTGACGGAGCTGATGCACAACTTCACCTCCTTCAGAGCCCAGGACTCCTTGGTGCACCTGGTGTGCGGGGGCGTGGCTGCCTGCGCGGCCTCGGTGGCGGTGCAGCCCGTGGACACGCTGCGCACCCGCTTTGCTGCCCAGGGGGAGCCAAAGGTGAGGCTGAGCGATCCATCTCGGCGTCCATAGCAGGGGCAATATTCCACAGCTCTGAAGGTGCACGAGGTTTGAAAGCACATTCAGCACTGTGGGTTAAAATGAAGGAGCAGGTGCTGTTATGGCCAGTGTTTGCTCTGTTGCCAAGTTATCCTTCGTGCTGTTGACACAGCTTTCCTAATTGTGTTTTGGTGCTTCTGATGCAGAAAGGAGAAACTGCCCTTAACAGCATAACTCAGTTTTTTTGCTTTGGCTGTTGGCTTTTTATAGAACCTGCTCCCCAGACTGTTGAACATTGCATTTTTGAAACTTTGCACAGGCAGAGTCATGTTTAGATAATGATGGGGATGATACTTGAAATTAGTCACGTTTCACCTGTGCTTCATGTTCTTTTTACACAAGAATTGGCCTCTGCACTAACTAGCTCTGTAATAATGGGATAGATTTGTATCAGAGCCATTTCTGTATTTAGCCTGCAGTAGAATTATATTGTATTAATTGTGTTGCAGGAGTTAGGAACTGTTAAAAGAACAAATAATTATGTCTGTGATGCAGGTGGTCTCAGGACTCAGCTCCATGCCTTGTTTCTTTTAAGTCACAAGGGCCTAGCAGAGAATGCTGTGAGGGTGTGGAAAATCACCTTGCTCATCACTTTGTGCTGAAGATACAGTCAGTTGTATTTTGGGCAGGGGAATTCCTATAGCCATTACTGGGAAATGACCTGACCTTTGCTTGGCTCTTTTTAAGTTCACTGGAAAGTCACTCAGCCTGTTCCTTGTTGTGCAGATTTACCTCAACCTTCGCCATGCAGTGGTGACCATGTACCAGACAGAAGGGCCTGGGGCTTTCTACAGAGGTTTGACCCCCACACTCATTGCTGTCTTCCCATATGCTGGTCTCCAGTTCTTCTTCTACAACATCCTGCAGCAGTTTTCCAAATGGGCGATTCCAGCTGAAGCAAAGAATGGAGGTAGGAACTTGGGACAGTGATGGTTGCAGTCAGGAGAGAAAGAAGATGAATGCTAGTTTGGTTGACTGATGTAAGCTCTGTTGGTCCTTTCACATTTTTTGATGCAACATCTGAAAAGTGTCTCTTATTTCCCACCTCTCATTTTTACCCATGCAGGGAAATGCCAAATTAAGTACAGCAGAGTTTACAAATAGCTCCCATTGTGCAGTAACTGATGGAAGTGGGTGGATGGGAAAGTGAAGTGTCACAGGCCAGGGTGCTCTTTCTTTAGCAGTGTCACCTTACTGATACTGTGGGAAGACAGTGCTGCCATAATCTTTCTGTTTCAATCATGTGGGGACAGGACTCTTGGATTTCTGTAGTAAATCTGCCTGCAGATTCCAGCACAGCTGTTAGGGAAGAGGATTCATTTACTCTAATTTAAAGCTGCCAGACTCTTGATTTGGTATTTTTATGTTGATTTCTAGCTCCATTGTAAGAGAACATCATCCTGATGCAACCTGCCACCTTGGCAGTTCTAGATACCTGTGCCTCCTTGAGCAAGAGGCATGCAGCAGCAGCATGAGTTTGTTCCTCAATGGAATTTCTTCAGCACAGGAACTTGACTTTCCAATGTCTGCATATTTAATTTTAGGTGGCAGAGGCCGATGGTGGTTTTGTGCTGGGACCTCATGTTTGTCAGGAAAAAGTTTAATACAGAGCTCACTTCCCACAAACCTCTGAAATCATCAGGCAGTGTCAGCTTGAGACATTCCAATCCAGAGTGCATCAGCCTGAGCAGTCAGGGGTGCAAGATTTCCAATGACCAGGCTTTACTGGGAGGGCATGAAAACTTTCATCCACTGGCAGCAAGTTGTCTCTGACTGGGGATTGGGGTTTATTGAGCAGAGCAAAACCCTAAGTCAGTAAAAAGGACCAAGAGGAGCTGATCCTCTGATTCCAACAGACATTGCAAGCCTGAAAAAATACAGCTTGAGATTCTTTGGCTGAAACTATTGCAGAAGAGGTGATGCAACTTCAAAGGACTTTTTTTGACTTTACTTCTTGTGAAAAGTGATTTTTAACTTACCTCTTATGCTGTTTAATCAGAATTCCCTGATAATGCTCTTTTTTTCCTCCCTGTTCTCCTTTCCCTTTGTGTTTCTCAGCCGGCGTCAGGAACCTGGTGTGTGGCAGCTGTGCTGGAGTGCTCAGCAAGAGCCTCACGTACCCTTTGGATCTGGTCAAAAAGCGCCTGCAAGTGGGCGGCTTTGAGCACGCCCGGGCAGCCTTTGGGCAGGTGAGAAATGCTGCAAGTGCTGGATTTTCCTGACTATGGCTGGTCCAGTGCACTGGAATGCAGTGACAATCCACCAGGGGAACCTGTTGAGTTCATGTTTGGGTTGGGAGCTCCCAGTGAGCACTGGTGTCATTTAATAATGTGAATTTATATGTGAACACACTGGGTTTATTTTATCATAGGTCCCAGGAGGGACCTGTCCCACATACCTGTGCTCTGGCTTGTCATCCCTCCCCATCAGGCATGCAAAGGGCCATTGATTTATTTTTCTTTTCTAGTTGCAGCTTTGTTTTTCTCATTCAGAACCAAATTACTAGCAGAGGATGACACTGGCTCTGTGCTGGAGTCACCTGGCTGTCAGGCTCCTCTTCTGCAATTAATATTTTGACACAAGAAATAGGCACCAAGTGTTCAACGTGTGTTTTATGTATGGGAATAGCCTGAAATACAAAACAAATTAAATACTCTGGTGTTCTTTAGCACCATTGGTACCACCTTGAAATACACTTGAAGACAAATATAGATCTTTCAAGGAACTTCCTCTTTTTTTTCCATGAAATGTGGAAGTTTTCTGCTTTCCTTAAAATTCCTGGGATCTGAGAAGGAAATCAGTCTGTACCCTAAGAAACTCTTGAATAGGATTTTGATGTCTCAGCCCATTGCATTGGGTGCTTTTCCTCCTGCAGTAAGATACAAAATTTGTTCTTAGCATTGATGTGTCACAAGATGTTAAAACTTCACAGTATAACATGACAACATGCAGACAGCTAATTTGGAAACTTCTAAGTGTTGTAGCTATGTTTGCTTTCTGTCAGAAAACTCAACATTTTTTCCTTCTTAGACAGTGAAGGGGATAGAAAACAGCAATTATGCAATCTGAAATAATGACTTCACAAACCTCTTTAAAGTCAGGCTGTTGTTGCATGCAGAGGTTTTACAGCCATTTTACAGTGAATGATGTTCATAAACCATTGCTGATGCTGTACATTTCCTTTATCCTGCTCTCTCTAAACTCTCTCTGAAAGTTTCAGTTAGTTATTATATTATCCAGAAAGGCATCTCCAGGCTGCATGTCAAGATAATGTTTCTGGGTATAGTTTGGGGATCTTTGTGGTTTTTTCCAGTTGTCCTGAAGTTTTCTTGTTTAACCCTGTTACATTTCTCTCCCAGGTACGGACGTATGGGGGTTTCCTGGACTGTGTGAGGCAGATGATGCGAGAGGAGGGCCCAGGTGGGTTCTTCAAGGGTTTCTCTCCCAGCTTGCTGAAGGCTGCCTTCTCCTCTGGCTTCATCTTCTTTTGGTACGAGCTGTTCTGCAGCCTGCTGTGCACCATGAAGAGCCCTGAGAGCACCGAGAGGAAGGAAGGCTGAAAGGGACGTGTGTGGCTGCCTGCTGTTCTCCTCAGGAGGGGACACTGATGGCCTTGCTCTGTCACGAGCATGTTGGAAATGTCAGGGCTCCCAGAGCTGCCCCAGCCTGTGGGGAATCACCTCCTGGGACCAAGCAGAAGGAGAAGGCAACTGCAGTTCTGCTGGAGACACTGAACTACTTGGCTGGGAGCTGTTACACAGAGCACTTTCCTTCTGTCTCCTCTCACATCAGTGCGCATTGAGTGGTGGGAGGGGGAGCAAACAGACCACTCCCTAGCACCTCCTGTGCTCTGGAAAGGCACCCAGTAAAGTGGGTGAATCCCTGAGCTCGCCCTGGATCCCAGAGAGGGGGTTCTGGCCCAGCCTGGTGCTGCTTAACCAACCAGACACCACTTGCTAGCCCTGCATCTGCACAGCTTTGTTCCTTTGCTCTGTGCCTGCTGTTTGCACCAGACTCTTGTCTCGGTGGTGCACAGCTCGCTCTGTCCTGCTGGTGTAAAGTCAGGTAAAGCCACATAAATGCACAGACCCTCAGTTTTCCTTTCCTTTGCTGCCAGCTGCTGCTTCTTGGTCACCACTTGCTAGCTGAGCATTCTCTGTCATCTTAAACACAGCATCTTCTCTGATCCTGCTGGATCAGACTTGTTTCTCCTTTAACTCCAGTGAACTTGATTGTATGCTGAATTCCCTTTTCTCTTCCTGGGTGTCTGGCCATACATCTCTTAGGGATTTCAATGCCTCACTCACACTTTTTACAAGCAAACTTGCATATTAAGAGCCCCATTCTGAAGGGATTCAACACACAAACTAAATTTTTACTTCAGGGTGCTTCACTTCAAAGCAGTGAGTAAACAAATGCTGTACAGAGTTAAGAAATAATTATTCTAAGCTGGAATAATGAAGGGAAAGTCCTGTGGAAACTAGTAATTTTTTTATCATTATTTATTTAACAGCACCTCTGAATGTGTTTCTGTATTTCTGTAATGGTCTCAAAATATTTCAGAACCTCAGTCCTGCACTGGTGCTAGCAGATGAAAATGTTTTGACAAGATTTGCTGAAGTGAAAGGAATGAACATCAAATGGGAATTGGTTGGCTGAGCGTGGTGTTTCACATGGATGACTGAATTAGAGATGGAAAAGTGTTTTTCAGGAGTTTCAAAGGTTTTATGAGTGGTTAAAAAAACCAACAAAACCTACCAACAACTCTGATTTATGTAACAGGGGAAAAGAGGAAAATTACTTTCTTCCTCCTCTTTTATTCTGTGTTTTTTCAAGCCTAGCAGGGTGTGGCTGGGCTGTGTGGAAGGCAGAGTTCCCAGCCCTGCCATACAAAAGCACGGTAGTCATCTGCAAGGGGTGGATAAGGCAGAGCACTGCAGTCATTTGGAGGATGGTTTCATGGTTTTTAACACAAAGCTTTTCCCAGCTCTTTTGCAGTATTCAGGGTGTTAATCCCAAATGCTCTGGCCAGATTCCAACGTGACCAATTCCATTCCATTGACGAAACTTCTCCTGGCAATTTTGAGCATATCAGCATTGCTCACTTATCCTGAGCTATTGTGAGAGGCTGTTTTTAAAAAACAGCTGTTTCACTGGTGGCTGAGGTATCTGGAGAAATCCCTTACAAGCCCAGGCTGAATAACTTTATGTCTGCTATGGGTTTGAGATCTTGGAGTACAAAGGTGCAGAGCTGTGTAAAATTAAGTTCATTCATCAGTGTCAGGCAGGAGGCCCATATGTCAGTCTTAAAGAGGGAGAGAGAGCTGCATATCCTCTAAAAATGGCCATTTAGTGTAAGCAGAAAATGCAGGAAATGTGGAGTTTCTCCAAGTGCCTCAATCCTATTGTCATTTTCCTGTGTTATTTAGGTTCTTCTGAGATTCCTCAGAATATTCTTAACGATGTTTAGCCCTTGTTTATTGTTCACCTGTTGTTCTTGGAAAGACATGATAAAGAGTAATGAACTCAGCCTCATGACATCCTTCTGAGGGAGAGAAATGTCTCTTTTCAAAACAGACACTAATGGGTTGGCTTTGTTACTGTCCTTTGTTGCTGGTGAGAGGAGTGCTGGCATGGTTAGCAGGGACAGGCCAGAGCAGAAAATATTCAGTGCTGAGCTAGGCTTCCTTAGGAAATGGGGTCTCATCCATCCTGTCTAAACATTGCAAGACTTGTTTTCCATTTTCTGTCAAATAGCTGCTGTCAAACTGCACAAAATAGGGGGAAACTGGTTGGGAGCTCAGCAGCAGGCAAGAGCAGGAAGATCTGTGCTCTGTTAAGGTGAGGTTCCTCGAGGGTGCTGTGGAGCTTGAGGTGATGCTGGTATTGGGCAGCTTGGCTGTTCCACAGACAGGGAGCACTCGAGGGTATGGAGCAGCTTTTCTTCTCTGGGGTCGTTTTTTCCTCCCCTGGGCATTAACTGAGCTTGCCTCCACCCAGCAGATGGCAAAGGGAGTTTAAGTTGTGCCTGGCCCAGGCTGTGGAAGAGACACTCCCTGGTCGGAGGCCTTTAGGCTGTGAGTCACAAGTGTGACAGCCCATAAAGGCATCTGGGCATCCAGTGAGAGGGAGAAAGATGTGACAGCCTCAATAATCCTAGGAGCTGCATCCAACAATCACTTCTTCACCTCTGACCAGCAGCATCTGTCCTCATAGATTTCTCAAGTGCACTTTGCTGGGGAAAGCACTGTACGAGTGTTGATTTCTCTGTGGGATTGAGGCTGAATGAAGCACTAGGACACATCTTATTTCTCAAGCTGCTCTGGCAAAACACATGCTGTTATGAGCTAAATCTCTAGAATCAGAGGAGCAGGAGATGGGAGAGATCTGTGGTCACCTTGTTCTCTGAGGTACTGGGACAGAAATGCTCTCGGAAGCTGCTGCTCCCGTTCAGAGTGAAGTGAACATGGCAAATGCCTCACTGTGAGGCTTGGCCGATTTTGGCCCTTGGGATTTCTTTCCAAGCTAATCCTATCACCAGGGATTTGCCTGCCGTTCACCTCACAAGCTGCTCAGCAGTTGCATTTGTTTTCTTCTTGTGCCTTTTACCATGAGAATTGTGCCCCAGTCGTTTGCAGCTCCACCACGCACTGAGCCAGCCTTGGACACACAAGATCTGAGAGGAACATGCTGATTCCTGCAGTGCTGGCTGCCTCACCAAGTTCCTAGGACAGCCCCACTCTCAGGATACTCATCCAGAGCTGCACAGCATCATTTTTGACAAGAAATTAATGTTTTACAGTCGGGACTGGAATAGGTGGTGTTTAATTTGGATTTAAGTTTCTCTTGTGAAGTAGAAACTGTAACAGTGGCATTTTGCTGTGTTGCCAGAGTGGATCTCTTGCAGCTGCTCTTTCCTGAAAGCATTTGGCACAACATGCACAGTGTGTGCCTACCTTTAAGACAAGGTACATTAAATATTTTGTTATGCAGTGGCTGGCTGCAGTTGATTTATTCCTCTCCTCTTTGTGCCTCTGCTGGACCCTGCAGGAACATTGTGGCCCTCCTGCTGCCTAAAAGAGAGAATAGTCAGGGCCCAGCCCATAGGGCAACAGGAGCCATTTGGATTTCCCATCACTGGCTTGTGGGTGCTCCTCAGCCGTAGGCAGAACTGTACCCTCTCTGCTGGGTATCACCATTGAGAGCTGCACCAAAAGGGATCAGCCAAGGGGGATTTTTGCAGCCCAGTCCCACTGCTGTGTCCTGGAGGGGCATTTGGAGCTGTGGTGGCCAGTCCTGAGCATCACACCCCCGGTGGAACAGTGCGGGGTTTGTTTGTATCCAGCCAGGCCATGCAATGCTACAGAAAATATTCCCAAACTGTTCATTGTGTCTCTCTCAGCCATTCCCTGGTTTAGCAGCCTGTCTGCTCTGCAGTGAAGACTTCACCCCCTGTGGGGTCTTCCCTTATGAAATGGTTGAGATTTGAGAGAAAAAAAAACGTGAAGTGTTGTTATACCACACTCAGCTGTTGCTGCAGTGCGTTCGTTTACTGCCTCTCTTCTTTCCCGACTTTTTTCCTACTCATTTTTTTATACCATTGGGCTGCAGCCTGCCCTGGCCCGGAGGGAAGGGCGGAATTCACGCCGTTGTCACCTGCAGAGCACCGGGGCAGAGGGGTGAGCGCTGCCCGCCATCCCCCGGCGGGGCAGCCGGGAAAGCAGCGGCCGTGCCGGGAGGGTGTCGGGGGCAGCCGGCCGTGTCTGGGGAGCCCGGTGTGTCCCGAGGAGCAGTGGCCGTGTCTGCGGAGCCCGGTGTGTCCCGAGGAGCAATGGCCGTGCCTGGGGAGCCCGGTGTGTCCCGAGGAGCAATGGCCGTGCCGGGGGAGCCCGGTGTTTCCCGAGGAGCAGCCGGCCGTACGCGGCGCTCAGCCCGCCGTGCCCCGACGCTCGCAGGCGGTGGCGCTGCCGCAGCTGCCGCCGCTCTCCCGCCCGGCCCGGCCCGGCCCTCCCCCGGCTCGGGCGAGGAAATGACCTAAGAGGAAACCTGGGCCGTGCCGGGAGGGCGCGGGAGGTGCCGGCGATGTCCCGGCGGCCGGAGGACGCAGCGGGGGCGGCCGGCAGGTCGGTGGGGCTGCGCTCCGCTCCCCTGCCCTGCTCGGGGCAACGGGGGCTGCTTTCCCCGGGACGAGCCTGTTCCTCCGCCCGTGGCCCTTGGGCTTGTGCCAGCGCGGGGCTGGAGCGACGGGAGGCAGCGGCGGGGGGTCCTGGGGCTCCGCTGGTCCAGCTGCCCCGGGCAAGAGGCGTCTCAGCGCTGGGGGTTCCGCTTGCGGCTCGGCGGGGATGGGATGGGGGTTCCGAGGGCTGGTAGAGCCTCATATTCACGCTATGGGGTGACAGAGGAGACTCTCTGCTCTTCTCCCCCTCCTTGCAGTGGCCAAGACTTGTCCAGTCCATACTGCCAGGTGTGACCCTACAGGTCACAGGTACCCGTGTGATCCACCTGAGCTGGTGGATCACCGGCAGATTGAGGCTGCCGACCCCAGCCGAGTCAGCCCCCGGACGGCTCGACTGGCCGGGGCCAGCGGCAGAGGAGCAGTCGGCACCCTCAGGTGCCCCATGTGTGTGTCCCAGTGCCCCACTGCCACCAGCCCTTCCGATAAGGTGGTGCTGGCAGGAGGGTCTCTAGTGCAGGCGAGACCTGGCCGGCTCGGTGTTCGCACGCTGTGGTTTGCTCTTGGCAGGGTTATTTGGCTCAGCAGCTCAAAGCAGCCGTGCCCATCCCGGGGAGCCGAGGAACGGGAGAGGCCCGGGCGCTGCACAGACGCTGCCGGACGGGCCCGGGCGCTTCTCGCTGCGCTGCGTGCGGCGCTGTGCTCTCGCCAGGGTCCGGCTGCCTGGAGATGCTGCCGGGGGGACACGGGGCTGCTGGCGATCTCGGGCTGCCCCACTGGCAGCGCAGCATGGCATCAGTGCTGATACAGAGAGAGGACAGGTCGGCTAGGAAGGTGTTTGCCAACCAGGCATGGCACGGAGGGCACCCAGCTGCTTGTGAATCCCCCAGGGAAAGAATCCCCAGTGCCAGTCCCAGGGGAGGCGAGAGCTTTGGCTGCGAGAGCGGCGTCGGCAGGCGGTCACCGCTGTGGGGCTGCTCTCTGCTCTGAGTTAGCGTTGTGCTGTATGTGAGGGGACTGCCCACGGTACCTGTCCCATGCCCCTAAAGGCTCTTGGGCTTTGATCCGGGTAGGGACCTGTTTGCAGAGAGGGGTGAGTAATGGCCGAGGAATTTCGACGAGCTGGCAAAACTCATTTGGCCGATTGCCTTCTCCTGTTTGTACTGCCGGTCTGGCCAGCCCTGCATTTCCATCCATCAGCTCCTGAGTGAATCAAAGCAAGCCCTTCCTCTCTGCCGTGTGTACCCTCTTGCTGTCTTCACTGTATCATGAAGCAGAAGAAAATCAATCTAGAGACTACTTAGGAGCACTGCTGGTGCTGCAGAGCAGTGCTTGACTGCAGAGAGATGAGAGAGATGGAGCTGTTTCTCTTGGGGATTTGGCTGCTGAGCTCGCTGTGTCGAGCTGGGAGCTGAGGAAGCCTGGCTGTGGTGCAGGAGAGGTGCTCCAGTGAGTGTGTGTTGGATGCTTTTGTATTGGCTTTGATTCTTCCCAGATTTTTGTATGAAAGCTGCTGAATTGGTGTTTAAAGGGCCCAAGGGAGCAGTGTGTGCCTTCCTGTGATACAACCACATATATTTTGGGTCTGCTTTGCCTGTAACATGTTTCTCATATCAGAAAAATATAAAGGCTCTGAAGTTCTATTATCAGCTGGTAGGAGACAATGCTTTAAAAGATGTGGGAATGAGGATTTGCACAGATCTAGAGGTGGTGCCCTAGTAAAAGAGGAGTTTCTTTGGGGTGGGGAGCTGTCAGGAAACAGCCTGGGCTTCAACACTACCTGGGATGTGCCAAATGGGAAATGGGTGAAGGTTTGCCTCTGTCCAGCTAAGCTCTGTGTGCTCCTTCCCCAGGAACTGTCACTAGCTCATCCATTGCCCTGACTCTTGCCCTTGGAGGAAACCAGTCATGGGGGAAACGGGCAAAGAAGAGTACAAAATACAGTCCTTTGACTCCGAGACTCAGAAGCTGCTGAAAACAGCCCTCAAAGGTCAGCACGGCTTTGCACCATTTAATGTGACTCTACTGGGCCCTATGCAGACCTTGGTTGCTTTCCAGAGCTTGCTTTGAGCTGCTGCCTCAAAGCAATCAGGGGCCAAAGACAGCTGGGTCCTAACAGCATTCCTCTTCTCTGCAGACCCCAGTAATGTGGACCTGGAGAAAGTGGCCAACATTATAGTGGACCAGTCCCTCAAAGACTCTGTGTTCAGCAAGGAGGCTGGGCGCATCTGCTACACCATCATCCAGGTGAGAGCTCGTGTCTGGACAGTGAAACACCTGGGATGTTGTGTGGCTTGTCCCTGGGCTGGGCCAGGAAGGGCTCTGCCCCAGTCACGTGCTCTGAGCCCTTGCCCATCTCTCCTGTCCTGTCACTTGCCCCATGCAGTGGCAGCATCCCGAAGAGCAGTGGGACAGCACAGGCAGCGAGTTACAGCTTTGCTGCCTCTTTGGGAATCACAGAAGGGTCTCTGTGTGGTGCTGCATTCCCCTGCCCCTCTGGCATCCCTGTTTCATCCCTCCATCCTGTTTTTGTGGGCTTACAGGCAGAGAGCAAACAAGTTGGCCAGAGCATCTTCCGGAGGAGCCTGCTGAACCGGCTGCAGCAGGAGTACAAGGACAGGGAGGAGCTGCGCACCCGCTCGCTCCAGGCCTGGATCTGCTACGTCACCTTCATCTGCAACATCTTTGACTACCTGAGGGTAAGGAGCTGGAGCAGCCAGCTGCTGCTGCCTGGAGTGCCAGGGGGGCCTGGGCATCCCAGGGTAACAGAGCAGGGGTGGTGGGTGGGTGTTGTACAGAGCCCCAGGGCCATGGGGGCCAGAGCTGGTTCTTAACACAAGGATCCTGACAGAGCTGGTGCTATCTACAGGCTTGGAGAGGCAGAGGAAGTCTTCAGGAACAGTCACAAAGTCTCAGCTTCCTCATTTTGTACCTGGTGTTTGAAATCCCCTGACTTGCCTGATCCCAGATGTCCCAGATTGGACTGGTTCAGTTGCTGTGGAGTTTGCTGATGGAGTTTGGCTTCAGGCTTTGTGCAGTGTGTGAACTTTGAATTCCTGCTTGGAGTAGATGTAAAAATGATGCAAGTACAGCTGCAGGCAGGAAAAATACTGTTGGAATAAGTGTATTTCCCATGACTACCTGCTTACATTTAAAAATAGATGGTTTTTACATCATTTGTTCAGCTCCTCTGGTTCCCAGAGACTCAAATATCTGTTCTCTGATGAAAATCCAACTAACACAGCACAACTAAATCCTGCCTCCTTCTCCTTTGCAGAGCAGCAAGGGAATAACTATTTAAAATAGCTGCAGACTCCCTTCTGTCCCCAGGCTGACAATGCCCCACTCTCCTTGCAGGTGAACAACATGCCCATGATGGCTCTGGTGAACCCCGTGTACGACTGCCTGTTCCGGCTGGCACAGCCCGACAGCCTGCAGAAGGAGGAGGAGGTGAGTGCAGGGAGAGCTGCCCATGTGCCTGCTGTCCTGCCAAGGAGCTGTTAAAAGCACAGCCCTGGGGGTGCAGAGGAGCCTCCCCTGCTTTGTGCTCAGCCATCTGCTCTTCCTTCTGAAGGTGGACTGCTTGGTCCTGCAGCTGCACCGCATCGGCGAGCAGCTGGAGAAGATGAATTCCCAGCGGATGGACGAGCTCTTCTCCCTGCTCCGAGATGGTTTCCTCCTGCAGGAGGGGCTCAGCTCCCTGTCCCAGCTCCTGCTGCTGGAGATCATCGAGTTCCGGGCTGCTGAGTGGAAGATGACGGACGCTGCCCAGAAATATTATTACAGTGAAGTGACAGATTAACCTCCCGAGGCAGAGGAGTCCCCAGCACCTTCACCAGCAAGCTTTGTACCAGTTTGGAATTTTTCACATTAATTTTCTAGCACTCCCTGTAAATAGCATTTATACTGGCTAGAGCCTCTCTGCACCTCCTGTCAGATGCAGCTGGTGCTGGTCTGACTTTGGAGGTTCAGAGCAGTGGGAAGGGCACACTTTACCCAGCAAAGTTCTCCCACTGATTTTGTCTTAATATTGGGCTGCTGTCAGCAAAGGGCTCGGGAGGCTTGTAGTTCACACCAGCATTTTCTGTGAGTGTTAAAGAAAGCACAGTTTAGGCTGAGACCATTTTGGTTCACCCCAAAGCCAGCAGAGCTGTGGGAGGCAGCAGGGAAATGTCCCAGCTCAGGTTGTACCTGGTTCTCTGGGATGGGTCACAGATCACACCGTGGCCTCACAAACAGCTCAACCAAGTGCTTTTGTTCCCAGACTCCTTGCAGCAGGCTGGCTGCACCTGCATGCACACAACCTCTTCCACAGCCAGGAATACCTGCCACAGGGCAGCCTGCAACAGAAGAGGTCCCTGAGCACATCTAGGAACAGGTTTTATAGGTTTTATACAATAACTGTCACTATTTTCCAGAATTTGCAAGTTTCAGCTACGGTATATTTCTTATAAGAGTGGGAGAGGAAGAAATGAAACAAAATAGTCTATTGAAGGATTTTTTTCTAATAAAAGTTTTCCACTAACATATGCCCTGCTTTCTCCCTGCACAGCTGCTGAGCTCTGAGCAACACTGAAGGGTTGCTCCTGACTGAAGCCCTAAGGCTGAGATAACTTTGTTTGCTACAGTCTAGGGCCTCAGGGCTTTACACAACCAGAGGACCTGGAGAAACAAAGACAAAAGTCTAGAATCAGGAAACCTTTCCCATAAAACTGGTTTTATTTTGTCCACATTCCCATCAAATCTGTGCAGACCATGTTGCTGATGGCCAAAATCAAAAAGGGCCTTTTATTGCCTGTTGTACCAATCCCTGTGGAAAAGGATCCAACTCTGCTCTCAGCTCTGCAGCCAAAAACATTGCTGATTTGAAGAGCAGAGAGACTTTCAGATTTCAGATCCCCAGGAAACAGGTAAGTGAAAGATGGTTTTGTTTGGCATTGCTGTAAGAAAAACATCTAAGGCTTGTCTTCACAGGGAAGTGGTGATGAACTAACTGGAGCAGCCCCACTGAGGCTGGTAACTCAGACTCCCCTTCCCCCTTCCAAACAAGCACAAAGAAAAAGAACCTCGTGGGGATCGTGTGAGCTTTCCCTGGGTTAGAACAGAAGCTGCTGCAAGGGATGTTGCCCCTTGCCCTGTCCCAGGCTGGCAGCCTGGGGCTCTGCTCTCCAGGCCGTGGCAGCGTGTCCCACGCAGGGTCCCTACCACCAGCGGAAGTGGGCGTACGCCCGGTTGGCCTCTGCCATCTTGTGCAGGACGTGCTTCCTCTTGATGACGGGCCCCTCGTTGTTGAAGGCCTGGAGCAGCTCCTGGGAGAGCTTTTCTGGCATCAGTGTCCGGCGGTGCTTGTTCTCCCTGCACTCGGTGATCAGCCACTTCATGGCCAGGAAGCGCTTCCGGTTCTCCGTCAGCGGGACGGGCACCTGGGAAAGAAAGGGTTAAACGTGGCAGGAGTCAGCACCTGCTCCTCCCCAGCTGCCCCTGCAGGTGCTCACTGTGCTGCTCTGTGCAGCCAGACCTGCTCCCCACAGCTGAGCCCTGCCGGTTCTCCTGCTCTGTCCATAGGAACTGGCCACTGCCACCGACACGGAAACTCCGGCCTGTCTGGGAGCTGGGTCCAGGCTGGTTTGAGTCAGCAGAGATGGGAAATGTTGCCCCATTTCTGCACTGAATACAGAGAAGTCACAGAATCACAGCGTGGTTTGGGTTGGAAGGGACCTTAAAGATCATCTCATTCCAAATGCCTCTACCTCTACATCTCACCTCTCCTTCAGGCCCCAAGGGCTGCAGAGCCCATACTCAGAGACAGATTCTGCTCGTATTTTAAATATCCCACTGGATCTAGGTGACCCATTTTGCCATGCTGACCTGCCCCAGGGGTTTGGGACCTCTCCCCAAGCAATGTGGTGCAGTGGAAAGGATGGGACTGGTAGTCCAAAGACTACTAATTCTTTTGCTGCTGATCTCTGTCTCTTTGGAAAATAGTTGCTGTGCATTTCTCCTCACATCTAGTCAGAGAACCAGAGACTGCTACCAATTAATAGCTGGACTTGATTGATCTTAGAAGTCTTTTCCAACCTTAAGTGATTCTGTCACAGGGGAAAGCACAATACTCAGAGGTGGGGATCCTGATTTTGGACAGTTTCTAGGTGCTGTTTTATTCCAGATTGCAAAGTGGCTCTTTCCAAGGAGAGATAATCTTGAGCTCTTGGGGTGGAAACCAGTTCATTTGCCTCCCTAGCTAATTGCCTCACAACCAGATGTGCTCCCAGCCCCCTTTCACCTGGTAGGTTTTGCCTCCTCTGGTGATGTTGCTGAGCCCGATGATGGGCTGGCAGTTCTTGAGAGCCTGGTGGAAAATGACGTAGGGGTTGCATTCAATTGTCTCCTTCTCATTTTCTGGAGCTTTGTGGTACTTCTCCAGCTGCTTCCTTTTAATGGTCTCCAGAGTCTTGGAAGAAAGGCAAGAAACAAGACATACAAGGTAGATGGATTCTCCCACTCCATGAGGTTACATCACTTTTATGGGCACCCCGTTTTCACCTGAGCAGCTGGTCCACCAGCCCCAGAGGCAAAAGACCCACTGGGAATTCTTTAACTCAAGTTTTACTTCACCCTCTTCCAGCTCCTCAGTCTCTTTTATCAGTCACTGCATTTCGGGTGAGGGGGATGAGCAGCACAAACCTGGGCCAGGAGCCAGGGAAGGGCCGGGACAAAGTGGAGCCAGGAGTGGGGAGGGGTCTGTGCACTGAGCATCCTCCCTGCAGAGCCTGGGTGCTTTTCTGTAACCAGCAATCAGCAGTAAATTGGAAACATTTGGGCCAAATGTTTCCATTTCGAGGGAGTTCAGGGGTGGAAGAGCCCAGATGGGAAGGGCAGTTAATAGCAGGGGCTGTGGGTCAGAGCAGGCTCAAAGCTGTGCCCTTGTAGGTGACACATCTGTGGGACTTCAAGGGCAAGTCATACAGAGGGTAAGGCATGACAGAGAGCTGCAAAGATCTTTAGAGAAAATGATGCTTTTTAAGGGTATTCCCTGTGTTTATGCAGTACAAAAGAACACAGGGATAATGAAGGATGGAAACAGAAGGTTCTCCATGAAGCTGTCCCCTGCTGGTGTGTGAGCCAAGGAGGCTGGGGCAATGGACATTTTATCAAACCATTATTTGTCCATTGGACATTTTGGAATCATGCTGCAAGCAACGTGTGGCAGAGCAAAACACATCAGGACCACAGAGATGGACCACCTGAATTCTGGTAATTCCCAATTCCAGTGAGTTTGACATCCCAGCCTTCTATTTTGTCTAGTTTCAATATAATAGTGAGAAGAAACTTGAGTTCTTACCTGAGACATGAGGTTTCTGGCCAGCACTTTATTTCCACTCTTCATCATCATATTGGTGAATTTACTGTAAACACAAAGTCAGATAGGATCCATATGAATTCTGATTTTATCACCCACAGAAATAAGCCCCCTCACCCCCATCCCTCTGTGTTGTTCCCATGGTTAAGTGTGGGTGCTGCCAGATCTGCTGCAATTATCTCTAATCACAGCAGAACAATGGACTCGTTGATGGGATAAGAGTAACCCAGAATACAGGGATTGTGCTGTAACAAAAGGCAATGTGAAGCCAGCAGGTGAAGGGAGAAGAGGGCAGCACAGCTCCCAGGCATTTTTGGAGAGAGGAGGAGCTGCTGCTTTCTCTGACCTGATCATGGGGTCGCTGAAGACGGAACTGGACAGACTGGGAGGAGCAGCTTTGATGGGTCGAACAGCCTTAAGCTCCATTAGTTCCCTTTCCTCCTCCGTCAGCTCCTCTAAAGGTTTCTGATGCGATTCCTTTTTCACTTCTGGCTCCAGGTAGCTGGGGTTGTAGCGGCTCCATCTCACGGGCATTATCCTGCAAGGAGCAAGAGAGGCGGGGCTGTGACCCAGGGCACATGCTGTGGGGACAGGGATGCAGGCAGATGTGAACACGCCTCAGAAGGAGTGCCAGACGTGCGAGGCATCCCGTGGCAGTGGGGCGAGCAGCTCGGTGCGCGTTCTGTCCCTTTTGTCACCGTTCCTATGGTCAGGCACTGGAAGGGCTGCGCAGGCCCGGGGCCGTCACCGTCCCTGGAGCTGCTCAAGAGGCGTCTGCCCCTGGCGCTGGGTGATGTGGTTTAGGGATCAGAACGGCAATGCTGCGTGCACTGGATGACCTTAAAGGTCCAACCTTCCAGCCTCGACAGTTCTATGCCCGTATGACCCGGCAAAACAGGCGGGCGGCCTGGCCGCGTGCTGCCGGTGCGGCGCACACCCTCCCCTCACCCCTGGTGTGCTCCCGGCGAGCCGCCCGCAGCCTCCTCCCGCGCTGCCCGTGTTCCCGGGGTGGGGAGCAGCCCCCGGTCCCTGTCCCTGTCCCTGTCCCCGTCCCCGCTCACCGGGGCAGCCACGCCCGCAGCCGCCGGCCCAGCCCCGCCGCGCTGGGCGCCGCCATCTTCCCTGCGCGCGCCGCCGCGCGGGGCGGGGCCACTGTGGATAGGGGCGGAGTCACCGCTGGCTCCGCCCCCCTCGCGCGGCTCTCGCGCGGGCGGGGCGGGGCCCCGGGTCGCTCCGGCAACATGGCGGAGGCTGAGGGGGAGAGCCTGGAGTCGTGGCTGAGTGAGTACCGCGGGCGTGCGGGCACTGCCCGGCCCCCTCCGACCCCGGCACCGCTGCCCCCCGGCCCCTCAGCCCCTTCCCAGCGCCTCCCTGCAGCCTCCGCTCGCCCGACCCCGCCACCCCCCTCAGCCGGGCGGGAGCGCCGGGGCCGTCCCGGGGAGGCTGGGGGGGTGACAGCGCCCTGGGGACGGGCTGGCACAGCCCCCCGGGCACGGGGGAGTTTCGGCACACCGGGCACGGGGCTCGGCAGCCGGGGATGCGGCGTCCCGGGGGAAGAGCCGGGGCCTCCCCTCCCGGCGGTCCGCCCGGTTCGGGGCGCGGCCGGGGCCGGTGGCAGCTCCCCGCGGGAGCCGGGGCACCGGGCAGGTCTGCGGCTCGGCCCCTGCCAGGCTGCTGCTTTTTCTTGTCCGGAAAGAGTCCTGGTCCGCGTCTGTCCCTCCCGTCTCTTCCCTTGCCTGGGTTGTGGCCCGTGGAGTGTACAGCCTGAGTGCTGTTCATGAGGTTCAGAATTGTGGGGGTTCCCAGATGAATTAATTTATTCATGTGTTACACAACTGTGATGTTCAAGCAGACAAATCCTGCTTTATGCCTGGCTGCAGTTTCAGGGTAGTTGTGGACATCCATTCCGTGCAGGCTGGAATGTATCAAACCCCTTTGTCAGGCTAAGGTGCCCTAAAGGTTGGAGGGGACGAACCCCCGTTGGTGTGGATGCCCAGCCCCTGCTGAGCGTCCCCTGCCTGTGTGTCTGTCCCATGGCATTCGGGCTCTGGCTGTACAGAACACAGGGATATGATTCCTGAACAAATCAGTCATAACTGTAATTGTTTTTTATATATTCTACACACAGGAGCTCCTGCTGCTGTCCCTGGGAGGCCATGCTGCACATCATAGCCTGTTGCCTAAGATTTTCTTCTCCTTTTTTTAATAGTTATTTGTTTGATTATGGCAGCAAGCGAAGTTCCAAGTAGTCAGGTACTGGGCAAACAGCAGATGGTCATTACCCCAAATACCTCAGACTGCAAAACCTGTTACCCTTGGAGCTATCCTTCCATAAACAAGATTACTCCTTCTTTCTTGGTATTTTTATATAAAATTCAAACATGTACATGCTGTCATGGTCTGTTATCCGAGTTACTGGCTGAAAGATGTTTTCATCCATTCTCAATTTAGCTCAATCCCTTCTGTCCCCTTACGGATTTTGCTCCTCCTCTGAACTCCCACAAATTGTCAATATCTTTTGTTGTAGCCAGTGAGACACAAGAAGGAACACCCACATCCCTTCCTTGCAATATTTCTCTGAGGAGAGCTGACTCACCCAGTTCAGTTTGTGTGTGAAAATGTCTCTAGTAGGAAGGATATTTTGGGTTGTATAGCCTGGAATGCTTCCTGACTGCTTGTTTTCTGGGGATATTTTTTAATTGAGGAAGTTAAGGGAGAGGCGACGTGTCCTTGGCCAAGGGGCTACAGGGAAGAGTTACAAAGGCCTTACTCACTGTGAGAAGCATTGCAGCGAGCCTGATTGCAGCGGGGCACACATTTTTCAAGCCTTGAGTGCTGCCGTCAGATTTAGGAGGATGCTTTTCTGCCAGGTCACTGCTACAGGGATCGCTGTGCTGGGGCTGGATCGCCCCTCCCATCGCAGGGAGCGGAGCCGTGGGGCCGGGCGGGCAGGGCGGCTGCAGCTCCCGGCTCTCCCTGCCCTCCCGAGGGGTTCTGTGCTCATGGCAAAGCCGTGTCTAATGCCAGCCTTGAGGATGTGCCATGCCCGAGGGGTTCTGTGATCCTGGCAAAGCCGTGTCTAATGCCAGCCTTGAGGATGTGCCATGCCCGAGGGGTTTCTGTGATCCTGGCAAAGCCACGGCTGATGCCAGCCTTGAGGATGTGCCATGCCCGAGGGGTTTCTGTGCTCATGGCAAAGCTGTGTCTAATGCCAGCCTTGAGGATGTGCCATGCCCGAGGGGTTTCTGTGATCGTGGCAAAGCCACGGCTGATGCCAGCCTTGAGGATGTGCCCTGCCCTCCCGAGGGGTTCTGTGATCCTGGCAAAGCCGTGTCTAATGCCAGCCTTGAGGATGTGCCATGCCCGAGGGGTTCTGTGCTCATGGCAAAGCTGTGGCTGATGCCAACCTTGAGGATGTGCCATGCCCGAGGGGTTTCTGTGCTCATGGCAAAGCCACGGCTGATGCCAGCCTTGAGGATGTGCCATGCTGTACCCCCCTAAGGGAACAGCTCAGCAGCACAGCCAACTTCCCAGCCACGGGGAGATGGAGAATTTCTGACTGAAAATGTTCCATTTTTTTTTCCCGTGGTGGTGTGCAGCTTCCTGCTGCCCTGCCTCTGGCATCAGGTGGAGTCACAGAGCCATGAAGTAACATCATCCTCGTGTCCTGCTGCTGCAGCAAGATCTGCGCCTCAGCCTGGGATGATCTGGCATCCTCTGCATGTCCTGCCTCATTCCAGGCAGCTGGGGTGAGAGAAGGTGATCCTTCCTGTCCCCTCCTGGCAGGCAGGCTCTGCCTCTGCTCTGAGCTGAAACACAAGAAGGTTAGGAGATAATGCCAGCTGTACAAACACAACTGGAGCCTTTGACTCCAATGCTGCTTTTTCTGCTGCATCCAAAAAGAAGCTTCTTGTACCCTGCTCATGTCAGGCTAAGGCAGCGTTCCACTGTGGAACAGACGAGATGTAAATGGATAAAATATTATAACTGTCTCAATTTCTTTTTTCCTTTGTTTGTCTGGCTCAATGTTCTTTTCTGCCCAGGACTGCAGAGTCTGATTGTTAAACTGGACATGCCTGGGCTGGGAATCACAGGCTAAGCCTGACCTGGGGAAACTCTTTGTTGGGTGGCTTTTGGCTCATTTCAGTAGAGAAATGAGCCCAGAGATCAGGAGCATTCGTTACCAGCCAGTAAATGGTCTCTGGTTCTCTTCATTCCAGCTGCTCTGTGGTCCCCTGCCTTCCAGTATGGTTTCTCTCTAGGGAAAACAAACACCTTTGTTTCATATCTAATTATTAATCTGAATGTTGTCTCATTAGCATTCAGTCTGGCAGAGCACCTGAGGGCTGAGAGGCTCTGGTACTCAGGGTGGGTGTGAAGCAGCTTTGTTTGTCCTGAGCACATTTTAAACAAAAGCTGAAAACTGAGGTAGAAGTGGTGGCAGGACCGGGGCAGTGCCAAGACTTCAGATTGTTAGTTTAGAGTCATGTGGTTGCCAGTGTGAAATGGGATTTTCAGGAGGGGACCAGGTGGACAAGTGTCTATGGAAGCAAATAACTGGTACCAAATGGGCCTTGGTTGCAGTTTCAACAGAAAAGCCAAAGACTTGATGTTCCAGAGCACCAACTCTTCATCCTGGACTGAACCCTTTCACATTGAAGCATATTTGTAAGGCAGCACACACGAGCTCCTTGCCCACATTTTGAGCATTCTGCATAAAAAGAGAGGATTGTAAGTCCCAACTCGATAGATGTGACACAGCTTGCTGCAGGTGGAGTGAGGGGATTCCTCTGTGCTGGGACTGGGGACAGCTGTCCCTACACCCTGGTGTGTTGTGTCATGCAAACACATCAATCTCCAGAGCCAGGGCAGGACTTGTGATCAAGCTCATTAACTTTTATGAGCCAAGGTTTCATATGGAGGTTTTATGGATGTTAGAAATAGGAAAACTCTTCATGTGGAACAGCGCTTCCCTTTGGCAGTCACTCTCTCCTCCTGAGACTTCACTGTCTTTGTGTGAGAGCTTTTGCAGAAAAAACTTAGATGAGTCTGAGAGCATGAAATAATCCAGTATCATTGCAAAACGTTTTTGGAACAGCTTTAAAATTAACACTTTGAACATAAAAAACTTGGTTACATTTTCCTGTTTGTACCACATAATTTTCCTAATTTCAGGATGTGCATCCATCAAAGTCCAGTTGGTTGTGTGTCCTTATCTGTTTGTGCTCCTCCTGCATTTATTAAGTAAGTTCCCTTAATTCCAGCCAGGAACTGAGTGGTTTTTGTTCTGGGCCTGCTGAGCACAAGAGGTGCTTGGGAGCACCAAACCATCACAGTGTGTTTGACTTGCATGAAGAGGCTTTACATTGTTGTAAGTCCATGGTTTCATGATGGTGTTCATCAGTTGCAAATGTGGTGATAAGGTTTAGGTGCCACGTGTTTGGAACAGTGTTTGGCTCTGCAGAAGTTGTCTTTTAAACTGAGCTTGCCTTGAATCTCTTAAGACCAGCCTGGTAGCTTAGTGAGTTCTACAGGATGTTATCTTGCAGTCATTCCTCCCTCACTGCTGTCTTCTGCTCATCTCGGGTGCCATGGAGGTCAGCAGTGGGCCCAGAGATTCATTCACCAGTAGGATATTTTACCATGCCATCCATGGAAACATTCACTTGCTTTACAAATGCCATTCAGCGAGGAGGAAAACCTGAGCAAGCCGTGCAGGATGGGCACAGCAGGAG
Organism: Zonotrichia albicollis; assembly: GCF_047830755.1. Classification (NCBI taxonomy): domain Eukaryota; kingdom Metazoa; phylum Chordata; class Aves; order Passeriformes; family Passerellidae; genus Zonotrichia; species Zonotrichia albicollis. The sequence continues at coordinate 3,936,804 of NC_133837.1, read as the reverse complement.
AGCTCAGGTGCACTGGGAAAGGGAGGGTTTGGAGTAGATGCCTGACAGCTGTTTAGCTGTCTCTGGAAAGGTAAAAGGATATGTTTTAATGATGATAAAAAGTGACACTTGGTAAAGCAGCATGTGTTTGTTTTGTTATGCTTCCCTCTGAGATGAAAGTACAGAAATGCGTGCTGGTTTTTTTTCTGCCCTTCATCCCCTGCTCTGTACTACCTGACTAAGCAATATTTAATTTCCTAAACCTCTTTCCATTATATTAAAAATTTTAGGAAGGTTTCTTGAAGGCCAGCTCTTAGATATATAGAGACAGGTACAGTACATTATTCCTTCCCTTACAAGAAAGAAAAACCATTATGTCTGGTCATCTTTGCTGCAAAATTAGGTTAAAGCAGGAATGTGATCTGCTGTAAATTCATTGCTGCATCAGGGTTCAGTAAATACCTGGAGAAGATGCACTGAGAAGCAAAGAGGTGCTGATGGCCCGACTGCTCTGCAATCAGTGAGGTCCTGCTGCTCCAGGGAGGATCCTTCAGGAGCCTGAAACAGCCCTGTCAGTGAAGTGTTGATCCCTGAGCTTCTGCATGTTGGATTTGAGTTCCTGATCAGGTGCAGGCTGCAGTGTTTATTACCTGCAAGAAGAACTCAATGTATAATAATAAATTTCAGTTCACAAATGCCAGGCATCAATCAGAGCAGCTGGCACTCCAAAGGCAAGTGCTAATGCTAAGTGACTGATATTAAACATCTGATCTTCCAGCTCTTCCTTCTGCAGAATTCCCAGGGAATACAAAAATAATTTCATATGTAGAAAGTGTGAGGGTTTAACCTTTAAAGAATTTATTGTTACAGCCAGGTAGAAAGAGACAGCATTTCAGGCAGAGGAAACTGAGCTGAAGTATTTTATTCTGTGCTCTCATTTAAGGATATGAGAATAGCCTGTCTCTAAACACTTGGGATTTGGCCACCTGTTTTCTTTGGAAATAATGGATGTTTGGATGTCTCAACTTGGACACACCCATTTCCCTGAACAGACATACCATGTGTGAACTTCTTTCTCCTTTGTTAGAGCTGGCAGTGGATGTCAGATGCTTTTCTCTAGGAAATGTGTGACCTTTTACACTGTTTCTTCTCTTGATTGATAATATGTTCTCTTTCCCTTGCCAAAGATAAAGCCACCAACCCATCCAACAGGCAAGAAGACTGGGAATACATCATTGGATTCTGTGACCAGATCAACAAAGAACTTGAAGGGTGGGTGTCCCAAACTGCTCTAGACTTAATAAATAAATGTTCACAGTTTAAAGTGTGAAATTCCATTATCAAACATTTACAATTTTTTATATATACTGATATCACAAGGAGGAGCTGGCTGCAACAGAGAGAAGATGCTGCCTCTCCTGTGAAAGGCAGCATGGCTAATCCAGACTGAGCACTGGGAAACTGGGAATTCTGAATCTGCTTTAATTTCAGGTTCAGCACCTCCAGGGTTCTCATCTGGCCAAAACTATTCCATTTGCCAGTCTGTAAAATGGGGTTATCACTGATAATGCTGGCAGAGCTTCATATGTTTAAAATCTTTACTTGCAAGACACTTTGTTTAAACAGCAGAATTTGTGAAAATGTTAAAGTCCTCCCTGGTGTTTACCTGTTCTGTTCTAGGCCTCAGATAGCTGTGAGACTCCTGGCTCATAAAATCCAGTCACCACAGGAATGGGAGGCAGTGCAAGCCTTGACAGTAGGTATTGCTTACCCCTGAATCCAGGCATGTGCCCCATTGCCTCACCTGGCTGGGGTGGAGGGCTCAGGGTGTGTCCATGGGGTCAGCTGGGCTGAGAGGGAGTGGGAGGGAAGGGAGCACAGTTCATCCCTTAACTGTCCAGAAACAGCTCTGGGTTAGTTTGAGCTGCTTTCCTTTATCTTCAGGCAAGATTGGTGTTTATTGTTGAGGCCAAGTGCTGAGATAACACAGACCCAGATGCACCTGGATGAGGGTGTGCCATCCCTAAAGATGGGAGATGGATGCCTGCATGGAGCAGGAGTATTGTCTCACTGACAGGGGCCCTTACCTCCCCTCTAAGCAGAACACACACTGTTACTGTAGGATTTTTCTCTTTGCTTTCAGCCCCTGTTTCTGTTCCTTGAACGCAGGTGCTGGAAGCTTGCATGAAGAATTGTGGGAGAAGATTTCATAATGAAGTTGGAAAGTTTCGCTTTTTAAATGAGTTAATAAAAGTTGTGTCTCCAAAGGTTAGTCCCTGAGTGTGACAGCTGTAGCTGCTTTTTGTTTGACCTCTGTAAGCTACAGACAGCATCCAAAATATTTGCAGTGTTCTCTTTGGCTCATTGCACTTATTAGTCTATATTCAAGGGCATTTGTTAGCTAAGCTCTTGTTGTTTGGGGGATTTTTATGCCTTACTAAATCTCTCAGGAAGCTGTACTGAATTGCTATCACTGTACAGTCTCTGGGCTGTTCTAATCCTTCAGGTAACTCTAAAGGGCTTCTAAAACTTGGGCTGTGTTGTTTTAAGAAATGAAATTCCAGTGATTGTGGAAGAGAAATGTGATGCAGAGGTTAACACAAGAGGTTTGACAGCACACCATGGAGTTCTAGTCCTCATTGTGCTGACTTGCTGTGTAGAGTGCCAGGCTAAGTCCCTCAGCATTCATGATGAGTTTAATGTGCTGAAAATCTTCCCTATGGCATGATTGATGCAGCAATGCATTCCCAAATTCTCTCCCATAAGACAGAGGAGGGGGTGGTTCTCTGTACTGCTGTAATTTTTAAAATAGCAAAATCCTGGAGCCAGCAGAACAGCTGCTTTTTCTTTTGCTGAAGGTAATCACAAAGCTTCTCTTCACTGTTATTTCAAATCTATTAGAGGAGCACCTTTTCCTCCTAATGAGATGTACCTTAGACTTGGATCATACACCTCTGAATGTATTTCACTGAGCTTCCACAGAGCTTTATTTTTAGAAAGAAATTAAGAACATGAAGAATTTGCATCTTTTTTTCCCACACTTAGTACCTGGGGGACCGAGTCTCAGAGAAGGTGAAGTCCAAAGTGATTGAATTGCTGTACAGCTGGACTGTGGCATTGCCAGAGGAATCCAAAATCAAGGATGCCTACTACATGCTCAAGAGACAAGGTAGGGAGGCAGCTGCTCGCTCATGCATTCTCTCCAGCCTGGGCTTTGAGCAAGAGTGTCACAAAATATACAGCTTTTAATTAAATGGGATCAAGACAAGCTCTGAGGGGAGATAGAACAAGGGAGAAATTCTCTGAAAAGCTTTTCATTATATGTAAATGCCTTGGGCAGGGTTGAGTTGGCTCAGTTAACTAAATTAGTGAAATACCTTGCAAAGACTTTTGTTTTGGTTTGAAGGGCCTTTTCTGAGTTCTTTTTTTTTTTATGGAAGTAGTTATTAGATTATTTGAACAAGTCTAATTTAAAGTGAAATAAGGGCTTCCAAGTAGCTTTTTGTGTTCTTTTAGCTAAATGGCTTTGCAGCTGTTCCTTTAGTTCAGCTGACACACATTTTTTGTGTAGGCACAGTGGAAAAAACTCAGTAGCTTCACAAGAAAAATAGATTCCATGAAAGCTCTGGAAACCATCCTGTCTTATTAGGACACACATACTGGAAGTCATAACTGTCCCTTGCAGCACTGTGGGTGGATAAACTAAAGGGGCTGAAAATGGTTCCTTCCCTTCAGAGGCAGAGTTTATCTCATGTTGTGGGGTTGGGAGAGCATCCAGGTGAAGTCAGCCTGGGGATGTGGATGTGTTGTTCACTGGACAGATGTGTGTTGGGAGTGCCTGTGTGCCCTGCCTGCTGTGAGTGTGTGTGCTGACCCACAGGATCCCTTTCTGCTTCCAGGGATTGTCATGTTTGATCCTGTGATTCCTGCAGACAGAACTCTGATTCCTTCCCCACCGCCTCGTCCCAAGAACCCAGTGTTTGATGATGAGGAGAAATCCAAGGTACAGTGAAGGCTTGTGACAAAATCACTAATGTGAAGTGATTACTCAGTGCACATTTAGAATAAGGAAGCAAAGTATAATAATGTGGCTTTTATTTTGGGGGGGATGATCTGTACTTTTGCAGGGTTCACTGCTTTGTCCATTTGCTTAACCCAAAGTTCCAGTTAAGACCTTGTCTGTGTTACCATTATGGGGTTACTTATGTTAAAGTGCCATCCTACTGAAGTACTGGAGAGCAGAGAATGTTTCACACACAGGAGGAAAAATAATGTATGGAAGAAATAACTATCTAGTGCCAGAAGTCACTGAGATGTCACAGAATATGTCCTGTGTAAAAGCAGGAATGCAGCAACTCAGATAATAAACTCTAAATGACTCCTGCTGAAGTCCCTGTAACTATGGAAGCTATGTGAGCTTTGTAACACTGGGCTGTTTCCCTTTTCCCCTGAATTGTTCATATGGAGTCCTTTTCTTTTGCTCAAGGGTCTTTATTTGTTTCCTGACTATAATTTTCTTGTCTTTCAGCTCCTAGCCAAGCTGCTGAAAAGCAAAAACCCAGATGATTTACAAGAGGCCAACAAACTTATAAAATCCATGGTAAAAGAGGTAAGAAATTCCTGTAGGATTGGTCCAGGTAAGCAGTCTGCTTTCCAGGTTTTAAGCAGTTTGACTTCAAATGGTGGAGGGCTTAGGATTTGGTCTCTGGCTTGTACCTAGGAGATGTTTGTGTCACAGAAATGTGATGTTTGTGTCTACAGTTGGTGTCTCTGGTGGATGATGGGGCAGGAATTGAATGTCTCTTGTAAATAACCACATTCCCATCACTCAAGGTGGGATTTCATATCAAGGTTTGGTGGGAGCATTGTGGTACCACCCCTGGATGCTGAGGACTGAGTCACTGGACTGGTTTTTCTCACAAACAAGTTCATGGAAACACCTTCCTGTTTGCAGAGCTGTGCTGCATCCACCCATGGCAGCCATTCCAATCTCTGGAGTCCAGGAAATGACTCACTGGGATTCTGGCAAATAAAAGGATACCTTCTGGACTGTAGTGGTTGTATAGGTTACCAAGATACTTCATTCAAGCTCCTCTTGTCCCCAGGGCAGATTCTCCTACGTCTTCAGTTGAAATCTCCAGTCAGAGATGGGTGGACATTTTCCACCAGAGTGTGCTTGTTGTTCCTAGTAAATGTTTTGCCTCAAACACCTCTCTTTTGTTAAGTGGCATCAAGTGAACAAAAAAAAAAAATCTTCTGAAAAGGTCAGAAAGAAACTTCTTGGAACTTTTTTAGTGGTGTAATAGTACATTGAAGTCTATCTAATGAGACTTTTTGGAAACACGGGGTTGCCTGTAATTTCAGAATGGTGGTGAAAAGACAATAAAATAAACAAAGCTTCGCATGAATGAAGAAGGGTTTTGTTTCCTTTTTTCTGGCTTAATCTTTAATAGTAGTTACTTGACACATTGGCAGATAATATCTGTGTTTGTGTTGCTGTGAGCTTTCAGAAGGAAACTCATCCTTTCTGTCTGTGCTTTCCACCCTGAAGGACGAGGCTCGGATCCAGAAGGTGACAAAGCGCATGCACACACTGGAGGAGGTCAACAACAACGTGAAGCTGCTGAATGAGATGCTGGTTCATTACAGCAAAGAGGACTCATCAGAGGCTGACAAGGAGCTCATGAAGGTGGGTCTGAGCTGCTCCTTCTTCCCAGCAGTCCTGGAGTCAGTCCTTTCGTACAGACTTGAGTTTTGCAGAGAATTACAAACACTGCAGTAAAATGGAGAGCAGTGGTGAGAAACAGGAGCAGTTGCTGCAAACAGCAGGCAAGAAAATATCCATGATTTTAGTGCTTTCACCAGAAGACTGGGTGGGGAGTAGCTCCATTTCATCTGTGTGTGAAGTGAGGTGCAGCTGTTCTGCAGAGGTGCAGCTTGGCAGAACCTGCAGTTTGTAATTCTGGATCCTGTAAGGGCACACAGCTAGCAGGTCATAACTATTGCAGCACTGTGGATGAACAAACTAAAGGCTAAATGGGGCAGAAAATAGTCCCTCCCCTTCAGAGGAAAAGTTTTAGCTTGTGTTTCAGGCTTAGGAGGACATCAGTGAAAATCAAAACGATCACCAGGGATGACTTGGTAGGCCCAGAGCCTTTAAGAATTGCACATTATCTTATTAAAAAAATCAAACCCACTTATTTTTAACAACAAAGTCTTTAAAGAGTGGTAAGAAACGTGTTTGTTTCTGTGAACCATTTTGTTACTGCCACCTTTCTGCTGTGTGGCTGCAGACTCAGTAGTGGTTGCAGCACAATTGAAGCCTAATTGCTGAAGCATGATTCTGCTTTTTTAGTGACTGCTGTACAAGGAAGGAACATGTCTTTTGGATTAGAACTTGACCACAGGTGCTGATGTGAGGGAGGACTGAGAAATGTGGTGGCAATGCAGGTTGTGTTAGCCCAGGCTCACGTAATGCTGCTGAGCATTGTGAGCTGGGCACAGAGGCCACCCTGGCTGTGCAGCCACACTGGCACAACCAGCATACTGAGCCTGCTCTGTTCTGGGGGTCACTCTGTGCTGGCTGGTGCTGCTGGCAGTGGCTCCTTGTCCGATTTTCGGCTGTTTGAAGGGCCTGGAAAGGCCCGGGGTGGCCTTGGGGCAGCCGCGTTTCAAAGGACGAGAAGAGGCTTCAGTTCTTTTCTCGGTCTCGGTGTTTATTAATTGTTTATCTAAAAGATTTTCTCTGGGCCCGACAGAGCTCTGCTCAGCAGCCAGCCATGAGCACACTCCCTGCCCTCCGGGCGGTCACCTATCTTTATACCCAAAGTTACGTATACAATATTTATCATTTTTCCCCAATACCTTTCACCCTTATTGCCCAGTGCACTTTTAGTAATGACCAATCCCAAAGTGCCACCATCACCACAGAAGATGGAGGAGAAGAAGAAGAAGAAGGACAGGACACGCCCCAATTCCTCCATCTTACTTCTCTAAACCCCCCTGTACAGAAATCCTAAACCCTGTGTCTCACTCTCTAATTAACCAATCCCTTCACCATTCACCCCGGTGAAACCCTCCTATCCTCATACAGGTGTTGTCTCCTGTGTAGGATCAAAGTCCAGCCACCAGACACTTCTGGAACATTCCAGGACTCCCGGGCCCCCCAAGGGTGGTCTCGGTGACACCTCAGTCCTGAGGTGCTGAGATCCCACAGCTCCTGGCTGGTGAAACCCTCTGTCCTAATCTGTCTTTCAGGAGCTCTACGAAAGGTGTGAAACCAAAAGACGAACACTGTTCAAGCTGGCCAGTGAGACAGAGGATAATGACAGCAGTTTGGGTAAACTAAAATTTTTCCTTTTTAATTGCTTTTGTGGTCCTTGCCTTTGTAAGGGTTCAGCTATAAAGTCATTTCCTCACTGTGGGTTCCTGTTGCTTTAATAAAGGACAGGCCTTCTGTCTTTGTGCTTATCATTTCAGTTCAGCCTAGTTCAGGCTGGGACTGGACAGTACAGTTGGTTCAGGGGGATGGAGCAGTGATGGGGGACAGCTGCTGCTCTGGGAGCAGTGATGGGGGACAGCTGCTGCTTTGGGAGGGGAAGGGAGTTGCTGTGGGGAACAACCTTGGGCTCATTTTTTCCTCGGTACTGCAATGTGTGTGGAGCTAGAAAAGGTCAGGGTATTGCTTATAAAAATGTGGCACAGGCAGAGTGATGGAGCTCATAGCAAAATATTCATGGGTTTTCTTGCTGATTATTTAGCTGAAGACTGAGCACTCTCAGCATTAGTGGGAACAAAGTGACTAAAGCCTTGGAGGTCATTTTTATCTCTCTTGTAGGGGATATTCTGCAGGCCAGTGACAATTTATCACGTGTGATAAATTCTTATAAAAAAATAATAGAAGGGCAAGTGATGAATGGTGAAGTGGATCTCCCTGGGATGTCTGTAGTGGAAGGTGAGTTCCTGGGAAGCCATTTGTTTAATTTTTGAATCCTGCAATTCTAAGTGTTTTGAGCAATGTTTCCTGTTCTGTTAAAGTAGCTTTTGATGGTTCTTGTGGCCAACAGTTTGTGAATCAGAGGGGAACAAGAAGGCTTCTGAGCAGTGAATAAACAATTCTGGACAGGAGCAGCAGTGCTGCAGGTTTGCATTCTCCATTGCTCAGTCCATATTATTGAGACCTTTGATGACATCAGTAGCAAACCTCCATGTGAGCACTTTGTGTGGCTGGAAGTTCTCAGACATTTTCCTCCCCACATTTGTCCTGTTTCTTAATGGTAATGTGTAAGAAGAAGATAATTTAATCAAAAACATTTTATCAAACAAGAGCTGAAGAGTAGGAGCTGGACCAGGGAGCCTTTTCCTGGTTTTGCAAGTAATTCCAATTTGTGAATTCAGGCCAGTTGCCCATTTCACACTTGAACTTCCCCGTTGAAAGCTCTGGACATGAATGTGACAGAATTACCACTTGAAACTCAAACATTTTTGCTGCTGCCTGGCAGCATCTTACAGGGACAAGACTGTTCTAAATATGAAGATTGGGATGGTATGAATTTCCTTCAGCTTTCCAGATCTCTGATAACCTCTGTTTATTATAATGCTGTAGGATCTCCCAAAGCTTCATCTGAGTTCAAAAGATTTTTGAAGAGATCACGAATTTCATCCTTTTAAGTATCTGTGTTGATTTACATAGTCCAGACAGCAAATATCCTTTCTCTGTTACAGAGATCCATAAGCCATGCTCAGATGAGGATCTCTCTGCTAATTTCTTGCACACACTGGGTTTGCTCTGAGCCTTTTGCCTTTTTTCCTAGTAGTGTTTTTCTCCTGTCTGCTGCAGGGAGTAACTCCACCAACAATCTCAACACCCTGATCGACCTGGCAGGACTGGACGTCAGCAGCGCGCCGCCGCCTCCGCTGCCCCCCAGGAGCCTGGCAGCCGCCCCCGGCCCAGCCCCCGGCCCAGCTGAGATCCCCATCCTCCCTCCTCCTCCCCAGGCCTTCGTGCCCCCACGCAGCCAGGCAGAAACAGCACCTGCTCAGCAGGGCAGCACGAGCAGCTCCCTGTCCTTGCTGGATGAGGAGCTCCTGTGCTTGGGTAAGCTGCTGAGGGGCCTGCAAAAGGGCTGCTCAGTGCATCCTAAGAAAGGCTACTTTTGTGTTCTCCGTGTTCCTGGGTTCCAGGGAATGCTCCCGCAACTCCTCCAACAGAATGGAGGCTGCATGGTCTCATTAACCTTTTAAGCTCAGGGCAGGGGAAGGGGAGGGGACAGGTGAGCCACCAACCAGGTGAAAGGGGCAGGGTCTCAAGGGACTGGGGACACCTATCCAATGTCCCCCAGGCCTGAGGGACCAACCACACAACGCCTTGCTGGAATCTTAAGCCTGATTGACAGGGCACACTCAGCAAGGGGGCGAGGGGGAAGGGAGAGAGGCATAGGCACACCTGGGAAGGGACCCGGAAGTTTAAAACAGGACATTGCAACACACTGCAACACCCTTGCATCATTCTGAGTATGAGCCCTGGTCAGTGAGTCAGTATTAAAATCTTCCCAGAGCTGGCTGCAAGAAAATAACTGCTTAGTGCAATTGAAGTTTGATCTCTGGGGCTGCTGGGACATGCTGTGTGTACAGGCTACAGTTTGGGACAGATGAAGCCCTGATTGTGGGGTTGTGCTAAGGAGAAGGTGCCTCAGAAGGGCCGTGCATAGGAGCCTGCAGGATGCCTGTCTGTGGAGCTCAGGTGTGAACAGCAGAAGGCAATGCTAATCAGGATGGGTTAGAAGAGCAGAGTGCAGGGCATGACTGTTGGCTGCTGGTGCTGTCAGTCTCTTCCTCATCACAGACTTGCAGTCCATCTCGGTGTTTCATCAGGTTCTTGGGCTCTGGAAGAGCTGAATGAAGTTTTGGTGGTACTGAAACAGCAGCCAAGGAATTAACACTGAATTCATTTTCTCCTTCTGCTGTTTTTCCCTTCAGGCCTGAATGACCCAGCCCCTGCAGCAGGGAAGGAGACCTCAGAGAACAACCAGTGGAGCATGTTTGAGGTACAAAGGAGGAGTCTCAGGGAAGGGGAGGGAGGGAGAGACTGATGTTATGGGAGGTCTCACGATACACTGTCACCTTGGAAAAGCATGTGATCTCACACACAGGCAAAGGGGCAGCCTGGCTTAGCCCCAAAATGTGGGATAGCTGTGTTTAAGCAGAGTAGGTATCCCTGAACCTGGCTTTCTCAGTGTCCCATCTGTCCCCATGATGTTAGTCCTTGCTTTGCTTAAATTACAGATCAGATGTAGCCCTGACTTAGGCCACAGACTTTGCTGCTTGTCACCCAGAACCTGCTTTTGTGGTAAACCTCTGTCTCTCTGTAAGAGAGCAGTGCCATCTCTGCACCAGCAGTGAGTTAGAGCATCTGCCTGTCCTCTCTTCCAGAATGAGCAGTTGGACCTGGATTTCTTTAATCCGAAGATGGTGACTGTTGCTTGCAACCCTGCAGGGAACCCCCTTCTCCATCCCACGTCACAGAGCACCTGTGGGACATCAGCCACGCTGCCTTCTGCCTTCCCAGCCTCCCAGCCTGCTCCCAGCATCCCGGCCCCAAACTCAGCACCGTTTGTATTTCCTGCTGTGCCAGCTGCCCCTGCAGGGCCTCCTAAGAATATTCCAGCTGCTCCTGGGTTCTTCAGCTCGTCTGTGGGGGGCAATATGTCACATAAGATGGATGCATTGGGACAACTCCTTGAAGAAGCCAAAGGGTAACCAAAAGTCCTGACTTTGCTTTGGCTCTGCAGTTAAAAGCCAAGCTCACTGCAGGGCCAGATTCTGAGGGTGACTTTCAATTCTCTGCTTTGGTAGAAATGTGGGATTGGGATTTTTCTTCTCAGAGGTTTCAGTTTACAAACTAATATGAGTTTCCCTCCTCTGGGAGGGAAAGGCAGGCAGAGCACACAGCTGTACTGTTGCCTGATCTAGAGGTGTGGTGTGAAGGACAATTAGCTGTTAAGGTACAAGAAGCCCCATTTCCTTCCTGGCTTAGAGAAGTGACCCCAACCTGACCACCACCCTTGTCCTTGTAGATCTCATGTGAGGCTGTGCAGAGTCACAGACTGCAGCCTGACTCCAGGCTGCTGCTTTGTCCTTGTGTTAAGCTGTTACCTCTGGGTATTGGTGAAATTCCTGCTTCCCTTCCAGCTCCATTCACCATGGCTTTTCTGTCTCTCCTGCAGGAGTGCCACCCAAGGCATGGTGACACCTTCAGTGTTCCCTGGGGTGACTTTGCCAAGCACTGTCAGCCCTGCCCCATTAGCAGCACCTGCAGGGCTGGCAGCCACTGCCTCTGGGGCCCCTCCAGCTCCCTTCCCAAGCAGCTGCCCTGCTGGATCAGGAAGCCCTCTCTTCCAGCCAACATCATTCCAGCAGCAAGGCAGTCCCATGAAAGCACCTGAAATTTCTTTGGCCAATGTCCACGTTCCCCTGGAATCCATTAAACCCAGTAAGTATTTCAGGCTTTTCACTTTGCTCTGGAGAGTTTTAAAGGCAAAGCTTCTTGTCAAATTTCATGAAATAGAGAGAAGGGATGAGCAGCTCCAGCTGAACATGCTGATCACCTGGTGCTGCCTTACTGGAATATGAATCCCAATATTACCAGGTAGATTGTGCCTGGGCCAGTCTGACCCTCGCTGCTGGGCCAAAGGTGGCAGCTGTGGTGTTTCACCCCAGAGACACCTTTAGCTTGCTGGAGGTTGCAGCTGGGCAGTGAGCAAGCCAGGCTTGGTAGGAACTCCATTTACCTCAGGAGGGAAGGCTTCAGGCTGTGGTGAGGAGGAAGGAGACGGATTCTGTCGGAGGGTTGATATCCAGAGCTTTATTCCATGGTCACAGAGGTCTGAATCGTGGTAACAGCTCCAACAGAATCCCGAGCACATGGTCTGATTGACCTTTTGAGCTCCCCGGGGAGGGGGAGGGAAGGGGCAGGTGAGCCACCAACCAGGTGGGAGGGGCAGGGTCTCAGGGGAGGATGACACCCAGACAGGCCAATGACCTCGTGGCATAGGGGCATCTTTTGAACTTGCCCAACCTCACAAAGACATTCCTGGAATGTTAAGCCTGATTGACAGAACTCACTCAGCAAGGGGGCGAGGGGGAAAGAGGAAGAGAGGTATTGGCACACCTGGGGAAGGGACACGGAAGTTTAAAACAGGATATTACAACACACTGCAACAACATCTGCCTCAGCCCTTGTGCTGCAGCACAGACCTGCATGCTGTCCCTTCTCCCCCTGCCAGGCAGTGCCCTGCCCGTGACAGCCTACGACAAGAACGGGTTCCGGATCCTGCTGCACTTTGCCCGGGAGTGCCCGCCCGGCCGCTCGGACGTGCTGGTGGTGGTGGTGTCCATGCTGAACACGGCGCCGCTGCCCGTCAGGAACATCGTGCTGCAGGCGGCCGTGCCCAAGGTAGGGACACTGCAGCCAGGGAGGCCTGGGCTTGGGACAGCCTGCTCTGACCTTCCCACAGGCTCTGCTTGTGGGGATACCAGTTATTGGTTTCTCTGGGTCTGGATTGAAGGCACTTGACACAGTAATTCATGTTCAGACTCAAGTGTTTATTATTTCTTATCAGTAAAACAGTCTCACTACTGTGAGTTTGGCAGCTTTTCATTAGAAGGCACAAAATGGCCAACAATCTCTTGGTACAAGGTCTTTTAAGACTAAATTATCCAATTGAGAGCTGACACCTGGATTATTTTCCCCTTTAACCCAATAACTGATCCCAAAGAGCTGCAATGGGGACTTTTCCACCCAATTACAAAATGCCACCCAAACCCATGAAGAAGAAGGAAGAAGGAGCATGAAGAAGAAACCCAGGATGACACCCTGTGCCCTCCATCTTGCTTCCATCCACAACACACTAAAAATCCCAAAACCTCAATTTCTCACCAAGTGATCCACCTACACTACTCTCTATAATCTATTTCACACTTTTGTGGATTCCAGTTTATCTTGAAGTCTAGGAAACTCTTCATGAATGAGGGTCAAAGTCAGTGCTGCCCTGGGGGTCAGGGCAGACAGAGAAATATTCCCAGTGCCTTTGGCTTCCACAGTGCTCTTTCCAGAACCCAAAGGTTCTTGTCAGAGGCAGAAAACACTGAGCAGGATAAGTCAAGATCTGCTTGTTCCTATTTTGTTTTGCAGGCTGGGCTGGCTCTTGTTCCCTCATTCTCACTTGTGGGTTGATTCTCTTCCGTTTGGATATGGACTGTTGTGCCCCCAGCCTGTGCATGCATCCTTCATTGTCCCCAGGGCAGGAGATCATCCCTGAGGTTCTGCTCTCTATTTCATTTGCAGTCCATGAAGGTGAAGCTGCAGCCACCCTCTGGCACTGAGCTGTCTCCGTTCAATCCCATCCAGCCACCAGCTGCCATCACCCAGGTCATGCTTCTGGCAAATCCTGCCAAGGTGAGAGGGGCTCTGGGATTTATCCTGCTCTCTTCAGACAAGTTTGATATCAGCTGAACTCTGTGGAGGGGTGGGACCAAATATTTGAGCAGCTACAGCTGTTTGTTCCTAAAAGTTTGGACTTGATGATCTTGGAGGTCTTTTCCAACCTGAATTATCTGTGATTCTAATGTGCCCTCCAGAAGTGGTTACTATGGAATGTTGGTGCTGCAGTTCAGGGCTAGAGGAGGCTCTTCCCAACAGTCTTGGCAGGGAGAGGCATGAGAAGGGGCAGTGTACTTCTTCCAGGCAAAGGGCAAGGATCATGTCAGGCTCAGCTTTAAAGGGAAGCAAAGCTGCATCAGCAGTTTGACTCTCCTGTGCACTGAACATGCCTGGCTTTGCTGATAATTAGATCAATGCTAAGTTAACTGGTGCTGTAGCAGTACTTTTGATGAACCAGCAGGCAAATGTCAGATCTTGTCTGTTCCATCATTCTCTGTGACCAGGGACACAATGGGGTTGACACTTCCCTTTCTGCTGATGATGCTAGGAGCATCTGAGAAGATGTTTTTCCTTGCTGTAGTCACTCATTCAGTCAGCCAGCTCTGCAAGCACAAAGCTGAAGGACTTTCTAATTGTTTGACAAATTTAAATGTTTATACTTGAGAATTACAATGAAAGTGCCCTTCAAGTATCAGCTGAAATCTCAGATAAAAGGGTGAATGTCAGAGGGATTTAGTGATTGTTTAAAAAAATTTTGTGGCTTGATTGAAGGGCTGCTTCCATCTCATGCTTACTGTATCACAAGGCATTTTTCAGAGCAGGAACTGTTTTATCTTCCTCCACATGATGAGGAATGTAATTTTTGGAACTTTTCCAGCAGCAGTCTTGAGAGCGCAGCTGAGCAACTGGCCATGTCTGTGCATGCTTTTCTCCTTCTGCTCCATGCTAAGCAGTAAAGTTTTTTGGTATGAAAAGTGTAAGGTGAATAACTCAGGTTTGTAAATAGCTGAACTCAGTGAACTTAACCTGAACCCTCCTGCCCCTGCTCTGTACAACAGAATCCTTGTGCTCTCTGTAGAGCTGTAACAGGGAAGTGTTTTGTTCAGGGCTGTTGAGCTGGGACTGTTCTCACATTGCTTTTGGGTTTTGTCTTTCCTGCAGGAGAAGGTGAGGCTGAGGTACAGACTGACGTTCACCCTGGGAGATCAGCCCAGCACAGAAGTGGGTGAGGTGGATCAGTTTCCCCCGGTGGAGCAGTGGGGGAATCTATGACCTTAGGACACTGCCAGAGACTGTGACAGGACCAGGGCAGGATCCCACAGGACTGGAACGGATGTGCCGTGGGGAGGGACACACATGCTATCCACTGGTGATGTTCAGCTTTGTTTACATGTCCTGACCACTCTGCTTGTAGCTTTAGTCCAGAATGTTGTGCCCCACGTTTGAAGGGGCCCTGGAACACTTCTGCCAAGCATGAACTGAGAGGCAGCCAGCCACAGGCGCTGCTGGCTGCTTTTACTTTGACCTCTGGGTGAATCTGGTTCTATCTTCCACTCTATTAAACTTGAAGTTATTGTATTTTGAGGGAAGACCTGTCAGCAGAAGGGGATTTAGGTGGCTTTTCCTGCACTGCTGTCCAGAGCTGCCGCCAGGCTGTGGGGTGATGATGCCGCGAGCTCAGCGCAGAGCCCTGCCAGGCCCTCCCTGGGCCTGTGACCTCCCTGTGCCACACGGGCCCGTGAGCATGCTGACAATAATGCTGCTCCACGAGGGAATGCTTCCTTTTTTACACTGAAACAGCACTTAGCTCCCTTCCCCCTCTCCTGCTTCATTCCCAAGGGCCCGTGTAAGCAGCCCCTCGCTCCGTGTGTGCCATACTGCTCTACCTTTACTTGTTCTATTTATTTTATGCTGCTGGCTGCCACCCTGGGGCATCCATTTGGGGCAGCTGGTGCTGAGTTTTGTCTGCAAATGGTTACACTGGTTATTTTTTTGCTTTCATTGCATTCCATAGCGTGGGGAAAAGAGGAAATGGATAGTGAGGAGGAAGGAGGGCTGGAGGGTATTGGTCAGTATTGGAGGAGGACAGCACCTGGAGCACAGAATTGTCTTTACAATCACTGGTCAGGGCAAGTGACTGAATCCAGGGGTAAGGAGAGATGCCTCTCGTGTCCCCTCATGCAGGCAGTGTTACTGGTATAGTCAAATACTGTGTTTTATTGAGCTGAGTACAATGACCTACAAGATGTAAATAATCCAGCCATAGAGTATTAAAACAGAACAAGCAGGCAGAGAAAGGAAGAGGCTCCTCTGGGCTGTGATGGGGCATGTGCTGGGTTAATGCCCCATTTTCTTTGTTCCCTGTATTAAGTGGCAAAGTGCAATTGTCCCCACAAAGGGGAAAAGAGTTTTGCTGGACATCAGTGCTAACAGAAGAGCTGATCCCTTAGCTGCAACCTCCTAGAAATAAGGTTTAAATCACCACAACTTGGTTCCAGCAGCCCCTTCTTTTTTCTCAGTTTCCAGTCTCAAGCAGTGCCTCGGTGAGCCCTGACAGACTGTTGTAAATTAATGGGGGCTTTTAACACCCATTGACACGAACACAGAGAGGTGCCTGCTCAGTCCTTGGACACTCAGCTCTGCATTTCCAGCAGGGCTGTCAGCTCTTCTCAAACGTGGAGTGGGAGCAGCACAGAGAAAAGCAGTACAGAGGCTCCTGCCTCGTGTAGGAAAACTCCACAGAACATGATGCTGGAATGAATGGTGGCTGTAAAACCATTGCTGCAAACACAGCTTGCAGTTATTCATAGTTGAATTTTCTTTACTATGCTGCAGAGTAAAAATCCCTATAAATGAAAAAATGGGATTCACAAGCCTCAGGCCCTCATCAGAGGCACCAGGCAGCTGCAGGAACCCCTGAAGGTGGAATTCAGGCTTGTCCTGGTCTGAAGCCTGTGGAGATCTCAGCCTTGTCAGCTCCTGGTGCAGAAGCCAGGGGAGAGGGGTGGGTTGTTTGGATACTAAAGAAAGTTGTTTGAAATTGATGGATTGGGAGATAATGGACAAGGAGAGAATTCTTTCTGCCTCAGACACGTTCTTGCCAGCACTTTAGACACAGTAGGCGTGGGGACAGTGCCTGGGTGGTGTGTCCTGAGGAGCAGGGTCGCTGCTTCCCTGCATGTGGATCTCACTGTGACCTGGAGGAAGGCAGGAGAGCACAGGTGCTTTCAGCAGCAGCAGCCACCCAGACATGGACACACAGTCCTGCTGCTTTGGAAATTAAACCATGAATGTTCCTTGTCTGTAGGGTGAGGTTCCTGCTTCATCCCCAGCAGTCCTACCTGTACATACATCTCCAATGCATTTGTGCTGCTGCATGTTGAATAAATCATTTTCCCTACCTGGCTCTGTGCTGGCCCTTTCTCGTGACAGCTCCTGCAGTGCAGTGCTGCTTCTGGAAAGCCTCAGACTCAAACTGTGGACTCAAGACCTTCCTAAGCAAAAATAGAGAGGTTGCCATTTCTAAAACCCTGCTGGTTTAGGAGGTGGCCTTCATTTCAGTTCTGGGTGTTAAAGAAAACATAAAATTCAAGGAAAACCTGTAGTGAGGCTCACTTCACCAGACCAAGCTGGAACTAGCAGCTGTAAGATTTTGATGCAGGTCCTTCATAAAAGGTTAAAAAACAGCTTATGTAAAGTTGGTTTTGGAAGACAAGAACAAATGACCTAGCAATCTGCAAAACAAAACATTTATTCTTAGAAAAAGTCAGTTTATGTACAGCAAGCCCCAGAGCAGGAGGAACACCCTGCAGTCTTCAGGACCCTTCCACGGTGCCCTCTTTGACAATGACCCGAGCCAGGTTCCGTGCAAGGGCGAGTCTCAGCATTTCCACTTTGGTTGTCTCAACATCATCATCCTGCAAGGAGCAGAGCCTGGGTTAGAGGACTGCACCCAGTGATGAGCTGGAGCCATGGTCTGGCTCAGGGTTGGGAAAGATGCAGCTCAGTGAGAGGTATTTACCTGTTACAGGGGCCTCCTGAGAAGAGCAAAACCTGCATTTCCTACTTAATAGCTCAACCCCAGACAGCACTTTTCATTCCCTGGATGCTACAGGGCTTTGCATGTGCAGCAAATAGTTCCCTGTTCTGTGCCTGGAATGCTCAGAGCCAGAGCTGCTGGATGGCAACACCTCAGCTCTTCATTGCTCACAAAATGTGCAATTATTTATCTTGGAAAGGCATCACAGTGCAGTGCAAACCATCAGAACATGAGGAGTAGGAACACTCCTGCACTGGGCTCATAAATACTTCAGTCTCTTATTGATGCTCTTATTTGACTGCCCTGAACCCACTGTGCCAGCCTCTAGGACTGGGGCTGTGCCTCTCCTATGACCTCACCAGGAACATAAATGCCGAGTTTCCCTCCCTGACCCTTCCCACAGCCCTCCTCTCTTCATTATCCAATTGTCCTCAGAACTGAACAGGGTTACCTGGAATTTCTGCTTGTCTGGATTCCCTGCTGTCAGGTCTTCCAGGCATCGCATCAGCTCGTAAGTCTGCTCTGCTGAAAATATGACCTGTGGAAATCAAAGTATTTACTGAAAAAGATAAAATTTAGAGAATCACACAGGTTGAGAAGATAGTGCAGTGTAAGAGAATGCTTTTACACTCCCACAGCTCCATTCTGACCCCTGAAATCACAGGATCCAAGGATAATTCAGGCTGGATGTGACTTTGGGAGGTCTCTAGTGCCACCTCCTGCACCAAGCAGGGTCAGCTATGAAGTCCAAGTGGCTGCTCTGGGTCTGTAATTGCTGAATTATTCTTTTCTTGATGGATCTTAAAGAAAAAACTGTGCTTAGAATTGGAACAACCTTCAAGCCAAGTACCCAAAGGAGCTGAACGCAGTGTGTGCTAAAATTACCAGAGCAGATGAATTCCACTGCTGTTGTAGCAGCAGGGAACCAAAGTAAGAGTCAATTTATCCCCTCGTGGGTCCCCGTGTGCTCCCACTGCCGGCACACTGGGAACCGCCATGGACAGCTCTGGCAGGAGCAGGAGGGTCCCCACTTTGAGCTCCCTTGTCAGGAACAAAGAAGGGGCTCCCGGGGGGCTGTGAGCAGGACCTGACCTCCTTCTGCTCCAGCAGCGGCAGCGCGTCCGTGAGCAGCGTCATCCAGAAGGAGCAGGGCGCGATGTGCGCCGTCATCAGCGTCAGCAGCAGCCGCGCCGCCTCCGCGAAGCGCTTCTCGCCGTAGAGCCGGTGGAACTCCCGGTACTTCCCTGCACAGAAGGAGCCCTCAGCAGCTGGGCCTGGGAGATCCCTCTGCTCCCACAAAGAGCCAAAAGGAGCCCAAAGCAGCCCCTCGGGATTGGGGATCTGGTGCGTGAAGGAAGGTGACAACAGAGCCACCCTGAAAGGGCGGCCACGCCCTGGGTTTGCTGTTCTGGGTGAGCTCCGGGGTTTGCATCAGACTGGTCAGGGCTGCTGCTGCCTCAGGCTGTGTCTGCAGGGGAGCAATGCCCCAGTGGCTCAGAGCAGAGAAAATGTCCTTTTTGAGGTCACAGAGTATCAGGAGGTCTGAAAAGCTGCACCATCTTCCTTGGTTGTTTAAATGGAAACTGGAATCTCTGTTAGCAGGGAAAGTTCTGCATTTGCTAAGAATTAGTGAGATCAAGATCCAGCATGAGAGAAGTGGCTGAGGATGGACGTGGGGCTCCTTCTGTATCCACTAAACTGTCACAATACTGGAAGTTAATGATTCCCATTCAGATTCACCTTGACTAATGCTTGAGCTCAAGGCAGAGACATGGGGAAGTTGTCCAGCAAAGGTAACCAAAGGTTCTAAAAACCTTAAGGGAAAAACAGGCAGAAATATTTTCAGGCCTTTGAGGATTGTTTAGAAACAGCAGAAAGGGAAAAGGCTTCTCTGGGGCTGACAGTTACCAGATGATGCTGGGCATGCAGAGCTGAGGGATTACCAATTTGATAAATCATGTTTAACTTCTAGACCTAGCTTAGGATCAGCTTTAATGAAGGAAAATCAGTTCTGGTTTTGTAAGCTGGACCAAGTGGAAACAGATAAAGCTCACCCTCCCTGTAAGGTGGTATCAGGTAGAGGGGAGTCAGTCCAATGCTGACAGCTATTCCAAATTCCTGTCAGATTCTGGCCTACTCACAGCATCACAGAAATCAATTTCCTGTTTTGGTCCATGAATCAAAGGCCAGAGCAGCTGCAGGCAGAGGGCAGGTTACCACAGCCTGCCCTGTACCAGGCAGGAGAAGGAAGCTGTGGTACCTGAAGGAAATGAGCTGGAGCCCTCACTGTCTCTGGCACAAGTGCTCAGTGAGAGGGCAGGGAGGGCTCTTGCTCCAGTGAGCTTGACTGGCACACTGAACCCACACACTGGAAACTCTGGAGAACTTGGAAAAATTATAACAAGGTCAACATAACTTAAAGCAGTGGGTTGCTTTTTCCAATGAATCCCCTAAGGTAGATTTGTTAGTATTTCAGAGCCTCTCAAGGTAGTGCTACAGTCTGGAAAAAGAAGGAAGAAGTTTGGAGTGTCAGACTTGGCCTGTCCTGCTCAGAGCAGAGCAGGAACCTGGTGTGAAGGCAGAGGTAAAGGCCACCCCTGGTACAATCTGCATTCACCGTTTGCTTTCCCCTCATCACTAAACCAGGAGGCAGCCAGATGGAAGAAGGCATCAGTGCAGTAATGCCCTGGAGTTCTCCAGAGCAGAGCAGCGCGGACCCTGCAGTCTCACCAAGGAACGTGAGCCGGTCACTGAGCAGCATGGACGGGCCCAGGTTGTCAATGAGGTCCAGGTCAGAGAAACAGCCCTTCTCACAATAGTCCTTGAGGAACCTGGGGAGAAAGGGGAACACAAGGAAAGCTTAGAGGGGAGGCCATCGTGCACATCCATTCTGTGCCTCATAATCCAATCCCAGAAAACCTGAACGGACAGTTCCATCTTAATCAACCTCCCCAAGGGATTCAGAAGTTTCTGGAAGTGGCCAAGGAACTGGTGTAATGTGTATTTAACAGACACTCCATTGATTCTTCTGCATTCTGTGGTAGTTGAGATCTGTTTTTTAAAAGGAGTAAATGAAGGAAGGCAGGCAGGAAGCTGAGGCTGGTGGATGCATAGCTAACACTCTCAGACCATAACAAAAGCTCTGTTTTTCTGCTGTGTAAAAAAGTTGATAAACAGCAGGAACAAAAACAATGCTGAAAGCTTTTCATCTGTTTTGTCACAGCCTCCATTATGCTGCTTTCTGCAGAGCTGCTTCCTGTGATTTTTTTTTCATCCTTCTGTTGCAGGAAATGTAATGATTCCCACTCCCTCAAATAACAAACAAAAAAACCCCCAAACCTCAGATTAGCAATCTCTCACCACTCATTTTGCCAGTGTTGAAGACAGAGTGTTGTCTGGCCACCTACCCAGAGTGTAATTTCAAAATTATACTCTAACTATGCAGGGATTGGTCTCTGCCTATTTCCAATTAGCAAAACCCACACAACATGGATTGCTAGAGATTACAAAGCACACAGAGTTGCCAGAGCTTTTGCTGAGGCCTGAGCCAAGTGTCAGTGTTGCCCTCACTTTGATAACAACCCTCCCACTCCAGGAAAGGTCAGGAGTTTTGAGAGGCTCATGCAAAGCCAAGGACACGATAAAATCACTCATTGATACAAATTTTTAGTAGAAACAATGAGATTTTTAGTAGAAATGGTGGCTTAAGTGACTCCTACTGGCTCGTTTGGAGGTGAGGTGAACTTGATTATAAAAAATCTGCTGAATAAAGCACAGGTGGGGACAGGCCCCTGGGTCACTGGCCAGCCCATCAAACAGCTCTGTCCCAGCAAGTGAAGGGCAGAGCACAGAAGCTGTTAAAGAAATGTTTATCCAAGTAAGGTCTAAGGGGGTTGGACTCTCAGATAAAGTCAATCTGTTTTGCCTCTAGATGTCAGGAAGGAAAACAACACAGGGAAGGCACGGCTGGGATACTGCAGGGGACAGCACCCAAGGGTGTTGTTTTCTGGTCCAGCAGAAGGTGCCTGGCCCCACCTGCAGCAGTGGGAGCTGGCCCCTGGCACAGCAGGCACCCTCCCTGTGCCCAGGCTGGCTGGGAGCTGCTGCTCAGCCCCACCTGTCCGAGATGAGGGTGGCGAACGCCGCGTCCTTGGCGCGGATGCTCCAGGACAGCGCCGAGCCCAGGCGGTTGTTGCGCAGAGCCTTCATGGCCATGATCTTACAGATGCTGCGCACTGGGGGAGCACACAAGGCAGGAATTAGTGCCAGTGGGTTCAGCTGGAGCACTGAGAAACAGAGAGACTGAAAATGCAGCACCTTGTTCATGCATCTGCCTCTGCTCACAGATCCTCAGCACCTTGAGCGCCTTCTGCTCCGTGCTGAGCGGGACGCGCTCGATGTGCAGCTCCAGGTACACGCGGCCGAACTGCGGGCAGTGGTCGAAGTAATCCACCCCCAGCTGCCAGAGGCTGAGAGAGGGGAGAGATCACCACCATTCCAACCCCAGCAATCTTCAATGAGCGCAACAGGAAAGGCCCAAGGAGAATCTGAGCCTGCATTAATAACTGTTAGCTGTGATGAACTTTGCACTCAGTCCTGAAATGGCTTTTCCTTTCTACCTCACACCAGTTCCCTGTAACATAACTTTGGAATGCCACGACTTTGGAATGTGTGCAGCTGCTAAGAGCTTCAGTGCAAGGCACTCTGCACAGTGGCTGTGCCCAGGTCATGGGGTGTGAAGAGTTCTAACAGACAGCTTTTGTCTCCATTCAGGAAGGGAAACGTGCCAATCTTGTACAAACCCTGAGGGACACCTCTGCTGAATCCTAACAGTGGCTGCTCTAAGTTTTGCCCTTTTACTTCATGAACATGCAGTTATTTGTTTGGCTGCCTCAGTCTAAGTCTGTCCTATAAGTAACAAAACAAAAGGTGATACCTGTGATGGGAGAAGAGTCCTGAGGCATACTCCAGCAGGAGGAATTCACGCATATTTGAACCAAAACTGGGGGGAAAGAGAGCAAATATCCAGATATTATTATTTGCATCTCACTGGAAAAATCTGATTACTTTATTTCACAAGTACTATCCATTTCTGCAGTATGTTTCCTTTTGGTTTTGTTTTTTTTCCCTCTGGGCTATCTTAATCAGCTTTATTCAAATAATGCAAATAAATACTTACTAGAGATTGTGAGACTGCAGGAGTTTGCAGTGATCCAACAGGTCAGTCAGGTGAGCCACAAACCACCAGTTGCTCAGGACAATGCTGTGTTTGAAGCAAAAGAAAAAACTAAGCCTAACACTGCCAGGGACTGTGTCAGGTTTTCCACAGGCATTTCTTACCAATACACAGCTCTGTTACAGTGCAAGGTCTGGCTGCAATGTCCCAGACCTAATGGAATACTTTTAATTGCTGCCAGCTTCACTTATTTTTGCTAAATTCTTGGCAAGGATGTACCTGTACCTCTGTACCCATACCCCCGCCCCAAATACACAGAAGCAATACTGCAGAACTAGAGAATCAAAACCTTAAAACTCAACCTGCATTCCTTGATCACTTGATGCATCTCAAATTCAAAGGCTGCCATTAAAATCATGTCTAGAGGCTCAGGGCTGCTCTCTCCACCCAGGAACAGGTCCATACTAGACTGTGGAACAAGATGACAAGACAAAAATGCAAAAGCAAGACATTTGTTTGGATGTAGCAGTTATTTTATAGGAAATACTAGGTCATGGAGGTTAAACACATTAAGAAAATGGAATTGTCCTCATTTTAGCATAGGGGACTGGGAAAACAATTTGCAGGAACAAGACTGGCAATGTTATGGCACTGAGAAGTGACCCATTGAAAAATGGGGCTTCAACAATTATTTGTCAACTTTATCACTCTCCCAGTCCTTTTACAAACTCCAGACAACATCTTACAGGCATCTAGTAGCTGTAAAGACTTTTCCCTATGTTTTTGTTTCAGTTTAGTGCTTGAAACAGTGGAGACTATTGGAATATTTGATTTCCTACCTGTGCATAGAAGCGCAGCTCCATCGGCTTCACCGTGGGGTGGGAATACAGGAGCCGGGTGACCAGGAAGTGATACCAGGTGGTCATGAGCTCCTTCTTCTCCAAAATGGCATCCTCATCTCCCAGCAGGATCTAATGGGACAGAAACACAGCAGGAATGCTGCACACTCAGTGATGGACACAGCTGCACTCCAGCTCTCCAGAGGCATTACTCCTGTTCTGCAAAGGTGAGGATTTATTCAAAATTACCTAACAAAAATCTTTCTCACAGCTCAGTTTCCAAATCAGCCTTAGAACGTTGGACAGGGAGAGAAACCCAACTGCCCAGGCTGGCAAATCATCAACAGAGGACAGGAGATGTATTAAAGTTACTTATGGCTACACTGGGCCCCTGAAATCCACAAGGATAGATTCAATACTTTAGTACAAAGTTTCCTCTGTTCCCAGCAAAAACACACCTTGCAGATGGACTCCATGTGGGGATTGGAAGCAAAAGTTCCATCCTGTAGATACCGCTGACATTCCTCGTGCCAGTGCTGCCACTTCAGCTCCAGCTCTGTCAGAGTCTGGGTGTTGCCAAGCTGAACAGAGGGAATAAAGGAATACAGGGAATAAAGGAAACACCAAATCAAATCACACCAAGCTTTTGGGCCAAACTCACAGTAATTCCTGATAAAAAGCTAAACATGAGGCTGCCTTTCTGTGTTCATGTGTCACCTAACAGACTTTTATCTGAATTGTTGGGTCTTTGGGCAATTCAAGAACACAAATATTGTTACTGTAAAGGAGTAAGACTGAGATGTTCTAATAAACTGTTACAGGGGACACAACCAGGTGGCTTTTCCCAACAAACTACATGAAAAAACACACTTTGTACATACACTGGGCACAGGCATCTTCTTCATCAAGTCATCCAAGATTTTGTACATGTTCATGGATGCGGGATTGGCACTGGCTTCCTTGGAGAGCAGGTGCCGTGCTTCGTCCATCCGGCCTTGGAGCACAAAGACATCCACCTGCAAAAACCCCCTGTCCATGAGCTCCACACTGGGCAGGGTTATGGAGCACCCAGGAAAGGGATCAGAGGGACATTTTAACCTGTAACTCAGGCAAGGGAAGTGGAGTTAAAATGTTTAAACTGCAGGCACTGCTAATTCAAGTAACAGTGTAAGGCTTGACCTCTCTGGGCCATGAAGGATGAGGAGGGAATGAGAACGGCTCCATCCTAAAGCCCACACAGGCAGACAGCAATGAGGTGGTGTGGCCAGCAGGGAAGAGGAAGGAAAGCACAGACATGAATTCCTGTTGTTTAAGAAGCTTCCAGGGGGTGACACTCACCACGTTCCAGAAGAGCTTGTGCTTGGAAGGACTCTCGCTGCTCAGAACCTGGCGGACCATGCTGTCCACGTCGCACACGTGCAGCCGCACCCAGTCCAGGAGGCGCAGCAGGAGGGGCCCAGCTGTGCACACACATCGCCCTCTGTCAGTGCCCAGGGCTGCTCCCAAACTGCTCTCACACATTTGGTCACACTTTGGCATCACTAGATGAGATTTACTGACTGGATTTCATCTGCCACTCCCAAATTACAGAGTTCCTTAAGCAAAGAGGCCCTGGGAGCCTCTGGCAGGTTTTCCTGGGCCAACACGGTCCAGTAGAAAACCCAAACTTGGAAAAAATAAAAAGTGAGCGATCCAGATCATAAACCTTGTCATGCCAAGAGACAAACAGAATATTTCTGTTTATTTTAGCATCATTTCATTATTACTAACTGAATATGAGGAAGAAATATGGCATTGGTGATTAATTTAGGTTAAGTAATCTGTAATTTGTGAATCTCTCCTGAATTCTGGGACTGTGTAAGTAGCACATTTGTTTGCATAATATTATTTCCTTCAGAAATTATTTTCTACTTTAAAATGCCAATGTAAACAGACTAACTTCAAAAATGGCAACCTAGAATTAAAGGAGTTGTATCAGACCTGTGTAAATGTCAACTGGCATCAACACATTTGATGTTTAAAGAGATGTTTAAGCTTATAAATAAAATAGATTGGCAACAACTTTTGATATCCCTTCTCTTTATAACCTTTCTGACAGAGAAACAATTTAAATCAGAGTGAGGAAGAAAAGTAGAAGGCAAATTGAATAGCTTGACATAATTCAATATAAAGAAGGCAATTAACTGAGGCAGAAGTGTATTTAAAGGCTTATTGACACTCTGCATATCTCTAAAACATTAAACTATGACACAGTGAATATGATACACATTTTAAACAAATAAATATGCAAAGAACAAACCCCCATCAGTCTTTACACAAGGATAGTTCATGGCTCACCTGTAGCTGCTTCCACAAACAGAATCTCACACAGGTTCCAGATCAGCTCCATTGCAGAGAGAATGGAAACCTGAAGGAAAGCAGGGCCAAGCTTCAGAGCCAGTCATTATTCCAGTTGGGTTTTTTAACCACACAATGGCATCTGCTGTCCACAGCAATCAGTTCTTACAGAGAAATATCACACTGACAGTTCAGAGATAAAAATTAAAAGACACACGCCAAAATTTCACACTTTTTTAGTCAGAAAACACTGACATTGTGTAATGAAATGCAGCAATAATCTGTCACCAATGAGCAACCTAGCTGGTCTTATTTTCAGCCTTTCTGCACTTTTAAGACTCAATACAAACATCAAAGGAAGAAAGAGCAGCCAATGAAGCAACAGCACTGCAGCCAGGACAAAACTGGTGTGAGCACTCTGCTCCTCCCAGGCACTCCCGTGGATGTGAGAGCTCACTGTGAACACCCAGGGGCTCAGATGCAGCTGACTGGAATCGGAGAGTTTGAGAGGTGAAACAGCACATAGCAAGTCTGAAACATTTCTTGTCAGCTTTGGGATGACAAGAAAACATCACATCTACAACAGCAAATATGTTTACAACATGGCAGTGAATTGAGGTGTTGGGCATCTTTATTGCTTTAGACGTACAGGAATTACCTATTTATTTCCATTTATTCTTGGTCATGAACTGTGTCTCATATACAAGGCAGAGTTAAATCTGAAGTGCCTGATGCCACAGTGGTGGCCTGGTGAATTCACCAGCCAGTAATCCACGTCCAACCTGACAGGACTTACCTGAGTGCTGTACTGGCCTTGCAGGGCAGGGTCCCGGGTCGAAACTGAAGGAAAAACAAGGAAAGTCAAAGAGCAACATATTTACATTTGACAGCTGCTTCTGAGCTTTGACAGCTTTCCATACATCTGCCACATGAGATACAAAAAGGCTCCAAGTCCCCAGAAAATCAGTTGCAATACGGTGGGAGAAAACCAGTCCATGACCAGATTTACAAACCACCTTGGAAATCTCCAGCATGGAAACAGAGTCCTGGTAATTACTGAAACCTACACATGCTACTGTACAGCAGCTGCAATAAGTTACCATTACTATCCTACTTTCATAATTGCAACTGGTGTTTCCTTTTCCTGCAATAAGAGGACAAACAAACAAACTTACCAGCTGCCTGGTGCATGTCCTCCATGCAGGCTCTTATCACTGACCGGTAGTTTTTACTCACTTGAACCAATCTGCCAGACACAAAATGACTTAGGTTGGAGGGAGCTGTTGGAGTTTTAGTGTGATGCCCCCTATACCTTGCAAGTTTCTCTGCGGCAGCAACTCCCAGACCTGGGTGGATCCATCTGGAATCAGTGAGA
This sequence comes from Zonotrichia albicollis, assembly GCF_047830755.1. Taxonomy (NCBI): domain Eukaryota; kingdom Metazoa; phylum Chordata; class Aves; order Passeriformes; family Passerellidae; genus Zonotrichia; species Zonotrichia albicollis. The sequence goes on along the minus strand of NC_133837.1, from coordinate 3,909,618 downwards.
CTGTGCCACACTCTACCAGCGTAGTTATTGGAAGGATCCGAGCCTTGATTTGTAAAATCCCCCCAAAATGGTCATTCTATCTGCCCTGCTGCTGAATCCAGAGCTGGTAAAAGCAGCCTGGCCAACGGCACTTGTCTCACCGGAGGCGTTTATCAGCCCCTGGTGCTGGTCCCCGGCTGGAGAAGGGGCAGCCGCTGCCTCCCCCTCTCCCCATCCACTCACTGCGCCTTCCGCGACTTCCCCGCCAGCTCCTCCTCGCTCCGCTGCAGCCCCATGAAAATCCCGTGTGACTCGTTGAAGAGTTTCCGCAGGGTGTGGATGTAAATGTCCTGGTCCCTGCGGACCACGAAGACGCGGGGGGAGCTCGGTGCTCCATCGCCGGTAGCTGCAACAGAGCCCATCAGAGCCTGGGCAGCAGCGCCCGCACTGCCCTCACCCCAGAATCAGGATGGGCATGGGGAGCGGGCAGGCATGGGGAGCGGGATGGGCATGGAGAGCGGGACGGGCATGGGGAGTGGGACGGGCATGGGGAACGGACAGGCGCGGGGAGCGGGATGGCCATGGGAGCGGGACGGGCATGGAGAGCAGGATGGGCATGAGAGCGGGATGGGCATGAGAGCAGGACGGGCATGGAGAGCGGGACGGGCATGAGAGCGGGATGGGCATGAGAGCGGGATGGGCATGGGGAGCGGGACGGGCATGGAGAGCGGGACGGGCATGAGAGCGGGACGGGCATGGAGAACGGACAGGCGCGGGGAGCGGAACCCACCTGCGCGGCCGAACAGGGTCTCGCACACCAGCACCTCCGCGGGGCCCCAGGCGAAGCAGAGCTGCCGGGCCGACGGGTCCGCGCCCGGCACCACCTGTGGGGGGACGGTGTCGGTCAGCGGCGCCCCGGTCCCGCACCGCCCGCGGCCCCGCAGCCCCGGCCTTGCCCTGCCCGCCCATCCCGCACCACGAGCGGCGGCTCCGTGTCCGGCTCGTCCATGGCGGCGGCCGCGCTGCTCCCGCTCCCGCCCGCCGGGGCTCCGGAGGCCCCTCCGGGCTGCCCGCGCCGCCGCCTGCGCGCCCCGAGCGCCCGCCCGGCCCGGCCGCTGCTGCCCCGGCGGAGCCGCCGCCCGGGGACGGGAGGGGACAGGGAGGGACCGCGGGTCTCCGCCGGCTCGGGGCAGGCGCCACCGCTCGCCCCGGAAGCGCCGCCCGCTCCCGAGGCCCCGCCGGGGCGGGACAGACCCCGCTCCGCCCCCGCCAGAGCCGCCGGCCCTGAGGGCTGGGGCGGGCGGGGACTGCTCCGAGCGGGCTGTGGGGAATGGATGGATGGATGGATGGATGGATGGATGGATGGATGGATGGATGGATGGATGGATGGATGGATGGATGGATGGATGGATGGACGGATGGACGGATGGACGGATGGACGGATGGATGGATGGATGGATGGATGGGATGGATGGATGGATGGATGGATGGATGGATGCCACCCCATCACAGTCTGCCTCATTTTCTTGTCAGGACAGATTCAGTGCTGGGGTAGCTGTGCAGTGATGTAGCTGGTCAGTCAGTGTTCACAGATTCACTGAATAGCTCAGTTTGGAAGGACCACAAACCCAGGTCCAAATTCCCTGCTCCAGCAGGCTCATCTCAGAGTGCATGGCACTGGGTTGTGTCCAGACAGTTCTGGAATATCTCCAGAGGGGAAGACCCCGCACCCTGTCTGATCTCTGTCCAAGTGCACAGTCACTAGCACAGTGCCGTTTTCATGCTCGCTTCATTGAGTGATTGCTGTGGAACAACCCACGTCTCCTATTTCTTTATGCATGTCAAACACGTGCAGGCTGAGAAACCTCTGGGATGTTGAAGGTGGTGCTCTCTGGAGCTCTTGGGCATTGATAAAGCTGACAAGTCAAATTATGTGCTCTGTTTCAGTGAGTTGCCTGCAGGCTGGGGAAGGACTTGTAATGAAGCAGGATTGAAGCAGGAAGAACCCCCTGTGCCTCAGTCACTCACTCAGGGTCCAGGAGAGGTCGATATCCCCTGGACACGGGGCAGAGGTGCCTTGTGAGGCTGCTGGAGGCTCATCACCTTTCTGTTAGCGCTGACAGCTCACCTACCATGGCGCTCAATAACCTGGTGTGATAAAACACTAACAGCATCCTGCTCCTCTCCTTCCATTCTGCTCTCCTCCCCACTTCTATGGACTCCTCACCTTTTGCCTGTGCTAGCCAATAAGCAAGTTCTCCAGAAATATACTTTTTAAGACAAGTGTTAGCACTGCAGTTTTGTTGGTCTTACAGCTGGACCAGCCCCTCTTAGGCTGGTGCCTTCCCAGGACACTCACTAAAAATTAACTTTTCAAGAAAATGTAAATCATTTGCTGTCCTTGTATGACAAAAGCTGCAACATTCCATGGCTAAATTGCCATTTTTTACTTATCAGCTGCTGCACCATCATTTCCAATAAAAATAAAGCCAGCAGTTCTCTGGGAAGAGCATGTCATGCAACCAGTCATGCTGGGAGAAGGAAGTGGTGTCTCCTGAGGTCAGAAGGAATGAATTTTTGCAGGTAGAACAAATTAAACATTCTGAAAGCTGCTTGAGAAACTGAAGACTCATCAATTTTAAACCCCTCACTGTTTATCATGGGTAAGGGTCTGTGTTTGGTTATTTGAAGATGTGCCTGTATTTGAATCTCTGCTGTACAAAGTCAAATTCACCTCTTGTCTTACACAATGGTGCTGCTCTGTGCTGCAGACTTCTGAGGATGCTAAGTGGGCATTCCTAGATCCAGAATACCATTCCACACGTCACCAAAAGGCTCTAGATGCAAATCAAAACCAGATGTCTGAAAATGCAAGGCCTCCTGTCACTGTTCCTCAAGGCTAAGGTGCTGCTTCTCTAACTGCAGCAGTTTCTTGTGAGTGGCAGAATATATTTAGAATATCCATGCAATACTGTGTAGAGATCCACTGTGTGGGAGGTGGATCTAGGAGTGGGACAGTGTCCTCTGCTGCTCCCAGGTCCATCTGTGTGAAGAGACACTGAAAGCTGGAACTCTTTGATCCTCTCCTGCTGTCTCTTGGCACACAGTGTCCACTTTGCTCACTCCCTAAAAGTGTCCGTGGCTTTTCATATCCGCAGCATCTGTTGTTCTTAAATGGATGATTCCTGTGGAAATCATCCTGGGAAAGGTGAGTTTTAGTATGAAATCTTGACATTTTTTAGTCCTCTTGAACACTGGCTGGAGCTCTGCTCATACCTAGAAGGGAAACATTCCTGATCACTTTTCAAGGAGGCTTCTGTGCCTCTCCAGTCTGTATAACTGAGCAGAATTGGGAATTTCCATGTCAGCATGGAACTTCACATTGCTCAGAAAGGCTTGAGAGTACGGGCTGTGGGTGCAGCAAGGAAAGTAAAGAGAAATTGTGTGGTTTACAGTCAGGAGAAAAAGAAAAAAAAAAAGTCTGATGAGGATAGCAGTTACCACCTTCTGAAACAGGAGGTTTGGAAGCTATTTGGGGAACAGAGGGGATGATCTGCATCATGAACAGGGAAGGCACAGCACAGGCAGGGCTGTAGGCAAAAGGTGTTTTCTATTCCCAGGGCTAAGCCAGAATTAATGAAAAGTAAAGCCTGAGTAAAGCACTCAGACCTGCAGGGTCCGAGCCCGTAACCTCGCTCACACCTCCAAATTACTGTGTGCTTTCAGTCCTTGCCTTGGACTCAGTGCAAAATAACACCCAGTTTTAAAGGGGCTGGAGTAGGTTTTGTAGGCTAATGCTTGCTGATGTGCAGGAGCACACACCTTCTGCCTGCAGCTGCTTTGGAGTCAGAAATGGAATGTTTTAAAATCCCAGCATGAAGAGCATATATATGGAATGCCTGTGTTCCCTACCCTCTTCATCAGAGGGTGGAGAATTAAGCCAAAGAGCTCTGCAAATTCTTCCTTATAAAACTGCAATACAAGAATGAAACAAAGTATGGAAATATTTTAAGAAACAGCACGTGGAATTTTTTTCTCCCAGAGATGGAATTTCTCAGGAATTCTCACCGTGACGCTTCCCCATTCACTTCCCTTCAGCTTGGTGCATTGAAGAGGAGGAGCTCAGAGGGACAAAAAGCTTTGCTTTGCTCCCCTCTGCTGCAGCCTGGACCCTGCAGGAGTGGGGCCTTTGTAGTTCCCAGTGTGGCTTCTGCCCCCGCTGCTCGCTCCCAGTGCTGCTGCCTGGCCAGTTCCTTTGCAGGTTTTAGCACTGATTATTGTCAGCTCCAGTTTCTCAAGAGTTCCCTCCGTTGCTATGTAAAAAGAAAAGCCACACAGAGATGAGGTTTGTATAAACCTGCTCTGTGATTTGGGATCTGTTTGATTGGTGGTGACACCAGTGCTGGTGCAGCTGAAGCCATTTTCAGCTTTTCTGAGCACATCTAACTCCCATATGTTCTCACAAATTCTAGAGTATTTTCCTGTCTTTTTTAGCACACTTGTTCTATTTGTGAGGCTGCCTTAATGTGTGTCTCACTTGGTGACATTCCTGCCTTCAGTTCTTTGATGCCATGCTCAGGCCTTGGCCTGTTTCATCCCACTTCCCAAAAAATCCTCCTCCTGGGCCTGCAGCACAGGGATCTTCAAGGAGGGAGGGGGAAGAGTGACAACAACAAAATACAACAGGACCATCAAACCCCATGATGCCCTTCCACACTTCTATGTGACATTGCATCATCTCTAAAAACAGAACTTAAGGTGCATTGGGAGTCACAACTCATCTTTAGTTCTGTAAAGTATCCCATGGGTAGTTTTTTGTAGTTTTGCTTTAAAAAGCTCTGGATGAGGTAGAAGGGTGGGGATTAAGGTGCTTTGTTTCCTTTTTCTCACTAGTAGTTCTGTTTCTTAGTGGTGATGATAGACTTGAGAAGGTCCAAACCAAGTTTTGGCCATTGCTTTTCAGAGCTCAAATGGAAGGAGAAGGGAGATCATGGGAGCCTGAGGCATCACACATGAAGGGAGATTTGGGTAGAAGTGCATGGTCTTCCCAGCCACGGTGCTTCTCACCTCTCAGTACCTTAAACAAATAGAAACATAATAGCATGAGTAATTAAACACAGGGAAAACAGGCAGGATCAACTGATTTATCTTTTGATGATAAATCAAGTAAATTGACACAGGTGGGAGTGGAAAAGCAGAGCTCAGAGGATGATCTCTTTGAATCGCAGTCACAATTTGAAACAGCATCTGTTGCCTTCTTAGGTCAAACTGAACATGTCTGTGTCTGGGTTTTTTTCAGAATTGACTCACTAAGACTCTTCAGGAGGAGTACAGTACTAAAAGAAAAAGGTTCTATGAAATAACAGGCTAAATTTTGGACTACAAGGGATTGTAAAAGACCACTGCTCATGTTTTGTGGAAGCTCAGGTGGCTGCCTGGGACATCCTCCTGCCTCACAGCTGTGCCATTTTCTCAAGTGGGGACTCCGATAAAGGTTTGGCTTCAGCTTCCTCTCCCCAGTTGGTGTTACTCTTCTGCAATTTCCAGAAAATGGCAGGAAAAATCCAATCTGTGCTCAGAAGGAGAGAGCCGGAATATGAAGTAACAAGACAAAGGCAGAGCAGAGGACCAGAACAGACAGTGAAAAGCAAGTCTGCAGCTATGCCTGTAAGTGAAGTTTCTCTTCAATCAATATTTCACCATGTGAGCAGTTTATTCATGACAAGGAACATCTCTGAAATGGTGCAGAAAGTTTTGTCATGCCAGGAGCAGGGGGTGTGTGACCACACGGCCACCTTGGTGTCATGACTCAGAGCGCTCCCACACAGAGCAGGGCCAGTGTGGAGTGATGCCCATCTGGAAAATCCATCCCTTGGGGATCAACAGGGATCATTTTTGTGATATTTCTCTTCCATCTATGTGATGTAGAGTAGCATTTGCAAATGATGGTGGCAAGTGTAATGCTGATTATAAAAGGCACAGGAACTGTTTTGTGTGAACCTGTGAAATCTCTGGAGTTATTGAGAATTTCCTCCTCCCTTCCATGGAATGAACTTTAAGAAATCACATCATTGGTGGCTCTGATTCACGTAGAGTAATTGTTGGGGGGCTGCAGGTGCTCAGTTCCCTCACAGACATGGCATCTCTCCCAGGATAACCCCTCCTCACAGGGACAGCCCAGGGTTTGGGGATCTGCCACGCCACCATTGTCCTCCACACCACAGTGAGGGGCACAAGCAGGAGGGAGAGATTTGATGAGGCAGAGACGAGGGAGAGGGAGAACCACAGCTTCAACGAGGTTGGAAAAGGCCTCTGAGATCAGCGAGTTCAACCTGTGCCCCAACACCACCTTGTCAACCAGACATGGCACTGGGTGCCAGGTCCACTCTTCCCTTAAACACCTCCAGGGACAGGGAGTCACCACTTCCCTGGGCTGCCTGCTCTCCCGGAAGGTGTGTGCAAAGAACGCCATGTGAGGCACTGAGGGGGCACTGAAGGGGCACTGAGGCGGATGTGGCAGGCGGCCCAGCGGCTTTGAGGAGATTTGAGGGCATTTAAAATTTGAGGGGGCGAAGGATGCTGGGGCTGACTAGGGGAAGTTCTGTTCGGGAAGGGTACGGTGCGAGGCGCGGTGCGGGGCGCTGAGGGCGGCCTGGCGGCCATTTTGCGAAGGACAATGCCCGCCGCGCGGGGCGGGGCAGGGGCGCGCGCACGCAGAGCGCGGGCAGCGCGGCCGCGGGCACGCGCGCGCCCCTCCCCTCCCGCCGCCGCCGCCGCGTTATGTAACGGCCGCGGGGCGCGCGCGCGCTCCCTCTGCCGCCCCTTCCCCCTCCCTCCCGCCTCACCCCCTCCCGCCCGGGCCTGGCTCCGCCCCCTCCCCGCGCGCCGGGGCCCAATGGGCGGCGGGAACGCGCCCGGGGGGGAGGGGAGAGCGCGGCGGGTGCGCGCACGCACAGCCGCGGGGCCGCGCCTTGCCCCGTGCGTGCGCGCTCCCGGCCCCCCCCGCCTTCCCCTCTCTCTGTGTCCCTCTCTCTCCCTCTCTCCGCCGCGCTCGGCCGGCTCTGCCCCCCCTTTGTGCGCGCTCCGAGCCGCCCCCGCATCGCCGACTCGCCATGGCCGACGAGAAGCCCAAGGTGAGGCCGGCGCGCTCCGCAGCTCCCGCCGCCGCGCTCGGACCATCAGGCGGCGGCCCCGGCCCGCAGCCCCCGCGCCGCCTTTGCGCGCCATTTTCCTGCGCGGGTGGGGGGGGCCGAGGCCGCGGCTCCCGGGGCGGGCGGGGGATCCCCGGGGAGAGGGGGAGCGAGCCCGGGCCGCCTTCCCGCCCTCCGCGGGGAGAGAGGCAGGTCTGGAGGCGGTTGCTGCTGCCTTCCTCCTCCTCCTCCTCCTCCTCCGCGGCCGCAGCATCCCCGCCGGCTGCCTCGGCAGCCGCTGCCCTCACGGTCCCCGCGCGGCTCCGGCCCCTTTGTGCCGCCTCTGGCCCCGCTCGGGCCCGGGGGGGCCGCGGGGGCTCCGCTCCGCACGGCAGGAATTAACAGAGGCCGCCGCCGGGGGGTTGGCTTTTTTTTTTCCCTTTTTTTTTTTTTTTTTTCTTCCTTGGTCTTTTTTTTTTTTTCCCCTCTCCCCTCACCCTTCCTTCCTTTTTTTTTTTTTTTTTTCCTCCCCCACACTATTTTCAAACCGAGTTGGAAGTGGCGAGGGCGCGGGGCCGCGCGCGGGCTGACACATGGCGGGAGCCGGCTCGCAGCGAGGAGCGAAAACAAAGCTGGACCTGGGGGTGCCGGAGAGCCCCGGGCCCGGCCAGCCCCGGCCCCCGGCCCTGGGGCCCGGCCCGAACACGAGGGACGCAGCTGGAAGTTGATCCTCCGCAGTTTTCCGCTCCGCGAGGGTCGGGCTGCTTGATGTGGAGTTTTTTTCAAACATTTTCTGAAGGAGAAGACCTGGCCCGTTTCAGGTTTTATCAGGCACTTTAAAGTATCTGCAAAGTTTTTTTTTTTAATAAGGACATCAAACGGTAGGAAAAAGTTTGAGGTGCAATGAGAAAGAGCCTTGCTGCTGGTTGGGAGCACAGTTACAGCACAAATCAGCTATAACAGATCATAGTTATAGGTAACTTAATTCCATTCAGTGGGTGCACTGGTGTTGTATATTGTTGTGCTTTTGATAGAAATAAGTTTTTAATTTTTTTTAATCTGTTTTGAATGCCTGGCCTGGTGGTAATTCTTCATTGCTAAATTTCCAGTCTACAGAATGACAGCTAATATCAGATTTTTTTTTTTTTAATGTGTTTTTTTTCCTTTAAATTTTCAACTGAAAAGTGCTGACCTTTATTCCCTAATTCAAGGTTTCAAGTCAGTAAACAGCTTTAATATCTTTATTTCCTCCTTTTCAATAACCTGTTGCACTTTGGTAAAATGTTAACTTCTTGTTTCATACCTTTTTTAAAAAGTGTTGGTTATTTTTTTTTTCTTTTATTTCCTCCACAGGAAGGAGTGAAGACTGAAAACAATGACCACATTAATCTGAAGGTGGCAGGGCAAGATGGGTCTGTGGTGCAGTTTAAGATTAAGAGGCACACACCACTTAGTAAACTAATGAAAGCCTATTGTGAACGACAGGTATGATCTCAGGAGAACGGTGTCTGGGGGAGAGCTGCTCTCCAAGGGATGCAGGAAAGCAGCTGAAGTCTTAAAACTTCAGTAAATACACAAAATGCTAGAGGTGGAACAGAAACTAATTGTGCTGTGAAGTGCTGTCCTTGGGCTCTGTCACAGGGTGGACTGAGAGGGTTGTGGCAGGAAATGGGTGAAATAAAGGTCCGTTGTCATTTATGAAATCTGTATTTCCAGGTGGAGGCTTCTGGGAGGTAACTGCTGCTCTGATGCTCAGAAATATTCGTGTGGAAGGGGTGGGTTTGGGATGAACTTGGGGGAGAGAGAGTTAAGTGATAATCAGGGATTTTTATAGCTCTGAGTGACTTCTTGGACTGTTGGCTTCTGATTGATTAGCTGAATTGTCCTGAGATGAGAAGATACCTTGAGAAGGAGCTTGTACATTTAATGATGAGCTTTGTTTTTTCTCTTGTGTCCTGGCTGACAAATGAATTTCTGAGAGACCCTCACACCCCATGTGTTTGCTGATGTGGTGGCAGCTGCAGCCACAGTGGGGCAGCTGTTGCAAGTTTTACAAACACCTGTGTGAGTTGAGCTGTGGAGCTCTTCCTTCTGCAGCTCCTGATTTGGGAAATTTTGTCTCTGTTATTATCCATGATATTTTTTAGTGACTGTCAGCCTTCAAAAAGTTCTACACCTACAAGAGTGTTCAGAATTAGTGAATTTTGAGTTTTTTTAAAGCATGAATACTCCAGGATACTATTGCATACAATAAAGTCAGTGTAAGATACTGGTGCAGGTATTTCATCACCAGGAAAAACCCCTGTGATTCACATAGAGTGGTAAAACCTCTTGGGTTTGCCCTGTGCAGAATAAAAGTAAAGACAGGAAAAATCAGCTCTTGCTGAACATGTGAATGTGTTCTTGTATGAGTGTTCTGTGGAGAAATTAGTGAATGTTGGAAGCTGTGAGTTTGTTTTTCCTACCTCACTCATACAAACTCTTGTTCTATTTTGCAAATCACTGTGTTGCTTTTTCCAGTCATAGAGTGCAGTTACATCTGTCTTTCAGGGAATTTGAGCATTGGTTGTCTATGAAGTATAAAACATTTTGAAGTATCGTTCATTCTTAGTTACTTTGAAGCAAGCAAAAGTAATATTCCAAATTGTCTTAGATTGCCAAAATGCTTAAAAAAAAAACCAAAGCCAGCAAAAAAACCCCAAAAAAATCAAACAAAACCAAACCCAGGTATCAACTGGAGGGAAAACATCAGTAAATCTTGAGAATGGGAGACATTTTTTCTGATCTTTGTTTTAAGCTAGTAAGTATCCAAAGAATATTTTTGTGGATGTGGATTTGTCTTTAGGTGCTTCCTTCTGAAATTTTGCTGCATGTTTTTGAACAAAAAACCATTTGTTCTGCATGTCTGTAAAAGTTAGATTTTATTCATTTATTTATTTACCTAACTAGTACACCTGAACTTAAATCCTTAATTTTGGAGAGGTGATAGAGAACTTAGCAGCTATAAAAGATGATAATCATGTGTTCTGTGTAGTAGATCTAAACTGGAATTAAATTTGAGTGACCTGTTGAGAGGACTATTTGTGATTAAGTGGTGAAAAAACCATCCATGCACCATACTTCATGTTTTGTGGACACTAAGCTCACCAAAGGACAATTTTTCAGTGTGTTTTCAGCTAACATTTATTTAGCTCACAAAGTTGTTATGAACCTGGAAAAAAACAACACTCTGGGAATAGCAAATGCACATTTCAAGAAACACAATGTCAGAGCAAAGGGCTCAAAGCAAATGTTGCTGTGCAGAAATGGGTTGCTGCCACAAGACTGAGCCACACTCTTCCTTAGAGCAAATGATGTTCTGAGTGAATGCTGCAGTGTCCTGATCATGCTGGAGAAGGCATTTTGCTGTCATCCATAAAGTTCATAAAAAAAAAAGTTTACTCACATTTATTAAAATATTTTTCCTGACAAATCTACTCCTCAGAAATAATTACTACATTGTTTTCTGTTGTGTGTGACATCCGCTCTTGCCAGGCTGAATGGAGGCTTCTCTTCTAACTCAGAGATGCCAAAGCACGACCCTGCAATCCATTGGCTTGCCTCAAAACCAGATTGGGCTCTTGGTTATTAGATACTCTGGGGAGAATGGAAAGAACTGGAAAGGAAATTTGTATCCCCAAATGTCACTGCCCTGCCTTTGCAGAATGTGTGGGGCTGTAAAACACCCTGCAACTCTCACTGGTGATGTTGGAGCTGATGTTATCAGTGGGAGAGGTTGGTTGTTACTCCCAAGTTACATTTTTCAGTCTGTTGGCTCAGGTGAGGATGAGAGATATTCTTTTAGGGATGGAAGAGGTCAGTAAAGTGAGTGTTGTGTGGTAGACATACTTATCCAAAATACTGGCTAATTTCTGGAAGTAGAAAATTCCTTTATTTTTTCCATCTGTGCATGGAAAAACTTGATACATAGATTTCTTTATAATAGGAATTGAAGGTTAAAAAGTTCCCATTTTTTACTCTTTGCTGCTGCAGACTAATTTTGTTGTTGCATTTCTGGAAGAAATATTTTAGAATACCTTTGTTTTTGGAGGAGATCAAAAAGGAGTGTTGAGTGTCATTGTTGGACATTTATTACCCAGAGTGTTGCACCTGGTTTTTAAGTGAATTACTCAAAAGCACAGTAAACCTGCTGGCCTTGGGGTGTTCAGAAATGGCTTTATTTTAACTTAGTCAGTGGGGGCACTGTTGCTTCTCATGAGTGGTTGGACACAATGCAGTGTTTAATACAAAACAGATTGCAGGGATTTGGAGTGAAATGCCTAAAAGTCAGGGCATGAGGGAAGGATGGAATCTCTGGTGGCTTTTAATGATGGTGCTGCAATTCAGTAACAAGTTCAAGAGTCAACTGCTGAGAACTCTTGCACCAGGTTTATTTCCCTTTGTGTTGTTTCTCTTTGTGCAGGGGTTGTCAATGAGGCAAATCAGATTCCGGTTCGATGGGCAGCCAATTAATGAAACAGACACACCTGCACAGGTAAACAGCACCAGCAAGGCTACAGAACTGTTGGAAATTTACTGCAACACTTGATGCTTCTGTTTCCTATCAAATACTTATGTAAATGTGTGTATTACTGATAGAACTGGATCTTTTTTACCATTATTTTGGTGTAACTACTTGAGGATAATTAGAAATTGAATCCAGGACCTGTGGTGTTTTGAATAAGAAATCTGTATCACTGTAATAATAAAACAGAAAAATTTAAGTGCAGTGTACAGGCAGTGAGTTCTGTAAAACTTTTACTGTATTGATTCATGGCTCTGAGGTAAGGATGGTAAGTTAAGAATTGAGTTTTTCTTGAAGCAATGGCTTTATTTTTTATATAAAAGCTTGCCAGGATGTTATCAGAGCGATGCTGTTTGCAAGCTTGCATTTGTAATACAAAAGTAATTTCTGTTGTTTGTGATCTGAAGCTGTTTCAGGAGCAGGGAATTAATGAATATGGTGAAGTTTGGGTTGTCTGTAAGTGTTTGAATGAAGGCCATTCCAAGAACAGAGTGGTTCCCTGTGGCCCTGGAGCATTTTTCTGTCCCGCTCCACAGAGCTGTGTTTAATCAGCCTGACCAAGTGATAGCTTTATCTGCTGTTCAGAACCACTTGTAATGAAATAACAGACTTTAGTTTTCAGTTCTGAGATTTCCAAGCTGTTGCTTCAAAGATTGTGCCTCTTGTGGCCCCAATCTATGCAACTTTTTAATTTGCAATACTGATAATTGAGGCAACAGGATGATTTTTCTTTTCCATCCATGTTTTGCTGAAGCTTAGACCAGTCTGTTATAGCTGTGGTAACTGGCATAGACCAGTTTGATATCCTGAGCAGCAACTGAGTCTGTTTAGAAATATAACTTGAATTAGTTATAGCAGCTCCAGGTTTGGTACAGATTTTGTCAGTAGGTGCCATTAACATCCCAGGAACATCAACTGTAAAACTTAGAGTGAAAAAAGAGAATTATATTAATGAACTATTGCTGTTCTTCATTGTTACATGGTTACATGCCAACTGTTTTTAATTTTTTGTGCTTGCTGATGCTTGGTTTTACTGCCTGGTTGGGCAGAGACTTCAATTCCAGTCTGCTTCCCCATTGCTGTAGCCATTTGAGCAGCAGCAGCCAGCTGGAATTGTGGCAATGTTTTAAGGTAAACTGAGGGAGTGAATAGGAGAGCAAAGGTGCAATGGCAAAGCAGGCAACAGAAATCAAATGTTATAAATCTGTTCCTTAGGAGTCACACAGTGTACCCTGAAGTTAGTACTAGAATTCATTCTAGGGCAACAGTTATCAATTGGCTTTTTTTTTTTTTTTTCTGTGCAGTTTCTTTGGTTTTGACTTCAGTGAGTTTGGTTAAATGTACAAAAGGGTGGTGGTGGAGGGGAGTGGGGCTTCTCTGGTTAAGTTGCATAAAAAGTAAACATAAAGTCAAGAACTGTAAGAACAACCCAGGCTGCTGTAGAGATGTGAGAAGAGTTAAAAAAAAGCCCTTTTTTCTTTTTTTTCTGCTTTAGTTGGAAATGGAGGATGAAGATACAATTGATGTGTTCCAGCAGCAAACAGGAGGAGTTTACTAAAACAAACACACAAAAAAGAACCTGCTACTTTCCTCTCCAGAACTGTGCTCCCACAGGCAACACTTCACAATTAGAAAAATGAGACTTGGTTCAGCCACATCCTGACTACTGCAGTATAGTTTTCTCTCTTCTCTCTGATTTTTTTTTCTTATTCCTTTTATTGTACATAAAGTAACTGGTGATGTGCACAGGCATAATGCATATTTTTTTTTTTAACTAAATGGCCAATGGTATGTTTTGATCAACATTTAATGGAGATGGGGTGGGAAAACAAACTGGTTCCATGAAAATGCCCCTCTCTCCATTAGTGGCATGCTCCTTCTACTTTTACAGAATCACAGAATAAGCCGAGTTATCTTTATATTCCAGTAAGTTATTTTGCTCTCACTGTTCAAAAACAAAAACCTTGCATACCTTGTTTGATTGGATAATTTCAATGTTTTTCTTTTATCATTGTAAAACCAAGGGCAATTTTATAACTTTTTTGTACGTAGCTGTTACATGTAGAGCAATCTCTGTCTAAGTAGGGGTAAATTACTCTTTAAAAAAAAAAGGAAAAAAAAAAGTCCTAGATAGTTTTCCCTTCAAGTAAAACGTCTTGTTGTTTAAATAAACTTCTTGTTTAAAATAACCAGTTTTCTTTCTTTTTCTGTGGAATAATAGTACTCAGCAGCTGTATTTCTTTCTCTGCAGCACTTTATGCTTCTCAAATCTCTGCTTTCTCTGTGGTAAGTAAGCATAATCCCCCCTGTCTAGGCAGAAGACTGTTAAAAAAGGAAAGGCTTCCTTGAGGTCTGTCAGCCAGCAGTTGAACTGGAAATAGAAGTCAGTTTTCTCTTATTTTGATTTATTTTGATTTATTTTGATTTTTTTTGTGAATGTTCTGCTAAGCCAAAACTGTTTGATTAGGCAAACTGCAAAATACTGAATTACTTAGTAATGCCTTTGGGTTGAGCTCTTCTTGTCAGTCTTTGTTAGAAGCATCAATATTGTTGTTACAGTAGTTTATTTAAGACTCTGTATTTGAATGCTTATTGATGTAAACATCAAGTTAAAGAGAGCAAATAATTTCATTAACCGTTCAGTTGACCATGGTATCAAATGGGAGCTGCTTGGAAATGTAAAGCAAAAATAAAAAATTGAGTTCTGTTTTTGGGTGTATTTAGCTATGGTGGTGGAGATTCCAAGCTCTGCTTTACCCCACTCTGCTGTTCTGCTTGGAAAAGGGAAAGAGGCTGGAAGTTCTGGAGGGAGATACAGTGATGGTGGTGTTTCTCACAAGTCTTTTCCACAATTCTTGAGTTCTTGGGGAACGTTTTTGGGGGAAATTTAGAGGTTGGGGTGAAATCAATGGACATTCATGGAAGATTATATACCTGTTATACCCACAGCCCCACAGCATTCTCTGATGTCCTAGGAATGTTCCAATATTTTATAGTAAGTTAATCCTTTTTTAGGTATAGATTTCTGAGAAGAGGTCACTCTCTGGTGGTAGTTTTTGTAACAGTTAATTCAAGGAGTGATTATTGCACGTGGGGCCTGTGCCTGCTTGAGCTGAAAGGTTTGTGGCAGAATGATGGGTGTGTGCATTTGGCTGATGAGTTGTGATCTGTCTTCTGTCAGAAATAACACATTTGATGCTACATTAGTTCCATCTAATGGAGATACAGGGAAAATGAACATCTGTTTTTGCAGTTGCATTCGAGTCTGTAGCAGAAGAATGTAATCTACTGTGTAGCTTTGTTTTAATTCAAGGAAATGCTACTATCAAGCAGATTATTTCTCATTGTGGGATGTATCTTGTTGACTTCTGTGGTGTTTTGTAGGATTGAAATTCCTTCTTGTGAACAAATGTTTACATATCCAAGTCTAAAAGGCCTATAAAAATCTACTTTGAAGAAAAGAAGAGGGTGGTGGGGGAATATATTTCAACATCTTCCCTAAGTTACATGTGGAATACATTGCTCTTTGGCTTTAGAATCCCTGGCTTTTAAGCTGGCTAAACTTCTGATATCAGTGTATAAAATTCTTTCAACCTGATGTCATGCCAGAACTTTTCCCAGGAGAAAGCTGTCTTTATCTTGTTTGGCCAAAAAAGGTGTTTGGATTTGCTTTAGTTTCTGAAGAAAGGGTGAGGTCTCCTTAAATACAATTTTTTTTCAGCTCAACTTAAGATTGTGAAGCTCGAAGCTCCCTGTTGTATCTTGCCTTTTACTTTTTATTTCCTGAGGCAACAGAAGTCAAGTGACAGGTACTGAAGAGCTCTTAAAAACAATGTCTTCATTTCCTGAATCAGTCGAGTGTTACTTCATCTCTCCTGAACTTATGTGCAGCATTCACCTCCATTCTTCCACTTTCATCTTTCTGCTGTTACCTGGGCTTGCTTATGTTCCTGAAATGATTTCTCTAACAATGCTGAATGGTGTTATATTAGGTGGTGACCTCAGCCAAAAAGTGTCAAATAGTCTTTTCTGATGTATTTTCTTGTTTTTTTAATGTGATCACAAAAACATGACTTAGTTCCTCAGCAGCCTCAAATGTTGAATTTCCATTAGTGTAGCAAACTAATGTTGGCTGGTTTCTGATTCTGATATATAACATATTGGTGTAACAGTAATGCAGAAATACAGTCCTTTTTTAAAAAAAAGAAAATTAACTCTCTTTTTGCATGGTCTTGCAAATACTCTCTTTATGTCAGAACTTGTTTTTGTCTGTGCTGCTCCTGTGGGGCTGCAGATTCACCTGTGGATTCCTGATTGCTGGAACCCTCTGTGGTTTTACTGTGTCAGCCTCTTAGGGCAGCTGCTGCTGGGGATGATGATGTGGAAGTGGTGTGGAGTACAAGGATATGGAGAATTTGAATCAACTTATTTGGAGTACACTTTGCTGCTTGCCTTGGTTTGTGGCAGTTCCTAGGTTTACCTGGACTTCTGGAAGTCCACTTGTTGGAGGATAAAGGAAAACTGGGCAAAGAGGTCTTGTCAGGCTAGTTGGGAGGTAAGTTCTTCATGTTTTATTAAACAGCTGGGATCTTTCAAGAGCCTGGGAAAATTACATTATTACCCACAATTTTCAAATAATGTGTTCTAAAGTGATTGCCATGCAATTTAGTTAGTATTTCTCCCATGGTTTTTAAATGAAAAAGGATGGAGCAAGTTATAATTGTCTCCAGTCCCCTGGTGAGTTCTGGTGGATGGCTGGGCCCCTTCAGCCTGTGCTGGGGTTTTAGTCTCTCAAATGAGTTGTGAACATGACCAGTTATTTAAAAATAGGTTACCAAAATTCTGTCAGGCACCTTAAGTAAGGCATTTTGATTCATGTGCAGGGGAGATAAGGACAGATGGAAATCACAGCTGGTTTGGGCAGTTGACACCTGAAAATCAATCCTTTGTTTGTCTGCACAGTGGGGATCACAGGCACCCCAGGGGGCTCCTGTGGGGTCAGTGGTGTCTGGCCTGAGGTGCTGATTCAAAAGAAGATGAGGAGGGCAAGGCTGCTCTGACATGGAACCCACCAGGCTGCCAGCACTGTAAGGAAATACTCCAAGTGGTAACATGAGAGAGATTCTTGTGCTGGCATATGGAGGTGTTTTTAACAAAAGAAAAACCCCTGAAGTAACACTAAGATAATTGCTGCTTCAAGATAACTGCAACATCAGAACAGAGACAGCATCTCTGCAAGGGTTAAGGTCAAAGCAAGTTGGTTTTCCAGCAGGAATTTTCCTTTCTGGTACCTTCACTTCATTCCTTCCGAGTCAGTGTAATGGAAGTGCTGTCATTTGCCTGGTGGATGCTGGTTCTATTGTGTCTCTTACTGCAACATTAATGAAAAGGCATAATGTGACTGGCTGAAAGAGAGGAGACTTCCTAGGCTTCAGCCAGCTGGAAGTAACTGAATTTCTAAGGAACAGCAATTTGTTTTGAAAGCTAAAGATGAAAAGATGCCTCCTTGGTCATCACGTGAACAATAAATCCAAGTTTTTTTTCTTGGGATTTTAGGTAGTGGCCCCTTCTCAGTACATGTGTGTGTCAGCTGCTGTGATGGACTCTTGTGGAGTATTAATCTAAAAGCATTTACATACCTTGGATTATCATTAATTATATTAGTGTAATTAATGCATTTAATTCTCTGGTTTATTGAAGTTTGTTCATTCTGCTTGTAATGACTTTCCAGACAATGTGTTCTGATAGGGAATGATCAATACTTTCCTTTGTCTTGCTTTTTTAGGACTTAGTGGCAGAAGGAATTGGTGGTACAGCACTTCTCCTGGGTGAATTAGGATGTAGGGGTGTGAGGATAAATGGAAGATGGAATTTTGATCCCTATTCTCTGTTTTGATTGACTTCCAAGATGCTCAGTTCCAGGGGTTTCCTGGTTTCTTCCCCAGCAGCACGGGAAGGTGATCTTATGTAACATGGAGGTGTTGGGAGCCCCACCTGGTCTTTATGGAATGGTTGAAGTCCCTGTAAGGGAAGAGTTTTCCCTTGTCCTGGAAGGATTTCAGTTTGCATGGAGGGTGAGGTGGGGCTGTGGGAGGGTGCTGGCTGTCAGCAGAGATCCCAGAGGGGAAGGTCACAGGTGCTGGAGAAGGACCAGGGATGTGGCTGAGTCAGGAGCTGCAGTGGGAATGGGAACTGTGGGAAGAGCTGTAGGTTTAAACAATCCCTATATGAGGATGACTGGGGAAAGGCTAAGGTGGTGGAAGCCCAACTAGCAAATAGAGTTCTCCTTTGGAAAGGAATATTCTTCAGGGAAACATGGATGCAAAAGAGTTGCCCTTTGTGGTGAATTTTGTGCTGGTTTTGGTGGCTCAGATCTCCCCCTTTCAGCACCCAGTACTGAATGGATCCCATCAAAGCACATCTGATGCCTGCAAGGGCTCTCGAAGGATCACTTGAATAAGAAAACTTCATTGTTCAAGAAAACTGAAACTAAACAAGACTGGGACGCTGACTTCCCCTTCCAGCAATCCCTGTAAGGATTTCCCAGTAAGGAGGAACACTTTGGAGTGCATGACCAGGCTTGGTGGTGTTGATGTCCAGACAGGAACAGCAGCATGAGTTGGCCACTCTGCTTTTGTGCTCAGAGCTCTGAGAGGAGCCTGGGCACTGTGGTGCAATTCCCCATCCCAAACAGCAACAGGCTGTTGGGAACTTTTCCTGAAGATGTAGAGAGGTACCAGAGCAACTTTCACAACTCTTGCAAACAACAGCAGCAGCTCTGTGGGACAAACCATTGGATCTGTAGGATCCACGTTCCACTGAACCTCCATGCATTGCTCCACATGCAAAAAAATCTGACAGGACAAATCCAGCTGTGGCAAGGATTGTTTATTTATTAGCTGGCACTTCAGCTGTGAATGAAATGGGGCAAGAGAAAATGGAGTCAAACCCTCTTTTTTGTGCTTGGAATAAAGAAGGGATTCTCTCTGTGACAGCCATAAGTAGCAGAGACTGGCATGAAGAAACCCTTGGTCACAGAAGGATGACCAAGCTGAGGCTTTTCTGAGACCACTGGTATCTCTCCTTGCCTAACCCTTGCATTTCCTGGAGTCTTGTTCAGACTTCCAGAATGCTCAATGCATTGTGCATTCCTTGCTGGTGGAATTTCAACAACAGGTGGGATTGTTTGGTGTCTGAGTCTTCCAGGCAGCTGCTGAGAATTGTTCTGGTCAAGTGTCATCATCCTGTGATGGACTGCAAGCCCAGTTTCTGTAGCCATCTTCATAAACTATCCATCTTGTAATGGATGAATAATGAGAAAAGCAGCTTTTATTTAAGGTCCACCCTGCAGCCAGGCCTGTGAGAGATCAGTGGGGCCCCTTGGAAACACTTAAGGTTTAGAATTCTAAATCTCGGTGTGAAAACTGGCTGTGTCATAGGGAACGGGTTTTTCTTCATCCCAACTTTAAAAAGTGGCTCTGTGTGTGTCCCAGGGGTACAAATTAAAGAGTAAAATCCTGTGGCTTTGAATAAGAAGCATTTAGATGACAAAATACTTCTGCAAGTTCCTGAGAGAGCAGATGTTTACCTGTGAGAGCAGATGTTTACCTGTGTGCAGGTATCATTTGACTTCTTAATGCCCAAGCCTAAGGGATAATAGAATTAAAACAACTGTGTCATGTTACTTAAAATTTCCCTTTAATCTGTCTCTAAAAAAATGATGCAACAGAGAATTCCCTGGGGATCTAAATAGTGGTTGGAGCTTAAAAAAAAACAAAGCAGGATTTTTCAAAATGGATCCTAGATTAGAAAAAATAATACATTGGTCCTGTTTGTGCACATTTAACAGTTCTTATCTTTCATGATCTGTGTTAATATTAAGATTGGTGATTAATTCAGATGCTGGACGACTCATCTTAAGCATAGAGAGATGTAACACAATCCTTGTGTTCTCCAGACCAAAACAATACTTTTCTTTAGAAAGTGTTTTGGGGGTGTTAAGGGCTGTTATTAGTGGAAACTGGAGGGGGGGGTAGCTGGAAAAGATTTTCTTTCCCCTTTCTTCCTCCTTTATGCGGGTGCTCATTGAAATAATATTGCTGATGCATAGGTCTGGAGTAGAAGGTGATCAGGGAGGCATCTGTGTCTGTGGAAGTTTCAGGGAGCCCCCAGTCACCAAGCCAAAGGTGGATGTGACAGATGGCTCAGCAGCCAACCTGTAGTGGTTTAAAGTCTGTCCTGTGAGCTTTGTGCTGGGGCTGGAGGGAGATGCACGACCCAAAATGTGCAGCCTTGTGAGCAGCACTGCTGGGCCTTGTACTCCAGCTGCACTAGCCGTGCTGCAACTCCATTTTCATGCAATAATCCAAAATAATAAATTGCAGGTTATTTTATTCCGCTATGATTTTTGAGGTGTCGGCGTTCCCCTGCAGGCCCTGGGCTGTGTCCCAGCCCTTGTCAGATCCAACATCTAAAGCCAGCACAGCCTTGTGCCAACCCGTCCCGCACCGCCATGGCCTCGCTGCGGTTCATCCTTGGAGCTGCTCCAGGACAGCTCTGAAGCACCTGCGGGGCTTGTGCGGGCCGGGCACGGCAATGTGTGTGAGGGAGACAGGCGGGTGCCAGGGCTGGGTTTGGTGGCGCGACGGCCGCTTCGGTGCCGTGTCCTGGGCGGTGTGTGTGGGGACAGGAGCCATGCGGAGGTGGCGGAAGCGGCGACGGGACACTCGCACCTCCCGGACCTCCCACACCGCCCGGCCCGGCCCGGCCCGGCCCCTCCCGGGGCCCGCCACAGGGGCAGCGCCGCGGGGACTTTTGTCTGGCCTCAGGTGCGGCTGAGCCAATCACAGCTCGCCGGCGTTGAACGACGGCTCTTCCGCCAATCGCCAACAGCAAGTGCCACAGCCCACAGCCAATCACCGCAGAGCAGACGTAGTGCTTCACCAATGGGCTTTTTAGCGGTGAGGCAAGGCGCCTCGGAATAGACAGAGAGGCGGGGCAAGTGGGAGAATGGCAGGGCGTTGTCCAATAAGAGCTCGCGACTGCGTTTGAACCGCCCAATGAGAAGGCCGAAGGTGGGCAGGGCTTGCGGTGTATATAAAAGTTGGGGCGGTGCGGGCGGCGGCCGCAGTTGTCACCGGTAGCGGCCGGGGCGGTGGGCAGGAGCAGCTCTGTCCCCGGGACCGTCACTGTACAGAGCCCTTCCCTTGCTCCGACCCCTCCGCCATGACCACCACGGCCACGTTCTCGGGCATGGACCCCAATGGCAGGAACAGCTCCAGGTCTGCGGGGGCCTCGAGGGCCGCTGGGACCCAGAGGGCGGTGGGGCTGGGGGTCCCGGGGAAGGCGTGTCGGGAGCGGTGCTAGGGCGCGGTGCCGGGGCGGGGGCTCCGGCCAGGCCGGGATTGTCAGCATGCGGTTCCTCCGAGCCTCTCCCGGGCGGGCTGGCCGGAGGCGGGGGCGGCCGCGCCCACCCGGGTGGGCTGCGGGGGCATCCCGGGGCCGCGCCGTGCCCAGGGGAGGGAGGTGCGGGAGCTGCCGAGACCCGCCCGGGCCGCTCGGTGCGGCCCCGCCGCCGCCGCCGCCGAACAAAGAAGGGAGGCGACTCCCCGCCTCGCCGCGCAGCCACGGCGCGGGGGCGGGGGGCACCGCGCCCCTCCGCCGCCTGTCTCCCCCCATCGCCGCGGCCCCCGCGCCCCTCGGCCCCGCGAAGCCGCCGCGGGCTGGGTGGGGCCGGGCGGGCTCCATTGTCTGCGCTGCCCGGCCCCCCTGCCCGCCCCGCTCTGCCATGGGGGGGTTCGTGCCCGTTCGGTCGGCGAGCTGCCGGTGCTCGGGGCCGGGGCCGCCCGTTCCCTCGGGCCGCGGCCCCGCTCCCGGGGGCGACCCGCGGCTGGAAGGGGCGGGGGCGAAGCGGAGCCCGTCTGCAAACAAAGAAAACTTGGCAGGTTGGTCTGGAGGAGATGCACCGCGCTGGGCCGGGCACCCGCGCTCTCGGCAGTCACAGCTGGAGAGGATCGTGTCGTTTTCCACGCTATCGTGGCTTTTTTCAGTAAGGTTTTGGCCTGACAAAGCGGATGCTTCCTGTTCCCTTTTGGCGTTCCAGGGTGCTTTTAAAGTGAAAAAAAAAAATCTTTACAGAGCTTGTTTCCACACCTTTTGCCAGAGCTCTTCCTGGAGTGTGGGTGGATTTTCGGTGGACATCACTGGGTATCAGGTGGAATTTTAACAGCATTTCATTGCTTCAAGTGTTAAACATGGCTTTCATAAAGCAGATTACAGCATGTCGAGGCTGTGAGAGGCTTCTAATAAAATCTGTCACCCTTTACCTGAGGCTGGTAAAAGGGATTGATTATTCATTTTTAACAGTTTGAGTGATGGATATTTTTCCCCCTTCAGTTGCCTATTCTGTTAATGTCATTAAAGCTGTCAGTGGAAACTGTGGTGCCCTTAAGAGAGTAATGGTTTCACTGCTGTGGTAAAAAGAGGGGATCTAAGGTTTGGGAACAAGCCCTGCTTTGAACAGACTGTTCTTCAGATTATTGACTGCAACAGCTATAACCACAAAAATAAACCTTGTATACATTTCCTCAGAGGAAAAAATATAAAGGAGTAATTCATGACCATTATACGGCATCTTGATTCAGAAAGGAGACAAAACAAGTCACAATAAAACATACTCTCCAGTGTGCTGGGATCCTCCCATTAGCAGCTGAGCATTAGTAATCCTTAGAAAAAGAATTTTATTAGGAAAAGTATTTTTCTGGTTATGTAACAGTAAATATCCACGTCACACACCTTTAGGAATCTCCCTTGCCTTTGGGGTGTTTGAGCTCTGTGGGCTGGAATGTAACAGACACAAATTCTCCCAGGATGTGAGTTGTACCATTGGACATGCTCCTTGTGTTGAATTCCCAGGTTTGGAGCATTAACAAACTGGGTACTGCTTTGTGTTCTAATTTTGATTTATTAAATTATTTGTTAAGAAGAACAAATGTGCACCATCCTTATTTTGCCCTGGTGTTCATTTTGGAGCACTGGAGGTCTTGAAAGCCCAAGAAGCCCCAGGTTCTGTTGGTGTCCTCACATCCCTGGGAGTTTTGAAAGTTCTCACACACAGTTTTGTTCTCCTGGCTTTTATCTGCTTCTCCTAACAAAAGATCTCCTGCTTATGAAAATAAGATCAGGAGGAGTTTATGTTTCAAGATTTATTTTGCTGCAGCTGTTGATTTTGGTTGGGTTCTGCAGGTTGGAAAGCAGACTGCAATCAAGCTCTTGAAGTACTGAGCAGGATTCTTTTGTGTCTAAGAGCAGATTGTTAGATTTAGGTTACATATCTGGAGCTTTGTACACGTGTCTCTCCTAATAATAGTCAGCTCCAAGCTGTTTAATTTCAACTTTTGCTTCCAGACCAGCAGCATGCTGCAGACTTGAGGGATTTTTCCTGAGGAAACAAATCTAAATAAAGGCTGCAGCACCCAGCCATCAGTGGTGCAACCAGTCTTTGGTTCAAGCTTCAGTCTTTGCTGTGCAGCCAGTTTGATGATTAAAAATGAACTTTCCCAGGGTACTCTTAAAAAAGCTGGAATTGAGCATGCCCACATAGTTATTTTTATTTTTGTTTTGGCTCAGAGTGGTGGGAGCAGCCCTTGGCTGATGAACTGGATACTGGATGGAACAAGGGCACAAGCAGAGCACGAGAGTGTTTTATTTTTGTAAGTGCCGCTGAAGAGCAGTGGAGATGCAGTGCCAGGCTGGAATTCTGGCAGGAGCTTACCTGGGTGGTTGAGGTGATGTGCTGGAGTGCAGCTGGGGCTGGCACAGGGTGTGAAGCTGCCTCTCTCCACAGAGTGCTGCGTCCTCCCGGCGGCGGCTCCAACTTCTCCCTGGGCTTTGATGAGCCCCAAGAACAGCCCGTGAGGAGGAACAAAATGGCATCCAGCATCTTTGGAACTCCTGAGGAGAACCCCCCTTCCTGGGCTAAAGCAGGTGAGGCTGTAGTGCTTTGTTTCCACATCTGCTGATGGGCATTGATTCATTTTGTGGCTCAGCTGGGGGCTGGTGTGGAAACCAGAGTTCCCTTCCTTCTTGGTACTTTGGGGTTATAAATGATGTCTGTTGCAGAGAATCGTTTATTTCTCATTAATTTCTTCCAGAAGGGTTTATTTTATGCGAGTGTTAGGCATGTTGCAAGCAGAGAATTGTATTTTGGATGCAGTTTCTCCAAGTTCAGTCACACAAGTGGACTTGTGTCTTACTGTTTGGAGTAGCCCTGCTTGCTGTTGATTATTCAGAGGCAGTTTGGCCTCATGTTCTCACAGCTGGATTTAAGCTTCCCTTTCTGCAGAGCACTGCCAGTATGGGGGGCCTTGGGACCCCAAACTCAATCTGTTTAAATGACACTCTCACTGCATGGGGTGCTGCTGTAAGACAATGATTTGTGAGGTATTATCTAAAGGACCGGGACTTTTTAGATTGGTAAAACCCTAATTTCAAAGAAAAACCTCTCCCAAAGTACCCAAACCTGTGACTATTTATGGTCTGCTTTCACATTAAGTTTATCTTGTAACTTGATTAGATTCAATCTCTGGTTGTAGGGGCTAAGCCAGGTGAAACCAGAGACAGCTGTGAATCCTCTGGACCACAAAGAACAAACTCAACTGAGGCAAACTGTGGAGACTACGTAGATCCCAAGGTCAGTACTTGACTACAAAAGAGCCTGATAATGGACAATTCACACTCTGTGTGGGATTGATTTACCACGGATGTTCACACAGTTGGAAGTATTGTAGGATTTGAATCCTTTCTCTCAAATTTGTTTTTTTCATGAAGGCTCCCCTTTCCATCTGAAACTCTTCCAGTATGCTGAGACAGAAAGGGCTGGATTTTTCACAAGGACCACTTTGTAGAGCTCTTAACCCATCTCATTGCTGAGACAGTAATGAAGTGATGTGAAATTTAATTTCAGCTCTGTGTGTGATTGTGGGTTTAAGCATCTCACAAACAACAGTTACTACAGCAGACTCTGTGTGTCTGACAACGAACCTGGGTTCACATCCCAGCAAATTCTTACCTCAGCAGTTTTAGTACTTTTTTTGTTCTAATAATAATATCAGGTGTGTTATTTTCTGTATAAACTCTTTACCTAGTAGCAATATGGAGCATAATTTATAGTGTTAGTGGTGTTAAGTAAAATTTGCTAGATATGTAATTATATTTAATGGGAAAAACAGAGTTCTTTTGAAACACAGTAAATTCAGTAAAAAACCAGTAATTTGTCTGAACTTAGATCCCTAGGAATGTAGGATAGCCTGTATTTGCATGAACAAAGTGGAAAAAATAAAAAAAGGTGTTTAAAACTCTCCACCTTAGGTTTTCTGAAAATAACTGGGTAGATAAATAATTATCTGAAACATTGTAGCAGACATCTTTTATCTTAGGTTTTATTTTGGTAATTCATATCGAGCATCACAACCCATTTTTGTTACTAGTTGTAGCTTTAAGTCACAAAACTGTTCTTTGTTATAAAAAATGTCTTGTTTCAATTTAGCGACTCTTGTTTCAAATATAAAGGAATTTATTTTCTGTGATATATTTTCAGCTTTAAATTTAACTGCTTAGTCTGATTCTTTCTAAATTGTTTTAAATACTGTGGTTAGCTTTGCAAACAGATTCTTCCCATGTGGAATACTTTACTTTTATGCAGTAATTCGGGTGCAAGCAGCTGGAGACTTCAGGTGATACATTTGTGTCAGTTTCTGTGCTTTTTTTTAATCCCAATTTCTGCAGTTTCACTGTGTAATTAGCAATGTTAAGTCTATGAAAGTTGATAAATCTGATGCCGTTGGAGAGCCTTGGCTGCTGCTGGGAGAATCCCTATCTTTGTGTGAAGCTGCAGCCTGCAAACAGATTCAGCATTTAAAACGTTGAACTGTTTATGTAGTGAAGGTAACTTCATCAGGGGAAAAAAAGCTGATCTGTGTTTCACAAATGAAGTTAAATACCCTGGAAAGAACACATACTCTTGGCCTTGCCAACAGATAAATGCAAAGAGTTGCTCAGTAGAAAGCAGAGGATACTCCACTCTTGCTTGTTGCTGTTGTTGTAATTTTTTTGCCCTTGCTGCTGGGCAGTGGGAATATTCTGGATGCTGTCAGTGCTGCTTGATTTGGGATGTTATGTACAATAAAGTGTTCTTACCAACCTCTGTCCTTCACTGTGGGAGTAACAAATGTGCCACCTCTCATCAGGATTAGTCCCAATATCTATTTCAACTTCTAGAAGTATGTTAGGCAAATAAAGAACTGGTTAAATTATAAGTCAGTCTCTAAGAAATTGAAATTGAAATCCACGATATCAATCTGTAGAATTATGAGTGCAGAGCCCACTATGCCACTCTGGGATCTGTCCCTCAGAGCCTGTGGGGTTCTGTCCCTCAGAACCTGCTGGGCTCTGTCCCTCAGAGCCATTTGGGATCTGTCCCTCAGAACCTCTTGGGCTCTGTCCCTCAGAGCCTGCTGGGATCTGTCTCTCAGAGCCATTTGGGGATCTGTTCCTCAGAGCCTGCTGGGATCTGTCCCTCAGGGCCTGTGGGGTTCTGTCCCTCAGGACCTGTGAGGATCTGTCCCTCAGTGCCATTTGGGATCTGTCCCTCAGTGCCATTTGGGATCTGTCCCTCAGAGCCTGTGGGGATCTGTCCCTCAGAGCCATTTGGGTTCTGTCCCTCAGTGCCATTTGGGTTCTGTCCCTCAGTGCCATTTGGGCTCTGTCCCTCAGGGCCTGCTGGGATCTGTCCCTCAGGGCCTGCTGGGATCTGTCCCTCAGGGCCTGCTGGGATCTGTCCCTCAGGGCCTGCTGGGATCTGTCCCTCAGTGCCATTTGGGATCTGTCCCTCAGGGCCTGCTGGGATCTGTCCCTCAGGGCCTGCTGGGATCTGTCCCTCAGGGCCATTTGGGATCTGTCCCTCAGAGCCTGCTGGGATCTGTCCCTCAGTGCCATTTGGGCTCTGTCCCTCAGGGCCTGCTGGGATCTGTCCCTCAGAGCCATTTGGGTTCTGTCCCTCAGGACCTGTGAGGATCTGTCCCTCAGTGCCATTTGGGATCTGTCCCTCAGGGCCTGCTGGGCTCTGTCCCTCAGGGCCTGCTGGGCTCTGTCCCTCAGGGCCTGCTGGGCTCAGTCCCTCAGAGCCTGTGGGGTTCAGTCCCTCAGAGCCTGTGGAGTTCAGTCTCTCAGAGCCTGCTGGGATCTGTCCCTCAGGGCCTGCTGGGATCTGTCCCTCAGAGCCTGTTGCTGTTCCAAAAGTGCCTCCCTGAGCCTGTGGCTCAGGATGTGGTGCCACATAGAACAGTGTGCCCAGACACCATGGTCACACCATGGAGGAGTATCCACTCCATGGAATAGGAAAATGCTTTATGAAACATGAGATGTAACATGTTTCTCCTCTCTCTTTTCTAGGGAGGAGATGTTGGTGGTGACATTTTTGGTGAGTAACTTCCTTGGACTCCTCTAGTAAAAGCCTGTTGCAGGTGGCTTTGCAGTAGAAGATGAAGGATCCATAAATGGTCATTTACTAGGAGAGGGCCAGCCTGGGGTTGTCCCTGGAACCCATCAAATCACCAAAGTGACCAGCTGCTTCACTGGAGTGTGGGCATGGAGGGAAATGTGGAATGCTGTTGCTCATCAGGCTAAAAAGGAGAACTGTCCTGTTAGTTTATTTTGCTAGCAGCTGTTGTTGCCAAGATTTGTCTGAGTACTGAAGGTAAGGTGGAGACTCCTGCAAAGAGTTCAGTGATTGAAAGGCCACACTGCTGTTAGAGTTGCTTATAATTAAATAGGACAGTCAACATAATTGACTTTAGTTTAGCAGTTTGCTTCTTTCCCCTTGTCTTCTGATACAGCCAACTCCACATTCTCAGGAAGAATCAAACCCAGCTACTGCTTCTGCAAGTGTCTGTGTTAACCAGCTCTTGACTTCCTGTTGCTTTTTAAATGCTGATTTTTGCCAGGGAAGTTGATCTGCATACTGTAAATCTCCTGTAAACAGGCATTTCCCCTTGAAGTGCTTTTTCTGGCTCTGAGGCTGGAAATGGCTCCTTTGCAAGATCCCCTTTAGGAATATCTGACTTCCTGATGACAGGAATTCGTGTGTTGACTGCTGCTTTCCAAGTGCTTCTTTCAACACCTTGGAGTGGTGGGACATCCCTGGGGCCATTAGCACCTCCGTGTCCTGAAAGGACACTTGCTGGGAGGGGAGAGAGCTTCTCCAGAACATTTCCACTACCTCTGTGCCCAAAATAAGCGTAGCCTCTCTAGCAGGCTGCTTCTAATCCAACTGTACAGGCTCTAGGATTTCTTTCCCATGTCTGTCTGATCTTAATTAGCACTGTAGGCATCCAGTGTTTATGCCTTGAGTAGGAGGATGTGGTTTGCTAATAGAGGAAAACTGCTCTGAGGGCTCTGCTGCTTTTCCTGGTGTTTGTTTAAACCAGCTCCCCACAGGGCAGAGGAGATCCCACAAACAGCAGGGAGGTGAGAATGGCTGAGATGCCAGGAAGCAGAAACAGGGCTGGCTGAAATTCAGAGTGTAAAGTGGTATTCCTGACTTTTTAAAAAGTTCTCATTTTCACAGGTGTTGTATTTGTCTTTTGGTTTGTTTCTGGCAAGTGACAGTGAAGGGGGTTCTTATCAAGGGTCAGGGGAAGCTATGCTGGGAGGTGGTTAAAAAGCAACTGTTATGGAAGGTAACTGGTATTGTTTCTTTTTGTGGCCATGACTAAAAATTAAATTTTTGATGATGGCCAAGATGAAATAAAAATGGCAGGCAAAGGTTTGAATGGTAAACTTTCACTGATAGTACTTAGGAAGGAGCAGAAATTAATGCCTCCTGGAAGTGGTGTCTGTGCCAGATACCTGAACATCCTGATGGATTTTTAAATGAATTCCTAGCATTGATTGCTTTGGGTATTGTAGCTGAGTGGAGCCCAGTCTCTCTGGTCTGGCTGTCCCTCCTCCCCTGGCTTTTCCTGCTGTGGGATGGCAGACCTAGGCTGCTGAACATCCCACTGGCACACCTGGGACTTGTACTGGCCTTGTTGGGCTGTCTGTGGGGTTGGGAAAGGAACAATGAGCACCTCCAAGCAAAAGCTGTCTGCTGACAACTTCACAGCACAGCCAGATTCTTAATAGGTCTCTAGTTAAAAAATGGTTAATCTTTTGAATATGGAAATTATTTTCTGTATGTAACTGATTATAAAACCCCAAGTATGTGTCAGGTGGGATGTATATATTTATTAATCAAGCTTGTCTAGGTTAAAAAACGGATTTATTTTGCAGCAGGGTTCTTGTCTTCTCTTTGAGAGCTGTAGTTCCTTTCTGGGCATCAGAGTTCCCAGTGGCTTGCAGTGCACTGAGCAGGGAGCTGTTTCAGAAATTAGACCCTTTCTGAGAAGGGAGGAGCTTTAATATTTTATCTGATCCTGATGGTTTTACCACTTCACTCATCAGGCTGGCAAACTTACCTTGATTATGTGGGAAGTGCTAACATTTATCAGCTACACAAGGAGCTACAGAAACTTCCCCCAAAGCCTCCTGTGCTGGAAATTCTTGTTTCCTTTGTGATTCAGGGGCAGTGTGAGCTGAATGAATGTGAGCAGCCAAGGAGAATCAGGCAGTGCCTGAGTGTACATGACCCACAGGAAGGTGGAGCCTGGAGCCTGCCCAGTGCTGGGACTGTCCCCAGGCAGGGACATGCAGCCCTTGCTGACTCAGCAGCTGCAGGAGCTTCAGGCTTAAAATGTGCTGTTAACCCAGCACAGCTGAAACAAACAGTTAATGAGCACAGCAGAGGATCTCTAGTGGAGATTATTCCTGAGTGCATGGGGACTCTGCTCAGATGCTGGAGTTCTTTGAGATTATTATAAGCATGGATACAGGGGGAGTTCAGTGGGCAAAAGTTGGGTTTTGGTGTTTCTGATAACATTTTGCATTGGAAAAAACAGAATTGACACAGGATGTGAGGAAAGCTGCTGCTGGGGGTAGGAAGAATAGGAGGCAAAGGGTAGGACTTAGTAATTACCTTTCAGGTTGCAAAAATGAGCTATGGGAGATGATGCTGGAGGTGGTTTTTATTCAGTGCCTTTGTCTGTGACCTGGAAAAGGTAATGAGCAGTGAAGTCTCCAGTTTTGTTGGTGATTACCTTTTTCAAGTAGTCAGATTGTGCTGATGGTGGGAAAATCTCGCTGCCAGAAGGACTCAGCTAAATGAAGCAGGCAGGTATAAAGGCAGGATAATCCCTGTGTAAGCAAGTGTAAAGGAATGAATCTGGGGGGTGAGTGGGACAACCCCCCAAAAACTAAACCATGGCAGCCTTGTGTTCAGCTCTGTGCTGTGGCACTTCCAGGATCTGCCTTGAATCCTTCCCCTTGAAATTCTTTGAGATGTTTGGATGTGCCAGCAAAATACTGAATGTCATCAGGGAGAGGGTGGAAAATTACTTACTTTTTCCTGTAAACAATGATAATACCCCCATATCTTGGATTGTGTGTGCAGTCTTTGACACATGATGAGCAGGGGGTTATAGTGGAGGTCACAGGGAAGGTGAAGAAGAAGGGGTGCAGTGGCTGCTCTGTGGGGGGAGATTGGATAGTTGTGCCTGTTCAGTTTGAAGGAGAAGGCATGGGGAGGAAAATTAATCAAGATCTGCTAAATCATGAAGCTTGAACTGAATGTGCAGCAGTTTTTTGAATTCTCCCAACCCAGAATTAGTGATCATGAGAGGAAACAAAGGGGTCTGTTGAAAACAGGTGAGGTTCATCTTCATCCCCAGTATCAGGAACTGCTTGGTGCTGATTTGGGCCTTTGGTCATGCTAATCTGTAAAAATGTGAGGTGCTGTACTAATTGTCAGCAATTAGTTGATACATTGTTTGCTCCAGTATCTAAAGTGCTTCCTGTGAAGAATTCCTTCTGTGCCCTGTCTTAACTTGTGGTTTGCTCAGAAGGATTTAAAATAAACTATCATGTTCTCTCCAGGGAGTGTACAATCAGAGCCTCCCCATGCATGGCTGTTCCCTGGTGTGTCCTGTGTGAAGCCTCAGAAGTGTGTCAGATCCTTTTCCCTCCAGTTAGGGAATTTGGGATGCAGTTTGAGCTCTTGCTGGTGCTGCTGTGGCTCCCAGCACCTGCTCAGACCTGAGTGACAATGCCACAGTCACAACACTGACTGTTTATATGTAGAAGACTTAAGCCTTAAGCTGCTTGTCATTAAAAAAATGAATTGCTGGTGTCCCCTAATAGCAGCTGGCTGTATGTGGCTCTTGCTGAGGGCCTGAGACTGAGCTGTAAGGCCTCAGATTTGATCTGAGAAACACTTCTGAGGGCTGAGTCTGCCCTGCCAGTGGGTGACAGCGTTGGAGTGTGTCTGTACCCCTGGAGAAATCTGACAGGAGCTGAGCTTCCATCTGAGCCAGCCAAACATCTGGCTCTCATCATCCACATCAAACACTTTAAAAGCTTCTTTTCTTCTAGAAAACACTGAGGCTGATGTAGAAGCTGCCCCAGGTCAGAGTGAAGAAAAGTCCCTGCCTGCTGCACCTGTTCCTAGCCCAGTAGCACCAGCACCTGCACCCTCCAGGAGAAATCCACCCGGTGGCAAGTCCAGCCTAGTGCTCGGTTAAACCTGTCCCTTCCTGACTGTTTTGAACTTGTGTCTGTTTTCTTTCCCCCATGCTTGTGAACTGCACAACTTGAGCCTGACTGTACATCTCAAATTTCTTTCATTAAAAAGAAGCACTTTATGTACTCCATCTTTTTTTTTGAAATTAAAGGGTTTTTTTCCACTTCTGTCCTGTGTTTCCCCCAGATCTACTGGAAGTGACATGAGTGTTTTCTAGTGATAGACTTGAGGGAAAGCTTTATGAAGTATTGTAATGTAATTCAAAGGAGAGTAGCTTGGTTCTAAGTGTGCTTAGAGGGTTTTTGTACTGAGTTTTTTTTTAGAACCCCTTAGCTTTACAAGGGTCTAGAATCCTGGTTAACCAGGCCAGCAAACAATCAGCAAGAGCAGTCCCTTCCTCCACATGTGGGATTTAGGTATCTAAAAGTCTTCATTGACTGCATGTGGTAAATGCCTTGAGCCCTGCTGTGCCATATAAATCATTAAGTGGTTAATGTACACCATGCTGCCTTTAAAAACAAAATAAATCTTGATACTGGACTACTCTGACACAGGGTCTGTGCCAAATAGAGGGCTGATGACCAGAGCCACCTGACCTAGTGCTGGGAAGGGGCTGATTCAGACTTTATTCAGTGAAGGTGGAGTGGATCATATAAATAAGAATTACAGGGCATTTTTTTTTACAACTGACTCAATGCTGTGCATGATCATGCTGGTGCTTGACCATGAGGTGAAAATCTCATCCTTTAAAGTGTGTGTTGTAATTTCACAAAGCTGGATTGTTGCTTAAAAGTAAATAATATAGAAATTTTGAAGCAGTGTTTCCTGTGTGGGTTTTATTTCACGGGTTTGGTTTTGCCTCGTTCTCAGTTGTCCTTGTCTCAGCCAACCTTCCCTGCTCTAACAGAGGAGAGTTCTTACACCTGGCTTGAGGTCACCACCATATATGCTGACTCCCCCTGAAGAAAAAATCTTATCTCTTCTTTTTTGGCTTCTAGATCAGAGAACTGTGGCTTGATATATATTATGGTTTACCCAAAGCACTGTTTTTCCTCAAGGAAACTGAGAAAAGTTTATTTTCCTCATTAAAAAAAAAAAAAAAAAACAAAAAACAAAAAAAAAAAAAAAAAAAAAAAAAAAAAAACAGAAGATCCTAAAGATGGAGAGGGTGGGATTGAGACCAAGCCATGAAGTTCTCTGCTGTGCTGGAAGGGCTCTGCTGCCCAATAAGCCACAGCAGAGCATCTCTATGGGGCTGCTGTGTTTTATGGTGCTTTTTCCACCCTTCTGCAGGAAGAACCGGTGCCTGAAAGCACCCTGGCTTTCCAGATCCCTGCCCTGGGGTGCTGAACCTACCGAACTGGATTTGCTGTGATTGCTCCTCCATCCGAGAGGGTTCCCTGATGTACACCGTACCCTGCACCGAGTGCACAGAGAGCATATTAATTTAATCCATAAATTAATATTTCCTTTGCAAGCCTCGTGCCCGGAGGAGCTTGTTAGTGCTCCTCGATGGATCAGAAGATGGTTCCGTGCTGCTGAGGCGGCTCTGTGCTCCTTTCTCCTGGGGCCGAGGGGTGGCGGGGTGGCTTTTGTGGCTTTTGCTCCGTTCCCGCTGCAGCCCGGCCCTGTCCCCACGCGGGGCTGCCCTCGAGGCGTTCCGCCCCGCCCCTTCATGCATATTCATATGGCTAATATGCATATGCATGCGCGCTCTCGCCGCGCCGGAGCGGGAGCGGCGGGCGCGCTCCGGGCTCGCCATGGGCAGCGCGGCCGCGCCGCTGCGGGTGCTGCTGGACATGGACGGGGTCCTGGCCGACTTCGAGGGCGCCGTGCTGCGGGAATTCCGCGCCCGCTTCCCGGCGGAGCCGCGCGTGGAGCTGGAGCAGCGCCGCGGCTTCTCGGTGCGGGAGCAGTACCGCAGCCTGCGGGAGGACCTGGCGGTGAGTGCGGGCCAGCGCAGCCTCCCTGCCCGCCGGGCTCTGCAAGGCTCAGCCCGGGACCAGAGATTTTTATAAAAACCTTAAATTACCTGCAGGTTTTTTTGTCTAGATGGGATTCGTTTAAGGTACATTCAAACAATAAGTCGTGTTTGTTTATGTAATTAATAACCGAATCTGTGCCTACTCACTGTATTTACAGGTTCCTAGTTCCAGGAACTTTTGACCATCAATAGTCATTGATCTGAACTCCAGCAGTTTGGAGCTTGTGGAAATGCTGACGGGATTCATATTCCTGTCTATCAGCCAGTGGCAGGAGCCTGCACTTTTCTGTAGGACAGGAGGGAAATGAAATTGTCATTTCTTAGCAGTATAAAAACAGCGGGCTCAGTACATGATCTTAATATGAGCAATAAACTTCCAGGGAAAGTGTCCGGCACAGTCTGGATCAGCATGTGTTCCATTTCCTTACAGAGTCTGTCCTCGACTGTCCTGTGGTGACCAGAAGAAAGGGTGAAGTCTGGATTTACAGTATTTGTAATTTTGTCTTGCAGATCTCTCTGTTACTCATTCAGTCATTAGCAAGCATTAAAAATAGCAGCGGTTTGCATGGATGGAAGGTGTTCCACCAGCTTTCTCCTGCTGTTCCTGATCTCTTACCTGCTGTGCACTCAGCTTGTCAGGGCATGCAGAGGGAATATGGCTACAGGATTTCATTCTGTACAAACTCAGATAGAACAGACACAGTTCTTGTCCTGCTGTGGAGCAGTGTGAGGATGTGCAGAGGCTCAGGGAGCTTTAAGTTATTGTTCTGCTGCAAAGCAAGAGCAAGAACATGAGTAGGTAAAGAAGAAGATGCTTTGGTGAATGGTTTGATGGCAGAATTCCCCCACACGTATCCCTCTGTAAAGGGCTGGCTGTCCTGGAAGAAGTCACTGATTATCAGTGCACAAATTAAGGCTGCATGAAACACAAAATTAGAAATATTGTGAATCCAGACTTCACCTTTCCTTCTGGTCACCACAGGCCAGTCGAGTTCCTTACAGGACTCTAAGGAAACTGCTGATCCAGGCTGTGCTGAACACTTTCCCAGCGAAGTTCATTGCTCATTTTAAGATCCTCTCCTGGTCCTGGGAGTTTTTTACTGCTAAGAAATGACAATTCACATTCATTTCACTCCTGTTCCATAGTGAAGTAAAGGCTCCTGCATCAGAGTAAGGGGCAGGAGTGCTGGAACCAGTCAGCATTTCCACAGGCTCCAAACTGCCGGAGTTCAGATCAATGACTATTGATTGATATAAAGCTCCTGCAAGCAGAAACCTGTAAATGAGTATTACTTAAATGAATCCTGTGAACAAAAAAAAAAAGAAAAAAAAAAAAAGAAAAAAAAAAAGAAAAGGTGCAGGTAATTCAAGGGGTCATGACTTTTTATTTTTTTCTTTTTTGGAAGGACTACAATCTGATCTATGAGAAAATTGCCCTTTGTTCTATTTCTGAAATCCCCATTCCCTAATTTGGTTCATGCTCATCCTGTTCCTCCCCAGACCTTAGGTGTGGCAATGAAATAACCAGATAACTGGTTTGGATCCCAGCACACCAGCAGTGGCAGAAAGCGCTTATCTTGCTGTTCTAGCCTGACTTCCTAAGGAAATAAGTTTTATGAAGCTGTGCTGTGTGTCTGTCTCCTTCAGTAATCTCCTGGGGCTTTGGACTGGTTCAGGTATCTTTGGCAGAACAGTAAATTTATAGTTTTAAAGATGTGAGGCTCCTTTGGGTTTTATGTAAATTCCATCCATTAGTTTAAAAATAGAGTCCTTGTTTGTTCTGCTGTGGCTCTACCGAGTGTCTGTGGGACAGGAGAATCCCTGTGGAAAGTCTCTCCTTGGCTCCAGCTGCAGGGAAAGCTTTGGCAGGAGCCAGCAGCCCACACAGGGCAGTTTGTGGGGCCATGCAGGGAAATGGAGCCTGCAGTTTGTCAGTGCTGAAAGGAGGGGGGCAGCTGGATGTGAGGGGATCAGCTGGACGTGAGGGGATCAGCTGGACACCAGGGGGTCAGCTGGACACAAGGGGATCAGCTGGACACCAGGGGGGCAGCTGGACACCAGGAGATCAGCTGGACACCAGGGGATCAGCTGGACACCAGGGGATCAGCTGGACACCAGGGAGGCAGCTGGACACCAGGGGATCAGATGGACACCAGGAGGGCAGCTGGACATGAGGGGGGCAGCTGGACACCAAGGGGGGGCAGCTGGACACCAGGGGATCAGCTGGACATGAGGGGATCAGCTGGACGTGAGGGGAGCAGCTGGACACCAGGGGATCAGCTGGACATGAGGGGATCAGCTGGACGTGAGGGGAGCAGCTGGACACCAGGGGATCAGCTGGACACCAGGGGATCAGCTGGACATGAGGGGATCAGCTGGACACCAGGGGGGCAGCTGGACATGAGGGGATCAGCTGGACATGAGGGGGTCAGCTGGACATGAGGGGATCAGCTGGACACCAGGGGTCAGCTGGACATGAGGGGGTCAGCTGGACACCAGGGCTCTCTTTGTGGCAGGTGTCAGCTGTGTCTGACCATGAACTTCCAAGGTGTGGGATATTCTCCTGGCAGGGCCTGGAAGTGCTGGGATGATGATTTATGCATCACCTCTTCCTGAGTGGTGTTCATGCTTGGCTGGTGCTGAGCAGCTGCCCCTTGAAATTTGAGCCATTACTTTGTTTTTGTTTCTGTTTTGATTGCAAGTTGATCATTAATTCCTCACTGTAAATCCATTTTATTTAGAAGGACTTCTGATCCATTTTATTTAGTTGAAGATTTTTTCACTGCACTTGCCTACCTCCCCTCCTGTGTGTGTGGCCATTTTGATTTATCCCCATGTTTCCTGGCCCCAGGCACTTTCAAGAAAAATATTCAACATCCCCACCAGTGGGGAATCTAAAAGGATTCAACATCCCCACCAGTGGAAATCTAAAAATTTCTAGAATTATTTTGAAGTCCTGCAAATGGGAAAGCATAGGGACAGATGTAGTCCCACCAGTTTTGTATCCAAATTGTTATCTTACTAATGGAAGGAAAGCATTGGTGGCGTGAACATGAGGAAAGAAAATGGTTTTACTTTCTTTTTCTAGTCACTTTTTAATGAGAGGAAATGGCTTCTGGTTCCAAGAGTCATCAAATCAAATTTCTTTCTCCGACAAAGCCAGACTTTTTTGTGATGTGGTGGAAACTTGCCAGTTTCTGGTGTCTTGCTGAAGGATAAAAGAGCTTTCAGACATGAGCCCCAAGTCTGTAATTCAATCTCCTTGGAAGAGCTCCAGGGAATTGTTGCTGGGATCAGGGAGGCTTTGCATGGAAACAGAGATCCGGGCAGATCTGATTGCCATGTCTGAACCTGGACAGGCTGCTTAAACTCTTCTGATCTGCGTGTGAAATCAGGCAGTGCTCCCAACTTCCTGGCTGTTGATTTATGAGTATTTGTAGGTGATGATAACAGAGTGAGCTTCAGGATCCTGGAGTCTGGCTTAATGCTCACTCTTCCTCACTGCTGCTTAATTGAAATGGGTTTTTGTTGATGTTGCACTGGTGGTGTAGAGCAAGGAGACCTTCAGCTGGAGTCTAAAGAGCTGGATACTTCCAAGCAAATGCTGCAGCCTGCCTTTGAAGAGTACTAAACATGAATTAAGTTTTCCAAACTGTTCAGTGGCCTGGGAATATATGACTTTGATGCTTGTGGAATAATGCTGCTTTGCCACCTCTGAAGTTCACTATGTGACCCCAAGGAAGTTAAGATTTGTGTGTCTCAGGGTGAAGAGATATTGGAAGCTTAACCTCTCTGTCTGAAGGTGAAACTTAGGCCTGGAAGGGGCCTCAGCCCTGGTGCTGCTGTGGGTCCTTTGCCATGATGGGTGTGGGATAAGCAATGGGAAAACCCCTCAGCTGTGACCTGCTGTGAAACGCTCGTTTAACACAGGCCACTGCATAGTCACCAGGGAGCAATTCTTAGAATTAACTAACCACAGCTGGATTCAAACCAGTAAATTTTCTAGTAATAAAAGGTGTGAAAATGTCTTACCAGTAAATTAAGAAGAAAAGGGACTGGAAGGACAGTCTTACCTGGAAATTGCCCTGGAAATACTGCTCTTCCTTTCAGTGATTAAAGATACCACTGTACTGTATCATATTAAATACCTTTTTGGCCCATTTTTGGCTATATTAGCCTGGGATAACATTACTCCTCCAGAAATCTTGTTTCTTTTCTATTTACACTTCCTTTAAAATGATTCTACCTTTCAAGCTAACCTCCTTCACCACTTGTTTATCATTGATTTCCTCTTTGGTTGGTGTGGCATCCCACCTGCCTGTGTGGAAGGCAGGTTTACACCGAGAGCAGGTGCAGACACAAAAGGGATAAATCCCTTTTAATCCCAGAGCTCAGCCCAGTGCTGGGCCTGGGAGGGGAGCAGTGTCCCACAGCACCGTCACACCCAGCCCGGATGGGGCTCATGGGGTGCACAGATCACCTCTCACAGAGCCAAAAGTTCTTGGGGAAGCACAGGGATCACCTGTGAACTTCCTGCTGCAGTCTCAGACTCTTTGGAGCAGATTTTCACCAGCCCATGACCTCAGGGGAGCAGCTCCATGCAGGCTAGAGCCAAGGCCGCCTTCTCCTTCAACCATATTTGAAGTGGGTGGTTGAAAATCAAAAAGCAACAGACATGGGGCTTTCCCAGCACTCTCATCCTCATCCCTCCCTCTTGCTGAAGGGATTCCCCCAGGTGTGGCAGTGCTGGCCATTGGCACGGTCACCTCTGTACCCTGTTTGCTCTGAAGGAGAAGGAGGCTGATGGGCAGTGCCTGTGTGTGCCCTCCCCAGTGAATTCCTGAGCCCTCAGGTAATCTCAGCCAAATGTGGCAGAGGAGGAGAAGCCTCCACTTTGTTCCTTTGGTTTTCACCAGAGTCAGATGAAAGATACCTGCTGGGAAGGGGTGGGAGCTCTGCCTCCCTCAGCCCCCCCCGAAACTCCAGTGGGTTGGGGCTGGTTGTGGGAGCAAAGCCAGGCCAGGGGCAGCTCTGCCTCCTCATGAGCCACCAGAAAGTGACTTCTCCTTCTTGTGTGCCCAAGCTGGACCTCTCCCAGAACCCAAAGGTGAGAGATTTTATAATTCAGGGCTGGGGGGAAGCACTAGGGTGTTACACAGGGGGTGACTGGAGGGTGCTGTGACAGGGCACAGCCACTGCTCATGGTCCTCTGTCTCCTGCAGGACAAGGTAGCCAGTGTCTATGAGTCGCCTGGCTTCTTCCTAAGCTTGGATCCAATTCCAGGAGCCCTGGAAGCTGTGCAGGAGATGTTCCACATGCAGGAGTAAGGACACTTTGCACCCTGCAGCCCTTTTCCAGGATCTACCACACTTTCACCTGACTGTTAACAAAAGCTGTTTCTTTTCAGTACTGAGGTCTTCATTTGCACGAGCCCTCTCCGGAATTACGAGCACTGCGTCGTGGAAAAGGTGGGAGAGAATTGTTTTTATTGAGTTTAATGCTGCTTTTGCAAGGCTTTGCTGTTTCATACTACCCAAGTTGGAGCTACTCCTTTCTGGAGACAGTAGCTGCTCCAGCTGCCAGGCTTCCCTCAGTCCCTGTGTGAGGGACATGTTCTCACACACACAGAGCAGTAACTCAGGACAGGGAGTCTCCAAGTGCCACATGGTGCCAGAATTGCTGTGGAGCACGTGAGCCCTGCGCTCTTGGAGCTGGCCTGGGACCAGCTGTGTCAGCAGGTGACAACAAAGGAACTGTTGTAGTGTGACCCACAGGGATGGGGTATTCCCAGGGGATTCTACTCTGGAGAACCACCAACCAACAAAACCTACTTCAGTCTAAGTCTGGAGCCTGAGATGTCCCAGAAGAGGTCAGTGCTGTGTGGAGGAGGAGGCTGTAGTGTTGGAATAAATTATTTTTCTCTGTGGTACAAGAATGGAAGGGGGGACTTTGATCACTGGAATGACTTAGATGGGTACAACCCATGTGCTCTGGGCAAGCAGCCAGTGCTTCTCACAAACTCCCCAGCTGGGCACAGCCAGGGCAGTGCTGAGCGAAGGCTGTCACACCAACAGGTTTAATCAGCACCCTGGGCCGCAGCCAGTCTCCATGTGGGGATTCCTAGACACAGATAAGGTTTACAGGGGGAAGAAATTGCTCTATTAGGGCTGGTCTGACAGGAGTGATGTGCAAACTGAGAGCACAGCAGGATTTTCTCCTGTTCCTTGTCTCTGCAGTATAAGTGGGTAGAGAAACACTTGGGACCCGAGTTTGTGGAGCGGATTATTCTGACCCGAGACAAGACCGTGGTGGCTGCTGACCTGCTGTTTGACGACAAGGACACCATCCAAGGTTTGAACAGCATTTCCATGGCTGGCTGCTGGCTGGGGAGCTGATTCCAGCTGATTCCAGCTTTGCCCCCT
The DNA here is from genome assembly GCF_047830755.1 of Zonotrichia albicollis. Taxonomy (NCBI): domain Eukaryota; kingdom Metazoa; phylum Chordata; class Aves; order Passeriformes; family Passerellidae; genus Zonotrichia; species Zonotrichia albicollis. Next base: position 3,869,870 of record NC_133837.1, on the reverse strand, counting down.
TCCCACAGGCGCGGAGCCGAGGCCGAGCTGGGAGCACATCCTGTTCACCTGCTGCCACAACCGGCACCTCCAGCTGCCGGCCCCGCGCCGGCGCCTGCGCTCCTGGGCCGACGACTGGAAGGGCATCCTGGAAAGCAAGCGCAGGCAGTAGTCCAGGGAGGGGATGCTGTGCTCTTCCCACTGCCAGGAAACAACCAGCCCATCCCCTGCCATGCCCAGGAGACACTGTCACCACAGGGATCAGCCAGAGAAGAAATGAGCTGCTCCTGTCAGACACAGTGCTCTGGGTTTCTGGAAGACTGCTCTGCACTTTTAATCTCTGTAGTGTTTTGGATGTTTGCTGTTGGAGAAGAGAAACTATAAACTACAAGCAGCTGTGGTTGGATTTTTGTGTGTGCTTAACCTCACTCCTGTTTGGTTTGTGCTGTCTGGGGGCAGAGGGTAGAGAAAAAGAGGAAGAAGGCTCTGACACGTGAGCAGACCCAGTGTGGGTGTCTGACAGGAAGCACTGGGCTCAACAGTCAAACCTTTCAAATGTTATCTATTTAGCCACCCTGGTTATTGGGTTTTCTCTTGCCTCATGGCTGATAATGAAAAGAGACAAGGCTGGCTTCGATTTCTTGGCCTGTGTGCTTCTCACACAGAAATGATTACACAGCATTTAAGTTAAGTTAATGTTTTATTAACAGAAGCTTTTACAAGACAGCTGTTCTCAGGAGCTGGACTGCCATGATCCCCCTTCCTTTTTTTTTTTTTTTTAATTACTTCACCTTTCTCACTAGTGGTAATAAAAGACAAACTTTCCACTTCTTCATTTATAGAGTAGCTACATCCTGCCCTATGTAGTGATTCTGTAGCTGGCTACCTTTGCCATGATTAGAGGATGGCACAACTAGTGCCACAGGGATGGAGAGATTGTGAATTGCCAGGGCAGGGAAACTCCTCTCTCTGCAGGAGGAATGCATTTCTGTGACATTTCAGTGACTTGAATTGACAGTGTCACTTGTCAGGGGCACTGAAGGGGAGAGGTGTAGCACAACTAGCCAGGAACTGGAGTGGATATAATTCCGCCCAATAACCCGAGCAGAACACTCCTCATTGCTGGGAAGGGTTGTTTGTGCAAGCTGGGTGCTGAGCTGCACTTGGCAAAGTACTTTCCAATGTGCAGCCATGACCTGATTTATTTTAAATATTTGCAGGCTTAGCTATGTGCTTGGCCCAGCAGCCGTGTTAGTGCTGTTCCTTCCTGTTTGTTAACCAAACCCCAGCACTGGTGGGACCAACTCCCCTCTTTAATGCTGCTCTTGACCTGCTGAGCAGAAAGTGAGAACAGCAGGAGGCTCCCCTCTCCACAGCCCTGCTCAGTCCTTGGGCATTGGAATGCCCACTGCCGTGTGCCTGCTGAGGCTCCTGGCCTCCTCCACCTGCGCAGGGCTGCAGTAGTCCTGCAGGAAGATGGAGGCCAGGTTGCTGAGGCGCGTGTTGGCCGAGAGCGAGAAGCGCAGCATGCACTCCACCACGGGCAGCGCCGTGGTCTGCGCGCGCGACCGCGGCGTCGTCAGGAACATCAGCGTGGTCACGGCCGACACCACGGTCTCCTCGTTGGAGCTGGACAGGCAGCTGATGATGGGCTCCACCCCGCTGGCCTCCAGGATGTACTCTTTGTTCGTTTTATCCAAGCACAGGTTGCAAAGACCACCTGGAACCGCAAGAGGAAAGTGTCTGAGGTGATGCAAATTCACCGCTCATCCTGTTTCTAACATCCAGATCTTCTGTATGGATGGAAAATTCTTAACGATTCCCTAGGCCATGTGTTTTTGATTGTTTCCAACGATTTTCCACCAGCACACTCCTCCTGTGTGTCATTAGAGGGCACTGTAACTGCTGCACATAACTGCTTCCACAGAATGATTCCAGGAATGCCCACTCATCCCTACTGGAAGACACAAGCCAGCAGTTTATTGCAGGTGCTACAGAAAGCCAGAGAATGGAGGTAACAGAGTTAGTAGCCAAGAAGCACAGAATGTTTGAAGCTTGAAACTTCGAGATGCAGCCACACACCTTAAAAATCAAATTCATTTAGTATCATCTCACAGAACCACTCACAGCATCTGGCCCCTTAGCTTATGTTCAGACCATGAAAAATCGTGGTAAGGCAGTTCCTCAAAAGATTTATTAAAATTGTCAAGTAAGCATTCTAGAAGACCAGCTGCCAATAGCAGAATGGACCTGTACAATGTACCTGGCAAAATCTATGTATTAATGACTGCTTCTCTACAGGACAGATTTCAGTAAAAATTAGGTAGTGTTTAGGATAAAAAACTAAAATCCTTTGCAGCTAGTGTCTTCATTAAGCTCTGTAAGGACATGGAAGCCACGCCTGCCTCTGACTTCCCTCCCATTCTGCACTAAACGAGGCTTTATGAGCACAGTGTGAGTTTGTTTTTGGAGCATTTGGGGCGGGTTAGGGACCAAACGGAGCGCGGGGCCGGTGTCCCTGCCCCGGTGACAGCGGAGGGTGCTCGGGGCTGCCCTTACCCATGGCAAACTCCACCAGGGTCTCGTTGTCCTCGGTCAGCATATCTAGGAACAGGTCCAGCACCTGGAGCTGCCGCAGATACTCGTAGTTGCTGGGATCGTAGGCGAAGTTGGCCAGGTTCGCCAGTACCTGCTCCTTGGCCTCTGCAAGGGAAAAGGAAAAGGGTCGGGGGTGTGAGGAAATGCTCGACACGGAGAGGGCCAGCGGAGCAGCGGCGTTTGTTACCTGTGCTATCCGTCACCTGGAACTCGGTGACGAGCGCCTGCAGATACTCCAGCCGACCCAGTTCCATCAGGGAACACCGCACCGGGCTGCCTATTCCCCCGGGCAAGGCCGGCTCAGGGACCGGGTGTAGCGAGGGACGGAGACGAAGCGGCCGCCGCTGCGCGGCCGGAACAGCCCGCCCGCCGCCATTTTGTGGGCGGGACAGGGCGGCGCCATCTCCCCTCAGGAGGCGCGGGAGCGGCCGCCATTTTGTGGGCGGGGGGCAACTCTAGTCTCAGGCGATGAGGTGGTGCCTGCTCCGCGTCTCTGTCTTTTTCTAAATACACGATATATAATTATATACTTTATATAAAAATAAATGAGCTGTGTTGAGATATTTGACTGTCTCATGATATGGCAGAGCTTTGCTGTTAAAACGGTTGGTTTTGCAGAGCAGCTAACCTTTCCCCCCTGATTACTTAAATAATTTTCACCTCTGTGTATGTTTTGCTGTTCCATCCCAATGGTGTTGTCCTTGCGGCAGTGCTGCTCCTGGATCAGTTCCAGTTTAAATAACGGGATTGCAATACATGAAGCTGAGGGAGAAAAGGTAAAAACAGGACACAATACTTGCACAGTGAGGGAAATTATCTGGAGGGGAAAAATGAAACAAAGCCAAGGAGTGAATTAAAAGAGCAGCAGGTGATTCCATCTTGGTTGTACAATGGTTTGGGTACAGAGCAGAGCAATTCCCTTGTCTTGAAGTAAGAGTTCAGTGAAATCACCACAGTTTTACGTGCTGCAAGAGGGTTCAATTATGGTGCATGTTGTGCAAATATCCAAGGTAAAGGTTAATAAAGATCATAAACTGTGGGAGTAGACTCTGCAGAAATTTGTACTGCTTTTATTGAAGTAATTACGTGCATGGCTGTTCTTCTGTGGATAAGGCAAGGAACAGGCCGTGAGAATATCTTGTGTTTTGTGTTATCTCAAATACAATTGATTTTCCTATCAAGCAAATTAGTCATGGACTGGTCCAAATGGCACCAGTGACAAGAGTTGGTGGGCTGATAACCCCCACAGCTGAGGGCACTGAAATATCTGCCCATAACTACATTAAATAGAAGGATGAGCAAAGAAGCTTCACTGAATGCAGTAATGCTGAATTTTTTAACATTGTAATGGTGTGGGAAGACACAGAACATGAAAGGGAAGATATTTATTTCTACCTGGTATAAAAGTTTAAGTCTGGCTAAGTGGTAATAACTTCAGCTCTTAGCATGATTATCAACTGAAGTCGTTATGTATTTATGTGTATGTCTAAATATATACATGTATTTTTATCTGCATATTTGAGTATATCTGAAAATGATCAGCAAAGGTGCTACAAAATGTGTCTATGTTAGAATGTTTTGCTACTGTAGTAAGAAATCTCTTCTAATGTGTGCCTTTGTAAGTGGTAAGTATTGCTATAGTTTAAAGCCTCATCTGTCATTAAATAGAAGGCGAATGAGTAATGTGGGAAAGCAGGGCAGAGAAAGCAAACACAGGCAGCTAGTCCATACAAACAGAGCACTGCTGGGATTGACTAATAAGGGGGGAGAACTGTGTTTAAAAAGGAAAAATGCGATTACTTCTGTTTGTAAGAACTGCACTTACCCACCCAATATTGGCTGTATAGTTTAATGGTCTGAGTGCTCCAAGCACTGGCTGTTTGCCAGAGCAGTTCCCAGAGCAGGGGCCGGTCTAGCCAGGGTAGTCACAGCTCCAGGGGCTATTCTGGTGACTTCCATAGCACACCAAAGCCAGAATTCAGGAAATTTTAATTTCTAGTAGTTGTTTCTTTTCTTATAGCTACTAGCTGTGTCTGCAAACAGCAAACCAAGCTCTTAAGTGATTTTGCACTTCAGAGGTGTCTTAGTGTGTGTAAGATTGCTGTAACCTTAATTTGGGGTTTATTGCTATTAAATATAAATCATTAATATTGAACTTTCCCTCCTTTGAGCTCCTGCTCAAGGCAGCTTGGAGACACACATGGGAGAGGAGATCCATGGAAAGGAGAGGAGGGGGTGTTTTTTCTGTTATGGGAACTAAGACATCCTGTGGAAACACAGCATAAAATGTTACTTCTGGTCTGCTGAGGATTTGCTTCAAACCTGTGGGTTGTGGATTACTTTTAAAGGGTCTGCGGAAAGTAACCAAGGGGGGACAACCCTGTTTTCAGGCTTGAGTTCTGTTAGAAAGGTTTCAGTCAGCAACTTGAGAAATGTTAAAATAACAGGTTTGTGAATTGGTTGTTTTTCTTCCCAGAAACCTCCCTCTGCACCTGTGAATAAGTCCCAGTGACCCCAGTGGTAAGTCTGGGAGTATCAAAAAGCCCTTCTGAAAAGCACTCTCCTTCCCTTCCATCCTAAATTATCTTGCACAATCAAGAAATGATCAAAACAGGCTTCTTTGCCTTGGTGTAGGAGGAGCTCATCTCCGTGTCAGCTTCAGTTGGTGAAGATTTTTTGGTTTTGCCCTGTACATTTCCTTTTTTATGAAGCAACCAAGGCAAAAACATTACAGGTAGGTCAACTGGCTCCATGCAGGAGGTGCCTTCCATTGCTCCTTCACCTAACCTTTGTTTCTTGTGAGAAATTTTGGTGGATTCTAGTTTACACCATATCTTGCCTGTTTTGCCCAGGACATTTGTAGCAGTGGTAGGATCTGGGGCTACATAACCTCATATTTCTGTAAGAAAACAGAAAGGGAATATAGAAAAGTGAAAAGAATTTAAAATTTAGGAATTACACACAGAGAAAATGACAGCCTGTTCAGCTGCTTAGCTGTTTATTTGCAATAGCTAGAAGAAATTTGGGACTTAATCCCTTTTTATTGCTTTTTTGTGAGAAAGCCCCCTCATTTTCCTAGGAATGTACAGCAGTCTCTTTTGGTAAACTGAGAAGCACCAGTCTCTGTTTACTTCATAGTTATGAACCATGTAAGCATTACATAAGTTAATAAACACATGTGATGAGAGATTAGATATGTATATCTCCCCCTAACCATCTTATTTAATTATAGGTTTGATCAGGAAATGCAAATCCTCCTGGGTCTGTGATACCAGGGCAGTACTGGAGAAGATCCTGAGCTGTGGGAGCAGGAGCCCTTCTGAAGGGCTGATGCCCTTTCTGTGTAAAAGCCACCTGTGAAGCCATCACAGTCTCTGAAGACCTTGGAGTCAGTTCATGCAGAGTGGGTTTTTAAAATTGGTTTGTTTTGTCTGGGGAGCTCTAATGAAAGCTGTGGGTTTGTCACTGGGAATGTGATAGGTCAGTTCTCCACAGAAGCACTGCAGCTGCACTGCATTATTGAAAGCTGTTACTTCTTCTGTTTCACTCCCATTTTGTGCTTCCATCTTTTTGATTGTTCTGATGTGTTGGGTTGTCCTTATCCACGTGCTTCAGGAGCTGTTACCCACATCTGTTGGATCAGGGATGACACAGAATATGAACAGATTGAGCTCCTGCTGCAGCCATTGACAGGGACAAGCCCAAATCCTGGGGATGTGGCAGAGAATGCCACTTACAGTCAAGGCTGTATGGATAGAAAGTCAGCAACACTGGCTTTTCTCCGTATGCTTTCCCCATGGATTTCTTTTTAAGTTCTGCTTGTGCTTATAAGAAATATAAGTTATGTTTGTACAAAGTTCTCCATAATGAGAATGCTGGTGTAATTGGGCTCAAAAGTCTAAGACAAAAGAGCTGAACTGATCTCCACAAAGAGGAACTACAGTTGCTTTGTATTTTGCCCTATGAAAGGATGCATATCCTTTTTCTTAGGTCTAATATCACCCTCCCTGCCCCAAATGGGTTCCAGTTAATGCTGAAGTGTGTTTACATGAGCCATGAATTCTCTTTTATGATATATTAAACTGCACTTGAGATATCAGTAGTTATACAACGTAGGCACTCCAAGGCATGGTGGGTTGTTTTTTGGGGTTTTTTTTTGAGGCTCTGGAGTTAAATTTTGAGGCTTTGAAACTGTCCTTGGCATGAAGAACTCCTGTGTATGCTTCATAGGAGAAAACAGTTGATCTTACTGAGATTTGTCTGAGTTCTACAACCCATCCAGCTGCTTTTGTATAATATTTAGAGATGTGGAAAAGAATAACACGCTTCCTGTGGAAATGTTTGACTTGCCACCCCCAACATGGGAAGCAAACAGGAAGCCTGTGCACCAAAATTGCATATTCAGAAGAGGCAACAATATTTCTTTGGGAAGAACTACCCATTAATATGTGTTATCCAGCACTTCCAACTGGAATGTGCTTGTGAAATTCCAGTGACTTCTTAAAGGTGGTGACTTAACCCAATTGAACTATGCCAGCTTTTGTGTCCTGGTGCTGGGTCCCATGGCTGTTATCCTATGGTTTGCTTTAGGAGAGCTCAGATCTCTTTGTGCTTCATTCCTTGGCTGGTGCTGGGTTCTGTGCTGGGCCCGTGGTCTGGATCTCTGTCTTGGAGTCTGACAAGGCCCTGTGGAGTGCAAGTGCAGAAGGAGGATGACAGTAGTGGAAAGCAGACTGTTTTTTTCTGATCTGCCATCAGTGTTGGGCCATGTGTTGGTTTGTACAGACCACTTCATGGTGTTGCACTTTTCCCCCCGTCTTTATTTTCATATGCTCGTGATGTACTCAACTGCTGGAGGGGATTGACTTACAGCCTTTGGTTCTGTCGACATTTCACTGTATTGATATCTGGAGGGATTGTCCAAATGTGCTTTGGAAGCCTCTCTCAATTTGGTTTTTTTTTCCAGAGCACAGAAGCTGAGCCCCATAAATAATGCAGCTGATATCAGGAAGAAGCTGGAGGTGTAGAAGACGTAGTGGAAATCACTGGTTATGTCTACCAGGAAACCTGGAATAGAAATCAAAGCTTAGCCAAAGAGAAGAGGCACTAAAGGCATTCAGTTACATCAACGTTAAACCTGAATCATTCAGCAAACTGCCATATACAAAAGACAAGAATTCTCTCATGAGTTAAGTTCTATTCTCTGGATTCTAGTGGTTGTTTAGTTTTTTATTTGTAGTCACAAGTCAGGTGATACTTCTGTAGAAAGTATTTCTCAATACACACAGAAATCAGGAAAGAAAGGAAATTGTAATTTTTCCCCAACCTGCTGCTTCATTTCATTTGCTCAGCAGAGAGCCCTTGTGCCACTGCCACTCAGTGGCTTTTGGAATGAGTGACCCTATTACATCCTGGGGCAGAAAATAGAACAACTAGATAAAGGACTAGCTCAGAAACTTACATAGTAAGGTCTCCAAACTGAACATTTGTCTCTAATGCTGTTTGATGAAGGATAAGGAAATTCACAGCACAGCAAGATTATGACTAACATAAAGTGACCTCAATATAAACCATTTAGAAACATGAGATATAGAGGGAGTCATTTAACACTAATATTAGAGATGGAAAAGTGATACTTAGGCCAAATACACGATGCCTTCCATCATCATAAGGCTGCTTATCAATGTGGAAATACTGGAATAATGTTTATTTGCTTGTATTTTTCAGTCAAGATTGGTGATGTTTCTTTCCATGGTGTACTTTCCTATAGCAGATTTTAGGACTGTGAACAGAAATGGAGCTGCTTTTACTGTGCTTTTTTTTGCCCATCTGCTGCTCCTGTCAGAGATGACCAAGAAGGGACCTTTTTGGCTCTTTGAGAAAAGCGACTGACACGCTAATGGCAGGGAGCACCATGAAATACACTGCATGTTGCCACCACATTATTGAACCAGACACAATTTTCCTGCTGAGTAGCCACAATTCATTGTCTGGAGAAGAGAACTAAAGCATGAACTGAGGCTGACAAGCTCAGGTTGACATTTGTTATTTGTTGGTCTTTTGAATTGATTGCAGGAGCAGGTGTGTCCTGGACAGGTCACTTAGTGCCATTTGGAGTGAACTGTGAATAATTTATTAGACTGAGAGTCTTAACTAGCTCCTTTCTTGTCTCCAGAGAAAAATTAATATGCTCCAGAACTTGGAAAGAAGACTGAACAGAAGCTTTTACTGTGGGGCTTTTGAATAATGTAGGACTGGTAATAATTGTGAACACAAATAATTCATTTAATGGGATGTTCACAATTTCTTGAGACTTCATGGATAAAGCAATGCAAACTGGTAAAAAGGTGAAAAAGTTCATAGCTATTCCTGCTGGCTTCTTGCCACTGGAAAAAAGCTGTCATTGCTCCCATATGTATCAGATCACATACCAAGTAATTTTTTCAGTGTGATCTCGATGCAGCTGTAGAAATTACTTTCCAGCTGTCAAAAGAGGCTGATGATTCCTTTCCAACCGTACCTTTTATACTGCTCCCTTTGCATAACTCACCTACACCAAGGGTTTGGAAACTGGTGACAAGTGCTTGGGAGCATCAAGAAGGGGAATTAGGGAATTTCCAGTTTCCACCACCTTTCCCCCAGCCAGGCTTCATAGCCTCTCTCACCTGTGAGCGGGGCCCCGATGAGGAGGGTGGTGCTCTCTAGGATGGTGAAGAGCCCTAGAGCACTGGAGAACCTGTCCATCTCCACCACATCCATCAGCACCTGGAAGGTGAGCGCCCCGACGCCGCTCATGGCTATGCTGAGGATGACGCAGTAGAGGATGAGCACACTGAACTCGGCTGAGATGACACAGATGAAGTTGCTGAGGCCGCAGAGGAGCACGGCCAGGCTGAACAGGTAGATGCGTCTCCCCGTGAAGACTCTGTGTCCTGAGAGCAGCCCTGTGAAAGGGCGGATGAAGATGTTGATGAGCCCGATGACGGAGATGAGGAGGGCTGCCTTGCGCTCCTCCACCCCGTTGTGGATGGCGTAAGGCACAAGGTACACATGGGGTAAGGCAAACCCCATCATCATCCAGGTGACTCCAATAGTGTAAATCTGGTAACCTTTGTTTTGACAGAAGATGTCAAAAGCCAGGTACTTCTGCAGCATCTGGAAGCATTTTGTCCTTTTGGTGTGCTGCTGGAGTGTGGGGTGGTGAGGAGATGCTCCATTGGACAGCTGTGCCTCTTCTGCTCTGCTCCCTGGCTCCTCTTCGGGCTTGGCAGACTGTGGAAGTGACCCTGATGCCAGCTGAATGGGTCTCATGATGGCTCCACAAACACAGCCGTTCAGCAGAATTCCTCCAAAGATGAGGAAGGTGTTTCTCCAGCCCATCTCATCCAGCAAGTATTGAGACAGCAGCGGCCACAGCGTGAAGCCCAGGGAGACCCCGGTGGAGGCCACGGCATTGGCCAGCGTTCGCCACCGTACAAAGTAATAGCCCAGCACAGTCACTCCTGCCTGGAAGCTGAAACATGATCCCAGACCTAAAGATGAGAATAAATGATCTTTCTTTGTTGTCTTAAATGGTGAAAAGAGCCCAAATTCAGGGGGTACCCACAGATGATTTCATCTGCCATTGAAGCATTTTCTGACCTGCCAGGCCACATAGCCCCCAGGGATTGATTAATACTCAGAAACCCCACACCAGGATGAAGAACGTTGTTATGTGTAAATTAAACTATTTGTGTTCTTGGGTATAGTAAATATACTGATCTAAAATGACGTTTTTCTGGGACACTGTGCAATTCTTAAGTTGCTATGGAATTGTTCATTAAAAGCTTGGATTTTATTCCACATGCAATGAGCAGTGCTGCTTTCCTGATGCTTTCATCAGGGCTCAGGGATTTGCTTGTTTTTTTCTCAAAGCAGTGGCCACTGCTTAACTTGCAAGATCCAGCAGGAATGGTTACAGAGTAAGGAATTAATTTCTCTGTGTTATTAAAAACCAAGAGTTGAACGTCAGTTACATAGGAGAAATATTTGGAAAGGAAGAGTTCCCATCTGTTACTTCTGTTCAAAACCAACAGGGTCTTTTGTTAGAAAAAAGATGTCTCCATTCTCCCCCAGTTTGGGAGTGGTGAAATACAAGCTCAGGGAACCTGAGAAGGACATTATCGCAACACATTATGTTCCAAGATTGGAAAAACAACAAAACCCCTCCCTTCTTGAAAGACAAAAGGCTGAGAAGCTACTAAAAAGAACAGACATCCTTTTTCTCCATTTTACCCTCTGGAGACCTGTAGCTTTTTCCAGAGAGAAGCACTTCCCAGTGAGCTTGAGTGGGTGAGTTGTGTGCTAAAGGGGTGTGAAGGCCAAGTCTAGTGGCTGTAGGATTTCTGCTGTGCTGGGAGGCTGTTGAGTTCTCCTGTTTCACAGATGAGTGGGAAAATGTGACCACTTAGCTGGGGCTCTCCCACTTCCCATCCCTGCTCTCTGGTACGTACCGGTGATGAGGCCAGCTGTGAGGTACAGCTGGCTGATGGACTTGCAGAAGGAGCTGGACACCATTCCCAGCCCGCTGAGCAGACCTCCCAGCATCACCACGAACCTGCAGCCAAACCGCTTCACCAGGATGCTGCACAGGGGCCCTGGAAGTAGAGAAGGAAAAGGGAAGCAGTTAGGGATGAAGGAAGTGTTTTGTACCTGCTGGATTGCTGCAGTTATCAAATGATGTAGTCTAGAGACCCTGAAGGTTTTCCCAGCAGCTTAATGTAGTGGAGGAGACAGGAAGAGAAAATATTTTCTGTGATCCTCCCAAGTGCTTGGCCAACTTGTTGGCTGAGGTGATGACTGTCATCTGCTGGGATTTTGACCATCAAGTAGGATGTGCTGGATTTTCATTAAAACCCTTGGAACGGGACTTCTGGTGAATTCCACGAGATTATGAGAAATTACTTGTTTGTTAATGACATTAACATCCTTCATTTTGGGGCAGGGAAAGATTAGATCACATCTGCAGCCTGCCAGTGGGGAAGGTGCTTCTCTCTGCATTCTCTGGGAGAAGAAGATCTGAAGGTATTTTCTTTTCCTGTTCCCTCAAGAATCCTCAAGGTTTTCCAGGTTTTATTAACATTTTTCCCAATTCTGAACACTTAAGGTTATGGAAGCAAATGCAAAATGTCTGTAAACTGCAGAATTAGGAGTCAGTCAGTGTAGGGAATATAACCTGTGGCATATTTGTGACCTAAATCAACATCTGGTTTGAAATAAAATCCACACAGTCAAGTGAACAGTGGAACATTATTAAAATTAGGAGTGCAGCTGTCTGTATTTTGATCTGCTTGGGAGATTTTCGCCTTAGACTTCAATGGCCTTTGAAAAAGTGTCCAGCAAATGTGACTGGATTCTTTTTCCTCCTGCTGAAGACATTAAGGATGGCACTGCTGTTTAACTAGCCCAAGAAGGCATAAATTGAACACTATAAAATAATGAGGTTGACTCAAAAAACCATAAGGGTTTGTCGTGATTAGTTCCTGGTTACTTGTTGTCTGGGTTTCAAATGTTATTTCTCACTTGCCTGGGGCTTTTGTGCTTTCTTTTGCAACAATATCAACAAAAGTGCTGCATTTATATGAGTTAGTGCAGAGTGTTCCGTGTGCATGGATATCTAGGAGCAGGAACCTGTAATGGCCTGAAATTCCCTTTTGGACACAGATGTAGCACCCTAGGTCTCTCAAATTATCTTATAACAAAATAATCACTAATGGCTTTTACCTAGGAACGCAGCACCGATAATGGAATATGTTTGGCTGAGTTATGAGCTATTGTTTGCCCTATGCCCTTCCCCTTTTCCTTCCATAGCTCTCCTGCATGGAACCTTCTCCCAGTACTGACTGCTCTGCCCATTTCCCTTTCTCTTCCAATTTTTGCAACAAATAATTTTTTTCCCCCTTCAAATCCTCTGAATTAAAAGGAATAAATGTGAAGAAAAGAGAGTGGCACCTTTAAGAGATACTAGTGACAACAGCATGCAATTTTGGGAAAGATTTAAGTGCTGAAATGTAACTGGAGAACTTGAATTAAGTAAAGCCCTCTCCAAAGGAGGTCAGAAGTTGCAGCAAAAGCCATATGTGCTTGGCCTGAGAGGGAAGCTTTGATCTCTGTTTATTTTGGGGTTTTTTTGTCTTCTGGTTTATGTTACTGCTGCCTCCTGCTCCTGGGGGAAAGCATAAATCCTCCTGTGCTCTAACACCCTGCAATAGGAGACATAACTGGCAAGCAAAGTACAACTTTCTGGCTGTGGCCTGACAAATTCTATTGTGAATATCAACACAAAGCTATTCTTTCCTTATCTAATTTATAACTTTTGGATCTATGTATTGTTGGGCTGTTGTTGTATTACCTTTTATAGTGGTTCTAGCTTTCTACACAACAATTACTTCATTAAAAATGACAGGATAATTGACATTCTTGTGGATACTGCCAGAGTTGTCCTTCCTGGACATGCTGGGACCAAGCTGCTTCTGAGACCGTTTCCCAGAGCCAGCAGGTCCCAGTTGGATCCTCCCCACTAATGACAGAAGGATCACAGGGGCTGGAAAGCAGGATGGGGAATGCCCAACAGCTTCCAAATTCCAAGCCCCGAGGATAGTGCTTTATTTCTGCTGACTCTCAGTGGTGATTCCTCCCCTTGTCGCTTCCCTCGACATCTCTTTCCATCTGCATCTTGATATTCTGGACCCAGCTGTTTCTGCTAAGGTGCAAACTCTCAGTTCCATGCAGGTGGCTGCTGGCCATATCTTGCATGGTACAGACTGAACCTGCTATAGCCTTCACATCAGTGTGACTCAGGGCTCTGGGGTTGTTTTTTTGCTTTACAATGTAGTATCAACTTTCACCAGCATTGGAAGGGAGCAGGAATGAACTCAAGGAGAAGCTTGGATACATGGGCAACACTGGGAACTTTCCTTCTGTTGCCTGGTAGGGTTTGGGTTGTCTGTTTATCAAATAAGCACAGAATTTGAATGGGTCATGAAGCACAGACCACTCATTGGGAAGTCCTTGAGCTGCTGGAGATTTGGTTTTCTCTCTGCAGAAAAAGAATCCCCACATCTCTGTGTGGAATCTGGGACCACTGCCCTGCGCTGCTCCCATGTTTTTTTTGAGGGGAAAACCAATGATTCACTCCAGTATCCAGAGAGCACAATGCTCCTTCCAGCCCTGCAGCCATAGGTGCTGCCTGACCCACATTCTGCACTGCTCCAGCCCTGCTCACATCCACCCCGATGCCTGCGTAGGTGTGTGCTCCATGCCACCGCCCAAGGAGCTGCTTTTAAGGCTTTGCCTCAGCTGGCAGCACCGAGGAGCTCAGCTTTTGGCATCTCTTCAGCCACAAAGAACAGAGCTGTCATGTGGCATTTGGAAGGAGATGTGCTCTCGTGGACAAGATGAACCAAGAAAGCACCGCAGCTCCAGCACTATGTGCTGGCTTATTCAAAGAGCTTCTGTGAGAAATAACTGTGTTTTTGCTGATGTGGAAAAACTGGGCTGAGAAAGGGATTTGCCTTTGATCAAGGGTCTTGGCTGACTCTGAGAGTGACAAAAGGGAGCGTGGAATCTGTGGGCATTTAGCTTTGGACTGTGGGATCCAAGTGTCTTGGAAGTGCTGTGTACTGCCCAACAGCCAGTCCCTTCCATTAATGAAATGCTGAATTACATCCCCCCACCAACAGCACAAGGGCAGGAGGTGGAAGAGGCCATTCCCTGCCATCACTCACCCCCTCCGTGCAGCACGGCCACCATGATGGACGGGAACCACGATGTCTCGCTGTTGCTGGCCTGGAACTCATGCTGGAGGTCCGTGAAGAAGATGCCGATGCAGGGGGGGAAGCCCAGCGTCAGCCCCTGCAGCACCACTGCAGCCAGCAGGACCATCCACGCCCATCCCTGGTCCTGGGGCTTGGCAGTGCCGCGTCCTGCTGCTTCTCCTTGGGGCATGATAGCTCCGTTCTCCTCTCAGCCAGTCTGCTGGGGAAGGGAGTGCAGCTACCACGCAACCCTCAGCCCAGTGAACAGGCCTTCAGGGAAGAGCTGATGGTGTTCCTGAGGCTCAGAGCACCGGTGAGTCCCACACCTTTCCCAGCTGACACTCTTGACTTCTTGCTCTGCATTTCTTCCAGCACCTCCCTTCCTTCTCACTACAGGATCCTGGCACCAGATTGTTTAAGAAACCGCTGCCTTCTCCTTTTATATTTCACAAGACTGTGACCACAGCCAGGTAGAGGACAGGACCACACCTCCTCTGAGGTATGAATTGGCTTTACCTAGTTCCGCCCTTATTTTCCCTTTCACCTGCTTTCATCATATGGAGTCCCCTTGCTGGCAATTGCTAAGGTCACTCAGTCCCCGTGCCGAGGAGGAAAAACTGCAAATGCCAAGCAAAATAGAAACCTATAAAGGCTCTGTGTCACAGCAGAGCTCAGTGTGAACCTTTCAGGAAAACTACACCTACGTACAAAGTGCTGGTGGTGAAAAAAACATTTTAAAGGCCATTAATTAATTAGAATCCAGTGATGGCAGATAGGCTTTTGCTTTACCTCTCTAGAACTAGAGCTGCTTCTGAGAGATCCCAGTTTGGATTTCTCTGAGACTGACAGAAACATATAGCAATAGCATTCTGCATCCTCTCCACATGAATAAACATGCATAAAATAATAATCTCTGGCAGCTGGATGAGCTCAGAAAAAATGCCCATAAGGTCAATGCACAGCACAATATTTTCTTAGCACTCAAACTGTGTTTTTTCCCTAAAACAGCTGCATTGAGGTTTTGTGTGCAGCTTTAGAGATGAAGAATACTTTGATTTTGCTCGTTATTTCAAATATGCCGTGGTGGCAGAAGGTTAGTTTCATACCTCAGGCTGAGAGCCGAATTTGTCAAACGGAGGGCGGTGCCGCGTGGCTGCGGCTCATCCCCTGTGCGCGCAGCCCGGTCAGCTCATGGCCCACGGTCAGACCCTTCGGCTTCAGTAGCGACTGCAGCCTTTGATGAAGTCTTTTGCAATATTAACCTAGGCATCATTTCTGTAAACAGGGCTCTTATGCTGCCTGGCTCACAGCCAGAGAGTGAAAAAAAATAGAAAAGGCTGGGAGCAGAGGGGGCCCGTGGGAAGGGGCTCTGAGATGCAAATCACGGTGGTGGTGCTCAGCACACTTTAATCCTTTGTCCAATTTAGCTGGGCGCAGATAATGCAACTAATTCAAGTGCTTGTCTCTGTGGTGTGAATTAGCTGGATAACAGCCTAAAACCTCTCCCCGGCAACAGCAAACCTGCAAAAAAAGGCAGAAGCACAGCTCTTCTCTGTTCCCAGCTGCCCTGTCCAACTTTTGAGTTTGTCCAGCAGATTCCTGGCTCCCCTCACATCTCCCTGGGTGCCTGCCTACGGGGGAGGACTCTCCAGTGGGGCTGCAGACCCCATGGCTTTCGTCCGCCTTCTGCCCCAGGCTGCAGGACACTTTTCCCCTGGGCAGCCCGACCTGCACAGTCACTGCAAGGACCCTGGCATCAAGTGCCACACGACCTCCTCGCTGCCTCCTTTACAAAGGTAAAGGAACAAGATTATTCCAGCTCTGCTTTAGCGCCACACCGAGCAGCAGCAGCGCCGCGCAAAGCCGCGGGTTAACCCTTCCAAGGTTCCAAGGTATCCACCGAGATAGGATGGACGGTGTGCAAGTGGAGGGCTGGTGTGTGTTGTCCTGCTCCTCTGGGCTTGATGCTCTTAAGCAAACTGCTCCTGGTGTTGAGCAGTGAACGTGACGGGACTGGGACACCTGTGAAACATGGGCAGATTTTCACACGCACGTGATCATCCCTTCTTAGTAGGGCTGGGAATAGGATTGGAGTTCACAGCAATAGCCACACCTGGGTGCCTCCTGCAAACAGTGTGCTTTTGTTGGGAGCAGGTGAAGAGTGCAAAGGTGCTTCTCTCTACCAGCCTGTGGAGCACCTGAGGACACACGGGTGCCCTGGATGGGACACACGGAACAACTGCCTGTTTCAGTCTGTCTCTCCAGCCTCTCTGGCAGTCACTGTCTGCCCCGACAAACTAATCCTCTCCTGTTTGTGTCTGAGTGTTGTTTCTTCTTCCAGGGATCCCTGAGACATCAGCATCCAAACCTGGGATTTCCCTAGCTGCTGAGGAGCAGCCCTGGTAGCTGTTGTTTATGACAGCAGACCAGGAGTCCTTCTTCTTCTTCTGTGCCTCAGTTTCTCTCAGCTCTGATGGGGGAAAAACAGCAGCTGGCATGAGGGGTTCTGGCTGCTCCCTGCAAGAACAGGGAGTGTTGTGTCCCTTTATGCCAAGAGAGACAAGAGCCTGGGGTATTTATGTAGCTCACCTCAAAGGAAGAGGTTTATATTTCACAAATACAGGTTTATGTTGTGCAAATAATGGTATTTATAGTCTTCAGTAAGAGCTTGTAGCTGGGGCACCTCTGCAGGGAGATGAGCAGCCCACTTCTTCTCTGGAGTCACTGAGGAGGGAGACCCAGGCACAGGGTCCAGCAGGAAAGTCAGGAGTGTGGCTGGGGGGACAAAGAACTGCTGCCCAAAGCAATGGGGCTTGGAGGGGTGCTCAGAGACTGGACAATGCCTGCAGCTTGAGAGCAGGAATGCGATTGGAGAAGAAGGTTTCTTGCACCATCCTGCCATCAAGCTCAGCCCTGGCATGCACTGGACACATTTTATGAATGTGTAAAATAAGCAGCATGTACAGAAGCAAGAGTTTACTGTAAACTGAGCGGGGTGGTAAACTGCTTTTTGGGGTCACTCAATGTCTATTGAGGGTAGGAGAGCCAAGCACTTGTCTTGGTAAATACCTTTATAAGTGACTTTTAAAGTACCTTTTCATCCTGAGACCACGGCTTGCTTTGCCGTCCTCTCCCATGTAGCTAATCTTGTATACCAGCTGACTTTTCCAAGGTCATCCAGTGAGGTGACAGCAGAGAATCCAGATTTAGCTCTGATTAAAGCATCAGCCCAAGTGGTGCAGCCTGGCCCAGTGCTATGGCTTCTCTCTGCTGGATGTCACTTGTCAGCAGTTGCTTGCAGCCCTCGGGGACAGGCTGGGCACGGTGGTGGTGGCTGCAAGTCCCCTGCTCTCTCCCTGTCCTTGCCAGCATCTTACAGCTTGGAAAACCAGCCCTGAGCTCAGGAGACTCAGCAGCAGCTTTGGGGCTTAAAAACTGGGTTTATTGATGGCCTTGGCAGTGCTGGGTTAATGGCTGAACTCAATAATCTTAAAGGTATTTTCTAACCTTTAGTTGGAAATGGTTCTGTGATTCTTTGGGGGTGGATACCAAAATGCAAACGCCTCCAAGCTTGCAAATCACACTTGAGAAAGACCAGTTGAATTTGTTCCAGAGATCCAGATTAGCAAATCCTCTGGCAGATTAATTCTTGCAGAGGAAGTGTGGGGGGTTGTTTGGTTTTGGGTTTTGTTTTTTTGTTTAAAGCAAGGGAAATGAAGGGACATTTCAGCTATGGGATTGCAGAGTGCTTTGTGGCAGGGAGCTGTTCCTGCCCCAGGTTCAGTCACAAATTAAACTCTTGCTCTGATCCATCCCTGGAATGTAGACAGACCCAATAGAAACCGAGGTCTCAGAGCACCTGAAAACAGGTTCCTGAGGCTGGGACAGGATCTGAACAACCCTGGCAAAACCCCTTCAGACCAGCTCTGCTGGTACTGAGAAAATGGTGCTGTGCCAAGGATGGAGGAAGTGCTGGTTTATCCTGACTTTCCCAAGCAGTTCCCATAGCATCACTCCCACATCCTCCCCCTGCAAAAGGGATGAGGGTCCTTCCTGCACTAACAGGTCTTAATTAGCCCAACCAGCCTCATCTGTATCCTCCTCCTACACCCCCTCCATCCTGTTCTCCAGCTGCATTTATGTCCAGATCCTTGCATGGATCACTTTTTGCTCAGTTTCACCACTGCTTTCTGCTCTCCTGAATTAACTTGGGGTCTGCTTGGTTGCTTTGTGCTCGTTAATCACTGATAATGTGGCTGTAAGACCAGGTGAGAAATCCCCCTTTTGGGACTAGGTTTAATGGCCATTAGCCAGTGCTGGGATAAAATGGCTTAGCCTGGAGATGGGAAATGAGAGCTGAGGAGGCAGCTGGCACCAGAGCATGCACTGACAGCTCCCGTTGGCCTGCAGGAATTCAGCAAGCTGTGGCTTGTCCCTGCTCTTTATCCCTGCGGTGGATCTCTGCCTGGTGGGTGACTGCAGATGGTTTGTGTGTGTGCTGGCCCTTGCCCTCCTCACTGCCACCATCCCCTCTGGTCCCCAGCTGTCCCAGAGCCTGTGCTTTGTGTGCAAAGTGTGGTGCCAAGAAGGACAACATTCCCTGAGGTAATGGGGATCTGGAGATGAGTCTGTGGAAGAAATTGCATAAACTCATGGTGAAGGTGGTTTTGGGAGCAGCTGTGGCTCGTGCTGTGTGACACCCTAACCTGGCACACTGCCCTGGGAGTGGACAGAGAGAGGGACCCTGGAGTATCTGAACAGATGGAGGTCCTTGCTAGGAACCTGGCTGAGGTTACTGAGGATATCTGGAAGCTGTGGGTGCTTTTCTTCCAGCAATTGCCTGCATTTGGGAAGATGAGGGCAGGGCGTGTTCCTAGGAAAATGAGGCTTCTCAAGAAATGAAGTTACCTTGTCATTAGCTGCAAGAAAACTCCTGCAGGTGAGGATGTGGCAGAGGGAGAAATGGGATGTGATGCTGCTGTGGGTGGTCTAGCCCTGCTGCAGGGCATCTCTTTCATAGATTGATATTTTGATCCTGAGCAGTGGCTGAAGGTTCCCTCTAACAAGCTTTTAATTATGATTTAAATTGGCTTTTATTAATAAGGAATAAGGGACTCATTGGGAGTAGGATCAAAAGGAATATTTCCTTGTGTCTGGCTGCTGGATCTGTGGAGCAGCTGGAGGAGGTTGTGTGGGGTTGAAGGTGTTCAGCCAGAAATTTTGGAGCATGGTTTTTAGGAAGCCAGCTGGTTTTGGGCTCCAGCTATTCAGCTTTGGCTCTTTAGCTCTGGGCAGATGCTCTGCCATCCCAGCCAGGCCCTGCCCAGCTCTCCTGTCCAAGGAAGATGTCCTGCTCTGAGGAAAATATGGGAGATGCTTACAGGTCATAACAGGGTAGAAGAGAAGATACAGCAACTTAGTGCTGACACTGAGGCTCATACCCAGAGGGATCACAATGTTTAGGTTTGGGATTTCTGGAAAAGGAAAGGCAGGAACTCTTTATCCCAGCAGGAAATGCAGGTCCCTGTGTGCCTTAGGGTCGTATTTTCAGAGGGGTGTGGAAACAGCAAAATGTGGCCTTGAGCCTTTGTTTCATGGACAAATCCCCATTGGTTTGGCAAATATGTCCCTCCTCTTCTTACTTTTCACGTTTCTTTGTATTAAAATTTTAGACAAAAACACACTGGAACATTAGGTTAAGGATGACAATTTATTAGGTGTTTTCTATCTGTTTATTGTTGAATCTTCTGCTTTTCTAGGATATCTTGAACTCAGTGCTCAGGTTAAAGGCCTGTCTCCTTGCTTGGTTGCCCAAATGGTTTTCCTCATTTTTAGATGCTGTCATTTGAATTCATCAAGATCACTGGTGCATGTTTTCCTGGCTGTGCTAGAGGACCTGCTGCCTAGATGGCCCTGAGCTCAAGGATATTCTTGGTGACACAGAGACCAGTGGAGTTCTCAGCTCTCTGATAAAACCTGAGGACTCTGTGCACTTCACACTGGGAAACACCTAGGAGGGATGGAGGCCTCTAGCAGGGAATATTACCAGAAGGTCAAAAAAGCTTATCTTTTGAGATAAGCCTTTGCTCATCTGTTACACCACAATCTGAAGGTAATTATTAGGGCATTGCAACTCTTTCTTCACTGTGGTTTGGAGTAACCAATGTGTTTCTCCAGCCGGGAAAGCAAGAGGGTATTGAACCATGTGAAAGTTGGGTTAAACCGTCAATAACTGCCTCAGAGCCAGATCTAGGTAGAAGGACATGGCCAAGGTCCTTGTTTCCCAAACAAGTTTGAAAGCTGAGTTGAAAATATCTGCAGGCTTCCCGTCTGCAGACAGATCTGGCTTGATTGCTTTGTTCCGGGTGAGGGTGGGCGGGTCGGTGAGGAATTGACCTTCGTCTGTGTGAGAGCCCGAGGCACAGCATGTGAAGGGGTTGTGCAAGATGCGAGTATGGCTGTGGCAGGACCTCTGCATCGCTGTGTTTCACCCTCCCACGTGGGCAGAGGCAAATGCAGCCTCAGTTTCCACTGCATTTGCTGGAGCCCCAGGCCAAGCAGTTGGATGCTGATGGGTGCCTGACACTGCTAAAACCGTTTTCTATCTTTAATGTCAATTACTATTTCCTCTTTGTCCACAGACACGAACAGGCAGGTCAGAAAAAACAATTAATTAATTAATTGTGTTCCAGGCAAAACTGTCAGGGGCAAGGTGAGCTGCCAGCTCGGGTGACTAATGGGAATGTTGTGGGGAGGTGAGCACCAGCCCCAGGGAGCCTGGTGGGCCCTGGACACAGCCTGGAGGATAAGAGGGGGCCTGAGCCTCTCTTTCCAGAGGAGGATGTAAAATTGCTCATTTTAAGTGCTTTCCAATGCAGAAAAGTCTGATGAGGGGATTTTCAAGTCTCTCTGCCAGAGCTTAGTGCATGCACTACCTACTGACTTTACTCTGGCTGTCAGAAAATGTGATGTTTCATCACTCATCTCTCCCCCAGGCATCTGGCAAAGCCACCTGGAGAATTTTTTCCCCTGGTTGTCTCTGGGGGTAGGAGGGACCAAATCCCTTGGGTGTTTTTGTGGTGCCATTCACCTCCTGCCTTGGTGGTGGCACAGCCCCATGGACAGAGCCCCTCGCTCACAGGAGCTGCTCGTGCCTGGGGATGTGCCCTCACTGGGTATCCCACATCTTCCTGGGGCAACAGTGCTGGGAGGCAGCCTGGGGTGCTCTGATCAACCCAGACAAGAGTCAGGGCCCACAACCCTCTGCTGAGGTCAGTTCTGCTGCAAACCATCCCCCTTTCCCTTCTGCTGCTGCTGCAGCTCTAGAGCAGCCTGGGTTGGCAACACGGAGAGCTGAGCTTTGGGCTCCTGGCAGCAGCAGGACCAGCACATTAAGAGCTGATCTACAGGGTTGATTTTCACTTTGGGTAAGTTAACACATGCTGCCAATCCTGCACAACCTCTCATCACTTGGTAATGCTGAGGCATCACCTGTTTCCTGCAGCAAGTAAAAAAATTCATTTTTAAAGGAGTTAATGGGTTCCAAAGCCTTGGATGGGAAAGTGAGGGATGCTGCAAAGACCTGGCAGCTCCAGCTCCTGGTTCCTGTAGGAACCACAGAGCAATGTTTGTGTCTCCTGCGTGGAGCCATGGCATTGTGTTAGAGGAGCCACCTGCCTGGCACACCTGGAGCTGGTTAAAGGTCCTGCAAAGCCTTTTCCACCTTATGTGGCCTTATCAGACAGCCCTAAGGTGGGGTAGCAGGGAGGTTATGGCATTCTGGAAATGCTGGCTGTAACCTGAAGTTCTGCTGACAAGCCCTCCCTGATGAACAGATATGTGTGTGGTGTCAGCAGTGCCAGCACTGCAGTTTCCACCTCTGCCCAAGACTCTGCTAGCACTCAAAGTGTGGCTTTGCTTTGGGCAAATTCACTGGCAGTGCAGACCTGCAGCCAGGTGTGGGATGAATGGGTCTAGAGGTTTGAAAATACAATCTTAAATCAGCTCATGCTGTGTGGTGACTTGGCTTAGCCATGGTTTCTGGCGAGCTCCCTGTGTGGGGAGAGTCTCATCCTCTTCCACTGTGCTGGTGTTAAACCCTGGTTTGGGGATGTGTCAGCCCTTCCCTGCTCTGTGGCTTTGAGGGTCTTGTGGCAGTGAGGATGGAGACTGGCAGCCTTCAGAGTACCCACAGGAGACAACAGCCACTTGCAATCAAGAGTAGGATTAACTCAACTCAAGACTTCCCATTCTTCACTTGTGTCCTTGCTCTTCCTCTTCATTGTGTTGGGCCTGAATTGCCAATGTCATCCAACCTCTGGCAGCACCAAAGCTGAGAGAGTCAGACCCTTCCTCCATGTGGTCCAGTGTCGAGTAGGGGTTTAGCAAATGACAACCGCCAAGAAAAAAAAATCCTCTTCCCGTTTTAGCTACTCACATTTAGTGGTTGTATTCGTGTTCTACTTACTTGTGGTTATCAGTGGAAATGGTTAGGATAAATTTGAGATTATTTTATAGACTAAAACATCAGAAACAAGCTTCAGTTGTACCTTTATCCCTGAAAGCAGCCTAGGAAGACTCCAGATTCTCCTTTTGGCAAATGTTTGTTAGAAGTGAAGCCAGAAGCAAGTGCCCAATCTGCACATTTCATCCCCCATAATGCAGTGTCTGTGTGTTGCAGGCAAAGCAGCAGGCTGCAGACTGCCCTTCAAACTTTTCCAAACCATTTCAGAATCTTTATTGGGAAAAACAAATTCACAGCATCTCAACTGTTATTCAAACACATTTAATAAACAAAGAGAAACAGTAGCAAAGGGCACTGACACGTGACAAACTGTACAAAACCTCCGGGTAGGAGCCCAGGCCCGGCTACCCCGGCCCTGCCCCGCAGCCAACCAGGCCCCCTTCGCCTCAGCCCACTCAGTCACCCCTGAGAAAATCAGTTTTTAAAAATGTGCAGAAACAAAGACACTTCAAGAGAATATTTCCAGTCTTGCCATAATGGAACAATTTAGGCCACTGGGAAAGTTTTAAAATAAAATCTAAAATGTCATATACTCCATTCCCAGGATTAATGCTTTAAAGTGAACCTTCCCAAGAGGCATAAGCACTCTTGGACAGCCAGTAGATCCACCCCTGCTCTCCTACTCTACTCACCACAACATGCTACACTTTTTTAGAGTGAATGGGACAAATTTCATCCTAATTCAGCACTAAATTTGATATAGTTGTGACTGAGTGAAAGGTGATGGAAGGAAAAGCCCTGTTTGAGCACAGAAGGGATGCAACTGGTGCATAATGCTGAGACCTGCCCTGTCTCAGGGTAAAGGTGACTTAGCAGAGTCAGGGAAGGAGAAATCCTTCACTTGGAATGTACCTGCTCTGGATGGACTTCATGCCTGGTCCTAAACATCACCCAAAAACTTGAGCATCCAGTACCAATGACTGATTTTGTACCATAAATTTGTTCTGCTGAAATTCAACAGACCCTGCGATGGAACTCAAAGAGTGCATGGTCCCCTGGCACCTTCTCACTGCCAAAAGCAGCATGAAAGGGAAAACCAAGATGCAACTTGGATCTTTCTTGTGCTCATCAGTTAAGCAGCTGTGCCATTCACCTGCTAATGGTCACTTTTAGGCTCTCTGTGGCTCAGAGGGGACAGCCATGGCATCACTGCATCAGGCAACCCTCCCTGGGCTTCAGCACCTGTGACACAAAGCAGCCAGGGAAGTGTTTGTTATTCTTGTCTGCTGGAGCTGTACACGACACAAAGTCTCCCTCTGCAGCCAGGGTTGCTTTGAGCTCCATGGTTTTACAAGGTGCTCAGCTGGCATCAATGTGGCAAACACAGCCTGACCAGTTCCTGTTGCCTTTAGTTTGGTATTTCTTGACCAGTTCCCAAAAACTCCCTCCTCTGAGGAAGGGCAATAAGACAAATGAGTGTCAAAGGGCTTTTCAGGCTGCTAACTTGCATACATGTGCTTGATTTCTTAGCTATGAGCACAGACAGTGGCTGAGGCTACAGCAAAGGGACAGAGGAGGGAGATCTGTACACATCACAGTGTTGTTCAGGCCCAGCCCAGGTGTGTAGTCTGATCACACCAGCTCACCATGTTAGAAACAGGGCAGATGGAGGGAAGCAGAGCTGGGTTTTTCAGTGTGATGGAAAGCCAGCTGTGATTCAACAGCCTGTCACTGACACAATGTGAATTCAAAGACATTTGGCACAGCCTGTTGTTACCAGGACTAATCTAGCACAGACAATTCAGCAGTCTGTCTTGAGAATGAGGCAAGGGCTCCACTGGAGGAGGTACACTGGCAAAGCAGGATGGAGGACAGGCAAGAGGACATGCAGAAGGACTGCAGAGAGGCAGAGCACAGCGGTGCCACTCAGTGTCTCTGCTGCACATCTTGGTCACTGAAATGGCTGTTGGACTGTTGGTAGGACCCTCTCAGCAACAAGTGGTTAACACGGAAAACCTGCCTAATTCTGAGCCAAAACTTTCAGGAGAACGTGGGTAGCTGAAGCCCTCCAAAAAGGAGCCCAACCTCTCAGTCCAGGTGAGGAATTTTCTGGTAGCTTATTGAGAAACATCTGCTCTGAGCTTGTCAATGTCTGAATTCCAGCACCTCCTAAGCTTTGCTGTAATGTCAGTTTGGGACTGAAAATGACCCAAGTGCCAGAACACTCAGGCTACAAAGAACAAAGCCAGGATGAAAGGGGAAAAACATGCAGCAAATTCCTATGAAATTCCATTTACCAGACTAGGAGGGACATGCCCTTGGTTAGGGGTGGCACAGAGTAACAGAGGGGAACCAGTGACTGCAGTTTGGCTAAGATAAGAATTCAAGAGAGGCACAAACGAACATTTTGCACATCCATCCAAGGCATTCCAAAAAAAAAAGAAAAAAAGGGAAAGAAAAGTCACAAAAGTTGACACATCACTTTGGACAAGAAACATTACAATAGTTTGGCAACTTTTCACCAAACCCCCCCACCCCAGCTCTGTGATGTCCCTCTGTAATTTGAGGTGATCCCTTAAAGGTGGGGACATGAGGGGGCTGCAGGTCACTGTGTGTAAATCAGGGATCTCGTGGGGTCAGACAAACCTGCCTGCTTGGTACAGTACAAAAGAAATTCTGCCTGAAGCCCTCCCTGGTGAGAGGGAAGGAGACAGAGCCCACACTGCTGGAGACAAACAAGGCAAAGCTGAACTTGGCAGCAGCAAGTCCCTAAACCTTATGACTTTGCACCAGGCTAAGATATGGCCATGGCAGGGTACTGGGGAGGGAAGATGTCACCACTCTTCCTCTGTGGAGAAGTGTAAAGGATGGGATTATCACTCTATCACTATTTTGGGTGAACACAGGTCTCTTTGTTTATGCATACAAAGTGATGGGCTTTGGAAAATACCAGGAGCCCATGTGGAATAGTGTTACCAGTGAGACCTGTGTCAGATGGATACACAACTCCCCTCCCCTAAGATCTAAACTCAGCTCTTAGGAATTGAACAAGGAACAGATACAAAGCAAGGATAGAAAAGTTTGTGTGGGATTTTTAGGAGTGCTTGTTTTGTTCCTCCTTTTTAAGCCCTGTTCTTCAGATCTGGGGGAGAAGGGGGAGCACTGCAAGGTCCCTGCACTTTTTCTGGAGCAGACCTGGGTGCAAGCAATGGCACAGCTCAAATATGGACCTTCCCACCCACAGCAGCCTGTGGAAGGTGGGATTGATTACAAGGGCCTGAGGACCTGAGCAACCTTCACAAAGGCTCCGGCTGGGAATCCGGCCCAGCCATTGTTGGAAAAATTCAATACAGCGCTGGCCAAGGAAATCAAACAAATACTTGTGGAAAGGACTGTCCAACTGGAAGAGTCTTTTCCTTTCTCGGTTTCCAGGGTAAGAGAAAAGCCTTTGGTTATGACCAGAATTATTTGCCATTGGCAGGACAGGCTTGGCTTTGCTTTGCATTAGCTTGGTTATTGTACAAGGGCTGGGTTGCTCTGTGGAGAGATGCTCTGCCCAGCTGGACTGCCCTGTGACATCTGGGAGTTTAATGGAATTACATCCGGGATCCTCGCTCCTGAAGAATCTGAAACAGAAGAGACCTTCTGTGAAAACCTCAGACAAGTTTAAATGCACGAGTTCCTGTTCAGAGTCCTTGGGTTTTGCAGAGAAAGGAAGCACGGTCTAATGTGAGAGCAGCTTGCAGGCTTTTATGCCACCAAAACAAATGATAGGCTGGTTAAGGGTAAGTGAGCCCCTTCTCTAGAAATCCTGCTCAGCTGCTTGCCAGGAGGTAAAGATGTTGCCTTCTGTTTTAATTCTGGGGAGGAAAAAAAAAAAAAAAAGTGGATTCATGGAATGGTTTGGAAGGGACCTAGGGACCTTAAAGCTTATCTTGCTCACTGCCATGGGCAAGGACACCTTCCACTAGACCAGGCTGCTCAGAGCCCCATCCAACCTGGCCTTGAACACTTCCAGGGATGGGGAGGGTTGAAAGAGAAGAAAAATCTTGTTTCTCCCTGCAACATCCTTCAACCACAAAACCTCACCTCAAAGGTCCTTGCTACTCTGTTCTCCCTCTTCAAGTTATTCTTTCCTTCATTACTTTGATCTTAATTTGTAGTTCACAAAGAGCCTTAGCTCTTGTCCTACAGTAAATCATGAAATCTTCCAAGAGGGGATGGAGAAGGCAATGGGAACGCTGATCCACGAAACTACTGCTGCAGCTTGGTGCAGGAAAGGTTTTTCTTTCTAGGGGAATTCAAATTGATACATCTGAGCAGGTGCCTTACCTTGGCCTTCTCACTTGGCTCCTTGACAATGCCATTGGTAGAATTGTTGAGCTCCCTGGACACAACACAGAGGAATTCTGCCTGGTCTTCATTTCCATAGTTATAGGAAGATCCAATGCTGATCAGCTGTGCAACAGGAGACAGGCAAGGTAACAATCAGTGAGCCTTGATTTTATTCCTGCAGTTGCTGTGAGAGAGGACTGGCCCAGATCTGTTCTGGATGAAGTGTCCCCTGCAGCCTCCCGTGTGTGTGTGTAAGGCAGGGACACATCCGAGCTCCACAGCCCTCTAGTGGCACCTGGAGCCCCGGGAAGGAATTCCAGCTTGAAACTAATGCTGAACACAGCAGAACACTGCCCAGCTTCTGGGGGTGGGAAAGGGAAAACAGATTGTGCAATACATAATATCCAGTTCACTCAGACGTGGGCAGGCATTGCAAATCACCTGGTCCTTGCTGAACTCAGCTCTCAACTGCCTTGTGACTGATGTGGAAATGGGAATTCTTTACCCCAGGCAGATGTTGGATTAACTGGGGACATGTGGCAAACAGACACTGTCCTTTCTGTGGATGCTGCCCAAATGGAGTCTGCTATCTGTGTAAACAGGATTATATTCTATTATTGTTGTGTTGAGGGGGTCTGGACTCAATCCAAGAAATCCCATCTGTCTCATTCGTCATTATTACATTAAAAGGACATCCTGGAGTACAGAGCTAATTTGTCATTTACAACTCTGTTCTGCTTTCCAGAAAATAAATCCAAGTTATCTGAAGAAAGCATTGTGACTCTTACCAACTGTGTGTGTCCAGGAAACTTTAATGTGCAGCATGTACCTTAACTTCCATGTCCAAATAGATTTTGGAAGAGCCAGCTCCATATTTATAGATTATAGATTTGAAAAGGAAGATTAGGAGAGATCTAAGGGTGCAGGTTCCCATGAAAAGCACTGCCTGTAGCCTCAAGGTTTTGGGGGTGTAGATATGGATGTGTGAAAGGCAGATTCTGTAAACTGTTGGACAGCAAAACCTGGGTGTTGGAGAACTGCATTTTCATGGAGCAATGAGTGGTTCTTGGTCACAAGATTTCACTATTTCCTTCCAGAGGCAGGTTTTTGGCTGCCTCTCCACTCTGAGATAGTTTTCAGGCATTAAAGAACAGATCCAAAGGAACAACTGATGGGAAGTGCTGTTCCTAATCCTCTGCCTCACTTCATGTCAGCACACTTCCCACAGCATCCACCTGTTCTGAAGCTGGACTAAATGGGAAGACACTGCTGTAAATCCACAGACCTTATTCTGTAGTTCCTTAATATAACATAACACACAGGCCAGCTGGCTCCAGTTCTCCATCCCCAGAAATAAGAGAACTGTGTTTGACTCCAGAAACCAAATGTGGACCCAATGCCCTGTGCAACTGCAGTGACAGCCCAGAACCAGCTGCCCTGCAAAGACATCAGCAGAGAGTTCTCCTGTCACTCAGAGCCTCTTCAGCAAATGCAGCAGTTGTGGCTTTGAGGTTCCAAGAAAGTTGTGCTCTGTTTTTTCATGGCTCTGGTAATTTTCCTGGATAGAACTGTTATACTGTGGCCTGGTGTATGTGATGAAATGCAGGAGAAGGGAAGAACTGCCCTGGGATTTGACAAGGAGAAAAGAAGCCCTGAGAGAAAATGAAACCTCTCTGGGAGCTTGAGTGACTCCTGCCCTCCCCTGTCAGTAACTGGACACAAGTGGATTGCTGCTCAGGTCAGGCTGCTTATTCAGAAGAGCAGAGCAGTGTGAAAAGCAACTCAACAGGCAACTCTACTTATTCCACATCCAGTTTTAAAAGGAATTCTGCCATTCTTTGGTAATGGTACCTGTTCAAATTTCCATCCGTCGGACATGGTGGACACCATCTGTGTGAGCTCTTCCTCTTGGCACTGCAGCACTCTGTACACGTGTTTCACAGGTCCCTGCAGCACAGACAACAATGCCTGGGTTCAGTAATTGCTTTACTAGTGTCATGCTAGAAAATTAGCATGATATAATTACTAGGATCATGCTAAAAAATTAATAAGCTGCTCCTGCTCTCATCTTAGGAAGTCAGAGCCCCCCAGGCTTTCTAAGGGCTTTTTTATCCACACTGATTCCAAACCAGAAACTTATGCCTGGCACTCTTCTCTTAAAAGCTTTCTAGGTGTCTCAGCTACAGTGAAACCAAAACTTCCTTGTTGGGAATTTAGCTGCTAGAGAATAGAAAAGTACAAAACCGTGGCTAATTCCAAGTCCGGCACCTGCAAGATAGCAGTGTCCTTGGGCCTAGCTGTGGTAGGATAACAAACAGTGAAAGAGACACGAGAAAAGAGAGATGTAACCCCTAAGGAATGAGGAAGAGTTGATAGTATAGTTTAACCAATAGATTGCTTGGCTTACAGAATATTCATAAGCTTATTACTCGCTGTATAAGTGTCTGATGCTCTCTTCAATAAACGAGAATTTGCTTATCACTCATATTGACTGTCTGAGTCTCCCCTCACCGACAAATGGCTTGACCCCGACAAAGGCCCTCATTTTTTCTGTGACACTTCCTTAGCTTTCAAAGCCATTTGCTGCTTTTTGAAAACATTTCTGAAATTGAATCTACTGGATGTGCTGATATCAGCTGAGCATCAATGGGAAACATGTCACAGAGAGACAAAGGGAAGAAATGGTTTAGAGAAGGAAGAGTTTGAGCTGTTCTTTGCCAAAGCAGTATGTTTTGCTTTATAACCACCCATGCCTGCTCCTGGCCCCTCTCCTGTAAGTGTCCCTTGCCTTTCCCTGCAGGGCTGAGATGACTCAGTGGTCTGTGCTTTATAAAGCCACACTGAGGACTCTTTGCTCGCCATGCCCTGCATCCACCCAACAGCATTTATTCCCCTGTTGCTGCTGAACCAAAGAAGTGCTGCTGCAAGGGCTGCAGCCATGCCTGTCCTCCTGAGGCCCAGAACTGCCTCCATGAGCCAGGGGTGCCTTACTTGAGAGGTTCTGTTCTCGTTGTCCCGTATCCGCTCCTTCACCAGCCGCACCAGGGACGCGATGTTGTAGAACTCAGCCTCTTCCAGCACCCCTGAGGAGGAGCCAAAGCACAGATTTGGTTACTTTGCACAGGATAGAATGAAGATGATTCTGTCACAAGGATTCAGCCCTGCTGCTGACTCCAAATCTAGCCCAGATGTCAGAATCCCAAATGTGCCACCCACCTCCTGCTCTGAGGCTAGGAGAAAATGCCTGACTAGCTGTCACCTCCTCTTGTGACTTAAGAGGATCTTTAAGAAAGATTATTCCCCTTTCCCTGGGATTATCAGAAATCTCATGGTACAATGTCCATTTCTTCACCCAGCTGCCTGTTTGGGGAGAACCATGGTCTGTGAGGGGCAGATGGGCTGCACCAGCCCTTGGGCTCAGCACAGTGCCAGGGTGTGCTGTGAGCTGCAGCCTCTGTGCTCGGGAAGACACAGATTCTGATGACTTCATCCCTGCTAATGAGCAATTAACAGTACTAACAGCACTCCTGGGAAACTCACTCACACTCTCACACAGGTGATGGTGAGGGCTCTGGATGTGCTGTCAAACAGGAATTCCAGCCTCCCCTGGGCTTTTCTCTCACCTTCCTCTGCGAGCTCCTTGTTGATGATGAGCTTGCCGTGCCGGAGGTAGTTCAGTATGGGCCCGAAGTACGTGGGGTCTCTGTCGATGAGATAGGCCCCAGTCTCATCCTGACAGCAAAACAGGCACGGCTCAGTGGGGCCAGCAAACAACAATTTCAATCTAACACAATAAATGCAGCAGTTTCTCTTTGAGAACATGGATTCAGTTGCCTGTGTACAGATGTGCTACATTTTTAAACCATTTTTCTCTTTCAGGGTCTGATCTATGAACACTGCAGCCCCAGCAACGCTGGCAGGTGCCTTACATGAAGCACTTGTACACAGTTTATGGGGCTGGAGAGGAAAGCTGGGATTAGGAGGGTTTTTTCACAACACCTGGCACTTCTGCTCTGGCTAAGCCTGTTCTCCAGACCAGTTTAACTAGGAGGCTGTGGAGGAAGATGGGATCTCCACTTCTAAAACAGCCAAACTTTCTCCACAGCCAAAAGAGGTTTTTTTTTTCCCTTTCCACTACTGCAAACACATATTGCAACGCTCCTGCCATGTGTCCAGCAATACAACAACTATTGGCATTAAATAACCAACAACTGACAGCCAAAAGCACCTCTTGAGCAGCTTTGAAGCATTGCCAAGCCCTCTGCAGAACTCTCACATCCCTCTCTCAGGGACTTTAAAGCTTTGTTTCTCCTGCCAATCTAGTCTAAAGCAATATGAAACTGTGCAAACCCACTGTGAAATCTCTTCTCTGCTCACCGATGCTGCTGACTGATATTTCAATCATAACCAGGATTTATCCTGAGATTAAACTCTGAATGGAGCAGCAACAGACTCGACTGATTCTGGCTGCCCCACTCACAACACATTTACAACACCCTGTGCACCTGATCCCGTGGAAAATCTGCAATTGCAAGAATAATTGTTTGTAAAATCCTTACAACAAACTGCAGTGACTTCAAAACTGTCCAGCCATGCAAGCAATGTGCACCATCATCTTTTATGAGAGTGAAGGGAAATACATTAAAAGCCAAACCAACAGCAAACATGCTCAGGGTGAGAAACTGTAACATTCCTGTTTCTAGGAGTTTCCTTCCCTCCCTCCCCGCTGTAAGCACCGGGGGAGTGCGGGCGGCTCCTTGAGCGCAGCCCAGGGCGGTGCAGGGATCGGAGCTGCGGCATCCTCTGGGTGTCCCGGGCACGAAGGCAGAGCCACGGCCCGTTCCTGCCCGTGGGGCACGAGGGACAAGCCGGTGATGTGTCACAGTGACGAGCCCCAAACCGCGGCACACCGGCCCAGGCACAGCGCGGGGCCGTACGGGAGGCTCGGGGACGGCTCTGGGCACCCCGGTGGCACCGGCGGCGACTCGGGAGGGGCTGTCCCGGGGTGGGGCCCGGCCCCGCCGCGGCCTCACCTTGTCGGAGCCGAGCTCGGGCCCGTCCTGGCAGCACAGACGGCACAGGAAGGACTTGGGCTCCCGGCACAGCGTCTGCCGGGTGCTCACGAAGTACGTGCCGCCCACGTTCAGCCGCACCCACTTGGAGGCGGCGGCGGGCGGGGACAGCGCCCCGGCGGCCCCCGCCGCCGCTCCGGCCGCGCGGGGACTGGGCGGCCCCGGCGCCCCCCCGGGGCCCGGGCTGGGCGTGCGGCCCCTCGGCGGCCCCTCGGCCATGGCGGAGCCTCAGCGCCCGCCCGCCGCCATCGCCGCCCGCGCCGCTTCCGGCCCGCGCCGCTTCCGGGGATGATGACTTCCGGTACGTTCGCGTTCTGATTGGGCGGCGGGAGCCGAGAGGGCGGTACTTCCCGCGGCGGGGACGGCGGTGTCGGTCAGTGAAGGTGAGAGCAGGGCCGGGGCGCGGGAGCGGGAAAGGGGAGCCGGGCGGGGGATCTGGAGTCCCGAGGGTGGGGGACAGGACGGGCTGGGGACGTGCTCGGTGTTGGGAGGCCGGTGGGGGCGGACGGGGGCCAGCGTGAGGTCGCGGCGAGGCTCAGGAGCGACCCCTGTGTCCGGATCCCCGTGCCCCGATCCCCAGTGCCCACACTCTTTCCCTGCCCCGATCCCCAGTGCCCACACTCTTTCCGTGCCCCGATCCCCAGTGCCCGCTTTCCCTCCGTGCCCCGATCCCCAGTGTCCCCGTTCCTTGTCCCCGGCCCCGTGTCCCGCCCCATCCCGCCCCTCATGCCGCGCTCCCGACCCGATCCGCGCTCCCCAGCCGCGCCCCGCGGTCCCCGCCCGCCGTGACCCACCGGTGTGTCCGGGCCAGGCGGAGCCATGGCGGGACGCAGGGCTGCCCTGAAGGCCGTGGACTGGGCGGCGTTCGCCGAGCGGGTGCCGCCGAGCCAGCGAGCCATGTTCAACGCGCTGAAGACCCGCAACGATGCGCTGACGGCCCGGTGAGTGCCCGCTCACAGCCCGCTGCGAGTGCCGCTGTCTGTCTGGCTGTCTGTCTGTCCCTCTGCGGTCCCGCAGGAGTGGCCTCGCAGGTATTAAAGCGGGTCACCTTGAGGCAGCTGGTGGCTTTTTTTGGCAAATCACCTTTAGTTAATCTTCCCCAGAGTAAACCCGTAGCTGCAGCTCTGTGAGCGCACCTTGCTTTGGCACGAGCTTTGTCACTGTTAAATGCTCTACAAATTCATCTTGATTCTCAAATCCTATAGCATCCTCTGCCTGATGCAAGTGCTGGCTGGGGCAGGGAGTCCTGCTGGTTTCCTCTGGCTCAGTGTTGTGGAGCAGCCTCGTCCTTTCTTAAGGGCTGCACCCAGAGGGGCTGAGTGAAGCTCAGCTGCAGGCTGAGCTCTGCCTGGCTGTTCCAGGGGCACAGGGATTTGCAGAAATGTCTTGTTTCAAACTGGAGAGCAGCTAAACTGAGCACAGCAGGCTGTGCTGGTGCTCAGGCTGCTGCTCATGTCTGCTGTGCTCCATCCTTTCAGGTTGGCTGCGCTGCCAGAGAAGCCCCCAGCCATCGACTGGGCTTTCTACAAAGCTCATGTTGCCAAGGCTGGAATGGTGGATGAGTTCCAGAAGAAGGTCAGTCTCCTTGCCAGCTGGGTATTGCTCCTTGGAGTTTAATTGAGGCACTAAGAGGAAAACACTGGGATCAGCAGAGGAGCTCGGTTGTGTCACTGTGGAAATTTGCCTCCCAGGACTGGAGGCACCCACTGAGCTCAGATGGGGCTGAGAGCTTTGTGTGGGGCAGTAACTCTGTCATGGGGTCAGTCTGTGGTGTGGGACCTTCCAGCTTCCTTCCAGTGCTGTGGGGAACGGGTGGTGTGTGTGTCCTGGGGGTGGTGGGCAGGACAGAGGAGATGCCTGGAAGCTCCTGGGTGAGCAAGTGCTGCTTGGGAGGGACAGGGGACAGCTGCACTGATCACTTTTGGCTCATTAATGTACATGGTTGTAAACAAATCCTAGGAAGACAGGAGGGAATGCTCCCCTGCTGCTAGGGAACGTGACCTCGATGTGAAGGATTGTTTCAGTCAAACAAACCTTAAAAATATTAAAAATATGTCTTTCAACTTACAGTTCAGTGCACTGAAGGTTCCAGAGCCAGTGGATACACAAACTGCCAAGATTGATGCCCAGGAGAAGGAAGCTGTAAGTGAACCACTCCCTGCTGGGGCTGTCCCTGCCTTCTGTGGGGGTGGGAAGGGGTGAGAGGGAGGGGATGTTCTGGATGTGCCCCTGCACACACGTGCCTGGCTTTCCGGGCAAGGGATCCCTGCCCAGGGCAGGCTTTGGCTGGTTGGGGTCTGCTGGAGATTGCATCATTTTCCCAGTGTAACAGTGATGGATTTTACTGCCAGCTGAAAGCCTGGGGGTGTGTGCAGGGTCACTCTGGGGCAGTGTGTTTGCCATAACCACTGTGCCCACATTCTCTGCTCTCCCCAGGCCAAGAGCACTGCTGAGTACATCGAGGCTTCCAAGGCGCGCATCGCGCAGTACGAGCAGGAGGTGAGGCTGCCCCTGCTTGGGGAGCGTGGTCTGGGGCACACCCTGCTCTCCTGGCTCTGCCTTGCTCCTTCCTGCTGACCTGACTTGTGATTATTGTCTGTCCCTGCTTCCACAGCTCCAGAAGCTCCAGAACATGATTCCCTTTGAACAGATGACCTTTGAAGACTTGAGTGATGCCTTCCCTGAAACCAAACTGGACAAGCAGAAATATCCATACTGGCCCCACAAGCCAATTGCTGATCTGTAAACTGGGAGCAGTTCAGGAAACAGTTTAATGACTGTCAGACTCCATGATCTTATAAATAAAGAGCTTTCTCTGTCTGTGGCTTAGGTCTTCGACATAAATTCTGAGTAATACAGACGTGGAACAATACAGTAACTTGCAAACATTCCACTTTTTCTGGATTTTGTGTTTTCTACCCACGAGCTTGTTTTGGTAGCAGGACCAAGCTCCCTGTCCTGCTGATCAAACTGAACCCTGTGAAATGCAAACGAACCTCCAATCCCTTTCTGTTGCCACGAGGGGCAGGGGATGGAGTTCTGCCCTTGCAGGCAGACACTTGCTCAGAAGTTGACCGTGTGTAGCCCTTTGAGATGCTGGAGTGTGTTTGGCTGTGATTTGTGTGTGTCTGGAGTGTCTCAGGGCTTCTACAGCCACAGGTCTGGGCCTGTTTTCTGGGCTGATTGTGATTGTTTAAGAAAAGCCAATTCCAAGAGGAGGTGAAGAAGTATTGGTGTGTTCAGATGCACATAAAAATTATTATTATTTTTTTTTAAACACACATGGTGCTCCTTTTCTCTTTGCCCCGGATTTTTGAAGGTGCTGATCTCACTGGAACTCACAGAAACAATAGTAAAGACTTGGACTGTTTTGTTTAATAATGTGAGGTGGAATTCTTAAAACACCTCTCCTCAAGATGGAAGGTGTTTAATCAGGATGGCTGATTGCCTTCTCTCATCTAAGAGAAGGCAATCAGCTCCTTTTCTTTTTGGTCATGTTGGAGGTCAGAATTACAGATAGGTAGAATGAAGGTGTTATCCCCAGATTTTACAACTATTTTATTCAAATACCTTGGTAGCTCACAGAATACTTCAAGAACATCTGCAGTTCTACTGAACCAGAGTACAAAGCACTACACATGCAGATCTTGGGTCCTGTGGCTTTGGATTTTAATTTAATTTTATTTTATTCAGGCAACTGAACTGCAGCTCTATGAATTGACCAGGAACAAATGACAGCAGGGAGTCAGAAGCAACACGGTAGAGAACAGCTGAGCTGGCACTGGGCAGAGCTGATCTTCAGCTGCTCCATTTTACAAAAATCACAGCGAAAAAGAACAGGGACAGGAAGAGGTGGCTGAAGAGAAGCACCTTCTCCAGAACTGGAAGAAACTGATCCAGCTCCTGCAGCTGCCAGAGGCGCTTGGTGGGCTGCCCTTGGGCCTTCCTGGGAGGGTGCAGCAGCCGGGGGCCCCCCTTGGGCAGATTGTCTGGGGGTGCCTTGGGCAGCTGGTGTGGGTCTGCAGGAGCAAGGGCAGGGTCAGCCCTGTGGGCCACCATGGCTCACCCTGCCTGGGGCACAGTTTGTCCCTGAGGAAACCCACCCTGGCTCCACCCAACATGCAGGAGAATGCCCCAAACCTCCTCTGTTGGAGGGGTTCTGGGCTGTTTTACCTTGCTGGGAGCTCCTGAGGACCTTGTCCAAGCGCCCGGATTTGCGCTGCTGGTACAACAGGAAGAAGGTGTCCAACACAGCCATGATCATGAGCAGGAAGGTGCCCAGGAAAAACACCACTGCAGAGCAACAGCAAAACAGAGAAAGCTCTGGGGAATTGGCATTTTCTTACATTCCATTGCCTGGTGGGGAACAGGGAAAGCCTAACTCCAGCAACCTAAACAAGCTTAGCTGTTCATGACTTCAGTGTTCATGAATGTGTCTATCAACACCCAAAACCTCCCCTTAGGGCTGGTACCTGGGTGAAAATCGGGGTTTATTTGATAAAGGTGGGTACCTATGATGGGTGGTTTGTTGGAGGAAGTTGGGAGGCTGTTGTTGAGAATCACAGCCAGCATGGAGCTGCCGAGGATGATGGCAATCTGGAAGTTGATTTTCTCCTCGAGAGAGCTGGGACCAAACAGCACAGCCATGTCCAGCAAGTACAGGGCACACGTTGGGAGGATCAAGTTCAGAATGTAGAGAGTGGGTCGTCTATCCATGGAAATCTGTTGAGGAAGATGAGCAAAATTTGATGAGCAGGAGATGACTCAGTGTGTTGACAAATGCTGGTCCCCTAATGTAAAAAATTGTCCTGTTTTATACTGGGGGTTTTTTGGTGCCAAATAAGTGCAATATAATATGGAAGTGTTGCCATACCACATAGGTGACCACAGAAAATCCTTTGTCATCCATCATTTCCGTGAATTCCATGATGCTCACGTTGGTAAACTTCCATTCTCCATCAGTCAGGATTAAGCTCTTGCTGTCTCTTATGATCTCAGCTGGTGTCCGTCTCGTCTTCATGACAAAGTCTGTTACTGCTTGGGCAGGAGGCAGAGGGGGAGGGAAGTTGAAGAATTCAGGAATTTATTAGAGGTCAGTTATTCCTCTCCCTTTCCCACCCAGCTGAGGGTGTATGCAGACAGGAAGGGGGAAGGTTTCATGCACTGCTCAGGTTTCTCAGCCCATGAGAGAGAAATTAAAAAGGTCTCTGTGAAGAGGCTTCACTGGACCTCTGGAAATGTGGATCAGAGGGAAAACATCTGTTGAATTAGGGCAATTGTCCTTTGTGGATGGGACTGGGGAGATTTTGTGGCACCTCTGCTTATATTTCAACCCTCCCTGTAGGGATGAACTCTAACTGCAGTTTGAATCCCTGAAACTGTCCTTTTAATGGTTGCATTTGATTCCCTTGGAAATCTTTTCCAGCCTTAGAATTCTATTATTAATTTCCTCCCATTTCTGTGGCTTTCAGGTGTGTTTAAAGATCAGTCCTGCAAAATTCTATGTGAACAAGTGGCAGTTTTGCAGGAAGCCTCCTGGTCTCGGGTCTCTTGGTTTGTAGAAACCAGTCCTGAGAGGGGCTTGCCACAGAATGTCTGGATTGCTTCAGAGATGTTGCTGGGAAATGTGCCAGGACAGAATGGCAGCATTTTAACTCATTTTCCCTGGTCTCATATGACCTCAACCCCACTCTGAGCATGAGGGGCTGCTCAGGAGCCCAGGAGTTCCCAGGGCCCATTTCATCCAACCCTCCTCCTCCAAATGCAGCCCAGAGGTGGTCAAGCTCGGCCTGCAGCTGTACCTGGGTAGAGGAATGAAGCTATGCTCAGGTTGCACATCTGGGTGTCGAAGGGGAACTTGAAGATCACCAAACTGCACGTGAGGGTGGCCTGGTAGGCCCGGGTGGAGTTGAAGGTGCCGTTGTGCATGAGCTCCACATAATTCAGCTCTGGGTCCTGCCCGTTCACTCTGCAGGGAACAGACAGGGAGAGTAACTGAGCCTGAGATGCTGCCTGTGCCTCAGCCCCATAAAACCAGGATGTGAACACCCTGTTGGGGGGCTCTGAGCCATCACCCAGCCGTGGGATGCAGCAGGAAGAGAGGAAACCAGGTCTGGGAGAAGGGTTCTGAGCCCTTTGGGATCAAGGTCTGCTGTAGCTCTGCACCTCCTGAGCATCTCCTGCCTCTCTGTCCTCTGTTCCTAGCTCTGCCTCCCACTCCTCTCTCGCTCTGGAGAGCTGGTGGGGGTGCCCATCCCTCTGTCAGACCCTCAGTGCTCTGCCCTGTATCTCTCCACACACTACCAAAGGTCACTTTATTCCACAGCAGTGCTGGTTTCTGCTGCTCCCTCGGTTTTAGCTGCAGCCCAGATAGGAAATTTCAGGAGCTGTTACAGTATTACAGAGCCACTAAGTGCTTTGTATAAACTGTGGTCACCATTAATCTAAATTAGGAGGCTCTCGGTTACAGAGAGCTCAAGGGAACAACTTTTAGCCATCTGAATTTATCCCATTTCCTATAATACAACCAACAGTTTGCATCCTCTGTATTTCTGTGAAGCCAGTGGATAAAAATGAGAGGGGGACGTACCGCTCCAAGATGAAGATGGGGGGCGACCAATACGTGTCCAAGGGCAGAACAATTTCAGAGATGTTACAGAAATCCCAGGGGTCCCAGGTTGCAAAAGGGTTCTGCCATTCCTGAGGGAAGAAGTTGCAGGAGAGAGATGAGCTCTGGGCTGGGCACCAGACTTTGTGTTGGGCAGCAGGAGAGAAATGCTCTTGAGGGACCTACCAGGTTCAGGACGAAGTAAAAACTGACTGTCTGCAGCTTTTCCACCTGGAGAAACAAAGATGTTTAGCTGATTTCCTTAGATGTATCCAATGCAGAAGCTCTTCCCTGAGCACAGACTGCAGTAATGGGGCTTGGGAAGAGAGCTCATGGCTCTTGGTCCTACGGCTGAAGGGTGGGAGCACAAAGTGCAGTAGTTAGGGAAAATAATAGATTATTGTTAACATTTCCATGGCAGTGTCCTGCAAATGCACTGCAGGGTGTTTGGAGCCTCCTACTAAGCAGGCTGCTTGTCTGGATGTGACTCCTGGAAGGAGTGAGAGAAAATACTCCAAATCTTCCAAAAGTGCTTTCCAACAGCAGAAAGCTGAAGTGGAGGGGGCTGATTCTCATCCCTGTGGACTTGCTGTCAGAAGACTCAAACCCTGGTCTAGTAATAGCCCAGTTTCCTGTTGTAAAAACTCATTTTGGGTCCTTACCACAGAGAGAATTGACACCAGAAAGAAATCCACCTTCACTTCCACAGGCTCCTTCGGGTTTATCTTGGGCAGGATGTACGTGTACAGCTTGTCATGAGAGGAGATGTTCAGGTAGTCAACAATGTCATAGTAGGTGCAGAGGTACTTTGGGGCAGCCCCTGCTGGAAAGAAAATCCCACTTGAAACACAAAAACATCAGGCAACCTGCGACGATGCATCAAAAAAGAAAGGGTGTGGAGCTGTGGATGTGAAAAACATCATTAACACACAAAAATCCCTTCTCACACAGATGAGAACAGAACTCCTTGAAGGTTTTCAATCCCCCTTGCACTTACCTGTCCCAAGAGAAAAGGTGAGGATGGCTACAAAAACTCCCTGCATCATCTCCTGCTTCCAAATAAGGAGGAGAGTGGTGCCGTGAGTCTTATGAGCCGGTCCAGGACACGTCATTTGTTATGTGGAAGTTGATTTGATATTTGTTAATGAGGGATGGATTTTTGTAAATACATTTTATCTGTTAGGGGGAAGAATTTGCTAATGGTTTGATGCACTCAGCTGGCTCTTGGGAGTAGCCTTTAGTTGTGGTCAGGGACAAAGAAGGTCATTACAAAAAAGAATCCAACAATTTGAGGAAAAGAAAGGGCCCATCCCCACAAAGAAAAGGCAAAGAGGCAGAGCTACTCAGTAGCAAATTTAGTCTCATTTACAGGGCTGAAGGTTTGCTGCAACCCCAGTGGAAAGGATCAGGGATCAGTGGTTGTGTGCCTGAGGGCTGTGGGGGAGGCTGCTCTCCTTGGAGCCCTGTCCTGCTTTCCAGTAGACCACACCGTGTCATTTCCCACCGAGCCCTCCATGCACCCATGGATTTTCTGCTTCTGCCTCCTTGCTGATCTCCCATGCTCCTTGTGTTCTTTTCTGAGTCCTCACAGTTAAGATGAAGGGCTCAGAGACTTCCGGGGGTTTTTTTTATGTGTCTGTGTATTCCTCTGCTGCCCTCCTCTCCATCTCTGCCTTGTTTTTTTTCTGCTGTCATCCCAGTGATCCTTGTGGATCTCTTCCAACCCAGGATATTCCATGATTCTGTGATCCTGTAAATGGCTCCAGGGCAGCAGTTGCAGTCAGCAAGTCCCACACTTGATTCCCCCTCTGGCAGCAGAATTACCTATGGCAGCGGATGGTCCCTCCCAGCCGTGTCCCCTGCCATGTTCCCTGTCCCCCAGGGCCTCCCATGTCCCACTGCCATCCCCCCTGTCCCCCCCGCATGCCCGTGTCCCCTTGTCCCCCGGCGTGTATTTCCCCGGTGTGTCCCCCGGTGTGTATTTCCCCGGTGCCGTGTCCCCAGGTGTGTCCCTCGGTGTGTATTTCCCCGGTGCCATGTCCCCCGGTGTGTCCCCCGGTGTGTCCCCCGGTGTGTATTTTCCCGGTCCCGTGTCCCGGCGCGATCTCTGCCGGGGGCTCCGGCGGTGCTCGGGAGGGGCGCGGGGCGATGCCGGGGGTTGGCGGCATCTCTGGGGGCTTTCAGCGCAGTGACCGCGTGGCCTAATGGATAAGGCGTCTGACTTCGGATCAGAAGATTGAGGGTTCGAGTCCCTTCGTGGTCGGCCTTTTTCCCCCCACTTCCGCCCTCCTCTTTTAAATCATCTTTTTCCCGTTTCTCCGCTCGCATCTCTGCCCCTCGTTGGGCGGTGGGTACACGCGAGCCCGGGCTGGTTGCGGCGCAGCCGGAGCGGTCCCGGCCCGGCCCCGCGGTGCCCCCGGCCCGGCCCGAGGGTCCCTGGGCCGCCCCCTCAGCGCGGGGTCGGGGCCGTTCCCGCGGGCCGGGGCGCGCGCCCTGCGCAGCCCCAGTGGCCTAATGGATAAGGCACTGGCCTCCTAAGCCAGGGATTGTGGGTTCGAGTCCCACCTGGGGTGAGCTCTCCGTTTTGCCCCTGCTAGCCCCGTTTCCTTTCAGCGCCGTCGCATCTCCTCCTCCTCCCCCTGCGGCCGCTGGCTGTTGCTGCTTGGTGGGAAGATATTCCCCAACGCCCTGCCCGATCACGGCCCTGGGCACGGAGCCTGATGTGGGGAAAGACCAAAGAGCGAGGTCGGGGTGGTCCATGATGTGTTTTGGGACAGCGAAGTCCCCGTGGCAGCTCCGGGCTCTCTCCATGGGCCAGGAGCCGCTGCTGAAGGGATGCTGTGACTGTCTGCTCCCGGCCAGTGGCCCCTGTTTAGATTTCACAGAAAAGGGAAACAACGAGGAGCTGCTACAAACTGCCCCAGGCTTGGGTGCAAAAATGGATGCTTTGTGCGATAAGTTGTGTGGTCCCAGAGCTCAGGTGAGGCTGTGATCAAGGGCATAACAACCAGCTTTGCTTTGAGACCTGAGGATGAGGTGTTAATGAAAGGCTGATTTTTGGAGGGGTTAGCGAAAGGATGGCTCTGGCCAGGTCATGGATATCCTTCAAGGTGTCCCAGAAGGCACCAAAGCAGAGCAGGTGCAGTTTTTTAATTACTTTTGTCTGGGCAGAGCTGGGTTTTTCTTGAATTTCAGCTGCATTTTCCCTTGTTTTTAGGGAATTTCAGCTACATTTTTCTCTCCTTCCTGTATAATCAGCTGCACGCGAGTCCCAGCAAAAATCCCATTGATGCTGGTTCATGTCCACCTTGTGTGGGGAGCCTCTTCCCGGAGCAGGACAAGCTGGGATGTCGGGAATATTTACTCCACCAGAAACCACGTCTGCCTGAGGGGCTGGGCAGGGGGGTCACAGCGCTCGGCTGTGCTGCCCTGGGACCAAAGTCCTCCCTGTATGTGCCTTTGGGATAATGCCCTCCCAGATTCGTGGCATTAAAAATCTGCCTGGAGGGTCGGGTCTTTTCCTGTGGAGTTAATGCATATTAAAGGCAGCTGTGGTGAGGGTGATGCCACACCAGTAAAACACAAAGTGAAGTTTCTTTTTAAGTTGTTTTTCTCTTTTAGATGTGGGAAGCTCTACTGCTTGGAAAGCAACGAACCTACCCAAGCCCTGGGCACTGATCACCAATTAAAATACCTTCCTGGGATGGGCTTCGGGAAACGTTTTCGGGATTAGATGAGAAACGCAGGTTTTGGGGAGAGTGGCTGCAGCAGGAGCACAACAACAGGGGGTTAATGACACCCGTGGTGTTTTTTCCAGTATTGTTGCAGCGTTCTGCTCTGGTGGTGCCTGTCACTGGTGGCACTGTCACTGTGACCGTCACATCGACAGTGACAGTGGCCTGTTGGCACACGGGGTCGCAGAGGAGAGGGGGCGTCCATCACCAGGGGTGGGTCGGGAGAGCCAGCCACGCTTCCAGGAGCGATGGAGAGTGGGGGATGCCGTGGGTGAATGTGGGGGATGCCCTGGGGGTGTCGGGGGTACCTAGGGAGCCCCCAGCGCGTGACACTGGTGGAGACCCTTTCTCTCGGTGACCACGTGGCCTAATGGATAAGGCGTCTGACTTCGGATCAGAAGATTGAGGGTTCGAGTCCTTTCGTGGTTGTTTTAAAGCCACGGGATGTACTGGACACATAATTCAATTTCCCGGCGGGGGTTTTTGCGCGGCTCGCCGGCGTGGGGATTTAGCTGGCCAAAGCGCCACAAAATGTGCCTGAAGAACAGCCAGATTAAACTGATTTAAAGTGAGATTTTCGCCACGATTACTACCAATGAGGGGGAATTTATACCCCTTCGGGGCTTGGAACGGGCGGCGAGTGAGGACTGATCACACTTCGAGCCGGTTCTTGTGGAAATGAAAGGGGTGAGACGAGGTAGGCTGTTTTCTCGTACTGCTAGAAGAGTTAATGGGGGATTCAGGTGAAAATCACCAGTTTGGTGTGTTTCGGTGGGGAATATCAACCCGCAGGGGCTGAAATGAGATAGGCTGTTTTCTCGTACTGCTAGGAGGGTTTGGTGTGTTTCGGTGGGGAATATCAACCCACAAAGGCTGAAATGAGATAGGCTGTTTTCTCGTACTGTTAGGAGGGTTAATGGCGGGCTCGGGTGAGACTCATCAGTTTGCTGTGTTACGGTGGGAAATCTTAACCCACTGTCCACCCCTGTGAGTGCGGGAAGCCAACCGCAGTAGTGGGTGTTTAAACCTCTAGTAACTCAGCCGGGACTCGAACCCGTGATCTCTGTTTTAGGGAAACGTCCCTTCCGGAACCACCGCTTTGTCCACTCGGCCACGGCAGCTGCCTCACGCCGGTGTCCCCGCGCTGTCTCCGCGGGGTCTGGGGCGGGTTCGGGGCTTCACCGCGCCCCAAGCCGGCCCCGCCAGCTCCCGGGGGCCGAGGGCGCTGCGCGGGGATCTCGTCCCGCCACATCCCCGCCTCGCGGTGGCGTTCCTGAGCCGCGCCGGGAGCTGCGGGAGATGGGGGGGCAGGGGAGCGGGGTCTCGCTGTGGGGACTGCTCGGGCCGGGGTGATCTCGGTAATCCCGAGCGGAACCCCCGTCCCCACCCACGGCAGCCGCACGCCCGCCTGGCCAGCAGAGAGTTAAGTGACGGCACCCAGAGGACGCTGTTGTCAGGCCCCAGTGGCCTAATGGATAAGGCACTGGCCTCCTAAGCCAGGGATTGTGGGTTCGAGTCCCATCTGGGGTGACTCTTTTCGCTGCGGCGGGGACGGGGCTGTCCCGCGGAAGCTCCGCGTCCCTCGGTTCTCCGCGGGGGGAACGCGATGCGCCCTCCCCGCAGCCCCGGGCGGGTTCCCTGCTCTTTGTCCTGCCCCTCGGCATCGCTCCGACATTTTTCGTGGTGTTAAACCAGCCGCAATCTCGCACTCTGATTTTAATC
The DNA here is from genome assembly GCF_047830755.1 of Zonotrichia albicollis. Lineage (NCBI taxonomy): Eukaryota > Metazoa > Chordata > Aves > Passeriformes > Passerellidae > Zonotrichia > Zonotrichia albicollis. Next base: position 3,825,564 of record NC_133837.1, on the reverse strand, counting down.
CCTGAAATTCCCGGCTCCTCCTCGCCCCCGTGTCACCTGCTTGTCCAGAGCTTTATGTCTTTGTTTGAACCAAAGTGTTTCAAATCGGTGGGAAAAGAGCCCCAAGCAGCGGGTGATCGCGGCTGCGAGGTCTCCAGAGATGGGGAGGCTGGGCTGAGGCTGGTGCTGTCCTGGATGGTGATGGTGGGAGGACGTTCAGTGTCACAAAAACATCGGAGTCAGCGACATCCCCGTGTTTGCAAAGGGAGGGCACAGCACGGAGCTTCAGACACTGCACCGTGAGAGGGGCGCTGGCAGGGACCCCTCCCACGCTCAGGGAAGAAGGGGATTCACCATCCCTGGGAGTGCTCAAACCGGGTCTGGATGTGGTATCTGGGGACATGGTTTGACGGTGAAACTGGCAGTACTGGGTTGGACTTGATAAATCTTAAAAGTTCTTTCCACCCTGAATGATTCCGTGATCCCCTGCAGAAAAGCTTTGCGGTGGGGGAAACTGTGAGATGAGATGAAGTGTGAAATGCTCGTGGTGCTGAGCAGGAGTGCAGAGACCAGGGCAGGCCTTTCTGGCGTGGCAGGATGCATTGGAGTGCTCCCTCATCCCCCCACCACTCCATTTTGGGGAGATTCTGGGCTTTGAATGCTGTTTGCAGAGGGAAATATTCTGTTTGGGGGCAGAGTTGTGATACCTCCATGTGCCCCAAATTAACCTTAGGGATGACTTCACTCTCTTATTTGGGGTTTTCCTAAAACAGATTCACCTCTCCCCACCCCAGGTGGGACTCGAACCCACAATCCCTGACTTAGAAGGCCAGTGCCTTATCCATTAGGCCACTGGGGCCCAGCAAAATGTCAAAAATGGGATAATTTTGATTTCTTTGAGCCTCACAGTAATTACACCTGGCAGTGGTGAACACATCACACCACAGAGCTTCATTCTCCTTAAACAGGGTGCACTAAGGCACCTGGAGGATTCATCCAAAGGAGTTTGGTGTCCCACCTCAAAGGCCAGAAGCCTCCTGCACTCACAGGGTGGGTTCTGTCTCCTTCTGTTGAGATTTCTGCCAAATTCCTGATGTGGCTTTAGCTTAACTAAATTATGTACTTTGGTTAGATAAAAATCAACAAAAGGAATAAAGATGAAAGGAAGGAAATAGAAGGAAAGAAACAGGGGATACTCTAAGGGATGGACTTGATGATCCTTGAGGTCTTTTCCGAACTTAATGCTTTAAGATTCTACTTTCTACGTAGATGTGTTGTTGAGACTGCTTTTACTCTTCCCTTTCTTTCCCCAAAAATCTAGAGTAGCTTTGTGTTCAGCAGAAGAGGGTGCTCTGATGGAGCAAAGGCTGCTTGAAGAACACAAAAAATGTTTAAAAACAGGAGTGGCTGACAAAAATCAGAAGTTTTAGGTCCTCTTAAATGTGAACAACAGTTATTCTGAAAAATTATTCACAAGCCATCACAGCGTATCACTGGCTACAAAAGAAGATGTTAAATATGTTTATTTACACTTTCAGGCTATTTTTATTCAATCCAGCTCATGAGTTTAGCATCATTAACAGCTGCCAACACCACTTCTTTAGGAAGATGGAATGCCAAGGGCTTGGATCTCTGCTGTTCTCAGTCGAAATCTGCCTTCCTGCTCTGTTTTATAGTTGAGTGTATTTTTTTCTGTCGTAGCCGTTCACGGTTCATTTTTTCCACCCTGAAACAAAATCAAAAAATCCCTCAGTGTACAAAGAAAGCATTTAAATATTCAGCTCTTGAGATCTGATGAGCCAACAAACATCCTCAGATAGAAAAGAAAAAACAAGTCCCTGTTCTGGGATTGTTAAGCAGTTAAAATCTAATGGATCAGTGATACTCCTTAAAAAAGGAGATTTAAAGGAGTATGACCTTTAAAATTGTGTTAAAAACGCTACAAACTAAATTGTGCAACATGATAGCCCGAACCCAAATAAAGAGCATTTTAATGAAGATACCTCTCTATGAGTTTCTGTGCTGTCTCCTTAGACACCACCCTGGGTTTCTCGATGGCCTCCGTGACCATGGCCCGGATTTTCTCCAGACAAATCGCCAGATTCCTCATCTGGTAGCGACTCTCCTCCGAGGTCACAATCAGCTCACCAGCCCGGTTTATCTTATTCCTGTGCTGAGGGATGGGAAAACACAACGTGAGCACTGAAACCTCGCTAGAACTGCCACGTTCTGGCACTGAGACAGTGAAACCATGGAAGGGGAGGGTTGGTACCATCAGAGCCATTTTTTGTCTCACAGCTTCGGGAATCCAGTCGGCCGATGCCAGGTGGAACCGAACCTCTGCCTTGGAATTCACTGGGAGGAAAAACAGGGTCTTTGTTTCCGTGTCACAGCCTGCCTTCCTCAGATCTATGAGGCAATTCAGCCTGATCTCTGCTGGCTTTCAACATGGGGTGATTCCATGATGAAATTCCTGAAAGGTCACAATTCTTTTCTTGCTGTATTTTTACACACCACACTGCAAGACAAACTTGTACCTGTCGTGGTATTTGCCTTTCTAGACATCACAGAATTTATTGCTAGCCGCTGCCTACCTCATTTTTAATGGCAGAACAGGCAGTATTTTAAGTTTATTTGAATTAAGCTGAGAATTTATTGCAGAGCGAACTTTCAGAAGTTATATATATTTATATATCATAGACAGATAGATATCATATCTATCCATAGATATCATATCTATGGATATCATAGATATCTATGGATATCATAGATAGACAGGGTGTCCCTTGTGGCGTCTGTAGCAGAAATGATCCCTATAAGTGTTCTTAGGAGCATCTAATGTGTTATCTCTGGTCTCCAGCACTCTGAAGACTCAGAAGCTGTGTTCAATATTCTGCCACATGGTACAGAAAAACAACCGAAAATGGTGATTTTTCTAAGGGAGAAGCTGTTCCTCACCTTTATTAACGTTCTGCCCGCCGGGACCGCTGCTCCGGCTGTAGGACACGGTCAGGCGAGCTGCAAGAGAGGGGCAGGGGCTGAGCCGGGACGGGGCCGAGCCGGGACGGGGCCGAGCTCGGAGCACGGACTCGGTGCCCGGCTCCCGGCACGGGTGTGCGGGGCGGGGGGGCCTCACCCATGGGGATGTCGAGGGCGGGCGGCTGCGGCTCCTCCTGGAAGAGACAACGGGGGCGGTGTCGGGAGATCCCGGGGGTCTGAGGGGATCCCGGGGTCCCTGCGGCCCCTCGGCTGACCGGACACCACCGGCGGCCCCGCCCACCGCCAGCGGCCCCGCCCACCTCCGCTCCTCCACGCTCCCACCACGGCCAAGGCAGCCCTAAAAGCCCCGCCCCAATGTAACCACGCCCATCAAATAACACCGCCCCTTTCTAAGACTCCGCCCACCCAATGAAATAAACCCGCCGGCAGCTGTCAATCAAAACTAAACCCCGCCCAGACGCCGTCCCTCGCCCTCTTCCTCTTTCCCCCCGCCCCTCTGACCGTCGTGCGGGCGGCGGTTCCGTCCTGCTGCGGAGGGTACAGCTTGTCCAGGCTGTGGGAGCTCCGGTACTCGGTGCCGGCGGCGGGCCGCTGCGAGAACCGGGCGCACAGCAGCGCCAGCCCCGCCCGCGGCCGACACAGGCCCCGCAGCGTGTGCGCCGCCATGTTGGCTGCCGCGGTGCTCTCCCGCCCGGCGTCCCCACGGAAACGGCGGCTGCGCGCTGCGTTCCGGGGCGGGGCGGAGGGAGCAAGGGCGCGATTTAGGGGGATAAAGGGACTCTTTTGGGGCTGTGGGATGGAGCTTGAGCGTGTGGTGTCCGTGCTGGGGGTCTGTGGGGCGGGTAGGGGTCTGCAGCACTAATGGGGGGTGTCCTGGGGGCACCGCGGGGCCGTGAGGGAGGTCAGGGGTGGCTGTGGGGTCTGTGCGCCCCAGACCTGCGCGGTGGCCAGTGCTGAAAATGAAAATACATTCCCCTTTTTAATGTTTTCTGTCATTTTTGCACCTGGAGTGCTTCAGTTTTCACATTTTTATCCTCTCAAGAGCGCTAAAGAGTTACATACAAACATATATATATACACAATTATTTCTTTGAATGCTGACATAGCAGCGGTGGATGTAGGATGCATGGGAGTGAAGCAGTTGTGGAAATCCTTCAGCTTTTGCTCTCGTTGGAGCTGCCAGGCTGGCTTGGCAAGAAGGGTTTGTGTTCCAGAGGGGCAGGGATTGCTATTCCTGGCAGCAGGAAAATGCATAGGCAGGGATAGGCTGTCATTTGCTCTGGTGTTTTGACAGGAGCTGACAGTCTCGTATTTAAAACTGTGGATGAAGCCAAAATGGGCGTTCAGAAGCCGATGCAGACTGTGTGACTGATCTGAGCTGAGTTCCATCCGGATAATGCGTTTAAAGTCAGGGAACTCAGTTCTCTGGAGGGAGCAAGTCCTGGACATGGATGGTTCTCTGCCCTGGCTGCAGCTGAGCAGCTCAGGGCCACAGAGGGCTCCTCACTTCGCTTTAATTGAACTCCAAAATCCTGGAGTTCTGCTCCACTGCCCTTGTCCAAACTCAGCTGGAAACAAAATGCTTGAAGGAAAAAACCCAGAGCTGTCAGAGGCAAACTGTGCCATCTGGTGACCTTAATTTCTAACAGGGAACAGGTAAATATTTGTGATTTGTAGCCAGAGGGATGGGTACAATACACAAGGCAGGATGACTCATTTACCAGCTGTTGTCAAACGTGTCTGCTGGTGGTTGTGCAGGAACACCCTCCAAGGACAGTGCCTCACAGGGGCTGGGAAAGGAGCTGGAAGGTCACACAGGTGAAGCCAGGCCAATCTAAAAGGGCATTTTTTCTGGTTTTGCTTCATTCCCACTCTGGCCACAGAGCCTTGGTAAAAAGCTGAGTGATCTCTGCTTGGGTGGTTGGAAACTGCTCTCCCTGTCAGGCAGGGCCTGGGATGGCAAGATCTGACTTTGGTGTGAGCCAAGAGAGCCAAACCTTTGGCATTCCTGCTGGAAAAATGAACTGCTTTGTCCCTGGTCCTGGCTGAGGAAGACACCTCAGCCCCTTGGTGGTCACTGGAGAGCAAAAGCTGTCAGGAGCCATCCCAGGAACCTGAGGGGAGGGCTGCGGAGTCCAAGGATGCAGTCACTCCCTGTGTGAGTGAGGGTGCAGGCTGTTAATGTGTAGGCAAATTCCCTCCGGGCTTTGAGGGGCCTTCCAGAAGATCTCAGTTGCTGTAAGAAAGGGAAGATGCTGAATGCTTCCTGTGGGGAGCTCGAGCTCTGAAAATCCTTGAATTTGTGCTTCAAGTGGCCCCTCTCTCTTTGTAACAACAGGTTATAACCCTTCTGAAGCGTTATTCCAGTGAGAAGCCAGGCCAGATCTGATGGAACTGCACGTGTCTAAATGCCAGCTTTCAAATTCAGCGTGCAACCACACAGTTGACAAGCTGTGCCCTTATTATCTTAATGCTGTGAGCTGAGTAATGTCACTGATTTTGCCAAATTCTGAAATTAAGGACTATTTCCTGTGACATCATACTTTCCCTCATCCATTTTAATTGCATGCAGCAATTTTCCTTTCTGTCACGAACCATGGGGGTGTGCTGTTAAGCAGCTGCTGCTCTCTGTTACGCCACTTCTCTGGCAGAGTGGTTGCTCAGCACTCTCTTGTCCCCTCTCAGTGGAGTTGTGTAGCTTTCCTTGGTGTTCCAAAAAGCAATTGGAAAAGTTTAGATCAAAGGTGGCACAAAAGGCCAGAAGATGCTTATTTTCTCCTCCTCTGATCACGGAAAGCACCACTTAAGGCAGGAATCAAGTGATTCTGACTCACACAGTCAATCAGGACATGAATATATGGCCACTAATATTTTTGGAGGCAGAAGAAAATTGTCCTCAGCACTTTGCTGAACATGCTGCTGATACATGGCAGCTGTGCCTTTGTCAAGCCAAGTACTAATATCATGTTACTTACATCAGTCATTTTTGGATTTGTGGTTTGCAAAAAAAAGGTCAAAAGAAAAACAGGATTTGAATTGGAAGCTTAGAAATTGTGTGGTTTTACAGAGACTTCCGAGCTGACAAAAGAGAGGTTTGATCGCGTGGCAGTGTTGGCAGTCCAAGTGCACAAAAATGTGTGTTATATAAATAATGCAGCAGAATAGTTCAGCATATTCTCTTTCCTTTCTGCAAGGGCGCCTGAAGCACTTTCTCGACCTAAATTGTACTTGAAAATCAAAGAATTAGCTCTTGTGCTGTTCTTAAAAGTAAAAAGAGCTGTAAGAGCTGTGAGAAAATCAGTGTTTCTCTGTATTTGAGAGGAGAATAGAACATTTATAAATATATTTAATGTGTTGTGCACTTAACTGTGATGCTGATCCACATGGGATTGTTTAAAACAGAAAGTGAGGGTGATTCCCTTCCCACACCTTTGCAGCATCAGCTGGCTGCAGGGCAAGCACTGCCTGCCTTAAACCAACACTGCTACAAGTGCCGAGTCAAGGGGTGCTGAACGCTCCCAGGACATCAACAACGCTTCTCTTGCTGTTGTTGTTCATTTTTATTTATTTTATTTTATTAGACAACTGCTTTCCATTATAAATAAATAAGGCATGAAGGTTCTCCATACTGTTACAGAGCTGGTAGCCACAGCTGTGCGTGCAGCTCCTGATGCATCTGGGGCTGTGGGGCACCTGGAAATGCAGAGTGTGGAAGAGAAGAGCAGTTGGTGGTTTTGAGGAGGAGACCTCTGGAGCAGGGGTGGTTTACTCATCACACTCCTGCCAACTTACCTCTGTGGTACTCAGCTTAACAAAACAGGGTGGTTTTGGGGGGGGGTTCTGTATTAATTCCATGGGGAGTGAAAGAAAGGTTGCTCCTTGTAGCATCAAAGCCCTGGATGTAGGGGATTATTCCATTTGAACAGTCTACCCCTTCCAAAGCCACATTCACATTTCTTTCTCTCAATGTTGCAAAGATTCCAGCTGTTGACCCAAGATTTTGGGATGTAAGCTGGTGAAAAGAGAATCCAGATGTAGCTGATGGTTGCTCCAGGCGGGTACAGAGTCGGTTGCTTACACTGAACTGCTGGGTTTTGTGGCTTAATGCTCAGGGTGTTGCTTAAGCTGGAATGAGATGCTGCTTCTCTGCCTAAAACGTGTCTGACTGTACAAGGTCATCATCTAGTTCATGGAAGCTGGAAATTGGTGATTCCTGAGACTGCAGTGGCCTTTTGGCTGCGTGTTTGCATGTCTGTGGAAGCCAAAGTGAGGAGATTTCAGTGCTGGAAAGGGAACTGGAACATGAGAGGCGACAGTGTCTCAGCCAAGAAAGATTATCTTCAGCAGGAAGCTGAAATCTGTCCTTGTGGCTGGGGAGATGTTTGGAGCAGGAGTGAGGGGAGATGTGTGATCCATGCTACTGCCAGGGCCAGACTCCTGACCTGGGAGGGGCTGCATCCCCTGGCTTGTGTGTGAGTCCCTGGGAGTCAGTTTTGAGCCCATGCAAGCTGTTTTTAAGGAATTTGTTACAATGGGACGATGACCTCTTGAAGAGCACAGCACAGAGAGCTGGTACCCAGACCATGAGATGAAAGTGTGTCTCTGATATTGTAATAGCACTTCTTGTCTCGCTGTGGGAAAGCCCTGGGCTCTGAGTTCCTACCAGGCATGGTGCTTCACCTGGGCTGAAATACCAGGGCAGACTTAGAGCGAGTAAATCCCATATGCCTGCAAGGTCTGGAGGGTGTGGACTGAAACACTGAGAGATGCTGATGGAGATGGAACAATCAGTCTTATGTTTCTCTTCAAGTTTTTCCAGTTGCAATGAGCTTGCATTGTAAAGAGCTGAAAAACCTGACTGATTAGAGAATGGCTTAAATAGCAAGACCATGCTGCCCTTTGGGGAAGGCAGAGATAGAAGTCTCTCGGGTTCAAGCATAGGTTCTCAGCCATAAAATCTAACTGGAGGATTGGGCTGCTGTGCTGGGGCAGCCCCTAAAGTTCTGATGGCTTTTTGTTTTACTTTGAGGCGCTGTACTCCAGCTGTGGCAGGATGCTGGAGGACATCCAGGCTTTTGCTTGCAGATAATTGGGCTGTAGGGCAAGCTGAAAAAGGGTGGAGGGGGAGACTGGTTTCTTTTCTTTCATGGTGGGGTTTACATTGCTGTTGTGATGTCTGGCAGCAGCAGTAACTCATGCAGAGATCCATCACGTGGTTTCTGAAATCCTCTAACTACAATGTACAATTGTCCCAATGGGTTGTCCAGAGCCTAAGCTTAAAAAAGTGAGTTGGGTCCCTGTGACATTCTCTCTCTTGCAGACCTCTCGAACCTTCAAAGCAGAGGGGCCACGTGGCGTTTCCTGGGGCTCAACAGAAGACGTGGCCATTGCAATTGCACGTGGGAGCTGCGGAGAGCCAGGACTCATTTGCTGCTCTTGTTTTTCACCTTTGTGGCGTTGATGTCTGCTTTTGTTTTCTGGATGCGGGAGAAGATCTCCTTAAAAAGAGCCTTGTACTCAGGCTGGCTCTGCTCCAGCCGCTTGTCCACGGCCTCCACGTGTTTGCTGATGGTCTTTTCCATGGTTTTTCGCTCTTCCAGCTCGTGCCCCTCTCCTCGGAAGTCCCTGAAGGAGCTGTCGCGGGAGATGGGCCGGGAGGTCTGGACCCCCGCGTGGCGCACGCTGTCCTTGTGCTGCCGGCACTTGCTGAGCAGCTCCTCGTACTTCTCCAGCAGGGCGTGGTACTGCTCGTCCACCTCGCGCAGGATGGACATGCCGCGCTTGCGCACGTTGTTGGCGTGCAGGGTGTAGTTGCCCTCGTGCCGGCTCACGGCGTCCTTGGTCACGATGGCGTTCAGCGCCGTGTCGCTGCAGCTCTTGCGCACCGGGTGGTTTGGGGAAGGGGTCATGGATGTCCCGTGGCTTTTCCCTCCCTCCTCCTCGGACAGGTCGATGTAATCCGCTTCTGGGGCGTTGTTCAGCGGCTCGAGGAGGGCTTCGGACAGGTTGTCCTCTCTGCTGAGCAGGTACTTCTTGACTTGCTTCATCTGCTGCAGCTCCAGGAGCTCTGCCTCCAGCTCCTTGATGCGCAGTTTGCAGTTCTCCATCTCGCACACCCGCTGCTCCAGGTCCGAGTACTCCTGGATAACCGAGGTGTACTCGCGCTCCACCCTCTCCTTCCGCTGCTTCTCCTGGTTCACCTGGGATCTCAGCGAGTCCACCATGGCTTGGAGACGCTCGTTCTCCCTCTCCAGTGGCTTCTGGTTGAATTCTGTGGAAGAGCTGTGGACCTGGAACGCATCCTCATACCTGAAAGAGGAGAAAGATGCTTGAGAGAGTCAGACCAAGCAGTTTGACCCATGAGGGATTTGTGTTTTATTGTTATGTAAGTAGTTCTACTGATGTCCAAAAAGGACATGAGCTCATGGAGTGAGATGTGCCTTCTCCATTTGCCAGGTGTGGACACAAAGACAAATCTCTGTCCCACAGAACTTGCAGTTTTATTGGACAGCAGCAATAAAAGACAGGAGGGAAATGAGATCCTAAAATGTAAAAGACACATCTGCTTAACAGACAAGCCACCAGCATTGCAGTGAAGCAAGAATGAATGTTCAGGTGCTACCAGTCTGAGCTGAAAGTAGGTGGCTTTGGCTTTTTCCTGCTAGAGTCCATCAGCTGCTCTCTGCACCATTGAGTTCACCAACTACCCACTGCCTATGGCAACAACCCCAGGCCCAGCCAGCCAAAACTCTGAAGCACATGTGCTGCTGCCTGTGCAGCCCTGTGTTTGGGAGGTGCTCTGGAGGGAGTTTGGGAAGATTTACATGGCAAGGCAAATAGAGATTTTTGAGAGGTGCTCCTTCTTCATTGTCTGGGAAGTGAAAACAAACACTTCCCCCTTCCCTTCAGGAATTTGGGTTTTCCTCCTCAGTGAAGCACCCATGGCATCCTGTTTGTTTAGAACAGACTGGAAAAGTGCAAGCTCCATGGCTTCCCCTGGGAGGCATGGCTGTGGTGGGGGGTATTGAACAGATTTCAGGGCACTGAAGGGCAGCCTGACCTTCAGAGCCAACTGTGGAGCTGCAAGGGGGCCCAAGGTCCTGTGGTAGCGGGGAGAGTGGGATTGGGGGACTGGGGGGAAAAGAACCACAGAGACATTAAGTGGATTTTGCTGGGGGTCACGTTATGGCCTGATTAACATCCTCATTGCTGCTGCAGTGAAAATGTCTTTGGTTCATATCCTCTGACAGAGGATGCTTTCAGTAACAAAGTTTATTGATTGCTTATCTATTTAAAGAACCCTCTTTTGTGGACAAAGCTGAGCAAGAAATGTCCTCGTGAGGTCAGTGAATTAACACAGTCCTGGGTTTTGAGGAGGATTAAGGCTGCAGTAGTGCTGAAGGTGTTTGTACAGCACTTGGTAGCCCATGGTGTAGCTGCATGTGTGACTGGTGTTCCTAGGGAGTGCTGGAGTCATGCAGCACAAAATGCACCATCTCAACTGGTTTCAGTGAGCCAGAGGTGCTGGTGCTGTGCTGGAAAGGCAGCTGGAAAGGGAAAAATGGGCTGTGCTGGTTTGGGAAGGGAAGTATCCCCGTGCTGAGATCATGAAGGCTCCGCCTTGCCCACACCTCCTTAGGCAGGTGGGTTGGTGAGAGGAACATTCCCCCTTCAGCTCCAGCTGTGCATTTTAGGCTCTGGTGCCCAACCTCTGTGTCTGAGGGCTTTCTGCTCACCCAGCACCTCCCCTGTTTGTGGGGAGCAGTTTGGAGGGGCTGCCACAGCCAAGGCTCCGTACCTGGGGCTGGAGCACAGCTCCTTAAGGCAGGGGAAGGTGTGGATGGTTCGGCGCCGCTCCCTCTTCTCCCTCCGGATGCGGAGCTGCTCCAAGCTCCGCATTTCCTCCACCTGCTTCTGCAGCTCCTCCACCTGGTTCTGCAGCCCCTCGATTGTTTCTGTCAAGCTGCAGAGAGAGGAGGGAGCACAGGGGAGAAATCAGGTGCTACAAGTTCCTAAAAGGTGTTTTTGTCCTATAGAGAAATCCAGTCTAGGGAAGGTGCTTCCAGTTTCCAGTGCCCTGGGAATCATGACAGCACTTATTTTTGTTTTTGATCTTTCTCTGTGTGGTCACTCTTGAATGGGGTTAGTTATAAAAAAAGGGATAGGGGGATTGAATGGAGTCCTGTCCTCAAATCAGTTGGCTGAAAGAGACATCTCTGAGACATAAGCACTCTCCTGAAACATCTCTGCACTTAAAACAAGCATCTATTCCTTTTGGTTTATCTTGTAGAGGAACACAGAGACTGGGCAGAGATTTTGTTTTATTCTGTCTGCAGATAGTTTGTAAAACACTCTGCTCTGAAATTCCTCCTCCCCACAGTTGTTTGCAAATGATGCTGCATTACAAGAACATGGCTTAGGCTGCTGTTTCTAGGGATGACCTTGACCATGGGCTTGTTTTAGGAAAGAAATATTATTGATAAACTGGTGTTTCAGCATGGACTAGCCAGGGTTTCATGAGCTTCTGGACCTGTACCTGATGTTTCTTCAGGGCTGTGTGCTGGGGATCTCCCTGATAGGATTATGTGCCTTTTCTTCAAGGAAAATCATCTGAGGAGAGGCTGCTCTGCCTCTCTGCAGGTAGCTTCAGACACTCTTTTATCCAGCCCTTATCCTAGGGATGTCTGTGCTGTGGCTGACCCCTCCTAACCAGCACTACTGCAACACACTTGTGTTCTAAACATTTGCAAAAATGGGCTGATACAAAAGAGAATGGCTCAGATAGCAACGAGAGGCTGCACTTTGGGGCAGGGGAAAGGTGAGCTGAAGGTTCTGGGATCTTGAAGATCCAGGGGAGACCATACCACTGGATCTTCTGTTGGGAAGTCTTGCTTTCCAGCACCAGCTTCTGGTTTGCCAGCTCCAGGTCCCGCGCTGTCAGGTCCAGCTGCTCGTAGACTTTGGCGTGCTGTTCGTTCATCTGCCGCAGCATCTCCAGCTGCTTGGTCAGGTACTGCAGGGAAAAGTGAAGCGTAAGCACTCCACATCCAAAACCCAGGGTTTTTCACAAGCAGAAATTCTTACAGCCTTTGCTTCCTCTGATAATGTGTTTTGTGGTTCTGCCTGGTTGAAGCCTCTTCCACAGATGAAATATTCATTCCCCCGACCACTGTAAATATTTTTGTGTCTAAAATACGATTGAACTTCCCCTGCCCTCTGTGAAGGGCACTAACATCTATCTCTCTCTATTCAGCTGCTTTTTTATTCCCAGTACCAAAGAAAGTTGATATCCCTGGGACTGAAAGTTGACTGAAATTGGCCGGTTGGTTACTGGATCGCCTGACAGATCGATTGCTGAAGCTGTGTTTCCTTGGGAATTCAGGCTAAAACTCTGAGTCTGTGAAATATGAGGAGACCTGTGGTTTCTGTGGATTTGCACACCCTTTTCTGTAAGTCTGCTACTGCAAATCTTATCCTTGGAAGACTAGGAGAGGGGCATCTACTCAGGTGCTCACTCTCAGCTGGGGCCAGATTCCAGATCCTCTGGTGGATGTGCTTCTGATGGGCTGCTGGAGGGGGAATGACTAAATCCATCCACTAGTTCCCTCAAACATCAGCTGTCTGATCCCTGCAGCATCATGTGCTGCTCTTGTGAACTGGCAGACCTCCTCTGCCCTGTGTCCTTTTAAATCAGGGGGTGCCCAGTCTTTTTTAACTCACAGATTCCTAGAAGGTTTCCAGTGGATGAAAACCCTCCCAGGCACAGCAGGTTTAAGCCTCTAAGATCAGTTCTGTGAGCTCTTAGAAATACTGCCCTGACCCCACAGGATGCTTGAAATGGGGGTTTGGATTGCAGCTCTTGGAGAAAGAGCTATTTTATGCCTCTAACAAAGGGGGCTGTGTTATGGGGGTGCCGAGGGGCCAGCTGGGAACAAAAACGATTCTGAATCTCTGGAATCAAAGGAAAGCTGCAGCAGAGCAGAGAGAAGTGAGTGTGAAGGCTGACGGATGTGCAGGGGAAGGCCAAACGTGACCCAGATGTAGCCTGGTGCCAAAATCTGGTGTGCACATCTGGGCAGGGAGTGAGGATGTGAGAAAAGGAAAAATGCAAGTTAATAGGGGAACAAGACCCTCTCCAGGGCTGGGATGAGCTTTAATCCATCAACACACTTTAAAACAGCACTTAATCCGTCCTGCTTCAGGCACTTACAGAGGATACTTCAACTTCCACGCCCCACAGCACATCCCTGCCTTTCTGCCGGCATCTGAGCTGCTGGTGCCGGTGGAAGTGCCCCTTTCCCACCTTTGCCCTTAGGTGGCAGCGGTGGCCAAGCAGGCCCTGTCCCCAGCTCTGTCCCGACTGTGTCCCTACCTCAATCTCCTGCACTTGCTCCTCGTTGGTGGCATACATCTGCTGCAGGGAGTCCTCCAGCTCTTTGTTTCGCTCCAGCAGCGTCTTCCCCAGCTCTGCAGCCAAGTGTAAGTCTGAAAAGCAGAGGGACAAAGCTGCTGCAGTTCCCACAGCCCCATGGCTGCGTGTGGTGGGATCTCCCCCCACCCCAAAAAGTGACCCCACACCAAGCACAGCAGCACATTTTTCATGACACTGGTTGTACTGGCACGTTTTGACCTGGCTGTATGCTCACAGAACATACAGAATCTGGCCTCTTGTCTTGCTGGGCTGCAGGAGCAAGGGGGGGCCAAACTCAGGACTCTGCAGCTCCTCCATGCAATGACAATTTAGTGCTTTGCTGGCTGCAAAACCCTCCTGCATTCCCTGCACACTGCAACCAGGATCAGCCCAGGATCTGGGCTGTGGCAGGTGCTCAGCACCTCCATCCCCTATCACTGGGGAGGGCTCAGCACCTGTCAGAATGGAGCAAAGGCCTGGTAAGGCCCTGCAGGGCCTTGGGGATGCTCTATAAATTACATCATTATCTCTAACGAAGGGAGTGCCTTGCCTTCCCTGTCAGCCTCCATCCATCAGCCTCTAACAGACTGACAGGAGTAATAAAACCCTGCGTGGCCCGAGGGGGCTGGAGGCACCTCCCAGATGTGCTGCCCTGGCAGCGCTGCAGCAGCTGAATCCAAGGCTCTTTCCTTGGGGCAGCTCCAGGGAAAGGACAAACTACTTTGTGTTCACTCTCTGACACCTCTAAACGCCCTTAGGAGGCTACTGAAAAAGTTGGACATCAGGAGAAAAGCAGGGAAAAGTAGATGTTGACAGTGTGGTCAGTTGAAAATGCTGACATTGCTGATGGGAAAAGAAAAAGCCTTCAGGCCATGTGAATCCTGTGTTGGCCAAAGTTTGAGCACACAGGTGATGCTGTTTGTGAGGCTGGGACAGCACAGCTGGCTCTGAGAACAGCCCTTTGCTTTCACAGGAATTGGTTGTCTTCTTAAAGCCTGACTATGAGCAGGGAGGGTTCATTTTTCTTGGTGCTTCTAGAGGTAACAGCTCTTAGGATGGCAGAGTGAAAATCTGACCTTAATCCTTGCAAAAGGTAAGGAAACAGGTCCTGGTGTGCATTATTGCTCTTTCTTTCTTTGGTGTGGTTATCATGCAGCTGTAGGTAATTGAGGAGTGACAATCCTGCAGGGTGTGAAGGGACCTGGGTCTCCTGCCCCGGCATTTTCTCAGCCTGTTGTAATGCTCCCTTCTAGTCTGCATTTAATGGTGTGTTCTGAAAAGGCTTTGCCAGGGCTGAGAGTAGCTGTCATTTTCTTCAGTGGTTCATTTGGCCTTGCAGTTGATTGGGAAAGAAGGATGTTTGGTCACTAAGACAGGAAGAAGACAGGACTCCTGGGATGTATTCTGGGCCTGGGAAAGCCCTGACCTCTCACACATCACAAAATGAGGCTCATGCTGACCTTGGACATGAGTGCTTGCCAGGGGTGAGCTACAGTGCTGTCAGTGCCTGGGGTGGGGCTTTCCAGAGGGATGCTGCTGTGCTCTGAGATGTGCTGATACCTTACCAGTTTGTGTGTTGCCTGTGTTTTTTTCTGCTGGCTCCCCAGATGTGGTGCTGCCAACAGCTGCTCAGTATGTCCTCGAATCTCCCCTTTCCATGGGAATGTGCTCTCCAGCTGTGCCCTGCATTGCAGGGTGTTATTATTAAAAGGGCTGTGACCTTTTTAATTATAATCCTCTTCATTGCACAGTGACCCAGTCTGAGGGCTGCAGTCGCAGCTCTTCCTGCAATCAAGTTATTGGCATGTTTCCCCGTGGACAGACCTCCTCCACCTATTTGGTTTTTTCCAAGCACCAAATTTCCCTAGTTTATAAAGTGCCCCAGGGAGAGCCGAGTGTTTGCTACACCAGCTGGGGCTGGGGGAACAGCCAGATGCCAGCAGAGATGAAGGATAATTTGTGCCTTTAAGCTGCTTGGGGCTGTGTTTAATGTCAGCACCACCTTGCCAGAGCCAGTGTTGTTCCTGGAGAGTGGCACCTTGGAAATCACATCCCTGGCAGCAAGCAGGGCCCCAGTGTGGAGGTGTGGATGAGAGGGCTCCGTGCTGTGCTCCAGGTAATGAGTCAAGTGTGTCCCCGTCCCTGTGGATTACACCAGTGCTCTCCCACCATATGGCATCCAATTTAATCAGCTGGGGTTGAGTTAAGTGGATTAGGCAGTGCAAGATCCTGCATTGTAATTTAAAGGGCTCTGTCAGCAATAATTTAATGGGGGAAATGGGCAGCGTTTGGGGATGAGTGGGAAAGAGGAAAGAATGGGGCTTGGCTCTGAGGAGGAAATTGAGTCTTCATTTCCATTTTGAGCATAAGGACCTGGGAGACTCCAGGCTTGAAGGACTTGGGGGAATTGGTTCTTTTAGTGTCTTTTAACTGCCTCAGCCATTGTCACACACACTCCCTCACTCTCTGCCTGCCAGCCAAAGCATCCTTGGTAATCCTGTCTCATCCACCCCCTTGTGCCCGAGTCCTCTTCCCCACCTGTTGGTCCCCCCAGCTTATGGGGCTGAGGGGAGGGGGGGGATGCTGTGGAAGTGCTTTAATGTCGTCTTTGGACCAGATCCCTCTTGATCTTTGTACTAATTGTGGCTCTGCATGGGCTGAGGGAGCACACAGCTCCTCTCCACAGAGACCTTGGAAACCCGAGGCTGAATGTGAAATTTCACCAAGTTGTTCGAGGGAGAAAAAGAACTGTTTAGGAAGTCAAGAATCCTTTCTACATAGTACTATGGTTTTCCCCCAAGTTTTTGTATTCCTTTGCTTCTCCACTGTCAGATCAGCCAGCCAGTGCTGAAGGACTTGCCCTAATTTAGCAGATATGCTGATGACTCTCTTCCCCCTCACCTCTGGATGCAGGAGGAGAAATAAAGTGCTGTGTGTCTGCTCGATGTGCCCAATCCCTCCACATCCTGCCTGTGCTGAAGGCACCACTGTGAAATGGCCAATGTTCAACTTCAAAAATGGACTCCTGATGCTTCCAAATCCTGTCAGGAGAGAACTATGGATACAAACTGTCCCGGGCAGCACCAGCCTGGTGCCCTCTGGCTCCCTGAACTGCAAACACTGACGTGACCCTTCTAATTAACACCAGCAACGAGACATGCCGTGTCCCCCAACAAAGGGCTGTGCCTGTGGAGCAGGGGAGGGAGGGATGGAGGCTGCATTTCTCTGAAAGCTTCCATGGGAAAGGCCTCTGAGCAAGGAGGGTGGGGATGGGAAGAGAGACCATATGGTGGGAAGGGAGCAGGAGCTGAGTCCAAGCAGAGGAGCAGGGCTGGGCAGAACATCAAGGAGGCACCATCCTGGAGCTGCAGAGATCAGCAGTAGCAGCCCAGCAATAATTCTGCTACCTCTGTGCCACTGAGGGAACTTGAAAAAAACCCCATCCTGATCCAAAAGCTGTCACCTTTGATGGAAGGAGGCTGAGGGACAAACTGCAGGCAGTTCCCTCATGGCAGCATCCTGTGGCAGTGCTGGCAAAGGCATGTTCCCTGCATGGGGCTGTGGCAGAGCTGGATGCTTCCCCAGCCTTGCAACGAGGCTCAAAGAGGATTTGGAGCTGTTTCTGCCTTCCCAGTGCTGGTCTGCATCTGTTCGAGCAGAGCACTCAGCCACAGCCCTCAGGAGGGGTTTGTTCCCTCCAGCATCTCCTGGTTGTGACTTTGGGAGGGCATAAGCCTGGTGCTGAGCAGGTTTTGGCTGCTTTTGGCTCAATGATGATCCAGTAGCTGTTCAGATGCTCCTCATAAATGCAGCTTTCTGGAGGAAGCCACCATCTGGTGCAGCTGCTTTGGACTCTCCCCTGTCATTTCTCTTGCAGTGAGGGATTCTCATGTTTAGGCTGTGAGAGAACACACTGGGGATGCTGCACTTGGCTCCTCACCTTTAATAAATCAGCCCTGTCCCTGTCCCGCAAGCCAGCAGCTTGCAGGGGATACAGAAGTCCTTTGCTGTGTGGTGCAGATAAGCAAGGGTTTATGGGTTTGCAGGTCCTTTTCAGCTGAGCATGTATAAAGGAAAGGGCTGCTCCTGTCCTGTGCTGCACATGGTGAATGCATCTGCTGAAGAGCAGGGAGGAGGGTGGGGAGGTCTCTGGAGGAAGCTCAGGGTGCTTGTGAGTTGATGGATGGGGTACATTGAGAGTTAAGAACTGATGTTTAATGCTGTTGACGTTTAATTTAATGGCATTTGCTGTCTGCTCCATTACACATGGGTACTTAAAGTCAAGGGTGGGTGCAATTATTCCTTTCAAAGTCTAAATGAACGATGCTATGCTGGTTTACCCTGGGATAGGGTATACTTGCTACTCATTTATTTTCCTTCATAGTTGCAGGGCATTGTGCTGTGTGGGTATATTACAGTGAAGATCAGCTTTTGTGTGTCACTGACTGCTGCTCCAGGGCAGGTGAGGGAAGCAATCTCTGTACTTGGCCTGTGTAAGGCGTTGCAATGGAACTTGCTGGGGTGCAGGGAAGCAAATGCCATCTGGCAGCACCTCAAACACAACCTGAAAAAGCCTTTCCAACATGCCCATTCTACAAAGATGGTGTTTCCCAAGGCCAGCCAGAGCTTCCAGAGTCACCAGTGTTACTGCTGAGATGTGGGTTCTCCATTGCTTTTACACTGGTGTAACTCAGACATTGCTGATCAGTTCAGCTCTGCACTTGGTGTTTTGTGTGTTTTTGGGGAGGATCTGCTATTTTGGTGTATTGGGATGTTCCACAAGGGCAGGGCTTGCTTTGTAAAACAGCCCCAATGAAGCAGGTGGGGAAAAGCCTCTGTTAGGGCTGGGTGAGGGCAAACAGGGTGCCTGAGACCCCAGCAGCACAGCTGCCTCCTCCTCTTCCTTCTCCTCCTTTCAAACTGTGGCTCTTGCTGGGCTGAGCTGATGTTGATCACACTGGTGTTTTTGTTACTCTAATGAGATTTGCTGGATTTCCTGCTTGAGATTTTTTTTTGGTTTTTTTTCCTTTTCTTTCTCTTGTGTAATCTGTTTCGTGCTCCTGTGCTGCCTTTGGCTGTGCAAGTGTCCCTGGCTGGGGAGGGGGGCTCAGGTGGTGGCAGTGGGGTGTTTGGCAGGGGGTGAAGGCAAACCCAGTGCACTGAGAACAGCTCCTTCCATGGTATCTTGAGCCCCCTTGGGCAAAAGTGGCATCACCAAGGAGTGGAAATCCCTGACAAGGGGCTCAGGGACACACTGTACTGCGCTGTGCTGCAGAGAAGGCCTCCAGCTCTCTTAGCCCCTGCTGCTCCCTTCCTTGCCTTCTATATTTTTCAGTTCTATTCAATATTTCCTCTATCAGCTCTCCTTTATTCTTCTCAGATGCTCACCAGACTTTTTAGATTTAATTTATGCCTTTTCTTTCTTCTCTCTTATCATCCTGCACTCCAAATTCTCCCCTGTATATTAATATTTGAGACCCGGGATGGTCACCTCATCTTATGAGCTGTGTCTCTACAAACACAGGCAGAGCAGTCCCATCCCTGTGCCCACAGCAACTGCTGTGCCTTTTGCCAAGTTGTTAGAGCATGAGAACACAGAGGATGTTATTAGACCATGGCTGAGGCCCCATCTGCATCTTTTCCTGCTGTTCTCTTTCCTAAACAGCCTCAGTGCCTGTGTTTGCCTTATAGGCTGAAATGGCTTGAAAGAGCTTGGTGACTGGTGGCTCCGAGGCTCTGATAGTGCACCTGGATCAGAATGTCCTAAATAAATATATACAAGTGGGGCTATTGAAGAGAAGGAGTGAAGAAAGAGGAGGGAGAAAGGGAGCCAGAGCTTTCCTGCATGCGCTCCTCCCCCGGGCTGCAAATCTCCAACTAATTAATTATGTTGGGCTGCAGAAAACCGTGAATAAAGGCTTCCACTCTTTTAAAGCTAAAGACACAGGCATGTGGATGGCTGCCATGTGGCAGAACTCCTCTTCCCCGTGTGTTTGGGGGCAGGAGGTTGTAAGTGACCCAGGCTGGACAAGGAGGATGAGCACCAGGGTGCTCTGTGCATGTGCAGAGCCCCGAGCAAAGGCGCCCTGCGAAGGACAGGTCACTGTGCTCACGTGGCAGGGGACGGTGCCCACAGCGCTGGGCTGCCACAACCGTGTCACTTCTCCTGCCCTGCCCTTCTCCTGAATACATTCCCCTACTCGGAGCCATTCCCAGCCAACTCGGATGCCCTTGCTCCCCTCCTGCTAGGGGGAGGCAGGTGGAGCCAATGATTCTGAGTGATTTGGACACTCAGGGCACAGGGAGCAACCCTTGTAGCACAACTGTCACTTTGCAGCTGTAGCAGCCCCCAGGACCCCTGCCAGCACTGCCACTGTTGGTTACTTCTGTC
Source organism: Zonotrichia albicollis (assembly GCF_047830755.1). Classification (NCBI taxonomy): domain Eukaryota; kingdom Metazoa; phylum Chordata; class Aves; order Passeriformes; family Passerellidae; genus Zonotrichia; species Zonotrichia albicollis. Next base: position 3,805,783 of record NC_133837.1, on the reverse strand, counting down.
TGCCACCTCGTATGTCCAGAGGCATTTAGGTACAGAGACCTTTCTTCCATGTGTTACAGCTAAATGCAGAAACAGCCTGACCCTCTGCAGCAACGCAAAAATCCTGCCCACCTCTTCTCCATCAGCCTTTTTTCTCGACTTAGAAGAAAGTGTATCCTCTTGCAGAGTGCTGCCCCACTTCTGCTCCCTTCCCACCTGCTTCTGGGGAGTTTAGGAAGCCCTGTTCCTCCAGGTGCTCAGCTCACAGCCCAGCTGCCTTGTGCCTGGCTATTGGCACAGGCTGGAGATGCTGCCCGTGTGGGAAGAGATCCTGACCTCAGATGAGTGATCAGTGCTGTCTGTGCAGCTGCACAGCAAGAGCACAGGGCTGTAACCTTCCAGTCTGAGCTTGCAGGGAAAGGGAGTGATGAAATACTTGATGTACTCTCAAAATGATGTTATGTCCACCACTAGTCCTGAGCAGGATGCAGAGCAATACTTCTTTTGGGGGCCCAACACCAAAACCAGTGTCCCTGACACAGTTCTGCTTCAAAGACTGATGCTTGTGGGGTGTGCTGTGCTGCTCCTTGCTCTGCCTCCTCCTGCAGACACCAGCGCTTGGCCACCACCTCCCAGTTCAGGTGCCTTCCCAGGACTCAATACTTCCTTGTGGCCCAAGAAGTCTTGGAGGATGGCACGATCACATCCTTGCTCCAACTGCTGGTGCTGCAGCTGCATATTTGGAAGAGGCCAAGAAGCATGGACCTGGATATTACACACGTGAAGGTCTGAATCCTTCAGAGAGGAGGCAGATTAACTGAGCAGGGCCAGAGCAGCTGCACAGACTACAGTGACTTCCCAGAAAGCTGCAGAGGAATGGTCTGTTTTAACCATTAGAACTGTCACTTTTTGGAGAGATGGTTTATAACTGTTAAATACACATGGAAAAAAAACAAAAAACAAACTAACATAAAATCCCTTTGAAATTCCCAGCTGTGCAAAAAGCAGCAGTTGTGTAACATCTGGTCTCCTTCCTTTGGGGTATTTTGTATTGGAAATATTTTCCTAAATTCTTGGCCCATATATGACATAGTCTTTTTGGACAGATTAAGCAGAAGCTTTGGAAACCCTGAAGGTGTGTTTAATGCGAGCACACAGATCTGCTGGAGTGAGGTGAGGTGGGAATTTAGCACTGTGCTGCTCTGGGAAAGCCTTTTGGGAGAGGAGCCAGAGTGTGAGTGCGGGAGCGAGCGGGCAGTGCGTTATCCTGAGTGCTGGCACTGCCTTTAGCAGGAGCAGGATGGGACCCTGGTGCTGTCACTGCTCTGAGTGGCTCCTGCCTGTCACACTGAGTCAGTGCACTCACCCTGTCACCAGCCAGCACTACAGGAGCAAAGAGAGAGGATTGGAAAATGCTGGGCTGGGGGGACAGGCTCCACGTGCAGGGTGTTCGTGGCCGGTGCCTTGGCTCCCAGTCCCTCAGGCTCAGAGCTGCTGGGAGAAAACGTCCTTCAGGATTCAGACCATAAATCCTCTGTGCATGGCCTTGCCAAGGAGAATTGCCACTGTTAGCTGATTGTTTCAGGATGGGAAATATGGAAAACTCTGGTTTTTGGTTCGTTTGTTTGGGTTTTTTGGTTGTTGTTTTGTTTTTGTGGGGTTTTTTCAGGGTTTTGTTTTGTTTTGGTGGTGTTTTTTGGGTTTTTTTTGTTTGTTTCCCCCTTCCCTTTCCAGCAGTTCCTCTAATTCTGCTCCCTCCCACAGCTGGAACTATGTGCCTGGGCTCAGCAGATGTGGAGAGGAGCTTCTGGTCTCTCACTGAAAGTTGCTGTGTGGGGCTTTCTTGTGACCCTTTTTGGCTTTCTTGTGCCATTTTTGCTTGCTGCCTTCAAGTAACAGGGGAATTTTCGCTCTAGGAAAATACATCTATATATATTCTTTCCCCCTCCCATATTTGGAGTCACTCATCACTTCTTTAGACTAACCTGTCATCTTATTTCCTTGTCTCCTGTGACTTTTCTAGTCCCTCTTGTCATTCCTAAGCAGCTCAGCAATTAGTCACTGAAAACTTTCCACTTCCATAAGCTACCTGCTGTACTGTACTGCTAAATAAATAAGTGGCTCAGCTACTGCAGGCAAAGCTCTGTCCTTCTGGCTTGCCTCTGGGGAGGGAGGGAGGAGGACAGGCAAGGTGTGTGCCTTGTCCCTGGACTGCTGGGATAACTGCCTCCGGAGGGGTAGAATATGAGTTTCACCAGCTCCCCTGTGCAGTGAATGCTTTGGGCAAGCTGATAATGGATTGCAGTGCTCTGGACCACCTGGGTGATGCAGATATGGGTGCCAGCATGCATCCCCTGGGCTTACCCCAATGCCAGGAGCTGGGCACTGGAGCAGTGGTGACCCTGTGTCTTTACAAGGATGAGTTGGGAGTGGTGCAAGCTCAGCACCTTGTGTCATTTTCCTTCTTAGTACTCAATCAATCAGATGCTTGGCAAGAGGAGGAGGAATTAAAAAAGATCCTTAAATCTGGAGACCTTTGGAGGTTACAGCTGTCGTGTCCTAAGCCTGCATTGCAGATGGTTTGGCCCAGAGATTTCTGTGGCTGCCCTGGAGGACAATTGGTCTCGCAGTGGCAATGAGGTGATGTGCTGGTTCTTGCACTCCCTCTGTCCTGCTGCCTATCTCAGAGCAGTGAGAGGCTGTTTATTGACATGGAAGGAATTATCCCACACTTATAGAATCCTAGCATATGCTGAGTTGGAAGGGACCCATCAGGATTATCAGGTCCAACTCCTGTCCCCATGCAGGACACCCAAGAAACCCCCAAGTGCCTTAGGCCATGGTCAGGGATCAGGAGGGTGGCTTTGAGAGGCCTCCTCTTGGATGCACTCTGCTCTGAGACCTGACTGCTGGCAGGGGGATACGGAGGCTGGGGAGATCAGGGAAGGCAGAGGCCTGACTGCAAGGAGGATTCATCTTGTGAGATGCTGCGGTGAGAGGAAGGCTGGAAGTGGCTGGCAGAGCTGCTGGCTCTGTTTGGATCCAGATGCAATTGAGTTGGCACACGGCCCTCCCAAACACAAATGCTCCTGATGAACAGGAAAGGTGCCCCCACTTATCTGCAGCTCAGACTCTCTAATTTTAGCTCATTCATTCTCTTGGGGTCTGGCTGCACGTAGGCCCTGTGCACAGGATGTGATGCAACTGTAGCCACATCATCAGTTCACAATGGCTGGAAAAAGGTTCACCAGAATTTTATCCTGGTTTTAACACTTAGAGGCACAGACTCCCTGGCCCACGGAAAGGGGGCTGGACCAAAGCAGCACTGATATCTCTTCATGCTTACAAAGCAATAAGCTAAGTCATGGTAAGAGGGAAAGGCAGCTCCATTTTTACCACTTTTCTCAAATCAGAAAGCCTTCCCAGAGGGAACATCATTGCAAAGGAAAGCTCACAGGACACCACTGCTGTTACCATGTCATTGCCGAGGGTCCTGGCTGGGACTTGAGTCTCTGCTTCAGTGTGCTAAGGCATCTTGGTACAATGCCTTGAGCCACAGAGTGTTACAGTGTGCAGGGAACAGGTAAAGGCATCTGAAAGGCACTGGCTTAATTTGAACAAGGCTGGAAGGGCCCTGAGGCTGGGGACCAGATATTGCTGCTTCTAAATCATGTGGTAGATGCACCCTGTTGCTGTGGACACTTCAGGGGAAAGAAAGAGTGATTGGGATTTATTATTTTGAAAAAAAAAAATTGGTTACTTTGGCAAGGTGAAGCTAATGGAGGATGACAAAGAAAGTAACAGGTGCTTGGTGTGGAGCTGGAGGCATGATTTCCACTCTGGTGCTAAAATGGTTAATTAACATAATCATCACAGAGCTCCCAGTTAAGCCATCTGTTGCTTAGCAAACAGTTTTGGATGTAAATGTAATAAATATTTGATGATGCTGTGAAATGATGATAAAGGCCCAGCAACCAACTGGTTCACGGAAGAACCTTCTCTGCTCTCCTAGCTTGGATTGTTTGTTTCTCCCACCCCTTGCTCCTAAGGAACGGTCTTTAAGCCTCTGCTTTTGTCCTCTGCCCTCCTGGTGCTGCTGCCAGGCGTGGGTTTGTGTGCGACCCCAGGCTCTTGGCATGCCAATCCTCTTAGCAATGCCTCTAATCGTGCCACGCTGATGTCTCGTGCTGCACACCCACCCCCCATTCCAAACCATGGCTCCACGGCTGTGCCGCCACCAAAGACCTCTGGGTGTCATGCAAAGGCACAGTGTGCGTGGACAAAGTCCAGCACTGTCCTTTGTGATGCTTTGTGCATTGTGCAAATTAATTGCGGTTGTAATTACCCCGTAGGACCTTTCCACTTGGCTGATTCCAGTTACAGCCTTCCCGCATCTCTGCTTGAGTTTGTGGAAGCCTGTGCAGCCCCTATTCATATGCAGGAGGCTGCAAACTCACAGCTGGGCTTTGTTTTGGGTGTGTGTTTTCCTCCAGTTCTGTACGTGCTCAAAAGTGGAGCCTGTACCCAGCCTCAATCCATCATCTGGAGACAGTCATTCTGTTTTTAGGCTGCTGGGACAGAGCTGGGAACCTGGCCTGCAGTGGGAAGGTGCTCTTATTGTTGTGAGCCAGTTGTACAGTGCCAGTGCTGACTCATGAACCTGACACCAGGGACAACGTTAGGCTAAAAATCAATTGGTCCTACGTTGTTCAACACTCCCTGTATTCATCCCTAGTTCTGCTGTTCTTCAGCCTACATCCCACCCCTGGGCCAGTGCCCAGGCCCCTTGTGAGCCATGGGAAGACGTCACCCAGAAATGTGAATTTCTGAGCATTCAAAGGCTGCACTGTTTATCCAGCTGATAGCTTCATCTCTGTGCTCTTGGCTTTGTTGGAATGTTGTGTTTCAAAGAACAGGGCCCAGTCTCCCACTACTTCCTGTGAATTGAGAAATTGGGATTAAAGCCCAGCTGTGACAACCCCTGGGGGGCTGGTTATCATTCCTTGCTGGGCCCCTGTCCTGCAGCTGAAGTTGTATAAACTTCAAATCATGACATAATGTACTGGAGCGATGATGGGCTGAGGCACTGCAGCTGGACTGCACATCCCTGCTGACAGTCAGCTGGGAAAAGCAAATATAAAACTGTACCTATAGCACAACATGCCAGAGGGGAACTGTGTTCAGGTAGGAATAATTTTTTGCTATGCATTGCCAAATCAGTCCTGTTCATTCCTGGGCCACTGGCCTGAAATGGGACTTCTTCCAGTTATTTACTTACTGCGTGTTGACTCAAAATATTAAGATAAGAAAAATAAAACAAAAAAAGCCCCAAATACTCACAGGCACCAACTGTCCAGTCTTAGAATAAACATTCAATTGAACTAGGTACAGTTACTTCAAAGCAAACTACAGAAGTGAACCTTTATCTTCTAACAAGGCTTCTTTTGCCGTTCGAAACTTGGCCTTGATTTTTTTTTCTTCTCCTCCCATATTTCTCCTGATATTATGGCTGGTTGGAAAAATCTCCAGAAGTAATTAGGTGACTAAGAAGCTGAAGATCCCTTTGGATTTGGGCTGGGACAGCAAAGCTTTTGAGACAGACTTTCAGCATCCTTAGCAATACATTATTTCCTTTATATTAATTTCTAGCTAATTTGCCTGATAACTCTACCTTGGACTACTCTGAAATAAAAGCGGTGTCATAACTACCCCTATTTGATTCTGCCTGCAGCAAGTTTTTTGGGGAACCAGCCACCTTGAAGATGTAACACAACAAATTATTTACTGCCCTAGTGCTTAGGACAGCTCTGGGCTCCCTGTCTCTATCCATCGGCTCTAAACTTTCCTCGGCCAGGACAGCGGTTTGGAGCAGCAGAGCAGAGATTTGCCGCTGCAGGATGAGGCGCTGGCTGTGCCAACCAAATAGCAGTCCAGAGAGAAGGGATCCCACCCTCTCCTCCCCAGCGTTCGCCCGTTTTCTTGCCCGCGCATCCCCTGGCCCACCATCCCTGGCAGCTTGCGGCGTGCCCCCATCCTTACCCTGCTCCAGGTCCTGCTGGTCGTACCAGGGCTCCTCTTCCTCGCTCTGAAACTCCTCCATCCTGTCGGCGCTCAGCATTTAGCACCAGCGGCCCGGGGAGACGCGCAGCATCCGCCGAAGGGGGGCCCGGCGCCTCCGGACCGCGGAGCGGGATGGATGCGGGGATACGGGCAGGGATGCGGGCGGGGATGCGGCCTCGGTGCCCCGGCCGGGCCGGGAAGGAGGAGGTGGCACGACGTGGCAGCCGGTGCCCGGCCCCTGCCCCGGCTCTGCGTGCCCGGGGGGGCGGCTTCCTCCTGCCTGCCGGGCCGGGGGGGGCTCCGGAGGAGGGGATGCAGCGGGGACGTGCGGCCGGGGCGGGGGGGCACGGCTTGCACAGGGCTGGGGGATGCACAAAGGAAGGAAGAGGGCCCGGCGCAGCCAGGCAGATCCTCGCTCCGCAGCTCGGTGGGGACCTCTAGCATGGAAATGCTGCAAAGAAAACCGGCGAGAGGGAAGGGGGAGGCGAGGCGAGACCGGCCTCCTTCGCCTCCTTCTTCTCCGCCTCCTCCTGCTCTCCGCCCAGCCCTGCGCGGGGCCGGGGCGGGTGCGCGGCTGCGGGAGCGCAGCGCGGGGTGCCGGGTGCGGCTCGCCCGGGCTGCGGGGAGCGGGAGCTGTCCCGCCGTGCCCCTGATCGGCCCAGCCCGGCTTGCCGGTGGAATGCCGTGTCCCGGCCTCGCCATGGGCTTCACGGAGACTTGGGGCACTTACGGGACCTCTCAGCGGGGCTTTCAGCGCCTTCTCTGCCTTGCTGGGTTTGTGTGGGTTGCTGTGCAAGAAGATCATCCACCCTCCCTTAGCTGGGGCTGCAAAAGGGGACACCCCATACAAACAGCCCCACAGCTTTTCCTCAGTGTGGTGTGTTATATTTAACCCTGTGTTATTTTGCACTCTGATGGGAAATCAGTGCCTCTGATGCAGGTTCCTCTTTCATTTTTCTTATCTTCGTGAAGGATGTAATGAACTCAATACTCAGGGAAATCGGAATTTATCGAGTTCTCAGGAAGAAATGTGTCTGTTACATATAAGTAAATTCAGAAAATATATTGGATTTTGGTGCTTGCTTTCCACCTTAATGGAATAAGGGTTAGAGATGATGGTCATTCTCCTAGCTGGAGTTTGGCATACGGGAATTTATTTATTTGTGCTTGTCAGCCCTAGAATCTCTGATAGATTCAAATCAACTTCTGCAACAGTAACAGTGTGTTTGGATAATGGTTTTTTTTGGTTCGTGTTTTTTGTTTGTTGTTTTGTTTTGTTTTGGGGCTTTTTTTTTTGTTTGGGGTTTTTTGTTTCCTTCTGCATGATGGAGCTCCACAGATTTAAATTTGATGGCATTGCCTTGCACTGGTGCCTACAGAAAAGGCAATATAAAGTGTCTATGCAAGAGCAGCAGACTGTGCATCCAGAAAAGATGGGATTTGTGTCAGAAAACTCCATCCAATCCAGCAGTGACAGGCAGCTGGGTGCCCCTGGATGATTAAAGCAAGGGCTAGGACTCAGCTCTTGTGTACAGCAGCAGAGGAGGGGGATAAATATGGGAGTAAGAGAGGAATTATAGACTATTCCTCTCTTCTTTTCTCCTCATAGACCTCTGCATCACATATACACATCCTGAAAATTCAGTGGCTGCTTGGAAAGTCATCTCCTTTAATACAGTCACAGATCAGAATGAAGGAGTCTCTTTAACCTGGCATTTATAACTCAGCAAACATAATCAAACACTTGTGGTGTATCTGGGAGAAAGCCATCTCTAGGTCTTAGATTTTTTTCTAAGCAAATTTAATACAGAAATGGGAAAATCTGAACTTTGTCATGCCTATTGAAGAGTCATGTGGACAATGCCCTTAATGACAAACTTTTGGTCACACCTGGACTGGTCAGGCAGTTGGACTAGAGTTCTTCTATTATTTGTGAGAAATAATTGCTTTTGAAAAGTATTCTGTTCATAACAGAATTCTTATAAGATATCTTATGATAAATTCTTATAATTTATCTGTATATTGTAGCCATATTGAGTACTTGGATGCAAAGCCCCAGGCTGTTCGGCAGCAAAAGCCAGATTACATGATTTTGTGAAAATATTTTTTCCTGTAGGTTTTACCAGAATGTCTCAGATCTGATATGTCACTCAGTCAAATCAAACATCACTCCTGTCCAGGTTCTATGCCAAAAAAAGAGAATTCCCACAGTCTGCCCCAGCTGGAGAGTCAGCACACTGCTTTCTTTGCAGAACGATTGGAGTTACCTCACTTTTTTCTGAAGGTTTGTAGAGTAGAGCATGTGAAATGTGACTTAGGGACACCAAAAAGACCTGCTTGCAGTTCACAGAGCTGCTCAGAGCAGAAAACCGCGACGATGGCTTCAAAGGCAACACTGAATGCCCTCAAACAGCTGCTTTGAGGTGTTCGGTGAGTGCCAAATCCTGAATTCCCAGCACCCAGGGTTATAAAACATCCTCTCCTCGTGTGTGGGTGGAATTTCATTAGGGTTAATGGGCCACCGCATGCACTGAGCTCCTCATGAGGTGCTCGAACAGGATCTGTGTTACAAGCGTGCTTGTACCTGGCTCCTTTCAGCCCAGGGCTAGGGACAGACTGGAGCTGGCTTTTGTCCTGCACCTCTGGACCATCTGGGCTTGGCACCAGGCTCGGAGAGTGGCCGGGGATGCCTTTGCAGAGCTATCTCTGGGCTTGTGCCCGAGCCTGGCAAAGCAGCTTCAGGGGACAAAGGCTGCAGGAAAAGGGGCAAGAAAAGGGGAAAAGCGGTGACATGAGAGCAGAGGAGCTCGATGCAGGGATGAGGCAAAGGATGGAGCAGAAGAGAAGGGCTGTAAAGGAAAGCGCAGGGCAGAGAAGGCGGAGGGAGCGCAGGCAGGAGGGGACAGCGAGGAAGGAGAAATGAGAAAAGCCGTGCTCTGCCGTGAGCGGAGATGAGGCAGGGCCCGTGGGGACCACGGCCGTGGCGAGAGAAGTGTGGCAGGGAAGGGGCTGCGCCAGGGAGGGCGAGAACGAAAGGGTGAAGCGGCGGATGGATGACAGGCGGAGGTGGGAAAACAGGGGAGGCGGCGGGGCGGGATGTAGGGATGGAGAGCTGGCGGAGGAGGAGCCTCGGGCGGAGGGAGGGAGGGAGGGATGCGGGAGGAGGCGGGGGAGGGCCGGGACCGGCGAGCCCCGGTTTGACAGGAGGAGGGAGGGAGGCAGCGGGAGCCGCCGGTGCGGGGACGGGGATGGCGTCAACGGCGGCCCGGGGAGCGGCGGCGTGAGGAGATAGCCCTGCCCGGCCCTGCCCGCAGCCGGGCCGCACCATGGGCAGCGCCGACTCCAAGCTCAACTTCAGGAAGGCGGTGATCCAGCTCACCACCAAGACCCAGGTGAGGGCCGCCATCTCGGGCGGGGGGCGAGGGGGGCCGCGCCATCCTGGGAACCGCCGCCCTGAGGAGCCCCTCACACCCGGCCCTGCCCGAGACACCCCCGGCGCTGCTCTGCCCGGTCCCTGCGTGTGGGGCCGGGGCTGGGAGACCCGCGGGGCCGCGGCTGCAGTCACGGCCGGCCCTGGCCAGGCTCTGCCAGCGAGGCCGTGCCCGAAGGCCGGGGCCGTGGGGCTCAGGGCAGGCTGCGCCCATCGCCGTTTCACCGGTCTGTGGAGGGCCCCCGGCCGGTCCCCGGGGCAGCTGCCAGACGTGGCCCGGCCCTGTCACCGCCTCTGGTGACATCTTGTGCCTTGCTGAGCAGCGTCTTGTGCTAACAGAGCAGACGCTGCTGTCATAAGGGATGTACACAGCTCCTGATGTATTCCGCTTGCGGGTTTACATCACACGGTTTGCCACTGCTCCCTTTTCTGTATCCTTTCTCCCACCCCCGCGCATAATGGGTGGAGAACCTTGCCCTGTTTTTAGGTAATAGCTGATGGAAGGGGCTGTTGAGCAGCTGTGCTGTTGGCAGCAGAGGTTTCCATCTCTGACTTGTGAATTAACGCTTGATTTCTGCAGGCTGAGGTGGAGAAGGAGTTAAGTGAAAGTGAGGGCTGTGTGAAGGGAGGGTCACTGTCTAGAGGTCTAACATATGTTGTGCCTGTCCTGGGAGGTTGCTTAATTTTTGTTTTAAGTGGAGTGCCCAGTAGCAGCAGCACACTGGCAGAAAATTAGTAGCCTGTCCTTCTGTCTAAGGAGCAGAGGGATTTTGCTCTATTGAGGAGTCACATCTTGTGTTCTTCTGAGCTGCAATGGAGAACAGCTGTTATGATCCACCTTTAGAAGTAAGGCAGCTGCTAAGAAAACGTGGGGGCCATGGCAGAAAGACAGTTAATGATGGGGAATGAATTCATGTGAAAAGGGTATGGATGCAAAGGAGTAAAGGGTGGTAGGAGAAAATCTCTAAAAACTCAAGAGGCAGAGGCTACTAGTGGGAATTGAATTATAGATGGATGAGACTGTGAAAGAGACTGGAAAAAAACCCATGTTTATACTTTCTAAAGCAGTATCACATTTATCTGCATTGCTAAAGAATGGCTTTTGTGAATATATTCTTTAAAACTACTAGCTGTAAATGTAGGTAAAGGTAGAAGTGGGGGAATTAATGTTTTAAGGGGTTCTTCCAAAGTCTCTCCTGCTTTCCAAATAGTTCAGAGTATCCTTAGCTTTGGGCTGTCCTTCCTTCATGGGAAAATGTGCTTATAAAGTGAGGTTGGGGGGTGGTAAATCAGGCCTACAGGGCTCTGCCCAGTGTGCTGTTCACAAAGAAAATCCTGTGAGGCAATCCCTTGGATCAGCAGCCCAGGCAAGAGCACTCCCCTCCCCTGGTTTATCGACCTGCGTAAGGGAAGAAGGGTCACTGGGGCCCCGAATGAAAAGGAAGGAACTAAAGCTTCATTCTTGGCTGGATTCATTTCACGTCTCTGTGATCTAGGTGAGACTGACTGCATGTGGAAAAGGGTGGGGTGTTGGCGCTCCCATATTTACATTCTGTAGAAGGGCACCGGTGTTTGCTTGTGCTGAACGCATGACTGGGCTCTCCTGGAGCCTTCTGATCTCTTACCAGCAGCAAAACCTCCTGGTCCATGAGATCCTGGATCCAAAACCAGGCTGCAGTAATGGACAGAGCCAAATCTTTCCAAGCTAGTGGTTCACAACATGCTTTGCTTCTCAGCAGCCTCTCTCCTGTTTTGCAGCCTTCTCCTCTGACATTAGGGAGCTGGACAAAGAGATTTTCGCCAAATCATCTGTAACGTGAAACTCTGAGCTCAGAATGCACGGTGAGGTCTTCCTAAGGCTCTGTTGGGAAGAAGTGGTTGAGCCAAAGTCACTGTTCACTCATTGGTGAAGGTTTAGAGTTGGCACAGAAGTTAATTTTTTCTTAAAAATAAGTTTTTATAATCTCCAGGCTTTTCTTAATTAAAAAACGACTGTTCCCATGTGAGCATTTAAAAAAAGTTAAATAAATCTGCAAGGAACATAACACTTGAATGCTTACAGCACATGTGGAGCCCAGAACTTGAAAGTCGAACCAAGTCTGGACGCAAATGGAATTGACTTAATTGATTTTTTAACTGCCAAAGAGAAACTGTAAAGGTGTAAGAGTATTAAAAAAGGAAAATCACTTCAGAATTATTTCAGTGATTAAAAACGGCAGTATTACCAGAAGGAAGAAATTAACTTATGCTACAGATGTATATTTATAGTCACACATGGAGAAATGGTCTTTAGGCTTTTTATATGATATGTATATATTACACTACTCTGCACACATTATCCTGGTAGGGCCTGTCCCTTTGATAATAAAACAGATGTGCTTCATAATAGAGAATGTGTGAGCCCTCCCAAACTGCCCATAAAAGGGCTGCCTATTTAACAGCTGAAGGGAACATGGATTGTGGATATGACAGTTCATCAGGGCTGGCCAATTACAGGTCTGGGAGCTTTAAATGCTGGGGAACCACCTTTTCTTTTCCCAATCAGTTGGGGTTCCTGCCAGCAACCAGCCAGAAGATAAGCAATTTTGATCTTGTGTACCAGCTTGTTAGATTTTAATGGGAGCAATGCCTCTGCTTTTAAAGAGACAGGAGGACTCAAACATGAGGAACAAACCCCAGTCCTTTCCTTTCCGTGGTGTGGAAATCCAGGAGTACAATGGGCTTGAGTCTGATAAAAGCACAACTTGTGCTTGGAGAAAGGTTGGTCCCTGGCAGACCATTTCTTTCAGTGTTCAAGCTTGACTCAGCTGTCCAAGAGTCTCAGGCTGATCAAAAGCAAAGTTGTCTAAAAAGAAAGCTGTAACTAATACTTGACACAGCTGACTTTTGTCCTGGTCTTTCCCTGCCAGACTTCTACAAATCCCATGTTCCAGTTTGCTTTGCAACACTGTCTCTGCTGTGTTGCAGAGAGCACAGAACTGGTGATAGACTTGAAGTCTCATTGATTCTGCACTGCTGACTGCAAAGATCCTATAGAAAAAAAAATATTATTGTTCTGAAGCCTGTGTAGAGGTGCTGTCCTTGGCTGAAGGGATAAAATCTTACTAGTTATTCATATTTAGAATAAGTCTGTCCAGAGGCTTTCCTTTTGCACAAACAACAAAGGTGTGTGAATTGCCTCAAACTAATCCCTGGCCCTGCAGGGTTACCTGATCTAAAGCTCAATCAGGTGCTGCATGAATGGAGATTCCACACCACAATTCTGCCCCATCTGGGGTGGAAAGAATCAACTGCTGTAACAGACCACCTGAGCTTGGGCAGCACTGCCTGGAAACGCGAGCAGGGACGAGGGCCTTGCTCTGCTGTGAGCCCCTGCTCCAAAGGATTGCTGCCATGGCTGGTGGGGTGCTTAGTTGGCATGCTGGCAAGGAGCAAAAAGAGAACACACTGAGCAAGGCTAGTGGCTGCTTGTCCCTTGGTTCTCTGCTGATGATCTGCAGCAATCTTAGAATTAGTTCTAGGACAGTCCTCCAGTGGGGGCCTGGTGGAGGAATTGTTAGGAATGGACATTTGATTTAAGTCATAAGCGCAGAGAGCTCTTGGTTGGGAGGAGGTACAAACACACACACACACACACACACACACACACACACACACACACACACACACACACACTCTCTGCTGGAGTTTGTGAGGAGCTGTGTCTAAAACAGAAAGTGAAGGTGGTGCTGGTGTCAGGCTTAGGACAGTAACAAATAAGCGAGACTGTTCCTTGGGAGCTTTTCCTGTTTTTAGGACATGGCCAGGCCCTCTCTGTTTTCCTGTTTCCTGTTTGTCGGGGGATTGCCTGCTCAGGCTGTGATTCTCTGCTCAGTAACTGGCATGAGGCTGGGAAACCAAGCGTCTTCCTTTCCTAACCAACTTCTGCAGCATGTGTGTGGTGTGCTTCAAAGAAACACAACATTTGCAACTCGTAGAAAACAAAGAATGGAGGTGTCCAGAATGACTGGTTTTACCTTTGTTTGGCCAGCGTGCAGGTGAGAGGTCTTAATTGAAGGCAAAAGTCTCCCTCCTTGCCCACTCTGTCACATCACCTCAGATCTGCCCACTGCATCCTCAGCAACACTGGGCTCTACAGTTACCTCACCCTTGTGGTGTGGAGCTTGGCTTGGGCATCAGAATCTCTCTGCCAGTCAGCTCTGTACCTTCAGCAGCCTCTGCCATGAGATGTGTGTGGGTCAGGAAGATCTTTTGCTCTCCAGATGTGCCAGTTGTGTTTCCAGAGTAGAGTCAAGCTACTGATCCCTCAATTCTTACCCTCATTGCTCTGCTGGTGCAGAGCTGGTTGTCTGCACTGTGCTGGAGGAACATGAGGCTATTTCTTACCTGTGCTGAGGATTTAGCTCCTCGTGAGCTCTCTGGCTGAAGCATTGTCAAGGCTAGGAGTGCTCTGGGATTTGTGACTGCAGTGTGTGCTGTACCAACACTTGTACCTAAATCCTGACATTTCCAAATGAAGATCTCCCTGGCTGGTGAACAAGGCTGATGTAGGTCTGTATTTCTCTCCTCTGTGAGGCTGGATACAGTCTGTTGGGTGAGCTCAGTGAGGAAATGGATATTTAGATCCCCAGAGATGCTGCATGCAGAAAACAATCAGCTTAAAACCAGCCAGTAATGTTCTATCAAGGAGATGAATATTATGTGGATTGAGTAGCTTCATGATGCCAGGCTGTAATTAAAACAGGGGGCAGTGGGGATGTGAGTGACTCAGTACTGAATCCATGTCCCAGGATTGTACATGGGATACCATCTGTTGATGAAGAGCTGACTTGCTGCAACTATTAAAAATGCAAGGTAGCGGTGTTTTAGGGTAATCTGGTTGCCAAGGTGGCAGCAGAGACAGGAATGCTGCTGTACATCCAACGTTGCATTCAGGGAATTGCCCCTGTGCTTCCCTGCTCCAGGGGACTGCAGTCAGAGTTCCTCAATCCATGTTGGGCTGCCATCTGTAAAACAGAGGCTGTGTTCCACCTCTGAGGAGGCCTCAGGCTAGTGGGAGGTAAAGGGATCAGTGTCTGCTGGAGGGAAATGGTTTTCTGCTCCCCCTCTAGATGAGAGTGAAGGCATTATTTATGCATGATGCCCAATTAGCAGCAATTGCTGCTTGCTGTTGTCAGTGGGAGTGGCTGGGCAGGCAGCCAGGATGTACATGTGGCAGTTCTACATGAGGTTGTGGTGTGTGGTTTGAAATGGGGTGTGGGATTTGTGGGGTATGTCATGCAGTACGTAGATCAGATTTCTAAATACTTGGCTCTTTTTGAGGAGTACGATTAGAGATGAGATGTGCAAAATATCCATTCCATTTAAGCTTTTCATGCCCAGGTTACAGAGAGCTCAGCTCTTTCACATGCTCAGCTGAAAGTCAGGCTGTGAATATTGGATTGGATTGTTCCTACTGATCCCTCTGAGTACCTGTGATCTTGAGCCATTTGGGAAAAGCTGCTCTTCCCTTGGGAAGAGGTTTGGTGGGATCTTGCTTTGGTCTCCAGGTGAAAAAAAATGGGTTTTCAACACTAGGGCTGACTTTAAGAAGATGTCTGAACACACAAGAGTTTTTTTCTGTTTTTAAGGACTGGGGAGTCGTTTGGGCTGGTTCATTGCAAGACTGGAAGGACTAGGACCAGCAGCACTGAAGCGTTAAGGCAAAGAGCTGCAGGGCAATACCTGCTGTACCAGTGTGAGGTAGCTGGCCCCTCTCACTTTTTGGCCTGCGGTGGTGGTGACACATCACATGCCTGTGGGCTGGGGCTGTTAGTTCAGGAGGTGACAGCAAACAGGGCAATGCAGCACTTCCCTCGGTCAGAGTTGTGAATGGCCTGTTCTCCCCTAAGTGGCATCTGAGCTGCATTTAGACACAACATAGAGCTGGACAAATCTTCTGCCTTCTACCACACATCTGAGAGTGGGCAGGAGTTGTTTCAATTAAACACACAGTCATATTTCTGCCCCTTTCATATCTGACATGCCAGACCCACCCAGTGGTGCTGATTATTTCCCTCAGCGAGCGCTGTTTGCTTTGGAGCTGGTGCTGGTGGCAGCAGGAGGCTCCTCCTCGGCCCAAGCCAAGGGCTGGGGCTGCTCAGGTGAGCAGCTCTGACCTGCCCAGCATGCCCACACCATGGCTGGTGAAACTCCTGGGACAGCTCACATTTTCCTCTTCTGAATGCAATCACTGGTCCATCTCTTTTACACTGCTTGTCACAAACAGCCATGTATTTATCCTGTAGCTGGACCCCGGGGTGGGATGAGCACTTGCAGCTGTGTTTGGGCAGTGCCCATCTCTTGGCAGGTATTAGCAGAAAATGTAGTGGAAAGAGGTGTGTTCCCAGGGCTGGGCTGGGGGCTGAGCTTCTGAGACCACAGGTTTGAAATGGATTTTCTTTGGTCTCCTCCTTCCATCTCCTCTTTGAATGGCACACTTAGTGCTTTTTAAGAACAAAGCCTTGGCAGCGACCAGCTGCAGAGTCCAGTTCTCTATAAATATTTGATCCAGAAAAATCAATTGCATTTTATCTGTAAGTGCTTTGAGGTGTGTCTGTCAGTTCCATGGCTCTCTTTGTGCCCTAATGAGATGTCCCTGATTATTTCCTCGAGATTTCGGTTACAACAGAAGTAATTCCAATGCACAGTCAGGGCTTCCTTGACTTGCTCTGAGGGTGGCAGAGTGCACAAGGACAGCCTGGCCCATGTGCAGTGCTGAACACCTTGGATTACTGGCAGCAGTTGCAGACAAACATGAAGCCTCCTGTATGTCTGCAGGAATGTTCAATTTGGGAGATAAATCATCCAAAGGCCTTGGAAACAGAGGCTGACATATAAAACCAGTGCTAGTATGTTTTATTGAACATCTTCTTGCCTCATCCCATCCCCAAGCCAGGCATAATTGCTGATGATTGGATCGTATGGAATGGTAGTTCCACATCTCTAACCACATTTGTCTCTCCACAGCCTGTGGAGGCCACAGATAATGCCTTTTGGGACCAGTTCTGGGCAGACACAGCCACTTCAGTGCAGGATGTCTTTGCTCTTGTACCAGCTGCAGAGATCCGAGCTGTGAGAGAAGAATCGCCTTCAAATTTGGCAACTTTGTGTTACAAGGTAAGTTTGGTGCTGTTTTATTCTGTGGAGCTGTGATAGGCAGGGGTGTCCCTGGATCAACAGCACTGTTTCCAAGGGATAACAGGTACCTTGTACCACAGAATGTGCTTGTTTTTGTCCCTGTCTCCTCCTGAGGGTTCCTCAATGTTCCTCTCATAGGTTAGGACAGACCATAGCTGGTGTTTGATCAGTTTGGAGCCTTTTTCCTCTTGTCCCCTTCCTGTGTTTCACTCTTCCTCTTGGGTCTTACCTGCTCTATATCTATAAACCGCTTCTTGCTCAGGGGACTTTGTAGCAAGGCTGCATATTTGTGCTGAGGCTGAAACATCCTCTTCCTTGTCTGCACCTAATTGTACCTCACCATGCAGCAGTCTGGCTTCAAGCTGAGAGATCCCAGAGGGATGTGCAGACTGTCACTGTGCAACTTCACCACTGCCTGGATAAAGTTTGAGGAAAATCTTAAGACTTTTCTTCGTTCTGCTGGGATAACAGAACATTCTGGATGCTGCTTCTGGTGTTATCACGTCCTTGTATGGAGCACAGGGACATTGAACAGCATTTCCTACCCTGCCAGGTTTGGCAGATTGTCAAGCTGGTGAACAGCAGCCTGAGACTTACTCTGCCTGGGAAAGTGCAGGTGTTAACAATGCTCCTGATTTGAGCCATGCCAAGAGTAGCCTTGAATTTGTAGTTTAAAACATTTGGAATGGCACCTTTCCGGTTTTAAATAATCACTGCCATCCTGTTTTTCTTTCCTCCTCTACAATATGTGAATGAGACTTACTGAATCATAGTGAAGGTACCTCTGACTGTGAATTGTAGACAGATACATGTAGAGGATACTTGAGAAAGAATATGAACATGAGGAAAACTGCAGTGTTTTTTCCCTAGTATTGGCTTCTGGCAATGAGCTATTTGGGAGTTGAGAAGGGCTTAGAAGATCTGTAACCCCTTTGACTCTGTGTCTTCTTTCTTCCAAAATCAGGACTAAAATATAATCTCTTCTGCCTGCTGGAAACAGGTGTGTTGGGAGGCCTTGTCACTGCAGGACTGTTTATGCATGAGCTGTAGATCTCGGGGTATCAGTGTCATAGAGCCCACTCTAGCAGTGCTTTTGCCAGTCTGAGAGCCCTGACAATGTGCCACTGGACTTAGCAATGCTGTAAATGTCATTTACAGTCATGGTGGGAGATTCAGGCTGTACAGTCATAAGTGTGCCTGAAGAAATGGTTCAGCTCAGTTAGTGTGTGACAGGCTGGGACAAACAGCACTTAAATACCCATTAATGCAGTGACGCAGGCGGGCAGAGTCACTGACCCAGGCAGTCTGCCATGAAAATAAGCAGGGACACATGACCTCATGAATTAAAAAGCAGCAAGGTGAATCCTTGTTAAATGTTTTGGCTTTCATTTCCCCTCTGTTTCCCCTTGGGATCAGGGAGTAAGAGCAAGTGGGAGCAGCCGTGGAGGGAAGAGACTGCTTTTTTCTGTCTGTGGGTAAAACCTCCTGTCACTGCCTCCTGTGGCTGTAGTTGCTGCCTGGTGAGACCCTCATCTATTCTGAAAAGCCCAATGACCCTCCACTGGCAGTTGCAGCAGCCACTGGATGGGCTGCAGAGTCTCAGCCCAGAAGCTCTTTCCAGAGCAGCAGTCCTGTTCACAGGGGCAGTGGGGAAATCTGGGCTAGCACCCTCTTCTGCAGCAGGAGCTTGGCAGGTGCTGCTGGGGGCTGCATCCCTACACACAACACAGGCAGCAGCTCAGCTGCCACCTCCTGAGTCAGGAGAGATGCCTGCTCTAATCACACAGACAGAACTGTCAGACTCTGTGTTTCTGCCAGCGCCTCCCTCCATGCAGCACAGTGCTGCTGCCTTGCTCCTTCTTGCCTGCATCTCATGTACTTGCTGCAGCTGATTAATCTCATCTGCCCTTTTCAGTGCATGGTGTCATGGAGCAGTGCTGGAAGGAGCCTTCTGGTGCTTTGGCTGTCTGTCTCACGTGGCACCACACATGTGCTGCATGGATTAGCCCCGGCATTTGAGGTCTCTTGCAGTGGAACAGCAGAAATTCAAGGAGGTCTGTTTGAAATCATTAACCTGTTTTTTACAGTTTCAAACAGCCACTGTGCCATTAAGCTGAGAGCAAATGGACTCCCAAGAACTGCTTATAAATCTGTGTGAGGGTATCACTAGCAGGACAGACCTGCCTAGCTCTTGCTAACTTGTGCCCAGGCTAATGCTGCCTTCCTTGGTTTTGTTTCCTTCAGGCTGTGGAGAAGCTGGTGCAGGGAGCAGAGAGTGGCTGCCACACGGAGAAGGAAAGACAAATTGTCTTGAACTGCTGTCGACTCCTCACCCGTATCCTGCCTTACATCTTTGAGGACCCAGACTGGAGGGGTTTCTTCTGGTCAACTGTCCCTGGGGCTGGCCGAGGAGAGGTCTGTCTCTTGTCACTTATTCTTCCTTCTGGAGGGTGATGGGGAGGCTGCAGTGAGGAGACACTGTGTGTATTTGGGGGCAGTTTTATTCTGATTATTTCTGTGTGGTCAGAAATTAGGTGGCACTTTCTAAATTCTTTCCTGTCCTTTGGTTCTTGCTGCATCTTCTGGATATTTCATTTGTGTGTGTAGCTGTAGGAGAACACTGATATGTGAGGAAAGGCTTCTCCAGTACAACTGGAGGTATGACTCTTAGTGAATATGAGAGCTGTAGTGAAGGCTGTATGGTTTTCTTAGACTGAAATGTCCTTGTTCCATTAATTACAGTTGATTTAAGTTTCAAATCAAAATGCAGCAGGGTGTTGTTTGTGCTGATTTTACAATGTCACATTTAAAGTGAATGGTGCCAGAGAAGCTCTTGGCATCATGACTCAATATCCTGCCCATGAGCTGATACAGTTTTAGCCAGGGGCCTAAGCTGGGAGATGAAGCCCACAGCTGAGCAAGAGTGGTTAAAGAGTGGTTGTGTTTCTGGCTCTGTCAGTGAAGTGCATAACCCTGGGGGGTATCTCAGCCTCCCCACATTTCTTTGTCTGGACAGCAAGCACAATAGTGCTCTTTTGCATCTCTCAGAGGAGCAGGGTGAAAGTGCTTTAGGATCTTCTGCAAATAGGAGCAATAGCAGCAGTGAGAGCACAGCTGAATTATACCAGGAGTATGTATTTGCCTGCTTGCTCCCTCAGCAGCTGCTCTGTGCATAGAGAGCCCTCTCCTGTGAGTTTCTGATCTGCAGGTCAGTGTGGCTGTACTGAGGTATGTGGTTCTCCTGAGTGCAGTGCAGTGTCTTTGGGGACAGTTATGAAGGGTTGGCAGTGGTTGGTACAGTATAAACTGGCACCTTTTGCTGTCTCTGCCTGTCACCTCTAATCTGGTTTGCCTGAGGGCACATCAAAAGGAAGTTCTAGGTGATGAAAAGGGAAGTCGTTGCTAGTCCTGCTTTGTGATTTGTGCGATTGGGAGGGTGGTGGTTGTCAGTCCTTTCATCCCTGCAGGGGCCAGGGAGTGCTGGTGAGGCTTAACAATGTTTTGGGAAGGAACATGCCGGGGTGCCTGGTGCTCTGATCCAGCCAGGCTGCTCTTATTCCTGTTTTTCCACTTTGTTCAGCACCTAGAAAAGAGTTTCTCAGCCTCAGAATGGTGGAGTCACCCCAAGGTGATCCAGCCCAGTCCACGTGTGCTGTGTTGGGGAACCCTCTGGAGTGTGGGTGGAGCTGTTGTGGTTTGGTGGCTCAGTCCTTTAACCATGTGCATTCAGCATGTAAGGCTGGGATAACAAATACATCCCTGAGATGTTAGGGAAGCTGGAACCACATCTAATCTGGGGCAACAGCTTTGCTGTCTGGTGGCTGATTTCTGTCTGGGAACTGAAGATGATGGTATGTCTGGACACTTAGCAAATATCTCTGTGATTATGCTTCACCTGCATCCTGATGGAGTGATGGATGGCAGAGCTTCCTGGAGCCATGGCTCCTCCCTCCTCTATGGGAATGTGTTGTGTTCAGATCTACTGGTTTGTTGTGTGTCACCTTTTTGGATGTGGTGATACCTGCAGCATGCAGGGACATTTTTTCTGGCAGTCTAGATACTGTTAGTAAGGATCACTCTTGGAAAAGAAATCCCCTTGGACCCTAATGGTTGTCATTTCAGCTCTGACTGAGAGCAGAAGTCAAAGCATCTTTGCTGGCTCCATCCATCCTCGCTGTGCCTGTTCCTACATCCGGGCTCTGTTTGTGGTATCCTCCCTGCTGTCACCAAGACAGATTCAGAGCCACACAGACCATTATCTCCATGGCTGCCTGCTGTGATTGAAGAGCTGTGTGTTGTGCTCAGGCTGACAGAGGCCTGGCTGAGGTAGATAAGCTCCTGCCATTCCTGCTCTCTGCCTTTCCCTCCAGCACCGGTGTGTGGTGGGAAGGCCTCCCAGGCAGGATGCTCTTTGACAGGCAGAATCTGGCAAGGTTTCCCGTGGCAACAGCTGCAGAGGAGTAGCCATGCGTGCTTGGAGAGATTTCTTTGAATGCTGGAGATGGCACAATCCTCTCTGCTCACTCTGCTGTGGCAGGCTGGGACAGCCCCTGGCCTGATGCACACAGCCTCACCCTGTTCTGTAACCTCCAGTTTTGGGCAGCCCATGCAGAAAGAACTTTGAGGGGGTTTTTACCTTATTGCTGCTGGTTGGCTTCTCCCTGTTGCTGTCTCCATGCACCATCCAAATCACCCTCCTTCATGAATGTGAAACCCTCTCCTCTGTCAATGCTTCTCTTCCCTTTTGTCTCCAATAAGCCAAGCCACCTGCCAAGGTGTACCCAGTGCTACTCTTCTTTTTCCCTGACATCTCCAGGCCTTTGTCTGCTCAGTTTGCTGTCATTAAAGAGCTCGTTCCTGTTCAGTCAGCACCTTGCAGGGGCAAATTTCTTTCCTGTACCATCTGGGTTTTTGTTCCTTTGTTCTTTTGTTCCCTCCTGTTCCTGTGTAATGTCTTGTCTCCCTGTGTGTTTTTGGGGAGTGTCTTCTTGTGCTGTGACATATTGGTGTTACTGTGTGCCCTTTGCTCACCCTGAACTGACAGTGCTGTCTTGTTTGTCACTTCAGGGAGATGAAGATGATGAAAATGCCCGGCCACTGGCCGAGTCCTTGCTCCTTGCTGTCACAGACCTGCTCTTTTGTCCTGACTTCACTGTGCAGAGCCACCGGAGGAGCACGGTGGTGAGTTGGAAGTTGAATCATGAGATTATCTGCATAGAGGCAGATTAGCTGCATGGTGGGGGGGGACCCTGGGAAAGCCAGCAGCAGCTTCCTGCAAGCCTGCAGGCAGGAAAATACAGATTTGCTGAGCTTGACCCTGCAGTGAGTGATATTGATCATCATTTTGGGTTCATGGTGTGGTGTTTGTGGCTTCTAAGACAGATGTTCTGGGATTTGTTGCAGTGTGATTGAGTCTCAAATGGAGTGGCTGGCAACTACCCCCACACTACAGCTTACCCCTCAGGAAAAGGTGGTTATGCTGGCAAACAATTGCTCTTGTGTTGTTGCCAGCCGAGCAGAGACCTTTAGCACCTTGTTCCCCTCTCTGGCAGTTAGGTGCATTCTGGGGCAGGAAGCAGCTGTTTGTCTGCTCACATGTGCTGTGATCTGAATGAGTAGATGGCCTCTGTTGTGTCTTTCCTCCTCTTGTCCCTCTTTGTATCGTGGCAGCAAAGACATTTAAATATGTTTTGATCCTTGTGGTGACTGTCTGTACCTCAAGGAGTTTCCTGAAGCAGGGATCTTCTACCAGGTGTGCTAAGAACAGAGAACAGATTGTGGTGCATCTCCCTCCTTTTCCCCTGCAAGTGACTCTCATGTTTTTTGTAGGTTCAGTCTATAAACAAAAAAACCCAGTTCTCCTTTTTGGGATAGATCTGATGCAAACTAAAAATGAGCATACTAAACCATGGTGTGCTTGATGGCTGCAAAATTCTGTGACAAGTCTGAGTACTAAATGATTGCTTGGGGTTTCTGAGTAGTAGAGAGTTGAAATCTGTCACCTGGGGCTGAAGGGGCAAGGCTGGATCAGGGCTACCCATGTGCTATGAGTAAGTGGTGCTGAAAGAGATGGACTTCCTGTCCAGTGCTGTCCCCTGGGATGGATTGCACAAGTCAGGGTGACAATGGATTTTCCTGGGAGAGCCTACCCCCACCACTTGCACCTGTGATTTTTCCCTTGGCAACAGCCAGACTGGTTTTTCAGGATTCTGGGCAACTGGAATTAGACACTGAGACTGTGAGTGATTTATGTTCCTTGCTGCTGGCTGCCCTTCTGCTGCCTGCAGCCTCTGTAGTCTTTGCTGGGCTGACTTTTCCTCTCTGGGCTTGGTCTGAGTGCAGCTTAAGAGCAGAGAGATGGGTGCCACCATCTTCTGTTCATGGCAGAGCAGCATGTGGCCCCAGAGGTACAGGTTGTGGTGGATGTTGGCTGAAGCACCAGCACCACAAAGAGGAAGAACTGTGAGACAATGGGCAAAGGAGACACAGGACTGACCCATATTCCCACTGAAGTCAGCCCTAAAATTATGGCTGGAAATGTGGGCTCCTTCCATCATGCACAGTACTTTTATCTCTGTGTTTTATCCCTTGCTTGCATAGGCTGAGCTCTTTGAAGACATCAGCACCTGCCTTTTCAGGCCTGGGAGGGAGCTTTTGTACAATTCAATTGTCTGGGTGCTTCTCTGCTGTTGTTTTCTAGAGAGAGGGGCTGAACTGCCTTGGATGCACCATTGTTGCCAATTCTGGCTCTTGCCTTCTGTGCTTCAACCTCTTATTTCTCCCACAGGACACAGCAGAAGATATCCACTCCATTGACAGCTGTGAGTACATCTGGGAGGCAGGAGTGGGCTTTGCTCATTCTCCACAGCCCAACTACATCCATGACTTGAATAGGTAAGAGCTTCTGCTAAGGCCAAATGGAAAGAAACTGGGCTCAGGAAAGGGAGATCTGGGGGAGATGAGCTCTCTTTGCCTCCTCGAGTATCCATGATTCCCAAGGAGCTTTCTGCTTGCTCCTTTCCAAGGTAACAGGATTGACAACACAGAAAAAAAGCCAGCTGACCTTTTGAGTAGCTTTTTGTAATGTAGGGTGGGAGTCAGACTGTCTGCAGCAGGAACTGGGTAAACACTGCTGTTCTGGAAATGCCAAGGAGCTCTGTACTGGATTTCTTTTTTGTAAGGCAGCGATTCTGTTTAGCTCTGTGCCGGTGACAGCAGTATGGCTTAGGAAATTAAATGGGCTTAGCTCTCCCTCAGAAGGACTTTCTGGACAGGACTGAGCCTTCCTTGTGTGTTGTTGTGGTTATTGTGCCTCCTGTGCCCAGTCCCTGCTCGTGAATGGCTCCAGGCCTTTACTTCTCCTTCCAGGACAGAGCTGCTGAAGCTGCTGCTGACCTGTTTCTCTGAGGCCATGTACCTGCCTCCCTCCTCAGACAGCAGCAACACCAACCCCTGGGTACAGTTTTTCTGCTCTACAGAGAACAGGTGAGGGTAAAGGGCAGGGGCCTGGGTGCCAGGGGGAGAAATATCTTCAAATCCATTCCATGGAGTGTTTTGGTAATGGGTAACCATAGGACTTGTTACCTCCAGCATCCAGGGGCTGTTCTTTTACTCTGTCCCTGGCTCATGTGCACCCTATTAGTCTTTCTGCTTAGTGAGGAGAGTTCCTCAGCAGAGCCTGAGCACGGTGCCCACTGGAGTTTGCTGCAGGACTGATCCCTGCCCTGTCCTGTTCCCTGCCGTTCCCTTGGGAAGGGGGTGTGGTGTTGGTGGCGGATGAATGCCGCCCTCTAGTGAAATTGTATCTCTGGGACTTCAGCTCCTCAGCCGGCACTCACTCACTGTAGGGGAGTACAAACCTGGCTGGAGGCTGAAGAAATACAGTTTTGTCTGTCCAGAGACTAGAGAGCTTGGCTCTTGGGTCTGAGCTGCTCAGTCATGGACTGCTGTCACAGGTTAGAGGAAATAATTGTGTTTTTTCATGGCCCCAGGCTCCTGGGGAGAGAAATGCCTGTCTCTCTCCAAGGCAGTGCCTTTTGTTTCCTGCTGCTGCCTTGTGAGAACATTTTCTCCTCCTCAGACATGCACTCCCACTCTTCACCTCGCTCCTGAACGTCGTCTGTGCCTACGACCCCGTGGGTTATGGGATCCCGTACAATCACCTGCTGTTCTCCGACTACCGAGAGCCCCTGGTGGAGGAGGCGGCCCAGGTGCTGATTGTCACCTTGGACTATGACAGCTCCACCAGTTCAAGTCCCACTGTGGATGGCACGACCACTGGCACAGCCATGGATGATGTGGATGTGAGTGATACTGGAATCTGTGGTTGCTGCTCTCCTGAACTCACTGGGGTCCTCTCACACCAGCTTGTATTGAATGTTGAGCTGTAGGACCCAGCACTGCTTGTTGAGTAGCACTGCTACTCCCCTTGCAGTCTGCTCTCTCTGTTCCAATCCTGCTTCAGTCCTGTGGTCACTAAAGACCTATACAGATCAAAATACATGACTAGATTTTGATCACTGACTTAAATCAGGAGCATGTAAGTGAAAAGCCCATGACTATTCCATGCAGTGCTCTGTCTCTTTGCATTTAAAGCTGAATTATTCAGAGCAGAAGGCTGAAGTGAGAAACCTTGGTGGTTATACTTCAACTTCCTGAATATACCTTGCCAGTAAGCTTTTCCCTCCTTTTCTTTGAATGCAGCCTCCTGGACCAGACAATCTGTTTGTGAATTACCTCTCAAGGATACACCGGGAGGAGGTAACGTGTTCCCTCCTGCACTGTTCCCTGTCTGCTTTCATGCTGATTGCATTAGCCCTGGGCCCACCTCAGTCTCTTTCCTGATCTGTTGCAGGATTTCCAGTTCATCCTGAAAGGAGTGGCTCGCTTGTTATCAAACCCGCTGGTCCAGACCTACCTGCCAAACTCTGCCAAGAAGATACAATTCCATCAGGAACTCCTTGTCCTCTTCTGGAAACTCTGTGACTTCAACAAGGTGTGGATCTGCTTCTTGCTGAGCTTCACCCCAGCTTGGCTGTTGTGACTCTGGCTGGAGCAAGCCCTGGTGAGGGGCTGTGGTGGGTAGTTGGCAGTGGCTCTGGGATGCTGTGGTCATCAGCCCCCCTCATGCAGCTGCTGGGGGTCTGGCTGTAGAGACAGCCTGGGAGAGGGGCTGCAGCTCCTGAAGGTCTGTGCTGGAAGCAGGTTCTGCAACAGATATTATCATAACTCTACAAATAACACTGGTGTTGATGAGGTAGTGCATACACCAGCCTTTTTAATGTTCTTGAGGGACTGATTAACTAGAGACTGTCCTGAGTCCTGTGGATGGTGCAGGGTACATACTTATGATTGTCTGAAATACTCCCTTTTCTTCCAGAAATTCCTTTTCTTTGTGCTGAAGAGCAGCGATGTTCTGGACATTCTTGTCCCAATCTTGTATTTTCTCAATGATGCCAGAGCAGACCAGTGTAAGTTGGTTATTTTCAATATTTGGAACAATTTGTGCTTGACAGTTGAGCCAGAATGTTTTTGAGATGCTTCCTCCCTACCAGTTGACAGCATTTTAATGCATGTTCCTGACCTTCTACAGACATGGAGTGGAGTTGTCCGGTTAATTGGGTTTTAATGTTTGTAGGGGGCCAGAATCAGGACACAATCTATCCTGCAACATAGGGAAGGGAAATCCTTCCTTAGTATACGTTAACATTTTGAGTCCTCTTATTGAAAATTGTGTCCCTGATCCAGGGAAGAGGGAAAAATTACTAATCTGCTTTGCTAAAGCAGAGTAGACAGTAAATCAGACATAACTCCATCATTGTGTAGTGCAGGGAAGTAGTCAGATCTTCACTGCTATGATAAAAGGTTTACATTAAGAACATAATGAAGAAAAGCATCCAAGACTTAACACTGATAAGACTTAACACAGATGTGCTTGGGAAGGACACTGGTGCTGACAATGAAGGGAGCACTGTGTGGGATGTCCCTTATCAGGATGGTTTAGTCTGTGCAGTTTTTTATCAGTCCCATAGTGTTTCTCCTCACTGCCCCTTTCTCCTCTCTCCTCACTGCCCCCTCTGTGACATATTTTTCTGTTGTTTTTTCTCCTTGCAGCACGAGTGGGCTTGATGCACATTGGGGTCTTTATCCTGCTGCTCCTCAGTGGGGAGCGTAACTTTGGGGTGCGACTGAACAAGCCGTATTCTGTACGAGTGCCTATGGACATCCCTGTCTTCACAGGGACACATGCTGACCTGCTCATCATAGTGAGTACAGCTCCAGCACTTCTTGAACCCTCCTAGCTCCACAAATCATTGTCCACCTTTAATATACTCGCCCTCCCTAAACTGGAAGCCCACTGAATAGCTGGGAAGTGTGTGGGATGCACACTGTTAACCTGAGGTGATGTATCTGCCAGGGTGCATATGCATGAGGTGTAATTCCATCTGCATTAAATGATCTCAAAGAACAGGACTCCTCATGGTGCTGCACTGCTGTCATGAGGGGGTGAGTGCATGCCCTCTGCTCTACTGGTAGGGAGGGCAGGAGATCTGGCTCTGTCCCAGGTAGACAGAGGTGTGTGGAGCACATCTGTCAATGGGGACAACAGTGATACCAAGCTCAGCTCTACAGCTTTGGGTAGCTGCAAGTTTCATTGACCTTTCAGTAGCCCACAACACTGCCTATGAGCCCCTGTGTGCTTTGCAATACAAGCCTCAGGTGCTTCCCTTCTGTCATGTTCTCATTTGCCAGAGAAGAAGCTCTCAGCAGCTTCCGATAAATCTCCAAGAGGAGATTCCAGTTAAAAGGAGCAGGAAGAAACCTGCTCACCATAACTGCTCTTGATGCTATGTGTTTTGCTCTTGCATTCCATTAATCTCAGATCATCTCTTTGTTTTAATTATGCTTAGGAGTTCTCTACAGACATGCCAGCTAAAGGTGGGAAGGCCAAGATTGCGAATGCCTGAACTGGTTACAAGGCACTTGAATCTTTCCGTGTCTGAGGATATAATTAAAAATAGGACAAAGATTTGAGTTAGAAGTCTGCACTAAAATCAAATGTAAAATGATTAGTTCTGTGGCATTTCAAGCAGCTGTCATAAGGGGTCAGAGTCAAAGTCTGTTGGAGGTGAAGGTGTCTCTTACTTGCTGGTGGTTTAGTTTTGTCCCAGGCTGCCTGAACATTGTTGAACAGCTCACAGTCAGTTTCTGTTTGCAGTGTTATAGGGCCCTAATCACATTCCCAAAGGATTCCTTGTAAATGAAAGCTTGTACTCCTGGAGCACGAGTCTGCAGTGAGAGCAGCCTTCCCCACCTGTGTAATTGTGGAGTGTGCAGGGCCCTGCCTAGGTAGGAATGGTGTCAGGAAGTGATTAGTGTGGGGGTGGCACTGGTTTTGGTTGAGAGGGTGCTTTCAGTAAGGTGCTGCCTTGCTCAAGAGCTCCTTCCTTCCACAGGTCTTTCACAAGATCATCACCAGCGGGCACCAGCGGCTGCAGCCCCTCTTCGACTGCCTGCTCACCATCGTTGTGAACGGTGAGCACTGTGGGGGGAGAAACCACAGCTCACAGTGCTCTCACTGCCCTCTCCCTGTGCCCCTCTCTGCGCTCCCCTGCTGCTGGAGGGCACTGGCCAGCACAGATAAGATCTGCCTGCATGGTCAGCTGGGGCAGAAGGAGGGACAGCAGAGTCCTGGAGCTCCCTTGGGGAGGCAGCAGGACGTTTGCCAGCAGGCCTGGTGAGGGTAGTTGGCAGTACTGTCCCTTTCCAGCAGGGAGTGCCACCTCCTCACACTGGTGGTGCTTCCCTTGGACTTAGTGAGTGCCCAGGTGGCTCCAGCTGTGAAGCTTTTCAGGAGGCACAGCAGAGATGGTGTTACTAGTGTAAGCCTAAACAAAATCTTCTAAAAGCAGCAATGCTTCATTTTACCAGGCAATATCTCTGTTTCATTTGCTTTGTATTTGGAAATGTTTCTGTGGAACCATTTGTGCAAGGGTGGGAAGGTCATAAAAGAGACATTTTTAGTGGTGTATTTTTGAGAATATATACACCTTGGTTCTTTCCCTAGTTTTCATTTGCTTTGCCTCCCACAGTGTCTCCATACCTGAAGTCTCTCTCCATGGTGGCTGCTAACAAGTTACTGCATCTCTTGGAGGCTTTTTCCACCACCTGGTTCCTATTCTCTGCTGTCCAGAACCACCATCTTGTTTTCTTCTTGCTGGAAGTTTTCAACAACATCATTCAGTACCAGTTTGATGGTAACAGACTGCTTTATTTAGTGGGTTTGCACTAGTTTAGTCCAAGAGAATGTCAGATGGAAGTTCAGAGGAAGTCCAAGGAGATGAGAGGAGGTGAGAAGTGTAGAAATGAGCTATATCGGACTGATAAGTTGGGTTAGTAGATAATCACCATTGGGTCCTGGCCCAGGCAGATTTGGGTAGAACAAAATAAGATGGTAGCTAATTATCAGCATAACCTCAGCCCTCCTGCAGAAGGTGAGATGCACAGAGAGGAAAAGAAACAGAAAGTGACTGTGTAACTCATAAGTTGTGACTGGCTGGATATTGCTGTGAAACTGCTCGTGTTGCTCAGCAATGTAGGTGATGGGGCAAAACAATTTTCAAGTGCCTCTCAGTTCTGCTTTGACAAATCTCTGGGGGCTTAAGACCAAACCACCACATCCAAAGAAAGTTCTGATATTTGCTACTTTCCAGGAAATGCCTTATGCTTTCCCTAGGTTTACATTAAGAACATAATGTAAATGTTAATAGCAAAACAGTCTTTTGCCTAATAAATAATAAAGTAAGGTCCCAAAACCTGGTCAAAATTTAGTGTTTTGCTTTAAATTTGCTAATCAGGAATGGCCATTCTGCTTCCCTGATAGGAATCATGCATGTGGCAATTGCCAAATCCAAAAGCAGCCTTTGTGGGTGTAATTTGTGTTTTTTATTAGAGGATGGTTTCATTCTGTTCTGTGCCATCTTGCAGGCAGTAAGAATTCTGACCTTTTGGCTTTGCTATTTCAAGCCTGTGTTTCAGATTAAATGCCCTGATTTGTTTTGTGAGTTCTTTTGAAGATGGAGGAATGTTGAACTTTGGCTAGTAACCTTTTCTTCCAAAATAGATGCTAATATGTGGTTTAAACTGTCCTTTTTCTTCTCAGCTGTTTGAATATCCCTCACCAAACCATTTATTGTCAGCTTTCCGGCCTAGGAAGGATTTCACTGAATTTTCTGTACTGCTTTGTAATGGATAAGAGGATATTGAGCTCTGCTCTTTCTTTCCTGTGCCACTGCCTTTGTGGGTGGCAGCAGTCCGGCTTTGTGTAGGCAGCGAGCTGTGCTGGGCTGGCAGAGCTCTTTGAGCCTTACTTCTCTGCTCGTTTTGTGGCTGTGCTTCCCAGGGAACTCCAATTTGGTGTACGCCGTGATCCGCAAGCGGAACGTGTTTCACCAGCTGGCCAACCTGCCCACGGACGCGCAGGCCATCCAGAAGGGGCTGCAGCGCAGGAAGAAAACCCCCGAGCCCATTTCTCGCACCAACTCCCAGGACGGGCTCTCCATGGAGGGGTCACGGCCCGCTGCCCCTGCTGAGCCAGGGACGCTGAAGGCCAGTCTGGTGGCTACTCCAGGTGAGCTTTAGTTTACCTTGGGGACAGGAGAGGTTTGTTTTCTCTGTGGGATATGGTGTGGACTCACCCTTTCACTGGGTGTGGAGAGATTAGGAGTTTACATTTGTGAATAACTAAACTGCCTTTCAGTCTGAGTTTCAGATCAGTTGGCCCAAGCTGATCACAAACAAACTGCCTTGAGTTTCTGTCCTCTCAGACTTAGTGTCCATAAGACCATTTGTCCTAGTCTTGACCTGTTGCCTCAGGTTAACTCTATCCACGTGAACCTGTGTTCCTCCTCCTTCTCAGGGAGCATTTTCATAGAGAAAAATTCCTTTGGGATTGTGAAATCAAAGCTAAATCTTGCTTCTCTTGCTGAAAGGGGAGGTTTTCCAATATCACCAGAGACACAGGATATCTGTGCATAGTGGGGCAGAGAAGAGCTTTTGAACCTATTTAATTAACTTGTGTTTCTGAGCTTTTCTTCTTTTGAACACAGGGATTGACAAGCTCACAGAGAAGTCCCAGGTGTCAGAGGATGGGACCATGCGTTCGCTGGAGCCTGAGGCTTCCCAGCTGTCCCCAGAGGGAAACCCACCTGCAGCCCTGAGTGATGGGGAGTCCTGGAGTGGGGTAAGGCTGGATGCTGGTGTGCAGGGAAGGTCTGGGTGTGAAGTGAACAAAAATGAGGGGTCAGAAGAAGAGGTGTGTTGGCCCATTAAAGAAGGGCATCGCATTAAAGGCAGTGTGCACACGTGCAGGGTGCTGGGACACAACGTGGTCCAGAAGGGCTGTTGCATCATCTTGGGTGTTTCATGTTTATGCTATGACACAAGAGCTGGGGCACTTGAGTGAGCTTTCTCCAACACAAAGACTATGACAGAGCAGTGAGTGCAGAATTGCCAGAGGATGTCCATGAAACCTCCTGATCCTGGTGTTTCCAACTCAGGTTCTTACTGCTGCTTCTTTTTCATCTCCCTTGGGATGGAGAGCTCTACCAGAATCTTTTAACTCGCTGGTGCTGTGTTCCCAATGCTGAGGTGCTGCCCTCAGAGTGCCTTGAATAAATTGGAATGTACAGAAATCCCAAATACTCCTTCACCTTTCTTACCCTTCCTGGCCTTGCCTGGTACCAGGTGAAGCCTGTGGCTAGCAAGACATCTTAGGCACACAATTAATTACGTTGTCATTAAATGAGATCTTGACTGAGAACTTGTGGAAGGTTTTCTTCTTCCAGCAGCCCATGAAACATAATCACGGGTCTTTCCATGTGTCCAGCAGCTGGCTCAAACTGTTCCCAAGCTGGAAAAGCACTGGCACAGCTCTACCCCAAGCTGGCTGTTTCTGGTTGAGAAGGTGATGAGTGAATGAGTTTATTTGTGTGGAGCTGCAGGGTGGCTGCTGGAAGGAAGTGCTGTCCCCATTTGTTTTGTAGAAAAGTCAGCTCTGTGCTGTAGCAGTGAGTGGTCAGGGAGCATTGCTAAAGGAAAAAGCCTCTCTGTTTTCACCTTGTGCAGAGATTGACAGTGATTTTAGAGGGTTATTTCCTTCCCTCCTTCCCACCATGAATTTGGAAAGCAAAGTTGAGTGTGTCATTCCTCAAGAGGCGAGAATTATTAGATAGGAGTTGCTGGGAGCCTCCCCTTGGAAAAATGCTCTTTAAGATATTCCAGAATGGACATAAAGAATCCCAGAGATACTCAGTAGACAGAGGCTGAAAAATCTGTGGCTGTTAGCTATATCATCTCTGTGCCAAAAGAGAGAGGCATCCCTCTGAACAGTCTCTTGTCAGTGCTGTTTTAACTCTGTCACTGTGGATTGTTCCAGCAGTGTCAACAGTGGTGACTGGAGCTGTGACCTTCCACAGGGTCCTCCAGCTTCATCAAATATTGCCACTCTCTGGGTGAGAGCACATGGGTTTGGTGAATGAAGGTCGGGTGGGCTTGACATGTTCTAGAGACAGGCTGAGCTGTCTCTCCCAGTAGTGGTCTAGAAAATCTGGGGAGAATATCAGCAGAAAATGGATTGTATTTCTTACTCTTAAGTGTGATTAGCATTTGTTTGCTTTTATTTGTTAAAAATGATGTTTATTGATAGGAGGCATCACATTCCCGGAGGGAACGAAGGCGTCTCTCCAGTGCATCCTCCAGTGGACAGTGGACTCCAACTCCTGACTGGGTAAGGGCATCTGGACACAGGAAATTAATAATGAGAAAGAGTTGTGGCAGAAATGCCTCACACACCCTGCCCCTTCCCTGCCATGAGGCTTTCCAAGAGCAGCATTTCCTCACAGACACTTGAGGTCAAAGCTCCAGAACTTTAGTTTACTGACATCTTCAAAGAAATATTTTATTTACCTGTTTCAAACCAATGTCCCACTGATCTTATTGGCTGCCTCATAATTCTAGTGCTCCAGGTTTTATTGTATTGCTCCTGTGCACTCAGTTCACCCACCAGCTTTGTGATCATTGTAAACTTCATTTGTTGCAGAGATTGTGGAGACAGCTGTAAAAACCTGCTAATGCAGTGTACTGATTTCCCTGCTGTTTTCCTACCTACAGGTGATGTCTTGGAAGTCAAAGCTCCCCCTGCAGACAATCATGCGGCTCTTACAGGTGCTGGTCCCTCAGGTGGAGAAGATCTGCATTGACAAGTAAGGAGATTTTTGGAAAGGAAGGCTGTGTGGTGTTTAAGGAGCAATGTGAGGTTGGCAGAGTTTGAATTTGGAGGGCCTCTAAGGGAAACCTTGTAAAGTTTAATTGAAAGCATCCCGGGCTCAGTAGAGTTGTTACTTGGCTTGCCAAACATCTTGTTTGTGTGATCCCTTCTCTGTTTCCAGAGGAGAGGGGTGTGTTCTCCTGGGCCACAGCTCAGTGTCTGTGTTTGTTGCTGGTCCTTCATGCTGCAGCACTTTTGGAGGTGTCTGTGGGACATGCTAAGGATGTTCCTGCTCTGTGTCTTGGCAGGGGTCTCACGGATGAGTCGGAGATCCTCAAGTTCCTGCAGCATGGCACCTTGGTGGGGCTGCTGCCAGTGCCTCACCCCATCCTCATCCGCAAGTACCAGGCAAACTCGGGCACTGCCATGTGGTTCCGCACCTACATGTGGGGAGTTATTTATTTGAGGTAAAGCAGCTGGGTGCAGCCTGGCTTGGTCTCTTCCAGACTTTTGGGAGGCCTACAGAGACAATTGCATGCCCTCAGCCAGCCCTGGCTTATCTCATATTTACAGGATAGGAAGATGTTTTTCCCTTGGGTGTATCAGCTACTCCTAAACTTTGAGTGGGTGACATGAAGGGGTTGTTCTGGGAGTGCTGCTTGTTTGGGAACTGGCAGCAGCAGGGAGTAGAAAAGCTGCCCAGAGGGTCTGGTGCGGAGATTTTATGCAAAGCTCTGGCTTTGTGGGATGTTGTAGATACTGCCATCCCTGTAAGGTGTGTTGTCTCTCAACCAGTGATTTCCTTTTATGCAAAGGAAGGCACGCTGTGCAGCCAGCTCCTGTAATCATGGCTGTGAGATTTGAATTCTATGTAACTGGCCTCAGGGAGTAAAGTGGCTCTTGTCTTTCTGTCTCAGGAATGTGGATCCCCCCATCTGGTATGACACAGATGTTAAGCTGTTTGAAATCCAACGGGTCTGAAGAGAACACTTACCTCTACTGAGAGAAATACACTGGATCTAAGGACTGTGGCGTGCTGCTTCATCACAGCTATTCCTGCATTTCACGTCCAGCTGAGAGACCAAAAGGACAATCACTTCATTTACCTCCCTGTCATTTAAAGCTTTAATCGGGACCTGCTTGGGCATCCCTCCCCCCAGCTCACTTCTCTTCCCTCACCCTTCACCACGAACCTTGAGTAAAAGATATCTAAGGGATTGTCCATTGTTGTGGTTGCACTAGAAATCAAGACTGTTCTTAGCTCCTCTGTTACTCTTTTGCTTCTGGATGTGGTTTGGAAACCAATCTGACCCTGTCCTTGCCCTGGTCAGAGTCAGCATTTAATTGAAAAAGACTAGCTGTAAATTGGGTGCAAAGGGAGAAGCTGCTATTCCTGCAGGAGACAGGGTTTGGAAACTGCAGTTACTTCCATGTAGCTCCATAAAGTTTCCAAGGCATCCCTTCTGGCTGCAGGTGTCTCCCTGGTGTCTCTGTTGCATATAGGGAAGTCCTTCCCACCTAAATGATGTTGAAGGAGAACTTTGTGTCTCAGTTCTGAATCTCTCTAGTCCTTTCCTGGAAAGCTGCTTGAGAAGTTTTGTTGGTGTGGGTCAGAAGTTTTTCCTTGGCTTCCAAGCCCAGCAGCCTGTCCTTCATGGTGGACTGTTGCAAAGGAGCCTGTCTTACTTTTAAAAGCCCATTTTAAACCATGTGAGCACACAGGGAGGAAGGGACTGGCTCAGTGAGAGCAAGGAGAAGAGACCTGACTCAAACTCTTTTAAGTCTTCTCCCACTGGCTGAAAGGACACTGTCACCTGGATTTGAAAGGAACCATATCCTTCCATCTTTGTCTGGCAGGCTGATGCAATGCAGGGAGCAGAACGGTCTTTTGCACACTACTGTTCAGGCAAGGGTTTGAGGGAGCCACTCAGGGAAGTTGTAGGAGGAATTTGGAAGTTGTAGGAGTAAAAGCATCTCCATGTCAGTAGGGAGTGGAGAGTGCTGAGGCACAGTTGAATTCTTCAGGGCATTTTGCTTATTGACCAAGTTATTGGATCTTGAATGTACTGGGTCCCAGGCATGTATAAATTTTGGGAAGCCAGAATGGAAATTGGTGGGAGATCTGCTGTAGCTGGCTTGGTTTAGCATTGTGGGGTTACACATTGGTGAGTGGAGACACTCTTGAGGTTTGAGTCAAATGTTATGTTCTGCTGGGAGGGGCTGCTGTCTTAGACCCACGTGGTCTTTAGGCAATGAAATGTGAGGGGTCCTGTCATGAACGGAGACCTTTCCATCAAAGCATAATCCTTGGTGCTCCTTTATTCAGGCTCTTGGGAGGATTGCTGGTCATGAGCTGTTTGCCACAGGTTTGGCCCAGCGGCGTCACTGCATGGAAACAGGTCTGTCACATTGAGTACAGGGACAGTGTGACACACTCTGTGACCTGCAACCCTGGCCTAACCCTGGCAGCTGCAGTGGTAACAGCATGGCCATCCTCTCCCAGAGAGCTGCTCCAGTGTGCTGCTGGCTCCCACTGGCCTCTAGTCAGGTGGTTTCCTCCTCTGGGCACTGAGAGAGAATGGAGTCCCAGGCCAGGAAAAAGTGAAATAAAATTGGAACGGTTTTCTGAAGGATAAGAAATATGTGAAATAGAGAGAGGTTATTCCCCCACCTGCCTCCCATCTCCAACCCACTTTGCCACCCAGCACTACTCCCATCCTGACCCCACCTCTGTTCAGGTGTAAACAGGGTCTGTTTCACTTGGAGAATCTCATGTATAAGAATGTGATTTGGTGGGGCCACACTCTGATTGTATGGCACTCGCACCTCACAGCTGGAACGGGGCCTCCTGTGTCCCACGTGCTTTGCCTCTTCCCTCCCATGGATCTGCTGGTTCTCATGATCTCTTCCGTCCTCTCTTTTCTGCTTTATTTCTTTGTGAGTTCCTCTGGAAGCCTTTTTGTTTGTTTCTTGGTGTTTGGAGTCTGATCCTTGTTCTGTGGAAATCAACTTGCACTGTAAACTCTTTGCTTACTTATGGACAGAAAGATAAAGATAACTGAAACATGCACTTGGGTACTTTTTTTTTCTCCTTCCGCAGAGGGAGGTTTATAATCTTGTTTGTTTTATGTTGAGGTTTTTTTTGTGCCACTAGTGAACCGTGGGCTGGCTTCCTCTGCAGTGGTAATTTTTTTTATAATCAAAAATGAAGATTTGACTCTGGGAAATGAGCCTGAATTGTGTGGGTTTGGCCATTTCTGTGTTTATAGCATCATCTCAGATCAAACAGGATCAAGCCTCCTGAGTTAGTGAACCATGTGCTAAGACCTTTGTGCAGTTGAGACCTGTAAAACAGGCACCCTGGCCCTAGGGGCTGTTAGGAAAGGACATGGAGGGCCTTGACTGTTTATCTGATCTGTGGTGGCTGCAGGTGAGCGTTGGAGCTGGTGGGCTTCATTCCTGTCCATGCTGATCATGTCTTCAGTCATGTATTCAGCGTTCATTCCAAAGTCACCTGCTCTCTGAAAGCTCAGTAACTTAAACCAGTGTTTTATCCATTAAACTGGACAAAATCCAAGTCATGGTTTGCCCACAAAGTGCCATCTCTCCTTGTCCCCAGCCTGTCAGTCACTACAAAGAAGGTTTGAGGTCAGACGTTAGCATGTATGTCCTGTGGATCCCATGGTACAAACACTGACATGAGAATAATAATTAACTTTATTGGAGCCTAATTTATCCAGCTGTTATTTTTCATGACATATTTCTGTTGACATGGGCTCAAATACAAACACTTATTGGGCAAAGTTCATGCTCATGCAATCAGTTTTACAGAAAGTAAAACTGCCTCAATGCTGAATCCTCACTGTTACTGTCTTGGGAGAGTTTGCTTTACTAGCAAATCCCAAAAAACCCCCATAAATAGGCTGTAATCCTAAACCCACACTAATCCTGGCATTCATTTACAAAGGAACAGAAGCAATAATGAGAATGCCTTTTGTGCCACGCTTGGGTAAGGGTCATGACAGATTTTGATTGAGAATCCCAGAATGGTTTGGGTTGGAAGGGACCATAAAGCTCATCTGCCATGGGCAGGAATTCCTTCCTCAAGGCCAGGTTGCTCAGAGCCCCACACAACCTCTGAATGTAAGAGCAATTTATGTGAGTTGACCTTGAGCGGACACAGAGATTTCACAAGACACACATGGAAACTCAATCTCTTTATTTTAGTTCATCAGCTCTGGATTTGGACCCACAGTCACAAGCCCCTTGCTCTCGCACATGCTTTCAAAGCAAGCATCCCTATGGAACACATCCCAATGGGTCTTTGATCAGGCACCTCTGCAGCTGCCTTCCTCTGTGCATGGTGACCTCAAGAAAGGTTTGTGGGTGTGCAAGGCAGCAGCAAGGGCTAACGTGTTGGGATGGGGAAAGATTCTCAGTGGATGTGGCAGTGGCTTGCTCTTGAGCTGGCCCTTGTGCAAGGATGGGACCTTGGCCAGTCCACACCAGTGATAACATCACCTGTGGTGTGTAAGGATCACCCACAGTGCTTCCCTAGTGATTCCCACCTCTGGGAGGGCCTGTAGGAAGAAGAAGTGTTTATTCTCAGTAAGGCAAGGTCATGTAATAGCTTTTATTTTTTGATTGCTTTTGATTTTCTGAATTGGTGTAGGCCAGTCTTCATTGCTTTTGCTGAAGGCTGCCCTTGCATTCTTTTATCTGGGTGATCTCAATAGGAGTTGGTAAAGTCCCATTTGCTGCCAAACAGCACCCACTGGCAGACTGCTGACTGCATGTGTGATTCCTGAGAGCAGTGAGAGTTTGTTTATGGGCTTTGAGTCTATTCTCTATGGTGGAAAAGGACAACATTAAAGAACCTCTTCTGAAAGTCACTGTGATGTTGTACAAGAAGTCCAAGCAGAAACTGGAGGGAAAACGTCTTAGAAGCTTCCATGTGCATATCTACTGCTTACTGCATCTTTGTTCAGCATCACTGACCCTCCCCAGCCCCCGGGGTGGGGGTCCAGCTTGGCTCAGGCTGTCACGTAGACCTCCAGGAGCCCGTTGATGGAGTGCATGCGGTAAAACACAGCCAAGGGGAGGCCGAAGTTCACGATCACAAACCAGGTGGAGTAGCCATAAAATGACCTTTCTATTCCATTCTCAAACAGGGGGTGAGACCCAAATGTGGGCATGATCCACAGCTGGAGAGATGTGAGGGAAAGAGACACAAGTCAGAGGATGACAAACTGTCCCCTACTTGCACCCTAATCTCAGCACTGGCTCAAGAGTTGTAGGAATATTTAAGGAGTATCACAGTAGTCACCTTGCCAGCGAGGAGAAGGAAAATCCCACACTTATGCTGTTGACTCCTTGCTCTAATTCAAATCCTGTTGAATCCCTGGAAACCTAAAGACAGCCCCATTCTGCCCCAGCCTGCTTCTCTTTCTACGGGGTTTCATTGTTTCCCTGGGCAATGGGTTTTCACTGGATTAAGGCTGCAGTGTTGATTCAAGATCCCAGACCACAGTGTACTTTATTGTGTGAGTTTCAAGCCTGGACACTCATGTTTACAGAGACTTAATGCTGGTGCCTGACATTTTCATTCATGTTTCTCATGAAACACCCTTAATAAGCCTAGTGGGGGTTTTCTCAGAGGCTAAAATCTTGGCTAGTAAGGACTTAGTAGCTGTCTCCTCCCATGAAACACAGTAATACTTGACTCTAAGGGTAAAAGAGAGACTTTCTAATTATGAGGGTGGGGTATTATCAGCAAAACCAGTCGTGGCTTTCCTCACCAGTACTTGAGACTTGGTGGGCAAAGGTTTTTTGTTTGGAATACAGAGAAAGACAAAGAGGTCACGTCTGTGTCACAGGTCACCGTGGCTCAGCCGGAGCTGTGACAGAGCAGAGAGCACAATACTTACTATGATGTTGCACAGAACTAAGAAGAACGAGATCTCCCTCAATACTCTTCTCTTCCAGGTCAGGCGAGAGTAGGTTTGGATGTAGGACAGGGAAAATTTCCGGATCTCCTGTCCCAGCTCCAGCACGCTCATTCGTCTCTGGCTGCAGGCTTCACAATTCTGCTCTTCTTTAGTGTCTTCCTCCTTTTCCTCCTTGGCGGGAGGTGTCTGGCTGTGCTCCTGTACGCTGTCCTGCGTGCCCTCCTCTTCCCCAGGCAGCTCTGCAGCCACCGTGTGCTGCTCACAGTGTCCGGCGTGCTTGGCCTCATGCTTGGCCTCAGCTGCTGCTACAACGTGCCGTCGGTGGAGCCCATCGATGACAAAAACATTTTGGCTGATGTTCTGAAGGATAATGAGGACAGAGTAGGCCAGGGCCAGCCTGTTCAGCAGGTCTCTGCGGTTGCTGGCCACCAGGGCCACAATGGAGAAGTAGGACATGCAGATTTGGCCAAGGGCCGCGCTCATCAGCAGGACCACGTCCAGGCTGCGGGTTGGGTTTTGCACTGTGTCCAGCTCCTTTTTTTCCAAGGCATGGATGATTGTCCCAACCACGGCACACACACTCATCAGGGGCAGGAGCACAATGTAGTAGGTAAAATAGATCACAAGGATCTGGCGGCTGGGGTCCAAGCTGGTGGCCTGGATCTGGTACATCATGAAAACACAAGCCCCGATGATTACAACACAGGTGCCCAGCACGGGCCCAAAGAGCACTCCCTTGAGCTTGAATCTGGGCCTCCTTTCCAGGCTGTGGTGGTGGCTGATGCTTCTCCCCACGTTCTTCCATATGACGTAGAGCATGGAGGAGCAGATCAGGCTGTACTCGGTGTTGAAGGGGTAGAGCAGGATGTAGCCCTTCTGGAAGACTCTGCAGATGGTCGTGTTTGGGCATATGCACAAGGCAGTCTCATTGCCTGGAGCTTGAGAAGAGGAAGGTGACAATTAAGAGAGGGATGACCTGGATGTCACAGCTGTCTTTGGGAGTTTCTTGAGTACAGGCACAACATGTGTGTCTGTGCCTCAGAAACAGGGATCACAAGGAAGTTATTTGGCTACTGCTCAGTCCTAAAGTATATGAGGATTCAGAATAACACAGCTTAGCTAATGTCTTTTCCTATCTATGGTCAACACCACAGGTGCTGGATAAGAGACTCCTCTTCCTTCACAACAAAGCTTTCTCTATTTCTCCCCCTGGAATATTAGATTCCCCTTTACTCCTCTATATCCTCACAAAGAAGACCACAGCAATTACACGAGCCTCTTCTAGTCTGGCAATCCTGTGCTTGCAGTTAGTAGGAAAAAGTGAACAAAAATGCTAATTCATGGTGGGCTTTTCCTTTCCTAGACCTCAGTTTTAGGGCTTCACAGCAGATCCCCTCCCTGCAGGTGAAGATCCTCTCCCCTTGCAGCCCATTTCCTCGAGACAACCTCCAATAATAGGGAAGTTGCAGCATTTGGGGAAACTGGAGATATCTGAATCACTGAGACCCAGAGGGTCTCCAGAGGAGTGCACCAGCACCAAGCCTGACAGAGTTCAGAAGTGTTGGACAATACTCTGGGGCACACAGTGGACTACTTGGGAATGGTCTTGTACAGGGCCAAGAACTGGGCTTGCTGATCTTTGTGGGTCCCTTCCAACTCAGTATATTCTGTGAAATGTTCTTCTAGAAGTCACCTATGTCAGCCTAACACCAATGGGGATGCGAAGAAGGAGCCTTGCCTGTGAATCGCTCCTCCACCTCGCGCAGCTGAGACTCCATCTCCATGTGCAGGGTGTCGTTGGTCA
This sequence comes from Zonotrichia albicollis, assembly GCF_047830755.1. Lineage (NCBI taxonomy): Eukaryota > Metazoa > Chordata > Aves > Passeriformes > Passerellidae > Zonotrichia > Zonotrichia albicollis. Next base: position 3,765,116 of record NC_133837.1, on the reverse strand, counting down.
CGGACAGGAGCCATTCCAGAAGGTTGGTGGCTACGGCGACCATCAGCCCACACCTGGGAGGAGACACAGCACTTGTACAATGTTTGGAGATGGTTCACAGCCAGCGTGTCCTTCCCCTCTCGCTGGCCCACGCACAGATTTGAGCACAGATTTGTGCCTGCTCTACCTGAGGCCCGTGGGGTGTGTCTTTGCATAAACACACCTGAGCATATTCCCACTTGCCATTGACAAAGGAGCAGGGCAGGCAGTGCCTGGTGAAACTGGTCTCAGCTGGGACATCTCCCAGTAACAGGAATGGGGAGACCCCCCCATCACCAGTCTGTGAGCTGGTGCCTGAGACGGGCAGCAGGAAGGCGTTTGGGAGGAAGGAAGAAGCTTTGCAGCATTCCAAGGCACAAAGGAAAAATGAAGGGAGCTGGTGAGCTCAGTTCAGTGGAGGGAGGATGGATCTGAACAACGCATAGTTTGGTTCCTGTGTGACCCAAAATATAAGGTCTGTATAGGATCAGATGCACACATTTCTAGCAGGAATCATAATGGACATCACAGGCAGAAAGGAAAAGTTTTTTTAGAGCAGTAGAAGGCATTTTTTGTCCTTGTTTTTTACCTGGTGAAGTTGTGCTGGACTTGAATGCAGTCCTTAGAGTGATGCCACAGAAAGTAAATCTGCAAGTGGAGAACAATAACACTGTGAGCAGGGTGAGGTTGGCAGTTGGCTGCACACATGGTGGAAAGAAACAGGTAGAAAAGAAGGTACAGGTCCAAACAGGAGCAAAGCTGCCTCTGTGTGAGGGTGCAGGAACACGTGTGCACCTGCACCCTAGTGCTGAGGCAGGTGCTGGCATCCTTGGGTGAGGGCAGCATTTATGTGTGACTGCACTGAAAGCACATCCCGGAGCTCTGTGCTCCTCTGTCCTGTTCATGCGGGTATTTGCTGCTGAGGTGGGAATTAGTTTACTTTTCAAATATGCTTTGGGTCTGTAAAGAAGAAGGGTGGTGTTGAATAACAAGGTGAAAATGGTGTGAGATATCTTTGTGTGGAAAGGATTTTGTTGGGTGGATGGATTGGCAAGTACAAAGAGGAGCTGAGGCACAGACTGGTGCAAAGACATCTCTGGCAAAATGTGAAATTTCCTCTCTTGGTACTTTGTTTCAAAGCAAATTCCTCTGGATCCTATGGTATGTCAGGTATTTCTAGGGTAATTTTTGAATCTTTCTCCCCTGTCTCTCCACGTGGCACACAGGGAGTGCAGGCAGCATTTGAAGTGGTGTGTGATGCTTTAATGCTTTCAGTGCTCAGGAGAATGCCCCATGTTCGTTCACCTTCCCACATCTCCCAGCTTCCCCCCAGCCCTGGAGCTCCCAGGAAAGGGACAGAGAGAACAGACAAGCTTACAGAAGGGTAATGTGCAGTACCTGGGTGCCAATAAAAAGGATTGCAACGACAGGGAACAAAATTTCCACATTGGATTTGCAGCGGACAAGGATTGTGCTGTAGCCAATCTCAAACACATTCAGGAGGATGCTGCAACTGCCAAACAGCATCACTGCCCCTGCACAAAGAGCAAAGGACCAGTAAATAAACCCAGATATGTCTGTTGAGCATCTGAGCTTGTCTGGGGATAGGGGCCCTTGTGCTTCTTGGATTTGTGTGGAGCTGGCAGTCTTTCTCCTGGAATTCTTATGATTTGAGGAGAGGAGGACAAAGGAGAGCCTTTGTCCTGAACCTGAACCTGACTGCGTGCTTTGACTGGTTAAAGGTGATAGGAAACTGCAAGGTATTTTCTTGTGCTTGGATGAAGGTGGGGATGGGGGTTTGGGGCTTTTCTGTACAACCTGAAATGGCAGGGGTAAGTTAATGGTGGGTCATGCTTTCTGCCTTGTGGAGGAAACCTGCAATGACCACAAGTCTGCTAAGGCTTGTAGCAGTCCCATCTGCAGTAGTTGGAACCCTTTGATTGTTTCTCCCTTTTGCCTTGGACATGCCTCTGCAGCTTTAGGTACACAAGTACCTTGCAGCTTCCTTCAATTGATTCTCCATGCTTAGTTAACAAGACAGTGCCTAATTAAAAACTCCACGATAGACCAGAGGCAGGGCTGCTGCGGGAAGGGTAATTTCTCAAAGTGGGGCAAATACTGAAGGGAAAATCTCCCAGGAAAGCCTGGGTGTCACTGGGATGTGACTCAATGGGTAAGAATCCTTCCCTGGCAACAAGGCTGCGGTGATGTTAAATGAGAATGATGGTGACATAGGGCCACTGGTGCTCTTGGATAAACACACTTCTCAAAGTGATCCTGCCTAAAACCTTTCCTATGGTTTTTCCCACAGTGCTCAGTTGCTGCCCTGGAAAGGGGTTATGCCTAGATTTCTCTTTGTGAAGGGACCAGAGAGCAAAGTTTGACTGGAGGCTGAAGGGAAGCCGAGTTTCAGGCTTTCCTGGCTGCTCTGCTTCCACTCTGTGGCACCCACTGTGCCCATCAGCCTGACAAGAACTGGGAATTTCCCAATGCCCTAACTGCATATCCTACAGCTTCCAGCTCTTCTAGTAACAGGGGGAGAATTTCTTTGCCTTCCAAGCCTTTGGAAGAAGGCATGAGAGAAAAAATAAAAGCAGAACTTACCCCTAACCCAGATGTGTCCAGCGTGGGTGTCCCTGTAGAGCACGGCGTGTGGCTTCCGGCTGGTGCCCATCAGGTAGTAAATAATCCAGAACACGCACAAGACCTTGAGGACTGAGAGCAGGATCCAGACATCTGCCAGAGTGATGGCCACCCTGTTGAAGATCATGCTGCTGATGAAGGCGCTGCCCAGAAACACCACGTTCATGGCCAGCAGCCCTGAGAAGAGCTGCCCAGCCTTCTGAGCTTGCCGGTGGCTCTGCTCCAATGAGGAGCAGTGACGGTACAGCCAGAACTTCTCATAGTGGATTGTGGTGGTGTCTGCTGGGACTGATGCTGATCTGCTCTTGCAGTGATGGCAGGGCTTGGAGACTTTCTTGTCAGACATGGCTCATCTGCCTGGGGATCACCTGCTGCATTGAAAACAGGGGAGGTTTAAAGGAGGGATGTGCTGAGATGGGAGGCTGTATGCTCTGCTGTGAAGGCCACTTCACTGTGTGGTGACCTCCCTTCCTTGCTTTGCAGCTTTTCCTTCCTTCTCCAGAAGCTGGATGAAGGGGAAAAGGAGATTGGTTTTTAGCCCAGGTTAGGCATTAAAACTTTCCCAGTGGACAGAGTCATTGCAGGGCACTGGGGAAAGGCCCTTCTGCCAAAACCTGTCCAGAGACACGGGATTGTAGTGGGTGTCTGATACCTGTACCTGCCCCACAGTACCAGGAGCTGCTGGGACCAGAGGTGCTCAAACCATTCCCACCCTCACCTTTCACAGCTTCTCCAGCCCTGGGTTCAGGTTTTCTCCTTACCCTTTGTTGTCGTAAGGATTAGCTGGAAATGAAGAGCAAGCTTAGACCTGCTTTGAAATTCAGAGCTGTTTGATTTTCAGTCGATGGGTCCAACCTCTTCCTTTTGTTTGTGCACTCTGAGAGTTACAGGCTCCCTGAATGGTCACACAAATTGTGGCAGAGTTGGAGAGAATAAACAAAGGATCTGTAAAGCTTGGAATAAACTGCTGGGAGAAGATCCAAACTCCCACCCAGGTGGGCTGAGACTGGGAAAAAATCAGTACCTGTTTTTCTTTGTTTTGCCCCTTGTAGCACAAGGCCGTGAGGACACTGACACGGAGGAGCCGGAGGGATGGGCCTAGGCTGACAGTCAGAGCCGGGGAGCTTTTCCATCCACCTGCCGGTAAAATCTTGGTGGGGCTGTACTGCTCTTGAGAGGGAAATCTTGCTGACATAAAGCAATCAGGCAACATCAGCCTCTCTATAGATTTGGTACATGGAAAGATGCTTTCATTCCAGAGCGTGGCTCTGGTTGTAGTGAAGTGTTGCCGTTCGAATTTATTTTATTGATTCCTTGTTGAGTGTTTTGTTCTGTTGTACCCCCCTGTTCTCCCTGAGTTGGTTTACCCCTGGGTTTTACCCTCCCTCACAGCCGTCCCTCATGCCATTCCCCGCCCTTGTTCCAGCTCTTTCCCTGCCTGGCAAGGCAACCCAGCCCCTTTTGTTCCCGAACCTTCCCTACCACTCAAACCTCGGGCCAATCCATGTCTGAACACCCCTCTGGAATCCCCCTACTCCTGGAAGCCCCATGTGCCCATGGGGCCCATCGTCTCCCCCCTCCTACCCCAAGTGGCCCTAGACACTGATGGAATCCCCTCAGTGCTCCCCTGAGGATTCCCTGTTAGTTAGCTGTTTGTATCCACCCCCTGACTTGTATCTGCGCAAAACCCCTTGCACAATAGAGCAAGGGGCTTTTTGTCCTGCTCCCTTTGCCTGGAATGAATTGTTCCTTATGGGACCTCGAAATGGAGAGCCTCCTCCTTTCTCCTCTGAGTTTTGTGGCTGGCAGCAGAGATTCAGCATTTCTTTATAAGTTGGTAAGTTTAGAGGGTTCATTAGGAGAGGATGGACCTCTCCATGGAAGGACAAGAATAATTTGTGTGTCCCAGAATGAACCCCCAAGCCCTGAGTTCCTTGGCACATCTCTTGGTGGAGATTGATCCTAAACTCTTCCCCATTTTTCTCCAAAATTCTCCTAACTTGGTAGCAGAGGGGCAAACTCCCTCCTCTCTTCTAGGACCATAGTGCTCCAAAGGGAGCTCAGAGGCCACAACATCAGCAGGAAGCCCGTTCAGGCTGCACCAGGAGGCACCCAAGTGCCCAGACAGGACTGCCCACAGAGGGAGCCGAGCCCCTGACCCCTGTGCTGTGCCGTGCTGTGGGGAGCAGCCCAGCCCAGCCCAGCCCTTACCTGCCCGAGGAGCTGGCCCAGCCTCGGGCGCAGCCGATCTGAAGCCGGTGGCTGGAATGGCACCAGGATGCACGGGAGAGACTCCGACAGCCCAAGGTGCAGACAGGAGCCGTCAGGGCTGCTCCTCACTAAATGCAGCCTCTGCTCCGAGCCCATTGATTTATTTTCTTTCCACCTTGTTTACTTTGTGTCTATTATTGTCATTTCATTAATTACTCAGTGGGAAGCTCTCAGATCTGCCACAGGCAGCCAATGGGGAGCAGCTCCTTTATGCACCTGCTGTGTTGCCTCACACCAACAGCTCTGCCAACTGGTAAAACCACAACGGTGGTGACTAATTTGTGCCATGGCTCAGGCAGGTGTAGAGCTAATCTCCTGGCACAGGCTTGTGTTGGGAGTGCTTACCCACACTGCTTCAGCCAAAACCCATTTGAGTTCCCCACTCCCTTGTTTTTTAGGTAGATCCTAAGATATTTTTTCCCTCACGCGTACAATTTCTTTTTGCTTTTATCCAGGGGACACATCTTACCCAAAAGGTAAAGCTCGCAGTCCACCCCTGCACTGGTGCAGGAATGACACCAGTTTGATGCCTTTTTGGCAGAAAGGTGCTGCTTTTGAGGGTGATAACTACAACCTACTAATGCTGATTTCAGAGTGAGACCCACATGTGCCAGCCCCACAGTCTTGGCCAAGTGTGGTCAGGCATGCTTTAGGTCCAACCTGTGCTGTTCTTGATCCCTCTCTTTTTGCAGGACAAACTGATTCTCACTTGGGACTCTGTGGTGAGCTGATGCCCCAGGTTTTGTGGCTGGCAGGAGGGATTCAGCATTTCTGAGCTGGTGAATTTAAAGGTCCATCTTGGCAGGAGAGGACTTAATTGTGTGTCCCAGGATGACCCCCCAAGCCCTGAGGTCCTTACAGCTGGCAAACACATGAGCTGGGAGTTCAGAGCCATGAAATAATTCCCAAGAAGCTGATTAGGGGTAGGAGTGGTTGGGGGAGCACAGGTTATCGTGTGTGTGGGGATGTGACGAAAGGGGTGGAAAACCAGGCTGAAAGGGCCCCATTTCTGCTGGGTGAGAACACCCGGTGTGTGCTGGTGCAGCCATTGTTTGATGTCTGCCTGCAAAAGGTCATGTTTAATGTCTGACCAAACCCTTGCAGTGCTGTGCTGGAGCCCAGGTACTCCAGTCTGGGCAGGTGTTCATGAATACCCATGCTTGGATTTGTTCTGCCTTCCCCCAAAGCATCAGCATCTCCAGCCTGTCTGGATGGCCTACTTGGATGTCCTTGCTTCCATGTTTTGAGATCCCCTGAGTGCAATTGAGCTCTTTCAGGGGCCTGGCTCTTTTCCAGGATCTGTTCCAGAGATCAGCAGGGAACTGGAATATCCCAAGAGCCATTTGGTGGCCTCTGTTGGCCAAAGCCAACTATTTCTGTGCAAGTCATTAACAAATCTAATCTTTTTCAGTGCTATGATCCTAAATTGGGGTAGCCATACAGAAGTAGGAAATGGAGGCCATGAGTCTGGATGTATCCTAAAGTTTGGCTGAAACTGGAGGTTTTTCCTTCAAAGATTGGTCTGAAATAAAATGCTGGTGCCTGCTGTGATTCAGTAATTTTGTCAATGATACTGGGTATCTGTGTTGCAAAGATGAGGCATCCTTCCTAGCCTGACTTGCCCTATCTTGGCTTTGGAGCTGAAATTGAACCCAGAGGAGTTTTAAAGCTCTGGGAGATGGGTGAATCCTTATTTGGTCCTTAATTTGAAGAAGAGCAGCTATTTTACTGTTTAAGTAAAGTTTAAGTAAAGTTTAAGTAAACCATTAAGTAAGCAAGTGTGCAGGGAAGAAGGTGAGTCCAAGTCACTGGATCGATCACAGGAATCACTGCCCCGGAGAAGCTGCCTCTGCTCACAGGCTGGGAGAAAGCTGGTAAACGTTTGGAGCAGTGTTTGCCCCCCTGCTATCAGCAGTGTGCTTATTAATGGTGCTATCTGTGCACTCAGCAGTGATAACAGCCAGGCCAGGCCCAGCAGGTCAGTAAACAGGGCCTGGGAGGAAGGAGCTCCGTGCCCAGCCACCGTGTTTGCCCAAAGGCCACCTGAGGAACGCGGGGCTCCTCACATCTCCCCGGCCAGCCCACGCCCTTCCTTTGGCACTGATAACCACGGCCGTGACGTCTCCTTGGGGCTGGGAGTGAGAGGCGTCTGGGGTCACTGCAAAGAGCAGCTCCAGCCAGCGTGGGTGAGGGTGAGCTGTGCTGCACTGCCCAGCTCTGCCCCTCCATCTCCTCCATGGGTTCTGGGGGTACGGCCTGGCTCCCCTTGTGAGCGGGTCTCTATCTTCCCTGGTCTATCTTGGTTCAGGTCCTTTTGACCTCCTGCCTGCACTGAGTTCCTCCTCACTGCTAAGGACCACTGGGAAATGCCTCCTCTGCCACCACCTCCTGACTTGGCTCTCAGCACACTGCTGGAGCCAGTCCTGCTCACAGGCACCTAGTGCTGCAATCCCATCCCTCATCTCCAGCCTTGTGACCTTCTCAATCCATCCCCTTTCCATCTACTGCACTGACAGTAATAATTAACTCAGATTCCTCCCGTCTGGGACACACCTCAGAGCAAACCACCTAGATAAATAGTGTTTTGTTTTGGTTTTTTTCCCCTAATAAAACAAATCTCGCCCTCAAATAACAGATGATTAAGAAGCAGAGGATAGGATGCAAAACCCAGATGGGGTGGGATGATGCCTCAGGCCTGACCCTGGCTATGGCCTTCCCTGCTCTTTTCTGAGCAATGATTTCTGATCTCCTGCTCTTCCTCTCTTCCCTCTCTTGCTGCTCGCCCTTGCTGGCTCTGGTAAGGGTCTGTCAGGCCAGGGTCTGAATTGAGACCTTTTTGACTCTCACATGGTGTCTCAGGTCTTGGGACTGGAGCAGCCAAGCTCAAGCAGTGCTGAGCTCTAAACCCTGCCAACCCATGGGGAGTAATTTTTATTTGTGGGGTTTGGGGTTCCACCAAACCTCTGCAGCCCAGCAGTTGCTCAAATCCCTGGGAGGCCAAAGTGGATTTTATACCAAAGTGGGCAAATCTGGAAGCTCCTGTGAGGACCTGGTGCACCCCATGGCAGTCCATTGCTTTCCTGTAGCTCTTCATTTGCAGTGACTGCCATTTAAACAGTCACCCTGAGGCACGTCTCTGTCCTGGCTCCCCATCCCTTAATGGGAATGGAATCCCTGCTCTATAAGGATGCTCTGGCAGGAGCAGTTAGCAAGATGCTGCTGGTGGCTTTGGGGCCCAGCCTCGTTCTTTGCTCTGACAGGCTCTCTGCTCAGCCACCTCCTGTGCCTCAGTCTCCCTCCTCCCAGGCAGGAAGACAGAGCTACCAGAAGTGCTTTTCTGCAGGGATCCGACATGAGGATGTGTGTACAAAGGGCCAAGCGTGATCCCTTCCATAACTTGGGTACTGTGTTTGTGGTGTCCTCCCCTTCCACCAAACCCTCCCTCAAGAAGATGCATCCTGCTCTTTGAGTGGGCTGTGAGGAGCTGTGTCCCAGCTCTGAGGGGAAAGGGGCACTGATGGAGCAGCCAGCAGCAGTGTCACCTGCTGTGTCACCTGCCAGAGAGCAACTCCAAGGAAAGGCATGGATTTGTGCACTTAGCATGTGGCAGTGCCTGCTCCAGGGCTGTGCCTGGGTTTGGGTGACACACCTGGGAGACTGAATGTGCCAAGGAATCGCCCAGAACATTTGGATGATTCTCCATCAGCCCTGGAGCACACCCCTTTGCACAGTAACTGACTATGAGCTGATACCTTCTGGTATCCTTGAGCACACAAGAGGGTTTACAGCAGAGTTTTCTTAGGGTTTCGATTTTTAGGCTTCTTCTTTTTTTTCTTCTTTGCATTTGTGCTCACTTTCCCTCTGGCTATATATATACCCCCCTATATTTATATACCCCTTTTTTTGGTATATAGCTGGGGTTCACGAGCTCTTTCCCAATCTACTGCTTTTCCCAAGGTACATGTTTGTGGCTGGAGGGCAGAAGAAGAATTCAGCCCTTGGTTGGAAGCTCCTGCCATCCCTGTGCTTGCAGCCTGGAGACACCTCAGGTTAGCCAGGGATCCTTGTGGATCCCCAGAGTGTTTTGGTTTATCCCAATAGAACTGTGATTGAGAGTTGTGGTTCCAGCTGACCCACCACCCCAGAGAAATTGATTTGGGATTATTGCCTGTATGAGAGCTGCTTGAGTTGTTGGGGGATTCTCCTCACATCCATCCTGAATCTATTTGGCCCCAGAAGTGCCCCTACAGCAGCTGCCCAGAAGAACAGTTCAGAGTGTGCCCTGCTTGACCCAGGGCACCCATTCCTGGGAACGTGGGAGCAGGAACCAGCAAGAGCACGTAGGAGGAATCCTGGTGTGCCCCCTGGGAACAGACTGGGTGATTAAAAGTGTTTTCTGCCCCTGTGTGTGCGCAGCAGCTTGGGCTCAAACAATGTGTGGAGCCGTAAGAAGGACTGACGTCTGCACTGTTTGCGTCTCTTCTCTGACTTAATTTCAACTGCAGGAGCCACAGAATAATGAGGCTTTTGTTTTAGGAAAGGTAAGGTTTCTAGAGGAAGATTTTATCTTTACCAGATCAACAGTAAAAATAGAACCAGGCCTTTGGAGGGTCAGTTGGGCTTGGGAAGACTCCCAGGCTGGTGAGGGACAGGAGTGACCCAAGTGGAGATGCTGGATCAGTGCAGCCCTCTGAGGGCAGGGGAGGTTGGGCTTTCCCCCATGTCCTACCCAGTTGAGAGGAAGGCTGCTGGCAGACAGGAACACTGGTGTCACACCAGCCAGAGGCACTGGTCCTTGCTGGTTTGGTGATCTGGACTTGGAGGGGAAGGTGGCTGGAAACACGTCAGCCTGGTCTGTAGGGTGGAAAATTGCATCACTCCATTTCAAGTCCCGTGACTTCCATTTATTATTTTTTCTTTGGTGGATGTGCAAACGTCCATGGGAAAAGGCTTGATGGTTTCTGCCACCTCTGCAGTGTTTTTTATTGGAACGATAAACCCTGATGGAACAATGAAGCCTTTATTAGAATGGCTAAACCCTGATTTCTCAGGATGCAAACAGAGCTCAGCTGTGCCAGTTTGACATGCACCCTCCTGTCCTGGCAGAGGGGGCTTTCTCAGGCTCTGCCTGGATGCTGGGTACAGCAGAGAGGCCTGTTTCTACTCCTGCAGCCCAGGACTCGTGCTCTAAAAGCCCCCTCAATCATTCCGTGGTTCGTGGAGAGCTGCAGGCACCCAGAAACCTGAGCCAGGGCCACAGGGTCGGGGTGCAGGGCTGTACTCTAAGCCTCAAAGCACACACAGGCTTGAGGATCCAGCACCAGCAATCCCTTCAAGGTGCTGGAGATCAAACTGGCATCAGCATTGCATTGATTTCTGTGTCATAGGGTCCCTTCAGGAGTTCAGTTACAGTGAAAATCAATAAATAACTTTGCATACAAAAATGTTCATATATTTTTTAAAAAAATCATTATGTATTTAAAAAAAGAAAAAAGAAAAGAAAAAAGAAAAAAGAAAAAAAGAAAAATCTCTTTATTATCCCCCAGACTGTATTGCCCACATCATCTTTATGATTCTTGAGCCCTGATTCAGGAAAGCTGAGAAAAAAAGTGTGCTAGAGCAATCCCATATCAGGGCTAGCCCAGGACCACAGGCACAGCTCTCCTTCCTTGGGAAGAGGAGGCTGCAGGGAAGCTTCCTGGAGAGGAAGGCATGGGCTGGCACAGAGAAGTGTTGAGAGGGCCCATACACATGGGCAATACAGAGAGGAAAGATTAAAATGTTTCCCAAAGCCTTTGGTGGTCACCAGTTTGTTTTTCACATCTCTGCAGGGGAGTGATTTCCGACTGGCCATACGAGGAGGTGAAGTGGTTTCCCTTTCTGTCCTTCCAGGCCTTTGTCAGCCCTTGCACTCTCCAGCTCTCTGTGTGCAGGGAGGCTCTGACTGCCCGAGGGTGCTGAGAACACTCTGGAGAGTCCATCAGTGGCATGGAGTGAACAGGCTTTACAAGGAAGGTGAGTCTCTGTGTGAACCAAGGGTAATCACCACGATCCCACCCTAGATAACTTCCTTTTTAAAAATCTGTTCTCTTTTAAGCTTTAAGAACTTCAGACACACACAGGCACATCCACACACAAGTAGCAAAAATAAAATCTGGACTATGTTTGGATCATCTTCACTGACAGTTCATAAATGCCCCAACACTGCAAGGGGACACGATTCAGGCAGTGTTGGGGACCCCTGGGGACATCTGGGCAGCTCCCAGCCCTGGGGCAGGAAGAAGGTGGATTGCTTGAGGAGGATCTCATCTTCCTTGCAAGGGAGCTCTTTAGGACATGATGTAGACCTCCAGCAAGCTGGCCACGGCGTGCATTCGGTAGAAGATGCCAAAGGGCAGGCAAATGTCCACGATGGCCGGCCACATGGAATCGCCATAGAAGTTCAGTTCTGTGTCATTGTCAAACTGGGGCCGGGCACCGAACGCTGGCATGATCCAGAGCTGTGGGAGGAAATGGGAGAGCAGCACTGTGTGAGAAAGGTGTGTGCTGCATCAGGGGCCTGCAGTCACAGCTTCCCACGAAAGGAGCAAACTCCTAGGCCATGGGTTTCGAGATGTGCTGCCATGTCTCAAGAAAACCCAGACTTCACCCCAGATATTTGTCACTTTACATCCCTTCTTTGGGGGGTGAAGGGAATGGTTTAATATAATTTAATAATGTAATCTATCCCACATGCACAATAAAAATACTGAAACTGATTATTCTCTTGCATCCACCTCCTGTGTCTGATATTCTGGTGGTGACGGGTCTGTTGATCTAGCCTGAAATGTCTTAATTTCAGGGCAGTCACTTTGTTTTTTTAGGGGACAAGGGAATCAGAATTCTGCATTTATAAATATAACTAATGTACTTTCTGTACAGCAGAGGCACATAAAAGACTGCTTTTCCATAGGCCACACCTTTTCCTTCACAGACCCTTCTCCCCTGTGCTTGTAGCCCTCTCCTTCCCCACAAACTCTTCTCCCTGCATGTACTCACTATGATATTGCTCAGCAGCAGGAACATGGAGATCTCCCTCAAGAACTTCCTCCTCCAGTTCATCTTCTTGGGGGCAGTGAGGGACCTGATGAGGTCAGAAGCGTGCATGGCTTCCGTGCCAGCTGCTGCGCTGGCAGCCAAGGTGGTGCCAGTGTCAGGCACCCGCAGGGACACGGCATTGATGTTCACAAAGGTGAGCCCGTAGAGGTCCTTCTGGTGAGACTCGTGCTTGCAGTCCTCCTTGGGGGGCTGCCGGTGGAGGCCCTCGATGATGAAGACGTTCTGGAAGGTGTGCTGGGCGATCATGAGGAGGGCGTAGGTGAGGTTGAGTGCGCTGATAGTGTCCCTTGGCGTGCTGGCCACGATGGCCACAATGGAGTAGTAGGAAATGGCATATTGCCCCAAGGCTGCCCCCATGAGCAGGGCCACATCCAGGGTCCTGGTGGGGTTCTTGTGCCGGTCCATGTCCCTCTTGTCAAACCGGTAGATGACGGAGCCGCCGATGCAGACAAGAGACATCAGGCTCAGACAAACAATGTTGAAGATGTAGTACATGGTGAGTGCTTGGCTCTTCTTGCTGGATTCAGTGCTTGAATTTACCTGCACCTCGTACAGGATGAGGACTCCCAAACCACTCACGAGGATGATGAGGCCCAACATGATGCCTACAAAGAAGGTCCTTCGGAAGAGCCTGAACTTCAGGCGCTGAATGTGGTGGGAGTGGTGGTCTATGAAGCGTCCAACGTTCTTCCACATGACATAGACCATGGCAGAGGCAAAGAGACTGTACTCAATGTTAAAAGGGTACAGCCAAAAGTAGCCATTTTTGAAGATCTGGCAGATTTGGCTGTTGCAATTGCATTCTTCAACTGAGCTGCTTCTCATTCCCACTGAAACAAGACAAAACCAGACAGGTGCCATAGTATTAAAACAAGGAACAACACTTCTCCCTGAAGAATTGGATGTTTGGGGTCAGTGAAAATCAAAACAAAGAACAAAAGAATATGTGACCACTTTAAAAACAAGGACACTTCACCCTCAGCTTTCTTGTGCCCAGGCTCTTTCTTAAAACGTTAACTGTTAGGTTAAATCTTTCTTTTTCCTTCCCTTCTTCAATCCCATCCCATTTGTACATAATCTTCCACCTCTCTGACTCCTGTCTGACAGAGGTTAGGAAATGAACCTCTGACAGAGGTTAGGAAATGAGCATCCATACTTGGCTTTTAACAAATCAGCCCTGACAAAGGTACCTCCAGCTCTAAACAGACCTTCTGAAAAGGGATAAAATCTGACTTGCTAGGGAAAAATTTCTACCTGGTAGGATCTCTCCCTGGACCAGATGGCTTCGCAAAGAGGCAGATTACCTTTCAGAAGCCACCTGAAGATTTCCTCTGTCATGTTTTTCTTCAGCTTTGAATGTGCCTTGTGGACAGACTCATCTGTCACTGCTGACATCCACACAGCCAGGTTTGTAGTCAGCGTCAGCATCAAGCCACATCTGCAGGAGGAGGAGAAGGTTTGTGACATTAAAGCAGTGGCTCTAGCCCATGTTTCTCCCATCCATGATTTGGGACTGTGGCATCTGCCTGAAGTGGTGTGAGGACTCCAATGGCCCTGGCTAGAAATATTGATCCTTTCTTTGCTGCCCTCACTGCCTCTTCCTGTTTTTTGTCAATGCTCATGAGAATTAGCAAGGCTTGATTCGCATTGTTGCTTTTGAAAGAGTTTCTCAATAGTGAATAAATTAAAATATCTGAACTGGTCTCCAGCAGATCCAGTCTTGCAAAAGTGGACAAGATCTCATTTTAGCCTGAGTCTTGCCCACTGCATAGTTATCTTCCCCAGGGAAGAAAAAGTCAACTATGAATCATTATTTAATGATAATTATTTATTTAATACTATCTGCTTTGAGTAATGCTTGTATTCTTTAATTGAATCCCAACCCTGATATATCTACAGGTCATTAACCACAGCTGCTTGAGCTGGGATCTAAGTTTAGCTGGAGATTGAGCAGGTTTCGTTTTGGGCAGCATTAAGGGATTATCCCCTGGTTACACATTAGCTGTATGAGAGAGTACAGAACACCCAGTGGGATTCAAGGAGCAGCTGTGCTCACCTGGTAACGTTCAGGTGCACGTGGATGCAGTCTTTGGCAGAGACCCACAGGAAATATGTCTGCAGGGAAGAGAAAAGGAGTTGTTACTCCCAGCAAAACAAGAAAGCAAAGGACCCCTCTGAAGGAGGGATCTCCCTGCAGAGCCGAGAACAAGCTGGAGCCTCTTTTGCTTGGGTCCATCTGGGCTCAGCCTCACAACTCATGATGCTGGCCCTCTGCTGGAGGTTCTTTGCTCTCACTGCCATTGCTCTGCCCATGGCCAATCCTTGTTCTGTCTAAATTGTCCCTCTCTGATCTCTTCCCTCCTTGGCATTGTCCCAGAGCAGGGGGTCCTCTCTGTGGCCCCTCAAACTGCAAGGTAGCCCCTGCCTTGATTGCCCTTCTCCCCCTCTGTTCTTCATGGGCAAGGAGGCCTGGCTGGCTGGGGGCTTTTCAGAGTTTGTGACAAAAATGCCAACAAGTTTAAATCGCTGCCATAGAGTGAGTTGAGTTGCCATAGATGGAAGCTGTTGGAGGGAGAAGATGTGGGCTGGGTGGGGGCTGAGTTAAGGCCTTGCATTTGCTGTGGGGGGCAGTTGAACTAAATCCAAGAGATCAGAGCTCCTTCCACTGGTGCCTGTGTCTCTCTACCGCTGCCCAAGACAGAGCACAACCATCTCACCTGGACCACCACAAATATTGCCTGCACAATGGGGTAGATGATTTTGATTGCAGACAGGCAGCTGTAGAAGCTCGAGTAATATCCTATTTTGAACACATCCATGACAAGGCTGAAAATGGCAAATAGGATCAGGCCTCCTGTTGGGGAACAAAATTATCTGTGGTTGGACAGATGTGTGCACATGGGCTAATGCAGATGGATGAGAGGAAGAAGAGGAAATGTTGTCATGAAGAGGCTTGGCTTCTACTGATGTTTTTCCTCTCCCAGCACCCAAATTATCTTGACAGCAACAAAATCATACAATAATTTTAGCTGGAACTGATTTTCAATCAGCCTGGTATGCTGGGGCTAACAGCTCTTGCAAAAGCAGCAGAAGAGATCCTGGTGTAAGTTGCCAAGAGCCTTTGTGGATTCAGGGAGACCTGGCAGTGAATCCAGTGCAAGGACCAGCAGATGACCTGAGGCAGGGCATGGCGCCATGCCCCAGTCCATCAGCAGGAAGAGGTTGTGCCCAGATCTTTGCTGCTTCCCTTGTAATAACAGATGCTCCCAGGAACTGTCCATCTCTAGCACTAGAGAAGGGCAGGATTTAGGGACTGGAATTTGTATCTCCCCTCCAGCCCCAGCACCTACCTCTCAGCCAGATAGGCCCGGCATGGGAGTCCTTGCCCAGGATGGCACCGGGGCACCGGGAGGTGCCGGCGAGGTAGAAGATGATCCAGATGATGACAATCAGCATCATGACTGTCAGCAGGAAGAAGACGTCGTAGTCGTGCACGGCGATCTTCTCGAAAGCGCCGCTGCTCACCAGCGTGCAGGCCAGCAGGGCCAGGTGCACGGCCAGCAGGATGGAGAACATGCGGCCACCCTTCTTCCACACTTCCTTGGAGGCAGGAGTGGAGGGCGGCTGGTGGCTGAAGGACGCGCTCTGGCTCAAAGCCAGGCCGGCTTTGTCGTCCTTGTGCCCGCAGCCCATGCTGCAGGGGAGGTGTCCGAGCTCGCTGTCCTTCTGCCCGGGCTCCTCGGTCATGGCTCAGCCAAGGCTCTGCCTGAGGGTCAGAGCTGTTAAGAAGAGAGGCCCGTGAGTGAGAGGTGCATTTGGAACAGCCCAGGACACGTGATGAGCAGCACAGGATGTATTGCAGAGACAGGGAGTGCAAGAAGAAGTGTGAGCTGATTTTTAAACTTTCCCTTTCCTGGTTCCCTGACGACTTTTTTACTTCAGATGCTCTTGCTCGGGAAGATCCCAGGTCCGTTTAATGACGTGTCACACCACATTTACGTGTTTATTGATGTGAGAATTGGAAAAGCACCAAAAAGCGCTCACAGGATCAAATACCCTGGGGCAAACAGCCAGTGTGGTTTAAATTCTAAATGTCACACACTAAATATTCTGAGAAATTGTTATACTTCCTTGCTGAAGAACAGGCCTCCAAAAGGTAAGAGACCCCCGAAAATTTTTGGACTATCACATCATAATTTGTAGCAGTTCCTGCAGGAAGGGTGTGAAATACTTGAGTTGTCACGCCCACTAAAGCCCCTTGCCTGTGCCAAGTTTGGCATTTCATTCATTCTCAGTGAAAAGCCTGAAATAAAGTGAATCAACCATTCAAACAAAGCCATTCCACCAACCTGTTTTGCTGCCTGGGATCCAAATCTCTGCTCCTGCCAGGCTGAGAAGTTTCCCTGTTGCTGCAGCTTGGTCAGTTGAAGAATTTATACCTGTTGGGACGTCTCTGTGATTTATACCATATCTGGAGCTGACAGCAGGGCTTTGTGGGCTTCTCAGAGAAACTCATGTGATCCATTTTGTGCAATAGCTGATTTTGGGGAAGCTGGAAAGAGATGAGGAGATAAGGGTTATTTACCTAGCAAGAGCATGAGTTGACAACACCACTAAGCATGGCATGGACTGCTCGGTCACAGGGTCATGGCCACCACAGAGCAAGGCCACCCCACCAAATCCATCTCCCTACATGCATGAGGTCTCTTCCCCTGAGAGGAGATGGTTTAGGTGATGAACTTGTCTTTGGTGATGATTTTGTGCTTGGCTTTCCGCTCACTGGAGCAGAATAAACACTGTGCCCCACCCTGTGCTATTCAAATCAGTCCACTCCATGCCTCGAAGGTTCTTGAGGAAAAGGAAGAAATTTGCATTTGTACCTGTTCAGTGCCACAGTAACTTAATCCTTTCCCAGCTATGCTGTCATCAACGAGGAAGGTTTAGCACTAGAGAAGGGCAGGATTTGGAGACTGGGATTTGTGGTCTCCTTTGCTGACGCAGTGCCTTTGATCTTTCAGGGTAGGATAACCTTCCTCAGGACCTTAATTCCTGTCCTTCCAAGGAGTAACCATGTCATAAACCACAGGGCAGGGATGATTCAAACCTTTGTCTGGTAAGGGAAGTTTCTGCTCAAGGTCCCTTTCACCCAGTTATGTTTTGTGCGGGAGCTGTAGGAGTCCCATGGCAGTTCTGGGTGGACGGGGACAAGTTTTAGTCCTTGAGATGCCTCATTTGGAGATGTCTCTGCTGCTTTCCCCCTTCAGGGCAAGCACAGAGCTGGGGCCATTTGCTGTGTGTTTTCTCAGTCCCGTTCCTGCCTGCTTGTGTCCTTCTTGGCCCAGTGCAGGACAGCAAACTGGACTGTGATGGGGAAGGAGAGCTCCGGATGCACTGCCCAGCCCAGGGCCAGCCCCTGTGTCCCTGCCCTGCTGCCACCAGCTGCACCAGCTCTGCCCTGCCGGGCCTCTGCTGAGCCATGGGGATTCCTTTTGGGGTGAGTGGCTGATCTCCTCTCAGCCTGCAGCCTTTCCCAGGGCAAGCCCAGGCCTCCCACAAGTAAATCCCAGCTGATCGTGATGTTTTGCAGAGGCCAAAGGTTCAGAAGCCCCTCGGGCTAAAGGCGCTGGTTTACCGTGCTTCTTTTGTCCTTCCCAGCCAGCAATAGAGGAAAGAGTGTTCTCTGCCTCGGGCAATGCTCCCAGTCCCCCCGGCAGCCACCGTACAACGCAACAAATTTAATTAGTAACAATACAAGAATCATGAAATAACGTCGGTAATGAATTGCAGACGTTACTGTGCTGCTTTTCACCGCAAGGATCCCAGCATCAAAAGCCTCAGTGGCTACTGCATCCCATCAGGCCTTGCCCAGGGAGGCTGAGCTGGTGCAAATGAACCTGTTGAGGTGAGCAAACCCCGCAGGCTCTGGCTCTGATGCACTTCCAGGTGTCCTCAGGCTGATGCTGTGTCAGCCACCCAGGGATTAATCACTGCAGCTTGCGTGGGTGCACCTGGCACTGCTTTAGGGCCACCCTCCTGTCTTGGAGCATTTTTTTTTTCCCTTACAAAAATAAGCTGCCTTTCTCATTTCCTTCCTCTCTGCTCATTCCCTCCAAGCCCCCCTGATGATGTCTTACACTCTTTCCCCAGTTTTCGACTCTCCTCCCATTTCTCACCCATCCGATGGCTCTGTCCACCCTCTCCAAGCCCTGTGCCTGTCCCAGGGCCATAGTGACACACACAGAGTCCCGCCCTGGAGATCTCCTTTCCCAGGGTCAGGGCATTACAGGTAAAATGAACAAGAGAGTAGCAGGAAATTCCTCCTCCACGTCAGCATGTCCCAGGGGATACAGAAATCCACCGATTCACCCTTGGGTGTAATGTATTGGGCCAGCTTCGTGCTTCTGCCAACACCCAGGCTTGGCTCCATCTTTCGGACAGCAGAGGGTGCCCGGGAACCGGGAACGCTGCGCTGGAGACGCTTCCTGGGGCTGTCCAACTCCCCCAGGGTTCACCAGCCGGGAATTCTGTGTCAGCATAAAAGACACCAGAGGCCGGACACTGCACCCACTGCACATCGCAGTGAAGTACCCAGTTACACACAGGGTTTGGGGGGGTTTAAGTCTCCAGAGAGGGAAAAGAGACGAGAAAGGGAATGTTTCCGGCCCTTACGAGTTTCCTTGGTTTATCAGATTCCTGTTGCACAGTTTGTTGTGCAGTTCCTTGGGAAGCAGAATTCTGTGGGTATGGGCAGGGTAGACTGGGGGGATAGGGATGATGACTGGGTCTGCTGTTGTCTTCCTAGTGACACTAGGGAGAGATATAAATAAATAAATAAATGTTTGGTGTTTTGCTTTGGGGTTTGTTTTGATTTTGGTTTTGTTTTGTTTTAAGTGAGGAAAAGCTGAGTTGTGAACACCCCTGGTATTACTCTGAAATCAGTCACCAAGCTGCTCTCAGTCAACTCCACACAGAGCAGGATTATCCATCCAGGTCCCCGCTCTGACAGGGCTGTGAGTGGAGGCCGTGGGGGTTTGTGCTCTTCTGACCCCCTCTTCCTCCTGTGGCTACTGCTGCCCCTTGCTTGAGATAGGGTAGCTGTGGAACAGGGGCATATTGGGCAGGATAAACCCAGCAGCCTGTCTGACAGCCTGCTCTGCTCCGAGGACACATAAACCCGGTGAATCGCTGCTGTGTGACCCGCGCTGAGCCCAGCAGAGCGATGCTGCTTAATTGGAGCTTTTAATGTGCCGTGGAGCTGGTGCGCGTTCCAAGGAGCCGCCGGGCCGGAGGATGCTTAGGACCCAGGGGAAGCGCTGTGGAGCCCGCCTGGCTGGGCTCGGAGCCGCTCCTGCCTCCCGGCCAGGACTTCTCAGGTGTCCCGGTGCGCGGAGCTGTGCGAGGCCAGCGCGGCCCTCCCGGCAGCTGCCCCTGCCCCAGCCCGTGCCCATGCTCCGGGCCCCCTGGGCACCCATGTGCTGGCGCGGGCACCCCTTGGCACCATGAATGACCAGTACCACCGAGCCGCCCGGGACGGCTACCTGGACCTGCTGAAGGAAGCCACCAAGAAGGACCTGAACTCGCCCGATGAGGATGGCATGACCCCGACCCTATGGGCCGCCTACCACGGCAACCTGGACGCGCTGCGCCTCATTGTCAGCAGAGGGTGAGTGCTGCCCAGGGACCAGGGGAGCTGGGACCCCCTTCTTCCCCCTCTCTGCTCGCACGTCAGTGTGCCCCACAACATCATGGCTTCTCTCTGTAAGACCCCTACCCCTGTCCTCCCTGCTGTTACTTTTCTTTGTTTGTGGTGCTTTGAATCTAACCCAACACTCCTGATAACTGCTCTGTGTTTTCCCAGCTCCTCTGACCCTCTAAGTGCTCCTGCCTCCAGCCTGCTTGCAGCACCGTGGGCAGGGATGAGTTCACCTTTCCAAGTGCTTTGTAATCTTTTATGGCTCCCGTAAGGATAAACACATTGTGTTGCTGATGTGTAAAAAGGCCTTTTAAGTGAGGAGGTAGAGAAAATAACTGCTCCCTCTGTCCCAAGAATGCTTGCAGAGGGATGTATGCAGTGCCAGCTGGCAGTGCCTGGCACTTGTCTGTTTTACCCAGAGCAGAGTCTCAGTATGTGACCCCTGGGCAGCTTGTTGTACACTTGGAGCCCGGGAAATTCAGGTTTTCCAAGAGCAAATTTCTTTAAGCCCAGTCTCCCCCACAGGGCCTGCTCCATACTGGTCTGTGTCTCTCTGTATCTCACCCTGGGCTGCCAAATCTTTAAGAGTTTCTGGCTTCCTAAATGTGGACATGGTGGAGAAGTGGGAGTGGGAATAAGAGGACTTGTCAGACTGGAGGGATTTACACCTTGGTGTTGGGGGAACCACACAAGGTCTGTGCTAAAGCAAGACCTGCCATTCCTAGCTCCCTCTGGGGCAGTCTGTGACTCTCCAGTTCCTATTAAACCCCCAAACACACAGCCCAGTGCTGCCTTCTGCTCCAGCAGCTCTTCTGAGCACCTCTTTTAAAGATGGAGTGGCTTCTGCCTTGTGTTGAGAGATTGGTGATGCTGATTTTGATTTTTGTATTTCTAATATTGTGGGATGATACTGAGGTCAGCGGCCTGGATGGACATCACACCTCCTTGGAAGGGCTTGACTTCTCCACGTTGGGCTTGGTGGGCCTGTCAGCTGCCATGCAGGGATTTGTTGTCCACCCTGGGCTGTGTTAGAGCTCTTGTACCTGACCAGCCACATCTCCACTGCACCTGTTCCTGTGCTTTTGCCTTTTCCTGATATTCTGGTTTGCTTGTTCAAAACATTCAGCCAGAACCTCAGCTGTGCTCACAGGCAGAGCTCCTCCATCCATTGTTGTCCTTTCATTGTAAATAATTTCCTTTTGGATCCTGAACTGAAGGCTGTGTACAGAGTGGCTTTGAGAAGTCATGATGCAGTAGAAGTGTGTTCAGAAAAAGATTATTTCTGGGTCCGGAAGGGAGAGAGCAAGACAGTGCTCCAAGTGGAGCATCCTGAGAGGGTCTGGGCTGAGAGCCCTGTGATGCTTCCCTGGCTGGGGCTCTGTGACTCCCTGTGTACTCCAGGAAAGGCTGTGCTCAGCAAAAACCTGTCCAGGGCTCCTGTCAGGACAGGAATTGCTAGCCAGGGTCAGAGGGACATGGGAGGAATGCTCAGGGGATGAGAGCCTGAAGTTAAAAATGGTTCCAAAGACTCTGATGGCAAAAAAGTCAACGTGGAAGGCCCAAGCAGTGGTTGAATGCCCCTCCAGAAAGGCAAAGCCTTTTGGACTGACTTTATAATCTCTTTACATCACTGTACCTCCTCATATTGCTCATCTCCATCACAGGGCACCCTGCAGCACCACTGCCTGCCCTGCCAACCCCCATCTAAGCCAGCAGTTTCTGCCTCTCCACAAAGCCCAAGGGAAGCTTTTGTAAACTCACATTGGATTAAAAGGTCCTTGTGGGCTCAAATCGTGTTCCAGTGCAGCTTGGCTGCTGTTTAATTAACAACCTAATATACATTTGTTCCTGACAAGGAAAATAGCCTGGCAAAAGCCCAGTGCCCTTTACATGATGGATGGTGGAGCAAGGTGTGTGGCTGTGGGACTGCAGGATGTGTTTGCATTTGTGCATTCATCTCCATGTGTCAGATCCTTGCCCAGGGCCACAGAGATACCAGTAAAGTGCTTGGCATGGAGGCAGGCACAGCCCTGCTCCTTGGAGCTGGCTGTGGGTCTGCCAAAGGCAGGAAAGCCCCAGCCTGGGGACAAGGGTGCCAGAGAGGTGGAATTGTGCAAGACCCAGCAGAGCCTGAGGGCAGACCCTGTAGTTTTCTGCCAGTGCCCAGGATGATGTGCCACAGTATTTAAGCTTTGTTCAGAGATGAAACTTAATGCTGTGTTATATGTGTTACTATTACACCTGCACTATAACCACTGTTAACCACTGAGGCAAAGGGAGAGCCCCTGAGCATCCCAAAATGTCAGAGAATTGCTCTCTGGCCTCTGCTGCCAAAATATTCCTCCTGTGGTTCAGAGAGCCCTGCACTACCAGGTGGGAGTGTGGGACTATGGGATGGAGCAGCATCTGGGGGAGTGGAGGCTTTGGGGCTGGGCTGGCTCCATGCAGGGATGGGGTGGGAAGCATCTCCAGGGCCTGAGGGGGCTGGTGAGCCTCCATCTGGGTGGCACAGGGATGTCAGAGCACACAGGATGATGGGGAGTCCTGGGACAGCAAGAAACACCAGAATCTCCTTGCCAGTGCTGGGCAGTGCCCAAACAAGATGGGACATTGAGTGCTATGAAATGCCCTTTGAGGGTGGCCAGAGGGACCCTGAGAAAGCAGGGCTGTGGGAGGGGGCTCCTGGGGGCCAAAATCATGGCTCTAATGGTCGTGCCAGGCTGATGGACACATGTAGGCTCTGTCATCAGTGAAGGAGCCTCATCCACATGTGTTCAGCAGATTGTGGTGTCAGGCTGGACAAGGAGGGGGGAAGAAATCCTTTGGTAGGTCCTTGAGGGAAGCTTGTTGCCCCAACCCACATGGAAGGGGTAATGAAATAGGCTGGTGATGTGTCTGTGCCTCTGTGTACCCTTTGCAACAGACAGAGAGAGGGTTTGGGATGGAGGGATCAGCAGTGGCTCATCCTTCTTGTTTGCCACACAAAAAGCCTTTTTCTTCCTCCTGGCTGGGCTCCAGTGAGGAAAACAAACTCAATTAACATGATGGCTGGGAAGAGGCAGGCAGGCTGGCATTTAGCATTGCAGCTTTTCAGACACAGTAATTCTTCAGTGTGGTTCATTAGGCACTGCTGTGGCAGTGGCAGGCACCAGTCCAGCTCCAGTTATAGGCAGGTCTGGGGGCCTTGGCTGGGATCAGCCAGGACGTGCTTGCAGTGGACAGCAGGAGAAGTGAGGATGTGTCTGCAGATCCTCGCTCAGCAGAGCTGGTTCCCATTTCCCCTTCTTACAGAAACAGGGGGCACAGATACTTTGGATGTCAGTGGCAGAGGGGACAGGTGGCTCAGCCATGGTTTGGGGCTGACAGTGGCTCCTGACATCAGCCAGGCTGCTCGAGGGCATCACATCGGCCCTCAGGGCAGGGCTGCAGCGGAGCTGGCAGCAAAGGCACCTGAAGGGGATGTGAGGGTGCTGTGAGGGCGATGTGAGGGTGCTGTGAGGGTGATGTGAGGGTGCTGTGAGGGTGATGTGAGGGTGATGTGACGGTGATGTGAGGGTGATGTGACAGTGATGTGAGGGTGATGTGAGGGTGATGTGAGGGTGATGTGACGGTGATATGAGGGTGGTGTGAAGCTGATGTGAGGGTGATGTGAGGCTAATGTGAGGGTGATGTGAGGGTGATGTGCACCCTCTGCACCCACAGGGCTGGAGGCCGCGTGGGAGCCGGGGCAGCCTGGCTGTGTTGGTGGGGACCTTCCCAGGGTGAGGACCTGCCGGGAAGGTGAAGGAGCAGGGTGGGGCTCTGTTGCAGCTTCGTGGCTTCCGGCACCTGAGCTGGCTGCTGGCAGTGAGGGTGAGCCCTGGGCACGTTGGGGTGCTGAACCAGGAGACGTGGCCCCGGCCACTGCCCCAGCACGAGCAGCACTGGACAGGAGCTGCCAGCCTGGCTTTCTGCTGGGACAAGAGGCAGAGAGCCCTGGCACGACCCTCATCTACAGCATCTCTGCTGGATTTTGGGGGATTTGAGCCTGGAGGACAACTGAATCCTCAGGCTACCACTACCTGGGGAAAACTTGGTGTACAAGACCCAAAGCTCTGCTCAGAGCCCAGAACCTCATCTTTTCTGCTCTTTTCTAGGCTTTGCTTGGGTCATTGCCCTGACTGACTATGCTGAAGGTAGTGAGGGATTGTTTCTCAAGCCATAAATTATTTTTTTCACTCTTCCTTTATCCAAAACCATTTTATGGGAGCAGAGACACTCTGCACCCAGTTGGCTCCTGGTCTGAGGGCCCGATACCTCACACACACCCATGAGCCAAGGGTGAGCCAGCCCTTTGCTATCAGAGGAACTTCACACATGCGGCCAGGGAAGAGCATATGTAAGTGCCCTTGGATTCCCCAGCTAATTGGAATCCTATGGGAGAAGCAGAGGGGAAAAACCAGCAGGAAGGGAGTGAGCATGCATGTCATGGTGCAAACACAGTGACTCAAGAGATGCACATGTCCACATAAGGGGCCCAATTAACAGTGTTTTAATAATGATTATTACAGGAGTTGACTAAGTGCTCAAAAACGCTTTGAAGCTGAGAAGTGCTGCACTTTACACCTGTTATTAAAATATGTTCCCACTTAGTGGACCCTGCAGTCAGCATCTCCTCATGTGCAGCACCCCGGAGGTGAAGTTTTGCTCAGACAGACACCTGCCAGAGGGAGAGCCTCATGTTTATTATCTGAGTTGAATCAAACATCCCTACTTTGCAAGTCACCGTTCTTCTTTCCTTCTGATGCATTTTTAGCGCCTGCGGCAGACATTTACAGGGCAGAGGACCTGGGATATCTAATTTTGCTCTAATACTCTTCTTTCTAGGCAGTGGAAATGACCAGGGAAAGCTGGTTTTGATGTTCTTTCCCCCCTCTCTCTCAGGAAAGTAGACTTTCACATATGAGACCCCCAAGAGCTCCCTGGCTTTGCCCTCTGCCCCCTGAACCAGACAGACCTGAGAACAGGCTCCAAAAGGTACTTGATGGATTGAGCATCCACACACTTAATTTAGGGGGCAAGACTGTGAGTCCACTGCTCAGTCACTGTCCACACCATGAGTCCACAGACACACCAGGACCCTTGGGGTGCCCGGGCTCACCTGCCCACCATGCCAGGCACACAAGTGCCCTTTCAGAGCACACAAAACAAACCAACAGCCCTTCACACACTGGAGTCTCTCCACCAGCACCAGCAGTTCCATGTGGAACAGGTTCACTGGCTCTTTAAATCCAGCTCCATCAATAATTTACTCCTCTCTTGCAATTCATCAAATATTTATCCTCCCCATGCATTTCCCAGCCTGGACATGTCACTATGAGGGTGGAAGCAAGGGCTGGGGAATTACTGCTCCTGGAAACTCGGCATTGCCAGAGTACTATCAGATCCCTTCTCTCCTTTTCTTGGCTTCATGGCTCCTCAGGCCTGATCTCCTGCCTTCCCCCTCTTCATCACCCATCTTTGAAACCTTTTTCTCCTTCTATAAGAGATGTCAAAGGCTGTGGCTCAAAAGTCCTGAAGGGTTTGTGGTTTTTTTGGCCTTACAGAGTTTCAAACCTATTGATTAACTTGCTGAATTTGCCAATGAGCTCAAGGTTGTACTTAGTATGTTTCTGTAAATTTAATGAAAACATGTTTATGATGGAGTTTGCTGTTCATGCTCCCACAGAGAAAGCTGAGTGCACCTCATAGCAGCTTTCAGGGAGTGAAGTTGGGAAGTTCATGCTCTGGGTGCAAATAATCTCCAGCTTAACCTCTGGACAGGCTTTATTGCTTTTCTAAAGCCTAATGATTGCAAACGTGGCATTACACTGACTGGGCAGTTCCTCTCTGTCTCTGCTGCTCCTTGGACAGTGTTCCAGGCAGGCAGTGGGGTCCCTGTGTGGGGATGAATGTGCTGGATGAGGCTGTTTCTGGGGTTTGGGCGTTTGCATAAAGTGAAGAAGGTGCAAAGCAGGAGGGTAAAGAAGTCCCTCTGCTCCTGTGGTCCCCTGCTCCTTCCCTGGAGAAGTTTTTGGACTCTTTGAAGTCAGAGAAGCCATAGCTCAGAGCACATGGGATTTGGGAGAGGGTTCTGGGCTCTGCTGCTCCCAGCTCTTGTCAACACAGACCCTAAAGCAGTGAGGAGTTAAGTAACCTTTGCTGAAGGTCTGAAGTGTGCATTTAAGGAGTTGGACCTGATGATATTGGTGGGTCACTTTCAGTTCTCTATGATTTGCTTTCTGCACTCCTGGTGTCACCATGGACTGAGGTCTGTGTGGAGAAGGAGCAGTGCTGGGCTCCCCTGGAGCTCTCTGAAAGGGTGGTGTGGGAAGAGGCAGGAGCTGTGCTGAGCCAGAGCTCTGCCAGAGCCCTGCTGCCCACGAGGAGCTGCTCCTGAGGGTGGTGGAGCTGCCCAGCCTTAATAAAAGGCTTTGCCATATCCATGTGCACGGAGGGAGAGCGCTCTGTTGACAGATACTGCTGCTGGCTGCATATCATTAGCACAGCTCGGAGAGGGCTGGGCCAGCAGGGGTGTGAACTCTCTCTCGTTTCACCTGAGCACAAATACAGAGGAATGTCAGACTTCCTTTGGATCCCAGGTTTGTGTTTGTCCTGGCACAGGGGGCAGGAGATGCAGGCAGGGGGTTGTGTCCTGCCAGCAGCTCGCTGGGGCAGGGGCTGGCACAGTGTGAATGGAGATGCCACTGGCAGTGTCCAGCTCCTGAGGAGTGCAGAAACCTAATCTGCACTTTCTCTGAAACTGGATTCTCTGGATGTGCTAATACCAGCGTGCTTCCAGCTGTGCTATCGAGACCAAGCATGGTACAGCAAAATCTCCCTCAAAACCCCAATGCCAGAGCCAATGACAGCAAAATCACTCTTATCCTCTCATGCCAACGTTCGTCTTTGTGCCACACATTTCCCCAGGTGCCAAGGAACAGCTGGGTGGGAAGGCACAGCAGCTGGGGGGTTTCAGAACCATTGCTGAGGATGGATATTTCATGGTGGGATCCCAAGGTGTCCTACCCAGGATGTGGCATACAGAGAGGCATTTGGCATGCCCCCCACAGAGGCTGAATGAAGCCAAGTTCTGAAGACAGATTCTGACTAGAATTAAATAGGATATTTGAAATTTTACTACAAGCTTAAGGTCTGAGATGGCATTAGACCCGTTGTCTCAGTTCTGGGCTATTCAGAACCTGACTTGCCTTTCTCAGAAGTTGGTTTGATGTGGGAACACATTTTTGTTGAGACGTAAATCCAAGTCACATTGCCACAGCCTTGCACGTGGGCATGTGATTCCATGTCAGTAGTACACCCCTCCAGAAGACCCCTCTAAAATTAAGTTGCAGGAACCTTAGGTGCATAGCTTGATATTTCAAGCAAGGAGGCAGCAGTTCATGGTGCTGATTTGCCCCTGCACAGCTGGGAATGTCTCAGTGAGGTCTGTCATCAATCCCTGCATGCTAACCAGTTGATTTTCTTGCTGCCTAGGGGTGATCCAGACAAATGTGACATCTGGGGGAACACCCCCCTCCACCTGGCAGCAGCCAACGGCCACCTGAACTGCCTCTCCTTCCTCATCTCCTTTGGGGCCAACATCTGGTGCCTGGACAATGACTACCACACCCCGCTGGACATGGCAGCCATGAAGGGGCACATGGAGTGTGTGCGGTACCTGGACTCGATTGCTGCCAAGCAGAGCAACCTCAACCCCAAGCTGGTGAGCAAACTGAAGGACAAGGCCTTTCGGGATGCAGAGAGGAGGATTAAGGACTGTGTGAAGCTGCAGAAGAAGCACCACGAAAGGATGGAGAAACGGTACAGAAAGGAGATGTCAGATAATTCGGATACTATGAGCTTTTCCAGCTATTCCAGCAGCACCTTAAGCAAGAAGTTCCAGCACATGTCTATGGTGACTTCCCTGCCATATTCACAAGCCACCATCCATGGCACAGCCAAGGGAAAGACGAAAATACAAAAGAAGCTAGAGAAGAAGAAGCAGGTGGACGGGACATTCAAGATCTACGAGGATGGCAGGAAAAGCGTGCGGTCTCTGTCTGGCCTGCAGCTGGGCAACGATGTCATGTTTGTGAAGCAGGGCACGTACGCCAGCCCGAAGGAGTGGACGCGCCGCAACATCCGCGACATGTTCCTCACGGACGAAGACACCGTCTCCCGTGCCATAAGCGACCCAGGTTTGCACATGGACTCGGCCCACTCCGAGGTCAGCACCGACTCCGGACACGACTCCTTGTTCAACCGCCCCGGGCTGGGCACCATGGTGTTCCGGCGCAACTACGTCAGCAGCGGGCTCTTCGGCATCGGCCGCGAGGACGGCGCCGCGCCGGGCGAGGACGGCGCCGACGGGATGGGCGTCAGACTGCGGAGCCGCCTGCAGCGCTCGCCAAGTCTCAACGACAGCATTGGCAGTGCCAACAGCCTGCAGGAGAGGAGCGCCGAGGAGCTACCCTGGGATGAGGTGGAGCTGGGCTTAGACGATGACGACGAACCGGACACCAGCCCCTTGGAAACTTTTCTGGCTTCCCTGCACATGTTTGAATTCATCTCCATCCTGAAGAAGGAAAAGATTGACTTGGAGGCCCTCATGCTGTGCTCAGACCATGACCTGAAGAGCATCAATATCCCTTTGGGCCCCAGGAAGAAGATCGTGGATGCCATCCAGAGGAGACGACAAACGCTGGAGAAGCCAGATGTCATTGTAGACACTGAACTGTAAGTGGGAGATGGGGTGTCTGAGGGGTTAAACCCTTCAGCAGGTGCAGATGTGGATAATGTAAGGTCTTGTTTTCAACCTGCTTTGGAAGAGTAGGAGTCCAGGTAACCTCAGCACTTCTGAGTGTGGGCAAATTCCTGCTCGTGTGGAAAGGATGAGAGTTTGGAGAGGTGGCAATAGTGTTAGTTCATTACTCAACAACCTTAATGTAACTGGGCAGGACGTGAAGCCCTTGTTTCATAACCCATTTGAGTGCAGACTGCTTTGTGGTCTGATGCTTCTCAGTCCATGTAGCTGAGATTTTCAACCACGCTCAGGCTTGTATTGACTCTTCACCTTTTGAAGACATTAGGAAATCAACTGCAATTCCTGGTGGGAGCAGGCTGATGGCAGTGCCAGGTGGCTTTGGGAATCCTTCCCCAAATGCTTTAGACCTTACTCAGGCCTCTGGAGATTGCATATCTGGGTTGGAGTTGTTGCTGTTTTATGGTGTCTCCAGGGTTTGGTTGTAGGGTTAAAGGACTGTGTACCTGTCAGAGAGGAGAAGGGAAGGCCACATGCACTGACACCCCAAATCACTGTTTTGTTTGGGCTTCCCAGCCTTCAGATATCTGTGTGCTGCTTTTACAGCCTTTCAGTACAGCTTGTTCTTGGATCCTCATGGTCCTGATAGATTTTTCTCTTTTCCTTTGCAGATAGCAGCAGCATCTTTTTTTTTTTTTTTTTTTTTTAAATGCTCAAGAAACAAACCCAGTTCTAAGTTGCCAGAAAACACAAGCCAGAGACTCCCTTTCTGGGGCAGCTGAAAGCTACAGCCATCCCCACCAGTCCCACAGGACTGCTCCCTGCCTCTGCTCCCTGTCTGTGCAATGCTCCTGGGCAGCTCCTGGCACGGAGGGATGACAGCTGAGATTGGACCAGGCAGCTCCAACCTGCCAACCTTCAAGGGACCATGGTCTCCCACTCGCTGGAGGAAGGAGTGAGCTGCACAGATGGCTGGGACACTGCTGTCACAGGCTGTGAGACCACACCAAGCCATGAACAGAAGGAGATAACGTGGTATTTTCAAAGGGACACAAAATAAATAATTACAATCTATTCTTCCCTGAGCAAGTGGTTGTTTTGGGGTTTGGGCTTGAGGAGCAGAGGGTTTGGGAATTCTGCTCTCTCTCCTGGTTCTCCTTTGGTGAGAAGCATCATCCTGTCTGGTGCTGTGCTTTTGGAAGGGAGTTCTGATGGCCATGGTGTCAGTTTGAGATGTGCCAGCTGTGACTTTAGCCAGCTGGTGCCCAGCAGGTCTGTGAGTCTGCTCTGTGCTGTTTTGAGGGCAAAATCAAGAATGAAGATGGTGCTTCAAACATGTTGGTAGTTGCCTTCCAGTGTCAAATGGTTATTTCACAGACCAGTGTTTCTGTCCCATCTCTCCAGGGCACTGAGCTGTGACAGCAGTCTGTGTGCAAGGGACCTTGTCTCTGGAATCCAGCAATCTCCCAGGACTGAGCACAGCACCAAGCTGCAGCCCAGAGTCTCTTCTGAGCATCCCTGATGCATCAGTGCTCCAAGCACAGCTCTGAACCACAGTGTCAGGTGTTTCCACAGACCCATCCCAATGAACAGTGCACCCCCAGCTCCACTGCACCATTTTAGGTGTGATCTATGGATGGTTCCTGGGTTGCAGGAGTTTCTGGGGTGCAGCAGCAGGATGGGCAGCGACATATTCCACCGAGGGAGAGTCAGCAGCCTGTGACATGGGGGATTGGCAAAGTGCCTGTTCAGGCTGTGATGCAGACTGTCAGATCAGAAAAATGCTGCACACGTTACTGGCCTTGCTTATCCACTTCATCTCAGGGATGCAAAGGATAAGGAATGACCTGTGTGTGCTCATCCCAGGCCAGGCTGGGATTTGGACCACACTTAGTCCCTTTGGAACTGCAGAGGCCGTGGTTATGCTGGTTGGAAGATGGGGATTTGTTTGGTGTGAAGCAGCTGTGCTGCTCCCTGTCTGTGCTTGCCCTGGGTGTGGGTGTAGGGGAGGAAAATTACCCTTTGCAAGTCAGAAATACTCAGGCATTTCTCTGCCCTGCTGCTCCCCAATGGCTGAATCCCCACCAGGAGAGTGTGGGGTCCCAGCCTCAAGCCACTGCACACAGAGATGCTCTGGCATCCCCTAAACACCATCACTGCACCGAGGGTCTGAGATCTTTCTGCACAGATGTAAACTTATTTGGCTTTTTAAAGCATTTTTTAAAACATAACAGTGCATTTATGTGTGGAACTGCAAGTTCTGAATAACTCTTGGCTCAATGTACAGGCAAAAGGGCTCAGATGTGCTGAGTCAGTGAGTTCTCCACGAAGGCTGCACTGCCCCGGCCCCAGCTCTGTTTTCTTTGGTCCCTTTCCAAAGCCCGGGGCTGGTGTCCCAGCAGGGACAGCGATGGCTTGGCTGATGCCACAGCTCCCTCTGCCGGGACCAGGCCTGGGAGAGCAGGACAGGGCCCGCAGCCCGCTGGGATCCCCTGTGCCAGCAGCCCCTGCACCCTCGGGACAGTTCGAGGCTGTGATCACTAAATTCACCCTGCTCCTCATGCACATCTGAGCCTCATCCAAGGCCTCTGCCCCTTCTCTGGGTAACTGCCAGAGCATCAGTGCCCACCATGAACCAGTCCCCAGCCCCAGTTTCCCCGGGGATGGATTGTGCCTTTGGGTCTGTGCAGGGTGCAGGAGGGGAGTGATTTGCCATGGCTCACTCCATTGCCACTCCCATGCAATGGCAACCAGTTTATCCCAGCAGATGACAAAGAGAAGTGGATCTATTGGCTTGGCACCCACTGGAGACTTTAGCAGGCCAGGCACTGGGATGTGGATGGAGGGTATTTCAGAGGTCTAGGCACCTGGGGTGTGCCCACTCCCTGACTTTTGCTGTTTTGCTTAGGAGCACCCAGGCAGTTGCTGATGTTGAGCTGATGCAGGCAGAGATCCTTTCTCCCAACTTGTCTTTCCTTCAAAGGGCCAGTGAAAGGTTTGGTGACATGACAGCACCCAAGTGCCATGGGACATGTCCCTGCATAGCTAAGACCAAGCCCAGAAATGCCACTTGGGATCACCAAGCCCTGAGATCAATGTCATCACCTCTGTAACACAGGGAAAAACCAAAACAGCTGGGGCATCAATGCAGTGTGGCACTGAGATGGGCTCTGTGGGATGAGGAGAGTGGTCTGTGGACTTAAGGGGGCTGTCATTGACCCCAAAATCTCCAGAACAAGCACCTGCATTTGGATCTCATGCATGTTCTTTGTCTCAAGGTTGGGTCCATGGTTTTCAACCAAGTTTGTCCCACAAAATGTGGGGCCACAGCCCTTGCAAGACACAACATCCAAAGCTCTAGCCAAAAAGATGTTTCCTGCATTCCAAGCCCCCCATCCAGCTGGGTTGCACCATCCCACTGGGCTCATGATGGAGCATGAGATGGGAACGTGGCTGTCCCCAGGTTCTCAGAGCTCAGCTTGCCCTGTGGCTGCTCTGCCCATCAGAGCTTCCACGGGGGAACCTCACAGTGCTCATTACACTCCACGACCGAGAACAACAAGCTCCTCTTGGAGAGGGTGCTTGTGAAAGCAGGGTGGAGGCCAGGGCTGGCACACCCTGGAGAACACCCTTAAATACCCTCCCAAACAGAAACCCAGGCAGGCAGCAGGTTTCCCCGGCCCACTGCTGCCAAGGAGCAAACACTGTCCCTGTGGCACCGGAGCTGTCAGACACAGGGCAGGTCCTGCAGTGCACGGCAGCAAGTGCCCATCGGGGAACCAGAGATGCTGGGGATGGTTGTCCTGTAACCTCCCAAGCCACAAACCCCAAACCACCCTGTGTCTGTGTGAAATGGGGCTTCCCAGCAAAACCAGTCCCCTGGGTTTAGCTTGGACACGTGTTTCCTTGTCCCTGACAGTGTTGGAGGTGGTGTGTAGGGAGTGGAGAAAGGCCAATGGGCCATGCCAGTGGTCCAGGCATGCCTTGGACACTTCATCCTTGAGCTGGACAGCCCCAGCTCCTCCACTGAAGGAGCATTGCTCACTAAAGTGATGCTGATTCCCAGGCCCTGCCTTTATCCCCAGGCAGCTGCTGCAAGGGGGGATATGTTTGCACTCATTAGCACTCAGATGCTGATCTGGAGTGGGGAGAGAGCAGGGGAGGTTTTTGGGCAAGACTGAGCTCATGCAGAGGTGTTGTTGATGTGGGCTTGCAGGATTGCAGCATTGCAGCATTTCTGCTTGGCTGCTGGGTACCACTGCTGGCCCGTGGGGACGGGGCTGCTCCTCCAGGCTTCTGGCAGCACCTGGATGGCACGAGTGCTCGGCCTTGCCATGTGGGGCTGACATGGGAACTGAGAAAGGACACCAACCACAGGACACCAGACAGCTCCTACAGGCAGAGAGGCCCAGGGGGAGGCATTTCACTTGGGCTGGAGCATCTTGCCCTCAGCCCTGCCTGGTGCTCCTCTTCCCCAGGCTCGCCCAGAGTTGGTGACAGCCATGGTGCCCACACCAGAGGGTGACTCTGGGGTCTAGGACCTGCCAGGCCAGCATGGGCCATTTCACCCCACTTGCTTAACTATTTCCTGCCCATCCCACCAGGGATTCACTTCCTGGCCCAGCAGCTGAGTAATGCATGGCTACAGGACAGAGGCAAGGGGATTGTTGCAGAGCACCTCCTGCATGCTCTGGATTTGCTGAGCCTTGCATGGTGACCCCTGGCAGCCCAGCACAGGGATGGATACAGCACTGATATGGCCTGGGTTGGATGCAGCACCTCACAGGGGCCTTGCAACTGCTTTTGGGAGTCTGCATGGCTATTCCCAAAACCAAAGTGCCCCAAAAGGCAGGAGCATGGACACAGCTCAGCATGTCTTCCCAGTGACAGTTGCTGAGTGAACTGGGAAAGTGGGAGAAGCTGAGGGCCATTTTATTTAAATTCTGACTTAAGAATTTACAGAATTTATTCTGAATTCAGAATTAACAGGGAAAATAATTTTCTACATTTCATAAATTCATAAATTTTCTACTTAATGCAATTTATAAGTACTAGCAAAATGTCAAGCAATGCCATGGATTCTGACACCAGTTTTTTCAGGCTGGTGTGAACTCCCTGGTACCCATTGTCCTTGTACCCATCATCCTGGCTTGCTCCCAAGAAGGAGCATAGAGCCCCACTTGCAGATAGCACTGAGCATGCCAGGGGGGAGCCAGGGCAGAGAAAGGTGTGAGGCACCACCAGTGCCCTGGGCCCGCTCTGGATCCATCCCAATGGCCACTGACAGCACAGCTGGGAAAAGTATGCTTGGAGCACACCTGAGCATTCCAGGTCATCACCCAGGACATCATCCCCAGCTGCTGAACATGCCTGGTCCCCTGTGAGAGCCAGGCTCTGGCACAGCCCTGAAACCAGCACTGAGGATGGACTCACAGGAACACTGCTCCAGGGAAACTGAAACTGGCAACTATTTTAGGAGGACTTGACTTGAGCCCAGTGGTGGAGCTGGCTCTGTGCCACTCCACGTGCTGGGGTGAGAACTCTGAGCAGTCAGGCACAGCCCCAGCACCACAACATCCCCTGGGTGAACAGAGGGTCAGCTCAGCGGGGACATGTGGGTCCCAGGGGTGATGGATCAGCTCAGCGGGGACATGTGGGTCCCAGGGGTGATGGCAGGTGGGGAACCCTCAGAAGCTGGGACAACACCAGCAGTGGCTCCTGAGCAGTGCTGGTAGCTGTGACCGTGCTGTACCTGGGGCAAACACCTACGCTGCAGGACTGATGCTCTGGATGACCTATGGATGCTGCTCTGCACACTCTGCTGGGGGAAAAGGCACTGAGGGGGCTGTGGGACCCTTGGCTGGTGTGGGGCCCGGCCAATGACTGTCACTGCATGTACTGTGGCACTGCCTGCCCAGGCACCAGGGGTCCCTGCTCACAGACCCTGAGCTCCGGGGTGGCTCTGAGGGCTGTGCTGACTCCAGCTTTCATCATTATCCCTCACTTTATTGGAATGACAGAGACAACGTTCCTGCTGCTCCTGATCACTAAGCTTTAAAGTTTCAGATGGTACTTTGACAACAACTATATCTTCCTGTTGCAGGACTCCAAGCTCTAACACATCAGCACTCTACACAGCCAACCGAGGCACCCAGCCCAGAAAGTCCTGGTGGGACCAGGAGCAGCCATCACCAAAGGAGACACCTGGGTGAAGGCTGGGCCACCCAGCTCCCCATGGAACTGCACTGGCTGGAGCAGCAAGGGCAGGGCTGCCAGGGTGGCATCCAGCCCAGAAACCACCTAAACCCAGACAGTGAGCAAGCATGGATGGAATTTCCAAGGGTCCCATCTCCTCTCTGTTGAGGCTGCAGCCACCACTGCCCGGGCAGAGGCAGCAGCAGGCTCAGCACTACTCTGGTCCAAGGACGGGCTCTGCCCTCGCAGGAGGCGCCGGCGACAGATCTGTCTGCCACAACATCCCTTTGTTCCCATCCATTATCTCTAGCCCAGGAAACAGCGAAACTGGGCAGGCATGACCATGCCCAAGCAGAGCCTGGGACCCTCGCCCATGCTCACCCCCCAGGACACTGCCCTGGGCTCTCTGGCTGTTTTGGAAATGCAGCCGTGTCTGGGATGGCCAGACTCGACACATCCCCATCCCTGGAGTGCAGTGCCATCAGCTGTGGGCAGTGCTGGTGACCAGGGTAGAGGAATGTGTGGGAATTCCAGAATGCCAAAAGGCCTGAACAGGGCAGAAGGCGGATTCTGGAAGCCAGCCTGGTGCTGCCTTTTATGTCTGAAAACCCCACAGCCTGGTCCTTCTCCACAGCCACCCACAGCCCCTGAGCTTGGCACTGAGGCTCGGCTGACCCGGGCTGGCTGCAGCTCACAGCACCGGAGCCAGATGGGGATGCCACCCCCAAACCTTTCTACATCCCTGGCGCTGCAGACCTCCCATACCAACACCCCTTATTTCAGCAACTTGACCCCACTAGTGTTTTGGAGCAGACTTCCCGGGGCAGGGGGATCCCCTGGGGTCCCACGAGGCCTGGGAAGGCTGAGCAGCACGGAGGAGGGATGGGGAGCTGCACAGGGCATCCATGACCCCATGGGAGCCGCTACCTGCAGAGGAGCAGCGAGCCCAGCCCTCGGCCCCGCTCAATAACCGAGCTAACGAGAGCCGCTGTCAACAAGTCCGCGCTCCCCAGGCGGCGCAGGAAGGACGGGGACCCGGGAGGAGAAACCTGTTTCACTGACCTTGCTCCATCACCGCCTTCTGGCTGCGCCGGGGGCGTTGGGGGCTGCGGCGGGGGGCGAGCGGCCCCTCAGGGGCACGGCGAGGAGCAGAAGGAGGAGGAGGAGGAGGAGGAGCGGGGCCGGGGCCGCATCGCCGGGGCCGCGTCGGGCGGGAGAGGGCGAGCCCCGCTGGGTCGGTGCCGGCGCTCGGCGCTGCTCGCTGCCTGCGGAGCCTCGCTCCACCCCTCCCCGCTAATAAAGCCTCCGCCGGTCCCTCCTTTGCCACTGACTCACGGGCTGACCCAGCCCCGTCCCCGAAGTGCCCCGCACTTCCATTTTCTGACCTACAAAGCCCGGCTCGTCCCCGCCGCTCTCCTGCTGCTTTACATAACAGCGCCCGGCTCCGAGCTCAGCCCCGCGGCCCCGGGACGCTCTCCAGGGATGCCCGAGGGGCGCTGTCCGGGCTCGGTGGGTGCCCGGTGGCGCTGTCCGGGCTCGGCCACCCCTGCCCAGTGGGCCCGGCTGTGGTTTCGTGGGTGCTGCACGGCCCTCGAGGGCTGGCACGCACAGACAGCAGCTCCCCAAAGCAGGGGCTTTGCTCGCGTTTCGGGGGCTGGGAAGGGGAGGTGAGCAGCAGGTGCTGTTCTTGGCATGGTGTCCTGCCTGCTTTAGTGCCAGGGAATGCCTTCACCCCACTGTCCTGGTGCTTTGGCACCCCTCCAGCGCCCCGAAACCCGGACGGTCGGGTTTGGAAAGCAGGCCAGAGATGGCTGAGGAGGTGGAGGCTTTATGGGCACCTGTCAGACTGTGATGGGATGTGCTGGACTCATCTCCACATCTCCACTGCTGGTTAGGGATCAGCTCTGACCACATCCTGCCCCTTCTCCTCTCCTCTCACCTGGGAAAAGCAAAACAGCAAGCTTTTTTTTTTTTTCCTTTTTTTTTCCTTTCTGCCCCCTCCCCACTCCCAGTTGCTTTCACAAACAATGACAAATGCTGCTTTGTGTTCCCCAAAAGGTCCTGAGGTGGAGGATGAGCATCCCTGGGTGACGGTGGGGATCAGGTGACAGCACCTGCCGGCATCCCTGAGGGAGGGCTGCGGGATGGAGGCCCCGGGGTGTTCAGACGATGCAGGGATGCCCAGGGAGTGGGAGCCCCGAGCTTTGTGTCCAGGACTGGATGCAGAGCCAGGCCAGGGCGCGCTGGGACAGGAGCTGGCCCAGCAGCGCCTGGTGTAAGGGGTTACACACTGCCGGGCAGGCAGGAGCTGGGGCAACATCGGCGTGTCCGTGACCAGAGCCCTGCTCCGGCCCCAGGACAGCACCCACGGGAGCGGGGACAGCCCTGCCCGTGCTGGGCACCCCTCACACACCCGGGCAGGCAGCGGGGGCTCCCTGCCCGCACCAGGAGGCATTTTGGGGGGGCCAGGGCAGGATCCGTGGCTCCTCCCAGCCGGCACCAGGTGAGAGATCAGCCCCGCTGTTGGAGGCAGGCGCTGCGGGTGTCACTCCCCTGGCCCGGGGCTGCTCCCTCGGCCGGGCAGGGATGCCACCTGCTCGCACCGCCGTTCCCAAGGGAAGATCAGCTCTCCATGCCAGGGGGATGAGCAGCTCCCCAGCCCTCCCAGGATCCCACAGACACCGGGGGCTGGAGGAGCTGGCATGGAATGGGTGTCTCCTTCTCGGAAGGGTGCCACAAACTCGCTTTCTCACTCCCTCAGGGACAGGGGATGCCAAGGACCGTGCGAGCCCTGACAGCAGGATAAGGCTGTGATGGGACTGCTGAAGGCTAAAAGCATTACCTTTTTACACTGTTCCTTCCCAAAATTACTGTGTGTGTAAAGAAGGGCTGGGAGCTGGCAGCCCTGAGTCTCTCTCCTCAGATGTCCTCCCCACCCTGGGTCCCCACCAGCCCTGCCACCAGCATGGACTGAGGGCAATCTGCCCTGCACTCCCACGGGACAAGGAACGGGCACGGGAGCCCACTCACAACATCACTGCGGGCTTGTCTTTTGGAAAGGCAATTTTGTTGCCCAGAGGACTTTTTCTGTGGGAAAGGGAGGCCTGCTGCTGAGGGAAAGCAGAGCTTATAGGCATATTTCTTCTATGGCTGACAGCAGGTTTTCTCCCACTCTGGAGCAGATGGAGTGCATTCCTAGGTGACAAGCTGTCCTGTGAGATTGGGAAAAGCCATCAATCCATGCTCAGGCTGAACCTGAGATTTCCCATGAGCTTCAAGGAGGCTGGTTCCAGCAAAACACGAGTCTTAGTCACCTTTCTTCCGGCGAATTTCCCAGTTTTCTGAGGATATCACCTTTGCCACGTGCTAGAAATAAACATCCTTCTTGGAAGCAGGCTCAGGCTGGGCAGCAGGGCTATTCCCAGAACTGCCTCTGGCCTCTCTTGGTAAATGCTGCTATCAGCTCCCTGCCTGCCTCCAGCTGGCCGTGGCCCAGCCAGGGATGGGACTGCAAGATGCCTTCTGTGTTTTCCAGTGGATCCAGCTGCCCTTGGGCTGGCAGGTGCCAGGGTGGTGCCGGGCACCTTGTGAGCCCTGTGTGTGTTTCAGAGGAACCTCTGGGCTGTGCCAAGGGCCCCGTGACGCTCATGGTGCCACCGTAGGCGCTGCAGGAGGCCAGCCTTATCTTGCCTTGTGCCAAGCTTGGCTCATTGTTGATTGTTCTCTTCCCAACAGGGAAGAAAGGTAAAAACAAACCCTACTTTTTCTGCAGAACTGCTCTCTGAGTCCCCATTCCTGGTGTGTCACTGTCCAGGTCTGACACTTCTGGGGCAGCAAGGACCCTCTGGAGCCACAGGGCCATCTGATGGACCAGAAGAGCCCTTGCAGGATGGAGCAATGGCTTTAGGACTGAGCTCTTGTTCATTTTGCACCCAGCCTCATCCCTGTAGTCCTGCTCTCCCTGAGCCCTCCAGCACAGCAACTCCCAGAACCAGAGGATGGAAAACCCTGGAAATCTGGTGAGGATGCTGAGGATGGCTCGGAGGCCCTCTGGTCCCCTGGGCTGGCAGAGCAGCTCTATCTGCCACAACTGCCTCTACACCCACAGTTTAGCCCTAACCTGGTTTCTATTCCCTACTTTTTTTTTTTTTTTTTTGTGGGCCTCCTCCCTCTTTTGCTGTGCCCCACTTTGCCCTCCTGCCAGTGAGCTCTGGCTGCTGCTGACCCTGATCCCAGCAGGACCTGGCTGAAGTCAGTAATAAAATGCACCAGTGAGGTGAGGTTGCTTGGGTCAGGGTGGCTCCTGCTTCCCCAGGCTGGGATTAAGGAGCAGCACATTGGATTTACCTGCAATGGCTTACAGTGGGAGGGGAAAAGCAGGAGGAATGGGGCCAGGGAGACTTTTCTTTCATGGGAAAACCAGCTGGAGGATTAGCAGCTTTCCTGGTGCTTGTTTTCTTAGTGAGCTGAAAAATGCTGTTTTTAGGGCACTGGGGATGGAAGGCAGCTTCTTCACCCAGTGCTGCTGGCAGGACTGGGTTTGAAGCCATGTGCCAGCCTGAGCTGCCCCACAACCTCCTCAGGGCTCCTCCAGATATTCCCTTGGTCGACTGGGATCCAGAGCACCACTTCTCCAAAGGTGTCATTAGAAGAATCGTGTTTTTCCAAGCTAACTGGTTGTATGGGTCTGGCTGTGCTGATGAAATAGCTGCCAGGCAGCATGTGAGTTATCCCTCTGGATGGCAGGGAGCATTGGGCACTCGCTTGGAACAAGAAACAAAAACTGCCCTTGGTGGGTGCCTGGTTCAGCAGGGCTCTGGTGGGCTGTCTGTGCCAGCTGGGAAGGATGTAATGGACCAAGTGGACACACTGGGTGCTGCTTGGATGTGTCCCATCAGGATGGAGCTGAGACAGACCCTCTCCTCACCCCCTCAGCTCAACTAGAACCTCTCTGCAGCCGCCAAAAGTGGGAAATAGGTTACAGCCACGCGGGACCGGCGAGGTGGGGATGCATTCTTGGAGTCCAGCTGGATTTGGGCAGCCCTTTGGCTCCCAACAGCGTTCCAGTGACGCAGCACTCTGGATTGCCAGCCCGGCTCGCTCCGGCAGCGCTGCCTGCGGGCACGGCGTTACATCACAGCCCGCTGCCCTCGCCTGCCCTGCGGCCGCGCGGCACCGGCACCTGCCCGGGCACCGGGGCACCGCACTGCTGCTCGCACCCGGGCTGGCACCGCCCTGCCGCGCCGGGGAGAGGCACGGGCACATGCCCAGAGCAGGGCAGTGCCCATCTCAGGGGCAGGGGCCGCATCGTGCAATCTCTCCTCTTGCCAGTTAAAGCTTCTCAATGAGCAGGGAGCTTTCTGTCTTGCAGGAATTCCTGGTTTCCATGAATTCGAGGTATCCTGATACCACAAAGAACAACAACAGAGTAAAGACACAGCTACTGGTCAGTACCCACCTTACTCTGGTTTCTTAAACTGGGCAAATCCAACAGCCCCAGCAGAGCCTGTTCAAAATCTCCTGGGGGAGAAAGGAGGAGGCGCTCGGCTTTGAGCCCTGCACTCCCTCCCTACCCCTTTCCCTTCTGGCATGTGAAGCCAGCAGTGGAAGCTGGCAGGGGGAACTGTCCCCCAAAAGCAGCTGTGGGTAGTAACACTCAGCCACCCTGGCAAACCACCCTTGCTTGGTCACAGACCAGCCCAAGGTGGCAGGTGCTGGCTAATGCCATCCTGGGGTCCCCATCCTCCTGCTGCACACTGAGGAGGCTGGAAAAGTCCCTCTTTCCTCGAGAGGGCAGAGGATGGAGCCTGGAGTTATGCTGCCTGCTCTGAGTGGTAAAAATGCTGTGTGGGCGTCTGATAGGGAGCTGCTGGCCCAGGTGCCTGCCTGCAGGGACCTGTGTGTGGCCAGCCCCAGTGGCTCTGGTTGGGACCAGAAGGACACCTGGGAACTGGGAAGGCTGGGTTGGGTAGTACCACATTTACAAGGAGAAAGATATTCAATTTTTGAGGACTGGAAGTGTAGGGTTGTGTCCAGGAGCATAATTCCAATCACTGGCTGCTGACTGGAACTG
Organism: Zonotrichia albicollis; assembly: GCF_047830755.1. NCBI lineage: Eukaryota > Metazoa > Chordata > Aves > Passeriformes > Passerellidae > Zonotrichia > Zonotrichia albicollis. Next base: position 3,724,343 of record NC_133837.1, on the reverse strand, counting down.
GAGCCATGGTGGTTCCCTCCTCAGGGCTGATCCTTTCCAGGACAGGACCCCACAGAACTTCAGCATTACAGAACACCTGCCAGGCTGGCAGGAGAGGAGACTCAGGCATCCCTTGGTGACACTGTTGGTGGCAGGCTCAGCGTTGTGGCAGCAGGGAAGGAGGGAGCCCCTGGCATCTCCACCGTGCACCTGCATTGGGTAACACCGGCCAGGCGGTGACGCCAGGGACACGGGTGGGGGCAAGCAGTTTCGGTCGGGGCAAGAGCAGAGGCATCCAAACCAGTGATTACCTTGGCCCTGAGCTGCTAAGTGGAGGAAGTCTGTGATTAGTTGACACCTTCAGCCAGGCTTTGGATTTTAAGCTGGGCTGGAGCAGGAGTGGATGACAGCTGCTTTATTCACTGCTGATACAGTGAATAAAGCAGCGGTGAATAAAACTGCAGTGAATAAAGCAGTGATAAAACTGAAAACACGGCCTAGGTATGGTATCAGGGTGTGCTGGTGAGTCCCCAGGGGCCTTGGGGGTGCTCATGGGGAAAGGTGGATTTTGATGCTGTGGCTTTGAGCCCTGGCTGCAATGTCCAAGGGCTCAGGGCAGGAATTTGTGTTGGGTTTGGTTTTCATGTGCTTTGAATAAACCTGCCTTCACCAGCCACTGCTGTGAGTCTCATGCAGCCTTGGGAAGTAAAGAAATTACTTCCCAAGGGTAAGCTTATCCCTGAGCTTTGGGATTCTTGTATTTGTAGGTGGCTACTAGAGAAGGAAGAGGGGAGGTGGTTGTGTTTGGACATGTGGCACAGCTGATACCAGGCCTGTGTTTAACTCCTCGCAGGGAATACCCTCCCACTCTGTCAGGCTGTCCCAAGGGTCTGTCCCCACTCTGCAAATGCAGCATTATTCATGGTCTATCCCTGCAGCCCAGCAGCACTCTGGCCTAGCCAGGACCCAGAGGACCATTGTCCCAACCCCAGAGCCAGGAGGATTCAGGCTCTACAATGCCATGTAGCCCCCAAAGCTTGCCAGAGTGAGGAGTTAGGTTGATGTCTCCATACCTGGCTGCTCCTGGCAGGTAAATCCCAGCTGTTCTCACCCTGAGTGAGCATCACTGAGGTTTGTCAGAGCAATTCCATACCTACAACCCCTCCAGCACCCATCTTAGGGTCCAATGGATGAGAAAAACATAGCAGCAATGAAAAAGATGGTGAGAATGACACTGAGGGTGTGGAGCCTCCAACCCCTTTCTGTTTGTCCTTTGTGGGGTTTTGCCATTCAGCCGCTTCCATGCGGAGGTGTCGGGGCAGTGCAGGGCAGCACTGGAGCAGCACAGCGCCTGGATAAGGCCAGCACAGAGCCTGGATAAGGCCAGCACAGCGCCGGGATAAGGCCAGCACAGCGCCTGGATAAGGCCAAGCATTGTCCACACTGCCTCCCCCGCAGCCGGTGCCTGACCCAGGGCTCTCCCGCCCCGTCTCGCCGCCGTCCGCCCGTGCCGTGCAAACAGATGGGCCAGATTAGCCAGACGGGATCCAGCCTCTTCCCGGAGCTGCCCAGCACGAGGGGGAAGTGTTCTGGGGCCTGAAGTGGCCATTTGGGCCGTGCAAACAGCGAGATATCCTGGAAAGGGTATTTATTTAAGGTTCAAAGCATGACCTTGCCAAGGCTGGGAGGATGTGGGCTGAAAACCAGCCCTTGATAGATCTGGGATCTCAGCCCCGCCAGCCCCGTCCCAGCACCCGTCCCCGTCCCGTCCCCCCGTCTGGCACCACCGGAGCTCCCTCAGAGGCTGTGGCTGCACCCAAGGTCTCGATCCCCAGGAGAGGACTGAGCAACCCACGGGATGGGGCTCAGTGGCTTTGTCCCCCCAGCATCCAAGGTTTCGGTCCCTGGAAGGAGACTTTGCATCCCATGGGCGAGGGCCTGGTGGCAGTGCCAGCTCTGGCATCCACTGAGAGCTTCTTTCCCTGGCACACAAATCAGGCTGGGTCTCACGTTTTGGAAGCCCAGGAGGTCAGGACTGTGTCCCTTGGGAGCTCACCAGCTCGATCTCCTGCGCTTTGGCCAAACGACCGGCGGAGCAGGCGCTGCACAGAGCTGTGACTCCCTCTGCTGCCTGCCCCGTGGTCCCGAGCTTGTCCTCCTCTCTTTCCTCATTCCACAGGAGGGAAGGTTTGGGGTGCCCCGATGGCCTCAGGGCATCACCTCGGATGGGTGAGCGGGGAGCAGAGCTAAACCCGTACTGGGCAGCAGCTGTGGGAGCCGGGATGTGCCAAACACCCGTGTGCCAGGGCCCCAATTTGGCGGAGCCGCTTTCGGGGTGATGGAGGCAGAGCTGCGCCTGCAGATGGAGCTCCGAGCTCGGCCGCGGGCAGCAGGGAGAGGGGTGGAGCGAGCTGATGGAGCCGGGGAATTTCTCCTTCTTGAGGAGCCCACAGCTCTGCCCGACCCCAAAAGACAAAGAGAGAGGGTGCTCAAGGCCTCCCTGCTGGGCAGGGGGTAGTGGTAATCAATCCCTGATTAAGTTAATTACCCAAAAGCGTTTGGTTTGAAAGAGGTGGGAGGGAGTGCTGCCCAAAACCAGGTATTATAAAAGTGGATCTCTGTGGATGGATGGATGGATGGATGGATGGATGGATGGATGGATGGATGGATGGGTGGATGGATGGATGGATGGATGGATGGATGGATGGATGGATGGGTGGGTGGGTGGGTGGGTGGGTGGATGGATGGATGGATGGATGGATGGATGGATGGATGGATGGATGGATGGATGGATGGATGGGGAGGTGGTCGTTTCGGGAGTGTCTGGCTGAGGCAACCAGGGGATCTGGTGGTGTCCCCAGCATCTGCAGCCTGAGCCTTCCTCCCCCAGGGAGAGGGAGGAGGAGGAGGGTGTGCAAGGTGGGCTGTAGAGAGGGAAGGGCTGCTGAGGGAGCTCTCCCTCCTCACCACAACCCTGGGCTGCAAATACTGCAGCCTTTCCAGACTCCAGACTGGATTGGGGCTGGAAGCTGCACTCCTGGGACTGCAGCAGGTGCTGTCCCACGGGCTGGGGGACCCTGGGAGGGCTCAGCAAGGAAGCACTTGCAGCTGCTGGCTCCTCGTGTCTCAACATGCGTGTCCTTGTGCCAGGCTAAGATGGCCTGTGTTCTCCTCTTTGGGGAGCAGGGACAAGGGAGGAGCTTGCTGGGAGCCAGATTTGGCCCTTCTGGGGGCAGAGTGGGTCAGATGGGGACAGTGGCAGGGTCTGCTTCCCGTGGCTCCCTCGGGATGGCAGATGCCCGGGGAAGCAGTGGGAGCTGCCCGTGGTGCCCAGGGCAAGGCACAGCCAGTGCAGGGGGCAGCAGCTGCTGCTGGCCTGAGCTCGCTGCTCCAGGGATTACACTGATCCTCTCCAGCTGCCCTGCTGTGTGCTGAAGGATTTCTGAGTCTTACACATGTTTTCCCTGCTAAATTGGAGGTGTTTGTGTCCACAGTGCAAGGGCCAGGTCAGCGTTTGCTTTGATCCCTAGGATTCAGCTGGGTCAGGGGAATTGTGTGACTTGGTCTGTGTGGTGGGAAATCAGAGGCTTAAAAGTTTCTTTTGGAAATGGAGCTCTGTAGGGCAGCAGATTTGGGGCCACCATCCTGAACCTGCTGAGTGTCCTTATGGCTCTGCAGGCTCTTCTTACACTGTCTGGTCCGTTGTCAGCATTGTGACTCCCGTCTTGGCTGTACCTCTTTTGAATTCAGCACTTTTCCTCAGAAATCAAATTTCAGCCTCTCCCATGTAGTTTCCAGCCCACGATTTGTTCTCCTCTCCCAGGTGGTCTCTGGTCCCAGTGGTGCCACAGAACTGGGTGATGCCATGCCCCTGCCTCTCCCTGTGCCAGCTGCAGTGGGATCCTCATGGATCACGTTGGCCTTGGATGTGTGGGGGATCCCCGCCCCCTGCTCCCCTCGGCTGCCCCCACATAACCACTTCTGCCCCGTTGTGCAGTGGCAGCTCCAGCACAGCTCACCATGGCCCCTGCCAAGCGGCGCCCTCGGAGCAGGGCTGTCACCCTCCTGCCACTGTCCCTCGTGGGGACATCCCAGGGGTGACACTGCAGGTCTGTGTCCCTCAGGAGCGGCCCCACCCGATGGCCCTGCCTCCCTGGCCTGGCAGCACCCATGGGTGCTCTCCCAGCTGTGGGCAGCTGGCAGAGCCATTCTGCCCATCAGAGTGAGTCCCTGGCTGGGCTCCACACACCACTCAATTCCTCAGTGCCCTGGCTCTAGAAATGGCCTTTCCTAATGCACGCTCGTACAGTGGGAATGAAACCTCAGCAGGTCTCTGATGCACTCTCAGCTCCGCCCCTTTTGCAGCAGCTTGGAATTTTTTTTAATTGTTATTAATTTTTTTTCCAGAGGATGATGACAATTCCCTGGGGCTTGGTGTAACTTGGGTGTGAGGTTTGATTCCCTGCAAATCACAGCAGTGATGTGATGTTACTGAAGGTGCGGAGCCCATCCCAGTTTGGGGCTGTGATATCCAATGATGGGCGTAGCAAACCGGCCTTATTTGTTGCAAGACCATATGGATTTTATGGATGTCAATGTTCATTAGGGTTTTGGTGCATCAGTTGAACTGATCTGAGGTTTGGCAAGGAAAAATAACAAAGCAAGAAGAAATCCAGTGCCACAGCAAGGAGCAATGTGATTTTAGCTTTCCTTCATAAAGAAATAGGGCTTTGGAGGTCCTGGTCTGTGCAGGGACATCCTCAAAGCTTTTGGATGCCAGCGTCAGGGTGATGAGTCAGGAGGCAGTGATGGAAAATGGGAGAAATTCATACAGAATGAGGTCGGAAGAGAAGAGAGACCCCGCGGGGGTCAGAGCTGGGTGCCAGAGGTGCGAGGGACAGATTTGGGGTGTCCTGGTCCCTGGGGTGCCCCCGGCAGAGCGGGGGTGCTGGAGGCCCCGCGGCAGCAGCAGCCCCTCGCTGTGGAAAAGGCCGATTTTCTCCCCAAAACTGCTCCCACGTGGGACGTGCAACGTTTGCTCCCTCTCCCTGGCAAAAGCGAAACCCTATCCCTGTCCTCGGTGCTCCGCTTGGGTTTCTCAGGGCTGTTCCTGGCACTTGGCTCCTTCGCCTCCCACATTTCCATCGCCTCTCTCCATCTTTTTTCCACTCCTTCGCTCCCTGCGCCCTCCCCACGGTCCCGCTGCCCCGGCCGCTCCCCTAAATGGGCCAGGGGGCGGATTGTGGGCACGGCTCATCTGCACCGCCCTCCTCCCGGTGCTGCCCTGCTCCTCCTCCTCCTCCTCCTCCTCCTCCTCCTCCTCCCGCCCGCAGCCGGAGCGCCGGGAGAGCCGCGGGGCTGCCGTGAGTAGGGGGCTCTGGTGGCTCTGCTGTCCCTGTGCTGGGAGGCTGGGTGGCTCTCTGGCCGGCTCCGCTGGCTGCTTCTCCTTGGATTGTTTATTCTTTTCCATCCCTGCCCTTCCCGTGTCCTTCGGCGGCAGCAAGAGCCGCAGCCCGTCCGCGGTGGCGCCGGAGCTGGCTCCCTGCGGGTGACACCGGCGTGGCCGGGGCTGGCTCCCTGCGGGTGACACCGGCGTGGCCTCTGCTCGGCAGGGCGATGCCGCTGGAGGACGGGGACCCGCTGAGCCCGGGTGCACGGCAGGTCCGCGGAGAGGCCAGCGGTGTCCCCCGGCTCCCGGCGATGGGGGAGCCCTCGCTACGGGGCACGACAGCGCCTGGTGGCAGCAGGACAGACGCGGTGGCCGAGGGCTGGGAGCCGGGGCCAGCGCTGGGTGATGGGGATGTGACCCCCGGGGCAGCCCCACGGCGAGCACGGCAGCCCGAGGAAGCCTTGATGACCGAGCTTTCGGAGCTGGTGCAGAAGGTGGTGAAGAGCAGCAGCTGGTGGGAGCGGCACGGAGTGGACATCAGCATCCTTGCCTGCAGCTTCCTCCTGCTCCCAGCAGGTAACCTGGCTCAGCCCCCAAACCACGGCCGGGGGGTCCCCAGGGCTCCCACTGCCTCCTCATGACTGCCTTGTGCTGAGAGCCTGTTGGCACCTACTGAGGTTGTAACAAAGGCACAACAACTCCCTCACCCCGTGACTTGGTGCACTCTGACCCCACAGCTGGTGACAGTGACACCCGAGGTGCAGCCTGGGCTGAGGGGACAGTGACACCTGGGGTACAGCCTGGGCTGAGGGGACAGTGCGACCTCAACAGCCTGGGCTGAGGGGACAGTGACACCCAGAGTACAGCCTGGGCTGAGGGGACAGTGGGACCTCAACAGCCTGGGCTGAGGGGACAGTGACACCCAGAGTACAGCCTGGGCTGAGGGGATGGTGCCCAGGCAGATGTACACAGGGCAGGACAGTGGGTGATGTGTCCCACCATGGAACATGATGGTTTTGGTGGCAGTGGCCCTGGCTGTGGTGGGTGCAAGGGAAAGCAGTTGAGCGTGGGTCTCTGGTGGCATGGCTGGAAAGCTGGGACCTTCTCTTGCTGTTAACTCCTGGGGATGCTGAGATCCTGGCAGAATAATGGCACCAGTGGAATCCCACATCCCAGAGCTGTGGGGTGGGATCAGGCACCTGCAGCACTCCTTGCCATCGAGGCTGGAAGTGACCAGATCTTCAGCACAAGGGTGAGTGTGGCTGATCCAGTCACGAGGATGATGAGGAGGCAAACTCTGGCTTGCATGGTTTAATACCTGTAACTACGGCTGAAGAACAGGTTTAGGGCCGTGGCTGGCGTGTTTGGGTGTAGCAACACCTCCAGCCTGGCTCGGAGGGCTGCAGGACATGAGCATGGCCCAGCTCCTGCCCGGCTGGTTTCTCCACAGGGTTCCTGTGCCTGCGGTCAGCCCAGGCCATCCCTTTCCTGGCGGGTGTCCTCACCCTTGGCGTGGTGCATCACACCCTGACCGTCAAGGGCAGCCACCTGGCCAGCCACAATGCCTTGACTGAGTCCAAGTCCTGGAGCAAAGTGTGGGCTGTCTTCTTCATTGAGGTGAGTGGGGCAGCCCCCAAAAACACCCCATCAGCACCTTGTGGTGGTGGGAAATGTTTGGAATGGTGGGAAAGGTTTCTAGTGCTTAACTCTTAAAAGTCCATTCCAGACTGGTTTTTGGGGTCTGTGGGGGGCAGAGCATCTCCCCGTGGTGTTTCATTACGGTTCCAGAGCATCTCCCCAGGTTCCTCCCACACAAGCCCAAGTCAGGCAGTGCCCAACCCTGGCAACTTCTCTCTCTCCTCTCCCAGCTCTGCTCAGCTTTCACAGTCGAGCAGGCCACCTACAACCATGTGAAGATCCACCACGGCTACACCAATGTCATTGGCCTGGGGGACTCCAGCACGTGGAAACTTCCCTTCCTGAACCGCTACGTCTACATGTTCATCGCTCCTCTGGCAGTGCCCATCCTAACCCCGCTGGTTGCTCTTGGTACGTGTCCCACGTGCCTTGGGACAGGGTGCTGGGTGTGGGAAGCTCGTGACTGCCCCCTCAGTCTCACCCCACCCAAGGGTCCTGCTTTGTTTGGAGGCATCACATGAACTACACCAGTTCCTGGTGGGACACTGCAGGAAGGGCAGGAGATGCTGCACTTGCTCTGGGGACCACATCTTTTGCATCTACTGAGAAAACGCTTTACCTTTTCCTGGGCTGGATGTTGAAATCCCAGGCAAAAGCCATCATGAGCCTGCAGCACCCCAATTCCATTCTCCTTTAACTCAGATCTGTGGCCATAATGGGGTTCAGTCGCACTCAGGTTGATCAGAGCATCACACAAGGTGTTTGGTGGCCGTGTATGGGGTGGAGGTTTGAGGCAATGCAGGGGCCAGACACAGGGCAGGAAAGGTGGTGGCTCCAGGGAAATAATGGTGCCAGAAAGCAATCAGAGAGAAGAGCCCAGGAAGCAGTAAGAGGCTAGGGAAGCAAAGCTCTCCAGGCTGCATGACCCAGCTGTGGGCAGTGCCAAATGCACGGCCAATGACTTGGCAAAGCGTGAGAAACGAAGGTGCGTCCAAATCCCCTGAGTGATGCTGCACAGCTGGATCTGCTGCTCTGGGGAGTCTCCCAGCAGTTTTATAGGGTTTAGGCCAACCTGGAGGATGGGAAAAGTGAGTTCATGGGCTGGGCTGGGCTGTGGGGCTATTGGCACAGCTTGACTGCTGGAGCAGCAGTGGTGATGGGGAAACATCAACACCTCTCCCATGCGCTGCCTCCTCTTCCTTGTGCAGATTTATTGAGGAATGTGGAGTGGAAGGCAGCTCTCCGGACCCTCTGTTGCATGTTTCTGGGGTTTTACTGCCATTACTGGCTCCTGCTCCACGTCTCGGGCTTCCAGTCGCCGTGGTCTGCCCTGCTCTGCATGCTGGTCACCCGCTCCCTCCTGGCCCATCCCTACATCCATGTCAACATCTTCCAGGTAGAGACCTGAAGCTTCAAGGTATCCCAGCAGTGCTGGAGACAGGCAAGCCACCACCCAGTGCCCTGATGCTGCTGGCTGGAGCTTGTGTCACCTTAAGGCGTGTGGGTTCAGTTGTCACCTCCCTTGTGCTGATGTTGTCACCAGGAGGATCAGGCTGGTGGTGCTGGGTGGAAAGTGATGGCCCTTGGAAAATGTCAGGGCAGATGAGTGCAAAGGGTGTGAGGATGATGGGTGTGAGGATGATGTCCTCTGCAGTGGCTGGGAGGGCTGATGTGTTTCAGGTGGTGTTACAGGCCCCGGGGTGGGGAGAGGCTGCTGGCTCTAAGTGTGGATGTGCTGGGAGAGCAGAGCCTGGGAGCTCCCTGGTGGCTCCATGGACAAACACAAGATGAGGTGACTTTAGGGACAAACCCAGCTCTTGGGCTGACAGAGAGACCCCAAAATGCGGCTCCTTGTGCCCACACACAGGCAGAGCTGCCATTGGCTCTGCTGGGATGGCACTGGGGAGGTGCCACAGGGTGCCCACCCTGCCTGTCCCACAGCACATCGGCCTCCCCATGTTTGCCGCCGACCGCAAACCCCGGCGCATCCACCTCATGAGCCTGGGCGTCCTCAACCTGCCCCGCAACCCCCTCCTGGACTGGTCCTTCGGCCACTCGCTCATCAGCTGCCACGTGGAGCATCACCTCTTCCCCAGCCTCTCTGACAACATGTGCCTGAAGGTGAGGTGACCCCACAGGGTGACTGGGAGGTGACATGGGGACGAGAAATCTTCCCAGCTCCACTGCCAGACATGCCTGTGCTGCTCCTTCCCATGTTGGAAACTGCTTTGCAACAGTCCCTAACCCATCTCCTGCCATCCCAGTCCTGTTCTCCTGGGTTTCTGCTCCCTGCTCCTTCTCCTGGCCCCAATTCCAGCCTGCAGCAGCCTTCCAGCAGTCCAGGATCCTCCCAGTGATTCCATTGGGAAAGCATCCCCAGCATTGCACAGTGCAGTTTTTGGTTCAGGCAACATCCAGGCAAATCTCTTATCGCTCTGCTCATGCCCTTACTTGCTGCTCTGGGGTGTGGGCAGTGTTCAAAACGTGGGCTCTGAGCACTGCCCCGGCTGGAGGGGATCCCAAGGCAGGTCCATACAGTGCCCTTCAGCACAGGATCACACAGCAATGCTGTGCCCCTGTGTTCAGTGTCCTTAGCTTGAGCTCAGGGGGCTGGCAGGACCCCCCTCCCCCAGAGAGGTGTCACAGGGAAGGAGGTAACTAAACCTGTGGCAGCCTCCCAGTCCCATCAAGGAGCTGGCTGTGTGGGCCAATAATGATGGGTGTGAACGATGAGCATTCATGGCTGGGTGTGAACGATGAGCATTCGTGGCTGGCTCTCATTAGAAGCCTCATTAGGGCATCTCTCCTAATTTGGAGCCCTCCAAAGGCGTTTTGCCAGGGTGAACTCCCTGCGTTGCTGCAACTGGAAACCACCTTCCTCTTAATATTCACAGCAAGGGTACTACAGCTGGTGCTGCCTGCTCCAGCCCAGCTGTGGGCATGTGGGATGGCTTTCCCGGGCACGTTTCAGGCACCTTGTGCAAACACAGGGCACCCTGCACAGCAGTGATGTCTCCTTTGCCCTTGCAGATCAAACCCATCGTGTCTCAGTACCTGAAGCAGAAGAAGCTGCCCTACAACGAGGACACGTACAGCTCCAGGCTCTGGCTCTTCCTGCAGAGATACGAGGAGCTGATGGTCCATGCTCCCCCCATAACGGAGCTGGTGGGCATCCAGTGAGGCCCTGGGGGCTGTTTCCTGCAGGGACATTCAGAGGGATGGTTCCAGCAGGACCAACACCTCCATGAAGTCACCGTGTAGGAAACATCCCTCCCTGAAGTTTTGCTTTTGGCTAGAAAATGGTGCACAGAGCCACTGCAGGAGGAGAGCCTGGTGGGGCAGCACCAGGGACAGAAAAATCAGGATTCCCCACAGTTGTTCCCAGTTTATCCACTCTGCTCTCACACCTGGGGAGAGGAAAGCACCCCATCTGTGGGGGATGTGGCACCAGTCCAGGACATCCAGAAGTGCGAAGCAGCAGGATCTGCAGGATGGAGCTGCAGCTGTTTGGTTGGGGTCTCAGGGAAGGGGTGGATGTGGAGATGGGGCTGTGACGCTGCTGCTTGTGCTTTGCCTGACTTTGGGCTAAATCGGCCCCTTCTAGGAACAAAGATTTGTTTCAAAGATTTGTTTCAAAGATAAGTTTAGCCTTAACACTTTGGGGTGGATTTCCTTTAACACTTTGGGGTGGATTTCCTTTATCATTGGGGTTTTTTGCTGGAGGGAGTCTGACTGGTGTCCTGTGCTGCCCAGGGTAGGAGTGGGGCAGAGACCCTCACCCCATGGGGGTGCCAGTGTTGGGGTGCCAGAGGTGGCCCCAGCCTGGGCGTTGCTGTGGGGATTTATCAAGGGAATCAGAGGCAGGCAGGTGTCAGGGCCTGGGAGGCTTTCCCTGCCTGGGGAGGGTGAGCTCTGCCCCCTGTGCTGCTGCCAGGGCTGGGGTGCTCCCCTGGGCATCTGTGGGGAGCTGTGTCTGCCTTTACCTGGTGCTCTGCAGCACCGATGGCAAAGCCCAGCCCAGGGGGAGCTGGCACAGCAAAGGCAGATGGCCAAACTGGGAGCAGGGGCTCTGCTCTCAGTCTGAGGTTGTGCTCTGTGGTTTGAGTGTCCTCCCATCCGGGCTGCACCCCTGCAGTGCCACGTTGGGGATTTATGAGGCTTCACAGGCAAATGTGCCCCAAGGCTCACGGATGCAGTGCCCTGGCCCTGGCCCGTGGCAGGGTGATTGTGGCAGAGGGCAATCCATGGTGTTTTACTCAGCTTCTCCTCCAGCATGTCCAGGAGCCCCCTAGATGCACAGGAGAAGTGTCCCTGTGGTGTGAGGGGCCCTGTATCCATCCACTGTGACCCTTTGGCATCAGAAATGTTGAATTATTGATTTATGCTGGGCTGGGGTCCAGTGCTGCTGATGCACTGATCTGGTGGCATTGCCTCCTCTCTGCAGGCTCATGTGGGCCATCGATCCCGGGCATTGTGAAACACCCAGAGGGCAAATCCCACAAATCCCACCCTCTGGGCAGGGCTTGGGCTGGGGCTGGAGCTGGGGGAGCAGCTGGAGGAGCATGGCCAGAGCAAATGGCCTGAATGCTCTGGGGGGTCTGAGACCCTTCCCCAGTTCATCTCTCAATTAAGCATCAGAGATAAGTTAAGACAAATGTGACAAATTATTGACATTTCCAGCTCCAGCAAGGGGGTGAGGGAGCATTAGAGGTGCTTTTGATTCAGGCAGGGTAATCTTAACCCCACATGTTCCTGTGTGTGGGCACAAAATTCTCTTTTGCCCTCTCTGCTGCAAGAGATCAAGCCCCAGAATGTTCCCAGGCATTGGTCAGAGCAACAGCTCCTCCCCAGCTGCATTTTGTGGATGTTGTTTAAAGCAATGCCAGCTGAAGGCAAGTGTTTGCAGGTCCCTCAGCCAGCAGGAGACAGCCGGTGATTTGGGAAATAGACGGATTATTCCCTGCCAGAACTGGTGGATACAGAAGTTAAAGGGGAAAAGGGAGAATTCTGGAAAAAAAGGAGGATTCTGACTGACTGTGCTTGGAACCCTCGAAATTTAAACTTGCTGCTTTGTGGATGACATCTGTGGTGATATTTGGAGCCTTCAGCCTTGCTCCTCTGGGCAGGGGCTCAATGGTTGCTGTGCTGACCTGAGGATGAGGGTTTGGAGCAGTTGGAATTCCTGGTCCTGGCCACAGCCCCCTGAAGGAGCGGGTGCAGAAGGAGGCACAGAGGCAGCTGCCGTTTCCAGCATGCCTTTGCAGAAAGCCATCAGCTCATTTCCAAAACCAGGAGAGAAAGTGTGTGAATTTTATGATCCATATTACAACCAGCTCCTGGCTGTAAACTCCTCATGGTCTTAATTGCATTTTAAGAGCCCCGTCAAGCACTTGCCTGCGTGCTCTGGCATCTGGCCAACTTTTCAATGTCTACTGGGCCCGCTGAGATGATTTTTCTGTCTGGAGTGTTGTGCAGTGGCTGAACACGATGGGATGTAGTGCTCCTGCCTGGAGGTGAGAGCACCAGCATCTGAAATGCGCTGTGATGGGGATGAAGGAGGAAATAGAGCAGCGACCGTGGGGACGCTGGGGCAGGAGTTCTGCCAGCATCATTTATCCACTCTCTCTGGCGTTAATATTTTACTCTTTACTGAAGGACGCTGGGGTTTAATCCTGCCAAGAGCAAGGTCACTGTGCAGCGCATGGTTAAAATCAGTCTGAAGTTCGCTTTCACCGGCAGATCTCGGCAGCTGGTCGCTGTTTGGGCGGCAAAGGGGCGCAGGCAATCAGCAGCATCAGTGATGATGATGCTGATGCTGCGAGAGCGCGCCTGGTACCACGGACGTCTCACCATAGAGAGCGGCGGTGCGAGCGGCCGCCAGCCGGCCCTTCCTTCCCCGCCTCTCTATGGTAACATCGCGCTTCCGGTCCGCCGCAATGGGAATGGCGCGCTGCCATTGGCTGGCGGGGCCGGGGCGGGGCCCGGCGGTGATGGGAGGAGGGGCTATGCTAAGCAAGGCGCTGTGCCGCCTCACGACTGGTCAGTGAGGAGGAGGGGCGGGGCCCGGTGGCGGCAGCGGAACGCGGCCCGGCGAACGCGTGCCCTGGGGGAGCGGGCCCGGAGCGGGGCAGCCGGGGCTGGGGGAACCGCGGGAACCGCGCCCCGCAGGGCCCTGCTCCACCCCTGGGGCTGAGGGAACCGCAGGAACCGCGCCCCGCAGGGCTCTGCTCCACCCCTGGGGCTGAGGGAACCGTGCGGCCCCTGGGACCCCGGTGCGCGGGCTCGGGCTCTCGGTTCTGGGCTCTGCAGCCGTTCAAACCCGCCGGCCCCGGCCCGGCCTCAAGCGCCAAGGCCGCTGTCCCTGAGCTCCCGGTGCGGTGCAGAACGCCGGCCCCGCTCTGCTCGGCTGCGGCCATGGCCGGCGCGGGGGGCCGAGCCCCGCTGGGTGCGTGCCGGGCTCCGGGGAGGGGCCGCGCCGGCCCCGGCGGGTGCCAGCTCGGGTGCCAGCTCCGGTGGCTTCACGCCCTGCCTGTCGTTCTCCCCCGCAGGTCTGCGGCGGTGGCTGTGCTCGGCCGCCCCGGCGCCCCGGGTCTGCGTGGTGGGCAGCGGCCCCGCCGGCTTCTACACGGCTCAGCACATCCTCAAGGTACCGCCACGGGATCTGCCCGCGGGGGAGGCCTCTCTGCCCTGCCTGCCTCTCAGCGGTGCTGGGGTGGGTTTGTGGGCTCCTGGCCCTGCTCCAGCCAGGTCGGTGTTGTTGGGAGCTGCTTGGGGCTGCCCAGACTCCACGAAGTCCTTCTGGGCCTCTTTGGTTGGGGTCGGTACCACTGCTTTCATCCCTGCCCTGCCCCTGGGTTGTCCATTCAGGACTTTGGTTGCTGTGAGTTCATCCCAAGTGACTTTTCTAGAATCAAATAATTAGCAGGAATCTGCCTCGCTCAAAGCTGTTGTCACTCAGCAGGAATGACATTAACTGTGCGTTTGAAGTGGCTGTGCGGGACCTGCTCTCCTCCCTCCTCTCCCAGCAGAATTAAGACACATGGGTGACGCTTTACCTTGTGTCTGCAGATGCCAGTGCTCTGGGCAGTCAGGTCTGTTGGGAAATGAGACTTGAACACAGAACTGGGCTACTGGCACCCTCCAGAGATACAGCGGCTTAACCCCATCATTAAACCATGCTGTGCTGTCTCTGGAATGTGTTGGAAAATAGCTGTTACTAAGCCTCAGGGACAAATTTCAGGGCTGCTTAATCTCGGGAAGAGGCTGACTCAAAATACAAGATAACAAAAGCCTTGCAGCCAAGGGTCTGTCTAAGGCTCTGACCCTGAGGTGACTCAGTCCAGGCCATGTCAGGGCATGGGCAACTCTGCTGGGGACTGGGAGATGTCTGGCAGGTCCCCAGCCCCCAGGGTGCTGTACTGGCTGCTTCCCAGCTGGCCTGGGGCTCTCTGATCAGCCCCCCAGGCACTGGATGCCCACCAGGGTAGTGTGGAAAAGGAGCTCAGGACTGGGCAGGGAGATGGAGCCCCACAAGATGGACTTGATGGTGGCTGGGTTCACTCTGTGCTACATCTTGTGGTCTGAGCTGGCAGTAACAGGTGCAGCATCATCCTGCTCATGGAAGGGTCTGGAACAGGCTGTGACTGGCTTGCTGCAGCCCATCCTCCTGCCCTGTATTCCCCCAGCTGCAGATGAGTGTTGCTAGGCTGCTGTGACCTTTCTGTCCTCATCCTGGCTGTGACTTTCTCCTCCTGCAGCACCATGGTGGGGCCCTGGTGGACATCTATGAGAAGCTGCCCGTTCCCTTTGGACTGGTGCGTTTTGGAGTGGCCCCAGACCACCCTGAGGTCAAGGTTGGTGCTGGCTCCCTGCCCTTGCTGTGTGGTTGAGTGTGGTGGGTGCAGCTGAGGTGGTCACTGTCCTTCCTGGTGCCCCAGGCTCTCTGTGACATGGAGCTGTCAGGCCAGAGAGGTCCAGGTCTCCTCCTTGTCCATGCTAAGGCCGCAGACAGGTGACATGGGACACCTGCCATAAGGGCTCAGGGCAGTGGGCCCCAACCAGGGGCTTGTGATGGGAAGTGCTGCTCCTGGTGCTGGTCAGCCTGGCCCAGAGCAAGGCCAAGGAGCACAGATGGGTTTCTGTGTCCCTGGGCTGCTCATTGCTGCTGCTGCTTTTTGCCCCTCAAGCAGTACCCATTCTGGGAACACACAGATCTCCTCATGGGGGCAGTGGAGTTGGGCTGTAGGGGCTCCCCTGGGCAAGAAAAAGTTAAACCAAGGATTTCCCAGCCATTTTCCTTTGCCTGGCAGTGAGTGGTACCCAGGAGTATCTGCTATATCTGAGCTGGAGTGGAGGTGGTTGGAAGAGTAGGACAGAGGATATCCAGACAGGGGAGATCCAGACACAGCAATATCTTGCAACGGCTTCCTCTAACCCCTGGAGACCCAAAGACTGAAATGCCTGGATCCCTTTGTGTGAGAGGGGAGGAATGGACATGCTGCAGACACTGCCCCAGCTGATGTGGTGGTGTCTGTCCTGTCCCCAGGCTGAGTCCATCTGGGGCTGCAGGGCTGGGAGTGGTGGTTTTGCTGTGTAGCCCTGATCACTGAGAAGAAAAAGGCCTGGATGCCATTGTGCCCTGCATCCTCTCTCGAGGAAGGGGCTTTCAGGAAGGGTTGAGATGAGATGCCAGCAGAGGGGACCAGGTGGGCTGCAAACCTCACTTTTGGGAAGGAGTTTTCCCCTGCAGTGGGGTTTATTCTGAGGGGCTGAATGTACTGGGAAGGTCCTGTCCTCCCTAGGTGGGTACAAAATATGGATTTTCCTTTCACAAAGGGTGGTGGAGAGAGTGCCAAGTCACAGCTGTGCTTATCTCCCCGTGAGTTATCTCTGGCTGTTGGTAGATAAGAGTCTCAGAATACCTTGATTGGGATGAGGCGGTGAAGATCTCAAGGCTGGAGGGGGCAGGCCCAGGGATGTGCTGTGAGCAGCAGCCTTGGCCTGGCTGTGGCTGCAGCTGTGGCTCTGTGCTCTCTGCAGAATGTCACCAACACCTTCACGCAGACGGCGCGCTCGGGGCGCTGCGGCTTCTACGGGAACGTCACCGTGGGCAGGGACGTGACGGTGCCGGAGCTGCAGCAGGCGTACCACGCCGTGGTGCTGGTGGGTACCCGAGCCTTGGTGCCCCACGAGTCCTGGGGAAGGTCTGCAGGGTTGTTCTCCACTGGCATCTTGGGAAGAGTGTTTGGGTGAGGTGTTTCTGGGTGCCTTGTTACCATGGGCAGCTCTTCCCAGCCTTGGGACAGCTCAGATGCTCGCAGGCTTGTCCAAAGCCCTTGCAGGGGGCATGTGCTGGAGCATGGCATCAAGTGGAGGTCTCTGAAACTTCTCCCTGTGCTGGCCAGTGCTTATTTTAGCCTGCCATGGATTTGTCCTTGCTCTGATCAGTCCTCAGCTTGTCATGCTCTGCCTTGGACCAAGGACATTGAATTTGGCTCTGGAGCCCAGGACGATGAGGTGGATGAAGACCCTGTGCTTGGGCTGTGTTTAGCCCTTCCACTGAGTAGCTCAGCCTTTGGGAGGGGATATCACAGCTGTGCAGTGACCCTGACAGCAGCTGGACAGGGGGATTTGTGTTTTGGTGTCAAATCCTGTACATAGTGACATCTCTGACTGTGCCTGCTGCCTCCTCAGAGTTATGGTGCTGAAGACAACCGGGTCCTGGGGATCCCAGGGGAGAACCTCCCTGGTGTTTACTCAGCCCGAGCCTTCGTGGGCTGGTACAATGGGCTGCCTGAGAACCAGGATGTGAGTATGGCCCTGTGCTTCCCTGCCCTTCCTCCCGTCCTTCTTTCCATCCCAATACAGGCATTCAGCTCCAGATTAAGTCCTGAAAGGCCTGCAATTGGAAAAGATTAGCAGAAGCCATGTTAAATCCTTCTTAGATGGTAGAAATGTGAACAATTTGCACATCAGTGAGAGTGGATTAGCTGGCTGTGCACGTTGGCAGCACATTTTGGCAGGGCCAGATGGGAACCTGTAGGGGTGATGCTCTGCTTCCTGAGGAGCCTTTTTGGCCAAAACAGCTCCTGTTCCCAGGAGGACAGGAAAGGGGGATCATCTGGGGTGCCTGGAGCAGCTGTGTTGCTGTGTCTGCTTGGGGAGGGGGCTGGTGTGGAGTTTGCCAAGCTGCATCATCTCTTTTTGGGGCAGAGCAGGGTGGAAGGGAATTTGGGTGGTAGGAGCGGGTCTAAAGGGCTGGACATTGTGGAGGCCATGTGGATTCATCACAGCTGGGTCTCTCCCCACAGCTAAAGCCTGACCTGAGCTGTGAGACAGCGCTGATCCTGGGTCATGGCAATGTGGCACTGGACATTGCCCGCATCCTGCTGTCCCCACTGCAGCTCCTCAGGGTGAGTGATGGCAGCTCTGCCCCATGAGGGCAGCCCATGCCCCAGATTCCCTCCCTGCTGGGTGCCTGCTGGCTCCCACCAAAACCTCAAACTCCTCTGTCTTTGGGATGTTTCCCCGGGAAGGCTGCTGCCTGCCGGGTGCACCCATGGATTCACGGTCTGTAGGGAGTGATCCAAGGCTGTGGCCAGGACTTGGGTGATGCTGCAGAGGCCTCTGGATTGCTCTGCTGGCATCCAAAGCGTTGGAAATTGAGCATCATCCCTATGAGAAGCAAAAGAGGAGCCACTTTCTCACTTCTGCCACCAAAGCAGAAACTTCTGTTGAGGTTTATCTTTTTCTGCTGGAGCTGAGGGCAGCAGCCTGGTTTCAGCTGGTGGCACTGGGCAGACTGGTGGACCTCATCCCTACAGACAGCTGGGAGCTGGTGTGCACCAGCTGCTCCATACAGCTGCTGCCCCAGATGTTGGCAGCAAAGGCTTTCCCTCTGGGAGAAATGCCACGAAGTTTGTTACACCTGTGCAGCAGCTTCCTGTATTAATATCTAAATTAAGTTATAAAAGCCCCCAGACTTGGAGACGCTGCCAACCAGTGACTTAAGCCAGCTGGGAGCAGTGCTGCAAAAGACATGGCACTGGTATGAGTGCCAGGGTGGGCAGGTAGTTCCTGACAGGAATATTGGTCTGGAATGGTTTATCCTGGTGACCTTGTGTCTCTCCCATCGTGTTTTCTCTGGACAAGATCTTGCAGTCTGGATAAGCAGACATGATTGAAACAGAGCACAGGATTTCTGTGAGGTGCCAGTGCCAGGCTGAGGCTTGTGCTTGTGCTGGAGCTGCCTGGGGCAGGCAGGTGCTGATTTGAGCTGTGGTTTGCAGCAGGTTTCATCCAGAGCCTGTATATCCTCAGCTGGGAATTTCCCCAACAGCATCTGCAGGCACCTCGGGATGGAGCTGAGTGAAGGCTTTGCTCTGTTAGCCCCAAGGTGAACCTGCTGGGTGGATCCCCCGAGGCAGTCACGGGGTGCTGGCTCGTTACCTCTGGTGCATTATGGCCTCGGAAAGAACATTCAGTGATGAGGGACCAGCTGTGCAAATAGCTCTGTGCAAAGGGAGATGACTTCTTTCCCGTCCTCACCCGGGCTCTCTGCATGCACAGCCAGCTTTTCTGCTGATTTTTCACCTTCAGAGGCTGTGCCTTCTCCCCAGCTCCCTCCAGATCTGCCCTCATCCCACTCTGCTGTCTCTGTTTTGCAGAAGACAGACATCACTGACAGCTCCCTGGCAGCTCTTGCCTGCAGCAAGGTGAAGCGTGTCTGGCTGGTTGGGAGGAGGGGACCTCTCCAAGTCGCTTTCACCATCAAGGTGAGGCTGGAGGTGCTGCTGTTTCCCAGAGCTGAGCCCCAAACTGCCTGTCCCTGGTGGGGAGGGGTGGTTTGGGGGTGAGTGTGGATCCCAGGCATCCTCCTTCCTGCACCCATTTCCTGGCTCCTAGGGGTTTGGGGCTGTTCTCTCTCTGCTGGAGGTTACATTTTCCTGCCCACAATTCCCAGGAGCTGCGGGAGATGATAAACCTGCCTGGTGCCAGAGCTGTCCTGGACCCTGCTGACTTCACAGGCCTCGAAAGTGCTGTCAAAGGTGAGGGAAGTGTGCCATGCTTGTCCAGACAGGGACTCACCTTGGCAGGTGAGCAACCAGGAGTGATCTGCAGGTGCCCAGAGTGTACATCAGAAAAAGTCTTGTCCTGTACTTAGTGCCTGGCTCATGAAGGCTGTTACCATGGTGTGTCATGTCCTCAGAGTGCCAGGAGGCACCAAGACAAGGGAACATTGTGTATCTCTGTTTGTGCAGCCACTTAGTGCTTACACTCTGAGTGATGAGGGCAGGAGGCTCAGGAGGATTGAGGGAACCTTGCAGGGGAGATCCCAAGGCTGTTGATTTAAGAGCTTCCTGCAGACCTGAAAAGAAAACACTGAGTTCAAGGGTGTCCAGAGACCTGCTCTTCTCCACGGGCTGCTGCCTCCAAGCACCAGCAAGACAGGAAATTGCAGACTTTGATTTGTGTGTCCCACTGGCCTCAAGCCTCAGGAGGTCCTCTGGTCACTTTGACTTGCAGTTTGTCATCACAAAGGTGTCAGGCTCCCACCAACATGACAGACTCACATACTGACACAGCCCTGACATAGCCTTGGCCCAGTGCTGTGTCTCAAGGGGTTTTTGCTGATTCCTGTTGTGAAGATTTCTCTCTTTTCCTAGATGCTTCCAGGCCCAGGAAGCGACTGACTGAGCTGATGATCAAAACAGCCCTGGAGAAGCCAGTGGAGATGCAGGCAGGGGCAGCAGCCCCCCGGGAGTGGGGGCTGAAGTTCCAGCGCAGCCCCCAGGAAGTGCTGCCCAGTGCTGATGGGAGCAGGGCGAGGGGTGTCCGCATGGCCCTGACCCGCCTCGAGGTACCGGGGGCTGGGGTGGAGCAGGACACATCCATCCCTTGGGAATCTCCCCAAAGACACCTCTGTGTGCCCTGGCTGTCAGGAGTGGCCTCTGGCAGGCTCTTAGGGAATCTGGTACCAAAAGAGCTTCTGGTACCACAAAGAGTTTTTCCAAAGTGAGCTCTTTCCCTGATGCTGCTGCAGAATGGCCTTTAGCAAATACCCAGGGGTCAAAGATGCCAGAGGGGACTGGAGGGGGCTGTTGCTCTGCAGTGGTGACTGTGGTGGTCAGCAGCCTTTTCCTCCCTCTCTCAGGGCTCGGGTGACTCTGCCAAAGCCATTCCCACTGGAGATGTGGAGGAGCTGGAGTGTGGGCTGGTGCTGAGCAGCATTGGCTACCGGAGCCTGCCGCTGGACCCGGCCGTGCCCTTCGACAGCCAGCGCGGGGTCATCCCCAACAGCTCGGGCAGAGTCGAGGGTGTCCCAGGTCTGCGTCCACAGGGATTTGCATGGGGCCTGCTAAGCACAGCTGCTGGGCTGGGGGCTTTGGGGTGGGAAGTTACTCACCAAGGGTATGGGTATTGCACATCTTGGAGAGTGGGAACTGAGGGCATGAGGTGCCTCTGTCAGGGGTTAAGAGCTGGCCAGTCTCCATCTCTTTAGGGTTGTCTGGTTTAGCACAGGGGTTTTACTGCACCCTGTTACTGAAGTGACACAGCCCATGCAGCTGCTTTGTGCTCATCTGTAGGTACACAAACTCCTGCCACAGCACTGTGTAAGAGTCTATTCACCTCACCAAGGGGGGGAAGAGGGCAGGGACTTGCAGCCAGAAGGATCCAAGGCCACGTGCTGACCTGAGCCTGGCTGCTCCATGTGCCCCTGCAGGTCTGTACTGCAGCGGGTGGGTGAAGAGAGGACCCACAGGCGTGATCATCACCACCATGAACGACAGCTTTGACACTGCCCAGTCTCTGCTGGAGGATCTCCAGGGGGGTGTGCTGGATATATCCCCTTCCAGAGAAGGCTTTGGGCTTGTGGAGAGCATCCTGCACAGCCGAGGTCAGTGCGAGGGTCAGTAGCAACCAGCAGGAGGGATCAATGCAGCCAAACTCCTCCTGGATCTGTGAGGGAGCAGAGTCCGAACCATGGGAATGGATTATTCTGCTGTTTTGATGTTCCAAAGCCCAGGGAGAACAGGGCTTGAATTCTCTCAAATATCTGTGTCATTGCTGAGGTTAATGACCACTTTCTGGGAAGGGCCAATAAAAGCAGCACAGACCTTGGGTAAAATGTCAGTGTCAGCTGCCGAGACAGTGAGCTATTGCTCTTGAGTGGTTTTCCTAGTAATCCTTCCAAGCAAGTTAGGGGAAAGATTAAAATGCCCAGGAGAGTAATTTGCTGTAGCTGTGTTTAAAGACATTCAATTAAAGTGTGTGTGTGTGTTTTGCCTCTTAAACTGTCTGAGGTTTAACAGTGAACTGGAAGCATTTTGTCCCCCGAGGTGGTTTGTGCTCGCTGTTGTTACGGCTCACAAAGGTCTGACTGATCCGAGCCGACTGGAACCTGCCACCCCTCTCCTTGTGGCGTTAGGAATTATTTCTCCTTTGCGAGGCTGAGCTCTGACACCGTGTCGGAAAAGGGCAGCCCTGCTGCCACATCAGGGCCCTGCCAATGGGGAGGTGAGGCTGAACTTGTTCTTACTTGGTTAAATTCTCTCTCCTGTGTCTCACCATCACCTCAGGGGTCCGTCCCGTTTCCTTCTCGGACTGGGAGAAGATTGATGCTGCGGAAGTGGCGAGAGGCAAAGCTGCTGGCAAACCCCGGGAGAAGATCGTGGATCCTGCGGAGATGCTGCGGATCATCGGTCACTGAGGCAGCCCTGGTGGGGCCCTGGCACTGCCCCAGTGGGACCGTCCTGGGGCAACACCAGTGGGTCATGAGCAGAGCCAGAAGCACAGGGCTTCTGTCTGGGGCTGGTGGTGGCTCTGGAGGGGTGTGTGACACTGGGGCCTCTCTGGTAATACCGAACTCTGGGTTCCCAAAGTCTCAAGACCTGAGGCTGTTGGCTGGCCCCACATCCCTGCAGCCAGCTACCATTCCCGGGGCTGGTTCTTGTCTGTCTTTGAAACATTAATGAATCATGCAGTGCAGGTGAAGGGAGGTGTGTGTGCACCTGGGGAACTCCTGACCAGCCATTCTCTCACAGCAGGTCACATGGAGAAGTTTCCCTGTGTCTTGCTGCCTCCCCTCTAAGCCACAAGCCAAATGGGTTTGTTGCCTTGTCATTCATGCCAGAGCAGGCATCTTTTAATAATTATGTTTTTTAAAAAATAAACCCTTCCAGGGAAGCCAAAATGGACCTACAACTTGAGTCTGGGCTCTTTGTCTGCCACTGCCTTGACCTCGGAGCTGCAGCTCCTGCAATGTCCCAAGGCAAGGCAGCTCTGGGTGCTCTCCACTTGTGAGCTCTACACAAGTAGAAAAGGGCATTAATTTGCTTTCTACTTCCCACAGTTAATTTGCCTTCTGCTGCTCACAGTCTGTCTTACGGGGTAGATTGGGATAACAAGCATGTAATTGCCTTGTTCAGGATCATGAGGGATCCTGTGTCCATTGGTACCTGCCAGTGCTGACTGGTGCAAGCAGTGCCTTGAGCTCTTTCTCTCCTTTCACTGGTGGGGTTATATTATTTTTTGTCTGTGTGTTTTGAAGCTTATTAAATGCTTCTCTTAGCCCAGATTGCCTACGGTGACGGTGTCAGGTTTTAAGCCAGATTACAAGCCGTGAGCTGTAATCTCCTTTTATCCCTGGCGCAGGGGCAGCGTCAGCGGGGCCCCTTCCCTGGCTGTCCCCAGCCCCCCCCCCGTGCTCCCTGCCAGAGCACTGCAGGATTGCAACCCCTCCTCCCTGGCCTGAAATGGTGACAATGGCAGTGGCTCTGTGATGGAGGCACAGGAGAGATCGAGCTAGGGCAACCTCCACCTCAGCCCAGCTCTCACGGCAGAGGACTTGCCCACAGGGCACTGTTCTCTCACCTCATCTCTGACTCAACTCAAGGAAGGGAGATCTCTGACTTCTCCCTATTTTTCCCTTTTTCTCTCCCATACTTTTCTATTTAAATCTCATTTGAAAGCTCATTAAGAAACTCAGGAAATGTGATAATGGGAACTCGTACTCAAACGAGCAATAAAGCTTTTGTGGAACAGCTGTTTGTGTGATGTGGCTCTCCTTACGTCTCGTGGCTGATGCAGTCCTAATGCTGAACTCTCGAGCAGGAGATTACATCAGTGCTGGGTTCCGAGGTGAATCAGAGCTTTGGGAAGGGGGAGGGAGGCGAGGGGGCTGCACCTACCACGGGGAGCAGCAGTTCAGCTTGGCAGCCCAGCCAGGAATGTGACAGCCAAGGGGTTGTTGTGGCTGCATCAAATCTGAAGGTTTTGTGAAGAGAGGAGATGGATCCTCCCCAGGATTTTCTTCCATATCGCCTTGAATGTTGATGCCAGGGTGCTTTTGTAGCGGTGGAAAAGGCCACTGCTCATGCTGAGCCTGGCACGTGGCTGTTCCCAAACTGAGGATGCTTCAGGGTAGTTTTTGGGCTGTGATAACAGATTAACAGGAGTGTCTGTCCTTGCTGAGCTCAGTGACTTTGCTCAACCCTGAACTTGGCCAAGGCCCTGGGGTTAATGCTGGTCTGTGGGAAAATCATGGGATGATGAAGGTCAGTGAAGGGCAGGGACAGGGGACTGAGCCTCATGGGCAGAGGGAGGATGGCTACAATCATGTAAATTTTTATTCAACGCTTCCAGCTCCCTTTCCTCTTCTGCCTACGAGCCCAAGCCCCAGCCCTGTGTCCAGGTTTCTTCTGCCTCCCCATCGCTGTCGCCGCCCTCCATCCTCCTCAGGGCACGGGGCTGCATCCCGCTCTGGAAGGTCCCTGTCCCCGCTCGGGAAGGTCCCTGTCCCTGTCCCCGCTGCCGCGTCGTTAGGTGGCGCTGGGAGCCCGCACCGGGGAGCGTGGGGCCGGGCGGGGATGGGGGTGACCTGGCACCCCCGGGCCGGGGGCTCCGGGCAGCCTGGGGCAGCCCTGCAGGCTCCCGCTCGCATCCGGGCACTGCTTTCGGGCATGAGTAACCTTGTGTTTGCCCCTGGTGTGTCCCCAGCGCGGAGGGGCAGCAGGGCAGCCTGGCCGGGCAGCCATCCCCTCGCCCTTCGCTCTCCTGAGCGGCCACACAGCAGCTCCAAGGCCATTTTCTGCTGCAGGTGAGGAGCTGGAAAGGCGATGCTGTGAGTGACACCCGTCTGCTGTTGGAAAGAGGCCTGAAACACTGAAAGTCGTCGCTGCCAGCTCTGCATGTGGATTGCCGTGCTTGGATGAATTATGGCTCAGCTTAGCTTTAATGAGGCTGCACAAAGCTGCTGGAGGTCAGCATGTGGTGAGCGATGGCCTGGAGAGTGGCTGGACACGGCTCCCTGCTCCCACTTCCCTCCCTGTCTCCCGTGTGCTTCTCTGAAAGGCGGCCAGACTGGCTGTGGGGCCGAGCTTGCCACACTGTGGGGTGCTGACATGGTTCCATTTGGGTCTTTGCAACTTCCTCTTGTAGCTTTGCACTGCTGTGCCTCAGTTTCCCTGTCTGAAGATGTCCAGGCAAGCTCCTCAGGGCTCGTTGGCTGCCTGTGGGCTCCTGCCTTGGAGCAGCATGTCTGGCACATCCCAGAAGCTCCTGTTGATGCTTCATTTTCCAACCATTCCCAGAAGACAAGAGCAGATCTCTCACTGGCTTGGCTAGCTGACTGCCTGCTGAAGTTGGCCTCTTCCAGTGAGTATTTAGAGCCCACAAAGCAGGAGGTTTCCTGCGCTCTCGAATAAGGGAAAAACCAGCTGGAGTTGGATCTCTGGCCTGGCACTGAGAAGCTGTGTTGCTGTTTAAAGCCAGCTCACGCGACCAGAAGAATGGTTGAAAAGGCTTTTCCCAAGCGTGGCTAATACTCGATTTTCCAGCCCCATCCCCGTGGCGCAGGGGCGGTGGCCAGGCCTGTGCCGGCCCCTCACTGCAGGAGTCACCGAACTGCGGCACCCGGAGCCCGGCGAGCCCAGCGCCGGCCTGTCTCCACAGGAATCACCGAACTGCGGCACCCAAGGCCCGGCGGGCCCGTCTGCACCGGGGCCTCTCCACAGGAGTGACCGAACTGCGGCGCCCGGAACTCGGTGTGTCCGTCTGCACCGGGGCCTGTCCGCAGGAATCACCGAACTGCGGCACCCGAGGCCCGGCGGGCCCGTCTGCGCCGGGGCCTCGCCGGGAACAGATGGCTCCGGAGAGTGCTGACCTCAGCGCCTTGGCTGAGCACAGCTCCGGCCCTGCCTTAACCCACCCTCACTCCTTGCTCTCCCGGGCACATCCCTCATGTGCTCTTCCCGTCCAGATCCATCCCCAGCCCCGGGCAGGGATGGAGAACACGTTGGCTCTGGGGTCATTGGAGTGGGACACCAGCCCCACTGTGCCCAGGAAGCCACTTCACTCAAGGGACAACATCATCCCTTCTCCCAGAGGCCCCCAAGCTCATCCTTGACTCCAAACCCACCACAGGCTCATGGTTTTCCTGCCCAGTCTTACAGATCTAGCCTTGCCAAAGTCTTTGCTTGTTGTTGAAGGGCTGTGCAGGATCAGGTAGTGGTGCTGCGAGTCCAGATGTTTTCCCTCTGTTTGGCGTGAATGACTTTAGAAATTGGGACTGCATGAGCCCATTTCTCAAGGTCAAGAGAGGAGCAGAGGTGTAGGAGATGCAAACTCCAAGCAGCTGTTTCGAGGAGTTATTTAGGGATACGACAGCAGCAGATAAAGTTGTTGGTGGGTGATGTCTGAAAGAAGTGATTTCCTTCCTTCCTGGGAAATTTCCATTTCCAGCAGCTTTGTCTGCCTCATCCCCAACCTCTGGGGCAGCGCTGCAGGCACATGCTACCCCAGGGGGAGGAAATAATCCTGCGGGGACAAAACCATCCCTGTTTATTTTTGCTCCCTTAATTACAGTGAAGGTAGGACATGGTGGCAGCAGAGCTGTGCCAGGTTGGAGCTGCACCAGACCCATGCCAGGCATGCACCATGCACAGCAACATCCCCGTGCCTTCTGTCCCACCTTTCTCCTTGCTCCACTCTCTGCCTTGATTGCTTTTATGGCTGCTGGGATCCAAAATATCAGCCAGCTCTGTGTGACTATTTAAGCACTGGAGCCCTGAATTCTCTGTGGGATGGAGCAGACAGGGGAGGTGGGGAAGGAGGGGTGGCCCTGTCAGCTCAAGGTGGCACAGTGTGGAGAAAGATGATCTACACCTGTGTTTACATCTGAAGTGAGACCCAACAGGAGAGGGGACAGGAACAGGAGCACCTGGGCTCAGACCTTCTTAGGTTTTGGCCAGAGTTCTTGGGAAGGAGAGGTTGGCAGCCAACAGGAAGGACTGAGATGGATGCAGGGTGGGGATGAGTGCAGGGCAGGGAATGGAGGTAGGCCCATGGCCAAATCCCATGTGCCACAAGTGTCACCTGCAAGACTCAGCTCTGTCAGAGGGACCTGTGGGCTCTGATGTCAGATGCCATTAGCAGGCTGCAGACGCTTGTGGGGACAGCCCAAGAGAGCTGTGTCACCCAGATGCCCCTCTATATTTGCAGAGGCAGCTCTGGCTTTGTGCTGGCCATACACAGATGCAGGTCCTCTCCTTCCCCAAGTACTGGTCTAGGATGCACATGGATTAGAAACCTTACACTGACCCTCCCAGGAACGGGAGCTGATGCTGGGGTTTGTCTCACAGAGCTGGAGATACCAAAGCCTTGGTAAAATCTCTCCTGGCTGGGGGTGGGTGCTCTGAGTGGCTCTGGGTGCAGGTTTGTGCTGGAGGTGAGGGTCCCCAGGAGCTCTGCAAGGCTGGAGTTCTGGAGGAGCCAGAATGGAGGGGGCTGGGGCAGGATGTGGGGCTTTACCTGAGTTTAGGGTGTGAGATGGCAGCGGGGTGCAGTGGGCTCTGAGGAGTCTGCACAGAGTCCAGGGCGCTTCTCTGACTGGTGTTGGCCTAGATGGGCCAGTGCAAACCTGGGCAAACATCAGAGTCCCAACATGAGCCCTGCACATTCTCCTTGCTCCCTCAGCCTGGCTGCCAGCGAGCTCTTCCCTGCAGGAGGTGGCTGCACACCAGGAGCTGTCAGAGCACCATGCCTTGCATTTATCAACCTGCTCACAGAGCCTCCTGCAAGAGGAGATGCCAGGGAAAGGTAACGAGGCGATGGAGAAGCTGGCTGAGCTCCCTTTGCTGGGACTGCCGTGGTGAAGGGACCAGCTGGGATGCCGAGGGTCGCACACGGGGCCACAGCCACAGCAGTGGCAAGGAGGAGGATGAAGGTGGGGAAGGTGCCTGTGTTGTCCCCACCCAGCCCAGAAAGCTGGGCAATGAGGCCACAGTATCCCCTGGCAGAGTGGCACTAAGAGGAAAAGTGCAGCTTCATTTCCTGAGGCTGTGGGCTCCATCCCAGGGTGCCAGTGGTGCTCCTGTTTCAACCTGGCCCTTGGTAGCCATCAGGGCACTTTTTTTTCTTTTCCTGTTTTTAATATAGAAAGGACCTTAGGTGTTTAAATGCACAAATGAATTATTTTGATGATGTAGAACAGTCCCCACAAGCTGCATCATGTCTGGTGACCCAGACCCAGCAGCAGGTTGGATTTGGGAACTCACTGCTTTCTCCCAGAGAAAAATGTTGGGGTTTTCTTTTTTAAGACATTGAAGGACTTTGCCAGGAAAACTGCAAAACTGCAGCTGGACTCTCGGGGCAGTTGCTCACTGCGAGCCTCTGGACCCAGTGGAGAGGAGATGTGGCTGGAGGGCCTGGCATGAGGGTGCCACCACCAGTCCCTGCCCTCCACTGCCTGTCCCCATTTCCAGACACCTTCCAGCTTGTCACCGACATCTTTCATAAAAATCCTTTCTTTAGGATTTTGCCCCCTTCTGAGAAGCTGTGGCCTCAGCAACAAAATGTAAACAATGGTTATCTGCTGCTGTGGAATGCAACAGGTGGATCCATGATTGGTCTTGGGTGAATGTTTGGATTTACTGACCACTCACGGCAGAGCTGGGTCTCACTCTGTGCTGAGACACAGCCCTTTTGTTCATTCATTCCTTTTCTATTCTTAGCTTAGCTAGCTTCTGAGAACTTTCCTTCTATTCTTTTACCATAGTAATAATGTAATATATATCATAAAATAATAAATCAACCCTTCTGAACATGAGGTCAACATTCTTGTCTCTCTCTTCACCCTGAAGACCTTGCGAGCCCTGTAACACCAGCTGTGCCCAGTTGTGGAGCAGACTTGGGGTTGTCTCTGTCTCACTTGTGGGGATTGGGCTGTGATGGGGATCCCCATGGGATGGGGATGCTGCGGAGTCATGGATGTGATGGTGGAGCTGGGTATTGTCCCAGGTGTGGGGTTGCTGTGCTCCCCTCAGCCCAGCTGGAAGCTCTGCTGGGAAATATTTGTGAGCCAAGACCCTCTGAGGGATCCAGTCCATGGAGCAGTCAGTCATGGGAGAGATAAATGAAAACCCTGAGCTGCTGGAGGAGTGCTAAAGGCATGGGAACATCTCAGTGCTTCTATGCCAGCCCCAGAGGACCAGATCCCTGAACACTGACCCAGATCCCTGGAACGCTGTCCCACAGGCTCTGTCACTCCAGATCATGAAGGCAGCAGAAAGGGTTAAATGCAGCCACTGCCTTCTTCAATGTTTAACCCAAGGTCGGCTCTTTTGTCGACCTGGGAGGAGAATTTGAGGTGTTGAGGACCTGTTGCCAACCCTTAAATCTGCCTTTGGGCAAGAGAGTGGGCAGTGCTGCCAGAATCAGGCCGAGGTGGGCAGCCTGAGGCTGAGGAGCAGGACATGGCCAGCAGGTACCCAGGACAGGACAGATCCTGCATGCCCCATTGCCCTGAGCCCTCACACTGCAGCAACCTGAGAGATTTGGCTGAGCTCTCCTGCAGAGAGCGGGTGCTGCTTTACAGGGATTAAAACGTAGCCCTAGATGCATTTTTCCTTTTCCTCCTTTTTTTTTGTTTGTTTGTTTGTTTGTTGTTTTTGGTGCCTTTGCACCCCCGAGGTGCCCCAAAGGCACCCACAGCACCTGGGCAGAAGGTGGCCAGGCTGTCTTGGGGATCAGGGATGGTGTGTGGAGGTCCTGCATCAGGCAGCTCATGGCTGAGCACAGACAGAAGGATTTTAGGCAAGTTGAAACCTCTCTGGAAAGGCCCTCTCCAAGCCCAGCAGCCACAAGGATGCTGTTGCAGGTGGCTGCAGTGCCAGCCTGGGTGGCAGACGCCCAACACCCATTTGGGTGGCCCTGTCCCTGAGCCAGGCGTCTGTCCCCGGGGAAGGCAGAGGGGCAGTGCCTGGGCACGGGCACTGCTGGCACCTGGCTCTGTGCTCTCGGGGTGATGCCCAGGGTTTTGGTGGCTCTGAGCTGGGACATGGGGAGGTTCGGGAGAATCTGCCCCCCACAGTGGGGTCTGAGTTGAGCTCCGACTCCTGCCAGGTCCTGCCAGAGCCGTAGTCCATCTGCCTGAAGCCATGGCTCATTTTGGGGCACCACCCAGGACAAGGGAGCCCCAGCAGGGCCCTGCCTGTCTCCCCTCTTCCTTTACTGTATCTCTCCCCTTTTCTACCCCCCCGCCCCAGCCGGTCCCCCAGTCTGGCTCGCTCTAAACCAGTGCTGCGGGATCAGCTGATGCTTTAATACTGGCGACAGCTGGAGGATGCTGCTGCCTGCGGGGGCTTTGCTCAGTGTCACCCCCCTCCCCGTGACCGATGGGGACCCTGAGGCTGTCCTGCACCGCCCGGGGGGCACCACGGTGGGCAGCTGGCCGCTCTCCACCAGTTCAATCAGCAAAGGGATGGGAGATGTTGGCGGGAGGGAATGAGTCCAACCGCATTCCTCCAGCCCTCACCGGGGCTGGGGACGGGCACTGCCCAGAGAGGGAGTCTGTGCCATTTTACCAGGGGTTTTCCCTCCTGGAGATGGAGGAGAGGGGCGAAGGAAAAGAGGGGGTCTTGCCGCCTTCTCTCTCCGGCCGCGGTGCCAGGAGAGGCGGGCCGGTTTCGGGAGGGAGGGCTGCCTGTCCCCCGTGCCCCCCCTTCCACCGGGGCTGGCGGCCAGCCCCGAAGTTGCGGCGAGGCGGGAGGACACACGTCCTGTCCTTCCACCGCCCCCGGGCTCCCCCCAGCCTCCATCCCCGCATCCCTCCCCCGGCCGTCCCGCCCGGGCCGCCCCGCCGCTCCCGGGCCGGGGGGAGATGGCTGCCGGCGCTCGGAGGTCGCCGAGACACCTGCTGCCACCGGGCCCCCCCCCGTGCACACCCGCTCCGCTCCCGCTCCCTCCTTCCCCCGCTGCCGTCCCTGCCTCCAGCCGCCGCTGCAGAGCCGCCGCCGCCGCCGCCGCCGCCAAGGACGAGCCGGGACCGACGGCGGCCGCCGGAGCCCCCCGCCAGCCGCGGCGGGGGCCGACCGTGCCCCGGGGGGCTGCCCCGCACGAGGAGAAGCTTTGGCAGAGCCGAGCCCCCGGTGGGACGAGCCCCGCCGGAGCCGCGGGGGATGTAGGCACCGGGCAGCGGCGGTCCCGTAAGTACCGGGCGGGCTGGGGGCGTCCGGGGCCCGACGGGCTCCGCTGCCGCCCCGCACCGCCGCCAGCAACTTTCCGGGATGGGGCGGTTGTTTTTCATGGGGTGGGGGTTTCCCTGTCCGTCCTCCCCTACCTCAGCATCCCCCGCATCCCGGAGCTCCTGCTCCCCATGCCGGGCACGGGACAGGAATGAGCCTCAGTCCTGGCCGCTCTTCTGGGGGGTTTTGGGGGGAGTGGGTGGCAGGAAAAACTGAGGAGACCTCCCTGGGTGCCACCAGCCCTGTGTCCCCCGCCGCCACCTTGCGTAACCCAGCGGCAGGCAGGACACTTGGCGTTTATTTTTGGTTAATCCATATTCGACCTTTTAAAGCTGCGTTTCGGTGCGTGCGTGTGGGGCCCTGCCCATGGCCCCGGCCCGCAGCCCCCGGCCCGCAACTGTTGCTGTCAGAGGTGCGGGCGAGCAAGGGGAGGGTGGTGAGGAAGAGGAGGGTGATGCCGGGTGGCGACAGATGAAGGTTGAAAGGAGACGGGGCTTGCCGAGGGCTGCCAGTGCTGCTCTGTCCCGAGTCATCCCCCCTGCATGGGCACAGGGAAGGTGATGATTGTCTTTGAGGAGGTTTTGCTGCTTTCTCCCCTTCTGAAGGGCTTCATCGAGCTCTCCTTGCTGCACAGGGATGTCCCCATCGGGGCAATGACAAGCCCTGGCACATCCTGGTGCCCTCCTCAGTGCCCCCTCTCCTCCCCACAGGGCTCCCGCCAGGTTTGGCTTTGCTCTGTCCTTCCCCTTCCCCATCCCTTGGCGCAGGCTGCGTTTTCCCTCTGTTTTCAGGCTCGGAGGCTTTTTTTGGGGACATAAGGTTTCTCTTTCCTGAATGATATTTTGCATTTTGGAATTTTATTTTTCCCCATTCCTGAGGTCAAAATGTCTGCATGAGCTCTACCTCTCTTGGAGCAGAGAAAGGAGGGAGGGCAAAAAACGGAGGTTTAAAATTAGGAGCAAACTTTGCTTGTTGCATTAAAATGACATTTCAGGGTCTGGTGAGAGGTAAGGGTTCTATTGGTGCCTTTAGCACAAGGTTTCTGTGAGTTGGGTGCACCAGGGGAAGTTGTGCCTAGGAAGGTGGTTAACCTGCTCAAAACTACCCCAAAGCAACAAAAAACAAGTGGCAAAGACACCAAGCAGCTTTGTGGTGTCCTGTGGTCCTTGGGGAGGCTGCCAGGAGGTGCCATTGCCTTGCCCAGGCTCCTGCCCATGGCCACCTTCCTCCTGACCCTGACTGGTTTTCACCCAGCTGGAAAACCTCCCTTTTGGGAAAGTCTTTTCCCAAGGGACCAATTCTGCACTGTTTCCCACAAGGGGTTGGGAAATGTGGATTTTCTTTGAAGTTGGCAGGGGCTTTGCTGCGTTGTGCTGAGCCCAAGAGCAGCCCCAGCTCTGGCAGTAGCTCCAGAAAGGGCTCAGTTTCTCCTCAGCCTCCACCACTTTCCTGCAATCTGTCATCTCCCCCAAAATTCTCCTGTACCCCTTTAGCTCAGTAGGAGAAACAGTGGGCTGGAAACACATGGTGCTAGCTGGGCTGGAGGAGCTGGCTGCCCTTTGCCTCCCAAATTCGGCCATTTTGGAGCAGCCCCATCTCCAGCCTGCACATGCAGCCCTTGCCAGCCACAGGCTCTCTGGCCTGAAACTCCTCCATCCTCTTCCATGCCCACCAAAGGCTGTGGTGAGCCAGCCTGACTCTGCATGGAGGCACCAGGCTCCTGGGAAGGATGGAAATTCATTGCCCTGGATGGCTCAGCACGGGCTGAGCGATGGGATGAGCCCATGCCCGCCTCCCCTCTGCTGCTGCCACTGCATTTCAGCTGTGAGGGACGGGGATATTTTCCACCTGCGGCTTGGTCCGTGGGAAACCAGATTGCTGAGTCCTGTCCCCAGTCAGAGCCAGGAGCAGGGGGTGGCAGAGCTTGGCATGGCAAGGGACAACCACTGGTCTGTGCCTGGATTGCTCGGTACTGGAAGAGGCTCCCGAGCTTGGGCAAGACTGAGTTGAGGAAGAGGAGGATCAGGTCCTGGAGTAGGTGAGGTGCCAGGGCTGGCACAAGCAAACCCAATCAATCACCACAAGGGCCCAGAGTATATTTAAACGTCCTTGAGGAGGGCTCAGACGGGCAGTGCTGCTGGCAGGGCGGTTCTGTTTGTTTTGGGTGGCATGTTGCTCCCCTTCCTCTCTGCTTGGGTAGCTGATGCCGGATTCCCAATGAATTATTTATCACAGGACTAAAAATACTTGGGAATTCGCAGTGAGGAGCAGGCAGTGCAGGCTGCCCTGCCACTGAGCTGGCCGTGCCGGAGCATGGGACGCTGCCAGCATGGCATGACTCACCTGCTGCCCTCTCTGGCCAAGGGGCCCCGGCTGCGGCCGCCGCTGTGGCGTTGTGGCTCCTGCAGCTCCACCAGCTGCGACGTGCAGTGGGCTGGGAGATGCAGTCAGGTAGAGTGAACCCCCTGGGTGGTGCTGGGTGCTGGGGGTGGATGATTCCCTGGGGAAATGCAGCTGGTTTAGAGAGATGCTGCCCGGTGAGCATCAGTGCCCGGACAGGTGCCCAAGACTTCCTGGTAGCCATGGGGTACAGGAGGGAAATGTGTGGTTTGTGTTCCCTGGAGGGAACAACCCCAGTGCTCAAATCTGCACTGAGCAGCTCTTGCAGGGTGCCCAGCCCAGCAGCTGTTGGGTTTATATCCTGCATTTTCAGCACGCTGGCAATGTTTTTGCAGTGTGCTGAAGGGGTGTCCGTCACTGCGGCAGGGAGGAACGTTGGGGTGCGGGTCACCAGGGCAGCCCAGACCCCAAAACCAGCTGGGACTCAGCGAGAGGAGCATCTGGCTGTGCTGGAGACACATTAAGCAACAGCAGCTTTTAATTGCAAGTGACGTTTCTTAGCACCAGCTGGCACCTTGCTGCATGAAGCAACACTGGTGCCTGGCTGGTGCCACCGTGGAGGGCTGCTTGTCCCCTCCCTGCTGCCCCACTTGGCACAAGGGTGACTGCCCTGGGGGAAATGGGGCTCAGAGGGGCTTGGATACCCCTGGCCACAGGCTGGTTTTGCTGGTGGTCTCAGAGAGGTGAACTCCAGCACAGGGGTGTGTCACTGTGGGCAGGCATGTGTCCCACTACAGGGGACTGTCACCTCAACTGCTGCGGCGTGAGCACCCACGGGCAGTGGGGAGCTGGGGGCCTGGCAGGGAGCGTGTGCCCAAAGAGCCCCTGAGAGCCTGGATTTGGGCTGTAGCCAGCACAGACACAGTGTGAGGGTGTCCCATCGGGGTGGGCACTGCCAGCAGGGGACACACACTGGGGGCAAAGAGAAGGAGGAAAGCAGAAGGATGCTGTGGAATTCTTGGAGGGAAAAATTGGAGATATGGAGCCAGATAGGTGCATTGGTTGGGATTTTGTGGCAGAGAAGAGGCTGAAGTAGGGTGATGGGCAGGAGACAGTCAGCGGGACAGGCAGGGAACCAGCTACTTCAGTGACTGTGATTTGCAAAATCTCAACAAGCAGGGTGCAGAGCTGAACCATCCGTCAAGGGCAAAGCCTTTGAATGTTGAAGGTGGCTGGCTGCTGCAGAGAGAGGCACCAAAGCGCTCCCAGCCCCTCCTGGCATCTCTTGCAGCTGTTTCTGTCCCTGGCTGAAGGGATGACATGGACCAGTGCAGCAGTGGTGGCTTTTGGATGGGGTGGGAGGGCAGTGGGAGGGAGATGGTGATGGTGAGATGAGGGCAGGGTGGTCGTGGGAAGCAGGGACTGACTGTGAAGGGTTAGTGGTTGATAAGACTGGAGACAAGTGACACAGCACTGAGGTGTACAGTGGGTGGTGAGTACAACCCCGTGGTCATTCCTTCACCACATCCAGTGTCCCAAGGATGAGGGTCCCCTCATTCCCTGGGGTCAGCCCTCCATGGTGATGCCCCAGGGCAGTGGGGAGGGCGGGGGTGAGCGGGGCTGGGGGTGCTGGCGTGCAGCTGGATGCGAGGGGCTGTGTCCTGTGCTGGCAGGGACACACTGGTGGACATGGGCAGAGCGCCGGCGCACGCTCTGCTACTGTCGATGGTGCTGGGCTGCTCGGCTGCCTTCACGGACATCCTGCTGCCGGGCCCCGAGGAGCCCGTGGTCAACGTGGCCGTGGTGTTCGGGGGCACGTCCTACCCCCTGCACATCCGCTCCCGCCTGAGCCCCCAGAGCTTCCTGGACATGCCCCTGGAGATCCACCCCATCACTGTTGTCGTCAACAACACCAACCCCAGCACCCTCCTCACCCAGATTTGCGACATCCTTGCCGGCCACAAGATCCACGGCATCGTCTTTGAAGACAACGTGGGCACGGAGGCCGTGGCCCAGATCCTTGACTTCATCTCATCCCAGACCCAGGTCCCCATCATCAGCATCAGTGGAGGGTCTGCAGTGGTCCTGACCCCAAAGGTGAGGTACTGACTATTTCCAGGGGGGATGAGAGAAATGAGGAACTGTTAAGAGTGGTGTAGGTAAGGGATGTGGAATGCTGGAGGGCAGAGGAACTGCTGGACTGCAGCCTTTGGGATCAGGGGCAGGAATGGTGGATCAGTGGCTGTGGCAGTGTGGCTTACTGGGGTGGTGGGACATGGTGGGGACTTCAAGGAGGGGCCCCGTTAATGGGGTGGGGGAGAGGACCTCAATACCCAGTGGAAGGACCTTCCCTGGTGTGCTGCTTCCTGTGCCCACCACGGGATGCTGGGTTGGTGGCACTGCCGCTGCTGGGGCTGGATCCAGCCCTGGAATGGCTGCGTGGGCAGCATGGAGAAGCCTTGCTCAGCTGCGCCGCTGATCTCAGGTGCGCTGTGGCTGACACAGGGTTTCTGTCTTCTCTGCTCCTCGCTGGCATCAGACACTGTCCGTTACTGTCACCTGCCTGCTGGGAGCTGCTGGTGGCAGGGAGAGCTGGAGCCAGGCTGGAGGGTCCTGGGCATGGAGATTTGGGCTATGTCCTCAGCCTGCCCGGCCTGGGTGCTGGAGGGCTTTCAGTGCTTGCTCTTTCCTGTGGCTGGAGATTGGAGATCCTGCCCTTCTTGGGGAACTGATTTTGTGCTTTTCTTGCATAGTGGCTTGGGGTCCAATTCCCCTGGACTGCACTCCCACAGCCCTGTCTGTACTCAATCATGGAGCCCCTCGAGCGTATTGTGGGTGGGTGGCAGTGGGTGTGGGGGGCTCTGGTTGGTGCAGTGGACTCAGATGGGTGTAGAGGGCTCAGATGGAGCCTGGAGCAATGGAAAAATATCCATGGCTTTGCTGCTGGGTGATTTTCTGCAGCTTTCTCCAGGGCCTGCGTATTTCGGGGTCAGTGGAGGGATCTCCACCTCCTCCCTGTCTGGGATTCTCTGGGGCTCACCCCAGACTATTTCTCTGGAGGTGGGGAGGGTCTGGGTGGCAAAACCTGCTGCCTGCACGTGACCTTCGGCAACTGCCATTCGCTGAATCATTTAAGACAGAATCAGACTAATTAAGGTTTGCTAATGAGAGGCCAGATGGCCAGGGAGGTGGAGCGGGAGGGAAGGAGCCACACAGGCTCTGACTGCAGGTAGTGAGATGGAGCAGGGATGGGATTTATGCTCCTGGCAGAACTCTTGCCCACCTCCTTCTCCTGGTTTAAGGAGAAACTGATGATCTCCTTTGGAGGATGGAGACATTTTTGGTCAATATGCTAAGAAAAGGATATGAGGCTGCAGGAGTTGACCCTTTGCACAGGGTGAAGTTCTTTGGAGGAGCATTAATGTGATTTTGGGTATCTCCAGCCCATGGACCACACCAGTTCATGGCAATCTTGAACTTTTCATGATGGCAAATGCAAGGAGGCTTGCATGGGTGCATGACACCTGGATCATGATGCCAGAGCAGGCCCTGATCCCTCTCCTCCCTCAGGAGCCCGGATCAGCTTTCCTGCAGTTGGGTGTCTCCATTGAGCAGCAAATCCAGGTGATCTTCAAGGTGCTGGAGGAATACGACTGGGGCTCCTTTGCTGTCATCACCAGCCTCTACCCAGGCTACAACATCTTCCTGGACCTCATCCGCTCCTTCACGGATGCCAGCTACTTTGGCTGGGAGCTGCAAGAGGTGCTCACCTTCGAGATGAGCCAGGAGCAGAGCAGCTCCAGGACGCAGCGGCTCTTGCGCCAGATTGATGCCCAGGTCCTCATTGTTTACTGCTCCCGAGAGGAGGCCGAGTATCTCTTCTCCATGGCAGAACAAGCCGGGCTTGTGGGGCCAGGATACATCTGGATTGTGCCCAGCATGACAGTGGGCAACATGGAGGTGCCGCCCTCGTCCTTCCCGGTGGGCCTCATCAGCGTGGTGACGGAGAGCTGGAAGCTGAGCCTGCGGCAGAAGGTGCGCGACGGCGTGGCCATCATTGCCATGGGGGCCGCCAGCTTCTTCCGCGCCCATGGCTACCTCCCCGAGGTGGGGCGGGACTGCTGGGCCCCCACCAGGGCCATGGCCACCAACACCAGCTTCTACCGGTGAGGAATGGGGAGCCCCTGGCGTGGGTGTGAAACGGGAGGAGTGGGGAAAAAGTGAGGGAGAGGGCAGGGGAGGAGGGGGAGGGAGCTGGCCAGCAGTAAGGATGGTGCTTGCTGAGGGCTACAGCTGGTAGTCCGTGCCTCTTGGCTGTGATTCTCCTGAAGCATCTCCCCAGAGATGTCCCAGCACCTCCCTTGCCTTTTCCCATGTTTTTGGCGACTCAGGAACCCTGGGGGTCTCAGGGGGGGCTATCACAGCTCTATGGCACCTCAGAGCTGCTTTGGCAGTCTGTCCATCCTCAGCCCTGCAGTGGGCCATCCTTGGTGCCTCCTTGCTAGAAGAGCTTTCTTCAGCTCCCCTCTGCCCCTTGCATGGGTGTTAAAGCTGGTCCCCAGCTCTCAGCCCCACATGTTTCCATGGGACCTGTGGCAGCCTGGGTGAAGGTGGAGGAGGAGGGCTGTGCAGTGCAGGGCTGCACAGCCAAAGGCTTACAGGCTCTGTGTCCCACCAGGCACCTTCTCAATGTGACATGGGAGCACAGGGATTTCTCCTTCAATGAAGGTGGCTACCTGGTCAAGCCCACCATGGTGGTGATCACGCTCAACCAGCACCGGCTCTGGGAGATGGTAGGACCCCCAGGCCCCCTGAAATGGGCACACTGCGGGGTGGCTGGGCAGGGTGAGCCTGGGGCCTTGCACAGGCTGGGGTCCCACCCTGGGGTGAGCTGTGCCATGCAAAACCCAAAAGTACCATGGCTGGTCCCAAAAGTACCAATGGTGCCATGGTGGGGGTTTGCAGCAATGATGAGCACCAAAGCTCTGGCAGGAGTTGACAGTTTTTCCTTGCAATTTGGCTGATAAGTTCAAAAAAAGTCAGAAATGCAGATGCCCACTTCTGGAGAACAGCAGCCAAACACCTAGATCTGAAACAAGATGCACGGAGGGTGTTTTTTGTAGTTTGAAAGTATTTTGGGTAAAGTTTGGCCAGGTCTGTTCTCACCCGAGTATGAAGCTCGGGGCTCAGGAGGAAACACCTCACCTGTGGTCCACGGGTGTGTGGGGAAAGGGATGCTGAGATGGGGCTCACAAGGAATAAGCCCCAAAGGTGGGAGGATGGATATGGGATCACGTGTGACCCCCAGAGCCCCTCACGGGGGTGACCATGTGCTCTCCCTTGGGGGGCAGGTGGGCAAGTGGGAGAAAGGCATCATCCACATGAAGTACCCGGTGTGGCCCCGCTACGGCTCCTTCATGCAGCCCGTGGTCGACAACCGCCACCTGACAGTGGCCACCCTGGAGGAGAGACCCTTCGTCATCGTGGAGAACACGGACCCCAGCACGGGGGTCTGCGTGCGCAACACCGTGCCCTGCCGCAAGCAGACCAACTCCTCCCACAGGTGGGCAGGGACACGGAGCTCGGCAAGGCTGGCCGCCGCTCCCTTGGCACGTGGTGTCCAGGGTGCTCAGAGCATCTCTGTTTGGTCCAACCCATCTTTCCTGGTGTGTTTCCAGTGGGGATGGCCTTGTGGAT
The DNA here is from genome assembly GCF_047830755.1 of Zonotrichia albicollis. Lineage (NCBI taxonomy): Eukaryota > Metazoa > Chordata > Aves > Passeriformes > Passerellidae > Zonotrichia > Zonotrichia albicollis. The sequence continues at coordinate 3,685,778 of NC_133837.1, read as the reverse complement.
CCCTACACCAAGCTGTGCTGCAAAGGTTTCTGCATTGACATCCTGAAGAAGCTGGCCAAGGCTGTGAAGTTCTCCTACGACCTCTACCTGGTGACCAATGGCAAACATGGCAAGATCGTGCGTGGGGTGTGGAACGGAATGATTGGTGAGGTAGGGATGGGCATGGCTCAGACCCCGCTTCGACACTCCCTGGAGGGCACCACTCACCCTGGGGCTTTCCTGGTGAAGATGGGATTTGTGGTGGGACTGTGGGCAGGGAAGAGCTTGGCATGAGCTCCTCCCTGGAGGAGTCATCAGATGAAACTTACAACTGCACAGCAGGTTGTGTCTGTGCCCCTGATCACTTAGGAAGATAATATTGTTTGTTAAAAATGTCAGAAATTAAGACTGGAAATGCTGGAGATGAGGAAATGCCTGGGGAAAGTGGTCTGGGTCCCTCTGCCCATCCCAAGCTCACCTGCCCCTTTTCCAGGTGTACTACAAGCGTGCAGACATGGCCATTGGCTCCCTCACCATCAATGAGGAGCGGTCTGAGATTGTGGATTTCTCCGTGCCCTTTGTGGAGACGGGCATCAGCGTCATGGTGGCCCGCAGCAACGGCACCGTGTCCCCCTCTGCTTTCCTGGGTGAGCCCTGTGTCCCCTTGTCTTTCTGCAGGCTCATCCCATGCTTCCTACAAATGCAAATTGGAAATATTGTTCAATTTTAACAACTTTCAAGGAAAAAAAGCCTAAGTCATAAGGGAAGGAGATTGTGCTGTCAGCTTTGGGGCTTCTTTCTTCCCTGCCTGAATAATCCTTTTATTATGGAGATGGAGGCTGGAGACTAAGGCTGGGCTCAGTGGTTTTCTCCTCTTCATTTTGTGTGTGGAGGAGGGAGGATGGGGACATGGGAGGATTTGCCAGCTTGGATCTCTGCTTTGGGGACCCATCTCTGCCACCATCACCAGAGCCAGTGGTTAAGCCAAGTGTAGGAAACCACCAGTGCTACAAGTTTTATTTAATGAGTTTTACACCAGCAAAGCTGCAGCCTAGGTAGGGGGGATGGGCCAATGTCATCGGGAAATTCAGCTTGGGCAGGGCTCTCTGCACTTGGCAAGGGCACAGCATCCATGTCCCAGCTCAGCTGGCACTGGGCTCTTGTGTGGGGAGGGCGCACGAGGGTGCTGGGGATCCATGGAAGCTGGGACCATCAGCCTGGGCACATCCTCCTCATCCTGTCCCCCCACACCACGAAGCCCAGACTCCCACGGAAGCAGGGTCACCTTCACCAGCCCCAGGGACAGATGGAGCATCCTGCCCTGGTTTGGCAGGGCTGGGGTCTGCTGTCCCCATGTCCCTGTGTCTCCTGCCTCTGCGCTAGTGAGCCACATCCCCATCAGGGGAGGCCTCTCCTCCCTGACAGCGAAGGACACGCTGATAAATGGACCTCGGTGGCTGCACGTTGATGGCTCGGATGCATCCCCAGTGCTCCTGCTGCTCCATCCTGTGCTCCTGCTGCTCCATCCCACATCATCTTGGGCAGGCAGGGGCTCATTGCCTGTCCCCACTCACGGGGGGCTCTCCCCAGGGCTGAGCAGGTTCTGTGCCTGGCGTTCTCCCCAGGGCTGGTTCTGTGCCTGATGCAGGCACAGTCCTGTCTCCAGAACCATCATGGGGGACAACCTGTAATCCCATGGGAAACCCTCCTGCAGTGACTCTGGAGATGGGTAGCATTTTGTAAAGATCTCCCTGTTGGTGAGAAGCTGATTTGGTCCAGGCAGGGAAGCATGGCTGCATCCCCTAGCTCTGTAGCAACCCCCTTCCCTCCTGAGTCCCTGTGGAGCTGCTTGGCCATGGTGGTGCCAACCTCCAACTCCTCTCCAAGGTGGGGCAATATTCAGGATGAGGGCCATCCATCCAGGAGGGCTCCTGGCAGTCCTCAGAGGACCAGGGGATGTCTTTGGAGGCTCACAAAGTTCTACTTGCTTTGCAGAGCCTTATAGCCCAGCCGTGTGGGTCATGATGTTTGTCATGTGCCTCACTGTGGTGGCCATCACCGTCTTCGTGTTCGAGTATTTCAGCCCCGTTGGCTACAACCAGAACCTCACCAGTGGCAAAAGTGAGTTGGGAAGGTGGGAGCTGGGAGAGGGGGACACATCCCTGGCTGGGCTGACAAATGTCTCCTCTGTTCCCTGTCTCTGCAGGGCCAGGAGGTCCCTCCTTCACCATTGGCAAGTCCGTGTGGTTGCTGTGGGCTCTGGTCTTCAACAACTCCGTCCCCATCGAGAACCCCAAGGGCACCACCAGCAAGATCATGGTGCTCATCTGGGCCTTCTTCGCTGTCATCTTCCTCGCCAGCTACACGGCCAACCTGGCTGCCTTCATGATCCAGGAGCAGTACATTGACACTGTGTCAGGGCTGAGTGACAGGAAGGTGATCATTGGGGTGGGAACCCTAAAAAATCCCTAAAGACAACCCTTTTTGAAGTTACCGGCACTGATGTGTGTGGAGCTACACATCACTGCCAGTTGGCTGGGCATGAGTGTATGAGCAGAGGGCTGGCTGCGGGGAGGGGACATGCTGGGGACATGGAAAGACATGGGCACTGTGTGATGCCACCCCCTGGGGCTCCCCATTGCAGTTCCAGAGGCCACAGGAGCAGTACCCACCCTTCCGCTTTGGCACCGTCCCCAACGGCAGCACCGAGAGGAACATCCGCAGCAACTACCCCGACATGCACACCCACATGGTGAAGTACAACCAGCGCTCTGTGGAGGACGCCCTCACCAGCCTCAAAATGGGGTATGGCTCCCTGAGATGGGGTATGGCCTCCAGATGGTGTATGGTCTCAGAGCTCCCCCAAATGACCCCCATATATAGCACCCCTAAATAACTATGACTCCCTGGAATAGGGTACAGGACTTCCCAGAGGGAGAAGGGATTTCTCAAATGGGGTACAACCCCCCTGAAGTTAGTTGTGAGCCCCCCAGGTTGGGTACAGCTCTCCCAGACAGGGTATGGCTCGGTGCATCTTCCCTGGATGAAGTACAGGACCCCCAAACACGGCACAAGCTGCTGCAGATGGAGTACAGCTTCATACAGCTCCCCTCAAAAGGATGCAGCTCACCCCAGATGGGGCATGGGTCCCCCAAGTAGTACAGCTCCCCCCAAGATTGGGTACATCCCCTCCAAGTGTGGTTACAGCACTCCAGGACAGGCCAGGGACCCCAAGAGAACACAGAATCTCTTCCAGATGGGCCACAGCTTCCTGAAAGGGATACAGCTCCCCAAATAGGCGCAGCCCTCCCCCACTGACGGGCTTTCAGCCCCCTGCTCACCCTTCCTCCTGTTGGTGGGCAGGAAGCTGGATGCCTTCATCTATGACGCGGCGGTGCTCAACTACATGGCGGGCAAGGACGAGGGCTGCAAGCTGGTGACCATCGGCAGCGGGAAGGTGTTCGCCACCACGGGCTACGGCATCGCCCTGCAGAAGGACTCGCGCTGGAAGCGGGCCATTGACCTGGCCCTGCTCCAGTTCCTGGGAGATGGTGGGTGTTTGAGCGAGCTCCTCCTCGGCCCTGTCCCCCTCCTGCCCCACCCCTGCCCTGCAGATTAACCCAGCGAACGGGGTTTGGCCCTCAAACCCTGTGCAGCCTTCACAGCTGACATCCTCATGGCAGGACAGCACTGAGGCACTTCACCAGCTCCTTCCAGGGGTATGAAATCCTCTGGATGTTGTGCGTGTCATTCCCTCTGGGGCTGTAAAATCCTGGAGATGGCTGTGCACAACATTTGAGGGTCCTGAGGAGAAGCCTGGGAAGAGGAGAGTAAGCGTGGTTGGCTGGCACACGGGTGGGAAACAGAGTCAGGAGAGGACCCTGGAGAAGGATAAGTGACTGGTGGGATACTCAGGCCAATGGCAGCAGCAACATTAGGTGATTCCAGCTCCAGAGGCTCAGGGGTCTCTTTATCTTCCTCCACCCACAGCAGACTGGAAAGGGGCAGGGATGGGCTTGGAAAGATGATTCCCAGGGGTGGATTTTCAACTCCTTCACTGTTATGCATGTCCCAGGTGAGACCCAGAAGCTGGAGACGGTTTGGCTGTCAGGGATCTGCCAGAATGAGAAGAATGAGGTGATGAGCAGCAAGCTGGACATTGACAACATGGCTGGGGTTTTCTACATGCTGCTCGTGGCCATGGGGCTGAGCCTGCTGGTGTTCGCTTGGGAGCACCTCGTCTACTGGAAGCTGCGTCATTCCGTCCCCAAGTCCCACAAGCTGGACTTCCTCCTGGCCATCAGCAGGGTGAGGGATGCTGACAGGGGCTTTCAAGGGGCCCAAATGTCTTCACACGGTGTCACAGAGATGGACATGGCCTGGTGGGCATTGTCCTTTGGCCTGCATGGGAAGGAGTGGAGATGTTCTTGTTGATATGAGATCTTGGTGAGAAAAGCCAGGTTTCAGGAAAGGGCTCAGTCCCGGGAATGACCCCACACCCTTATCAGCAACCCTGGGGAAAGGAGTGATAGAGGGTAGTGCCACCCACGTTGACAAGCTCTGGGGATCCTGGGGAGGGGGCGTCAGTGCTCTGAAGCTCCCTCAGACTCAGCAGCATGAACTCAGCTCAGCAGGGTGGGCTCAGTGGGGCAGGACTCCACTGACCTTGCTGATGATGGGGGGTCCCCATTTCTCCCCACAGGGTATCTACAGCTGCTTCAATGGGGTGCAGACCCTGTCGAGCCCCGGGCGGGCGCCCACACCCGATGTCACTGCCAGCTCAGCCCAGGCCAACGTGCTGAAAATGCTGCAGGCGGCCAAAGAGATGGTGACGACGGCCAGCGTGGGCGGCTCACTGGAGCAGGCCACCCGCACCATTGAGGACTGGAGCAACCACAGCGAGCGCCTCCAGACCACCTTCTCCCTGAGGACACCGCAGCTCGTGGTGCAGAACAGCACCGGCGCACACCGGGGCCCGCACCCCGCCGACAGGCTGGGGAGAGCCTACGCTGCCAAGGGCGCTCCCCTGGGGCTGCCGCTGCCGCAGCCCATCCCCGTGGACTCCCGTCTGCCCGGGGAGGAGAACTGGAGAGGGGAAAACGAGCACCCCCACCTGCTACACCCCCTGAAGTTTCGGGGTGGCTGTGCAGGGGATGAAGCTCTCACAGGTTTCCCCCACCTCCTGGTGAAGACTTCCCCAGGAGGGGATTATGGGGAGCAGATGCTGGTGGGGAACCATATCGGGGCTCCCCTCCCGCCCCCCACATCCCCCCGGGACCTCCCACCACCGGACATCTACAGGGAGCACAAGCGGCCGTCGGGACGGGGGGACCGGCTGCAGAACAACCCCTTGCTGCAGAGGGACGGGGCACACGGGGGCTCGGGGACTCTGCCCCGGCTGCTCTCGGCAGCGGAGAAGAAGCGGGAGGTGGGCAGCGCCTTCCTGCCTCCGTCCTGCTCTCGCGGAGCCTTCCCCAAAGTCACCAGGACTTGCAGAGCCAGGGGCGAGCCGGCGCGGCCGGAGGCGGCGGGGATGGAGCGGGAGAAGCTGAGCCGGTGGGCGAGCTCGGCCAGGGCGCCCGGGGAGCGCGGCGAGAGGCGGCGGCCGGCGGGGCTGCGGCGCTGCGGGGCCCCGCGCCCGGCCCGCGCCGACGTGCCCGACCTGTTCCCCGAAGCCGAGCCCGGCCACGGCTGCGGCTCCCGCTGCCCGCAGGCCGCTGGCCGGCTGCCACCGCGCTCGCCCGTCACCAGGCTGCCGTCCTACCGGGAGGCTTGCCGGCAAAACCCTCGGGCCGCCTTCACCGTGCCGGCGTGCGCCCCCCACGCCTGCATGAACTCCTACCCCAACCTGCCCCTCTACGCCAGACACCTCTCGCGGGGCTCCGCGCCGTGCCGGGAGCAGCCCGGGGCGCAGCGCTGTGACCGGGGCTCCGGGCGCTGGGACAGCGCCTGCAGGGACTGCGGGCGGCGCGGGGAGCTGGCCTGGCTGCGGGCGGCGGCGGCGGAGCGGAGGGAGCCGCCGGTGGCCCGCGGGGTGGCGAGTCCCTGCGCCGGCGGCTCCTGGCGGCGGGTCTCCAGCCTGGAGTCGGAGGTGTGATGGGGGACAGGGGGGTGTCCGCACCCCTCTGCCTGCCCTGTGCCCGGGGTCCCCAGGGCCAGCCAGCGGCTCCCGGCCGGGCTCCGGCCTCCCGGGTCCCGCACCGCCGGCAGCGGGATGCTCCAAGCGGCTCGGCGGGGCCCGGTGCGCTCTTTGGGGGGTCAGAGGAGCCTGGCAAGGGCTGGTACATGCTGAGTCGAGTTGTCCCTATAGGCGAGCTGCCATCGGGGACGCCAAACGCATCGCCGCCGTTTTTGCCGTCGCGTTTTGGTTTCATTTAAAAGACTCGAAACGCCATGTCCAGGTCATTAAAAAGACATTTTCAGCTGCCTGGGGACCCTTCTTCCATCCTCCGGGGCTGCCCTTGGCATCATGGATTCCCATGAATATTCGTTGTCCTGCGCACCCCCTCCCCGTCCGCGTCCCGTTACTGCTGAGCCGCGGCACAGGCTCGTCCCACCAAGGGAAAGATGGAAGAGAAAAATGGCAACTGCTCCGAGGGTTTAATTGGGAGCCATCAGCCTGTGCAGAGGCTGGAGCCGAGCACCGGAGCCCCCTGCTCAGGCTTTGGGGTGCCTGGGCTCGGGTCAGTGAGTGATGCTGTCACGGCAGCCTGGCCGGGATCTCCAGCTCGGCACAGCAGCCCCGGGAAGGTGCGCTGTGGGGAATGAGAAAGGGGAAAATTCCTCCCACCTTCCCAGGCTGATGGAGCCATAAATCAGGTGTGATAGATGAGCCGGGTTTAATTCTTCTCTTCGTGTACGTCTGACACAGCCCTTTCCCTGCCGGGCTGGGGCGCGACCAGAGGCGGCCGTGACTCAGGAGCCTCAGGCAGGGGAGAGGCTCTTTGGGAAATGGAAATTGAAGTTCCGGGGCCCGGGGCTACAGCCAGGGCTTGGCCGGGCGGTTCCAGCCCCATCCCAGAGCAGCACCACCAGCACCACACGGAGCTGCCCGTGCGTGGCCGGCAGGCTGTCCCAGGGAGATGCCGACCCTCAGCCCCTCTTCTCAGCTTTGGCATCACCTTCCTCCATAAATGTCTCCCTGGGAAGCTGCTCTAGAGCAGCGCTTTTCTTTTATTCTTTTATCCTTTCTTTTCTTTCCTTTCATTTTTCTTTTCTTTTATTTTTTTTCTTTTCCTTTCTATTAAAACACAGTTGTTGGGGGTTGCTGGGGCCGGTAACAGTGAGGGGATGATGGCAGGGACTGCTCCGGGACACCCAGCCCTGCCCCAGGGATGGCTGCAAAACCCCGAGGAGGTCCAGAAGGGCCTGGCCACGTGTGGTCCAGGCTCAAAAGCATTGGCAATATCTGTCTGTCCATCCATCTGTCCGTCAATGCTTCAACCCATCTGTCTGGGGTTAAATCCAGCCAAGCCCCCCATCCCCCAGCCTGGCTGCCATCACACACTGGTGCCGGTGCTTTAATTCCCTTTTCTTATTTATCATTGCAATTGTCTCTTAATGGCTTTGGCAGCCCCTCCAAGCCTCCTGGCGAGGGTGGGAGATGCCAATGTATAAATAAAAGCCATAAGTAAATAAATCCGGTTGGAGAGGAGGGTATTCATCCAGGCTGCCACAGGTGATGGCACCCATTCACCCGGGGCAGCTTTTCCCAGCCGAGTGCCCCAGATGCCCCCTGGAGTGACAGGCTGGTCCCCAGAAAGCTTCAGGGTGGCCTTGGGAACCTTCCCTCAAATTGTGGCTCTCTGGCTCCAGGAAGCCAGCATACACAGCTGCAGTCAAACCTGAGCTGAGGCTGGGGCTGTGACAGCAAAGGGGAGCAGAAAAAAAAAAAAAAAGCAAAAATCCCCAACCCACGTTTTAAATTAATTAGTGATGTCCCTGGTGACTCAGCAGAGGCCAAATGGAGCTGCTTCATGTTTTATGGAAGGGCTTTGCTGCAGGAGACTGAGGACAGCAAGGGACAAATGGGGTGCAGGGGGTGCTCCCAGGAGAGGTGGCCCCAGGGTTGGGTGTCAGCACCCGGTGTACAGCCTGGGCTATTCTGGGTGCCCCATGTGAGTGCACAGGTCCCTGGCCACCATGGTGGCATTGCATAATCATCTTTACATGCCAATTGGGATGGAAAAGCAGAGTTTTTCTCCCATTTCTGTGCCTGGCGCTGGGCACTGGTGGGAAAGGAGGTGTTTGGGGCATGACCAGTGCAGTGCAGGTGAGATCTGTGACCTTCAAGGAGCAAGGAAGGACCAAGCTGCTGCTGCAGAATTTCCCTGCTCGTGGGTACACCAGGGACAAGCCTTCAGGGAAGCAGCAGTCTGGAAGCACCCTCTGGCTAGGCTTTCCAAAGAGGGGCTGGGTAATTTAGTGTTTAACAGACGTTGAGAAATATTATTTCTTTTTGGTGAAATTGTCTAATCAATCACTTTTTAATTCAGCCTGCTCTGGCACCCAGGGTACCCTGGGAGGCTGTGGGCTGCTATGCAGAGAGAAATAAGGCTGGATCACTGCTGGGTACCCAACTCTGGGGCTCAGCCCCATTGAGGGGAGCAGGCACTGCCCTCCCAAACCCACCCCCCGCCTCTGCCAGCTCTGACATCTCCACAGCACATCCTATTTTCACTGCCCCTTTGCTCAGCATCCCAAGAGCCATCCTGGTGAGGAGAGGGAGAACAAGGCAGGCCAGCAAGGTTGGCCAGTGGGAAGGGGTTCCAATGGCAAGGACATACTGCTGCTGCTGGGGGGAGATGGTGACTCAGGTTAGGGCAGAGGGAACTGCTTAAATCACAAACCAGGACACACATGGGGCCAGGAGGGCGCTGGGACAGCTGCCAGGCCTGTGCCCGAGGATCCTGAGGGAGCAGCAGGTGCAGCCACCTCCTGGTTCCTGCCTCCTGCCAAGGCAAAGCCATGGCACAAAGCCTTCCCCAGCTGCGACCCTGCAGCAGGTGCCCTTTCCTGACCCACTGACGGCTCCTGGCCTGACCAAATCCATCCAGGGCAAAGGCTGGGGAGCACTTTCCTCAAACCTTCAAAGGGCTGAATCCCCTCAGGGACACGTGGCTCCCTGATGGTGGTGAAGCTTTACCTAAAGCTTCTTCCTAGGTTCAAAGTTTTTCTTTGCCTGGCCATTGCTCCTCCAAGTGCTGCAATAGACTGAATTCCTCCCTGATGCCAGTTTGGCCTAAGATTTACAGCCCAAGCCCCAAAATCCGCTGCTGCTTGTGAGGTCCTTCGAGAGAATCACAGTAGAAAGTGTTTATTTCCATCATAAAGATCTGCTTTAATATTTTAACATAAATCAAGCTGCGCTTTATGGTGATAATAAATTTGCTGGCAGAAACTGCCTTTGCAGCCTGAGGCTGTGGAGCAATTCAATTTGTTTGGCTTTAAGTGTAAGGAGCCGTAATTGAGAAGGGGGAAGTACAGATGTTTTAATTGAGTTTGCAGCTTGCACCCAGAGTTGCAGTAGGCTAATAGAGAAGAGGTGAGGGTCTCCATTACCCTTTCCACTTGCCATTTCTCCTTGGCCTGCAGACCCATCCGTCATGGCCATCCCCTCCAGGAATAGCTGCTCCGTGCCTACGCATGAGGAAGAAAGGGATGGAAAAAGAAATCAGACTAAACCAGATGTATAATGTGCATTTTATTGGTTTTAATCCCATTTTTAAAAAACTAATTACAGTCAGGACAAAGCATCACGTGTGAATCTGCAATAATGAATTGTTACTGCTGATAATGGCCAAATAAAAATAGACTTATTCACGATGAGTGAGAGGAGAGAGCTCGTGCCCTGCACCACGGGGTCACCCAGTGTCCCCTCAGCCAGTGCTGGCTGCACTGAACCATTCCCTTCTTGCTTTCTCCAGTAATTTTTAAGGCATTGCTATATCATGTTTTATATAAAAAATGTTCTCTGCTGTAGAGCTTCTTTCTGTTAATCACCCCAATTCCTCGGATATATTTGTTTTGCTGCTGTGCAAGGACAGCAGGTGTCTGGGAATTCATGGTTATTTATTTGAGAAGCACTCACGCTCCTTGGGGAGCACAGTAAGGTACCATGGCAAAGGCTGGGGCTGGAACACAAGTGCTCAGCATCCCATTCCATCCAATACCTGGATCCAGGCAGCTCTTGGAGGTGCAGCCCCTCAGAAGTCACTGTCACACATTGTTGAGGGGAACAGGGGGACACACAGGCCAGGGAAGAGAAGGCACGTCTTTAAATGTAAGAGATGGCAGGAAAGAGGGTGCCAGGCTGGGCTCCCTCCTTCCTGAGAAGGGAAGGGAGGGTGAAAGGAGATGAAATAACAGAGAACAGCCCTGTTTCCTGGCTGCAATGAAATGTGAAGGCAAGAGACTGAAATGGGCATGTGGAGGGCAGGAGCTGAGCCAAGGGCTGTGCAATGCATGGGCGGCTCAGGGCAGACAGCCCCAGCCCCTCATGAACCCACATCTGCACACTCACGCACAGGAACAGCACCCTCAGCCTCTCCAGCTTCCAAAGGCTCATTTCATCAGCGTTCAATTCTCTCTCCAGCTCTGCCTAGCTCCCAGCTGCCACGCAGGTGGCTCCCAGCTCAGCTGCCCCATCAATCTGCCCTCCAAACTACTGCTTCCTAAAAAAGACACCAGCACCAGATACCTCTAAAATACCTTCTTAATTTGGTACTGAAGATACCACAGCAGCTTTCCAGGAGCACTTGGGGATGCTTAAACCCACTAGCAGGGGCTGCAAATGCCTGTTTAGGATCAAGCTGGAGAGAAGATGAACAATCTCTCCAGATTCTCTCCAGGCAGCTCAGCAAGGACACAGTGGCGGTGCTCAGGCTTGAGAGGTGCAGGGTTTTGCTTTAAAAGCTATGAAGTGGTTTTATACAGCTCCAGGTACTTGCATATTCCCCCAGGAGGAGCACTTCAGGTCATATGGAAACCAGAAAGTCCTACTTGAAAACAGAGCTTGATTAGAAAGAGCTGCAGTTCAAAGCTTGCTTTAGTGAGTGATGACATTTAATACTGCAGCAAGTGCAGAGGGCAGGAGGATCTGATGTGCACCTGGCTTTGAACCTGCTTTGATAACAGGGGGTTTTAAATAGTTCAGGTGAAAACTTTTAAAGGTCTTTCTTCTGTCAGGAAACCCCTCATGATCTGTGCCCCAGGGCTTCTGAACACAGGCCTGGTGACAAAGTGGGGTCTTACAGTGACCACAGTCATCCTAAAAGCAGAGCCTCTCCTGGAGCTGCCTAAGGCAGGAGCAGCCCCAAGCCCACCTTAACCCTGTGCAGAAAGACACGACAGGGTCAAGCCCAGTTCCAGCAGGGTTTCAGGTTTTGCTCCCGTGTTTCGGGAGCGCTGCTGCTGCTGCAGGGCTGAGCCAGGGCACAGCCGCCTCCTCCTGGCACCAGCTCATTCCCCTGCGTTAACACCCACCTCGTTTCAAGGCTAATTACCCAACGGGAGCCGGGAACGCTTCAGTGTGCACAGCCGAGGCCTCTGGCGTGTCAGGAGTGGGTAATTAGCACCTCCCCAGCCCACACCGATCCCGATGGAGTTTGGGGCCTGGCTGCTTGTAGCAGCCCCGGGCAAAGCTGAGAAAGGGAGAGGGCTCTGCCAGTGGAAAGCTCTGAGTCCCGTGCTGGTGCTGAGGGCAGCAAGGCTGATTTCCCTTCCAGTGGGAAGAGCTGTATCCCTGCATGCAGAGGGGCATTGCTCTGCCCAACTGAGCTGTCACAGCACAGGAGAACAGGATGGAAATGTGAATGTAACTCCCAGGCTGGAGAAATTCAGCTCTAAGCAAAAGATCCCCTATTCCAGGCAATGTGCACAAACATGATAATGCTTCTAGAAAAAGAAAATGGAACAGCACAAAATTATTTCCTTCTGAATTAGGTCTATTTTCACCCTTATGCCTTCCTTCAACTGGCACAGGAGGTTGGTCTGAAGGAGTCTCAGCAGAAAGAAGAGACTCAGTTATCCCAAACTCCTGCTGGATTCTGCACAGCACATTCCTGCCTTTGGGAACAGAGATATTTAGTGATGCAGCCAAGGCTGTCTCTCTCCTGTGTGCCGAGACCTGCAGCACACACAGAGCCGCAGAGGGACAGACAGAGATTGTGCTGCTCTGACAGAGCCAAAGGCAGGAATGGCTGGACACTGGTTAACGGTGCAGGCTGCCAAGGGCTCAGCCCCAGGGCTTTGTCCGAGAACCAGAACTGTAACAAGGCTGAGTCCACTCCACCCACACCCAAAGTGGAGTGAAGAAAGTCTGTGTCACCAAGCCAACGGCCTGGAAACTTCCCTTCATTCTGCCTCTCCCCCTCAGTGCCCAGTTCCAGAGGGGGAGCTGAAATGCTGGAGTCTCTGGAGCTCCAGAGGGAGTGTGCTGCTACCCCCATCAGAGCTTTGACTCACTCAGGACAATGTTTGCAGTCACAAATATGAAGCAAGAGAAACCCCAAATGAGCACGAACACAATCCAGAAGCTGTGCCGGAAAGGGGAGAGGTGCTTGTTCACCGTCCCGCTGCCGAACACCAGCTGCGTGTCCTTGCGGCTGCAGTAGGCCAGGAAAGCTGGGATGAGGTACTGGATGCCATTGCCAGCATAGGCTCCCGTGATCCCCACCAAGGACTCCAGGTCGTGGGTGCAGAACGCCACCAGCACCGGGGGAACCAGCGTGATGGCAGGAAAGACAATCCTGTCCACCAGCCACGGGTAGGTGCCCCCCTCTCTGTGGAAAAGGGTCTTCCAGTTGTTGCGCAGGGTCACCGCGATGATGGGGAAGTTGGTGCTGATGGTAAAGACCGGGAAGAGGCCCAGGAAGTAGCGGATGAAGGCCACGCTGACGATGTCGCAGTTGGTGAAGTTGAGCGTGTACATGTCCATGAGGGTGTCGTTGCGGAAGCAGTAAATGGCAGTGAAGGACAGGAGGCTGTAGAACGCCAGGATCAGGACGTAATCGAGCAGCACGAGCTTGTTGACGTGCTTCTTCTTGGAGATGGGGGTGATGAGGGATGGCAGGGAGTGCTGGCACATGAAGGAATACACGCACACCCCAAAGAGATTGCGGATGCCCGACAGCTCGGCCATGGACGGCTGACCTTCAGCTTGGCCTCTGCTGATGCGGATGAGGGCCAGAATAATCATGAGGATGAAAGCTGGAGAGAGAGAGAAGGTCTCAGGTCAAGCCCAGGCCCGTGCTCCTCATGACCTCCTTCCTCCCACAGCACTGGCAGTCTTGGCACCGGCTTTCTCCTGCTATGCAAGAGCATCTCCTTATCTCTTAGATGCACCACCTTATCTGAGGGTGCTACATTAAAGGCAAGGTGCACCGGAATTAATCGTGATGTGCTGTCAGTGCCAGTCAGCAGATAAGGGAATGGGCTCAGGCATCTCCCTCCAGTCTCCCTCCCACCCCGAGAGCACAGGGCTGTGCTGTGCCCTTCAGAAGCAGAAGGCTGGCATGGCTGGTGAACCCCAAGCCCTCAAGGGTTTTGGTCCGTGGATGCTTCTGCCCCCCACACACACTGGTTAAATGTTGTCATTTCAAAAAGGCTGAAATATGTTTGGCTCCAATCAACCCCAGTAATAGTCCTACACATTTCTAACTGGACTAGTGTTTTCAAGACCTCCCCTACATGCACAGAAGCAGCAGACACTAGCAAGCTTTCCTGTCCCTTGGATCTGTCAAGCATGATAGAGCAAGAACTAGCCAGCCATTTCCTGGGTAGAAGGAACAGGCTGTCTGTAGCTAATCCCAGGGTGGAGAAGGCAGTCTGGAAGGGACTAAAGCAGCACTGAAAGACTGCTATTAAAATTCATCATTTCTAGACACAAAGTCTGCTTGTCTACCCCCTTCACTTATGTCAGGAAAAAGCCTAACAACATTTTACAAAGCTTATTACAAATAACAACATGCCAGGGACAACATGAATTGAGGAGATTGGGCTAATGCCCTTATTACTCTGAAGGTGGAAATTTGAGCCAGAGCAGTTACTGTGAGACTCTCATTCCTACCATGGCATATAAAAGCAGTAGAAAATTAATTCTGGTGTCACAAAAATTGCATCAACCTAGGAAAGATGATCATCAGCTGCTGGAGTTAACAAATAATGGGGAGAAAAGGACCTGCCTGGCAGGGCAGCAAGCAGTGAGCTTTACAGTCTGGTGCTGCAATGGGTGAGCCACTGTGGCTTGCACAGAGCTGTCCTTGCACCAGTCTGAGGTACAGGAACAGAGCTGTGAATTATCAGGTAATGAAAAAATCAACAAAATGCTGAAACGACTACTACAGACAACTTTGAATGTCATTAATATAAATCCAGAGGAATTAAAGAGAGCAGTGCACAGTTCAAGTCCATGGCAGGCTGGCAGCAGTGCTGGGAGCTGGGCAGGCTCACCATGGGGTGACAAGATCACAGGCTTGCTCTGTGCCCAGCCCTGCTCCCCACAACAGGGGAGACTGGGAAACCCTGCCAGGGATGGGACTAGGGAAAACAGTTACAGACCAGTTAGGGAATGCTGCCTCTCTTGTGCACAAAAATATCAGATTATTCTCACTGAACATTGCCTCCCATATATCCCCAGCACTCCCCACAACCCTCTCTCAGAAATTCACATTCTCCTGCAGCAAACAGCAGCTCCATGCTGAACCCTTCCCAAGCCACATGCTGCATTCCACCCTGTGCTGCCTCAGGAAACCTCTTGCTTCCAGCTGTTCCCAGTGACAGGGCACATCTGCCAGCCCTCCCCAAACACCACACTGACAGCAGCAGGTCCATTCCTCCACAGTACCACGAGGCCAGGTTGTTTTGGGAGTGCTAGGCTCTACTTCCTCCCCCAAGGGCAGTCACACAGAGCCATGGAAGGCAACAGCTCATTGCTCTGGGGGTGTGCAATTCCCCTTGCCTTCACTCAAGCCCAGCAGGTGAGGGGCACTGAGAACAGGGCTACAGTTGTTGTGCCTCCCCCACTGCTCCCTGGAGGGGAGATGCTTGCCAGCCATATCTGCTCAGCAAGAGACCCAGAAGAGCTGTTCCAGGTGATGTGACTTGGCTGCACTCCCTGGGGTTGCACACGCTACAAGGAAGAAGAAAGGATGCCCTGAGTAATAAGACAAAGCAGGCTGGGCAGCTCTGGAAATGGCTGAGACTGTTCCTTTCCTTCTTGCCTGGGAGAGGTGTCAGGCCCTGCAGCCCCATCCTGAGCTGGTCCCATACCTGGGCTAAGATGTGACTCAGAAGTCTCACACCTCTTCCCCTGCACACCAGGACAGTGGATCTCCTCATGCTCTGCTCAATCTATTTCCATCCCCCAAACCCACTCTCACCATTGGCTCAAAGCCCCACTTTCTGCATCAGTGCCAACAGGACCAAGGAAACTTCCAGGCAGGCAGCCCCATCCTTGAAGCATCTCCCACAGACTCTCCTCTGCCCTGACATGTGCTTTTCTGGCAGGGAACACTGAAGGAGCAGAATTCTTGTGGACTCCCTAAATGATGGATGGTCTTTGGCTTATGCAACTAGAATTTAATATATTTGTTTTTCATTAAATATGCATTTCAGAAATTTATTATAATTACAAGGAGTGAGGATCCAATACTAAGATCCAAACTAGTTTTGCTTCCAACAAGGCAAGCTCTGCTTCCCTGCCCGAGCACTGGTGCACTGCAGATGCAAGACCCCTGAGAGGAAAGGTGCTGAGTAAACTGGAAACCCCCCTGCACAACTCCAGCCTCAGAAAGGACAACAAAAGTGCTGCCCCATGGTTGTTTTCTCTCAGTCCTTGAGGCAGAAGAGTTTCTCACTCCTGGAACTGGAGAGCTAAAACACTTGCCTGTCAAATTTATCTCTCTGTCCCTGAGAGGAGGCAAGCCAAAAAATGAAACTCTGAAACTTAGATATGGTTTGGATGATAAGTCAAAATGAAAGGAAGATGACAGGCTGACGGACAGGCAGCTTTGAGCAGAAAAGAGGCAGCACAAGATCCTCGGGCACACACAAAGCTCCCACTCACTTCCCCTACCTGGGACAGCAGGCTGAAGGCAGAGTCACATGACACTATTTCATGTCACCTACTGTTGTCACATCAGCTGTCCAACAGCATTCCTTCACCACAAGAATCCTGGTGAAGACATGGATTCACAAAAACACCCTTGATGCATTCCTCTCCACACAGAACAGAGGACACAAGCAATGTGTTCCAGGCATGAAACACTTTCAGACCATGATCAGCAGCACTCAGAGCCACAAAGCAAGGCTGACAGTGATGGCACCTTGGATTGTTAGACGGTTACATGAAAAATTTGCTTTAAGCCTTGTTTTATATAAATGCTTAAAAAGCAATCAAGGGTTTTGCTTGTCCTGATTTTTCCACAGTGTTTAACCCACTCCAAGCCCCCACACCACAGGCTTGGCAGTCACCAAGGCACAGAGGCCACTTCTCGTCTCATCTTGTCTCTTCTAGATGTTCAAGCATCATTTTTAGTGAAGGATTTAAGTGAGCCTGAGGAAAAAAATAAAGAGGGGGTATGCCATAAAGGAAAATTGTGATGAATCTCATCCCAGCCATCCTACTGCCTCTCCTGCAGACTCTCTTTGCTCCCCTCACTATCTGAGGAACAAATGTTCTCAGACAAAGCAGACCTTGCAGTCAGCTACTGCTCCTCTCCTGCTTGACTCAGGAGATGTTGATTCAGAGACAGGGCAGTTCTGCTCTGGTTCTTGCAGGTGAAGTAAGGATGAATATGGATGAGCAGACATCCAAAGTAGTACAGTTTGGGAAATATGTGAGTCTGGGGATATTAAGAAATACATTTTTGTGCATTTTGATAGAAACATAACAGAGCTGTAGAGAAGCAGAGAAGATAATTTAGCCATTCTGAATTTAAGGATCATTTTGCGGAGTCAGAGAAAACACCTCTGTAAATGAAAAATGGTGTTTGTACATGAGTTTCATCTCTCTGCAGAAAGGCTACTGCAGAAAAGAAAATAAAGTCCAAGCCTCAAACACATTTTTTTCCCCTGTCATGGTAGGTTCCTGCAAGAACTGCTGCTCAGAATGAGCTTCTGGTTTAACCCCCCTTGCCTCCCTGCAAGACATGGTATTTGTGAGATGTTCCCATCTTCTCCAGCGCTGTCGCTGCTCCCATTCCTCCCTGTGCAAGGAAAGCCTGAAGAGAACATCCCCCAGCTGCCTGCCCCCCTGCAGGGCCCAGAGATCGGTGGTGTGCAGCCACCCCACGCCTGGCTGCTCCCCTACCCCGGCCATTTGTCTGGGCTGGGGCTGTGACACGTTTGTGGCAGGGCCATCCGTCAGCGGCGCCTGACGGCGTGACAGAGCTTTCCTGTCCAGGCAGAGAATCAATATGCCAGGAAATAATGATAATGGATCACCCCATCCCAGTGCAGGCCGCCGGCTTCCCTTTCATACATTAGGCACAATGATGGATCCCAGGAAGAAGACGTTTTCAGGAGCTTCCCAAACCCAGATTTCTCCCCACCTCAATCCTGTATCGAGTCAAAACACAGCAGCCCACTCTTAAACAGAGGAATGGATCTCATTTAGTTTAACATTAGGCAGTTTTTTCATAGAAAGGGCACAAAACCAGGAGCATCTGCTCTGTACACACTGAATGGGTGAGGAACACGTCAAGACAGCCCTACCTTCTGCATCCCCACCTGACACTTGTGCTGTCTACTTCCCTGCTGATGTCTTTCTAGGATGTTGGAGCCCCTTCTCAGAGCCAGCTGGCTTCCAGCAGTGATGTGGGCAAGCTGAAGAGCCCACTACAACTGTGGAATCACCAGGCATTCTGGATTCTTTGTCATTTGAAGTATTAAAGCACAGCTGGAGTCCAACATGCTGGCAGAACAAAGTACCTAAAATTAAGACATTGATTTTTAAATTTAAAACTCATTTAGCTAGTTTCTCTTGCAGAAGCTATATCCTGCCACTTGTTCATGACCTCCAGTTCTCCACAAACTCCAGAGCAGCAACTGATTAACTTCTCCAGCCTTCAGAGGGGGTTTCTATATGAATTGACAGTAAAGAGGTAACATGAAAACCAGGTTTGCTCCATTAGATGTGGGAGCGGGAGAAGTTAAGGATCGGATTTGACAATGACAGAGCCTAAAACACCATCTCTAGGAAGATGAAGGATTTATGAGTGCAGAGACTGTGGGGAAACAAGATGGATATGTTCATAGAAGACAGGAATTCTCCAGAGAGAAATGTCAGAAGGAAAAGAGGAGGGAAATTACTTCCCAGAAAAAAGGTATGAGCAAAAGTTGTGGAATATCACTGTGGCTCCTTCCTCTAATGGGGAGCAGGGACTTGTCTGGACAGTGTTACCCTCCCTGCCCCAAAGCCTGAGGGAGGAGCCACATGGCACAGGACTGTTGCTTACACAAACAAGTGTGACACAGCTTACCAAGAAAGCAAGAAAAAGCCTCTCAGGCACCTGCACTCCTCCAGGCCCGGCTGCTCCTGCTGCAGCCAACTCAGACACTGATCCTTTGGACCAGGTGGACCCCCTTTTCTTCACAAAGGCAAATTCCATTTAAAAAGTACTACCAGGACTTTTTGGCAACCAAAAGCAGTTCAGTGGAGCTTCTCTGCTCTAAGGGCATAATTTCTCTGCTTTTCCTCATCAGGGTTGCAGTACCATAACCAAGATTTACAAGTAGCTTCCTCAGCAGTGGTAACAACGCCTGCCATGAAACCAGCACAGCTGCCCCATCTCAGCCCACATCAGCTGCTCCCACAGAATCTGCACACCAGCAACAGCTCAGGGCAGAAAAATGGCCTTGCACTTGGGCATTTATCACAGATGCTTTTTCTCAACACATGGGAAGGAAAGAGGAGCCAGTGAGGCTTGTTTGCTTCTAGGGGAAAATTGCCCGTGTAGTTTATGGGCCTCTCTCTGCCAGTCACCTTTGGCAGAAGAACCATAAAACCTCTGCAACCAGGACTCTGCTCTCAGCTCTGCTGCTGGCTTGGCCTATTAGCTCTGACAGTCACATCTCTGTCCATGTCATAATTTATTCTTCAGAGAGAAGGGAGTAATACACACGTTGGTGTCCCTGTGAGCCCAAACTACAGCTGTGCATGCTTTGGAAAGTACTGGCTGCAGAGCACCCATGTCCCATAACACCCAGGTGCTCTGCACACTCAGCCACATCCTGCCCATCCTGCCTTGGGCCCTACACAGCAAAGTTTTTTATCATCTTGTTCCACCAATGTCCACTCTGAACAGAAAGCAGCTTTTCATGCCACAGCCCCACTCTGAAAACCTGAGTGGGCACCATCACCCAGACCCTTCTGCAGGGCTGAATATGCCCTTACATGTCCAGCTCCCCTTCTTCAGCTCTCAGGCCCATCAGTGTCTGTTGCTGCCTGAATAAAGTGCTCTCTTCAGGAGCAGCAGCTCCTCAGGCAGGATCTCAGTGGTGCTGTCCAGACCAGCAAATCACTCTCCATCTGTGTCTGCAGCTCACAGGGCTCTTCCTCTCACACAGGCACTGCTTCACCCCATTGCCTCCCACAAACAGCCCTGAAATGAGCTCCTCAGCCAGCAATCCCAAAAGCAGGCATGACAGAAGCACAGCATTTTAACTAACTCTTCATAAATATATTCACTTCTCTTAGTGAATTATTTACCCTGGGCTCTAGCAGGAGCTTCATCTGCTCCGAAAGGGATATAAGAACATGAAGTAACTTTGTTGAAGCAGCATGTCAGAATGAACATGCAACAGTGTCCTGATTTACAGTCCAATTCCCTCATCCTCCTGTATGCCCTGCAGTGTGAAAGGAGAGGGGCAGAGATCACAATGATCCTCCTTAAGCTATTTGCAGAAAGCTCAATTTCTGATCTGAAAAGAGGCCAGCCACCTTGAGGACTGTGGGCACTAGCAGGCTAATTTCTCAGCAGGAGACTGGAAATGCAGGACTTCAGATACCTGTCACCCCCTCCTAAATCAGCCTCCCCTGCAATTCTCAGTCTCAGTACCTGAAGGGATGCAGCACAGTGACTCCAGGTTTCTGCAGCGAGCCAACTCCAGCACAGACAGCTCTGCTGCTAAGGGTGGCAGTGCCAGTTACCTGAGACTGCTCACAAGGTGAGATGGTCTGAGACCACTTCTCTGCAGAGCAGTGCTGTAAACAGCAGAGCTCTGGTGGAAAGAGCAGAACTACCAGAGAAACCACCAGATACAGAAAGTGAGCCCCACTAGCACGCTCTGGACAGCCCTTTTCTAGTTTCTGCCCCAGAAGCCTTCTACCAAGTATCTTGGAAAGGGGTGGGATGGAGAAAAGAAGGCTTTGACACAGACTTCCCAGAAATTCTGGTTTGCTTTCCCTCCATCTTATCAGCCAGGGGAAAGAGCTGGGGTAGAGATTTTACTCCTGTGCATGCAATTGTGAGATCATTGTTTGGGCAGAGTTGTGAAGGCTCTGTCTCAAGGGCTGGAATAGATGTGGTGTGATCCAACAGGGAGAGAACTGAGCCTGTTCAACCAAACCCAGAAGTTTATTACTCTATGAACTATCTCTTCATTAAAATACAATACTTTCTAATAACTACATTACAGCATCATGAGCAGCACACAGAGCACAGGCCCCACGTGGGAGCTGTCTGGGAACATTTGGCAGAGACAATTTAATAACAGCAGCAATAATCACACTAGCAATGTCTTTAGAGCCAGCAGTCCTCACCTATAGAGCTGGACATCTCAGGCTGCAACAGGCTGCAATTAATCGGGTTAGCTGCTTAATACACAATAGCCCAGTGTTTGCTGCTCAGCTCCACCAAGCTCTGTCCTTTTGTTATCTTTCCTAATCCATGTCCTATCCCATGATGCTGCTAGACAGTTATTATCCAATATTATCCAATAATAAAGAGGTAGGGCTGTGCCCCAGTGAGCTGCATCCCCTCTGCTGAGAGAGGTGTATGGGGCTTGCCTGGATCAGTCTCTTTGTTGGCAGCACAGTGTGCCCTTCAGCAGCTTACCCCTAACAGCACCCACTTGATCAGGATTGAAGAAATGAGTGGAAAAAAAACCAGCTAGATAAGCAAGTCTCTTTAGAGAGCAATCCATTGCCACCAAAGATTTAAACCCTCCAGGGAAAAAAAAGTGTCTGAAATCCAAACAGCAGAATTGGAAATACCAACAGCTCTAAATTTATTGATGGCTCAGTTGGTTTAGCCTTCTGCAGGAAGCTCTGCTCCAATAACTTTGTAAGAGACCTGGAAACAGGCTCCAAAACTGGTAAAGGAATTGACCTAATAACAGCTCTACACTTTTCTGAGGGTGAGGTGGAAGAGAGCTGAAAGAAAGGCAGGAATTACACTTTGGGGAAAGACCCTCCTCACCCCACAGGAACAATTTGTACTCACATGGCCTCATAGCTGGGTGAGCCAACAAGGTTCTAACCACAAGTCAAAACAAGGCTTCACTGTAGGAACCATTGTCAGGATTTAAACCAGATGATATTTCATGACTGGCCCTCTCTCCAGGGAAGCACAGCAGGTAGGCTCCCTGTTGCACCCCTCAGGGTGCCTCTGCTCCATCTCCCAAGGCAGCTCAGGTACCTGCAAAAGGCTGGCAAAGCATTCTGAGGAGCTTCTGCACTGGGAAAGGGATGAGAAGTTGGGTAGGCAAAGCCTTTCTCATCTGCCAGCTCCTGGAGAACAGAGATCTCTAAGCCAGGGTAAGGCCAGCAGTTCAAGCACCAACTGCTGCACTGAATTTAACCATTGGCACTCAGCAATGCCAAGTGACAATCAGTTCTGCAGCCAAGTGTGTAACTGCTACTCTTCACAAGACTGGCAACAGAGGCTGATTCCTCTGGAAGCCCTCTCTGCCACAGCCCCACTGCACCTGCAGACACAGACCCACCCTCTGTGCTCCTGTCCCTGCTGGCAGGGAAGTGCCTGGCCATGCCAGCCTTCCTTCCAGATGAGCTGTCCCTGATCAACAGGCCCAGACAGGGAGAGCCCATCTGTCTGGGCTCTCCAGCAGCACAACACTTGGCCCTGCAAGCTCCTCCTTCAACTTTCTCCTTACAGAGGCTTCAGAGGTGCCTGTCCTGCCTTAGTCCCTTATCCTGGGAGGATGCCAGATAAAGGGCTGATCCCTGGAACATCTCCACATTCTTTGAACTGGTCCATTTTTAATTTCCAGCTCAGATCCCAGTGTTTAAGCCTATTTTTCAGAAAGAGAATGATTTTTTTTTTATCTGTGAGGTGTGGAATAAGACTGCTGTAAGCTTTGATAGCTGATGTGCTGCTTGTGATGAGCATAAGGCTCTGGAAGAGGCTGGTGACATTTGATTATCACTTAGATCAGGAGGAAGAGGGGAAGCAACTTTCAAAGGCAAGGCTGACACTGTTACAAACACCAGCAGAAATGACCTTCACACACAGCTAGCTCTCTCTGCTGCCAAGAACCATCCTCTCAGCTGCTATCATCTGAATCACCAGTACACCTGGGGCAGTGCTGCTTTACATCAGCCTCTTACTGCTCAGAAATCCAGGGACTTTCCACCGGGCTGGGGAGAAGAGTATGTAGTGGGTCCTGTGAGAGGCACATTGCAAAGTCTGTTCTGACCTCCCAGCTTAGGCAGGCTTGATTTTTTTCAAATCATGATGCAAAGCATGGGTCAGATTCCCATCCACAGCAAGCCAATGAGCACAGGTAAGCTGAGTAAGCCACTGTCCACATGGGAAGGTTTTCTTTCCCCCACACAATAAACAGGTATGTGGGAAGCTGCAGTGTTGCTCTGCAGAACCACCCTCAGAACCACATGGCTAAAACCAGCCCAAGGAAGGCGAAGGAAAGGCACAGTTTATACCTGGACAAAGAGTTCACATCTGGCCATTGGCATGCAGGCAGAAAAAGTCCAGAAGACCACAAAACACTACCCAAAACCATTCTTTAGGATCTAAGCTCTCTAAACACCAAGCTGTGTTAAACTCACAGCCCTGCTTTTGGAGGAGGGGGCAGCAGTGATGTGAGGACATGGGAGAAGGCAGTTTGACAAATCTCAGCAGTGTGGGACTGATCCTTACCCCGGGATTTGCAGCAAGAGCTTTTTCTCTGCTCCCTGCATCACATGGCTTTTTGACAAATTGTCTTTCCCAATAAATCTATCCCTCACTGTACACATACGGAATCTGTTCTTCTAAGTAGCCACTGAGGTGCTGTCAGGGTCATTAACTATCATTATCTGGGGCAGCTGTTCCCCAGCGTGCTGACGCAGGAATCAATCAGGCTAAAACATGAATTTCCCCTACGCTTCTCCAAACACTGCCTTTATCCCTCTCCATCAAGCCATGAAAGAGAGGAACAGTTCTGCTATCACACCAAGGTTTAGCAATCCTTGTCCTGGAAGGAGCTGGCTAAAGGGAAACCAACGGCAGATGAGGCAGGCATCAGCCTGTCACAGAGACAGGATGAGGTCTGACTGATGTCTTTACCAGAAAAGAGGAGACAGGGTGATTGGAATCAGGCCAGTCAGCTGAGCAGAGATCACTCTTATAAAGAAAAAAAAACCAACAAAAAATCCCCATGCAAAACTTCCTCATTTCCTTTAGTACCCCTTAATGAGATAACTTCTTTCTCTGAAGAATAGGGGGGCTTTCAAACCTTTCATGTGCTCAGACAACAAAGGAGAAAAACAGGCATTCAGGATTTTCACACCATCCAAAGTCAGGATTCATTAACTCAAACTGTTCAACATCTTAGACTTGAGAGCTTAAAATCCAACTTAATTTTCCTGGGTGTCAACTGCTTAACCCCATCTCAGGATTTCTCTAGAACAGAGGATCTCCATTCCTCTGCAGCAACCTCCAAATAGGATGAACTCTCAGAGAAGGGACAATACCCAGCTGCAGTCTGGCTAAGAGTATGTGTGTAATGGGAAATAGTTAGAGATGCAGCTTTTCTTCTTATTCCAGTGATAGGTATAAACAGAGCTAATTCTGTGCCTGAATGGTCTGGATTTACACACCAGGAGACTGTTAACCTGCAGAAATGCTGATCATTAACCTGCAGAAATGCTCTTTATTAGCCCTGAGTATCAGTCACTCTGTCTAGGTGACACAAAAATAGACAAACCTGAACATAAACCTCCACAACCCACACACACCTCTCAGCCTTTAACAGCATGTACACACACAAGCCAGACACGAGGCAGCTGCATCTTTGAATAACAACGGCATTGGGAAAAAAAAAACCAAAACAAGAGTGATGTCTTTCTTCCCTTAAGGGAATGATCTGTCTTCCCAGAAGTTCTTGGCAAGATTTTGAAAAGAACTTATGGGAGCAGGACTTCGACTTCCCAAGGACAGCACACATCGGTTTGGGGGTTTCCAATACAGCACATCTTACCATAAAGGAAGACCGAGGAAAATAAACGCAAGCAGATGATAAAACTAAGGGTGGAAAGTCTGAAAGAAATGCCTTTTTTTCTTGGATCAAAGCAAAGTTGTCCAAAGTCTGTTGTGCATATGTGTGAGAATAAGAAACTTCCAACTGGTGGGTATCACAGCCAGCACCTAGGCAGGAGACTGCCAAACATCTTCTGCCCCTCACACAAACCAGACTAAAACCTCATTCACCAGCCATGTCTGATGGAGAACAATTTGTTTTGTTTTAATCGGAAATTTCATCCTAGACTAAAACCTTTCCCCTCAAAGATTTATTAGGCCTGCACAACTGTCCTCAAAGAGGTTGTTTTGACAAGCACTTGCTTCCAAACAAGAAGATCTTGCCAAAGAGAAGCATCAGTGGCATGACTTGGTTCCATCAATGGGAAAGAGGTGGCCGAGCCTCTGCCAAGACTCACCTATCCATCTCATGAGGGACGTCATGATTTGAAGGTACTTGGTCTTCTGCACGTTGAAGAAGGTGAAAGGACCCAGGAGGAGCGTGAATGCTGCCTGGAAGGACAACAAAATCACACATTAAATTAAAAACCAGAAATTCTGCCAGCAAGATGAATTTATCAGAAGAGCAAAGCTTGCATTGAAAGTTCACCTCCAGCCATGTCCGTTTGTCATGAAGCTTTCTTTGTTGCTTAATTTTACAGCTAAATTGGCTGAGACACAGGGGGTCAAGTAAGCTGCTGGGTATCAGAGAACATGCCTTGGGCAGAAGTAGAGCTCAGGATCCTCTTGGCTCTCAGCCGTTTGCTATCACTGCTACAGCCCTCCTTTACTGACACATTTCAGTAAAAGCACTCAGTACAGCCTTACAGAACATTAAATATTAAACTCTGGCCTCTTTGCCCAAGTACATGCTCAGTTTAGGTATGAATAGCAATAGCCCTCACCAGTCTACTTCTATTAGCATTGATGGGGTGGCTTCGGGGTATCCCAGGCTCAACAGCAATGGAGCCAAGTCTGCCTGGAACTTTTTCCACCCCTGCTTTAAGTCACCTGTGTAAAACATACAGGGGTTTTATAATAGCAAAAACAGATAGTGGGAACTACACTGTAACAGTTCAGTTCTTGGAAGCTAAGACCCTATGCAAAATGAGGGGAAAAGTAATCAAAGAGATCCTCAGAGAATTTAATTCAGTGTGGAACGTAAAGGTTCTTCAATGAAGAACTTCCTCACTCCCCTCTTGGATGTCCATTAAGAGACCAGTGTTTCACAGAATCACAGAACGGTGGAAGGGACCTTGAAGATGATCTTGTTCTATTTTCCTGCCATGGGGAGAGACCTTCCTCTAGACCAGGTTGCTCAAAGCCCAGTCCAACCTGGCCTTGAAGACTTCCAGGGGTGGGGAAAATGAAATTGGGGTACACTGCAGCACCAGTCTATTTCATCTCTTCCAGCTGGGCTGCAAAATACATCCAGCAAAGATCCATGCTAGGAATCTGGACTATACAGATTCCCACAGAGTTTCTTCTAGCACCTCCTAGAGCACACAAGGCAACCATGCTATCAGCCCACGTCCTGAGGTGACATGTCCTGTGCAGCACTGTCACCTCTGCTCAAAGCAGCACTCACGCCTTACCTACCCCAGAGAGAAGAGAAAAGGCTTCACTGCAAGAAGAAACAGACCCTGGCTGCAATCTGAACACTGAGATTGAGAGAAACCACTTGTAAGAGGGAGACAAAATGGGTGTTAAGAGAAGAGAGCCCTGCCTGTCCTCTGTGGGATGGCACCAGCTAGCAATACACTAACAGGTCCAAATGCTGTAAGCAGGCAGTGCTTAGAAAGCCACAGCACACACAGCGTAGGTTTGTAGAGCATCCCAAAGAGATTTTTAAAGACAAATATTCGACATTAATATTTACACATTGCTCTTTTCCATGACTTCTTAAAGCAGTTCAAGAAAAGGTGTCATCAGAAGCGAAGAACTGGGACTCAGAGGGGCAGGTCTGCCGAGCCTCAAGGTCTCTGTCGACCCCAACAGAGTCAGGACAGAACAGAATCCAAGCTATTTTAAGATTAGCACAACCCCAAGAAACCTTTTTTGAGACAGTTTCAGAATATCTGCAAGGCAAATTGGAAATGCCTCGCATCAGAAGTATTCTCAGGTGATGAAAGTAAACCCAGAAGGGGAGCAGGGGAGAGAACTCTTGGTTTGACATGTTGCTTGGTGGGGATATATTCTGATCCGAGACCATTGCCTACATCAAGTCTTGCTTTTACTGCTCAGATTAAAAAAAAAAGGACAGGAAGCATGCACAGAATTCAGATTTGTGAAGCAATTGATAGCTGCTGGATGAAACGCTGAAATCACACAGAATACAATGCCACAGGCATAACTGGCACAACTAAGAGCCAAATCAGGTTTAACAGTTATGGGACTTGAGGTTCTAACATAGAAGCAAACCAGTCAGTTACAAACCTTTTTTTACTCTTCTCCCTCTTGTTCCTCTATTCTAACTGAGACCTTAACTCCACTCTTTTCTCTTTAAATAAAAAACCAAGTTATGTTAAACCACGACACCTGCCCACTATGGACTGCCACTCTATCCTAGAGCAATGCACAAACTCCAACAGACTAAAGAAACCTTTGACTAAAATCTGATGTAAGGGCAAGGGCCCAAAGCAAACAAAAGTTGACACCAACTGTCTTATTGACAAGTATTCTTGAGTTTGTGACTAATCTCTTTCAATTTTCTATCCCAACACTGCTCAACACAGCCTCCCCTCAAATCAGTTCATAGCTCCTGCATCAGAAAGCTCTGAACACAGAGAGATGGGCTGAGGATGTGATAATTAAGGAACAGGTGTCTGCTGCAAATGAGAATGCTCCAGAACCAATCAGCAAAACAACCCCTCCAACCACAGCAAGGATTGACACAAAATCACCAAGCACCAAAGCAGCTGGGTCTGAAACCCAGATTTGTCTCACCC
Source organism: Zonotrichia albicollis (assembly GCF_047830755.1). Classification (NCBI taxonomy): domain Eukaryota; kingdom Metazoa; phylum Chordata; class Aves; order Passeriformes; family Passerellidae; genus Zonotrichia; species Zonotrichia albicollis. The sequence goes on along the minus strand of NC_133837.1, from coordinate 3,658,372 downwards.
ACCAAGGAAAGGAGACACGTCAAGGTGGATTTGGGGCTCAGCTGCTGAAAAGCACCCTGAGGTACTGGAAGAACTTGAGTGTTCTTCACTTTTTGCAGAGCACCTTAAACAACCAAATCCATTCAGCAAGGTTTTAAACTCTCCTCCTCTCTGGCCATTACTGCTTAACTCATGGGGAAGAGATACAAGCTGTGCTTGAATGGTTGAATGTCCCCCCCATCCTTTAGGATGATCAGTGTCTTCTGTTCTCAACCAGATCCTGGTCCAAAAGAGCCAAGCCAGAGATTAATTCTAATGCAATAGAAATTTATTCCCTTCTCCATTTGACACCCATTAGTGGTCAAAGATGAATATCCATGGATCAATACAAACAATGCTAAGACCTGCAATGAGATGAGTTTGCCTTGCTCTGCAGGAATTTGTGCCAACCACCCTTAAGGAAGGGAAGCTACAAAACACACTGGACTGCTTGGAAGAAGAAAGCCTGAGCAGAACTGAACATTAAGCATGCAGACAACATCATTGTGAAGTGAAACTGTGCAGCTCAACAGGATTGAGCACAGGGCAGGAAAAAGGGGCCAGTTTGTCACCAACAGCCAGGACATGAGGACAAGGACCCAGTCCCTGGATTGGAGCTAATCTCACCATCAACCACCAGGAGTCCCAAGGCCAGGAACTCTGTTTAAAAACACATCCCCAAAAGGATGAGAAGAGACCACAGTGCTTAGCAGGAGAGTGTCTACTTCCTCTACCTCGCTGTGCCAGACACCTCAATCCTCTTCCAACCCATTAAGTTAATTAGTTTCATAACTTCTCCCTAAGGAAAAAGTAAGCCCAAATAAGCACCTCAGACATATACCCAAACTTTCTATCTGATGTTTTCCAAGCTCCAGTCTCTCCCAGAGGGAAATAATTCACAAAGTACTTCATTACACATGTAATTCAAACAACCTAAAACCTACATAGAAAACTGTACCAGTCAGCCCTGTCAGAAGTCAAATATACAGAGCCCTGGCACATGAAAAAACCTTCCCAAATTTTCCAGTTCCTCTTGAGTCAGCTGAGGTATTTTCTAGGAGTTTATCATTCTCTTCCTAAGATTCAGCAAATAAACCCATCCAAGGCAGAATGGGCACAGTCTACTTTGATTAAGATTTTTCTGCTAGTGAAATGGTTTATTAGAAACAAGCAGGCATAGGGGGGTGATTCATCACTAAACTGAAACAAGGTAAAGGAATGCTTCCTTCAGCTAAGGAGGAGAACTGAATCTATTAAATGCTGTCTAAATTCACAGGATGGCAGAGAGAAACCATTACAGTGCTTTGGCACAGGGCTGGCTATTAAGAATGATTCCCTCATTTCCCTCCAAACTCCTCCATTAAATGGGAAAAGCCAGGTAAATCACCAGGCTCATAGTGCAGGGTATGTGGAATCCACACACAGCAAGTAAATGCAAAATTCTTCATTTTTTCTTCCTTTGTCCTGCTAAAAAACAGCATGAAAATCCAGCACACTAAGGACTAAAAAAGACTGCAGTTTTGTTGCCTTTACTGACATTTCCAGTCCAAAAAATGAGAAACCAGTGAGGGTAGAAGAAAGAACAGCAGCTTGTCACCCTGAATTACACTCTTCCCTGCAGGCTAGTAGGAGCCACAAGCAGCACACCAGCTTGCTCAACCCCTGGGAGGGTCTTCAAATCCATTCCTCCCACCCAGCCAAGCCACAGCAACACAGGCACCAAGGTTTGGGATCTTCCCTGAGCTGGAACTCAGCTGATACCACTTTCCCAGCCTGTCAGCTCTCGGTATCTCAAAATGAAAAAGCAGGCTGGTCAACTCCAGTCTTCTTGCCACAGGGGAACTAACTAGGGCTTACCGTTGCCTGGAATGTATTTTTATATATATTTATATATTTCTAAAAGTATATTTTATTAAAGCTCTTATGTTAAAACTTGGTTACGTAACCTTGTTTATTGGATTATCTTCTAAAAGCAAGAGTAAGATCACGCGTTAATAGGACATCTGGTTGGTTTTTATCAGCTTAGTTGCAGCCAAGAGGACCACCAAGACAGCTCTTAACCACTAAGTGATGGCCAGCTAATGCCAGGAGCCTTTCAGACCATACAAACGTGCTTTAAGCCAGTCAGAGGGCTGTCTGACCAAACGGGGTCTTTATTGACCTGAAGGGTCCATCTATCACTCTGAACCAGTACAGTTCAATAGCTTTCATCTGCTGCTCAGCATGTGGCTTTTACAGCAGCAGCCAATATAGCTCAGGAAGCACAATTAGCATCCAAAATGTGGCTGATTCATGTATTAGATACAGTGGTTACAGCATTATGGCTAGTGCCTGCATACATTTGCAAGAGGACCATCTGAAAAACCAGCCCCATTCATAACTGTCATCAGAACTTGCTTGTTTTCATGCTACACAAACTCATCTGTAAGAATTGCATCTGGTTTTGGTGCTTGCCAAGTAGCAAATTAAAAACAGCAGCTATTGCTTCTTATTGATTCAGAACCTTGAAACTTTCAGAAAGATTGCATGGAAGCAGGGTATGTACCTGAGCAAAGTGCGACCGTGATTTTTAAACGCAACAAATGTGCCAGAAGCAGTGCAAAAAGTGCAAGAGTTTTTGAATAAAATCATTTGTGCAGCACAGGGCTATCATACCAATGAGAAGTTCCTAAGTTTCAAATAACAGAGCAATGATCCCTCAGTTTTAATGTGAAGATGGAGGAGGTGTTGCAGCGCTCATTCCTTAGATATCCATCTCCCTTTGGGCCCCCAGCCAACCTACCTTCTCCTTTCCTCCTCCCTGCTTTTTACACCCTCATTCAAACCTACAACCCACCCCAAACCGTATAATCCCTTGGAGTTCTTGCTTCCCTTTGACACAAGTGACAACATCTCAGACAAACTTCACTTCAGGATGGTATCAAGCTCCATCTCTGCAGATAGTGATGTTTAGATTTCACAGCTGTTGAGCAATGCTGCCCCACAAGACAGCACAGCAAATAACCCTACTCTAAAGAGGGGTAAAATAAGAGCTCATAAAAAAGTCACTGGTTTAACAAAATGGATCACTCTCCTTGGTAGACTTTGACACTTTTGCAGGGAAGCCAAGGGTTGTGTGCTTGATACTGGACTGTGGGTACACAACATTCCCACAGCAAAGCCTGACACCAATAAGACACAGGTTTGACTGGATGAGCACTTCCCAAAGGAAGCTTTGCTTGATTCAGTGCTCAGATGCAAGGAAAGTCTCCTTGAGCACGGCAGGAAAAAGCAGACATTTCTTACATGCTGTCAGAAGTGGCAACTCTGACACTTGCTCTGCTTCTGCAAGACATCCCTGAGCTCAGAGCTATTTCACAACTCAGATGAGCACTAGAAGGGACAGATGAAACAATCCAACAAAACCAGACTGCGCAAGTAGAGAGAGCAAACAAGATGTCAGGGAACTGGGATACTCTGTTCCCACCTCAGGTGCTTTCCACTAGAGTGCATCACATGTAGGGAAAAAGAAGTCCAAAAAGCAAACCTGCATTTATTGGCATGGGCACAGATCAGAGGTTTTTTATTACTGGTTGGAAGACTGAACCAGACCTATCACCTTTAGTAATTCCTTAAGAACTGGTGTTCTGTTCACATCCTCAGGGAATTTTTAGGGCTGACTTTGGAGAGAAATGTTAAATGCATGGTGCATTCCCCACTCTTGTTTGGAACTCCTAGATAAAGAAAACAGCTTCATGGCATTTCAGACCTACCTGCAGCTCCCCCAAGCACACACCTGCAGCCTCTGCAAGCTCTTCTATACCCACTTCAAGTTGTGGCTACTGCAGTGTTACCCAAGGTGGGCTCCAGCTACTCCTGTCAGGGCCCCAGGGCTTTTCAGCTAAAACACCTTAAGGGAAAAGGATCTTGAGTGTGGTGTCCCCCTCTGCCACCTCTCATCCCCTTCACTAGGGTGACAAGGCCATGTTTCTGTCCTACATGAGCTCATATCTCAAGCTACAGAGCCAGATGGCCCATCAGCAAGGGCGGCAATCCAAGCTTTCCCTGGTAAAGCTTTACCCCTTGCAGCGGACAGTACAAATATAAATACATGGAAAGAGTCTGATTGTTCAGGAAGGAGCTTTTTAGAGAGCTAAAAAAAAAAAAGCTGAAAATCCACAGCCTCTCAAGGCTGGAGGCAGGGCTGCAGCAGGGGCTGTGCTGATAGGCAGTAAGTTATCAGCAGACAAGCTGTTATGAAGCTCAGAGTTGGTTGAAAAGAGATAAACCAGCCACAGAACAAGGATTGCTCAAAGAAGTTGAGAGGCAAGAGGGATTTTAACCTCCAGATCCCCTGCAGAGTCAGGAAGTCACAATGGAGGGAGGCCACAGGCACCAGCCAATCCACAAGGAATATTTATAGCTGAAGAAACAAGGGCAGTTATGCTTTGGGTACAGCAGGCAGCTGCCACAGCAGCTCCGGTAATTAACGCGCTGCTCTCGGGACACCTGGCAGAGCTCTACAATCATAACTCACATCAGGCACATTCCTGGCACTCAGGAGCCCTCACCCACCTTCCTCCCCAGCTCCCTCAGGCAGGGAGGAGGCAGCCTCCAGGAATTAAGACCTCGGTTGCCACCAGGCTGGTTTTTGCCAGTGGAGCAAAGAGACCTTTCACCCACAGCACCCTTTAAGCTGGATGCTGCCTTCTACAGCTCCTGTGCCACAGGGACCCTAATGCCTCTTCCAAAATGGAAGCCCTCCTGCAAGGGATGAAAAGAAGTGCTTGTATCCCCAAAGACACCAACTTCAGTGGATCTGAATACTATCTAGAAGTTTTCAAAGGCTCTAGCTCAGCACCAGCATTTGATTCTAACTGCCCACCCAGCAAAAAGTGCAGTCATCCCAGCTCCTTAAGCTCTGATCTTGCTGGTGATCCAACACACCAAAAACCAGGTGTGAACTGGGCAGCCTCCACATGCAGCACCTTGACCTTGGGAGGCCAAGGCAGAAGCAGCACATGGACAGCAAGGCAGCACTTGAGGGTGCTGCTCTCCTTTCCTCTCCCTAGCCTTACTCAGAGCCCCATCCTGTTTCTGAAGCTGGTCAATCTCTGAGCACCAGGAGCTTTCCACTTTGGAAAGAATACCCTGAAATACCAGTTCTTTCTCCACTTAATTTGAAGGAATTCAGGCACAAAGTGTTCTCAGAAAGTCATTAGGTGCAAGGATTCTGTTCCTGGCATACCTGGGGTGTGCAGGATCACAGCCAGCAGCAAGCCTACACTCTCTGGGGTAAATACACTTCCATTATCATTTTTCACAACAAGAGAGAGATAGAGGCCAGCAATAACCCCGAGGTGACTGGCATCTAATTTTTCATCATTGGAGTATTTATGGCACAGCCGTTTGCAGCATCTTGTAATCACTTTACCGCCTCCTTGACCCCTGGCTCCCCCTTATTCTGCATCTCCTAATTGCATCTGAACAAGCAGGAGGGAAGCAGCAAAGTGGATAGATGCAGGAGAGCTGAATGCTTGGGCTGTGATACTTGGAAGGACAGCAGAGGAGGTGCAGAGCCAAATTTGGCTGTACCCCCCACCACCAGCCTGCTCTGATCTCCCACAGCATATGAAAGTGGAGCTTTCCTCCTTCCTGACACTGGGTGACCTTGAGGAGTTGTTCTCTGCCTCCCTAGTTCATTAGCATGGTATGAGAGATTAATGAGTTTCCTCCAAGAAAGTGTGAGGGCATCATCTTTATACACAAACACAGCCCCAGATTCCTGCATATTTGTAGCCTCTCCCGGCAGGGCATTGGCAACCACAACAATATTTATATTGACTACAAAAGCCCCTGGGTTAGACAGCACAAAGCAAGGGAGATGTGGACCAGCATGACACGGATGCACAGAGGGCCCTGCAAACATGTCAAGCTCCAAGCTGCCAGGGTTAGGAGGTACTTGGGTTCAGCAAGGATGAATGTTCCTGACGGCCACTAAGCCCTTGTCTGCCACAACACCAGCAGTGCTTTCACCACTAAGCCGTTGTTTGTTCTCTTTACTTTTCTCCCCTACAAACTTCTCAGCTGAGTTTCTCAGGATTCTCCAGCTGCCTGGAGGATGTAGCTTCAGGGGCAGCATCATCCTGCCCACTGGGTGATGCAGGAGTTGCCTGGAGGGAAGGAAAGTCGCTCACTTTAAAACTACTTAGGACAAAGGAAGAGATAAAGCCTTGCTGCCAGGGCTGCTGGGGTGTCTGTTCCCTTCCAGCCCTCTTCCCTGCACAGTGCACACCAAACAGGTGCAACAGGCTTGGGAGACCAGCTCTGCCCCAGAGCATTATACCAACTTCAACTTACAAGATAAATCCCAGCTGCATTATTTGTATTTATAGTCCTGCTTACAGAAGCATGAGCTACGTGTGGGATTTGCTGATGTAGTCCAAAAATCCACATTTTTGGACAACAGCGTCAGTGATCTCACTCAGATATACAGTGCAATTTAGGATGGAGTTAAGTTGCAGACTTATTTAGGCGTAAAAAGATATATGGGTCTGTCCAGAGCTTTCCTCCACAGCTTCTGATAATGTTCATAGCAGCAGAACTGCACAGTTCTGCAGTCCTGATAATTTCTACCTGTATATTAAAGAATTAATTGTAATTTCAGGGGATGAGAGATCAAGACTGCTGTCTTACTAGATGAAAACAATGATGTGAATCAGGTAGGCAGCAAGGTCAGACCTCTGTTTAAAAACAAAGCTGGTGCTAAAGCACCAAACAGAATACTGGAAAATATGCTGTTGAGAAAAAGGCTTATATTGCATTTCCCAGGGGATTGTTTAGCTGACTTAACACATCTTCTTCAGCTCTGGTTCCTAGGATGCTGTCACAATCACTGCAGAAAGTAACACTGCACAGGGGAAATCTATTTATTACTTATTTTCTACCAATGTTCTGAAAATCTAAGATTTGTGGCTCTGCTGGAACAGCCTAGCCCAAGAAAGGAATTTTAAAAGGCCCTTTTTAAACCTTTCCCACTCAGTGTAGTGAGTGGGTGATCACATAGATTAGTTCTGACACCTGCCCTATTCGGGAGAGATTGGTCTCCAGTATCAGGAGAGAACAGTGTCAGCTTTGGTGCCTGGCTGCCCAAGTGAGCTGACTCCAAAGGACAGCTTTATTCAGGGAAAGCAGCAGCATGGCCTCTCAGCCTTGGCAGGGTGGCTGTGCTGTGCAGCAGGGCTGTGGTTGGAGCCCAACATCACTTCTGGTGAGCTTCCAACTGCAGAATTTGCAGAAAAGCAAACAGAGATCTATGTAAAGTCACTGCTTCACCCAGTTTGTTTAGTTGGTTTGTTTCCAAGGTTCATGACCACCATTCAACACCACCTAAGTCAAACCAAGCACTAAAGTGTGCAGGACATTCTTCCTTGGGGACGCCAAGAGTGTCTGAGCTCACTAATGGCTCTTGCCCTTTGCATCTCTGCATCTCTTGCACCTTGCTTCTCTGAAGGGCTGGTAGCACCTGCAGCACCACAGCACCCTTCCCTTCCAGACAGCCCTTGGAGCCTGCTGGAGGTACCAGAGGGACACAATTGGTCCTTTGGAAAAGCTCAGCATCCAAGTGACAAGCACAACCCAAGCTCCACTTAGGAAAACACACTTCTCATTGTGAAGTGAACAGACAGCTCTGTACAGAAAACACATTCCAGTTCCCTGCACTATTGATTTCCCAGTGAAAAGAGACAAGCTAATCCATTAATGTTAGTTGCTTCAAAGTGTGGTCTTGCAGTTGCTTCAGTCTGGTCCCAAAGGCTGATTCTCTCACCCCGTGTTTGCCTTCTGGCTGGTATTTCTTTTACTCAAAATGCCATCAATTACAAGGAAGCAAGAAAAATCACCCATCAGAAGCTGAACTCCAGCTCTTAGGTCACTGGCACAACAAGTTTATATTTCATTTCCACAACACCACACTCATCTGCCTCCTCCTGATGGCTCAGGATGAACCTCTGTTTCACAAGTCCAGTTATTATCTGAAGATCCCTTTGCATTAGGAAACACAAGGAGTGTGGCAACCCCCAGTAAAGCCAGTTTATCTGTCACAGGCATATGATGAGCAAGCAATTGAAAGGATTTATTGAGGAGTCCACAGAAGAACGGACCAGGATGAAGGAGGAAGGATTTATGCCATATTAACAAGGCTGTGTGCCAATTTCAACCTATTAGTTGCACAATAAAAAGAGTTGAGACTTGCCTTCACATCCCACATCCAGACAACATTTATTTTAGCAGAACTTGGCTCCTATCCCTCTTCAACCACTTCAGACCAAAGCAACAACTTAAGTGACCTTACTTTTTGGAGGCTGAGTAGAGGAGGGGCATGAGAAGATTCCAGTCAGCCTCTGAGACACGGCTTTTAGCCAAGCAAAGCTATTTCAGGGGCACCCATAACAATTTGGCCTACTGATATTGATACTTCATGCAGTACTAATTCCTCTCGTGTCACAGCAATGCTTCAAAACTCAGGTGCCCTGTACACACAGAAATGGCACAATATTCTGGACTATTGAAAAGCTTTTTTTTCTTATTTTGAAGGCTTTCAGAACTGCCTTTATGCACAGAAGTAGCAGCTGCCTTTTTTGTATATTTATTTATATTTCTATATCAGTATCATAGTAAACCACATCAAAGCATTTGTGGTAAGGAATATAATGCAATATTTTTGGCAAGAAGGTCTTACCATGAATAACTTCTTATAGGATATGCAGGGTGACAAGCTAATAGTGCCCCAGTCCTGCTGCATCCTTACTGCAAGCTGAAGTAACCTAGAACACAACAATGCTACAGTTTAAGTAATTTCTTTAAACAAGATAATGACTTCACACCATCAGGATAGACGACCACCAGCTTTCCTTCCTTTTTATTGGCTCACTTTGGGAGCCCAGGACAAGCGCTCCAAACCTTTTAGATTGATGTGCTGTGAAATCAGCCCTCCCTGGTCCAGCTCCTAACTCTGAGGCAGCTTTCCTCCCCACCACAGGTTCTCAAGGTCTCTAGACATTAAGACCTGTAAGAATAAATATCCAGGAGACAGCAGCTGTGACCCATTTATTACTGAGTGTTGCTGCAGGGCACAGCTGAGGAAGGCAGGGCAGAGGAAAAGCACTTGCTGCAAAGGGAACGGTGGAGAAAACCCAGGTGCCCTTGGAAGAAGCACTCTGCTTGCAGCACTGCTCCAGCTCTGTTGCTCCAGCTCCCAGTTGGAAACAGACAGCTTAGATCAAGCATGGATGTTCAAGTACTGCCATGAGGGCTCCTCTCATATCACTGCTGGGAGGCAAAATATTTAAAAAAAAAAAACCAACCAAAAAAAGGAGAAACCAACAGAAGCCAACAATGAACTGAGAGGCCACAAGAGCATCATGTACCAAACAAGCTGATAAAACTGCCCCAGTGCAGGTAAATGCATTTGGAAAGATCTATTTTGACAATAAAAATCTGAGACACCTTTACCCAGAGCAGGGCACAGGCAGAGGCAGGAAGGAGAAATGCCGTGGAGGGAAGCAGAGCACGTAGAGCAGGCACACAAAGCCCAGCACCGCGCCGAGGCCGACGGGATCCACACCAACCCTTATCAGTTCAGCCTCTGCATTTGCTGATTAAGTTCTGCCGGTCCCCAGCAATGCTACAGCAGCACGTGTGTCCTCAGAGCACCCCCTCCCCTGCACAGCCTCCTGCAGCTGCAGCCCGGCCCCGCTCTGGTCAGCGATCAGAGCACCAGGCCGGGGTGACATTGTCCCCTCCTGAAGAGGGACAGTGAGCGCCTGTGAGCCCGCTCATTTTATTCACTGCACAAGCACGTTTCCAACTGGGATAATCTCCATTAAACCATCTGCGCTCCCATCCTCGCCTGGCCTGCACCCGCTGGGCTGCCTGCGATACTGCAGCATCTGCGAACCGGCACAAGCGGATGCCACGTCCCTTTCCCAAGCAGCTAAAAAAACCAACAGAGACTCAGACAGAACAGATGCACCTGGTGGCTTTGACGCTCTACCGAGCCAGGCTACCAGGAGTACCTGTGCCAGTGCCTCTTCTGAAAGGCACATGGCTCCCCTTGAGAATTTAAGCCATTTCCTTTCCATCATGGGAAGACACCATGTCCCAGATTGCCAGAAGAGGAGGGCTGAGAACAGAGTAGAGGCTTCAGCCTCAACGGCTGCCCTGGTGCAGAACAGAAGCATTGTTTGCCAGGTCATGAACACAGTTTGGATCAGACACTGAATAGCTGCTGATCCCTAGGATTTAATCTCTTATTCATCTCAGTACCTGCTTTCTAGAAACAGGGATTATCATATCACATTCCCACACGACCTCGACAGAAAGAAGGAAGTGCTACAATGAAAGATCTGAAACTTAAATCTGCTGCACCGTCCCCACGACCTCCCCAGCACAGCCCAGTGGAACCTACAGAGAGCATGATAAAGCAGCTGCACTGAAGTGTGAATTCAGCACTGAGAGAACGTGACCCTCTCCTCAGCACTGCCAGAGACAGCCAAGGGACTTGGGAGTCACTCCAGCTGTTGAGGACGTGGCAGGGTGGTAATGGGTCTGAAGCAAAGATAGAAAGCCATCGATCTGCTTTAACTGTGATCACTGCCTGCCTCAAACAAGGTCGCTGGGCTGCCCAACACACGCCTTTCTTGGGAGAAAATTTGTCCTGCAGGGTCTTGCCCTCACAGGAGTGGAACAGCACAGCAAGGCTCACCCTTCAAACCTCCCAGGTCTTTTATTGTCCCAAAAAGGAGGCAAGTATTAGCAGCAGGTGATGGGATGGGAGCAGAAGTCCATTTACATATTTCCTGCACTTGCCTTCATTTATTTGTTTTGCAAGTTTTTATTTTCCAAAGCAATTTATAAACAAGAAGCGAGACAGCCATTTGTTCAGACAAAGGTTAATAGGGGCCTAGTGGTCTCTGAAGACTCTGCAGACACACTTAGGTGTGAAATCTTGGAGCAGCAATAAAGATCCTGCACAGACAAGAAAGTCTCAAGAGAAGAATTTAATCTGTCTAAATATTCTCATTATGTACATAGTTTTCAGCTTCCATTCACAGTAATCAGAGCAGAGACAGCTTCCAGAAGCCATTTTAGACAATAAGGCATGAAAAAGGATTTTTACGTCAGCCATTATTCCTCTCTTCATCCCCAGCCTGAAGAGTCAATGTTTGAAATGGTTTTTGTTGAAAAGAAGACACAGTGTTGGGAGAGAAAAAGTTGACAGGAGGAAGGCAGCACGGGTCTTTGGCAGACTGGTGGGACTTGGCACAAAGCAGCTCCCATTGGCACCATTTGTCCAGAAAACCTCAAATAGATTATTCTCCTCCAAAATAGGTTTTCTGTAGGGTCATGCACAGAGTATGAAATATAACACTACTTCCAGAGAACTGCTTCACTGGAATGAGCAAGACATTTCAGTTACATCCACCCATCTTCCTCCTGGATCACTTAAACCTAAATACAGAACTAAGATAAGGTAGGAGAACTAGAAGCAGGCATCTAGGACAAAAGGGCTGATCCAAAACTCAGCTGCTTTCTTCTGGGATCACAGTGTCCATCTGTCCCCTTGCCACAGGGGAACTTGTTCGCAAAAGGAGACCTTGTTTGTCCACTCAAACGTGGAACCTGAATTATTCCATCAGGCAAGAATTCAAAACAGAAAGTTAAGAAAAGAGAATAGTTCTCTATGGGTACAATCTCCTGGGACCAAGAAAAGCTGTGCTCTTGATGCATCTCTCCCCTCCTCACTTTCATGCTGCATTTTCCCCTTCAGACAGGCAGGTTTCAGCTTTTCTGGCATGTTCAAAACTCTACTTCTGTACACAAGAAGCTTGGACAAAATGTGTAGAGATAATTACAATGGTTTACTACTGATTTTTTTTTTTGCTTGAAGTCAAATGGCTTCCTTGCCCTGCCTTCTCCTCCCCAGGTTTCTCTCAGAAAGTTTGAGAGCTCAACTGCTCACTAGTTGTCCACACTACAAACAGGACAGTGGGGAAAATATGAACCAGCACAGCCACTTTGGAGGCAGCCCAAACTCAAAGCCAGGGTCAGTACTGTGATCTGAGTGCTTTATAAATTATTACATCTCTTATCCCTCTCTAAAGAGGTCACCGTCCTCTCTGTTTTCTGGAGAATAAAATCACACAGGTCAAACAGGGAGTGGGACCAGAAGAGCTGGAGGCAGAACAAGTTCCACTTTACTCCCAACTTCACCCAGTAAGACGCATTAGAGACTTTTAACAGAAAAGCAGAACTTAGAGATAATGCTGACACCCAGAAGTATCCTGAAAATAGTGATTGTGAGAATTGACCTCCACCAGTAACCCACCACAGACTGGTCTGTTCTCCCACAAACAATCCCACCCTCCACCTAAGAGGGCATAGAGAACAACACTGAAGCCTCATCCCAGTTACTGAGCAGAAAAGGATTAACCACTAGCAAAGACTTTGCAGATATTTATTCCCCAAATCCACAAGACAAGCAGAGGGAAAAGCTCCTCTGAGAGTTATGTACACAGACTTCAAGTCTAATGCTTACAGAGTCTTAATTTTTTTAATTTTGCAAGTCCTAACAACAATTATCTTCATGAATTATAGACACAATATCTGAGAGACACAGGCAGTAATTAATGCATGTCTGCCTTTTCTGACTAGCTCCTTCTGCTGGGTCAGAGAGAGTTATTGAAATTCAGGAAGGAAATCTTCGATCTTCTAGAAGTTTTAAAGAAACAGACCAAGACAGAATTTAATAAAGCAATAATATTTCTCTTAAATAATTAACTAGTTTTTGACACTCACTAATATTTCTGAGGCCCAGCTCTTACTTTTGCAGTGACACTGGATGTGATCCACTGCATCTCCAAAATGTACTGACTCTAAAATTACCTCTGGATTTCTCTGCACACACGTAGCCACCCTCATTCCTTTTACTTAAAATTCTCACTGAGACCCTTAGCAGAAGCCACACTGTGCAGCACTAGCATCCTTCCCTCCTCCCATTCTGCCCTACTGACATCTGTCTCCAAATCCAAGCGCTCAGCACTCCCCAGGCTCTACAGAAGCCAAGTTCATCATCCTCTGGGAAAAACCCTGGGGTCAGAGCAGAACCCCAGCACAGCATCAGATGCAATAGACAATCCTGAACTAGACAAAGCTATTACTAAGGCAGTGTATACCACTGGATGTTGTCTAAGCTGGTTGTTTCCATCATCTTTCAAGTAGCAGATTCTCCTGCAGCATTAACAATTTTATTCACATAAAGAATGGACTCAATGATCCTTGTGAGTCCCTTCCATCTCTGGGTATTTTATATTCTAAAGCACTGAAGTGAGTTTAATATACTTCAGTATCTTGACAACAATTACCCCCAAGCAAATATTAATTAGCCAGCCACTGAAAAAAAAAACAGTGAAGAAAAACCTTTGGCAAAAATATCTCACCTGCTTAAGCAATATAAAACTACACACCAAGATGGACAGGACTCAAACTCAAAACCATAAGAACCATCCTGATGGCCAACAAGTTCAAACACAGCCATGTCACCAAGAATAGGGTGGGGTATTTCGGCAAAAAAGTTAGACAGAACCAAGAGTTTAATATTCTGTTGTTCACTTGAACTGCATAATTTCTACAAGAAAAAACCTCCCTGTGCACTAGAAGCAGAGTTTAAATGGCAACAGTGGTCATCCCAATTGCAGAAGCTCACCAGATACAGCCTGTAAGCATCAATCCTTCGAATTGGCCCCCAGCACTTGTCTGTGTCGTTGTACTTTGTGCTGTCTCCAACACTGCAAGAATGGTTGCCAGTGACACTGCTGGGAAAGGAGGGAGAAACAAAAGAGAATAATTAACTCCTAGCAGATGTCTTCCCCTCTCCTGCAAGAAAGAAGAATGAGAGGAGGCCAATCCTCCTCTCTGTCTCTGGTCACATTCACTTCCTGACATTTTCTGGACAGTGTAACACAGCGAGTTGCTGAGTTACACTGCCTTAAAACAGAGGTTTAAAGGCAAATTCTTGGATTGCCTGCAGTTATTTGCAAGTTTTGCCATTTAATCATCAAGCTGGTGAGCTTAGATCTTTAATGGATCGATGAGGTTATCCATTTTTAAGACTGAAGTACAAATCCAGCCCAGATTTGATCAAACCCATCTATTATCTGTTTCTTTGAGAAAGGCACCACTCCCAGTGCAGAGCTAAGTCCATGTACCAACACCACTCACTGGCCTCAGGCTTAGTAAGCATCACACCCCTCAACTCTTACCCAAAGGGAGAGAGAAGGCAACATATTGCAGAGTATTGCAGTCAAACTATGGAGCAACAAGTCTCATGTCTGCAAGTGCTGGAAACACTGCACACCTGAGCACTTGTCTGGAATCAGGTCAGCTACTTTGCAGTCAGGCACACAGGTGGGGAATACAAAACAACTTCACCACCCACCCACAAGAGATGAGCTGTCCTTGAGTCATTTCTCCACCCCATGCTTTGGAAAGTACAGCTGATCCCAGCCAGACTTATCACCCCACCAAAGCCCAAGCCTGCCCTGTTCCCTGGCAGCACACAGCCCTCAGGAGTAGGCACACTTACCAGGTCACCTGCATTAGGGACACTGGCACCGCTGCTGCATAGATTGCCAGGTCTCCATAGAGGTAGATAATTATGCAGAAATAGAAGAGGTTGACACCCACTGCAGAAAAAGAAAATATTGTCCAGATTCAGCAGAGTACACAGAGACTCTTGTTCTCTGCACTTCAAATATACAAAAATTTTAAGATCTTAAATCACCATTTACCTCCATAGTTTCTGCAGCAAACTACTCAAGCTCAGGAAACTTACCATGGAACAGGAACTGATGGGGCATGAGTGGTCTCAGAGCTCCACTCTGCCACCTTCAATACCTGGTACTGACACTAAATAAACCCTCTAGTTCGAGCCCATCCTGCAGTCAAGACCAACAGGTCTCACATAAGTCACCTGCCAGACAAAGCTGTCAGCTCTGAACAGCCACAGGCAAACATCTGGATGATGCTCTCAGGCTCAGTGTGAGCACAGCCTGACACAGTGAAATGCAGACAGAATGTTCTGGAATCAGGCTCTGCTGATTCCAAATCCTCTGACTGCAAACCTGCAGGACCTTCACAATATGGACTTGTAGGGATTTAGCCCTTCAGAGCTCAGACTGCAATGGGCTGAACTGGAGCTGCTTTGGGAGATTCCCTACCACTGGCAACTTGAGCCAAGGTACAATCCTGCAAAGCTTTAAAACTGTTTCTGCATCCCACTTACCCTGATGCCACCACATATACACTGTACATGTTCCTGCCTCTACTCATTTTTTGGGATAATTTTTTTCTGCTTTTTTAAAAATTATTTTTAATTTAAAGCTTGCCCTGCCTTCACCTATGAGATTAAAAGAAAATCTTACACAAATTAACTGGGTGCACAGATCAACCTTACTGAGGCACAAGAAGACATCACTTTAAAGAGCTGAAATCTAAAGGGATAAAGAAATGCTTGATGAGACTCCAGGATTCTCTTCATGCAAGCAAGTCTGTATAAATCTCACCAACAAGTTGGAAGATATTTTATTTCAGAGTCAGATGAGTTACAGAATAAAAGCCTCACATTTATTTAATTTAGGAAGTTGACATTGAAGGAAAACAGCTCAAGAAACCTGCCCATAGTTTCAAGTTGTGATGCCACCTGATGCTTAATCCCAGTGCAGCTTGAGCAAACCTCACACTCACAGCTGTGACAACTATCAAACAAGGACAACACTGCTGCAGGACTGAAGACTCATTCCTACAGTGCCCCAAAGCTTTGCCATGTTTTGCTATCATACTGCCCTGGATCTCTGGGTGTCAGAAAACATGATTAGGCATTCTCCTCCTTTGTTTAAATAAATTATTCTATATGCTGAGCCTGCTTAGCATGAAAGGGGCTGTATCAGCTGCCCTGCTTCTGTACAGTAGCACACTAAATCAGTGCTCTAGAGTTGTTCCTGGAGACAAATGGACTTGCTACAGAAATTGTCAGATCATTCCATATAGTTCTGCCATTGTTTTCTTGCTCTGTGAAAGATGTCTTCACAGTTGGGGAGTCTCTGCGTTGTTCTGGAGACAGCAACAAACTACCAACCAGTCTTTTCCAATTTCCCATTAAGAAGGGTTGAAGGTTTTAAAAAATACCTAATATAGGACAGAAGCTGCAGAGACACAAAGCTGAGGGCTACACAGACTCAGATAGATATTCTGTTCTGGGATCTGTGACTGGTCTCAGGACTCAGCTACCCCTCCCCACACAAAATAAAGCTGGCATGACCAGCTCAGCCTCAGCAGCACCTCCATTCCAATGCAGACCTCTCTGCTGCAGGAAGCACAGGTGACACTCCTCTCCAAGACAGGAAGACTTTAACATCAGTTATTTTATAAACTGCTGCTGACCCTCCCTGATCAATACTTTCATTACTTGGCACAAAACGAGGTGAAAAAAAAAAAAAAGCAATTACTTCCTGTGAGGAAACAGCGTGATAGATGTGCCTAGAATCTATTACTGCAATAAATGACTGCTCAGTTCCAGAAGAAAGCACCCAACATTAAAAAGTAAAAAAATCAAATCAAGAAAAAAAAGTAGTTTTTTAGAGCCAGCTCTTTCAAAAGAGCTCACAGTCTCTTCACAGCCTAAACCTAAGTCAGCTCCCTTTAAGAAAGCAGACAATCTGAAATTGAGATTTATCCCCAGCTTACCTCCTAGGACTGCAGATTCAACTCCTGTCAGATTGTTGAAAATAAAAATCAGTCAAGGGAAAGGAGCAGAGAACTCACTAGAAATCAGGGGTTTTGAGGTCTACTGCACAGCTTTCATCAGCCTTCCCTCTGGAGGCTGCAAAGCCCTCCATCACCTTGGGTTTGGATCCATACATTGTATATCATCAGTAAACACCCAGACATTTGCCAGCTGTGAAACCTCACAGGCTGGTGCTTGGAGCTGGGAACTCCCCAGTGTGGCCCAGTTTCTCTGCACTAAGTGGTCACTGAGCTGCTGCCCTTGCTGAAGGCCTTTCTGTGCAGCTGAGGGGAGGGAGCACCTCAGCAGGGACCTGCAGAGGGAGGTCCTTCACCTGTGTGTCCCTGCAGCCACTGGGGTGTCCCTGCACCAGTGACAGGGATGGAGCCTCACAGAGGGTGTCCCTGAACCAGTGACAGGGATGGAGCCTCACAGAGGGTGTCCCTGAACCAGTGACAGGGATGGAGCCTCACAGAGGGTGTCCCTGAACCAGTGACAGGGATGGAGCCCCACAGAGGGTGTCCCTGCACCAGTGACAGGGATGGAGCCCCACAGAGGGTGTCCCTGAACCAGTGACAGGGATGCAGCCCCACTGCTGAGCCCTGACACAGGGAAAGCAGCACATGAATTACACCTGCCCCAGGTCCTTTGCTGTGGGCCTCTCACCCCATCTGGAAGTCACAAGTAGGGTCAGGCCATGGCCTGCAGCTGCTCCAGCCACCTTCTTGCAGATGGATTCATCCCCTTGTGATGGGCTGAGCAGACCCTGGGGAGGATCCCTAACACAGAAATCAGATAACTCTGGCTAAAGCAACATTAAGAAGAGGGATTAAGATTTAAGAGTACTAAGCAGTTTATTTCACTTTGCTCGGAAGCTCCATCCGTGCTGATGGAGAGAGGACACAGATTCCAGCACCCTCTACTGGCTGAGCACCAGAGAGGCCCAGAACCTGCCTGGCTCCTGGGGGTCCTTTCCAGCTCCCCTATGAAGCACTTGCAGAGAAGGGGCCTCCTGAAACTCGATGAGAATGCTCTGACTCCTGTGATCCCCATCCTCAGCAATAAAGCTAAACCCTGTTACATGATTGCTCTCAAAGCACTTCTCAAATATTACTCCTCAGAGGAGCATCAAGAGACAGGGATGTGTTCACCATATTTTACACACAGCAGAGCAAACAAGCAAGAAAACTTGCCTCAGGTCATAACAACTCAGTGGTACAGGCAAAACCAGGAACAAGATGTTTCTGACACACTTCACTTCTCTCACTAAAAATGTGGCAGCCTAGTCCAAGGTGTATCATTTTGATAGTCCTAAGTGATTCAAATCTACAAAATCCCAGAAGAGGCATGCAGGAAAATTTAAAAGTTTTTTTTCAATTAACTTTAAAAGCAAAAAATAAAGTTCAAAGAATATTCACTCCTTAAGCCCAGCTGTCCTTCAGAGGCAACAGCTTTACACTGGTACAACACTGATGTGATGTAGTGGAAAAAACCCAGCCTTCCATTACCTCTTTGCAAGCCAGTGAACAAGGGAAAACATCACTTTCCACAAAAAATGGGGCCTGACAGGCTCAAAACTGCACAGCCATGGTGTCTGATGATGTTCTGGCTCTGCACAGCATTTCATTGTCCTGCTTTCCAGGTTTCAGAGCCTTCATCACTGTGGTTTGCATTTCTATCACACGCAGCAACGGATGGGCCTTTATTAGAGCAGGGTTACAAGTTTGTTCCCTGGCATACAAAAGACATTTAAAAGCAAAAAGACAAGCCAGCTGCCTGTCACATCCTCAGCAGGGACCTCTTCAGCAGTTTGTGTCCCAGCTCTCTTAATAATTCCCCAGATGCAGACAATTCCTAGAAGCTCCTATCAGAAGTCTCTTTCCTTCAGACTGCTACCTACAAGGCTCAGAGAAGCCTGAATGCTTTATTCTCAAATGCCACAACCAAAATGCAACTGCAAAACATTACAGCTGGGCCCTACTGCCTCAGAAAGTGGAGATGACAGAGGACACATGCAGTTCAGAGGTAGGTGAACTGCAGTCAGAAAAGGCACCTGCCTTTATCAAGGCTGCTCCCATAACCTGCATGTTTTGCTGGTTCCAGGCCCACCCAGCAGGTTCTGGCCCATAAATACCTTACAGAAACACCACACAGGAGGATGAATATAGTCCACAGTGAGAAGGAACAGCACATCTGGGTGGAATCATCACAAACTTAAGATGCAAACCCACACTGAGAAGCATGCAAACGTACAGAACAGCTGTACACAAAACATGCAGGAGCACCCAAAGGGACTTTTGAAAATGTTCATCACTTACCTTTATTGAAGAACATGGAAGCCATCTGGCCCATTTCCACCCTCTCAGTGATTTCAAAGATATTGGCTGAGCCACGTCTCTCTGCAAGTTAAAAAGCAAGAAGTGTTTCAACCAGTGCCTCCAATAAGCCCTAAGGCCAGGTTACCTGGATACTTGGGAACCTCTAGCAGCAGTTTGAAGGACAGTATGTACAACTCCACAGCTGCAGAGTCACTGGGCCAATTACTCTGCTGAAGCTAGTCTAAGGTGTTCAGAAAATAAGATGTTTTCATCTCATTGACGTAGAGGGAAAAGATCTTTATCAGGCTGCAGAAGGCAAACTGAATTCTCAATGAGTCTTATCTTACAAGTGCTGAGGACTTTGGGATGAGAGCATGTGGAACTAAGGGTGAAATGGCCAGAGGAGCCCACTGGAACAGTGTCTGCAGAGAAGAGGCCTCACAGCAGTGAAAGCAAGAGCTGGGTACTCACGAACTGACAGGATAGGCCGCGTCTCTGCTCGCTCGTAGCCATCTTGGAGGAGAACATCACTGTCAGACACTCCAGAGGAAGAATCCTCATCTTCATCATCCTCCTGGATGAAGAGATCACTGCTGAGATATCTGCTACCCACAGTACAGGCTGTGCCACCCCACGTCATGGTTACTTCCAGACACTCAAAGGAAGGTCCCGAGCAGGAGGGGAGGACATGCAAGGAAAGGCAACACCAGGGAACCCAGAGGATGCTGTGGAGGGCAGAGGAGGACACCAGCAGAGCAGGCTGGAGTGAGTGACATGTAGCACCCCCAGGTCACACACACAGCAACACTGCCCAGCTCATGTCCTGATAAGTGGCACAAGGAAGTTAGAAACTTCAGGAAGATCTGCAGTGTTGCAGAACTGGGAGAAAAAAAATAACCCAAGCATATTTAGCTAGCACAAGCAGGTCTAGCTCCTAACACCATCCCACTAACACCAAGCCAGGGGTCTAAATCAGTGCAAACAATTATGCCTCCCTCTGATCCAGTAAAGCCACAAGTAAGTTTCACAGCAAGGACATAATTCAGAACTGTCCACAACCTGGGATACTGCCCA
The DNA here is from genome assembly GCF_047830755.1 of Zonotrichia albicollis. Taxonomy (NCBI): domain Eukaryota; kingdom Metazoa; phylum Chordata; class Aves; order Passeriformes; family Passerellidae; genus Zonotrichia; species Zonotrichia albicollis. The sequence continues at coordinate 3,638,140 of NC_133837.1, read as the reverse complement.
AGCAACAGCAAGGACATCCCAGCCTGTCCCAGTTAAATGACCTGAGATCAGCAAGGATTTATAGTCCTCAGCACACTCCAAATAGCACCAATATATTGGCTGCCACCTCTCCACATTCACTGAGCAGCGTTTCTGGGCAAGGAGAGCGTGATCAGTAAGAAATGTGAACAGCACAAGAGATTTTTCAAAGCAGGAGCAGAAAATCCTGTCTTTAATGAGCAACCCCACAGGGAACTAACAGCTATATTTTATTTGGCAAAGTTAAGTACAGTAGAAATTTATTTCCTTAGAGTTAGTAACAAGACAAGGCAAAGATGCAGAGGAATGCCAGGAAAATCCTACGTGATAAAACAACAGGAGGAAAAGGAAAATGAAACCCACACAAACCTTGCGTTTTTCCATTCTCTTCCACCTCAGCTGGGCATTTGCAGCTGCCATGGCTTCCACCACAAAGGTTGTAGTCATATAGCTACAGAGAGAAGAATTCAATTGATATCATCAGTAATAGTCAAGAACTGTCACTGAACAGAGATGGAGAATAATTCCCATCTGTTTGTAGGAGAAAACAAACAAACCAAAACAATCCTTTTGCCAGTTCCCCACACACTGTTTTGATAGTGTTTCATCTCAGTTTATTGCTTCCTTCTGCTTTTGAGATTCAGGTGTTCAAGCAGACCACAATATAACACACCTTCAGATATAATAAGACATTTTAGATATTTGGAAGGCACATTCCTGGTGTTCCTGTGGGTTGAAGACAGCAAGAGAACTTTGATCTTTCTTAGAAAGCAAATTTCCTTCCTCTTTTTAGAACCTATGACAAACCCAGTTCTTCTCTGAAGCTCATTGCAAAGATACTCTGGTCCCTTAAAGAATCTTACACATGGCATCAGAAGCAAAGCAACAATATAAGAAGGAGCACATAACACATGCAGGCAAATGCTGGAGGCCAGTGGAAAAGCTGTCCAGGGAGACACTGATGGAATGAATATTATTATCTCAGCTAAAACCAGTACTGTAATATTAATAAATAAATTTTAAAACCCCCTCAAATCAATCTTATTCAAGGCTTTAAAGTGGTTTCTCACTACTTCAGGAGCTGGACTTGCCTACTGAGTTCAAGTAAGAGATGAGTTTTGCAAGAATAAAAGGAAGTGCTGAGGCCTGTGTAGCAATTGCTGCCCAGGCTTTTCCTGTGCCAAAGGTGCCCAGTGGGAATGAGGAAGTCCCAAGCACCAGAACAAAAGCAAGAGTTCCAAGGCCTGCAGCACTTTGAGCTGTGCCTTCTGAGCTTAATCCAGGGCAGTTCTGGTACACAGATTTGGAGGTTTGTGCTCCTGCTGACCTTGAAGGATTGTCTGCTGGTGCTGAATTCCCTATGTTGAATTTATGCTTTTAAACTAACATAGCTAAAAGGAATTTCTCCTAAAGCTCCCAGTTACTGGAAACCCCACAGATATCATTTTACCAAGCCTTTGCAGCACCCAGCTCTGAGGTGGGGCAGTCACAAGCATTTGACCATACAGTCTCCCTGCACAGCAGCACAGAACAGATCCCAAAAGCTCTGCCTCCAAATCAAAGGCACATTCAGGCTGGCAGAACTGCTTACTGAAAAGGCTGGCACTTCAAAAGTCCATCTGTAGAAATGGCAGGAGGGAATTTTGTTTTATTTTATTTTAAAGCCAAGCAAGAAGCAAGCAGGGATTCCCAGCCCACCAGAAGACGGCAATTGTAGCAGCAACTCTTCAGTGCTGTATCCACAGCCTTCAGCTCCACCTGCTGCTCCAGCAGGGAGGTACCTGGGCAGCAGCTCACAGTGAACCAGTGTGACAAACAGGAGACCATCTCCAGAGCCTTGAGCACCAAAGGCCTGAAGGGCCTAAGACAGGCCTGGCTATGCAGGAATTCATGTTCCTGACACTCTTTCAGCTGTGAAAGCATTGCCAGAAGCCAAGAGAAAGCTTACACATCTGCAAGTCACAAAGCAAAGACTTGACCCTGTGCCACCCGAGACCTGGTTGGTGTTTGGGGAACTGATCTGTGACAGAGGCAAGCATGGAATGTATCCACAGCGAGGACAATGTCAGAAAGGTAGAGGGGATAAAGGTCCCACAAGACTCTGGACTGGAGGAAAAGTCCTTCCCATCAGTCAGGAAATGGGATGTATCAGAGAGTCAGGAAGTGCATCCTTCCAACTCAGGCAACACCACTGCAGAAATCAACACGCAAGGAGCAGAGGGACAGAGCACAAAGGAAAACAGCAAAAGTCTTTACACTGTCCTCACCCAGCTGAACCTCCCAGTCCCCTAAAGAGACAGACAGACAGACAGAAACACACACACATCCTACCTCATAAATCCCAGGAACATCAGGAGGACGAGGCTGACGAGCCACCCTGCTGTGGCAAAGGCCTTGGGCATGGTCAGGGCTCCTGTTCCAACAATGAGGTTGAACATGTACACCAGGCCAACCTGTAATCAGCCACACCATCCAGCATCAGAGTGGGCAGGAATCATCCAAAACACCCCACATGCACCCTGATTTACATGGAAAGGGCAATCCCTGAGCCAGCAGGGTGGGAACAAGTCCATGTGAGAAATACCTGGAGGAAGGGACTGAACTCCAAAGAGAACAATGTAGGTGTCAGCACATTTCTGGAGAAACAGCTATTCCCCTCTATTTTTCTAATTATTTTAAATTATATTTTTTCTCTCTAGCTTGTAAAGTTATAAAGTGCATGAGATTTGTTTGTTTTCAAATCACTGGCTTCTACCAGAAGGTGTGTTCTGTGGGTTGGGGTCTCTCCTTTTTATCTGACCTGAACACAAGCAGTTATGGCTATGTACCTTTTAAGGACCTTTTATTCTCAGTCAAGCAGGAAATATCCAAAAAGAATTCTATTTCAAAGCCTGCTTGCTATTTTACCAGTAAGAAGCTGAGCATATTGTGAAGAAGGGATTTTACTTCCTGAAGGGAAAGAATTTTATCTTCTCTGGCAATGAGCTTTTTCAGTGTCCAGAGACAAAAGAGAACTCTGCACATGGACAGGACCCCCCAGGCTAAGAATTTAGCTCACTTAAAGATCAAAAGCTGCCAAAGTTGTTGTGCTTTAGTGGGGCTTTTTTTTAATATAGGTCAGAGTCCCTCCAGAGGAAAACCAGTAAAGAGCAGTGTACGAGCAGACTTTTCTGGGTGTGGAGCAATTAACATCAGGAGAATGATTCCCCAGTGACCCTGAGAGCACTCACTGGCATAATTACAGCAAATTCATCTTTTGCTGAACATCCCAGAGCCATGACTCTCCTTTGGTCAAGCAGAAATGAGAATGGTGCCTGGAATGTTCAGCCAGGTTAGACATCTTCAGGGAAAGAGGAGAGCCTCAGCCTTTGAAATTGCCCCAGGAAATTCATGCAGCACCAGCATAACAATGTAAGAGCAGGTGACACTAATCCTTGAGGGTCCAGACATCCCAGTTAGTGTCTTCTCCATTTTCTCAGTTGTGACCTACTTCTGCAGCCTAATATCCACTTCTCCTACATTTAATCATTAACAGGGAGATGAAAATTTTAAAGCGTTTAAAATCCAACACACAGATTTCTGGGCTGGTTCTAAATTTATTGAGTTGACTTTAAAAAAAAAAGTGTTTACAAAGCAGTGTTTTTAAAAGCTGACATTTTGTGAAGACTTGTGGCTATGAAAACCGGTATTTCCAGTAATATAGGAAAGCAGTAATTGGCTCTGCAGTTGCACAGGACACCACATTACAGGGAAGAAACCTCTAAATTACTCACTTCCACTGAAGTGGTAGAAAACAAATTACTGCAACAGCTGCAGCTAAGTAAACTTGGAGCAATTCAGGGGAAAATGTTTACATAAAGCAACAAAAAGGAAGAAAGTGGCGTAGTTTCCATGTCCAAGTCCCCTCTGTCGATTCCAATGACAATTTGGGCTAATGAAAACATTAACAAAATGTAAGAAAGTGGACAGAAGGATGAAGAGCTGGTATGGGACATGAAGCTCTTTCCAGCACTTTTTGATCTATACTTCAAGCACATATCATCCCTTTACCTTATGAAAAATCACCTGTGATGTCTAAAAACCCCATATAACTACAAACACTAACACTTTGACCCCCATAATCTCCTGAAATGCTGATGTTACGTCCATGAGGAAGTAGGATTTGCAAGCAAAATGCTGAGGAAGGAGGATTTTGAAAAAAATCTTGTGACCAAACGCACAAGCAGTGGAACTTACATAGGGAGAGTAAAGCTCTCCGGTGTCAGTGATGCCACCTGCCATCCTGGAGAGGGAGGGGAAGCCCAGAGCAAAGCCACAAGGGTGTTTGTGGAAAGGTGTTTTCAACTTCTGTCACCTAGGGAAACATCATAACACTGTGTTATCTTTGCTGGAAAAAGGAAGAATTCACAAGTTAGCTTTGGCACATCAGTTTTCTGGTATTTGAACAGATTTCAGCCCTTCAGACAGACCCCACTTGGTTCAGTACCCTGTGAGAAGTTTTCATACCTGTTAAAACTGGTTTAAAAGCAACCAAAAGGCCCTGCCCTTTCACAGCATGTGATGACCAAACTTCATCTTCTCCAAACAGCCAGAGGGGCTGTTCCAGACAACTAAAACCTCAAGAAGAAAAATTACTGCCTTGCAAATGATCTCCAACTGCTGCTTCTCATGCAGCTACTACTCCTTGCAAACATGTGCCTCCCACAAATCAAAAAACCAGCCTAAAGTCTCTCCTCCTAATTTCAAGTACAGAAATAAGTAGACAAATTAAAATATTGGACCTATTAAAGACACACCAAGATGCTTTTCATGCACCAACATTTCCAAAGCAGAAGTATCTGGGAACCTTTACATTGTTTCTAAAAAACTAGACGTGTTTGGAGGAACTGATGCCTTCTGGAAGGTTTCTGTGTCAATAAATAGCCATAATTGCATTAAGGGCTTCACACTTCTACATGTGCTCCTACTCGGCCCCACCAGCTGGGACAAACCATCAGCCCAAGCTGAGCTCCACTACAAAGCCCAGTTAGAAGCTTGTACACCCACGCTGAATGCCAGGAAAGAATCAGGCAGCATAACTCACTGAGGCCACAACTGGACCAGCCTCAGAAGGAGAGATCAAACACCGCCTTTTACAACAAACCTCGGCTCCAAACACTGAAGCCAAGCTTGGCAGACACAGAGCAAGCAGAGAGACAACGGACGCTCCGGGCCGGGGCAGCGTGTCCCCGTGCAGGCCCCAGCCCGGGCGGAGGAACCGACACCAGGAGCCCCAAGGGCACCAGAGCCCCTGGCCCTCCCCCGGCCTGCACCACAGGCGGAACGCTGCTCGCACCCCCTGCCCTCTCCGGGGAAACTCCCCTCGCCCCACAGAGCGCCGACAACTCCGGCAGCCCCTCCCTCACCCCAGGGCGTTCTCCCCAGACCCGGGTCCCGCTGCTCCACTGCACACCCCGGCCTGCAGCAGGACCCTCCCCAGGCCTGTCCCCGCCCGTCGAGCCCCCTCCCGGCGCTCGCCGCACGCTGTCCCCGCACAGGGCCGCCCCGCAGCCCCTCTGAGGGCCGCGTCCCGCCCGGGCCCCGCGGGACCCCCGGCCCCTCACCAGCGCCAGCGGCTCGTGCCGGCGGCCCCGCCCCCGGCCGCGCGGGGGCACTCACGGCGCACGCGCTGCCCGAGCGCGGGGCCTTCCGCGCACGTGACAGGCTCGCGGGGCGGGGCGGGGCGGGGTGAAGGCGGCGATCGTGATTGGGTGAGGGTAGGGGGCGGGGCATGGGAGAGACGGGGCGGGGCCCCAAGGGGCGTGAGTACGAATGGGCGCGGCCCAGAAGGAGGCGTGGCATGGAAAATGGGGTGTGGCAGAAAGGGGCGTGGCCGTGGCAGGAATGGGCGTGTCCAGTTGCGGCAGAAGTGGGGCGGGGATGGAGCAGGGGCGGGGACAGGGGGAATGCACCGACCGTGATTGGGCCACAGGAGGACGGGCGGAGAGGGAGAGGCGGGGCCTCGCAGGAACATGGGCGGGGCAATGGGGGTGGAGTCGTGGAGAGGCGGGGCGGGGCGCAGCACGAACAGGGCGGGGTCACACGGGGCGGAGCGATGACGCCACACATTCCGTGCGGGACGGCCCCGGGGTCTGTGCGCATGCGTAGGAGCCCGTAGGGCGCGCATGCGTGAGATGCGTGAGCTCCCGGTGCCGGTTCCCGTCGGTCCCGGGTCCCCTGCCCAGCCCCGGGGTCCCGTCGGGATGTCGCAGCAGGGATTCGGGCCTGTTAATGCGGCCGTATTGGTGCGATCTGGGCGATCCACACTCTGAGAGCTGCCTCTCGCTCCCGAAAGGCGCCAGGCCGCGTTGCCCCATCCCTTGCCCTCGCCGGGAACACGGAGCGGGGTGCCGGGTCTCCCCCTCAGTGCAGAGGCCATGAAGATTAACCAGGACACGGTGCTGCGGGGCAAGAAGGTGACGCTGGTGCCGTACACCGCTGCGCACGTGCCCCGGTACGTGCCCGTGCCCGTGCCCTCCTCGGGCGCTCCTGCACGGTCCGATTCCCCTCCTCCCTTTGCGGACAGTGCTGGGTCGGGACAGGGCCCGCTTCCCCCGGAATCAGCCAGCGATTCACCCTCAGTGCCCTGGGGTGGCAGCGCCGTCCCTGTCACGCTGAGCTCGGTGCCAGCTCTGCTGTCAGAGCCTCACCTGTGCCGCTGGGAGATCCCGGCTCTGAGGGAGCACCGCAGTTCTTGTGTTCACTGAGGCCTTTCCCTGGTGACGGTGCAAGAGCAAAGCTTCAGCGTGTAAAGCCAGGTGGATGGTTGATGAATTAGGCATGCCAACAGTTTGTAAAGTAAATCAGCACAAAGATAGCAGCGTTAGTGTTTTGTCAGTGTCCAGGTGGTGCTGTGTCAGTGTTGGTCGGGATGAAATGCATCAGAACTCCATAACATCAGGTGTGCATTGGGCACTCCAGACAAAGCCACAGGACAGGCAAACTTCCTAAATTTCCAGAGGGCATTGTGTTCCATAAAGGACAGAGGCTTGCAGATACATTTTAATTTGCCACAAAAGCCGGGCTGGTGTTTCCAGAGCTGATCCCTGGAGCACTGGAGGGATCCTCCTGAGTGCTGCAGCGGGGCAGTGATGTGGGGCCGGCTCCATTGCCAGGTACCACGAGTGGATGCAGTCGGAGGAGCTGCAGCGCCTGACGGCCTCGGAGCCCCTGAGCCTGGAGCAGGAGTACGAGATGCAGCGCAGCTGGCGGGACGACGCTGACAGTGAGCATCTGGAATGCTTTCTGACCGAGGGTGGGAGTGGTGAGCAGGGCCTTTCCATTCTGGGAAGGACTCTCAGTGAGCTATGAGTTCCCTGTGAGTGAGTTCCCATAAGCCAGAGGGGATGTGACACTTTCTACAACAGCAGCTTGAACAGGTTTTCTCATTACAGCTGGTATAGATTCAGGGAAGTGGAGAATATCCACTTCCTCGAGCTGTTTGTATCTTTTTTATGCAGTTTTCCCAAAGACTGTAGTGATTCATTCCCCACAGCATTTTTTGCTGAGCTGAAAATCATTAAGCATCACTCCTGCACAGCCAACACCAGGTCTGATCGTTGCAAAAAGGTAGAAGGATATACAACAAGTAGAAGGATATACAAAAGGTAGAAGGAAATACAACAAAGGCTGTATTTCTCCTTGATAAATTGTACAATTTTATGATCACCTGGTTGAGGTGTGTTGACTAAATTGGTTCCTTGACTCTCCTACAGGTAATGAATCACTGCCCATAAAAGCCTGGTAGAAATTTAGTGAGCTGAAAAATACTGAAGCTGGCAAAGAGCTCAGTCTGGAGCATTTGTCTTAGGTGGCATAAAAAACCTTACTCAGAGCGGCAATAATGTGGACCAGGTGAATCACTCAGTCTCAGCCTCTTGTGCACCAAAACAATTCTTTGCCCCAACCTGCTGCTGAGTAAGACAAGGCAAGGAGACCTCAGACATAGGAAGGAAGTTTTCACACTTCTTCCACAGGCTGTCTCTAGTCTTGGTGTCTGTGCCACCCTCACAAAAGGTTTTTCCAAGTATTTTTTCCTTTCTGCATGTGGGAACAGGCACACCTGGTCACCTGATGTGGGAAGCCAAATTATTAACTCTTCCTTGCTGTTAACATGTGGAAACTGTTATTCCTCTGTACATTGTGCACCTTTAATTTCATTCTTTGGTCATTTATGAATAATTATCAGCACACTCTGAAGATGCTGCCACATTTTTGTTTTCCCCAGAGTGCACTTTCATCGTGCTGGACTCAGAGCTCTGGCCTGGGCAGGAGGAGGAGAACTGCATGGTCGGGGATGTGAATCTCTTCCTCACCAACACCGAGGACCCGACTGTGGGCGAGATCGAAATCATGATTGCAGGTCAAGTTCTGCTTCACAGCTTGGGGCTCTGTCCCTGTGGCTGCGTGCTGCAGAGAGGTGTTGATGTTCCTGCATCAGCTTTTTATTCTCATGCTTTACCATGGCTGTTCAGGCCTGATCAGCCCATGGCGTGCCCAGGTCACAGCCTCCTCTGACAAGTGCCTGCTGTGGCTGGTTTGTCTCCCCCAGCTGGATGCTGACTCTGTGCTCTCTCTTTCAGAGCCCAGCTGCCGTGGCAGAGGGTTTGGCAAGGAGGCAACTCTGCTGATGATGGCCTACGGTGAGGGTGGCTCAGTGCACCAACAGGAGTGTGGGGGGCTGAGGTCTGGGAGCACATAATTCCCAGTGATACAGGCAGGGTAGCAAGGGATGCATCTGGCCCACAGGGCAGGAGTCTTGTGCTTTTACAGATGTGGCATGTAATAGAAGTGCCTCTCTCTCTGATTTCTCCTGCAGGAGTGAGAAAACTGGGGATCACCAAGTTTGAGGCTAAGATTGGTCAGGAAAATGAAGCCAGTATCTGCATGTTCAAAAAGCTTCACTTTAAGGAGGTGCAGTAACAGCCCATCTCCCCAGAGGATGTGAGCAGCATTTGCCCTGTGGCTGGGCTTGAGCTGCTTTCTCTGTGTGTGCTGCAGGTTGCTGTGAACAGCGTTTTCCAGGAGGTGACCCTGAGGCTGGATGTCAGTGACCAGGAGAGACAGTGGCTCCTGGAGCAGACAAAGCACGTGGAGGAGAAGAGTTACGCTGAGCTGAGGCAGCCAGCTGGGGTGCAGGACAGCTGACAGACACCTCCAGACACCAGCTGGGTTTCCAGGGAGAAGTTGGACGTTGTTGCAAGGTCTGGGTGTGGAAGACACCAGAGAGCCAACAGTGGAGCTGTTCTGTCTCCTTCAGCTGCTTTGTCATCTTGTCAACTTTGCACTTTGCTCCACCAGCCAGGATTACTGCCTGAAATTTGGACCTGGGGAACAGCCACTAACTCATAGGTTTGGCGAGGAATGACTCTGACTTTGATTTGCTGTTCCAACAGAGCCTAAAATCACCAGCAGTTGATTCCTGGACAAGCAGAAACTTCTCCCACTGCTCTTAAATCAGGATTCACGAGTGAGGAGGTTTCATATGCTGGCAGCTCATTCTTTTTTTTACTCTTGAATAAAAAATTAAAAAATCACAAAGATTCTGAAGTGCCTGAGCACTACGTGTGGCTAAGCTGCTTTCTTTGGTAGCTCAAAAAGTGGCTCAGAAGTTGTAAAGGACATCAGAGACCCTTTAAACCCAGTTTTCTGGAGTGTGGTAGTTTGCAGGGGGGCACTGCTGGGTCCTGGCAGGGAGGAGCTCAGATGGGGGTGAGCACAAACGAAGGGCAAGTAAATAGGATGGAAATTGTTGATATTGGCTGATCAAGGCTAGAGCTGAGCCCCACCACTATGAGGGGGCTGAGAGCTGCAGGAGGCTTCTGAGACAAACCCCCTCCAGCTTCAGGGCTGAAAACCTCGGCCAGCAGTGATGTTGCACTTCATTTTCCTTGGCTGCCTTGATGAAAGAAAGGAGAACACACTGAAAGGAGACAGCTCCCTTCTTCCACCAGCTCAGGATTCACTCTGCTGAGCCTGCAGGGTCCATTTGCTGCTCTCCACTAAGATAAAGATGAACGTGGGGGAAAGCTCTCTTACTGGGGGGCAGATATATTTAGGGCAGGAGTTATCCAGCCTCTGCTGCAGTAGATCTGAGGTCCATGGATGAAAAAGAGGCACTTGCCTGACTTCAACTGGACAAACTTCCCTGTGCAGTGACTCAGCCTGACCTGTCCTGCCCTACACACACTGTCCACAGCAGGGAAGCTGCTCAGAGTAGAGGACAGAAGGTAAGAAGGATAACTGATGCTCCTGTGTGTTTTCATACTGTAACAGCAGCTCTAATCCTAGACCACAAATTATCTGTTTCAGTGATAGAAGATCAGGTAATAACTTTCAGATTTGCCGAGGGATGTTTTGGAGACTGGCAGTCTGTGGAATTTTTATTGTTGCTGTGCCTGAGTTTGTAGGGCCTGGGGGCTTTAGTTTTCCGATTTTAGCTAATTTAAATACATTATTCCTGTGACTAATATTAAAACCAAGTATGGGAACAGTGTATCATGGCATTTTAAACAAGTATTTAGTGTGGATTTAGTTGTAGTGAAAGCTTTGTGTGGTAATAAAGTGAAGAGCTGCTCTACTTCCTGCTGGGATTACCATGACAAGGGCTGGTAATCCTCCTGCCTCTCAGATTTGCAGAACCTGCTGGGTGAACTGCTGGCTCTGGTGCTCCTTCCGTGAAGTGTCTCATCCCTCTGCCAGAGGAGCGAGGCCAAACCGGCAGGAGAGATGGAGCTGGGCTGGGATTTGCTCCCCTAAAACCCAACCAATGTGGGAAAAATAATTTCTTTTCCCCTCTGCTGCCAGGGGAAGGGGCAGGGTGATCTCCTGTGCCCGCTCCTGTGCCCGGCTGGTTGCTCTGGAGGCAGCGAGGGCCCCGCTTGGCATCCCCGGGCTCGGCAGGCGGCTGGGAACAGCCTTTCCCTGGCAACCCTCACAGAGCTGGGCATGGCCCGGAGCTCAGCCCACCCCAGAGGCTGGGGAGAAGAGTCCTGGCAGGGCTCACACAGGGCTCCCACAGGGAACCAGGGCCCAGCTGCTCTGAGCAGGCCAAGAGGGAAAAGATGCTGCTGGGACCTGCTGGGTGCCCCCACTCCTGCCCTGCTCCCTGTGGCATCCATGCCAGGTAGGGGTGTCCTGCTGCCCCAATGGGATGAGGATGGGAAAACAGGGCACACCTTCCCTCAGAGGACACGTCTTTGGAGGATGAGACAAGCTGGAATGGGCTCCCCCTGCTTCCAGGAGGAAGTGACAGCCTGCACATCCCCAGGAATCTGGTGGCACTTTGTCACCTAGGTGTCACTTGAGGCGCAAAGATCTGTGACCATTTGTGTGCTCAGGTGGAAAAGCTTCTTTGCAGATTTGGAGCACAAAACAAGAGTGTGCAGAAGGGGAGGAAGCAAAAATACCAGACAGAGGCCAGGCACAGCCCTGCCTTGTCCTACTGTGCCACCCAAGGCTACATCCATTCATTCAGAGGGACAAGCACCCCTCCCCTCACTGATCCCCCTGCCTTCCCTCAACCCAGGTGCAGCCCAGAGTCATCCCAAAACCCCCTGTAGGGGCTGGGGGCACATTTGGGCTGCCCCAAACAAAGCTCCTGCCCTCCAGCCTGGCCAGCAGACCCAGATTAGAGCTTTGCATCACCACCCTTCCCCTCCCTGCCCCCCCTCACTCCCCAGGGATTAAAGCTCATTAATCACCCCGAGGCATTAACCCCCACTGGGACCAGCCGGTGCCTCCTCAGCCTGTCCCCATCACGTGCTGAGGGGCACCAAACCAGGCCCAGTGCCCCCCAGTTACCCATTTTTCCCCCAAGCCCCAGAGGGCCACAGCAAGCCCTCTGCACCCTCTCAGGCTCTGGAAGGATTTAGCCTTAAACCAGACTTGTGAAGTCAGAAAGGTTTATTCCAGTAAACAGAATTTCTCTTGAGCTCAACAGTACAACAACACCTGATTGCAGCACATGGAAACAAAACATCCACAGGAAGAATTTCCACAAAATACAGGTTTAAAAAAAATAGATGTGATTGGAAAAACACTCATTTCAGAAAAAAACCAAAAAGTCTGTGAGAAGCTTTTAAATTAAACAGTGTTGGATTCAAACCCTGATTGGCTCCGTCTCCAGGAGTGTGCAGGAGCAAAGGAGACTATTATTGCTTGCTGTGCTGGCTCCAGACACCCTCTCCTCTCCCAAAATTTGCCCCGGGGCAGGGTGCTGGGTACTCCCCAGTGCTGGGCACCCATACCCCTCCTTGCAGCTGAAGAGGCAAAGGGACAGGGTCATTGTGGACGGAGCTTGCCAGGCCAGGGTGAAATGCCCTGGCTGTGGTCAGTGGCTGGGCAGGTGGGGTTTGGGAGAAGACATTAAAGCCTCAGGTTTTACAGCTAAAGGGTAATTTGGGGGAGAGGGATCTCAAACAGAGATGAGGTTTGGGATGGGGGAAGAAACAGGGAACAGTGGGGACCAGGAGTGTTGGGCATCAGGCCACCCCAAACCCTTGATCCCTCCCAAACCCCTGCTTGTGCTTACCAGGGTGTGCAGGGCTTCAAGGCAGGGCTGGAGGAGCACCCTGGGGATGAGCTTTCGGGAGGGGGCACCCCCAGCACCCCCGGGCCAGAACCCCTCTGAGGGATGCTCACTGGCCACCAAGCCCAGCTCTTGGGTCAGGGTGGAGGGAGCAGCCCCACATCTCTACCAGGAGCCCATGGCAGGGAGGAGAGGAGTGCAGGAGAGGTGGGTATGGGGCTGGGGGGGTGCTAGAAGACACCCACCCCGCCTCAGGGCCTTCACAGGTTGCTGAACAGTTCGTTTTTCTTGCTCCAGTCCATCTGGGGTGCCCTCTTGCTGGTGCGCTTCTGGTGCGCGCGCTCCTTGGCCACGGCCAGCGGGATGTCGAGGTCCAGCAGGGAGCCGGATGCTGAGTGGTGACTGTCACCGTCCTGTGGGTGAGGCTGGGGCTCAGAGGGGTGTCAGCCCCACGGCGGGGGTAACCCAGACCCAGGCACCGCCTCCCCCGCACTCCCAGCCCTACCTGGCCACGGCTCTCGCTGGGGCACGGCGGGGACACGGCCGGGGCCGCGGGGCTGGGCGGGCGCTCCGACACCGACACCGGCTGTGGCTCGGCCCCGTTCTCCTGAGGGGAGCAGGGACACAGCGTGAGCTCCAGCCCCGGGGCCTGACAACAGCCTCCAGAGCCGCAAACCCCACCCAGGGGGCCATGAAATCCGTCCTTGCTGCACGTAATCCCCGGCAAGCTCCAGGCACATAAATACCTCCAGCGCTGCCCATCGGGGCCGGCAAGGATTAAACCCCGGCCTGACTGCCCTGGCTTTAGCAGGAAGAGGAGGAGGAGGGTGGCTGCAGGGCTGGGTGCTACTTCCCTACTGCAGCACAAGGGCTCCCAGCCCTGCAGTATCAGAAGGCAAAAGAGAGCAGGAAAACAGCCACCTCCATCAAACTCAGCAGCACAAGCATCCCCCTTCCTGGAGGACACCAGTTCCCTTCCCAGTGGCACCAGCTCTTGTGTGGCAGGCTGAGACCACTGCAGGATCTGGTGGCATCCCCCACCCATGGGCACAGGGAGCATGAACAGGAGGGTCCCTGACTGGAGATGGGCATACATGGAATTAAAATCAAGACAAGGCTCTTACCTTCCCTATATCACCATTGGCTACTGGTTCTGGCAAGGGACCTGTGGGATGAGGACACAGGGTGAGGATGTGTTTGCTTTGTCCCCTTGCCAGTGGAGGGCAAGCCAAGGCTGCACATGGCCAATGCTCACACAACACTGCCCAGGGTCTGGCCAGGTCCTGAACTTTTTAACCACCCGCTGCAGCCAGCCCCGTGGCACAGGGGAATGGTGGCATCCACACGATGGCAGCTGCGACGTGGAGCCCAGTGAGACCCCTTCCCCATCCTCCTGGAGAGCAAAGGGCAGCTGATGCCTGTTTGCTGCCCAGGCCATAAACCCTGCCAAAGTGCAACCCAGGGCCATAAACCTGCCCACGTCAGCCCCACCAGCCCTGCATGGGGCCCTTGGCTAAGCAGGGAGACGCCAAAGCCAGGTGATTCTGCTTGGCCCCAAGGTGATAAGGCCACCTCCCAGGGCTCAGCACCCTTAGGTTTGGTGAGAAGGTGACACAGAGCCACCAGAGGTGGCACAAACCCCTCCCAGAGGCACAGTCCCCAGCCCACCTGTCAGGTGCTGCTCTGAGGGCACCACCTTGCACTTCTTGAAGAACTCATCTGTGAGCATGTCCACCACCAGCAGCTTGGTCTCGTCACCACTCGCCTTGATGGCTGCCACCACGTCACTGTGCTGCTTGCCCTCCATGCACACACCATTCACCTGCAGGTACACATCACCACTGCAGCTGGGGGACACCCATCCCTCACAAGCACCATGCAGGGGTCAGGTACCAGCCTTGGTACTGCTCATAATCCCAGCACAGCCACCCCATAGCCCCCACAGGCATTCATGGCCTCACAGGGATTAGCAGGGAAGCCAGAAAAAACTCATTAAAAGCAGATTTTCCTCTGAGTAATTGGCATGGGGTCGAATGGGCAAAGCTGGCAGGGAACTCCCAACAGCACATGGACCCAGGGCTGGCTCAAAACCCTTGTGCCAAGTGATGGTCTCCAGAAACCCCACAAGCTTCACCCCAGAAGAGGCAGCAGCCCCACACCCCGGTGAGCAGCAGGGCTGGGGCTCAGCTGGTCCTTGCTCTCATGGATCATCATCCCACATGGCACAAACCTGAGCTCATCCCCACCCTGGTCACACCTGACAGCAGGAGTCGCCATCATCGTGCACCTTGTCCCAGCCTGTGCCACCCAGGGGATCCCCAGGGACAGTGCTACTGCTCATTAACCCCCAGACAGCTAATTAATGCTCAGTGCCAGCCCTCCCCAGTGCTGCACCCGTGGGTGGGGACCGGCAGGCTGGCGCAGGTTGGGCGGCTGTGCCGTGAGTCACCAGCGGCAGCAGGGACACTGTGTGCCTCCCTGGCCAAGGGCAGCTGCCTCCCGGGCTGTGGGGGAGTGCCAAGGCTCCCAGAGAGCCCCCCTGAGCTCCCCTGGCCCAGCACACCTCGATGATGCGGTCCTGGGGGGCCAGCCCCGCCGCCTCGGCCGGCGAGCCGGGGTCCACGGCGCGCACGTACTGCCCGGGGCGGCTCTTGTCACTGTGCAGGTTGAAGCCGTAGCCATCGGGGCCCTTCTTCATGTGGCACAGCCGAGGTCTCAGCTCCTCCTGCAAAGGGAACAATCTGTGGGTGAACTGCTCCCGCACCCCCCAACAGCCAAGGACAGCAGCAGGAACCCCAGAGAGCTGCTGGAGCACCAGGGACACCATCCTCAGGTGGCCACCTGTGGGCACTGACACCTCAAGACAGGATGCAGGGTGCCAAACACCCTATGATGCTGGGCTCTAATTAATTACTTAGGTTCAGGGCATGCTAATTGCAGTGAAACATTGAAGAAACTTGTTATTATGTGTGTGTTCCCAGACCACGCTCTTCCTTTTGGGATCAGGGCTTCAACTGCCATGAAGGTGGAGGAGGAAACCCAGCCCAGGTGGCTGGGAAGCACCCCCACTCCAGCCCATCCACTGGGAAGCTTTGGCCACTGGAGAGGTCTCAGGGGCTGGCACAGGTGCCTGGCATCACCCCCCTGCCAAGTGCCACTCCCCATGGCAAACCCAGCCATGGGCTCAGCCCAGAGCACCCCACAGCCACTGTCACAGGGCAGGGGCACACAGGGCTCAGCGAGGCAGCTGGAGCCCAGATGGAGCAGCTGTAATGCTGAGGCACCTCCATGCCCCAGCGTGACCTTCCAGGATTGCAAAACAGAAACCAGCTCCACTGGGGCGGCGTGACTGGGACGTTCACCTCTCCAGGAGGCAACACCCAGCTCATCTGCACCTGGTTTCACCTTGACCTGTGGGTCCACCAGTACCTGGAGCCAGGGAGCCCCACTGGGGCAGCCACACTTGGCCCCCCTGGTGCCCTCTAAGCCCCCCACACTGTGAGCAGCAGGAAGCAGCAGGAGCATCCCTGGGAGCCTGGCACACAGGAACTGCCCTTGCTCAGCCAGCAGGGAGTGGGATGTCCAGGAAGCATCAGAGGAACCAGGTGACATAAACCAGACACCTGCATGTCACACTGTCAGAACTGCTCTGACCCTAGCACCCAACAGCACTTTTACAATTTATATATAAAATGGTTTGATCCCACCTTGATCACCAGAACCTGGGCTTTGGTTGGGCTCTCCCAGCAGCCAAGGCTCACTCAAACTGCTGGAATATTCCTCACCAAGGGGGTGTATTTAATCTTTCATCTGAGATAATTTTTTCTCTGTGGGTGCCCATAGCATCACTGAGGACAGGCACTGCAGGAATTTGTCCTCCCACACCTGCACCAGGATGCTCTTTACACCTGCACAGCACTCTTGCATCTTGGCACAAAATCACCTTTGTCCACAGCAGGGAACACCTGGGTCCTGGGGTGCTGACAGCCCCTGTCTGACACACTGGTGTGGCACAGGGTCCCACACGGGCCGGGGTGACACATTTACAATTGCTAAGCCCAGCGCTGCAATAAAGCCCTGATAAAGCCCCATCCTCTTGCACAACACCTTCCTTCATGGTCAAGGCTGGCCACCACCCCAGCAGCACCTGACAACGCCCTGGGAAGGGAGGTGCAGGCAGCACCCAGCACATCTGCCAGGAGGGAAGGTGATCCCGAGATGCCTCAGCCCTGGCATGCAGGACTTGGTCTCCACGTGTGCCAGCTGCACATGCCCCATGCAGCAGCCCAGCTGTGGATTCCCTGCCTGGGTGGAGCATTGTGACCCCCTCGACTTCGCCCCTTCTGCCCTCCCGTCCCCACGCCGTGCCCAGGTGAGCAGGTTCACGGGGTGTTGAGACAGCAGAAATCCCCAACAGTGGGGACAGACAGTACCCAAAATAATGACAAAGGGCAGGAGCTGCTGGATGAAGGTGGCACCTCCCCAGAGCCCTGCCCTGGCTCAACCCTGAGCAAGGGTTCAGGCTCTGGAGCCGCCGGTGCCCTTGGCAGCTCTGTGGGGCTGCTCCACGCCGATAGCTCAGGACAAAGCCAGAGGGAGCACCCAGCAAGCAGGGCTGGCAGCGCTCCCGGGCGAGGAGGAGGAGGGAGGGCTCTGCTCCCACCCATACCAACAAAGCCCTGGCAGCCTGAGCTCGCTGAGATGCTGGTGCCATGAGTTTTGGGGGGATGGGAAGTCCTGCAGGGCGGACAGATGTCTCAGGACACAGGGACAGGTCACGGCGGTGAGGGAGGCACTGATCCTGCAGAGGCAGCTGGCCAGGGCAGCAGCACTCGCTGCAGGGCAGCCTGGCCAAGCCGTGACCCGGCCCCCCAGCAGCCCCTCCAGCCCAGCATGCCAGGCTGCCTGACCCTCCCCAGGTCACAAAAACCCTGCAGGCAGCCACCATTCTGCCATCCAGAGAGGAAAACAAATGCATCTGATCCTCCAGCAGCCGTATCCTGCCCATCCACGGGGTGAGCACCCCATGGCAGTGCATCCTTTCAGCCCCAAAGTCCCCTCTGCGCTGAGTGATGTGAGGCAAGAGGGTTTGGGGCCAACAACCCAAGGATACCCGTGGCTATGGAGCTGGGAGCTGGGCAGTGGAAATGCCCCTAATTTCTCTAAGCTGCTGCATCCTGTCCTGCAAGGCCAGCAGCTCTCCTGCCGCGCTGGGATTAGCTGGCAGAGCCTTGTTACAAGCAATTACACCCTCAGGCAGGGAGGGCAGTGGGGGGAGCTGCAATCAGCCCTGCAGAGGCATCCCACGCCTCCCCTCTCACCCAGGGAAGGCAGAGAGGTCTCTGTCTGCAGAGATGCCCGCTCGGCATGAGCACTTCAGGAGCACTGCACAGCTGCTCCTACCCTGAAACAGGATTTGGGGCACACCCAGATGTGTGCAGCACCTTCAGCCACCCGGCAGGACCAGCAATCCCAGGGTTGTGGGGACCTCAGCTGCACAGCCCCACCCCATTTCCCAGCCACTCCATAGCAATTCCAGGACAGCTTTTGAAGCCTCAAGTCCCAGGAAATTCCCTGCAGCCCTACAGGCAGCATCAAGCCTGCTGGCGGCAGCAACCTTCCCAGTTACTCAAAGAGAAACACAAGAGCTCTGAGGATGCCTGAGCCAGCAAATTCACACGGGTCCCAAAATCTGGCTCACACATTCGGGCTTCATACAAAGGGGATGCAAAGCAGCCTCCTTTGCAGCATCCCTGTCACGTCCTGTTTGACTGGAGCTGCTTTTCATGCAGCTGCCTTGAGAGGAAATTTAATTCATTTCCTAATTAAACTCCAGCTACCCCGGTGCAACGCTCCCAATGCCGGGGGAACTGCTCCCTGTTACACTCTGAAACCCAGCCTGGGAGGCTCTCCCAGGTTTTACAAGGAGGGATGAGCCTTGCCGGCAGGAAGGGCTCTAATTGAACACCAAATTTGCAAGAGGGAAGCCTGAGGCTGGTAGCAAATGCCTTGCCCCGGTAGCAGAGCGCTGTGCTGCCCTGGGAACACTGTGCAGCTTGTGTGAAACTTTCTCAAGCCACTCCCGAGCAGCTGAAGCCTCCGGAAATACAGCCGGAGGCAGACAAACTGTCACAGCTCTTGGTGAGGGGACACCCCCACGGCACAGGGCCCCAGGAAATGGGGCTGACCTGAGGGCTGTGAAACTGCCACCACACTGGCTCAGCACCGCAGACAGGAGGGCATGGACCGGCTTCCCAGGGAGGCTCAAAACCTCCACCACAGCATCAGGGGGATCTGCACACTCAGGGTTTGATAGGAATGAAAAAGGAGCCTCCCACAACTGCCTCAGGGACCTGTGGGGGTATCTGAGATCCCTGGCAGTCCCAGTCATGCAGGACCCAGAACAGCTTGGACAGAGAATGGATTCTGCTGGAGGGTGGGAGACATTAAACATTGCTCACCACAAGCAGCTCTCCCAGCTCCTGAGCGTCTCCAGGCTTGTTAAACAAATAAAGGCAAGTCCAGCCCAATAAAGCAAACAGAACTCTGACACGTGCAAATCTCCTGCTTTCCCTGAGATCCCAGGAAATCCTACCAACCCACAGTGATGGGATGGGGCTGCAGGGGGATGGAGCAGCCAGCACTGGTTGCCTGCCAGTGGCCAGCAACAGCCCAGCAGTGTGTTCCTGCCTCACTGGAGAGAAATCTCTCTCTGCCTGCTCTGGCTGGGCTCAGGATCCCACCCTGCCTGGTGGGTGCCTGGCCTGGGCGATGCCTCCAAAGCCACTTTTCCGCTGGGCCCTGCCCCCAGCCGCAAGATTTCCTGCTGCTACCTGTTGAGAAACCGTCTGGGGCCACCCCATGTCACCTGCTTCCTGATCTAGTGAGGAGAGAAACCACTGGCAGAGAAACCGCCAGCAGTAACCGTGCATGGGCTGTGCCCTGAGCCTGCTCCCCAAAACTGTGGGGAGCCTTCAGCCAAGACTGTCCCCCAAAGCCATGAGGTATCTCCAGCTGGGGCTGTCTCCCAAAATCCTGCGGGGCATCTGCAGCTTCCTAAGCCCTTTCCATCACTCCAGCCAACACAGCGAGCAGGCAGCAGTCCCACAGCATGAGAGGGCTCCATCCTCTTTGGGGACTGCACGTCCTTAGCCCCCAAGCTGGGTAGGGGACTCACCTGAGCTGCATTAAGAACATCCCCTTTATTTTTCCCAACCCATGGAGAGTCGTGGGAGCAGAAAGCAGAGCAGAGTCTTGCTAGCCCCTGGGAGGGAGTGCTGGCACTGTGACATACGGGAGAGCAGGCACGTTCTCCCTGCATGGGGCAGCTCCGGGGCCACACGTGAGGGACCTGGGATCATACAGGGGACAGCCAGCAAGACAGCACGGGGATAGAACACGGCTGTTCCCACCCAAATAAGCCCATCAGGGAGGTGCTGGAGTGATGTTTTAGCCAGGCAGTGATGAGAGCTCTGCCGGCAGTGGATCAGCCCAACCAGGGGAACAAGCACAGGCTAAAGTCCCACAGGAGATACAGCTCAAAACCACCTAATCCTCAGCAAAACCCTATGTTGACAGCAGCTCAGCGAGGCACCCAGCTCTTCTCGGGACTCAGCACCAACACTGGGAAGGCTCCACTACACCAACCTCTCTGGGAACAGGTCATAAGATTTCCCCAGAAGGTTGCTCACACTGGGAACTCAAGAGGCTGCTGCCCAGGGAGCCATCCACATGTCTGTTGTAACAACAAACACGTCTTTGCTGGGTAAATAAAAGGCAGTATTCTCTCCCAGAGCCCCTAGCGTTTCTTAGGAACCGCTTGGGGCATGAAAGGTCAGCTGTTTCTCAATTCCTCACCTTTCTACATCACTTTGTTTGTGCAACTGCTCACTCCCACGCGTGCTTAAGGCCAACATTCCTGAGTTAGGAAGCGTCTGTGGGGACTGACTGCCAGGATCGAGCCCCCAGCCCGGGAGGAGCTCTGCTATGTCCACACCGCAGCAGGAGTGACTACTACCAATACCTGCAGTCTCAGCCCCGAACAACCTCTGCCACGGGATTTTTGTTGTATTTTGGGGTGGGTTAGTGCCGGCCCCCCTCAGTCCAGTTCTGGGCTCAAAGCTCCCCGTGTTGCTTTCCTCATCCCGTTTTACCGGCCCCGCAGCACAGGACCGAACGGGCAGCCCGGTGCGCCCGCCTGCCCCCGCCCGTCACTGGGAGACAGGACCATTTAGAGGGAAAAAAAATATTTAAAATAAAAAAGGCAAAGCAGCCGGGCGCGGCAGGACCCGGGGCTTCTGGGGAGCCGCGTTTAAAGCAAAGTAAAAAAAGAAAGAATCGAGACCGAAACCACACACAACGCCCAGGGCGGCCGCGGCTGCCGCTCGCTCGTTTGGAAGGCGACCGCGGCCGATCGCAACTCCTCCTCCTCGGACAACACCCTCTGCCCCGAAAACCTCCGAGTCCCGTTCCCCCGGCCGCTCATTTACCCGCTGGTCGCCACCACCGGGCTCCCGCGCCGCGGGCTCCGCCGGTACCGGAGCCGCCTGCCCGCCGACCACCGGCGGCTCGGCGCCCGCCCCGCCCTGCTTCGGCAGCTGATCCTCGGCCGTCGAATCTACGACGAGAAGACTGACGGTGCCGGCGGCGGCGCGGATCCGCTCCACCACCTGCTGATGGCTCTCCCGTTCCACGTTCTCGCCGTCCACCTCCAGCAGCCGGTCCCCAGCGCGCAGCCCCGACCGCTCGGCCGGCGAGCCCGCCTCCACCAGACGGATGAACTGGCCCGGCTTGCCCTTCTCACCGTGCAGGTGGAAGCCGTAGCCATCCGGGCCGCGCTCCAGGCGGCACAGCCGGGCGGCGGGGCCCGCGCCGCTGCTCATGGCGGGGGAAGCGGCGGAGCAGCAGCGGGCCCGTCCCGCCACCCGCACTCAGCGCACTGCGCGGCAACGGGCCCTCCGCACGCCTTATATAGGGGGGCGGGGCGCGGGCCCGGCGGCCGCCAATCGGAGCGCGGGACGGGATGATGCCCGCCAAATAAGGACAGTGATGGGGCGTGGCTATGCAAAATTTAGAGCTGCTGTTATGCAAATTAGGCGGGTGGGTATGCAAATGTGCTCTCGCCCCGGCGGGGCGCTCCGGGCGCGGCGCCGCGGGGTCGCGGTGGCTGCAGCGGGACCGGACCGCTCCCCCTGGGTTCCGACCTTCCACTGCCCCGCAGCCACCTCCGCCCGCCCCTGGTGCCACCCGAGCCCACCGCGGCAACTCCCGATTCTTGCTAAACTCCCCGAGCCGGGGATCGGCTCTGCCGCCGTCCCGGAGACAGCCCCGACGACGGCCGGAGATCGGCGGGACGCTCCCAGCTGTTCCTGCTCCGCGGCACGTCCCGGGTGGCCTCTCGGGGAACATCCATCCCATACCCTCACCCAGTCCTTGAAGGCTGCAGTTGCTCCCAGCGCTTCTCCGACGTAGAGGCGGAGGGATGCTCGAAGTAAAACAAAAATAAGTGAAATAAAATCCCCAAATGGAAACTGCGCGGGAGGGCGGGCCGGGAAGAGGGCAGGTAACTCGTTTTGCAGTGGAAATGAGATGCCAGCCCTGTTCCCCCAGCCGCCCCTGACCCTTGCTCAGCCCCCTGGATCTGACGGCCCGAATGGGGGAAGGGGGAGGGAACCCCAGGGGATTTGCTCTGCCCTGGCTCCGGGTTCTCTGCTCACGGACTGAGAGCACGAGTAGCTGCAGGGGGTCATGAGCATGTGAGATGCTGGGGTTCGGACTCAGCCGGGACAGAGCAAGGCAGTAACCAGCCTGGGCTGCTCCGGCCGTGCCGCAAGGCTGCTGGTGCCAGGCAGGGCTGGCTCCTGGGACTGTCCCAGAGAGGACAGCACGGAGCTGTCTCCCAGTGCAGGGCCTGGCTGAAGTTCCTGGGCAAAGGTCCTCGGGGCAGCCGGGACCGAGTTTAACCGAGCTGCAGACCGCAAGCAAGGAGGGCACAGCTGCATGCCGTGGCACACGTCTCTCACAAGGCGCTGTGCCCCAAAACCCTGCTCAGGGACCCCAGCGGCCGGAGAACCCCCCGTGTGCTCGGGGGGCCGCGCTGCCGCTCCGTGGGACGCAGCTGCGAGCGGAGGGTGGGCTCATTTGTTTCCTCCACTCGGCTGAGCATTCGCCCGCGGCCGCTCGGCGCTGAGAAAAGCGGCGCAGAGGAATCCCACGGCAGCCGGCGGCAAATGCCTTCGCAGGGGAAAACCAGGGCAAGCGCGCTGTGGTACGGCCCCAGCACAGGGGATCTATCGCCCGTGCGCAGCTGTCCCCTTGGTAAAGGGAGCCCCACAAGTGAGCTCTTTGGAAGGGCAGATGCAGAGCACATTTTGGGTACCCTGTGCTCAGTCAGGAAACAAAACCCAGCTCCAGCAGGGCTGGTTGGAGCACGGGACCGAGATAAGGAAGAAAGGCAACAGCAAAGGAAACCGCTAAAGCTACTTTTGGGTCCGACAGGGCACAGGCAGGACCGTCGCGCCCCAGCTGCCTCCTCCTGCCCTTTGCATCTTGGAGTGAAGTTAAAGGACCTCGGGCAGGAGGGGGGAAAGAGAAAAGAGCCAACGTCTGTTTGTGTTGAAGCCATCCAGCATTTTTTTGCAGACATCAGCCAAGCGGCAGCAGCAATGCCATTGGTGGGAAGACAGAGTTATTTGGAGAATGCTGGACTCCGCACCATGAGAACAGCAGGGGAGGAGGTTGGTTTTAATTTAACAGGCCGTGTTTACTCTTCCCCTCTCACCTTTGGTCTGTGTGCAATGTGCAGTGGGAGCCCCCCGGCAGGCAGGAAGGGGCCGTGGGTGCTGCCCCCTCCCCACGCTGCCCCCAGGCCCGGGCCGGCCGCTCTGCAGCGCTGTGCGCAGCAGCCTCCCACGGCGCACACCCAGGGCAGCGATTTCTCATGCAACAAACAATCAGGCAGATGCAAAGCCTCAAAAAATACTCAGCTTTAATCTGTAAGCTTGCAAAGAGAGACCCAGGGGCAGAGCAGAGGTGAAGGAGGCACCGGGGCAGGTGAGACACGAGCAGTCAGGTGCAGAGCCAGAGAAGATGCTGATGGGGACAGATGTGCTGGACAGTCCCTGACTCCGATGTGCAGTGCCATACCCTCCACAGCTGCTCTCTGCATCAGTGCTTCAGTTACACAACCAAATATTCACCATCTGACTGCTCAGAGGAGTGGACAGTGTGCTCGAGGGAGCAACAGAGCTGGGCTGAGCACCAGGGATGTCCCTGAGCCCCACCAGCGCCCAGCAGAGCAGTTTGCTGGCTGGAAGATGCCTGACAGTGGGTTCCAGCTGCTATTTGCCAGCAGCAGGAAGGCGTAGTTGTATGACATGGACAGTGACAGGAGAGAAACCCAGCCTGGCCTGGGAGGCAGCAGGGCTGAAGCATCGCCCCAGGTGATGCCATCATGGGCATCTCCTGCATGAGGTTGGAGATGGTTCAGTCTGGAGGCATTGAAATGAAAAAACCTTTTCTTGTTAAAAAAAATAAATTCTCTAATTTCTGTGGGTACAACATGGAGGAAGCAAAGTTTTTCCAAATTGCTGTGTGTACCAGAAGTGCCCCAAGCATTGCTCGGATGCTCCCAGGGGAATTTTATTTCTCACACCAGCTGTGTGGGCAGGGAGCAGGTTTGGCTGGACCCTTCCCCATCCCAGCCCTTCCCTCGAGCAGAGCCCAGATACAATGGGGACATCATTGCATTTGTGGTGGCAGGAGGATAAAAGCCATTGGCAGCAACTGCAGAAATGAGGAGCCACAGCCGAGCGTGGGCACTGGGGTGTGGGGCAGCCTGGGGGGACAGAGCTGAGGTTCCTTGGAGGGAAGCCAGAGCCTGGCAGCACCAGGGATGAGGGGGCTGGACCAGGCCCTTCCAGTTGGACAACAGCGGCACTGTGAGCAGGAATAGCTGCAAGCGAGGCTCATCCATGGCACAGCTCCTCCAGCTGCTCCAAGGATCCCTCAGTGAGGTGTGTGGCTGTGTCCTGCACCCTGCTCGAGTGGTGGAAGCGATGGGTCACCATGGCTTGCTGGCCTGGCTGGCAGTCACCACACCACAGTGATTCCCACGATGGCACAGAGGTCATTGCTCTGCAGGGCAGCAGGATCTGAATCCTGGCACCAGGACAAGGGCCCTCCTCACGCACTCTGCTCCACTGTACTGTGCCATCCGCCTTGGCTTGTCAGAGCTTGGTTCCCTCCAGTGCTTGAGAGCGGGATAGGGCCCCACTCTGCCTCACAGCTGGGCCCCCAGGCCTGCCAGCTCCTCTGGGCCACCCTCAGGAGAAGACACAGCAGCTGGATTTCTTCTTCTGTGACTCAATGTAATCGTGGATCTGGAAGTGGGGCTCATCCAGCGGCTGCACCGCGCGCTGCTTCAGCTCCCTGGAGTGGTGAGGCTGTGTTACCCCTCCCACACTGTGCTGGGGTGTGGGAGGTGGTGGGGCTGCAGGGAACACCTTCCTTGTTCAGTGCCCTGGCCCCAGGTACTCACTTGGCAATGGCCAGGAAGGCCAGCTCCACGTTCATGCCTGTCTTGGCGCTCGTCTCCATGAAAGGCACTCCGTACTCCTGCAAGAGCAGCAGCACCCCATCAGTGGCTATGCCCAAGGTGCCCTCCTGGCCCTCTGAATCACCCCTGGAGCCTGGACAAGGCTTGAGGGTCACCCCCTCCCTGCTTTGCCCCAGGTTTTGCATGCAAGTGACTGCTGTGCTGCCCTGCAAGAGCCAGGCAGGCCTGGGCACTCTGAGGGGATGGCACGGCTGCACGGGAACCCTGGGTGACCTGAAATTGTCTGGGGGGGCTGAAGTTGGGTTAGGCCATAGCACAACTCACCCTGGCCAGTGATGCTCCATCCTCCGTCCTCACAGCTCTCTCACTGCTCACATCAGCCTGCCAAGGGAAGGAAAATGTCCCCACACACCAGAGCAGCTGGCACCCTGGGCATCTGGCAAACCAGCAGTGTGGGGTGTTCAGGGGGCTGACAGGAATGAGGGGCAGCATGGATCCAGAAGTATCCACTGCCCAGAGAACCTGGGACCTGTGGAGCATCTGGGACCTGGTGGCATTGAGGGTATCAGGGGGATCCTGGGGACACTGAGGACCTGGGACAGTACCTGAGAGCATCCAGGACCCAGGGAGGCTCTGGTACCCTGCTGGGCATCAAGTACCCAGCATCATCCAGGATCTAGGGGACATCCTATCCCAAGGGGAAATCCAGTCGGGCACTGGGCACCCAGCAGCATCTTTGACTCCTGGAGAGAATCTGGGACCTTGTTGGGCCTTTAGGGCTTGGGGTTACCTGAGGTGCAGGGATGCATCCAGGCCTGGGTGGGCACCCCATACCAAAGCATTCCATTCGAGGAGCACCCCGTCCCTGGATCCTCAGGCTCGTGCTGCCACCCGCTGGCTACCGGGAACACTGCCCTCCCCGAGCCCCGGGGACATTTGGGACCGGGGAACCACCCCGGGGACAGAGGAGCCGCCTCTGCGCTCGGCCGGGCGCAGAAAGCAGCAGAACCCGGCAGAGGGTGCAGGCAGAGCCCCATCCCTGCCCGGCCATGGGGATGGCAGGGGCACGCACAGCACAGCAAAGTCCAGGATGGACAGGGACCCTGCACACACCTTATTGCCCAGCAACATGATGACCACGTCCTTCTGGGCGTACTCATGGATCTCCGTCAGCCAGGCCTGTGGGGCAGCAGCACTGTGTTGGGGTGAGGGGTGCTCCTGTCCCTCCCAACTCAGCCTCCCACCCCTCAGTACCCCCTCCCTTCCCTCTCAGCCCTCGCATCCCCTCAGCACCTCCAGCACCCCCACAAGGACAGGGATAATGACTTTTCCTTCTTGGCACAGGAATTATCCCAGCATCACAGATGAGCAGTCCTGAAAACGCCCCGTCTCCTGGCTACAGCCCAAGCCGTAGTTCACATCCTTCCCAAACCACGTTTTCTCCCTCAGGCATTCACCGTGTCCTCAAACAAAACTCACCCAGGCATGCAGCACCAGCCAGGTGCCCTGGGATGAGCTCCCAGCTGGCTGGCTCTGGCCAGAACAGCCAGTGCTTGGGGGTACAGCAGGCTCCCAGCTGCTCCCACAGCCGGGCAGCCAAGCAGGGCAGCCAAGCAGGGCACCCTCACTGCAGGCCCTGGGAGAGCTCCCCCAGCCCTCGGCGGGACTCACGCGGATGTTGTCGAAGGACATCTTGCTGGTGATATCGTAGAGCAGGAGCAGGGCTGCAGGGGAAGAGGCAGAGGCATCGCTACACTGCAGGAATGTGCTCTGCATGGTCTCCCCATCCCTGCTGGACCCCAGACTCACCTTGGGCATCCCGGTAGTAGGCGTGGGTGACGCTGCGGAAACGCTCCTGTCCTGCCGTGTCCCAGATCTGCCGAGAAACTGCCCTGGTGAGAGCAGGGAGAGCAACCTCCCCCAGCTGGGTCTGCTCCCGTGGCTCCCAGCCCTGCTGGACCACCACGCTCAGCCTGAGCTGGGTTTCCATCTGGAAGCTTCTTCCCCCCTCCCAAAGCTCACCTGCAACTTCACCTTCACACCATCCACGGCCACCACTTTGTTCTGCAGAAGACAAGGAGAGCAGGTTTATCAGCCCAAAGCATGTCCTGGTGCATGTGCCAGCCAGCCCTGGCACTGAGTTGGCATTCCACAGCCCCTCAGCTGCTCTCCCTGGGCCAGTGGAAAGAAGCAAGGCTGCCTGTGGGGCTGGACATCAGAGCCTCATTGCCACAGACCGTGATCCTGATTGCTTGGCAGCTACGGGGACACCCCAGAGCAGCAACCCCTCGAGGCAGAGCGAAGAGCAGAATCAGTGCAGAGGAGACAGCAGGATCCCAGCCTGCCTTGGATCCAGCGCCTCGTTCATCTCCCACAGCCAGAGTCCCTGTCCTTGGCTCCCTAATGAGCAGTCAATGACCTTGGCTGCCCAGCAGGTCCCAGGAACACCGACCTGCTCCGGCTCCTGCTGGGGAGCTCCGGGCTTGCGGCAGCCCCGGGAAGCTGGCAGAGCTGCAGAACTGGGGAAGCATGGATGAACCACACATAATTTTGCATTTATTAATAACATGTTGGTGTGCTTTTATGTTTGCTCACCAAAAAGCCCTGATCTTTCTGACAGGAGTCTTCAGCTCCATGTGCTCAGGGAACCACTGCTGCACTAAAAATATAGCCTGTTTGCAGTAACTTAAGGGGTTTGGATGCTACAAACTGCCTGGTCATGTGCACTGGGTGATGCTGGATGTCCTCTGCAGGTTTTCTTGCTGGTGGAGCCTTGCTTGGTTCTTAAAGGAGGTAGAAAACACTGAGCTGGAGGGGCTGCATGTAGCACACAGCTGTATCCAGCACGGCAGGAGGAAATCTCCTGGGTTGGGTTTGCAGCCAGGCTGGGCTGGGACCAGGAAAGGAAAGAAGCATTTCCATCTGAGCTGGGAAGGCAGCTATTGAGGCTTAAGCAATCGCTATTCTCATCTCAGAAGCACAGGGGCTTCTCTCCAGAGGCCAGAAAAAAGAAAAGCAAAAACTACTGAAAAGCTATTTTAAGACTTAAAGAATCATACTTGGAGTCTGGAAAGAGAAGACCCCTATAAATAATTTGGTTGCCTGGAATTGTTTGAAATGGAAATTCAGCCCATGTGGTGATGACAGCATTTGAGCAAATGGGCTGGATAAAACAAAAACATGCCCCAGGAGACTCTGGAGATTACCTAGAGCAGTGAGCCATGAGCTGCTGGAGGGGATGCTTGCACGAGGCAGAGCAGGCACCTGTGGGCTGGCAACACCTCTGGGGACAGCAGCACCGAGCCCAGCAGTGGGACACAGCAGATTTTCCTCCTTTCATGACTTTATCATGAGGACAGGCCTCGTGGCCTCCCCTAACCAAACCCACAGCCATCTCTCTCCCCCAGCCCCTGATCACCAAGGCCCCGGTTCCACCAGAAGCCAAAGGCAGCTGGGGCAGCAGAAGGGGCAGCAAACAGGAGCAGCTGCGGGGGCAGAGGAAGCTCTGACCGCACTCGACACGAGTCGGTGGCTGTGGGCAGAGCCCTGCCCGGGGACACCCCCGTGACTTCCTTCCTGCTCTGCCCTGTGCTCAAACAGCTGTGCCTCCCTGGGCACCCTTAGAAAGATCCTGCAGCTGAAATTTGGTGAGCAGACAGCAGTGTAGGGGTTTAAACAGCCCATTTCAGACTTTCTCAACAGCCCATTTCAGCCCTTCTCAGGAGCCCATTTCAGCCCTTCTCAGCAGCCCATTTCAGCCCTTTCAAGGCATGAAGTTACAGCAACCTGCGTTTGTCCCCCCAGCTGTTGGCTTTGGCCTGCATGGTGGAGTGTACTGGCTGTCCAGCACACACCCCAAGACCTGGGATGGGCTAAACCTAGACCCTTTGCTGATTTAAAGGTAAGAGGCAACAGTACCAGTGGGCTTTTCTGTCTGTTACTGCTCTCCCAGGGAGGGGTGGAAGGGTTCCAGCAAGAACCTGCAGCTGGTTGGAAGATAACTGGAGGTACAGAGGCTGGAATCCCACGTTCTCCCTGCCCAGCACCCTGTCCTGGCCAAGGTGCAGGTGCAGGGGGGCGAGGGGCTGGCAGCTGTGGTGGTCTCACCCGGAAATCTATGCCCACGGTGGCAATGAACGTCCCGGAGAGAAAGGCCCCGTCTTTGAACTGGAGCAGGAAGCAGGTTTTCCCCACGCCCGAGTCTCCAAGCAACATCACCTGCAAGATGGGCGCAGGGAGAGAGGTCAGCAGGACCGGAGGGAGCAGCAGTCCCGGCTGGGGCTGAGCCCGCCCCGGTTCCTTCTCTCCCCAGAGCTGCTCCCGGTGTGCCCGGAGAGCCCCGCGGGGCCGGGTGTGGGTGGGAGCCCTGAGGGTGCGGCCAAGCAGCGCCCAGGGCAGCAGGGCAGCCCCCAGCCATGAACGAGGCGGAGAGCTGCTGTGAAAACAGGTACTGCAGCAGGATATCTCCTAGCCAGGCCCTAGAGGCTCCTAGAGAACCAGCCACAGCTCCCAAATGCGTGCGGACACCCACGCCTTGCCCCTGGCCCGGGTGTGCCCAGCCCAAGGGCTGATGCATGGGTTGGACAAACCCCGCGTGTCCGGGACTCTCTCCCCGTCGGTGCCTGCTGCAGACACCAAAGCAAACATGGTGCCTTTCCCCTCCTGCTAAGCAAACAGGATCAGCCCAGGCTCTCCCGCCACTCCAGCACCTCTGGCCTCAGGCAGGGAGCAGCCAAGACCAACGCTGGGCTCCATGAGCACAGCCTTTCCCAGTGCTGTGTTCTTTCTGCCTACCTGCAGCAACCTGTTCCTGCCCAGCAATCATTAACCTGACTACATCATTTTTCACCCTTATGAAAAACATCAGTGAGCAGGACTTCAGCAGGAAGGTCCATGCCTGCATGCCCACCTGGCAGGATGCTGGAGCTTGCAAAGTAAACCTCTGCAGCCCTGCTGCCCCTGTGGGCCATGGCCACCTTCCACAGGGATGGCACAGCAAATGCCAAAGCTGGGGGCTGGAAATGCTCTGCCTCCTGCTACCACTTTGCTGGTCAAATCCTCCCCCAGGACTTATGGGGAGCTGGGAACACTGCTCAGTTCAGCCTCCACCTAACTCTAGACCACGCTGAAAACTGCTTTTCTCCCCCAAACATGGAAATTGTCCTCCATGAAGAGGAGTCAGAGAGGGGAGGATAAAAGCAAAGGCATAAAAGCAGTTCAGAGAAGGTGACAGGGTGCAGGGCCCCTTTGGAACTGGCTCAGTGAGGCAGCAGGGGGTGTCAGTGCTGACACCGTCAGTGCTGGGCTCAGCCTGGGGCTGTATATTAAATTTTGGGGGTAAAAGGTTCCTCAGTCCCGTGCTTCCCCTGAGCTGCTCGGATGAGGAAGGTGCTTCCTGGGGCAGCCCTTGCCTGGCCTGGGCTGGGGAAGAGGGGGGCACTCAGGAAGGAGTGCTAAAGGGGGCTGAAGGGGGCCCTGGGCTGGATCCAGGGCTGAAATGCTGTTCCCACCTTGGAGCCCTTGGGGTGCTGCAATGGCCTGGACGGGGCCCTGCTCCCCCTGCCCTGTGCCATGGGGGGCACTGTTGTGGGGCTGGCAGGAGCCCCTTGGCCTGGAAAAGGTCTGGCGGGCTTTCAGAGCTCGGCCACGCTCCTCTTGCCCCGGGAGCCCCCCAAAGTCCCGCTCCTGCCGCTGGTCCCTCCTGTGCCACCTCCTATGGAGATGGACGCCCCACCTGCACCTCCCGGGGAGCAGAAGCCCAATCCCGGCTGCACCGGGGGCTCCCGGGGAGCAGAACCCCAATCCCGGCTGCACCGGGGGCTCCGGGACAGAGGAGGGCTGGGGGGATCAGCTGCGGCCGCCGCCTCCTTCCCTTCCTCCCCGTTTCGCGGCCGCTTCCTGGGCGCGATCGCAGCAGCGGAGGAAGCGGGCGGCCCTCGGGACCCTTCCTAAACCCTAAACCCCTCCTGGTCTTCCCGCAAGCCGGGGGGCGAACCCAAACCTTCCCCTCTGGCGGAGCTCGGAGGCTCCATCCCCGCTCCCCCCGCGCCGCCTCGCACCTTGCCGGACAGCTGGTGATCGCGGGGCAGCGCCGGGGGCTCCCCGCTGCTCCTCGGGGGGTCCCCGCTGCTCCTCGGGGGGTCCCCGCCGCCCCCCGGGGTCTCGCTCCCCGCCGCCCCACCGGGGCCGCCCATGCCGCGTCCGAGCGGAGCCGCCGAGTCCCGGCGGGAGCTGCGGCCCCACCCGCCTTCCTCCTCCTCTTCCTCCTCCTCCTCCCCGGCCGATGCCTCCCCCCGCCCCGAGGCCGTGCCCCGGCCGCCTCCCTGCCCAGCCCGGGCGCGGGGTGAGGAGGAGGAGGAGGCTGAAGAGTGAGTGGGAACCTGAGCCCCTGCACCCCGCCGTGCTGGGGTTTGCTGCCGGCTCGGCTGCCCGGACAGCGGCAGAGCCCGGCAGGTCCCTGCGGACACGGCCGTGGGGAGAGCAGGAGCTGCTCACCCTGCACACGAACAGTCACCCCGTCCCTCACAGTGTGCGGATGGAGACCCCAGTGCCACCAAATCCCATCGTGCCACGCCGGGACAGCAGGGATGGCAGCTCGCACTGCCAGCCCCCAGCTCACCCCGGGGTGAGGGTTTGCCCCTCTGCTGCAGCCCCAGCGGCGCTGGGATGGGTCCGGGTGAGCAGCGTGGAGCCGGAGCCGGGAGCTGAGCCGAGCCGGTTCCCCCGAGCCCGCCCCTCACCCAGGGCCTCCCGCTCCCCCGGCTGCTCGCAGCCCCTGCATCCTACACCGGCCACTGGGGCCCAGCTCATAGTGCACTTCATTTAGGAAAAGGCCAAGCATGGGAATGTGGGAGAATTCCCTGGAGAGGGATGTTGTGTTACTCAAAACTCCATCCCACAAAACCTCATAAATCCATGAACTACACCTGGTCAAGGTCTTCAGCCTTACAGGCATCACTTCATGCATAGGAGCCTTGAGCCCTCCCCAGTCTATTTTCCCAGGAATATTCCATCTCATCTCTCCCACATCAGGGCTAATCTCAGGGCAGCCCCCATCCCAGTCACACCACTGGGATCCAGGGGCGCAGGGCTCCAGTGCTGTGCCCCTCTCTGCAATCCAGGTGAGGGCCACACGTGGCTGCAGGAGGTCCAGTGACAGAGATGCCCTCTGGAATGGCATCCACCTCCTGCACCAGCCAAGCCCTCCTCTGCCCCCCGGGAAACAGAACCTGTATTTCCAGTCCTGTAACTGCGCTCAGACCCAGCCGGGGGATTTATAGTTTATATGTGCTCTTTGGCCAGGAAAGTGCCCACAGCTGGAGCTGGTAGCTTGGAGCTCCTGGAAGTGGCTGAGCTTCCCTGCAGCAAGATGGGGAGGGGGCTGAAGGATATGGAAAACTGTGCTGGGCAGGAAAAACGCCTGGCTGAGCATCACTTCCACACACTGGCGTTTGCTGCCAGAGAAACAAGGCAGCCGGAGCCGGAGGAGATCAGTGCTGAGGCTGAGCCTGCTCTGTCTGCCCATGGCTCAGGCCCCTCAGCAGAGGCACCTTGGCTGCTGGTCCCTGGGCTGCTTGGCCCCAGACCATCCCTACTGGGGAAAAAGACACATTTTCCTGCTTCCTTGACCTGGACTGGAAAGAAAATTCCTGTGGGTAATTGCATCCCCATAGGTACCAGCCCCTTGCTGAGTTCCAGCTTTGTCGCAATGCTGAAGGGATGACAGTCTCTCTGGAGTAGGGTCCCAAGCACTGTGCCTGTCCTGAGCTCGCCCAGGAGAGGGGACACACACATCAGAGCCACTTGGGACCCCAGGCAGCTCTGCAAATAGCTCTGGATGGCAGCCGAGTGCTTTTCCCAGCACTGTCACCATCTGCCAGGGCTCCAGGCTGGACACAGGCAGGACACAGGCTGGCATCTCCCTGGCACAGCAGGGCAGCTCCAAGGGCAGCTTTCTGTATGTGAAGCACAAGGCTGCACTCGGACACGGCCCCACCAAGGGATTTGGAATAGGGAGCTTTACCCATCCTTCATCCCTCCCAGTGGTCCAAAGCATGCCAAGAAGCACACAGCCAAACCAAACTCCTCATCCAGCAGCACCAAAGCAAGGTATCCAATTCTTTGTGCTTACCACGGATCCATAGATTCTGATTCCCCAGATAAAGCTGCTCCCCAAGGGTGAGTGCACTGCCCAGGGACCAGGGACTGGGCTCTTACCGTAAACCCAATGCCCACGGTGGCAGAGAAGGAGCCAGGAATGAACTTGCCCTGGTCAAACTGGACCAGCAGTGATGTCTTCCCCACGCCACTGTCTCCAACCAGGATTGTCTGCAAGGAGCACATAAAGAGGCATCAGTGCAGGTGCAGGCGATGGGGGAGCTGGGAGCCAGACATTTGGGTGGGTGTGCTGGGGGAATGTGGCAGCAAATGCAACAGGATCAAGAAGGACCCACCCAGCCCCTGGATCTGTCACATTTGGTTCTGCCACTTGCCCAGAGAGGAATTTGTCCATCCACCCCTTTGTCCATCTCTGTAATTAATGAAATGTTCTCTGGGATGAGCTTCAGGCCTGAAACGCACTGCACCCTGTCCAAGAGAGGAAAGATGGGAAGGAAAGTAAAGCTCAGCCTATCATGGAGAGTGAGCAGGAGAGAAGCTCCTACCCCAGCTCAGGGAGCTGCCGGGCAGAAGCAGCCTTGGCTCACACAGGCCTGCTGGATAACCTCTTTGGGAGGACTTTGGAGTCACTGGATCAAGTCCAAAACTGTTTAGTAAAGAGAGCATCTCCTGCAGCTGCTGCACACAGCTGCTGCCACAGCCACACAGCCTTGCCGGGTCACTGGGCTGCCTTTGTGCTGCCTTCATGCCGTGGACCCACAGCACTCCCTCCTGGCAAAGTGATGGCTTTGAAATCATGGGGTGCCTCTGCCTCTCCAGCCTCCCTGGGAAACCCCAGACTGCTCCCATCCCCGAGCAGAAGGGACAGGAGCTGTGCTGGTGTCAGAGCTGTCACCTCTTAAGCAGCTCCCACACTGCCAGCCCCTGGCCCTGGTACCCCTGGGGAGCTCATCTTCCCTTCTGCTCCTCAAAACCCTGCCCTAAGCGAGACCTGCAGTGCAAACAGAACCCCTCCCTTCCCTCTGCTGGTATCTGGGTTTTGTTCTCAGAGCCACTGGCAAACATTCCCATCCTTTCAGGAAACTGAGGCACTTTCAACCCTTTCGCAGGACATGAATTAAAACAAACACTCTGCTATCAGCCTGCTGGCTTAGAAGTGGTTTGGGCTGTGTGTTTCAGGACAGGGGTGGTCCTGAAGCTGCAGTTCTGGCAATCATGGAGTGTCTCCTCTGTTACGGGTCCCCTGTCACCCCTGAGGCTGCAGGGACGAGGCAGTGAGGTGCTGGGACTAAACCTCCCCAGCCTCAGCATCCACCTCTGCTACACTTGGCTGCAGCTGTTTTACCCCTGCCTGCTTGGTGTTTGTGCCTTGCTCCGTCCTGCAACACCTCAGCCCTTTGACTCCAGCCTGAAGGTGCTTCAGCACCTCCCCAAAATGCAGGGGAGACGCTGTGCACATCTGGTCCTGTCCCTCTCCTGTCCCCAAGTGCCCTGGGGTGACACCAATCCTGGCACTACTTCAGGCACTGCACTTCCCTTGTGAAACACAGGCTGAGTGTGAAGGAATGTTTCATCAAATGCCTGAACAGCCCCAGCAGACCAAGACCTGATTCCATACACGGGGAGGCCACGTGGGCTTCACAGCCCCTGGTGCTACGATTCCTGCACCCCACAGATCCCAAAGAAGTGGGCTGAAACCAAAAGCCAAGGAGCTTGAGGAGCCCAAACCATGCAGGGATGTGGACTGGCAGGACATCAGCGTCCTGCCTTGCCTAAAGCACCACCCCACACCCTGCCTGGAGCTGCTCACGCTGATACACCTCAGTGAGCGCTCGCCTCATGAATCAGCACTTTCCCTTGGAGAGCCCATCCCAAACACTGCCCCTGTGCTGGGAAGAGCTGAGCTGCTGAGCAGAGCTGCGGGCAGGAGGGAGCCCTGCACCTCTGCCAGTGCAGGCTGCTGCTCAGGGCTGTGTGCTGAGAGGCAGCAGCACCCTGTGCCCAGATCTGCAGCACAGATTTCTCCCTCCTCCCTGCCTGGGCTCTTTGCAGGTCACTCGCACATCCAGAGCAGCCGCGTGAGCCGGGAGCTGGCACGGGGGGAATGTTGGGAAGCAGAAATCTCTGGGCCACAGGAGCTGGTTCACCCCTTTCCTGGGGGAAATGTCCCTGCCCAAACCCCCCTTGGCTCTTCCCTAGGGAACTCTTCCCTGTGCACAGAGAGGGATATGCCCAGGAGCAGCTGGAGAGAAAAGCACTCTGAGAATTCATTACCATGGGGCTCCTGCACATCAGTGCTGTGTAATTTGGTGTTACATACTATTTCCAGGTAAAATAGTGATGCTGAGATGTGCAACAGGACTGGGTGCACCCTGCAGTGCTGTCTTTGGGAGCAGTTAATGCAGAGAACAACATTAATTATGGAGGGAGAAGAGCTGGTTGGAATGAGGGCCAGAAAGCCTCCAGAGCCCAGGGTTTACAGAGAACATGTATAAAAGGCAGATTCCTCTATTAATAATTTAAATGGGATTCATAATAGAGACAACTCATGAATTGCTTCATGACTTAATAATAACAGCAAAATTTGGCCTGGAACAGCCAAGAGATATTCCTACTGACTTCAGGAAAAGCTCATGGGCTGCATGGAAGGACAGCACAGTAGAAATCACTGTGGCCTTCCTGGTCACCAAATAAACAAAAAACAAGAACAAAAAGCCCACTGTAGGGAAGATGTTACTTGAAATAGCCCTTGAAATCTCAGGCTGGACATGACTGAGTCATGATAGTAAAAAATTTCCCAGAGCCAAAGTTCCATAGCTGTCCTGACTCTTCCCCCACCCTCAGCCACAGACAGACCTCCTCCACACCTTCTTTTCCCCCTCAGGTTTTCCTTTCCCTTCTTTTTTTTTTTTTTTTTTTTGGTGGTTTTTTTGTTGTTGTTGTTGTTGTTTGGTGGGTTTTTTGGGGTTTGTTTTTTTGTTGTTGTTGTTGTTGGTTTGGGGTTTTTTGTTTTTTTTTTGGTTTGTTTTTTGTTTTTTGGGGGGGTGGGTTTGTTTGCTTTTTGTTTTTTCGTGGGAAACTTAAGTAAAATGTTGTAAGATTCCTTTTGGCACTGCTCATCCTCTCTGCCTGGTGGTGTGGGGATGGAACAGTGCTTTGCCAGAGGTAACCTGACTTCTCCACCACCCCACAGTCCCAGAGAAAAGCAGGTGCACCTTGTAACGCCCTCCTGGAAAGGCTTGTCTGCCTGACCTGCCTTAGGGGAAGAGCAAATATCCCTCCCCACACCTTGAGTAAGTTTTGGGGCTAATTCTAATGTAGATGGATCACTTCCAGTCAGAATCGTTGCTGGCTCAGCATGGGCTGCAGGGACAAGGCGGAATAATTCAAACTTCCCATACTTGCAAGGAAAAGAGACGTTTTGGTCTAACCTCCCGAGGGCAGAGAGGTTTTGCAGCACAGGGAGGCAGTGGGTGCAATTCCAGTGCCAGCCAAATGGGAGGAGATCTGGGACAGTGCATGTGGGCTGAGGTTGTCTTCCCAGCTCATTTTCGAGATTAAACATGCAGAACCTGGGCCTGAGCTAAACAGAGCTAATGGAAGCCTGGCAGGCTAAAACCCCGGTCAGGGGGTGCAGGAAGGGAGAAGTGCCCTCCACAGGCTCTGGTGTCGCTCTCAGGGAGCTGATGAAGCCCCAGACCCACAGGTTTGTGCCCAGGTGAGCAGGATTTATCACAACAATTTGTGGCAAATGTGTTCGTGCCCCTCAGCACCACTGCCTGCAGAGCTAAAGTGGGACACAGCCCTGGGAGAGTCTGAGGGTGAAGGCCTGTCTGCTTTCAGCCCCTCACCACCCCACTCTGTGGCCTCTCAGGCTGAGGCTCAGTCCTGAAGCTTATTTTTAACCTGCTCTTTATATAAAATCGTGCTGCCTTTCCCCTGCTGCAGGCAGTGCTCCAGGGATGGAGCTGGATGATGCTAGAAGCTGCTATGTGCCACAGGAACAGCTCAGGGCTGTCCCCCCTGCCCAGACACGATTTCACCATGGCCAAGACACTTATACCAGCTTGAGAGAGAGCCTGGAGCCTCTGCCAGCCTTGGCACAGGCTGTATCTCAGCGCTGCAGAGCTCTAGGGCTGTGCATGAAACAAAAGCTGGCTCAGATCATGCAGGAGATCCCGGTTTGCAACCCTCTGTTAACACCTTGGATCAACCACAGACAAGGAGCTCATCCCTCTGCCTTTGGGTCTTGCTCCAGCTAATGGACCAGGAATCACACAGGAGGAAGAATGATTTGGCAATGGGTCAAACCGCCTGAGAGCAGAATTCATCATTTTGTATCAAGCAAAACTTCTCTGGAACAGCCCAGAATAAACCTCTGCTGTTCCTGCTTTGGTTAGCTCCGGGCCCATTTCCTCCCCAGGTCTGGGCTTAGCCACCAACCAGAAACCATTTAATCCTTGGCTGCAAGCTGCAAAGCTCTCTTGAGGTTTTTCAACACATCTGAAATGTGATTGCTTGCTCAGACACAAGATCTGGTGAGGTGTTTGCAGCCTCACTTCCCTGGAGTGAGAGCAGCCTTGTTTCTGCAAGACAAGCAGCCCAGCCAGGAGAGGCAGAAAAATATCAAGGGAAACAGCAGGGAATGTGGGACTGGGATGGTTATTTGCCTGGACAATATAACCATTTTCTGCCCAGAGTCTCATTTCCACCAATGTAATTTCTGAACTGCTGCAGCTGCTTCCTGGAGAAGAGAGAGTTAAGGCTCTGCAAAGAATCAAAGTTTCTCAAGTCATCCCTGGAGGCATGTTCTATGTATTCCATGTAAAACAGAAACGAGAGCTGCTAGTAATTGATATTTTTCTACTAATCAAGGGCTGGGCACCTTGCCCTGAGTATACAGCAGGATACAGAACAGACTGGGATTTGTGAACAGGATCCACAGAACCCCAGCCTTTCTCCTGTCTTGTGCCATCCCTGATTTTCCCGAGGGAGGCAGATCCTGCACAGTCACTGAGGACTGCAGGAAAGCAGAGTGAGGACAGCAGGAAGGAATGATGGGTGGATCTGTGAGAAATCAGCATCTCCTCCATCACTCCAGGAGTTGCAGGGCAGCGCCTGACTGCAGAGAGCAAAATCCCCTCTGCTGCTGTCCCCGCAGCAAAGCCTGAGCACCCCGCGTCTTGCAGGGACACCAGCAAGCCTGACCACGCTCCGTGCCATTGCAGTTACAAAACACAGTCCCAGGAGGTACAAAAACACAGTCCCAGGAATACTGCAAAAGAGGATTTCAAAGCAACAAGGGCAGGAATGGACGTCTCTGGGACACGGCTATTTCACGGCAGGAAAGTCCCAGCTCGTTAATCTGCTTCTGGCAAACAGAGCCCCGCGGTTCAGCTGCCCCCGAGCCGCCCTGAGCCTGCCGGGACAGCGGCAGCGGCTGAAGGGCGGTGCGGGCTGTGCAGCAGCCCTGGCTTCCCAAACCCGCCGGATCCTGCCACCCCCTGCCTACCGTCAGCCGGGATGTGCTGGGACCGGGGCCGATCCCTGCAGGGGGGACAGAGCTGCCGCCGCACCGGGGCGAGGGTGAGAGACGGACCCCGCCGGGAGAGGAGGAGCGAGGAAGGCAGAGGGACGGGATTTGTCGGGAAGTTCAAGCAGAGCGCTGTCCCTTCTCCCCGCTCTGCAGCCCCCTCCCGGGTGCCCCCATCCCCATCCCATCCCCATCCCATCCCATCCCATCCCATCCCATCCCATCCCATCCCATCCCATCCCATCCCATCCCATCCCATCCCATCCCATCCCATCCCATCCCATCCCCATCCCTACCTTGTGCAGCAGTGCCTCGTTGTAGCCGTTCCCCCCCGGGCCGGCGGCGCGGGCCCCCATGGCCGGGGGGGCTCGGGGTGCCCGGGCCGGGCCGGGCCGCCCCTGCAGCACCGCGGGCAGCGCCCGTCCCGCTCAGCACCGCGGGCAGCGCCCGGCGCGGTGCGGCCCCGCAGGACAGCGCTGCTCGGTGCGGCAGAGCCCGGCCCGGTTCGGCCCCGCAGGACAGCGCTGCTCGGTGCGGCAGAGCCCGGCCCGGTTCGGTCCCGCAGTACCCGGCCCGGTTCGGCCCCGCAGGACAGCGCTGCTCGGCGCTCGGCGCCGCCGCTCGCACGGTTCCCCGCCCGGAGGGGGCGGGGGGCAGCGGGAGAGGCCGGTCCCGCCCGGGGGCGGGGAGGCGGCGGGAGCGTTCCGTCCCCCCCACCCCGGCAGAGCCGCCGGACTCCCCGCGCCAGCGCCGGTCCCTCCGCAGCTCCGCTCCCCAGCTCTGTGCACTGGGACTGCGCAGAGCCCGGGGAATCGCCGGGAGTCGCTGGCCTTCCCTCGGCCCCGGGAGGCACCCACGGGGCACGGGCAGCCCTGGCACAGAGATTCTCGGTGCCAGCTCCGATCGGTGCCGAGCTGAGCACGGAGCCAGGCCCACTGTCCTGCCCCAGCCCGGATGCACAGAGGCTCGGTGGCGCTTAAGAAGC
The DNA here is from genome assembly GCF_047830755.1 of Zonotrichia albicollis. Classification (NCBI taxonomy): domain Eukaryota; kingdom Metazoa; phylum Chordata; class Aves; order Passeriformes; family Passerellidae; genus Zonotrichia; species Zonotrichia albicollis. The sequence goes on along the minus strand of NC_133837.1, from coordinate 3,598,362 downwards.
CTCCTGCCCGCACCGAGGCTGCTCTGGCTGACGCCCCCCAGACATCGGCACACAGAGCCCGGGCAGGATGGAGCTCAGGACAGGATGAAGCACAAGATGAAGCTCAGGGCAGGATGGAGCACAGGGCAGGATGAAGCATGGAGCAGGATGAAGCATGGAGCTGGGTGGTCACCGGTGTGTCACTCCAGCAGCCCATGCTAGCCAGGCCATTTTAGTTTCTTTACCAAACTGGTGCTGTGCCTGGTTTATCCCAACAGGTCCACTTTGGGTTTCCACTGCATTTACAGAGCCCAGTTAAGACCCTGCTTAAAGTAAAAAAAATTGTTATTAGAGACAGGATGAAGCTGTAGGTGACAGTCAATATCTTGTTGAGATCCTTTTTTTTAGGGCTCCCTTTAGAGCAACCTGATGTTGTTCATTGCACTGGAAATAAATTAATCTTTACTCAGAAGTTTATTTAAGAGAGACTTGATTCAGTCTCCAGTTCCCTCCTTCAAGAGCAGCAGATGGCCTCAAGCCAGAGGAACAGACCAGGTTTCCAAGAGCCATCTGCACCCATCTGATTGCTGTTCTACTGCCTGGGCCTGACATTGCTAATTATATTTACCCATTATTTCTTCTGACTGCAGAGATGGTTCTGCTGGGTCAGATGATTGGACTCAGAAACAGTAGCCAGAAAAAAATTAAAAACCAATCGGGACAGTGGGGTTCAGGCTTGCCTGAGGCCAAAAACCCAACCCAACCCAGACCATCCTGCAGCCAGACCACGGCCTCATGCACTGGAACACAATCAACAACACAAAACCAAATGATATCACAAGCCCTGGTGTCTGGATCAGAAAATAAACAAGTGCTTCAACATAATGCACACACCCCACACAGGCAGGGCCAAGAAGAAGAAAGCAGCAAACCTCAGGAGGTCTTCAACAAAGCCAGGGCAACTCTAAAACACACCAAGAACTTGTCAAAACTCCCAAACTCCCATTGATGTCTGCATAATCCTTCCTGCAGATGTCCCAGCGCTGCCATGGCCATTGAGGATGGAGATTTCATGCCACCATCCTGAGTGCTCAGCCTTCTCCTGCCCCAGAGCAGGGGCAGTGCCTGGCCCAAGCTGTGTGCTGGGCCCCCAGAGACCCAGATGTACTGCAGGGACTGCACAGCTGTGCCCTGGACACCCAAACTGGGCAGGTGCTCAGACACACCTCTCCTGAAGGTGGGGGTGAAGAGAAGGGTGAGCCCCCAATGTCACAGACATCTTTTCATAAAAATCCTTTCTTTTAGGATTTGTCCTTTCTGGGAAGCTGAGGCCCCAGAAGAAAAATGTAAACAATAATTATCTGCTGATGTGGAATGCAATAGGTGCACCTGTGGTTGGCTCATGTTCCATGTTCACAATTAAGGGCCAATCACAGGATTGTCCCCTTGGCTTGGGGACAGATTCTCAGAGAGCTCTCTTGTTTTTAGATTCCTATTCTATTCTTAGCTTAGCAAGCTTCTGAACTTTTCTCTCTATTCCTATTAGCATAGTCATAATGTATTATATATCATATATTAATAAATCCAGCCTTCTGATCATGAAGCAAGATTCTTGTCTATCTCTCTCACCCTGAGGAACCCTCACAAGTCGTGCAATACCCCCAACATCTCACTAGGTCTGAGGCTCCAGGTCCAATTATCCCTGGATTGCAATTCCTGGCAGGTCCCTGCTGCAGGAGAAGCTCTGGGGCTTGGGGAGCATTCTCTGACTTTTTAGCTCAAGCAGCATTTGTGAACTACCCTGAATGACAAAGGAGAGCAGGGAGGTGGAGTGAAACCATCAACTTTAGCCAGGACCCCATGGAGAATCTGAAGGCTGACAGAGCAGCAAAGAAGCTTACAGACTCCAGGGACATCCGCCTATACCCTATCCCTATAGCCATGCAAGGCAATATTGTGTTAACCGCACTATTGGTCACTTATGGTCACTCTATGGTCAGGATTGGATCCGGGCCAAGCCTATAAAAGTAGCATACTGTACCCCTACTAACTGGGAAGAAGAAGTGCTGAGACCCTTCATGAACCCCTCCAATAAAGCCACACTCGTGGAACAGCCAGCGTCTTCTGCTTCTCCTCTCTCTACCGTCTGCTGGAGCCTTAGGTCAAGGGAAAGCTACCTAGCAAGCAAAGCTGAAATCACAAGGGCTGCCTGATCACTAAGAGCTGAATATTCCCTGCTTGCTAGAGCTGTCCCGCGGCCTTGGTCTGAGCGAGCTGGCCTCTGGCACCCAGTCCCCTTGGGGGCTGAGCTCTGGAGCTGTAATAGCTTGCCCAAGGATGAGACCAATTAAGGCTCATTTAGGGAGGGACTGAAGAGTTCAGGAGCCGAGGTGTCCATTCCCTCTGCAGGCGCTGCACCAGAGGCACCCTCGGCCCTGCAGGTTTAACCTCACTGGGCAGGAGACAATTCTCCTGTCTCTCATGGTGTCTCCAAAGGTAATGCAGCCTAATGAGACAGCACAGATTGCTGGCAAAACACAGGCACCAGCACGCCTGGCCCTGCTCCAAGGGCTTTACCCCACTTTGTCGTGCTGGAGGACCTGACCCATCGTAGATAAGTGATAACAGCAGCTTTATCAGAGCCCAGCTGCCCAACAGCTGCATCACTGCCTCCCTTCACACACTGGGGAATGCATTTCCCCAGCACCCACAGCAAACCACTTGCTCTACCAGCCTCCCCCAGACCCGGCAGAGGTTTCTGGCAGCCAGTGAGCAGTTTACAGCCCCAAGCAAGGGCTGACCAACTGGAATCAATGCAGAACAATGAAATCAGAGGAAATGACCTGTAAATTTGCAGTGATTCCAAATAAACCTGCAATTTAGATCCATTGTTTAGTGTGTCTGCTCACAGACTGTATCTCTGGTAGCTTAATTACTTGTGTGTTTGCCTTGAGAAGTACAGCTCTAACAGTGGAACACTTAAATCCAGCTCAGGAGTTTCTGCTTCACTGTCCTCCTGGCCTGCTCCTGCTTGTTCTCTGCTGCCCAACCCTATTAACTGCTGCAGTATCTCCCTGGATTGCCTGTACAACACATCTGGGGGAAACTGGAGCCTTGCTGAAGTCATTCCTTCCCCATGAGCTAGGCAGAAATCAGAATTTCATCCTCTGAATCCACTGAGTATGGATTCTTAATTTCTTTGCATTAAATAACCCCTGCCTTGGCCCTTTCTAGCTAAGTCCAGCCTCAGGTGGAGCCCAGAGCAAATCCTCCACCACCACAAATTCGGTGAGTATTTTTTGCCACCTTTACTGGCTTTGCTGAATCGGGGGATCTGGGAGTGATCCAGACTCATCTTGGGTATCTGAGATGGCAGCGGAAAGAGAGATCAGACAATGCCTGCTAAGTCAGCCAGCACTAAGGAGCTACAATATTATATTTAGCCTTATCTCCTAAGGACAATTTCCCCAAACTTGCTAAATCTGGCCGTGAAGAACAGACTGAAACAACCTGATTATTTTTCAAAGGACCTAGTTTAAATAACAGAATCGGGGATTGGAAATATCATTGAAGTCCAGGGAAGACAGGACTCTGGAAAAGCTCAGCTGTGGTGTGGGTAATACAGTGAGATGAGAACTGGGGAAGATCTGTTCTTGCAGGGCCCTGAACCAAGGAGATGCACGTTCTGATTGATTCAATTACTGCCTGTCCCAGAAAGGCTTTGAGGCTTTTCCTTAGGATCGACACCAGAGAGCAAACCCAGATTCAAAATCTTGCAGAACCAGAGCGAAAGCAGGGTCGGGTGGTGTGGGGCAGTGCTCTGTAGCTGCAGGGCAGGGCTGGGAGCGCTGCTCAGGGGCTGCAGGGCTGCAGGGCTGCAGGTGCCAGCTCTCCTCAGCCCCTGTGCCCACAGTGCATTTCAATGGGGCAGGCAGGGCTGCACACTGCAGGTGCCAGCTCACCCCATCCCCTGTGCCCACAGTGCATTTCAATGGGGCAGGCAGGGCTGCAGGGCTGCAGGTGCCAGCTCACCCCATCCCCTGTGCTGTGCCCACAGTGCATTTCAATGGGGCATGCAGAGCTGCACGCTGCAGGTGCCAGCTCACCCCAGCCCCTGTGCCCACAGCGCACGGCGATGGCGCTGCCGGGGCTCTGGCACACTTTGCTCGTGGTGCAGCCACCGAGCCACGCCGGGGTGCTCGCTCCAGCCCCGCGTCAGCGCACACCAAAAGGCAAAGGGATGTGCTCCTGTCAGGGTGCATTAGCGGATTCCTGAGCAGCATTCCAGCAATGCTCCTTCTCTCACACAGCAGCCTTGCCTTGTGCTTCCCGGGTCTCTCTCTGCCTAAAGAGAGAGGTCTTGGCTTGCAGGATCCTGCCACAGCCCCCCAGAGATGCTGGTTCAGAGCAGAGTGCCTTTCCCTGCCCTGTTTATCCATCCCCCCGGGCCTCTGGAGCACCTCAGCACCCGTGCCATGGCTGGAGGGTGTCGGGGGAGCTCTGCAGGGCTCTCCCCACTTTGGACAGAGTGATTCCTCACCACACTCTGTTGTACAGATTTGTCCCTGAACTGCTCTACTCCCTTTCTGGTTTCCCCTTTCAACTGACACCGACTTTAACTGGGCAGATCCTCCTGTGACAGATTTCTGTGTCAGCACTCTGGGGTTCCTCATTCCTGCCCGCTCTCATCCTGACCTTCCGCTCCAGGAAGATGTTCACACGCAGCTGTTTGTTTGGGGCTGAGGCTCTGAGCTGGAGCCATGCCCTTTGCAAACCCCTCATTGACAGCCCCTGGCCAGTGTCCCACTCAGCCAGGACCCCTTCACACAGCAGGTGAGAGGAGAAGTATCAGAGCAAAACTCCATGTGGGAGTCGCAGTGCTGATGTTGGGCTGCTGTAAATGACTGCTGTGTCCTCAGGGGATGGAAGGAGATCTTCCACTGACGCAGTCAGGAGCTCTCTGGGGTATAACACAGTCCTGGGGACTGCCATGATGGGGACAAAGTGGCCTCACTCTGTTCTGGGGGTCCCAGCCCCTGCACTGGACTGGGCAGCTGCTCATCCTGCCCAGGACCCAAACCTGGAAAATAGGGAAATGACACCTCCCATCTGATGGTGATGTGATAGTAATGACACAGCACGGATGCGGCTTGAGAAATTCCCCAGCAACTCAGCCAAAGCGGCTCTTGGAAGAAGTGCTTCTGTCTGCTTTCGGGTAACTGAGCTGCCCCCAAAATCCTCATGCAGCAAATACCTTTGTAGGACCTTCCCTGTCCCATTCCATCCAGAGTCTCTACCTCCAAGCCACTTCTCCCAGTCCTCCTCTCACTCCAAGGGAAGGGTGGGAAGGACGCTCTGTGATTTTCCAGGAGTGGCAGGGATGCATCCCAAGGAAGATGAGGTGGCTGGAGTGGGAAGTGTTTCAGCACAAAGCAGATTTGCCATCTCCAGGCACTTTTTGAATTCAGATCTTGGTGTTACTTGCAGCGTTTTGGCTCACAACCAGCCAGCTGGGAAGGAAGGAGTGGCTTGGTGACCCAAAGGGACACCCAGAGCTTCCTCTTGCCATGGCAAGGCATTGAGAGGAAAGGGGATTCTGAGGTTTGTGCTTTCTGCTCTTTCCAAAGGGCATATTGGAAGGAAGCCAGGGAAGCAGCTTTGCTTTGTGTATTTGGGTTTCTGAAACTTTTAATTTAATTCTGGGGAAAAACAGCGTTGTCACTCAAAATCCCACACCTGTGCCAAAAAAGGTGATTTGGGGAGGAAAAGAAGATTCTTTTGCCTAAGAAAACAAAAAACAAGCAGCCCAGCTCAAGCTGGCAGCCCACTGCAGAGCCAGAGAGCAGCAGTGCAGGGGGTTGGATGGCTGCCCATCTTCCCAGTCCATCCTCCCAGTCCATCAGAGCATCCCCACCAGTCCATCAGCAGGGGCTGACCTGCACTCTGCCCCAGCCCCTGCATCCTGCTCTGGCCAGGCCCTCTCTAAACTCCCCAAAATCCTTTGGGCTCTGTGCAGGGAAAGGGTTTTAGGTCCCTGCTGGGATGGGCACCACCGTGGAGGAACCTGCTGCATTTTGGCATTTTCCTGGGAACTCAGTGACTATTTCAGAGAAAAAGCAGAGTCTCTGTCATGGAACACCCCAGGGTGAGTCATGAGTGGTGGGTAAAGGGGAGGAAGTGTCTGTCTTAAAAAGAAGACATCCAGGGTCTGTGGGTAAACACTGCCCAAGGAAGTGGCAGGAGAACACAGCTTGGAAAACTGTTAGGACATCCATGTGTGTGTGGGCCTGGCTTCATCCTGAAGGATTTTTTGTGAAAAACCACAGGGAAAATTCCTCCTCAGGAGCAAGAAGCTGGAAAATGAGGATTTTCTTGGTTTGGACCCTTTTCCTCATGAGAGCCACGAGCACAGGTCAGTAAATCTGTGTCAGGGGTTCTGGCAGAGCTGTGGGGAGGCTGGGGCTGAGGCAGACCAGGAGGCTCACTGTGGTCATGGCAAAAGACTGGCTCATCCCAAACCTTTCCTGTGGTAGTTGCAGGGTGTGATCTCTGAGATTTGCTTGTTCTCTGCCATGTGGGAATTAGGCTTTTCATTCTCTCACTAACACACACCCCTGATGGGGGCTGTTTTACTAATGACTGGTGACATCTCAGCTCAGCACTGCTCACGGGCACAGTGGGTGCACAGGCACAGCCTCCCTCGGGCTGCAGCCCCGGGGCTCAGACCCTCCATGGCTCCCAGGCATTGCCATAATGGGTTTACAGCTCCTCTCTGTCCCCTGCAGGTGGCTGGGCAGTGACAGGCCCCAGGCAGGTGACAGTAGAGCAGGGCAGCTCACTGGCCCTGTCCTGCAGCTACAAGCCACGCTACAAGCTCAGCTTCAAGTACTGGAGCCGCAAAAGCTCCCTCATGACCTCCATGATCCAAACCGACGGCTCAGAGGTGACAGTGACACGGGACAGGGTGTCCATCAGGGACAACCACACAGCGAATTCATTCACAGTGACCCTGAGCAGTGTCACAGCAGGGGATGCAGGCTGGTACTCCTGTGGGGTGAAGAAAGTGGGGATCGGCCGAGGGCACAGCACCGAGGTGATGGTGTCTGCAGGTAAAACAGGGCTGGAAGCAAAGCTGCCATTAAACTCCCCCCTTGCTCCTCTTCCTCCTGTGCAGTGCTCAGGGCATTGCCCAGATACCTCCATAACCACCCCCTGCACCTGCATTGCTGAAGTCTCAGGGACAGAGGCTGCTGTGCAGGGTGCGGGGCAGAGGGTCTGGGGTATCTCCTTTGTTCTGTTTTCTCTAGCAGCTGCTTCAAACACAACTGAGGACAGCAACCTGAGCCCATTGACCACCAATCCCCTGTGTCCCAGGGGCTGTGGGGAGCCTCCAGTGCTGTGAGTCAGGGTTTGGGATCCAGGCAAGCCCCCAAAAAAGCATCCCCTGCGTAAAACGTTCCTTTCCCATGCATGTATTACCTAGCTTTGAGTTCCCAAGGAGCATCCTGGGGGCAAGCAGGGCAGCTGGCAGGCACGCAAGTGCCCCAGTCCCCATCCTCATTCCCCAGAGCCCAATAAAGCTCTAGTACAACCCCCTTTCTCCTACACAGGTCCCAGCCCAGTGTCATCCACTTGCTGCTTCTGCTCAGCATCAAGGTGCCAGTGGCACTGGCTGTGATTGGAGGGGCAGCGTGGGTGAGGAGCCGGGGCAGGAGCCGGGAGCAGGAGATGCTGCAGCTCTTGGGGGCATCCAGCAGCACCAGGACACGGGGCTGCCCCCCCGTCCCAAACCCCTCCGAGCCCCAGGGACGCCCTCCTGCCCCCCCGGCCCCCACCCTGCCGGGGCCGTGCCTCCCCTCACGGCCGCCCCGTGCCGGGAGCTGCTCGGCTCCGGGCGCTGCTGGCCCTGGGAAGCCTCGGCCCCTCCTGGCAGCCCCTGCGCTGCACAGGGAAGGGTTTGGGCTGCAGAGAGCCTCTGGCTGCTGAGCTGCAGCTGCCAAAGGAAGACAATTTTGCAATAAAGGCTGGGTATCCTGCAAGGCTGTGTCTGCTGGTCTGTCTGTCTGTCTGTCTGCTCCTTCCTTGAGCTGCCAGCACTGCCCGGGATGTCCATGGCAGCCAATGCTGATGCACACACCTGTGTGGGAACATGCTGCATTGTGCCTGGGGGGCACATGGGGTCACAGGGGCCGTGCAGGCTCCACCATGGCCCAGCTGAGCTTCCTCATGGGGAGAGGTGCCCTCAGCCCCAGGAGCCCCAGCCCTGCCACCTCTGCCTGGTGGGTCCTTGCACGTTTTCGCCTCACGGCAACTGTGATCCCCATTTTGGGGCCCGGAACCACACTGCGGGAGGAGGTTCCACCCGGAGCGCGACAGGAACACGGCGCCCGTCTGGAACCCGCTCCATCCATCCTTCCCCCGCATCTGCAGCCCCGACGCTCTCTACGGACGCTCCTCAGGAGACCCGCAGCACTTTCCGCTACTTCCCAGCGCTGGCCGGGCTGCAGCTGCTGGCGCTGCTGGCCATGAGCGCGGCCGTGCTCTGGGTCAGCGTGCGGGGCCGCTGAAGCCGTGCAGGGACCCCACGGCCCGGCCGGCTCCGCTCGGCCTCCGAGTGCCCCGGTCCCGACGCCCGGGCAGGGGGAGGCCGCACCGGGGCCCCGCCGGGCCCTTCCCGCTTCCCCCGCCGGCTCCAACAAACGCTCCCGCGGCTCCGACCCTCGTAGCCCCGGCGGCCCCGCTGCCCAGCAGTCCCGGTTCCCCTTCTCCGCCCCAACGGGGCGATGGCGCCGCAGGGGCGGCCCCGGGGGCGGGCCGAGCTCCGCCGAGAGCAGCCGGGAGCGGCACTGGCCGAGCCCCGGTACCCGCAGCGGCCATGCAGCTCCTGCCTCTGCTCGCCTGGGCGCTGCTGCCAGGTAAGGCTGCGCCCGAGCCCCGCCTGCCGGGCCCGCGCCGTCGGGCGGGAGGTGCCGCTGCGGCGGCTGCACTGCCGCGGCTCCGTGTGTCTCCACAGGCTGCGGGGCAGTGACGGGGCCCGGCACCGTGCGGGGCGTCCTGGGCGGTTCCCTGTCGGTCACCTGCAGGTACCGGCCGGGCTGGGAGAAGTTGCCGAAATTCTGGTGCATACCAAGTAGACTTATTGGTGTTACCTGTGAAAAGGACATCGTCATCACCTCGGAGTCGCAGCCCGCGGTGCTGCAGGGCCGCTTCTCCATCTGGGACAACCGCACACACCGGACATTCACGGTGACCGTGGATGGCCTGTCCAAGGAGGACGCGGGCACCTTCCGCTGTGGGGTGCGAACGGAAATGGTTTTGCGTGATGTGAGTGCTGCTGTGAAGGTGATCGTGCTCCCAGGTCAGTCTCTGCACGTATCCCCCACGGAAACGGCGACAACAGGTTTGGGGAGCTGGGGCCAAACCAAGGGTGGAGGTGTCACTCCGAGAGGGGAAGATGGAGAGGGAGGCGGTGCCCACCTGGCACTCCCTGCATCCATCCCTCCTTCCCGTGTGCCAACCCGCCCCTCCAGCCAGACATAGTACACAAACATGTGGTTCATAGTGCCTGTGGAGGGTCTGGCCGAGGTGGACGAGGGCACCTTCTGGTGCGGGGTGTGAATGGGAATGGAGCTGCTTGATGAGATTGCTGCTGTGAAGGGGATCGCGTTCTTGTGCCAGACTCTGCACGTTCCCCCCACAGCACAAGTGACCCACGCGTCGCGGGACTGGGAACAGACTGCGGGAGGAGGTTTCACCCCGAGCGTGACAGGAACACGGGGTCCGGACGCACCGCAGGGAACCCGCGGCTCTTTCCGCTCCTTCCCAGCACTGGCCGGGCTGCAGCTGCTGGCGCTGCTGGCCATGAGCGCGGCCGTGCTCTGGGTCAGCGTGCGGGGCCGCTGAAGCCGTGCAGGGACCCCACGGCCCGGCCGGCGCCGCTCGACCCCCGGACTGGCAGCGGCCGCGGCACCGGGGCCCCGCCGGGCCCTTCCCGCTTCCCCCGCCGGCTTCAACCAAGCCTTCCTGACCCCGCTCGTTATCGCTGCCTCGTCTTCTCGGCGGCCCCGCTGCCCAGCAGTCCCGGTTCCTCTTCTCCGCCCCAACGGGGCGATGGCGCCGCAGGGGCGGCCCCGGGGGCGGCCGAGCTCCGCCGAGAGCAGCCGGGAGCGGCACTGGCTGAGCCCGGGGCGGGTCCCTCTCCATCGCCTGCTCGGACCCGCCGGGCCAGGAAAAAAAGGCGAAACCATGGAGAAAGCGACAACGCTTTTGTTGTCCCGCTGACACCATCGAGAGTGCGGGCTCGAAGCCCGAGGTGGAGAAGGGCCGGTTCTCCATCCGGGACAACCGCAAACACCGTGGCCTTCACCGTGACGGTGGAGCGTCTGTCCCAGGGGGACACTTGCACCTTGGTCTGGGGATGTGAACGGGAATGTCCTCGTTTGGGAATTTCCTCGTTTGATGGCAGTGCTGCTGTGAGGATGATGGCGTTGCCAGGTCAGCACTTGTGAAGCCCGGGTCCAGCCCGGGTGTGTCCTGTACCGAGGGCCGGGAGCGCTGGCTGCAGTGGGGCAGCGTGGGTGAGGAGCCGGGGCAGGAGCCGGGGCAGGAGATGCTGCAGCTCTTGGGGGCATCCAGCAGCACCAGCACACGGGGCAGCCCCTCCGTCCCAAACCCCTCCGAGCCCCAGGGACCCCTCCTGCCCCCCCGGCCCCCGCCCTGCCGGGGCCGTGCCTCCCCTCACGGCCGCCCCGTGCCGGGAGCTGCTCGGCTCCGGGCGCTGCTGGCCCTGGGAAGCCTCGGCCCCTCCTGGCAGCCCCTGCTCTGCACAGGGAAGGGTTTGGGCTGCAGAGAGCCTCTGGCTGTTGAGCTGCAGCTGCCAAAGGAAGACACTTTTGCAATAAAGGCTGGGTATCCTGCAAGGCTGTGTCTGCTGGTCTGTCTGTCTGTGTGTCTGTGTGTCTGCTCCTTCCTTGAGCTGCCAGCACTGCCCGGGATGCCCATGGCAGCCAAAGCTGATGCACACACCTGTGTGGGGACATGCTGCATTGTGCCTGGGGGGACACATGTGGTCACAGGGGCCGTGCAGGCTCCACCATGGCCCAGCTGAGCTTCCTCATGGGGAGAGGAGCCCTCAGCCCCAGCAGCCCCAGCCCTGCCACCTCTGCCTGGTGCACCCAATGCCCATCTCCAGCTTAGCAATAGCCAGGCAAGGGTGTCCTTCCACAACTCTGCCCCCACTCAGCAGCTGCAGGGACTGGGGACACAGGGAGAGGCCTGGAGGGACCTGATCAGAGCATGGGGCTCCTGAGCCACAGAGGGGCTGTGCTGGCAGGAGAAGTGGGTGTTCCTGTCCAGCTGCAGTGCCATAAGTTGGGGTTACTCATTTCATTGCCCTGGGAAGGACAGGGTGGCCGTGCAGGAGCACTGCCAGCCTGGGGGATTGTCTGGCCTTCAGGTGGTCCCTGTGCTGTGCTGAGCTACCTCTGCCCCTGGGTGCCATGCCTGGCCACAGGGGCTGGGCAGTGTGGCACTGAGAGGCAGGCTGTGTCCCGACTTGGGGGCCAGGCTGGAGGAAGAAAGCAGAGTCCTCGGGGGATGGGAAAGGGGACAGTGCACAGCAAGCAATCTCAGTGACCAGGAGAAGCTGAAACTCTAGGAAACAGGAAACGCCATGGTCTTGCTGGATCTCTCACAGCAAGGGAGGTGGTACCAGAGGCAAAAGAGGAAGCAAAGCCCCAGGGACACAATGGAGAGGAGCAGCAGGGCTGCCCCGACGTGTCCATGTGGCTGCCTCGACGTGTCCATGTGACATCGGCGCTGCCGCCAGGTCGGGCTGAGTGCCCGCCGGGGCTGGAGCCCCACGCTGCGCCCAGCAGGGGAAGCGGGAGGTGTCCGGGAGCGGCAGCGCTGCCGTGGGTCTGCACAGGCTCCGGGACAGCGACAGGGCCCGGCACCGTGCGGGGATTCCTGAGGGGAAGCCTGCCGGTCCCGGCACGCACCAGCCTGGCCGGGAGACGCTGCCGAAATTGCGGTGCAAAGCGAGTACACGGACTGCTGTTGCCTGTGCCGCGGGCATCGGCAGCACCGCGAAACTGCAGCCCGAGGTGCGGCAGGGCGGCTTCTCCATCCCGAACAGCTCCGGGCATTCCGGGGGACTGCGGAGCTCTGGCCAAGGAGGATGCGGGCTCGCTCCACTGGGGGATGACAAAGGCATTTTTCCCTTTCCAGGGGAGTGCTGATGTGGAGGTTATCATCACCCCAGTGCGTCCTGGCACGTTTTCGCCGCACTGAAACAGTGACCCCCACGTCGCCGGACTGGGGACAATGCGGGAGGAGGTTTCACCCGGAGCGCGACATGAACACAGGGCCCGTCTGGAACCCGCTCCCTCCATCCTTCCCCCGTGTCTGCAACCCCGACGCTTTCTCCGGACGCTCTGCAGGTGACCGGCGGCACTTTCCGCTACTTCCCAGCGCTGTCCGGGCTGCAGCAGCTGGCGCTGCTGGCCATGATTGCGCCGTGCTCTGGGTCAGCGTGCGGGGCCGCTGAAGCCGTGCAGGGACCCCACGGCCCGGCCGGCGCCGCTCGACCCCCGGACTGGCAGCGGCCGCGGCACCGGGGCCCCGCCGGGCCCTTCCCGCTTCCCCCGCCCGCTTCAATAAAGCCTTCCTGACCCCGCTCGTTATCCCTGCCTCGTCTTCTCTGCAGCCCCGCTGCCCAGCAGTCCCGGTTCCCCTTCTCCGCCCCAACGGGGCGATGGCGCCGCAGGGGCGGCCCCGGGGGCGGGCCGAGCTCCGCCGAGAGCAGCCGGGAGCGGCACTGGCCGAGCCCCGGTACCCGCAGCGGCCATGCAGCTCCTGCCTCTGCTCGCCTGGGCGCTGCTGCCAGGTAAGGCTGCGCCCGAGCCCCGCCTGCCGGGCCCGCGCCGTCGGGCGGGAGGTGCCGCTGCGGCGGCTGCACTGCCGCGGCTCCGTGTGTCTCCACAGGCTGCGGGGCAGTGACGGGGCCCTGCACCGTGCGAGGCGTCCTGGGCGGTTCCCTGTCGGTCACCTGTACCTACCAGCCGGGATTGGAGAATTTGCCGAAGTTCTGGTGCACACCAAGTACAGGGATTTTTTATACCTGTGCTGAGGACATCGTCATCACCTCCGAGTGGCAGCCCGAGGTGCTGCAGGGCCGCTTCTCCATCCGGGACAACCGCCCACACCTGGCATTCACTGTGACCGTGGACGGTCTGTCCAATGAGGACGCGGGCACCTTCCGCTGTGGGGTGCGAACTCGAACATTTTCGCGTGACGAGAGCGCTGATGTGATGGTGATCGTGCTCCCAGGTCAGTCCCTGCACTTATCCCCTACGGCAACAGCGACGACAGGTTTGGGGCGCTGGGGCCAAACCAAGGGTGGAGGCGTCACTCCGAGAGTGGAAGATGGAGAGGGAGGCGGTGCCCACCTGGCACTCCCTGCATCCATCCCTCCTTCCCTTGTGCCACCCCACCCCTCCAGCCGAACATAGCACACACACCGGTTGCTCACAGTGCCTGTGGAGGGTCTGGCCGAGGTGGACGAGGTCACCTTCTGGTGCGGGGTGTGAATGGGAATGGAGCTGCTTGATGAGATTGCTGCTGAGATGGGGATCGCGTTCCTGTGTCAGACTCTGCACGTTCCCCCCACAGCAGCAGTGACCCCCACGTCGCGGGACTGGGAACAGACTGCGGGAGGAGGTTTCACCCCGAGCGTGACAGGAACACGGGGTCCGGACGCACCGCAGGGGACCCGCGGTACTTTCCGCTATTTCCCAGTGCTGGCCGGGCTGCAGCTGCTGGCGCTGCTGGCCATGAGCGCGGCCGTGCTCTGGGTCAGCGTGCGGGGCCGCTGAAGCCGTGCAGGGACCCCACGGCCCGGCCGGCGCCGCTCGACCCCCGGACCGGCAGCGGCCGCGGCACCGGGGCCCCGCCGGGCCCTCCCCGCTTCCCCCGCCGGCTTCAATCAAGCCTTCCTGACCCCGCTCGTTATCGCTGCCTCGTCTTCTCGGCGGCCCCGCTGCCCAGCAGTCCCGGTTCCTCTTCTCCGCCCCAACGGGGCGATGGCGCCGCAGGGGCGGCCCCGGGGGCGGCCGAGCTCCGCCGAGAGCAGCCGGGAGCGGCACTGGCTGAGCCCGGGGCGGGTCCCTCTCCATCGCCTGCTCGGACCCGCCGGGCCAGGAAAAAAAGGCGAAACCATGGAGAAAGCGACAACGCTTTTGTTGTCCCGCTGACACCATCGAGAGTGCGGGCTCGAAGCCCGAGGTGGAGAAGGGCCGGTTCTCCATCCGGGACAACCGCAAACACCGTGGCCTTCACCGTGACGGTGGAGCGTCTGTCCCAGGAGGACACTTCCGCCTTCGTCTGGGAGTTCTGAATGGGAATGTCCTCGTTTGGGAATTTCCTCGTTTGATGGCAGTGCTGCTGTGAGGATGATGGCGTTGCCAGGTCAGCACTTGTGAAGCCCGGGTCCAGCCCGGGTGTGTCCTGTACCGAGGGCCGGGAGCGCTGGCTGCAGTGGGGCAGCGTGGCTGAGGAGCCGGGGCAGGAGCCGGGAGCAGGAGATGCTGCAGCTCTTGGGGGCATCCAGCAGCACCAGCACACGGGGCTGCCCCCCCGTCCCAAACCCCTCCGAGCCCCAGGGACGCCCTCCTGCCCCCCCGGCCCCCACCCTGCCGGGGCCGTGCCTCCCCTCACGGCCGCCCCGTGCCGGGAGCTGCTCGGCTCCGGGCGCTGCTGGCCCTGGGAAGCCTCGGCCCCTCCTGGCAGCCCCTGCGCTGCACAGGGAAGGGTTTGGGCTGCAGAGAGCCTCTGGCTGCTGAGCTGCAGCTGCAAACCGAAGACAATTTTGCAATAAAGGCTGGGTATCCTGCAGGGACGTCTGTGTGTCTGCTCCTTCCTTGAGCTGCCAGCACTGCCCGGGATGCCCATGGCAGCCAAAGCTGATGCACACACCTGTGTGGGGACATGCTGCATTGTGCCTGGGGGGCACATGTGGTCAGGGGAACGTGCAGGCTCCACCATGGCCCAGCTGAGCTTCCTCATGGGGAGAGGAGCCCTCAGCCCCAGCAGCCCCAGCCCTGCCACCTCTGCCTGGTGCACCCAATGCCCATCTCCAGCTTAGCAATAGCCAGGCAAGGGTGTCCTTCCACAACTCTGCCCCCACTCAGCAGCTGCAGGGACTGGGGACACAAGGGGAGGCCTGGAGGGACCAGATCAGAGCATGGGGCTCCTGAGCCACAGAGGGGCTGTGCTGGCAGGAGAAGTGGGTGCTCCTGTCCAGCTGCAGTGCCATAAGTTGGGGTTACTCATTTCATTGCCCTGGGAAGGACAGGGTGGCCGTGCAGGAGCACTGCCAGCCTGGGGGATTGTCTGGCCTTCAGGTGGTCCCTGTGCTGTGCTGAGCTACCTCTGCCCCTGGGTGCCCTGCCTGGCCACAGGGGCTGGGCAGTGTGGCACTGAGAGGCAGGCTGTGTCCCGACTTGGGGGCCAGGCTGGAGGAAGAAAGCAGAGACCCCGGGGCATGGCACAGGGGACAGTGCACAGCAAGCAATCACAGTGACCAGGAGAAGCTGAAACTCTAGGAAACAGGAAACGCCATGGTCTTGCTGGATCTCTCTCAGCAAGGGAGGTGGTACCAGAGGCAAAAGAGGAAGCAAAGCCCCAGGGACACAATGGAGAGGAGCAGCAGGGCTGCCCCGACGTGTCCATGTGGCTGCTGCTGGTGCTGGCCTCGGCGCTGCCGCCAGGTCGGGCTGAGTGCCCGCCGGGGCTGGAGCCCCACGCTGCGCCCAGCAGGGGAAGCGGGAGGTGTCCGGGAGCGGCAGCGCTGCCGTGGGTCTGCACAGGCTCCGGGACAGCGACAGGGCCCGGCACCGTGCGGGGATTCCTGAAGGAAAGCCTGCCGCTCCCAGCACGCACCAGCCTGGCCGGGAGACGCTGCCGAAATTGCGGTGCAAAGCGAGTACACGGACTGCTGTTCCCTGTGCCGCGGGCATCGGCAGCACCGCGAAACTGCAGCCCGAGGTGCGGCAGGGCGGCTTCTCCATCCCGAACAGCTTCGGGCATTCCGGGGGACTGCGGAGCTCTGGCCAAGGAGGATGCGGGCTCGCTCCGCTGGGGGATGCCAAAGGCATTTTCCGCTTTCCACGAGAGTGCTGATGTGGAGGTTATCATCACCCCAGTGCGTCCTGGCACGTTTTCGCCGCAGTGCAACAGTGACCCCCACGTCGCCGGACTGGGGACAATGCGGGAGGAGGTTTCACCCGGAGCGCGACATGAACACAGGGCCCGTCTGGAACCCGCTCCATCCATCCTTCCCCCGTGTCTGCAACCCCGACGCTTTCTCCGGACGCTCTGCAGGTGACCGGCGGCTCTTTCCGCTCCTTCCCAGCGCTGGCCGGGCTGCAGCAGCTGGCGCTGCTGGCCATGATTGCGCCGTGCTCTGGGTCAGCGTGCGGGGCCGCTGAAGCCGTGCAGGGACCCCACGGCCCGGCCGGCGCCTCTCGGCCTCCGAGTGCCCTGGTCCCGACGGCGCGGGCAGGGGGAGGCCGCACCGGGGCCCCGCCGGGCCCTTCCCGCTTCCCCGGCCGGCTTCAATAAAGCCTTCCTGACCCCGCTCGTTATCCCTGCCTCGTCTTCTCTGCAGCCCCGCTGCCCAGCAGTCCCAGTTCCCCTTCTCCGCCCCAACGGGACGATGGCGCCGCAGGGGCGGCCCCGGGGGCGGGCCGAGCTCCGCCGAGAGCAGCCGGGAGCGGCACTGGCCGAGCCCCGGTACCCGCAGCGGCCATGCAGCTCCTGCCTCTGCTCGCCTGGGCGCTGCTGCCAGGTAAGGCTGCGCCCGAGCCCCGCCTGCCGGGCCCGCGCCGTCGGGCGGGAGGTGCCGCTGCGGCGGCTGCACTGCCGCGGCTCCGTGTGTCTCCACAGGCTGCGGGGCAGTGACGGGGCCCGGCACCGTGCGGGGCGTCCTGGGCGGTTCCCTGTCGGTCACCTGTACCTACCAGCCGGGATTGGAGAATTTGCCGAAGTTCTGGTGCACACCAAGTACAGGGATTTTTTATACCTGTGCTGAGGACATCGTCATCACCTCCGAGTGGCAGCCCGAGGTGCTGCAGGGCCGCTTCTCCATCTGGGACAACCGCACACACCTGGCATTCACTGTGACCGTGGACGGTCTGTCCAATGAGGACGCGGGCACCTTCCGCTGTGGGGTGCGAACTCGAACATTTTCGCGTGACGAGAGCGCTGATGTGAAGGTGATCGTGCTCCCAGGTCAGTCTCTGCACGTATCCCCCACGGCAACAGCGACGACAGGTTTGGGGCGCTGGGGCCAAACCAAGGGTGGAGGTGTCACTCCGAGAGGGGAAGATGGAGAGGGAGGCGGTGCCCATCTGGCACTCCCTGCATCCATCCCTCCTTCCCTTCTGCCACCCCACCCCTCCAGCCGGACCAACCACACACACCGGTTGCTCACAGTGCCTGTGGAAGGTCTGGCCGAGGAGGACAAGGGCACCTTCTGGTGCGGGGTGTGAATGGAATGGAGCTGCTTGATGAGATTGCTGCTGTGAAGGGGATCGCGTTCTTGTGTCAGACTCTGCGCGTTCCCCCACAGCAGCAGTGACCCCCACGTCGCGGGACTGGGGACAGACTGCGGGAGGAGGTTTCACCCCGAGCGTGACAGGAACACGGGGCCCGGACGCACCGCAGGGAACCCGCGGCACTTTCCGCTACTTCCCAGTGCTGGCCGGGCTGCAGGTGCTGGCACTGCTGGCCATGAGCGCGGCCGTGCTCTGGGTCAGCGTGCGGGGCAGCTGAAGCCGTGCAGGGACCCCACGGCCCGGCCGGCGCCTCTCAACTCCCGAGTGCCCCGGTCCCGACGGCGCGGGCAGGGGGCCGCGGCACCGGGGCCCCGCCGGGCCCTCCCCGCTTCACCCGCCGGCTTCAATAAAGCCTTCCTGACCCCGCTCGTTATCGCTGCCTCGTCTTCTCGGCGGCCGCGCTGCCCAGCAGTCCCGGTTCCCCTTCCCCGCCCCAACGGGGCGATGGCGCCGCAGGGGCGGCCCCGGGGGCGGGCCGAGCTCCGCCGAGAGCAGCCGGGAGCGGCACTGGCCGAGCCCCGGTACCCGCAGCGGCCATGCAGCTCCTGCCTCTGCTCGCCTGGGCGCTGCTGCCAGGTAAGGCTGCGCCCGAGCCCCGCCTGCCGGGCCCGCGCCGTCGGGCGGGAGGTGCCGCTGCGGCGGCTGCACTGCCGCGGCTCCGTGTGTCTCCACAGGCTGCGGGGCAGTGACGGGGCCCTGCACCGTGTGGGGATACCTGGGGGATTCCCTGTCGGTCACCTGCACGTACCGGAGGGGCTGGGAGAAGTTGCCGAAGTTCTGGTGCATACCAATGACAGAGATTGTTTATACCTGTGCCTGGGACATCGTCATCACCTCGGAGTCGCAGCCCGAGGTGGTGCAGGGCCGCTTCTCCATCCGGGACAACCGCGCACACCGGACATTCACGGTGACCGTGGATGGTCTGTCCAAAGAGGACGAGGGCACCTTCCGCTGTGGGGTGCGAACGGGAGCATTTTCGTTTGATGAGAGCGCTGATGTGAAGGTGATCGTGCTCCCAGGTCAGTCTCTGCACGTATCCCCCACGGCAACAGGGACAACAGGTTTGGGGAGCTGAGGCCAGCCCAAAGGTGGAGGTGTCACCCCGAGAGGGGAAGATGGAGAGGGAGGCGGTGCCCATCTGGCACTCCCTGCATCCATCCCTCCTTCCCTTCTGCCACCCCGCCCCTCCAGCGGGACATAGCACACACACCGGTTGTTCACGGTGACTGAGGAGGGTCTGGCCGAGGAGGACAAGGGCACCTTCTGGTGCGGGGTGTGAATGGGAATGGAGCTGCTTGATGAGATTGTTGCTGTGAAGGGGATCGCGTTCCTGTCTCAGACTCTGCGCGTTCCCCCCACAGCAGCAGTGACCCCCACGTCGCAGGACTGGGAACAGACTGCGGGAGGAGGTTTCACCCCGAGCGTGACAGGAACACGGGGTCCGGACGCACCTCAGGGGACCCGCGGCACATTCCGCTATTTCCCAGTGCTGGCCGGGCTGCAGCTGCTGGCACTGCTGGCCATGATTGCGGCCGTGCTCTGGGTCAGTGTGCGGGGCCGCTGAAGCCGTGCAGGGACCCCACGGCCCGGCCGGCGCCGCTCGACCCCCGGACTGGCAGCGGCCGCGGCACCGGGGCCCCGCCGGGCCCTCCCCGCTTCCACGGCCGGCTTCAACCAAGCCTTCCTGACCCCGCTCGTTATCGCTGCCTCGTCTTCTCGGCGGCCCCGCTGCCCAGCAGTCCCGGTTCCCCTTCTCCGCCCCAACGGGGCGATGGCGCCGCAGGGGCGGCCCCGGGGGGGGCCGAGCTCCGCCGAGAGCAGCCGGGAGCGGCACTGGCTGAGCCCGGGGCGGGTCCCTCTCCATCGCCTGCTCGGACCCGCCGGGCCAGGAAAAAAAGGCGAAAACGTGGAGAAGGCGACAACACTTTCTGTGGTAGCGCTGACACCATCGAGAGTGCGGGCTCGAAGCCCGAGGTGCAGAAGGGCCGGTTCTCCATCCGGGACAACCGCAAACACCGTGGCCTTCACGGTGACGGTGGAGCGTCTGTCCCAGGAGGACACTTGCACCTTGGTTTGGGGGTGTGAACGGGAATGTCCTCGTTTGGGAATTTCCTCGTTTGATGGCAGTGCTGCTGTGAGGATGATGGCGTTGCCAGGTCAGCACTTGTGAAGCCCGGGTCCAGCCCGGGTGTGTCCTGTACCGAGGGCCGGGAGCGCTGGCTGCAGTGGGGCAGCGTGGGTGAGGAGCCGGGGCAGGAGCCGGGGCAGGAGATGCTGCAGCTCCTGGGGGCATCCAGCAGCACCAGCACACGGGGCTGCTCCCCCGTCCCAAACCCCTCCGAGCCCCAGGGACCCCTCCTGCCCCCCCGGCCCCCGCCCTGCCGGGGCCGTGCCTCCCCTCACGGCCGCCCCGTGCCGGGAGCTGCTCGGCTCCGGGCGCTGCTGGCCCTGGGAAGCCTCGGCCCCTCCTGGCAGCCCCTGCTCTGCACAGGGAAGGGTTTGGGCTGCAGAGAGCCTCTGGCTGTTGAGCTGCAGCTGCCAAAGGAAGACACTTTTGCAATAAAGGCTGGGTATCCTGCAAGGCTGTGTCTGCTGGTCTGTCTGTCTGTGTGTCTGTGTGTCTGCTCCTTCCTTGAGCTGCCAGCACTGCCCGGGATGCCCATGGCAGCCAAAGCTGATGCACACACCTGTGTGGGGACATGCTGCATTGTGCCTGGGGGGACACATGTGGTCACAGGGGCCGTGCAGGCTCCACCATGGCCCAGCTGAGCTTCCTCATGGGGAGAGGAGCCCTCAGCCCCAGCAGCCCCAGCCCTGCCACCTCTGCCTTGTGCACCCAATGCCCATCTCCAGCTTAGCAATAGCCAGGCAAGGGTGTCCTTCCACAACTCTGCCCCCACTCAGCAGCTGCAGGGACTGGGGACACAGGGAGAGGCCTGGAGGGACCTGATCAGAGCATGGGGCTCCTGAGCCACAGAGGGGCTGTGCTGGCAGGAGAAGTGGGTGTTCCTGTCCAGCTGCAGTGCCATAAGTTGGGGTTACTCATTTCATTGCCCTGGGAAGGACAGGGTGGCCGTGCAGGAGCACTGCCAGCCTGGGGGATTGTCTGGCCTTCAGGTGGTCCCTGTGCTGTGCTGAGCTACCTCTGCCCCTGGGTGCCATGCCTGGCCACAGGGGCTGGGCAGTGTGGCACTGAGAGGCAGGCTGTGTCCCGACTTGGGGGCCAGGCTGGAGGAAGAAAGCAGAGTCCTCGGGGGATGGGAAAGGGGACAGTGCACAGCAAGCAATCTCAGTGACCAGGAGAAGCTGAAACTCTAGGAAACAGGAAACGCCATGGTCTTGCTGGATCTCTCACAGCAAGGGAGGTGGTACCAGAGGCAAAAGAGGAAGCAAAGCCCCAGGGACACAATGGAGAGGAGCAGCAGGGCTGCCCCGACGTGTCCATGTGGCTGCCTCGACGTGTCCATGTGACATCGGCGCTGCCGCCAGGTCGGGCTGAGTGCCCGCCGGGGCTGGAGCCCCACGCTGCGCCCAGCAGGGGAAGCGGGAGGTGTCCGGGAGCGGCAGCGCTGCCGTGGGTCTGCACAGGCTCCGGGACAGCGACAGGGCCCGGCACCGTGCGGGGATTCCTGAGGGGAAGCCTGCCGGTCCCGGCACGCACCAGCCTGGCCGGGAGACGCTGCCGAAATTGCGGTGCAAAGCGAGTACACGGACTGCTGTTGCCTGTGCCGCGGGCATCGGCAGCACCGCGAAACTGCAGCCCGAGGTGCGGCAGGGCGGCTTCTCCATCCCGAACAGCTCCGGGCATTCCGGGGGACTGCGGAGCTCTGGCCAAGGAGGATGCGGGCTCGCTCCACTGGGGGATGACAAAGGCATTTTTCCCTTTCCAGGGGAGTGCTGATGTGGAGGTTATCATCACCCCAGTGCGTCCTGGCACGTTTTCGCCGCACTGAAACAGTGACCCCCACGTCGCCGGACTGGGGACAATGCGGGAGGAGGTTTCACCCGGAGCGCGACATGAACACAGGGCCCGTCTGGAACCCGCTCCCTCCATCCTTCCCCCGTGTCTGCAACCCCGACGCTTTCTCCGGACGCTCTGCAGGTGACCGGCGGCACTTTCCGCTACTTCCCAGCGCTGTCCGGGCTGCAGCAGCTGGCGCTGCTGGCCATGAGCGCGGCCGTGCTCTGGGTCAGCGTGCGGGGCCGCTGAAGCCGTGCAGGGACCCCACGGCCCGGCCGGCGCCGCTCGACCCCCGGACTGGCAGCGGCCGCGGCACCGGGGCCCCGCCGGGCCCTTCCCGCTTCCCCCGCCCGCTTCAATAAAGCCTTCCTGACCCCGCTCGTTATCCCTGCCTCGTCTTCTCTGCAGCCCCGCTGCCCAGCAGTCCCGGTTCCCCTTCTCCGCCCCAACGGGGCGATGGCGCCGCAGGGGCGGCCCCGGGGGCGGGCCGAGCTCCGCCGAGAGCAGCCGGGAGCGGCACTGGCCGAGCCCCGGTACCCGCAGCGGCCATGCAGCTCCTGCCTCTGCTCGCCTGGGCGCTGCTGCCAGGTAAGGCTGCGCCCGAGCCCCGCCTGCCGGGCCCGCGCCGTCGGGCGGGAGGTGCCGCTGCGGCGGCTGCACTGCCGCGGCTCCGTGTGTCTCCACAGGCTGCGGGGCAGTGACGGGGCCCTGCACCGTGCGAGGCGTCCTGGGCGGTTCCCTGTCGGTCACCTGTACCTACCAGCCGGGATTGGAGAATTTGCCGAAGTTCTGGTGCACACCAAGTACAGGGATTTTTTATACCTGTGCTGAGGACATCGTCATCACCTCCGAGTGGCAGCCCGAGGTGCTGCAGGGCCGCTTCTCCATCCGGGACAACCGCCCACACCTGGCATTCACTGTGACCGTGGACGGTCTGTCCAATGAGGACGCGGGCACCTTCCGCTGTGGGGTGCGAACTCGAACATTTTCGCGTGACGAGAGCGCTGATGTGATGGTGATCGTGCTCCCAGGTCAGTCCCTGCACTTATCCCCTACGGCAACAGCGACGACAGGTTTGGGGCGCTGGGGCCAAACCAAGGGTGGAGGCGTCACTCCGAGAGTGGAAGATGGAGAGGGAGGCGGTGCCCACCTGGCACTCCCTGCATCCATCCCTCCTTCCCTTGTGCCACCCCACCCCTCCAGCCGAACATAGCACACACACCGGTTGCTCACAGTGCCTGTGGAGGGTCTGGCCGAGGTGGACGAGGTCACCTTCTGGTGCGGGGTGTGAATGGGAATGGAGCTGCTTGATGAGATTGCTGCTGAGATGGGGATCGCGTTCCTGTGTCAGACTCTGCACGTTCCCCCCACAGCAGCAGTGACCCCCACGTCGCGGGACTGGGAACAGACTGCGGGAGGAGGTTTCACCCCGAGCGTGACAGGAACACGGGGTCCGGACGCACCGCAGGGGACCCGCGGTACTTTCCGCTATTTCCCAGTGCTGGCCGGGCTGCAGCTGCTGGCGCTGCTGGCCATGAGCGCGGCCGTGCTCTGGGTCAGCGTGCGGGGCCGCTGAAGCCGTGCAGGGACCCCACGGCCCGGCCGGCGCCGCTCGACCCCCGGACTGGCAGCGGCCGCGGCACCGGGGCCCCGCCGGGCCCTCCCCGCTTCCCCCGCCGGCTTCAATCAAGCCTTCCTGACCCCGCTCGTTATCGCTGCCTCGTCTTCTCGGCGGCCCCGCTGCCCAGCAGTCCCGGTTCCTCTTCTCCGCCCCAACGGGGCGATGGCGCCGCAGGGGCGGCCCCGGGGGCGGCCGAGCTCCGCCGAGAGCAGCCGGGAGCGGCACTGGCTGAGCCCGGGGCGGGTCCCTCTCCATCGCCTGCTCGGACCCGCCGGGCCAGGAAAAAAAGGCGAAACCATGGAGAAAGCGACAACGCTTTTGTTGTCCCGCTGACACCATCGAGAGTGCGGGCTCGAAGCCCGAGGTGGAGAAGGGCCGGTTCTCCATCCGGGACAACCGCAAACACCGTGGCCTTCACCGTGACGGTGGAGCGTCTGTCCCAGGAGGACACTTCCGCCTTCGTCTGGGAGTTCTGAATGGGAATGTCCTCGTTTGGGAATTTCCTCGTTTGATGGCAGTGCTGCTGTGAGGATGATGGCGTTGCCAGGTCAGCACTTGTGAAGCCCGGGTCCAGCCCGGGTGTGTCCTGTACCGAGGGCCGGGAGCGCTGGCTGCAGTGGGGCAGCGTGGCTGAGGAGCCGGGGCAGGAGCCGGGAGCAGGAGATGCTGCAGCTCTTGGGGGCATCCAGCAGCACCAGCACACGGGGCTGCCCCCCCGTCCCAAACCCCTCCGAGCCCCAGGGACGCCCTCCTGCCCCCCCGGCCCCCGCCCTGCCGGGGCCGTGCCTCCCCTCACGGCCGCCCCGTGCCGGGAGC
Organism: Zonotrichia albicollis; assembly: GCF_047830755.1. NCBI lineage: Eukaryota > Metazoa > Chordata > Aves > Passeriformes > Passerellidae > Zonotrichia > Zonotrichia albicollis. Next base: position 3,574,370 of record NC_133837.1, on the reverse strand, counting down.
TGCTCGGCTCCGGGCGCTGCTGGCCCTGGGAAGCCTCGGCCCCTCCTGGCAGCCCCTGCGCTGCACAGGGAAGAGTTTGGGCAGCAGAAAGCCTCTGGCTGCTGAGCTGCAGCTGCAAACCGAAGACAACTTTGCAATAAAGGCTGGGTATCCTGCAGGGACGTCTGTGTGTCTGCTCCTTCCTTGAGCTGCCAGCACTGCCCGGGATGCCCATGGCAGCCAAAGCTGATGCACACACCTGTGTGGGGACATGCTGCATTGTGCCTGGGGGGCACATGTGGTCAGGGGAACGTGCAGGCTCCACCATGGCCCAGCTGAGCTTCCTCATGGGGAGAGGAGCCCTCAGCCCCAGCAGCCCCAGCCCTGCCACCTCTGCCTGGTGCACCCAATGCCCATCTCCAGCTTAGCAATAGCCAGGCAAGGGTGTCCTTCCACAACTCTGCCCCCACTCAGCAGCTGCAGGGACTGGGGACACAAGGGGAGGCCTGGAGGGACCAGATCAGAGCATGGGGCTCCTGAGCCACAGAGGGGCTGTGCTGGCAGGAGAAGTGGGTGTTCCTGTCCAGCTGCAGTGCCATAAGTTGGGGTTACTCATTTCATTGCCCTGGGAAGGACAGGGTGGCCGTGCAGGAGCACTGCCAGCCTGGGGGATTGTCTGGCCTTCAGGTGGTCCCTGTGCTGTGCTGAGCTACCTCTGCCCCTGGGTGCCCTGCCTGGCCACAGGGGCTGGGCAGTGTGGCACTGAGAGGCAGGCTGTGCCCCGATATGGGGGCCAGGCTGGAGGAAGAAAGCAGAGACCCCGGGGCATGGCACAGGGGACAGTGCACAGCAAGCAATCACAGTGACCAGGAGAAGCTGAAACTCTAGGAAACAGGAAACGCCATGGTCTTGCTGGATCTCTCTCAGCAAGGGAGGTGGTACCAGAGGCAAAAGAGGAAGCAAAGCCCCAGGGACACAATGGAGAGGAGCAGCAGGGCTGCCCCGACGTGTCCATGTGGCTGCTGCTGGTGCTGGCCTCGGCGCTGCCGCCAGGTCGGGCTGAGTGCCCGCCGGGGCTGGAGCCCCACGCTGCGCCCAGCAGGGGAAGCGGGAGGTGTCCGGGAGCGGCAGCGCTGCCGTGGGTCTGCACAGGCTCCGGGACAGCGACAGGGCCCGGCACCGTGCGGGGATTCCTGAAGGAAAGCCTGCCGCTCCCAGCACGCACCAGCCTGGCCGGGAGACGCTGCCGAAATTGCGGTGCAAAGCGAGTACACGGACTGCTGTTCCCTGTGCCGCGGGCATCGGCAGCACCGCGAAACTGCAGCCCGAGGTGCGGCAGGGCGGCTTCTCCATCCCGAACAGCTTCGGGCATTCCGGGGGACTGCGGAGCTCTGGCCAAGGAGGATGCGGGCTCGCTCCGCTGGGGGATGCCAAAGGCATTTTCCGCTTTCCACGAGAGTGCTGATGTGGAGGTTATCATCACCCCAGTGCGTCCTGGCACGTTTTCGCCGCAGTGCAACAGTGACCCCCACGTCGCCGGACTGGGGACAATGCGGGAGGAGGTTTCACCCGGAGCGCGACATGAACACAGGGCCCGTCTGGAACCCGCTCCATCCATCCTTCCCCCGTGTCTGCAACCCCGACGCTTTCTCCGGACGCTCTGCAGGTGACCGGCGGCTCTTTCCGCTCCTTCCCAGCGCTGGCCGGGCTGCAGCTGCTGGCGCTGCTGGCCATGATTGCGCCGTGCTCTGGGTCAGCGTGCGGGGCCGCTGAAGCCGTGCAGGGACCCCACGGCCCGGCCGGCGCCTCTCGGCCTCCGAGTGCCCTGGTCCCGACGGCGCGGGCAGGGGGAGGCCGCACCGGGGCCCCGCCGGGCCCTTCCCGCTTCCCCGGCCGGCTTCAATAAAGCCTTCCTGACCCCGCTCGTTATCCCTGCCTCGTCTTCTCTGCAGCCCCGCTGCCCAGCAGTCCCAGTTCCCCTTCTCCGCCCCAACGGGACGATGGCGCCGCAGGGGCGGCCCCGGGGGCGGGCCGAGCTCCGCCGAGAGCAGCCGGGAGCGGCACTGGCCGAGCCCCGGTACCCGCAGCGGCCATGCAGCTCCTGCCTCTGCTCGCCTGGGCGCTGCTGCCAGGTAAGGCTGCGCCCGAGCCCCGCCTGCCGGGCCCGCGCCGTCGGGCGGGAGGTGCCGCTGCGGCGGCTGCACTGCCGCGGCTCCGTGTGTCTCCACAGGCTGCGGGGCAGTGACGGGGCCCGGCACCGTGCGGGGCGTCCTGGGCGGTTCCCTGTCGGTCACCTGTACCTACCAGCCGGGATTGGAGAATTTGCCGAAGTTCTGGTGCACACCAAGTACAGGGATTTTTTATACCTGTGCTGAGGACATCGTCATCACCTCCGAGTGGCAGCCCGAGGTGCTGCAGGGCCGCTTCTCCATCTGGGACAACCGCACACACCTGGCATTCACTGTGACCGTGGACGGTCTGTCCAATGAGGACGCGGGCACCTTCCGCTGTGGGGTGCGAACTCGAACATTTTCGCGTGACGAGAGCGCTGATGTGAAGGTGATCGTGCTCCCAGGTCAGTCTCTGCACGTATCCCCCACGGCAACAGCGACGACAGGTTTGGGGCGCTGGGGCCAAACCAAGGGTGGAGGTGTCACTCCGAGAGGGGAAGATGGAGAGGGAGGCGGTGCCCATCTGGCACTCCCTGCATCCATCCCTCCTTCCCTTCTGCCACCCCACCCCTCCAGCCGGACCAACCACACACACCGGTTGCTCACAGTGCCTGTGGAAGGTCTGGCCGAGGAGGACAAGGGCACCTTCTGGTGCGGGGTGTGAATGGAATGGAGCTGCTTGATGAGATTGCTGCTGTGAAGGGGATCGCGTTCTTGTGTCAGACTCTGCGCGTTCCCCCACAGCAGCAGTGACCCCCACGTCGCGGGACTGGGGACAGACTGCGGGAGGAGGTTTCACCCCGAGCGTGACAGGAACACGGGGCCCGGACGCACCGCAGGGAACCCGCGGCACTTTCCGCTACTTCCCAGTGCTGGCCGGGCTGCAGGTGCTGGCACTGCTGGCCATGAGCGCGGCCGTGCTCTGGGTCAGCGTGCGGGGCAGCTGAAGCCGTGCAGGGACCCCACGGCCCGGCCGGCGCCTCTCAACTCCCGAGTGCCCCGGTCCCGACGGCGCGGGCAGGGGGCCGCGGCACCGGGGCCCCGCCGGGCCCTCCCCGCTTCACCCGCCGGCTTCAATAAAGCCTTCCTGACCCCGCTCGTTATCGCTGCCTCGTCTTCTCGGCGGCCGCGCTGCCCAGCAGTCCCGGTTCCCCTTCCCCGCCCCAACGGGGCGATGGCGCCGCAGGGGCGGCCCCGGGGGCGGGCCGAGCTCCGCCGAGAGCAGCCGGGAGCGGCACTGGCCGAGCCCCGGTACCCGCAGCGGCCATGCAGCTCCTGCCTCTGCTCGCCTGGGCGCTGCTGCCAGGTAAGGCTGCGCCCGAGCCCCGCCTGCCGGGCCCGCGCCGTCGGGCGGGAGGTGCCGCTGCGGCGGCTGCACTGCCGCGGCTCCGTGTGTCTCCACAGGCTGCGGGGCAGTGACGGGGCCCTGCACCGTGTGGGGATACCTGGGGGATTCCCTGTCGGTCACCTGCACGTACCGGAGGGGCTGGGAGAAGTTGCCGAAGTTCTGGTGCATACCAATGACAGAGATTGTTTATACCTGTGCCTGGGACATCGTCATCACCTCGGAGTCGCAGCCCGAGGTGGTGCAGGGCCGCTTCTCCATCCGGGACAACCGCGCACACCGGACATTCACGGTGACCGTGGATGGTCTGTCCAAAGAGGACGAGGGCACCTTCCGCTGTGGGGTGCGAACGGGAGCATTTTCGTTTGATGAGAGCGCTGATGTGAAGGTGATCGTGCTCCCAGGTCAGTCTCTGCACGTATCCCCCACGGCAACAGGGACAACAGGTTTGGGGAGCTGAGGCCAGCCCAAAGGTGGAGGTGTCACCCCGAGAGGGGAAGATGGAGAGGGAGGCGGTGCCCATCTGGCACTCCCTGCATCCATCCCTCCTTCCCTTCTGCCACCCCGCCCCTCCAGCGGGACATAGCACACACACCGGTTGTTCACGGTGACTGAGGAGGGTCTGGCCGAGGAGGACAAGGGCACCTTCTGGTGCGGGGTGTGAATGGGAATGGAGCTGCTTGATGAGATTGTTGCTGTGAAGGGGATCGCGTTCCTGTCTCAGACTCTGCGCGTTCCCCCCACAGCAGCAGTGACCCCCACGTCGCAGGACTGGGAACAGACTGCGGGAGGAGGTTTCACCCCGAGCGTGACAGGAACACGGGGTCCGGACGCACCTCAGGGGACCCGCGGCACATTCCGCTATTTCCCAGTGCTGGCCGGGCTGCAGCTGCTGGCACTGCTGGCCATGATTGCGGCCGTGCTCTGGGTCAGTGTGCGGGGCCGCTGAAGCCGTGCAGGGACCCCACGGCCCGGCCGGCGCCGCTCGACCCCCGGACTGGCAGCGGCCGCGGCACCGGGGCCCCGCCGGGCCCTCCCCGCTTCCCCCGCCGGCTTCAACCAAGCCTTCCTGACCCCGCTCGTTATCGCTGCCTCGTCTTCTCGGCGGCCCCGCTGCCCAGCAGTCCCGGTTCCCCTTCTCCGCCCCAACGGGGCGATGGCGCCGCAGGGGCGGCCCCGGGGGGGGCCGAGCTCCGCCGAGAGCAGCCGGGAGCGGCACTGGCTGAGCCCGGGGCGGGTCCCTCTCCATCGCCTGCTCGGACCCGCCGGGCCAGGAAAAAAAGGCGAAAACGTGGAGAAGGCGACAACACTTTCTGTGGTAGCGCTGACACCATCGAGAGTGCGGGCTCGAAGCCCGAGGTGCAGAAGGGCCGGTTCTCCATCCGGGACAACCGCAAACACCGTGGCCTTCACCGTGACGGTGGAGCGTCTGTCCCAGGAGGACACTTCCGCCTTCGTCTGGGAGTTCTGAATGGGAATGTCCTCGTTTGGGAATTTCCTCGTTTGATGGCAGTGCTGCTGTGAGGATGATGGCGTTGCCAGGTCAGCACTTGTGAAGCCCGGGTCCAGCCCGGGTGTGTCCTGTACCGAGGGCCGGGAGCGCTGGCTGCAGTGGGGCAGCGTGGGTGAGGAGCCGGGGCAGGAGCCGGGGCAGGAGATGCTGCAGCTCCTGGGGGCATCCAGCAGCACCAGCACACGGGGCTGCTCCCCCGTCCCAAACCCCTCCGAGCCCCAGGGACGCCCTCCTGCCCCCCCGGCCCCCACCCTGCCGGGGCCGTGCCTCCCCTCACGGCCGCCCCGTGCCGGGAGCTGCTCGGCTCCGGGCGCTGCTGGCCCTGGGAAGCCTCGGCCCCTCCTGGCAGCCCCTGCGCTGCACAGGGAAGGGTTTGGGCTGCAGAGAGCCTCTGGCTGCTGACCTGCAGCTGCCAAAGGAAGACAATTTTGCAATAAAGGCTGGGTATCCTGCAAGGCTGTGTCTGCTTGTCTGTCTGTCTGTCTGTCTGCTCCTTCCTTGAGCTGCCAGCACTGCCCGGGATGTCCATGGCAGCCAAAGCTGATGCACACACCTGTGTGGGAACATGCTGCATTGTGCCTGGGGGGGACATGTGGTCACGGGGGCCGTGCAGGCTCCACCATGGCCCAGCTGAGCTTCCTCATGGGGAGAGGAGCCCTCAGCCCCAGCAGCCTCAGCCCTGCCACCTCTGCCTGGTGCACCCAATGCCCATCTCCAGCTTAGCAATAGCCAGGCAAGGGTGTCCTTCCACAACTCTGCCCCCACTCAGCAGCTGCAGGGACTGGGGACACAGGGAGAGGCCTGGAGGGACCAGATCAGAGCATGGGGCTCCTGAGCCACAGAGGGGCTGTGCTGGCAGGAGAAGTGGGTGCTCCTGTCCAGCTGCAATGCCATAAGTTGGGGTTTGTGGTGGTTTGACTAAGAAGAAGTGAGAATTCTGGGATGCTGTAGTCAAACTAATGGGTGTTCGGAGTTTGATACTGACACCTGGTGTAGCCAGTGGGGTTTGGACACACTTCTGAGAATACACAGGAGTTAAAAGCAGGGCTCTGGCTCTGAGAGGCTCTCTTGGGACGTCGCGGCGAAAAGGTCAGATCTCTCCCCCTCCTCGTCTAGCTGCTGCTGCTGGGCGGGGGAGGGGCAGCCACGTGGTAAGCCCTGGGCCTGGACAGAGATGAGAGGTGAAGAGGCCTTCGAAGATAGAAGGGTAGAAGACTCCAGGGAGTCAGCCCTCGGGCAGCTATTCTCCCTTCTCTTCCTCAGGAGGGAGAGAGAGAGAGCCGGCGACACCGAATGTGATAGCAGCTGGCCCAGGAGGAGAAGGGGGGGAAGAGTGCCCGGCCGGAGCGGCAGCGTGTGGGCAGCGTGTGTGGGAGTGCCACAGCTCCGGGACAGAGACTGAAAGTTTTAACCCCTTTCTTTCATGATTGGGGCCTTGCAAAAAATGCTAATCCTCCTCGAAGCTGAATAAGAAGAGAGATAAGAGATGAGATGAGACAAAAACCTGGCCCGAAGAACGTAGAGATGATTGAATGGAGAGAGATGATTTAGAGTGGCCTTTTGGCTGGACTTTTCTTGTGGCCATAGACTCAGTTGTTCCTGTGACACAGAAACTGCATTTAGGGAGAAGCAGTGGCTCAGAACCAAGAGGGTTCATCGTGAAGACCCCCCGGCCCCAGGGGGTTAGAAAATATAGGGGGGACAGATGTCCCAAAGCAGAGACTGTGCCTTTTTGGAGTGAGACAAAGCATCCTTGAAAGACAACCCTAAAAGCAGCTCTGATCCATGCGCGGTGGTGAGAGCACTGGGCATGGAAGGAAGATGTCACAAGCAGCAAAAGGACTTTTTTTCCGGGCGGTGCCAAAGTGACAGAGAAGCACACGAAGTTTCGGTGTGTTTCCAAGGGAAGCCTATAGAACAAGAAGGACTCCTTTCCTCTTCATGAACTGCAGTTTGAGTATACTAAAGTGTAGTGCCAAGGCTGAGCAGTTAGTGATTTAGGAGAATGTATCGGACTGACAAAGTCAAGTAGTAGAGAAGAAGAAAGTGGTTTTTTTTGTAAGGTCTTCAATTTTTTTCTTTTCCTTATAGTTTTTCCCTATTTTCCTGTAGTTTAGGTAATAAAGTGTTCTTTATGTTTAAGCTAAAGCCTGTTTTGCTTATTCCTGGTCACATCTCACAGCAGACACCAAAGTGAAAGCATTTTCATGGGGGGCACTGGCTCTGTGCCAGGCTCAAACCATGACAGGGTTACTCATTTCATTGCCCTGGGAAGGACAGGGTGGCCGTGCAGGAGCACTGCACAGCCTGGGGGATTGTCTGGCCTTCAGGTGGTCCCTGTGCTGTGCTGAGCTACCGCTGCCCCTGGGTGCCCTGCCTGGCCACAGGGGCTGGGCAGTGTGGCACTGAGAGGCAGGCTGTGTCCCCACATGGGGGCCAGGCTGGAGGAAGAAAGCAGAGACCCCTGGGCATGGAAAAGGGGACAGTGCACAGCAAGCAATCTCAGTGACCAGGAGAAGCTGAAACTCTAGGAAACAGGAAACGCCATGGTCGTGCTGGATCTCTCACAGCAAAGGAGGTGGTACCAGAGGCAAAAGAGGAAGCAAAGCCCCAGGGACACAATGGAGAGGAGCAGCAGGGCTGCCCCGACGTGTCCATGTGGCTGCTGCTGGTGCTGGCCTCGGCGCTGCCGCCAGGTCGGGCTGAGTGCCCGCCGGGGCTGGAGCCCCACGCTGCGCCCAGCTGGGGAAGCGGGAGGTGTCCGGGAGCGGCAGGGCTGCCGTGGGTCTGCACAGGCTCCGGGACAGCGACAGGGCCCGGCACCGTGCGGGGATTCCTGAGGGAAAGCCTGCCGCTCCCAGCACGCAGCAGCCTGGCCGGGAGACGCTGAAATTGCGGCGCAAAGCGAGTACACGGACTGCTGTTGCCTGTGCCGCGGGCATCGGCAGCACCGCGAAACTGCAGCCCGAGGTGCGGCAGGGCGGCTTCTCCATCGCGAACAGCTCCGGGCATTCCGGGGGACTGCGGAGCTCTGGCCAAAGAGGATGCGGGCTCGCTCCGCTGGGGGATGCCAAAGGCATTTTCCCCTTTCCACGAGAGTGCTGATGTGGAGGTTATCATAACCCCAGCGGGTGCTTGCACGTTTTCCCCCACGGCAACAGTGAGTCCCACGTCGGGGGCCCGGAATCTCACTGCGGGAGGAGGTTTCACCCGGAGCGTGACAGGAACACGGCGCTCGTCTGGAACCCGCTCCATCCATACTTCCCGTGCGTCTGAAAGCCTGACGCTCTCTACGGACGCTCCTCAGGAGACCCGCGGCTCTTTCCGCTACTTCCCAGTGCTGGCCGGGCTGCAGCTGCTGGCGCTGCTGGCCATGAGCGCGGCCGTGCTCTGGGTCAGCGTGCGGGGCCGCTGAAGCCGTGCAGGGACCCCACGGCCCGGCCGGCGCCGCTCGACCCCCGGACTGGCAGCGGCCGCGGCACCGGGGCCCCGCCGGGCCCTTCCCGCTTCCCCCGCCGGCTTCAACCAAGCCTTCCTGACCCCGCTCGTTATCCCTGCCTCGTCTTCTCGGCGGCCCCACTGCCCAGCAGTCCCGGTTCCCCTTCTCCGCCCCAACCGGGCGATGGCGCCGCAGGGGCGGCCCCGGGGGCGGGCCGAGCTCCGCCGAGAGCAGCCGGGAGCGGCACTGGCCGAGCCCCGGTACCCGCAGCGGCCATGCAGCTCCTGCCTCTGCTCGCCTGGGCGCTGCTGCCAGGTAAGGCTGCGCCCGAGCCCCGCCTGCCGGGCCCGCGCCGTCGGGCGGGAGGTGCCGCTGCGGCGGCTGCACTGCCGCGGCTCCGTGTGTCTCCACAGGCTGCGGGGCAGTGACGGGGCCCGGCACCGTGCGGGGCGTCCTGGGCGGTTCCCTGTCGGTCACCTGTACCTACCAGCCGGGATTGGAGAATTTGCCGAAGTTCTGGTGCACACCAACTACATCGATTATTTATGACTGTGGTAAGGACCTCGTCATCACCTCGGAGTCGCAGCCCGAGGTGCTGCAGGGCCGCTTCTCCATCCGGGACAACCGCGCACACCGGGCATTCACTGTGACAGTGGACGGTCTGTCCAAGGAGGACGCGGGCACCTTCCGCTGTGGGGTGCGAACGGGAACATTTTCGCGCGACGAGAGTGCTGCTGTGAGGGTGATCGTGCTCCCAGGTCAGTCTCTGCACGTATCCCCCACGGAAACAGCTACAACAGGTTTGGGGCGCTGGGGCCAAACCAAGGGTGGAGGTGTCACTCCGAGAGTGGAAGATGGAGAGGGAGGCGGTGCCCATCTGGCACTCCCTGCATCCATCCCTCCTTCCCTTCTGCCACCCCGCCCCACCAGACGGACCAACCACACACACCGGTTGTTCACGGTGACTGAGGAGGGTCTGGCCGAGGAGGACAAGGGCACCTTCTGGTGCGGGGTGTGAATGGGAATGGAGCTGCTTGATGAGATTGCTGCTGTGAAGGGGATCGCGTTCTTGTGTCAGACTCTGCGCGTTCCCCCCACAGCAGCAGTGACCCCCACGTCGCGGGACTGGGGACAGACTGAGGGAGGAGGTTTCACCCCGAGCGTGACAGGAACACGGGGCCCGGACGCACCGCAGGGGACCCGCGGTACTTTCCGCTACTTCCCAGTGCTGGCCGGGCTGCAGCTGCTGGCGCTGCTGGCCATGAGCGCGGCCGTGCTCTGGGTCAGCGTGCGGGGCCGCTGAAGCCGTGCAGGGACCCCACGGCCCGGCCGGCGCCGCTCGACCCCCGGACTGGCAGCGGCACCGGGGCCCCGCCGGGCCCTTCCCGCTTCCCCCGCCGGCTTCAATCAAGCCTTCCTGACCCCGCTCGTTATCCCTGCCTCGTCTTCTCGGCGGCCCCGCTGCCCAGCAGTCCCGGTTCCTCTTCTCCGCCCCAACGGGGCGATGGCGCCGCAGGGGCGGCCCCGGGGGCGGCCGAGCTCCGCCGAGAGCAGCCGGGAGCGGCACTGGCCGAGCCCGGGGCGGGTCCCTCTCCATCGCCTGCTCGGACCCGCCGGGCCAAGAAAAAAAAGGCGAAACCGTGGAGAAGGCGACAACAATTTCTGTGGTAGCGCTGACACCATCGAGAGTGCGGGCTCGAAGCCCGAGGTGCAGAAGGGCCGGTTCTCCATCCGGGACATCCGCAAACACCGTGGCCTTCACGGTGACTGTGGAGCGTCTGTCCCAGGAGGACACTTGCACCTTCGTCTGGGGGTGTGAACGGGAATGTCCTCGTTTGGGAATTTCCTCGTTTGATGGCAGTGCTGCTGTAAGGATGACCGCGTTGCCAGGTCAGCATTTCAGAACCCCGGGTCCAGCCCGGGTGTGTCCTGTACCGAGGGCCGGGAGCGCTGGCTGCAGTGGGGCAGCGTGGGTGAGGAGCCGGGGCAGGAGCCGGGAGCAGGAGATGCTGCAGCTCTTGGGGGCATCCAGCAGCACCAGCACACGGGGCAGCCCCTCCGTCCCAAACCCCTCCGAGCCCCAGGGACGCCCTCCTGCCCCCCCGGCCCCCACCCTGCCGGGGCCGTGCCTCCCCTCACGGCCGCCCCGTGCCGGGAGCTGCTCGGCTCCGGGCACTGCTGGCCCTGGGAAGCCTCGGCCCCTCCTGGCAGCCCCTGCTCTGCACAGGGAAGGGTTTGGGCTGCAGAGAGCCTCTGGCTGCTGAGCTGCAGCTCCCAACGGAAGACAATTTTGCAATAAAGGCTGGGTATCCTGCAAGGCTGTGTCTGCTTGTCTGTCTGTCTGTCTGTCTGCTCGTTCCTTCAGCTGCCAGCACTGCCCGGGATGTCCATGGCAGCCAAAGCTGATGCACACACCTGTGTGGGGACATGCTGCATTGTGCCTGGGGGGGACATGGGGTCACGGGGGCCGTGCAGGCTCCACCATGGCCCAGCTGAGCTTCCTCATGGGGAGAGGAGCCCTCAGCCCCAGCAGCCTCAGCCCTGCCACCTCTGCCTGGTGCACCCAATGCCCATCTCCAGCTTAGCAATAGCCAGGCAAGGGTGTCCTTCCACAACTCTGCCCCCACTCAGCAGCTGCAGGGACTGGGGACACACGGGGAGGCCTGGAGGGACCTGATCAGAGCATGGGGCTCCTGAGCCACAGAGGGCTGTGCTGGCAGGAGAAGTGGGTGCTCCTGTCCAGCTGCACTGCCATAAGGCCCTGGGCTTAACCATTTCATTGCCCTGGGAAGGACAGGGTGGCCGTGCAGGAGCACTGCCCAGCCTGGGGGATTGTCTGGCCTTCAGGTGGTCCCTGTGTTGTGCTGAGCTACTGTGAGAGTCTGTCCAAAATATCTTTCATTTTTGCCTCACAATTGTCATGAAGACCACCGAAAAGTTAAAATCTGTTGAGCCAGTGGGGAGGGAATGTCATGTGCCTATTAGCTCAGTGTGTTCACAGGTGTTTTTTGCAGAAGATGCCATGCTGAACTTGAAGGGGGCATTCTGCCATTTCTGAACAATGGATCTGGACTTTCTCCCTACCTCCTGGCCTGGCTGGTCTGAGCTCTGGGGTGGTTCCCCCCTCCAAGAGAAGACCCCTCTCGCCTGCCTTCAACCACCGTGACAGACAAACAGAGATGTGAGCCTCTTCATCAAGGAACCAAGACAAACAATCCCCATGCACGACAACCCCCATCACACCTTATTCCAGACACTGGGACTGAACACCCCCCCAGCTCGGGGGAGGTGTGTACGAAGGGGGGAAAGGCTGCCCAGAATAAACGCACCTGCAAGCATTGGGCCATGAAAACAACGACTCTGTGTACTCCCCCATTTTTCTGTTCTTTCCCCTCCTTGGAGACCTTTGTATCGGCTCCCCTTCTCCCCAACGAAAAAGAGTATAATTTGGGGTGCAATTCAGCCGTGCCTTTGAGTTCTCCCTGGATGTGTCCCAGTGAGCTTCGACGGCTGGACCCCGAAGGAGGAAAGCGATGCCACGTCTCGGTAGCTAGACCCCCGACCCCGTCCTCCTTTCCTCCCTCTTCCCTTATCTTATCCTTTTCTTCCACAGATCCTCTCACCAACGCACATCAGTTGTGGTTACTTCAATAAAACTGCAATTTGTTGAATTGTTACTGCAAATCCCCTGTGCCTTGCTGGTGATTTTTGCACCAAAAGTCATCGTGTCACCCATCCACTAGGACGGACCGGCTGCCTCTCCCCCTGGGTGCCCTGCCTGGCCACAGGGGCTGGGCAGTGTGGCACTGAGAGGCAGGCTGTGTCCCGATATGGGGGCCAGGCTGGAGGAAGAAAGCAGAGACCCCGGGGCATGGAAAAGGGGACAGTGCACAGCAAGCAATCTCAGTGACCAGGAGAAGCTGAAACTCTAGGAAACAGGAAACGCCATGGTCTTGCTGGATCTCTCACAACAAAGGAGGTGGTACCAGAGGCAAAAGAGGAAGCAAACCCCAGGGACACAATGGAGAGCAGCAGCAGGGCTGCCCCGACGTGTCCATGTGGCTGCTGCTGGTGCTGGCCTCGGCGCTGCCGCCAGGTCGGGCTGAGTGCCCGCCGGGGCTGGAGCCCCACGCTGCGCCCAGCAGGGGAAGCGGGAGGTGTCCGGGCAGCGGCAGCGCTGCCGTGGGTCTGCACAGGCTCCGGGGCAGCGACAGGGCCCGGCACCGTGCGGGGATTCCTGAGGGAAAGCCTGACGGTCCCAGCACGCAGCAGCCTGGCCGGGAGACGTTGCCGAAATTGCGGTGCAAAGCGAGTACACGGACTGCTGTTCCCTGTGCCGCGGGCATCGGCAGCACCGCGAAACTGCAGCCCGAGGTGCGGCAGGGCGGCTTCTCCATCTCGAATAGCTCCGGGCATTCCGGGGGACGGCGGAGCTCTGGCCAAAGAGGATGCGGGCTCGCTCCGCTGGGGGATACCAAAGGGATTTTTCCCATTCCATGAGAGTGCTGATGTGGAGGTTATCATAACCCCAGTGGGTCCTTGCACGTTTTTCCCCATGGCAGCAGTGACCCCCGCCTTGCGGGCCCGGGATCACACTGCGGGAGGAGGTTTCATCCTGTGCGTGACAGGAACACGGGCCCCGTCTGGAACCCGCTCCATCCATCATTCCCCCGCATCTGCAGACCCGACGCTCTCTTCGGACGCTCCTCAGGAGCCCCGCGGCTCTTTCCGCTCCTTCCCAGCGCTGGTCGGGCTGCAGCTGCTGGCGCTGCTGGCCATGAGCGCGGCCGTGCTCTGGGTCAGCGTGCGGGGCCGCTGAAGCCGTGCAGGGACCCCACGGCCCGGCCGGCGCCGCTCGACCCCCGGACTGGCAGCGGCCGCGGCACCGGGGCCCCGCCGGGCCCTCCCCGCTTCCCCGGCCGGCTTCAATAAAGCCTTCCTGACCCCGCTCGTTATCCCTGCCTCGTCTTCTCTGCAGCCCCGCTGCCCAGCAGTCCCGGTTCCCCTTCTCCGCCCCAACGGGACGATGGCGCCGCAGGGGCGGCCCCGGGGGCGGGCCGAGCTCCGCCGAGAGCAGCCGGGAGCGGCACTGGCCGAGCCCCGGTACCCGCAGCGGCCATGCAGCTCCTGCCTCTGCTCGCCTGGGCGCTGCTGCCAGGTAAGGCTGCGCCCGAGCCCCGCCTGCCGGGCCCGCGCCGTCGGGCGGGAGGTGCCGCTGCGGCGGCTGCACTGCCGCGGCTCCGTGTGTCTCCACAGGCTGCGGGGCAGTGACGGGGCCCGGCACCGTGCGGGGCGTCCTGGGCGGTTCCCTGTCGGTCACCTGCAGGTACCGGCCGGGACTGGAGAATTTGCCGAAGTTCTGGTGCATACCAAGTACAGGGATTGTTTATACCTGTGCCTGGGACATCGTCATCACCTCGGAGTCGCAGCCCGAGGTGGTGAAGGGCCGCTTCTCCATCCGGGACAACCGCGCACACCGGACATTCACGGTGACCGTGACTGGTCTGTCCAAGAAGGACGCGGGCACCTTCCGCTGTGGGGTGCGAACGGAAAGTTATTTGCGTGACGAGAGTGCTGCTGTGAAGGTGATCGTGCTCCCAGGTCAGTGCTTGTGGGCTGCATGGACCCCAATCTATCATGGATGTGTCCTCCTCCAGGTGCTTGGAACAGGGGCTGCAGGTTTGCAGCCTGGAGCTGATGGGTGCCATGCAGGTGGGACAGCCCCAGGGTGTGACACCAGAGTGCAGTAGATGCCACCATCACTCCTTCTCTCTTCTTTGTTCTATCCCGAGCCCCTTCTTTGCCCCCCCCGGTTCAGCCACCTCCATTACTGAGGTGTACTGTGCTCTCTGTGACCACTTTTCTTCCTCATTTGCCCTTGCTGGCCTTTTCTGTGCCGTCCTTGCCTTCCTGTATAACACTGGGTGTTCCTCATTGCACTGTGCTGCCCCGTTTCCCACGTGGGACCTGCAGCACCTCTGGGCACCAGGCCCTGGTCTTGGGAAGCATCCCTCTGCATTGCCTTGCCAGGGATCAGCCTGCACAGCAGGACAATATATATGTGCTGTGACAATATATATGTGCTAGTACTATACTGGGCATGGGGTGCCCAGACCCCTTTCTGCAGGCTCAATCTGTTTTGTGCACGTTTTGGGGTAGACTGGGACTGTGAAAAGCTTCATGGGCAGAGGAAGGGTCTTACAGTACTCTGACCTCGAGATGTGCCCCCTGAATGTGCCAGAGGGGACCCAGCTTCTCCTCCTGTGACAGCACGTATGGCACTTCTGACTCACTGCAAAACCCACAGCATCTTTCTCCACAGAGATCAACCATGCCTCTCCTCTTTTTGTTACAGCTTCTTCCATCCCCCCATCATCGACCTACGTGACCACCACGTCCTCTAATCTCATTCTCTCTGTACCAGGCCACACACAGACAATTTCCCAGGAGGAAATTTTGCAATCAACATCAAATCCCTCCACCCCTCAACCGTGAGTAGCAGCTCCTGCCTACAGCAGCCTCTTTCCTCCATGAGCTCTCTGGTGCAGCTGGAGCCCTGCAACCATAGAATACTTCACACCTCCCTTAAGGATCCAGACCTCCTGGTTTTGCCTTGAGAGACCACTCCACATGGGAAAATTCTTCTCTGTGAGGGTGGTGAGGTCCTGGCACAGGTTGCCCAGAGACATTGTGGATGCCCCATCCCTGTTCAGGGCCAGGCTGGATGGGGCTCAGAGCAGCCTGGCCTAGTGGAAGGTGTCCCTTCCAGTGACAGAGGGTTGGAACTGGATAATCTTAACGGCCCCCTCTGACCCAAATAATTCTCTAATTCTATGACAGTAATTGCAGTGCCTCTAGTCACATGGCAGAAGTGGTTTCTGCCTGCAATACCGACCCCATTTCCTTCCCCAAAACTCAGTGAGACTGTTCGTGGGAAGCCAAGTGCTGCCCCGTGTCCTGTTCTTTGTAGTTACACACAGTCTGGTAGAGATAGTTGAAAAAACATGAAACCAGCGGGTTAGATCTTCCCCTCTTCTCTCCTGCCTGTGGGAGGTGATGCCAGCAGCAGACAAAGCTGAGGCTCTCCACCAGCACACTCAAGGGTGTGCTGGCTCACCAACTTCCTGCTTGCCCGTTACAAACAAAGTTAACACAGAGTGGAGTTAAACCAGAGCAAATGCAGGAACCCATCCTTAAATCACTGAAGACACAGCGGCTCTCAGACCCAAGCATCCTTTTGCTTCTGCAGTTTTTGTTGCTCTGCTCCATGCCCAGCTGGCAGCCTGATGATCCCATGCCTGCTGTGATGGGCAGGCCCTGCCACTCTACTGCCACAGCCCCTTTCTGTGTCCCCCACAGCTGCTTCCTGCAACCCTGCTCCGTGCTGGTTCATCCTGAGAAGCATGACAACATAAATTGTCTTCTTCATTCTTTTTTTCTTGCAGCTTGCGCATGGTTGAGCACATCCTCATTCCAGCCAGCATTGTGGTCCTTTTTTTGCTTGCAGTGGCTGCTGGTGTTCTAGTAATACTCTCCAGAAGGAAGAAGGGTGAGTGAAATTGTCAGTGACACACACGTCCTGTTTCTGTAACAGAGCCTGCTCTGCTTCCTTTATTTTTCCCCTCTGTTTCTTTTTCCTCCCCCATTCCCTTCCTGATCCATCCAGTTCCTCAGTGCATCATTGAGACCTCCACCAGGAGGTTTCCTTCCCTCAAGGGAGCAGTGGGTCCATGCCATGGGTGCTGTCCCATGGGTGTTGTCCCCTGGGAGCAGGGGATGACAGCCCTTGGGGTGGGTGCTGCTGGGCACAGATTCTGCTTGAGTTTCTTTGGGCACCATCACTTGCATGGGCCAGGCTCACACTAGGCTCAATTCCAAGTTTAAGGCCAGTGTGAAGGCTGGGGAGGGACAGGAGAGGACATTGCCAGCTGGCAGGTGGGGTCTGGCTTTATTTCAAGAGGGGCTCCAGTTTAGATGGCTCATGGAGTGTCAGGCTCCTGTCCTGCTTTATGGCAAGATTTGCAGTGGCAGTGCATTTTCTCAACACGTTTCTTTTCCTCTGTTTTCACTCATGTCCAGCCACATCCATGCTTCATCCAGCTCTTTCTGGAGCAGCCATAGAGATGGACAGGACTTGCAGCATGTCACCTACAGTAAGGAAAACCTCATGAGTTGTTGGGATTCTGTGCCCCAAGTTCACATGAAGAGGGGAAACTGCACCCTGAGCTGCTAGAGCTGCTGCTTTCAGCCAGGTGTCATGGTGCTGGAGGCTGGGAGGGATCCTTTGGGCTCTGCTTGCCAACAGAAAGACACAACCAGGGACTTTCTGTGACCACCAAAGAGTATTCCTGGGAAAGGAACTTAGGATTGATCTGAGAGGTTTCTCTCCAAGCCTCTCCAAGCATGGGAGCTACTTCTCTGGGGCAAACAGCCTTGGGAACCTGCAGCAAATCACACCTGAAGTGCTGCAGGGTAGCTGATCCTTGCTTACTGCTTGGAAAGTATTTTCTGATATTTTGCTGCCAGCTCTTGAAGAGGGGCTGGTGTCACAGAATTCCCCTGGGGAATGTTGAGCCAGGCCTTGCTTCAATTTTTATTTCCACCTAGTGCCCCTGCAGCCATCTCAGCACCCAGCACTCAGGACAGGCAGCAGGGTGGGAGGTATTCCCACTCCTGTGGATGCAGGCAGGGAGTGGCAGCGGGGTGAGAGCTCATCCTTCTCCAGCAGGGAGCAGAAGCCTTGAACTATGCAGACCTTACCCACGGCCCAGCTGAGAGCCAGTACAGCAATGCTGAGGATTTGCACCGCCTGGAAAGCCTCCCAGTGGAGTACACAGAGGTCAGGCAGAGTGCTCAGGTAGGAGAATGCCAGGCACTGCCAAGCTGCAGGCGGTGGGAGGAAAGCTGGAGCGGGTGGGTGGCAGAATGAGCAGCAGGATGGGCTGGGTGGGGAAGGAGGGGATTGCAAAGGGAAATGCCAAACCGGGGTCCAAGTGACCCTGGCTAGTGTGGGTTCCCTCTCTGGTCCCTGTGGCTGCTCCTGGGTGCTTAAAACATCACAGAGAAGTTCCAGCAGACAGGGTTTGCCTGGAGCAGCCCCTCAGAGGATGTTTTTGTTTATCTCCCTTCTTTCCCAGCTTTCGGAAGAGGAAAAAGAGATGTTATATGCCAAAGTGCAGAAGCCCAAGCCACAGCAGGAGCAGATCTACACCAACATGCCATCAGCTCCACGGCCCAGTGGAGAGCTCTACGGCACAGTGTGGGGTAGATGAGCAAGCACCCAGCCCCATGGGCTGCTCCTGCTGCTGGCAGCACCAGCGAGATTTGCACAGAGGACATGGGGTTGATGTTCTGCTCAGGTAGGAGCCAGCTCGATAGCAGAGCTGCTGCTCACCGAAGTTTGGATGTTTCTTTGAGGCAACATCAGAGAGGATGACGTTGTGTGGAGGCACAGAGAGGGTTGAAGATAAAGTCATGCCTTTGCAAATGCAATTTGGAGTCCTCATCTGTACAGCAGTGGTGCTGGGAATAAAGCTCTCCCCTTTGTAGTGGGGTAGGCCAGGCCAGAGACCCACCAGGCAGGGTGGGAGAGGTGGGCAGGGGAGGTGGGGCTGGGCTGGTGGGTGAGCTGCTCCCTTTGCTCACCACTCAGCCCACTTGCTCCTTTGGCTGCGTTGCTCATGGGGGCTGAGGCTCCCAAACCCACTGCTCACCTCTGACATTTTCCATGCTGATGCCAGCTGGCAGCTCCTGGGAACCAGGACAGTGGGAAATGTTATATCCAGATGCATTTGCGTGGGGTGCTCATGTGGAGGGTGAGGGGTATCAGGGTCTTGGTGCAGAAATGGCATCTCCCCCAAGCCCTGGTGCCACAGGTCCCCAGGTAATTTGCTCCTGCTCCTTCTCTCCCAGCACCCCTGAGGACCCCCAGCCTGGGAGCACACAGGTGGGCTGAAACCATCACCTTGCCCTTCTCTGCTTTGCTGATAACCTTTCTTTTTGGCACCCACTAAATACTTTCTGTGTGAATTGTTGCTGCTTCATCAGCGACACCAAGAATCTGATAGCGTTGGCCGTGGTGTGTGGCTGTGTTTGTACAGCAGGTTCCCACCTGCTAAAGGCTTTGTTGCAGTGTCACCCTGAAAGCAGGTCCAGCCCCTTGCTGGTGCCCAGCAGTGTGGGAACTCAGATCTTTAAGGACAAGGGCTCCTCCAGCACAAACCCACCAGCAGCTACTGCAGCATCCCTCCCCACTGGAACAGTCCCTGTAGTCCTGCCCCTGGCATGCTGGTGCCTTCCCCCATGAGTGCTCACTCTTCTCCAGCCCAGTGCCAGGCAATTTATCCATCCACTGCCACAAAAAACAGGCCATAGGGATGGGTGTCCATTTGTGGTGGGCTGGGAGCAGAAACCCTGAGCTCTTACACACACATGGTTCCATGCAAGTGTTTTTGCACAAAGAGGTGAATTCTCCCTTGCCATGAGAACTTCGGCACTGTAGCTTTTTGCAACCCATCTGGTTTCAGGGCAGGGATGCTGATTTATACCACAGCCAGGAGGCTAAAGGGGGAGCTTCTCACTCTCTACAAATACCTGAAAGGAGGTTGTAGTCAGGTGTGGATGATCTCTTCACTCAGATAACAAGCAACAGGACAAGAGGAAACAGGGTGCCACAAGGGGAAACACCTCCATAAGTTGTGCCAGTGGAGGTTTAGATTGGATATTAGTGAAAATTTCTTCCAGGGCTGTGAAGGAAATGGTAGAGTTGCAATCCCTGGAGGAGTCTAAAAGACACGTGGATGTAGCATTTGGGGACATGGTCTAGTGGGGCCTTGGTGGTGCTGGGTTAGTGGATGATCTTGATGTTCTTAGGAGTCCTTTGCAGCCTAAAGAATTCTAGGTAGGGAGCCTTTTCCTGCTGATGCAATCTTGTTGTTCTCAGCTCTTGAGGCATGGACTAAATTGCTCCTGTCAAAGGGGAAGTCCTCCTAGAGCTCAGCAGGCTGCTCAGAGCCCTTCTTCAGCCTGGGGAGGCCCCTGTTATCAAAAGTTCTTCCTCTTAAAGCCCTCAGGGGCCCTGAGGCTGCAATGTTCCCTGGGTTTTATCAGCACAATCTGCCCACAAAGCTCCCAGGAGCTGCTATTGCCACCCAGCCACTGCTTCCTATTTCTGCTGCTGAGATACTTCCACCCCCAGGGGCTTTCACAGGGGAAAGGCTGAGAGAGCTGGGGGTGCTCAGCCTGGGGAAGAGAGGGCTCCAAGGAGACCTCAGAGCCCCTAAAGGCCCCTCAGCGCCTAAAGGGGCCCAGGAGAGCCGGAGGGTGACTGAGAACAAGGGCCCAGAGTGCCAGGACAAGGGGAATGGCTTCACAGTGTCAGAGGCAGGGTTAGATGGGCTATTGAGAAGGAATTGTGCCCTGGGAGGGTGGGCAGGCCCTGGCACACGGTGCCCAGAAAATCTGTGGCTGCCCCTGGATCCCTGGAAGTGTCCGAGGGCAGGTTGGACAGGGCTTGGGGGAACCTGGGGGAGGGAAGGTGTCCCTGCCATGGCAGGGGGGTGACACCAGTGGCACAGGCACACACAGCAGGGCACAGGGGGCCATGCACAGCCACGTGTGCACCCAGGGCACACTCACATCACTCACATTCACTCACAATCATTCACACTCACATTGCCTCACATTCATTCACACACACATTCCTTCACAGTCACACATTCACTTACATGCTCACACTCAGATTCATTCACACACTCATTCATTTGCACACTCACATTTACACATTCATTCACTCATTTACTAACACACATTCATTCACTCTCACATTAATTAGCTCACACTCACATTCATTCACCCTCACATTAATTAGCTCACACACATTAATTAGCTCACACTTGCATTCATTCATTCTCACATTTACATTAATTAGCTCACTCTCACACTAGTTGGCTCACATTCATTCACTCTCACATTTACTTAAATTAATTAGCTGCTCACATACTAATTAGCTCATATTCATTCTCTCTCACATTTACTTACATGCTCCCATTAATTAGCTCACACATTAATTAGCTCACACTCACATTCATTCACTCTCACTTTTACTCACACTAATTAGCTCACACTCACATTCATTCACTCTTACATTTACTTACATGCTCATATTAATAAGCTCACACAGTTAGCTCACATTCACATTAATTAGCTCACACTCACATTCATTCACTCTCACATTTACTCACATTAATTAGCTGCTCACACACTAATTAGCTCACACACATTCATTCACTCTCACATTTACTCATTAATTAGCTGTTCACACACTAATTAGCTCACACTCACAGTCATTCACTCACATTTACTCACATTAATTAGCTGCTCACACACTAATTACCTCACACTCACATTCATTCACTCTCACATTTACTCACATTAATTAGCTGCTCACACACTAATTAGCTCACATTCATTCACTCATTTACACGCTCACATTCCCCCACAGGCCCCGCCCCCGCCGCATGCCCCGCCCCACGGCAGCCCCAGCCCCGCCCCTCCGCGCTCGCGCATGCGCAGCTGTGGTGGCGGCGCGGCGGGCCATGGTGGCCGGCGGGGCGATGGTGGCCGGCGGGCGGGCGCGAAAGCTGGTGCGGCGCTACCGGCTGGCGGCCGCCACGGCTCTCGCCATCCTCCTGCTCCAGGGACTCGTGCTCTGGAGCTCCGCCGGCCTCGATGAGGAGGGCCTGGCCGAGGTGTGCCGCGGGAGGGAGGGGGGCGGCCGGGGCCTGCCGGGGGGGCGGTGGAGGGGATGTGGGCCGTGCTGAAGGAGGGCGATAAAAGGGCTGGGGGGCCGTGAGGGGGCTGAGGACCACGCGGGGACCGAGGAGGCCCGAGGTGTGCTGAGGGCCTGGGGGGGTCATGGGAGGGTGCTGGGGGTGGGTTTCGTGGGGGAGCCCTGGGGAGGGACAGTGCCCTGGGGATAGCGAGTGTGCCCTTGCTCGGGGGCTGGGGCGGGGACAAGGGGAGTGGGCTCGGTGGGGTTGGCAAGGCCCAGAGCCGGGATGGGGTTCCTGGGGTGGGCTCTGTGCGGTTGACAATGCCCAGAGCCGGGATGGGGTTCCTGGGGTGGGCTCTGTGGGGTTAGCAAGGCTCAGAGCCAGGATGGGGTTCCCGGGGTGGGGGTCCTGCAGCCTCAGGCTGCTGAAGGTGTTGGCGGTGTTGGGGTGGGCAGCGGGAGGTTGCCTGGGCCGTTCTGGCTGCAGCGGGGCAGGGTCACAGCACCTGAAGAGGGGAGCTGGTGACCCAGGGGGTTTGTTTTGGGTCTGGCATAAAGCGAGGAGTATGAGGGACTTGATGGAGATCTTGTACTTGTGGTGTGGAGGATGTTGTGGGGAACTGGGGTCAGGGACTCCCAAATCAAAAGCCATAGAGTTCAGAGAGCTGGCGGGTTTGTGTCAGCGCCTGTGTAGCTGTTATGGTGAGAGGTGTTCCTGTGATGTGGGAGAGTACGAGGACCTTTTGGAGGTGCTGATGTCTTTATACCAGAGCACCCTGCTAAGGCCAAATGCATCACTTCTTTCTTGTGAGTGTGGGGAAACTGAGGCATGGTCTGGTGAAGGAGTTTGCCCAAGGTCAGACACTGAGAAGGTATCAAAGAGGACCCAGGCTGATGAACCATTGCTGCCACCTTCAAACAAAGCTCCCACCTGTGGGTTGTTAATTTGGATTTGTTTATTTGTTGGGAGCTGCCCAGACTGTGTCCAGGTCTGCTATGTCTGTGTGGACCAGTGGCTGGAGCCTCCTGTTGCCTCCCTAGTGTGGAGGGTGATCCCATGGTCAGCAGGTCTAGGAGGCTTTCCTTGAGAGCAAAGAGGTGAGAAGGGGAACAGGCAGCCCCGTGCTGTGGGGAAGGTCTCTGGAGTGACACCACTCATTCAGCAGGTGAATTCCCAGCCTCAGGGCTCCTCCTGGCCCACAGGAAATGGCCATGAGCACCCTCATGTGCTGCCATATGCCCATCACCAACACAGAACCAGGGAGTGAATGTGGCTCCAAGGAGAGGATTGTGATCTGGAGGCACTGGAAGCATGAGAGCAGACTGATCTGGCACCAAGGAGTGCCCAACTGCTCCTTTGCCTGTTCTGTAACCTTGATCAAATTACTTCACCCATCCTGGCTTCTCTTTCCCTCTGTACCATCCTGCACTGTTTGTCTGCTGTTCTCTGCTCCTGCCCTTCACAGCTTGGCTCATCCTGCCTTGCTTGGTTTCCCCATGTCTCATCCCTGAGCTGGGCAGCTGAACAGGTTTGGCCATGGGTCCCCTTTCCTGGAGAGGAGTTGGTTCACCACCAGCAGTCCTGGGAGTTGAAAGCCTCTTCGGAGAAGACAAGAACCATCCTTAACTTCACAGACAGCCTGAACCCATTAGCAAGCTGGGAAAAGTCCAATTAACCTCAATTCTTATAAAATGCACAGCTCTTGGTCTCTGTGCCGTCCTGCTGTCTGATTTTGGCCAGACCTAGAGGAGACACCATTTTCCTAAGGGCATTTCTGGTAAAGCCAGAGGAGCAGTCCCAGGAGAGTCTGACCTTGCAGGCCTGAAAGGATTCATGGCAGTTTGGGATTTCTTAATTGCCACAGTAAATGGCTCCTTCCCACTAATGGGCACAGCTCATCCCCAGCATGAATGGGCTGTGGAGACAGAAAGAGACACTCCAGTCCTGGAAGTGCTGTGGAGCTGGCTGTGCCTCTTGGATCCATCAGTTCTCTCCCCAAGCCCTGTTCTGGGGTCCTGCAAGGCACCCTCTGCTTACCAAGCAGATTCTTTATGGAGTGCAGACCAGGAGTATTTGGGTCTGTGTCCATCTGCCTATCAGCACTGTGTTTCCTCCTGGAAAGCAAATTAATCTTGTTCCACCAGGATCAAACAACACAATTCCTATCCAAACTGATGGATGAGAGAGGAAATTCCCACTCCTGCTGTGGTCAGCATGAGTGTCTCCCCACACGAGTGTGAGCCTGAGAGACCAGAGCTATCCTGCCTCTGTCATTGTGGCACCCACAGCTCCTGGATGAGCACAGAAGCTTCCTGAAGCTCTCAGTCCGTGGTGGAGCTGGCACCAGTAAAACTCAAACCACAGAGTTTCCTTGTGGGTGGAGAAGAGGATCTGTCACTGCAGTGTTTTAGCCACTGGGTCTCCTGTCTTTGTCTGTCCAGGCAGGAGGTGGCACCTCTCTGGGGCTGGTGTGTTGGTGTCCTCTGTGTGCTGTGGCCACAAGAGAAGCTTCCTATGAAGTCTCTTTTCTTCTTGAGAAGAGATTCCTTGATAGTTACTTTTCCTGACAAAGTGTTTGGTTTTAGGGGACTTACTCCAGCCATTTTAACTCGGGATTCCTCTGATGACTTTGGAACATTTTGGTGCTGCTTTTGTCTGATGAGTGTGTGCAGAAACCAGTCAGCCAGGCAGAGAGGGAATCCTGCAGAAACCAGGGGCTGCTTGCTGTACTGGGACCCGTGCAGGCAGGTACATGCCCATGGCTCTGTTTCACTCTGGGGCAGCAGTGTCACATTGGAGGAGGCAGAACAGGACAAGCCTCTCCAGTAACAGGCAACAGGACAAGAGGAAATGGTGTCAAGTTATAGCAGGGTGGTTTAGGTCAGATAGTAATGAAAACTGTCACCAAAAGGGCTGTGAAGACCTAGAACAGGCTGGATGAGGAAGTGGTGGAGTCACAGACTCTGGAGGTATCTAAAAGATGGGTAGATGTGGCACTTGGGGACATGTTTTAGTGGTGGCTTTGACTGGGGTTTCATACTTGGGTGATCTTAGTGAGTCTTTGTAACCCAAATGAGTCTGTGATTCTGAGTGAGCTCTGGCTGGCACCGGAGTCATCTGTGTGTCAGAAGGAGGGGATGGGGACCCTCACTGGCTGTCCCACACAGGTCTTAAATACAGCAGAACAATGTGGCCAGAGCCATTCCCTGCCAGGCTGGGCTGGAGGGATCACTCTGCTGTGGTGCAATAATTAGAAACCCTGGAATTCCTTGGCTGGCAGCTCTGGAAGGGCTGGCAATACTTCTAACAACTTCCCTACTGGGAGAGGCAGCCAGGCATGGTCCTGAGCTGGGAACAGGGCTCCTTCCAGGGGGATGAGCAGGACTGTAACCACAGGTGGGCCTTGAATAGGGGGTGTCCCCACAGTCAGGTGTGTTGGGGAGTGCAGGATGTGAGTGGGATCAGCAAGTCTCTTCCTGTAGGAGCATGGAAGATACTCTCCTCACTTTTGGCCTTCC
Organism: Zonotrichia albicollis; assembly: GCF_047830755.1. NCBI lineage: Eukaryota > Metazoa > Chordata > Aves > Passeriformes > Passerellidae > Zonotrichia > Zonotrichia albicollis. The sequence continues at coordinate 3,549,632 of NC_133837.1, read as the reverse complement.
AGCTGCCCTCTCCTGTGATGCTCTGTGGGGAAAACAGGTTTATAGCTCTGGAGCAGATGGTCCTGCATGGTGACTAATGAAGGGTCACTGCCTGTGACACCTGTCTGGGTGGAGGCAGGCTTGGCAGATCCCTGCTGAACCAACCCTTTGGGATTTAAGCAGTGGTTTGGCCATGGCTGTGCCAGCACACCATGGGTAGTCTGGGGACTTTGAAATGGGCAGATCACACCAGATGCTTTCCAGCCTTTTCACTCCGTGCTTTCTCCTGGCTGTGACCTTCCCAGCAGCTGCACCCTCAGGGGAGTCTTGTGCCAGGGGCTGCTTCAGTTCTGCTGTCCTTGTGAGGCATCTGTCCATCCTTGTGAGCTGCTGCTGCTCAGGAACAGCCCTGGTTGTTCCTTACAGCTCCCTGTGGTGCCTGGCACAGCTGCTGGGCAGAGTTTGGGGGTTGTGTGGAGCAGCCCTGGGAGGCTGGGCTGGAGCAGGCAGCTGCCTGTCTGTCATCCAGGAGTGCCTGCAGAGGCCGGAGCACATGGCCCTGACATCCCAGGTACACTCACTGGGAAAATTCTTTCCCATGAGAGCAGCACCCAAACCTCCCAGCTCCCTGCTCTCCCCAAGGCTGACTGTCTCTGCAGTTCAGCCAGCCTGGCAGAGGTAACAAAGCGTAATTAAGTGCTCCCTTTACACATCTGCTGGGCTCCACAGGAGGTTTGTGACTGGATTTCTAGGGAAGGTGGTGATGGCAGTGCCTGTCCCAGCCCAGCATGGGGAGCCAGGATCCAGGGAGGGGTGCATGGGCAGGGCCTTGGTCTATTCCTGTCCAGTGCTTCCAGCCCAGAGAGCACAGCTGTGGCTGCCTGTGACTCTGGCTGTGCTGGGCTTGGGTTCACAGCATGGTCATGGCAGGGAAGAGTTGGTCCAATAATCTCACAATGAAATGACCATCACCAGCAAGTACAGCCCAGTGCTCATGTCCAGCATCAGGGATGTCCCTGCAGGTGGGCAGACCTCAGAGGGTGGCTGGTGCAGACACAACCCACTGTGTCCATTTAGTCTGCAGCCCAACCACAGAGAGTGAGACTGGCTATCCTCATGATGGGGGTGTGAGCAGGGGGCTGCTGTTGGGTCTTAGCCTGGGGTTTTGGGTGATGAAGGGGCTGTGTAATGTCTTGTGCTGCACAGCGGGTGCTCCTGGAGCATCTGTCATGCTGCAGCATTGAGCTCTGTGGGGACTGGGAAGGGATGCTCTGAGGAGGATGCTGACAGATCTAGGGAGCAGCAGGCCCGAGTTAATGCTGTCTGTCCTCTCTTGTGCATCCACATGCCCCACGCCAGGAGCGGCAGAAGAAGGCTGGCTTTCCCGAGAGCAGCGACGGCGCCAAGGACTCGGACAGCTCTGCTGGGCGCCGCAGCAGCGCCGGCCGCAAGCACGGCCGCTGGCGGGGCCGGCCGGACAGCCCCGGCGCCGTGGTGTCCAAGGTGGTGAGAGCCGTCACGGCCAGGCACAAACCAGGGTGGCGGCTGCCGGCCATGCTGGATTCCTCCAGCCACAGGAACCTGTCCGAGCTGCGTGGGGAGGCCCAGCTGGCCATCTTCCAGCAGGGTGACACGGGCAGCGTGGAGGGGGCTCCCCAGCCCACTGACAACAGCTTCACCCCCAAGTGCGAAATCACGGGCAAGGACGCCCTGTCGGCGCTGGCCCGGGCCAGCAGCAAGCAGTGCCAACAGGAGATTGCCAACGTGGTGTGTCTGCACCGGGCTGGCAGCCTCATGCCCCAGTCCGTGCCTCGCCACTGCCAGCTCTCAGGTGAGTCCTACTGGGGTTCTCCTGGTCACCCTGGGCATTGGGAATATCCCTGGGAGGCTGGTAGGCCACCTTCTTTATGTCACCAAGGTGTCCCACCTGGCAAACAGCAGCCTCAATCTGTCACTGATTCCCAGATTACGTCTGCCTCTCTAATCCAGTCAAAGTTGTGCCAGCCTTCTTAAATTGGGCTGTTCATCCTACTCTGCAGTTCTGCAGGGGTCAGAGCCAGGCCCAGCTGCATTTTCTGTTTTGAGGCACCAAGGGAAGACACCCCCTTTCCCAAAATCCCCCATCAGTGTAACACAAGGGGCTGCATGTGCCACCATGCCCTGGAACTGCAGCCGGTTTGGGGTGCAGTGCTTCCCTGCTGTCCCCTGCTTTGCTCAGGAGCTCCAGGTAGTAGATACCAAGGATGGGGGTGGCTGACAGCCCTCTCCCTCCCCATGCAGGCAAGGTCAGCCCTGTGATCCAGTGGGATGAAAGCCGGCTGCAGCAGGGGCCCCCCAGCAAGCCTGTGCGCATTGCCTACATGCTGGTGGTGCATGGCAGGGCCATCCGCCAGCTGAAGCGGCTCATCAAGGCCGTGTACCACCAGCAGCACTTCTTCTACATCCACGTTGACAAGGTGTGTGAAGGGGTGAGGGAATGGGTGCTAACAGTGCTCCATGGGTCCCTGGCAGAGGGAGCAGAGCTGAGGCGTGGGTGGTGGTGAGTGAGGAAAGTGGCTGGATAGGGTTAGTCCTCACTGCTGTGGAGCTGTGACCCTCTGCCGCTACTTCTGCAACCCCACGGAAGCAGGATTTATTCCCCCCTGCCCTATTTGATGCTTCTCTCCTTGTGGAGGCTGCTGCAAGGGCTGACTCTGGGCTGGTGGCAGGGAGGATGTGCTCCTTGCTGAGGGTGAGCCGTGTTCCCTGGCAGCGCTCCAACTACCTCCATCGCGAGGCTGTGGAGCTGGCCCGGCACTACCCCAACATCCGAGTGACACCCTGGCGCATGGTGACCATCTGGGGAGGTGCCAGCTTGCTGAAGATGTACCTGCGGAGCATGAAGGACCTGCTGGAACTGTCTGAGTGGCCCTGGGACTTCTTCATCAACCTGAGTGCCACTGATTACCCCACAAGGTGAGTGCCTTACTGGGGCAGGGGAGGGGGCTGGAGGTGTTGGGGCTGTGTGGGGGTGCAGAAGCTTTGGGAGGGGCAGGGAGGAGCAGGGAGCTGAGGGAGATGGGGCTGGAGATTGCACCCACATGCTGGTGATGGTGCTCTGGGGCCAGGCTGGACCCATGTATGCGGAGGAGCCCAGCAAGTACCTCTGAAGCTGTTTTCTCCTGTGGTCTGGGTTTTGTAGGACAGCATGCATGCGAAGCATGAGACAGCAGAGAGGCTGTGTCTGTGTCTGCCCAGTGGTGGAACAAGGTTTTGAGTCAGCAGCTTTGTGTTCCTCGGGTCTAATGGCTCTTGCAGAATGGGTGTTTACTGGGCTGCTTCACCCCAGCAGCATTAATGATTCTTGATTTCCACCTCAGGACCAATGATGAACTGGTGATGTTCCTGTCCAAATACCGAGATAAGAACTTCCTGAAGTCACATGGCCGAGACAACGCCAGGTAATCTCAGCTAGAGGCAGAGCTGAACTGGAGGAACAGAAAACGAGGGGTTTCAGAAAATAACTGAAACAGCTGTGGCAGGGAGGGGATGTTCTGCATCTGCACTTTGCAAGGTGGTTGACACTCCTAACTCCTCATCCCCATGCCCAGGTTTATCAAGAAGCAGGGCCTGGACCGCTTGTTCCACGAGTGTGACTCCCACATGTGGCGACTGGGCGAGCGCCACATCCCCGAGGGCATCGTGGTGGACGGGGGCTCTGACTGGTTCTCGCTGACACGCAGCTTTGTGGAGTATGTGGTCTATGCTGAGGACCAGCTGGTGTCCCAGCTGCGCCAGTTCTACACCTACACACTCCTGCCAGCTGAGGTTGGTGCTGCCTGTGGGCCACAGGACAGATTTTCTTCCCACTTTCTTCCCACACATATCTTTCCCACTTCATGCCTGCTCTGGGTATCTGCAAAGGGTGTTGCTGGTTCTGTTCAGGCAGTTTTGTGCCTCCCCTTTTCCAGACTTAGGTATGAAAGAGGGAAGAGAGGAGCAGATAGGTCAGGGGTCAATGCTTACACACAAGCCAGCTTTAGGTCCAGTCACCCTCTGGGCCAGATGAGGACTGGTGCAAGCCTGGTCCCTCAAATATTGCCCTCTGCTGGGAACGGGGAAATCTCTGTTCAGTAGCAGTTGAGGTCTGTCCTTCTGCATGAGTGGGGTTCTCTATTAACCACCTGTCCTCCATCCCACTGGGTGTCCTGCCCCTTTTCTGCCTTGCACAGTCCTTCTTCCACACGGTCCTGGAGAACAGCCACGCCTGTGAGACGCTGGTCGATAACAACCTCCGAGTGACCAACTGGAACCGGAAGCTGGGCTGTAAGTGCCAATATAAACACATAGTCGACTGGTGCGGGTGCTCCCCAAATGACTTCAAACCCCAGGACTTCCTTCGGCTACAGGTGAAAAAGATCCTCCTTTCTCTTCCTGCTTTTTCTTCTCCCTGTTCTCTTCTCTCTGAGCTGTCCTGTGGGCACCCTGGCTGCAGTGCCAGCTGCTGTGCATGTCCCTGCAAGAGACTGGAGCATGATCAGGTTCCCCAGTGGGGCTCAGTGTAGATGTGTCTGTAAACAGGCAGTAGGATTATCCTGACTGTCCTGCCCTGCAGCCAGGGTTCTGCTTGCAGCATTGCTCCTATTCCTAGACTTTCTCTCCTGTTTTCCTGCTCTTTCCCTGCAAATGTATCACTTGAGGGAAATGCCTTTATAGTAAAACCCATTCAGAGTGCTGTTTCTTTGGCAGGTCAGAATGCCTTGTGACGAAATGTCTCCCATGCTCTCAGTGTGTGGGGATGTGGACTGACCACAGGAGGCTTAGGGGAGATAGAGCCAGCCCTGAAAAGAGCAGTTGTGGCAGGATTTTCCAGCAGTTCCAGGCTTGCAGAGCCCAAGACGCTGTTCCTGCAGGCTGTGCCACTTGGCCAGAGCTAATGCAAGGCTCAGCAGTGGCTCTGGTGGGTGGGGGCTTATCAGAGTAAAGATTGCAGCAAAGGAGCTGGATGACACATGGCTAATTCTGGGCACAGAAAGGGGAAGGTGGTGGGAGAGATGGGCACCCATCTGCATTCCCAGTAACTGATCCTGTCATAGAGGATCCCACATTCAGGCTGGCTGTGCTGTGCTGCTCCTTAGCCTGTGCCTTCAAAGTGGGTAGGATGGATCATGCTGGAGTGGGAGGGCAGAGTGGGTGCCCCAAACATTGTTAGAAATGCCTGTGCTCTTCCAGCAACTCTCCAGACCCACCTTCTTTGCCCGCAAGTTTGAGTCGACGGTGAATCAGGAGGTGCTGGAGATCCTGGACACGCACCTCTACGGCAGCTACCCCGCCAACACCCCGGCCCTCAAGGCCTACTGGGAAAACGTCTACGACCGTGTGGATGGGCTCAGCGGTCTCACCGATGTCACCCTCACCTTCTATACAGCCTTCTCCAGGCTGGGGCTCCGCAAAGCCTCTTCCACGCCGGCAGCCAAGGCTGACAAGCTCTGCCGGTAGGGGATTTTCTGTGGTCTCAACCCAGGCTCCAAATGGAGGCCTTTATCTTGTGCTAGAAGTATGCTTATGCTCAGATATGCAACCTCTCTGTCTGTCTCTCCAGATTTGAGCCTCGAGGATTCCCCTCCAGTGTGCACTTATATTTCTATGACGACCGTTTCCAGGGTTACCTGGTGATGCAGGAAGTGCAAAATTTGGCAACTGGGCAGACTGAATCCTTGGAGATGTGGATGATGCCCCAAGGAGCTCTGAAGCTGTCCAGTCATGGAGGGCAGGCAAACCGCTTGCAAAACCTAGAGGTACATGTGGCACTTTTCTCCCTGGCTCTCCCACACTGTGCTGCCATTCCTCCTCTGCCCCACCTGCATGCAGTGGGGACAGAAGGACACTGAGCTGCTTTTGTTTCTGAAAAGAAACCTTTATCTGGGAGTTTGGTTTATTTGTGAGGAGCTGATTGTTGGTGAGTAGGCCTTCAGGGGATCTTTCAGAGGCAGGTGAGATCCAGTGCCTGCAGCTGCAGGAGGCCTTGCACAGCTGAATTAGTGCTGGCGCATGATCCGTGGAGTGTCCATTGCTTTGGATGCCAACGTTTATGTGTTCTCTGTTTTGGGGGAGGTGAAACACAGAACCTCAGCAGATAGTGTCTCCTTGCCCAGTGTCCCACTGCTTGTGCTTCCTGTCCCTCCAGGTGGGCACAGAGTGGGACCCCAAGGAAAGACTCTTCCGCAATTTTGGAGGCTTGATGGGGCCTTTTGATGAGCCGGTGGCCATGCAGAAATGGTCACGGGGCCCCAACTTGACGGCCACGGTGGTGTGGATTGACCCCACCTATGTCATTGCCGCCTCCTACGACATCACGGTGGATGCTGAGGCAGAGTTCACCCAGTACAAGCCCCCCCTCAACCATCCCCTGCGCCCTGGCGTCTGGACCATCCGCCTCCTCCAGTTCTGGGAGCCTCTGGGGGAGAACCAGTTCCTGGTGGTGCCTCAGACCTTCAACAGCAAGCAGCCTCTCAGGAAAGGTGAGGATGCTCTGGAGTTTGGGGCTGGATGAGAGGGTGTCCCTGTGGGCAGTCCAAAGTGCTTCCCCCCCTGTGATGGCCCCTGGGCTGCAGCTGATGACCATGTTGGAGCCAGTTATCTACACCAGCACTGGTGCCCGTTGCCCATGTGAATCCTTAGACTGAGCCGTCCTCTTGGCAGCTGTGGAGAGCCCGTTGGCCCATGTCAGTGAGATCCTTCCTGCGGCAGCGTCCTTTTCCTTGTGCTGGACGGGAGCTGGGGTTGCAAAGGAATGGGGAGCTGTGCCCCAATGGAGTTGGGGTTAGGACCTGCAGGGTGCCAGAATGTTGCTGCACTGCTCATCCCCTCTCTTTTCTCTCCCTTTCCTTCCCAGATGACAGCAGCTGGCTGCATGGTGGCCCCCCCCGCAACGAGTACATGGACCAGAACTTCCAGGGCCTGAGCGGGATCCTCAGCCTGCCGCGCTCCGAGGCGGCCGAGGAGGATGCGGCGCAGAAGGCGCGGCTGACGGGCAAGGAGCTGGAGGACTGGGCGGACGCTGCCATCGGCACCTTCTGGTCTGCAGCGAACGTCTGTGTCAGCAGCCCCTCTGCCTGCACTCCCCTGGAGACCTGCAGCAAAACCTCCTGGAGTTCCCTCTCCCCGGACCCCAAATCAGAACTGGGGCCTGTCAAACCTGATGGGCGGCTGAGGTAGCAGGAGCAGCCAGAGGGCAGCCTTGGGAGCAGGGAGCATCCTCCGTTTCTGATCTGGGGGGTGTCTCTGGACCACATCACCCTGTGCCATTTGCACCGTAGTCACTCAAGGAAGAGAAAATGGGAACATCCAGGCAGGGGAGAACCTTCTCCTGTGGGATATTTTGGGCAATGAGGCATGAGGTGCATCTTGCCCATCTCTGTGGGAATGAGCCTTTGCTGGCCAGGGAGAGCGTGCTGGAGTGCCCATCCCTGTGGGGGCATGGCAGGCACCTGGGAAAAGCTGTGTGTTTCTCCAGGCCTTGGAGCTTCAGGAAAGGGTGATGTGGGAGGGAGGGAGGGATGGCTGGTGAGTGGGCAGGCTCTTGACCAGCTCAGCATCCTGCACACCCCAGACTAGAACTTGGCAGGATGGGCCCTTGTTGCTGACTGCTGCCCTGGTGGGCTGATGAGGGACTGGGGATTGGCAGAAGCAGAATGAGTCAAAACCTGCCATGTGCACGGAGCTGCTGCTGGCTTAGGGTTTACATCTCATCCTTTCCACCCCAGCCCTTTAGTTTGTATTTTTATAAATATATATATAGAAATATATATGATGCAAAAGTGCAATAGAGACGAGACCCCGCATTGGCCGGGAAGTCCCTGTGTCTCCATTTCCCCTGAGACTGTAATATACCTTGTTCCCTTGGGTGTCCTGGTGCTACAGGACAGGGTGCTGGGTCGTTTACATCCTTTTTTATTATTTTATTATTATTGTTGTTTTGCTGTTTGCCCATTTCCTGCCGAGGGCTGCTGGGGACCTGTAACCTGTTGGCCTTGGGGCAGGGTTGCCCCCAGATTGTGGGGTAGCTGCCCAACTATGCCAAACGTCTGGAGCCCTGGTATGTTGTGCAACAGTGACTGAGGAGTGCTCAGTGTGTGGGTCAGGCCCAACAAGCTGCGCTGTAGACCCTGCCACTTCTGTCTCCACTTCAGCAGAAGGACGCCCTGATCCCCTGCCAAAATAGCATCCACAGGGCCCATGTGCTGCTGCAGATGAGCCGTGCCTGGAGGGCTGCCCTGTGCCACAGCTCCTTGACCCAACATTTTCTTTTCTCCCATGTCGGCAGAAGCTTTTGGGACCTGCTGTGCTTCCCTGGGCAAAATGCAAAGCGGCGAGAGGAGGTCTGGCCAGCCCCATCCTCCCCTTGCTCCAGAGGGAAAAGGCGCCACCTCCTCTTGGGAAGGGTTGCAGTGAAGCATCCCCCTTCCCTGCAGTGCCCCCAGGATGTCCTTGGGAACTGCCTCTAACATTCTTCTCTCCAAGACTGATGCTGCCTGGAGAAGTCTTGGTTTGGTTTCATCCTTCGAAGACACTTCACAGCTGGGGACAATTTGGAGCCCATCTGGCCCAACTCTGCTCAAAGCAGGGTCTCAGGAGCTGGTGGGGTTTTTTTGTCTCCATGGATCTGTGCCATCCTAACTTTTCTCCCATGTCCCAGCTCTCTCCGCCCAGCAGGTCTGACACTCCCAGTCTACAATTTTAAGGATGTGGGTGTTGCAAGATGTGTACTGTAAAACGGAGGGGACTGAGACCTCTGTGTGTGAGGGCAGGTACCTGCTGGCACTCAGCCCCCCTGTCCTGCACCCACTTCTGCCTGGGGTGCTTTGCGGCAGTGGAGGAATGTGGGGGGAGAAGGGCCACACACTGGAAGATGCCAAAACTCTGTGTCAGAACCATTATATAAAGTTGTCTTAAATATGCAACATCACCACAAATACATCTCTATCTCTACAGTTTGGTGTGTCGGGTTTTTGTGGTGTTATGGAATGGGTGGGGGAAGTTCGGCCGTGCCCGGTGAGAGTGTAAATCCCCCCTAGGCACCAGGACAGGGGCTGTGACGGTGTTGGGGCAGGGTCGCCTTCCTCAGATGGGTGATGAGTAACCCAAAATCAAGCTTGGGATTTTCAAAACCCCCTGTGGCTGGAGAGTGAGAGCTCGGGAGTGGCCCGGAGCCACGGCTGAGTCCGGTTACACCCTGGCAGCGGCTGCCCTGAAGGTACCAGATCCTTAGCGTGTATATGGCGCTTAATTAAGGTGTTAATCGGCAAATGAGCGGGCACGTCCTGCTGCCTGCGGGGCCAGGCGCCTCCCGCGGCACAGGCCAGCTTTCCCTCTGCAGGAGCGGGGCAGCGCCGATCCCGGCAGTGACCCGCGGCCTGGCTGCCGCTCGGCCGGCACCGCGGGACTGCGAACCGCGCCACGAGGCCGGGGCACCGCGGCTGGGCCGGGCTGGCCCCGACGCGAGTCCGAAGGGGGAGCCCCGGGAGCGCCGCGGCGGAGCGCGCTCGCTCGGGCCCCGCCCCGGCCCGCCCCTCGCGGGCTGTGGAGCGCGGGCGGCGGGCAGGGGCTGGCGGCGGGGTCGGGATGGCGCAGCCCGCGGAGGCCTCGGGCCACACCGCGACCGCCAGCGCCAGCATGGACAACAACGTCCTGGCCATCGTCATCGCCGCCAGTGAGTGGCGGGCGGGGGCTCCGGCGGTGCCGGGAGCGAAGCGGGGGCGGCCGCCGGGCGGGATCGGCCTCTGCCGGTGCCTCCCGGGCTGTGCCGATAAGGCGATACCTGCGGACGGGCGGACGGGGGAGAGGTCGCTGCAGCAGCCGGTCCTAACCCGGGGGGTCCCGCTGGCTGGCGGGGCGGGTGGGCTCCGCGGATCCGCGGGCGGGCCGGGGGAAGCCGCGGGCTCCCGGGAGACCGCAACACCGGCGAACCGGGGCCCGGCCGTGGTGCTGAGGGAGCCGAGAGCGCCGGGCCAGAGGCGGTGGGTGCCGGTGCGGGTCCCCGCGGAGCGGTCCCTGCTGCCGCGGTCCAGGATGGGGTGAGCCCCTCCTGGCTCTGCAGGTCGTTCACCGTCTGGTAGGGAGAGAGATGCTGGGCAGAAAGGGGCTTTAGCGCTCTTGAGGCGGGCAGCAGGTGGGATCGACTTCTCAGGGGCTTCTCCAAGCGTCAGCCGCGGGGCGAGAGCGGGCGGCATGGGGAGGCCCGGGGCCCGTCGAAACACCGGCTCTCTCGCCTCTCCCGTCTCTTGGCAGCGGTGTCCACCTCCGTCTTCATTGTGGCGATCCTCATCCTGCTGCTGCTCTTGTACCACCGGGACCCCATGTGCTGCCAATTCCTCTGCTCCTGCCGCCTTTTCCAGACCCCCAGCCAGTATGTGAGTGTCCTCCGAGTCCTTCCTCTCTTCCTCCTGCCCACAAGTCCCCCTCTGTCCCCCAAGCTCCTGTTGCCTTGTGCTGGGTCTGTGGGGCTGCACTGCCAGGTTACTGTCCTGCAGCTGGGATTGTTGATGGATGTGGGTCCTCCAGGCAGACCTGGGCTCTGCCATCTCCTTGCTCCCACTCCATCCATCCATTCACCCACCCAGTCCTGCCTGGCTGTGCTATTGTGGTTCTCTCTCCAAGGCCCAACACTAAAAGGCTTCCCTGCTCTCCACACAGCTCGGGAGGGAGGTTCTCCTCCCCCTGCATAGTCGTGTGGGGTCGGGCTGTGCTTTATAGGAAGGGGCCCAGCAGGGAAGGGAGCTGGAAGCTGAGGGCAAAGGCAGACAAAGCCACCCGCATCCCTGACAACTGGCTCTCTTGTGCACAGCTCCCGGGGAAGGAGCAGTGAGACACAAAGCCCTTTCGCTCGCATCTGTAATTTCCTAGGGCTGCTTTCAACTAGGGAAGCTGATGGAAAAAGAGCAGCGTGTGTAGCCAGTGTTGCTTTTGTGGCAGTGACTGCCTGGGGAAAGCTCAGCCTCCAGAGCTGCGAGGATGGCTTTTGAGGGAAGGGCTGCAGGTACCACTTGGCAGTCCCTGGGAGAAGAGTGGACATTCAGCCTTGCTAGCAAGGGGTTGAGAGACTAGTGCTATGAAGGGCAAATCTAATAGTCCAGCACAGGCTGAGAAGTCCCCACCAGAAATCACAGTGGAAATAGGCTGCACTGATGTCTCAGCTCCTTTCCCTCTCTTCCCTCCTGCTGCCTGCCCATGGCACACATTGGGAGCGGGCCCTGCTGCTGTGCTCCCTGCCCTGTGGGGCTGCTCTCTGAGGCAGAGTGGGATCTCCCTGGGCTCTGAGGTGGAAACTTCAAGCAGGCATCTTGCCTTTAGCAAAGGACTGTGCAGAAGGATGGATGCAAAGAATTATGGAAGGAAAGGGAACATATAATGTATTTCCTTCAGAAAAAGAGAAGCAGTTGTAGTGTGAGGCAACTTTTGTGCAGGAATAGTTGCACTGGTTTTGCTCATGACTTATTGAACCAACAGTTGGGTGCTGTTTTCCTGCAGCTTCTGTAGTTGTGCTGTAGGGCCAAGAGAAACAGCTCCTTGCTTGTTAAGAGCAACAGTAAATCCTCATAGTCCTCCCTGTGCACCCCTGGTTGCCTTGAGAGTCTTTGGGCTGGTTTCTGCTGGCAGAAATGGGGTTTTCTGAGAACAAGGTAAAGCAATGGCTCAAGTCCTGGCTCTGGCTGGAGGGGCTGTTCTCTGTGAACAAGATTTCTGCTCACTGTTGCTCAATACCTTGACAGGGAATCCAGTTTAACTGGAGCAAGACAGCTTGGGAACAGCACAACTATTGCCCTGTAGATTTGCTTGCTGCATTATCCTGAAATGACAAGCTTGGTAGATAAGAACTAACACATTCTGTAACCCTGGGCATGTGATGGAGCTCTTATCTACACCAGCGGAATAGTTGGGTTGTTTTTTGTTGTGCCCCAAAAAGAGATGGTTCCGCTGATTTTCAATGAAACTGTGCCCTGGGGCCCAGACTGTCCCTCTGGCTGTGCTCTGCTCCAGCTGGCTCCAGCCCTGTGCTGCCAGGGAAGATGTCCTGTGCTCTTGGTATCACTCAACAGGCAGGGGCTGCTGCCAGCACTGAGAGCTGCAGGAGGGAGCCACTCTTCCTCTGCCAGGGTCTTGCTGTCCCATGAGATGTGGTTGAGCTCTGCTCTCTGCTGGGAAGGATGGGAGGGATTGTGGCTATGCTCATGTCCTCCTCATTCCAGGACCGCCCCCCGCCCTACTTCAGCAGCAGCCAGCAGCTGGTGGGACCCCAGCGTGGAGCCTCCCGGCTGGAGAGCACTGCTGAGAACCCGGGCATGCAGGTGATGGCAGGGGCCCTGCGGGGAGCTGGGCGGGAATGCTGCTCACGGGCTTGGAGCGAGACTCTGCTTATTGAGTTTGCCTGGGGCAAAAGGTGCTGGGCAGCATCTTCTGGTGCTACCCCACAACGTTGGGAAGTGCTGCCAGTATGTAAAAACCCCAGGGGTAAGGCAGCATGTGGAGGGAAGGAATATTGCAGAGGATACCACAGTGCCCTGAAGGGTTTGGGCATGAAGTGCCAGTGGTAGATCCTGGGGACTTGGGATCCTGCAGCACAGGTCGTGGTGTAATTGCCCCTGCGAGGGTGGACATCCTCTCTGGGTGCTCAAAGGAGCCTACAAGTACCTACAGCTTTGAACCCTGAACCCTGAACTCAAGGTTGCACCAGGACATAAACTTCTAGTGATGAGAGCCAGCATCACACTGACCCTTTTCTGGGCATGGACATTTCTAGGGAGACGAGCTGTTCTGTGTGGGCCCCCCCAGCACGTACCAGCTGCCGTCCTGGGAGCAGCCCCGCCTGCCCAGCTACGAGAGCGTGCGCAAGAAAGATCGGCAGCGGGAAATCCACCAGATGATTGCTGACAGGTTTGGGCTGTGGGCAGAGCCATCCCAGGAGGTGAGCTGCCCTCCCTGCAGTGGGGGCTGGCAGGAGCCCATGGCAGTCACCACTGTGGTTCATTTCTGTGTCTTGCCTCACAGTTGGTGGTAGCTGAGGACTCTGTGCTCTGTGATTGCCTTCCCGATAGCTTTTATCTCTGGGAGAGCACAAAGTGTATCGGGAGGCTCCTTTGGTGTACATCTGTGCTGGTTAATGATCCATCTCTCCTCCCCCAGTGCATTTGCAGAAATGCCTGTACCAGGAGGCAGGGCAGAGCCCCACGGAGAAATGGCAGGCTCTTCAGATCCCCTGCTCCGTACAAGTCCAGGCTGGGAGTGTTATTTTTGGATCTCTAAGGCTTTTATGGGTTCTTGCTTCCTTCTCCCTGCAGGACACTCATGGGGACATGCCTTGGTATTACCTTGAAGTGTTTATGGCTTATTTATGAGCAGGAGGCTTTGCTTGGTAGGATAGTTAAGATTTGCACTCTCACAAAGTAAGAGGGAAAAGTGAGTGCATCCTGCCAAGTAGGTCCTGTGGCAGCATCCTGAGATGCTCCCGTTCAGAGACCTCATTGTCTAAAGCAAAACTTTTGAAACCCTGAGTAAAACATTAAAAGTTCACTGATTTACCTGGATTTTGAGCTCTTAAAGCTGTACCATAAAGCCTGGCATAGTTAGCCCTTGCCACTCAGTGTTTGGAGCTATTTCTAATACCTGAAAAGTTCCAGCTTGATATAGTGGAAGGTGTCCCTGCCCATGCAGGGGTTGGAACTGGATGATCTTTAAGGTCCCTTGCAACCCCAAACCATTCTGTAATTCTATGAAACCTGGGCATTGAGGGCACAGGAGAGTAAAGCTCCAAAGACAAGTAGTTTAGGAACAGCACTGAAAGCTCTTCCCACAACATCATCATGCCACTTCCTGTCACCTGTGGGGAGAAAGCTAGCACAGCTCTGCCAAAAGAAATGTGACAAGGCCTGGAGGTTCCTCTCTGTGCAGTGAGACTTGCTGCCAAAACCTGAGTACAACACCTGGTTTGTAGGTACTTGTGTAAATCCTAGTAATTTTTATTTAGTCAAGAGAAAACAAGTGCAGCCCTCTCCCAACTAAAGTCAAGTTTGTTCTGGCCTTCTGCCAAGTCCTTGAAAGGGAACAGGGAAGAGCAGGAACCTGGCAGAGTGTGAGGAGAGAATGTGTCTCTCAGCACGTTTGTGCCATGTCCCAGACTGATGCTCCAATCCCCGGGTGTTCCCCAGCCTACAGCTGCCTGTGCTGGGGGACTGTGGGGGTTTCATTTCAGGCTGCTGGCAGTTGTGAGCATTTTCATCTGCTCTGTAAGAAGAGGTGGGATAATCTGGTTATTTCTGATCTGCTGTAATGCTCTTCCTCTCTCCTCAATAGATGCCACCTCCTTATGAGCATGCTCTGAGGCATCCTCCAGCTTTCTCAGGAACAGCAGTAAGCTCAGAGACCTTGGACAGACATGGAGTTCCAGAGCCTTTCCATGCCCCCCTGAGCTACCAAGCTCAGCGGAACACCGCGGTGTAAGGCCTTGGCCTCAGTGTCCTGCTGCTCCCCGTGCTGGCAGCAGCTGAAGTGCCTGGGATTCCATTTTCCTCCACAGTGAATGGCCAAACCTTCACCCAGATCCACAACCACCCGAAACATAGGCAAGACCAACCCAGCCATCCTCCTTGCAGGACAAGAACAACCACAGAGCCATTGCTGGGCACTGCACTGAGCAGAGGAACCAGGGACATCTGCTCACTCTGGCAAACACCAAAGGCAAAGGTGCAGCTGCTGGAGCTGCACAGGGCAAAGCCAAGGGGAATGTCTGCTGGGCCAGAGCTCCTCAGGAACAGCATTTCACACCTCTGTGAGGCAGCACTGCTGGCTGTACAAGGGATCAGACCTCAGGCACTGGTAGCATTGTGCTGCTTCACCTGTTTCTTAGGTTATCAAGTGCTTTACTGTGTCTGGATTACCTGGCAGGTGGAAATCCTCACCTGTGAGTGGCACAAGGGATGTGCTTTGGAGCACTGCTGCATGCTCTGGCACCACAGCTCTGTGGCTGACAACAGCTCTGTACAGAGCCCACACGTGGATCTGGAGAGGTTCCATGGGTTATACCCAAATACAGAGCACCAAGGTGAACCACGGGACTGGACTTGCAGACAGGGAAAGGACAGATGCACGGACTGAACAGCTGGAGGCCTACATGAAGATGTGAAGCACAGGTGGACACGTGGCTGACCCAGTTCACCTGGTCTTCTGCAGAGCAGAGGAATTGTCTAAATAATGTCAACACCAGTGTCCTTACATTACTGATTTTGATAACTTGTTTTCTACTGCAGAGTCAATGTTTAAAATTGTTTACAAACCTGTAGATAAAATGAGATCAGTTTGGGCACAACACATTGGGGCTCCTTTATTTTGAGCAATACAAGCTCAAAAATGTCACATAATGACTCAAAAGGATAAGTAGCCTGGATAATGCTTTATGATACACCTCCAGCTGCTGAGGCTTCAAATACTAGTCCAGATCTGGGCATCTTGCCAGGCCCACTGAACTCAGTAAGGAGTTAGAATTAGGCTGAGAACTTGCCTCACATGGCCAGTGAATGGCACACTCAGATATTTAAGTTAAGCATTGAGGTGAGTGAGCTAGAGCAAAAAATTCCAGCTTCCAGGTACACAGCATCGGTGCATGTGGAAATCTGTTCTGTAGTATTGTGAATTAAGGTACAAATAGAACAGTAATGACTAAAAATGAGCAAAAATAGAGGGAATTATTAGCAGGACAAGTACTGACACAAGAGTGATTGTAGAGGGAATTCATCCAATGGCACAACAGACCAGGCTCTCCAGATACTACATGACCATGGTAACACATTCCATGAGCAGCCAAGACCTTCAGCTGCCCCACAGCATTTATTAAACACTCATAAAAATGCCAGCAGGTGATCTCAGTGCCTGAACACAGATCACAGGCACTTCAGGAACAAAACCAAATCCTTCAGAGCCACTCTTGTCCTCAGATGCCAGTATAGCTGTAGTGGTCTGTCCTTTCCATCCATGCCCAGGTGACACTGCATGTTCACAGCATGTTGACGAGTTTGAAGCTTCCTACCTCTGTGGTGGGGACAACACTGATAAAAGTTTTATAAAGGACTGCTCCTTTGGGCAGCTGGCAGATCACATCCCTGCTCTCGCTGCTGCGGGGTGGGGGCACGTAGACCTCCTTGGTGTATCTCACAATGCCATCCTCCAGGGCATAGAGGGTCTTGTTCCGGCCCATCCCCACCTGGGAGAGGATGAGGAGCATTAGAAAGGAGAGGCTGGACATCCACAACTAAAGCAGATCTGATCATTGGTCTGCCTTGTTTGATATCTTGGCTTCAACAGCATCTGTTGCTTTATTTTTTTTAAATAAAACCACACAACTTGCTTCCAGCAACCAGTTTGCAATGGTGCTCAGTATGAGACATGAGACACCCACTCCACCCTGAAGCACAAGTGCCCAGTCAGGTCACAGAAGTGTCCTGGGACAGCAATCACTGCAGACCTTCCCTGAGTCCCACGAGCACAGGGGAGGCTCTGAGCAGGCTCTGTGCCTAACACCACACAGGGATGAGCACTGAGAATGAGACTGAAAGAGAGGAGCAGTGAGTGTGGGGCTCAGGGGGGAGTGCTGTTCTCAGACCCAAAGAGAGAGAAAAGCCTTACGTGGGCGCCGGGGTGCCAGCGGATCAACCGCTGCGTGGCCAGGATGTTCCCTGCGTGGACAAAGGCACCTGCAACACAGGGACACAGTCAGCCTGCAGAGAAAGAGCTCCCAGAGCCCTGGCACAACACAAATGATTCTGGCACTGACAAATCCCAGCTTTTGTAGGCATTTTCTAAGGAAAAATTATTTTAAATGTTAAAAGCATCTGAAGGAAAATGATGTTAGCAGGAAATAAAAGGGCAACGGACAGACCGTGGCAAAAAGTCAAATCTCTGAAAAGATTGCTTCCTAGGGTACAAGGCATTTTCTGGCTGCTGAAGGAATTTGTTTTACTACATTTACATTGAAATGTTTCCATCAGCAAAGCTAGTAATTATTAAGCACTCAGCTGCAAGAATCTGCACTTTGGCTTCTGCTAAGCTTTGTAATTCTCTCCTTTGTAAACACTGGAAATGCTCAGTTTTTCCACTCAGTGTGGGGGGAAAGTGCAGTGCAGTTACGAGGTGTCTCACAGTGTTCCCTCCTCCTGGGCTCTCTGGAGAGGCCAAGTTAGAACCAAAGTACATTTTCTGTAGGCAATTTTGGCTGGCAGCCGGCGGGCTCGTGGTGGGGGGAGCTGACTCACCCTGCCCTCCCACCGCCAACCCTTGATCAGGAGCTTTCACTGATCCTCCCCTTCTTTCTCCTGGAAAAGTGCCCTGCCCACCCCTTCCTGAAACACCCAACAACTGACACACATCAGGGAGAGAAGCTGTGAACAACCCAGTGAAATGCAAATAAGGTACTGAGACCTACCTTCGGTTTTTTTGAAGCCATAGCGTTTCCCTGGGCTGCGGCCACCCAGGTTTTTCGAGCTGCCCCCACTTTTCTTAGAAGCCCATCTGACAGCAACCAGGCTTGGCTGGTGAGTGGTTAGAACTAGGTTAGGAGAAAGAACATCAACTGGAAAAACTATCATACATAATTCCTTCTGTCAGATGTAAAGGAAGACAGGCTTTAAAATGAAAGGCAAAGGAAAGCCCTGGGAGAAACAAGAAGTACTTCCAAGATAAATTAGACCAAAGTGGCCTAAGTTCCTTGAAAAAAGGCCACATCTCAAATGCTGCTGCTGCCCAGGTAAGAACAAAACTCTCAGCAAGCACGTTAAATCACGTGCACAAATTTCTGTTTCATTTTGGTAAAATGCAGCACAGGTGTCATTGCTTGCTGTGGATTGCTCTTACAGTGCTTTGAGAAAAGATGGGTTGTGATTTGTTTCAGTTTCCCCTTTGACCAAATGGCACTCATTCACACAGTTACATCCTGAAATCTTACAAATGAGGAAAATATATAAACATCTATAACCAGCCAGAAACAGTCTGAGGACTATCCAGAAGGAGTATAAAGGTTGGACTTGTTGGAGGTCTTTTCCAACAAAATGATTCTGTAATTCTATGATTAAAGGCTCTACGAAGGAATACAGAGCCCTGGGAGTGGCAAAAAGGGAGTCTGGAGCACAGTTTTTTTCATTAATCCTCCCAGTTTCAGGGAAGTGTTTAAGACTGAACAGGGCTTGGAGCAACCTGGTCTAGTGAGTGTCCCTTCCCATGGCAGGGGGTAGGAACTGTGTGATCTTTAAATTGCCCCCCAACCCAAGGCATCAGTATCTTAAAAATCTCTTCAGTACCACCTTTTATGGAGGTAGGAGACAAACCTGATTTTTCTGAATCCCTCTATTTAGCCCGTTAAGCAGCAGGTTAGTGCAGAACAGAGGTTATCTTGTTTCCTTAACCTGAGCAAAACCACTCGTTTAACCTAACTAATTCATCACGGATATTCAGTGAGCTGGAAATGTCCCACCACTGAAAGTGTTCAAGCACAGGCTGGATATGGCACCTGCTCTAATAAAAGGCATCTCTGCTCATGGCACGGAGTTGGAACAAGATGACTTTTAAGGTTCCTTCCAACCCAAACTTGTCCGTAATTCTAAGAAATACTGTTGAGGAAAGGGTGCAAACCCCCATTAATTTCAGGACATGCCCCATTAAGTAAAGCCTTCGAGACTTGACGATTTATAGGAAATCAGACAAGACGAAGCATAGCTACAGTTTCACATACACAAACCCGCCCATCGCCATCACCACAGCTCCGCCTCAGCTCCAAGCAAAAGCGAAAGCCTCGGCCTCACGCTATCAGTGGTGACATCCCACCAGGGGCGCGATATCGCGCGGGGTGACCTCCCCGGGGCATCTTGTCCCGAACTCATCCCTCCCGCTCCGAGGCCAGAGCGCCGCTCCCCGCCCTCAGAGGGTAACGAGCTGACACCGGCCCGCACTGCCCACACTGCCCGCACTCACACAGCCGTCCCAGCGCCGCCATCTTGATAGCGCCGCTTCCCCCGCCTCCGCCCGCTGGCAAGGCGACGCGCACGCGCACTCGCTGGGCGGCGATTGGTCCGAGCGCGCGCTCTCGCTAGCGTTCGGACCAATCGCCGCCCACTGCACGCGCCTCCGGGCCAACCAGCGGCCGGCGCGGGCTTTCCCCTCAGGCGGGCCCGGGTGCCCCTGAGCGGACGGGGGATGATGGCGGAGAGCGACTTGGGGTCTGAGAGCAGCGAGGAGGAGAAACTGCCCTCCTTCGCCTACCTGCTGCGGCCGTCCCCATGCCTCGGCGAGCCGAGCCGCCCGCGGTCGCCATCTCCTAAGCCTGAAGTGGCAGAGGTTGTTAAGATGGTGAGCAGCGGGAGCGAAGAGGACATGGACGTCGTCCCTTTGCACGAGAGGGTCAAGATGAGGGTGAGAGCGGAGCCTGAGCCCTTCAGCCTGGGCGCTGATGATGGAGAGGCATCTGGAATTTGTGCTAGTGGTGACCTGATGGCTCCTGGGAGCGAAGGACTTCGGCAAGACCTGACGCCGTCTGGAGAAGTAGCTTGTGGTAGTGATACTGGTACACGCAGTGTTGAGAGATCCCCCTTGTGCTCCTTGCCAGTCGACTCTGACAGGCCTGGCAGCCCCCCGGTAAGCAGAGAAAGGCCAGAAACATCGCTCCCTCTCAAGAAGCGACAATATAGTCAGAAGGAACGGGAGGCAATCTGCCAGAATGTATGGCAGAGAAGGAAAGAGCAAGAAGCAAAGAGGAGGAAGCAGGAGGAGGAGAAAAAGAGGAAGCGAGCCGTTGCCAAGATGCTGAAAGCTCAGCGGCCAGGAGAGTGCCAGAAATACATAACAGTGGTGCTGGATCCAGGTAGTTGTCCTCACAGCCTGCTGCTGCCTTGTACTGACTGTTGTCTCCTCTCTCTGGAGGCCTGACCCATGAATCGATTTCAGTCATCTTACAGGTAGAAGGTGGCGAGCAGATCCTTAGTGCTTTGCAGGCTGCCAATTATTCCTGTGTGTTTGAGAACCACGCTGTTCCCTGCAGCATCACCTGGAGGAGAAAGACAGTGACATCACAGGTATGTGAGCAAAATTTTTATAATCTCGTCCTTTTCCTCATGTGTTGTTTGTGGTCACTAGTAATTGTATTTAGCAACCCAAGTGAACACCCTCTAATCTCCCTGCTCAGAGATCTGAGTGGGAGTCTGAGTGAATTCTAAACAGACTGTGGCCTGTTTGTTTTCATATCTGAACAGATGGGAGGAGGAGATGAATGGACAGAAGAACCAAATGTTCTGGTTCTGCTTGGCTTGGAGGAGTTTTTGTCCATGGCTCACAACTACAAGCAAGTGAGAATGCTTATGACTTTTGTGTTCTTGAACATGCCTTGATGTAAAACCAGTGTTTTGCCAGTGGCAGGAAGGTTTTGGTGTGGGTGGAATGCAGGGTTTCACTGAAACAGAAATCTGGGTGTAGAAGCCATTAATGGGCTGAATAATGCAAAGTTCTGACAAGCTTTCTTCACTAGTTAAAATTTTTCACACATTCCTCTGAAGAGTTACATTGGTACATCAAGTGAGTTTATTTTTTTTTCCCTTCTTTCTGCAGACCTACAACCAGAGCAAAAATTTGCTGTGCTTCTCTGTATACC
Source organism: Zonotrichia albicollis (assembly GCF_047830755.1). Classification (NCBI taxonomy): domain Eukaryota; kingdom Metazoa; phylum Chordata; class Aves; order Passeriformes; family Passerellidae; genus Zonotrichia; species Zonotrichia albicollis. The sequence goes on along the minus strand of NC_133837.1, from coordinate 3,528,994 downwards.
TCAACATTGTTTAACTCCTTATGTTTCCCATTCATTTTGTAGAATGCTGATGGCTGTGCAGAGAGGCAGAAGGAGACCCTGCAGAGCTGTGTGGCTCATATGATGGAGAAAATGCCTGGGAGAATTCTGGCTCTGGCAGTAGTTGGAGTAGAAAATTATTTCAGGTCAGACTTCTTCCCTCCAAATGTTTCTGTGTTTTCTCTGGCCTTGAAAAATGCCATAGGTGTTTATGTTAATTCTTTCTAGCAAAGACTGGAGTGCAAGAGGTATTCCCAGAACTGCTCCACCACTTTTTGTACAGAAACAGAAGCAGAGGTCCATCCAGACTGTCACCCCAGTCTTACTTGACTCTTTTTAGGTCTCTCCAAGTTCAGCCCAAACAAAGGCTGCGACAGACAGCAGCAAGTGGGAATCAAGAGAAACGGGGAGAAAGGAGAAAAAAGGAAGCTAAGGATTCTAGCTTGGACTTATCCAGAATGGATGTGAAAGAAGTGAGTGCTTTTAAAACACATGCAGCCATCATCTGTTGTCTCCCAGTATTTGAACATTTGACCCAGTCACACAATTTTGTACATGGGAGTACGTGGCTTTCCTTATTCATTTGTCCATCAGTCTATGGACAGAGCTCTCTGGGTTCAGCTCCCCACTGCTCAGTCATGTACCTGCTCCCACAGAGACTGATGTGTCTCATTCTCCTGGACACTGATGGCAGTCCCAGCACCTCTTGCCCTTCAGGGCCCATTGGCAAATGCCACTGGTGGTGGCTTGTTCATAACAAGAGCCACAGGGGAGCTGAGGCAGCTTAGAGGACGCTGAGGTGATATTAACTGTCAGGAGACAGACTGCCTCTAAATATTTCAGTGTCTTAACTGTTCCCAAAATGGAGGGTGAAGGTTCTTGTCCTACAGCAGGACGTTTGTGACCCTTTTCTGCTTCAGACAAATATAGAATTTGATGCAGCAAGACTGATTGTGCCATTTGTTGTTCCCATTGGTGATACAGGCCCTGGTGGATCTGCAGCTGAGCACACAAGTCCAAATCAGCATTTTTGAGAGCAGTGAGGAGCTTGGGGAATATGCCACTATGTTCACCAAAGCTGTGGCTGAAGCACCATACAAGTGAGTAAGCATTGGAGATTTGGTCCTGCCTTTGGAGAGGCTGCACTTTGAGCTACTGGGAAGGAATAGCAGGTACACCACAGGGTACAATGGCTCCTAAAGGTGCAGGTGACACAGCATCTGCTCTTGCAGCTCCTTCAACAAAGGACTTGTTCTTGAAATTGATGTCCTGCCCACAGAGGGGTCAGGACAAAGCCTGGTTTCATAGTCACAGGCTGGTTTGGGTTGGAAGGGACCTTAAAGATCATCTAACCCAACCCCTGCCATGGGCAGGGACATCTTCCATTCCACTGGGTTGCTTAGTGCTCCATCTGACCTGACATTGAATGCTTCCAGGAATGGGGTATCTGCAGCTTCTTTGGGCAATTTATTCTGGTGCCTCACTACCTTCAGCTCTCACACTGGAGTCTTGACATCAAGTAGAGCTCTTGTTCTGAGTCAGATTTTTGGAGTGGGAAGGGAATGTGAGTAGGGTTGGCTCTTAGAGTGCCAGCTTTTCTTCTTCAGTGTGTAATGAAGAGACATGCCTGAGAATGAACCATTTGATTCTTTCCATTGATGAGGGAGGACAGCAGCTTGTTGCACAGTGATAGCTAAGAAAGCCATCTTGCACAGTCTCACGCAATCCTGGCATTCCTGTCACAGCAGTTGCTGGATTTTCATGTCAGCCATGACAAGAGATGAGCTGTCATTAAAAATGACATCTAAAAGTGCTTTGTTATGGTTGACAGCCAGAAGGTGAATTCTTGTTTACCACTTTGTCTGCAAGTTGGCTTGTGTCAGGATTGCTGCTGAGTATGGGATTGTTTATATTTCAGGAGCAATCTGGGTCTTAAAGAAATTGTTAGTGCATGTAAAGAAAACAGGGTCAAATTATTCACGTTTCCTTTGATGCCCGTTGTGTCTCTGACAGCTCAAGTGAGGGACGGCGCTCTGGCTCTGTGACAACAGATGGCAGGGACAGGATTTTCCTCACAGCCTCATTGTCTCATTTGCTTCCTCATTCCTTGTTCTCCCTAGGCGAGAGCGAGAGAACACAGGGTTCTCTTTCTACTTGGAGAAGGACTCTTGCAGAGGGGTGAAGGTGGATTCTTCTGGAAAGGGTCTCTTGAAAGTTTGGAAGAGGCAGATACAGCAATTTAACCGTGTCAGCTCTGAGATGGCTGAGGCTATCGTGTCTGCCTACCCTTCTCCTCAGCTTCTGATCCAGGTGAGGATGCCTCAGGGATAGCCAGCACTGTGTGCAGGCAGCCAGGGAGTGGAAGAAATAATTTAATCAGTATTAAATTAGACACAGTGATTGTGCATGAGCGGTTCAGTAAGTTAGTGAAGGAACCGGTTCCTTGGCATCCACTGGTCTGGCTTCCCACTGAGGGAGCAGCACTGGCTTCACTCTCCAAGCTCACAGATGGGACTTGGGCAGAGACCAAGTGAAAAATGAGTGGACATTGTGGAAGGGCAGAGCAGGTAGAGGTGCATAGCTTTGATTGGTTTTTTGAGCAATGGATGCAAGTGAGTGATGCCACTGTTGCCTTGTGTTGCTCCCAGGCCTATGAGCGGTGCTCCTCGGAGCAGGAGCGGGAGAACATGCTGGCCAACATCCCCGTGCACCGCGGCGAGGGCGTCACGGCCACCGCCCGCCGCATCGGGCCCGAACTGTCCCGGCGCATCTACCTGCACATGACTTCCCACGATCCCGACCTCCGTCTGGACTTCACTGCCTAGCACGGGGAAAAAGGGTTGTACTGTTCAGTTAATGTTCCATTTTGGATTTCACTGGGTAGCTCCAGGGAATAAGGGTTTTTACCATTTGTCTGGTCAAGTTTTCAGTTTTCTTCTGTGAAGAAGTGCTTAGATAACACTCAATGATCCCTGTTTAAAGACTTGAAACACATTAAGACTTTATTGTAGAAGGAAAAAAGTTGGATAAAGTTGCTGAATAGCAGGAGTTTACACAAGAAGGGTGGTGAACATCTTCCCTAAGCACGAGTTGCACACAGCTTATAGTACTGATGTTGTTTTATTTGTCTTTCTATAAAATAAATAATTTTGAAGAATAACCTTTGCTTCTTAACATGGCGTCTTGAATATAGACAGGTGTGTCCTCTGTTAAAAGGAATACTTCCTGTTGCTCTCCTGAACTGCAAGGACTCACCTTCTCCCTCCTTTGGGACAAATCCTGAAGCTGGAGCAACCTGGTGCTCCCCCCCAGCACCTCCTCTAGCGAGGTGAAAGAACTTGACCTCACAAATAGCCTCTCATTGTTCCGCTGTAGCAGATGGGAATGAGTAAGACTAATTTTCAGATACAAGTTTAGAGTGCTCTGATTCAGTCTCCAGACAGCCTAATCTACAGAAGGTCTTGAAATCTGATTATATGTGCTGGAATTATGAGGTCTAAACAGTTGGCAGAAAAAGCTTCCTTTTAATTAGATTGGGGACCACGGCCTGTCCGTGCAGCCATCAGCACTTGTGTGCACACAAGGACAGTTGAGGGTTTTTGTAACAGCATTGCTGAGAATTAAACTGCATCCCATGTGTGGAAGTTAACTCTTTGGAACCCTGTTGCCTGCAGTGGAAAAATCCCTACCTTGTTCTAGGCACCCAGCCAGAGCCCTGGCCTGACCAGAAGTGCTGCTAACCCCAATCTATACATTGTATAAGCCCATGCTCACCAACCTATGTAGCACTCATCTAAATGTTGGCAGGAAGGGCTGCATGGAGGAAACATTGCTTTAGATGCTGTCTGTAATTCTCCTGAACATTTCTGGATAGAGGGTAAGGATCTTTTAAAGAATGAGATGAGCTAGACACTGAAAGCAAAACTTAAAAGGTGTTTGAAGGAAGCTTTGAGAACATGCACCCTCCTGAGGCAGAGGCACCCCTTCCTTCCTTCCTTTAATCTGACACTTGTGCTGCTGCTCTCTCCTGTGCCATATTCAGGGAACCACAATCTTATCATTGGGTTACAGAAAAATGAGGGTTTAATGCTGTGATGGTTTCCCCACAGCACTCCTCCTGGCAGCAATAATCCCAGGTATGAGAAGAGGGAATGATTCTGGGGATCAGTGTGAATGTCTCAGTGGAGTTTGTAGCACAGATATTCTCTGAAACTTCCACTTCATTTTAAGAACTCACAAAGCTCTTAATGATATGAAAAACTTCTGCTCGGTGGAAGTTAAGGAAATTTTAAAATGAATTTTAAATAATTTTAAAGGAAATTCGAAATAATTCACAGACCATTGCAGAGGTGAGTTTTCCTCTTGAGATGCAAACCACCAAACCTCCCAGCCTTTCCCCAGCCCCGAGGCTTCCCGTTCCTGCCAGCAGTGCTCCCGCAGCGCCACCCAGCGCTGCTTCTGCCGCTGCAGCAGGCAGGAATTACTCCCACGTACTTGGCAATCATTTGTGGCTGTTCCTGAAAGGCCTAATTAAAATGAAAACTATGTTAATAACATAAACATCCAGTTCAGACAAATTGCCATGAAAACTATTGTATTGAAAATTTTCAGCTTCTTTCAATAGCACATCAGCCTCTTTGCTCCAACACAAGGATGCACAGCCATCCCACATGCCTGTAATTGGTCCTGGAGTGTGGCCTTAGTGTATTATTCCCATACAGCCATACCACCACTTTTAGCACAAACAGAAATGACAGCAAGGAATGGATATGTATTAAAAACCTTCCACCTCTAGCTCAGAGCTACAGCTGTCTCACCCAGATGATGTGAGGGCTGCTTGTTCCCATTCCTATAGACTGTCAGCTTCCTGTGCCTCACAATCCTGGTGGACACAACTTGGAGGCAAGGAGTGGTAACAAGTTTAGGTTAATGTGCACAAACAATGGGAGTTACAGGCCGACTGAGAGACATGCACAACAAAGATAGTTTGAACAATAGCTCTGCTCTGTGGAGTGGACCAGCAAACCAACGCTGACTGGTTCAAAGCAGTTTCATCAGAACACAATTCCATAGGAATTCTGGCTGCGTAGATGGTGGAAGGAGATGCTGATGAAGCAAGAGCCCACCCAGGACAATCACTGGTGCGAGTTGTGCTGTAGCATGTTCTGCAGGGTTTTGTGGTTCTGCAGAGCAGCCACCACGTCCTCGTAGAGGGTGTTGACGCTGACACACAGAGGTTGATGCTGCAGCTCCGTCAGCTTGCAGGCAGCCAGGGCACAGAGGATGCAGAAGAGCACAAAGAGCAGCACTCTCAGCACTGACCGCGACCACGAGGCCTTGTGCCGGGCAGGCTGAGGGGGACGGGAGCTGGAGGCCGGCTCTGCAGTCAGAACGTGAACAGGACACCACGTGAGCAATGAACCAACGACAACAGGCTATGCTCACAAACAAACTGTTCAGGTAAGATACTTAATCCTCTGCTGCAGTTGGCTTTTGTTGTGAATTTTCATCACTTAGCTCTGATAAATAAGTAGATGTGCAGGATGTAACTGCTTAGAATGAAAAGTTTCAGATCCAGTTTCATGGGCAGCAGTGAAGGGGGTGTAAAGCACCTCTGTGTTGCACAAGATCTGATTAAGCAGATGTAGCTAAGTAGACTTAAGAAAAAAATGAGTGGAGGGAAGTTCTCATTAGGAACAGCAGGAGAACTTCATGACTTGCAGCTTTACAGATCATGGTAACACAGAAAAAGGGGGAAAGGGCACAGCAGCAGAGTTTATGAGAACTCCTGTAAGTTCCACTCTACCCTCTCCCACCATCTTCCGGTCTCCCAGTACCCGGGCTGCATGAAAGCAATTCTGGCAGCATCACAATCTAATGACAATGACACCTGACACAGTCCCACCCAAAACAGACACTACTTACTTCGGGTGTGCACTGTTTCCTTTTTAGTTTTCTTTTCCATCTCCTGTTTTGCAGCTTTCTGAGCATCGTACTCTCGCCTTCTGCGCTCCTTCTCCTCTGCCTTCTCTCGCTTCCGCAGTTCTCTCTCCAGAGCCTCCTTTGCTCGCTGTTCTGCTTCACGCTTCTTCTCCATTTCTGGGGGTTAACAGCAAGTTTTTCCCTTTTATGCAAAGCGTTGTCACTGCCATTTTCCTTACTGCCTTATTATCCCAACTGGAATGAGGGAACCAATTAAACAACTATCCTCTTTTTTTATCATTTTATTTAGTGTTACATACCTTGCATTTTGCTGTGCTTTTCTTTCATGTTTTATAGGTAACATATACACATTCCTTCTAGAGATTTAACTATTCCTCAGGCCAAGAAATCACATACACTACCCCCCTGCTATATTTCTCCCTCCAGCCCTTTTACCCTACTATTCCCTGAGTACTTTGGGTTTAGGTGGCTACAAGTATGTGTTAGATGACAATTTATTAGATGGTGATCAGAATGTTTGGGTGTGTTAGACAGACCAAGAGCAGTCCTCAGCAGACAGCACGTGGGGGCTCTTTGTCCCTACCTCTCTCTGCCTGGAGTTTCCGCTGCCGTTGTTGATCTTGCTCAGACTGGATTGCTCTCATGTGCTGCAGTACCTGAAATAGCCAAGAAAACAACCTGAGGGCTGTGCAGAGGCCTAGTAGCACAGTCAGTTCAGAACACAACAGAGTGTGGCTGAGGATAGGCAGCTGGGGCTGACCCTCAACCCTCACCTACCCCTACAGCTACGGCTCTGAAAAGAACTCACAACTTTTGTGAGTCTCTGTTAAAAAACAAATCTGTGCATTAAAAAGAAACATGGCAAACTGGTGCTCAGTGATTCAGAGGATCACAGAACATTTCTATTTATGTTTGCCAGAACTTCTCCAGAGGTTTTTGTACTATCAGCACAGGCATGGATTACTATGTCTGATTATGCCTCCTTTCTTGGCAACCAGCATTTAATCCTCTCTTAACTCCAAAATGGAGAAGCAGCCTCCTCAGTCAGGTGTTTGCTCTCCACAGACACAGCAGTAGGGGAGTCAGTGCAATGGACCTGCACCTCACTCCCTGAAGAAACTTCAGGGTCCTGCAGCAGCTGCCCAGCTTGCTAAGCAAACAGAGGAAGAATCACTCAAAGCCATGAAAGGAAAAACATAAATTAGAATAAAACAAGACTCCTTACCTTGACAGCAGCCTGCTTACACTGCTTCTCATCCAGACAGTCTCCTGCTACTTTCGCCAGGACAGGATCCAGGGGATTGTCCTTCAGATCCAGCCACTTCAGGTTCTGCAAAAAGGCACAACAAAGGGGAGGCTGTAAGAGCACAGCAGTCTTGGAATTAATTAAGAGATCCAAAGCAGAAGGAAAGAACTGCTTAGTTTTCACATTAATGAAACAGGTAGAGAAGATGAGCAGAGATGTTTTCAATAGACTGAGAGGATTTTTACTGGGCTGCAGTGCAGACCCAGCTGAATTTTGAAATGGGTAGTCAGCAGGATGGATGCTTTACCAGAGAAATCAACTTGAGCAGGATCACAAGACCCTGGGCTGCATCCCAAAGCTTTACGTAACTGCCCAGCAAACAGTTTTACCTTGAGCTGTGCAAAGCTGACTGGCAGGGTGACCAAGCGGTTGTTCAGGAGGTCCAAGTGCTGCAGATTCACCAGGCGGCCAAAGTCCAAGGGCAGCTGTTGCAACCGATTTTTACTCAAATCCAGTTTCACCAGATGCATCAAACTGCAGAAATCTGACTAAAACCCAAACAAAGAAAACCCAGAGAAAGCTGGTCAGCACCCTTATGGAAGAACCTAAGTGGGAAGTATGTGGAGACAGCCTGCACCTCAAATCAGGCACAAATCCTTGACTTGCTACAGGACTGTGATGGAGGAAAATCGCTCTCCTCCTCTGCCTTGGAAGATGGAGGGGAGACACAGTGGGACAGAGACGACAGACCGAGAAGGTTATGGATGACAATATGACAGGAACAAACCCAAGTCTCCACTGCTGATGAAACTCCTCTGTATTCACCTGGGGATGCTTTGGAAGGAATGTACTGCAATCTTCACCCAGTTCAACCCTGTACTCTCTCCTGCCTCAGCCAAATCCACTGCCAGCACTGACCTGTCACTGACAACTGAGTCATTCGGCCACCCCAGGGCAGCGCAAGTGCCAGTTCCACAGTGCCTGGTGAGCCTCTACTGAAGCACCAGCTATCTTTCCAAATATTTCCCAGCAGACTGATCTCCACGGAGGCTCTCTAGCACCTTACCGGCAAGGAAACGAGGTTGTTACAGGACAAATCCAAGACAGTAGCTTTCGGAAGAGCGGCCTGAAAGACAGATAAGGCACTGAATGAACATGGACATTCACCCGACCCCCTCTAACACCTGTTCTGCTTCGGCCTCTGCGGTTTCTCCCGCGTCAGTCTATCCATCCCCCGCGGCTGCTCCATGGTCACGTCATCTCCGGATCCATCTCTGTGTCAAAAAGGTTCTTATCCCAGGAGAGCAGTAACTAGCGCTGCCGGGCCCGCGGGACACAGAACCTCACTGCTTTAAATACCTGCAGGCCAGGTCACATACCCCCAGCACACCCGGCTGTCCTACGCTGCCCCTTCCCGGGGGCCGGGAGCTGCTCCCCACCCCCGCCGGGGGCCCTGCGGCCGGAGACTCACCAGCTCCCGCACCGGCACTTCATTCAGGTCGCAGAGGCTCAGGTCCAGCTCGTTCCCGTCCAGCTTGTCCTTCAGGCTGAGCCCCTTACCGCTGCCCCGCGACATGGCTCCGTCGGCGGCTGCCCGCGGGAGATGCGGCTCGGCACGGGGAGGCAGCGCGGCTCGGCTCGGAGCGGCTCAGCCCAGCACAGCACAGCACAGCACAGCTCAGCACAGCCCAGCTCAGCACAGCCCAGCACGGCCCGTCCCGTCCCGGCGTGGCACGGCCCGGCCCCGCCAGCCACTTCCGCGGCCACGTCCGCGCGGGGCCCGGCAGCCGCCGCCGCGGGGCCGAGCGCGCCCCTGCCGGCCCGGAGCGGGGCCGCACCGCCCGCACACGCGCCGCCGAACACCGGCACATTGCCCTAGGAGAGGATGTTATCTGGTGTTTGATCTCTGCGTACTTTCAAACCTAAGCAAAAAGAAATGAGGTTTAGTCCCCGAGCAGAGAGCAGTTAATAGGCTCTAAGCGCTGTCTTAGAAAGACGAATTACTTGTTGGTAGAATTGTCTTGTTAAGGTTTAAGGCTTGATCCGATGATCTCAGACTTAATGAGAGGTTAACAAAGCTTGGGAGGAAGGATGTGCTACTGAGAGCAGGAACAAGGAATGCAGGATTTATGAGTTACAAGGACATTAGGCAGAATCCCGAAGATAAGGACGAAACTGATAAAGCTAACTCAGCAATTGGGTTGAATCAGCTCCAAGCAGGTAAAATGTAGTTTTGTCAGGGGCAGATTGTGACCACCTGCTCATGGTCACAGACTCAGGAAACCCACCAACCCAAAAGAAGAGAAAGACTAAGACTGGACTAATTAGCATGGGAAGCAAAAGAATCATTAAACAATGGCAGATAGAATACTAATTGATATGAGAACTAGGTAACTTGTAGCCAATGAACATTAATGCCTCTTGTTGCTAAAATACGTAAGTAGTCAAAAGTTTTGACAGCTGTCATGCTGGCTTTGTGGATTTGCCATCCAGTGCAGAACTGTAAATAGGTGAGATCAAATACCTCTGCTCTGGGTTTGGGTTGGCTTCTTGCACGCTGGGTGGCAGAGCCTATTTTGGGACACACTGGTACAGCTCAGGGCATTCTTGTAGCTGTCCCACCAGCCCTGGAACCCTGGCCAGGCTGGCAGGAGTTTAGATCTGGGCTACAAGAAACAGCCCTGCAGAAGGCAGGAGAACTCCCAGCCTAGACCCATGAGCAAGGGAGGTTTTGCATCCAGTCACATCACCTGACACACACCACCACGCAGAGAGCTAACTGGTTTATGGCCAATAATCCCAACAGAAAGCCAGGGATGTGTACATTGTTTTGCAATACCTGATACAGCTGCTTATATCTGTCCACACTCTCCCTAGTCCAGGGGGAGAATTCCCTCTCAATTGGGCTGTACCATTACCCAACCATGTTTCTTCACAGGAGGAACACTTAATGGATATTCCTGCTTTGCTCCCAAGGCTCCAGCCCCACAGGAACAGAGCACTCTCCTCTGTGGAGAAAGTCAGTGAAAGAGAAAGGAACCTGAGACAGAGCCAGATTATTGTTACCTGGTACTGGGATTACAGCAAGGACTAACCATGAATTTCCTCACCTCTGTGCTATTATCCCCAAACATCACAAATACACATTGCAAAGATGTTTGGGACAAACATCACAAACACACATTGCGAAGATGTTTGGGACAAACATCACAAACACACACTGCGAAGATGTAAATACACATTGCAAAGATGTTTGGGACAAACATCACAAACACACATTGCGAAGATGTTTTCACTACTGCAGCACATCTACCTTCTGGATGCATTAGTTCGTTTTTAAGCTGCCGGTGAATTTCTTCCAACACCCAGAAACCAGCATTAGCTCAGTACTGAGGTAACTAAGGCCACAGGATTCTCTGAACAAAGGCACCCCAAAGCAGCGCACAAGGATTTGCCTCATAGAAACTACAATAAAGTCTGCCTGAGGTTGAAGTGCTCCTGTCCAGGAGATTATGAAAGTTTTTCAGAGCATATTATTGTTCTTCCAAATGTGATCAGAAATTACAGAGCCCTCATCTGAGAGAAGTGAGGTCTACTTATCCAAGAATCTCCCCCCATACCTAAGCTTTTCACAACAATGTTGTTGGAGGGAAGGGCCAGAGAAGACTTGCTCCAGAGTGGTGGGGAAGCCAAATCTCCAAGGCAGGCACTGATTACTGTCCCACTCGTTACCCTGAGCCAGCGAGGGATTTATGTGATGTGCTGTGCTGTTCCCTTCCGTGGCTGGGAGACATCAAATACAGTCCTGCTCTGGAGAAGAGAACCCAGAGGGGCTCTGAGGGGGCCTGAGCAAGACCCTCTGCATGTCTGGGAAAGATCTTTGTCAGTGCAATGCTACAGAGACTGAAATCTGTGTTTCCACAAATCCAAGAGCCATTGGCTCCTAGCAGAACCAAACAAGGGTGTAGATGGTTACAAAACCTACCTACCTACTTATGATTACCAGATTTTAAAATCTTGATTAGAAATGAATGGTACCTTATGCAATGGTGTATGAAATGCTACTGCTTCAGGGGTTCTTTGATTTGCTCTCTAGCCAAATCCACTACAATCTCAAACAAACATACCCAGATGTTAAGGTCACATTAATTTCTGCATAATTCTTGGTTTAATTCTTTCTTTAACCGGGACTCACCCTCTGGGCCAATGATCATAATGTGGGAAGATCAAGCCAAAAGTAATTTTTATTTTTATTTATTACAGGTTTGCATCAATTTTTTTTCCTCAGTGGTTATACAATACCAAGAGCTCTGATGCTCCATCAGCACAAAGACAGTTGCTCTGCTCTGGCCAAACGGTGGAAGGACAACTTCTGGCCACAGATGTCACACAGCTTTACATCCCCTGTGGGAATCCAGAAACTCACCTCGCTGCTGAGTTCAGTGGGACTGACTGGAAGAGGCTAGAAAGACTTTGAAGCTCCAGAAGACAAAGACAAAGCATAGCACAAGGCACATCTGTGCACTCTGTTAGGGGTTGCAAGAACATTAGCAAGGAGAAGGGAGCAGGAAATGCTGAGGGAAGTGGGATGAACCCAGTTGATCTAATTGTGATCTAACAATCCTTACTGGGCCTCAGCTGACCCTGCCAGCCTCGGGTTGGAGACCATTCCCAGACTCTTTGAAGATCTCTGTGACCCCTCTGCAGCCAAGGCCAATTTTTCACATTTCAAGGGAAAAAAGTCTTCCTTTCCCTAACAAAGAAGACGTCACTGCTGCCACCAAGCAAATTCCTCGTGAACTAGATGCACACTGGGGTAAATCTTTCATTTCTAAAAGTGTCAGACACTAGAGATCTGGTGGCAGTTGATATTTCACTCTGTTGCAAGCACATTTTTTGTTTGATGTCTGAGATTCACCATTCTGAGGTGGATATTTATGCTCTTGTTCATCTGCACCATTGTGCTTGATGTGATACAGATACACTGTCACCTCCTCAGCATCAGTGCTGCTGGAGAGCTCAGCAGCACCACACTCCTCACCTGGTGCCTGCCCACACCTCTGCACTCAGGTGAGGGGGTCTCAGCCTGCCAGCCCTGGAGCAGCTCTGCAGTCCCTAGCTGGTCTCTTCTCCACAGGGAGTGCCTAAAGATGGTAGTGTGATGCCAACTGATAACTTACTGAGGAGATAGGGCTGGAGGCCAGATGGTGACTCACGGGAGGGCTAGGGCACCAAGTGATACGAGTGGAGACAGGTGGACAAATGATGGTGATTATCTTGCACCAAAGTCCATCTCTACTCATTTGAGTGGAGGGGCTTATTCGGGGTGTAACACTGGTTGGGTCAGGCTGATGGAACAGGCTGGGAAGAAGAGATAATGGAGTGGAAATGTACAGGGAAGAAATTGTGGGGACCGGCAGAGGACGGGGCAGGTGCCCAGCGGGACTGTGGGGGTTCGGCCTGAGCCTCCAGTCCCTCTCGCGGGCCGGGCAGGGCGGGCGCCTTCTCCTCTTCCCTTCCCAGCGGTGCCTCCTCCCGGCCGGCCAAGGGTCCCGGGGCCGCGGGCGGGACGGGGCGGAGCGGGGCCGGGTCCGGAGCCGGGGCGGGCCGTGGAGCGCCGCGCCCCCAGCACCGAGCGGCGGAACGGGACGGGACGGGACAGAACGGGCCGGGCCGGGGCCTGCCGGGAGCTCGGGTGCTGCCGCCGCTGAAGGAATGGCCACGGCCCGTCTGGCAGCGCTGCCCCGGGCAGTGCAGCTCCTGCGCCGGGTGGGCGAGCGGCGGGGAGCCCCGCGGGGCAGGTACGGGTGGGCTGGGGCTGTGGGGGTACAGGGCTGTGGGGCTGTAGGGCTGTGGGGTACAGGGATGTGGAGTACAGGGCTGTGGGGCTGTGGGGGTACAGGGCTGTGGGGGTACAGGGCTGTGGGGCTGTAAGGGGTACAGGGCTGTGGGGGTACAGGGCTGTGGGGCTGTAGGGGGTACAGGGCTGCGGGCTGTGGGGGTACAGGGCTGCGGGGCTGTAGGGGGTACAGGGCTGTGGGGGTACAGGGCTGCGGGGTACAGGGCTGTGGGGCTGTGGGGTACAGGGCTGTGGGGCTGTGGAGGTACAGGGCTGTGGGCTGTAGGGTGTACAGGGCTGTGGGGCTGTAAGGGGTACAGGACTGTGGGGCTGTGGGGGTACAGGGCTGTGGGCTGTAGGGGGTACAGGGCTGTGGGGGTACAGGGCTGCGAGGCTGTAGGGGGTACAGGGCTGTGGGGGTACAGGGCTGTGGGGCTGTAGGGGACTGGGGCTAAAAGGGATAGGAATTAAAGCAGAAAGGGGGCTGTGGGTGAGAAGGAGTAGGGGCTATAGGGGACCGGGGGGCTGTGGATGAGAAGATATGGGAGCTGTAGGGGGCAGAGGGCTCTGGGGTTGGGGAGCTGTAGGGCACAGAGGCTGCAGAGGATGGAGACCATGTGTGGTGGGGGCCAGGGACTATATGCAGAGCGCTGTGGGTGTCCGGCTAGGCCAGTGGCTGCATGCAGGGAGGGCATATTCATCTCAGTGTGTAACCCTTGCCTCCCCTAAAAGCCCTCCAAAGTGGCAGAAGGGAGGCTGTATCCCCTGGACCTGCTTTGCCCCAGCTTGGGAGTGGGCCGGGGCAGGCAGGAGTCCTGAACAGCGGGCGAAGGGAAGTGGAGGCATTGCAAGCCTGAACTTTGTGCAGCAGCTCCATCTAGATTGCAGCAATGTGGAATGTATCAAATGGCTTCCCCATCCTCCTCCAGGGCTCTGACTTGCAGTCAGTGTCCTGCAGCCCCCAGGGAGATGGGTGACCCATCAGGTCTGGGACACCAAGAAACTCTGGGGCTTGGGAAGTCAGGCCAGTTCTTTGCCTGGCTTTTCTTAGTGTTGCCTTTTGGAGCAAGTTCATGTAAAAAAAAAAAAAAAAAAACAAAACCAGAAATGGGAAGTATCTGGCTTTGGGAAAGCTCTGAAGGATTAGCTGATATTCAGAGTAATAATCACCAGGATGAATGACTTCCAGTGAGCAATTCCAAGAACCAGGTGGGCCATTCCTTGTTTTTCACAGACAGGGTTTAGGTGGGTTTTTTCAGCTGGTTTGACATTAGGAGCCCTTTCATCATAGGTGTGTGAAGATTGTCTTCAAAGAATCTGTTTTTAGGAGATAGGATGAGATGGGAAGAATGACAGCATTCACTGCAGCTCATTCCAGCCCAGAATTGAAACTGAGGGACAAGGACACAAAACCCTTGGAAAGAGAGAGCATGTATTTAGAGAGTAAACTCTAGTTAATGTTATAAAAAAGTTTATTGAATTCAGCTCCTAGGCTTGTTTATCCTTTTGGTAGGGAGAGTGCAGAGGGCAGAGAGGTACAGTGGAAAACAAAACCAGAAAATTGCTGCAGGGGGAGTCTGAAAACCCTGGGAACCTCATGTCTCCTTAAATGAAAATAATAATAATAATATTTTTAAAAGGTAGTAAGTATCTGATGAATTCTTTAGTCAATAGATTAAAGTGGAAGTGAGGACAGAGCAGAGTTAATTTTCAGCACCCTTTAATTGCAGACATATTACAGAAAAGACCCAAAAGCTCTTATTTTGGGTAGAGATGCTCTTGGTAGATGTCCATAAGCCAAGGAACGGGCAGAATCTGTGAACCTCTCCAAGTATGAACTCTGTATTTGGGACAATTCCCAGAGGTGCAGATGTGATGGCACCACAGGGCTGGTCAGTTCCTTCACGTTACAAAGGGGACAGGAGCTTACACTCCCTTGTTTTCTCTCTCATCCCTTTTGATAATTTCTGTAGAGACTGGTAAAGAGTTAAAGGTGAAAACAGAGCCAGTTATCTTATGTCAACAACTCCAGGCTGTTGATTTGGGCTGTTCAGAGAAAAATACAAACAGCTCCTAGGGTTAGCCCAGAGTGTTTGCCTCAGTCTTATAATTTCTGCTCCCTGCCATTAGGCAGAAGAGCTCTGGGATTGCTGGGATTTGGCTGCTCTCCCACTTTTTGCAGGGAAGAGGAGGAGGAGGATGCATTCTTCCCAGATCTCTGATGTCTCTCTGTTGAGCTGTGTTGCTGAATTTGAGGGTTCTGGAGTTTTGTACCAACAGCCTGTGGATGGGGCTGGCTCATTTGCAGGCTGTCTTGCTGCTGAAATGTGCTGCTGACAAAAGGCAAGTGCTCTCCAAAAGCCATGGTTTACAGTGCTGGTGCCCAAGAGCAAGCAGAGTTTTATCTGCTCTCCTTTGGCTGAGTCAGGGAAATGAGAGCTGGTGTAATATCATATGGGTCTTGTTTTATCTCCAGCAGCACCAGATGCTTTGTAGGAAGAGGTGAAGGGTGAGTTCCTTGTTTTCTGTAACAAAGATGAACACAGAGGTTATTTCTAAATCCTTTGGACCCTTTCTTTCTAGAGGTCTCTTGATGCATTCTCTCAGAGCAGATGCATACACTTGCTGCTGGCTGTGGGTAGGAGGGAGACCAGCCCTGTGTGATTTCCAGCTGCTGGATTGTGTCTGCCTCCTTCAGTCCACTCCTGACCCCCAGTGCTTCCAAAAGTCTGCTGTGCTTTATCCCACACCTTTCACTTCTGCCGCTGTCAAAGTGATACAGAAATGCTGAAGCACATGTGAATGTCAGACCACAATTTGGGGAGCTCAGACTCAATGGCAGCTGAGAATTTTTCTTAATGATTTTGAAGAAATTATGGGAGTTAGTGCTTTGAGAGGAGTCAGTGACTCTGGCTTATGAGCATGAGATATCTTAGCCTTCTTAGCCTCTAATTTCAGCCTCATCATTTGCTGATGCTTTAATTTGAAAATGTGAATACTTGGGACCTCTGAGAGCAAGCTGTGTTCACAGTGTGAAACACTGCAGTATTTTCTCAGTAGTTCTCAGCATGTGGCTTTGTAATGATATCTTTTGCTACTCTTTCATGCACTTTCATCCTCATGTTTGGGGATGGGGAGGAAGACAAACCATGAAACCTGGAGCTTTGTGCCTTCTTGCATTTACTGTAAAAGTCTGGTTCTGAAAAGTCAATGAAACCTTTTGGGTCTTCAGGTCTGGAAAATATTGAGCCAGTAAGCCCAGAGAGCCTGATCAGTGTAATGCATTGCCAAGACATGACAGTGTAAGATATTCCCCTTTTCACTGGCAGTGCAGGACTGGGCAAGTACCTCTTTGAAGGCTGACTGCAGAGAGCAGGAGACTGTTTCAGCTGATCACTTTGGGTTCTGATTGAATTTTCTCAATCTGTATTTTGTAGTATTTCTTCCTCTCTCCAGTCTCTTTGTGATGGTCTTTTGTTGTTTATTTTTCCCAGTGCTGAGCCTGCTTGGCTCCCAGTGCCCCCTGAGATGATGCTGGGGGGAAGAGCTCTTGCACAACCAGGTCAGCAGCTGCTCCCTGCCCTCTGCAGCCCTTCCTGGGCGGGGAATTTGGGGCCAGGCTCTGCTGACCCCGGACATGGCTTGGCTTGAGGGAGATGAGAGTGTGACTGGCCCCATTAAGCATTTAACGAGCACCCTGAGGGTTCCTCATCCGCCCTCTGAGCTATGAACAGGGGTCAGGGACTTCTTCAGTCTCCATTTCAACCAGCAAGTGGCTGTGGGTGGCTGTTCTGGCTTTTACTGCTCTCCTAGGAGCATTCATCCTGCCCTTGCTGTAGGGAGAATTTTTTTCTACTTTTTGATTTATAGAACTGATGTTTATAAAGGCCTTTCTTCTGAGCTGCCTTTCATCTCCTCGCTTATACACATGCTTTGCCCAGGAGTTTTAAGCAATAAAAGGAAGTTCAGTTTGGCACTTGTCCTCCCTCCGCCTCAGGCAGTCTTACAGCCTTGATGTGAGTTGCCCAAGAGCTCGGTGAGAAGGGATAACTGAACAGAGCCCGTGGGAGTTTGCACAATCCTCCCTCTGCCGAAAAGCAGTGGGGAAAAAGGGTCAGGGCACTCAGTGTCTCTTGGAGCTGTACTCCCCCGAGGGTAAAATCTAGCTTTTGTTATCTGAACACCGCCTTTCACTCCACATGGGAGGTAACTGCAGGCTCAGGCTTGTTTCTTGTGGGCAGGAAAACAAATCATTTGTTGCAGTAACACCAAGTCTTTGCAGAATATTGATCCCATAGTAGATGGGCATTTAGGCTGAGCTATTTTTCCTCTTTAAGGCAGGGATTTCCCCATTATACACTGCATTATACACAGCCTCTGTGCTATGCACCCTACGAATGTACCTTGGCCCTGTCCCTCCTGGTTGTCTCCTAATGTTGGAATGGAGGGGCTGAAGTCATGGAGAAAGGCAGAGAGGAGATGAGGAGGGAGAGAGAGCATGGAGGGCTGCCTGGGGAGGAGACAGCACATTGGGAGGTGGCTGCTGGAGTAGAGAGAGGTTTGTAGGAGAGAGAAACCAAGGTAGGAACTGCAGTGCTCAGGAGCTGTGGTTCAAGGGGAGATTGCTGCATTTCCACCCATGATCAGACCTCAGGGAAAGCCTTAATGATTTTAAAATTATTTTCTCTATTGTTGCTTCTCTTGGCTCATTGACCTCCCCTTGGCCTCCAGCACAATGTCTCAGTGCTTCTACCCTGCCTGGTTTGTACTTCTCAAACCCATCCTTGCTCTCCTCCTTCCCACCTGTCTCAAAGTTGCAGTGGGGCCATCTCCTCCCTTCTGTGGTATTGCCTTTGCACTTCTCCCCCCTCATTTCACTGGTAGCTCCTCTTTTTATTGCTGCTGTTTCAGTTCCACAAACTCTTTGCATTCCAGCTGTCAGAGATGGAACATGTACAGATGATTGCTGTTGTAAACACAGAACATTCCTTTGTGGACACCTCAGTTACAGCTTAGCTTCTCTGAACTCTTCTAAACAGTTTTCATTCTGCAGGATTAAACTCTTCTCTGCTGATTGTTTTGGAGAATGACCTCTTTCCTTTTTAATTCTCTCTTTCTCATTTGTTTGCTCTTTTCAGCCAGTTGGGAGAATTTATCTACAAACTGGTTTGGTTGTGTTACTTCACAGCTATTTATACTTTTTAATGTTGCAGAAAGACCAAGCCCAGTTGCCATCTCTCCGTGAACTGCAGAGCCCATGTTCTGTCCAGGCATGCTGATGTATCTGTGTAGTTTGCAGTGCAGGTGAATGATGGTAGGGCCAGGCTGTGCCAGCTCTGCAGGGCTGGTGTCCCATGGAGGGATGGAGGCTCTGCCTGTTCTGCCTGCTGGTGTAGACACACATGTGTGTGCCCTGGGGGTACCAAGATTGTCCATGTGCCCCAAGCCACTGCATAAGCTTTCCAAGTCCTTTTGGAAGTCTTCCTGATCTAGACCCACTGAAGCAGGTGCCTGTGGTTCCCACTGGTGCAGGAATGTGCATCAGGTATTCCCAATGCCATTGGCAGGCTGATAATCCCTCCAGATGGAGAGAACTGTAGTGACAGGTTATATTAAACAGCCTCTTCTTTTTTTTTTTCCCAGTGCCCTGCACACAAAGACGCCCTCTGTGTCTCCCAAGGTGACCACCAGCTACATCCAGGGACCCACAGACATTCCCCTTCTGGACAGGACCGTGGGCCAGTGCCTGGAGCAGACTGCGGAGCGCTTTCCTGACCGCGAGGCTTTGGTCTTCTGCCGGGATGGCGTTCGGAAAACGTTTGCTCAGTTCAAAGAGGAGGTGAGTGCCTTCTTCATCCCTTGGGTGATTGGGTGACAGCAGCAAGTGTGATGGAGGAATGGGAAACGTTTCTCAGTTTCATTGCTCAGCTCAGGACTGAGAGGAGGTGCGTGTGGCCCTTCATGCTGGTGCAGAGATGGGCGTGTGCTGCCTTCATCCTTCTCCGAGCCTTGGGATGAAAGCAGAGAGGTGGGATATGCAAAATGCTGACATCCCATAATGAGATTTCATACTTAAAAATTATCACACTCATTTGAAGGATTATGGGCTGAGTCATGGTGCTTTTCTCAATTGGAGTAGACTCCACCTTTTGGATTAGTCACTCTGGCTATCTGAGGTCCTGAGTATGGGGAAGATTTTTATCCAAGCATGAAGGCAATGGAGCAAAGTAAAGGGCTAGGGCTCCATATCATATGCACAGATGTGTGTGGGTGTGGGCATATATGAATATATGGTTCTGTGTTTTTGGAATGGAGGGACTAACTACCTGGAAAGTTTCTAATAAATGTATGATATGATCTTTGATAGGAAAGAATTGTTTGGTAGGTTTTTGGGCTTACTATGGTTTTGGTCACATCCATTCACATAAAAAAGATTAGCTGCATTCACCCTAATTTTAAGAAGTAGGCTGTAATTCAGAACTAAATCAAATTGTTCCTTAAATTCATATGTCCTGCAAGGCAGATTTTATAAGTTTAGAAAACTTAACAAAACTATAAAACCTTTCCTGAATGCCTCAATGTATTTATACATACATTTGTGAACCTGAAACATGCCTACCACACTGCAGAATAAAGTAGTTGTTAATATAGTGGCTGAACTTGAATTAACGAATCACAGAATCACAGAATCATTAATGTTGGAAAAGGTTTCAGAGACTGAGACTTTGGCTGATCACAACGCTGTCAAATAGGTCAGAGTACTGAGTGTAACATCCAGGCATTTCTTTAAGGCCTCCAGAGACAGGGACTCCAACATCTTGCTGGGAAGTCCTTTCCAATATTTCATATTTAACCTTTTCAGCGAAGAAATTCCTCCTGTTTGTAGCCTGACCCTAGCCTGGTGCAGTTTGTGGCCACTTCCTCTCATCCTGAACCTTGTTACCCGGGAGCAGACCCTGACTGCACCTGGCTGCACTCTTGTCAGGATTGTGGAGAGGAAGAAGGTCCCCTCTGAGCCTCCTTTTCTCCAGGCTGAGCCCCTCCAACTTCCCCAGTCACTCCTCACAGGAGTTGGGAAGACAGGAACCCAGAACGGGCCAAAAATCACTTGATAGAATTTTCTTCACCCAAATCATTTTGGAAGTGGTACCCAGAAGGGAGGTAGATCCAACAGTGTGGATGGGCCCAGCATATGGGTAAGGCTTGGTCCTAAGTGGAATTGATGAGAAACTTGGCAATAATAGTTTGTGGGCAAGAAGTAACTTGCAACAACATAATTGCCTGCAACAGCCTAACTTCCTTCCTGCTTTGTTGTATTGTTATTTTTATGCTTTCAGTCAACCTCAGCAGGGGCTGCTCTGTGCTCCAGGCTCAGAAGCTGCTGCAGGCAGGGGCTGATGGACTGTTCTGGGGAGACACAGTCTGGTGCAGTTCAGTTACAAAGATGATGCTTTTTCTCCAGAAAGCAGTGCCTGGAGACCAATATCCCCCACTGTACGTGATCCCTGGGCTCTTGTATTTTTCAGGTGGACCAAGCAGCAGCTGGACTTCTGGCCCTTGGCCTGAGGAAGGGAGACCGGCTGGGAATGTGGGGACCCAATAAATACGAGTGGGTTCTTATGCAGTTTGCAACTGCCCAGGCAGGAATCATCCTGGTAAGGAATTTGCTTTAGCAGTCTATTGGGAAAGGAAATAGACAAAGAAGCAATAGGAAATACTGGAGATTAAAGTTTGTTGGTTTTTCCATGCTCTTCTCTGGCATGTCATCTATAGCTGAATCAATTATTTAAGGAAGACCTGTGCAGCTCTTTGCATCTTCATCCTCCACTCTGTAGGGAAGCAGGCTGCAGAGGGAGGAGGAGAAAAAAAGTGCTGACAACAGCTGTTAATAGGAGATGTGCTTTTCTCTACAGGACCATTTTTATGTGGGATGTTGCTGCCCTAACCAGTTACCAGCTGGTTAGATCCCTTTGAAATGTATTGCTCCATGGAACAAAGGCTCACTTAAAAATCTCATCCAGGCTGCATAGCCCTAAAGCCAATTGTCATTTGATAGCATGACCAAAATAAACCTTATTTAGGCAGTGTACTGTGCTGAGGTCTGTACCCTGCCTTCTGCTCCATTCCCTCCACCCTGGTTCATTCCAGTGTCTGCAGGAATAGGGTGGAAGAGTGTGGCTCAGTAGGAACCTGTGGGTGAACTTAACTCAAGTGGCCACTTTGTGGAGAGCTGGGAAAAGGTGTTATCACACTTGTCCATCAAGAAACTCGACTTGCACAAGAATTTTGGTCTAGTTTAGTGGATTGGATCAGCTAGATCAACTGGATCAACCCCTGTGAGACAGGAGGTCTGGTTTCTGTTGCTGAAGCTCTGTTTTGACTATGTGTCTTCACATAAATCTCTTTTGCAATTGTTTTCTTTCACACAAACACAGAATTCAGATATATTTTCTGTGAATGTGGAATCCCTGTGGTGGTGAGCTGTTAGTTCTGTGTTGGAGGAGAGGCTCTGAGTGTGGCTTAACCCTGGAGGAACTTTTCTGTTGGAATCTGTGCTAGGGGGGAGCGTGTTCAAGGCAAGAAGGTGATCAAATTCTTCTTTCTGGCTCTTCAGGTATCTGTGAATCCAGCCTACCAGGCCTCTGAGCTGGAGTTTGTGCTCAGGAAGGTTCGTATGGCATGAGCTGTGTGTGGAAGGGGGTTGGTGGGGACATGGTGCAGATGAGCTGCTCAAGATTTGGGTGTATGGGAGGAGCTGGCTGGAGAGCAGGGCTGGTGTTGGATGTGCACAGGGGATGGAGCTGCAATTCTGTGGCCACATTTCCAGCTGTGGCTGCCCCCCTGTCTGATGGAACCTGCTGTGTCCTTCTCGTCCCTCTCTCTCTGCTAACAGCCAGGTACTGCCAGTACTGCCCCAATCCAGCCCCCACTGTCAGCAATCATTTACCAGGGAATGGAGGAGAAAATGTAGAACTTGATACCTCCTCTTTGCCCCTCCTGCTCAGGGCAAAAATCACCAGCTGGGATCTCAACCGTGAAAGCAGAACCTCAGAAATGACCTCATTTTAACCTCAGAAAGGACCAGTCTACTTGGTAGCTTGATTTCTCCTTCCCAGGTTTGCCTGAGGCTGGCTGGCCTTGGATTTAAGCTGGTTTAAGTCTTAGGTATTGCCACTGTTTAAAATCTCTCTGCTGTCTGATCCTGCTGCTTCACCTACCCTTGAATACCTGCCTGGGTTTGAGTTTGTGACGTGCAGAGCCCTGATAAATTTAAACTGTTTAGGCTCCCTTGCTCAAATAATGAGGAATTCAGGTTATTAAGTATTTCATGGCTAAAAATTAAGCAGCTAATTTTTTCATTGTGATTTGTTCAGCTATAAATGAAAGGCTGATATTAGAAGAGAGAGAGCCACTTCTGAATGTTCCCAGCACCACCCAAGTTATTTTTACCTAGAAAGTGGACAATTTTTAGCAAAATTCTTTTGTATCAGTAACTGTGTAATGAGTTGTTGGGCTGCAGTTTCAATTCTTGTTGCATCCTGTCCTTAATCCTCTCAGCAGTCCTGCTGGTTCTCATGCACTGCTGCAGTGGAGCACCATCTCCTCCAGGCTGGATGTCCTTGGGCTTCTCTGTCCTACTGGAATGTGCAACTCAGTTCTTGCCTTTTTCCTCAGCAAGGCTTTGGTTTTCATCTCCTCTGATTTTCTTCTCTAATGCAATCTGGAATGTTGATGGGATAAGAGCAGAAATGTGCTTCAGCTCCATTGGGAATTGCTCCTGTCTTGCCCTTCCAGATTTGCCAGCATTCCCAGCTTTATTATGCACCTTTGACACTGGGATCTCTGGAGTTCCTCATCACCCTAAGGATTTGTCTGTGTTTGTTTATTTGCATAATAAAATTTCGGAAGACTTTAGGGCTTTTCCTGTTGGATCCTGTCCATCTGTGCAGTCTGATTGGTATCTCTGGAAATATGCTTGGAATAACCATTCCTTGGATTCCTACTGTATTTCCAGGGCTTGGTAAAAGCAAACTGATATCGAGTTTTCATATTTTACATTCTTTGAAGACAGGTCTGCTGCCATTCAGGTTGAGACCATGTGGGAGAGGCCCAACCAGAGACTCTTTATCTTATACAGCATCAGCCCTTCAACCTGCCCTCCTCTCCCCACACAGCATCTGTTTTTCAGAGCTGGTTCAACCACAATTGTAGTTTAAAGGAATTAGTAGTAAAAAGTTGCAGAGGCCCAAAACAGCCTCAGTCCCCTGAGTTCTGGGCAGCCTGTTCCAGAAAACAGAGCAAATGTTTATCTTCCTTTCTGACAAAGCCCAGAGGGTACTTACAAATAATTTATTGGAGTAGCCTTTGTCTCCTTATTTCCCAGACTCTGGGAAAATAATGAGAACAGCTGAATAAATATGTAAATAGTTTATTGGACACAAATACATTGTTTGGAAGATGAAAACAGTTTTGCAAATCTGGGTCAAATTCAGAAAAATCTTCACTACTGGAAAAGAAACAAAAATTCTTGGAGTAATTAAGGTGTTTTGTTTTGGGATTATATAAATGTAAGAGTTGAATGAAAAATGTTTTCATTTTCAAAATAGCTAGTGCTTTAAAGAGGTGGAAAATTCTTAGGAAAAGGAATACCTCAAAAATTCCGCAAAAAAACTTGGCTTGATTTAAGAGGCAGATTTTAGAAGTCCTTGTTTTTCCAAAT
The DNA here is from genome assembly GCF_047830755.1 of Zonotrichia albicollis. Lineage (NCBI taxonomy): Eukaryota > Metazoa > Chordata > Aves > Passeriformes > Passerellidae > Zonotrichia > Zonotrichia albicollis. The sequence continues at coordinate 3,505,228 of NC_133837.1, read as the reverse complement.
TTCCTCAAAAATCCTCGTTCCAGATCAACACAAATTAATTTGTTTTAACTTTATTTATTTATTTATTAATATTTTGGGACTGGGCTTTTTTTTTTTAGATTTGAGACTCATAATCTGAAAAATCAGTTGTTTGCCTTGTGCTCACAACGAAGGGTGTCAGTCCTGGGCAAGGAGGGAACCTTAGGCTACAGCTCTAATTTCTTGTCCAGCAAAAATCATCCTGAATCCAGCACTGAGGAAGAGCAGAGCCCTGGCTGCACAGCTGGATCCAGGCTTGGGAATTCCCAAAGCACTGCTTTGGGAATGCACAGCTGTAAGGGCTCCTTTGCTTCAGTCATTGGGGAACTCCCTGTTCCTGTGCTGGGAGTGGCTGCTCTTTATCATGTCCTGACCATCAACCCAACAAGGCTGTTCATGAGTTTCTGTCTTCCTTCACAGGTTGGCTGTAAGGCACTGGTGTTTCCCAGTCAATTTAGAACACAGAAATACTATGATATTCTAAAGCAGTCATGTCCCGAGCTAGAAAAATCCAGTCCAGGGGGAATAAAGAGCAAAAGGTGAGTTAGGAGCATCTGCTGTCTTTGCACTGCCCTCCCAGCCATGTCCTGCCTTGTGTCCCCTCAGCTGCACAACACAGGTTTTGCTGAAGAAACACTCACAGGAGGTCTCATCTGAAGTTAGGCTGGCCCAGAGGTTTGCCCTGACCAGTGTGTGCCTGTCTGGGCACTTTTCTCCTTGTTCTTTTCTTGTTGATGGTATTTTTCTCTCTGCCAGGCTACCTGACCTGTCCATTGTCATCATGTGTGACTCGAAGCTGCCTGGCACCTTCCACATGGATGAGGTGGTGCAGGCTGGGGACAGCAGCCACCTGAAGCAGCTCAGGGCCGTGCAGAGGACGCTGTCCTGCAATGAGCCCATCAACATCCAGTTCACTTCAGTAGGTGCCCTGCCAGCTCCATGCCCTGGGCTTGGCTTCCTCACTGGGAGCACAGGCTGCAATGCCACACATCACATTTTCTTCCTGTTTCCCTATGAGACCAAGCTTCCAGCTTTTGCAGGAGGGTGGAAGAAGTGTTCTACCATTTCCCCTTCTTCCATTTTTTTGTTCAGCCCTTTGTCAAGGGCTGATGGGGATGAGACAGTGCCAGGTGAACTCTGTTCAGCTGAAATTGGGCGATTTTTTGGGATTCGGATGCTGTTAAAAAAGTAAAACCAATCTCCCAGGTCTGATAGGAGAAAAAAGGGGAAGATCAGCCCAGAGTCTGCCAGGAGGAATCTCCCCTGAGCTCATCCTCAGAAAAGGTGGTGTTTTTGCATAATTCCCTGTGTCTTCCAGGGAACAACAGGAAGCCCTAAAGGAGCCACGCTCTCCCACAGGAACATTGTGAATAATGCCTATCTGGTTGGTGTGAGGCTGGGGATCACAGGCCAGGTGGGTTTGGTGGGAACAGGGTTTGGGGAGGCCTCCACTGCAGTGGAGAAACCACATGTGGAGAATGCTGGTGTTTACTCAGTGGAAGGGCAGGATGTTTTACTGCAAATGACATGGAGGGATATTAATGCATAACATTTTGCATTTCAAGGGAGTTAATTGAGCTTTCATTTTAGTTTCGTGTGAAGGGGTTTTTTTTTTAGGCAAAAAAGCTATCTTTTTATGGGGGAAAAACATGAAATTAATCACTTTTCATTTTGGTGAATACTCATTTCAAATAATTACAAGACTCTGGATGTTAGCTTTGTATTCTGTTGACTGAGGTTTTAATTTGATTTACAGGACTTGGTTTCATGTCATGTTTACAGTCTTATAACTCTTATCAGGATATGACCTCTCTTTTTGTGGTTTCTTAAAGAAAATGTTAAAGACAAATATTTTCTTTTGAAGTTCTGAAGTACTTATCTCTAACACATCAGCTTTGATCCAGAGAATAGATGCGTTGTTTCAATCAGTCTTCAGAGCCTTTGGTGATTTAAAAAAAAAAAAAAGAAAGTAAAATGAATAGCATGTGCCAAGTCCTGCACATTTCGTGCCTCTCACAGCACTCCCATTCGTCTCTTTTGGTATATAATGTAAAAACAATAGCAAACCAAGGAGTCCAGCAAAGAAGAGACATTGCAAAATTACAGGATGAAATATTGACATAAAAAACCTCCCAAACTGATTTTTATTAAAGGCAGGATGTGTCAGTTGTGTTTTCAACTAACAGGAGCACAGTGGACTGTCAGATTTCCAGCCAAGGGGATCAGGAAAAATGTCACTGCTCAGATCTTTGCTCTTCAGCAGGGAGATGGGCAGGACACACCCTGGGAGGTGTCCTCTCCTCTCCTCTGCTCACTGTTCTCTGGTTGATCCCAGGAGCGTCGCTGTGCGCTCCCTGCGCCTCTCTACCACTGCCTGGCGTCGGTGGGAGGCTGCATGGTGATGGCTCTGCATGGCACCTCCTGCATCTTCTCATCGCCCAGCTTCGAGGGCAAGGCTGTGCTGGAGGCCGTGTCTCGAGAGAAGTGAGAGCCTCTTTTGCTCAGGAGCAGTTCTTGGCCCCGTGGCTCTGCTCCTTCCCTTGCCCCACCTGCCAGGACCTTGCTTGTGCTCTTCTTCCCACAGTGGGAGAGGCAGATTTGCTGCTGCACTCAATTGCCCAGGTGCTTCAGGAACCAAAGTCTGCCTTTTCAGCTGTGCTTGGGAGTGTGTCATCCTTCTTCTGAAATTAAGGAATCCTTCCTGTCACCATAGGGCTTTGCTTGGGAAGCATAGTGCTGTCTTGGTTTGCTGTGGCTGCTGTGTTTTCACAGCTGAACACCTGCCCTCCTTTTCCAAGTCCAGCTCTGCTGCTGGGACAGTGTGTCCATATTGTTCCTCAAGTACAGCTTGGGAAAGAAAAGATGCTGTCTGCATCACACATGTACATAAGTCTCTGTATTTTATGCAGATGTATGTCTGTGTATGCTGATGAACAGCACATCTGCTGTGCCTGCCTCTGTGCTGCTGCTCTGCAGCCCCAGATGGGACAGGAGGGATGGGACAGGATGGGACAGGACGGGATGGGTGCTGAGCTGGGGCTGCCCCAGTTTCCACCTCTGCAGCTTTGCCTTTTTATCCCTTCTTTCTCAAGATGCGCCTTCATCCTTGGCACACCCACCATGTTCATAGACATACTCTCCCAGCCGGACTTTGACTCCTATGACCTGTCAACTCTCCAGGGAGGTAAGTCCCAGAATTCAAATGGAAAGATCCTGAGAACCAGGATATTCCTGGTTCCCTGCTGGGAGGCCATATTTTTAGTTTTGTGAGCACACATCTCTTCTGATGGGAAGAATTTAGTTGCATGAGCCTTGTGTTTCCCCCCTGTTAATTTGATGCTACATTTCTTTTCCTTGGGGAATCCTTCCATCATTATGTATTTTAGGACTCCTTCATCTGAAGGCAGTCTAGGGAAGGACCTTTCTATTTTAGCTGCAAGGGGAGGTGTCTGGAAGAGCTTGATTTTCCTCGTCTCTCCAACCACCACCATGTGGCAGCAGATGCTTTCTGTGTCTCAGACCAGTGCAGTCCGTAAAGCGGAGCCAAGCTCAGATTTCTTCCTCAGACCTGAAGTTTCCTGCTTGTTTCTGAAGTCATTCATCCTCATGCTGGAGGGTGTAATACCATGTGCTGGAGCTTCCTCTCTTGTCCCAGCCCACCTTGGAAATAGCTGGGCAGACCACCAGTCCTTTTGAGGCAATAATAGTACGGAGAGGAGGTGGTGCTGGAGCATAAGGAAATATTTTAGCAAGTTACCTAATCATCTCTGCTATGTGCAAAACAATCCTGTCTTCATCCTGTTCCCCACCAAAGCCCATCTATTACCCTGCTCCTTTGCTCTGTCATCCTAGGTTGGAACAGGTGACAGTGGGATCTACCCTCTCCCAGAAGGGCTGCTCTGTGCAAGGCAAGAGGAAAGGTTTTTGGTTTTATGGTGATGATCAATGAGAGTGTTTGTCCCACTATAAAACTGTGTCTCTTTCTGCTATGAATCTTTCCACTTTTGGGGAAATGTAGGTTGGACTAGGTTTGAGTTATAGAGTTTATTTTCCAGTTGAGAAAGGCAAATTGGCCTTGCTGCAGCCTTTGCTTCTAGAACAACTAGGATCTGTATAAAAAGATTTAGGAAGTATTTTGACAGGAACCAGTGTATCCCACAGGTCTTGTCAGCATTAAATCTGGGAGTGGAGAGCCATTTGAGGGACCACTCCTGGGAATAAATAGCTAATTTCCAAGGTATTTTCCTCTTCCTTCCAGGAATTATTGGAGGTTCTCCTGTTCCCCCTGAGCTCATGAAGACAATTATGACCAAGATGCACATGCCAGAGGTTGTGGTGAGTTGTGGTGGCTGTGACCAGACCTGCAAGGGGTGTTGGTCATGGTGAGATGCCGAGTTGGGGTTCTCTGGATCACAGTGGTACCTGGTGGTCCTGGAGCTGCTGGGATCAGGCTGAGGAGGGAAGGCTCAGAAAACCTGGAAAACAGAAGTGGGGGTTCTGCCTGGTTGCTGCTGAGGTGTCTGGGGAGGAAACTTCAGAAGAAGACAAGGCATCACATTCAATGTCATTAAGTGAAATTCTGCTGCTAATTCCAAAGCTTTTACTGACATTCAGTTGTACACACTGCCAGGATTATGGTGGCAGAGGCAATGCTGGTTCATGCTGATGCGAGTGGGTGCTTATGTTCCTCTTGCTGTGGAGCTGTCAAGTTTCTTTGCCCATCCTGGATTTCCTGTGGATGTAAAACCTCATTGCATGGTTTTTGTCATGTCTGAGTCAGGTGGTGGCAATGGTGCCATCCACTGCTGCACTGCTAGAAGGGCAGCAGAGCTGGGCCAGAGTCCTGCTGCTCCACCACGCTGGGCCTGTGCCAGAGCCACCAGCCTGTGCTGCATGTGGAGGACAGTGACCCTCCAGGTGACACATTTCCTGGGCATGTCCTATGCATGCAGAATGGCTGAGCCAGAAAAGGACTAGTTTGTTTTGCCGTAAAGGAGATTAATTTGTTACCATGCTGCTCCCCAAGGCAGAGGAGGCAGCCAGTGGTGATGGATAAACATGTGGCTCTGGAAGGCAGATCAGGCTGGTGGTGTTGGCAGGCCCTGACTGCACAGCAGTGGGGTTTTACAGGGACAGCTCTGTGCTCTGCCACAGACCAGGGGAATCCAGGGCATCCATCCTGAAGCTGCCTTGGATGCAGCCAGGTTTTTTTCCCGGATATGATGCTCTTAATGCCAAGCTGGAAACACCAGGGTTGGTGCTGCTGCTTGAGCTCTGTCAGGTGACAGCTACCTATTTTCATAGTAAAATTGAGTTTGGCCTCACAAAATATTTTCAAGCATTACTGTGAGAGCCCAGGACTCATTAGGTGTCACATGTTCCTGTTTTGTAGCAAGAGAAATAATAAAACCCTCCCAAACAGTTGCTCTGCCCATGGGATAAAGAGGATTAAGTCTATATTTGTGCCACTGGTCTCATGTTACTGCTGATCCCTCCAGCCCTCAGACAGACACACAGAGACTTGTTGATTTCATCTTTGCAGCAAGAGCTTTATACAGAAGATGTACATAAGAAAATATACAATTCGATTTCTATATGGGAGGCAGAGGAGTGTTCACCCTCTTAAAGGTCATTTACACTGTTACAGAGGAATAAATAGACATATATTTATATAACTCTTCAGGATTTAAAAACGTAGTTGAATTGCAACTGTGGCTTTGAAATAGCTGTGACAATAAACCATAGTCATCCTGGTGTCCTGCTAGATCTCTGGAGTATGGGTGGGAAGGAGAGGAGGGGTGCCTGAGCCAACTGCACCTTCTCCTCTTGGACATCTTGGAGACCCCACAGAGTGGGAGGGAAATCCAGTCTTTCGATGGCTCCAGGTTTGGAGGTTCCCAGTACTGTTTCCCTTAAAGGATTTCTGGCCAATTTTGGGAGATTGCTGCCTCAGGGCCACTGGCTCTTGGTCACTGCTTCACCTGTCCCCTCAGCCCTGGCCTGCAGGGATCCCCTCTGTGGGAAGGCAGGGGAGTCTCTTGGCATGGCTTGAGACCAATTTTCCTTATCAAACAGCTGGGGGAGGGATGCTCCCACCCTCCCCTTTGCTCCCTCTCCTCTGGAATGGAGAGACAGCAACCAGCTGGTTGATCAGGGATGTGGGTTCTGTTTCTTGTGGGAAAGATGACTGTGTTTTACCAGCAGGATCTAGCTTAGCTTGTCTTAGTGTGTGGTCACGCATAGTTTAGTTTTTAAAGAGGCCTCTTTTAAAATACATAGATGTCAGAAAAGATTGAGAAGGTGGATTCCATCCTTGTGATCAGCAGAGAAGCAGGGATTCAGAGGAGGCTGCAGGTGTTCATATATATCAGAAGTGCTTCCTGACAGGTAGGAGAAGCTCGAGGAAGGACTCAGAAGTCAGTAGTTTCCTGATGGTTGAAGTGACCGGTCACCAGGACGGGCCATACTGGAGCCTGCTAGCATTAAAAAAGAGAGAAGGCCACACCTTTAAGGGGATTTTTTCCAGCAGAGCAGTGAACTTGTAACATTTTTCTATTTTTAAACCAGTGGATGAAGCCCATACTTGACAGTGAAGAGTTTGGAGTCAAGGAGCTGTTACAACTTCCCACAGCAGAGGAAATGGGTCAGTCCTATCTCTGAGCTACTCTGCCAACTCTCTGTGTGACTTCTGAGGATCTTACCCAAAGTGCTGGTGGTCAAGGAACACTTTTTTGGCAAAGGAAGGAAACCCAGAATGAAATCTTCAAGAGTAGTGGAGTATTTTGATGCCCTGATTCTGAAAATCCAGGGCAGGTGTAGTCTTAGAAACTACCAAGCAGCTTTTCATCTTAAATGTGCCCCAAGTCAGTCCTCATCCCTGAAATACAGACTCCTGTATGTGACAGCTGCCTGGCTCTCAAGGGGTGCATGTTGAAATCAGAGGCACTTTCATAAAATTCATGCTCACCACACTGGTGTGGGTTTGTGTACCTGCATTTTGGCACTGACACCTGAAGGCACTGAGCTTTGTCTTCTGAAGATTGGAATAAATAGTTTTCTATTTCATTAGCACTTGTAAACCTGTTTGAGGGGGCTGGATGGAAAGTGCTACAGGAAAAAAAAAACCAAACCAGGTATTATTGTCATGGTTTTCTTATTCTCCCCATGGAGGAGTGAACTGGGATTGAGTTCAGGCAGGGAAAGAAGATTAAGAATGGTCAGACCTGTAAATAAACTATGTTTAAGTACAGTGGTTTAGAAAACTGAAGTTTTTCCGTGCTTAGAGCAGAACTTTTCCTGCCCTGTATGGAATGACTGGTATTTCCATCTCTAATCCATAAAACCCTCTGGCACTACAAGAGAAATAACCACTTTGGAAAGGCACAGAGCAGCTGGCATAATCCCTGACATTTTGGTCATAAATTTCCTTTCTCCACCCTGATGTGCATATCCTTAGTGAAGTGGGGATCAAAAGGCCATAACATGGCACAATGCCCACCTCTTTTCATACAATGCAGTGCAGGATCACTGCACTTTCTCTAACAAATAAGCAAAGGTCCCTTCCCCAAGAGCTTACAAACTTGCAGGCTCATTCAAAGTCCTCTGGAATCTGTACAAACTCCAGGCCTATTTCTGGGATGGGAAAAAGTAAAATGCTTGGGGTGGAGTGATGACAGTTGTGGCTTTTTTGCTCCTCTGCAGGCTGAACTTAATACCCCTGGTAGTTTCCAGCTGTGGAAGGTGTCTGTGTGATCAGTTTTCACAGCTGGTGTTTGCCTTGGTGGCTGTCAGCAAAAGCTCATTGCTGGAGGGGAAGGCAGCCTGGTGTCTGAATCACCTCCTTACCCAAAGAATATTTCCCATCTTGAACCTCCCTCCTCTGGGATACTCATTTGAAGGCAACAGACGTTTTTAAATACCTGACTGTCTTGGAGGGAATCATAGTTGTGGAAAAGGAAGTGCTGAATCAAGAGCTGCTCCTTATGAAAGATATCGACTTTCCTGTGGGCTGGGCAGTCTGGGGCAAGTCTTCCCAACAATGCCCTGTCCTGAATTTCACACCAGGCCTGGAGAACCTATATAGGGCAAAGGGCTGGGCATCTCCAGCTGGTTAGAAAAGTAAAGCTTGTGTGGTCCCAGCTCAGGGTAGGAGTCAGCTAAATCCACCCTTGTTTTGATATGTAGTGTTTATCCCTTTTGCATAACAATTACATCTTGACTTGATATGGGGCTTTGGTGTTAGGACAGGGTGCATGTCACCATAGTGCCTGAAGCTTGATTGAGGCTTAAACCGTTACAGTGTAGGGCTTTTGGTTTTTTTCCTTATGTACAGTGATTGCTGCAAAAAGAGATAAATTTTTCCCATGTTGCAATAGAAGCTCTGAAGATTTCAAAATTATTCCGTGTGTATTTTCGGGATCCTTACTTCTCTATTTCATATTTATTTACATGTTTTGCCCCAGGCCTGTCTTTAGCCCTGTATTTTTTTCACAGAGCTGATTCCATCCCTGATGCTACAGGCACGTTCTCTGCTCTGGGAGCTCATGGAGCCAGGAGATGGTGCAGCTCTGAGCAGAGACATGTGTGGGTGGGTGGATGAGCTGCTGTAAGCCAAACCCTGGTGGCATTTAAGACTGATGCCACCAAAGGTGCTGGGGCTTCTGTTGTGACTAAAGGGGAACATTCTTACCGTGTTTAATGGCGGCTCCCCTTCCTGGACCTCTTGGTGGGCAGCTTGCAGGCGCGGAGGGCCGGGGTGTCCCTGATGGGCTGTCCCCGGTGCTGGGCTGGGCTGGAGCACGTGTCCTCAGCACGGGTGCGGTTGCCTTTCAGCCACCTGTGGCACAGCGAGGGAGGGAGAGAGGGATGTCACAGACATCTTTTCAGAAAAATCTTTTCTTTAAGATTTTTCTCCTTTCTGAGAAGCTGCGGCCTCAGCAGCAAATGCAAACAATGGTTATCTGCTGCTGTGGAATGTAACAGGTGGATCTGTGATTGGTCTCCTGTGGATGTTTGGATTTACTGACCACTCACGGCAGAGCTGTTCTTGCTTTCTGCCAGGACACAGATCTTTGTTATTCATTCCTTTTCTATTCTTAACTTAGCTAGCTTCTGAGAACTTTTCCTTCTATTTCTTTTTAGTATAGTTATAATGTAATATATATCATAAAATAATAAATCAAGCCTTCTGAACATAGAATCAACATTCTTGTCTCTCTCTTCACCCTGCAACCCTTAAGAGCCCTGTAACAGAGGAATTTGAAAAAGAGGCAAACCATGGGCAGCAGGGTGGGGAGAGAGCTGCCCGGTGTGCCAGCAGTGTGTTGGCACCACAGAGAGCAGGGTGAGGAGAGAGCTGCCCGGTGTGCCAGCAGTGTCCTGGCACCATGGAGAGCGGGTGGGCAGAGAGCTGCCCGGTGTGCCAGCGGTGTCCTGGCACCATGGGGAGCAGGTGGGGAGAGAGCTGCCCGGTGTGCCGGCAGTGTCCTGACACCACAGACAGAAGGGTGGGCAGAGAGCTGCCTGGTGTGCCAGCAGTGTCCTGGCACAGCTCAGGCCCAGCAGGGTGAGGAGAGAGCTGCCCGGTGTGCCAGCGGTGCCCTGGCACCACGGGCAGCAGCGTGGGCAGAGAGCTGCCCGGTGTGCCGGCAGTGTCCTGGCACCATGGGCAGCAGGGTGGGCAGAGAGCGGCCTGGTGTGCCAGCAGTGTCCTGGCACAGCTCAGGCCCAGCAGGGTGAGGAGAGAGCTGCCCGGTGTGCCAGCGGTGTCCTGGCACCATGGGCAGCAGGGTGGGCAGAGAGTTGCCCGGTGTGCCAGCGGTGTCCTGGCACAGCTCAGGCCCAGCAGGGTGGGCAGAAAGCTGCCTGGTGTGCCAGCGGTGTCTGGCACAGCTCAGGCCCAGCAGAGCCCGTGGCGGTGCCGTACTTGCGCAGTGGGGCCAGCTGGCAGCTGCAGTGCCAGGGGTTCCGGGAGATGGTCAGCGTCTCCAGTTTGTCGAAGGGGAAGTTTCGGGGCAGCTGGGTGAGCCGGTTGTTCTCCACGTGCGCGGTTTTCAGCACGGTCACGCCAGCAAACGCATTGTCTGCAAACTGAAGCACAAAGGTTTGTGGTGAGGAACGTGGAGCTGGGGAATGGGCACTCCAAACATGGGGGCCTCAGTTCCAGACTTTGAGTGTCTGGAACAAGGCACTGGGACATGCTGCCCAGAGATGTTGTGAATGTGCTGTCCCTGCGAGTGTGCAAGGTCAGGATGGACAGGGCTCGGAGCAACCTGGTGCCCATCTCCGAGGGTTTTGCAAAGGGATGATCTTTAATGCCCCTTCCAACCCAGGCTATTCTGTCATTCTGTGAAGCATGGAGAGAGCAAGAGAAGGAGCTGTGAACAGGGAGCTGGCTTGCTGGATGCTCTGTACACTTGAGAGGCAGCAGGCTGGTGGGCTTATGGTTGATGGAGTCTCCTACAGGGACAGCTACATCCCAAATCCATGTGGGATTGTCTTTGCAGCCACATCCCTAAATAAATTGAAATCTGGCAACCTTTTTTTTATTTTTGAGCAATAATTCTCCCTTCTAAATGAAGATATATTCTGGTATATTCCTTTCTAAGGCTGGAAATCCTCCCAAGGCCTGTTGCCTTGCCTGGAGCAACTGAAGGAGGAGTGTTTGTGGCCTCTGAAGGGGCTGTAGACTTTGGCAGTGCCTGGGGGCTCTGAGTGGAAATTTACACTTGGCATTTGAGTGATGTAGAAATACAGGCAGGTTTCCAGCACCTCAGCCTCCTCATTTTTTCTCGTTTCCAGTGGGTTTTTTGTAAGGGATGCCGTAAAATTTGTGCTTTCTTGGTTGACAGGGAGGCTTTAAAGTAGAGCCTCCCTTAAGAAAGTGTTAAAAAGCAAGAGAGGCTGTAGATCAGGCTGTGCAGCTCTCTCCTCTCTTCCCTGAAGCCTCATCCGTGATGTTTTTCAGCCCATGGTTACTCAAGCTGGAAAGTTGTTGAAAGCAAACCCCTCAACAGGAACTTCCATGGCAGTGATGGACTGGGGAGGGGCTCCCTGACAAAGCACAAAGCTCTTCTTGGCTATGACAAACCATTTCTTCCCCCTCTCAAAGTGAGGGGAGAGCTTTCTCTAAAGGTTGGAGGGGACACTCACTAGGTCTTCCCAAAGCCCCAGGACCTGTGCTCCCATTTCTGAAAAGAACCTTGCCCTTCTCATGGACCATGAGGGTGTGTTCATGCTCTCTGAGCTGAAAAGCTTGACAGAGGGAATGCACTATTTTAAGCCGTGAGCTTTTGTCATCTTCCAAATTAAGCATTGCTGGATGGGATTAGAGTTTAGCTAGGAGACTCCCAGATCCCTGTGGCTGCTAGACAGCCAGCATTGCTGGTCTTCTCCTTCCAAAGCTGAGCTGAGCTCAGGAGGCTGGGCTGTGCTGGTGGTGGAGCTGCTCTGAGGGATGCTGGCACGCCATGGAGGGGCGGGAGGCTGGACAGTGCTGTTACTGTCTCAGCTGCTCATTCCTCTCCCAGCCCCATGAGGAGAGTTCACATCTGCTGCTAACAGCTACAGAGCTGCCTGCCAGACCGTGTCTTCGGGAAGAAAAGGGTGATTTTTATCCCTTATTCAGATGGAGGATTGCTGCCGTTAAGTTATTTTACACTGAACACACAGACAGGGGTGCCTGTCTCATGTTGAGGTACAAGGAGGGTCCTGGCCTGTGCAACGCAGCCCTGTGGGGTCCAGTGTGGGTCTGTGATGCTGGGGGGAGATGGGAGCTGGAGCCTGAGCTCCAGCTTTCACTCAGGCTCTTCCTTTTGTTCAGATGTAATTTAGGCTGGAGTAGAATTGTGTGAGTTTACTCTTGATCAGCTCAAAAATCTTGCAGCCACGCAGGGAAGAGCTAAGGGCAGCATGTTTGTGAAGGAGAAAGGGCTGCAGTAAAGATGCTGGCAGCACTTAGAGCATTTGGTGGTGATTTCCTGGATCGTGCAGCCTCTGTGATTAGATGTCTCTTAGCAGTGCAAAGTTCACACGTGGGCTGTTTGGGTATGAGACCTTTGAGGATTTGAAGGGAAAATGAGCTGGAAGCTTTCTATTTGCAAGCCCTAGAGCTGCAGAAGCCCCCCCTGTTAGTGCTGATCCCATAAAGTGATGTCCTGTTGGGCTGCTGTGGAGGAAAGGAGGCACTGGCTGCACAAGAGCCTTTTAAGTTCCTATCCACGAGTGGTCACTGTAAAAAAAAAAAGTCCTTTTTGCTGGCTAGAATTGTTAACCACTGCTTCTTGGTCAAACCAAGGATGCTTATTTCCCTGGAACACCCCAAAGTCTAATTTCTTCAACATGTAACTTGGAACTCTGATATCTCTAGCTGGTACAACATTATGCTGCAATATTTGACTGAAAGTGCCTTAGAACTGAGTCTACAGAAGTGCTGTCAGACAACATCTAAGGTCGTGCCTAGCAGAGGCATTCAGGGTTAAAACCATTGCCATTAACCTGGAGAGGTTAATGCTCAGAGTGGACAAGGGCTGAAATGCTGAAGTCATTTGGTTTAGGTAGTGTTGTTCTGCACCTGGACAGACCGTAATTCCAGTTTTTTAGCTTTTTGGAATTCTATCTCCCTTTGAAAACTCTGATTTTATGCATTTCTTGTAGCTTTCATGTGGTCTGCTCATCACTGCGAGACTGAGTTGTGAAGAAATTCTCTTTTTCATCATATCTTCCTGCATGTGGTGGGTGTTGCTTTGCAGTGCAGTCCCAGCCTGGCTCACCTGGACTCTCTTTGGGCTTACTGGCAAAGCATCATCCCAGGCAGAACTGTTCTGTTCTGCCTGCAGCTCCCTCTCTTTCCAGCCATGGAGGATTCACCCAGGACATCAGGCTGCATCAGGATGCGGTGCTGGGTTCTGCAGCACTGCCAGGCTTCTCAAAGTCCTAAAACAAGTGATTCCCTGAGTGTGATACTCCTGCCTGTGGATCCTGCTTTCTCACAGAAAAAGGAGGGGGTTGTTTTGCCCTTCAGGATACCTGAATGTCCCTCCTCCCCTCCAGTGGGAACAGGGCTCCTTTGTGAGATGCTGCGAGAGTTCCTTTTGAGACAGCATCAATAAACAAACCTTTCTTTGTAATGTGTCAGGTTGGGAGGCAGCGGGGAGGTGAAGGTCTGTACCCCTACCTGTCTGCAAGGCAGGGGTAGAAACCAGGACTGTTCACAGCCCCTCCAAGGAACCTCCCTCTCCCAATCCAGAGCAGGTACCTGGGCTGAGCAAAGGAGGCAGAGCAGCTCAGTTCTGCAAGGTGGAAGTGTCCCACTATGAGGGACCTGCTCACCTCTCATCCCTCACCTTGTGTCTATGAATATGGAAGGTTCCTAATTGTTCTGGAGCATCCCAGATACCTTTCTCAGTGTCCGGTGTCACCTCCAGCTTGGGAGGGAATGCACTGCCTTGCATCCATCCGGAGGGCTTAATCAGCTCCAGATAATTTGGTTTTGCATAAATAACTCAACAGAGGGGTGGGGTGTGCTCTCTCTTCCCTTGCTTGAGCCACGTCAGGGTGCAGTCAGTGCCTTGCTGCCTGCAGAGCCTACAGACCTGCACTTCCCCTCTCCTCTCTAAGGGAGGGTCAGCAAACCAAGGGCTTTGTAAAGGGGAAGAAAAGTGAGCCCCATGATTCTGATCCGCAGCAAGTGGAAGGAGAAGGAACTCACCTTCTTCAGTTTCATGTTGTCCAGGTGGAGTGTCTGCAGGTATCGCCCGAAGGACTGGAAGGCATTGTCAGGGATGACCTCAATAGGGTTGTGAGAAAGTTTCAGTTCCTCCAGCACTCTCAGCTTACTCATTGCATTCACAGGGTAGCTGCTCAGCTGGTTCTTGTCCAGGTGGAGGACAGCAAGGTTTTCTACATCCTCCATGGCCCCAGGTAGGAGGTTGGTGAGGGAGTTGTCGGAGAGGAAGAGCCAGCGCAGATCTTTAGCCCCATTGAAGACCCCTGGTTTCAGCTCCTGGATTTTATTGCTGCCCAAGTGCAGGATGAAGAGGTTGACAAGAGGGGAGAGGAGCCCTTTGGATAGGTCTGGGATCTTGTTCTTGTCCAGGTACAGGTAGGTGAGATCAGAGAGATCATCAAAGGCTCCTGGCTTGATGACACTGATCTGGTTGTCGGTGAGATAGAGGTAGACCAGGCTCTTGAGCCCCCGGAAGGCTCCGGTGGAGATCTCCTTGATCTGGGAGCTCTGGAGGTGCAGGGACACCAACTTCTTCATGTCACGGAAGCCGTTGGTGGGCAGGATGGGGAAGTTGTTCTTCTGCAGGTTGAGAAGCCGTGTCTGCTCAGGCACTTTGGGGATCTTCTTGAGCCCCGCGTTGTCACAGATGACGTGCTGCAGGTCCCCGCCGTGGCAGTGGCAGCTGGGGGGACATGCCTGCATGGTGGAGACCAGACATGCCAGCAGGCTGAGGACACCGAGGAGGAAGCCTGACCCATTCATGGTCAGATCTGGAATTAAGTGTGGTGGGAAGAGAAGCAGGAGGAGGAGAGTGACGGGTGAGGGAGAGAGAGAGAGAGAGTTTGCAGCATACTGAACACAGCCCTATTTATAATGTTATTAAAAAGCAAAATCCCTTCCCACAAACCACAGGCAGCAGCCAGTTGGAAACAACTGGCTTTGGGAACTTACTGTGAGCTTAACCCCTTGGCACCAGGCAGAGGAGTGTCCACGGCCCTGCCTGGCCCTGCTGCTGAGCAATGTGCAGGAGTAGTTTTCATCTCTGGAGGAAAATGGGAGGCAAATACTCAGGAAGAACCAATGCAGACCTGCTCTGTGGAGAACCTCCCTGCTGAGCAGGGCCCAGATTCATCTGCAGGGGGGGAAAACAGCCTGCTTTGGTTGAACAGCATAGCAGGGAGCACTGCTGAGCTCCACAGCCACCTCCTGCTGGAGCTTCCAGCAGATTCTGGGGTTCTGCTTAGCCTCAGCTGGTCTGGGGAGAAGCATCGGGTGCTGTTCTCACAGAGGAAGGTTCCTGGTGGGGGTGGGATGCCTTTTTTCACTGACTCAAGAGGAGTTTGCCTAAACAGGGATTGGAGAAGGTGGGAGTGCTATGGGATCATGCCAAAGGCCAACAGTGCAGCAGTTGCTCTTCCAATGCAAAATTTTGGTTGAACACTTCCAGATCTAGGCTGCATTGAAGAGCTGGCCAAGAAAGGGAGTGCAAAGACAGTCTTAATTTCATTTCTTTCTGTGTCTTTTCTTATGAGCAGTTGAGGATAATATGGCCACGGTCAGGACGCCTGATGCCTTCCACCAAGGGATGGGGCAGCATCAGAGCCTGCAGGGCAGTGGTGGGACATGGGCTGGTGGGTATGAAATGCCAGGCAGTGGTGTAGAGGTGGGTGGCAGTGCCTGTGGCTCTCAAGGCAGAGCTGTGGAAAGAGAAAAGCATTGGCATTGGTAAGGAGATGGAGAAGCAGCAAAACAAAAGAATCACTGCTGGAGCTGGGAGTGGCATCTGCCTTGGCTCCTGTCTAAGGGTGGTGGTGGCAAAGGTGAATTAACATCACAAGGGATGTCTCCTGCTCTCCCAATAAAGAAGGTTAAAGCAAAGCAGTTAAAAGCCCCAGCGCCTGCTTCTGTGAGCGTGAAGAGAGATCCAGGGGTTGCAGGGTGGGGTTTGGAATTGGAACATTTTGAACTGATTTCCAGCCAGTTCCTGGCTGCAGCAAACAGCTGAGAGCTGAGCATATAACTGTGAGCTTGTTGAGATTTCTGCTCCCGAGGCTGGCTGCAGAGCCCCAGAGGAGCCTGTGCAGAGGCAAGACGGGCTCAAGGAAGGGAGGGAGTCCAAGGGCTGACTTAGGACACAGACTGGCGTATTCACTGAGATTTCTGGGTTTTTCCATTGTTGCAGTGAGAATCAGCTGGCGCTGCTGAGCGCGCTCCGGACCCTGTTATGCAAACGGCCTGGCAGCCCTGCTCTGGTCAGCAGCTGTCAGTCTGAGCAGTGTTTGCACTGCAGGACTAATTTGGGGCAGAAAATAGGCTTCTGGGGTGGGAATGTGGTTCTGGTGAGTCTGTGGCCAAAGGATGATGTAATATGTGGGACCGTGGTGCAAACCAGGCCATGTCAGGCTTTCAGTGTTCGTCAGCCCTGAGATGTGATGCCCTGGAGCAGCTCACCTCAGCACCAAGAGATTCTCACCTCTGGAGAGATGATCTGACCTTGAGAGCTCCTTGCTCCTTGGGATTTAAAACTCTTTGATCCAAACAATGGTATTTTGGCTTATGCCTGGTTCAGTAGGCACCACAATGGTCATGCATGTCCTTTTCACTCTGGAAAAGCTCTTTGAGTGCCTTGGTCAGGACCTTTGAGACAGAGAAGCAAGAGATAGACAGAACCTTCTGCATTTTCCTTCTCTCCCTCTTCAGTTTGCTGTTCCATGATTCTGAGGATGCTCCTGAGTGTGCACTGCTCATGAAGCTCAGGCAGGGAGCTCAGGGAATGATTGGATAAGAAAAAAAATCACATTTAAAGCATCATCTTCTATCTACTAATTGATTTTATTCTTTCTCTCTGAGTAGGTTCAACCACTTTAATTTTCACTGCAATCATTTGATTAACAATTCCTGCAGTTATGTTACTCTGTGCAAGAGCAACTGGTGGGTGATATTTTAAACCCTGCCTGTTTCTGTTGGACTCTGACTCTGGGGACTGAATCTGTGCTCCTTTGCTGAGAGTCTAATACTTGGATTTCCCCTTGCAAAAAAAAGGTCATCTAACAGCTTACTGCTTCTGCAGAGATTTTGGCCAGTGTGGATCAGGTTGGAGCAAAAAGCTGGTGAAGGCCTTGCAAACCCCATCCATAAATACATTGTACCCATGTATATTTCTGGAACAAGACCCTTTTCAAAGGTTAAACTGCTCAAACTTAAAACCTCTTTCTCTTTCTTCCTCTCACTTTCCTCCACCCTTTTTAAGTTTGCTGGCTGAAACTGCAGATCTGGGGGAACAGAGACACTCTCTCCCTGCAGGGATGTGTGTGCTGTGGCTGTGGACACCAGTGAGGTGCAGCTTCCTTGTGGGAATGTTGGGACACAGCTGGTGTGAGGTGGGAGGCTGTCCCTGCTTCAGCACTTGTAGGAGTGACGGGGGGGGGTCACACACGGTTGGGATGGACAGAGACGAGATCTCTTTGAAGCCAAGTCGTACAACTTGGGGTTCATTGCACAGGGCCTGGGTGCAGGGCCCTGCTGGCAGCTGCCAGCCACAGCTCAGAGCAGGCCCAAAGAGGAAGAGAGAGAAGGCAAGAGCATGGTAAAGAGAGAATGAGAGAGTAAAAGAGAGGATCAGAGGGCAAGGTTCCTGTTACAATACAGGAATAAATAATAAAGCAGAATAAATCTTCTTCTGGTTGTGGAATTTGGGGTTCATTGCAAAGGGCCTGGGGTGCAGGGCCCTGCTGGGAGCTGCCAGCCACAGCTCAGAGAAGGCCCCAGAGAAGAGAGGGGGAGAGAGGGTGAGAGAGTAAGAGAGTAAAAGCATAAGAGGGTGAATGGAAAGTATGTGAGTGAGTGAGAAAGTAAGAAGTGAGTAAGAAAGGGAAGAAGAAGTAGAAGTGAGTGAAGTTCCCGTTACAATACAATAAATCATCTTCTGTGTTGAATATTCTGATTCTCACTAACCAATCTAGTACAAGATACAAATCCTATAGCATTTCCATACAACCTATAAGAATCACTACATTACCATACTGTGTTACATTTTAAACCGTAAAAACTCCTCTTTAGACCCCTTCTGCCAAGCTGGCAGGGTCTGCTCTGACCTTGGGCCTGCAAGCAGAGGGTGTTGTTCCATCAAAAGGGGATTACCTTCAGCCAGCCACACCATTGTTTTCCAGTTGTTCAGTAACTGAGGGCTCTCAAAGCTTGCTTTCATTTCAATCTCACTTATAGTTTCTATATTCTCAAAATCTTTTCCAGGCAATCATATTTATAAGGCTTTCCTGTTTCATCTTCCCCAACAAGTACTCCTGCCAGTCCTGATCCTGAAGTATGGTTTAGGTGGATTCCAGGTTATTATTGGGGGGAAAGATGTCTGCTCCTCAGATCCGTTTCTCCAGACTCAAGTAGTGAATAAAAGGAAGTTCTTTCCCTTGGTATTTTTTGATTTCCATGCCTCGGCAAGCACATTCCTGTGGTGGGAGCTGTTTGGCATCTGCCACAGCTGGCACCTCTCCCCTGGCTCCAGGTTGTTTGTGTTTTGAGCTGCTCACTAGACAGCTCTGCTCTTCCCACACCAAGTTTTGCAGCCCTCGACTGGCCAGCAAATGTCCAGCCTGGCTCCCACCCGCGGGTGGCTGGCAGTCTGCAGTGACAATGGAGCAGTGTTGGTGTCCCTGTGCTGTGCTCAGGGCGAGCTCAGTCCTGGCCAGCTCCTGCCTCACGTCCCCTGGGACCAGCACTGCAAGGACATTGCAGAGAGGCAGGATTATCCTGCCACCTCTCTTTCTTAATTGATTAACAGTTCTGCAAACATTCCTGGTGATTTGCAGATGCTGGACTCCCCTCCTTCTTAGAGGTGTTGTGGGCTAAACGAATAAATACAGTTTTTGAAGCAGTATAAATATAGATTTGGGGTGTTTCTTTGATGTTGCAGGTCTGACCTGGTTTGATACAATACTGGAGATAGTATTTTCCACGTTTAATCCTTGTTTTTTTAAGTATGAAGGTTCTGGCATATCAAGACAGCTCCATAGTTGAAATAGTCCATTGCTCTTTTAAGCCTGATTCTGTAGCTTTTGAGGGCTCCAGATCTGGTTTCCTGTGACAGTGCAGACTTGCAATCACCTTCTTGGAGTGGCACCAGTGTAGCTGCCTTGGGGTGCAGCCCTCCTCTTTTTGGCTGAAGGTGGGGGCTCAGGCATCTTCTGGGGGTGTCCAGAAGTGTCCCAGCTCTCGTGGAGCTGAGCCCCTGGCACAGGGTTGGGAGCAGGGTGGGAGAAGGTGCAAGTTCAGCAGTGTCCCATGGATTTGTCCCAAGGGCAGAGTACACTCCAGACAGTGTTTGAGGAGCTGTGGTGGATGGGCGAAGGGAAGTCCCAGAGGTTTTCTTGAGTTCCCCTCTCTTCCAGGCAGCTCCTGTCCCAGCAGTAACATCCAGGGCTCTGAGTTCAGACCCGAATTGCCATTTTAATTTTTAATTCTTGAAGAGTCCCATCACTGCAGTGTGGAGGCTGCTTGTTGAGCTGGAGGAGGTGATGGTGGGTCTACCTCCTTCCTTCTGATGGTTTTCTTCCACTGCAGCATGGCCTCCACCCATTGATGTGTTGCCAGTTTGGCTCCCCATTGATGTCCACCCACCCTTCCCTTCTGCCGATTCCAGCAGCTGCTGGATCAGGCTCTTGGCCTCTCCTGTGAAGCTCACCCAGCCCTTACAGCCTCTCCCAGCCCTGCAAGGCACCAGATGTTCCCTAGCATCCCACTGCTCTAGCCAGGACTCTTGTCCTGCTTTGCAGAGCCTTCTTCCCTTGTGGAGCACCACTGATCCATGCAAGACTTCTGACTTTCCCAAATGTTCCCCAGCCATCAGTCCCCTCTGTTCTCAAAATGGAAAATGGGCTTCATGTGGTGACAACATTTCTGCTTGTCCTCGGCCTCCCCATCCCACCCCACCTTGTTTTGGGGAGATCTGATGAGTAGGTGGTTTCTGTAGCTGTGGAAATGGGCTGTGAGAACATTTAAAAGGCCTCATGGAAATAACAAGACTCCAGACTTCCAGCCATGTGTTTGGTTGGAGCTGAGCTCTCCAAATCCATAGGGATGTTATCTTTACCCCTAGATTTTTGCTGAGTTTCCTTGTCCAATAGCATCCTGATACCTCCAAACCAGTGGTTTTCTACCTTCATGTGACCTTTGTACATTTTCTCTCACTTTTTCACTTTTCTCAAATGCGTCAGCACTAGGGAGGGTGGAGTTAATTGCGCAGCAAAGACCTTTTATCACACTGTGGGTAAACCAGTGACTGCCCATGTCTTTGCTGGTTGCCACTGGGCAGCACTTCTGCCCTGCTGGCAGGAAGGGGGAAACGCTTCCAAGCCTCAAGGCTTCTGCTTGGCCTGGAGAGAAGAGAGGCAGCTTTAGCTCAAGATCAGAGGAACAGCTTGTCCTCCCTGGGCAAGAACAGGAGATTCATTCCCAGTCAGGCACACTGGGTTGTCCTTTTGGTCTCCTCCTGAGGCAAAGCCATTGCGTGCCACAGCACAAAGAAGGTGCTTTGGGCACCTAATACCTCTGGGATCTCTTTAAAGCCCCATCCAAACTGGGACTGTCTGGCAGCTCTCTTGGTGGAGAGATGTCAACAGGGTGGCCACCCTTAGAGATTTGTCCTGCAAGACTTGTTTGTTTGTGCCCCGATGTTTTTGACACAAAGATGGTACTGTTTCTGGGGAAGGAAATGAGATCTCAGTGTGGCACAGGCTGGATGTGATCAGAAGTTGTTTTTATTTGCAGCAGCAAAGTTGACCTGAAGGTTCAGGAATATTCCAATACAACTGGGGATAGTGGGATATCTCCAAAGCAAGGAGATGCATGTTCCCAGGGGACAGAAAAGTTTAGTGTGATCTTGGCAGTGAGCAGCTGAGGGAGGGAAGGTTCTTGCTCAGTTATGAACGATTTTGAGCTTGCTGTGATGGGAAGGGATGGGGTTGACTCAGGGAGAGATATCCAACACAGACACCCTCAGCACAGGTTTAGGGATAATTAGATCCATCCAGCATGTTACACTGAGAGGAGTTCAAAGGGCCTCTTAGAGGTCCCTGAACACATCTCTTGGGTTGCCAGTCTGCTTTCTGTTGTTCATGATGCCCTCTTTGAAGTCTGAAAATCCCTATTATTTCACAGTCAATTTGCTGCTTTTTTTCTGAGGCCAGTATTGTCTCCAGCAAAGCTCAGTTTCTGTAGGCTTTAGTTTGGCAGTTCAAGCCCTGCCATCATCATCCTCCAGCGTGGCACTCATGGAGGGTGGTGACGAGGAGGATGAAGATCCTCCCTGAGCAGTGCAGGTCCAGGGTAAAGTGTCCTCCCAGGAACTCATGCCTTTCTGCAGCCCTGACCTTCTGCTCAGTCCCACCCAGTATAACCCACTTGGGGTGCTGGTGGTTAAACCCCAGCCTTTTCATTACAGCCTTTCAGCAGCAGTTAAATGTGGAGGACACTGGGTGTTTTTATTGCTGTTGAATGCCAGGGAAAACCAAGGAGCAGAGGGCTGATGTGGCTTCTTCCAAGTTATGCAGTAAATAAGCAGCACAGTTGGGAAAAACCCAGGGTCTTCAGAGTCCCCACAGTCCCCACCAGGTCAACTTGCCTCCCATATGTTTACTAAAGAGACTGAAGTCTGATTGTTCTTACTTTATTTTTAATTTTTAGACGCTTCCCTCTTCAGGCTGTTTTGCCTGTTCCACAGTGACCAGTATTTGAACAGCACTGGCAGGAAATGTTTGGGAAATGTGCTTTAAAAAACACAGTTCTGCTAAGATGTTCCTTTTATTCCTGGTTTATACAGAGGCTTGAGATTCACAAAGAATGAATCTCTTGTTGGTAGGAGCAAGTTAGGCAGCAGTTTGTTTTGGACCTGTCTTTGTCATCACTGAGGGCAGGATTGATCTGGGTGTTGGGGTGTCACTTGTAGTCCTACAGTAAAAAAAGGCTTTGAGGTCAATTATATTTTGTATTCTTGTAGCTCCTCTTGAAGCCAAGGGTCCAAGCTGGAATCTTTGCCTCAGAAAGCTCTGCTTTGACACCACATACAGTGGAAATTATGGAGCTGATGCTGAAATTATTGGGTGAGGTTTGCTGGACTGAATTACACCAGATGACAAGGCTGAATGATGTTAAGTGTCCCTTTGGGTCATGAGGGCTAGGAATCTTCATGGATATCTCCAAGTTTAAAGTGGTGTGTGGAGTTTCGTAGAAGTGTTGCTTCATCTGCTCCTGACAATGGACATGTTGGATGGTCCACGTGTCAGATGAGGGCTGGGAGGACAGCTGTGCTGGCACGAGAGTTTGCTCCATCCCCTGCCTCCATCCCAGGAATACAGCTGTGGATAACCATCCTAAGAGGGAAATAACATCTTGGGAATAACATCTTGGAAATAACATCTTGGAAATAACATCTGGAGCAACGTCGTGGTATCTGGCTACAGAGTGGTGTGCTGGTGTAGGCAGGGGAAGGCAGTAATTGGGAAGCAGATGAGGGGCTGGAGGTTCAGACCTGTGTTGCCCTCTGAACCAGCTGGGAAGCCCATTTCTGAGGGTGTGAGGGTGTTTATGGGGACAAGCCACAGGCCAAGGCATCAATAACTGGTGTTTGGGGTATAGGGCACAGTGCTGGGCATCTGGAGGAGCCTGGTGAGCCACAGAGCTCACAGCATCCTCCTGCAGGGAGCTGCCTGCTCCTGCATCCAATTAAACTGCTGGAGAGACCCAGAGAGGCAGCAAGGATTGACTCAGGGCTTGGCTGGGATCCTGGGACCAACACTGCAATTCATCCAGCAGAGTGAAACAAAAAAACAAAGGCACTGGGATTTTTAATAAGTGTTTAAGGTCTCGGATTTGGGTCTGGTCAGTCATTTGATCCAGCCACAGGACTCGTATTAGTGGGTGGGAGAGAAATGTAGTCTGAGCATGAGACGCTGTGGGTTTGCACCCAGCTGGGAAGCTGTCCTTGTGTCTGGGAGCAGAAGCCCATTCACAGTTGCTCCCTGGGGGCTGCCAGGCTCCAAGCAGAGCAGTTTGTACCAGATGGTCCCTGCAGCATCCTGGAGAAGTTCTCCTCCAGATTCCTGGATACAAGCAGGCTCCAGCTTGGATTCATGCTGACCCTGGTGCAGTCAGCAAGAGCATCAGCCGTTGTGCCAGCCTGTGCCCACCATGAGATCCTGCAGCAGCTCCAAGCAGTGGAAAGTGCCAAGTGCTCCAGGGTTATTACACACTGTTGTACCCCATACCAGTGTTGTCTTCAGCTCATTCACAATATTTTCATCCTTGTTCACATGCTTCATCATAGTCCTTTGCAAAGCTGCACATTAATTTGGGGCACAGTGCCTGGAGTTGGGTGAGCACCATGACCATGTAGGCACATCTGGGCATTTACTCTGAAGGAACTGACCAGATCTGGGTGCCAGGGCAGTTTGGGGGTGAGAGCTGCTCACATGTCAGTCTGGAGAACTGCAGGAGAAATGAGGAAATACTTCCCACGTCAGCCCTTTCACAGCCACGCTCTCCCAGCAGAGCAGCCACAGGTGACATTACTGGGGTGACATTACTCTGAGTGGGTCAGAGACACCAGAGCAGTGCTCCAGCAGCTCCCACTGCTGAAACACAGCTTCCAAGAGCTGGAAATGTAGCAGCAATCCCAGCAATGGTGCTATTGGTGCGGCTCAGAGCTGCTCAGGGCACCTCCTGTGCAGCTCCTGCTGCCTCAGCCTGGCCACTGAGCTGGGCATAAAGCACTGGAATTTTCCTCTGAGGAGAAGTGACCTTCAGCTGAGGTGGCTCAGAGCCTGCCATAGGGATTAGCTGTGAGGGAGGTTTAGCAGCAAGAAGCTTTTGTCCTGCTGTGAGGCTTTGGGTCTGTAAGGGCAGCTGTGCCAAGTGTTGAGCAGCCTCGTGATGCCTTACAAGGATTACAGGGGCTGATGTCTGCAAAAGGATCTGCAGCAAGCAGCCATGCTGCAGCACACACTGTTACCCACAGGAGTCTGCTGCTGGCTCCAGGGTTTTTCCAAAGTGATGTCTTATGTTCCCTGAGGTATTACAGATGCAAGGTGAGCTCAATACCTTGACTGCAAGGGCACCAAGGCAAAGTCAATGTCTGGCAGAGATGGTACGGGACAGGGCTTGGAGAAACAAGAGCTTAGAAAGAGGATGGTGATCCCTCCAAGAATAGCAGTTAGGGTGTCAAAAGTACATGACACCCCAAATGTTGTGGGTGATGGGGTCAGGAGTACTGTGAGGGAGAGGAAGAAGGCCATGGCAGCCAGGTGCAGTGATGCTTTAACTCCTGTTTCTCCAAGGCTCTGTGGCAGAACTGTCTGGAGGGCCCCATCCATAGCCAGCAGAGCAGGACTTGCTGTCCCCTGAGTGGCTTGGGGGAACATCCTCCTCACACCCCACTCTTCCCTGCAGTCATGACCAGCTTTGTCTTTCCTGTGCCTGAATCCACGTGGTCCCCTTTCCCCCTGAGACACATTTCCTCTCCTGTGTTTGCAGGTTGCCTATGGGACCACAGAAAACAGCCCTGTCACCTTCATGGGGTTCCCCAGTGACAGCTTTGAGCAGAGAACTGAGACAGTGGGATACATCTTTCCCCACACAGAGGTGACCGTGACCCTCCCCACGTGCTCCAGGTGCTGTTTCAGCAGCAGACCTCACTCCATCCTCCCTGTCTGGTGCTGATGTCCAACTAAGCCCTTCTTCTCTTCCAGGCAAAAATTGAGGATCCAGAAACAGGGCAATGTGTGCCTCTGAACACTCCTGGGGAGCTTCAAATCCGTGGCTACTGTGTCATGCTGGGCTACTGGAATGACCCTGCCAAGACAAGTGAAGTGATCACTGCTGAGAAGTGGTACAAGACAGGGTGAGTCTGAGAACTTCTCCCAGATGGTCCCACAGGGTGGCACTGGATGAGGATGCATGGGTGTGTATAGGAGTGCGTGGCTGGGATTTCCAAAGTAGAGAAAACTGTCACAGTTTATCCCTCTGGTCTCTGTGACACTTACAAATGCTTTTAGCACAGAGCCCCTGGTGCTGAGTGTGCCTGGAGAGGGAGATTGTCACTGGCCACTTGTGCATGGAGGGATTGTAGGGGTACAGGGCAGGGCCAGGCATTGCCTCCCCCCTAAACCATGGAGCTTGTGGGGATGCTGCCAGTTTCTGTACCAGGAGCTCTTGGATGTCTTCCCTGTGCTCATCTCAGCCATTATCCTCTGATCCCACCCTGGCTGGGGGCAGCACCAGCCATTCTTCACCCAGCTTGGACAGACTAGAAGGGCACTGTCATTGCAGGGACATCGCGGTGCTGAACGAGCACGGCTACTGCACAATTGTGGGGCGCTGCAAGGACATGATTATTCGGGGAGGAGAAAACATCTATCCAGCAGAACTTGAGCAGTTCCTCCACACCCATCCCAAGGTTGAGGAGGTCCAGGTGAGTGGGAGGAGGTGGGGTGAGTGAGAATCTGGTTTTGGGAATCTTGTACATAAAGCTTCTGGGATTGCTGCTTTGAAGCTATTTGTCTTTCCCTGTTTTCAGCATCAAATTCCATGTAATGTTGGTAAGCAAGGAGGAGGGGGAGGCTCGTGGGATGGAAGGGGCATGGGGCATATGGATTGTGGCAATCCCCTTGTGCTCCAGCTGCATGTCTGCAAAATGCTTGTCATTCTTTAGTTTTAAACTGCCTGTCCACTTTCGTGACTCCCTCTGAAATTCTTACTCAGAAAGCAGTCTGGAAGGACAGTTTTTACTGATAATTGCTCAACTCTGACATCCAGGAAGACTCTTCCAACAAGCCCCTGGAGATGAGGAGTGAGACTTAGTTTCACTCCTTTGCAAGACAGCAAAGAATTCCAGGACTGAGCAGCTGCTCCCTGTCTGCTGGGATTGTTCTCCTCCAGGTCTTGTGCCAGACGAGTTTCCCCATAAATAAACTGCTTATTTAGTCAGAGTTCTGCCTGTGCCAGGCGAGCATCTCTCTTTGGAACAGTCCCAGTGCAGATGGGTTGCAAACCAGCCCTGTTTATGTGGTTTCTAGGGCTTTATGTCACTGCTCTGGACTCAAAAGGATCAACGTGTCTCTAGCAGTTGGAGATAGTGGTTCAAGGCAGGGAATGACAGTAGGATTCTTGTGGAATAGTGGGAGCAAACTTTGGAGAGAGCTCAGGCTTGGGAAGCCCATTTCCTGGTGTCACAGGCAAGAGGCCCACTAAGATCTGTGATTATAGGGGTTTTAAATAATGCTTTAATTCAACCTCATCCTTCCCCTGCCATTCCATCTGGAGATGCTGAAGCACTCGTGGCAGCCTACCAACTCTCCTTGTTGTTTGTGAAACCTCTTGCCCCATTTTTTTGGAAGCAGAGGGGTGATGACAGGTCCATGCTGCATCCACAGTGCTCCAGCACCCTGTGGGATGGGCTCAGGGAACACACCATGGGCCAGACACAGAGCCTGTGGGAGGCCAGGGACATCCCCAAGGGTCACACTGTCCATCTCTCCCAACCCAGGTGGTTGGTGTGAAGGATTCAAGGATGGGAGAAGAGATCTGTGCCTGCATCCGACTGCGGGCTGGGCAGGACTGCACCAAGGAGGAGATCAAAGCTTTCTGCAAAGGGAAGGTGGGTTCCCAGTCCTCAGCTTCCTTCCAGACCAGTACACCCAGTGGCTGCTGGCGACTGCTGGATGAAAGCCCATTGATTTAGAGCTCTGGGGGACCCAGCCCTGGCAGTGCCAGGCTGTTCCTTTCAGGTTGTGTAGCTCTGGTTTTTGTCTTCCCAGATCTCGCATTTCAAGATCCCACGTTATGTTGTGTTTGTGAGCCAGTACCCACTCACTGTCTCAGGCAAGGTAGGAGGGGGCTGGGGCAGGGCAGGAGCCCTGGCATTCTGTCCCAGCTCTTCTCTGAGTCTCTCTCCCTGCTCTCTGCCCTCTGTTCCAGATTCAGAAATACAAGTTGAAGGAGCAGATGGAGAAGCACTTGCAGCTCTGAGACTGGGAAGGCAGAGCAAAAAGCAGGATAAATCAGCCCCATTTCAGTCAGCTCTGAGTCTGGTTTTCACCTGTGCCTTGGGCTACACAATGGAGACTTTCCCTGACATCAGGCTGATGGCACTTTTAGTCAATAAAACAGAGCGCCTTTTTTCCCCAGTTGGGCCTGTTTCTTTGCCAACAGAAATACTGTGGTGTGAGGAATGGATGCTCATTTTTGGAATTCTATCCAGTTACTGAAAGACCTTATGAAGATTTAAAAATGTTGAGTGTCTCTCAGCAACTTGGCTGCAGCCATTTCACAGGAGTTGAACATATGCTGGTGGGTATTTTTCTGACACTACTAAGTCCAAATGCCCTGGCTTGGCTTCCCAGGATAGGTGATGCCTCTTCTCCTTGGCTGCTGTGAGACTCCTGGGTTATTTAAGAGCAACTGAACTTGAAATGAGGGGCAGGGGTTTCAGAGAATGAGACTTTGCATTGGGGCTCTCTAAAACTGGCTGGAAAAGCTCACTCTGTTCCCACACCTCCCCCAGGTGTTTTCCCAAAAAAAACCTTCTCCAAGGTACACATGGCTTTGTTTATTTTGTTGTTTTGGACAAGACAGACAGTAAGGTTGTTGCAGAAATACCAAAATTCTTGTCCCATCGGCAGCGTGAAGCAGAGCATACCTGGGACAGCATTTTACGGGAGTTATTTGGTACCTCCCAACCATGAAACACTCCTGTGACAAGAGAGATGGCAGAGCTCCTCTTTGCCAGCAGAAGTGTCCCACCCCAGCTGGAAAGCAGAAAATGTTGCTGTCGACTCTTGCTGAGCTCCCACTGTCTCCCTGGCGGTTCCTTTGCCCGCAGAGCTACAGCTGGGCCCCTCCATGCTGCAGCTCCTGCAGGGCCTGGAGGGCAGTGGGGCAGCAGGGAGAAAGAAGAAGCGTCAGCGAGGTCTCAGTCCTTCATCTCCCAGCTGGACTGTGGGCTCTACCCATGGAAGCAGACGGCGGGGCCATGTTCCCTGGCCACGTCTGCACTCTGAAAGAAAAAGACGTGGATGGTTTGTGTCAGACTCCTTTTGTACATTGTCTTTCCAGCAAGGTCTCCTGTTCCCACACTGCTCATGGGACTGTTTCAGCACTGATCCTTCCACATTTCACTCAGGTCTCCTCCCTTTCCTGGTTACCTCTGTCACCTTCCTTCCTGAGGGAAGAACTTTTACCTGCATGACAGGAGCTGTAGCCAGGGACCTTGGGGACACAGAGGGTCTCTGTGACTGATGTCTAGGGAAGGACTGTTTACCTTCTTTTGCTTCCCACAGCACTAACCCGGGTGCAGGACAGGCCTGCAGTGAGTGGAGCTTCTCCTCCCCTCCCTGACCAGTACCTCCACGCTTGGCACAACCCCTACCCTGCCCCATGTACTCGCTGTAGATGGGGGGCAGTGGATAAGAAATACCAGTGCCACCAGCCCTGGCTGGTGAGGACAGACACACTGCTGAGAAAACCAGAGGGTCCTCGTCACAGCCAGCACAGGGGGAACAGTCCCTGCCACCCCACTCCTGCCCCTGTTCTGGGAATGGGGCAGCTCCATCCATGGGTATGAGCCCTCGCTGAGCCTGGCCCCAGGGAAGCCTTCCCTACCATCCCATGCCTTCCCCAGAGCATATCCACTCTTCGCCAGCCAGGACACCTCCCGCAGTACTTCCTGCCCCTTCCCAGCCCCTGGGATTATGGATCCCCGGCTGTAAATACTCACTGTAGAGGAAGAGCTGCCCATTTTGGCTGCCAGTGCGGTCTCGGTGTGTGCGGTGCTCCAGGCTAGCTCCATGCCTTCTGCCCTGCCCGTGCCTGAGTCCCACTCTTATAGTTCTCGCTTCCTGCCCGGAATCTCCCCGGAGAGGGAAGGTGACATCAGGGGTGTTTTACACCGAAATACGCGTTACTGGCTTGGGAACAGGAACCTGCAGTCCCAGCCTTTGTCATGGGCATTTCAGAGTTCCTCGTGACTATTAATAGAGACATCTACTGACGTCGGGGTTCGTCAGCTGCGGGTTTGCAGAACCCTGCGTGGGGACAGGCCACCTTCCTCCGCCGAAACTCCGGAAAACCCTTGTGGGCCCCGAGGAGCAGCCGAGGAAGGATGCGGGGGCAGGTCCCAAACCTCGTTCGTCTGGGTAGGACACCGGGGGAGGACACCGGGGGAGGACACTGGCCCTGGCATCCCCAGCACCGGGAGAGGACACTGACTCCTGCATTCCCGGCTCCGGGGAGGACACTGACTGCAGCACCCCCGTCATTCACAGCGAGCATCCCGCACACAGCCCGATCGGGAGCGAAGGGCTCTGCCCCCGATCCCTCCCCGGCCCCTGCGCCCCGCCCCGCCCCGCGCACGCCGGGGGCGGCCCCGCCCGGTGCCCGCCCGGGCCATGGCGGCGGCGCGGGGCTGGCCGCGGAGGCTGGCGGCTGCCGCTGGGGCCCTGCCCGGCGGGGGCGGCCCGGGACGAGCCCCGGGACCGGCCCCGGACACGGCCGCCCCCGCCACGGCCGCGCTCTACGTGCACGTGAGCGGGGACACGGGGGGAGCCGCGGTTTGTGTGTGTGCGGGGTGCCCGGGCAGTCACGGGTTTGCACACGTGGGGACACACGTGGGTCCGGGGGCTTGCACTCCTTGAGGGGCTGCCGCAGGTGGAAGGTGAATGTGGCTCCCTGGAGCTCACTCACACGTGGGTGCCTGTGGGACCCCGGGGCTTAGACACATCGGGGAGAGCCCAGCCTCGAACATGTCGTGGGGCTAGCCTGAGCTGGGGGGTCCTCGAGCCGTGCACATGAAGGGTCACACCTGTGGGTCGTGTGCCTTGTGGGGCAGGTGGGGGGGCACTGAGGTCCATGCACTGGCCTGGGGATGCCCCCCCTGGAAATGGAGTGGCTAGGGATGAGGGCATGGCTGTCCCCCACACGCTCCGTGCCCGCAGTGGCCCTACTGCCGCAAGCGCTGCTCCTACTGCAACTTCAACACGTACGTGGTGCCGGCGGTGGACGAGGCGGCCGTGCGCGCCTGCCTGGTGCGGGAGGCACAGACCCTGCTCCGCCTCAGCCAGGTGCACAGGTGGGTGCGCACGGTGGGCTCCGGGGGATTGCTGGGCCCGTCCGTGCCCACCTGCAGCTTCCCACCCTCTGCCCCACAGCGTCACCTCCGTCTTCTTCGGCGGGGGCACCCCCAGCCTGGCCAGCCCCGGCACTGTTGCGGCAGTGCTGGAGGCGGTGGCGGGGGCCGCCCACCTTCCGGCTGGGGCTGAGGTCACGCTGGAGGCCAACCCCAGCTCCGCCAGCGCATCTGTCCTTGACGGCTTCAGGGCAGCTGGGGTCAACCGCCTCTCCATCGGCGTCCAGGTGAGAGGGGCTCCCCCCGCCGCAGCCTCCGCAGCCCCCCGCGACCCCATTGTCACCGTGCTCCCCTCGCAGTCCCTGGATGACGCCGAGCTGAGGATGCTGGGCCGGGAGCACACAGCGGCAGAGGCACGGAAGGCTGTGGAAGCGGCTCGGGGGCTCTTCCCTGGCCGAACCTCCATCGACCTCCTGTTTGGGCTGCCGGGACAGAGCCGGGACGCCTGGGCCCAGCGGCTGGAGGCGACCCTGAGGCTCTGCGACGACCACATCTCCCTGTACCAGCTGACGCTGGAGCGGGGCACGGCGCTGGCAGCGCAGGTCCGGGCCGGGGCCCTGCCCACACCCCCCCAGGATCTGCTGGCTGACATGTACCACACGGCCCGGAATGTGCTGGGGGCCGCCGGCTTCCGCCACTATGAGGTCTCCAATTTTGCGCGGAAGGTGGGATGCCCCCCATGCTGTGGGATGCCCCCATGCTGTGGGATGCCCCCATGCTGTGTCCCCCATTGTCATGCTGGTCCCCCAGCAGGCTCAGCCACTCCTCTCACCCCAGGGCTCTCCCGCAGGGCGCCCTCAGCACCCACAACCTCTCATACTGGCGGGCTGAGCAGTACATCGGTGTGGGGCCAGGTAAGGGGGTGATGGGGGGCCAGTGTGGGGGCAGTGTGTGGCTGTGTGCCCCGTGAACTCCGTTGTCCCCCTGCCGGGCTGCTGCAGGGGCACATGGGCGCTTCGTGCTGCGGGCTGAGGGCGGCTGCAGCCGGGAGGCTCGAGTGCAGACCCCGGAGCCTGTGGCCTGGATGTGGGAGGTGCAGAGCCAGGGACACGGCACCAGGAGCCGGGCGGTGCTGAGCCCGCTGGAGCAGTGAGTGCTGGGGTCCCCCCCTGTGCCCCTTCCCTGTCTGTGCTGCCCCACAGCTCTCTGTGTCCCCACAGGCTGGAGGAGCTGCTCACCCTGGGACTGCGCACGGATGAAGGCATCACACAGGAGGTGAGGAGCCATCTGTGGGGACACCTCACCTCGACCCAATGCTAATCATAGAATGGTTTGGATTGGGTGGCACCTTAAGGCCCATCTCGTTCCACCTCCTGTTGTGGGCAGGGACATCTTCCACTAGACCAGGTTGCTCTGAGCCCCGTCAAACCTAGCCTTGAGTATTTCCAGGGATGTGGCATCCACAGCTTCTCTGGGCAACCTGTGTCAGGGCCTCACCACTGTCACAGGAGAATTTCTTCTCAAAATCTAATCTAAATCTGCCCTTTCCGTCCATCCATCCCTTTTCCTGTCACTCCATTCCCTTCTCCAAAGCCCCTCTTCAGGTCTCCTGAAGCCCCTTTGGATACTGGGATGTGGATGCCCCATCACTAACACCCTTCTCTTGCCCTGGGCACACAGCGCTGGGGGCACTTCTCTCCGCAGCTGAGCCTGCAGGCCGTGTTTGGGGAGCCGGGGGAGGCCCGGGCACTGCAGCAGGAGGGCTGGCTTGTCCTGGACAGCGGGTGAGCCTCGGGGAGCTGTGGCCAGGGCCGGGGGTCTCCCTGAGGCACCGGCTCTCACCACCACCTCTTTCCCAGTGGCCTGCGGTGCACCTGGGCCGGCCTGGCCGTGCTGGACTCGCTGCTGCCCGCCCTGCTCTGGCAGCTGCAGCGGGTGCTGGGCGCTGCCCGGCGCCCACCGAGGGGAGCCCCGGCAGAGGAACGAGCTGGTGGCGGGGCGCGAGGGCTGTAAGCGGTCACAATGGATAATAATGGATAATAAACCTCAAGAGCGGTGTGCTGGCTGAGGGGTGTTGGGCAGGGGCGCTGGCCGGGGGAGGTGTTACTGCACGGGAGGCTCCT
The DNA here is from genome assembly GCF_047830755.1 of Zonotrichia albicollis. NCBI lineage: Eukaryota > Metazoa > Chordata > Aves > Passeriformes > Passerellidae > Zonotrichia > Zonotrichia albicollis. Next base: position 3,473,235 of record NC_133837.1, on the reverse strand, counting down.
GTGTCCCGGGGTTCCGGGTGTCCTGAGGCCCGCTGTCCCGGCGCCCTGCTGTTTCTAGTCGCGCAGAGTCCCGTGTCCCTGGTGTCCGGGTATTCCGGAGCCCCGACACCCCAGTATCCCGCTGGATCCCGGTGCCCCGCCATCCCGTGTTCGTGTTCCCGGTGTCCCGGAGCCGCAGCCTCCCAAGGTCCTCAATGTCCCATTGTCCCCAGCCGTGCCGCAGGAGCACGGCGCATGCGTGCTGGCAGGCGGCGCATGCGCATAGCGGGCCGCGCCCGGGGGAGCGGTACCGCGGAGCGCCAGCAGGGGGCGCTGCCCGAGGCCGCTGCCGCCCCATCGGGGCCTATCCCGGCCCATCGTGCCCCATCGCGTCCTGTCGCGGCCTGTCGTGTCCCATCGCGGCCTGGGGCGGGCACGGTGCCGGTGCCCGGGACATGGCGTCGCGGGGGGGAGGTGGGTCTCGGAACCGGAGTCCTCCTGGTATGGCCGGGAGAAGGGTGCGGCTCAGCAGCGGCCAGGCCGGGCCTGCGGCCTCGGCGGAGCCGCGGTTGAAGCGGCCGGAACCAGCCCCTTCCCCAGCCAGTGACCTCCTGTCATTATTTTGGATTTTTTGGTTTGAAAAGCAGCCGGTCCCACAGGGAGGGGCCCGCAGGTTAAGGGGGAGCAGTCGCTGGTGGGATCCTCTGAGTTGGGCTTGGCCCGCAGGTGCCGGAGGAGCTGCCCTGCGCATGTTTGGATTTCAGAGCTCTTGTGGCCCCGAACAGCTTTGGAAAGCCAGGGCTTTGTTATCCGAGTCGTGCAGGGAACCTGTGTGCTTGTACTTACAGCTAGAGTTGGAAACTTCCCAGGAATGCGTTGTTCCACCTGCAGGGATCTGTATTTATTTGCATTTATCTTACCGTTGTCTTTCATCTGAATAAAATGTGAGACGATCCACTCCTACTTGACCCACTTTGGTCTTTGCAGCTTCTCAGAGGTTCACTCTTTCAATTACAAGAAATGCTGAATTTATTGTTTGTTGCAAGCTTAAAGAGAAATAATCCCAAAACAGAGTTCAGCTGGAAATCATTAACCAGTCTGGGAGGAATATTGTCCTTCTTGAGAGACTGAAGAAGTCTCTTTGTCTGTTTTTTAGGCAAGAAGGAAAAGACTTTGGAACAACCCTGTTCAACAACTGTAGAAGAGCCTGAGCCTGAGCCTGAGCCCGAGCCTCAGCCTCAGCCTGTTCCCTATGTTCTGCAAGGAGAGGACATCCAGGCCCTTGAAATAAGGGCGGAGGACCTGGAGAAAGTATGTATGAGTATTTTTACTGCTGGAAACAGCTGCCTTAACAGACACTCTCCTCTTGGGTGTTTAACAGAGGGTGCTGCCCATTTACTTAAGCCAAAAGTCACTCCTGCAGCTGAGTTCTCATGCCATTTTGTATGTCAGGTTTTTTATCATGATAAAATGTCAGCTCATCAGGTTCAGTTGCTAAAAGTAAAGGATTATAAGTGCTTATACAGTCCGTTCAAATGGAAGGATAAGTCATCTGTATCTTCAAAATTACATTTTCAACTTTCTGATCTATTAGGACCTGTAAGTTGTTTAGTAGCTCTCATGGCTTTCCTTCCAAAACTCAGATCACAGTATGTGAGTGGAAGCATTTGAATGACACAGAAGCAGAAATCTCTTCTGGAAAGTGATTTAAAACTCTCCTTTTGTGCCCTTGTTATAAACCAAGATCTAGAGGAGTGAGACAGTAACTGAGTTGGTATCTGCACAGCTGTGTAAGGTGTCTTGTAGGGGAAGAATCATAGAAGATTTGCCTTGGAAAGAACCTTAAAACTCCTCTATTTCCACCCCCCTTCCACTATTCCAAGTTGTTCCAATCCCCATCCAGCATGGCTGTGGACACTTCCAGGGATGGGGCAGCCACAGCTTCTCTGGGCACTCTGTGCCAGGGCCTCACCACCTTCACAGAGAAGAATTTTTCCTGATGTGTAATCTAAACTTACTCTTTTTCATGCACATGGAATCCATTCCTTCCTGGTCCTGTTGTTACATGTCCATGTGAAAAGGACTCGAGCACCCTTAGAGGAAGTGTGCTGCTATGGCTGCTGTGCATGTGCTGAAAGGATGGGATGGGATGGAGGTGAGTCAGTGTGTGCCTCACTGCCCTGTCACTGCTCCCCTCCTGCAGCTCCACGCTCCGCGCCTCGCCCGCCGTGCTGCCAGAATTCCAGTTCGCAGGAATTACCTGGTCCGAAAATCCCGGCCCAAGGAGGTGGCACATCTCGTGGCACATCCTGTTCCCCCCAAGGCACCCATGGGACCGCTGACTTTTCCTGGTAGGGTTCAACTTCACATCTTACCTCTGGGTTTTGCTTTTGCTAAGCCAAACTTTAGTGACCTGCCTCTGGGGTTGGGTGTTTTTATATGTGTGTTGTAGGATCGAGACAGTTTGATGATGGCTGTGAAGAGATCCTCCCTCATCACATTTTGGGAAGTCTCCAGGAGTTAAGGACGGAAGCCTTGGCCAAAAGAAACACTCGGGTTGGTTTGTAGAGTTAGGAAAATGGTGCTGCATAGAACTTTTCCAGAGGTAGAGTGTGGTGCCTGCAGTACCTTCCGATGCTTTCCAGCACCTATCAGGAGCAGGGCAGGCCTAAGGTGTGGTTTTCCCAGCCTCATCACACTCTGGGGGAGGGTTTGCCTTTGGAGAAACTGCACCAGCAGGTTTTGGAGTCCTGTGTGCAGGACCAGGTCATGGAGGGAACAATTACACACGCTTCCTCTTCCCTGTGTGCCCTGCTGATGGTGCCAGGGAAGAGCTGGTGTTGCAGCAATGCCATTGCTGGAGTCTCATTACTCAGATAAACACTTCCATTGTATCTTAGTGTGTCCCCACTGCCCTGGTTTCCTTCCTCTCAGATTGCTAATGTAACAGTGCTGTCAATCTGAAGAATTCTTCTCCCCTCTCCCATTCCTGTTTTGGTGTGCACAGAGAGGTTCATTTAATGTTTCATTTCTCATCAGCTAGCAGGTGCTATTAAGGTTCCTCATCCAGATGTTACTGCAGCAGCTTTAGAAGAGGAGCATGGAGGAGAGGAGAAAGAAAAGGCACATCAGGCCCAACTAACAGAGCACAAAGCTTTCCAGAACTGGAGGCATCATATGGCAATGAGGAAAAAGCAGGAGAAACACCTAGGAGGTGAGAAAAGCTAAGGAGGTCTCATTCTATGAAATTCTGTGTGCAGGTGGAGAAGTTTGATGTCCCCACCCCAAATTGCAGCAGTCATTGCCCACCAGGGTTAATCCTGTTGCCATTGCAGTCTGATTCCATGTTCTCAGAGCTCCCACACTGCTCATGCTGCTGGCTCTGGATGTGGTAGGAAGGTGAGCTGGTGGCTCTGGCTGGGCAGAGGGCAGTGGGTTTGGCAGGGAACAGTGTAAGTGGGTTACAGGTGAGCAATAACAGTTGTGGCAAAGGGTGTGCCCAACGTGCAGCACCAATGATGTGATGTTTTTTATTTATAGAAATTCTTCACAAGCCAGAGAATGAATTGCTGATGAACATGTCAGACAATTACAGGCAAATCCAGGAAGAACGTGACCTCATTGACCGGAGTCTCCCTGCCCTGTTTCCTGGAAAGGTGAGAGCCCCACTTCCTGTGTGTCCTGATTGTGCTGCTCTTGCCACACAGCACAGACACTCTTCTAAGTCAGTCTCTGAAGTGCTGTCAGGAGATGTTTATCAAAGCCACTCTGAATCCCTCAGTTTGATGTCTGAGCAGAGCTTTCAGGGACATGAAAAATAAAAACCTGAATTGTGCTATCTATACCAGCCAGGGGAAAGTGGTGATGAGCAAGTGGCATTTCTTCATTCTCACTAAAGCCTGTTGTGCCCTGGGAAGTGGCATGGGAACGTGTCACAATTGTTGTTCCAGGGGCAGAAATATCTGATAACTTCAGGCTTGGATTTTACTGATTGCCATGGAGAAAAGGGCATGGGTAAGACAGGGGGGTTATTGGAGTATCATATTAATTATTTTTTCACATTTATTGCACTGTCAAAGAATTTGCATTTGTGTGAGGCTTTATTTTAATATCATTTAACCTTCATGTGCACTAGATAGAAGAAAGTTCGTCTTTGACAGCAGCCTGATAGAAATTTTGGCTTCCTCAGCAGAAATGGATAATTCATAGACTTTTAAAATGCTCATACAGTCAGGGTTAGACCTCTTCTTTTTAGCTTCAAGTGCCTCTGAAAATAGCAGGTAGCTGCACCATTATCCACAACAATCAGTGGAGCCTTGTTTGCCACCCTAGGGATACCGAGTGGGAAGCGAGTTCTGGAGCCTTCCTGAGCAAATTGGGGATGAACTCACCGGGCTGACCCTGACCCTGACCCGGACTGAATGTGGGCACCCAGAACCTCTCACTCATGTGGGGAAACCCCGAACTGTCCAGAGGGAAACAGGTAAGGGAGCACTGCAGAGAGGTGATCCCAAAGAAATGGGGCACAAGTGTGGAGAAGCAGCTCCTTCCCTGCTGAGCCTCCTCTTTAAAACACTACAAGGCCAAAGTTTGGTAGAGAATGAAATTTGATTAACTGTGTGGGTGTGTAGGGAGTGAGCTCTGGTATTGGTATTTCCACAGGTCTGAAGCCTCCGAAGAAGGTTCCTTGCCACCTAAACTGGGATAAGAGTCTTTTCCTGAAACATCGACGGCAGGAGCTGCAATCTGTCCTAGAGGAGCTGGGCTTTTATAAGCCGGTAAGACCAAAGGAACAAGGACATTGTTTGTGTCTCTTGTCAGCTGCTGTAGAGTAACGAAATTGTCAGGAGTTGGATCTGAAAAAAGCATTAGGAAATTGAAACTTGGTCCCACAGTGTTTCTCGTGGAAGTTCCCACATTTCCAAAGGGCTGCACTTATGAAAGAGTTGTCTGACCTCCTGAAGTGCTGCATGGAGTGGTCTAGGGGCCTCAGAATAGGACCCCAAACCAGCAGCATGCAACTTCCAGGACCTAGGCAAAGAAAAACCTGCCAAGTAGTGGTGCAGGACTTTGATTTAGTGCTATGGGGCAGAGGGAAGAGATCTTTACCCATGTGGAAGACGCACTCTGAAATAATCTCCTGAAGGCAGGTGGCCCCTCCTCCTACAAACAGAACAAACCTCACTTTTTTAGTCTTTGAAACCTGTCTCTGAGGATGAGGAATGTGTGAAGGACACTTTCTCTGTGCATCATTGCTAGTGGGGAATGCAGTCATCTGGGATTCTTGGGAATCTCAGAATTTGTTCTTTTTCCGTGTCCCTTGAGCATCCTTCAGATGCCTCTAAAAACCATTGTGGGAGCAAGATATCACAACTGCACTTTACTTGGCTGACTTGGTGCATTTGTCTGGTGTTTTAATGTCCTTTCTGTGTAAAAGAGCAACTGTGAGTTGATAATTTCTGTGTATGTCCAGGATCTGGAAGGACTGGAGGTGATTGGGAGAGGGCAGCCTTTCACATCTGTCTCAGCTAAGGCTTTTCTACCTACCACCATTTCTGAAGAGATTGAGATCCCGTAAGTTCTACTTTGTGGCAAAATAAAGGATTTTGGGTGTGCACCATCAGTCTGTGAGGATATCCTTAGCTGTTCTTATCTAGAATGGAGACAAGTCTCCACTGGGACACAATAAAAGGCATATTCTTACATTATAATCACTAGATCTTATATATAATCACTAGATTCTTACATTATAATCACCAGATCTACGAGCCTTTGTGCCTTGGGGCCTTGTGTCTAAGGAGCAAGAATCAGAGAAAAGTTTTGTTGAGGCTCTTCCACCAGCCTTCACTCTGTGTGGCTTCAGAGCTTAGATCAGGCAGGGTGGGATTCTACTCTCAATTACCTCCATTTGATTGAATTTTTCTAGCCTTCTGTCATTACTTTCCTAGTTTTCCCCATCCTGTCCATCTGTAACAGGCACAGCCTGAGAGCCTCTTGTCCTTTTTCACTCATGTACTTAAACAGGTCTCATTCTTTAATATTTTGGCTGTCCTGTCCTCCTTGCCAGTGACATGTAGCTAGATGGGTTCACCACATCTGCAGGGCTCTGTCCATAAAGAGAGTACTGTGTGAGAAAATAATAAACGGGATTATTTCTTACAGGGTCTTGTAATTCGCCCCTGGTTCTCCCCTCTCTGGAAGTGAATTTCACTCCATGAAAATGCTGGCTTTTGTTTTCTTTAACAGTGACTCCTTAGGTGACTCCTTCATTGAGGTTCCAGAAGCTGAAAAGGTTCCATCTTTAGTTTTCTGTGGCGAGCCTGCTCGTTGGATCAAGGGCATCACTACTTGCAGGGTAATTGTGAGATTTTAATTGTTTAGTCAAGCTAAGCCTATTTGAGCTCCTGTGTCACAGTGGTACAATAACTGTCATCCCAAAGCCACAGAATGGGGACTTACTCTGAACATAGTAGAGTGTCCCTGTGTTTGCTCCAGAGAGGTCTAGGCTCTGGTTGTGGTGTGCTGTTCAGATTCCCAGGCTCTGTCTGTGAAATGGCCACTTCTTTGGACTTGCCTTACAAGTTCTCCTACCAAGGCTCAACCCCTTGTTTGAGCTATGACTTCATGCAGGATAAATCCTACCAGATAGAGTAGAAATTGTTCCTCTTCCTTGTAGAAGGAAATTGGTATTGCTGCCCGCCTCACCTTTGAGACTCTGGCTAGTGAGAAGGCTGAAAGCTTCCTGACAGTGACCAATGATGGCAGAGCTTCCATTTGGTACCACTGGATGAGGCTTCCCCAGCAGATCCCCTCCAGAGAAACCAGGGGGAGGAGAGTGCCCTGCTTTTACTTTGATACCAGACCAGGTATGAGGCTGCTGCTCTCCAAGACCTTTGTACCTCAAGCATAGAGCAGGAATTTGGGAGTTACCTGGGATGTGGAGTCTGACTAATGGCAGAGCACTGCTGGGTGATTTCTCCTGAGGAAGCCACCCTGGGTGTCAGGGCTGACTCACCCCAAAAGAGCTGTGCAAGGCAGATCCCTCTCCTGGAACTTAAAGGAAAGGAGGTTGCTTCTGCTCTGAGTGTAAATGGGTGGAATATTGAGAAGTGAATAATTTTCTGGTGGCAAACGGGTCATAATCTTCTGGAGAGAAAACTGAGCTTGCTGTAGAAGGAGAGTGCAATGGAAATAAGGCCAGTTCAGGAACACAGGGACTGAGAGTAAATCTGGAAGGAGAATGATAGCTGGATGAAGTGTGATAACCAGCTAAACTATGGGGAAAGAGTCTCCTAGAGAGTTAAGGACACTTGGGATGGTGTTGGAAAAAGGTCAGGCTAACCAGGTGGCTTCTTGCACACCCAATGCATTTTCTCTCTTATTTCAGGTGTAATTTTGCCTGGAGAAACTCTGAGGTTTTCTTTTATTTTCAAGTCAGAGACAGCAGGCATTTTCAGCGAGCCCTGGGAATTTAGGACACATCCCCTGTTATTAGGAGGAGCTCTGCTTCAGGTGACCCTTTGGGGAATTGCTGTGTATGAGGATAAATTGGCTGTCTTCAGAGAGAAATTGGAGGTAACCAAGCATGTAGCTGGGTAACTGAGCTTTGAACTTTATATGCAAATAGAGGATAAGGGTGGGAGTGGACAACATGGTATTTTTATTGTTGTGCAATTACTGCTGAGGGTGAGATTTACAGAAAGTCTGCACATACTTGAGCAGGTTTGCAAAATGACATGAGGAGCTCTGCAGTCTATTGTAATGTTGTTACTAAAGACATGACTGTGTCTCCTAAAGTGTTCACACTGGTCCTTTAAAGAATGAAATTTCTGCTGGTAATTAATTTCATTATTTACTTAATGGGAAGGGGATTGACTGCTGTACACTATGATAGCAGTTAAGGTATAAATTGAAAATTACACTATGCTTTGAAAAGTATAGTTTGGGGGCAGGATTTGTAGTGTTTATTTGAAAAGCTGTTGGAAGTATTGCTCTGCTCAGCAGGGTTTGCAGTTGTGACTCTGTATAATGAGCAGTGTGGTTACAGGGACTGAGTTTGTGTGTTTGCATATGGAATGGGGACTGACACGTGTTGTTCTTGCTGTGGTGCCTCAGAGTGAGCTGGCTGCTCGAGAAGGTGCTACCATAGTGAAAGAATGTGTGAATGAACTGCTTAAGCCAATTCGGACACCCGAGCGCACCCCATCTCCTGTGGATGCCTGTGTCACAGAGGAGGAGCTGTTCCACAGGATAAATCCCAAGGTGATGTTTGCTATTGGATGGACTGCACAGCTGCAATAAGTGGGGAGGGCAGACCCACGGGGCTGCTGCGTGCCTGGGTTCTGAGCTGGCAGTCTGCCATGGAGGCTTGAACAGTTGGGCTTGAAGAGGGAAGGTGCAGCTCACGTTTACCTTTCCCCCATTGTCACAGTTGCATTATCAGCATCAAGTGGTAAAGCAGCTGCATAAACTATGGAGACAGCACCTGACTGTGCCTTCAGTGTTGGAGGAGGAAGTGCCCTTGGACCAGAGGAGCACTGCAGAGGACATGGAGTACCAGGAGAGCACCTTGGAGCCTCCCTCTGTCCAGAGCAGCACCCCTGAGCTCCCGTGTGGGAAGCATGCATCAGAGGATGCTCCAAGGAAAAAGAGCACTGAGGAGGAAGAAGCAGGTCCTTCAGGATGGAACCTTTCCCTCGATGACTTTAAACAGGTGGGAACCTCTGTTCCCACATGCTGAGGGTGTGTTAATTCCCCTACAAACAGCCCAGCCTGCCCCAGTGCGGGCCCACCTAAAGGGCTGCTGCCAATATGCTGGGAGTTCGCAAGGTTTATGATGTGTGTTGGCTCTGCTGACCACACCCTCAGTGCTCTTGTAAAGAGATTCCCAAGAGAGGCTTTGTGGGCTGTTGTGTGAAGAAGAAAAGAGAAGCACACAATATAAAAGATATTTTAAGCTCTTCTCCCCATTAGCTTTCTGTCAGCCCAGGATTGAATGTGGGGGCAGGCTGGGCTTACAGCCTCCTGTGGCTCCCCCAAGGGCTCTTCTCCTTGGAGAGCCCTTCCTATTCATCAGAGAACTAGGGGGGCACTCATGACAGGCTGTGGATAAAATACAGACCTGCTTTTATTAAAGCAAGACTGCTTTGGTTTCTGTCAATGGTTTTTCTGTAGTGCTCTCTTGGAAATCTCTCTGTTGTTTTTATAACTAAGCTTTACTAGGGAGCCTTCTAGCTTGATAGAATCCCTGTTTCCCAGAACACCTGAAGTTGCAAAGGGGCTTAATATCAGTCTGATGAGGGAATCTGGGTTTGTTCTGCAGATCCTGGGTACCTTGGCCATATCCTAGCTGTGTAGGAAGCCCCATCTGGGTGTGTATGTGCCCAGTGCAGCCTGGTTTCAGACTGGTGTCCAGGAAGAGAGCTGTGGGCTGCTCCACTGAGCTCAGGGCCTGGGAATAAAGACTGAGAAGTGTTCCACAGCCCCTGTGAATTTTCTCTCACAGGCTATAATGTCAATCTCCGGGGAGGAGCAGCAGGAAGAAGCACTGACCCAGCTCAATAAGGCAGCTCTGCAGCTTTGTGTTGAACAGAGGCCAACTCAGTTAGACCTTCTGTATCCACTCTGGTGGGTTACCTTTGCAAGGAAAAGCTTGTGAAAACATTGTGTGATCAACAGCCTCAGCAAGCTCTCTTGCAAGTGTTGTGATTCAGAGTGCACATAATTATAGGAGGTCTAGAAGTCATCTTTACACTCTGGTTTTTTATAGCTTAATTGTAGCAGCTGTCTAGGACCCAAATGCCTTTTTTTTTTTCCTGGAGATAAGTTTAGAATATTAAATGCATGTAATTTTGGAGAGTGTACAAGATTATTTCTGGCAAGACTATGCCAGTCTGTATTTATGAAACCTTTGGGTATTTTCTGTACCCTTTTACTCATATAACTGTCTCCTCCCTCATACAGTCTCTCTGTTCTTTGCTCAGACTTTCAGACTGTAAACATATCAACAGCTTTGAGCTGCTTCTAAATTAGAAGGATGCAGGTTCCTCTTGGTAAACACAGAGCAGGTAGATTTACCAGTGTGTGTCATGTTGAAGAGCAGACCTAGTTTCACAGTAATATTTATGGGTTCCTGGGAGCCTGTTGATTTGCAAACCATTGAGACCTCGGAGGGCTCTAACACGAAGAAAGCAATTTAGGATCCCCCTGCAGAGGTTTTTAGACAGTGGGTGCTGTTTTGTTGGTTTAGTTGCACAGGCAGCTGTCAGCCATGAGGTGCCTTCACTTTTGGGACAGGCTCAAACCAAGTGGCAGCTGCTGCACTGTCTCCCTTCTGATCCTGACCATTTTCTCAGCCTCCAGCTGTGGCGTGGAGCAATTGATGACTTGGTGAGTCACTCTCTGAGGCTGAGATCCGTGCTTGGTTTGGTTAAGAAGGACATCTATGCAGAAGCTGTTCCAGAGGAAACAGGTAAATGGTGGTTTTAGCACAGCAACTGCTTTCTGTGGGCTGTTGGAAATGCAAAAAACATGATGAATTTGAACTGAAATGTCAATTTCAACATGTCTCCCTGAGGAAGAAGCATCAGGAAAATAACTGGCAGATTGTGTGACAGTAACAATACTAATTGGGATCTGTGGTTTGGCATCAGGAAAAAAACATTCCCACAAAAAAAGCCTTTTCATTCAGCTAGGTCCAGCCATGGTTTTCATACAGACTGACCCAGCAAATACTGCCTCAATGAGACCTCTTCATACCTTAGTTAAACAAAGAAGTCTTCAAGGTATTGTTTTTCAGTGCAGTACATCTCAGATTAACAAAAAGAGGATAATATATTGCAAAAGTAACGTGTTCCTACTGTGCTAGTGCAGTGGGATGGACTTTCTGGATGTGTGGATGCTTTTGGTTAATTGAAATCCTTTCTTTTGTAGAGGAAGTAAAGCAAGGAGGAGCAAAAAAAGGAGGAAAGGAAGACAAAATAGCTACTAAGAAAGAAGAGAAAAAGGATAAAGAAGGCAAAAAAAGTAGAGCGACATCGGGAAAGGAGAAAGTAGGTGTTGGGATGCCTGGTGAACCCTGAGTGCTGGGAACAGTGTGATCATCCTGAGGTTGTGTATCCTGAGTTTGAACTAATTTCCAACCCAGTGAAAGAGGTGCTGCTGCTGGGAGATGCATCTTGAAGCAGTCTGATCAGTGTCCTGACTTAGGTCCCATTTTTCCTTTGTCTGTCCCTGACTGGGATCATTCAGGCAGCAGAAAGCTGAAAGCAAAAGATGAGAATCAAGTATCTTCCATTTCTGTGCAGGTCATGAAAGGAGCAGAGTCCGTCAGAGGAAGACATGAGAAGCACAAGGTGAAAGAGGAAGCTGCAACTCCAGTTGTGGCAGCAGAACCTGTTCAGGAGCAGGTGGACCCTGTTTCACTTGAAGCATACCGGGAAAAGCTCTACATTGAAGTGAGTCTAACCAAAGCTTGTATCGTTGGCAGGGTTTTGTTCTTTTCTTGTAAGGCACACTGAGGCTCAGGGGGAGAGGCAAGCATTTTGTTAAACTCAGAAAACTGGCAGACATATGTCCCTTGTGCTGCAGCAAGGTAAGTGTGAAATCCAAATTAATTTGTTTCAGCCTGGAATCTGTTAGCAGAAATCCAGCCATCACATAGCCACATGCGGGACTTCTATCTGGGATGTCTTTAGCATTGCTTGCAGACTCTGGAGGGATCAGCTGAATTAATTGTACCTCAGATAATGTTAAACACACTTCATAGCCAGGGAAGTTATTACTAGAGCTCTGACAGCAGCAGGTTCCCACTTCTATGTGCTTGTGTGTGTGCCCATATGAAAATGTACCTCAGAAACCATCTCTGTCAGTCTCAGCCTCAAGATTTCCTCATGTGTTTTCACTGCAGCTGTCTTTGAATTTCTGCAGGTTTACAGGCTGCTGGATTCAATGGTGAGCAAAATGGTGTTGTTATTTGAGGATCTGAAGGAGCAACATGCTCTGGAGTGGGAGTGAAGCCCTTTGTATGTAGAAACAGACTTGCTTTTAAAAAATACAATAAATAACCATATTTACACAGATGGAGTGGAGATTCTTCTTTCTGAAGTGATTCAGTGGTTACAAATACCGGGCTGCTTCTTTTCTGACACACTGTGATGTGAGACTATTGCTAGATCATCTGTTACTGCTACAGATGATGCTTCCCAAGAAGAGACAAGGCAAGAAGTATCACCACTCAGAAAACATTAAGACTGGAAAATACTGGTATTTCTGCTAAAGGAGAATTTAAAAGTGCCAGTTAACATGAGGTATATTCTTTGTGCCTTGATTGTGCTTTGCTAGCAGATGAGTGAACAGGATGTCCTTGTACTCATGAATACTGGTACCAGGAGAGTAGACAAATCCATCCTGGGTTTTAGCTTATTTTGGGCATCTTGTCCAATCTCCCTTTGGGACTTGCTGACAGGAGGCTTCTCTGAGGCATTCTGGATCCCAGTGAAAACACTGTCCCAAGGGGTGTGCCACCCTGCCTGGTTTTGCACTCTCAGATTTCCTTCTTGTGCTGATCTTGCCATCTCTTTCCATTGAGCTCCAGGTACCCACACCCCATTCTGAGCCAGGTTTTACATGCTTCCTTCCAAGACTAATCACTCTTAAATGAGTGAAATTTGTGCTATAAAAGTTGTGAGCCATGCTAAGTCCTCATGTTACAGCCACCCCTCCTGTCTGTCCATCTGCCTGTGTGTCTGGGCTCCATCACCATTTTCCATCTGTGTGCATCACTGCTGCAATGGGGCTTTTTGTGGAGGCATCCCAGGCCTGAGTGTGGCACATTGGACTTGGAGCAGGTTCTCAGGGCAGAGTGAGCTCTGTGTGGGGTCTGTCTTGGCCTGGTGTCAGTAAGTGCCACCTTCCTGCTAAAGTTGCTGGACAGCATTCCCCAGAAAGGCTTTGGCCCTACAGAGCAATGACATCAGTGCAGATCATTAATTGGGGATGCTGATCCTGCTGGAGCTCTTAAGCAGCAGATGCCCATCCATGCTCAGCATCGCTCAGCCATGAGTTCAGTGCTCCAGGTGTGCCCCTTGGGCACATGGCCCTGTCCCTGGGCACATGGCCCTGTCCCTGGGCTTGCAGCTGCACATGTAGCATGCAATGACTGCTCCTTCTGCTGCATTGGTGTCTTCTGCTTTCTCATTTTAACTCCTGTGCTCTCCCTGGGGAGAGATCTATTTCTCCCCTTGGCTCCCAGCAATACCACGTCAAAGCACAGCTTGTTTTTTTCACTGGCCAGGTGAGGCTCCTCATCTTTTGAGATATTTTCTCATAGTGGGGTGTGGGGAAGCATTTTGGCTTCTGTAGCAGAAGAAGCCTCCTCTGGCTCAGTGGGCAGAGACCCACAAAGGGAATGTCTCTGCTCAGCATTCCTGGAGTGAGAATTTCAGCAACATTTTGAGAATTAGGAGGAAAAAGGCCTGAAGTTGGGGTGTGTCTCACAGGCTCTAACAATTGCTCCTGCCTCCCTGGAGATGATTATCAGCTTTGTGAATTTGCCCAACTCAAACTGCTCAAGCCATCTGTTTCTAGGAGAGAGGGAGTCTGCATGTTCTAGAGGCAACGTGATTGTCGGAGAGGCAGGAATCCTTTCGTTTGGTAGTTTTACCTTAAAGGATAATAAAGCCCATCCATATCTCCATGGATCCATATCTTCAGTCCAGCCTATTGAAACCAGGCTCCATGTGTTCATCTACCCACAGGAAAACCTGTTAATACAACATGGGGTAGATGAAAGTTTTACATCAGTCACGTACAATGGAAGAATGTCCTGTGCTGGCATTGTCCCTTCCAGGGAGGAGACTGATAGCAGAGGGTAGGTGGGCGGCATAGAAGTTCTGCAAAGGAGAACAAACCTGTGAATAGTCTAATTTCTTGTCATAAATTTTTGTCATAAATATTGCCAGTGCCTCTTCCAGCCTTGGACTAGAGTGTCCTCAGGGAATGAGGTACAAGGAGCATGCAGGAAAGGATGTGCTGGCCAACAGCTGTGGTACTCTGCTGTCTGCCTGCTGCAGCTTTTTGTGAGCCAGCTGATCTTTTTTTTTTCCCTTTTGCATTGATTTGTGGAAGTAACAGAACAGGAACTGCAGTGGAATTAGAGGTGGTTTCTGCAGAGTAGCTTTAGAAACATATACCTCTTATTTACATGCCTAGTGTGAGCTGTGGGCTCTGACCTTAGAAGCAGGACCCTCAGGGCTCTCAGCCCTGCACTCTGCAGGACACTGTAAGGCTGAGTCCTTGCAGCCAGGCAAGGAAATTATTCCTTCTCCTCTCCCAAGCGTGGGCGTTATTTGTATTAGTGTTAATAATTTGTGTTGTGTTTGCTAAATAACCAAGGTGAGCAACCTTCCTGGCCTTGGGAGTTGCATTCCAAACCCATCATGTGAGTGGGGCCTGAAGACACCATCACCACCAGTGAGGATGGGAAGAGGGGGAATTGCAGGAAAATGAGGCAAGCAGAAGATGACAGTACATTCCCAATGGCAGAGGGGTCTGGGTGAGCAGCCAGGCTCTGCTGAGGGCAAGCAGTGCTTTGCTGGGTCCTGTACCCACAGTGGGGTTTTGGGACCCCCCACAAAGAAACCCCACATTTGTACAGCTCCAAAAACACCTCCCGGGATGTTCTCCCCGTGGAGAGATTCACTTTGCTTATAAAAAAATCACTGCCTGAAGAAAGGCAAGCTGTCTACCTCACCATCTGACAGAGTGAAGCAGAAGCATTGGGAATGGAGGAAGAGGAAGCCTGGAGCCCATGGAGCTGCCATGAAGAATGCCTGCCCCTTCCTGAGCTGGGATGTTCTCTGGGCTGACCTGCAGAGGGTTTCGATGCTGGAAATCCTCTTTTCCCACACTGCAGCTGGGAGTGGGACTAGATGCTTATTCAGCCTGCACGGCCACAGCCCGTTGGGAATGTCAGGCTGCTGAGATCTGCAAAGCCCCCAGAGGCACATGGCCTCCCCGAAGACCCAAGGCAGAACCCTGGGGCCAAGATGGATCTCAGCTCAGCATTTTGCGTGGCTGGTGGAAGCAGCAGCAGGAAGGCACGAGCCCCCCTCCCGCCCCAGAATGTCTCAGCACACCTGAGATGTTTTCCATCTCATGGAAAATGTCAGTGATATTAAAAAGATTATATATATCCATAATACTTGAAGGGCTGTCAGTGATTAAAATGGAAGGCAGAGGCCGAGAGAGAAGGGGGTGGCATTAAAATGATCGAGAGACATGACTTATTTTGTCATGTCATCTGATGCCTCCCTCTCTCGCCCAGCCAGGCTCCGGGAGATGTTCAGAGCAGGGGAAGAACCCGCTCCAAATTTAGATCCTAGCAAAAGAAAAAAAAAAATTAATTTAAAGAACCCAAATCGCGAGTGTGGCCTTGGGTAGCAGAGAGGGAGCTGCGTGGTGGGGAGGGTCGGCATCCCTCGGAGCTTCTTCCGCGCCCGGGGACGTGGATTTCTGTCTAAAAATAATGGGGGGGGAGGAGGGGGGGGAGGAAAAGGAATACAGGCGCGCAGGCAGCAGCGAGCAGCGCCTGGCTGGCTGCCAGAGAAGGGGCAGTGACTGAGCATTTACAGCATCCCCGCCTCCCGCATGCGGCGGGGCAGGGGCTCGGCGCCGCATCCCCCGCGGCCGGTACCGCACCGCGCTGCGCCGCGCCGCGCCGGGGGGGCCTGAGCGCCTCTGCCGGTGCCCGGGCGGCCCCGAAGGGGTTAAGCCGGGACCTGCCGCCGGGACCTGCCCAGCCAGCCCGGCAACTCGGCGGCGCGCAGCAGGAGCGGGCGGCTGCGGCCGCCTCCAGCCCGCGCTCACCGGCGGCGGCAGCGGCAGCGGCGGCAGCACCGCGCAGGTAACCGGGGCTGCGCGCCCCTGGCACCGGGCTGCGCTGGGGGGGAGAGGAGGAAGGTTCTGGACGCTGGAGCATCGCGGGTTGAGGAGGTGCCGGGCCCCGGCGGGCAGCTCGGTGCCGGCCGCCTCTGGGCCAGGCTGGGCCCCCGCTGCGGCTGCGGGAGCGGGAGCCGGGCGGCTGCGGGAGCCGGCGGCGCGGCGGAGGGCGCTGCGGGGGCCGTTCCCTGCTGCTTCCCCCATGGCGGTCGCCGCTCCTCTCAGCCCTGCACCTGATTAGGGATGGAGCTGTAAATCCCTCTCCCGGCCCCCCTCCCCTCGCTGGCCCCTTTTGCCCCCCCCCCTGCATCCCCCCCATCCCTTCCGCTCCCCCCCCGGCCGTTCCTCCTCGCCCCTCGCCGCTCCCGCGTCGCCCCCGCAGCCCCCGCGCCGGCCCGCGGGCGATGGGGACCTGGCCCCGCAGCCGTGTCCTTCTCCCACCTGGCCACTCTTGGTCAAGGTCACTGCAGTAATTCCATATGAGCTGCTGGGTGCTGCCGCCTTATCTCCCACACAGCTTCTGTTTCACTCCCTTTATATTCCAGGGAGGGGGGGGATGATTCTGTGTTTGATAAACCCGCAGCTCTAAACCCCGCTGGCAGCTCCAGCCCTGATTACGTTCCTCTCATCCCTGCCCCAGCCCATGCTTCCCATCTCTTTCCATTCAGACTTCCCAGGCCATCTCAAGGCGGCAAAGTCCAGTTGGGGTCAGGTTTCTGGCCAGGATGAGCCATGCCGGGAGCCTGTCACAGGACCCTGGGGTTTGTCCAGCTAGGAAACCTGTTGGAGGCAGAAGGAACCATCCTGCCCCCTCTTCGGACTGCCAGTGTGCTTGCTGGTGCTTTCAAGGCTGGTGGCACCTTTGGAGATTGTGACTTTATCTCCACCTGGGTGTTGGTGGAAAGCGGAGCATGGAGCCAAGTCCTGGAGGACTTTGCTGTGTTGCTGCCCTTGTCCCAGAGGCGTTTCTGTGCCAGGCGGGCACTGGCCTGGCCGACTGCACCACGGGCTCTCCCGGCGGGATCCAAAGGCCGCGCTGACGCTGACGGGCTGCATTGCGAAAGGGAATCGGTGCAGGGAAGCGACTCGAGAGAAACTTTGTCCGCCCGCGAGCGTGGCGGTGCCAGGCTCCTCTCTGACTCACAGCAGATGTTGCTGGCGGAGCTGTGGGGCACCTGGCTGCTGGCCCACGGGAGCGGGAGGTGCTGGACTGGTCGTGCGGGTTGTGTGGGACCGTGGTGGGTGCCGTGCGTGGCTTGTGGGCTACATCTCCTGGGGAGGCTGGGTATTGGGACAGAGGCCTGGCCCAGCTCCAGTGCGATGGAGTGGTATCCTGAGCTGGGAGAGGGCTGGATGTGCAGCAGCTGCAGTCCAGGGAGGTACTGGAACCCGAGGTGGGTGATGAAATGGACACTGATAACTGCTGTCTGCAGACTGCTGTGTGGGGGAGATATTCCTCTGCTCACATGTGTTATCTTGGATGGGGGAAAATTTGCTAGTGAGTTTTGTCACAGCTGCAGTGAGGGCTCTGGGAGCAGCTCAGCTCCCCAGTTCTGCGGTGCAACTCTGCCGAGGGCAAGGCAGCCTCTGCCTCTCCCTCAGCTTGACTCTCTGATAAAATGAGAGTGAACAGTGTCTTGTCACCATGCAGGGAGAAGGTGAGGATTTAGGACCAGCATGGAGCAGGGCACAGGGTTGTGATGGGCTCATGTGAGGACAAGTCCAGATTGCCCCATGTCACTGCATCTGTGTCAGTGCAGTGCATCCCAAGGACAGGCATTGCCCATGGGGAGGTACCAGGGCAGCTCCCAGCCATGCCACCCCCTGCTGCCCCTGTGTCTTGGTCCAGAGGAGGCTCAGACAGCTCGGGGTTTTGGTGAGAGGGGCATTGCATTATCCATCCTGCTGGCTAACCTGCCACTGGCTGTTAGCACCCTGAATTCACCAGCCTCTCGCGGGAGTAAAATTACCGAATTTGCTGGGAAAACCTGCCTGAGCAGCTGCCAGCACTAGAGAATCGTTATAGGTTCTGACTCATGACGAGGTTTTGGGTTTGCACGATGCAGCCTTGACAGCACTGAGAGCCTTGGGCTGACAACTGGGACAAGCAGGGCTGTGTGCAGGTGCAGGTAGTGCATCTGGGTGTACAGGGGAACTCGTGGCTGCACAAGGGCTGGGAGGGTCTGAAATCAGCTTTGCCAGGAGAATGGAGTTGAGGCAGACAGGATCTGGAGGAGTGAGCTGCCATTTTCAGATGATTACTTTTAGAAGCAGAAGTGCAGGGTAGAATCTCCAAATGTTGCTGAATCCAGAGTCAAAACTTGTGGTGGCTTGGCAATTCTGGGTATCACTTGCCATGAGATTTCTTTTCCCCTTGAGCATCCTGTGTGTCTGAGTTGGTGAGTCGTGGCAGCCTAGCAGGGTGCACCTGATGCCCCTGTGATGGTCACATCCACCTTGAAAAATGTCCCTGATGCCAGCCAAGGACTCTGGAAATGGGTCTTGGTGGTTGAGGCAATGCTGAGATCTCTGTGTCACTGTCCCTGCTGCAGGTGCTGGTGAGGCTGTGGCCGTGCTCACTCATCCCTTCTC
Organism: Zonotrichia albicollis; assembly: GCF_047830755.1. NCBI lineage: Eukaryota > Metazoa > Chordata > Aves > Passeriformes > Passerellidae > Zonotrichia > Zonotrichia albicollis. The sequence goes on along the minus strand of NC_133837.1, from coordinate 3,454,725 downwards.
CACTGTTCCTGCCTGCCACCAGCAGGTCTCCAGCCCCACACAGCCATGACAACCTCGGCGCTGCGTCGGCAGGTGAAGAACATCGTGCACAACTACTCAGAGGCAGAGATCAAGGTGCGGGAGGCCACCTCCAATGATCCCTGGGGTCCTCCCAGTTCTCTGATGTCAGAGATCGCCGACCTCACCTTCAACACGGTGGCTTTTGCCGAGGTCATGGGCATGATCTGGCGGCGGCTGAACGACAGCGGCAAGAACTGGCGTCACGTCTACAAAGCCCTCACCCTTCTGGACTACCTCATCAAAACTGGCTCCGAGAAGGTGACCCACCAGTGCCGGGAGAACCTCTACACCATCCAGACGCTGAAGGACTTCCAGTATGTGGACCGTGACGGCAAGGACCAGGGCATCAACATCCGGGAGAAGGTGAAGCAGGTGATGGCGCTGCTGAAGGACGAGGAGCGGCTGAAGCAGGAACGGGCGCACGCGCTGCAGACCAAGGAGCGCATGGCCCTGGAGGGCATGGGCAGTGGCAGCCACCAGGTCAGCTACGGCCGCCGGGCATCACCCTACGGTGAAGATTACAGCCGGGCACGGGGCTCACCCTCCTCGTTCAACTGTGAGTGTTACTGGCAGCTCACTCGGGCTCTCTCAGGGGAGGCAGGTGTTACATGTGGTTTGCACCTGCTTGGTGCCCGTCATTCTTCTGCATCTTTTGGGATGGTGGTGGTGAAGCCCATCCTGCACCACAGGGCAGAGAATTAGCTGGGCCAGTGGTGGATCCCAGTAGCAGTAGCAGCTGGTGGTGCCTCCAGCCTTAAGCTCGTGGCCTGTTCAAGGTAGTGAGCTCTAAAGTGTGGCTACATCTCCTGAGGAGGCTGGGTATTGGGACAGAGGTTTGGAAACTGCTGATGTGCTTCCCAAAATACCTCAAGTCCTGATGCCACTCCTTCCCTTTTTCCTCTTTTATCTCCCAGCATCATCCTCATCCCCACGGTTTGCCTCTGACCTGGAGCAAGCACGGCCCCAGACGACAGGAGAGGAGGAGCTGCAGCTGCAGCTGGCACTGGCCATGAGTCGGGAGGAGGCAGAGAAGGTAGAGTGGCCCTGCCTGTCCTGGGGTGTGAGGCATCTCCCTTACCTTGCCTTATCTGTGAACACAGTGGGTCAGTTCCCTGGGAAGAGGCAGGATTTTGAGGGCTGCCTGAGGCTGGTGCATGTACCTGCAACTGTACCAGGCTGCTCGCATTGTGTCTGGCATCCAAAATCACCAGCGGGCAGATGGAGGTGTGGGCTGCCCCTGCTCCCTGTTCTCATATTAGAGAGGACAGCACCAGGCTGGGATCTGTCCAGCTTCCCAGACTCCAGGGTGAACTTGGGGGGTCTTCTGGATTTACCCCAAAGCCCACCCCTCCAACCTGGTTGCCCTCCTCTGCTGAGGACTTTTGGTCTAAGCTTCCCCATTCCCCTTGCCTACCCACAAGGAGGTTTGAGGAGGCAAAGCCTTGCCCAGCAGTTTGTGTGGGTGCAGGCCAGCAGCATCCCCAGGGCTGGGGGCTCACAGATGCTCCCTCCCACTGTCTGGTCCTTTCAAACTAGGCTAGAAGGAGCACTGGGAAACGGCCCCAGGAGGAATCAGGCAAGTGAGATGCTGTGCCCAATGTGAAGCCACCTCAGGCTGTCCCTTCTCCTGTCTGCTGGCCCCTTTTTCACCAAGAATGGATTATTTGGTCACCAGCAAACAGCTAGCACAGCGTGCACGAGCCTGTGGGTATAGGCAGTACACAAAATCAGAGGAACATGGGGACCAAGGAGCTGCATGGCTGGACTGGTGGGCATCCCCTGGAGTTGTCACCCAGCACCATGAGCTCAGTTGTGCAGGGCAGAGGATGTGCTCTAGAGATGATGCTTGTTGCTGCCAGTCTTCCCTGCTTGATGGAGGCTCTTTTGGAGGCAAAGCAGGGTGTATATCCCTATTTTTGTCCTGGAATTGGAGTATTTATAGCATCCTCACACTGTTCCAATGAGCACTGAAGAAACTCTCTGGAAAGTGTTGCCTTTTTGTTGGAGTCCATCTGGGCTGCACAGTCATCTACACACATTTATGGGTGTTGACACACGTACACCCTTATCAGGGTACCCATTCCCAGCCCCCATGAGTCCCCACACTGCTGCAAAAGTGTCATGGGGCAGTGATCAGGGCCACCATGGTGGAACAGGGACAGTCTCTCCCCAAAGTCTACTCAGGTCTAGGTGTGGGGCTGGCAGGAATCCCAAACTGAGGCCGGTCAGTGTCACAAACCATCTTTACTCAGCAGGCTGCCAGGGCAAGGGGATGTCTTACTCCTTTCCTTCACTGACTGCATCAGGGTCCCCAAAAACCTCCCAGGGGAGATGCTGACTGCCTAATTTAGGGTCATCCCAGCCTTAATCCAGCGGCAGGTGATGGGATCGGGGAAGGAGCTGGGCAGGGGCTGCACAGAACCTGAGCAGGAGCTGGTCAGAGAGCACAGGGACCCTGGGCTGGGGGTCTGCAGGCAGGGCCAGCTGCATGGGCACAGATGCTGTGCAGGCAGGCAAGGGGCCGCTGGAATGGCGGTGGCAAGGAGAGGGACAACCACCAAGCAGTCTTGCGAGTTGAGGGCAAGCTGAAATATCACCCAATTTCCTCTGTTGCCAGAAGCCACTTCCTCCACTTTCCAGTACAGACGAAGAAAGGCAATTGCAGCTCGCGCTCGCGCTGAGCAAAGAGGAGCACGAGAAGGTACCTGTGTCCTGCGGCCCTGGCGCTCCGCTCTCCTTGCACTTGGTCTCTCTGTGGCACCGGAGCCCAAAACATCGCCTGGCTCCGGTGCCCGCTTTGCTTTCGCTGCTCCGGGCTGTCTGCTGAGTGCTCTCCTGGGGGCTCGGCCCTGGAGGAGCTGTCTGCTCAGATGCTGGGACTTCTTGGGTGGCAGCTCCTGTGCTGGGTGTGTCTCCTGGAGAAGATGCTGTCTGCAGGGTTGCTGAGCTCACAGGCCCCATCCCTTGTCCCCACAGGAAGTGAGGACCTGGCAAGGGGAGAACTCCCTGCAGCAGAGACCTGTGGAGGAGACTGCCCCAGGCAGGGACGAAGAGCAAGAAGAAGATAAGATGAAGAAAAGCCAGGTATAGCACTGGAGGCTGGGTGGCCACACGGGGGTGATCCTGCAGGTCTGCCCCAGGCTCCTCTCACCTTTTTATTCCCTTCCTGTCCGCAGTCTTCTATTCTGGAGCTGGCAGATATATTTGGGCCGGCGCCAGCCCCCTCCAGCCACACGTCTGCTGACCCATGGGATATGACAGGTGAGGACAACTTGCAGGCTGCCAGAATTTGGGACAGTGGCAGAAAGTTGTCCCTTGCCTCTGTTCCTCCAGCAGCTCAACAATGAGGACCTCTGCCTTCTCTCCCTCGTGCCTACTCCATTACACTCCCAGGTGGTACTGCTGGAAGCCATGGTCTCCTGGCCACATTCCCACCACTCAGCATTCCTCTGTGCTCTACATTGTTCCCCTCTCCTAGAGTTTCCCTTTTTTTCCAGATATGAAACCCAAAGTGGAGCCGGTGGCCTCTGCCTGGAGCGGTGCAGCGGATCCCTGGGTGCCAGTGCCAGACCCTGGTGGGGAGCCCCTCTCCCAGGCGAGCGCCTCATCCCAGCAAACCCCTGCTGGGCCCTGGGACTTTCCCCCCAGCACCACTGCAGCCTCTGACCCCTGGGGGAAGGCACCGATGTCTTCTGGCTTCCCTCCTGCAGACCCCTGGGGAACAGCATCCCCCCCAGCCCCCCAGGGCTCCAATTCTACACCAGCTCCTGACCCTTGGGCTGCTGTGCCTGAGCAGCCTCCAACCCCTGGTAAGAGGCTCAATGGACCTTTTGGCTTTGCTGAGGATTGAGGACAGCCTTGACCATCACTACCCTCCTGCAAGTGGGCATCTCTGGGTTCTCCCCCCTTCAACCAGCTCCCCAAGCACCCCTTCCCCACCCTCCTGTCCTTTAGCTCATCCCTCAGCATCCTGAAGACTTCAAGGAACTTTTAGGCTTTATCTTTGTACAGAACAGGCTGCTTTAATTAACATGGCAGTTAATAGAGCCATCTGATGGGAGCAGGTGGCAGCCCCACACCCCTCCAGCAGTGGGGTGATGCTGTGTCCCATTAGTGATACCTATTTGCTCAACCCAAATGACCCTTGTACACCCTGCCAGGACTAGACAGGACCGTTGCTGGTCGCAGGTGCCATGTTGCAGATGGGGAAACAGTTGTAGGAGCAGCCTGTGTTTCAAAGCTCAGTGTCACTCTCAGTTCCCTCCTGGGTGTTTCCTCTAGCCCTGTGCAGGTCCTGCATGTGTTTCCCCCTGTTTTGGTCCCTGGTGAGGGTTGCAGAACCTGGTCTGGGGGCCAGTGCTGTTTGCTAAAGCATTCCTGCAGACCTGTCCCCTCTACCTGTCCCTGCTGGGGCTGGGAAAGGGACCTGCTTGTTATGGTGTAATGGCTGCAAGCAGTAGGGGTGTCTTTGTCTGCAATGATCTCGTGATCTAGTGCATCTAAGCCTTCCCCAGTGCCCATTCCTGACCCCCAAACCCATGCCCTGCATTGCATCCCCTCTTCTCTGACTCCTTGCAGGCAGCCACCCCTGCCTCTCTCCTGCCCTTCCATCTCCTGCCCCACACCTCCCTGCTTGCTCCCCTCCTTGAGTGTCCCCTCTTCCCCCCAGCTCCAGGGGGGAACGCTTTTGACCCGTTTGCAAAGCCGCCCGAGCCGCCGGAGCAGGAGCCCTCGCAGCCGCCCTCCTCGGCCAAGTCCAGCAGCCCTGTGGGTAAGAGCTGGGAGTGGGCAGGTGCTGACCTGTGGCAGGGAGGCAGCTCTAGGGCTGGCCAGCTTGTGTGTAGTTGCTTGCTGGTATGGCCAGATCGTGTTGCCACGGGCACTTGCTGTGGTCTCAGTCTGCCCGACAGCTAAGGGAGCAGCCCAAGTCTCTGTGTGTGCTCATGTCCCTAACTCAGCTGTCTCCCATGGTGGCTTGGGGGATACTTGGGCGGGCCATGCTGCAGGCTCAGCCCCACTGTGTCACGCTGTGACCTGGGGTGAGATGTGCTGTCAGCCACCCTGTGCAGTGACAAGGGAGAGTGCTCTCACCCTTGGTGTCTCCCAGCTGGCTCATGTGTCTCATCTCCCTCCATCTCAGAGCCCGACCCCTTTGGCGACCTGTTCCCCAGCACCAGGCAGGATGGGGCAAAGAGCTTTGACCTTGCCAACCTGGCTGACTCCCTGCCTGAATCTGGCAAGGATCGGAAGGACTGTAAAACTCCCGAGGCCTTCCTTGGCCCTGCCGCCTCCTCCCTGGTCAACCTGGACTCCCTGGTCGCACCTACTCCGGCCTCCAAGACCCGCAACCCCTTTCTCTCGGGTAGGTGCTGCAGGGCTGCTGGCCAGGGGCTTCCCTGCGCTGGGCAGGTGGTGGTGGGGGAGAAGGAGGAGGAGCAGAACTGCTGGAAGCAGCCTGGCTGTCCTGACATGTCCCATCTTCTCTTTGCCAGGTCTGAGCACGCCGTCCCCCACCAACCCCTTCAGCCTCTCCGAACAGCCCAAGCCGACGCTGAACCAGATGCGGACCAGCTCGCCAGTACCCGGCCTGCCCACCGGCCACCCCGCCAACTCCATGACCTACAGCGCATCCCTGCCGCTGCCCCTCAGCAGCGTCCCCGCTGCCACCGCTGCCCTTCCCGCCTCCGCCAGTGCCTTTCCGCAGGCTGGCACCTTCCCCGAACTCCCCAGCACCTTGCCGCAGCCTTTACTGCCGCTGAGCGGCCCCCCGGCCCCGCCGTCCGCGCCCGGGGGGCTCAACCCCTTCCTCTGAACCCTCTGGACATCTGGACATGTGGACCCCCTCCCCAGCTGTTACAATCCCCCCGATCATTCCTTCCACCAAGACTTGGGGGTTTGCTAAGCTGCACGGGAGGATGCCCCCACGCAGCCCCCTCCCCGTGCCCACTGTGGGGGGCAGCCAGCATGAGCCCCCGTGCTTGACGGGCAACAGGGGACCCCTTCCCCTGCGAGGGCCGGTGTGGGGGGCCACGGTGGGGCTGGCTGGGGGGCAGCCAGCGAGCCCCGGAACCCCCTTCCCCTGTGAGGGGCCATGGCGGAGGCCTTACAAAGGGCTGTGGTGCGGGGGCTCCGCTCAGTGGGCCGGGTGAGTGCACGGGATCCGGCTGCTGGATGGACCCCCGGCGTGGTGGGACTTTGCCCCAGAACAGCGGGGATCTGGGGCAGCGCAGGGCCGGGGGTGGAAGCCGCGGGTCCTCCCACCCCGCGGGGTTCGCCCTCCCTTGGCTGCTCCCCCTCACCCCCGTCCCGCCGCCACTGCCCCTCGCCCGCTGCTGGGCGCCGCTCCAGGGGCGGGGGCGGCGGTGCTTGGGCGCTGCCATGGCGGCGGCGGCTGCGGGTGCCCGTGCGACAATAAACTGCGCTGAGCAACCCAGTGTACGCCTGTGAGTGCCCCGTGCCACTGTGAACTGCGCTGAGCGACCGCGGCGCGGGGCGGTAACGGCTGTGGGCCGGTAACGGGGCGGGGCCGGAACCAGGAGGGGCGGGGGCCCAGTGGGGGCAAGGCTGCGCCTCGGGGGCCGGGCGGTGACGGAGGAGGGCGCGGCCGGGCCGGTAAGGGGCGGGGGCACCGGGGGCCGGTAAGGGGCGGGGCCCGGGGAGCTGCCGCCATGTTGGCGGCGCCGCTGCGCTGCGCCCGCAGGTACCGGAGGGGCCGGGGGGGCGGGTCCAGCCCTGGGTGCGGTGGCTGCGCCATCACCGCGTCCCCGCCACTCCGCGAATCTTCCCCGCACTTCTCCCGTGCCCCCCGCGTCCTCGCTGCAGCGCCCGCGTCCCCTGAATTCTCCTGCAACGCCCTGTACTCCGTCTGCATTTCCTCTACATTTTCCCTGCACCTTCCTGAGCCCCTCATAGAGCCTTTTCGCAGCCGTACGCTTCTCCTGCCTTCCCCGACATCCTCCCCGTATCCCCCTGTATCCTCCCTAAATCCTCCTCTCACTACCACAGCCCCTCAGGACTTAACATACTCTGTACCTCCGTTCTGCACCCCTTTCCCATCTCCTGCATCCCAGCCCTGCGTCCCCTGCATCCCCATACCCAAAGCCCGCATCTACCCAGCAGCAGAGCAGTCTCCCTGCCCCCCATTCCCCTCATCATAAAGAGCCCGTGTCCCCCCTGCCCACATCCACTCCACGAGAGGGGATTTTCCTTTCTGAGGGGGTGTTCTCCCTGCGGACACGCAGGTCAGGTCCCGCAGATGCTGTTCTTGCATTCACAGCTGTTGAGTGTGCCCCCAAAGTGTGCTGGTGGGAGGAGCAGCTCTGGGAATGGCCTTCCCCCCAGCTTGGGTGGGGTGTGCCAAACTGCAGAACAAGCTCTTATGAGCCTCCAGTGAGTGGGAAGGACTTGTATCGTCCTAGGGGGGGGAATTGGGGTGGACTGAGCCCCAGCAGAGCTACCTGGGGCTGAGACTGTTTCCTTTGGCATGGGGAGCGAGTAGTGGAGAGCAGCACCCTGTCCTGGGGCACAGCAGGACCTGGGGTGGTGGTGCTGATGCTCTGGTCTGTCATGGCTCTGTCCAGAGGCTGAGCTTTGTGGTGGTGAGCAGGGAACCCCTGAGCCTGTTTGGTGTCACAGGCACATATTTCTAACGGGGATCGCAGCCATGGCCACGGTGGGGACACCCGGTCCCCCCAGCGTCCCTCATCACACCAACCGCCTGATTAACGAAAAGTCCCCGTACCTCCTGCAGCACGCCCACAACCCTGTGGATTGGTAAGAGCAATGGGGAGCCTTTCCCCCACTTCCTCCTCCTCCTCTTCCTCCTCCTCCTTCTCCTCTTGTTGTTGTGTCCATGGGGCTGAGGGACTCTTGTCTTCCCCCACAGGTACCCTTGGGGTCAGGAAGCCTTTGATAAAGCAAAGAGAGAAAACAAGCTGATATTCCTGTCAGGTAACCAGAAACAAGACATATTTCATGTCCCCATGTGTTGGTCAGTAGATGATCAGATAAGCTGAGCTGCATCCTGAGCTGGTGTGTGATTAGCCATGTAGGTATGGGTGACCACCAAACAAGAGAGCACCATGTGCTGGAGTAGCTCTCTCTGAAAATGGGCTGCATGCAGGACCAGAGTCCTTGGCCAGCTTTTAGGATCAAGAGCTGGAGAGTTCAGGAGACTCTTCTCCATTTCTTGTCCAGGGAGGCAGCAGCTCTTGCCCATAGCAAGGGTCCCCATCTCTGAGTGTTCGCCCCATGATGTGTTTCCTGCTCCCTGCAAAGGACCAGTTCTCACCCATCTAAGCTTGTTTGCAGTTGGCTACTCCACCTGCCACTGGTGCCATGTCATGGAGGAGGAGTCCTTCAAGAGCAAGGAGATTGGGGAGATCATGAATGAGCACTTTGTGTGCATCAAAGTGGATCGTGAGGAGCGGCCAGATGTGGATAAAGTATACATGACCTTCGTGCAGGTGAGGGAGGCACGGGCAGGGCCCAGGAGGCTTTGACTGGTTCTCTCAGGGTGTTGTTCATTGTCATGTTCCTCAGGCAAGCAGAACCAGTATATGGGGTGGTCTGGATGGGTATCAACGGTGGACAGAAGCACACATCTCTCTTTGCATGAGGCTCTTGTATGTGCTGGAAGGGCACAGAGCAGGTGCCTATTGTGTGACCTTGGTGCACACGTGTTTTGTCTTTCAGGCCACCAGTGGTGGAGGTGGTTGGCCCATGAGTGTCTGGCTGACCCCAGACCTCAAGCCCTTTGCTGGGGGGACGTATTTCCCTCCTGAGGATGGAGTTCATCGTGTTGGTTTTCGGACTGTGCTGCTCCGGATCGCAGAGCAGGTGTGGGGCAGGAATGGTGTAGCAGACAGGGCTGAACCAAAGGGAGCACAGGGAAATTGGTCTGGACTTGAAGGGTAACTGAGTTAGGAGATTCAGTTGTGAGGAAGAGTAGCTTCCTCACAGCCAGAGCTTTAGCTTGGTTAGAAGTGGGTTTGAGCTGATTTGGGGAGGGTGATTGAGAACTGGAGGTATGGTTTGGACTGGTGCAAAGCAATAAGATCTCTTTCGCATTGCATCTTAGTGGAAGGAGAACAAAGATGCCCTGTTGGAGAGCAGCCAGAGGATTCTGGAAGCATTGCGACACACATCAGAGATCCGTGTGCAGGGCCAGGAGTCACCCCCACCAGCCAAAGAAGTGATGGGTACCTGTTTCCAGCAGCTCTCCAGATCCTATGATGAGGAATATGGTGGATTTTCCAAATCCCCCAAGTTCCCCACCCCAGGTCAGTCTGGTCTCTTCTGCTGAGACCTGCTGTGAGGTAGACAGCAGCATGGGGGCAGAGCCCACGCCACAGCCTCCCGTTGTCTCCCTGTGTTTCAGTGAATTTGAATTTCCTGTTCACGTACTGGGCCCTGCACCAAACAACTCCAGAAGGTGCCCGGGCACTGCAGATGGCTCTGCACACCCTCAAGATGATGGCCCATGGGGGCATCCATGACCACATTGGTCAGGTAGGAGTAAATCTTTGGGGGTAAGCCCCTGTCATGGCCAGGAGGTGTGAGGTGGAGATCTGAGGTAGAGATGTCTTCACATGTTCTGTGCAGGGGTTTCACCGCTACTCCACTGACCAGCACTGGCATGTTCCTCACTTTGAGAAGATGCTGTATGACCAGGGGCAGCTGGCAGCCATGTACAGCAAAGCCTTCCAGGTACAGCTTTGGCATCCCTCTGTGTGGCTCCCACTCCTGCAGGCTGCAAGGACTGGCCTGGTTTGAGGAGCAGCTTCAAACCCTGTTCCTCAAGATACTCCCCATCCCATGGGTGTGGAGCAATCCAATGCTCCCCTTCATCTCCTGTTGTTTATCCAGAAGTGCTGCACAAACGTGTGACAGTGTAGCCCTGGGGCTTTGAGCATAATGGGGGAAGAAACAGCCTTTGGGCTGGTTTTTGCAAGTCAGCAGACAATGCTGCTGCCTCTGACCTTGGTGTAACTCCAGCATTACTCTCCACTGCCCTTTGTAGATATGCAGTACTCACTGATAGTAGATTTCTATTGAAGGTCTTACTCTGAATCTATCCTTCATTTAAAATCCTTGGACTTTCAAATGCTCCTTTGCCAACTCTTCAAATTGAAATCTCTCACCATATCTTGCTGTGTCTCTTGCCCCCTCCCACCCATGTAACACTGATGTCCACGCTGTGTCTCACACAGATCTCTGGTGATGAATTCTTTGCTGATGTTGTCCGAGACATTTTACTCTACGTCTCGCGTGACCTGAGTGACCAGGTAGGCTCTTCCCTGAGCTGACCCAAAGGGAGCCACTTGCCCTACGCTGGGATGTGGCTTGGGGCTGGTTTTCCCTCCCTTCCATCCTAGCTGAGCTCAGTCGGGAGCACTACTGAGGCTCATTAGCCAGACTGCCAGCCCTGCAATGATGGGGAGCTGGCTGAAAGTGTCGTCCTGGAGCTGGAGGATCTCTGTGTTGCACTTTTCCCAGGCAGGAGGTTTCTATAGTGCAGAAGATGCAGATTCCTACCTGACCTCCACATCTACAGAGAAGCGAGAAGGAGCTTTCTGTGTATGGACAGCCAAGGAGCTCCGGGCTCTCCTCCCCGACCCTGTTGAGGGGGCCACAGAGGGGACAACCTTGGGAGATCTCTTCATGCACCACTATGGAGTGGAAGAGGCTGGCAACGTGGACCCCATGAAGGTGAGGGAGAGCAAAGACTTTCCTGGTGTCAGGAGCACTGATGAGAGAGACCTGCATCCATTGGCATGGAGGGATGGCAGAGCAGCCCCAAAACACTCAGAATCCAACACCTCCCAAGTCTGATGGCATTTCTAGAACATGTCTCCCTCTCCCTTCAGGACCCCCATCAGGAGCTGAAGGGAAAGAACGTCCTCATTGCCCGCTGCTCCCCGGAGCTGACGGCAGCCCGGTTTGGGCTGGAGCCAGGCCGGCTGAGTGCCCTGCTGCAAGAATGCCAACACAGACTGTCCTCAGCCCGGGCACAGCGGCCACGGCCACACCTGGACACCAAGATGCTGGCAGCATGGAATGGTGAGGGGTGGCTCTGCTCTGAGGACATGCTTTGGCTGGACTCCCACCAGGGCATGGTAGCAACAGGTCCTGCTGGGACTGAGAAGCTCCCACAGAGGCAGTGGGTAGGCTGTGACTGGGACCTGTGATCAGGGGCTGTGTGGAAGCAGCCCCACACCTGCAAGCCTTGGGAGCATGGGGATACTGCTCTGGCTTTATTTCCTTCCCCAGCTGCCAGCAGAGAGCAGCAGAACTCTTCCCCTGACTCAGCTCAGCTCATCTGGCTGGGCTGTGGGGAAGAGGTCTGAGCTGGGGCCCCAGGACCCTGGTGGGTACAGAGCCCATCCCTACTGCTGCATGGGTGAGGGATCACAGCACTGTGTCTGTCTGGGGGGTCCTGCCTCAGGGAATCACTGCAGGACCCCCAGCTCTGTTCCCAGCAGTAAATCCCTGGGTGTTTGGGTCTGGAGCTGGCATGGGCTGGAGCTGCCCTGCAAACTGGAATAATCTTGAGCCCTGTATCTGCCCAAAAGTGAGGGCTCAGCTCTTGCTGGCCTTACAGTACTCTGCCTATCTCTTTGGTGACAGTGAGTGACTTCATTAATGATTGGAACTGAGCAGAAGAGCTAAGACCTGACCTGCTGCCATCAGGGAGGATGAGCTTCATGTTGAGCCTCCTTCAGAAAACTGACTCTGACCCTCTCACCAGTCCCGTGTGCCCCCCTGACCTGTCCTGCTGTCTCTGCCTCTGCAGGGCTGATGATCTCAGGCTTTGCCCAGGCTGGGGCTACCCTGGCCGAGCAGGGATATGTGAGCAGGGCTGCACAGGCAGCTGCATTCCTGAGGACACACCTTTTCGACCCCGACAGCGGGAGGCTGCTTCGGAGCTGCTACCGGGGCAAGCACAACTCAGTGGAGCAGAGGTGAGTATCAGAAACTCCACAGACTTGACTGGCCACCTGCAGGTGCTGCCCAGACCCCCAGCAGTCCCTGTCCTCTCTTCCAGGCAGGACCTAACTGGGTGGGAGGGAGGCTGTTTGTTTTGTATAGAGCTTCAGTGCAGTTTAGGAAGGATTAGTGTCCCCCAGCCAGTGAGGAAGAATTGAAGTCAAAACCTTTCCTGTTCCTCACCTTTCATGCTGGCAAGTGTCTTCCCCTACCTTCTCCTCCTGTACAGAACCCTGGGGCTGAGTTGTGTGATGGCCACAGCCATTGCTTTGCTTGATAGCATCTCCTTGGGTATCAGAGACCAGTAAGCAGGGCTTTGCTGGGTTGGAGAACATTTCTAACCTGCTTTTCCTTCCCTGTGTGCCACTACAGTGCTGTGCCCATCCAGGGCTTCCTGGAGGACTATGTCTTTGTCATCCAGGCACTCTTTGACCTGTATGAAGCCTCACTGGAGCAGAGCTGGCTGGAGTGGGCCCTTCATCTCCAGCACATGCAAGACAAACTCTTCTGGGACCCTAAAGGCTTTGCTTATTTCTCCACTGAGGCCAGCGATCCCTCTCTGCTCCTGCGTCTCAAGGATGGTGAGCTCAGGGACCTGGCAGTGTGTTCCATGGGTTGTAGTGTGGGAGGACAGGGCTGATGGCAGATGATGGTGAGGCACTGGGCTGATGGCAGATGTTGTCCTTTGCAGACCAAGATGGAGCAGAGCCCACCCCTAACTCTGTCGCTGTCACAAACCTGCTCCGAGCAGCTTGTTACTCTGGTCATATGGAGTGGGTGGAAAAAGCCGGCAAGATCTTGGCTGCCTTCTCACAGAGGCTGCAGAAGATCCCAATAACCCTCCCAGAGATGGCCCGGGCCACTGCTGTCTTCCATCACACCCTCAAACAGGTATGGGCTGGGGCTCATTGTCCCCTGCAGGACCTGCTGTAGGAAGTGGGGCTGGCAGTGGCATGGGTGCAGTCACAGCTCTGTTTTCTCCCTCCTGCCATTCCCCCTCCCCCTGGACAGGTTGTCATCTGTGGGGACCCCCAAGGAGAAGACACCAAAGAGATGCTGCATTGTGTCCGCTCTGTCTTCAGCCCAAACCAGGTAGAGGTGCTCCCTGCCTGCCAGCCCTTCCCTGGTCTCTGCTGTCTGCACTGCTGGTGTTTCTTCCCTTCTCTCAGTGCAGTTGTTGCACCCATCCTCCTCTGTTCTGCCTCTTTTCTGGGAAGCATCCTGTCCTTTTCATTTCTGAGCACAGCCACAGGGCCATGGCTGAGCCCTGCACTCCTCTCCCTGCACAGAGCATGGGCAGCCCAGCCGAGAAGTGGCTGCAGCAGTGGTTGTTATTGCTGCTGGCTGTTAGCACTGCTCTCAGGGTAAAGCCCAGTGCATTCCCAAGGGGAAACCTTTCATTCCGGTGTGAATGTGTCATGCCTAGTGTGGATGTGTCATGTCCTGTGCAGACCCAGTTAGCATCTGGGTCACCTGCTGCCTGGAGACACCCTTGCATTGTTGGAAGGGATGAGGCAGTGCCTCACTCCAGTTCTGGGTACCACCAGCTGGGAGATGCTGGCTTTTCCCAAAGCTCTTCTCCCATCCAGCAGCTGTTGATGTGTATTGGGGTTCCTGCCTGATCTGCTTGTCCTCATCTCTGCTTTGGGTGTATCAGTGCATCTCACAGAAGGACTGGAGTTGTTGGCTGCATCTGGAACTGGCAGGGAAGGGCAGCACAGCAGCTGGTGCCCATCAGCTTTGGTGGCCAGTGTCCCTGCCTGGGAATGATGGCTTTGACCTCAGCAAATCTGTGGAGCTGAGGGAAATAGGATTGAGCTGTGAGTGAGGGAGCTTGGTGTTTGGATTGGATTCATCCCTGCCCATTGCGCCCTTGTGCCAGGGACTGGCATGTTCAGTCTCAGTGTCTGGGGAGCTGAAGCCCAAGCACCACTTTGCCTCTGTAACTCCAGCTAGGATGAACTGGGGAGGGCTGAGCCATCAGCACAGAATCCTCTGCTCTGCACTCTGTTAGCTCAGCCCACAGGGGTGTCACCCCTAGCCCTCTGCCCAGTGATGTTTGATGTCAGCATTGGAGGAGGAGGGACACCATCCAGGGACACGAGTGGGGCATACAGCTCTCTGTCCTTCCTCTGCCATCACCCATCCAGCAGCACTCTTGCTCCATGCAGGTCCCTATTTTGTGTGCGAGGCCTGTGTTCCCACACTCGACCTCTGTCCCTTTGAAGGATTACACGGGCTGACCCAGTTTGCAGGAACAGGAGCCCAGCACCACTGTTAATAACCCTCTGCCCACAGCTGTTCAGCCCTTGGTCCCCTGAGCCCACACTGCCATTCTGGGGTCTTGAGCAGAACAAATAGCACAGCCATATCCTCCTCTCCCCTGCAGTCTGGCTCCCTCCTGCAAAGCTGGTAACAAGCCTGGCTGGTGGGGCTGCTCCTTCCCCAGGGGAGGATCTTTCTCTTTCAAGCTTTTGCATTCCTTGGGGAAGAGAGAAGATGAGGGCTGGGTATTCTGGATGGATATTTCCATGGGGGAGTGAAGCCATGGTCATGCCTGCCAGGGCTGCTTGCAGGGGGCCTATGCTTTGAGGGGCATGTGAGAGGCTGTAGGTGGGAGCTGGCAGCAGGCAGGGTGGGAGTGTAGCTCTGTTTGCCCCTTGTGTGTTCCTCATGTTGCGATGATGGGATGGAACCAAAGCTGTTGCAGCTTGGGTTTGTTTCCTGGAAGAAGAATTGTGGCAGGAGGGTAGAGCTCTCCCCCAAAGGAGCACGTATCTCCCCTTCCCCAGGCATGAGTGTGCAGGAGTGGTAGGAGCATGATCTCTGGCAGTAGCAATGGCTCCTCCCCTTGCAGAGGTGATGAGAGGAACGGGGGAGAATCCCACTTCTCAGGGAGTTGCACCACCTTTGGGAGCAGCCCACTGCCTCCCAACAGCCGTCCCTCCTTCCATGGTGCATCACACAGAAATGAGCATGCTCCTGTTCCCACCTGCCTCCATCGCCCTCCAGCTGCTCCTCACATCTCCTTCCCTGCCACGGGAAGCTGCCTAAGCAGAGCAGCCCTGGGTCACCTGCTCCAGAGACATGGCTGATTTGGGAATTGCCTTTGCCAAGGAGTTGGGGGAGCATCCCTGTTTTCCTGCGTCCCCATTCCCTTTGTGCCAGCAGGGTGCCGGGGGCCAGGCTTGTGTGCAGGAACACAATTAATTAGGTTGTTTCAGTAATTAATTCCTTACAAACTTCACCCTGAAATCCTTGCTGTAACAAGATGCTAATGATAGAATTGCATTGAGGTTGTGATTTTAAATGGACCCTGGCTCTGGAGTTGCCCTTTGCTGCAGGCAGCTCTTTGGGGATGCAAGTAGGGGTGATGCTGAGAGCTGTTCCTGTGAGTGTCCTGGTGCTGGGAGCAGAGAGGGTTGGTTCCCTGCTCTGGGGCTGGATCCCAGCTGCTGGTATAGATCCCTGCCCTGTTAATGGTCTTTAGGGTAATTATGAAGGATCCCATTATCTCCTCGGCTGCAGAGCACTCGCCTGCCACTTGCCTTCATCCTGGCCCTGTGAGAGGACCTTGGGGAGCTTGTGAGAAAAATGAATAATGAATTTCAGATTGGACATGAATTGGTAATTAATCACTCCTGGAATTAATTCCAGACAAAGGCAGAGGGGGAGGAGATTGGAGGGAGCAAGAGGCAGGCAGGGAGACAGGCTGAGCCAGAGCTGGGTCAAGCAGATGTGGGGTGATAGTGGATAGAACAGGACTGCAGCAACCACTATCCAGGGCAGGCACCTGGGGATGTGGTGCCCCCCTGGGGACACAAGGGTGTGGGCAGCCCCTGCCAGGCATGAGTGAGGCTGTGTGGGTGTCTCTGGATGCCAGTGCTGGGTCTTCTGCTGGCTCTGGTGTAGAGGATGCTGCATGCCAGGTGAGCAGTGCCATGGTGGGGAGATGTGTGTGCTGTGAGAGGCAGCATTTGGTGTCAGCATCCCTTGGTGGCATTGGCATGAGTAGTAGGGACATGTTGTGAGTGTGTCCATGCTCAGCAGACACATGCAGGGCTTGGATTGGGGTGGGCAAGGGACAGCTGTGTGCTCCAGCAGCAGGATGTTCCCTCTGTGCCTTGGGAAGGACAGCCTTTTGCTCACCCTTTGCATCTGTGTCAGCATGAGGCTCGCTGCCAGCTCCTGGCCTTTCTCCTGATTAGCCTGTAAGCCCCGAGGCTTTAACAAACATTTTCCCTTTCAGAAAAGCTAATTATCCTGGCAGCCCAGTCATCACCTCTGGCTGATGCTGCTGTGTCAGCTGGGAGAGCCCCTGACCCACTGCTCATTGCTGCCTGAGTTTTTCTGGGAGGTGTGGGTAGGGCAGGAGGAGCTGGGCTGCAGGTCAGATGGGGCAATGCTGCAGCTGTTTGTGGGGCTGTTCTTTGGCTGGGTAGGTGTCCCCAAGGAGCTGGCTAGGCTGGGATGTGCCGATCCCTGTGCTTCATCCTGGCTGCCAAGTGTTTGGTGTGGTTAGGCTGCCACATCTCCATCAGGCTTTTTTCTGCACTGGTATTATAGGTGTGAGGACCCTGGCAGAGGGCTGGAGTGGATCCCTTCAGCTGCCCATCCCCTCTCCATTTTGAGAGAGTGTGTGGGGGGACACTGCCAGCCCTCAGCATGTCAGTGGGGCAGGAAGGGGCAGCTGGCTGGCGCTGCCTGTGCTCTCTGGCTCTTACAGCTCCTTCTCTGGACAGGTGCTGATGGTTGCAGATGGAGACAGCGCTGGGTTCCTCTACCGCCAGCTGCCTTTCCTTGCATCCCTGGAGAGGAAGGATGGGAAAGCCACTGCCTATGTCTGCAGCAACTTCACCTGCTCCCTGCCTGTCACCTCTGTCCAGGAGCTGCGTGGGATGCTCAGCCCGTGAGCCCTCAGTCATGCTGCCCGTGGGAAGGCAAGAGTGGGACAGACTGGCACGGGAACATGGGAGAACCTCATAACAGAGGCAACCTGAGCACCATCCCAGATGGCTCCTAGCAGTGCAGTGGGGCTGTGCTCTTCCTACCTGCAGCAGGTCAGGGTCTGCTTGCATTGTTGCTTCAGCAGTGTCTCAGCACAAGTGACCGTGGTCCTGGGTCCTGTTTCTGGTATGTCCAGGAGACACCCATGGAGGAGCATCTCCTGCCTCTGTATTCATGCTTGCTTCTCACCTCTTCTTGCTGAGGAAAAGAAAACCGAATTAAATATAAATCCAGTGTTAATGGAGAAGTCAGATGGGAACACTGTTAGGGTTCCTATAGCAACCCCGGGTAACACTGTCAAAAGCACCTGGATGACTTGGGAGTCAAGCGCTCTTAAAAGTGTTATTGGCTACAACAGCTGTGGTATTTTTCCGTTTCAGAGGAGATTGTAACATACATTAACTGAATATATAGTGCATGGAAAAACCCTGCTGATTACAACTAATGTAAAGTTTATCCTCTCTTTCCTCCCCTCCTTCCTTCCTTGTCCTCCCTGCTTCCAAAGGGGTGAGTACCAGGTTTTCAGCATCCCTCTGACACCCTGGGCTCCCCCAGCACAGCACCTCACACCCCAGCTGGCTGGGTGCTGTCATCAGGCAGCAAAATAGCACTGCCCACTGGCTTTCTAGTGGGTTGTGCCAGGGTTTGGGAGTAACTAGCCAGGAGAAATGCCTTTGAAGTCAAATCGGAATTTTGCACTTCATCTAAGTGAAGGGGTTTTATTTTCTCTCCTCTCTTGGTTTTAAAAGCCTGAAGTGTTTCTGGAAATCCAGCTGAAAATTGCTGGTTTGGCAGATGTCCGCCTACTTTCTTCTGGGGTTTTTTGCCATCTTTTTTTTTAAACTTGGCTTCTCTGCTGTGGGGATTGATTTGACACCCGTCCTCAGAAGTGCTCAGAGTGAGTTGGTTTGTGTCTGCTGGGAGAGTGTCCTCGGAGAACAGGGCTGGTGCTGAGTGCCTGTGGGGAAGCCCACAGAGATGCCACAATGGCAGTTGTCCCCGAGGTGGCACAGGGCTAGGGTGACGTTTTGGTGCCCACCAGCCCCTTGTGGCACAGACACAGGGTGCTTTCTTCCCACACTGTGTTACTTGTTGGTGTCTCTGTGAGCAGCCCCCAGGCAGAGCTGTGCTGTGAACCTCTGTCAGGATGAATTGGCTTCACCTCTCAGTAAAACAAAACAAAACAAAAAAGAATGAGAAGTTCTTTGTGATGAATAACTGTTGTTGTGGCACCTCTGTCCTCCCAGTGCCTTTGCCTTGCTGCTGTCCCTGGGTGCTGGTGGCCGTGTCCTGTGCTTCTCACACTCTGCCTGTCCGTGGAGCCACCCCTGGGCTTTATGGCCATAGCAGGGAGTGGCTTTGCTTGAGTTCCACTGCATCTCCCCTACTGGACCCCTTGTACCCCTTGGCCAGACTCTCAGCTGGGGCACCCAGGGGTGCTGCTCTTCATTGGTGGCTACAGTGGTTAAACCCTCCCAGTAGTGCTTCCCATCCTTTCCTGTCACCAGCCTTCTGATTTCATGGCACGTGCTGTTTTGCTGCAAGGCTTGTTTTCTGGGGCAGTTACCAGGAGACAGGGCTGGTGGGTGCTGCCCAGCCTAGCCAGGCCCTCAGGAGGATGATGGAGTGGGATCTCTGGGCTCAGGGGTCCTGTGCCACTTCGCAGTGTCTGTTTTCCTGATCCCTTCCCGCATTCCCTTTGGTGGCACATGCAGAGGCTTTCTCTACCAATGCAGAGGCTCAGGGTGGCTGGAGGCAGCATCCTGTGCTCCCCCGCTCCTCTCCAGCTGCAGAGCTGTCAAAAAGCTCTCCAAAAACACATCAGATAACTCATGTGCTGGTTTTCCCCACAAACACTTGGCTTTGCCATCGGGCTGCTGCAGATTCACAGGGGGACTTCCTCCTGCCCAGGGCTCTGGGCTGACCTGGGAGCCCCAGCAGCCAGGGATGGGGAGAAACAGGTTTTCCCTTGGCATCTTTTTTGTATAAACACCTGCTTTAACATTTAAAACTTACACTGGGGGATGTGCAGGGCACCCCATTTCTCAGACCACCAAGGCAGATGGGAGGCCTGACACCCACAATGTCCCTTTGTGGGGTCTGGGACACATGGGGGTGATGGGGAGGCAGCATAAGCAGCCACCCTTGCTGCGCTAATGAGGCTTTCCCTCTAATTAATATTCCCTGGAAAACTCAGCGCTGGTTCTGGATCTCTCAGCTTTTATCTCCTGTGGCATTGAAGTGACATCAATGGGAAATGGGCTTTGAAAGCTGTTTGTTGTGGGGGATGTTGCATCTGTGGGAGAAGAGGAATGGAGAAGGGAGTCCTAAGCCTGGATCCTGCTCTAGTGTCAATATCCCCCTCTGAAACATTTGTGGGGGTGCAATTTGCACTGCCTTTGAGAAGGTAGATTGGGCAAAATAATGAGGTTTCCTAAGATGAGCACACAGTTAATTCATACTTGAGCACCCACGTCTGGCACAGCTGAGCACCCCATTGCCACACACCTGGATAGCCAAGTAGCACCTGAGCACTGATCTGCTTATGCCTGAGTGGACGATTAACTCCTGCCTGAGGGTTATTTTGGGCATGAAGAGGCAGGTTTTGGTAGTTGGCTTCTGCAGGAGGAGGTTTGGAAGTGCTGCTCAGTGGTTGCTCTGAAAGTGATTAAAAGGCTTCATAATGCTCCAAAATATCAGGGGAACCTATGACAGGCAGGTGCAGGGGGGCAGGAGATGTGGGGCTGCTATGAGGAGTCCCTCCAAAGCTAATCCTGTACTGTTGAGCCCAGTTCCTCCAGTATTCACCCAGAGAGAATTTGCACCCAGCAGACTGCCATAGTGAATCCCCTGAGTTCCAGCCTCCTCTCCTGGGTAATTTGGGGTGCTTGCTGCAGTCCCCTTGCAGCAGGATGGGGGTGGGGGTTGCACCAACCCTCCTCTGGCATCCCATGGAGCTTCTGCAGGCAGTGGAGGGGGCTGGGGGACTCAGCAGCTCCTACTACCCTTCCCTGCCTCAGCATTTGCCTTGCACAGATGGTCACACTATCCAGCTCCAAGTAATTCCAGTGTTCCTGACAAGTGAATTTGCAGCTGAGGCTGGCTGACACTTGCTCAAAACATGCTTCTTTCTTTTTAAACTGACCCTCTGTGCAGATTGGTGCCATGGACCAAGTGGACACAGCCAGGCCGTGCTGTGGGGACTCTGTGGGGGTGTCCCCTGTGGCTCAGCTGCTGCTTTAGTTTCCCCTCCCACAAAAGCGTGTCCTGGCCATTTCTATCCAAGCCCTATACCACCTCTGCATGGCCCTGGAGCATGTGCCCTGCCTGGACACTCCCAGAGCCCCTGTGTGCTCCAGAGATGAGCAGAGCAGCTCGCAGCTCTCCCCAGCTTTTGCAGGTGCACTGGCCAAGGCTTTTGGGGACTGTCATCCCCATGTAATGTTCAGCTGCTCTGAACAGGCTCTGCACCCACAGGCCAATGCTTAGAACCAGTTTACCACTTGGAAATCTCCCGTTCCTGCTTGGCAGCTGCAGCAATCCCACCCATTTCTCAAGGGACTGCCAACCTTGGCTACTGCTGGGAAGGCAGGGAGGGGTGGGGAGGGATGGCTGAAGGCCCTGTGGCAAAGCAGGAGCCATCAGCACCAATTAAGGGTTATGTGATGGACACTTGGCCATTGCAGGACAGGGCAGGGCTGCACATGGCCATTAATCCTCCTTTATTATAGTTTTGGTATTTACTGACTGTGGTAACTGTTGCATTAAATCAAAATTAAATGTTTATTTGGATTTTATGAAAGGACTGAGGAGGATGTCCAGGGCGGAAGGTGCAGGTCTGTGGGTGCCGGGATAGGGGAGGGGGTTTTGGGGTGTACAAAGGAATCGGGACTGCAGCGGAGGGATGTCCTTGCCATCAGTGTAGGGACATCCCCAGGTGCTGTGCCAGGCTGTCAGTCCAGGTGAGGTGACAGTGGCATCTCCACTGCCTTTGGTGCTTTGTGAGCTGCTAAATTAGAGGCTAGAGATGCTAAGGGCTCCCAGGGAGCC
Organism: Zonotrichia albicollis; assembly: GCF_047830755.1. NCBI lineage: Eukaryota > Metazoa > Chordata > Aves > Passeriformes > Passerellidae > Zonotrichia > Zonotrichia albicollis. The sequence goes on along the minus strand of NC_133837.1, from coordinate 3,433,620 downwards.
TGGGCTGCTAATCAAAGGGGAACAGGCTCTGCTTTCCATCTGAGGTTTTATCCAAGACTCCAGGAGGGCTGAGGCTGCTCCTCTCCCCATGGCGGGTGGAATTAACTCCTTGTGTGCTGCAGCCTGGCAGGAGCAAGTTGCAAAATTTCATGGTGTCACCTGAGACTAAGACCCACAGGAATTCTGAGGCCTGGGGAAATCCAGGCACAGCTGAAGAGCTGGAAGGCAATGCCTGGGCTTTGGGGCCAAATGTCCTGCTGGAATCGCAGCTCCCAGCCATAGTTTCTGGCTGCAGCATGGATGTCCTGACACAACTTCCGTGGTTCTTCTGGGCTGATGCCTGCTGGCTTGTTTGGAGTTTTTACCCATGGAGGAGAAACCTGAATGTCTCTGTGTGACCCAGCACTCTCCTCCCTGTCCCTAACCCATGAATCTGGGACAGGCAGAGCCGGGCTTGCTGCAATTATCCATGGATTAACGGCAGCTAATTTAGTTTGAGTCACAGAAGCTAAACTGGATCGATATGGGGTGAAGAGTACAAAGGAGGAATCAATAGGAATGCAGAAATCGGGCCGCACATCCCTGTGGGATGACGCCTTCGGGGCTGGGGCAGCGGTGCTGCCTGAGTGCTGTGGGGCTGGGAACGGGGGGCAGGCGGTGCCCGGGGCGGTGCAGGCCGGGACGGCAGAGCTGCGGCTCAGCACAAGGCTTCCATCGGCTTTGTGCAGCTCGGCAGAGCGGAGGCCGCCGTGGCAGGCCGAGCTGCGGCTCTGCGGGCTCCGGGCCGCGGCTGTGAGGGGGCCGGGGCCGAGGCCGGGGCGCCCCCGCTCTCCTGGGGACGTCACGGCCGCCGGGAAACTGGTTGGATGTTCAACCGCGATTTGGATACGAGCTGGCTTGGGCCGCCTGCAAGGTGTGCACCAACGAGGCATCCTCACAGCGGGATGGAAAATGGGGATGGCCCAGTGACCTCTGGGGTTTCTGTGCTCCCGTGGCCGCCAGTGAGGCTTCGTCTGTCTCCCTCGTGTTGCCTCATGGCCTGGCAGCAGGGCATGAGGCAGGGTCCTTTTTCATAGCTGACAGCTCATAAATATTTATATCAGCCTATTAAAAATGGCCACTACATCCCAAATTAGTCATGGGGCCCTGGATAGAGGCAGGGTGCTGGGTGCAGTGGCACTGATGTCACCCCCAGCTCTCTGCTCAGATGACAATGGCATGGCCTTTCAGCTGGGATGGGGCGGAGTGAGGGATCCCTGTCCCTCTGGGGCTGCATGAGCAGTTCTCAGGTCTTGCCTTTGGACTGGACCCTGCTTTCTCGTGCGACCCTCTCGTCCCTCCTGGGAGCCTGCTCAGGGTGCTAACAGCACCCAGATTTCTACCCCTCTTGGCTCATCTTCCTCACCATCCTGTGCTTTAAAACATAATTTAGTGGCTGTAAATGAAGCCTCCATCTACTGCTGAGGGCTGTGGGAACTGCTACCCCCACCACGTGCTGGGAATGTGCTGCCTCTGGGATGCAACCAAAGCAGGTGTGTTTACCTCCCAGAAAAGAAAGGAAATCCATGTTTTGGTGAACAAATAGAAATTAAAAGGCAAAAAGATGGAGATAAAGTTATTTCCCATCTCCTAAGGGGTTGGCAGGGATAATAAAGAGAAGAATCTAATTTAGAAAGAGTCTACAAAGACAGAAGTGCTGGAGGCGTCTTGGCTGTAGTGTGAAGCTGCAGCCTGAGCATCAATGGAGCAAACCCATGGGGATGGGATGTGCCCTGGCAAGAGTAGGTGTCCCCATAGTGTTTGAAAACTCTTCAGCCCATGAGCAGGCTTGGCCAGGGGCTAAACTCTGGCTGGGGAAGGGTTCTTGCTTTGCTTTCTGTGGCCACTGCTGGCGAGGAGCTCAGGGAGGGCCCAGTCTGGGAGGCAGGATGAGCAGGAGGAGAACCCTGTGCTGCGAGCAGGCAGGCAGAGGCAGTGAGGCAGAGCAAAAGGAGACAAGAGGCAAAATTAGGAGACAATTAGGCTGGAAACACACCCCGGGGAGGGAAAGCACTGAGCATGGCTGGGTTAACCCAGGTCAGTGCAGGGCAGAGGTTCAGTGTCGCCATCGCAGTGACTGCAGTGCTTTGGCAGAGCCCCCAGAGGGGAATGGGGTGGAGGGGACTGCAAGGGCCTGGTGTCCTTTGAGGCTTGCACATCGGAGAATCACAGGCAGAAAACCCCTCGAGGAAGGTGCTGTTCTCTCTCCACCCTACCTCCCAGTCCTCCTGTCTGCCATGCTGCTCTGGGCTCCCCCATCACACGCTAATGGAGGGCCTGGATACTGCCACTAATGAAGGGCCTTGGCTTTGGTCACCACCACAGACCCTTGCCCTGTTTCTGGATGAGATCCTTGTGGCAGCAATGAAGTCCCTAAATCCCTTCTGTCTCCCAGGAGAGCCAAGGGGAAGGGCTGCAGTGCCGTGGGGGTCCTGCCGCCCCCCCAGAGCAGTGCAGCCCCCAGGCTCCTCCTGAGCCCCATCTCCATGGCAACACTGTGGATGCCTCTGCTGGATATTCCTACAAGGCTGTCTAAGGGGAATCCCAGCAGCCTGGGAACTTTGGCAGGGTCAGGGAGAAAATGCCTGTCTGGGTTAGGGGCATGCCTGTCTGCCTGTGTGTTCTGTCCACCCACAGCAACATCCCTGTGGATATTGCTCAGAGGCTCTGCTTGATCCCAGCAGCAGCCACTTAAAACTCAGTCCATGCAACCTCTCCAGTGATGACAAGCATCTCCCAGAACAAACAATTGCAGAATTAACCCCAAAGGCCTTTCAGCCCCTAATTTTCCATCCCTGACCATGTCCTTAGCTTGGCCTTGATGAGCCAAGGGATAGAAAATCCCAGCATTTCCGTAACATAGCACCAGTGCAGCCTTTGGCCCTGATACATATTTTTCCTTAACATCTGTCTTTCCTTTTTACTGTGGTTTTTATTACCAGGCACAGTCAAGATTTAAGGAAACATAGCTAAGGCACGGGGGGCTCAGGAGTTCTTATGGTGCACTGGGAGGGGGAAGTCTGGGGCTGTTTCAGGTGAATGCATGAGCTGGTTAGCAGAGAAATGGGATCCATCCTGCTTCCCTGAGGGTCTCCCTCAGGACGTCTTAGGGCAAAAATCAGCCCTGCAGAGGAAACACATTGCTGTGTTGTTGCTTGCTGGCTGGGATGGAGGTGTCTTGAGGGGGCTGTCTTCCTCTCAAAGCTGTCCCCCTTGCTCCCCCAGGCTATGCACTGGGGAGCTCAGGCTGTTCCCCTTCATTTGTTGTCATTTATCTATAATTTAGAATGGGATTTAGTTATATTCTAATTGAGTTTCATGTGTCACAGCATGTCTCAAACAGAAAATAAAATATTTAACAACCTCCACTGGTAATAAAGATTCACATTTGCCTCATTCTGGTTCACAGTACATGAATATTCTGCACTGCACTCCGCAGGTATTAACTTCATTCAGATTTCTCCCTGGTTACGCAATATAACAGTAATGACAGATAGAAGCCAGAGCTTAAAAAAATTATAATCAAAACCAACAACAACAAACCAGTTTGATGTCATTAACTCCCCTCAGTTGGTTAGGGGAGCATTAATATGTTCCCTTCCATTGCTGGCTCCTCTGTGCATGCAAATGTTCCATGTCTGCTCACACTGTTATGGGCAGGAACTAGGGCAGGAGAAGGGCAGGGGCAGCTCCAGGGCTGGGAGAGCTCTGGTCTGGGGGAGCAGGACCCAACTAGGATGAAATAAAGCCAGGATTGTGTCTCTGCTGGAGTGGAGATGTGGACTAAAGCATCACTGGTCCTTGCTGGGCCGGGTCAGGGCTGGACACTCAGGTGGTGAAATGGGTCAGGCCCATGGTGGGGGGAAACCCTGGGTTATTTTTGGGTGGTTGCTGGTCCCCATGAGGGTGAGCTGTGTCTGTCATAAGCAAAGAGGACCTGGGTACTGTGGGAAGGTAGATCATGGGGAAGGTCTTGGGACTTGCTGAGGATGACTGAGAGCTGTAGCCAGGTCTGGTGTGTGGGGGCTTGCCCAGGGCTGTGCTGGGGAGATGAAGCCACTTGGGACACAGTTGTGTCCAGTCTTTCCACTGCAACAACTCTCCAGAGGCAGATGTTGATGCCCTGTGCTTTGCTGTGGGGCTGCTGGGGGGTTGGTGTGGGGCACCTGCTCGACCTTTGCCCCATCCCTGGGTGGTGTGAAAACTTGGGCTGTTCCTTGGAGAGCTCCCATGGGAAAGGCTGGGGCTGTGATGCCTTGGAATCTCCAAATCCACTCGTTACCTCAAGAAAAGGGAGGATGGAGGACGTACTGGTGTGGTCCTGGTGTGCAGAGCATGAGAAGGGGCACGGGGCTGGTGCTGGACTGCCCTGGTGGTGTGGAGCTCCTCAGCACCACATTCCCTTGTGCTCCCTGCACCATGGGCAGCCCTGCCCTTCTCCCACGCTGCCAGCCCTGCCCCACCCATGGGAATCTCATTTTGTCCCTGGTGCTTCTGTCCGTGGGCAGCCCCGAACCAAGCGCTCCCCTCGCAGGGTTAACCCCAGCGGCAGAGCTGCTGTGCTGCTGCGGATTCGCCAAGGCAATGATGATTCATGCCGGGGAGAGGCCTCACACAGGCATTGGGATCCAGCTAACACGTGTGGCACTGGCTGAAAGCTCCCAGGTGCCACCAGCGCCTCCCCACCACACTGGCGAGGAGTTGGCACATGTTATGAATAAGAAGCTTGACTAGGCCAATATTCAAGCAGCAATCAATTTATTATTTAATATGGTAAAGTATGAGCAATACAGCGCTGGCTACAGTGGGGGAAGTTTTCCCTCCAACTGCACACCGATAATTGATGGTTACAGGTATTTATAGGGGTACTCATCAGTTTTTTTTTTCAGCAGTTTCTATTTCCAATTTTTACTCATCAGCAATTTTTATTCCAAATTATTACATCAAATTCTATACACTATTGTGATTTTAATTTCTCAGCATGAATTTTCAAAGGAGTATCCCCAGATGGTGACAGTCCAGTTTCTGAAAGAAGAAAGACGAATCCCATCTGGTGGGGTCCAGCTCCCCAGCTGTGTGTCCACGTTTAATTGCAGAGACTATAAATCTCATAACAGTGATGTCCAGCTTCCCTGTGGTCCAAACCATAAACCCTTGAGGTGATGTTTATCTTCCTTTCTCAAGCTGTTTTTCTCTGCTTCAATAAGGCGTGAGATAAGCATATTTCCTTTATATATATTCCAAAGCTATAGTTTCAAGGATACAAGTAATATTCTAAAATTATACTTCAAAAGGTTATTATTGCAGAGCTTTTTTATGGATTAAATGCAAGCAAAAAGCAACATCTTTAACACCTTAATTCCAATGCTCCTAAATCAACCAGGGTTAATTGCAAACAAAAGATAGGTTCAAAGGCCTTTTCCATGCTTTATTTTCCTCAGTTATTATTAGAATTCACAGCTCTCCCATTGTCGGGGTCCACACATTTCGCATTCACAACTACACTCGTCGCCTGTTTGTACCTGACACGAAACACAGCTTTGCATCTCACACACAGAGGAAGGACCACAGGGAGCTGCCGGGTCACCCTGCTGCTCTGCCCCCTCACACCACATCCCTCGCTTCTTCCATGCCTGGCATGGCTCTGGGGCATTGCCTCTGTTGCCTGGGTTCCCGTGCATCCTGAAGATGCTGTGAGATGCTGAAAATTCCAAGTGCTCTTTTAATCATGTGCCATGAAGAAAGCAGCCTTGATCTTGAAAGGAGGCTAATGATGGGACCAACGGGATATTTTCTGTAGCAGAAGCCCAGACTCCATCTCTATGTGTCTTTAAAAAGGAAAAACTTCAGGTTAGCCTATGAAATAGTAACTAATAACTTATAAACAATGACATCACCATACACATCGCTGCTGGGGAAGTGATTTAGAGATGCCTTGCTGATGTGAAGCCAGAGCATCTGCTCTCTGCTGGAAGGTGGAGGAAGATCTCCTCACTAGCATTAAATTTAAATGAGCCACTCCTCACTTCCATACTTCTGCAGTGCTCAGCTCCTGCAAGAGGATGGCTGAGGAGCACAGGCTTCAGTGGGGGTTCAGCATGCCAGTTCTCCGTGCCTGGCTTTCTAACAGTGTCAAAATCAGATTTCTCTATCCAGGAAGGCTCCCTGGGTCTGTATGGACCCATTGCAGGCTGGGATTTGGTCTCCACTTGCCCCAGCACTTTGTTCAGCATCTTGTCGCAGCAGAGCCACCCATGCCCCATCTCGCACAGGAGGGTGATGAGAAGGACCCCAATGTCCCCACAGGTGAGACAGAGAAGTCCAAGTGCTCTTGGTGATGTAGAAGTTGCTTTAGAGTGTAGTGAGAGCAGGGTGACCCCACCCCAGCATATTGCAGTACCCCCACACCCCAACCTGGGCACCTGTGTCTGCAGCCACTCAGGTGCACTGCCCCCCATCAGCCACCCCCACTGCCAGCTGCTGGCAGGCTTTGTCATGATCCACATTATTTTTAATTATATTTTATTTAAAGGGCTATTAATTACAAAGATTTCCCAGCAGAGGCCTTATATTAAAAAAAAAAATCAGAAGGAAAGGAGTAAAAAAGCCCTGCTTTTCACCTCAAGAGTTCCTACAGGTGAAATGGAATGTGAATAAATTTGGCAGGGGTTAAGCAGTGAAGGAGCAAAGTTTGGGGTGTGGCACTCGGGGTGCCTCCAGTTCACAGCCAAGATCATTTGTAGGTACAGAACCCCCTCCCTGGAGGAAAGAGCTGCCATCCCAGCCATCCCAGATGCTCCAGCCTGCAGCTGCCAGCTCGGGGCAGCACTCACTGGGATGAGATGTTCAGTGGGGTGGAGGGCAGCAGCTCTTGCTCACAACCCAGCCCCCTGCAGGCCTGGCCCCGGGGTACCTGGGTCTCAGATGGCAGGCCTGTGGTCAAAGCCCCCCTATCCCTCTTGCCCTGAGCCCTCTCCTCCTGGCTCCCCTAGGGTCAGGTTTCTCTGCACCCCTGTCCTAGCTATTCTCTGCTCCTCAGAGAAAGGGAGGCATTTGTCCCATGTCAGTCAGTCATTGCTATCAGTGCCACGTGCTCATTTAATATTCACTTATTTTAAAGACATTTGGGTCATTTTCTCCCCAGCTGGAGAGGGAAGCTACTGTTTTAGGGCTGGGGAAGAGGTGTGGGCAGTGTGGTGCTCACCTGAGCTGCCATCCAGAGCTGGGAGTTAGGGGACAGAGTTGGCCTCTTTGAGGAGGGATGTGACCCCTTCCCCACAGCAGCACAGCCCTAGCACAGGGATTTAATGACTTTGACCTACATGAGGTGGAGCTGATGCCTTGGAGTGGCTGCCTAGAACAGAGGCTACGCAAGATAAAGAGAGTAAGAGTAATTTAATAAAGGCCTTCAATAGGTACCTTGGGCAGTCAGAAACCTCTGAGGCTACACCCAAGATGGACAATGGTCACGAGTTTTTCAGGCAATTGTAAATTCAGTCCATTTATGTGAAAAATGCATGTATTTTATGATTGGCTTTTCGCAAATATGAAAATGAATATTATATGTGTTGTGTTAGAAAGCAATGCTGTATTAATTTTCTTAAGTACTGTGTTAAATATAGTTTTAGGTTATAAAAATTGTTAAAATAGAAACTATGCTATATAAGATGCTTTGTTTAACAGAAAGGGCTTGCAGCGAGATAGCAGCCACAGGACACCTAGATCTTTCAGAGAAAAAGAATTTATTGCCTTCTTATCGGAAGAAACGAACTTCTTCCCGCCTCGAAGATGCTATTAGGATTAGAGGGAAGAAGTTGATGAAGACCAGAGAGAATCCTGTGTTTGAATGGAATTTATGCATCATGTATGAGATGTATGAATATGCAACAGGCTGTTGTTTTTAAGGGTTAATCCTCTGATAACAGGTGTCCTTTTTCAGGCTCATGATGCCCAGAAAAAGGTACCCGCACATCCGTAACTCTTTGTTTTTATTGTCTCATATTGTCCTAAATCAATTTGTCCAAATTATTATTACTCTAATTGTGTTACTATTCTTTTTAACCATTTTATTACGATTAAACTTTTAAAAATTTCAAAAACAAGTGATTGGCATTTTTCACATTTTACATATCAGGGGTTAATCCTCCAATTACAGCTTCGGGTAATGAAGTCATTTTCCCCTAGTTTGCTCTTCCCCCCGAACTCACTTTTGTTTCACTTTTCTGGGCCTGAGGCAGAAGGGTATGCTTGAGTTTCAGGCCTAGAGGAATTGTTTTGTCTGACCAAAATGTGAAGACAATAACCAACACTCTATATGGAGTTTAGAACTATACACTAAAGCAGTACAAGGTTTGAAAAATATAAAAGCTAAAATCCTAAGGCATCAGGGCTCAGTTGTTCTGTGGTGGCAGAGGTGGTAGGAAACAACTTTTACTAGGGAAAATTTTGAGGGTATTTTAAAATATGGGCCAAGATCTGGGGTTTTTTTGTGACTGTCCACCAACTCTGAACTACTAACCTCTCCCTGCTCTCTCCCCTCCCATGTCTGCCTTTCCTCAATTAGCAATTTGCTCAATTGCTCAGCAGGTGCCATCACAGCTCCACCTGTTCCTCACCATAGCCAGGGGCAGGAGGGTGTTTGGTGTAGCTCTGGGGTGAAGGTGTTCTCTGGCTGGAAATCCTGAGCACTCAGGTAAGAGCTCAAGCAGAATTATTAAGCTGAGACCTCTTGCTCTTGCGCCAGTAGAGAGGGGTTGGTGATCCCTTGGGTACCTCTGGAATCTTTGATGGAGACAAGGGGCTTTTCTTGAGCTTGGAGCTGCTGTGAGGGCAAGGCAGTGACTTCTGGGTGTGCTGCTGTTGTTTAGAACGTTTCTTTTCTTGCCAACCTGCATGTGCTGAATGAGATCTTAGTGTCCTGATCCCTGCTGAGCCCAAGGCTGAGCTCCACAGCTGGTTCCCTTGCCTGACTCTCAGGTGTTCCCCTGCCTCTGCCCTTCCCCTTGCCTGTCTCTCAGTTCTTTTCTCTTTTTGGCACCTTATACCCTTCCTTTCTGAGGCCATTCTTATCTCTGGGGATGCCTTCCTAGGGTGCTGGAGGTGCTTTTATCAGTGCTGGGGCCAAGGCATGTGCTCACCAGCATCCCAGCGCTCAGCAGAGCTGGCAGCAGCAGAGCCTGGGGATCCAGGGCCTGGCAATAAGTATCTGGATTCCCTCCTGCCTCTTCCTGTCAGAAAGATTTGAAGATTCAATTAGAGGGGGAGTTGCTGATAGCAGCAGGGTTGGTGCACTGCTCGTGTCCTGTGCTCCTGCTTAGTGGGGACTCAATGAAAGCCAAAGAAGTTGGGTGAAAAAAGCAAGAAATGCAAGTCTGAGGGGGTTGAGGGATGGTTTAGAGCACAGGTCTTAGGAGGAGCAGCTGAGGGAGCTGGGGGTGTTTATGCTGGAGAAAAGGAGGCTCAAGCAGGACTTTATTGCTCTCTACAACTGGAAGAAGATCGTAGCCATGTGGGGGTCGGTCACTTCTCCTGGGTAACAGCAAGAGGGTAAGAGGAAATGGCCACAAGTTATGTCAAGGGAGGTTCAGAGTGGATATTAGGAAAAGTCTCTTCACTGAAAGAAAAGGTGGTCAGGCATCAGAACAGTCTGCCCAGGAAACTGGTGGAATCATCATCTCTGGAGGGATTTAAAAGGTGTGTGTATGTGACACTTACAGATATTGTTTCATGGTAGGCTTGGCCATGCTGAATTAATGATTGGACTTGCTGATCCCAGAGGGCTTTTCCAGTCTAAAATGCTCTATAACTCTGTGGTTGGAGGGTTGGGGGTGTGCTCTGCCCCCTGGCACTGCATAATGGTGCCAGTCAGGAGAGGGCCTGAGGCAGCACCAGGCTGGGATGGGGCAGACCTGGCTCACAGCATGTGCTCAGTGGGGTGAGCCTGGGTGCCAGGCCAGGGCTTGCTCCTCCAAATCCTCATCCCTCAGAGCTGGGTGTGCAGAGCAGCACTGAGAGCAAGCCAGAAGCTGGGCTGAGGCTCCATGTCCAGGGAGAGAGCAATGCAGAGCCTCTCTGGGGCATTGGACAGGGACTTGCCTTGATCTTTGCTGGATTCAGCAGAGATTATTTTCTCTCTGGAGGGAGGGAGCCGTGGTAAATGTGAGAGGACATTTAACAGGGACAATACTGAGTGTAGTGCTGGGTCCTTGTGTGCTGTCTGGGGGGGTTGGGGTGGTGTCTGTTTTTGTGCCTTATGATGGTCAGAGCCAAGATGTAACCACTAAAACATCCAATCTGCCTAGACAGAATAGCCTTGAAAGGGAACTTCCCTCTCCTCTTCATGTTTTCTGCAGGTAATAGAGGTTGTGAAGGGGAATGTAAATTTTTTAAGGATGGTGGGGGCCAAGAGATTTTTATTATAAATTATGTTCTGAACCCCAGAGCTGAAACATGGGCTGGGGTCAGCTCCTTGCTCTCTCAGGAGAATGAACCACATCGGTGCTGCAGCCTCAGGCTGCTCAGCCCTCGTGTACGAAGCAGTTCCCAAAACTCAGGCCGTGCTCAGGCATGGATTGATTGTGTACCAAGAAGTCAAGGTGCAAACATTGATCATGTAGGAAAGTGCTGGTCATCTGCCAACAACAAGCATTCCCCAGCCTAAATTATTAATTCCTTCATGCACACCAAGGGGATTGCTCTGGTCACAGACGTCCCCTTGCACATTTGCGTGGTGGTGCTTTATGCCATAGTATATATTCCCTCCAACTACTTGTCTGGCTCTTCATTTAATAAAGATTGAGAGATACAATAAACCCATCTATTAAAGAGGAAAAAAAAATGAAAGATGAAGCTCTGCTTATGGTCTCCAGCAGTTGGTTTCATTAAGTTTCTCCCAAACCCTCCATGGTGGTTCCTGGTGCCAGGACCCAGCCCTGGGGTTTGGGGATGCAGCACCAGACTGGGGAGGCCATGGCGTTAATGGGATAACTGGGAAGAGCACGAACGTGTCTGGATGATGACGGAGCAAAAGGATCTCTTGAGGGAAATCAGATGTTTGGGTGGGATTATGAGGAGTCACAGTGCTGGTTTGTGCTGTTTGGAATGTGGGGCTGGTCTGTGGCTCCTCCCAGATCCTCCACTGCTGTCCATAGGGGGGAAAGCATTCTTTGAGCTGTAGGTACTGAGGGTAGGAGCATCCCAGCAGGGCTGTGTCGGGGCTGGGGCTGGGAGGAGCAGCCAGGTCACAGGAGCAGGGAGGGCAGGGAAGCAGGGTGGGTGTGAGGCTGGGTTTGGTGGGTGTCTCTGCTGTAGCTGTGTCAGCTCAAATAGCGTGAATGGTGTTTCTCAGGGAGTCATGTCACTGACAGGGCAGCCAGGAGCCCCTTTGCACAGCAAGGACTCTGATCCCACAGAACTGGCTTTCACTGGTGGGGTGGGGGGGTAGGGACAGAGCAGATTTGCTGCTCTCAAAGTGCTCTTCCACAGCGCCTGAGTCTGTGAATTGCTTGTGGGAGGCCTGCTCTGCCCCCAGCCTGTGACATCCAAAACAAAATGTGTGTTTTCTATCCGGTTCCAAGGCATGAGAAGAGCTTTGGACCTTGCTGTGATTAATCATTCAGCCCTGAGCTGGATACTGTATGGTTCCATCTATAGCTCCCAGAACTGATAGAAATATTGTCCTGCCTTATTAAAATCACCCACAGCTACTGCAGCTGTGTGTCAACAGCAAAACAAATAGTGACTGGTTCCCATCGGGTTGGAGCCTCTCTGCTGAGGCTGTCTGCAATCCTCCTCCTGCCAAAGTGGTTACAGATGTAGGCTTTCCCTATTGCAGCTCAGAGTAGCTCCTGTATGGCTGATTCCAAATCCCATTACCATGCTGGGGCCAGAGCCATTTTTGGTGAGCATCAGCTTGGCTAATTCTCCCCCTTGATGTGAAATGTTGCTCACAATGCTTTTCCTAGAAGGACTGCTGAGGAAGAGAGTGCAGAGCTGTGCTCTCCCCAGAAATCTCCTAAGCTATGTGGAAGAGCAGAGTAAGAGGGCTGTGCTGGAATGAAAGCAGGGCTACTTCCTCTTACTCCTCCTCCTCATGTGTCCCTGTCAGGGGTCTGCTGAGTAATCTGGTGCTCATCACAACTGCTCTTGGGGGCATAACTGATGTTGCAGTGCATGAGTCCCCTTCCTCTTGCCTGTCCAAAACCACCACAGCCCTATAACTCCTGCCACTATTTAAGCTGTCCCTGGCTCACCCTCATCCCCTCTCTCCTGTGCTATCTTTGGTCTAATTAGAAGGCCAGAACTGTGCATGTGAGGTGACCTCGTTAGTTCCTTATGCTGTATTGAAATTTCTACTCATTTACATCCCAAATCCCTTAAATGTGCAGCTCTGGTCTCCGGGGTCACTTCTTACTGCTTTCCATCCTTCTCATCAAGGCTCTGGGCTGGAGCTCTGTTCCCTGTTCTTGCCCACATCACTCCACTTCTGTCTGGAAGCTGAGTCCCCCTCAAACAAGCCCTGTTGGGTTGTTGAGTCCCCCTCAAACATCCTGGCTGGGCTGTGCCAGGCTCTGGGTCCTTGTCCCTCGAGATCCACAGCCAAGATCACTCTTCCCCTAACATGAACATCTTTTTAGTTTAGTATTAGCTTGTGCCACACTCCTATTAGGCTGGTGGTGCAGGCTTGATCCTCCTTGAGTGCTTCACTTTAAATATAGGCTTGACAGACTGTATATCCTCTTCCTTTTTTCCTGTCCTAGTTGAAGGGAGAGTGCTGTTGGAGATGGGAAGGTTTGCATCGTCTCTCCTGTGTGATGTTGATCCCTTTATAGGGCAGGTATCTTCTAAAGCAAAATGCTTTCAATTCTCACGGTAAGCATAATTCTTGAAAATGTATGCAATAAACAAAACGAGCCAAATGTAATTAAAATGAAGACAGCATATAATCTGGTAACCCACTTACAGGCTCAAAGCTTCAGCTTTAAAAAAATGTTTGCTCCAAATCCATTTAAATAAACAGACCGACACACAAAGGCTCTCTGTACATTATTGGGATACAAAGAGAATCGGATCAAAAGCAGCTGTGACCAGGCTGTACATGTGTAGCGAGGAAATTGCTTGATCTAGGACTGCACCTTGTACATGCAAATGTGTTTGTGGACCTTCCCAGGAACTGCCTTTGTACCACAGCCGAGCTGTTGGGCTGTGCTGTTCCAGGGAGCTGGGGCTGGTGCGTGCCCCACTGTGGGAGGGCTCCCTGGGGGCTCTTGGTGTGCTCATGTGCTTTGGCTCTGGCAGGGAGAGGCCAAAGGCAGCCAAGCTCTGCCCCTTCCATGCACACACTGCATCCAGAGGGGGGAATCGCTCAGAAACCTGTAGAAAAAATGGGAGTCCCTGTCCTTAGCACCTGTGTGATGGGCTCTCCACACCCCTGGTGTCACACACGCCATGTGCTGTCACACCAGTGTGCCTCTGGACCTGCAGGAGGGTCTCCTGGCCTGCACAGAGGGCTGTGGGATTTGAATCTCCTCTGCCTGGACACTGTCGCTCACAGCTCTGCAGCAGAGCCTGGCTGGCCTTGAAGTTTTGCCAATAGCAATGTGATTTGTCTCAGGTTGGACAGCACAGGCTGTGAATCCAAGATCAAGTGTGCTCCCAGGCCAGCAGGATTTGGCCAAGAGAAGGCACTTTGGGTCAGACAGGAGCATCTGCCTGTTGTTCTTGCAGGTGTTTTTGGACTAGCTGGAGCTCTTGGGAAGGACATGCTCACATTTATTAAAATATGATGGAGCGGCTACTGGGGAAGAGTGAGAAAGCTGTTTCTAAAGTGGAAAAAAATTCTAAGCATTTAGAAGCACGGTCCTGGCTCAGCCTGGGGATGTCAAAATGCCGGCTGGTGGCAGAAAATCCTTTGCTCGGGTCCCGCTGGAGGAAGGTCTGACTCGGTAGCGGCCGGGAGCGCCCAGCGGCCCGTGCCCCTCGTTCGGGGCCGTGTGTCCCCCGCCTGTCCCCCGTCGTCGGGGCCGGCTCCCGCCGCGGCCGGGACTCGCACCGGCAGAGGGAGCTCCGGCCGCGTCCTGCGAGCGGGGGTAACCGGGGGGACCGGCTGCTCCCACGGCTGAGGGTGACGAGTCCCCTTCCCCGCCTCGGGCCGAGCCTCCCTGGGGCTGCTGGCTGTACCCAACCAGCCCGGGGGCGAGCGGCTCGGGACGGGGCGGCCGCTCTCGAGCAGCCGGAGACCGGCAAGGGGGGAAGGCCGGGCCGTGACCCACATGCACCGAGCTCAGCAGCACGGTCTCCGCTCTTGGGCGGGGAGGACGGGGCAGGAGCCAGCCCCTGGGGACCCGCAGCAGGGCCAGGATCTCTTGCCAGGCTCAGGCAGCACTCGGGAGGGCTCCATTCCGGCTCCTGCAGCCCTCTCGGCACTTTGCCCCTGCCGGCCTTGCTCTCCTGGCGCTCTTCTCTCCCGCAGGAGAGGCCGGGCGGGGCGGTCTATTCCCGCCGCATCTCTCCCTCTCGCCTCCCCCCGGCTCCCCTTCTCCCGGTGCTGCAGTGTCCCACCGGGGCTTGCCTCCGCCTAACGCAGCGTGCGGCTTTCCCGCTCCTCCCTGCCCCCAGCGCTCGGCGCTTCGTCTCCCCGTTGTGCCCCCGCACCCCGCGGGGCAGCGGCTGCCCGGCCCCGGGTGCGCCCCGTCCAGCCCCGCCGGGGACCGCGCTGCCCGGCCAGCGGTGCCCCCGGACGGACAGGCGCGGCAGCCAATGGGGAGGCGCCGGGGGGCAGCGGGCGAGCCCCCATTGGCGGCGGGGGGAGGAGGGGCCGGGACTTGAAGTTGGAGTGAGGGATCCAGCTGTGCGGAGCGCTCGGCTCGGCGCGGCCGCCGCGGGAGCATCCTCTGCCACCGCCCGTCCCCGGCGCGCCGGGCAGCATCCCATCGCCCCGGGCGGATGTTGGGGAGCAGAGGGGACAGGCAGAGCCGCTAGGGGCGGGCCGCCCCCCGGGAGGGGGCCAGCACCGGCAGCGGGGGCCGCCCCGCCGCCGCCTCCCTGCCCGCGGCTCGGGCCCCCGAAGGCACGGCGAGGAGGAGCTACGGAGCCCGCAGACAGCAGGGCAGGACGAGGGGGGCGGCCCGGCCCCGGCGGGGGGAGAGGCAGCGGCTCGCCCGGCCATGCCACCCCGGCGCTGAAGCCGCCCCGCCGCATCCCCCAGCCCCCCTAGCCCGCCATGGCCGCGCCACTCTAGGCGTCCCACCGGCTCGCCCCGCGTCGCCCCGGTTCCCCCGGGGCCCTCGGCCGGAGGATGGACGAAGATGGACCGCGAGCGGCCGAGGAAGATCCGGAGCCGGGCAGAGCCAAGACTTTCATCCGCCTTAATGACCTGTCCGGGGCTGGGGGCCAGCCGGGGCCGGGGGACAGGGAGGCGGGCAGCGGCGATTCGGAGGCAGAGGCGCTGCCCTACCCGGCGCTGGCGCCCGTCGTCTTTTTCTACCTGAGCCAGGAGAGCCGGCCGCGGAGCTGGTGCCTCCGCTTGGTCTGTAACCCGTATCCTTTGCAGGTGTTCGGCGGCGAGGTAAGCCCCACGGGGCCCCCACGGCACCGGAGCGGCCGGCAGGGCGGGGAGCACCTCCTGTGTGCGGCCCGCCGGGTGATGGGGAAGGAGCCGGGCTTTGGGGGGACCCGGCACCCGCCGTCCCCGGGGTAGCGGGCGGCACCCGGCGATGCTCCCCCCTCCCCGCTGCTGGCCCGGGAAGTTTTCCGGGCTGTTGCAGGGGTGGTCGGTCGGTCCGTGCCGTGCCGCGGGCTCCGCTCCTGCGGGCTCCCCTCCCTCGGCTCCCGCGGGCTGCAGCGCTCCGTTCCACAGGGACTCGGAGTGGAGCTGCTGGGGACCATCTCCCCCAGGGCACCGACCGTCTCCGCTCCAGCTCCCCGGACACACTGAGCGACCCTAAGCCCGGTCTCTTCCCTTGTGGATCCGTTTTTCGTTCTTGACCCCGTTTCTTGCCCATTTTAGCCTCCCTGGTCCTTTCCCTGAGGTTTTGCGAGACGGGTGCAGTGTGGAGGGAGGCGGAGGTTTTGGGGGGTTGGTTTGCTGCCTGGCTCCAGGGTCCCTAAACAATCCCGGGTGCTTGAGGCCCGTCCAAAGGCCCATTCTCGGCCCCATCCCCGGGGGATGCTCCTTGCCTGGACGGGCTGGGGCAGGGTGGGGGTCGTGGTCCCTGGCGGGCAGTGGCCAAGGGCGGCTGTTTGTCACATCCTGGGGTGAGCCACGGCCCCCCAAAGGCTTCTGATCTTCTTCCAAGCTCCCTGTCTGCTCTGGCATAGGCCGAGCCGCTTCAGTCAAGTTTAAGCTTTCAAAAGGGGGGGTGGGGGGGGAAGAAATAGAGGAGACAATAGAAAAATTTCTTCTTTCACAGTCTTGGTGTCTTTAAAGCTTCCCTTTGGAGTTGAGTTGCAACCAGCACATGGCTTCCGCATGGCTTCTAGCATTCCGAATATTTTACCATCGCCAAATTCCAGCTTCATGTATTATTTGTAGAAACAAAAGCCCAAAATGAAATAAAGTGAAGCGATGTGGCTTCCAGCAGGGGCTGGTGCAGGAGAGGCTGCCTGGGGAGCTCCCGCAGCCGTGCTGGGCTGCCGGCAAGAGGCGGGCGAGCAGTGTGGGCAGCAGCCCCACATCTGGAGGGGGAGAGGCTGTGCAGCAGCACGGAGGACATGTTACACGGTACCGAGCACCAGAATGCCTTGTGCTAGTCCTTCTCCACTCCTGGTATGCAGGAACGGTTAAGGACTACATCTCAGCTGATGGTGAGGGTCTGCTGGAGTTGTGAATATTGTTTTACTTGAGCTTCAGCAAAGATTCTCTGATAAACAGGCTGCCTTCTCTCCTAAAATGTCCCCCAAGAGGGAAAAATCCAAGATTTCTCTTCCCAGTCATGAATACCCTCAGCAGCTTCTCTACAGATCTCTTTCAGGCCAGCTAAGCAGTTCAAACTGCCTTTATTTAAACATAGGAAATCTAACAACTTTGTGAAGCCTTCTGTTTTGGAAAGAAATATTAATGACAGGCTGCAAGTCAGTGTGCTCTTGTGCCTACTACGACTATTAGTATTTATGATTACTGGTTTAAATATGTTTCCAAGTATTTATGGGTTTTTAACATTTTTTAAAAAATTTTTAATCTTTGACATGCTATTTTGAATCTGATGTTAACACCTGTATGTTTTAGTGTTTTCAGCAAAGTCCCCCACCCCGGTAATGGCTTGAAATGTGTTTTCTCCTCTGTGGATGCAAAAACAATCTGATTAACTTTTGTCCTTGGAAAATCAGTGGTATTGTGGGCACCTGCAAACACCACTGTGAGTCAGGGATGAGCATTATGTGCAGTCCCACTAGCTGGGGTTTTTGTCACCAATTTCTCACTTGTTACTGACAGAGAAAGGATCCTGCTGGGAGTCCTGGGGCCACAGGGGTGATGCTGTGGATCTTTGAGTCATGTAAGCATGCAGCTGGTTTTTTTCAGGGTCACTGACCCAGAATCGGGGGAGTTTATTTTAAAACAACAAAAACAAAAACAAACAAACAAACAACAACAACAAAAACCAGTTCAGCCTTCAGATGGGAGGAACACAGTAGCTACTTTGGTACCTGCACTGTGTCCCATCACTTGCTGGGTTGCTCAGAAGAGCACTGTCTTGCTCATCCCTTTGCCTTTCTGCCACTCCAGTGCTGGAGCTGAACCTGCTCGTGTTTATATTTATTACTTTTTTTTTTCTTTAGTGTGGTGGCCCTTCTCAGGCTGTAACCTTCTAGGAATTGTGCCTCAGTGTTAAAACCATGTAATCATGTTGCTGGAAAGTCTTTGTTGCCACCAGCTGCCCTGCAGAGGAGTGACAATGCTTTGGCTGAGTGGGTGGTGAATCCTGCCCCAGCTCTGGAGAGTTTGGAGCTTTCACTGCCTTCTGCCACTCCCTCAGGTGATTTTACCTTTCTGCATTGGCTCCTGCAGAAACTGGATGGGAGGGCTCTGGTTTGAGCTGTGCTTGTGGCAATGCAGAGCTTGCGGCGTTTCCAGGCAGATTTGCAGTGTTCTAATCTGACTGATAAAATTTACGGTTGATTGGGCATCAGGAGGAGATGCAGGACCCACTCTTGCCCAGGAACAACAGTCTGTGCCCCTGAAGTGCAGCTGGAACTCCTGGGATTCTGCTCTAAATCCCTGTCCAGGCAGTTGGTGTGACTGTGGTACCTGAGGCCGGGTTAGGGGAGGGTGATGGTTGAGGTGCTGAGTATCCAGCAGGGATGCAAAGTCCTGTTGATGTGGTTTTGGGGGTTTTCTGCCATGTTTCTGTCTAGAGCATTCTCTGCCTGGACCAGGAAGCTTTTTCTCTTGCTGTCTGGGGCAGAGATGTGGGGCACTGTGTTGCTCTCCTGCTCCTCCTCTCCCTTAGGTCTAGAAAGAGGCCATGAAGTTTGTCCTGATGCAGGAATTTTCCAGAGCCTGAAACCTTGGGATTTTTAACTCTAAACATGTACCAGATGGCCAACATGTCTTCTCCCTCCACTCCATTGTGGTCTTTGAGTGAAAACCTCTCTGGGAGCCATGAGGAGCTGAGGGGACGAGCCTGGGTGACAGCCTTCATATTCCTGGTGGCTCTGGGGTGGAAGGTTCTTCCCTGGTTGAGAATTGCCTGGGTCAAGAGGGAAGAAGAGCAGGGACAAGTTCAGTGGTCACAGTGCTGGAGCCACAGGCTCAGGGGTGGGAAGGGCTGTGGCACATGCAGGGTGTCCTGGTGTGTGTGCTGGCAAGGCCGTGAGAGGGTTTTCTGAGGGGGAGGAAAAAGGAGGCAAGCTGGTTACTTGACTTTCACTTGTAAAATGAAAGCACCATGAATGATGGGAAGATGAAAGGCTGTATCAGGGTCTGTGCCAGGCTGCTCCTCTGATCAGAGACAAGAAACGAGGCTATTTCTTGAGAGTTGTGGAGTGATTGAAGAGTGGGGATGGAGAAAGTGGGGAGGAAGCTACCACTTGGCATTAAGAGCTCTGAATAGAGAAATAACAGTGTAACTGAAAGGGCCTGTGATATCTATTGTACTACTGGAAACTGCCTCATCCCCCACGGCCGCCTGCCTGCAGAGCGCTGCTGCCTGGAAAGCAGCACACGGCAATGGGCGCTACAAAACCCTGCTGGGAGGTGCCATTCCTGGGGAGATACACCCACCCTGGCTGAAATCCTGGTGTTTTCTCCTGGTTGGGAGGGTGAAGGGCAGTTCTGCAAATTCCCTCTCTGGGAAGGGGAGGTTTGGGTGGCGCCAGGAGGAGCGCTCCCATCCTGCCTGGCTGCTCTGGGGTACAATCCCTGGGATGTGGGGTTTGGGAATGGCCTGGCTGCTCTGGGGTACAATCCCTGGGATGTGGGGTTTGGGAATGGCTTTGGCAAAGAAACACATCTTGATCTGGTCACAGAAAGCAGCCCTGCCTTCTGTCAGCAATAAAACAGAGAGGACTCTTCCAGCAGCTGCCTCACATGGCTCTGCTCACTCCCCAATAGGAAGAGGTGGGTGACCAAAGCTGGGTCCTGGGGAGGACTGATTGCCCCCAGCTCCTGTTGGAAGTTGCAGATGCCCAGACAGCTCTAGGAATGGGTCTGCAATCCCCATGGCTGCATGCCAAAGTGTAGCTGAGATCTGCACCAGGCTGGCTCACAGGGTGGCTGGAGCTGCTGTGCTAGGGCTTGGTTCTTCATGGCAAGCAGTGCTGGCCCCATTGAGAGCACAGTCAGCCCCTGCTGAGCTCACCCTGTGCCCTGCTCTGTGTTGGAGCCACTCTGTGCTGCTCTGGCTGGATCCAGCCCTTCAGGGAGGGAATGCTCGTGTGTCCCACTGCACCAGAGCCAGGACCCTCCTGCCTGGTGGGGGTGAGACCTGAGGCTGCTCAGCTGTGTTGTGGTTTGGGCTCCCCAAGCCCAGCAGTGCCCCCCAGCACCCCTTCTCATGGCAATGCCTGTGGTGAGGGCAGGGGCAAGTGGAACCCCTGTCACCTTGTGGAAGATTGGGGTGTCCTCACTCCCTCCTCAGCCATGTCAGCTCATGGGGAGAGCCAGACATTGCTTATGCTGCTCTTTGAAGAATTCAGTGTAATGCAGGGTTAAATTCATTTTTTTGTTATCAAAAGAGAGTGTTTTTTTGGGGCAAGTGCATGTGGTGTCCTTATATACACTTCTATACATTTGTTCCAGCCTCACTTCTGAGTTTAACAAAGCAAAACGCTTTGATTTGAGAGGTCAGACCTGAAATGGATCTTGTTTTAATTTAAAAACCCCACAAAGGAACCAGAATCCACTTGCTTCACCTGTGTCTGATCCATCCCAGGGCACCTGAGCTTGTTTCTGTCCCCTGACCCAGTTCACCCGCTGATGCCTCCCCCCCTCCCCAGGCAGATGGAATTTCTCCCGCTGTTGCTGAGCCTCTGCTCTCTCTGTGCCCCTTCCTTGGTTCCAGGGGAGAAGAGAAGCCTGGCTTGTGTGGCTGATGCCCGACCAAGGGGTCCCCAGAGCCCCTTGGCCCTCCTGGCTGGGATGGAGCATCCTGGATGGAGCATCCTGGGCAGGTGCTGGCGCCTCCCTGGGCTCGCTCAGCTCCTGCGTGATGATCTCAGCCCATCACCTTTGAGCAAGGGCAGCACAGAGGTGCTGTGGTTATTTCCCTCCTCCCAGGAGACAAATAACTGCAAATCCTCTTCCCTGCTGTTCACAAACCTTTTGGGAGCTCAGCGGGAGCAGGAGGCGGTGTTGGCTTCCCAGAGCTGGGTGCAGTGGCCAGCGTTCCTCTAATCCCTGCCTCCCTGGAAGAGCCAGGAGCAGCTTGATCCTAATCTGGGTGACACCTCATCTCACCAGCGGCCTCTGGGCCCGTCCATGGCCCAGCTGTGCCGGCAGCCCGGCGCTGCCTTTGCTCCCTGCGTGTGGATGTGTTTTTTAAGGAGATTCTTCTGCGAATTCCCCCTTCCAGGCTGTTGTGTCACATCTGGAAGTTTGTGTAGGAGTTTATCCAAGTGCTGGAGTACAGCGCAGCTTTTTCTCATTTAAAAATCATAGGCTGGCATTTTGAAGCGGGCTGGGGTGGGGTGGGGGGGAGGGAAGGGGAGAGGGAAGCTGTCTGCCAAAAAGGAGACTGGAGCAGAGGAATCATAATGACTTCCAGAAGTTTTCTTTCTTTCTTTCTTGCTTGCTTGCTTTCCCTCCCTGTCTCCCGGCGCACAGACAAAGGCTCGGCCTCATGCAGTCCGTGGTTATGTCATCCCGGGGAGGGGAGCCCCCGTCCTGCCCGGGGACCCCGCAATGCTGGGACAGCTCTGCTTGGGCTCCTTGTAGGAAATCCGGAACGCTGCTCTCCTGCGGGCTGGGGAGCGTCTCTGGAGATTCGCTTGAGATCAGTGCACGGAATATCCTGAGCTGGAAGGGACACACAGGATCATCGGGTCCAGCTCTGCAGTGAATGGCCCGTGTGGGGCTGCTTTCATGTGGGGCCAGGAGCCGGGGCAGAGATCCCAGCTCTCCCCAGCCCCCGTGGCCAGGACAGGAGGGGCAGACATGGGGCTGGACCACCCCAGCCACCACTCATCCTTGGGGCTGATGTGTCTCCCATGGCTCTGCTCTCACTTTGATCGGCTGCTGTGTGCTCTGCCCTGCTCAGTAATGCAGGTTGTGGGAGCCAGTCTAGAAATGCTCAGGATTTTATGATGCACAGAAAATTTTCTGCTTTCTTCTTCCCCTGCACCCCTGCAGAAGCTTTGGCATTGTGCTGAAAAATTCTGCTTTTGCATTTTTTATTTTAAACTCTCTTTCATTTTTCCCCCCCATTCTGAAAAAACCAAGTTTCGGATTACCCCAAGTTCCCTGCCCAGCTTTTACTCAACTTCTTTTTTTTTTTTTCTACTGTTTTGCTGGAAGGGAGAAAAACCTTAGACCAAAATGAACCTCCCTGATGGCTTTTTCACTTGGATCATGAAATCATTTTCCCTTGGCAGAGGACCCATGGGGAGCCTTTGCCCCCGGCAGCTTTGCTGGCTGGGAGTAGAGTCTGAGGGAACGGGGCCGTCCACGGGGAACTGTGGAAGGAGCATCCAGAGTCAGGTTAGAAGGGCTTTGAAGCTTCGCTGTGGTTTGGAGAGGGTTGAATTTCCTAGTTAACTAGGAGGCCTAAGTGTTTCTGGGTTTGTTACGAGGCCAGATCGTGGCTTTCCCTTCCTCTGTGCCTTGGCTCTCTGCTGAGCAACCTAGATGTGAAATGTTCTCTTTGGATGGTGATGCATGCAGAGGTTTCCCCCAACCTGGGTTCATTTGGCTTTGGCTTTCTTCAGCCTTGGCCTCTCACCCAGGAATCTGGCCTGGTGCTAAGAAATAAAACAAAAAACCAAACCAAAACAACAACAAAAAAGCCCCTAAAACCCATCCAACCAAACAAAAAACCACAAAACAACACAAAAGGAAAAAAAAAAGAAAAAAAAAAGAGGAAATTCACATGGTTTTATATAACAGAGTGAGTAACGACTGGTCGTGCTTTGGGATGCTCTCACATCTGCTTCCTACCAAAGCCCCAGCAAAGAAGCTTCCAGCAGATGGAAAAACACATTTTTCAGCCTGAATATGTGCTGAGGGAAGCTTTGAGGCTTGCTCTCTGTGCTGGCTGTGGTGGTGCTGGTTAGAGCCTTACGGGAAAGGGGCTCTCGGGGTGCCAGGAGCAGCATCCCCAGCCGGGCAGGGCACTGGGATGTGCCCCTGACTCAGCCTCAAACCGTGACTTGGTTTAGTCACAAGTGGATAGAAATTGTCCATTGGTTTGGCTTCTGTGCCTGAAATGTTGTTTTGGTTGGGATTTTTAGCAGGTTTCCTAGGTGCAAGGCACTGGCGGCTGTTTGGTGTTGGGGTTTTCTTGTCACCTGTGTCATCCCAGTTTTCTCTCCCTCTCTGCCGGGATGCAAAATCCAAGGGCGAGAGCAGAAGAGGGCTGAAAATGGGAACAAAATGCTAAACAGGGGATGACTGAGAGCCTGGAGCTTGGCACAGACTAGCTTATAAAGAAAAGGGGATTTATTTACTGTAATCCAGGTGCTAGCCCCACACTTACGGGTTTCTGGTGTGAAGCATCCTTACATTTATCTCTAATTTAGTTCTCTTCCAAGAGGTTTCCCCCAGTGCATCCACTGAATCAGGTTGGAGATGCTCCCTAAGCCTGGGGGCTGAAGGCAAACCCACGGGCAGCAGCAGTGGAACTGGGCAGTCTCACAGGGATTCACTCACCTTGGCTGTCCGACCACCCCCAGGGGGTTTTTGCCTCCAGGATTTCCTGTGATTCATACCTTAATCAGGTCATGTTTCCAAGTCCCTCCTCTTGCATTATTGATGGCCTCTGTGCTCCCTGGGAGATGCTGGTGGCCAGAGCAGCCCAGCCCTCCCCTGCCCAGATGGCGAGGAGGGCTTGCTGATGATTTGTTAATTCAAATAGAAAATGCCTGTTAACCCCTGGTGAGGCTGGAGCTGCCTTCTGGAGGGCAGGGCTCGCCCCCATGCCTGCGACTCCTGCTGCCAAAACATTTATTTGGTGTTAAGCTGCCAGCCACGCTATGTAAGTAAGGATGTTAATCATGAGTAAGGTTCATTTTTAACTCTGGGTTGCGACTAGTCTTGGGAAGAGCTGTACTCTGGGAAGGGGAGAAGGTGGTGGGAGCTCTGCTGTGTGTGGGTGTGCAGCTCCTCAGGCCAGGTTGTATGGATCCTGTGGAAGGGAGCAAATGTCTCTGCTCCTTCTTGGCTACAGGGGCTGTAGGAATAAATTGTTCCTTCTGCTGTGGGTGAATGAGGCTTCTAAGTGTGTTTGATGGGCTGCTCTTTAATCAGACTCCTCCACATCAGTGCTTGCTGCTAATAACATGAATCCCAGATCTGGGCTGGTGGTCCCTGTGCCTGTGTTGGATGCAAAATGTCTTTAATTTGGGAACCATCATGTCTAGATAGCCTGGCTGTAACAATTCTACCTTAATGGGAGAAAAAAAAAACTCCAATAAGAATGATAAATAAAGGAGCCCTCTGATGCACCATTGAATTAATGTTTATCCGGGCAGATAGGGAGGAAAGGAATTAAATTAATATCTGACTCGTAACTGCTACTGTATGTGATTATTGACTTATCTTGCTTTGGAGGGCCATAAATATGTCTCAGGATATACCCCTGAGACCATAATCTGCTCAGGATCACTGTGCAGGTCTGTCTCTGATGTTCCTTCAGAGATTCATCCTGACTTCTAGGGTCAAAAATCCAAATTCCTCTGACAAAGGACCTAGCCACATGCAGAGGGGAATGTCTTTGCACTATACGGCAAGCATACAGCATAATTCCTGAAGGTTTCTGCCTTGTATAAATCGCTTTATTGTTTGTGATCCATGGCTGGCTCAGCGTTGGAGGCTGTGGAGCCTGATTCAACTCAGAGGAGACATGCAGGTGAAGTTTCTTGGCTCTGGAATTGGGATGGATCACAGCTGCAGTCTCGTATTCTTATCCACTGCCTTTCTTCCTGTCCTTGGGATTTTGTGCCCCTTAGGCAGTTGTCTGGGGAGATCAGATGGGCCTCAGCCTGTCCCTCAGCAGCACTGGCCCAGGGCTTTGTGTGTCCATGAGCCTGGGGAGAGGGGTGAGCTCTTCCAGTTCAGCTGTCGATGCTGAGTGGATGCTTCTGTTGATGACCCAGTGGATGCGAGCTGACCCCAGGCACCCAAAACCATGCTGGCCATGGGGCTGGCACAGGGCATTTCACATTTCAGTGTCCTCAATGTCCTGGGGCTTTGTACCCACACATGTGTGGTGCACACAGGGCCAGCAGCTTGGGAAACAGAGGGATGGTGGCAGCAAGGGCCAAGTTGGCCTCTCATGTTCCCCTGGTGAGGCTGAGCTGGAGCATCCCTGTGTGGCAGGGTGCTTCCTCTAGCTGAGGTGGGTGTTTCCCCTCTTGGGCTGTGTTTCATGTAGGGGATAACTCGCTGCTTGTGTGGCTCCTCTTTCAGCAGTGTGTGATCACCCCATTCTCTGGCACAGCCAGTGTTAGTGCAAGAGTCCCAGGCTGTGAATGGTGCTCTGAGCCCCCAAATCTCCTCTTCTTCCCACCCATTGCCTCAGGCCCTGCTGCCGGGATGGGGCATTGCTGTGGTGAGGGTGTTTTTCAGGATGCTTCTGTTTTTTCCTTCCATCCTGTCCCTTATGATGGTGCGCATCCTGCCCCACTGCAACCCCCTCCCCACACCAACATGCTGTTCCCATGGGAGCAAATCACATCCCCTTCTTCAGAAACTGCTCATGGCAGCAGAACAGGGGAATCCTGTCTTTTTCCAGGAAAAGAAGAGCAGAGGAGCCCAAGGCCAGCACGGGGTATCACAGTGAGGGTGGAGACACTTCTGCCTTCATCTCAGTAAATGGGCTCTGGCTCCTCCAGCAGCAGATGTTCACATCCCAGTTGGGTTCTGGGCTTGGCTTTGTGCTGGGCTTTGTTTTCTCTTGTCTTGTAGCCCCATGAAGCTGGGCTGTCTCAGCTCTGGGAGCTCAGAGGATTGAGCCAGTGGGGGTCAATCTACAGATCTTGTGGTGAACTGGGGGTAAAAGGAAAGTGCTTTGCAGTGCCTCCCCCCTGCCACCTCTTCTCCAATCTCTCCCTTTTGTCTGCTGAACACCTGGATTTTTTTTCACCTCTGGTTTGGGTTTTTCTTTACTATTGCCTGGACTTTGCATGGGGGGCAGGCTGGAGGTTGGGGGGGGGTATGCACTGAATCTATTCAAGGAGTTGTGATCTCTGCATTTCATTTTGCAGTTCAGCTGGAAAGATCTCGTTTCCAAATACACCCACACACAGGCACAGCAAGAGAGGAGAGCGCAGGGGAGGGAGCTGCTCAAGGGGGATGGGGCAGCATGGGCAGGGCTGGGGACCATGGCATGGCTACTGGAAGCCGTGGCAAATCTGACTGGGAATGTCCGGAGCCTTTGAGGACAGGACATGCCTCTGCCCTGTATCTCAAGGCCATGCAGAAGCCTGGTGGCCCTGAGAGTGCCTGGCTGCTTTAGTCCAGAGCAAAAAGGGACTGAGAGGAGCAAAGGTCCCTGAGCAGAGCCCTTGCTCTGAGCCTGGCAGTGGCCCTGAGAGCATCTGGGGGGGACTCCAGGGCAGTTTTAGAATTGCCCACAGTGTGTGTGTGGGTACATACACATCCCCACCGTGGGCTGAGCAGAGCCCAGGACATGGCTGCACCGTGGTAAGACCCCCTTTCTAATGGAAGAAGAGCAAAGGCACAGAAAGAAGTCACAAAGCTCCTTTCCTAATGACCTTCAAGCCAAAATGATCTTGTTTCCAAAGATGAGCCAGTGCTGGAGTGATTCTTTTAGTCTGTAACTCTCCATCCACACTATCTCCCTCCAGGGCCTTCCTTGCCAGCCAGGTCCTGACTGCAGCTCTTGGGTTCTGGAGGAGCTGGTGGGAGATACATCCTGCATCTCCCAGTGCTGTTAGGGATGGGCTTAGTGGAAAGCAAATGAACCTTCATCCTGGTGGGCATCTAAATGTGCAGCAGAGGGTAAAAGTGAGGAGCTGAACAGATGGGAACTTGGTGTTGGTAGAAGGTTTTGGAGAGACACCTCAGTCTGCCTAAGCTGGGAGCTGACAGTTGCCTTGCCTTGATGTTAGCGTGCCAGGGCAATGTGGGGACAGTTCCCTGAGCCCCCAAGTCTGGCTCCTTCCCTGACTTCAGGGCTTTGGAGCAGCTTGGGGTGCTGGGATGTTGCCACAGGTA
Source organism: Zonotrichia albicollis (assembly GCF_047830755.1). Lineage (NCBI taxonomy): Eukaryota > Metazoa > Chordata > Aves > Passeriformes > Passerellidae > Zonotrichia > Zonotrichia albicollis. The sequence continues at coordinate 3,406,754 of NC_133837.1, read as the reverse complement.
CCTGCACTCCCACCCAGCTTCCCCTCGGGCCCCTTGGGTGGATGCTGGTGGCACATCTCAAGCTCAGCCCCCGCACACCGAGTCCTTCCATCGCCCCTTCGGGTCAGTGCGTGATTTTTTCCATCGCTCTGAAGCGGCTGAGCTCATACAACAATATTCCCTGGGCCAACACCGCTCCTTTTTGAAGTTCCTTGTTTTGGTGTTCCTCAAGCTCTGTTTCCTCAGGCATGAAATACAACACCCCTTGGCACTGGAGGCTTTCCCCAGTGCTGTGGCTTTGGTTATCCCCTGCATCCTGCTGCCAGGTGAAACCACTGCCCTGTCCCTGAGCTGCTGCTGGTGGATGCCATCACCTCCCTAACTCATCCCAAGGCTTAAAAGGTGGCAAAACGGGATCCTTTGGCCGCCTTGGCGTGCCGCAGGATGCCGCCAGTGGAAAGGCAGCCACTGGAGCGTGCTTGGGGCCATGTCTGCCTTAGCCAGTGGCCGCAACTGGAGCCAAGCAGTGAAAATGCCAGAGCAGTGAGTTTATCCCACGATGTTTGATTTGTGGTCACGGTGGAAGCTGGGTCAGGAGTGACAGTGGAGGATGCAGCAGAAAAGAGCAATTTCAAGACAGTCGCAAAAACATTTCATGCTGCTAAAAGTCGGGATTTTCTCCTTTGTTTTTCCTCCCCCGCTGCTGGCCGCGCTGGCGGTGAGGTGAAGTTTATGGGAGAAATAGCGCGGTTCTGGGAAATATTTTGCCTCACTTGTATTGTTGAATTTTTCTTTTGCTGGCAGCAGATGAAGGAAATGGGAACACAAACAGCTTGGCCGGTGGGGTATTGGTCCAGAATCAGCCTGGGCAGCAAGAAGCTGCTTTGCTGGGGACAGAAAATACTCGAAAGCGAACGGGGTTTTCATTGTTTTCATTCCTCTCCCTTTCTGTCCCTGTGCTCAGCTGGCTCTCAGGATGCTGCTAAAGAAGGGGTGAACACATCTTGCTGTTAAGGCAAGGATGTGCGTTGATGCTCTTGGCCTCCCGTGTGTTTTCACTGATTAAAATCTTAAATTCTTCCATTTTTTACAAGATTTTGGGTTTCTGTGCCAAGCTGGAGAGTCTCTATGGCAACTGCTACAGGCAACTTTTTTCTGTAACCCTTTTTGGGTTTTTTTGGAAGACAGGAGGAAGAGGATGAGTGTCTAGTGCTGAAGCACCAATAATTACTTGAATACCCCAAATATTTGGGGTGGTGAGTGCTGGGAGAGCAATGGAATTGAAATACAGAATTGCTTCATGGCAAGAAGCCAAGCACCAGGGCCCTCACTGGAGCCCTCACCCCTCTGCTAATTAGAGTGGGTTTTGACTGTGGAGAGTGCAGGGTCCCATCCACCCCCACCTCTGTCCCACCCCAAGGGCAGGGGTTCCCCACTTGGCTCTGTCGTTTCTGGGGGCATTTAGAGCCATTCTTGGAGTGTGATTGCAGCAACATTTCAAGACACAATTAAAACCTGAGCCTTTTAGGAAAAGTTGCAGCATATAATAGAAAGGAAACCAGCTGGGCTAGATTGAAGCATAATAGGTTTTGGGAGTAATTTTTAGAATCCTATACTGCAGGTTTTTCTAGAAAGATACTATACAATTTAATAACATGTTATATTCCTATATGTTATATTTAAATCATCCTATAGTATTGTGTAGGAGGAATCTAATTTTCCACTACAGAGTAATATACCTTTCTATAGGTTTTTGGCTGTGGTTTTTTAAAATTTATTTTGGTCCATTGGAGTTAAATGAAAAAATTACATCCTTCCTAGAAAAATCAAACAGAATGATGAAAAAATAATACCCTTAATTTATTTAATAGAGCATGTAAGTATTTTCCATAAGGGTTTATATAGCTGCATAAAAACCCATTTAGGGTCTGTTGGGGAGGTGATTTGAGATACGATGGAGATGTGTTCAGATGCTGTCCTGGTCAAGCAGTGTGGGGCCTCTGAAATAGGTCCTGGGACTGTCTAAAGGGAAAAATTAAAAATAAATGAAACCCAGGACTTTCTTGCATCTCTGTTTCCACTCCTGTGATGCAGTTAGAGAGATGATGGAGTGGTGGGTGCTGGGCTGTGGCATGAACTGCTGGAGCAGGGCGAGACTGGGGGCTGGATCTTGTGCCAGGGGCTGCAGAAAGGAGCAAGGAGCTCTCCAAGCCTGGAAAAATGGGCTTTGGAAGTAGCACGCAGGGGCTGTGCCACCCTGCGTTGCTGTTTGCAGCAGGCTGGGGGAGGCAGGAGGGGAGTCCACAGCAGAGAGGACAATGCTCTTGTCTGCATTTTGCAGCACTGCCGTGTTTGTAAGGGCTAAGTTCTGTGGTGGTTTTGCGTGGTGACACATGGATTTGGCCGTACCAAATCCACCATACAAAGCGGGGCAAAGATTCTCTGTGCCGTGCTGGTGGGCAGGTGTGACAGGGTTCAGTGGGCAGATGGCAACTGGGCCCTTCTGAGTGCTCACTCTGCTTTGTGGGGTCTTTGTCAGCTGGAACCACACCAGCAAAAGCTCGTGGCTGGAATGCTCGGCTCACTTATGGAGAAGACACCTCATAAGCTGGGGCACATGTGGTTCTGCATGGAAAAGTGCAGACTGGGCTCCCTCTTCAGCTTAGCTTGGAGCTGCCCATCCCTCTGGAGCCAGACCTGCATGGCTGGGTCCCCACTGGGATCCTGGGGAGCTGCTGCCATCCCAGGGAGAGAGGCAAGGGAAAGGTGGCAGCCTTGGTCCTTCCAGATCCCCAGAGGACAAGTGCCTTTTAATAGCCATGGCAACTAATAAGCCCTGCATGGTGACAGCCCTGCTGTCTCCATGGAAACGGGCCGAGTATCACATAGCAACATGTGCCTCATGTACCCATAGAAACGGCCCGGTAGCTTTTCAGCATCCTCTGTCAGATCCCTGCTCTGAGGGAGCAGAGTGGTGCTGGGGTTTATCCCGAGGTGAACCCGCTGCTGCAGGGAGCTGGGGCTGGGGGGAAACTGGGGAGGAGGGTCCCAAGGGCTGCAGGAAACCTGGGCCTTTATGGGAATCAGGCGTGTGAGGTGCCCACGGGCAGGCCAGTAGGGTGTTCCCAGGCTGATGGAGATTTGGAAGCTGTTTGCTATCCAGTTTTTATCTTCCTCATGACAGCAGCAGGACTTAGCGGAAGGGGGGGGATGTGTGTGTGCGCAAAATAATTTGAATTTGAATCTGATGGGCTTTGCTTTACTGAAGGAGAAGAAATATAAAAGATGCTCAAGGCCAGAGGGCTGGAAGCCACCTCAGCACAGGCAGAACAGTGTCACAGTAGGATGCTCACAGCTGGGTTTTCTTTGTGCTTTCTGGAGTCACCTCGTCCTCAGGCTGGGGGTTTCCAAGCCACCAAAATGAGGTGTAGAGGCTGGGAGTGCCCCTCCTCTGTGGGCAGCACTCAGCAAGGGGGAGGCAGCAGGACACTTGCTGTCTCTGCATGAAGCCTCTGCCATTTCTTGCTCAGCAGCTCATTAACCAGCCTGAGCTGTTACAGGTTAATTAGGATTTGTAGCTGGTGAGTGTGAAGGCTTTGCTGGGGTCACACCGTGCTCAGGTTCATGTAAAACACCGTGGATGTCAAGTTGCCTACACATGCTGGGCGCAGCAATTCCTCTGAACCACTGTAGCAAATACAGCCTTCCACAAATTTATCCACTAAGACGCTGAAAATTTTAAGAATTCATTTATTTGGAGCAGTTGGAGCATTTCTTGCAAATGCGTTTCTTCCCCCATTGTCGCAATGTGTTTTTAATGGGAAGCCTGCACGGACACTTAGGAGTATCCCTGGTTTCTGTAAACATTCATGTAAATAAATGTGATGGGTTTGTGGGTTTGGGAAAGTTTGCTGGTTTGGTGTTCTAAAGGCTGTGAACTGAAGTGGTTAAATTTTTCTTTTTTTTTATTATGAACTTTCAGACCTATTGTCTCTTAATTTTTTTTCTCACAGCTTTTGTTTGGTCTGTGGGCAGCTGGGAGACACCTTTAGGTAACACCTGCAGCAGTGTCCAAGTCCCACTAATGTTTTGGGGAATGGGAGCTCTAACTTTGCTCAAGTGTGTTTTGAGTGAGACTGGGGAAATTGGAAACTTTTGGAATTTACCCTGTGTTTGTGTGTTATGGGAAGATAAATGTGAGTCAAGAGCAGGTGCTGTGGGAGAGGTGTTTTCTGTGGGAAAGTTTGGTATTGTGGGTCCATCCTGGTCAAACAAGAAACTGATGCCATGATGGATTAACCTTAAAACTGGAAAATCTGTGCTGAAGCTCTTCTGGCTGTTGGGTCTGGCAGCAAAGAGCCACTTCTGTGGTGGTGCTGTGCCCTGATTGATCTCGGGCCTCCATTCCAGCAACATAAAGCTGGTTAAATAAACAAATAAATACGGAATTGCAATAAAATTTCCAACTATTGGGCTTCTTACCCTGACAAGAATTTGCTTCTGGGATGGGAGTGACCCCTGGGTTGAGCATTACCCCCGTGCCAGCACTGGGCAGGAGTTGCCCCCTCTGGCTCCCTGGTGCTCATCCTGCTGCGTGCAGGAGGCTCAGGGATAACGGCGTCAGCGCTGGCCTCAGAGGAAGGTTGCAGCCTGCTCAGCAAGGTTTAATTAAATCTGAAATCCCGGCTGTTTTCTCCTGGGCTTTGGCTTGGGATGCCACGGGTAGGGAATCAGTGAAAGGAAATAAAGATAATTAGAGCAACTTCAAGGGCTGTTGCACTCCCGGCGAGTGGGGGGCTGGAGGCTGGGTGGGCTGCAGAGAGGCTGAGCTGTGCTGCTCCTTTGAGACATGCTCAGCATGCATGGGATCATTCCCAGGGAAAGACTGAGCTACCAATCCAGCCGAGAGCTGTCCAAATCAGGGATTTGTTCAAACCCAGAGCTCAGAGTTGGCAGTGCCATCTCTGAAACCCCCTAAATGACTGGGCAGCTCTGAGCCAGCAGCAAACATTCCCTGCAGTGAGTGTTTTCCCCCCCACCTCCCATTTTTTGGGGACCTGCTTATTAAAGCTGTGAAGATCCTGGCTATAAATGAGATACAAATGTACACTTAACACCACATCTCCCTCAGGCCAGTGTAGATATTCTGGTATTTAAACTACTAGAGCCAAGGGGAAGGAGACAGCAAAGGGGGAAAAAAAGAGGTAAAAAGGAAAAGTACCTCTAATTGAGGTCAGTATTTGAACAGTGAAGATCAATTAATTCTCCTGAATCAATAGGTCTGGGTGACTGAAATAACACATCCCCACCAAGGGCTGATACAGGCTGAGAGCTGGCCTGGAGTGAGGTGCTGCTGGGGTGGAGGTTTCAGTGTTGGCAGAGGCTTGGTCGTTGACAGAGGTTTTGGTGCTGGCAGAGTTGTTGCTGTTGGCAGCCCTGAAGGATGCTGAAGCTGGTGGTTGGCTCTCGAGGGCACTGGTGGGCAGCTTCCTCTGCCTTCAGCCTTGCAAGAACCTGAGAAAATCTACTTACACCCCCAAGCCATGGTCCCTCACCCACTACACTTCCATAAGCAATTCTTCAGGCTAGAGTAGATTAAACTGAGGGGGTGGGGAAGATTCTCAGCCAGGAAAGGTGGGGTGCAGCCAAGGTGCTGAGCAGTGCTTTCCCCCTAGGTCCCCATTGGGATGAATGGGAACTGTGAACATCCCTCCCCTCACTTTTTGGCCAGATGAGCCTTTCCAGGGTGGTGGCTTAGAAAATGTCCAGCATTCCCAGACTCACATTTTTATTCTCCTTTTTTGCTCTTCCAAGAAAACCTTTGGTTCCCGTTTGTGTGTGTGTGTAGAGGAGATTATCACGTTAGCGTTAAATACCCTGAGGGAAACTGGGGAGGGCGGGCTGTTTTTCCCAGTCTATCTCCCAAGGACAGCCGGGCTGAGCAGCAGCACAGCTTGTGGGATGTGGCACCCATGGGTGCAGCCGTGCTGGGCAGCGCAGTGTGGAGCAGCCGATGCCTTCCGGGGAGCCTGCACCCGCAGCAGGCAGGAGAGCACGGCAGGGAGGATGAAAAAAAACCCCTCGTTGTTATTGTTCCACGAATTTTATACGCTGAACTGATGCATATGGCAGATGAGATTATTTGCCTCCAGGCACATAGCAAAAGTGATGTGAGGCAGGATCTTTTTGGCAATCCTGCATCTTAAACGTGAGATGAAATCTTGTGGGATGGGAAGGCAGTGGAGGAGCTGTGGTTTGGGTCCTCTTGGGGTCACACTGTCCCTGTACCACGAAGCTTGGCGGGGCTGCAGCTCGCCCTAACAGTGCTGCTTTCTTCCCCCATCCTTTCAGAGCAGGGGAGAAAGCCACTGCTATTTCCACCGTCTCGCTCCGTTTCCAGGTTAGGAATCCAGGACGCTCTCAGGTTTGCCGGAGGAAGGTGAGGGAAAGGCTGTAAAACCTGGCTGTGCTCAGGAGATTATTTATGGCTGGGTTTGGTGCCACGTTCGATGCTTTTTGCTGCCTCGTTCCCACCTCCCACGGCCCTTCGCTGCAGCTGGGCTGGAGGAGGGGAAGGGGAAGATGCCTTTGGCAGCCCCCACGGGGTTGGATCCTGCTCTGCTTGGCCAGTGGGGGAGATGAGAACGCCAGGTCTGTGCAGGCACTGAAACAGTGGCTCCCACCAGGCATCTCACCTGGCCTGGCTACAAGGAACACGAGGCTGGTGGCAGTGTCCCCGTGCCAGCTCCCTGCAAGGTGACACAGATCCTGGGGACCCCCAGCCCCTCCCGCTGTCGGGGACGCGTGGGCAGACGGGATGAATGAGCGGTGCCTTCGGAGATCGCAGCAGGTGCTAACGAGCGTGGCTTGAAATACTTCATCACCTTTAGATAGGTGGGGTTTACTGCGTGTATGAAAAGGTAGAAAATCCGCCTGTTTGCTGGCCGAGGTGTCAGTGGGAGCTTCCTCCCCCTCTTCCTTCTCCCACGGCGCTGCCTGCAGTGCCCTGTGACCAGCACGGGGCTGAGGATGCTGCAGGCTGCGAGGCCATCGGATACCAGGGCGGGTGCAGGACGCGTCCCCTGCACCGCTCCGGGTGCAGCAGCGCGGGCAGGCTGCAGTGCTGGTGCAGCTGTGCTCCAGCTGTGTCCCTGGGAGTCAGACAGAGCTCCTGCAAGTGCCCGTGGTCTCAGTGCTTCAGCCCCTGGCCTTGGCTGTTCCTTCCCTTCGTGCTGCTAGGGGCTCGGTGAAACCAGCACCGACACAACGAGTTTAGAATGGGCAAAAGCAGCGCCTTTTTTTGCCTCCAGCCGCATCCTGAGCTGCAGATGAGAAGTGTGATTTGTTTGCATGCTTTTCTAGCAATTTCTGGTGTGTTCCCACGACTCCAGCTGCCGGGACAGCCGGGGAAGCAGCTGGCTGGGCGAGCTGGCATCGCCGGGCACTCCTCGCTCCTCGTGGCTGGCCCACGCCTGCCCAAATGAAAGCTGGGGAGAACACGGAGCTCACAGGCTGCTGCTGGAGGTGCAGAGAGTGCTTTAGCAAGCCAGCATGAACTAAAATTACTGAGGCAGGCTCCCTGCTGGGAAAGCTGCTGGCAGGGTGCTGTGTGCCCCATTTCCTCAGCAGCTCCTTGCTGCTGGAGAGGCTGATGGCACAGCATTTTCCAGGATAGAGGGGCACCAGCGTTGGGTCGGGGCAGCTGGCGCTGGGTGGGCTGTGGGGACCCCCCGCACGCGTGTTTTTGGAGAGTGGAGAGTAAATACTGCCGTTTTGCATTATGTCCCAGCTCGCTGCCACACAGGCGCTGCCTTGCACCCGCCGTGCCCGCAACCTGAGCCCGGAGCGGCCGCCGGCCAAACCCGAGCGGCCCCGCCGACCGCGCTCTGGAGCAGCTCCTTTGAATGAGGAATTGTTGCGTAACCCCCGACGAGCCTCCCCTCAGGTTTGCAGCCGCTCGCCTTTCTCCCCTCTTTATTAAGCTGGCGCACAATTCCCGCTGGGTTTGCTTTCCAAGGAGGGCGGCTGAGTGGATAACGGGGCTGGGGCTGCTGCTCACCATGTCGTCTGCCCCGGTTTTGAGTGGTTTTTGACGCTGGCTCAGTGGCGGGGCTGGGGACAGGGACACCTGAGAACGCGCCCAAGGGATCGTGAGCGTCGCTCCTGCCCTGGGTGCGGGATGGCGCGGCTGCTGCTCCAGCGCTGCCGGCCTGAGCTGCTCCTCACCCACTGAGAATACGCAGAGGTGCTGCTGCCTGGAACGAGGAAAAAGCTGAAATGTTTTTTCTTGGAGAGAGGAGAGAGCCAGGCCGGGAGGGCAGGGGCGCTGCAGCGTGGCGGCAGCAGCCGGAGGGGATGGGAGGGGAGGGGATGGGATGGGAGGGGATGGGATGGGAGGGGATGGGATGGGGATGGGATGGGAGGGGATGGGATGGGATGGGAGGGGATGGGATGGGGATGGGGTGGCTTCTCCCTGCCGTGACCCCCGGGCCGGGCACGGCCCTGCTGGCTGAGCTCGCTCCTGCTGACACACACCATTGGCAGCAGCCGCCCGAGCTGGTTGTGCTGCGGGGAAACCCGAGAGGCTTTGGCTTTGCTGGAAATGAAATGAGGAGAGGGCAGGGGGCCCCGTTGGCGGGGGGTGGGTGGGGGTCTGGCTTTCCTGCTTGGGGCTAAGGGAACAAAAGAGGAACCCGCAGTGACATTTCAAGTGTTGCACAACTTGGCACAATTGACAGTGGGTTGGTTTTCTCATGCTGTTCCCTCTGTGCATGGCCTTCTTCTTCCCGAGCCGTCGCTCTCCCCCTTCCTCCCTAGGGGAGCAGCTGGTGCTGGAAGCTCCTCTTGGATGATGGCTCCAGGGAGAATGTGCCTTATGAGTCCCTTTGCCACCCAGGGAGGGGAAGCCGTGTGATGGAAACTCCTGACAAGGAGGCTGACGTTCCTGCTTTGCCTCCTGGGGGTTACAGCGGGACAGTGCTGAGCCCCGTGGGGTGCTTGCTCCTGCCTGGAGGCGGCAGCGGGGAGAGGGGGACATCCCTGGGGTGGTCCCGTTGGGATTGAGGCAGCCCTGTGATCCCGGTTCTCTGCGGTGGATGTTGGGTGGCTCTGTGTCCCCCATGCTGCTGTCATGGTCCTCCCCAAGGTCCCTGCAGCTCAGCTGGGGAGCCCATGACAGCAGCCCCGCAGTGGGTGGCTGGTCCTGCTGGAATGCCTCCCTGCATACAGGCAGCATAAGGGCTTGGGATCTCATGGGATCCAGCTCTGCACTGGCAGATCCTGGGGATTTGGGATTACAGGGGGCTCAGGAAATCCTGAAGTCTGTCCTATCCCCATCAGCAATGCAGGAATTGCAGGGAGAGTGTCATTCCAAACCAGTGAAGTGGAATGAGTGTTTGGGAACTGGCAGCTCTCTGGCTTTTCTCCCACTGCTCACAACCTTTCTCTTGCTCACACAGACAATTTTTGTATTTTACTTCTTAAAATACATATGCATGTATATAAATACTGTATCTTGGCAGCTGCTGTTCCTCAGCACCTGCTATTTCCCCGGGAAAATGGGGATTTGGTAATGGTACAGCCTCCCTGGTCCCTGGGGCCTTGTAAACCTGGCAGTTGTTTATGGCACTGAGCGGCAGCATTCTCACTGCTGCTCTCCTCTGAGCGTCTCCCTGCCTGGACCCTGCTGTGGAGGGATGGGCTTTTCAGGGGTCACCTTCCCCTGCTCCCAGCTTGGAGTTTGCTGGGGGCTCTTTGTGGCAGTTGGGTTGTTTGAAGATGCAGGGCAGAGCTGGTCCTGGCTCAGTCCTGGAGCATCCCCTTCTGGAGTTTACCCCAGTACGTCCCTGAGAATGGAGCTGCTGCTTTGGATTTAGATTTTAATGACTTGCTGGTTTCTAATAAAAATAACCTGGGTGGAGTCATGGTGTGTCCCTTGACTGACCAAGGACACCGCTCTGGGTTTCAGTAATGGTGGGGCAAAGGCATTGCATGGCCCCTCACAGGGCTTTGCAGTTTGTCCCCACACCATCCACGCTCTGCCTTTTGCTTTGGCTTTGGGACACTCATCCTCGCACCCATGGAACTGAGGCAGCCTCTGCCACGGCCACGTGTCCCTTTGCTGCTGTGGTGGAGGCACAGAACATCACCATCTTCCTCCTCTTCCTCTTCATCGCTGCTGGAGTGAAAGGCTCATGGGGATGCTGGGCCCTGATGCCGAAGCTCCTGCCCTTTACTCCCTGCTGCTGGATTCCCATCATGGCCCCACAGAGGGAAAACCTAACTGTGGAGTTTTATAACCCTGAGAATGAATCCCAGCGCCATCCCTGCCTCTCTGGGGAGCAGGGTCACGTCACTGCTCAGGAAACCACTCCCTGGGAGCGACAGCTTGTTAGAGAGGGAGAGAAACCCAAGGGGGCTGGCTTGGCGTGGGGCTGGGAGTTGGGGCGCGGGAAGGCTGGCGGTGGATGTGCTTCCTGCGTGCTCCCCGCTGCTTTCAGCACATGCTCAAGGGTTTTCCCCAGTTCAGGTGTGGGACCACAGTGTTTTGGGGGGATTTCATTGCACATGGGGGACAGTGAACGTGCTCTGTACCTGCAGAGTCTCGGGCAGGCGCAGTTGCATTGTTCACTCACACGTGGGGTGGCTCTGGTTTGAGGGACTCTGAAAAGTGATGAGCAGTGGGGGGATGGTCTGGTCCAGGAGAGGACAGACTGTGTGCTGATGGGGGATGTGAGACCCAGATTCCACTTACTGCCCATGAACAAGGTTGGGGGTTAAGGTCTGCAGGGTCCCTTGGGAGATGTGCAGTAAATCTGATTCTGGGTGTCACCAGTGGGCACGACCCCACTTTTGGAGGAGCAGAGACAGGCGGTGGGACAGCAGGTATGGCCCCGGGGGCTGAGTGCAGAGACAGAGCTTTCTGCCCACCCTGGACACCCCTTCACTGACACTGCACTGGCAGTGATCCAAGCTAGCTGTGCCCTTAGCTGTCACCCATCATGAGAACATGTGTGTGGTCCCCAGCACTTGCCACATCTTCTGGCATGACATCCCAGCCTCTGCTGTTCCCCACTCGCTCCATCACCAGGGTGAGAAGTGCCCAAATTCGGGCCCTGCCTGGAAGCATCGAGCATCCAGTGCCTCACCTGGGTCCCTGTGCCCGCTGGGGTCCCTGGCTCCTGCCCAGCCCCTGCTGCACGCTCGGCACCTCCTCAGGAGAAGGAAAACCAGGCGAATCATTCACCCTGAATTATTCAGCTCGCTAATTTATTAGCTGGACAGACGTCACTGCATTCCTTCCCTGGGCTGCCCACCAGCAGATCCCAACCTCCTGAAAGCGGAGAGCATTCCTTCCCCTGCCGTTTCCGCTGCCTCGCTCTGTTTATTTGCAAATCGCCCATTTGCGTGTGTTACTTGGATCCCTCTGATTGCGCCTGCCTTTGATTTGGGCACGTAGCTCGCCCCGGGGGTGGCTGACCCCCGGCAGGGTGGGATGTGCTCTGAGAACCGGGGCTTTGCCATCAGCAGCTGCAGTCTTTTTTAATTCAGCATTTGTTTTCTGCAGCCGATCCCTGATTTTTCTCACCGCCGCTGCTCCCGCAGATGGGAGGATCCCGTGGGAAGCAAGGGAAGAGCAGACAGAAGTGGAAGAAGGGAAGAATGGAGTGCTGGCTTCTGTCTGGCTCGCCCTGCCTGGTTTGGGTGGTGGTTGCTGCTCTCCTGTTCTCAGTGCTGTGGGATGGGGCAGGCAGTGCTGGAGCTGCACTTTTCCAGACTGAGTGCTCTACAAACCTCCCTCTTGGTTCTGGCTGTGCCGGGCTGGGGTGCAAACCACCCCAGGCACCCCATTGTTGATTCCTTTTCCAGGACTTAAGTTCAGGTCCATCCTCTCCAGGGCCTGTGGGATGTGCTCCATTGACTTTCCAGAGAAAGATCAAGGCTAGCTGGGGTCCTGTTCTGCTTTGCCCCACTTGGGTACAATATCTGGGAAGTGCACAGGTTCTGCACCCATTCTCTGAGTTATTTTGGGCTTCATTGCAGGGCAGAGTCCCTGATGCGAATCTGGTCTGCAAGGCAGGGGTTGCAGGCTGAGCAGGGGGTCCAGCAGAAGCAATAACCCAGGAGGATGCTGCATGCCAGCCCTCAGGTTTGAGGCCATCTTTAAAAATCCCTGCTCAGAGCACAGGTGTCTGTGGAGAGGAGCTGCCTCTTCCACCCCGTGGGAAGTGCAAGCTGTCCTGACACCTCCAAAGGCATCCCTGGGAACAGAGTGTGGAAGGAGAAGGTGCCAGAGGCAGGGAAAACCCCCATGAAAGCTGAAGCAGCCAAGCTGCTTCCTGAGCCCTGGCACGGGGCACTCACCTTGTGGCAAGGAAGGAAGGGCTGGAAGAGGATGGGATCCCTGAGGGGGTTGTTATCCAACAGCCCCTCGTCTGACTCTCGTATTCCGGGTGCAAGAAAACATCTGGAGGGAATGGGAGGTTGTTCCCCCTGCCAGGATGGCTCTGGGATATGGGATTGGCAGTGGGAGTCTGTCTTCCACTGGCATTTCTCTGGAAGCTCTTAGCATTAGCCATCCCCCTGGTGCAGGGCAGAGCCCTTGGTCCCTGTGGGGTTTTAGGGCAGGTGTCCGTGGGCAGAGGGTCCTGCTGTGGCTGTGCTGGGCTTTGGCAGTGGCTCTAATTGTGTGTCTGAATTCCTCTGAACCACAAGTGAAATCTGCAAAAATACAGAAAGTAAACAGCTCGGGGCCAAAATTCCCAGTGCTTTAGGGAACCTTCCACTAGGAAAAGTTTCTGAGCTGCTAACAAAAGGTCTGCCTCTCCTCCAGCCTGCGTGTGTGAGGACCCCCTGCACTGGGAGGGATGCAGCCACAGTGCCATGGGGCTGTGCTGAGAGCTGGACTGACTTAATGCCTTGGAGCAGCTTGAATATTTTCTTCTTGTTGGATTTTTGTTGTTGTTATTTTGGTTTGCTGTGCTTTTGGTTTTGGGTTTTTTTTTTGTCTTTTTTATTATTCCTTTGCTGCTTGTGTCTGCCAAACAGGGAGGTTTTAATCTCCTTCTTGCAGACCGTGAGAACAATTGCCAGGATGCTGGAGTGACCTTTGCTGCACAAATAGGAAAGGTGGCAGTGGGAAGCAGCCCCCCATTGCAGCTCCCTGGCCTGTCCTGCCTTGGGGAGCTCTGCTCACCCCCAGCTGCAGGTGCTGGAGGGGGAAGGGGCACTGGCAAAGAGATGAGCAGCCCTTGCCTGTCCCTCCCTGCATGTTGGCAGGGTCTGAGAAAGATTCTGTCCCCTAAGTGTGTCCCCAAGGGTGAGCACCTCTCATGCTCCCCCCATCCTCCCTTCTCACTGCTCTGGTGCCCAGTCCCTGGTCACGCTGACCCTGAGGAGCTCTGGGCAGGGCTGTGACAGTGACATGGATACCTGTGAATCTCTGGGGCTTTACTGCACCCAAACTGTTCCAGGTCAGCTCCATCCCCAGGGAGCTGGGTGGCTGACCGGGTGCTGCACCTGAAAAGGTGGTAAATTTGGAGGAGAAAAACCAAGTTGTGCACATGAGTGCATCAAGAGGTTTTCAGGATGCCCTCCATGGGAGAAGCCTGACTTTCCTGGGAAACATCTCCACACTGGACCCACTCTCCCACCCACCCACAGATAATTCCTAGTGACATCTTCCCCTCCTGCTAGGGATGGTCTCCTGACCCTGCAGCTCCATGGGGCAGCTCTGGTTCCCTTGGCCTCTCCCTGCAGGTCAGGCCTTTCTCTGGCTCTCCTCCAAGTCTTTGGATCAGCTCTTGGAAAACTAAAGCCATAAAGTTTGCCCCAGCTGGAGTAGGAACCCGGAGTGGCTGGCCTGGGAGGCAAGCACTGGACCCAGTGGTTATTTATAATGCAGCAGTGAGGTTAAAAATAACAGAAATTTGAGCTCAGGAAGTTGTTTTGGAGGATAAGAAACTTTTACTTTGGTATTCAGATGCCAGGTCTAGTGCTGGCCATCCTCTGTCCCTGATGTCCCCATGCTGTGTCCCTTGGGGGTCTGCAGTCCCTTCCTTCTTCCCAAAGCGTTGAGTCCTGTTTTGTGTCTTCAGGAATCATCTCTATTCCCAAAGAGAGTGGGAACATTGTGGGAAGGCCCAAACCTGTGCTGTGCCAAGTGCAGGGGTGAGCTGCCTGGGATGTTCTGCTCAGGGGTCCTGGTGGCTCTGGGGAGGGGACAGTGTGTGCTCGCAGTTCCTGTACATCCCCCTGGTCATGGTTATTGTCACTCTGTGTGTGGGTCAGAGGGGTTCCCACCCCCTGCTCCCAACCTCTGCACTGCCAGCCAGGCACACCTTGAGCCCCTGGCTGCCCCTGCCTGGCAGCTGGAGCCCTTTCAAAGCCTTCCTGGGGCTCTTCTCTGGCATTCCCAGTCATGGCTAGGATGCAGACTGGGAGTCAGATACTCCTCTTCATGTTCCTGGCATCCTTGCAAGGGAGAGCCCAAGGGTTTTGCCGCCCAAAGCCTGAAGCCGGTTGGTGTCCCCCGTGACAGTGTCCCCCGTGACACAGTGTCCCCTGTGATACAGTGTCCCCCCTGACACAGTGTCCCCTGTAACAGTGTCCCCCGTGATACAGTGTCCCCCATGATACAGTGTCCCCTGTGACACAGTGTCCCCTGTGACAGTGTCCCCCGTGATATAGTGTCCCCCATGATACAGTGTCCTGTGACACAGTGTCCCCTGTAACGATGTCCCCCGTGACATAGTGTCCCCCTGACCCCCCTTCCAGCCCCCTGCTGCCCGAGACACTGAACCTTCCCAAACCCCTGTGCAGGCACGTTTCTTGGCGTGGATGTTTTATTTTGCTTCAGCTCAAACCTTTTCCCTGTTGACACAGTGCCAGTTTTGCTCCAGGTTTCTGGGCTGAGCAGGGGTGACCTTTCCTGTGTTTGCTGTCTGGGTTTGGGATCCATCAGTGCTCGGTGAGGCAGTGGGGAGCACCCGGCAGGAAGAGCTCCCTGGCAGGTGCAGTGCTACCTCCCCCTTGTCATGTCCGTCCTCCTGGCCTTGGGCCTGTCTCCTTGGACCCAGCTGTGTCTTGTTTTCGTGATGCAGAGCCGTGTGGGGAGCCAGCCTCCCCCTGTCCCTGTGCCTCAGAGCCAGGCAGTGTGTCCCCAGCCAGGCTCCCAATAGGGGCTGAATTTCCCAGTGAAGGACTAGATGTAAAGGGCTGATCTATCCCGTCTCTGCATCACTACCAGCAATACAACCCTCTATTAGTAGGGGAAAAAAAATCCTCTCTTCTGCGGGAGGGAACTTCAAAGGTTAATGCCAGGATCACATCCTCTGCACGAGGGTGCTGTCCCCAGCCTTGGATCCAGGGAATGAGGGTACAGCCAATCCTGCCCACCTGAGTGAGGAGAGCGTCCTCTCACTGGCCTGGGACCCACCACAGGTTGTTCCATCAGGGTGCACATTTTGGGGAGTGGAGCCCGTGGCCACACAGCCACTTTGGCAGTATTTCTAGCTGAGCAGAACAAGGCAGGGATGGAAACTGGAGATGAGCTGGAGGCTCCATTTGTGACAGCAGTCCCTGTGGGATTCATGTGGACTCGCCTGTCTGGTTCTGGACAGCAGAAGCAATGTGTTAAAGCCTGTGGGGGCTGTCCCAGAGCATCACCAGCCCCTTTCTTCCCACTAAGTCCAAGCAGCACGTGAGGCCAAACTTTGCCATTTGTGATTTGTGAGGAAGAGAACTTGCTAATGTTACTTTTTGGCAAAGTCTTGCTGAGAACTCCTCGAGGGTGAAATGAAACGGGGTCACAGAAGGGTTTAATTCGGTACGTTGTCCTTCAAGGGAAGGAAAAGTCAGACAAGAAGTTTTAAACATTTTATAAAAATATCCACATGTGCTCAGCGCAAAACTCACCGTCTTTACCTAATTTAGAAAATGACTTTATATGGAGAAAGATTTAACTCTGCTCCATGGAGGAGAAGAATAATGAATACGTCTGCACCAAATCGTGCTGTCATCTGAAGATCTCCAAGTGCTTTCAAAAGGGTTGGAGAGAAATAATTGTTCTTCTCTTCCCTGGTTTTAGAAATTGAGGCATGGGATGAGAAAGCCTGAAAAGTGCAACTTTCCTGACTAATTTTAGCTATTTGAAGTCCAGATCTAAGTACCTAAATAAATGACCTGATTTTAATAGACAGCTGGTCAAGTCTCCAGGGTGAAACCTGGAACGAGTCAGGCTCCATAGGTCTGCAAAGGGGGCCTGGGTCTGGAAAGGGAGCCTCCTTCCCTTAATTTGACACTCACCACAAGTCTTGCTCAGATTTAGGATAAGATGAAGCTAATGAGAAGGAATCTATCTGAATTTCTTTGAACTTAAGAGAAAAAAAAAGAAAATTTCTGTTTGGAGGAGCCTTGTTGTAGCCATGTGAGTTCAGATCCCTTGGTGTCTCTTGGGGACAGAGGCTGGATCCCTCTGGGTCTGGGAAACAAAAGCAACCCAGGCTTTTCTGCCCTGTTATCACATCCCAACCTCTGAAATTTATTTAGTAACAAATAGTGCAGATAGTGAAGGAAAAGAAGGAAATGAGTGAAGGACCTGCACTATCCTGAGCAGCTGAACTGCTCCTGGTGTGGGGAATTGCACAGACCATTTCCCACCTCTGCAGTGGTGGTGGGGCTGAGGCTGCTGGCCTCAGCTCCAATCCTGCTCCTGCTGCCCAAATATAACCCAAAATCCCTTGAAAGGAAAATGTGATCTCTCTTTCCCAGCTGAGCAGTCTGCTGGGTCTCCAGGGTCAATCTCACCAGGAATGAGCAGCAAAATTCTTGCCAAAGTGGAGCTTTGAATTAGGTGGGCTTAGCTGGGATCCTAAAGCTGAGCGAGTTGAACCTGAGGACAAATGGGGGCTGGTGAGTTGTGCTGGGAAGTGTATTCTGTTCCCAAAGTGCCTGGCCGGGCTGGGAAGATGCTTCCCACGGCTTGTCCTGGAGGGGCAGTGGAGATCCTTGGGGAGATGCTGGCTGGGTGGTGATGTGAGAAGAGGGCAAAATACCTGTCTTTGTGTTTTGCATCCTTGGACAGCCCTGAGCTCACTTGTGCACCTCTCTGTGTGCAAGACAAAATTGTAATTTAATTATGTGTGTACAAGACCAATTCCTTCTTTGTGATCAACATTTTGTCTGATGAGTGAGAATTGTAATAAATATTTCCTGTGACCAAGGGCTGACGCAGGGCCCCAGCACCTGCATCTCCTTCTCTGCATGCCACAGCTTCCTTTATTTTCATTCTGTCTTCCTGCAAAATCACCTCTCTCTGAAGAGGGATAGCTGGGCTGATCATGTCCAGAGCTGTCAGGTGCCCCTGAGACTCCTCCATCCCAAATCTGCATTGCCTCAGGATGGAGCTCCCAGTGTGACAGGCAGGGTTTAAGCAAGAATCTGGCTGCTCTGGTCATGGCTGGTGCTGGCAGATACCTGCCTGATTGCCCTGCCAGAGCCCTGGGGACCCATGATGCAGGAATATTTTCCCTCAGCAGGAGGAAGGCATTGGGCACCCAGCAGCACTGGCATGGAAAAGGCACCCAGACCTTGGCATTTTGCTTTCTGCTTGCTGTCTGATGGCCCCATGCCTGGTTTTTTGCTGCCTCCCCATTTTGTTGAGCCTGGACACGATCCTTTGTGCTGCAGGACCGTAGGCATTGCCAGCAGGGCTGCCTGGCTCTCTGGGCGCTCAGTGGGAAGCAGCTCCACTTGCAGGTGGCTACTCTTGTGGGAAACCCACCTGGCTTTGCTTTCTTGTAATTTAGATATATCTCCCGCTCAGAGTGCCTGAAATGCACCTCCTGGCCTGCTGGCACTGAGGGCAGGAGCAACTGTGGCTGTGACCCAGATGAGATGGGAAAGACCAGATCAGGGGAAAACGAATTAGGACATGCAGAAGTCCCCTTGATCGGGACAGTAACCTCTAATCCGCTCAGTTCTCCTTATTTACAGTTGCCGAGAGGGAAGGCAGGAGAAAAGCAGCCTGGCAAGATACACAGAGCTGATCTCCTTCCCCCCAGCTGCTTTGCTCTCACTAATGTATTTGCTGGCAGCGCTCGCTGTCCCTGGAGCATTTTGAGCTTGGTCGGAACAAGTGTTCACAGCCAAAACAGAAGTGTCAGAGCAGGCACAGGACTGGCAATGGCTGGGAGCTGATTGGAGCCCCCAGCCCTCAATACAGGAGGCCTGTGGGGAAATGAAGTGCTGAGCCCTTGTGTGTCCCCTCCTCAGCTAGCAAAGATGGAGATGCAGCAGGGAAAACTTGTAGGCCCTGACTGCAGCAGGGTCCCTCAGCACCTACAGGGTGTTTCTGCTGAGGGAAGGGACTGGGTATTGGAGCAGTTCTCCCAGGCCATACTGCTTGAAAAGACTCCCTGAGAAGCCCCAGGGCTGCTTTTCTCTAGCTCAGGACTCAGTAAGATGAGTAGAGACACCTGAGAGTACTGCCCTGTACCGGGACACGATGAAGGACAGAGTCCTGAGGGAATCGATTTGGTTGCACTTTGCAGTGTTGCAGAGGAGATCAAAATCTCCTCCAAAATCTCCTACACTGTAAAATGAGGCATTTGATACCCCAGGCTGCAAGCACGTGCTTCTCTCCTGAGCTTCTCTGGACCTGGGCTGTGCTGGGACAGTGGCATTCCAGTGCCTGCTGCAGAATATTCCAGTATTTTTAGTATGGCCTGGTGCAGTCACTGTGTTTGTTACAGGCAAAAGCAATGAGAATTTTATGAGTTATAAATGTATTGTGCCTGAAAGCATCCATGTCCTGCTCAGCTCCATACATGCATATACTTCTTCTGCACCTCCTCTCCTCAGCCAAAATATCTTGTCTCCTTGCAGGCTCAGAGGGAAGATAAATATTAGCACTTCAAGATGCTCTGATCTGAGTTTCAGTCTGTGTTGCTGTTGTTGTGGTTAAAAACCACTTTTTCTGGCTGCAAAATTCATCAGGGTCCAGTCTCCAGGGTTCAGAGGGAAACCGGAGCAGCTGTTAATGAGGGAGCAGTAATATCTAGAGCTCATTTCAAAGCAATAATGGGATTAGAAAGGAGACAAACATACATTGGTCCCGTGCTTGATTGTTTTATTTTCAGCTTTTTTGTTGCTTTTCACTTTATTGGTTGAAACATCCATTTTGCATTAGACAGCAGATGATGAGATCACATGGGATCACAGAGAGCTACCAGCAATGGGCTGAGATGGGGAAGTTTGAGCTTTCTTGGCCATTTCAGAGAGTTTTCAGCACACAGAGCAGGAGTTAGAAGTGCACAGGGAGCAGGAGCGGACAATGAGGCTGTGATGGAGAGGGAGACAGGACAGCGAAGGGCAGGAGCTGGAGACTGCAGCCCCTTTAGTGAGGTTTGTAATACCTTATTAATGGAAGAGAAACTGCAATTTTTATTTTGTGGAAATTCTTTTCTTCCACATTAAATTTTAAAGCACTTTGCTCCCATTATAGTGTCCTGCCAGAGCATGCTGCTGGCTGGGAGGAGCTGCCCTTTGAAAGGTTTTGGGAGAGCCCATGTTTGCATCCAGGCTGGGGGAGCAGGGCAGGGGCGCAGGGTCCTTCTCTGGGGCTGTCACCCCAAACCCAACCCTCCTGTCAGAGTCTGGGCTGGGGTGTGAAAGGTGCCAGGCTGTAGTGGGCTGCACGCCCTTGGTAGGTGCAGGGGCTCAAGGAGCGCTTGCCTATGCCCAGAGCTCTTTTTAATTAACTCCATGTGCAGGGACATGCGGATCCTGGAACAGGAACAAGGCACCCTTATTCCCCAATAAGCTTGTCCGCACATGGAGTAAATCAATAGCAGCTCATCAGGAGCTGTTGCTGGCTGGAGATGCCGCCTAAGGATGAGTCACATGCAGAGAAGGGGGCAATATAAAAAGAAAAGGGAAAAGAAATCTGAGGTTTGAGTCCAGACCTGGACTTAGGAATGCCCATTGTGTTGCTGGTGTGCCAACCCAAAGGGCTGGCTTTGTGCTGTGTCCTCTCCCCTGCCTGCTAATCCTTGTGGGTGGTTGGAACAGAATTTTTCACCTTGATGCCATGATTATATGCTGGGCTGTGAGTGCCTGAATATCAGGACTCTTTGTGGCTTTTAGCTGGTTATGGGTTAGTCCCACTGAGCTCCAAAGCAAGTGGTGCTGGCCTTGGGCTCCCAGTGAGAAGGCAATTGAATGGGCTGGGACTGAACAGCTCCAAGGATATTTTGAAATGCCAAAGGTCGTCCCTGTTGCTTTTCCGAAGCCAAAGTGAATGAGGCTCGGATGATGTGCTGGAGATTGGGAACCTGGGGAGTTGTGTACATTTTTCATGAAGCTTTTTGGGAGATGAAAAGCATTAGAAATCATTTGGTTTAAGGTTCCTGAAGTGACCAAATGCCTTGAGTGAGGCTTATCCAGAGCAGCCTGAGGCTGTTCCAGGACACAGCAGTGTGCAGGGCCAGATCCAGCTGCAGAAGTAGGGTCTAGTAAAGGTTTTGGAAAGGAAAGGATGAATTGCTTCTTACTGGGGGCTGAGTGCCAGTTATGTTTCTCACCTCTGTCCCAGCCCAGCAGTTGCTGATGGTGAGGGTCAGGACATCTGCACCAGTGGTGCCCAGTCCCCCTTGGCAGGATAAAGATCCCCAAAGTGACAATTTCCGCCAAAATGTTCTCAAACCAATCTTGCTCCCAGTTTTCTCAGTAAAGATGAGCTGTGCAAGGGTTGTGGAAATGGAGCCCTTGCAGCTGCCAGGGTCTCTCTGCCTGATTTCTCTCCAACATCAAGAAGATCCCAGGGTAGTGGGCACCCAGCAGTTGCCAGGGCTTATTCTGCAGGAGTGAATGAATGGAATAAATCCATTTCAAATGCCAGGTTTTGATGGAGGTGACAGGCTTTAGGAGGTGGCAGTGGCTGAGTCCCTGCTCTCCCTTTGTAGAGGTTTGACTCTGTCACACCACACTGTCGGGGCTGCCAGCACAGGAGGAGCCATTGGGGCTGGAGCTGGTCCCTGGCTGCTGCCAGAGCCCTTTCAAGGCATTACAAGTCATGTGCCATCCTCTCGCTGAGCTCCCTGGCTATTGTTAGCTGCTGTTGAAACCTGACACTAATTAAAGAGGGTATTTTGTGTTTAATAAATTCCCACTTGAGTCATGCCAGCAGGAGGGCCCTGGCCAGATACCTGCCAGTGTCACTGTGGGCTGGCAGCCCTGCTATAGTTCTCTCTTAGAGTCTCCTGCATCCCTCAGCCCTGTGGATGCTGCCCCACAGGGGTGCATACCCCTGCACCATGGCAAGCTTCTCTACCTGGTCCTTGGAAAGAAAAGTCCCCTCCCTGTGGTAGCAGCACCTTGAAATACCCGGAGGGATCTTCAAATGCTGGGAGCAGGCTGAGCATCCCTGGTGCCATGTCCCATCCTGCCCCCTTCGCTGCCACGCCAGGGAGCTGAAAGCACCAAACTGCTGCAAGGCCCCAGAGCCCCAGGAGCTCTGGAGCACTGCCTGCGTCTTGGCTGCTGGGAAGGTGGGGAGCTGCCCCTGTTGCCAGCCAGGCTTCATCCTTCCTTCTCCTTCCCTTTCCTTGCCTGGAGGGAGGCTGGACCAGTCTGCATCCCCTGGAATACCAGAATCACTTGGACCACCACTAGCAGCAAGCTGGGAGGGAATTGCAGGAGTAGAGGACACGGCTGACTCTGTGCCCCTCTCTAGCAGCTGTCCTTGCTTGGGCAGAGGAAGCCAGGGGCAGTGCCCTCCCTGCAAGCAGATTCCACAGGATGTACCTTAACTTCTGCAAAATAGCCACTTTTGTAATCTTTTCTAAGACTTCAGATATTCCATCTAACATCCATCATGCAAACCCTGCAGGGGAGCCTCTGCTGCTTTTTGTGCACCTTCCTTCCATATCTACCTTTGTTTTTTGGGCAATGGGGTGTGGCATGTATAGTACATCACATCTGAGTGTAGGCCAAGATTTGGGGTGGAGCATGTGGGGTGAATCCTGCTTTTAAGCTGGTCTTGCCCTGTTTGCCTTGGCTACAGCTGTGTGAGTGTGCGAGATGGGAGGTGCTTTGGGGTGGCATTCCCTGTGTCCACAGGAGAGCTTGGCTCCCATACTGAGCACCATCCCAACCCTATTCTCCTGCTTCTTCCTTCCTCTACCACCTCCCTCCTTCTTCTCTGCGAGCAAGGTGCTAATCCACGAGTTGCTGCCATGGATTTGCCTGCAGGGTTCAGTTGGACCAAACACCCAACACTGCTGAGCCCCTGCTCCAGCTCCTGCTGCCCACGGTGGCTCAGCCTGGGGAGAGCAGCTTCCTGCTCCTGGTCATTCCACATAAGCCTGGGATGGATTTTAGTCACTGTGGGATTTTGACATGCTGTGAGGATTTTTCCGTTCCTGCAGACAAGTGTTCCTTGTAGACACCTCAAAACTGAGTCAGGTGCACCAGCATCTCCCAGTAAAGTCATGGACTGGCTGCAGCCTCTTCCATGCAGGGAAAAAGGCAGGGATTGTGGGCTGGGGTAGCCTTTACCTCCACTTCCCCACCTGCAGAATTCCCTCCTTGCTGCTCATCTCCATTGTGAAAGCTCTGTGTTGCTTCCACTGGAAACAGCTATTTTTCTTATTTTTATTGATCGTAGACTTCAAAACCCAAAGTGTGTAAGATGGTTCCAGTCTAATTAGTACTTAACCTGCAACAAAATATTGTATTTTACATTGATTTTTTTTTTTAGAAAGGAAACATTGGCTCAGTTTCTAAATGAAACACTTTAGCAGGCCATTTGGAAAATCATCATCATGTTCAGACTTTGTAAACATAATTTCTTCAATATTCTTTTTCCCACAACTTGCAGCCGGGTAAGAAAACATCCACAAAAATTGGTGGGTGGTTTGAGTGGCCCCAAAGCTGTATTTCTCCAGCAGCACTCTGAATGGAAAGTTGTACCCAGCATTGGCTAATGCCAGCCAGTAAGTGAGAAGGGCTTGGTTCTCCCCTGGTCATGCACAGCTCCCAGAGCAAGGTTTCCTCAAAGGAAGCTCTCCCTCTGTGACCCTTCCAATCACAGCAATCAGGCCTTGCCCTCAGAAGCTCCTGGGGACCCCAGGCTGCAGTGAAGGGGAAAGGAGAAGGCGTGGGGACAAGGGGTCTGTGTGCCCCAGTTCTGCTTTAAACCATTTGGACCCTTCAGAAGTGATAAGGGGCCCTCAATCCTTTCTGCCCTGGCTTGTTCCACAGGCTTAAAATGATTCTGGGTTTGTCCTTGGATTTGTCCTCTGAGCTTTTTGTAAGGCTTGGCCAGGTTTCCTGAGGGACTTTGAGCTTGTACCCTTTTGCAATCCAAATACTGTGCTGGGGACATGGAGGGCACAGCTGCAGCAGATGTGGCCAAGAGCTGGATGCTTTTGGCTCCTCTTGGAGCCACTGCAGCCAGGACTCTGCCTCTCCTCCTGTCCCACTTTTTCCTCCCTGAAGCCAATTTGGGGAGTGCAAATGGACAAACCCCAAAGCCCCAGAGCTTCTCTAGGGGCCTTGGAAGATGTTTGCCTCAGTGCATTGGACACGTGTCTCTGCTTGGTGAAGGAGGGTGGGTGGAAGGTGCTGTGGAATGTCCTCATTCCTGTTTGCCTCTTGGGACTTCTTGGTGATGACTCTGTGGGTCTGGCAGTGTGGGGTTTTCTGGTGAGGGCTGTGCTGTGCTTCAGATGCTCTGCCTCTCTGGGAGAGTTCCCTCCCACATCCTGCCCTGTGCCATGATTTCCCTGTCTGTCACAGTCTTGCACATGAGCACCCCTTGCCCAGTGTCTCTGGATGAATGGGAATGGGCTGAGTGGAAGGCCAGGGCAGGGTAGGAACAGTTCATGTGTCTGGGATGGAAACGGGGTTGTTTGTTTAGCTTGCTCACCAAGAGCTCTTCCTCTGAAGTTTCCCCTGGCCCTCAGTCAGCAGAGGGAATTCCCTTTCCCTCTGCCCAAGATCCAGCTGGGATTGCTGCAGGAAACATGCAGACCAGCTGTAATTGCTGTCTCTCCCCATGTTCACCAGGTTTTGTGGTCCTCACTTGATGCCATCGTGCCTTCCACTTGTCTGGGTTAGGGATGTGCTGGATTCATCAGCAGAGGTGGTGGTGATCCTGCAGACCTGTCCCATCTCCTGCACTGCCTCAATGACATTCTCTGCCCTGGATGAATCTTTCATGCACTTACTTTGTGTATATTTAATAGGTTGGGATTTGGTTTGAGCTCATGTGGGAGTTTGGGGGCTCAGAGGGCTGCATCCTGCAGTGGGATGTGGCTGGTCCCCAGGGGAGAGGTGTGTGGAGGGAGGCAGAGAGCCCTTTCCACCTGTGACAGGCAGGGTGCTAATCTTCACAGGGAATACTTTGGCTTCACAAGGAATATTTTGGCTCTGCAGGTGTGGGCACAGAGTTTTCCTGGCCAAAGAGGGTTAACCCAGTGTTGGTGGGAGCAGACAGTGAGCTTGTCAGGCATGGTAAGGGAAGCAGAGGAGCTGCCAGGACAATTAGCACAGGCTTGTTCTCCCCAGCACGTCCCTGGGATGTAATCAGCCCGTCAGTTCCCTGGCTTTATTAATACATTGGTATTTGGAGGTCTTGGCTCTGTGCAGTGTGGTGCCTGCCAGCCAAGCCTCTGCGGGAAGTGGGGGTTCAAGGTGGCATGTCTCTGGGCATGGCAATGCCTCATTTTGGAACCCTTTCAGCTTTCTTCCTTGGGGACTGATGGCAGAAGAGGAGGAGGAGGAGGAGGAGGAGAGACATTCCCTCCATCTGTGCACTGCCCTAGGAAGGGATTTAAATCACAGGTTTGCAAAAAAGAGGAAATGTGCCTGATTTTCCCAGGCTTTGAAGCCTGCAGGAGTCTCCTGACAATGATTCCCTTCCAGCTTCAGGCAGGTCTGGCTCAGAGGGGATCTTCTTCCCTGGCCATGGAGCCAGGCACTGCCAGCTGGGGCCTCCATCATGGGGCTGGGCAGCAGCAAGGCTCAGGCTGTGCTCCTGCAGCTCCCAGGGAGTGCAGGCAGGACAGTTTCTGTTCCCAGGGTCGGCACCCTGGATCTCATCTACCCTCTGTGCCAGCAGCAGAGAGTGAGAGATGCTCCTTAAGGAAATACATTAATATTAAAATATAAATAATAAACATAGATTAAAAATTCATATATACGCTTAGGACTAGTTTTATCCTCATCCGTCTTTCCATGAGTCTGGGAACTCCTCTTCCCTGTCCTGTCATTCTTTCCCCCTCCAGTGTGAACTTGTCTGACCACCACAACCTCCTTGGCATGGCAGCCCTGATGCCACATGTGTGGCCATGCTGAGCCATCCCTTCAATTCCTTCATTTCACCAACTGTTACATAAATCTGCTTTTATACTGAACTTGTGGACGTCACTGGAGCTCTGTCCATACCCATAACATCACTGTTTCCATGGGAACCAGCGTACTTCCAAGGGGGAAAAAGTAGAAGGAGACTAAAAAAGGACAAAGAAGGAACAAAATAAGACAAATATGTGACATATCCCAACTATGTGTCGGTGTAGGATGTTACAAAGATTTCACTGCAACTTGTTTAGGCAGCCTTGCATAACAGTTTTTGTCTTGAGTGTAGCAACAAGCAGAGTCACGGGTGGCAGAAACAATAGTATCCCAAATATCCGGGGTCCCTTAGCGAGGAAGAGATGTCTCTGGCAGCTCTGCATGAGGTGCTGCTCTGTGTAAGCGGCAGGGGAAGATGCATCTGCACGTGCTGCAGCATTTCCCTGGGTTTCCATGGGTTTTCCTCTCTCCTGGAGTGTGGCTGGGGCTGTGCACTGTGAGCAGGTGGCACTGCTGGGTGTTGTGGATGTGTCTTGGCACCGCTGAGCTTTAGGGGCATGTGCTATTAAGGGACATTTACAGTGAGTGAGTTTAAATATATTTATCTGGGGGTTTAGTGTGCATCCGCTGTGCTCTTAAAAGGCATGGTGGGAGAAAAGGTCTTAAATAAGTTATTGAGCCTCAGCAATGGCTTTGGCATATTGAGAGTATTTTAACAGGTAGCCCCTGACTCCCTGTGGAAGACCTGGCCATTAGGAAGGATTTTACTGTTCATGACAAGATCTTTGTTAATGCCATGTGTGAGCTGCTGGGAGGGAGCCCATCCCCTGGCTCTGACACAGGAGGTGAGGGCTGGGGCAGAGGCTGAGCTGGGAGCTGGCAGGGACAGGGCTGGGTACAGGATGGGGACGTGCTCCCACCCCTGCAGCCCCATTCTGGTGGGGTGAATGGGAGGAGTGCCTGTCCCTGAGCCACCCAATGTTAGCTGAAGGTTTGGGGGGAAGCTGAAGCTTCTGTGGAGCTTGATTTGGGCGAGTGAGGCTTCACCTTCTCTTCTGACCTTCTCTCCAGGAGATGCAGAGCAGTGGGAGTTGGATGGTGGCTTTGGCTGGTGAAAGAGCTGCTGAGCTCCATGGGGCTTCCACCTGACCCATCCTGCTGAACCAGGCCTGGGGCCATGCACTGACCTTTTGCAGCACTTCATTTTGGGCTGTTTTGGTCACTGCTCTTGGTGCTGAGGTAGGCATGAGGAGGAAGGAAGGACTGGGATGAGAAGCCGAAATAAATTTAGCCTAAAGTGCTCCTGCTTGACATATATTATATATATTATATTATATTATATTATATTATATTATATTATATTATATTATATTATATTATATTATATATGATATGATATGATATGATATGATATGATATGATATGATATGATATGATATTATATTATATTATATTATATTATATTAATTTATTTTACTAAAGCACCCATCCTTGCAGATGCTGGTCCCAGAGCCAGGCTGCCAGCAGCCGAGCCCTCCCAGCTCAGGAGTTAATTGCAGCCGGTATGTAGGGCTTTTCTTAAAAGCTCCAGCTCCTGAAATTTGGCGATTATGCAAGTCACTCAGCTTGTAGGATTTTTTTATCTTCATTTTTTTTTTCCTCTCTTAAAGCAATAAGATTTTAAACCCTTCTGGTTGCTGGAAAAAAAAGCCCTTAGAGTAGAAATCTAAAAGGTTACCAGGAAACAATACCGAAACTGTAAGACAAATAAGAACCTCATCAGGGTTTTAATTTTATTTCTTTTTTTTTTTACCCAACAACCTTTTTTGTCACTCCCCATCCCCTCTAAATATGGCATCATTCTTTGCCTCATCACTTGGGTGGCTGAACAGGGCTCCTCCACACTGCTGAGCAAATCCTGCCTCTTCCTTCAGAGGTGGCTGCATCTCACAGGCACAGGAGAGCATCTCTGCCTGCAGCTGACAGTGCTGATTCTAAGTCCTTGGGAGAAGAATGATAAGATGATTGCTCCCTGAAATCCCCCTTTTCCTCCATTTTTGGGCTTTATAGTCCCTTTTATGTGTCATGGAGCCACTGGGGATTCCGTGTCTCACCAGGATGGGAGCAGAGTGCTGCCTTTCATGGCAGAGGGAAGCAGCCAGCAGTGCATCTCTTTGAACATCTGCAAGCCGAAATGAATTAGAGATGACATTTCCAAAAACACTGCCATGAATAATCAACCTGTTTTGGTTTCCCAGGTTTAATTGTGAGGCTGCATGAATTAAAAGAACCTCCTGTGTCTGTCTGCACTGGGAGGGAAAAGGTTCTGAAGAGCTGCAGAGCAGTGATGAGGCAGGGATGCTCCTGCCGAGCTTTTTCCCAGCTCACAGCCCGAGGATGGGGATGTGCCAGGCTCAGTGGGGTCATGCCAGCTCCTGGCAGCGTGTCCTCAGCCTGCCAGCTGCAGTGACCCTGCATGGGAACACTGTCTGAGCAGTGCTTGAATTTTTAAACCCCTCTGTGCAGCCCCACTGGAGGAGCCTCCTAGCTCTGCTTTCCAGGAATGCCCTGGCGATGGGACTCGCCTGGCACAAATCCCTGCAGACCGCAGGGCAGGAGGGAGGGCTCCGTCCCACGTGTGCCATCAGCGTGCCGGGGCTGCCGTGCCTGCAGTGCCTTTTCCATGCTGCCAGGGAAAAGCAGGCCTGCTGCTGCTGTGCTGCTGTGCTGCTGCAGGAAAGGCTGTAAACCCTGCAGCATCTTCCCTGCTTCAGCCTGAGCTTGCGTCCCTCAGAGGGACAGGTGGGAGCAGGCCTGGAAAAGCAACTGGGAGGGCAAAGCTGTAGGGTAGAGACCACGTTACAATGACACTGGGGGCAGATCCCTGCCAGTGCTTGGCTGCAGGTCAGGGAAGGGGATTCACTGGGTAGAGATACTTCGAGAGCACCTCTGGCATTGCTGCGTCCACAGATGTGGAAATACTTCCTGCAAATGCTAAAAGTAAAATAAGGAGGCTGGTCTTCCTTTGGAAGGAATGGTGGTAGGAAAAAAAAAATCTAATTAAATGTCCAGGACTGTGATGGGAATCCTATAACCTTTAACTGGGCATGGCATGAAGAGCCTTTTCCTGTTGGCTTGGTGCAGTGAGAGGCAAAGCTAGGAAGGGGTTATTATTTCCATCTATGAGGCAGATTAATTCTGAGAACTTTTAACTTCCCTTGCAAACGGCCTAAATTAATGTTTTAGGATTTTAGTCCCTGCCTTCTCCCACCCCCCCAAAGGCCAGGCCCTGGAAGTGCCATTATGCTTCTGTCAAAGGGGCTATTTCTGGAATTGATGATATGAATGAAGCCTAAAACTCCACTCTCATTAACGTCTGCAGCTTATCCCGGTGTCACTCCTAAGCTGGTGGGACTTGGTGACACTGCAGGGGGAGGCTGTCATTTCAACCCAATTTTCATATCACATTTGCACAAAAATTTCCAGGCCTTGCCAGCGCTTTCCACACATTTGTCAAATCCCAGCCGCTGTCCCAGTGAGTGAGGCTTCTCCTGGCACAGAAGCGACGGCTGTGGGTGCTGATGGAGGACTTGGTCCTGGATGGGATCTCTGTGTTGAAACGACGAATCCTTGCCCTAGAAAACAGACAGTGAAGGATCCAGGGGGTTTTGTGCATTGCTGTGGTTGAGTTTCATTGTGTGGTGCAAACCTGCAGCCCCTGGTGCTGCCCCTTGCCCACGGAGCCCTGCTCCCATCACACTGCTGTGCCTGGGGTGGGGGCGGAGGGCTGTGCCACCCCATCCCAGCAATGGCAGCACGTGTCCTTGGAGCTGCTGCTTGGCTGCAGAGGGGGAACAGGGCTCAGGAAGGGAGAGAGAGGGATGCAGGGAAGGGGGAGAAGGGGAATGGTGGGAGCTACCTGGGAATAGCAAAGCATCAAGGGAAGAAATAAACATTAATCCCACAGAAAAGTGTGCGTCCCTGTAGAGCATCACCAAACGCTCCCCTCCGTACTCAGCTCAGTCAGTGGCACTTCCCCAGGGAAAGGGAACCCAGTCTCTGGGACACAGAGGTGTCTGCTCTCCTCAGCCCCAAGCCAAAGAGTCCACCAGGAGCAGTGAAAGTGCTCCACCTCCTTGGAAAGAGTCCAGGATGCAGCTGGACAGAGCATCTCATCTGGTTACTGCTGCCCTTGGGCAACAGATGCTGATTTAATTCACTCACGAGTGAATTTGATCCAAACTTTTGCAACCAAATCATAGCAAGCATAATGCAATATCTTCTTTTAATTATATTAGACTGGGTAGTGTTGGCTAATTGAATCTGGGACTCTTGCCTCTTAATTACAAAAGGTCAGGTGCTGTGAATCGTGGGCAGGTGGCACTGGGACACCGGTGATGGGGAGGGGCTGAGGGCTCCTGCTCTGTGAAAGACCTCCTTTGGTAACAAGTGAGTGACTTCTGGACATTTTCCTTCTTTTTTTCTTTTGTTCTCTCTATCTTATGAATTTTAAGTCAGATTACAACAGAAGTGTTACTGCGAATTTCTGTGTGGCAGAAACAGGTTTTTTTTTTAGTTGAAAAGAATCTGTGAGGATTTTGGCTGCCTGCCTTGAGCACATTGATGGTAAAAATGTGGATTTTTAAGAATACGCTGGGATGAGCAAGTGACCCTTAAAAGTGGTGACTTCTGACACCCATTGGGTGGGGTGGATGGGGTAATCACCCGCTGTGTGGTCATGAACCCCATTATTAATCATTTTTCTCTTAAATATCAGCTCTGCTTGGTGGGAGGAGAGGGCAGGGCCCTGAAGGCCAGCTCTGTTCCCAGTAAATATTTACCTCATGCAGTGAGGGCTGTGGGCTCAGCGCGACGCTGGGTGGTGGCAATGCCACCTCTGCCCCTGCTTTCAAGTAGTCTCCTCCTCACCTGAACTGCTGGCCAGGGACCAACACTGTCTCTGATGCTCCCCCAAAGCTGCTTTGCCCCTTCCCTGCCTGCCCTGCAGCAGTGAGAGGCATTCAAAAAAGCACCTTCTGCTTTTGCTAATTGAAGAGTTTCCCTTTGTCAGCCTCTCGCTCAAAGGAGGGTCGGTACAAAGCCATAGCCAGCAGCACTTTGTGTGCCTCTGAAAATCCCATTAGCAGAAGAAAGAGCTTGAATTTTCATTCAGCTGGAAAAAAAAAAAAAGAGGGGGAAAAAATAACACCCCCCCAACCTTCTGATGTATCAGCTGCACATTAACATACTGCCCTCGGCACTGCTGGGGTGCCTGTCCTGGGAATATTTAATCAGGGAGAAGTGTTATATTGGACTGAAATGTCTGTGCTTCAGGGAGAAATATGCTGATAAGTGGTCTGCAGTTAAATTTGGGGTAAAAAACCCCTCTGCCCTCAGCAAATAAACACCGCTCCCCCTCCCCGGGTCCCCCTCCCTCTCCAGCTGTTTTCCTGCCTGCAGATGTTTGTTCCTGCAAGACAAGTTGGGATGTGGGGAGGGCAGCCCTGAGATGGGAGGACAGGATAGGATGGAGGGACCTTCACTGTAGCCATGGTGGGCAGCATGGGGGAGCCATGGCTGTGCCAAGGGGGGAGGTTCTGGCCCAGGGTAGCATGTCTGTGGGCAGGCTGGGGCAGCTGGCTGTGCCATGGGACCTTCTTGGGGTACAGATGTGGCGCTGGTCCCCAAATCTTCCTGCTGGCCACAGCTGGTGCCCTGTGTGGGGCAGGTTGTGGCATTTTGGGGGGTGCACTCGCCTGGCTTCCCTCCACTTGCAATCAGTCACTGGTACCAGTGCCAGCACTCTGATGAGTATTGAGGGACATCTGAGCCGCGGTGGAGACTGTGGCATGCCAGGGAAGGACGGGGTCTTTGGTGTCATCCTGTGCTCTTCCATTCCAGCCTTTGCTCATCCCTCTATGCCAGATATGGGGCTGTGGTGGGCTTGGCTCTGCTCAGCTGCCCTGGGTGAGCATTAGGGCTGTGCTGAGTCTTGGACAGGGAGGAGGTGAGATCAGAGGGGCTCCAGGCTGATGCCCACCATGGTTGTGTGCCCGTCTCTCTGCTTGCCCAGGAGTTTGCGGTCCCCAGCCAGCATCAGCAGCTGCTTACTGGGCCAAAAGCCCCCCAGCTGGGATGGAATGTGTGGAGGAGATCCATATCCAGTGAAGGCTCTTGTCCACTGCCATGGAAGAATTTGAATGGATCTTTGACTATCTGGGGACTTGTCCATCTGTCTCCGCAGGTTCTGACCCAACCAACCCAGCTGTCCTGGGACATCCTCACTTCCCTGCTGCATATCTTCACAGCCTGTACAGGTGACATTCCTTCTGTCACCCCTTTGGGATCATTCAGGGTCATTTTAATTCTTTCTGTTCCCAAGGGCTTTGCAGCTCCTCGCTGGCAGAGCCCTGGACATGGCTGGTTCTGCTGGGGAACCTTCCCAGGCCCCCAAGCTGGGGATTCTCTTCAGCAGCTGCCCCTTCTCCTGGCTGCTCTCCATGCCTGCCCCCACAGGACTATATTTAGGCTAAATATCCCAGCCCATAGCCCCACCCTGACAGTTGGAATGTCTGCCCCAATATCCTGTAAACATTTCTCCCGATTAAAAGATCCAGATTGTCGACAACCAAACTGTGACTCAGCCCCATGTGGTTTTCCAGGAATTCGCCCAGGATGGGTGGCAGGAGCTGCCAGCCCCAGGCCTGTGTGCCCTGGGTGGAGAGGCACCTGCTGATTCATCCTCACCTTGCGCTTCCCCAGCAGATAACGCTACAGCACGGGCTCCTCAACACCACCCGCTGCTGTGTTGCAGTGAAAACTCTCGTCTGTCAAGGGCCATCCTTATTTTCCTGGAGCAGAGAAGCTGCTGCTGGCACTCAGGCAGGAGCATGGCCCTGCTGTCTGTGGGTTCTGGCAGTCGAGAGGGTGTTTTTCATGCTAGGCTGGAAGATAACCCCAGCACCACACTGAACCAGTGCCTGGATTTCTCATCTCTGTGCTCCTGGAAATGCCCCCAGAAGTATGCAGGAATTGGGTACCAGGTTTGAACCATCCCTATGGGGATGTGCTGCATCAGCACACTCCATTCTGCCCCAAAAGTGCATCCAAGGTCTGTCCCAGCAGCTCAGCTCTTTAAAAATTGCTCTGAGAGGCAGGAGGCAGGTAGGGATTGGGCTCTGCTGGCCCTCCCTTAAAGGCTTTTAGGCTGTTCATTAATGGTTTTGGCAGTCTTGATTTGGATTGGGAATGAAAGTTTAAGCAGTGGCTTCGAGGAAACACCCCTGGGATAAGCTGAGACATGGTTAATAGAAATTGTAATGTTAAAGTGCTTTTCTGTAAAACGCTAGGAGAGGAAATTAATGGTGTGGAGTTTTTTAGTTTTTTTCTAAAAGTTGATATAATTCATTTAATTAAATGTTTTAATCCATCACATCAGCACTCAGCACTCTTGCCATACAACTTCCATTTTAGAGTGGTTTTCAGATCAGCTGCAGCCACTGATGGCAGCATGGCCAGAACACCTGCAGGTATCTCAACATGCAAACTCGGAGAGTGCCTGATGTAGGGAAGCTGCTCTGCTCCTGGCCTTAAAGACCAGGAAAAGCTTTCCTATTCAGATGCTGCTTCTTGTGGATGCACCTCTGGGTCTGCTGCCTCCTTGACAGGTGTGTGCAGATGGTTTGAGAGGGTCAGCATGCTGGTGATTCTGCTCAACTGTGTGACGCTGGGCATGTTCCACCCCTGCGAGGACATCGCCTGCGACTCGCCGCGCTGCAGGATCCTCCAGGTACAGCCCCAGAGCTGCTGGGAGCTCAACAGCAGCCCCAGGTTGATGTGGAGGGGGAAGGAGTGAGCTGGCTCCAGCCACGGTGGTGTGGTGTCCCAGGATGTTGGTTCCTGCCTGCACTGTCTGTCCTGTGAGCACTTGGGAAGTGCTGGGTTTGGTGCTCAGATGAGAACATGCAGTGCTATCAGGCAAAGCCCCTGCCAGGCTCTGCCAGCCCCAGCCTAGCTAAGCCTTCCTTGGAGTGCTTGGGGAAGGCCGACCATCTAGTGGTCAGTGAAAGCAGAGCCCAAACTATGCTTGTCCATTTTCCTGGCGCTATGGGTGCTGTTGGACCATCTGGGCTGGGCCCTGCACCACAGGGCTGCTCTCATCACAGCTTCTTCCCAGGCATTTAGCTTTTACAGATGCAAGAGGAGACCTTGCTAGACTCAGCTTTCTAATTCCCTCCCTTGGAGCAAATGTGCAGGAGCATCCCTCCTCCCTTCCTTTCTTTTGCAGAGCTTTGATGACTTCATCTTTGCCTTCTTTGCCGTGGAAATGATCGTCAAAATGATTGCACTGGGGATTTTTGGGAAGAAATGCTACCTGGGAGACACATGGAACCGCCTGGACTTCTTCATCGTCATTGCAGGGTAGGTCTGGGGAGGCAGGTCCCCTTCTTCCTGAGCCTCTGGGTTGTCATTTGTGGCTCTGCTCAGCAAGCACTGGGTTTGGGGGAGCAGCTGGTGGAGGCTGGGGGCCGGCTGGTGCTGATTGTTGGCGTTGTCCATCCCAGCCTCCCAGCAGGGATCACTCCTGAGCTGCAGCTGCCCCTCTGGTGCTCTCAGTAGCTGGAGGCAGAGCTGATACTCAGTGCACGGGCAGAGCGGGGCAGGGTGACAAAAGTTGTTTGTGGTGCATTTTGACCAGCCTGGGGCTCCTTTGCTGGATACTGTGCTTGGCTCTCTTCCCTCCAGCCCACCAAAGGTTTCAGGTTTCATGGTTGGAGTGGGCAGCTGGGAGCATGGAGGGCTGTGCCAGGAAGGATCATTCAATGAAACATGCACGATTTCCCTCATTATTATACTTCTTTTTTCTTGAGGGAAAGTGATCAAGTTCGCCTTTCTGAGTGTTTTCCTTTCAGAGGCACCTGGTTTGAATTAAAGGGTCTTCCAGCATCTGAGAGTCTCCTGGCAGAGGCTGCAAATACACATGGAAAGTCCTTGGCCACTGGCCACTGAGCTGAGTTTCTTTGATACACAAATTTCTTGCTGGCCCTTGCCTCCCTCCCTGCCCCAAGACTTTTGGGAAAACAGTTGGGTTTTGCCTCTTTTGATAGAGCTAGGGATCAAATTTACTAGATTTTCTTGGAAAGAAGCAGAGGCCCCTCCCAACTTGTTTCCTGGCATAGGTTTGGTGTCCCAAAGAAGGGGCAACAGCCCCTTCTTCTTTGGTCCGAGAAGGGACAACACCTTAATGAGTTTTGCTTATGTTCCATTGCTGGCCTCACAGGGACGTGGCCCATGTCTCTGCTAATCAGCTGGGAGAAGTAAAACAGAGGTTCCAGGTCTCTCAGTGCATCCTTGGCTTGAAAAATTCATTGTTTCAGAGGTGAAAAGGTTCAGTGAGCTTCAGACCCAAGAGCTGTATTTGTCCCCATAAACCTGTCTTCTGCAGGAAGCCACAACCTCCTACTTTCCAGCCACACCAGCCTCTGGCTCCTCAGTTTAGGAGAAGGTTCAGGGTTTCCTCCTGAAATGTCTGAGCAATGTTAGGGACAGCAGTGATGGGATGCTGGACCAAGAGGGAGCCACAGGTCCAGTTAGGTCTGGTGGGGTTGTAGACACCAGCAGCACATCCAAGGGCTGGAGCTTGCTAAGCCACCTTTATTTAGTCTCATTTATTATGTCTTATAGTGGAATTAATTGTGATGAAGAGCCCAAACCAAGCAAGGCCTGACATCCTATCCTGGGAAGCATGGTCACAGATGCTGGGCAGTTCCAAACTTCACTGTGCCAGGGTTCTGCCACCTTGCCCTCCCAGCCTGGTCCTGCCTTTGCCTGTTGGTCTTCCAAAATCTTTGGAGCCAGACTTAGCCCTGATGTCACTCTGTGGGGACCCACCATGATGGGACCTCACTCTAGAGGGGACACCAGCCAGGACCATTCTTATTCCTAAGCCAAAATATCACACTTCTCTTTGCTTGAGCAAAGAAATCTCTGCATAGCTGCTGCACCTGGCCAGGTGTTTGCATATGTGAGAGTTATCTCCTTCCTGGGCAGAGCTGCATCGTGGCACAGATCCCCCTGCAGCAGCTGCTCCCCATCCCCATCATGCAGAGACATTTTTTGCTGCAGGATTTTGCAGCAGGGTAGTCTGACCCTCTCGTGCCTTCTGCCAGGTCGGCTTTGCTTCTCACTAAGTGATGGCTCTTTCCTCCATGTGCATGAACTGTTCCCATCTGGGCCCCGTCAAAACCAATTCAGCTGGCAAAGCACCTAACTGGATTTAAATACAAAGCAGAGCCTCTCCTCCTCCAGCACTGACTTCGTCTGCCCCCTTTTGCTCCCCTTTTGTGGCCTTTTGCTCTTTTCCAATCCTAGCCTATCCATCCTGGAGTGCTGCATCCTACTCGGAGCATTGCTGCAATCCTGGGGAGCCTGCTGAGGGCCAGGGAAAGCTAAAGGGGCTGCAGGAATGGCACACTGCTGAAGCAGAGAAAAAAAAAAAGGACTCAAGCCCTTATTAGACCTAAGATATTGGTAAAAAACACCTATAGTGTTTTTACCTAAGTGCTGCAGGGTCAAATCCCAACCAGACAGAGGGAAATTCCTCAGGTAGCCCTTAGTGCAACTCTCTGGTTCCCAGAGGGGACAAACTACCCCAAGGAGCACCCAGCCCATGGTGCTCACAGCAGAGCCCAGGAGCAAGGGATGAGCAGGGCTCTGCATGGAGGAGTCCTGCATCTGAGCAGGTGTCAGGAAAGAAGCCAGAGCCAAACTGGGGTCCTGGAGAGTGCAGGGCAATCCTCAAAACCCAGCTGGGTTTGCTTAGATACCAGATAAAGCAAGTTATGCTTTTAATGGAGGTCTCACATAAGGGCCTCAGCCAGATTCCCCAGTGAAATTCCAGCGGAGGAGACTGAAGTTTTCCTGTGGTCCTGGTGACCACAATGAAGCAATTCTGTTTCTGCATTCACATTTTTTCTCTGCCCTTTATGTGCCAGAGATGGGAGGAGGGAAGCAGCAGCACAGTGTGAGCTCCCCAGCACCAAGCAGGACCCTGAGCTCCAGCTCTCCTGCTTTCCTCGCCCCTTCCCTTCTCATGGGCTGCAGAAAGTGATGTCAGGGGAGAAAAGAAGCAGCAAACTGCATCTGTGGGGCTTTGGGTGGGGAAAGTGTGTAATACTGGGACTAAGCA
Organism: Zonotrichia albicollis; assembly: GCF_047830755.1. Classification (NCBI taxonomy): domain Eukaryota; kingdom Metazoa; phylum Chordata; class Aves; order Passeriformes; family Passerellidae; genus Zonotrichia; species Zonotrichia albicollis. Next base: position 3,370,231 of record NC_133837.1, on the reverse strand, counting down.
CTCCCACGGGCACAGCATCCATAGAAATCCTTCCCAGCCACCACCAGTTTAGAACAGGCTTCAACCCACACTGCCCACCCCCAGCGCCCCCCTCCCCACAAAAATCCCAACTTAGAGCATTTCAGCTTCCCCATTTTCTGAGAACTCTCTAGATCTGACAGGGGTTATCGTTGTGGAAGAAGCCTTTTTGTGCATTTTCACTCCAAATCTCCCTCCCTGTTGTAGTTCTGGGAGAGCCTCTTGGATGCTGTCCTTGCTCCTGCTGGCCACTTCTGTGGGATGCCATTAAGTGCTTCTCATCTCTGTTAAACTGTCCAGACCAATCTCATGAACTCATGGAGTGTAAATGACTTCTTTGTGACAATGTAATGCAATTAGTGCTAATTACAGAGTGTGTAATGTCTGCAACACATCTCTGTAATTACAGTAAAACTTGCTGGAGATGAGAATAGTGCTGTATTATCAAAACTCTGCTTAGGGAAACATGGCTTAGGCTGGAGGTTACAGAGTTGCATGGGGAAAAAAGTGATGAATGGCGTAATTATGTTGCATTATTTTTAGAGGAGGGCATTTGGGGAGTTTGCTTGCGAGAGAACACTTCTTTGAAGGTTAAAAGGCATTGCAAGCAGCTCTTGCCCTCCAAAGATGATTAGATATCATTCTGACCTCTCCCAGCATAAGACACAGATGCACTGAGGATGGATGCTTGTTTGCATCCCAAAATATGCAGAAGTGGTTGATGCTGACTGGGGCTTGGGCTGGTAAGCCAGAGCTGTGGGATGGAGATGTGCCCTGACTTGGTGTTTCCCTGGTCCCTGTGGGACCCAGCATCTGCCATCCTCCAGCAGGGCACAGGAGCACCCTCTCTGCTCCTCTGTGGGCAGAGGAGAGCCACAGACTGAGGGCTCCCTTCTGCTCAGCTGGAGCCAGCCCCAGCCCCACACTTTGCTGCAGTCCCAGCAGCTTGCAGGAGCACAGCTTGTTCTGGCTTTGTCCAGATAAGGACTTCCATGACCTCTGCATTCATGTAGATCCAAATGGACTTTAAGCCATCCTCATCAAAAAACCCCATGGTGTGATTTTGGAGTTAGCCTGTGCAGGGCCAGGAGCTAGGCTTTGATCTTTGTGGTTCCCTTCGAGCTTTGGAGATTTTATGATTGTATTTTATGATTCTAACCCCAAAACAACAAAAGCCCCTAATGGTTTATTGTTTTCCTGTGAGAGAGCTTTACACCAGGGGATAATTTGGAGCTGTCAGAGCTCATGGGATTCCTCTCTGCCTTCCTGTGCCCACATTCTGCTCCCCACCGAGCAGGGCTGTGCATCATCCCCTGTTTGAGCTGTGTGGGTCTGTGGTTACTCCAGGCTCAGTCAGTTGCTTGGCCAAGACTGAGGAGCCCTGTTTGTGCTTTGCTCATTGTAATGGTAACAAGCCTCTTCAAAGACTTTGTAGGAAAGTTAAACACTTCTGGAATATTTTGCTTACGATTGAAGAGGAGCTGGGGCTGGAGGTGGTTGGCAGGCTGCTTAATTCAGGAACAGACACCACTCCTTTCTCTCTTTGCTTCCTGAACATTTCTATTGTTTGTTATGATATTTTTTCTCTCTCTGTGCAAGGCTGTATTAAACAGTGAGCTCCACTGAAGCCTTCATAAACAACCTTAAGGATGTTTTTCTCCCTCCTGGTTTTGAGCATTGAATTTCAGGGATGAAATAGGCTGCAGGAAGCCCTGTTGTGTTCATAGGTGACAGGAGAGAAAGGGATGACACAGCCCCCACTCCATCCCTGCTCCATTTAAATCTGGATGGGGTCTGAAAAGCTCTTTAGCTCAGAAATTGGAAGGAGGGCTATGGTGCCAGACGGGTCCCTGCAGGGAGCTGTGATCCCATAGCTGCAGCAGCCAGAGCAAGATTCCTGCTGGGTGCTCTTGGTGAAGCTTCCAGCATGTTGCCTTCATCCCGCAGGGCCAGATCGCTCCACAGGCAGGCAGGGCTCCTCTGAATGGCATTTTAGCTGTACAAGGCTGATCAAGGTGCTGTTTCAGCTCCCTGGTTCAGACATGGGGAAGAAAGAGCTGGTGTGGGACTGCCTACAGGAGCCCCTGCTGCAGCTTCCCGCTGCAAAGGCTGATTTTCCCCATATATTAGTCTTTCATCCCTTAAAAACAAAACTCACAGGGAGGAGGGATGAATGTTGCTTTTTCATTCCCTCTGCCTCTGTGGAGCTGTCTGACCTGGGGAGCAGCACAGCGGGACGTGGCAGCAGTGCCCTCTGTGCTGCCTGGCACCCGAGCGAGCCCCGGCGTGCAATTGCCCGTGTGAGAGGCTGATTTGCACACCCAATTACCCAATGTGCAGCCACTGCCACGGCCCCTCTGGGCCACGGGGAAAGCTGCACCAAACCTTCTCCCAGGAGCCTGGCCCTCTCCTGGGCTTTCCAGGATGGATTTGAGTGTCCTGGAAACTGGGAGCCTCCTCCACGGCCTCGCTGTGTCCTGACTAATCCCAAATTAGATGCTTTGTGCTCTGAGCACAAGTGCCAGAACATCAAGCCAATACTCGTCATCATGAACCTCCAGGACTTCGATATCTGGGGCTGAGCTGTGCAATTTAATGTTTTAAGTTACTTTTGGGTGGATAAAGGGTAGCCAAGACCCGGGCACAGATGAAATCCATTGGCTGTGGATGCTCCGTGCTGCCTTCCCACAACCTTTGGAGCAAAGCATCCCGAACAAGCTGCATCCCTGACTCACAGAAACCTGCTGGGTAAAAGAAAGCACTCAGCAGTCTCCCTCGCAGCTGAGCTGACTCAAGTCCACCTGTGAAAAGCCTGGAGGTTTTTTTTTTAAGTTTTAGGACTTTTAAAAAGGTAATTCTTTAGTTTCTTTCAGTTCTTCAGCTGAACTTGCTGCTGCTTCAAAAGCCTCATTAGTCAAGTGTCCTGGCTGGGACACATGGTGCAGCCAGATCCAGCAGGCTGCAGGGTTCATGCTCTCTGTGTGCTATTCTTTTTCTTCTGTTCAGCTTGATTGAAATGAGTATTTTTAAAATTAAGCAACACCCACGAATGCGGTGAGACTCGCAAGGCTCCAAATGCAGCCACTGAGTGAAAGCAGAGCACAGCTGAGCTGGCGAGAGCTGGGCGAATTTTCATTCCAGCTTTCTGAAGATACACCACCTAAATAATTTCTCCTTGTCTTTTCCAACACCGATGGCTTAATATCACCCACTGATGGCTGTGCTTTGTAGATAAAGGGTGTCTATACGCCCAGTTTTGGAAGCTTTTTAACGCTGAATAAATCTCAGCCTATCTCTCCCCAGCAGTGCAGGGCTCTGAGTGTGCAGGGGGTGGGCAGCTCTCGGGGGTGGCCCTGCCTGCAGCCGCTGCTGCTTTGCCACTGGTTTCTCGTGTGACCTTGGTGACATCCCCTGGGTGTGCAGCACCCCCAGCACCCAGCTGTGCAAGGGGGGAGTTCAGGCTTTCCTTGGAAAGTGCCCTCAGCAGAAACTCTCTGTGTGACTCTGCTGGGTTCTCACAACATTCTATTTCCTGAGCCGGATTGGTCCTGGAGATGGGAGCAGAGTCAGAGCTGAGAGCAGGGTGCAATGCTGGCTAGGTGTGGGAAGGACTTGGCTGGAATTTCTGTGCTCTGTTAGGAACTCTCTGGATAAGCAGAGCCCCTTGAACCCTTTCTGTGATGCCCTGAGCATCGCTTTGGAAAGCCCTTTGCCTCAGGGTTGCTGCCTTGCATTGCACTCAGGCAATCCTTCCTGGTGCGTTGGGTTTTACACGAGAGAAATCCCAGCATGATCACTGTCTCCAGGTGGAATAGGAATGAATTTCTCCTTCCTGGTCCATCTTGAGCCATCCTCGTTGCCTGTCAGCTGAGCTCTGGGAGTTTTCCTGCTTGGAGAAGCATTTGCCAAAGGTTTGCATCAGCTCCCTCTCTGCCTCCCACTAGCAGCCCGTTGTATGTCTGGCTTTGCAGATGCTCCACTTTTATTCTTAGAAAGTCCTAAATATTTCCGCTTTCCTTCTGAATAACTCCAGTGATGGGGGTTGCTAATCACCCTGACGAGCTGTGAATCCATCCTATTTAATGCTGAGTTTCTTTCTGAGCCTTTAACTTGGCTGGGCACCAGGTTGGTGGCAGCGGTGCTGACAGGCATCATGCCTTTCCCTCTGAGCAGAGATGACATTTGAATTGAAGCTTCATCAGGAGCCTTTTACACTGCAGATTTCCAATGCATAAATGCTATATATGCTGGTAAATGTACCTGTCACCTCACCAGCTGGTGACATCCTGACATTTGCTCTCCCTGAGTATCTTCCCTTGCCAGGGATGTGGATTGATTCTTCCCGTGTTTCCCCTTGCCTTGGGAAGTGACCTTAGAGCTGGGGACTGCTGGTGTTCTCACTGGACTTGCTCTTTAGTGACTGAGCTTACTGACATTCTTTTCTCCAATACCGAGTTCTCTCAAGGCACTAGAGAGAGGTTACCAGCAAGGTGTGGGCCCTGTGCTCTGTGTCTGGGGCTGAGCTTGGCAGTGCTGTAACACCAGTTTTGGCAGCAGTGCCCAGCAGCATAGGCAGGAGACCACCTTCTTGCTCTTGATCTTGGTGTTCAAGTGTTTGCTTGAGCCTCTGGGTTGTTGTTCGGCTTGTTCCTTTAAATTTGGCATAATAATTGTTCTTTAATAAGTTAAATCAAAATGTATTTTACAGCACATCCTTTGCAGCTTACAAGCACTCACATCTCTGGAAGTGTGTCTGGAGCTGTCATTAATCAGAAAATGATTTGTCTTGGTGCATTTAACCACGTGCTGCTCTGAATTTTGCTGGCAGCCTCTGTTTTAATAATGGATGAAAGAAAAGCTGTATGTTTGATATGGGTTTTTTACCTGAATTTTGCCAACCACACAGAAATCTTTTTGAACAGCAAGTGAAACTTGACAGCAATGAAACCACTGCCCCTCTCCTCACCTTAGCCAAAGCTTGCCCAGTGCAAGGAGTCCTGTGCACTGAGGAAGGGACTGGTTTTCTATTCCCAGGTCAGGTGGGATTTTGTGAATACATTGATTCCTTTCTGGTTAGGGGCTGAACAAATCTGTAGTATCCATACGTGCATGTCCAACCTCCTGGGGCTGTCCCATTGCTAGGGGGGTCAGCTAAGCAGAGAGGAATATGTTGAGGTTATTTTAAATATAGATATGGTTTGATCACCATCATCATCATCATTCTCATTAAAGCCTATCAGGTAAAGCCTCAGTGCATTAAACACAGAGTTGTTTATATGAGGGCTGGAAGGGGAGCCTTCTCAACCCTGGGGCACCCTCACCTGCTGGGAGCAGGAGGGAGGAGAGGTGGTTTGGCTGCTCACAGCAAGGACAGAAGCCTCCAGTGTGCTGCAGCCAGGGCAAACCTGACACAGCATGGATGGATCCTGCAGGATTTCCAGCAGGGAGGAAAGGGACAGCACTGATGCCTTGGTGCAAGGACCAAAACCTCTTCCAGAAACTTGATGCCTAATCAATCAATTCAGACCAGGGCAAGCATGGAGGAAGGTTGTGACTGAGAAACAGAGAGCCTGTCTGTGAGATGGGGCTGGAAGAACTTGATTTGTTTGACTTTGCAAAATCAAGGCTGAGAGAAGATGTGCTTTGTCCTCCGTAAATACATGGGTGAGTAAACACCAGGGACAAATAACAGCTAGAGAAGCTACTTTAAAGACAGTGCTGCTGTAAGAACAAACAGATATGAGCTTGTCCTGAATACATTCAAGCTGGAAGTTAGGCTTCTAGCCATTAGAGTTGGAGGGAGGGAACCACCCAGCTTGTTTGGAGATGGAAGTTTTGGAAGAGATTAATATGCTGTGGTTGCCTGTGGTAGTGGGAGCCTGACTGTCCAGGGAGCCTCAGGGCTGTCTTTCTTACCTTTGCCTGGCTCTGCCTCTTCAAGGATATTCTCCACAGCCAGAGAGCAAAATCCTGGAGGTGTTGTGACTGATGACTCTGTTGTGCTTGGGCAAAGGTGCCATGAGAAGAATGAGAGGTGCTGGGGCACCCCAGGACCTTGCAGCCATCCAGGTGCATCCTTAGACTAAGTCCTGGGAATGTTGCTCCTCTGTCTCCTGAGCTGGGGAATAACCCTGCCAGACAGTGGGAGCACTGGGAGGTTCCTAGGTCCAGGCTGGCCCCATTTTTTTTTGTCTGCAAGTGTCACCAGTTTTGGTCCCACCTGCCAAGGGTGTCTGCTGAGCAGAGACAGCAGAGCACAGTGTCCTGTGCTGATCATCTCCTGTGTCCCACAGAGGGTTCTGCACCAGAAGATGTTCTTCCTTTCTGGACTGTGGTGGTGCTCAGCACAACAAACTCAGATTCATTACGGTATCTGTAAAATTGATAAAAGCAGGGCTATGTCTGGAAATTTCCTCTCTGGAATGTGCAGGGACTTTCAGAAGCTTCTGCCTGGCCCTATGCAAAAACAGTAACCAAAGTGGAAGATGGAGAGAGAGGGAGAGATAGAGAGGGAGAGATCCGTGGCTGTGTGAGCTGGTGTATCACATTCCCCCTCACTGACTTTATCCTGACATGCAAACAAGCCTTAATTAATTCCTCGGGCAAACTTTCCTGATGGGAGAGATGCAGTAACAAGTCCCTCTGTGAGTGGTTGGCATTTAATGTTTGCTTTATGATGTTTGATAATCTAACATTTCTGCAGCGGATCCATGACACTGCTCCGTGGTTGTGTGTCTTTCCCAGGATGCTGGAGTATTCCCTGGACCTGCAGAATGTCAGCTTCTCAGCCGTGCGCACCGTCCGAGTCCTGCGGCCGCTCAGGGCCATTAACAGGGTCCCCAGTAAGTCAGATCCTTGTTCCTCACTGTTGGGGCCAGCTGGCTGCATCCATGCCCCAAAGATGAGAGGGCAAACCCAGATGCTGTGCATCACAGCTCAAACATTTGCCCAAGGCTTGCAGTGCTGGGTACTTCCACCACTGTCTGGGTTCCTTTTGACGCCTGTGGCATCAGAGATGAGTCAACGAGTTATCCAGGACTGTCTTCAAACACCTTCCTTTCTCATCTGCAGAGGGTCTGAGGAGGCTGCTAAAGGGCTGCAGGTGATAGGGATTGACTGAGCCAACAGCCTTTGCCAGGCAGTGCAGGCAGTGGGGTCTGAGCCACGCTGGTCCCATCCTCCCTGGGATACTCCATCCTTCCCTGGAGAAATTGGTGTGAGGAACTCTTGTTGTGCCTGAAGATAGTGCTCTGGGAAGTGCTGAAGACTCTAGAGCTGGTGCTTACAGCCCAAACCCCCAGCACCTCCAAAGCAGGCCTGGGTGGGATGGGCAGTGACTCTTCAGTCCTGGTGTATCAGGTCATGGACCAGGGCCTCAACCCTGCTGTAAGCAGCAGTGGGTGCATTGCCTGCTGGGGCATGGCAGCCCAGCCCCACATGGCACCACAAACCCTCCCCTGCCCCATGCTGGGCTAATCCCAGTGCTCCATGGGACACTGATCACGGTCCCTCTCAGGTGCTGTGTGAATCAGGTAAGTGTAAGTACAACTGCACCAGAAGCATTCCTTTTCCATCCTGGTCCAACAATCCTGGCCATCAAACCCAGTACTGTTTTAGCCAAATTAAATCCAAGTCTGCACTCCCCTATCTGAACTGGCTCAATACATTGATGAGAACTAATCAGCTTCAGTTCTCTGTGCTGATGCTGGAAGTGCCTGGGATCTATTTATTTTCCTGCTCCTGACTCTTGAACTTAATCTGGCTGTGCTGCTGATGTTTCAATCATTACAGAAGCTTCAGAATCCTGTTTGCAGTGGTTGTTTGTTTTTTTTTTTATCCCCACCACTGAACTGGTGGACAGCTGAATTTATCCACCACTGTCTAACTGGGGATGTAATTTGCTTAATGTATTTTGAAATCCTGGGTAGTTTATCTTGTCTTCTCTGCAATGTAGTTACAATGGGATAGAAATGCAAGGTATGAAAAATAAAAAATGAGCTTTGTTTGATGATCAATGCAATAACCACAGAAAGTAATTTTAGTTAATTAGGAGTTGATGCAAGATGGTTGTTCCTGGTAAAAGAGTAGAAGAAAAACCTTGAGAGAGGAGGTGACAGCATCAGGATAAGAGAAAAACATCTTCCTGAAGTATCAAAGTAAAGGATGCAACAGTAAAGCTTTCTTTAGATAAAAGCCAATATAAGCAAGTGAGAGAGTGCAGAACATGGGGAAAGAAACAGAGTGAGAGGTGAGCAGAATATTACACAGATGTCAGATGAAATAAATTTTTTGTGTGTAAATGTCAAGTTGAAGTCACCATCAATTTGTCCTTGTTACAGAACTGGCTGTTCCTGAACTTGTGAGAATTAACTGCCAAGAGAGAGTCCTGTATTTTAAGGAAGAGAGGGCATTTAGGGTAGATGATGGGAAACAGGGAGGGAAGGAAATTTTGAAATATACTGAGTGGAGAAAGCAATACAATTGAGCAAAAGAGAGCATCAGAATTTAATCTGAGGGGAGAAAGGAAACATAATTGCTAGAAAACTTCAGAGAAGAGGACTTGAGGAGCAGGGAAGGTAGGTCTGGTGTCCAGGAGCAAGGCATGAATGAAAGAGCTTGTTCCAGAGGCTCTGGGGGGAAGCTAAAGGGGATGGGAAGCTGTGACTGTTCACAAGCCACATGTGGGTGATGAGAATAGGAGAAAAATAATAGAAGGAAATACAGGTGTAAAAGTATCAGTGGAAAGGAAAAGGTCAGGAGGACATAGCTGGAGCAAGAAGATTAAACGTAAGCTTTTCCCCTTTGCCTCAGGTATGCGCATCCTGGTGACGCTGCTTTTGGACACGCTGCCCATGCTGGGGAACGTCCTCCTCCTCTGCTTCTTCGTCTTCTTCATCTTCGGCATTGTGGGAGTCCAGCTGTGGGCAGGTTTGCTCAGGAACCGCTGCTTCCTCCCTGAGAACTTCAGCATGTGAGTCTGGGCAGCACCAGCGTCTCCCCAGCCTGAGGGAGGCTCTCCCTGCAGGATCTGCTCTGTAAAACAGCCCTTCTCTTCTGTAAATGCTCCCTGCTCCTAAATGCCACCATCTCTCCTGCTTGGGCACACACAGCGGGTACAGAGCGAGCTGTGACAATTTGCCATTTGTGTTTGCAGGCTGTCCTTAACTCTCAGCTGGCACTTGAGAGCCTCTCTGATTTCTAAAGGCCTCCAAAACAGCCCTCTGAGAGTGGGAGTTCAGGCTTTCTAAATTCAGCATATCGTTAATGTGTGACCTTTTCTGTGTGGAGATGCCCAGGTCTGAATCCCCTCCAGCAGCTGGTGGTCTTTATTGCCACAACTTTTGTAGTCCCACCTAAATCGCAGGAAAAGCTAATGGAACTCCTGTGCATTTTTAATGCTAGACAGTTTTCAGTCTCAGAGCAAGAGATAGTCCCTATCCCAAAGTCTTAATTTTTACACATCCCTGAATTTTAAGGCTAAAATAGTTGTTGTGATCAGTTTGCTGGCCTGATGTAACACTGTTTGGACAGTGGTTGAAATACCTGGTAGCTGACAGCCTCTTTCAGGGTTTCCATGCCTGTTCTACCTACCTGCCTTTTTCCACCACCTCCATCGCATCAAATGCTTGGGGAAAGGCAGGTGACTGCAAACCCTTGATGGCTCTGCCAAGTTCTGCCATGCTGGTCACCTTTCAGTGGATTGCTGATTCCCCAGGGATCTGACTGGATTCCCACCTGGATGGAGGAATCTTACAAGCCCAAAGCCTCTTTTCTGTACACATCAGGACCATGTTGCTGCTGCTGCTGCTGTGGACAGGCTGGCACAAGGCACCTTCCAACTTCTCCCACCCACCTCCTAATCAACTCCCACCCCTCTTGCAGGTCATGCCCTCAAAGGGTGGCTGGAAATGACATTACCAGAACATGTCCCTGTTAAGTAAATGTCAGCAGAGCAGGGGGACAGCCTCACCACCAAGTAAATCCAATAGAGCCACAGGTTTGGGTGCTGTTTAATTGAGCCAGAATTCCAGGGCTTTAGATAGGCTTTGAAGGGTATTACAGGCAATTCTGCAGGAATTAACCAGGCTGAACTAGGCTTAAAAATATCTTTGCAAGCTTTAGTGGGAGTCCTGGCAGCACTAAGGAGATAGTGTGTGCAGAGCAAGGAGCCAGGTTCTGACTGGTCATGGGTTGTTTCATCTCCCTGAAGAGCATTTTTGCTTGGTTTCCTGTGGTAAGGCCACCCTCAGAGGGAATTTAGACCTTACCTGTGGGCTGAACTGACATGGTGAAATGCAGATGAAGTCCCTGTCTCTGATTTTTAGGAATTTTGGGAGGTCCTTGTACATAGAGTCTTCCTAAATGATTCTCAGCATCTCCAGAAGGACAGGACACACAGGAGCTTAAACAGACTGATTTCCATCTTACTGCAGCAAAGATATTTCAGAGAAGCCCTGTCATGCTGAATCCTTCTCTTAGTCTCCCAAAGTCAAAGCCAGAGTGCTTCCAGAGGGACTAACTTTTAATAATGCCATCAAAGGGGCTGAGTGCCCTGCCTCAGTTTCTCAAAACCCAGTTAAGGACATCAGTTCACCCTGTGGAGCTGCAGTACGTCCAAGGGGACTCCTTTAAAAAATAGCTTTAAGATCCAGAAAAGCAGATGTCAGACTTCTATGCTGGTACAGCTGTCTCTTTGCCAGATTGCTTGCAATCAGTGTGCAAACCCCAGCCTTGTCTGGACTCTTTCAGCCCCTACACGGTTGATTTGGAACGGTACTACCAGACAGAGAACGAAGATGAAAATCCCTTCATCTGCTCCCAGCCCCGGGAGAACGGGATGCGCTACTGTCGGAGCATCCCAACACGGAGGGAAGAGGGTCTGGAGTGCACTCTGGATTATTATTCCTACAATGACACCACCAACACATCTTGTGTGAACTGGAACCAGTACTACACCAACTGCTCTGCTGGGGAGCACAACCCCTTCAAGGGAGCCATCAACTTTGATAACATCGGCTACGCCTGGATTGCGATATTTCAGGTGAGCCCTGTCTGCCAGTTGTCACAAGGTGGGCAAACAGCAGGTCCTGCCCTCAAAATGTTCCCAGGGGCTTTGTAATTGTACTCCTGGGGGCTGTTTTGTACTAGTGTGCACCTACATAGTAGTGCACAGGAGCTCAAAGTGTTAGAGATACAATATGATGCCTATTTTGAGAATGTCTCCACCTCACATGCATGGACAAAACCTTGTGGGTGTGCAGTCTGATGATGCTGGTGTGGCGCAGAGCCTAGAGACTGCTCTTCTTTCTGCAAAATGCACTAGTGGCCCTTAGGTCCAGGTGGAAAAGGGCTAGATTCAGCCTGGGCAGCTGGTAACATGGCTGTTGGCATTGGGAGGAGCAGGAGTTGGTTCCTCAGCATCCTGTTCTGCACCAAGACCTGCTATGAGGCGTCAGACCTGACCCAGCCAGAAGAAACATTGCCTGGGCACTTTATTGTAACTGAGCCTTCAGGAGTTTGTTTTCCCTTCCTGTCTCCACCAGGTCATCACGTTGGAAGGCTGGGTGGACATCATGTACTTTGTCATGGATGCACACTCCTTCTACAACTTCATCTACTTCATCCTCCTGATCATTGTGAGTGGCCTTAGGGGAGCAGGGGGCATCCTCCTGGCATTTGGAGAGAGCAGAGTGGAGTCACCCAGAGGAACAGGGCAGAGGGTACAGTGAATATAAAAGCTGAAGTAGCAACCAGCCTGCTGGGAGAAACGCAGCTTCCCTATGGAATTGTGCTGCAGCTGCATTTAGCTGCAAACATGAAGAAGGAAAGAGATGTGCTCAAGCGGCGGTAGATCCACTTCTGTTGTTGCTGCTGCTGCTTCTCTTCTTGTGCTTAGAGAGCTTTTCTCTCTTGCTTACCCCCTTGAATTTAAGTTTTAAAGTAGGCAAATTTCACCTGCCCAGTTTCTGAGTAGAAAAAAAAATTTCACCTGCCCAGTTTTTGAGCTAGAAAGGGAAGAGGCTGCTCAAAAATTCCCCCATAATGCAGAACCCATCTGGGTCCTGGTGCCGTGGGGATGTTACAGGAAAACAGTCCCAAAGTTCAGAGAGCACATTAGGAAAGGAGGGAAGAGATTACTGCCCACAGCCTACCCACACTTCACAGCATCATCTGAGACCACCCACAAAGGAGCCAACAAAGAGTTTCTGTGGGGTGGGCTCCATGATGGGCTTCATCTATGCAAGCAGAATTGTCTACAGTGACTGGCTGAGCTCGTTGTCTAGACTCCCTTTATCGTCAAGGGAGAAAAATAGGTGCTTTAAGGGGGTGATTCATCTCCTCTGAAGGTAGACATCCAAAATAAATTAGATGCATTGCAGACTTGATGCGCCTATTTCTTGCTTGACTCTAAAGGATCATTAGGTACCTCACTCAGATGTAGCTAAGTGAGATGAGTTATTGTCTTGCAACACAATTGTCTAAGTCCAGAAAAATAGCTGCACATGGTCAGTTAGATCATTGTGGGGATTTCTGCTCCTCATCAAACCAGGACTCAAACCCTGACGAGAAAGTAGACGGTTGTTTAGTCCATGATGCTGGTTCTTTTCTGTTAGCTTCCCCAAGAGAGAAGCAAACCCTTGCTCTCAGCCTCCCCAAGATGACGAAGAGGAAGAGCGAGCAGTGCTTTTCCAGATGCCGTGCGAGTAACGCTAGCAGTTTGTGATAGCCCGTTAGCACGTCAGTAATTCCCTGTAACCCAGGCTGGGCTCTGCAGAAGGCAGAACCTCATGAAACCCTGGTTGGAAAGAAAATCTCCAAGCTGTGGGTACAGGCTGCTGATGCCCTTGCATAACAGTCACCCGCAAATCCCATTAGCAGGGGAAAGGGATCTGCTCTCAAGCTGCCCACACACTGGCAGAAAAACGCTCCTATGAGGAAGGCGCAGTGCATTCATCGTAATGTCGCTAATTGTGATAATTACAACTGCTGTCTGTGGAGAGAGAAAAACACCATCTTAAAAGAGCAAGAGATTTTTGTCAAAATAATCTTCTCTTGTCTTTGATCTCTGACGTCCTCCATGGAGGGCTGGCGTGGGAGTCCCTGGGGTGAGAGCTTGGGGGGTGAGTCAGCGCAGTCGGTGGTCCCTGCTGGGTGACACAGGGGGTGGGGTTGGCTGGGGTTTGCTGCTCTTTGTCCTCGGCAGATCTGTGTGGTGCCACGGCCACACTGAGGTGCCTGATGTCCCCTGCCCCCTTAGGTGGGCTCCTTCTTCATGATCAACCTGTGCCTGGTGGTGATAGCGACGCAGTTCTCTGAGACAAAGCAGCGTGAGAGCCAGCTGATGAAGGAGCAGCGCGTGCGCTACCTGTCCAACGCCAGCACCCTTGCCAGTTTCTCAGAGCCAGGAAGCTGCTATGATGAGCTCCTCAAGTACCTGGTTTACATTGCCCGGAAGGGCAGCAAGCAGCTGGTGAAGGCCTACAGGGCAGCAGGCGTGAGGATGGGCTTCCTCAGCAGCCCCACGAGCAAGGCGAGGGCCGAGCGGCATGCCAGGAAGCGCCGGAGCAGGAAGAGATCCTCCGTGCACCACCTCATCCACCACCACCATCACCACCACCACCACTACCACCTGGGCAACGGGAACCTGCGAGCGCCCCGTGCCAGCCCGGAGATCAGCGACGTGGAGACCAGCTCGCTCCACAACGGCACCAACCGGCTGATGCTCCCTCCCTCAGCACCCAACTCCCTGGGGGCCCCCAGCGCCTCTCCCAGCAACACCGAGTCCGTGCACAGCATCTACCATGCCGACTGCCACTTTGAGCCGGTGCGCTGCCGGTCATCCCTGACACAGCCAAGCCTCGGTTTGCCAAGCCCAGAAGGGATCCCCAAGAACGTGGTGGGCAGCAAGGTGTACCCCACAGTGCACTCCAGCGCCTCCCATGAGATGCTGAAAGAAAAGAACTTGGCGGAGGCGGCGGTGGGTGCCGGGAGCAGCACCTTGACAAACCTCAACATCCCGCCCGGGCCATACAGCACCATGCACAAGCTGCTGGAGACACAGAGCACAGGTGAGCTGGGATTGGAGCTACATCTGGGACTGCTTTCCAGAAATACGATTTTTGTCCTAATTTTTTCTCTCCCTGAATTTTTGCAGGGTTCTTCTCAGTCCATGTTACAGAGAAAGGTGATGGCTTTCCAGGTGAGATGAATAGGAATCTTATGACCTACCTAGAGCCTCTTATAGCCAAATTTAGGAGGGAGGTTTCATCCTCCCAGACTTCATATCTACAGTAATCCAAGGCATATGAGGGTTTTCAGTGAATCCATTTTCTTTGCAATCCCCATCTCATAGATTAGAAGAAGAGTACAAGAGAGCTGGAGAGGGACTTTGACAAGGACATGTAGTGACAGGAATGGGGGAATGGCTTTAAACTTTGCAGAGGGTGGGTTTGGATTAAATTTTAGGACAAAATGCCATTATTTCCCTCCACTCCTAAACCATTTACAGGGAGCACTTCCCAAATCCTGTACTCCCAAAATCAGCTAGAGCTTGCAGATGGACACCTTCCAGATCTGGGTCTTATCACACACCTGAGTACTGTGTAGCTCTGCTCCTGTGGGACACAAGGCTTATGGAGATTTTGTGTGAGTGCTCAAGGACAATCACAGATGCCAAGTATTAAAAAAACGTGATTTTCTCAGGAAGCCTGTAAGAGTCAGACACTGAATGCATCTTTCTTGGATCAGGGATTTCATATCTTCACTTCAAGAAAGGGAAGATATTTTTCTTTTCCCCTCCACATCCTGAAGTTTGGGACTTCAGGCCAGTCTAATCCAAACACTCCCAGCCTTCAAGAAGTGTTTCTGGCCAAGATTTCCCAGGCAGTCAGTGCCTTTTCCACCCCACTGCAATGGCATTGACCTTTCCAGCCAGGAGCTGTGCAGGGAAGAGACCAAATCCTGCCCCCAGCCCAGTGCTGTCCAGAGACTGAACACACAGAACTGGGCTCTGAGTTGGTTTTGCACTCTCACTGCTGGGTGCTGCCATGCAGGAGTCAGGTGCATGCATTGCCTGTCTCCTTTCAGCCAGCTGGTGGGAATTTTGGGGAATATCCCACTGGTATTTCACCCAGGATACACCTGGCAGCTGCCACCGAGGCCAACGTGTGGAGAGGGAAACCAGTGGTTTTGGAGCATCAGAACAGGAAAGAAGGCTGCTAACAGTCCTCCTGATAATTACAGCCAGGAGCCTGCCAGGACCGAGGGAACCGATTGCTTCCTCCTTCCTGTGATGGCTAGAGATGTAATGAGGTGCGCTCAGGGTCCACGGCTGGGGGGGTGTCTGTCGAGGGGCAGCAAAAAGAGCTTCATAAACAGAGAGAAGGCACTTGGGAAGCCCAGGTTTTAACCCAGCAGAAGCCCGTTTCCCTTTAGGGAATGCCTGTCATGTCAGGAGCAAAGGCTTGGCACTAACAGGGAGTGAGGGTTGCTTCCCACAGCCCCCAGTCCCAGCTGACCAGCTGCCCTTTCCCTGCTCTGCTGGCATTTCAGGTCCCTGCCAAAGCTCCTGCAAGATCTCCAGCCCCTGCAGCAAGCTGGATGGAGGCTCCTGCAGCCCCGAGAGCTGCCCCTACTGCCTGGCAGCGCTGGGCGAGGCCGAGCTGTCCGACAATGACACGGCCGACTCAGACAGCGACGGCGTCTACGAGTTCACGCAGGATGCGCACTACAGTGACCAGCGAGACCCACAACGGGGCAGAGCCCGGGCCGGGAGAGCCCATCTGGTGCTGGCCTTCTGGCACGTGGTGTGTGAGACTTTCCAGAAGATCGTGGACAGCAAATATTTCGGCCGTGGGATCATGGTGGCCATTCTCATTAACACACTCAGCATGGGGATCGAATACCATGAGCAGGTGAGTGCTGTCCTGGCAGCTCCTGGTGCAGAGGAGTTGCAGATGGAGTTATGAGTCTGAATTCATCTGCTGGTGGGATGGTTTGGGGTGAGAGGAATTAAAAAACTCTGGGAAGGGTCCCAGAATGGAATAAGGCAGGCTTTTTCCTCTGAGTGTGCTTCCAGGTTGCAGCAATCACCTTGACTTGTACCTGGTTAGGGGAGCTCCTGCATCCTAGCCCTACCAGGGATGGTCAGCACCATGCTGAGACCACTGTTCCCTGGGCAGCACCAGGTAGTGCTGGGGTCTGTGGTGAGGGAACCAAGGAGATGAGGCAGTCCTTTGCCACCAGGTCACTGTGAGCCTGGCAGTGCTTAAGGTGCTGCCAGCACCTGTGGGCTCTGTGGGCTCTGTGGGCTCTGTGGGCTCTGTGAGCTCTGGGGTCAGTGCAGCTGCAGGCAGAGAGCTACTGAATTTGCACTCCTTGGAGAGGAGGTAAAAAATGGCTTTGCCTCCTCAGTGAAAGCTCCAGCAGCAGCATGATGAGTCCAGAATAGACTCATCACTGGCTATTCCTTTGCTCAATTATCTGAGTCCTTGCAGGCAGGAGAGTGCCTGTGCTCCAGCCTCTCACCGCTTGTCACCTAGCAGAGCTTTCCCTGTACATAGTCATTAAGAAAAGGAGTTGCCATGTTCCTCTTGAAACATCTCCATGATGTTCCATGACAAGAACTCTGCTTTCAGAGGGTTTGCATGCTGTGGCCTCACATGAGTTTTGTGGCTGCTGCTGAGGCCCGCCTGGCATGGTGCCCTTGATCCTACCTCAGGCACATGTCTTGGGGCTGCAGGTGTGTGCTTCCTTTGGGGTGAAGAGTTTATTAGTGGGGATGCAGGGATGCTGCAAAACCTTGTTATAAAGCACTCCCGTTCTTGAGAGCTCCCAGCATGTTGTTTCTCCTGGGATGTCAAAGCTCTGGGCTCCCAGAAAGACGCAGCCACCCCTGTGCTAGCACCAGTCTTGGCTGAGAAGCTCGTTGCATCTCAAGTCATGGCTCCCCTTTTCTCCCTTCCTGGCATGTTTCCTGTTTGCTGGGTTGCACACAGAGGTGTTTCTCCCCCAGCTCCCGGTGGAAGCAGTGGTGGCTGTGGATCAACTCCCAATTCCCCTGTCATCCTGTGGCATTAATGCCTCAGTGACCAAGTGCCAGGGAGATGTGGCTGTGCTCAATGTGTCCCTTCCAGCCAGCACCTTCCCCCTGATGCCCTGATGCAGTCTAGCTGGCTAGGTGCTGTTTTCAGTTCACAATAAACAGTGGTGCACTCCAAAGTCCTGCTGGTTTCACCTTCATTTGCTGCGCTTGGTGGGAGCTCTGCAGGGAAGCTTGAGTGATTCTACCTTGATTTAATAATCTTGGGAAGATTATCCCAAAGAAGCTGGGAGGAGGTGGTTCACAAAAACCAATAAACACTTTTATTCCTACCTTGGCTGAAGGGTGAAAGCACATCCACAGTGTCTTTGCTGCGACTGCCCAAGGGGCAGACTGTCAAATCTTGTTGCTCTTTACCAGGGGCGTTTTTGGGAGATGCTGGTGTGGTCTCCCATCTGGGGGAACCACCCCACTGGGGATGGGTGCCTGAGTAAGCTCCCATCGTCAAACACCCTAAGTGCAACACAACTCCTTAATTCTTTGCCTTGGGAAAAGTGGGGTAGGAGGTTTCCGGTTTCTGCCCTGGCCAGTGGTGAGTCCCAGCAAACATCTGGATGACAAGAGGCAGATTTTTGTGTGGTTTTTGGGTAACAGGGGTGAAGGGAGCTGATATGCGTGGGGGTACTCCAGACACTTGTGGGTGGTTGCTTTCTTTAATGGTATTTTGAAGCTACTATCGTTCCAGATTCCTTTCTCCCAGGCACTTGGAGGGAATAGCAGAGCTTGTTTTTATTAGTTCATCTTCTCAAAGTGGCAAAAGAGAACAGAGAGGTGTTTCTTTGTAACCTCGTAAGGCTTAGAGTTGGCAATTTCATAATCTGACAGTTATGAGAGCAGGAATTAGAGGGGAAAAATGTTGGACTAGACCTTCCTGCAGAGATTATGAACACTGAAACATGATTTTTGTCTTTTGGAAGAGCCTTTCCTAAAAGTGTGAGTGATCAACCATGTCAAATTTATCTTTACTGACTGATGTTTGCAGAGATGTGAGGGCGCTTGAAGAATACTTGACTCCATGACTTTCTATATTAAGCTCTCTGCTTATTTAGACAGTATTTACCTCTTGGGCTTTCCACATGCTGCCCTGGGCACAGTGGGCTATATTAGGGTAAATATTTTAAGGGCCTATTTTAAGGTGTCACGTCAAAACCTTGTGTTGTTTAGAGGCCCCTTGGCAGAGGGGCTGCTCCTCTCTGAGAGGAAGGACAGGCTGGAGGTTACCCAGAAAGGAAGAAGGAAGATGCCCACCCATCTGGCCCCAGCAATGCTGGGTGGGATTCAGCAGCTCTGGGACCACCAGACCATCCTGGACTTCAGGACAGGAGCTGGTGAGCTGAGCTCCTCATAACAGCCAGGGAGAAAAGTCTGCTCCTCTGGAGGTTTGACGTCTCACCTTGGGACAGGCAGCCTGGAGGGGCCTGAAAAAATCTTTTAGTCCCTTGTTTAACAGACAAGGCAACCAGAGTAGGCCTGGTTGTGATATTTAAGGTGACAGTGGTTCTCTGAAGGCACATACATATTAGTGGGAATTGGGAGTGTGTTGAAAACACTGGCCCCCACCTCTTGCTGCTTATTTGTATTCACCCATCAGTCAACCTGGTCAGATTGAGCACCCATGGCCAGGGCTGCTGGATGAACCTCCTCTTCCACCCAATGCTCTTTTCCATACGCCACCTTCCACTGTAAATTGTCAACACACATTTTACCATCGCATGCCTGAAGCTTCAAGGGCTGGGTTGCCTCTAGGCTCCTTCTGACATGAGCTGACTTTCTCACCCAACACCAGGTTGTTCCACATGGTTCCTGCACATGCCTGAGCTGCAGGTACACCTGAATGATTGTAATTCTGTATTTCCTCCACACCCCACCCATCCAAAACCAACTCCTGCTGTTTTCTGGCTCTAGGTGCAGTCAGAGGGAGCAGCGCAGTGTGAGGTGCTTGCAGCACTTGCCACGTTGCGGCTGCTGGGCAGCAGTGTGAAATTTTCCATCAGGGAAATGACAACCAGATTGCCACAGATTATTAATGTGGCTGCTAAATAGCTTGTTTTTCTACAGAGATGAAGCAAAATGCAGGTAGAAACTATTAGCTTTGGGTAGAGGAATATAAATGTGATTTAAAGGTAGACTCAGGGGATTTTAAATACACTGTTGAACCAATTGACTGATTCGCCTTAAGGAAGCTGAGCCTCTGCAGCACTGTGGGTTCAAACAGCTGCGGCTTAGCAAAAGATTTTTCTGCCACAGAGCAGGAGTAAAATGTGCTGCTAAACCAGAGGGTTTCTGTGCTGCTTTCCCCTCCACCCTGGCTGTATGCCAGGCTGTGTTCCATAATATGCTGCTTTTATTTTCCTTTATTTCCTCCAACTCCTTTCTTGGAGTGAAAAGCAAAGGCTTTAGTATGAGGCGTGATGTTGGACTCCTCAGTAGGGGAAAGAATTCAGCAAGGGCTTCCTTGAGGAAGGGCTTTGGGGGTTTTGTTTTTGTTTTTAAAATCTGGTTCACATTGAGCTTCCTGGCTGTTCTGAGTTTCCTTGTCTGAACTCGCATTGTATGAACTATAGCCTACATATTCTTTTGTTTAAATAGCCCTTGAATTTCAGTCTCTGTCTCTGCGGTGTTTTGCCATTGTTAACAGGAAAGAGACTGGAGAGTCCTTCACTGGCCTCCCCAAAGCTGCAATGGGTTCAAATCCCTGCCTGGGTCTTGTGTGGACTTGGATCTAGATTGCTCCAAAACCCTGGTGTCTCTGAAAGGAAGGAAGAATTGGTTTAGACCTGTGGGAAGCCTTTTGTTGATTTTTAAGATCAAATTGGAGAGGTGACAAGGGTGAATGACTCTCTGGGACAGCACCCGAGGAGAAAAGCTCATTATCCATGGGAGGCAGTTCTTCAAGGAAGTGGGATGAGGCACTGCCTGACGTGTCCCCAGCATAAGTGCAGCCATTGGAGGACCCCTGGCTACAGCAGCCTGTTGAGGGGATCCACAGAGCCACAGTGCCCCAAGCCGAGGGGGGCAAATTCCTTCTGCAGGAAACAGGAGCAGCCTGAGCCCATGGCAGTATCTCAAGCTGAATTCCTGGTACATCCTGCTGCAGGGGAGAGAGCAGGGTACAGATGATGTAGAGTTGTCACTGTTAACATTACGATCTAATAGCTGCTGCAGCATGGAAATAGCAACCATCTGTGCCAAGGAGTCAAAGGAAACCTTGCTGGCAAAATGCATTAAAGTATCTATTTATGTAAACAGTCAAGGCTTGAGAACAAGAGGGTTGTCTTAATCAGCATCAAAGAACATTACATTTTTAGATATCCAGTATGATGGAGAGGGGAGGTGAACAGTTAGAAAACCTGCCAGCATGGAGCAACCATTAGGCTGCAGGTTCAAGTATTAATAACAGTCACCCAAATGGTATTTATGTACTTCTGCTTCTGCCTGAATTCAATGTGCAGAGAAGAAGGTAACTGGAAATTATTAGCTGTCATGACACCCACAGATTGATTTCTCCATGTGGGAGGAAAATTGGATTGTTCCATGGAGAAATGGTGTAAGGGAGCTGGGCAGTGGGGCTGTGACAGGTTGGTGCCCAGGTCTCAGGGTGCCTGTGTGTCCAAAGTTCTGGGCAGACTGGAGAGTAGCAGGTCTGGATCCCTGGATGAGCACTGCCTCAAAAGATAAGGGCATATTTGGGATGAGAAGTACTTTGCTCCCAGGACTTGGTGGTCAAGAACATCCCAATCCCCACCAGTTTCAAGCCCAGTTGAACATTTTGCTGTTGGTAGATGGCAGCTGCAGATTTGTCAGATGTGTGGAGGCTGCTCCTTTG
The DNA here is from genome assembly GCF_047830755.1 of Zonotrichia albicollis. Lineage (NCBI taxonomy): Eukaryota > Metazoa > Chordata > Aves > Passeriformes > Passerellidae > Zonotrichia > Zonotrichia albicollis. The sequence goes on along the minus strand of NC_133837.1, from coordinate 3,349,286 downwards.
ACCATCCCTATATCCTAAAAGGAGATCTTGCCCAGTGCTGGTTCACCTCCTGAGGAGGCTGTGGGAGGTCCAGGGACTGGTTGCAGCTCACACTTGTCTGGCTGCATAGGGCAGCTGTGGATGGACAGCACCGTGTCCCCTCCAGCCTCTGTGGCTCCATGCCAGGTCAACCCAGGGCACACATATTTTGGCTTCTTTGATGTGCATGGATTTGTGTCAGGTCCCCAGGTCAGGAAGGAAGGGAATCCTTTTGTTTTGTAAAATATTTCTGGTGTCTCTTGCATCTCTTCTGAGTTGTTTCCTGCGAATGCAGGGACTCAAAGACCTGTCCCATGTCCCAACTGGTGCTGCACAGGGGGCTCTCTGCATCACACACTGATGCAAACTGGTGCTGAACTCCTTAACCCTGTACCTTGGCTGTCTCACTGCAACTGAATGGTACAGACCAGCTTTGTGGTGAAATTTCTCATTTGATACTTCCTCATATGAGTCTGATTCATTAGACTTTGTTTTAGAATGGCACTTACACAGGTGTGTGCATCCCTGAATCAATGAAACAGCCTTTCCTTGGAAAACCTCCATCTGCCCAGGGCTCTTCCCAGGAGCTCACAAGGCCTCGTGTTTATGCACTGCCTTCTCTTCCTGTGGAGGTATCTCCACTTCCACTGAAGTGCACATCCCACATCTCGATTTAACTCCATTGCACATCTCCCCAGCCCTGTGCCAGCTGCTCTTAGCCAAGCAATCAAAGCCTTGGCAGCTCAGCGTCTGCTGGCCTTGCCCAACGTAGGGCTTGGAGCTACCATCAACGTAATTCCTCGACACTCCAGCTGCAAGGGGCACTCCCACAGCAGGCAAATGCAGTGCCCTATGGGTTTGCACACACTGTATTTAATTAGCTCCTGCTTATGCAGAAATTACTCTTATTAATGGCTTGTTGTTGGAGACTAGAGGAGTCATCATCCAATGCTACTGAAAGACATCAGAGCTGTTAATCACTAGGATTACCGACTTCAAAACCAGTTTTCTATTTGTTAGTGGGGGTAATTCTTTATATGGACCTTGGGGGTTCTTCTGCTTCTCGGGGATTGAAAGGGTTTCTAGAAAGGGTTTGTAGAAAGTCACATGTTTTAATTGACCCTCTTGTGAAGCTCTTCCAGGGATAAAAAATGCCATGGTCCTCTTAGTCATTAAAAAATGGACTGTGACTACAAAGCAGACTTTATTCTGGTTCTGGAGACTGAATTATTTGAAAATTAAATGGGATTTCATGCAACTGGGAAGGTTATTTTTTTTATCAGATAAATCAGTTCTCTGTATGCTTTAGGGGTGAGCCTATATAGATTCCTTGGCACCTGCTAAAGTTTTCTTCAGCTCCCTGGTTGGGGAACCATAAGTGTCAGTTCTTTCCTGTTAATTTAGTTCAGAGGCTGGAAATACGTGGTCTACCTTAGATCCTATCATTACAGCTGTTGTTTCAGCTGCCATCCATAGCCTCCTGTTATCTCTGCCCAGGCAGCATTGAGAAGAGACTCCAGCTAGGTGAAATGGAAGAATGATGTGCACTTTCAAAACCTGCTTCATCCCTGTATGGATGAAAAATTGCTGCTCTGTGCAGATAGTCAGGCATTTCTTTCTATTCCTTCTTTGATTATTGTGGTTGTTCCCCTTGGGTGGGATCCAGGAAATTCAGCTAGAGCATCTGGAGCACCCTCAGCTTGCACCACAAGCGCTTTCATCTGTAAGCACTTCTGGTTGTTGGTGTTTTCCCAGGGATCAGTCCGTATTTTTCCTTATTTCTCCTGGTAGAGGTTTGTCCCAATCCTGTTGGCACCCGCGACTCTGCCCTGCTGTCACTCGTGTCCTCACAGAGCCCATTCCCACCCTGCTCAGCCCCCAGCAGGAATGGGTACAGCAGCTGAGTGTTTTTTCCCTCATCTCTGCTGGATTTCAGCTCTTTGTTATAATTGGTTTTTTGCTGATGTTGGGAAATGAGTGGCTTTTCCCCCATGGATGTCTGTCAGCATTAGAGATAGTGTTACCAGCATCAGAAATCCAGGTTCAGCAGAACTGTGCAGGAGCTCTACAGTGACAGCATTTTTCTTTCCCTCTTTTTATTTCCTCCCTCCCCCGGTCCCTTCTCAAGTACTAATAGGGAGATAAGTTTCAAACTTGGTTTAGATTAACCAGAAATAGAGGGCTTTAAATCTTAAGTACTTACAAGGTGTGACCAAGTAGAAATGCAGCTTTTGTTCATTTTAAGCTCCTGCGAAACCTGGGCAGAGGGATGAGCTGGTTCATGTTTTTCTTGCATTTTCTGGGATAATGCTCATCCAGAAATCTCAAGCAGAGAGAGATAAGGAATCCAGGCAAGATTATATGCTGTCCCTCCTGAGAGCGATAACGAGAACCCAGCTTGCTGGAGGAGGGTGTTGTCTGCAGGCCCTGTTTATGGGTCTGGGCAGCCATGCTCCATGGAAGGTCCCTTCAGGGTGGGTCGATGAAATTCTCCATCAAATTTGGGGCTCATTCCCTCGTTTGCACCCCACTCTCGAGGCAGACAGGTGGGAGCAGGGAGACAGGTGCCCTGTATGGCCAATAGGGGCCAGGGAATTCAGTTTTTTGCCATGGTTCCTTAACAAAGATGTGTTGGAGAGGAAGGTCTTGCACCTGGAGGTTCCATGTCCACAGGACTCAGCTCCTTCTCTCTGCAGATGTGGTCTGGGAAAGGACACTTGTTGATTGGAATGGGGGAGGCTGAGTGGAAGACAAGAAGATTAGCAGAAGGGATGGAAGGGGAATCCCTCCTGTGCAGACAGCTCTGATTTCTCTGAAATGAAAGCTGCTTTCCTCCCTTTCTTACAGCATTACTTGCTGTGGCATGAAATATTCAGCCTCCATTCAGCCCGTAAGCAAATCCTTCTTTCCCATGCAGTGAAGGGATGTAACTGGACTTGTTAACTTGTCTGAAAAGTCATTTCCTTATAATAAATGCCTATAAATCCTGAACATCCCAGCAGTCCTCCAGCCCACTGAGCAGTGAGCCCGCTGTCCTTTTCCATGTCTCCAGCCCCAGGAGGAGCAGAGCAAAACCTGCCGCAATCCTCCTACTTTCTGAATTGTTTTCTTTAACCAAGTTGGCAAAGGACAAGTAGAGAAAGCCTATCATACCCCGATTAAGCATGGCTCAGGTTTGCTCTGCTGGACACAGGACGGTTGTTAAAGCTGATACCTTTTAAGGAACCCCAAAGACAATGTCACTTTTCAGAATGTCACTTCTGAAAATATGTGTAGATTGAGTTTCTATTTATAGTCACAAGCAGCTCCCGAGTCAACAGGAGCTGTATTTACTGAAGGGAGCTGAAGTGGTGTTTTGGATGGTCGTGGCTTAGTGGGTGCACTGATACAAGGGGTTAATGTGGATATGATAGGGGCAGTGCATAGAGAAGGCTTGTGGGTTGAATGAGGACACAGCCATGAGCTATCAGTCATGGGGAACTGAGCGTGGGAGAGGGCAAAGACAGGGCACCTCATTTTGTTAATTAAGAGCTGCTCTGTTGGTGAGAATTTCTTGCATTTTGCCCTAGGACTTGTGGTCTGGCTTCTGTTCTGGGGTGGACCTGGTGTGTGTCTGCATCCACAGGGAGGGTGGAGAGGATCTTAATAGAGCAGTGTTAAGTTGAAAATCCTATCTTTGTGTGACCCATTTGATTTTCTTTCTTATGTATATATATTAGAAATCTGCAAGTGATGAGTCAGTAAAATGTTGTTGGTGTTTCCTGTGAAATAGCTGAGGTCGCTATTTCTTTCTGTGTTATTTTTCCTAGTTGCCATGGTAATGATTTCAGAAAGGTCTTATTCTTGCAGCAGTTTGAATGGGTTAGAAGTTTTCACAGTCTTCTGGATACTCTCACAGCAGCAGAGCAATATCTCAAAGATATCCCTTGGGATCAGGAGGGATCTGCCTCCTGGCTGGTCGTCCCATCCCTCGCTCTGCGCTGTGGTGAGACAGAGTGGGTTTTTCTGTTTTAATGTTAGCAAGACAGAGAGGAAAGACCCTGGGGTGCTTCTGTTCTTTTGTGTTGATATCCCAGGACCAGGGGCTGGACAAGATCAGGCTTGCCTGCATCCTGGAGCTCATTGTCTGGACAAGGGGAGTGTGGGATGGATGGATGGATGGATATGTGCCAGCCATACCACGGCACTGGGTGCAGGTCTGATGATGATGATGATGAAGACCCTGTGCCCTAAATGGGTCACAGCTGGAGGAAGGCAGGAGTTGGAAGCCTTGCAGGGCACTGCTTGCCTGGGCACTTGGTTGCACTTCATGCAGCAGCAGGGCTTGTTTTTCAGAAATTGGGGAACTCAGACCCTGGGGCTGGCATGGCCTTCTTCCCTACTCAGTGCCCACAGCCTTGTGTGCTCAGCAGCACCTTGGAGCCCTGCGTGCAGGGAGAAGAGGCATGTGCCTGCATGGAAATGGAGTGTGTCACTTCTGCCATTGAGCTTCTACTCAACTTTAAAAATAGAGGAGGGAAAAGAGAAAGAAGGGCATTACAGCCGATTTCTGAGTGCCAAAAAAGGGCAAGGTGCTGGTCCAGCTTTGAGATACCTCTTGAGGCACTCTGGGGACATCTTCCCTTGCTTCCTGCCATGCCCCCTGGTGCCCTGCTTGGTGCCAGACAGCCCTGCCTGATTCCTGCAGACAGGGTGCAGGGAGCGTGCCCTCCTGGCTGCCAGTCCTTCCTCCTGCCAGGCAGGATCAGCTCTGGGTGGGTGCCCAGGCTCACATCCTCCTGCTGCCCCAGCGATGCTCTGTGTGTTTTGAGCAGCACTGCCCTGTCTGCTCTGATTTCTTGTGCTGCCACAACTTGTCAGTGTGCTGTTTGGTACATCAACAAATCGACACTACACAAACAGAAGGCTAACAGGGAATGATTTATCCAGGACAACATATCTGTGTGTCCAGCAAAGCAAGATGTCCTGTAAACAAAATTCAGTATTTACTGACGGCTCATCGGCAGAGCTGGTGTTTTGTACCACAGTTGAATTACACTTGGATCTCGCTCTTTCTGTGTGTTGCTTGTTTAATCATAGGATGCTTTCCTTTTAATTAGGCACTGCTGCTACTGATGAGAGAATTAGCAGACTCTTCTTTTAATGGAGAAGCTGAGGCTGTGGCAGCTGTGCTGTAATGGGGGTGGTGGGCAGAGGCTTCGTGCTGCATAGAAACCCCAGGCTCTGCACCTCAGTTTCTGCTTCCTGAAAAATGTCTTTTTTAGGGTGGTCCTGGAAGGTTTTTTTCCCCCCCACAATATATCATTTAGCCAAAGGAAGGATGTTACTTCCCCCAGCTGCTGTGTTGTGGCCCTCAGAGAGAAAATCTGAGTGATTTTGCCAGCTGTTTTCCTCCCAGCCCAGTGAGGATCCATGGAGCCGGTTGTGTGTCAGTCTCTCAGGTACATCATGTCTAGAGCTGGTCGATAGTGTTTTGATTAGACAGTTATTGTCAGAAAATGGCAGTTTATCACATTTGAAGCTGTTTGTGGGAGAGGAGCAGTTTCAGTGGACTGGCCTCAAAACCCCCCCAACTTTATCGGAGTATGTTGTCTGAGGTGTTTGAAATGTCCAGCTGGGGGATTAGCTCCCTAATGGTTCCCATTGGTTTCCCAATGACAGCTGGGGAACAAAAAGTTCCATGTTCTTCTTCAAGCTGACTTTTATTTATGTTTTTTTAATTTTGGTTGATTTACGGTACAGAGCAAAGGGATAAAGGAATGGGGAGTGAAATAGCGGGAAGAACCTCTAAGATTTTGTGCATTGTGTCTTAGTTTCCCAAGTTTGAAATTTTGAATTCCTGTTTGGGATGGATTGATAATTTCAATTCCCATGGGAGAGAAAATCATATTCCTGCTGTACTATAATGATGTCTCAGGAAAGAGGTCTCAGACATATTTGTGATTTCTCTAGAGTAGAAGCGTCTTATAAAAAATCTTATTATCTTATACATCTATGGCTGGATGAAAATCCCATAGCTGGCATTCTTAGAAGGGTTTGAATCCCCACAGCCTGGCTGAGATTCCCCGGGGCAGGATCATGATCACAGCCCCCCTCACTTGGTACAAATAAATCCCAGTGGTGTCATGGCAGGGGTCCCCCATGGACCAGCTGCAGCTCTGTGTCCCTTGAAAGGGATGATGAGCTGCTTCAGGGGACTCATGGGCTGCCCTGGGGACCCCTGAGTGGGACTCAGGGTCTTGAGGGGATGCCCTGCTTCACAGATGGTTGTGAAATCCCCCCAGTAATTTGCATCACCCCATCTCAACTGTTTAGGGATGTGTGGTTTCCCGAGGCAAAATAACTCAGCGTGTTTCAGCCAGGTCAGAGTGGGATGTTCTTCCAGTAGATGCTCAAATTAACCCGCCCAGCAGAGCTCCAGGCTGCTCTGGATCTTCTCTTATCTTTTCCTGGATGGATGACATGGAAGTTTTCCCTTTCTCTTTTAATCCAGTTTGACCAATTAGTTTTTTGGACATTAATTCTCACCTCTGGTTCAGGAGTACCCGCTCTTCATTTTTATTATGTCTGCCCAGTGTCTCAGATATTGAAAACTGTTTCCTGCAAGAGAAGTGGAAAAGAGTGTGTGTAGGAGGAGTAGGAGGGCAGGCAGCTTTTTTGGGGTGAAGTAATGGGAGGCAGGTACATTTTTTGCTGCTATGCCAGCACAGGTTGACCCATAGCCCTCGCAAGCCAGTGCCAGGGCTATTTGGGTGTTGGATATCTCCTGAGTTGGATGGTCTGGGAGGGAAATTTCATGGGCCAGAAGGGTCACAGCCCCTCCAGTGTGTGCTGAGGATCCTGGGAGAGTTGCAATGTAAGTGCTGCTCCCCCTGTGCCTTCCCACATCGCCCAGCTCTGCCCTGCCAGCACCTCCCATCTGGATTTGCACATTCCAACATCTCTGACTAGAAAGTGCCCATGAAGTCCAAAGTTTCATTAATCCATGCTATTAACATGTCATCCCTTTCCAGGGCTGTTGGATTTTCCATGTCAGCCCCCACGAGGAAGGGATGTTGTGACTGTGGGAGATGTTGGGCGAGGGGTTTAACTGGGTTATGCCTGTGGCTCCAGTTGGATTTCACTGTACCACTGCAGAGGGGGAAGTGAGGGTGGAAATTACCCTTCAGGGTCCAGGTTAGTGGTGCTGATGGATGAGAAGGAAAGCTTCCAGGAGCACATCTCCTTTCCAGCTGTATCACTGCAGTATCACTAATAACAGCACAGAGCCTCAGCACTGAGGCACTCATGAATGAGTTGGCATTTTTTTGTGAGTAATGTAGAATTGTAGCTATTTCAAATTGTCCTGAGGTGCAGCTTGACATATAAGTTCTTGGCCTATTTATTACCCTGTGTCTGAGTGTTCCCATAGGTATTACGGCATTAAACCATGGCTGAATTTAATATTGGGAGCTGCCGTGTTTGTATTTTAGCTGTAGATCAGTGGCAGATGATTTGGGCTGTGTGCATGATGTGTTTGGCAAACTCTAGCCAAGGGATCTGTTCTTCAGCAAGGATGTTTGAGGTATAAGTTGTGTTCAACACCCTCTTTTTTTTACTTTTTTATTACATTTTCTTTTAAATGTTGCTGTTTCCTGCTTTGCTATCCTGTGTCATCACAAGCTCCTGCCAATATCCGTGCAGGGATATTATCCGTGCAAGTCCTCAGGGATTCACTACTATGTTGAGATAACATCGCACCAATTTGTGTCCCCATCTACCCTCAAGCTGGGTTGGAGGAACTTGAGCTGCAAAGGCTGGACCTGGGTAGTTTAACTCTTGGAAACAAATATTTGAATGCTTCCATGGATTTATCTGTGGTTTTTGCCAGCATGTATTTATGAACCCCTTGGTCACTGTAGGTTTTTCAGGCTCTGAAGCACGGTTGACCAAGTGTTGATCCTGCCCCTGAGGTCTCTACTCTCGTGGTTGCCATCATGTCAGGGTTGGGTCACCTCAAGTCAAACCCTACAGCCTGTGCTGTGGTGTGGCAGCTCCTGGTCTGTCACAGGAAGTTTTTGGCCAGTCATGAATGTCTCTCATGTAAGTGGAAGGTGCTGCCAACTTCATGTGTTGCACGTTGTCTTCTGTATGCACATCTGGCCATAACCCGCCATGGTTATTGTCCAGGCATCTAAAGCCACATCAGTGGTTATAAGTTAGACCAGCCAGAGCAAACTAGCCCAGGGGAGCCTAGCAGCCCCTGTGTGTGAGGTGTGAGGTGTGCTGTGCCAGCCCACGGCCGTGTGCCACCTCAGCGCTGCTGATGTGACCCCACCACCACCTGCCAGCAGGATATCAGCTTCTGGTTTTAATGAAGCCTTTCAGCAGAAACAAGCAGCTGCAACTGTGGCTTGGGGTTAAATGGGGGGAAGTGATCTTGTATGGTGATTCTGTCCTTGCCGCTGACTGATCCCGCACTGACTACACCACTGGGTTTTGTCTTCTGCCATGTTTTCCAATAATGCCTGCCCACCTGTTGGGGAAACTGAAGCACTGGGCATCTGCAGGCATTGTTGGGAACCCTCTGTGAAACATGCTAAAAAAACATTAAAGGTATTAAATTAGGTCTAAGACTACCAGGGGTCTGTTTGATAAGTTTTTGTGGTTTTTTCATTCCTCTATTTTCAGATTGCCTGTCTGGAATGCCAGCATTGGGCCCTTCCTCAGTTGCAGATTTGGGGCCACTTGATAATGAGATTTCTTTTGAGTAATGAGATTTTTTTTTTGAGCCATTCTGGTTATATCACCTCAGATCTCTGCTTTTGAAAAATCTTGGCTCAAATCTTTTGATGAGCTACTAAATAAAAAGACAGGCCCTAAAGGGATATTTATGTGAGAAAATGGCCTGACTTTCCCTTCTGCATAAGGAGAATCAGTGTGGGGGATGTCAAAGCATTAAGCCTCAGTACATGCCACTTCTGCCTGAACCTCCTGAGGTGGTACTAAAGCTTGATTAACGTGAAGTCCATGTCCTGATTTACCAGCTGAATTTACAATGGACTTCTAAACCTTAAACACTCTGAAAGTATTTTCCTTCCATCTCCTGGGCTTTGAGTGAGCTATTGCCGTTTTCTTGCCACATCATTAGCATCAGTATTCTTGCACTTGTAGTATTGGGGCTTGTTGTGTTTTCATGTGTGATTTTTGGATGCGGAGCTGGCTGTTTGTTTTTTCAATTTCCTCCTCTTTTTTCCCCAGCCGGAGGAACTTACCAATGCCCTGGAGATCAGCAACATCGTCTTCACAAGCCTCTTTGCCCTGGAGATGCTGTTGAAAGTCCTTGTTTATGGTCCTTTTGGCTACATTAAGAATCCATACAACATCTTTGATGGGATCATTGTGGTGATTAGGTACAAACCTTGAGCTTTCTTTATGTGTGCTTCTCCTCATTTGGGTGTTTAATTAAACAGAAAGTAATGGAGAGTTGGCATAAATACCTTCCTGTGACACTTTATACTTCTCTCTCTAATTAATGCACTTAGGCATGATGGCTAATACATATCTTGGGATTATTTTACGGTCATTTTAGAGAGAGGCTCAAGCAGAAAGCTATCAGTCCCAATGTCCTGGGACAGTCTGGGATCCAAATGGCACAACCAGTGCCCAATTAAGTATCTCTGGTTTTTTGGCACATGCAAAGGCTATAATTGCCCCTGCAGCTGCAGTCACTGATTTCTAGGTGTATTTTTGACATTCAAGTAGGGCTCTGCTCTTTGCGAGCCTGGACAGAGTCCAGATCTCTACGAGCATTGGCATCACATCTCTGCCCACTTTCCGTCTCTCTTCTCTCTGAATTTCACCTTCCCTTCCCTGCCCCTCCGCTGGGCCTTTACAATTAGGCTTTTTCTGTCAGCTTGCATTGACATTTTCTGTCCTCCTCAGCGTGTGGGAGATCGTGGGCCAGCAGGGCGGGGGGCTCTCGGTCCTGCGCACCTTCCGTCTCATGCGGGTGTTGAAGCTCGTCCGCTTCATGCCAGCGCTGCAACGCCAGCTCGTTGTCCTCATGAAGACCATGGACAATGTGGCCACCTTCTGCATGCTGCTGATGCTCTTCATCTTCATCTTTAGGTGAGTGTTTCCAGTTCCCTGTCCTGAGCATGCTCTGGGTTTTTAGATGGGATCCTGTGGTGGGGTGAGGAGGTGACAGAGTCCGTGCCAGAATATGGCTGAGCTGAACGGTCCCAGGAGCAGCATTGCTGGCTGTGGTTTGCTGCCCTAAATTCTCTCAGTCAGCCAGATGAGATTTCTTTGCAAAATGGTTTACAAAGAAGATCTTTCAGGCTGGATGGTTCCTTGACATCACCACAAGACAGCAATCCTGTTACTTACCAACTGTCAGAAAGCTTGGTGATAAAAATATCGCCAAGAAGAGGATGATGTTCCTAAAGGAATGTCATGGTGGTGCTTGTGTTTTTTCATGGCCTTGTCTTCAGACAAGTAGAAATGTTAGAAACACTGTTGGGGTAGCTCTGTATTTTTAGATTTTGAGAAGAGTTGAGAAGAGTTGTTCTCTTTCTACAGCTAGCTGTGGTGTTTGAGCAATGCAGGCACTGGGAAGGCTGAAGAGAGACAGTCTCTTCCAGGGTATAATGTCCCTTCTTCCAGTGAGACTCCAAAACTGCCATTTGCAGGCGTGGTACTCAGCAGAGCTGTAAATAATTTGATTATTCAGGTTACTATCAGAGAGCAGGGAAAAGCAGATTATTCTTTTAGTATCTATCCATAATGAAAGGTATTCTGTTCTTCTGTCAAAATTGAAAAAGCTGTTTCGAGTCCCCTGATATGTCTTATTCAGGCATTTCACAGAAACCCTTTTTGTCTTCCTAATTCAGTTGAAGCATATTTTGCTGAAAATGTGTCATTGCAAAACAGAAAGTCAAAACATTTTGTTTAGAAAATGTTGAAAGACAATGTTTTGACTTACAAAAAATGAAGCAGAAGAAAAACAAGGAGCAGGCATACTTTTTGGTTGAAACTCCTTGACAGATTTGACCTAAATTCACAACTGATTTGCGTGATCTCAAGGCTTGTTTTTCAGCGAACAAAGGATCCATCTTTTTTAAAAAAGCATAAAAAGGAATAGCTCAGGTGAAATCAGGAGAGAGTCGCCCTGCTGTATGATTACTGACTTGTGTGGTGGTCTTATTGTTGAGCCTCTGCCTCCTGTCATTTGCAGCATCCTGGGCATGCACCTCTTTGGCTGCAAGTTCGCTTCGGAGCGGGATGGCGACACTCTGCCTGACAGGAAGAACTTTGACTCCTTGCTCTGGGCCATCGTCACTGTTTTCCAGGTACAAAATGGAAAATACAACTGATGGGCGTTTTGAGACTGCAAAGACTGGGGTTGTTTTCCAATGCATCCGAGAGAGTTTAGTGAAGCTCCATGCCATGGAAAGAAGATGACCCAAAACCACAAGTGCAGGTTTATGGGGGCTTTTGGGCTGTTTTCCAGCCTAAATCAGGACCCTGGTGAGGAGGGGCTGCCAAGTCAGGAGGCTCTTGTGTTTGCAGGGTATGGACCGGGTGGGTGAAAGTAAATATAGAGGGAAGAGATGGAAAGGAGGAGATCAGGACCATTTGTAGTGGTATTTTGACAAATAATGGAATCTTATTTAAAGCTGATATGTGCAGGTTTTTGTTCTAGCAGCTCTGGGCCCTTTAACCCTGGGATCTGTGGAGGACTTTCAGTCATTCTGGCTGACCAAAGGAAAGGTCTGACCAGTGCAGTGTTATCCTCCCTTATGGCTGTCCCTGGATATGGGGGACAGTGCAACTTGCACAAAGTCCTTGCTGGTGGTTGGGAATCTCTGGTTCTCTCTCTTCTCTGGCTCAGAAGGGATTTATCCTCTTGTGGTTACAGCTACAGTGGAAACCCTAAAAGCAGGATGCTTGTCTGGCCTATCCAGAGTGTGGATACCCAGCCTGCTATCCTCCAGTATCTCCACAGTCCTGATACTCTTCCTCTGCAGATTTTGACGCAGGAAGACTGGAACAAGGTCCTTTACAATGGCATGGCCTCCACCTCATCCTGGGCTGCTCTCTACTTCATCGCTCTCATGACATTTGGGAATTATGTTCTCTTTAATCTGCTGGTGGCCATCCTGGTAGAGGGTTTCCAGACAGAGGTAATGTCCTCATGCTTGTGCCTTTGCTTTCTTTTCAAGTTTTAGGACCTCCAGATCCTGGAATCTGATTTCTGAGGTGGACAGCAATACCTTGACAGAAGTGGTATGGGAAAAAAGTGGGGTAAAATATTAGGTCTTCTTATTTTTTTACTTTTTTTGTTTCCGTAGCCATGGTGCAATTAAATACAGCAAACCCTCTAAATGAAGGGCTTAAATGAAAAGCATTGTTAGCATTAATGCAGGAGTGGGAATTGAGGTGTGAGTCAGGCACTGCGGATGGGATCACTGCTATGACAGTCTCTTTGAAACAGTTTTCGCCGTGTTTGTCATCCAGATTAAAGGCCCCTCCTGAAAACTTACACAGGCTGGTAAGAGATTAGTGACACGATTATCTTTTTTCATGGTATGCATTCATGGAGCTCTTCCAATTTCCAGCCCTGCAATGCTCTGCGTATTTTAAGGTACATGATTTCTGGTCTCTGCCATCTGCTTCGTCACAATGGGAGCTTCCACGAGACATCCTGCATTGCTGGAGGCTTTGAGGGGGCATGTAGGCTTGAGCTCAACCTTTTTTTCCATCCTACTGCCAATCCAACTCTCCAGCTTGCTGTGGGTGTGCAGGGGTACACCTAGTACCCCTCGGAGTGGGGGACCTGTGATGCTCACCTGCTCCTTGCAGAAATTTTCCAACTGTTCAAGAACACCCATAAGGGGAGGGAACCCCTATACCCTGTCTGGGGCATTGGTTGGAGGGCTAAATACAGCCTAAAACTCCTCACTGGGGTCTGCTTATATGGGCTGTGCTTCTAAACACTATCTCTGATTTTTTTAAGCATTCTGGGATGAATAAATATTTTAGTTTTGTTGCATGTTTATTATGATATCCTGCAACCCTACGAACAGAACAGTTTTTATTATCATTATTATTTTTGAAGTTTGGAGTTAAATTAATGGAGTCATACCAGGACATAGCAAGAATAATTTTTTTTCTTTTGTATCGTCTCTTTCTCTCCATGATGGTACTTTTCTTTTTTAATTGTTATTGTTGTAGCTGTTTCTGTCTGTAAATGTCCCCCCACCATTCAGCCAAAGGGACAATCACTGCTGGGTTCTCTCAAAGAGCAAAATGTTCCTTTGCTCAGTCTCTCAAACACCAAAAATGTTCCCTTGCCCAGGTGAGAAGAGGTACAAAGCTCCTTGTCTGTTCCTGGTGACAGCTTCTAAACCCAAACTTTGTTCAGTCTGGCAAATTGATCTTTGAAGGTCACCAGCACAGGAGATCACCTGGATCTCTGCACCCACTATGCAGAGAAACGATACAGCCTTTAAATGCAGCAGCCCATTTGCCAGCCCCTGGCCCTTAAGGGAGGCTGACTCCTCTGCTCCTTGGCTTGTCTGGTTTGCCATGCAGGAGATGCTCCTGCTCCACCACTGCATCCCGCTTCTTCCTGGGCAGCAAATTATCCCTTGCCTGGTGGCCAGCTGTGCCATGGTGCAACTCCCTGAAAAGACGTGCTCTGGCTTATGCGTTGTGGTTTTATTCCAGTAACGATGTCCTTGAGGGTATGGCTCCCCTGGAGTCAGGGAAGTGCCTGCAGCACTCCTCAAATTTGCTCTTGGCTGTTTTCTTCAGCCAGGCTGCCCCATCAGCTGCCCCCATGTCTCCACTGCCAGAGCAGCACTGGGCTTGTCCAAGCCAGCTCCAGGGTATCTGTGTAAGCTGAAATGTGCTTTAAGTACTGTGTAAATGAGGGAGGAACCTTGGATTTGGGACAGCAACGGGTCAGCATGAAGCCAGTGATGCCCATGCCAGCACTGAGGTGAGCACAGGGACCAGGAGCTAGTGCAGCCCCCAAATACCAAACCCGGGTTGTCAGTTCTGCTCTGCCCTGACAATTTTAACAAACTCACACCATATATCTATAATCTGTGACTCTGATTACATTGCTATTTTATATCTCAGGCTTTAATGATAGCTTTTTAATAATAATCTTCCTTCCACGTCCTTGTTATTCTGAGTTCTCTACATTCATCCAGTGAGGTGCAATGGCTCCAAGAGAGCCCTTGGCTCAACCCAGGTTTCCTGCAGCAGACTGGGAGTGAATATCTCTGGAGGTCAGGCCCCAGGTCTGGCCTTGCTGGTTTATATTTATTCAGCTTTGATGGTGTGTAGCTTTGTGAACAGATCACATTCTGGTTTTTGCAAGCCAGCACAGAGGATCCTCTCCTAAGCAGAATTAATAGAGAGATCATCTCTCGCTGTAAACAAACCCCAGTGTCTGCTGCCCATGTCTGCACTTGACTCTTCTGAGTTGAGTTTGTTGGTTTTTTTTTTCCATTCTCCTTCAGATTTCTGGGCTGAAACACAATCCTGGGGCTGCTGCCTTTATCTCCCTGGTCCTTGAGTACCTTTCCTCAATCCACAAACACGTCGTTAATTTTAGTGCATGGCTTTGCAGCCCCGGTTGCCAGGCAGCAGATGACTATAAGCAGCTGAAAAACTAAAAGGGCCTCTTCCAAACTTTAAATACAGGGTAATATATTTTGCAGGATTGAGGTGGAGGGGGTTTTTCCCCCATTTTTTCCTTTAATTTGGAATTAATTCCTTTAATTTGGAATGTTTCATTTAACCAGCTTCTCTCATGACTGTGCAAAAGGCACAGGCAGGGCTTTTTGCCGTGTGGTTATTTTTGACTGCACATTCCCTGATTGGATTGGACCCTGGTGTTGATGCGGGGAAGGTGAGCAGGGGACTCCGTTTGACTGAGCTGCTAACTGGAAATTACTGCATGACCACTCTGGTGCCTGCCTTGGAGACCTCTCTGAAGCAAGGAATGACTCCTCTTAGTCAGGCATAAAGCTCCTCTCCTGAGGGAATTCCTAATAGTGTTATCTCCAAGGTGTATTCTTCCATTGGTAATCCTCCCAGTTTGTGTCCTGTTGTGCCCATCCGTCCTCGCTCGTGGGTTTGATCCTTTCTGTCCTTTGTGCCCTGCTCCCTCCCTGGCACCCCAGGTCCTGCAGCCTCTCCATCCTTTTCTCTGCAGGACACTACTTGCTCTCTAGAGGTAGCATCCTTGGGGAAATACAGATGTTCAACTTCTTCTGAGTTTTCACCAAAGGGAACAGTCCCTCCTCCTGCAGGGGGGATTTTGGATGGTGTTTTTCCTGCTCCCCTTGCCTATTGCATTCCTATCGGCTTCAGTGGGATTTTCCTTGTGAAAGGAAAATTTCCATCTTTTCCCTTTCAATGGCTTTTCCATGTCTTTCTCTGTTACAAGCAAAGACTTTAAGTTAAGTGTCCATCACATTGCAGGCAAGTCCTTAAACTCTTCATCCCAGCCTAGGCTGGGATGAGTTTTGTAACAATTTAGCAATCAGAAAAAAAGATCCATTGCCATGTAGGCAAGAAATTCAGCTGGTGGGATAAATTGTGCCCTACTGCTTCAGCATGGAACCTCTTGTTGCCCCATGGGACAGGACCAGGCACTGCCACACTGCCGAAAAAAGCTCAGGAATACTGGGAGAGCCACCCCTAAGCAAGGGGAAGCACAACAAAGTGAAAAATTATGTCTGTTTTCCAAATGGGCAGGGAAAGGCTGGCTTCTGGTGCTGTGAAATGTTGGGGTCGTGGGTGTTGCAAAATTTCCCAGGATGGGGCTGTGCCCCCTGGCTGCAGACCCCTGATTTAAACTGCTGATTCAAATGGGTGTTTCCACTAACAGGACTGAGCACGGATCTGAACTCACAGCAGACTGTGTCTCTCCTGAAACTAGGTATTTCACCTGCAAGAGCACTGATATTATGTTAATCAAACATTCATTAAAAACCTCCATTGCTGCTTAATGAAGGCATAATAAATAAAGATGCTATTATACAGCTGCAAAAAAAATCATGTTTTCAATAATTAGCTGGTGTTTCATTAGCACAATTATCACTTAGGAGCTGAAGCAAGCTCTGTTCTAAACACTTAATTTAAAGGGTGTAAGGCTGGTCCCTTCAAAGGGCTTCTTTCTACCTGAGATCCCGCTCTCTCCCTGTGCTGAGTGGAATGGATCCAGTGCCTGGTTCTCCGTTGCAGCCACACACTGCCCTCCTCCCCCTTGCCTTCTGCTTCCCTGCCTCTTCTCCTGTGTTTTTTGATTCCCCACTCAGTCCTGCTGTTGAAACTGAAAATTGAACCCCGCCTTCCCCTTCCTCCCTCTTCCTTCCCCCCATTTCTCCTTCAGGAGATGTCCAAGCGAGAAGAAGCGAGTGGGCAGTTAAGCTGTATTCAGCTGCCTGTCGACTCGTCGGGGGTACGTACAGCACATCCCACCGCCACCGTGCTTGTCTCTCTCGTGGTCACACACTGTGGTGCTGTTCTCATAGTAGCTGTCATTCTTTTGGGGTCTATTTGAGTGTTTTGGAAGTGGTTGTTTTTTGTTTTTTTTGTTCCTTTTTGTCACCCTCATTGTTGAGTCAGCCCTGATTTTAAGTCCCTTCCTTCTCTGAGGGACCCAGGTAAATTAAGGTGGGTGCTTTGAAGGGGCTGATGTGGCTCCAGCCAGCAGGTCCCGCTGACCCCTTTCTGGATGCCTGCCCTGGGGAAGGCTCCCCAAGAGATGTTACAGCCTCTCCACGGCACAGTCACATCCCAGGGACCTCCCTGAGGATGAGGATGGTCATGCTGATTGCAGGGCATGCGTGCCGAGGCACCCTCATGCAGGTGGGGGAGGATGCCTAGGAGTGAAGGGACCTGGAATCAAACCTGTTTTGATAGGTGTGTGTGTGTTGATGTGTGTGTGGGAGTCCTGTGCTCTGCAGGACAGGGTAAGACAGCAGCAGCTGCACTGTGGGAATGCTGAGACTGCCAGCGCAGTGCTCATTACAGGATGTGAAATGGTCCTGTTCGCGTCCGAGGAAGCTGTGGATCTCTGAAGCACAGCACACCACAAACCTCACCCTTCTGCCAAACTCATCTCTCTTTTTACCACTCACTTCCCTTTCTTTTGTCTTTTCCAAGAAGCCTGGCTTTTTCCTCAGCCCAAAAGCCCTTTCCCCTTGTATCCCAGTGTGTCAGTCCCTTTCGGTACAGGCTGGTTTAGTTGTCGTACTGCCTGGCCCAGCTTGACATTATCTCATTTCCCAAAAGGATTTTAACTCCCTCTTCTCTCATAACCCCTTTTCTATCCAGAAAGGCAAACTGGGAGTGCAAGAACAGGTAACGGGCAGCAGCACCAGCTGCGAGATGTTTGCCTGCACCGTCCCGAGTCTGGCACGTGGTGTTTGGGAGGGGATGCTCACTGCCCTCACACGTGGGGTTTGGTGCTGGGGAAGGGGGTGGGAAATCGCCACATAGCTCTGCTTTTCCGTCTTGGCACACGTCTCATTGTGCCCCCTTAAAACTTTCCTTAGGGCTGCTGAAGAGCACTCCAGGAATAAAAATAATGTGAAATTCTTCCCAGTATTTATTTATTTTTAATAACCCATCAGGGAGAATGAGTAATTCCTGGCAGGCCTGCTGACAGGCTGAGCCGGGAGCCTCTGTTGGGAGCATACCTGGAGCCAGCTGGAGCCCCTGCTCACACAGAGACTGGATCTGGCTCCAGCAAAGCTCAAGCCAGGCTGACTTTACTGCTCCCCCTTGCAAGGTGCATTCCTGACCTTCTCAGACTGCATCCTGCAGGAGGAGCTTCCCTGAAAAGCACAGAAGTCCTGAATCCTCAGGGTATTTTTGACCCAAAACTTCATGTCGCACTCTCTTTTGCCTTAAAAATATCTTTGAGTGTCCGGCCTGCCTGGAAAAAATATCTTTAATAGCTTAGTGACCCCACACTAAATATGGGAGGAGTATTGGGGTTCATCCCTCTGGGGTTTTACTTAATAATGAGGTATGGGGCACTGTCATGTGTTGGATTCATCTCTTCCTTCTGTCCCAGGCTGGGGTCCTTCTGAGATTTTGCAATCAATGGGTACCCTAGCACCAAACCTCAGCAGTGCTGGCCAGGGCTCCTGTGGACGCAGCTTAGCCTTGGTGGGGTTTTCTGGGGCTCCTGGGCTCTCACTGCTGAAGTGAGGATCTGCTTGGCTTTTCCCATCCCAGCATCTTCCCCCACCTTCCCACCTCTTCTCCATTGTGTCAGGGCTTGGTGCCCTTTGCCAGAGCAGTGGTTTCAGCCATGAATCCTCCTCTTTTTGGATGGGTATCAGTCCTTCTGGCGAGCACCTCTGCCCCTCTTAGGTGTATCCTAACTATACCACACCCTAAGTGCCTTTCTGCCGTGCCAATGGACAGAATCAGGGTCTGTGCCACAGGACGGAGCAAGAACCCAGGCACCACACAGAGAACAATGATCAACATCATCTTCCTCTACCTGAGGATGGGTACCTGTCAGAGGAGACAGGCCTCGCTCAACCACCAATGTTTGAAATGATACAGCAGAATTTAAACTTCCCAAATGATCCAGCATAAATCCCCAAAACTCCTGCTCCTCTTGTGTGTGGCAGCTGGGAGGGAAAGGGTCCCTCATGGCAGTCAATGTTGGGTTCTGCCGCCTGGGTCCTCTCTATGCTGATGGGGCGTCCATGGACACATCACGTTTTCCATGGTGGGATTTTGGGGTCTGTTGTGCCCTTTGTGAACCCTGGATTGCTCCACCAAAGCATCACTGGAAAGAGCCACACCCAGAGACTTTTAGGTGTATAAATTCAGAGAGATTAGTAGGATCATCTTTTGTCCACAAATTGTTCATCAATATTGGTCCTTCCCTGACATCTGCCACATATGCAATTCCAGCAGCAAAAATTAAGCAATAGTTTGGTTTTTCTCCTGATCCCTTTCTGGGACCGTGTTCAGAGCCAGAGGCAATCCATCTTCCTGATAGGAGGTTAATTAGTCTGTGGTATAAACCTGTGCATGCATCATTTTGTGGAAGGTGATGTTGCATCGTGGTACCAAGTTCAGTGGATCTGTAAGGTGTGGTGTTGGACACGGGAATCCATATTTGCAGAGGGCTGTCCATGCAGTGTGGCCGCTCAGCCTCCTTGCTGAAGCCTTTTGTTTCGCTCCAGGGTGATGCTTCCAAGTCTGATTCCGAGGGGGATCTCTTCCCCCACAGCCTGGAAGAGGAGGGAGAACCTAAGAAAAACTTGTCAAATCCAGCCTGTGAGTAATAACCCTGGAAGGACAGGGCCTTCCACAGAAACCTTGCTTTGCAGTGAAAACAGTGTGTCCAAAAGGAAAAACCCCTCCTGGAGGGATTGCTGTAGTCCCAGTTGTGTCATGCTTGACTTTGCAGCAGGCTTGAGGTGGGCTTGTGGGATGCAGGCAGGGAGAGACATGACTGCATTTGAACTGTTAATTTCCCCATTAAGCCCGAGGACTGGGCTTGAGGGGTGTCTCTGCTGGAGGACTTTGGAGAAGGAGGATGGAGGAGGTGGGCAGGAAGTTCCCAGGGCTGGAGTTGGTGGGTGTTAATTGGAGGCTGAGGGGGCAGCAGGTGACATTTTGGGTGTGCTGTCCTCTACCATTGTTACCTGAGCCCATTAACACCTGACCCCATTCCTGTTTGACATCCCCCTGCTGGGCTGAACGACCCAGTTCTCCGCAAGGGCTTTTTGGCCCACATCTCCCTGATGCTCAGAGCAGAGCCTTCCCTGCGCAGCAGCTTTGCCTGCCCACGAGCAGGCTGTCGGTGTTCCCCCTTGAGGTGAGACGCCTAAAAACCCGCTCCTGTCTTCCAGTGATGGCCCTGAGCGAGCACCCGGAGCTGAAGAAGAGCCTGACCCCGCCGCTCATCATCCACACGGCCGCCACGCCGATGCCCATGCCCAAGAGCGCCGTGTTCGGGGACGCGGCTCAGGGCTTCGAGTCCCGCCGGGCCAGCGGCGTCTCCACGGACCCCGGTGCCGCCCACGAGCTCAAGTCCCCGGTACTCGCATCCCCTTCCCCTGCGGGTGTTCGTGGGGCTGTCCGTCCGTCCCGCCGGCCTGGGGCGGGTGGCTCGGCTCTGATGCGCTCCCTGTCGCTGTCCGTCCGTCCGTCCCGCCGGCCTGGGGCGGGTGGCTCGGCTCTGATGCGCTCCCTGTCGCTGTCCGTCCGTCCGTCCGTCCCGCCGGCCTGGGGCGGGTGGCTCTGCTCTGATGCGCTCCCTGTCGCTGTCCGTCCGTCCGTCCCGCCGGCCTGGGGCGGGTGGCTCGGCTCTGATGCGCTCCCTGTCGCTGTCCTTCCCGCAGCCCAGCGCCCGCAGCTCCCCGCACAGCCCCTGGCGGGCCAGCAGCGCCTGGAACAGCCGCCGCTCCAGCTGGAACAGCCTCGGCCGCGCCCCCAGCCTCAAGCGCCGGGCGCAGAGCGGCGAGCGCCGCTCCCTCCTGTCCGGGGAGGGCAAGGAGAGCTCGGAGGAAGGCGACAGCTCGGATGAGGAGCGCTCCAGCCGGGCCGGCAGCTTCAATGGCTCTTTGCCGCACCGCATGGAGTCGCTGGAAACGAAAGGGTCCTTTGACCTCCAGGATACTCTGCAGGTGCCTTCCCTGTATCGGACCGGCAGCATGCACAGCACCAGAACGTCTGTCTCTGAGCACCAGGACTGCAATGGGAGGACATCTCCGGGGCTGCTGCTGCACCAGCTCCACCTGGATGAGCCCCACCAGGACGGTGATGACGGCGATGATGAAGGTAGCATGGTAAGGAAGTGCCACGTGCTCGTTTTGGGCTTTATGACTTGTCAAAACAAAGCTCGTCACTGCCTCAGGGGTGCACATGTGATATTAGGTCTCACCATCACCACGAGACCAGACAGGAGTCACCCAGAAGGTCTCTAGGCAGTGGATGCTCTCAGAAATGCCATTGGTATCTAAGTACTACATGCAGTATCAGATGGCTTATGATGGAGACATAAGGGCAAAACTGTCCAGATTCCACTAAACCATGCAGAGTGAAGGCTGTTTGAAATATATGCTTTTATGGGTTAGGTTTTTTTTGTTGTTGGTTTTTTTTTTTAAAGCAAAACAGGTAAGTCTCCCTGTTTTCCAACTGTTATTCTGCCCCCACACCACCAGCAGAAAACTTCTATAGGCAAAGAAAGAGCATGGCTTGGTCTCCCATTCCCATGGCAGAATTAGTGCCAATGGTGGTAATTTCAGAGGCTCTGCATTAATTTCCATCTGAAGAGACATTTCACTAATGAGTGTCTCTTTCACAGGCCTGAAAATTGTCATTTAGGAAATATAAGCTGAAAAGACTGCAAATGCAGGGAAGGGATCAGGGTTCCTGGTCCTTTTTTCAGATGGATGTTTGTATCTTAAATGGAAAAAAGGGGAATCTGGCTGCTTTTCCAAAGTTGTTTGCCTGTCTGGCAGGATGGGGCTTGAGTTTGGCACAAGGGTGTCACAGTTCTGGTTATCATATGTGCATTGGGGCCAGTTTTGGAGTGTTTCCTGCTTGTCCCAGGTTATCTCTTTGTTTGATTATACCTTGTTCTCAGATATTAAAAGTGTGATGGTCTGATGTGTCGTCCCCAGGGGTATCTGTTTCTTTTGGGGGAGTAGACGGGGTTTGGGTAGAGACATGATGGGAGCAGGGGCTGTTCTGAGAACAGGAAAGCTGCAGATTTGGACATGATTTTACTCTTTTTCTCTGATTTTATTGAATGAAATTGGAATTGGGATCATGTGAAGGGATGTGAAAGGTGGCATTGACTCCAGAGTCTTCTGCTCCTTACAGGAGGAGGAGAGTTAGTGCTGGCAGAATGGAATCACTCAGCTGTGAACAGCCTTTGCAAAAAGCCATTATCCCATTACATCTCCAGCATGGATCCTCAGCTTGGATTTTTACTCATTGTGCTGACCTGATTTTTAACTTCCATAAAATAAATTGAATTTTTAAGAAAAGGAGCAGTAATTATTTTTGGAAAATTCCTCACTATTAGAAGTGTGGAACAGACCATGCTCCTTATTGCTTGCTAGGAATTTTTTTTCTCATGCTCCAACATCTGCTTACCTGGTGCAATCATCCCACCAGTCCCTTCAGGATCAAAAGCCAGCAGTCCCCCTTGGGCATGGTGTGAGATGTGTCCCTCCTCTCCCAGCCAGTGCTTACAATGAACCATTGAATGAGATTTTTAATTTTTATCATCTGTTTTTAGCATAAACCAAACATCATCCACTGTGTACTGAGGTCAGGCCATGGAGGGTATAATCACCTTAATATCCTCCCATGTAATGGTCAGAAGCAAATTCCTAGAGGGAGAATTCACAGAATAAGGGAAATAAATTGTGTCCTAGCCCATGGGATAGCCACAACTGGGATACCTGCAGCTAGCTGGTGCCTTTCCCATGCTCTGAAATATGTCTTCCCTGCAAATCAGTAAACCAGATGGATGAGAAGATATTGCTTAGATTAGAAAAATGAGTCCCCAGGTTGCAGGGCTTCCCTCCTGACATTTGGGGAGAAACTCTGCTCCTAAATTAGCCTTAAAAAATTGGGGGATGGGGGAATTGCATTTTAAATTGAAAAAATGAAATACAAAACTACCCATGAACAAAAGAGGAGAAGAACTTGACTATTACTCAGATCAAAGTAATCCTAAATATGCCCTTCTACATCAAAGCTTTGCATCCCTCCTTGCTGCCTGGATTTGATTGTCTCTGTGCAGAAATTAAAGGAAGAGCAAAGGCTTCATCTGGATTTCCCCGGCTACACTTATATTAGTGAAGCTCTGCTGCCTTCGATGAATTTCTTTATTTCTTCGATGATTTTCTTTATTCTGAATTTCCGTCCCTCTGAGGGGACAAAATCAGGCCCCTGGCAGCTTCTCTCCCCAGAACCAGGAAACCAAGGGGCTGTTCTTTATGGCATCACTGCAGACAAGAAGTCTCTCACAGAGAGAGTGATCCACAGCTTTCTTGGGTTCACATGGCTGTGACCAGGATCAGGGCTCTGCTGCCAAGTCTTTGTTGTTTCCAACTGCTGGAATTTAAATGCTTTTGGGTGCTTTCTACCAAAATTGCTCAGTGCTCACAGCTGAAAGTAAGGAAAATATTGAATATGCAACCAATGTGTTCCCTCCTCTCCAAAACCTCACTGCATTTTACTATTACTGCTCCTTTTCCTTTGCCTATTCCACTTTTTTCTTTGTGGCATATGATCCAGCCACTCCCAAGCCCCCTCAGCCTGTCCCTGTTGCATATTAAAATTAAATAATCAGGTCTCAAGCGTCTCTGTGCAGCTTCCAGCTTGCCTGGAGGTCCTCTGCTACTCACAGAGCATTTTTCAGCAGTTCCCCCATCCTTATAATAAATCTTTTATAAATCTAAGCCTCACCCTTACTCTGAGGAGTGCATCAGTCATCTTTTATTGCCAACTGCTTTCATCCTTCCCTCAGAAGTGCATTAATATCTGAAATTCCTAAAAATAATCAAAATGTTAAAAGCAGCTATTTATCAACAGTTCTCGTTGCTGTGGGATGGAAGGCCTTCATCCCCACTGCTGCCTGTTAGCACCCAGCCCCTTCCAGCATCCTGGCTCCTGCTGCCTCTGGGGAGGGATTTGGGTGGGCGCACCCAGGGAGATTTTGTCCCAGTCACTGGCAACTGAATTAAAGATTAGTTTTCTTCTCCCCCCACATCTTTGTTCATCCTGTCCAGGTGTGGTTTATGAACAAATAGATGTGATTTAAGCCACATAATTGATATCTTACTTTGACCATAGTGCAGGCTTTAACAGCAGCCGGCCCCATTGTCAGCACTTGGAGCCTGCCTTGGCCTCGCTGGGAAAGCCTTGGACGGGGCTCAGGCTGGAAACTCTCTGGGTTTGTTTCACAAATACCTTACTTCTGGCACAAGTTAACTGACCTGTGCTGTTCCACTGGTGGAAATATGGAGTAATTCCTCTGAGTTTAGGTTTCTGGGGATGTACTTCACCCTGCTGCAGCCCCAGTTGAGTCCTGGTGCTCACCCTTACTGTAACCCTCTGAATAGAGAGACATGATGGGAGATCACTTTTTGCCTTTGTTATCTGATTTAGCCCATTAACTGCAAGCTGCAACAATTAGCCAACCCCCAAAATATCTTTGGCGTTAAAGTTGGACAAAAAGAATATAAAGAATCATTCTGTGCTGCTGACGCATTACCATTCACTACAAATCCCCTTGATAAATACCAGAACTGCTTTGAATAATAGATACTTCTGGAAACCTTCCAGCTCACAAAATGAACTGGACTGAGTTGTAGCTATTACTCCATGTCCAGAGGCTAGGGTAGCAATCACTGCTCTCACCACAGCTTTGAGCAGACACCTGATTTTTATCCATTTATTTACCTTTGTTAAATCTATGGATAATTAGACTAACCAGGCAGCTTAAAGGGATAACACAACCCCAAGGATGCATGCTCTATTAAATACAGTTTAGAGACAAGGGAGCAGTTCTGGCTCTTTGCCTGAAGCTGGAAAAGGGATGTGAGAACATCCAAGACAACCAAAACCCCACTGGTGTGCAGTGCATGGTCTGTGTGTGCAGAAGCTTAGGGAAGAATGGATGGCTGAAGGAGCAGGGTAGAAAGCTCTAACTTTTTGTTATTAAAACTTTTCTTCTTATTTGCCAAGGTGATTTTAATTTTCTGAAGAGTTCGGTTGTCACTAAGGGCTTTCATTAAAACAGGTACTACACCAATTATTCTCCATCACTAATGAGACCCCAATCTGGGTGTCTGTAGGAAGAGAAAGCACTTCCTCCACTCCGCTCAATTACTCTAACAAATCCCATTTTTACAGTCAAGAGTACTTCAAGTGCCAACAGTTTGCCTCAAAATGAATCCGCCCTCCCTGTTTCCTAGATGAAATAAGTAAAAGTACCTTAGTCCTGGGATGTGGGTGCTCCTGGGGTGAGGGTGATTCCTGTGCTGTCCTTCACACCCCTCTGTGGCCTCACGGCCCTGAAATCTCTGGAAGAAGCTTCAAAGAGCTCTTGCAGTTATGTTTCTAGGTCTGCCCATCCAAGCCCAGGTGGCAGCAGAGAAATAAGGCTTCTGAAAGAGCAAGAATTGTTTTTTATTTATCTGCAAAGAACTCTGGTGACAGTGCACACACTGGTCTGTGCATTTATCTTCTGGTACTTTGATGTGGAAGCGCTGGGGAAGCCCTGGTGTGGTGAGCAAGATGTTGGCCTGGCTTTTAGTGGTTGTCCGTGCACAGTGTGCTAACACTGCTTTGCCAGTGGGATTAAAGGTGTTGATTTTCCTTTGGAGGTCTGTGGATGAGAAGGTGATAAAGTTAAATCAGTTGTTGCAGCCAGGATGAGGCTTCCCCTTGACATCCAATTTTTGATGTCTTTGGTTGACTTGTTGGCTCAGGCTTTTGTAGTCTACCCTCCTGACCTGAAATGACCTTCCAGACAGCCTGTAACATAAGGATGCATGGCTGAGGATGTGCTCTGGTTTCAAGTAGAAATTAATTTGCATGAATTGGATGGTCCATGTTCATGCAGGTCAGGTTGTTCATGGTGTTCCCTTCTGGCTTTATAATCTCCCATCTAATCTGTTCATGCTGAATGAGAGGCAGATGATCACCGTTGTGTTCCTGGACCAAAACTTGGGCCTCAAGTGCTTTCTTCAGCTTTACAGTGGTGCATGGACACAGGGCTTTGCCCAGCAAGCAGCTGGAATCTCTCCCTCTGCTCTATAACATCTCACATAAGCATTCTAAGCATTCTGTATTTTTTTTTTTTAAACCAAATTAAAATACCCCACAAAAATCCCCCAAAATACCTTAGAAGATTCAGGCAAGCACCTGATGAGTGTTTGGAGGCACTGAGTGGGTTATCATTCCTTTGGGCAAGGGTTCTATTTGTCATGTTTGTTCTCTTGGATAACTGTCAGACATGGTTACAGTGCAGAGAAAGAAGCAAGACCAAGCACTGTAAGCTCACAGGGCTGGCACAGCCCTCATCTGGCTGCCAGAGCTCTTTCCCCTGCTCAGCAGGGTCTTGTCTGGGGACATTATTTTATTTCAGCTTTACTGAGCACTTGAAGATAAGTTTTTAGTGAAAAGCTGCCCCGAGTCCTACACGTGGAAGTTTTGGGGCATTGTTGTTTTAACAGTTCTGTATTTTCCCACTCTGTACATTTTCCCTGCAGAGCAAAAGGGACCGCATGAAGGCCTGGCTGCGGGCACGGCTCCCCACCTGCTGCAAGGAGAGGGACTCCTGGTCCATCTACATCTTTGCCCCTCACTCCAGGTAAGGCAGAGTGCTCGGGCAGTGCTGGGGTGGTAGGATGGATGGCAACAATGCATGCCCTCATTCCAGTGCCTCATCTGCCTGTTTATCCCAGATGGGTTTCTGTATGTCAGTCCACAAAACTCCTGGCCCTTGCTCTGTCCCAGCATGACATCAGGGTTGAGCAGCAAACAGTTGCTGGCTGCAGAGGGCACAGGAGTGTCCAGTCAAGACCCATAGCCCAGGGCATGCCTGCAGCTTCATCAGGTTCCTCATTTCCTTTGGCAATGATGCCAGTGCTCTGCAAGTTTTTCACTTGGTGGCGTGTGATGAGCTTGGAGCAAGGCGGAGAGGTGCAGCATTAAGCATAAAAATCTGAATTTGCCCCACCACACACTTACAGCACAGCAAAGAACTCCCTGATCTTCTCAGCCTTCCTCTCAGCTGAACTTCTCTGTCCTCCCCCTTCCCTTTCTCTCAGAGAACACCCTCTCCTTGCTTGAAGGCCCCCAGATCTGCCCTTGCTAAGGCCTGGCCATGGGGAGCTGGCTGAGCTCTGTGCTGTTGAAGCATTCCTCCAGACATGCACCCATGCACCCAAGGGCTCCCCGTGCTGGAGCTGAGGGCCCTGGACAGCGTTCAGGTTCATTCATACAAAGATTAGAGAGATTTTCAGAAACAGACTTTGGGAAATGTAATACGGTATTATAAATCCTGGGTCAGTGTACAGCCATCTGTCACAATAAATAGCTTCTGCCCCTTGGTTTCGTGTGTGCTCAACCCTTATGGGCTCATTGGGAGTATTTTTGCCTTTATTTAAGCTAAATCTGAGCACCTGAGGAAGCAGGTAGAGGGGCAGATCCAAACCTGGCTGTGTGTCTGAGTCATGGAAGCAGCTGCCCCGTTCCAAGTAACCAAAGCCTTCTGTGAGCATTCCCAGGGCTTGAAATTTGTGGCTCAGTTCTGTAGATCAGATCCCTCTCTGTTCATAACCCAATCTGCCCTCAGTGTGTGGCTCTGCCAGAGAGGGGATTGGGAGATTGGAGCTCATCTGCTTTGCAAGCAGAGTGCTCAATTCCCCTGCTATGCGTTGAGCTGCTGTGTGTCTCCTCAGCCAGTTGAGCATTAATAGCTAGTCTGTGTCTACTCTTTTTTTTTTTCCTCTCTCAACAGATTCCGTCTGATGTGCAATAAAATCATCACTCACAAGATGTTCGATCACGTCGTCTTGGTGATCATTTTCCTGAACTGCATTACCATTGCCATGGAACGACCCAAAATTGAGCCTCACAGCGCTGTGAGTTTCTAAGGTTTTCCTTGTGGAGCAAACACGTGTGGCTTAGACCCCACTGCTGTGCACTTGGTCTTTCTCTCTTTCTCTTTTTAAAATGGGAAGGTGCCAACACCCCCTGAGTATCCTTTGAATTAGGTGCAGCACCTCTCCTGGCCCCTATCCAGTCTCCTTTTAAAGCACAAGTGCACAGATCGTGGCCTGCAATATATCCAATATCTCATTTCTGGAAGCACGATCAAGGTTTTAACACATGACATAGCATGACATCTGTCTGAGTTTCCTTCCCTGAGAAACCTTCAAACACTTTTCCTCTCTCAACACAATGTTCACTTCTTCCATCTGTTCCCCACAGGCACGTATGTGTGGTGCAAATGGAATGGGGGAAACTGTTCATTTCATACTCTTCTCTCCCCTTTGTGTATCAGCTTTGTTGTGACACCAGAAAAACTGAATTGATTCAGGCACTGCAATCCCAGTTCTTGGAACCTCTTTGTTCTAATACACTATATAAG
Organism: Zonotrichia albicollis; assembly: GCF_047830755.1. NCBI lineage: Eukaryota > Metazoa > Chordata > Aves > Passeriformes > Passerellidae > Zonotrichia > Zonotrichia albicollis. The sequence continues at coordinate 3,321,103 of NC_133837.1, read as the reverse complement.
GATTCCTCAAACTAGACCCTCACAGCACCAGCATCCAGCAATTGGAGGGGCAGAATCATCCTATTGCTCTTTTATTTTACCATAGATTTGGGTTGAGATGCACTGGGCTCTTGCTGATTTATCACTCAAGACTGCTCATATCACAATCGTATAGAATCCTGTTTTGTTTATGTAGGCGTGTCAGGCTGTTCATTTTTGTGGATTTTCAATGTAAGGCCTTAAAACTGGAGTCTAGGCTGCTCTCTGCCTATTTTAAACATTCCCTAGTAGTCCTTCTTACTGTAACCATTTGCCCAGCAATCCTTTCCCTAAATCCATTTTTTTTTCAGTTCCCTTGCAGTCGTGCACCAATTCGCAGCTGCAAGAAGAGAGCAGGGCTCCCTGCCAGCTGATGTAGCAGGAGATCACCCTGCTTATCCCCAAATGGGGCACCCTGAGAACCTCCCTTAAAATACTAAATACTTCCTTTGAGCCCCTTGCTATGTCCTCTGAGAGTTACCGCTCCCCAAGACTGGCTCCAAAAGGAGCTGCAGGTACACGAAGAAGGGAAATGGGGTGACATATGTGAGTTGGAGGAGTCCACAGCAAAGAGCTGTAGCACACAAACCCAATATTTGGTATAGGAGAGGAGGAGCTGTGGTGTCCCCTGGCATTGGGAGAGTGCTACAAGGAAAGGAGACAGGGCCTGGTGTGAGGTCCATCACCATTAGGTTATAACAAGGGAGCTGGACCACAGCCTGGGTGCTGCAGAGGAGAAGAGGAATGCTGAGCAGTGGGGCAGGGGATTGAGGAGAAGTGCATGGGCCCTGCCTGTGCAGATGGAGCTCTCATCTGGAAACCAAGAGAGTTAGTTTAGTTTGAATTGTTTAAAATAATTGTTCTTTGCTTCCCTGAGCTGTGGATTTTCTAACTGCTTCGAGTGAGTTCTCTGTCCCTGTCCCAGTTTCAGCTGGCTTATCAGAACAGGGGCTGCTGTTGCAAGACAGCATGTGGTCCCCACTGCAGAGTGCACGACATGGACTGGGGAGATTATCCTTCAAAATAGCCACGTGCTTGCCAGGGAAGAGTGCAATATCCTCAGTCTCACCTCCATGATATAGCTGTTTTATCTCCAGCTGCACAAGCAGGTCTCTACCCTCTCCCTCCTGCCTGGTGTCTGCCCCTTACAGCAGCCTTTTGTGTGGCAGTCAGCTAACAATGGAGATGTTTTGTATCACAGCTCATGCAATCACAGTACAGGTCTAGGACCTAATTAATTATGGACCATGTATAGAAACAAGCTACTCTGTGGTTCCTGAGTCACTTCCAGTAAATCATGATCTGGCAAGCAAGAAAGTTGCCAGGGTGTTTTGTCTTGTTTAAATTGCATCTCATTTTGAGTGAGAGATCTGCATTTCTTATGGGACTGCACTGTAGGGAGAGGTAGAAATAAATCCAAAACTGTTAAAAGCGGACTGGGGCCAATTGTATGTGCTCATACATATCTGTACATGCATCATCATTCCTCCAGCATCTACCTTCTGCTGTCCATTTCTCAGTTCAGGGAAACAAAAGCTGTCTAGGGGTTAGGGTAAAGTGCAATTTATTTAATAATCATCATTAAAAAGAAAGGTTTCTGGTAACTATGGATAGGGAACCAGTCCATGGGCTCATCTGTAATCACTAGCTGCTCTTGCTGAGCGGTGGCGCTGAGGAGGGCACAGTTTAGTGGATAGCACAGGGACTGGGAAATGAGGCTGTTTGGCTTCATGCCAGGTCTAGACTGTGGTTTTGGGCAGCAGAATTGACCTTTTGGGGGCAAGTCTCAGCTGGCATGAAGCCCCAGAGCTTTGCTGGCTTTGCAGGAGCTGTAATAACTCATGCCAGCTGCACTTCAGTATCCCACGAGTCCAGCTGCCTCACAGCTCTGTCACTCTAATATTGACTTAATTTCTAGGAGAATTGGGAGCTCAGTGATATTTACACAATGCAGTGATTTCTGCAGGTGAGAGGCAGGTAGAGATTTGTCAAGCACGTTTCAAGGAGGGAACATCTCCCTGTTTCCGCTACGAGGGGGAGGATGGTTTGGGGGAAATTAGGGAGGATTTGGAGGCAGATGGGAAGGCTTGGGGGGAAGGTGCTGGCCGTTGTCTCTGTCCATGGTGCTGACACAGAGCCGGGTACTGGCGGGCCTGAACCATGCAGTGTTACTGTCTAAATATTTGGAATTTCTCCTCTTTGCAAGCAAACGGTTCAAGGCTTGTTTCAGCACAGAATTGGAAGAACAGTTTTCAACCACCCAAATATGCACGGGGGGATGCACAGCTGCAGAGAGCAGGCTATAAAACACTGTCTCTCATTTTCTTTTTCATAGGAACGGATTTTCCTAACACTCTCCAACTACATCTTTACAGTCATCTTCCTGACTGAGATGACAGTTAAGGTAAATGCAGGTGGAGGATAAGTGTGCCTGTATTATATTAGTTGTTTTTAATTATCGTGGACTCACAAAACCCTTAGGTCCACCAGCTGCAAGTGTGATGTATATTTTCCTCTTCTGAATCATACTCAGAATGTCCACCATATGCCTTATTCCAAGCACGTTTTGCATCAGAACAATTGCACTGAAGTTGCTCTTGATTTACACCATTATAGGAGCAATGGGATCCTTGAATTCAGCAATCCTGTCCTATTCAGCAAAGCTCTTGAGCACATGCTTAACTTCAACCATGCATGTAAGTCCCATTGTCTTCAACAGCCAGTTGTCCTCAACAACCTAAGCTGCTGTGTGCTTTCCTGAGGACAGAGAGACTTAAGCACATTGAAACACTTTGCTGGATTTGAGGCAGAAGGCTCAGAAACCCATGGCTGTAAATCTCTCTTGAGTAATTCATAATCATCTCACTGAACAATTGCTCTTTCTTTGGAAAGTTTTTCTAGTTTCTTTATTTGCAAAGCTTGTACATGATTGGTTGGGTCAGCCACTCTGCAGCTTCTCTCCTGCAGTCTATAGGAATAAAATATGATAGAATTTTTTTATGCCAGAGCTAAAAATGTTAGGAACAGTTTTGTGTTCCTGCAGGTAGGTTTATCTGCATTAAAAGTACATCAGCTGTAAGGGACAACCTGGGATATTTCTGCAGTGGTATTTTCATAATTCTTTCAATAGAACACTTTGCTGGTTTGTCTAATTAGGCTTCTGTACTGGGAAGCAAATAGACTCACAGACTGGTGTCTGTAAATAATGCGTTCTCAGCAGGTTGCTAACTGCAACAAGCACGTTGGATGCTTCAGTCATAATTTGTTGCAACTTGGTGTCTGGGCAGGTGGTGGCACTAGGCTTGTGTTTTGGGGAGAAAGCCTACTTGAAGAGCAGCTGGAATGTGCTGGATGGGGTGCTGGTGCTCATCTCCGTCATCGACATCCTGGTCTCGATGGTGTCAGACAGCGGCACGAAAATCCTGGGGATGCTGCGGGTCCTGAGGCTGCTGAGGACGCTGCGGCCCTTGAGGTGAGTGGAGGCAGGGGAGGATCTAAGGATGTGTGTGCCAGAGGCGGGGCTGAGCGTTTGTGCATGGGAAGGGGCAGATGAGACACGTGTGCAGTGTCTGTAAGCGGTGTCACCCCAGCCTCCTGCAGCGCTGCAGACAAGGGCAGTCCGCAGGTCCTGCTCAACTGCGACAGCTCTGGGCCCTTGCTGTGTTTTGGGACCAGCCCCAAATGCAATAGGAAGCTGATCAATGCCTCTTTTGCTCATTAAAATACACATCCCCTGCTATTTGTGTTCTCATTTGCTCTGTGTAAAGTGCAGCTTAATAGCTTCTTCTCCCCTTTCCTTCAGGCAGTCAATGGCTTTCATAACAAAGAAGGAAATTAGTAGCAGGTGGTAGATCATTTTTAAGGAAGCAGAGACTCAACTGTTGCTTAACCTAGAATGCAAAGAAGCTTTTTTCCCCAGCTCCCCATTAATTTTAGAGAGACATTTACTTTGAAAATGACCCAGACAAGATGAAAACCATTGTTCTACTAACTTGGCCCCCAACTCTGCCAGCAGGAAGTATCCCATGCTCCAGGGACAGGCTCCACTCTGATAAGAACCTGCCCAAGGACCAACCTCTTATAAACGGGCATCTGTTTGTGACCTGTACCCCAAGGCATGAAGGTTTCTCTTCATGCTAAATGCCGTTCCTCTTTAATACCATTGTTGCTGCTCCTGTTATGCAGCAGCTAATAAACCTTCCTGCTCAAAGCATTTTTGTGTGCCTGCCATATCTTACTGCTGCTTCCTCCATAAAAAGGTTCACTTTGAATCAGGATTTTTCTCTTTCAGAACAGAAAAATAGGACCCTGCTTCTGATAGAAGATGTTGTTTTACTACCCCTGTGTGAATAATAAGTCTAAATAACAATGGCCATGCCTATACATATCTTTCAAATATTCTCAACAGCTCTAAAGGACATTCTGTTCAATTGGTCTGTGTATGTGTGTTGTACCTGGTGAGTTTTAGGATGTGAGCTGCTTTTAATCATTTTTATCTGGACAGCTGGCACCATTGGGGTGGTTCAGCTCTCTCACCATGTGAGTAGGCTGTATTCCTATGTGACTCCAATTCAGGCTCTTCTCTCTTTGTGTGTCCCCTGGTATCTCATGACAGCTGCAGTTTCTGGGGTAGTTTCTGCCCAGTTGCTGGTTGGGTTGATTTGCTCTGTTCCTCTGTTTCTGCTGATTTTTGACCCGTATTAAGAAAACCTATAAAATAATCTAGATGGCTCAGGGTAAAAGCAGGATTGATTTCTCTTCTCTGAACTGTAGAATGCAACTTTCTCTTCTGATGTTCCATAGTTAAATCAGATTTAAAGAGAGACGTTTGTGTTGCGCTGATCTCTGCTGGAGTCACTTGTCTGACCTGGTCAAAGCACTGCATTCTTCTTTATAGATCTGTAGGGCAGTCTGGCCAGGACTTGGGTCTTTTTTTGCTGGAGCCTTCCTCTGTAGACACCTATGTGCATGAATAATCTGCAGTTACAGGGAATAATCCACTCAGTAACTGCAGACTGACGGAAGACTTGCCATCAGAAGCACGGGTGGGATTAGGGTCTTCCATTGCTATTGCATCCTATTGGTATTTTATTTGTTTTCTCAAGAGATTAAGTGCATGCTTTCAGCCAACATGCTGCTTTCTACTGCAAAGGAAACATAAAAAAAGACAGCAACAAGCCCATTCCCTAAATATGTTCAGGATCAGTTCTGTTCTCCCATTATTAGATTTGTAGGAAAAGAAAAAGCAGCCATCAAACCGGGAGCTTTTCAGTAAGTCATAAATCTCTGCCTGTGGGAGCCCATCTGCCTCTGTGCCGCACATCTGGGCAGCCTGAGCAGCCTCTGCCCACAGCTGCCCATGCTGCCTTTGCTGCAGGCTCAGGGATCACATCTTCCCTGCACAGCCTGGGATCCGTGGCTGCATCACCGCGGGGTGGCAGCTGGGACAGGTGACCCGAGGCCTTTGCGCGCTGTGCCGTCAGTTACCGTGTCTGGGTGAAGCGTCTCATGGAGGCTGTGCCGGTTTTTCTTCAGGAAGGCATAAGGCAGAGACCAAAGCCACTTTCCACTCACAGCACAGAGGAGCAAACCTGGCTCCTTGTGTCCTCCCTTTCTGGGCACACTCCAGGACAGGAGTGCAGGAGGACGCCCTCAGTGAGAAGCCAGGCCACAGCTGTGTGTGTCACACGCAGCTCGAGGGCAGAGACAACCCTCGTGCTCTGTGTTGGCTTTCCCACTGGATGGCCTCGAAGGGGGATCCTTTCAAAAGATCTTCCTCATTCTGTCTTTTATTTTCTCCCGTGGAAACCACCCCATTGATTTATGCAGTACACAAAACCCTGCACAGTTCTGCCCTCTGCCCAGACATTTAAAAACCTGTATGCTAATTGAGGGGTTTTGATTGCATGACTGATTATCAGCCTCCATGAATCCATGAAGATTCAAGCCCAACTTTATGACCAGAATTCCAAAAATAAATTCACAGAGGAATGACATTTAAAGATGTTTCCATGACCCTCTGATGTTTCAGCCAGTAAAGGGATTGCTTATACAATAACATTCCTTCCTAATGCGTTCAATCTGCTATTGTTGGGATCAAGTGTTATAGCTTAAGATACGAGAGAAATCAAAATTGAAAATGTATTCAGATTTAATGTGGGTGGACTTCTCTACAGAGCCCAGGCTTTGACTCCTAAGCACACAGATAAATTATTCACTTTTATACTACCATGGTCCAGTAGTCATTTCATTACTCTCTTCTATCTATCATATTATCACCTTTGCTAATTTTCTTTTAATCTGTGGAAGAAGGTCTTCATTAATGTTGATATGTTGCCTCATCTAAGTGCTGCCACTTCTTCTGAGAGTTCTCATCAGGAAGGTTTAATGTTGGCAAGGATCTGGCTGGGATGAGGCTGGCAGTGGGTTTGGAGCATCGCACACCAGGGGTTCAACAGCACTGGGAATCCTCAGACCGGAAGAACCAGGGGGAATTAGAGGGATTAACATTTCTTCACACCAAAATAAAGAGGAAAGAATGTCTCATTCCAATTTCCCTGTTTGTCATATGCCTAATGCAGACTGGAATTGTGCTGAATGGAACCTTGTCAGGTCTCCTTTTCTTGCACGACTGCAGGGCTCCAAATCAGCTGCATCCTTCAACCATAAATTGCAGAGGTGTGGGTCAGATAATAAGATTTTATAAGCCTGATAGCAGCAGGACCTTGGCAATACTGATGAGGTGTGGGAATGCTGTATGTTGACATATTGTAGGTGTATTAATAATCTGGAAAAGCTGAGAATTTCATTGGCACCCCTTAGAGAGTTGTCAGACTCTTAGGAGAATATCAGGAATCTTTGCACAGACTTGCCTCAGTGTTGGATCAGGCCCTTAGTCTGAGGCAACTCCAAGGTCTGGAGGTTTCCATTAGCAAGAACTATTATTTTTCAAAATCTTTTCAAAGTCTTTCCTCCCTGTAGTGCTGAAAACAGCACTGGCATGGAGCTAAACTGGTGGCAGCTTTTACTCGCGTGCATTTTAATTTGAGGAATTCCCTGGTTGATCAAAACACTTAAAGTAGCTAAATGCTGCTGGTTTTCAGCCCTTTATTCCTCTACATGCACATGACTTTGCAAATTCAGACAAGTAACCCCCTATTTTCCCTCTCAGCTGGATATGAAATAGTACCTCACAGGGGAAATCATTTTATTATTTCTAGAACAGCACTTCTTAATAACCGCTGGAGAAAATGATCAACTTTAAACTCTGGAGACTAAATGCCTTCCTTGTTCCCCAGAATTTAAGGATGCTTCAGTAGTTCAGACTGTAGACCTTAAGTTTAGAAGACTTGACTTTGGTTCCATCCTGCAGCCCAGTGGACAGAAGTCCACGATCCCTAAAGTCAGGATCCCTAAAGGCACCAAAGGACCTAATTTACACTGAAATAATTGGAATTGGGTTGCCTTCCTACCTCTGAGAATGTGGCTTCCCTCCTCCTGTGCCTCAGTTTCCCACCTGTAGTTTGGCAGGCATTGTATTTCACCCAGAGCTGTGCAAGGAATGTGAGGCGTGTGAAGGCCTTTAGTCCATCTGAGGAGCTGAAAGAGATGTTCAGCCTCAGCCTGTCCAGCCCAAGGCTTGCTCTGTGCGCTCAGACATGGCCTGTTAGCTGCACTGCCTCACTAATGGAGTTGGGCACACTGAGCTGCTCTTGAGCCTCTCTTTGCTGGGCTGGGCTCAGCTCTCAGCCCCACGGCAGCCCCAGCAAGGTCTCCGGGCTGGGCTAATCCCTGTGGGCAGCTTTGGCAGCCCACATTGACCAGTCCCCACTCTGCTCATGGGCTATGCACCTTCTGCTCCCTCAGCCATCTCACCCTCCAGCTCCTTCCATAAAATACCCAGATCTGAGTGTCAGGAAAGCTGAGGCATCTGAAATAGGGAGCCACAGCACCCACCTGGCAGAGATGCTCAGTGTGAGGAATAGCAGCATCTGCTCTTTGTGTTTCACTGGTAAGAGAGCAGATAAAAATACCACCATCTGCTTCTTTTTGAAAGTGATAACTGATGAGTTACCCTTGACATTTTGAGTAAATATTTAACCAGAAAAAAAAAAAAAAAAGGAAATAAGCTTTAGCTTTTCAGGATATTATTTAAACCAAACAGTTTGGGTAAGAGCTGGTGGCTGTGCATTGAGCACTGCAGATCACTCAACTTGCAGGCCCTAGGGCAGGAGAGGAATGGTGCAGCTTGGCTGAGGTCCCAGATGAGGCCACACATGATCAGTGTGAATGTGTCAGTGGGGATCTCTGCTGTGAGCACCATGCCTGGGAGAGGGAGTGGGGGAGAACTTGGACCCTGTCCAGGCAGCAAAACTCCAACAGTGCTTCAGGTGGTGGAGCCAGATTTAGGGAGAAATGGGAGAGGTGGTGAGAGGACTCGCATGGCAAAAGAGAGACCCAGGCAGAAACTAGAACGTGGGGAAGTTTGGGACACACTGGAGAGCCAAGTGTTCAAAGGAGTCACCAGCAGCACCCAGAAACACACAGTCACTTCCCTCCTCTGACTTTCACAGCATTTAACTGCTTCTGAGTCATGAAAGCAGTTTCTATGGCATCAGTACAAACTGATTTACAGAGCTAGTGAAATATTTAATTCCAGTTGGCATCAAGAGGAGGGAGGCATGTAACCTCTTGAAATGCCTTTCTTGGTCCCCACCTTCAGGTTGGTGAGGCTGCATATCTTGTTCACCTTTCCCAGCATGCTGAGATGGCTTCTCTAAATCACACAAGACTTGTCATTTATTTGCAACACTAAACTTGAGAGTATATACAGTTTCTACTTTTTTTTTACTTTTTTTTTTTTTTCTTCAGTCATGAAGTCTACATTAGGCTTTTTCAACTTTGGGATATGATCTAACCTTCTGTTATGAAATTCTGTGTGATACCAGACAGAGAGGAGCAACAGAAATTAGGTTAGATGCTTCCAGTCCTGCCAGTGAAGTTTCACCTGGGGGACAGCACTGCTTTAGAGCTGAGGCTGTACAATGGTGGGGGGCATAAAGCAGAAATTGTGATGGTCTGAGGGGTAGCTCAGGTCCCTGTACACAGCAGTGCTATAAGTACACAACAGATTATTTTTTAAGATGAGAGTGCTGCAAACACTGACACAGGTTGTCCAGAGAGGGGATTGATGCCCCATCCCTGGAAATATCAGGGGCTCTGAGCAACCCGATATAGCAGTAGGAGGTGTCCCTGCTCATTGCAGGGGGTTGGATTAGATGACCTTTAAAGGTCCCTTCCAACCCAAACTAATTGCTACAGATGTGCAGGCAGATGTGTAAGAGTGGCAGCTCCATTTCATGGACTGAGACAGGGAAATCAGCTGTCTTGCCTAAATCTGTATAGGAAAGGACAGTGGAAGGCTCTCTCTTTGTAGTCCTAGACAGGCTACAGGCATGAACTGTGTCTGTGGATGGCACAAGCAAAACAGCTGAATTTTCTGGCCTGGCTCTTTGTATGTTTTCTCTTCCTCCTCTTTCTTTATGCAAAGCTGACCCTTTGCTGCAAGACCTCCGCAACTTTACAGGTCAATCTTCCAGAAGTGTTTTTTCCATAATGATTTTTGAGTTACTTGTCATTGTAAAAAATTTTCTAATGCTGTGTTCTTCATATCTTCTCTCTTGATAGGAGGCAAAATTGGGCAGGAACAGGACTAACAGCTTTTGTAATTACTTGCCCCTACAGAGTCATTAGTCGAGCCCAAGGACTGAAGCTGGTCGTGGAGACTCTCATGTCATCGTTGAAACCCATTGGGAACATTGTGGTCATCTGCTGTGCCTTTTTCATAATCTTTGGGATCTTGGGAGTTCAGGTGAGTCTTCTGTAAGCCTCAGCACTTATCTTGAAAGCGTAACAAGCCTCAAATTTCCCCAAGTCAGGGTATCTGTACGCATGGCACAGTGTAAGGCTTTCTGAACTCAAACTGATGTCAGGATGGATGGGGTCTCTGTGCTCACTGCAGGGAGTTGGACTAGGTGACCTATAAAGGTCCCTTTCAATCCAACCCATTCCATGATTCTGTGATCTTTCCATCACCTTTATTCTAGTTACAAACTGATAGGGAAATAGAAACTTGAAGCTGAGATCATTCGCTTGTAAACTCCAGAGAGACCTTGAACTGGAGATGCATTCAGATTCTGACAGTTTGTGTAACTGAAAGCTTGCAGAAACAAAGATTTCTGAGTTTGTTTCCTGCCACATCTGCTGGCAATATTCTCACTCCCAGGAGTGCAGGAACCCAGGGGGACTGTGGCAGCTTCCAATGCAACTGGTTTCTCATTACCTGGGAAGAAGAGATTGCTTCATATAAATATTCTGACATAACGCTTACTTCTTTCTGAAGTTTATCTGATCTGTCACAGCTGTCTTTTGGAAAGAAACTCTATTTGGCTTTGTTTTGGAAAGGTATCTTATATAATATTTGACTCTAACATACTGCTTAAATAATAAATACAGCATTGAAAATAAACAGGGAAGAAAATCATACCATCCATAACCACCTCAGCAGCTAGATTGGTTTAGCATTACAGCATAACAACATCCATCCATTATATTGAACAGACTCATAAAACTAAGCATATCCCATAAAACAATCTAACACTTATGAGAAAATTTATGCCAGAAAACAAAACTTGCAGTATGCTCTTTGAATTTCATCCCTGCTAATTGTGATGCTTTCCCTGGTGACTTGCAGCTTTATGTTAAATTGTCATGACTATTGATGTGATTCAGAGGTAGATAGATACAAGCAAGACTGATCCTGTATTCAGGATGCAAAATTCTCAGTGAATATTTATGTCTAATTAGATGTAAGATGAGGCCAGAGCTATTTTCTATAAAAAGATGATCTCTCAACTTACAGTTAGTTTTTACATTTAAATATATGCTGGGGTTCAAACTATTAAATCTATTTTAATGGTTTTAATCTATTAAAATCCAGACATCAGTTTCTAATAGTGTGTCCTCTTAGCAAAACTGTTTTGATTGTAGAGCTGCCCATGTGTGAATGGTCATTTATAAGATAGAAGAAATAGGTGGATAAAGCAAGTCCAGTAAGAAACACTGGGTCTTTTCCTTTCAGAAGTGCCCAACTGTGAGGTACTGACAAGGATCAATGTTTTTACAAATTGAGCTTTGTATTTCCAAACCCTGTCAGGAGCACTGTTACTGCTCCCACCTGAGTGGTATTACAGTCCAGCTCCTGGAGAAGTTATATTTACAGACAATATACTAGAACCATTTATTTACCTTCCTGCTTAATTAAAATTTTTCTCTGTGAGGAGTATATCTCCCCAGTCTGCCTTACCACTGATAGTGTTTCTCCATGGAAAGATCAGGGAATACTTCTTACATCCAAAATTTCTATGATTGCGTTGAGCAGTGATTAATTTTGCATGCCTAGAGACCAACTTCCTGCTGTTGATTTCTGGAGGAAACCCATGGAGCAGTGTGTGAATTTATCTTGTTCACTACTATTTCTACTGTTATTTGTCTAGAACAACAGATCAAACCCCATCAGTGTCTCTTCTCAGTATACCCAGGTGGTGTTTTAAGGAGCCTGGAGAGCAGGTTGCCATTTCCCCTCACTTTCCAACAGTAATGTCAATAACTTCTGTCAGCAAATAAAAGTAGATTTGTTGGCTGTCTCCTGGGATTTGATACCATCCATCCTGCTACCATCAATCACCCTGTCTGAAGCAGTAATCAATCCCTGCCACTTTCTGTTCCACGCGTGGGAAGCACCAGGTCTAGAATTAAGCACATGGAGGCTCCTGTTCCTCATGCAGGTATAAATAAGGACCTGACTCTCCAGGAATTGCATCCCTCTAGGCATAAACCAAAGGAAATAAGCTCAGGATCAGGTACCCAGCACTTTCTGGGCTTGGCTCCTTAAGCTGTGCACAGGGAATAATTTCAGTGACTCTGCAGACTGCAGAGCTTTATGACAGCTGGGGCACAGCACCCAGAATCAGAGAGCAGAGCAGGACTGACAGCAGTCTTGATTCAACACGAATGTCACCCCCAGGGGCTCCTCTCCCCTGGGAAGTGTCCCCTTGTGACCTCCATGAGCAGAGATTAGTCCATCACTGGGTCTCTTTGCTGCCACCTTTTCTCTGCTGACAGAGGGGCCCTGTTAGACTTCATTTGTTGTTAACTGGAGTGAGAGCCACCAGAATTGTTCCACATGTGATAAGAAGCCATTAGCTGGTCTGGGCTATTGGCTGGGGCTACACTTGAGCTAACAAGTGTAGGAGCAAAGGCCTTTAGGTGAGTCTCAGATCACTGAACCAGACAGCTTAATGCATGAGGTGGGTGTCCAAAACGATGTGAAATCATGCATTTTCTCATTAGGTGTGTCTTATACAGGCTGCTCAGTCTTAATAACCTGTATGAATCAGGTCAGTTCCCTTGACAGCTCTGGTTGGCGTGCGCTGTGTGAGAACCCTGGATAAATGCCCATCACCTGCATAGAAATCCTGTGGACTGAACCCTGACACTTCCTCTCTTTGCTTGTTTTGCAGCTTTTCAAAGGCAAGTTTTTTGTGTGCCAGGGGGAGGACACCAGAAACATCACAAATAAATCGGATTGTACAGAAGCAAGCTACAAATGGGTCCGGCACAAGTATAATTTTGATAATCTTGGCCAGGTATTAATAGAATGGTAATCTGCTTCTTTGCTCCTTTACCTCCTTGACTTAAAACCTGTGGCTTATTATCCCATGGGATTTTCTTACAGGGCAGTGCCAGCCACAGTAAATATTCAGTTCACATACACAGCATTCTGTCTCTGTAAATCCCAAAGGCAGTGTTTCCAAGCAGGCATACACTTCTTTTCGGAACAGAACAAGCACATGTGGCTTCATGAAGCACTTAATTGCTTCACTGCTACATAACAAACCAAATATATCTTGCAGAAGGGCTTGTCTAATAGAGCTGGACATTTTCAGCCATCTCTGCAACGCAGCCTTTTTTTAGCAGTGTGGTAAGAACTAATTAGTTGGGAGCAGTAGAGACCCGGAGGGTGGAAATGAAGCCACTTTTGTCTTCAGCACTGTGGTTTCTGAATTACTGTTCCTTGCTGAACCAGGCATTGGCATTGATAGGTTTTGCTGCCAAGAGAAATCTTGGTCATCAATGTGTCCCATTATCAGGCAGGAAAAGGCAAAGTGGAGTAAGATGTTACAAGTAAAAAAGGTTTAGTGCAACTGTGTCTCACTGTTTTTCCATGCGTTTCTAGGCCCTGATGTCTCTGTTTGTCCTGGCCTCCAAGGACGGGTGGGTGGATATCATGTACGATGGCTTGGATGCTGTGGGAGTCGACCAGCAGGTACAGGCTGCAGCAGAGCTGCAACAAATGACTTGTCAAAGGTCACGTATTTTAGCCCTTGTTTCGCAAGGTACTGTGGGCTTCCACTGTCAAATGGGCTTATGAAATTAGGATCCAGGGTGGTATTTAATCCAAGTTGTGAGATGTGATGAGTTAGTAAAAAGTCTGGATTTGTACTCAACACTTTCCCTACAGATGTTGCATCATGGTGTAACTAGTGTTAGGAGAAGTGCACCTATCAAAGGATGGTTTGATTTTTTAAGCAGTTTGGTCATCTCAGGAGAAAAGAAGTGCTTTGTGTATGTAGAGGTTCACAATGAGGGACCTACAGTAGCTGCAAAGGATGCTGCTGTCCTTTTTGCAGAAGAGAGGTGGTGCTTCTGTCCTCAACACACATTTTAGGAGCATTCAGTTAAAATGTCTCAGCAAGCTCTAATTTTCAGGAAGAGCAGAGCAGCCTGCCTGAAAGGGCTGTGAGTTCTGTGGATGGCACAGCTGTATCAATTTGTTCCCATTCTTCCTTTTGAGATTCAGTTGAAATTTGCCTTCCTCCACTTTGCAGCCAGTCATGAACTACAATCCATGGATGCTCCTCTACTTCATTTCCTTCTTGCTGATTGTGGCCTTCTTCGTCCTCAACATGTTTGTGGGGGTGGTGGTGGAGAATTTCCACAAGTGTCGGCAGCACCAGGAGGAGGAAGAAGCCAAGAGGCGGGAGGAAAAAAGGCTCCGCCGGCTGGAGAAAAAGAGAAGGAGTAAGGAGAAACAGATGGCTGGTCGGTAGTCTTTCCACATCTTTCTGAGTCCTGCTTGACCTTCCACATAATCCCCTCCTCCCTCCCCTCCCTGCCTTGCATCTGGTGATAATTCTTCTCCCAAAAGCATGTCCAGCTATAAAATTTGCATGAAGGAAATAGTGTCATTTTAGGCTGAACAAGGAGCCAAGGAAGCCTTTTTAATGGCTGCATGATTTGCAATGACCTTTCTATTGGGGGTTATTTAAATTAAAAAATAATATTAATCAGGCTTGGAGCTTCTTGGATAGCAGAGCTCAGTGTTACACAAATAGTGACAACTGCAAAGATCAGTAGTGCTGGATGGCATCATAAATCTCAGTCATGAGCACTGTTGCTGATAACTGGATTCACTATTTGGTTTATTACAGTCTTGTATTGCCACAGTGATGTTACCTGTCTCATTTATCAAGCAGGTTTATTTATTGGCACAGTAGCACCACTGCTATTCAAGAATGTAATAAAATAATAGAGCCATCTCATTCTAGTAATGCTTTAAAACTCCATAGAGAAACATATCAATGCATTTGCTTGAGAAATACAGATTAGAAGACAAAAAGCCAACCAGACAAGGAGAGTAACTAACTACACAAAATAGTGCTGATGCAAATTGAACCCAACTCCAAACTAGATGTGCAAGTGTGCAGCCCTGCCTAGAGGAGGCTCTACACATGAAACAAGGAAAGATCCCACTCTGCCTAAAGTCTGCAAACTGACATTTGTCTCTTAGTCTATTTTCATTTTAATGTAATGAATAATTCAGAAATAAGTTAGCCAGAGGCCACAGATTGGAGGTGCTTTTCTTGCATGCTCTCTCTTCTGACTGAACTTTCTCCATTGCCCTTCCTGTCCACGGCCTTGCACATTCTCTCCCTGGTCAGTCCGCCTCCTGCTCTCTCCCTGTCCCCTCTCACATCTCTATCTTTGACAGACTTCAGGACTGTTTAAAAGGCTGTCTGATTAGGTGCTTGTTCCCAGAGCTGGTGATATTGTCTGTTTCGTTTTTCATTTGCCTAAGAGGTGTTTAATAGTTGTTGCAGGCTTAATCACAGAACCATGTTACCACGGCGCTGCCTCAGCCTCTCTCCGTTCAGCATTTCCCCAACCATTTCCTTTGGTCACATTTTTTAGTCCCGTGAGCTTCACACGTTACAAAACGTCTTACAAAACAGGATGTGTCACACCAGCCCCTGACCATCACACTTAGGTTTATGCCGAGAGCCTGCTTCCCTCACTGGCCAGTGTAAAGTAGGAGGCTTCCTCATGAGCACTGGAGGACACATTGGACTGTTCTCAGCTGAGTGGGATACAGATGGAAAGAGGTTTTTTTGTTGCATGTTTTTTTGGGTTTTCTTTTTCTCCCTTAAGAAGATGCCTAGGAAGCTCTTTTGCTTAGTTCAAGTTCCCAAGCCCAGTTTAAGGCTGATGAGTTAGAAAAGGATTTTAAAGGTTGGATAGAACAATTGCTATTTAAATTTTCAGTTTTGGAATGCTGATATTTCTGTAGAAAAAAATAGATGTTTAAGTATTATTAATTACTTTATTTGTAATGCTAGAGCAACTAGATGAAGAAAAGATGTAAGTCTGGGCAATTTCCCACAGGGAAGGAATCGCAAACCATCCTTGGAGATACAGTTATTCATTCAGTGCTATGAAATACCTCATTAAAGAGGCAATAAACAGATACTTTACTGAGGATCAAATATTGCTGAGTATTCAATTGCCATAAAAACCTTTCAAGAGTAAAGTATGAAGTCCTCCAAATCGCTTCAGAACAGTTTTCCCAATCCATGCTCACCGAAACATTAGTTTTAATTGATTGTGTCCAGCTTTCCCCTCAGAGGCAACAGATGCCACTGCTTAACTTTGTTCTGCACAGTGGGAACTTGCAGACGAAACCATGACTAGGGCTGGAATTGTGCCAGCAACTGCATGGGGGTTCCTTTCAGCTGGGCTTCCTGAGTGACCGCAGATGCCCAAACCAGCCTAGGGTTGCCAAATACAGACAGGCATTGACATCTGACTGGTGGCATGGTCATTTTTGGTTGTAGACTCTTCCAATACATTTATCCAATCAGGCGTCTAAAAACCGGGGAAGCGCGTGAGATCTGAGATGTGGGCAGGTGCAGGAGTGGTCACTGTGAGGTATTGCTGTCCCAGCAGGAAGAGTCCCAGATGGTCCTTCAGCAGTGTCTTCAGCATCGACTGAGGGGGTTCTTGGGGATGTCTTGGGCTTTCACAAGAGGGAGAAGCACAAGAGCTCTTCCTTTTTCACATGTACCTGAGCCCACCCTGCACGAGGCACAAGGATCCCACAAGGAAACGCTCCTGGCAGAGCAACGGAGAGCCACAGGAACCTCCACAGGGGCTGGGGAGTCTTGCTGTGTGTCCTGCTGGGTGATTAATGCCGTTTCATTCTTTTAGATCTAATGCTGGATGATGTATTAATGGAGAGCTCAGCCAGTGCAGTGCAAGGTACTGGGCCGCTGGCACGTCGCGTCCCTCTGAATGGCAGTGCTGTGTCACTAACGGTTGCCGCCGCGGCTGAGGCGTCCCACTAAACCGTGTGTGTGTGCAAAGCTCGTTTGCTTCCTTCATGGCACACGCATCTCATCCTGAGCTGCAGGTCTGCAGGCCTGCCTCAGCACTGACACTTGCAAACCCTTAATTTACTCCTTGATCATCTTACGTTATTCAGTATTTTTTTTTCCCTCTGGTTTTCATTAAGACACTGTCAGACTTTTCATGGCCTTTTTTTTAATTTTTATTTTTTGGTTCTTTAAGCTTTTTTTTTTTTTTTCTGAAGAGAATAATGACTGGACTGTGAAAATGGGTCCTCTGCTGTTGATTTTAGCTTTCCGACAACCAGCTTAGGAGTCTGAATGATTTTCAGGTGTGTGTCTTTGGAAAGCTTAGGGAGGATATTTCATTATTTCTTCAGCCCTTGCTTATTGCTCTACAAACACTGTACTCCAGGGAGTGGTTTTTTTCAGCAGGGTAAAATTCAGTATAGGGCAAAGCTTCAGTGCTTCAACAGGGAGCTCAACCCCACACCAGCCCCTGCTGTGGACACAGGATTTAGTCATTGTGCTGCCCAGTGTGTAAATTCTGTGCATTGATTAAGAGTTGCTCAATCCATGAAGCATTTTGTAAATTAAAAGAAATAAAGATACCACCTCAAAGCCTTTTCAGGTACTGAAGGAGATGGACCAGCTGGGCTCAACACTAATGGAGTCTGAGCTGTCCCTTTTGACCCACAGCTCGCTCACACTTCCCTTTCCCAGCCCCCTTCTCAGGATGATGCTCAGGGCTGCAAATCCATCCCTTGCTCTTTTTACTTTTAGGAGAAGCTTTGATCTGGAAAGCATTTTGTTTAATTCATAACTTAAGAATATTAGCCTGAATATTTAAAGAGGCACCAACATAAAAACAAATATAGCTGTAATTTTCTACAAAAATAATACACTACAAAAATTGTGCCATTAAAGCTCTCACCTGTGCACAGGCTGCCACTGCTGGCAGCCTGTGAGAGATGGGTGCAGGGCTCCATCCATCTCTCTTAGATTGCAGGGAGCTTTGATTAAATAAAAATTGGCTTTCACTGCAGAGATAACTCAAGGAGACAGAGATTCCACCTTGTATTTCTAAGGCCTTGTTGGAAGTTATCACAACATGCTTTAATAAATCCTGAATCTCCTTCCCATTGCCATTCCTGATGTTTATATTTCTTTGATGTCTTTCTTGCTGCTCTTGCTGGGCCTCTTGGCCTCTCCTGTGCAATGGGGGCAGCGTGAGGGAGGGGCTCTCACTGGGTTTGGTGATCTGGTTACTTTTTCTTCTTTTTGCTTGATTGTGACTCCTCTTCTGGTCCTACAGAGTTGCATCAAGACTGTCTTATGTTATTTTTAAGACACTGAACTCATTCCAAACCCCTCCATTATTCCTTGCAGGCTCAGAAAATCTCTTAACATTTGCCCTTAAGATGTGTACAATTGTCAGATCTGTGCTGTGTGTTTCCTTTTGCTGTCTTTTCTTTGGATCCAGTGGTAGTGAATGTGCCATGCTGCTCTGCAGGCACCAACATGAGAAATAGAAGGGTTTTATTTCTCAACCTGACTGTTGGAATTTAGGGAATGAGTCCCCTGGTGCAGTAGATGAACTTCCTGTGGTTCAGTGAGGAATCTGGAGTTCTGACCCAAAGCTTGCCCACATCTTGGCACTTTCAGAGGGCGTCTTTTCTCTTTCTGTGAAGACAAGATGATATTGTGTGTGTGCGTGTGTGCTGCTGCCTGGTGCTTAGTGAAATATTTTATAATTTTATTTTTTCCTTTATTTTTTCTCCAAGTCTACATTCTATCACAACTGGAATCTTCGCAGTGGAAATAATTTATCATTTTCCATTTCATTTTTTTTTTAATAAATCCATTCAGTACAATAAAAGCCAAGTAAAACTCTGTGTTTAAATAAAATAAGTTCCTTCAGTGCAAACTACTTTTTAACCTAATAATATTCTTGATACATTTTGTAAATCCAGCTGCGTCATGGGCTCAGTTGCTCACTGGTTTGCCACTGTCCTCCAGATACTCAAACCTGCAAAGCAGTTAATTCCCTTATTATAGGAGAAGGAAGAAGCTGAAGGAGACAGTAATGGAATTGTCCCACTCTTGTGAATTCCAATTTCCCGTGCCCACGCACCTCCAGCTTGAAGTCACCTCAGGGAAAGTGGCAATTTCTCTCTTGACAGGGCTATATTAGGAGGCAGATGCTCCTTGGAGATATTTTGGAGCTGCATGCTCAGCTTGATTCCCCCCCAGAAATGCAGTTAATGGGCAGAAAGTGGCCCCAGTCCCACTCCCAGCCGAGCCCTGGAGATTCTGGGAGTGGCACTGCCCAGCAAAAGCAGGGCTGCCCCAGTGCTGCTCTGCTGGGCACTGGTGATGTTTCACAGGTGACGTCCCATCGCCATCAGAAAAATGGAGTGCAGGGTTTGGTGCCCCAAACCCAGTCTGGGATCTCTGAATCCCAAGGGCACCTGGCCTGGGAAAAGTTAGACAGGGGTTAGGAATGGGAAATATTTATCCACAATGGTCATTTCCTTTCCAGCCAAACAGGAGGGAACAGTGGTGAGTTCCCACACCATGTCAAGGGGATCAATAATAATCCTAGAGCTTGATGCCAAGAGTTGAGTACTGAAGCCTGGGATACAACCTAAGTTGAGAGCCCATAGAAGGGATGAGCTAAAGCCAAGGCACTGCTCCCCATGCCAGCACAGTCAGGACCACCATCACTTGCTCAGGCCACCTCCCAGCTGGCTGCAGCATCCCCTTCCTGCCTGGGTTAGGAGGAGATCTCTCAAGATCCACTGTCTGAGCCAAGTCTATCCTGTGGAATGATCTCCAGACTTGACCCACTTCTCCCTCTGCCTTGGCCCCCAGCCCTGGTGAAGCAGCTTGATTTACACCTTGTTTACCAGCCTGATATCTCGTAGTGGGCTTTTGCTGTATTTCCTCATATTTTTCATTTCTGCCAATTCCTCTTTGTTGGTTTGCTCTCTGCCTTTCTTTAATGCCATATGTGCCTGGAAGCCACATTAACCTTTCCAGTAATAACCAAGACTAACCCAGAGCTCTTGTTGTTCTTGACACAGTGTATTGTAACGGTACAGTAATGTGGTCTTGTGTTAGTTGTGAAGTTCACCACCTGGAGTTTAACAGATGTCTGTATTTCCCAAGATGTTGGTATTGTTAAGCTCTTTATTGCAATAATTACAAATGGCACTGTGTCATAGGAGGCAGGGGCTTCGCAGAGGGGGAATTATATCAGATCTATCCCAAATTCTCTGCAGAACTCTGCAGGGTCGAGTTAAAAAATGGTATTTTCACAATGGTAAAAACTGATTTATCTGTTCAGGAAGTTCCCTGCTTACCTAGACACAGTGGGGATTTATCCCTAGCCCTCAGGCAGCATGTTAGCCTGCGTGTGGCACCAAGATGCATGGCTGACATGGGGACACTGGGGTAGCCAGTGGTGACATAACTTGTAAGCATGGGTTGCCAAATCTCCTCTTAACAAACTTAATGGAGAAGGATGGAACATTTATCACTGGGAATTTTCCAAGGCTGCAAGGGCATCTGTGAGAGCAGCATCTAGAGAGGGTTGGCTGGGTGCTGGGCAAGGTGAGCAGGAGATGTGGTGCAAAGGGGAAAAGCCTTTGCAGATATCTCAACAATTAGCAGCCCTGCTTATAAGGTCATGCACTGGCTAATCCAGGTGCAGGAGCCCTGCACAGGGAACACTTACAACCTCTCTCTAAATCCTCTCTCTTTTCTAACAGCATTGGTGCTATTCTGTAGGATTTGGAATTATCTGTCAGTCAAAGCTGAGAAAAAAAATTAAATTCCAGTGTCATTATTCATAAGCAAATCCATTGCAGGAAAAGGTAGAAACGTTGACATTTTTCTTTTTGAATGTGAATTATACATAAATGTAGAAGAAGTAAATGATCCAATTACAATGGTGTTTCTTTCTGAGATGATAAGTTGGTTCATAAAAATAGGTCCTATTCCTAACCTAATTGTATTCAAACATTTTAGTTAATTTGCTAGTCATAATTTAGCATAATGTGATCGAGATATCTTGACTTTATGGAGATTTATGCAGATTCTGAGATATCTGACAAAGTCTTATGAGTGAGTCAGCAGCTACTAGTCTGCTTTTTTTCATAAGCACTCAATAGATTCAGCATGAAAATTAATTTCATAGACCTTTTCATCAATACTGTGCTTTAGCACTCAGGTGCAGATCACCTAAAGCCCACTGCAGATCAGAAAGTGAATATTAATAGTGCCTTTCATTTGATGACGCTGAAACAGAATTTTGGGCCTTCCAAACCCCTACAGAATAAACCTGCTAAGTGTTTTTCCCCTTTGGTCCCTGGGCTGGTAGGGAAAGGTCTGTCTCTATGGAAAAAAAACAAAACTGATTTTTCAGGATCTTCCTATGAGGCAGGGAGCACATGAAGCCTTTAAATCTGTGGATTTGATTGCATTGTCATAGGCTATTGACAAAATGAGCTCTATTTCCAGGCAAAATACAATCTTCTAAAATTAGTATTCCCCTAGGGCAACCCAAACCTGTGCTTCCTGGCATCATTTTTGCCAAAGTTTTTTTCTTGGACTATCGAACTGTACATTTGCTCTGGAGCACTGTACATTTGCTCTGGAGCACTAAATATCAACTGTGCAATTCTTACAGCTCAATAATTTTCATAACCAGTTGATCATCTAATTATGAGAGTAATATTGTACTCTGACATTTTCAAGACAGCCCTTTCCACATCAATCTGCATTATAATGCCTCCTTGAAAATTGTACTGAATTATATACTCAGCCTTGGCGTTTCCTCATTAGATATTAGGTAAATGAGTTTATCTCTAGGAATATTTGGGGTCTAAAGTCCCTGTGTCATCCCTGAGGCAGCCAAACATGGGATGCAGTTGGACAGTGCAATCTGCGTTTTGATAATTTGTCTAAATCGTTATTTTCTGATCACTAAGGCTCACTGATCAGTTTTCATTGGTATTTTGATGGACCATTTTGCTGTCAGCCAAGGTGTTGAATTCTGTTGTCTCTACAGTTTATTGCAAAGAACATCATATGTTTGCACTCTTTCTCTTTCAAAGACCACCACATACTCAATGGCCTGTGTTTTTAGGCAATTGTTAGTAAAATCTGTCCCTAGCAAATGACCATTAATTGGGTTTTCTAATGCTTTGGGGACTTTTAAGATCAACAGAAACAAAAATTGTTATTTTAATTTAAATTTCACTTAAATTTCCCTACAGAGAAAAATTCTTTTTAGCAGCACACTAGTCTCAGCTCACCTCATCCCTGATCCCTGATACAAGGCTGAGTATAGAGCATGTCCCACTAAAATATTTAATGGATATAAGATGACGAGAGCCCTGCTGCATATTAAAAATGGTAACATGCCAGCAAGGAAAAAAGGAAATAAAAAAGACA
This sequence comes from Zonotrichia albicollis, assembly GCF_047830755.1. Classification (NCBI taxonomy): domain Eukaryota; kingdom Metazoa; phylum Chordata; class Aves; order Passeriformes; family Passerellidae; genus Zonotrichia; species Zonotrichia albicollis. Next base: position 3,298,883 of record NC_133837.1, on the reverse strand, counting down.
GTATTTTGCTGTGATTGGTCTAGAATTTATCATCTCTGGAGCTGGAGAGTGAGGGTGCATTGACTTGAGAAAGATGCAGAGAAATCCCTTGATTTGCCTCTCGCTCTCCTCCCCGCTGCAGAAGCTCAGTGTAAGCCCTACTACTCGGATTACTCCCGTTTCCGCCTCCTGATTCACCAGATGTGCACGAGCCACTACCTGGATCTGTTCATCACCGGCGTCATCGGCCTCAATGTCATCACCATGGCCATGGAGCACTACCAGCAGCCCAAGGTGCTGGGGCACACGGGGGGACGTGCAGAGCTGTGCTGGGCTGTGCTGCTGGGCAGGGTTAGGGCCAGGTGTGCTGTAGGCGTCCACCTTTGCCAGGGCAGTGTAGCCATCCTACAGCCCCCAGCTCAATCCAGGGCTTTTGGTACAAGGGTCCCACTGCACCTCTCCCTTCTAGTTAAGTGCAAACTGACCACTTTGAGAATGGGACTGGGAGTGGGTTTGCTTGCTTTGCTGGATTGATCATCATTGATATCTTCCATTTCACTCAGGTTTTACACCCACCCTTTCCCCCCGCCACCCCCCCGACCCCGCAAAAAAGAAAAAAAGAAGGGGGAAAAAGGAAAAATAATAGAAGAATTTGGGAAATGGGGTTTTTTGAAAGTTTCTTCTAAATCCCCAGTGTCCCTAGTTTTCACAGGAATTGGATTCCATGCTGGTCTTTAAAATGCATTTTAATATGTTAGTGTGCTTAATTCCTGGGTCTTTGTCATTCTGTGAAAATAAAAACAGCCTGTCCTGAGATGTCTTTTCTACATAAGAATGAAAGGGAAAGAGCTGCCTTTGCCACATAACTTGTACTTAATTTTATTAGCTACATTCAGAATGAATAAATATAACACACAATAGGAGGAAACATTCTTTAAAATTAAGACAGGATGTGGATACTTAATATTAAAAAAAAAAAAAAACCAAACAACTAAAACAAGTAAATGACAGGGGCAGGGGGAAATATTCTCCACTCTATCATAAGCCAAAAGTTAAAGGGAGCTAGCCCAATTTATTTTTTCTGTCCAGGTCACCTTTAAGTACTCCAGAAGGCTCATTGCATGGTTCAGTTATTAGATGATGAAGCAGGTTGTTGGCAAAGGAGTCTGGGCTGGAGTCATTCTAGAGCACGTGTCTTACCGCAGTTGCTTTGCAGCTACATTTTCCCTTGTATTATAGAAGTGTTGGGCAGGCTTTTGTTTTTCTTTTTCTTTAGAAAAATAACATTTTGTCTCTAAGCCTCTGGTATGCAGCGTCTGGCTAGTAAGTCCAAGCTTGGGTTATGCTGGGATGACAGCATGGTCAGAGTCATGCACATGCTTGAGTCCTGCTGAATTGGGGCATGGAAATCCCTTTAGACTGGATGATGGATGGCTGGGATCCTGAAGATATTTGAAGGCCAAATGTACCAAAGAGGTTTATATCCAAACTAGGGATTTCTTGGTGCTGAAAGGGGTTGGTTTTTGGATATAGCAGGATGGCCTGGGGATGAGACCCCAGTTGGAGATGCTGCAGCTCCTGGAGAGGAGGGAATGCTGCAGTGTGCAGAGAGGTGGCTTGAGTAAAGAGCTGCTGAGAAAAATCTGCTTCTGCCAGCTAAATGTGCTCATTTGCTGCAGAGCCCAAGTGCCCTGCAGTATGGCAGGGAGGCTTGCTCAGAGCCACAGCTTCCTTTGGCAGCTGGGCTTGTGCTTCTTGGTCACATGAGGTGATTTTTGTCCACGGATGCTGGAAGCTAAACTGTAGCACAAAGGCAGGGTACATGACTTAAACTCCTTCTGCTATGATTTCTCCCACTCAGGGATAGGTAAATGTTGGATTTGGTCTGTGAGCACATCTCCCCTGTTCCCTAACACTGCCCTGGACATTGTTATTACCATGCTGTTTGCCAGCAGGGAGAAATTCAATGCACAGTACTTAAGAGGCTGTGAAGGATGCTGCTACCACAGTGTTCCTTCATGAGTGAGGCTTTTGGGGATAAAATCACTTCTGATGTAGCTTAATGCCTGACTGTGCAAGAGTTGTCCCAGCCAGCATGCACTTGGATTAAACACCAGACTGACTTCTTGCAGAGGGGAGGGGGGCAGAAGAAAATGCAAGGCACTTGCTTCCCCTGGCATGTCATCCCTCTGTTGCGCTCCTTGCCAAAAGCTCAAGGTGAGAAGTAATGCCAGGCTGTCACCAAGGAGCCATTTGGCCAGCACTTGCACAAATGGACAAGTGGGATGAAATTCAGCTCTCTGACAAAAGCACAAGAGGTCTTGTGCTGCTGAGAGCAGCAAATGCAGCAGCTCTTTCTGAGCACCCCAGCGATCCCAGCTGGGGCTGTGCTGCTGCCAGGGGAGGGAGTTGTGCCTTGGGCCTATGTCAGCCCCTCCTGAGATTCTGTCACCAGGCAGCAAGTGTACTCCATGAATCCCTGGGACTTTTCCCTAGGACATTTCTCATCAGAGAGAGCCCGTGTTTGAAGATTTTTAACTGTAATGGGTAACTGATGACACAAGAGTCAGGTTTGGAGGCAGCAAAGCACCTCTGCAGAGCTAACATCTAACCCAGTCCTGTGTCCACATCCCAGGTTCTTGATGAAGCCCTGAAGATTTGCAATTACATCTTCACCGTTATCTTTGTCATGGAATCTGTTTTCAAGCTTATTGCCTTTGGATTTCGCCGCTTCTTCCAAGACAGGTAACCAAAGATCCATTGTGATCACGAGGTGAGCAGCAGGCTCTGTGGAGAGCTGCCCACATTCCACGTCCTGAATTCCCGTGCTCTGGCCCATACTGTGAGTCTGACATGTATGAAGGCTTTTTGGAGTGACTGGTTGAAGGCTGGGTAGGAGGAGACATGGGATGTAAGCTGGAGGATGGGTTGTGCAGGCCAAGGAGTGGGATTGCACCATTTTGGCCCTTGGGAGCAGATGAAGGAGGGACAGATCTCCACCAAGCAGCCAGTTCTCTTCTCATGCCAGTTGCATGTCCATATAATCAAGGGAACCTGCTGAAGAGACAAAATTTATGTAGGAGGAAGAATCTATCCCTGAGTGAACACGAAAGAAAGAAAGAAAGAAAGGACCTCTTTTTAATGCAGATGAGGAGCAATAGATGACATTGTAACCTTTATCTAGATTTTCACTGTCTTACTTCACAAACACAAATCTTATGTCCTTGGTGGATCTTTCTCCCATTTTTGTCTTCTTCAATGTTAATACCAAAACCAGGGCACTAAGCAGGCCTTCACATGAGCCCTTCAGCAACCAGTGGATGGTTCCATCCCTGTCCCAACATTTTGTGTGTCCATGCTGGAATTAACAGTTTCTGCAGCCTGGCACAAATCCTTGGGGCCTTTCTTTCACCAACACATCTTTTTTTCTAAGGACTGGACATGGGGTCCTGTTCTCTCTGGGGCAGATCTCACATTGAGGTCCACAAATGTCATGTCTGGAAGTGGCTAGACAGACAACACAATGCCTCTCCTGAGGTTTGGAGTCTCTGCGTAAAAAACTTCCCAGCTTTTGTTCCTCTTTCCCCTCAGTCAAGGATATCTTTGGAATTGGCTGGTTTTCTAATGAGATGTATTAGTTATAATGATTTCATAACATCACTGCTTTTATATAATACCCTCAGAAAAATACTGCAGATTCATTTGAGTTCTCAAACCATTGAAATGACTGGAATTCGTGTGAAACAGGCTGCCTCCCATTGCCAGCTTCTTAGTAGACGTTAAACTTCACTTTTTGTTGTCTCCAGATGGAACCAATTAGATCTGGCAATTGTGCTACTGTCTATCATGGGCATCACTTTGGAAGAGATTGAGGTGAATGCTTCACTACCAATTAACCCCACGATTATCCGGATCATGAGGGTTCTCAGAATCGCCCGAGGTGAGAGGGATAAAGCAGAATTTACTTGTGTTTGAGGTATGTGCTTGGCACCAGGAGAGAGTTAAACATTGAGAAACAGTCCTGGGGCACATCCCCATCATGATGTGCATATTTCTGGCATCACAGGCTGTAAACAAATGAAAGAACAATGGGGAAAAATACTTGTAAGGAGCCAAAAAGCTGAGCCAACTGACCATGTATTTCTGCCTTAAGAGATCTTGAAGGCTGAGAGCTTAGAAATTAAGGAGAAGTAGCTGTGGCAGTAACTCCCAGAGATGTACCTGGGAAGATTGCTCCAGTCAAATCAAAGTCATCTCTAACAGGGATTAGAGAATACAAGCTTGAGTACATTGGCTTTAAAAGATGAGCATCTAATAATTTTAAATTCCCATGAGGCTTTACATCACACCGCTTGGTGACAAAGCATGCCTTGTCACACTGTACCCATCTGTCCCTTCAGACGTGTTCCCAAGTCAGGGAGCCAACTTCTTCAGGGATTGAAGAAGTTGATTTTTCAAAACAGGGAGGTGTCAGGGCCAAATGCTGAAGACGTAAAATGTGAGTGCTCAGGCCCTTAATGAAGTACTTCCAGGCCCTCCTGAAGGGTATTGTGCTCTGAGGAAGAATTGTTTTGATTACAGCCCTCATCTAAGCAGAGAAGGAGCTGGAGGAGAAATTAAATGCTGCTGTCTCAAGAGGGGTGAAAAGTGGGTTTTCTGTGCATTGGATCCCTTTCAGAATTAAAAATACATGCAGCTTCCAATTGGAAATGCAGCCTTCTGGAAGAGATGTGTAAATCATTCCTCAGTGAATCATGTACGAAAGTGGGTAGCCTATGGAAGTGGGAAAGTAGCCCCAGGGCTGGGAAAGGAACTGCTCATGATTACCAGACGAAGGAGATGAGTCCAACACAGATAAAGTGGGGAAGGAAGAGCCAGGCAGAGTGATAACGCTTTCTCCAAGTCTCAGAGTAGGTGATGCTGCTATTCATGGGCTTTTGATAGTATCCAGGCAACAACAAATGATGTAAAAAGGCCAAGGACTGTAGCAGCTAATGGAGAACACTTGACAAGATTTCATGTTTCTCTTCCTATAATCTGTGGCTCCTGGGAGAGGGACTGAGTTTGTGCCTCTGTGCTAACGCTGCCATTACCATACTGCAAATGTGTTTTCCACAGTGCTGAAGTTGCTGAAGATGGCTGTGGGGATGAGGGCCCTCCTGGACACCGTGATGCAAGCGCTGCCACAGGTAACCTACTGCCATATCAAACCAGAGCTCTTCTGCCCACAGCTCATTTTCTATTGCAGAGGAATGCTAATAATTTTATCTTTACTGTCATTAGAGAATCACATTTCCCTCCCGAAGCACTGAGATACAGTCCCCACATTGAGGTCATTTTTGCCCTGAAGCAATTTAAGTTTTGGAATAAAGAATACAGCAAGAAACAGGTCTGGAACAACAAAAAAAACATCAATGAATGTTCTCTTTTTTTTGTGTTTTTTCCCCCCATTTCTTTTTCTCTTTTCAGGTGGGAAATCTGGGCCTTCTCTTCATGTTGTTGTTTTTCATATTTGCAGCTCTTGGAGTGGAGCTGTTTGGAGACCTTGGTGAGTCTTCCTGTGCCAGTGGGAGGGATGGGAATGGTGTTGGAGTGGGGGGTCTCACAGCTGTGCTTGGTCTTGCAGAGTGTGATGACACACACCCCTGCGAGGGGCTGGGACGGCATGCCACATTCAGGAACTTTGGGATGGCCTTCCTGACCCTATTCCGAGTATCCACAGGAGACAACTGGAATGGGATAATGAAGGTAAGTGTTAAGTTTTTGTCAGCGAGTGTATTGCTGTTCTAGATGTGGAATTTGCCAAATCTTCTCAGTTTTCTTCATGAAAGGACAACCTATTGCAGAACCCACTGTGGTTCATGCTGCAATCTCTTCACATCCCTCCATCTTAGTGTCATTGTTTAGTTGATAAGTTGGTGTTAGGTGACAGGTTGGACTCGAGGATCTCCAAGGTCTTATCGAGCCTGGCTGATTCTGTGATCATTCCCCCCCTGTTTCCAGGACACACTGCGTGACTGTGACCAGGAGTCCACCTGTTACAACACCGTCATTTCCCCCATCTACTTCGTCTCCTTTGTGCTGACAGCCCAGTTTGTCCTGGTGAATGTGGTGATTGCGGTGCTCATGAAGCACTTGGAGGAGAGCAACAAGGAGGCAAAGGAGGAGGCAGAGCTTGAAGCAGAACTGGAGATGGAGATGAAGACCATCAGCACTGGCCAGCACAGCCCCTCAAACATCTTTGCGTGGACAGGCACCACCAGTGGAGACAGACCAGAGAACCCCGGCGGATTTACCAATCCCATGCAAATCAAGATGGATTCTCAGCTCTCACTAGCTTATCATACGGTAAGAATCTCTGTGAGGAGGGCTTGACCTGCATTTTTGTTGGGGAAGACTTGCATGAGTTGGTAATGGAAGAGGCGTGTACCAGATGTTGTGGGCTTGTATTCCCTGCTGTCTGCTGCTGACACTTTTGTGGTTTGGGAGCCAGTGCTGCAGGGAAGAGACAACAGGCAGCCTCCAGTCCACCTTGATGCATCTGTTTGGAGGAAAAGAGTTTTGCAATTTACTCTGGAGGTCAGCTCAAGCTACAGAGTTCAGAGCCAGCTCCAAATTTACTCTAATTCAGAGTTTTGACTGGTCCTTTGTGATAGCAAAATCATGAGCGTAATGTGTTTGCTTTTCTAATACAGACCATGAGCCCCAACATAAAAGAGGAATAAAACTTGCTAATCTTTGCTTCAGTATTAAATTTGTTTTATGTAACCTCAATTTAATATCCATCCCCACAGTCAGGCTTGTAAGAAAAGATTCTCTTAACAGTAGAATAATCCAGAGGAGACTCAAACCTGAGCTCACCAGAGCTGGTGGCAGAACTCCCACTAGCAGCAACATAGGTGTAATGTGGGAGCTGCTACGAGCTGCACCACGTCTCCCTAAAGCACAGTTTTTGGATGAAGACTCTGTTTGAGGAATGAGAGGTGAGATCAAGCCCCAGACAAGTTATCTGGGAGGTCACTGAGCTGAAATTACTCAGGAAATACAGTCCAGCCTTTTTTTAGTCTTAGCTGATTGCAGATTGGGTTAAACTCTCTGCAGACCTCATTAACTTTTATTACATCATGATTTCACAACAGCATATCTTGGCCGCAGCCTGGGGTAGACTAATACATATTCTAATGCATGAAAAACTAATTTATGATTTTTAGTCCAAGGGTGAAAGAGAGTAAATCCCCGCTTAATCTTTGTTTCAGTTCCTAAGCTACTGGAAATTTCTGGTGCCATTAGAATCTCTGATGTCTGAGATAGAGTCCAAAGCTGCTCTTTGGCTCAGGAAAAAGGACTTCAGGGCCCTATGGGGAAATCCAGATTTACTACGTCCTCTAGGAAGAAACAACGCATCCCAACTGGTGCTGTATGTGTTGAACAGAGTTCTGGCAAACTGTCCTCAGCCTTGTTGTCCTGCACCAGCACTGAAACTGGCAAAAAAGACAAATTGCAAAATTATGAGACAAATTAGTCAGAATGATACCCTCACTCTGCAGTTTGTTAAACCTGCCCTCTCTGAAGGCGGCCTGGGAAGGGGTTTATTCCAGTAATAGCCTTCAGAGTATGTTTCTTGCTCTTTCCCTCAAACAGAAGCCTCAAAAACTGCCAGGAGATCTTATTCTGACTATTTATTTACCCAACCAAAATCTTCAGGACAGATTTGATGCTTGAGCTTGATAGCAGAGGAATACAACTCCCAGGACACTGCCCTGCAATGACAGCATGCTCTTTTGCTTGCCTCATTCCCGGGATTTTTGCGCTGTGTGCTGTTTGACTGTAGCGCTGGTCCTCATCTCATTGTATGCGTTGGGCATTCCCCACATGGAAGGTGCACCCTGAAATCACTGCCCTGCTGCCTGCAAAAGCCAGTCCCTGCTCTGTACAACCCCAGTGCTGTGGCCAGCTGGTTTAACATTGGCCAGAGCTCTGGGGGCACCTCAGCCCACGTCTGGCACATGAATTAGTGACCTGTGTCCATCCTGCTCAGTTGCAACTTCCATGGACAGGACACTCAGCTTCTCTTCAGTCAGGTTATTTTCATTTCTGTGCCTTCTGGATATGGCGTCAAGTATTAGGTCCTGCAGCTCAAAAGCATGGACCATGTGTGTAGAAGTCTTGCAGCAAGTAGTGTCCTGTTGAAGTTGACAGCACCAATGGAAAAATGCTGCTCAGCCCCTAGAAATGACTGGCCATGTTTGATGAGAGGGAGATTGTCCCCAAGAAGGGCCCTGGGTGGGAGCAGCCATGGTCTTGGGGCAGTTGCCCCATCTCTTGTAATGTCTGGGAAAGCTGTCTCTGCTCACCGTGATATTACTGCACTGTTCTCTCTCCTTTTCTCCTGTCCCATTGTTCCTGTTACTGCTGTTCTCCTTGAATGTTTCCACCTTTTTTCCCCCCTTCTATTTTTTTCTCTCATTTTGTTCATTGGGTTTGATATGCTGTCCTTTTTTTCTTTCTGTCTCCATCCCTCGCCTTTTTCCTCCTCTCTTTTTGGCTTGCTCTCTCTCTCTCTGCATGCTATACACCACCCTTCCTAGGAAAGGCACTTGTTTGATACCATATCACTGCTGATCCAGGAATCTCTGGAAGGAGAGCTGAAGCTGATGGACAACCTGTCAGGCTCTGTGTGCCATCATTATGCCCTCCCAGCTCCCGAATATTACAACTCTGAGAACCAGGTTAATATTCCTAATTTCCTGCAAAGTCTCCATCCAAACTCAATTTGACTGAGACCTTTAACAGCAAGTTAAAGTTCTTTATGTAATGCAGTCACAGGGATTGGGAAGCATAAGTCACTTTGGCTTTTTCTGTGGGAGTAGATGATGTTGTCTATCAATGCAAGACGAAGAGAACATGCTTGGACTTTCCCTTTCCCCTTTCAACACAGTAAGAATTTTTTCATTGGGATTTACAGTTCATGGGTGTTGGAGGAGAAATGTGCAAAATTCCATCTCCATCCTTCAGTGTGGTTCTTATATTTGGCTTCCTGCTCCTAAGTAGCGCTCCACAGCAATGCCAGGGAATGTCTGCAGAGCCTGCAGTGTGAGGTTTTCTCAGAGCAGAGCCTGAGGTGTGGGGTTCATCAGATGATCTCTGTGTTCTGTGCCTACTTGTACTTCATGAAAATCCAGTTTTGAAAGGTTTTCCTAAGGAGCCCTCTTGAAATGGGTCACTGTAAACTAGATCCTCATCTCTGATCTAGTGGATTTGGGAGGGGAGGCAGCCCTTAATGATGCACAGAGTAACTGTATGCTCCAGTGCTTTATCAAGCAGACAGTGCTTGTTTAAAATTAGTCCACTTATTTCCTAGAATAAAATACCTACTTTTTAAAGTGCATTGTTCTTTAGAGCAAATATTTTCCCTAAAAGACAGCAGTGACCATGATAGCAATTCAAGCACACCTATTTTTTGCTGCAGTTGGAATTGAGCAAATTCCATATTTCTTGATCTATTCCCCCCTATCCCCCCCCACCAACGTCATCTAAAAATAGCACAAGTCTTCATGTTAAATCAGTGTGCTTGTTTATGAGCTCACTGACACTCTAAATTACCCAACTTTTGATGGTTCATTAGAGGAAAGGAACAAGCTTAGGTAAAATGAAATCCTACTGCAGATCTTTATATAGCAGGATAACATGTCTCCCTCTGATTGCTCCATATTGCATCCCAGGGTCCATTAAGCTATAGGAAGTGGTTGTCTCTAATAATTGCCAGAGGAATAGAGATTGTAGCTTTGGCAGGGAAGACAGAGGGTCAGTAGGAAACTCATTGAGAGCTGGTTGAAAATGTTTTGTCACAACATTTTTCATCAGAAAGTGCTGCTGCAGCAAAAAAAAATTGGGTTTGTTCTGACATTTCTGTAATGAAAAAATACAGCATTCCAGTTTGCAATGGCTTTTTCTTTTAAAATTTGAGCATCCCCCACCCCCTGTCTATAATTAAAACTGGTCTAAATCAGTTAGGTGTTTCCAACAAAATGTTTTGACAGCTTCAAACTCAATTTTGGATTTAGGAAGGCTGAAGTGGGGTGATGTTTTGTTTACATTTTGGCTTTTCTGTTCACACCATTTGTCATGTTCTCAGGCAACTCAGGAATTTAGAGCAGCGCTGGGACTTGCTGAAAGCAACCTGATTAATAGCAGCTCCCAGCAGGGCAGTTCCAGCAGGCAGGAGCTGCTGGAGTCCACCATGCTGCTGGACAGCTTTTTCCTGGCTCTGGTTGGTGGGTCCCTCTTAGGGATTCCTGTCCTAAGGCTGGCAGCCTTCACAGTGATGCCTTTTAGGGGAGCCTCATATTAAATCAGGGGCTCCAAATCATCTCTCTTATCCCTTGCCAGCAGATAAGTGTGCTAGAAGAGATATCAGAGCTGAGGTTAGATGAGAGGAGTCTGTCCCTCTTACTTATCTCAGCTGAATTTTGAGCCTCTCCAGGCTCACTCATCGCTGGGCTTGTTCCGTCCTGCGGCTGCCATTTCTAAGAGTGAGAAAACACAGTCCTTTGACAACTTCAATGCAAGAGATCTGGGCCTCTCTGTTTTCTCTTGGAAGATTTATTGCTGCTGAAAGACTTTTCAAGCACAGAAGATGGCAAAAAAAATGCACAGTGAGAAATGAAAAGGAAGCACCTGGGACTTACCTGGAGCAGGCAGCCCCTGCGAGCATGAGCTGGGTTTGGAGGTTACCTGGTGAAATGCCATTCCTGGTGTCATAAGCACTGTGTCCAGGGAGGGGGTCTGGGGAGAACTGAGCCTGCTGCAGGGCAGACACCCCCTCTGTCACAGGGCTTGCAAGGGTTGCAGAGTGAAGAGAGAAGCGAGAATGTTGACCTCATGTTCAGAAGGCTTGATTTATTATTTTATGATATATATTACATTATAACTATACTAAAAAGAATAGAGAGGAAAGTTCTCAGAAGGCTAGATAAGCTAAGAATAGAAAAGGAATGAATAACAAAGGTCTGTGTCCTGGCAGAAAGCAAGAACAGCTCTGCCCTGAGTGGTCAGTAAATCCAAACATCCACAAGAAACTAATCACAGATTCACCTGTTACATTCCACAGCAGCAGATAACCATTGTTTACATTTTGTTGCTGAGACCACAGCTTCTCAGAAGGGAGAAAAATCCTAAAGAAGGAATTTTTCACAAAAGATGTCTGTGACATCCCTCTTACAGTGCCTGGCAGCAGAACTGCTGCTCTGGGGGAGATGCCGCTTGGCCTCTTTCCCCCCTCTTTTTCCTCCAAAATCTGAATTGACATTTTCACGTTCCTTCAAAAAGACTTCTGTGTCTAGGGAGAGAGCTTCATCAATGATTTGATAAGGCCATTCATAGATTGTTTGAATGTCTTCAGTGGGGATCCATGTGCACAAGATCCATGAAAGCAGGAATGTGGCTGTGTAGAGACAATTCCCAAGTCTGCAGAGCCTGCAGTGTGAGGTTTTCTCAGAGCAGAGCCTGAGTTGTGGGGTTCTTCAGATGATCTCTGTGTTCTGTGCCTACTTGTACTTCATGAAAATCCAGTTTTGAAAGGTTTTCCTAAGGAGCCCTCTTGAAATGGGTCACTGTAAACTAGATCCTCATCTCTGATCCAGTGGATTTGGGAGGGGAGGCAGCCCTTAATGATGCACAGAGTAACTGTATGCTCCAGTGCCAGAGGAGACAGCTGGGACCAGGTCTGAGGGGCATTTGGGGGCTGAAAAAAGCATTTGGCTGTTTTAGTAGGTCAGTTTTTGGTGCCACTGGTGTCACTGGCTTATAGCCAGCCAAAATGAGCTGAAAGCACCAGAAAGGTGTTTGCTGACCAAAATAGAGTTTTAAGTTTCTCCCTGTGCCCTTTTATCTGTGAGGAAATGAATTATGGTCCCACCTGCCTCTTGGAGGGAAGGGGGAGTGGCAGGGGGAAGTGGTCCCTGCAGCCTCCCTGGGGCACAGGGAAAGGCACACTCCATACCCCACCCAAAAATGTGGTTTTGTTGTTGGGGAGTCTTTGGAGACTCAACAAGTTTATCTTAGAAACCAGGATGGTTATTGGGGGGAACAACTTCAGAGAAATCAGATCTTGAGACCTCTTGTATTTGATCACAGCCAAGAGGATTAATCTCTCTATTATGAGAGCAGTGTTACTTTTGCTTATTCGTGTAGACAGAAGAACCACAAAATACAATGCTAGCATTAGTGTATGGTTTTAAACCCTCTCCTGGATCCTTGGTAAGCACTAAAGTATGAATGTCCCACTCCTTTTTTAATTTCTTCATTATATTTAATTTCTTTAATGTTCTGTCCCTGGTAACAATGTGTATGATGTAGCTCTCCCACTGCAGGGATATTGCTTTGGTGTCTAGAAGTATTTAGATTATGATACTTTTTTTTTCTTTGTTTAATTTTCTTTTCCAAAAGATTTGTGTCCTTATGTTTCTTATGTTTAATCATTTCTCCCTTTAGATCCCTCTAGCTGAGATGGAGGCTCTGTCTCTGACGTCAGATATTCTCTCTGAAAAGTCCTGGTCCTTAGCTCTGACGGATGACTCTTTTCCTGATGACATTAACACACACTTACTTAATGCTCTGGAAAGCAATGTACATACACTGGTCACTGTGTAGTCTGATGTTTACAGGGTTCGAAATACTGCTCCCATCTCTCTGCACCTGCCTAATGGCATTTCCAGTTCCAGCCCCTTCCCAAATAGCACCAACCTCTTCCCCGAACAGGATGCTGTCCTTAATGCCATTAGGTCCTGGGTTTGTCACTCTTGTCCACAATCTTGGCTCCTTGTGAGGAATGAGTGGTTATTTAAATTTTTCTTTTGCTGTCTTATGTATAAACAATGTGTTTTCTACAAGTAAAATAAGTAGTAAAAATAAAGAGGCTTTGGAAAGCAGCAAGGTTGAAATTTCCTCCCCATCTGAAACAAATCAGTGATGAGCTAATGACCCATGTCCTCTGCTGAAGGGTCAGCCCCAGCACTTGGATTTGGAGTGGATTTTTGTCATTATGAACACAGCCACCACAAGGCTTTTTGCATGATTGGTGCCAGACCGCTTCTTTTACAAATATCAAATGGGGATCTCTCCAAGATGATACTTGTTTTGCAAATTATTTCTACCAGCCACTATGCTGAAAAAAAAATTTAAAATTTGACTATTCAGTGTTTTTTTGACTGACATAACCAGTATTTTGAACCCTGCCTTCACCATCTCCTCTTTGAAACATTAGACATTTTTAGCTGTGTAACAGTCAAGTGTTTTTTTTCTGCTGTACAACAGACATAACTCCTTTCTCAAAATTTTAGATCATTCTTGTTTTCTTTGTTGTTGTTCATGTACCTTTGGATGTTTGTGTTGTTCATAAATTTTCTGCCATATTAGTTGACTGTCATCCTAATTAGCACTTATTTGAGAAAAATTTCTTAAACCGTGACAATATTTCCCATCATGCTTCATGGCATCCTGTGCAAAAGATTTTGTGGACTCCGTTTTATTTCTTTTATGAGGCTTTTTGTTTCAAAATTAGTGGGGAGAGTTGGACAGAGGAGAAACCCTCCTAGTTTTGAATCAGGTTAGACAACCTTGTTTGACAGCACTGCAAAGTCTCAAAGGTACAGTCAGGAAAGATGTTTTTTCTCCCCTCTCGAAAAAAAAAAGCAAAACTGTGTTGAACAAAGGGTTTTGTGAATTTTTATCCATACCAAAAAGTTTTTGGTCACAACAGTCACCCAACCCCCTGAAAAACTGCAAGCTTTCATTGAAATATCTTCTAAATGCAATATTTTTACACTTCATTTAGATGTGGCTTTAGTTGAAAAATATTTGGATTGGGGTTTTTTTGTTTGTTTGGTTAGTTGGCTTGGTTTTTTGGTTTTGTATTGTTTTTGGGTTTGTTTTTTGGTCTGTTTTTTTGGGTTTTTTTTGGGTTTTTTTGTTTCAAGGAAAACTTGGATTTTATTTTCAGTCAAGCCAAAACAACATGTTTTTCAAAAGTACCACTGAAGCAAAAAGTCATGTGGTCCCACTGCTCTGTAGCCTGACCAGGGAAGATCATTTTGCAGCCATTTTCAATGGTTTTCATGAATTTCACTCATGAAATTTGCTCCAAGATCATCCAAAAGAGGAAATAACCCATATTGGATCCAGATGAACCTAACGGTTCACTGAAGGTTGTATTTGGATGGGATCTCAGATCCAAGTTCTCATGTTCAGATTCAGATGAGTCTGAGTCTGAGATCTCAGGTTTCAGGTCACCTTTTCTGCTGTAAGCTCAGTAGTGTGACAGCAGAGCAGCATGAAGTGGGTACAAAGGGAAGGCAGGGAGGGACAGAGGGGTTCCCAATCCAAACTCACCTTTACCAGCACAGGTTTTGCTCTCCTTCCCCAAGCTGTATCAGGACATTGCAGTCTCCCTTATCTAGTCTGTGTCCAAGCTCTATCCAAATGAGCAGTTTCCCAAGGACTGAAACAAATGCTGTGTGGCAGTGCAGACCTGTTTCATTCATTAAATTTGAAACAGTGATCTCCTTTATTCTTTTTGCAAATTCCTTTTAATCTCATCCTGTTTCTTATGCAAATAAATGCCATAATGAAATTTTGTTTTTATGACTGAAGGATAGAGTTGGGATCAAAAAAATCTGTGTTGATTCCAGAAAACCTGTAATGCACTGAGTGAAGGGAAAATTTTTCAGAAAATAAGATCTAAAGTTTTCCAAAAATGATCAGCCAAATACTGTACTAGACTACAATGGCACAAACTTATTTCTGTGTTTTTCACTTGAGATATTTTAACAATTAAATAATTGTTTCATTAGAAATACACCGGGAAGATGACTTTGCTTCCATTTTTGCTAATACTCTCCATGACAATAACACCCAAGAACATTTGTGGGATGGAGATATTTTCTTATTAAATCAGAGGTGAATCTACTCAATATTGCCTCTGGGGCTGCCCATTCCAAGAGTTTCTTTGGCTGTAAAAAGTCCACAATCAACATATATACAATAACCCTTGCTTGCATTAGATCCCTTCTAATTAGAGAATGGCTTTCACCCTGAAGCGGTAGGTTTAGATATCCTTTTCAATAAAATAGGTTTAGCTATTCATTATGTGAGTAGAAAATCCAATAAAATTGTGCTGTGAGCCAGAACAGCGAATATTTTTATAAACTAGTTTTTGCATTTGGATTGGGGTTCTTTTGTTTGTTTTTCTTTCTTTTATTGTTAAAAGAGGAAACTGCTCACCTTTGCAAAAGCCTGTCTTGCTGAGCAGGGCACCTAGAGAGAGTCAGAGTTCTGCCAAGCATGTGACCTTTGCTGACCTTGAGGCATGATGCCTTCTTTGCATATCTCTGAAATAGTCATGGTTTATTCCTGCGTTGTGGCTTCCTGTTTCTGTGGCCCATTGTGTGAGAGTTTACTGACAACCCCGACAAAGGGGGATGGCTCCCTCATAGCTCCATTTGTGCCCCCTGTGCATGCCCATCGTGCCATCCTGGTTGCAATGGCTGTCACTCGCGTTTCTGGGTACTTCCCCTCTTTCCCCCCCTTCCACCCCTGCCTTCCTCACGTTTTTGTTCCCCTCAGGCCGCTCTCCGCTGCAGGGACGACGCGCTGACGCTGTCCCCCAGCAAGGACCTGCTGAGTGTGAGGAAGCCCTCGGTGGGACGCACGCACTCCCTGCCCAACGACAGCTACATGTTCCAGCCGCCCTACTCCAGCCCCGGCCCGGCCTCGCTGGGCAACAGGAAACCAGCACACCACAAGTCCCAGTCAGGTACACCTCTGTCACCCGCGGCAAGAGCAGGATTCTCCAATGGGGCAAGAGCTGTGGTTTCCCACGCTCTTCAGCAGGGAGGAGAAAATTGCCGCTGGTTTCCAGTCGTGTGTTTAGACCTGTGGAATGGCTGTCAAAAGACCCTCCACAATTTACAACGCCCTGTTTAAGATAACTCCTTTCCTCAGAATTTTTTGACAATGTGACATTGGCCTGGCTCAACACTGATTGTCTCCTGCCTGGTTCCCTAAGGTTACAGTCCCTACAGCCTGGGCTCCATCTGTCCCACCAGGCCCCAGAGGAGAAATCCCACTAGAGATTATATTATAGAGAAATTAGTAGTAGAGATTATAATATAGAGAAATAT
Organism: Zonotrichia albicollis; assembly: GCF_047830755.1. NCBI lineage: Eukaryota > Metazoa > Chordata > Aves > Passeriformes > Passerellidae > Zonotrichia > Zonotrichia albicollis. Next base: position 3,282,726 of record NC_133837.1, on the reverse strand, counting down.
TTCCCCCTGTCTGCTTTTTGCAGCAGTACCTGTTCAGAACCTCTGTCTGGGAACATCTGTGAAAGATAGGAAGAAGGTGTCTCTAAATGCCTGTAAAATGGACATAAATGTGCTGAATTGAGAGACATGTTGGCGTGAGATGAATGGGAAAATGAGAGACTGTGGAATTATTCTTCCCAGTGTGCATGGTTGGGATATACATCTTGGAGCTAAATTCAGAGATATTCTTAGGTACAGGGAGGGCTCTCCCTGCCTGCACCTCTGTCCCTGTGCTTGTCTCTGTGCCCCCAGTTCTTCTGCCTGCCAGGGGTTACCTGGGGCTGGGAAGTGAATGGAGCCACCTTTAATTTGTCTGTACATGCCATCATTTTAGAAATTTGTCACCAATAAGACAGTGAAGTTTTTACAAGCATTGCCATTTGAAAGCCTCTAAGCAAAACATAATTTCAGCAATGTTCAGAATGGTAGGAGATTTGAAGATTTGAACAGATTAGAAATAAGATGTTGAAATTTGCATAGTAATAAGAATTTGGATGAATAGCTACTGTTGAACAGAAGCAAAAAAAATTGTGAGCACAAGGAAGGAAGATGAATCTGGTGTTCTGAGAAATCTCTGCCACAATACACAATTTTCAAGGTCAAGAGTGGTGTTTTGAAGAACCTGTTTGCACATAATGCTAATGGTGCAGCTAAAATCCCATTGAAAGCAATAGCAAATCTCCCATTACCTTCAGCTGAGCTAGACTTTATGGGTCTCTGTAACAGTCAAGAAATTCCTGGCCATATGAAAGAATCATGTTTGCTGCAGAGGGAATTTCCAGTGCTTCATTGTTGACCTTTATTTGTATTTGTACTGTCTTGAACAAAAATTACATCAGCAATGGACTGGGTAATTTATGAGTCCCTTCTTTTTCAAAATTTCACTTCCCAGTTTCAGTTTGGAGAACCTGAATAGCCCTATCTGACAGCCCTGGCTTTTTGGGGACAGGCATTGCACCCTTGTAAATCCACAGGAACAACTGTTCCACTGAGGTGTATCAGAAATACTTTGGAAAGGTAAAGCTGATGTCTTATAACCACAATAGGCAATTAAACCTTTTGTGTTTTCCTCCTGCTGGTGAAATTCCAATCATCTTCAGCAGGCCATAGTGCTGGGAGGTGTGTAAGGTCCCCACATTCTGACATATCACTGTCCTCTTCCATCTACAATGTCACTGCTTTTGAGGGTGGGGGAAGTCACCACCACCTGTTTACACTTTGTAATATTATAGAGTGCAGTGAAGACAGCAAAAGGTGCCAGGCATATCTAATAAATCACCACAACCAAGCCACAATATTTCAAGCTGAGAAGCTTTTGTTGTCAGAAACACTGGCACTCGCAGGAGGCATTTGTTTGAATACTCCTTGGTAATGGGGCTGTTGCTCTGGGAAAGATTCCAGGACAAATGAGATTCTCTGGGATGCAGTCCAGATTAAATGAATTGTTTTGAAAAACATTGAGCCTGTGTGTGAGGGGAGCACACAGAGTTTCAAACCTTTTAGAAGTAGTAGCCAGCAACCATGAAGGGTCAGGAAGAGGTTGGAGAGTATGTGTTTCCTTCTTCTGGGAGGCTTTGTAAAACCAGCCTTGAAAGCTGCCAGGTGCTGTTCCCTTTCACTTCATTTCCAGTGTGTGCATGCTGGTTTGGAGATCCCAGCAGTTCAGGCATGGGGACACCTTCAGCCTTTCAAAGTCAGATGTTTGCAGTGCTCAGAAGTGAGGCTGCCTGCGCAGTTATTGGCCCAAAAGCAGAGATGCAGGAATTGCCAGTTCAGATGAACTTGCAGTTCCTTGTCTTCTGCTCTCAACAGGAGCTAGTCCCAGTTGTATCAGGGGAAAATGCCAAGAAAAATGAAATAACAGACAATGCTGGAGTAATTTATTAGTAGATGGGAGGTTTTTTCCCAGTTCTGGAGAGCCAATTGCTGAATTCAGTGGTTTCTCTGTGCCTGTCTGATCCAAAGTGCAGCAGATGAGTTTCCCCTGGGAGGTCACTGAGGTTGGGACACAGCCCCTGGATGAACACGTCCCATTTCTGCCTCTTCTCCCCCCTGCAAGGTTCGAAGGCATCGGTGCAGTCGCAGCCGGCAGACACCAGCTCCCTCCTGCAAATCCCAAAGGAACATTTCCACCATGTGAGAGCTCACGAGCACTTGGTGGGGGACAGCAAGCCCCGGGTCTCGCAGCAGGCACACTCCCCTTCTGCTGAAAGGCTGCTCCGCAGACAGGTAAGCAGAGTTATGGTCATAAACCTGCTGGGCTTTTATATTGATGTATTTCCTGCTTAACCATGCTTTAAATTCAAGGAGGGATTCACAGAGAAACCTCCAGAGAACTGTAATTCTCCTGCAGAAATAACAAAATGGTTGGTGGTTTTTGATCTGAAAGCCATCCAGGAGTCTCCAAAGAACGTGCATTATGAGTATCATGTCCTTTGGCAACATGCCTAAATGTTCTCCACATTGTTAGCGCTTTATTTTTTTTAATCCCCTTCATAAATGCAGCCAAATGCTCCTTAGGGGCTTGTTGGGGTTGAGGAACTCATTCTTAACTGCTGTGATTTTTCTGGTGCTTGAAAGGACACAAGGATCGCAGGCTCCATCCCAGGCCAGCCCTCCCCTGACTCCTCTTGTTTTCCAAAAGAGGTGTTTCATGGAAATCGGTTATCTCATATGCATCCATCATGAGATGCATGCTAGTTTTACAGTGAGAATTGAAAATTAAAATATTTTTTCATCAACTGTGAGCTTTTAGAAAGTTTGACTTTATGCACAGCAGAACATGTTTTATTTTGTAGCCAGTTTTATCTCTGGTTTTTGCCTGGCATTGATTTAAATCCTGATTCAGTCAAATATCTAAGGGATCTAATCAAAGATTCCAGTCTGGTTGATTGGAAGCATAAGTTTAGACTTATCTTTTTTTAGTAAAATACTTAAACTTGTGCTTCACTCTCACATTTTTAAGCATATTTCAATGATTGTGCAGCTGGACCAGGACCAGAAGCACATCTGATTCAAAAACTCTGCTGTATTCAGTATTTCCATGCCTGATTTTACATACACAAAGGAGATCAGTTCTATTTTTTCAAAAGCAATTTCTTTCCTGTACAAAAATATTCCCATTTCTTTCATCTTTTAATCAACATTGACAAATTAGACAGTTGATTCATTAAGCTCTAAAAATGGATGTGAAGTACCAAGGTTAACAATTACATTAGTCTGTAGTACTAAATTGACATGAGAAATTCCTTGCATGTATTCATTTGCATGGGGTTGGCCAGCTATCCCAATCACCACTAATGGGGAAACTAATTGATGTCATGATTCCAGTTCATAACCACTCTCTCTTGCTTTCTAATGAATAACAGACCCATCCTTTTGAAGCGATCTAGCCAGAATGAATTACTGTGTTAGCCATCTTCTCCAGTCTAATTTTGTTCACCTCTTTGATGGCTTCCTTTTGTAGACCTTTTCATAAGTTTAAGTCAATTTATTGTCCTCCTTTTTTCCCTCTCCCTGCTCCTTCAGTGGCATGAACATGCTCGTGGAGTGACATGTCAGAGAGCAAAGAGTTTTGTGGCAGTGAGCAGATACAGTCCATTGGCAAACCCATGAGGGGCGGCCTTGGGCAGGCTCCTGAGCAGCAAGGAGCTCCCAGTCTGGCTAATGAGAGCAGTGAGGTTTTTCTGGTGATATTGCTGTTACTGTTAATTGCAATCTAGATGGCCAGACACTGGGAAACTTGGTCCTTTAAACGGGAAAATTCCCTTTACAGCCGCAGCACTTCTGCTTGCTCAAGTGCTCTCTACTTGACTCCTTTTTATTGCTACCACTAGTATCTCACTAGCACCAAATAGCCCAAACTGGCAAAGCAGTTTGGTTTTCAGTACCCAATAATCCTTATCTTTACATATACTGCATGCAATTCTGATTTGGCTTTTTTTTTCCTTTTCCTTTTTCCTTTTCCTTTTCTTTTTCCTTTTCCTTTTCCTTTTCCTTTTCCTTTTCCTTTTCCTTTTCCTTTTCCTTTTCCTTTTCCTCTTCCTCTTCCTCTTCCTCTTCCTCTTCATCTTCCTCTTCCTCTTCCTCTTCCTCTTCCTCTTCCTCTTCCTCTTCCTTTTCTTCTTTCCACTCATGCCCTCTCCTCTCCTGAATCCATAATAGATAAACCTTGTCCATCACATACCTGGTCCTTGCACTTTCCCTGAACATTAAAACCTGTGTGTTTAACCTGCCTTTCCCTCCAGAGTGCTGGAGAGCAAGCACAGCCCCCACAGTAACGTCCAGTTTAGACTCCGGGATGTTTGACAATTAGCGATGCACTTGCAGAGGAAGATGAGTGGATCGGATGCTTTGGGAAAACATTCGCGCTGAGGATTGTGCTCCTCGGCAGTGCATGGCACAAAGGCTTTTCTCCAGAGGAATTCTACCTGAAATTAAACCTATATTGATTTTGTAGTTCCAGGACTCTGTATCAAAGGTGTAGCCCACACCAAGCTGTGGCTGCTACAGGTGTACACCCCTCTGAGATGGCAGAGGGTCCTTTTATTTTTCAAACAAACCACTAAAACCAGTAAAACATTTGTACTGTTACTACTAACAACAACCACAGATGCCTGTATCATAAAGAAAGAGCTGGTGGTGACTAATACTGTCGTGGTGTGCAACACAGGTTGGTGTGCAAGCAAAAGTAATGACAACAATTACTTTTTGCTTCTGTATTCAACTTCTGTGTGGTCTGTGTCTCTTTTCAGGATATGAATATGATTTCTTCTCCCAAACACTCATTAAAACTACTGGTGCTGAGGACACCAGAATAACTTCACTCCTGACTGATTAGTTGCCAGCATTATGCTGTGAAATTTTAACTAGAAAGGATTCACCAGCACTGGATGAAATTGTTTGCCACATTAAATATTCTCTGAGCTGTCCCCATTGACAAAGGGAGCGCAATGTGCAGATGCTGCAATAGACTATGGTGTTTCTGTGCACACATGGACGCACTGCAGCTGATGAGAGCTTTGCTGGATAGAGATCATTTGGCTCAAATGATCCTTGTGGGACAATATTTATATAAAGTGTATGATCATTTTGGGGTGATTTGTCACAAAAGTATTCCTTAGCATGAGGAATTTCATCATTTCATTTCCTTAAAGTTTTCTAAAGGATTAGGACCAAGTGTACACATCTCTTTCAAATTTCCCTGTGAAGATTTTTATCTTTAAGATCATTTAAAAGTCTTCTCAAATGGATACTCTGCCTTTAAGGGCCAGTTAACGTGGTTGATTTATAAAGCCTTTTGACAAGGCCTTTTGACAAGTGAAAAGGCAAAGCCTTCAAAACATGCCCAAGGTTCCTTCTGCCAGCGGGCACTGATGCTGTGTAAGGCTCCAGACAGCCAAGGCAAAATGTGCCTTAGGAAGCCTGAACTTGAGCATCAGAATGAATTGAAATAATTACAGATTATTATTAGTCCAGCTTTGGATTCCAGTGTTTCCAGCTTCTGCCATAAGGTGGTGCAGAGCTGTGGCTCCAGCCTAGGGATCAAAGCCAGGGACAGGCTGTTGCCTTGGTGCTGACACACAGCAGAGCTGCTCTGGTGTTGCTGGCTCTGGGGATCCTATTCCAGGCCCTCAGCATCACCTGAGCTAGAAAAGGGAATACACAGGCTCACTTGCACATCTTTCTCTCCTGATCTCCTGTGCTGCGGAAATTATTGAGGGCTTTGCTGTAGACCTTCATCCTTTGCATAACAAGAACATGAGTAAGTTTGGGTGGGGGCACTCTGGTTTTGCAGCCCTCCATTCTTAGAGGAGAAAGCTAAAGCTAAAGCTAAACCATTTAGGAAAAGTGAAGGGCTGTCACACAGGGACAAACGCACAGATCCCTGACAATGAGAACTGGTAGAACCCACAACACAGGTTGTTATAGGAGTCAATGGGTCTGTGCTGAGGGATCTCAGCAGAGCTGAGTGCCCTGTAAATGCTGTGCCTTGCCTGTACTAACCTTTGTTTGGTCTGTCTCTCTCACCTGGCAACTCCTCTCCTCCCCAACCCCTCTGCGCTCTGATACAGATGGCTATAAGGAATGACTCTCTGGATAGCAAGGAGAATCTCCACACCGAGGTGAGTGAACTCTCTGACCCAAATGCTCCCACTGTGCCCAAGGAGGAGTCACCAGTGGCTCTGATGCCCTCAGAAGTGAATGAGTTGGCTGCCTGGAGTCGGGCGAGCGTCCATACGCAGCAGCATTCCCACAATCAGTATAATATTTCAAAGCAGGCACCAGCATCCTGTGCTTGTGCAGACTCGTATCAGGAGACCCCTGAAGATTCAATGGACCAAGAAGTATCTGAAATAAACAGCTCCTTGGAGCCTTTCACTTCAGAAACTTGCACAGCCTCGAGTGCCTGTTCGGAGGGTCAGCCTCTCACACCTAAGAGGAACGTGGGCAATACTGGCAACGCGGTACTGAAGGACCTGAAGAAATATCACAGTGTAGACACCCAGGGTCTGCTAAAAAAACCGCCCTCTTGGTTAGATGATCAAAGGAGACATTCAATAGAGATTTGTTCCATAGAAAACAGCCCTCAGCACCATTCCACGTCCAGCTCTTCTGGCTTTATAAGTCAGGTGGTGAGTGAAATGGAATGCTTGCAAGGTACGCGGCAGAAGAAGAAACTGAGCCCTCCTTGTATATCTATAGATCCACCTGATGGGCAGAGTTTGGTACCTAGGGGACCCCACAGCATCTCACCTGCCAGTGGAGACGTTTGCTTGAGGAGGCGTGCTCCATCCTGTGAGTCCAAGGATTCAGTGGATATAGGGGATTCACTGCTTCCAGACAGTATGGCAACATCTCCTACCCCAAAGAAAGACTTGTTGACACTTCCTAGCTTTTCCTTTGATCAAACAGAAATGGACCCCTGAGTTATTTTTCTGTTGGTGCCAAATGTCTTCTTCCTTTCATGTAATAGAAAAAAAATCTTAAAAACTCTGTACTCCAAAATGGCACTGGGTAAAAAATTTCCAAAGAAAGATTAAAGAACCAGCTGGTTAAAAGAGTGGTTAACCTATATCACGCTTACTTAAGCATATGTTCTGCTTAGGTAAAAGCAATACAATGTGCAGAATCTATATGTATATTATATTTTATTAAATTAATTGAATCTAGTATCATGGGATGTAGTACATTTTGTGACTAAAGACTCATTTAATTTTCTTCTATTTTATGTATCTCGGAATATTTCTGAGATAAAGTTGGTTTTTATGAATATTTTAACCTAAAAAGTATATATTTATTCCCTTCTCTTTTTGTTTTGTTTTGTTTGGGTTTCATTTTGTTTTGCAAAGCACACAATGTAGCCAATTAGTGCATTACAGAGGAAATGTATCCCACAGTCAGCAGTAAATAAGGATTATTTAATGTAATATATTTTTCCCCTTGAACTTCAATGATATTCTGGGAAAACAATTGTTTGTGTAGTACAGAAGAGCAGTTGCATTTTTTAAACAAAATATTCCAATCTTGCATTAAATTGACATTCCGAGTATGAAAGCAAGTGCTCAGACCCAGGAAGGTCCAACATGCTGATGTCTGAAGATGGTGAAGGCAGAGCCATTTAACAATACAAGATACTGAATTATGAAAGGATCATAGTGGATGTTATAGATCATCCACTGGCAACTCACAAAATCATGTCAATGGTTAATTTTCATGCATTCCTAGGAAACAGACAACAGAGGCCTGTGGTTACTTCCAAGATGTTTTTGCAGTGTCTCCAAAATGGACTTTTTATTTTGCTGAGTTTTAGTCCTCCCTCATCCCTCTGTTTTCAGTGGAGCTCCTCCTCTCTGCACTCTGTGGAAAAGAGAATGAGATCAAGTTTAAGACTTGCAGTGGGTGAAATCAGGGCAGACATGGCACAACAATAGGCTTCAGCACATGCCCAAAGTTAAGCTCTTGCCTAGAATGCCTGGAGGTTGATCACATTAAAGTAATTCCTAAAAATTAAAATCATATGCTCATGTTCTACTGAATCAAGGCACTTCTGCAAGTTATTTTACAGAAAGTCTGTGGGTACTGAAATGACTGCTGGTTTTCAGTAAAATAGCCAGGTATTTTGCTGTCACTGCTAGAGTTATTTTACATGACCCCAACTGCAATTTTATTTCCAATCCATCAATAGCCTTAAGCAGCAACATGATGATACAAAGTGGATAAACCCAGAATTCATGTCCTTACTTTATAACATCAATCATCTCAAAAATTACCTGTTTACTCCTGTGCTAATGTCCTCTACCAAAAGCAATCTGTAAAACTGGACAGCACAGCCTGAAAACCACTCGAGGTTGGCCCCATTCGACACCTCATGACTGATGGAAGCCAGACATTAACTCCACTCCACTTCCATGAAATCACATTAAGATGTAAGCTAAATTAGACTGCAGGCATGCTTTGAAGTGTGCCAATAGTCAGAGGCTTGAAACCAAGTCCACAGATCATGCCAGCAGAGGCAGGAGGAGGATTTGTGCTAATTCTGTCTGTCGGGAGTCCGTAAATTTTGACAACTACCAGTCTTTGCAAATCACTACAACATGCTGATGTACAGCCTTTTATCCATTCAGAAATTAGGCTGCTTCCACCACGTGTATCTACATTAGCTTGGAGTGTACACACGAGGAGAAGATGCTGTTCATACCCCACAGCCTATGAGAGGCCCTAGGCCCCTTCATTTTCACTTGAGGATGTTTACTCCATAAACAGTCCCTACTGATTTACATGTCCACAAGAAATGTAAGGGCTTTCAGCAGGAAGTCAGGCAATCAGTGTATTTGAAGTTGGAGGATTAACATTCTCTACTATTTAGTGCAGTTAGATTAATTCTTGGCTGGGACATTTTTCCCCTCTTCACCACAGGCCCATACAGAGCCCGCTCTCTTTGATATGCCAGCCCAAATCCAGAGTTAAGCCTGTCTAAAGCAATGATTTCAAACAAACCTTTCATCAGTTCTTCTCCTAGATCATATTTAAGGAAATAATAAAATTACAGTGCATTGAGCCTGAGAAATATTCTTAATCCCTTTTTGGTTTTACACCCAATAATGAGCCCTAGCTTTTCCTTTTACATGTGCTAAATAGCTTGGGAAACTAGCTAGGCCACAAAAATTGCCATCCTTGGTACCTTAATGATTAGGATTGTGTTCACATTGCTGGAATGATACTACTTTTCAGATCCTTCCTTACAAAAAAACCCACTGAACATTTTAGCTTGAAATCGTGGCACAAAACAGTGATGTGACGTCAATCCAAATGTTCAACTCCAAATGTAACAGAAAGCCTAAAGGCTCTTCTATTTTAATGCTTGGGGCTTTGCCTACTGACAAGGTTTGTGGAAGTAGGAAAAAAAGTTTACATCATACATTAATATTCAGTAAAGACTAGCAAATAAAAGATACTCTATGATGATGCTTTCAGGAAGAGAATTACATGTAAAATAGATTGTTTTCTAAACCAGATAAGTTTTTTCTAGATGCCCTTTTGAAAGACAAATACAAATGTACTGCAGCACATGCAATAATACTCAAATCATTTTAAATACCTTCGGGAGGGTTTTATAGAATTTGACTTTTTTAAACAAAATGTACAAAATCCACAGGAATTCTGTAGAATGGTTATGTTGATAGAATTTTTATATTTTTGTAGAAATCTATAGAGAAATTGTTAAAAGTCTGCGCTGCATCTTGGCAACAGAAGCAGCTCTTATCTTCGAGTTTCTTTTCATAACCCTGGAGCCAGGCCTGCTCTGTTCCAACGCGTGGAGCGTGGTTTCACGGCCTGCAGCCAGGTTGTGTTCGGGAGTCAGCAGCTGAGCTGAAGCTCCACGATACTGCAGTGCTATTTACTGTCCCAGAACTGTACCCACATGAAACACACCCCCTCTCCCCCCAAAGCTCAGCCCTGCCCATGGTGAAGTAGTTGCATGGCTCTCCAGCTCATTCAAGCACACCAGCACTTTACTACTGTAGATTTACTGTATGCAGATGGGAGGAGGATATTTTGTTATTGCCAATCTGACACAATGGGGGAAAAGAGACTGCAGACATGTCTGGAAAAATGTAAATTCTGTTCTTGCAGCCCCTAGCACATAGAAGTGATTTTTCAAAACTTGGTTAGAGGTTTGTACTGTAGATATTTTTGGAGGATGACAAAGAACACTGTTTTTGACTTCTGTGGATTGCACTCAGCACTAGGTGTATTCAAGGAGAAAATAAAAAACAAGGAAAAAAAAAAACACCAAAAGCATTACCACTGTAAATTAGGCTATGCCCAGTCTCCCCTTTTCTGCCCCTTTGGCTATAATAACCCATGTACACTATTACACAAGGTGAGTAGAGTAGGTGCAGTACCATAGCAATGTCCATAACAACCTAGTATATATGACAGAACTTTGTATTTAATAGTTAATATATTGTTATACTGTATCAGGTATATGGGCCAAAACAAAGTCTTTTGGTCGGGGCAACAAAAGGTGGTACTCATGGGGAAAATATGATTTGGATTTGAAAATTGGAAAAAGGATATGATCTTTTTTTTTTAAAAGAAAAAAAAGAAGAAAAAAAACGTGTAAATCTTTACAACTGACAAAAACAAATGTGTCCTATTAAAAGCTTTTGAAAATAAAAACAACGGTGCATTTCCCTTTTTTTGTCGTTCTTGCTGATGATAATCTGTATCACTCCAGGCACTCAAGTCTTTGGTCATGTTTTAATTGTGAACAGTTGGAGAAGGTATCAGATAGCAGCGGCCGCCAGGAGGCTGGAAGGGAGATTGGGAAATGATGGCCCTTTGAGGAGAAGTTTAATGTGTCTGCAAGCAAATGTGGCCCTGGACAGTGCCCAGGGTGTGCAGAGTGACCAGCACAATGATCGGCTGTGCCCTTGTGGATCCCTGTGCCCTGGCAGGAACAGCCCTGTGCAAGGCTTGAGGATGTCAGGACTGCAGCAGGGAGAGCTGCAGTCAGTGGGGAGAAAGGACTGAGGAGAAGGGACAGATCTGCTTTGTCTGTGAAGAGGAAGATGCTGGATTTTTCCACTCATTCACATCTTTGGGATTTCCAGCCTGAAATCCAGCAGCGTCTCCTGCTGTCATTTAACTCTTTGCAAAGGAGGAGTTGCTGGGCATGGCACTGCCTGGAGGCTGAAGGACAGCAGGGGCTCAGAGCTCAGGTACTGCTTAGGTATCACCAGAACATTTCATAGAATGGTTTGAGTTGGGAGTGACCTTAAAGCTCATCCAATCCCACCCTGGATGAAGGTGGGACTGGATGAGCAATAGGCAATGACAACTTCCACTGTCCCAGGCTGCTCCAAGCCCTGTCCAACCTGGCCTTGGACACTTCCAGGGATGGGGCAGCCGCAGCTTCTCTGGGTAACCTGTGCCAGGTCCTCCCCACCCTCACAGGGAAGAATTTCTCCCTACTGTCTAACCTAAACCTGCCTCCCTTCTGTTTGAAGCCATTCCCCCTTTTGTCCTGTTGTTACAGGACTTTGTTAAAAGGCTCTTCAGGGGTTTTTAGTGAATGACCTGTGTAGCTCCTGACATGAAATCTCCTCTCCCCTGGGGAGCAGCCACTGGAGGGAGGAACCAGACACTGGGCACTCTGCAGCCCTGCTCCTCACTGCCTGGAATGATCTGATTTCTCTGCAAGCGGGAGAGACCCTAAATTGACACCCAGACCAGTTTTGCTGTCTAGAGGATGTTTTGATAAAGTAATCTCTCAGTAGAAAACAGCAGGAAGGATATTAGTCCTAAACAGAGGGGAAATGTGGATCTGTTCAAAATCCAGTGCAAATCCCCTCCAGGTGAGCTCTGTGGTGTGTCTGTGTTGTCCAGGCTGCGGGACCAAGCGCACCAGGCTGGAACCACTGAAATGCCTTCCCAGCCCCCCGGTCCTGGGGGATTCACAGGGCATCAAGGTAAGCTGGGCTGAGCCAAGGAAGCAGAGCCTCCCTCCCACAGGCTCAAGCATTTCACCCCTCTCTGCTCTCAGGTGAGTTCAGTTCCTTATGGGCAACAACAAATCCCTCCCTTTCCAACACAGGGATCCAGAGGAGCTTGTGAGAGGGCTTGTTTCTCTTCTCTGTTTCATGACTGTTCCTGTATGAAGCTCTCCTGCTGACTTTTGCTGTGGTTTTTCAAAGGCTTCAACCCAGGCTGGCTGCTTATGGGTGTGCTCTCAATTTCCTGAGCTTGGGCATGGCACTTTGTTATTCCATTTCTTGAGTAACTGGGATGACACATGGAACCAGGTTGCTTTCTATGTAATGGTAACCATGCCTAGGGAAGCAGCACTTCGAATTTAATTTATTTCTTGGTTCAGACAGGTGACCATGTCCTGCTTCAGCACAGCAGTGTCCCAGTGTGTGCACACCACCTCCCTCAGCCAGAGCTCTGCTAAGCCCTTCAAGGTGAGAAATAGGAAAGGCTTGTTTGTGCCTTCTGTATTTCAGGCATTCCAGAGATACAAACTGACACACAGAAACATGTCTAAAATGTGACCTGAACTGGAATCCCCCTCAAATAAAGTATGAAAAAACAATTTAAAGAGATGGCTCCCCTTATCACCGCCAGCACCGTGTAAGGGACCCGCTGTGACCAGCTGACCGAAGTGAGGATCCTGCAGATCACAGGGTTAAGGCCAGGGAGGTTTTGAGGGGACCGAGCCCCGCTGCCCGATGCCGGCGATGTCCCACGGGCACGGCGGCGGCGCCGGGCGCGCTCCGAGCGCGGCGTTTTGCTCCCACCTAGCGGGCGTGGGGCGAGGGGCCGGGCGAGCCGCCCCCCTTGGCGGGGCTGGGACCGCCCGTCACCAGGGACAAGGCTCAGCAGGACCCTGTGCCCTTCTGCCGCCCGGCAGGTGCTGTGTTCCCGGCTCGATGCTGCAGAAACAGCGCCGGATCGGTATTCTAAAAATATATCGGTGTTTGGCATCACAGAACCATTCAGGCTGGAAAAGCCCTCTAACTTCACTGACTTAACCTGACACTGTCAATGCCACCACTAAACCGTTTCCCCAGGTGCCACATCTGCTTGTCTTTCTGATGTCTCCAGGGATGGTGACTGCACCACTTCTCCTGTTCCAGTGCCTTTGCACCCTTTCAGTGACGCTATCTTACCTAAGATCTAATCTAAACCTCCCTGGCACAAGTTGAGGCCGTTTCCTCAACTTGAGGCCGTTACTTTGCTTGTTACCAGGAGAAGGGACTGACCCCCACCAGGCTGCACCCTCCTGTCAGGGAGTTGCAGAGAGTGACCCCAGAATTTGAGGTGTGGCCTCACCTGCACTCAGTACAGGGGTTTGGTCACTGCTGTGATTCTGCTGGCCACTCTATTGCTCACACAATAGATAGGCTCAGATCTTACCTTCTTGACCAAATAGTTTCTAATTCTGAGGACATTTTCAGTCACTGAATTTATAAAAATACCAGTAATGGGAGGAAGAGAGGAAGGATTTCTCTCACTGTGGCAAAGCCCTGTGTGCTTTGCACTGTGCAAGCTGCTCAAAGCCACCATGCTCCTCACATCCATCAGCTCCCTGGCTGCTTCTGCAAAATTCAGAGAGACAATGACCCATCCTGGGGCTCTCTGGCATCTCAGAGGCTGTGGCTTGTCCCTTCACATCCTTTTAAACACATGTACAACACAGTGCAGGGTCCCTGCGGGGCTGTGCACTCCCAGCAGCCCCGATCCATCCACTGTGAGCTCTCAGAGCTGTTTAACCTCTGCTTGGAGGATCAATCCAGCCCTGTGCCATGGCTCAGCATTTGGGTCTGGCCGGGCTCACACTGAGTGCCTGTCACTAGATGGCAATGCCACGGAGTGGGAAGTGCCGCCGGCAGATTTGTGAGCACAAGCTCAGGCTCCATGTGAGGTCTCCAAACCTGCAGTTCCTGTTTGCTTTGGTGTGGTCATCAGCGAAAGCCTCGCTGGCATTTTCATGACTGAGGGTGATTGGATCTTAAGTTGGTTTTCACATGTGCTATTCAATGCTTTAGTTACATTTAAAACACACTATTATAATCCTGCAGCATCCTCTGGTGTTTTCCATTACTGCTTGAGTCCCTGGATGCCATAATTGGCAAGTTTTCAGAGGTCATGAATAGATTATCTTTCCATATCTATTAAATACTTTAAATAATGCAGCCAGAGACCCTGACAGCTCCAGCTGGGAACTGGAAAGGATGGTTAAAGCACTTAATTGCTTACTTTGCTAACAGTTATTTTGTGGAAACAGAAAGCAGAATACAGCTGTTTTGGGGAAAACCAGGAAGAAGTGAGCATAGGGGTCATTCTACAAAGAATATACACTGAAGTGGACAGCATGTGCCATGCTGGCGTCTACAAAGGCAGCACAGAACTGCTCTGCCACATGCCACCAGCTCAGTGTGGCTAAGGGCTGGTGACAACTGCATGTTTGTTCAAACAAAGCAGGATGAGGTGTTTGTATTTATGCAACCACTGTGTGCCCATTTTTTGGTGAAATCCTGAACAGCTTCACAGCCCATTAAAAGTTGGAGTTTGTGGGGTGGCCGAGTTGGCAGGGGAGAGGATAAGCTGTGACAATTGCCATGGGCTAAAGTAGGATAGTTTGGGCCTTAGCCCCAGAAGGCCCAAGTGCTGTTTGTCTGTGGCTGTTTGTCCATCACTCTGAGCTCCACCTGCAGCCAAGCCACTCACAAGCCAGAGCTTCTGTCAACCTCTACAGGCACCTGAAAGCATGTCTGTGGGATTATCTAGCAGGTGAGAGAGATGCCCAGTGCATTCAGAGTTCAGCTACTCACAGCTGGAGCAGCTCCAGGATCACTTAGGGGTGATCTCAGCAGTACTCAACATGTGTAAATTCTCCTGCTCATTGCTCTCAGTATGAAGTGCAGGAGCACTCATGGAATGGGACAGGTTGGTGTTACACACAGTGTCCTGGAGGAGTCATACAAACACCATTTTCTCCTTTCACAAAGACTTGATGAATTATGTGGATCCCACCTCACCCTGCAGTATGAATGGCCTTACAGTGCAGCTACAGGCCAAATGGAGTGTAGCCCCAAGCACCCTGTGCTGGCTTCCCAGGGAACTGCCACCTCTGTACTTCCAGTCAGGGAATCTTACCTTCCACTCCTACAAAGCCATGTAGCTGATATGTGCCTAAAAGCAGTGGAGCGAGTAAGAACTGGGGCTGCAAACTCCCAGCCCACTCCCTCATCTGTTTTGTCATGGGACTTCTAAACTGCTCATTGCATGTTCCAGAAATGAGGAAATTAAATCCTTTCGTGCAAGAAGGGAGAGGCACATATTTGCAACAGCATTGAGAAGAAGAAAGACCAAATCTGCTGCTACTCATTCAATGTTAACTTCAAGCAGAGTTTGTTACAAGTTCCCATCTTATGTGTGTTTAAACAAGGTGACTCCCCCTTTTTTACAAATTAAATGTATAGGGCCTTGCTGTAAATGCACCCTCTTTGGCAGGCATTTTTTCCTTACCATCTGTAAAATGTGACACCTCTGAGGGTCTTGGAAAGGAAGCTGAGCCTCTGCTGTTCCAAGCAGAGAAAGAAGGTGATATTTATAGTCAACTAACCCTAAAACTGTGACTTTCAGAGCTGCACATGCTCAAGCCATCCCCAGCCCTCAGCTCTGAATGTACTTCTTTATACAGATCTCTTCAGGAGTTGACCGCACTTCATCCTGCTGTTAATGATTTGAGAATTGGCACGAGGTGTGACATGGAAAGCAGCCTGCCTCATACCTGGCACCGTGCTTACACAAACAGCTTCTCTCTCACGTTACCTCCTGTCCTGCCC
Organism: Zonotrichia albicollis; assembly: GCF_047830755.1. Classification (NCBI taxonomy): domain Eukaryota; kingdom Metazoa; phylum Chordata; class Aves; order Passeriformes; family Passerellidae; genus Zonotrichia; species Zonotrichia albicollis. Next base: position 3,266,827 of record NC_133837.1, on the reverse strand, counting down.
CATCAATCTCTCCAGCTGATATCTGGGTGCTCCTGCACGGCCTGGGTGTGCCTGCAGGCACTTCCTGATTGCTCTGGCTTGACCCAGGTGTTAGTAGGTGAAAAGTTCCTTACTGTTACTGTGCAGCTGACATGAAAAAGAAGATTCAAATGCATTATTGCTGAATGGATCCATATCAGATCTTGCCACTCCCTGGAATAGAGAATAAATATCCGGTGAAAGGAGGTGAGTTCATGACTCCCTGACATTTGCACCAAAGGTGCCATTTCATTTTCCTGCAGAGCCAGCCTGCATTTGAGGGAACATCACAAGAGTAATGACATGTTCTAAGTACCTCCATCTCCATTCCCACTATTAAAAGGAAGCAGGACCAAAGTGAGCTGCCCATGACAGTGCTCCAGGCTCTGCTTTGCACCAGTGTCAGCAGAATCCTTTACCATGGCCCTTCCCAGGAGCTTTTAAGCTTCCCCCTCCATCTTGTCTGTCTGAGAAGTTAATACTTCCTTAATTCCTGCCTTTGATTTTTCCCTCTCTGCTTGTCTGCCTTGACAGACAGCACATGGAAGTCTGTGCAAAGCCAGTGCAAGTCACAGTGTCTACTGTGAGGTCCAGGCTGCATGATGGCTCCCCTCAAGCTCAGGAGGAATGCAGGGGGAGCCAGCACTCCAGCTGGCACCCTACTCATCACTACCATCCCTCTTTAATGGCATTAACTGCTACTGAAAGCTGAAGCTGCCCACCATTAATTAGGAACATGAAACAAGTGGCAGAATTGTTTAGGGCTCCTTATTTAGAGTCTTATGACACCAAGGGAAATACCCTAATTCAGGACCCTCCTCTATGGATACGGTGGAAAAAATATGAGGTTCAACAGGACCACCAAATTCAATGATTTAATCAGGAATTAATCCACATGTCAATTGGGCTGTGCTGCTCATTGATAGAGTAAACCTCTCCCTTCCTGTACACACAGCCTACAGCAGATGTTTGTGAGGTGCCTCTGTACCTGCGACATCTCGTAATATCAGAGGTGTTCTTAATTTTGAGCACATTCTCAAACTGCACCCAATCCTGCTCCTTGGTGCAAGAAACCCAATGGAGCATGTCCATGTGTCAGGAGACATGAAACTATCAGCACTTCTCTCAGAACAGCTTCTCTCAGAGATTGTTGCAGGAGAGATTTAAAGAGCCATAAAGGAGTAACTCCCAGCTATTTCTGAGTTTTCTTACAACTTTTATTGCAGTGCAATTCCACTGAACAAAAGTTTTGCAGTAAGACTTGCAAGGCCAACCCACTGTGTCCTCAGAAAATCTCATTCACCCAGCTGGCAAGGGCTTCTCTAGTGTTTCCTCCAGAGGGTTGCATAGTGACTGTGTTGATTAGCCTGGCTCAGTCTGACATTTCAGATCTTGTAGGCAATCACCTGAGAACCTTATCTTGGCAAGAACTTATCTTCCCACACTAATGAGAACAGCACACCTTTAGCCGGGTTATAGTAAATGTCTAAAGCAAATTTTTAGCAGTGGTCATGGCTTTCTCTGATAGCACTTTGGGTGGGAAACAGTCCCAGTATCTCTGTAAAAGATTAGCAGAATATTTTTTCTTTAGGGATGAGATATTTTTGGGACATAGCAACACTGCCCTTCTCTGAGGTACTGGAACAGGTTGGCCAGAGAAGCAGAAGATGGATGCCGCATCCCTGGAAGTGTCCAAGACCAGGGGCCCTGAGCAGCCTGATCAAGTGGGTGGCATCCCTGCCCATGGCAGGATATTGGAACTAGATGAGCTTTAAACTCCCTTCCAACTCAAACCATTCTGTGATTCTCTGGTTCTCTGATTTATGATTCTATTCTACTCCTTTTTGTTCTGGTGAACATTTTTGACCACATCCTTCTACCTGAGAGTTCCGCATGTTACAGAAAGGAAAGAAACTCAGATTCTTAAAATATTGATGTTGATTTGTGGCAGCAGGGTTACTTTGTGGGAGATGATGTTAATTGAACCAGATGCTGCAGCAAGTGGGCAAACAAACAGCAAGTGCTGGAAGGTCAATAATAGTGTAGAAGTCCTAATAAAGAGGAAAGCAAACAGTGCTTCTGCATCATGGGGAGGTGAAATCCAGATTGTGTCCAAGGTGCTACACTACAAAACCTATTAGTTACATATAATCATGAAAATATATTGACTAAAGGCTTTTGAAAATGGAGCCATGCCACGGGTTTAATCACATGTCTACAGCAGAAGCAATCAGCATCAACAAAGAGGCTGTAGATGGATGGAGAAGTGATGCAATGCTCACTTAAGTCCTGCTGGGGAAATCACACTTCAAAGGGGAGACGAGAAGCTTTTCCATGATGTTAACATTAGCCTGAGCGGTCTGGATGGATGGACATAGTCAGCCCAAAGTCAGCAAGTGGCCCAGCTTTGCACTCCTCAGCACACACTTCACTTGAATCGTAGAATGATATGGGTCAAAAAGGTCCTTAAAATCATGTCGTTCCAACCCTCTGCCATGAGCAGAGACCCCACTCACAGGATCAAGTTGCTCAGGGCCCCGTTCAATCTGGCGCCGTACACTTCCAGGCGCGGGAGTTTCCACAGCTTCTTCTTGACAAGTGGGTACCACCAAAGCCCCCCTCCATGATCAGGGATGTAGCTGCCCCAGTAAGTCACACTGAGCTGGAGGCGCTGGGATGTCACCCATGGTGTGAGGTGCCCGGGCTCAGGAGCAGAGCAACTGCAGCTCCTCATCGGAGGCAGCCCCGCATCGCAGCCGGCCCCGCATCGCAGCCGGCCCCGCCGCCGCCCAGCGCAGACCTTGGTCCGCGCTCCGGCTCCTCCCGCCGCCCGCGGGGAGGGTGGGATGGGGCGCGCCGGCCCCACCGCCCCCGCCCCCGGCCCGCCCCACAGGGAAGGAACCGGCTCCTGCCTCCGCCCGGTGCCCGTGTGCGCCGGGAGCAGCCCTGCGCCCCTGCCGCGGCCATGGAGGCTTTCTGCGGGTCCCGCTTCTGGGTAAGCTTCTCCTCCTCTTCCCGCCTCGCCGAGGGGCCGGGACAGCGCCGCGCCCGCTCCGCTCGGGGCTTCCCGTGCGTGTCCCGGGCCGGGCCGGGCCGGTCCCGCCGCTGCCGAGGGGCTGCGCGGCGCCGTCCCGCGGTCGTGGGGCCGTCCCAGAGCCGGCGGTGCGGTGCCTCGCTCGGGCAGGAGCAGCAGAAGGGCCGCTCTGTTCTGTTCCTCCTTCAGCATCTGCACACCAGAGTCAAGACCTCATCGCAAAGCGTCCCACCGGGGATGCAGCTCTCCCAGCATAGTCCGCCTCTGGACCTCGCACTGATGAATCCGGGGCTCTTCCTTTCTGTTTTAGCGCGTATTCTGCTCTTCGGAGTCAGAGTCACTTCCATGGCTGGCAAACTGCTCCCCGTTCAGTGCTTTGTTACTGTTAGAAGAGGGATGGGTTCGTGGCTGCCGACGGTGGTCACCAGCCTCGGAGGATTATGGTGACTTCTGTCAGTACTTGGAGCCTTTAGCCCTTTGGAAAGGCTGATTGCAGCGGGTACTGGGTTTGTAAGCACAAAAGTTTGGAAATTGCTGCCGCGATCTGCTCTGATGGTGAGAGTGTGTAAGTCCTGTTACCGGGTTTCCCCGAGGTACAGCATGGTGTTTGCCTCTCCCCTGTAGGAGAGGCAGACATTCAGACCATGAGAGGCCATGGGGATTTGAGCTCGTATGCTGAATGTGGAGCTGCCCCCCAGTGAATGAGTTTTTGTGTGTCCCTTTTTCTTGCACTACTTTAGCTCAAGGGAGATTTTTTTTTTTTCTAATGAGGAACCGGAATGAAAAGGAATGTCTGAAGTTGCATCACTGCTGGAAAGCTACTACAGGACAGCAAAAGCAGTTGGCTCTGAGAACTTTATGCTGAGTCCTATCCTCAGATAACTAATTACCTTTCAATATCTGTCCTAATATTACTGTTTAAAAGAGGAGTTTGGCTCCTAAGCCCCTTGGTTACATTTCTTTCTTTGTATTTCATTTCCAGGTGCTCTGCACTCTCTCTGCCATAACGGCTGGCAGATAAGCTTGCTCAAACAAGTATTTTTGTGTATTATTTCTACTATCAACACTTTTAGAACAGGAACAAGCACAAACAGATTGACCCTGCTCACTGATCTGTTGGCTGCCTCCAGAAGCAGGTCTTAGCTTCTCAAGGAAGGCTGGTAGAGCAACAGCTCTTGTAGCAGTTTATTGCTATGTTAATGTAAATAGCCAGAGAGATTTCCTGGTTTGAAGTATGAAGTAAGTGTATCATTCTCTGCTTTATGCTGTAGTGTTGCACTCCAGCACCAGCATGGTGCCCTCTGTGCTGCTCTCTGGGGTCTGTGCTCTCTGTGGATCTGTTTTCCTTTTTCTTCCACAGGTGCTTGGGGTAAAAACAACTTTCCATCTGTTTAATTGCTTTAAACAACTCAACAACTCTGAGAAATTTAACACTGTGGTTCCATGACCAGCAGGTTCAACTCAGTGGTTACCCTTTTTATGGCAGTGCTTTCTGTTAGCAGGAGTGTACAAAGTGCACTGATTTTATAGGATATTTTAAGTGATGACCAGGTAGATGACAGTCGCCTTGAAATTATTTGCTGTGCAAATACGTTGTTCTATAAAAAAATGAGGGAAAGGCTTCTATCTAAAGTCTGCCCACAAAAGCTGGTGTTTCTGTGCACTGAACTAATGAATGGTGTCTAGCTTTGCAGTTCAAAACAAGAACTTGATCAAATGTGAACCAGTATTAATGTTCACTTTTTCATTAGCTGATGAACTTAGACTCTATTTTTTATCAAAGAAAATCAAGACATTTTTGGAAGCTGAATGCCATATTCATGTCAGTTTTAAAACTGTTTAGAGTGAAAGAAAACATGCTGCTTCAGTTTAAGCAGTTATTTCTTTTGGAGTTTAAATCAACTACAATACTTTTCTGTTAAAAGGGAATGAGAATAAAACCAAAATAGTTCAGAATTAGTTCATGAAAATGTTTAAATATATCAACTTAAACAGATTGTTGATTTATATTGGATCTTTTTGGCTTGCTGGAAGTTTTAAGGTTTCAATTCCTCACCCTGATTCAGGGCGGGGAATTTTGCTGGAAATCTTGCTGATTGCATTTTTGTGGGTGGTTTTTGTTTTGTTTTTTTCGCAGAGGCAAAATAATTTCCTGTTCTACCCATTTCAGAAATAAGAAATGAAAGGGAACACTGTAGATCACATTAGAAATCTTAAAAGCTTTTTGGCTTCCGGCTACTGCTTTACCTGTTGAACATGGAATCAGCAAATTGCTAATACAAATATAGGTTACTTATATATAAAAGAGGAACAACTGGAATATTATGTTTTTATAATGCATTATGAACACACTCTTCATCTGAACACTTGGCATCATAATGTCTCCTTCAGCTGTTAATATCTCCTAGGAGTGTTCCCATGCTAAATGCCTTTGGGGAGGAGATGAATGTGATAGCACATACCCACACAAGGCAGGCCTTAGGTGTGTTCTTCACCAGTGACCATAATTACGTCCTATTTATTGTGTCACATATTTGCTGTGTGATAGTAAGAGTGCTAAATAGGTGTGCCAATTAATGTGACCCACAATGCCCATTTTGAGAAGCAGATACTGGTGAATTAGCACTTTTTTGTTGCTCATGTCCTCCACTATAGTAAAATGAGAGTGGCTTCTTTGAGTGGAGAGCAAAGTGATCTCCTGGGGAGTGTTTGCTACTGGTGTTTATTAAAGAGCACTTGGAAAAACTTGGAAAAAAGGGAATTCTGTTCCAGTGGAGAGAAATCTTGTCTTTCTTCAGCTCAGCCTCTCTGGGTACAAAATGGCACCAGTGGCTGCTGTGAGATTAAAACATTGAGTGCTTGGCACTGGTGTTGATGAATGTTGGGATGAGGGGCAAATAAATGTCATGGTCTGCAGACAGGCAAAGTCTTTAACCAGCAGCTTGTATTTTTGGTGGGGTGTTGTTGTTAATAGCATAAATGGGAAACGAAAGAACACGTGATAGAACATTTCAGAGGGAAGACCACAATTTCTCAGTTCCTTTTGGTACTGCTCAGCTGACAGCTCAGTTCCCTTGTTCTCCCTGTGTCTTGGAATCCTGACAGATGTCTTGTTTTTGCCCAGCCCATGTGGAGTGCTGGCTCCTCCTTAATCCAGAGGCTCTTGAGTAATCCAGCAGGAAATTGCAGCAACTCTCAAGAGTGAACAATACCTCAGTCTTGGCTTTGTGATAGTCCCATACAAAGCACCCCTTTAACCTTTAGGTTTGTGGGTATTCCTTCACCTTGAGTCATTCTGTCAAATTTTGGTAGATTTGGGCTAAAAGTCATGCTCCTCTCTGAACCAGCAGAGCAGGAAAATGCATTTCCAAAGTGTGCCGCAAGTTTCCCTTCTGCATAGCTTCCTCTTTTGCTGCATCATGTCTAATTTATTTGCCGTTGAAGATGACTCAGGATAGGTGTAGTAAGGCAGAAATATTTCTTTCAAGGAACATGTGTATACTTGTAGCATGTGTACTATTTAAACTCTCCCACAACTTATGTGGTTTGACCCTAAATTATTAATACAACATTTCATTTTAACAATTCCATTATATTTTGAGCTCAATCAGTTCCAGCAGAGGATGAGTGCAGCAGGAGGTGATAGGAGATCACTGCCAAGAAAGAATCCTGCAGCTGAGCAGTATGATCCAGACTGGCTATTGTTTCTATTTTAGCTTCCCATTTCTGCCACCCTGTGCTGAACACAGAATGTTCTTTGTTTATAGATATTTAAATGTGATATAGATCTCTGTGTAATCTTTATTTACTGCGTCCAACTTCAGCTGAATCCCACTCTTATAAATCTCTTCACAAATAACTGCATGAGGTACCTGTGTTTTTTCTTATGTGAGGTGGGAGATCAAACTACTTGACTTTAATAGTTCCTTCAGATATCAAATCTGTAAAGTTTATGCTCTCTCAGAAGGCTAGCTAGGTTGGCAACATCGTGAACTTAATATCAGTTAAGTACCCAAGCTCCAATTCTCCAAAATGTTCAGATTTTTGACACAAGTTGAATGGAAGCTGCTGCTAATTGATTTCGGCCAGAAAATCTCAATGTCAGGAGCAGGATAAATATAAATATTTAGTATTGGATTTGGAATATTAACCAGTACCTGATACCGTTCATCTGTGTGTAAATGGCAAGACTGTATAGTCAAATAGCCTGGATTTGACACTCTGGGAAAGACAAAGTATGGATCTGAGAGCTGTGAGCAAAACTCGACTCCACTGAAAGTATCAAGTGAGTCCTTTGGTGACATTGTCAATTAATGAAACTCATCAGCTTTCAGCTGTTCCTCCCTGGGCCATTTTAGCTTATGTGAGAGAGCTGGTGCTGTGATGTTTGGGACTTTGGAAAGCTATACAGTTTGCCTCCTGAAAAGAAATTATACTGGAACTAAATACGAGTTGCCTGAGGAGCCCCTTAAAATGTAGCTAAAATTTAATTGCTGTACTTGGGAATATAAAACATTTTGAGATGGACCTCACCTACCTGGTAGGCAAATTGCTGTGTCATGGCAGAGATAATCCTTTACTTTCAATGTGTGCGAATTTGTAATGTATTAAAATAAGGAGACTATTAGTGTTTAAATTTAATTTTTTTAATTAAAAAAAATCTTTTGAAAAACATATTAAATGAGGTCTTTGATTTTTCTCAGTAAGGTCATGCTTGATTTGTCTCTTGATCCCCTGTTGATTGTGACGGGCCATTATCCACTTGCAAATTCCTTGGCTGGGCTTGTGGAGAGCAGGGTGGCCATGAGACAGAGATCTTCCTGGGAGTGTGCCCAGGCTTTTGTGCCCAGCCCTGATTCCATGCTGGGCCAGCGTGAGCTGGCATCTTGTCCCTGTGCTAATCTCTTGGTAGCACGAGAGGTGAAATCAGTGCAATAAAATTGAGGTAATTTACAGTAATGTCACACGCCAGTGTCATAAAGCCCTGAATTAGAACAGAATGAAGGAGATGGAGAAGAGAAACTGTTTCATAGGAGTTGTTTCAAAAGTCAAAAGTCAGTTTCAGAAAGAATTTGTTTTTTCTCTCTGAAACTGAGAATGCATTTGACATTTTTACAATTAAAAGAAAAATTCTCTCCTCTTCCCTCCAGTTAAATGATTTCTATTCTAGAATATCTTTCAACTGCTCTCAGAGCAGCACTGATGGCACTTTTTCTGTGACAATCCTTTTTATTAGTAGTATACATCAGCCCAACTGGATGGGCTAGCTTAAAATGGCATTACAGTGGGGCTGTGTGTCATTCATAGCTGTTTGTGCTTTTCCTATCTCTTCGTTTGAGCTACATTTATGATGATCCTTAAATTAACTGAATTCCTCTAACTGAAAGGAGATGGCTGAAATCATGGATATTCCCTCCCAGTCGTTATCACACTGGTCTGCAGCAGTCACCCCAGTTCTTTACTGGTGCTTGCACAAGGCCATAGGAAAAAGCATCAGTGATGCCAGTAACAGGAGGTTTTCTCTCCAACAGTATATAGCTGTGGTCAGTTTTAAAAGACAGTTGGAAACTTTCTTATGTAGGAACAATCCTGTTTCATCTTCTCAATCCTGCTTTTGATTCTAGAGCATTTTTACCTGTATGATTGCACTGTGCCCTCCCCTCCACAAGTAGAAAATGTCCCTCTGTCCAAGCAAGAGGACTGAGTGTTACTGAAACACCTGAAATAGATGGACTTTACTTTTACTTTAGGTGTATGTTGTCTTAGATCCATATATATAGTGTGTTCTCCTTCACTATCTCCCTGAGGCTACAGGTGCTTTTCTGAAAAAAACCCAACATTACTTGGCTCCCATGGCTGTGGGGAGTATGAACCTGCCTTTTTTCATCCTGTCTTATTTTTGTATCTGACAGCAAAGAAGTTCTGAACTTCTAATCCTAAAACTCAAAAACTGAAATGAGAGTAAAAAAGGAAAGTACTGTCTAGTATTGCTGTCTAATCCTCAAGTACCTGGTGTGGTTAGTAGCATTTGAATTATGAAATGTCAGCTTGAGCAAAAACCTGTGACAAGTTGCTCCACAATCATGAACTAACTCCTATAGGCTCTGGCCTTCTGCTGGGCCTATTTGATCCCTTAAGCCACTAAAGAGCCTTTTATTTCTAGAAAAGAAAGTTCAGCTTCCTGCCCAGTGTCCTTCACTTATGTAGAGAGCTGGTGCAGTGTGCTTTGTAAAACAGAAGGACACCATTTCTGCTTGTTACCTGTGTGGTTTATGCAGAGCTGTAAGTGCTTATGTCCCTCAACCCCACCTTCTTTCTGAGCAGTGCTGCTGCAGTGAAGAATGTTGTTACCTCCTGCCCTTACCAGGTGGGGGAAAGGTTGTTCTGTAATCATGAGAACAATCAAAGTTGAGTGGTGCAGCAGCCACTCAGGATTAATGAAGCATCCAACTCCTTGTGCTGTTCCTTTGGAAATGTGAATGGGTGATGGTGCTCTGAAAAGCTCATTTGAAACTGGCACTCTTCTGGAGGCCTGCTAGCATTTATGCTTTACAATGACTATTAGAGTTGGTCCCAAAGAGTTTATTAACAAGGACCTAGCAGAGGAGATGGACAATAGGTAGAAGTGGGAGGTGAGACATGGAGAGGCTGAGATGAAGCTTCTACTGTACCTAAGACTGAGCCCTGGTAGTTCTTAGTGTTGTAGTTCAGATCCATTCTCATTCCTGGGAGGAGGCAGTGTGGTAGAGCCAAGAGAAAGACATCCTTTGTATTTCTTTCCTTTCCTTTTGATTTTTTTTCCTTTTATTTATTTTTTCCCCAGGCTGTGCAAGTGAAAGTCCATGGCAGGGTATTGACCAGACCTAAGGGCAGAAGAAGGGCAGGAAGAGTCTGCTTTGCATTTTAATTCCCACTAACGATTTGTTCAACATTAGAAACCATTCCTGTGTTAATGTACTACAGGGAGCCATTGTTACTTTCGGTTATTCCCTTCCCTATCTTCCACACTGGATGTGTACCTTCCTGGCCAGCTTTCCAGTTTCATTGTTAATCTTCCATAAAATGCAAACTAGTGATGACTGACACGGAATCACTGGTAGGGTTTTTGTTAGCCTTGGGTAAGCTGTCAATGACTTCAGCCCGATGGCCTTCACCTTCCAGCAGATACAGCTCGGGTTTGTGTCTCCTGTGCTTTTCAGCGTTCTTTTGGAGCTGTAGAATTTAGAGAGAAGCATGTATTAATGTGTCCATTTAAGGGAGAGAACTGCTTGGCACTGCAGAGATGCTGTAAGTCTTCCCTAGGGTTTCGATGCTCTCTATTACTGTTTGAGGAACATTACTGCAGCATCAGGGATGCTTCAAGATTTTAGCTTTTATATTTTTCAGATCCTGTACTGCATTAGTATGTAGCTCTGAACTCCATATAGGGTGTGAATAAGCTCTCTTCACATTTTGATCAGACAAAACAATCCTTCCAGGCCTGAGATCCAAGGACAACCTCTGGCTCAGCCCCTGAAAAGTATAAACAAAAGTGAATGGGGGGGAAAAGGGGCAGGGGGGCAGAGCAAACTGGGGGAATATGCCTTCATTACCTGAAGCTGTTACTGGAAGATTAACCCCGGTACACAGATTAAACAAACTTTTAATTGTCTGAAGGACTCATGACCCTCGTCCATCTTGAGTGGGGCCTCTGCAAGGCTCCTGCACTGTCCAAGGTGTAGCTATTGAAGGTCTTTAATGAATACCTACTTAACTTTATCCAGCCTCTGTTCTAGGTAGCCACTCCATGGCATCATCAATAATTACTTTTACTGCTGGGTAAAGCCAGTGTGAGGCAGCTTTATTTTAAGCTTCTGTAATGGAGTAGGAGTTGATTTAGACTTAAACTCAAGACCAGAACTCCAGCTGGTCTTTTTCAGCAGGCTTCTTTAACATCATCTGGGGATTTTGGGAAAGGGACAGGTAGGAATTTCCCTGTCTCTGTTTTGTAGCTGAGTTCTAGGCTTTCTGTTTGTTCTTTAAATGCTGTAATGGATGATGTGCAGGAAGCCCAAGATATGTGGCACTGAACTTTTGTTTCTTTTCAAGGCATTATCAGTTTCAACAATGGATTTTTCAATAGCAATGTTCTTTTCCAGAGGGTAGAATGTAATAGAAAGTATGAAGTATTAGAGCAGATTTAGGGCTGCTCAGAGCCTCCCCTGTCAAATACCTTCCTGTGACTAAAGATCATGTATTTGAAACTAGTCATTTAAACGCAAGTCCTACTGCCCAGATTGCCCTTAATACAAGAATTGTGTTTATCTAAAGACAGGCTGGAGTGAAGGATGTGAGTGAAAGGTGTGGCAAGGGCCGCTGTCAATGATATCCTTAACTGATCAGGAGAAAGCCCCACTACTTTGTAAGTTTTAAACTCCAAGAGACCCCTTTTCTCCTGTGAAGAGTAAGAACAAGCATCTCTGATCTTTTCCCATGGGTCTTCCCATTGTATTGTAGTACTGGAGGATTAAATAAATCATGTGCCCAGGGAGTTCAGTACAGTGGTCTGGTGATTTCTGCAGTACTGTATCTCACGGGCAGAGCCTCCAGCACCCAAGCATCCTGCATCCAAGGGAATGCTGCTGCATTTGGCAGTCAGGAGAAGCCACAGAGCACGGGGAGTCTGGATTAGTAATAGGTTGCTGTCCTCTGCACTTGCTTGTGGGTCAGGGGGATGACAGCAGTCCTGACTGGGAGGGGTATGCTGGCTCATGTGGTTTCCCTGTAATGAGTTTTGTGGAGAAAATGGTGTTTCCCAACATTTGCTGTTGAGTAGTTCCCCTTGTGATGGGGAAGTGCCTGTGCTGGGTCAGCACAGCCCTGGTTCACAGAGCTGCCTTTCAGAGGGTGGCACTGAAGGGCACAGCTGTGATGTGCAGGGAAAGGTGAGCAGCTCTCAGCAGAGCTCAGAGCCATGAGCCAAGGAGTAGGGGAGCTCTCCAACATCAGTGTGTTAGACCTCTTTCAGCAACAAATCCAAGGAAAACTCTCACACCCAGACAGTCCAAGGTGAGTATTTCCACCCTCAACCAGAACAGGACACAAGGAACATTACAACTTGATCTGTTTCCCAGGACAGAGTTCAGAAAGACAAAGGCAGATTAAAGCAGGAGCCTTAAGGACAGGAGGCCAAGAACTGGTGTCTCCCTTCAGCCGTTGCTTCTTGTGTTTGTTCTCCAGGGTGGAGTTCAGTAACTTTGCTGCTGCATTGAATATATAACAAAGTTGGCTTGCTCAGGAGAGATTATATTGAGCCTTTGTGTCATATTCTGACTCAAAATAAGCTGTTCAGGGTTGGAGTGGGTGTTGGAATACACACTGTCAGTGTGGTGATTTATAAAGCCATTAAATGAAATTTCCAGCTCTATGAAGACAGATCCTGTTTGATAAAAAACACAACTTGAAGGCTCCTTGATTTAAAAGTAATAATAATAATAATTCATTGTGGAGTCCCTGTTGCATGAAACATACATGGTTTAACCCCAGCCAGCAGCTGCTCACTAACCCCTTCCACTTCCCTACCGGGATGGGAGAAGACTTAGGAAAAAAGTAAATCTCATGGGCTGAGAAAAGAACAGTTTAATAATTCAAATAAAATATAATAATAACAAAACTGTAATGCAAAGAGAGACAACCAAAAAAAGAGAGAAACCGAATGATGTGTCAGCTACCAGGGAGACAATAAATAAAAGTATATTGAAAAAACTAAACCCTTAAGAACTCTATCCCAGGACACATAGCAACATTAGTCCACTCCAGTCTGGTCTCAGGGAGAGCAAGTTACTTGTCTAGAATTCAACTACTTAAGTGCTTTAGGCACTATGTCTTCTAATAGGGACCCCTCTCCTATTCAGGATGGGAACAGTCTGCTCTCAGAGCAGAAGAAGATCCTTACAGAAACAGATCTTTTCCAGAAAAGATTATTTTTCTGATCCAGGATAGAATTGGAGCTGAAAAACATCACCAAGAAGCCAGTTGTCAGTGCTGTTATCTTGGCCACAGGTCCCTCCTTCAGCCCACATCCCTGTTCCCATGTGCTGTGCAGTAGTAGTTCTTAGGTTCTTGTTGGCCATCACATGGATACTGCTTCCTGTAGTTTCACATAATTTTGGAAAGGTTCCGCTTTTATTCTCAGTGATAGTTAGATTTTGAGATTTGTTTTTTGGTTTGGTTTGGTTTTTTTGGTTGGTTGGTTTTTTTGGGGTTTTTTTTGTTTTTTTTTTTTTGTTTTTTTTGGTTGGTTTTTTTTGACAGAATTTTTGTTTTCTGGCCAGCTGCATTTTTAGATTCAGAAGTGCAAACCCTTTGCCTTGTTTAAATAAGAGTAAATGAAAACCTTCCAATGGCTTGGCAGCCTTGCAGTCTGTGTCTTGGTTACAATAGGCAGCTTGTGTTCAGTTCAGAAGTTAATGGACATCTGGGGCAGTTTCTAAGTTGCTGTCAGACAGAAAGCTATTTGTGACATTTTGGTCCTATAGGAAAGGTTTAAATTAAAAAGCGGGGGGAGGGTTCTGTGAATATCTTTACCGTTAAACAGAGTCTTTGTTTTATTCTGAGCTTCAGTTATTGCTATTCTTCGTCTGCTTTCCTTTTCTAGGACTTTTTCCAATAAGCAAAAGGAACATAGTTGCAAACATGCTCAAGACATTGTTAAACATGTAATTTAAAGAGGAAATTAGTGTTTTGTTGAATAAATGAGAGTACATAAGCTCCTGCTTGGGAACTAAAGAGCTCCAAGGTTCTACAGGGCCCCAGGCAGGGTAGCTGCTAGAGGAGCTTTTTGCATTAGAGATGCTGAAATGTTTTGATGATGAGCCAAAAGATGGGTGCTCTTTAAATGTTTTCATCTGTTCTGGTGCCAGAGACCTGTTTGCTGGAGGTAAACACAAAAATAGTTTGAATGTGGGGTTGGACTTCTGTTTTGTTTTGATCTTGTGTTTGAATTGTTGTGTAATTGGCCCTGTGTTGTTGATTTGTGGCTGAAGGTTGCCTGAGGTCTGGACAAACCTGTTGAGGAAATTTGGGCTGTTTTTATTCTGCTGACCCATGCTGGATGTCTGACTGCCTCCAAAAAAAGCCATTTCTTGGCTGAAGAAGCACCAGCTGTGCAAAAGGTGCAGTTCAGATGTGGAGCTGGTGGATTTGTGCCAGCCTTCACTGCCAGAGCTGAAGCACTGAATGACAAATGTGTCACAGTTCAGCCAAACTGGCCTGCACCCAGCCAAGGCTTTGTAGTCTCATTACACTTAACAAGCTTGTTCATGTTGTAGACACGTTCAGATCATCAATGAAATGGAATGATTCTCTGCAGATTGTGGCTCTTCAGTTCTAAAATCAACCACTGCATTCAGCATTCAATCTCTTTTGTGTTGATAAAGAAAAGCAGGACTGGAAATACTTTGAGAAATTGATTTTCAGAGCAGTGTGTCACAAGGCATGAGAATTGGCTCCATGTAACTGAAACACTTGGGAGAGGTCACACCCAAAAATGATTAAGTAAATTGTTGTAGTGCAGAGATAAGGTATATCTGAACCAGGGATATCTTAGTTTTATCATCTTGTTAATGACGGTACAACAAAGTCATTTTACTTTCCCTGCAAGTAGGTATTTATCTACCACGTGTAAGATGTCACATCAGGTGCCAAAATCCAAGTTGTGAATTTCCAGGAGGTTTGATTAAAACCACATTCCCCTTCACCATACTGAAAGCTCTGTTTTAGTCTGAACTTGTGTAACAGTGTTTGCATGCAGTGCATTCAAATCTTTAGGTTCAAGTGCATATGTGGCTTGTGGTGTCCAGGATCACAGCTGCAAAGCATTACTTGAAATGTTTCCAAGAAAACCTGATTCCTACCTGCATGTTCAGTACATTCCTTTTGCCTTTGTTTAGAATAGGGAGGTAATTAAAGTTGGAAGCATATGAGTAAGAAGGACAAAGTGTTAATCATAAATTGAGGGGATTTTCCCAGGACAGCATAGGATTGGTCTAAATTTGATCATTTTGTCCAGTCCTTGACAAGCCATTCTTGCTGTTCTCAGATGGAGAATTTTTCCTCAAGAGCTTTATTTAGCAGAGGCACTCCAGGCTAGGAATGCCTGAAGAACATGGTGTTGTCAGCACCTGTAACCAAGCCTCAGCAAAGACAGAAGCAAAAGGGGATTGTCTACTACAAAATGTATGTCCAGCTCTGGAATACAGTAGGGCAGAAATCTTTCTCTTTTGCCCTCTTTATAGCTGTAAATACATAGTCCTTGCACTGGAGGAGATTGACCAAAAATGCTTGGGGTAAGTATCTCGGGAAAGCTCTTAGGCCATGTGCTAGCTCCATCAGGATCTGAATACAACTTCATTCAAGCAGGTATTCCAATTGGCAGCCCTTCTGCCTCTCTGCTAAGAAATGTGTCTCATCCTTCTTCCAGGATTCCAACCTTACAATACACACGGATAACCCAGACTTAACACCATGTTTCCAGAACACCGTCCTGGCTTGGATCCCCAGCATTTACCTGTGGAGTGCTTTACCTTTTTACCTTCTCTACCTGAGGCACAACAAACGAGGGTACATCGTGCTGTCCATGCTGAGCAGGTTCAAGACGGTGAGAGCTCTTTGCTGTGCCCCACATATCACGTACACTCCATTTTTATTAGTTCAGCATCCAAGGACGTGCTGCAGTAGGGTTTAAACTAATTTCCCTCTGATTTATCATATTGAAGAGTTTGCTCATAGGAACAAACAGTTTGCATAAGATCTCTGAGGAAGGAAATCCATCCTAGGAGTCCACCTTTCTCAGTAGAGGGAAGAACTGATTGCTCTACCTTGAGCAGTCCCCCTTTGTGAGCCAAAACTGTGCTACTTCACCCTTAAGTAATGTTTAAACCGCTGAAAGCTGCAGAGCAAAGATGTTAAGGGAGGTCTAGTGAGAGTTGTATCTCTTTGTGCAATTACTTTCACAATAAGGGTTTTTTCAAGCCACTCTCCCCACAAAATAGCAATGTGATTTTGTCTGCACCTTGTGCTTAAAGGTTTTCTGGTGTCGGCAGCTCCTCAGTCTGTGAGTGGTTGGATCTAATAAGAGCAAGAAAGTTGCTTTCCATAGGCCGTTAAATAACTCGGGTTATTGTTGGAGAAAAACACCAGGCTTCTGCTTCAGGGCATGTCTGCCTTTACTCTGGATGCTGCCTGTGTTTCCAATCAAAACTAAATAGGGGGAGAAATCCAGGTAAATACAATAATCCTTCTGCTGGTTGTGATTGGAAATCCCTCAGAAAACAGTTGAAATGAGATCCTTGGATTGAGTGGGACAGTTCATCAAATTGTAGCTGATCAGTGCTCTGATTGTGTTTACACAGGTTTGTTTTGCTGGGAATCTGTGAATCAGAATGGGGGGGTTTAGCTCTCTGACCGCTCCTGCGGAGGAGTTTACCAAATGTCATTTCTGTTTGCCTCCTCTCAGCTGTTTGGTGTCCTGCTGTGGTGTGTGAGCTGGGCAGATCTCTTCTACTCCTTCCATGAGCTCCTGCAAAACAGAACTCCTCCACCAGTCTATTTTGTAACTCCGCTAGTCGTTGGCATCACTGTGGTTTGTAGCTGCTTCTGTTCACTATGACCAGTATGAATAACTTTTTCTCAGACAGATGAAGGATGAAGAGCCCCTTTGCCTTCATTGCCTTATCTGGACCTCTTTTAACTGCATTATTAGTATTTGTATCACTGAATCAAATTTTGCTTCTGAAAAGGCTGGAGTCACAAATCTCTCTCTCTCAAATAGATTCAGCTTCGTAAATTAAAATATTTGTAATGGAGAGATTGTTCTGCCTTCCAGCCTGCTTTCACCTGTTTATCCGGGCTCATGATCCAGGACTGGAGAGAATTTGAGTAGGACTTTGCCTAAATAAAGAGATACAAGAGAGCATGGTTTGTGCATTGTTTAGTATAGCATTGGACTTTGTAAAGCTGTGTCTGTTATCTGGTGGTTGTTCCTCCATTAAGCAAAACAAGTTGGCTTTGGCTAGGATGACAAACAGGCTTGTGGCTGTTGTATGAAAAATAAAGCAGTAAGATTTGCCCATTAAGTTTAATTCCCTTGGTTAATTTTTTTTTAAAACATCATTTTCTAGACAAGTCAGGATGGTCTGTCTGGATTGGAAAAATGGCAGCTCTTACATTTATTTAAAATGTTTGTAGCTAATATTTAATTGTTCCCAGCCCTATGTGCAAAGGTTTAAAAATTGAATTCTGTTGTTGAGGCTCTGAAAACACCAAAACAAATTATTTCAGTGTTATTTGCTCCTCTCCTTACATGATGGAGGTTTTGCCATTGACTTCTGTGAAGTCATGATGGAGCTCATTTCAGAGAGGTTCTGCTGTTCTGCTGTCCTCCCAGTCGATGGTGGCTCTAGGAACTGCCAACTGAGAGTGCAAAGAAGGGTAGCACTGGGGTGGGGTTGAGTTCATGTGTTCCTGTATTTATTTTTACAGCTTTTAGCCACACTGCTTATCCAGTATGAAAGGCTGAGAGGAATCCAGTCCTCTGGAGTGCTCATTATCTTCTGGTTTTTGTCTGTGCTTTGTGCCGTGGGGCCCTTACGGTCAAAGATCATGACTACAACAGCACAGGTAACAAGCTACCCTTGTTAGCACTTGGAGAATAGGAAATGTAGCATCCACATCTATGTGAAAAGCATGAATCACCTGAGTTTGGAGGCAGATCTGAGCCCAGGTTTTGCCAGAGAGGGGGAGAGGGGAGTTTGGTTCTGTTGTTTTGACTCAGACTTGTGTAACTGGAAGGGAACTGGATGTCTCAGGCAAGGCAGATTTTGCTTAGCCCAGGGCTCTGCTGGTAACCTGATAGACATAAGAGAGCAATACCAACACTGTGTGTATGTGAACAGACTCCTGTCTTTTTTTATCTCTTTCCCTTTTGCAGCCTTTTCTTAAATGGAGATGGGTAGTAATCAGAGAGGACACATTTTAATATGTTAAGTTCCTTTTTTATTTAGGCAGCTTGGCCATATTAGACAGCTCCATGGGCTTCCTTGTGTCAGTGGCTGATGTGCTGAGGACAGCATTTTGACTCCACTGGGGCTGGAAACAGAGAGAAAGTTGGAGGGAAAGAAATCTGGGCTGTTAAGATTCCTGTTTGAAAACATTGCAGGTTCTCCCAAAATAAGAAACTTGTTGAGTTTTTCACAGAAACATATTTCACTAAGCAGGGCAAGGCAGGTTGCTCCAGTGATTAAATCATCAAAGCCTGGGAGAGAAGGAGTGCTTGGAAAACATTAAGATGATCACTTCTCAGTGAAATCAGTGTTGAATCTGTTTGGTAATTTCTTGTTTTTATTCTTGCTTCTTTGTAATATTAGCAACATTATCCTGTTAGCAAGGATTTTCTTGTAGCAGGCTGTTGTAAATATTCCATCAGAGATTGAATTAAGCCTTAACTGAGAGCCTGGGTAGAACTTTGTCAGATAATAGCTGCAATCTGGCGAGACCATTTAAAACACCACTTAGAGGCAGCTTTATTAAGTGAAAATATTGGACGATCAATGTTGAATCCATAATCATCTTGAAATTTTGGGTGCAGAGCCTCAGAACAAGTCTGGGTAACATTTCTCCTACTCCGACTGCCCAGAACCAAATATTCCTTCTTTTGCACTTAGGTTTAAACAATTTAATTGAGCAATGGGACTGTTCAGAACGGCATTAGGGCATGAAAGAGCTGTATAAAGGACATACCCTCACAGCAGGAAGATTTAGGTAAACTGCAGACTCATGATTAAGAAAGGAAATCTCTCTAGAGCAGATGGAACTCTTATTATGCAATGCAGTGGTTTTTCTGAAGCTTCTTCTGAAAGTATTTGGCACTCACTGCTTTGTCAGTGACAAGACATTAAAGTAAAAGGATGTTCTCTGATCTGGGTTGACAATTCCTATGCTTAAGACATGATCATGCGAGAACCCCCAGAGGTAATTTAAAAGGATATTATGTAGACCTGATTCCAGAGGGTGTCTGCATGCAGTGAAGATGTATAAGCACTTTGAACTTGACATGATTTAATGAAAAGCTTGGAGATAAGCATGTTCTTGGGCACTTGTCAGAGTACAAGCATACTTTTGTGAGATAATTCCTGCTGGGAGCTGCTTTGCAGTATTCGACTGTAAAGGAAGAAAGGAATTGCCAAAAGAAGCAGTGAAAAAGTGGGGAGAGAGAGAGTATGGGGAACTTGGAAGCGCAGGAAAACAATCATTTACAGTGTTTCTTTTTCCTCTAGGGCCATGTAAATGAAAGGTTCAGGTTTACCACATTTTACATCTACTTTGCTTTGATAATCATTGAGTTGATACTTTCATGTTTTAAAGAGAAGCCTCCATTTTTTTCTCCTGTTAATATAGATGCTGTAAGTATTTTTTTCACTTTGCTTTATTTGGATTTTACAGACTATATGGTGTTTTGAGAATTCCACTGAGAGTACTTGTCATTGAAAGCAGCTTTGGTTTGTTGTAGAGATGGCAGTATTTAGTGACCCTCTTAAAAACACTGGGTATGAAGAATAGTATTGTGGTTTGGAGTCTTTTTCCATTATCTGTGTCATTAGAAATGGCTTGGAGCTGTGTAGTGAAAGCAGCTCTCCTGCTTGCTGCCTCACAGCAGTGTAAATTATATTTGTGAGCACTGAAGTGTAATAATAATTATTTCAAGAGGGTTTTTTGAGGATATGGTGCACTACTTGTTTAACATTCATCTCGAATTAACAAAAGTCTATGAGGTTTATCTTAATAAATGAGTTCTGTATGTGTTGAGAACAGATATGGAAAAACATTCATATCAAAAGATATTAGTAGTGTCACAGGTTAAATTTCTTCTCCAATTCAAAAATAGTCCCTATAATTGGATTTATGTTTGAACCAAGCTGAGAGAGAAGTTGAGCTCATGTCCTAAAACGAACATCTCTGAAACTGTAGAATGACATTTCACTTTATAGGTGGATTTAAAGGCAGTGTATGAAGCAATTTTTAGGTATAAAAGGAGTTCAGTGTGGGAAATGGGAAATGAAAGAAATCAATTTTATGTCTCATTAGGACATAGGTACGTACATGTAATATACCACACAATATGCCAAAAATTATCAAAATAGACTGTTGTCATGTTAAAGTAATGGTAAATGTCTTGCTTTATTTATTTTCATTTTTCCCCCCATAAATTCATTATAGAATCCATGTCCAGAGTTAAATTCAGGCTTCCTGTCACGATTGACATTTTGGTGGTTTACCAGGTGAGTTTTTTCTTCAAGCTGTTGGACAGCTGACAAACCCAAAACCTGCTTGTGATCTGTATTGCAGTGAGCAGTACAGAGATTTTCCTTCTGTGAGTAGTTGATGTTGGATGCTCTTTCATCCACAGTAGTGTCAGCACTTTGAGCATTTGCCTTTTTAGAAACACAGAGCCCAAACTTTTTCTCTGCAAGGTATGGCAGCAGCAGTATCATGACAAATAGGATGTGCAGCCTGGCTGTGCTCAACACATGCAGGAATATAACCTAAACCAGGATGTAGGTCTCTGCTCCACAAGATAAATTGTGGCAGCCTTTCCCCCAGCTGAGGGTGCATTTTTTTTTCTGTTGAGGTTCATGGGTGAATGCTTTTTTGTAAGGACATTTCTGTGCAAAAGGGAAGGTTAACTGGGTTATGTATATAAATTATTGCTGCCAACTGAGGTCGCAGTATCAAAGATGCAAATTTGAGATTGGGCCTGCTACTCCATGATAAAGAAGTGGAACAGCTGTCCAAGGTCGTGTTAAGAGCCTATTTTTCCACAGGGGTTGAGATCTTCATTCTTCCACCCATGTAATTTTATTGTCCTGGTAACAGCCCTGTAAAGTTCTTTTTAGTGAGAGGATGAGAACTTTCTAAACTTCCAGAATGTTCAGCTTTCCCAGTGAGATTCTTGGCAAATAGGATGTTTGTATCCCTTGACAAAATTCCCTTTACAGTTGAGGAAGTGCAGTTTTCAGAAAAATCTGATTTTCCTTTTACTCCAGTGAGCTCCACTTTTGCGTTTTGTTCACCTCTGACAGTTATTCCAGATCAACTTTATTGTTTTCACTTCTAAAGCTTCAGTGTTTCCATTTAACAGCACAATTTCATCCAAATGCTTCTGTTAGTTGGGTTTTTTTCTGCAGTAGTGTTTTTTGTCTGAAGTAGTGTTTTCAATTAAATACATGTAATTAGAAATACATCATGTCCTTTCCTTGAGTGCAAACATCAATAAAAGGAACAAAGGGTGATAATTATTCTCCAATCTCCCTTTCTGTGGAGTGTCTTCTTGCTTTTGTTACCTGAATAGTCCTAGAGTTACTGGCAATGCTTTAAAACTGAAAATTCAATTTTCCAAACTTAATTGCACTGTTTTTCTCCATATGTACAGCATGGCAATTCATGGGTACAAAAGGCCTCTGGAAGAGAAAGATTTGTGGTCACTGAACAAAGATGACACTTCAAAAACTGTCGTGCAACAGCTGAGTAAAGAGTGGGACAGAGAAAAAGCAGAGTGCAAACAGTAAGTAGATGAAAAAGTCTGCAAAGTTGAGAGCTTGGTCTGAGTCCTTTCAACACTCATAAGTTGCTCATCCATGAAAATGAGCCAACTAAAAATGCACCCGCCACTTCAGCCTTTCTATTCTTCAGTCATTAATAGCATTAATAGTTTAACTTTCTTTTTTTAATATGTCTAGGCAGAGGCAAACAGGAGCCCTGTGGGGCTTGTGTGCCACCAACACACTTTTTAGGTGCTTAAAATCTCCATGGGCAGGTGATGCAACTTCCCATGTGGAGAAGGGCTGAAGATGTGTGAGAAGAAGCTGTTGAGTTGGTTAGATTGTAGAAAATGAACAATTTTTCACCACTGAGCTGGTAGTTGTCTAACTGCATAATTGCATCCCTCCCAGGTGTGTTGGAGCACAGCTTCTGGACACATAAACCAAAGAGAATTTCTCATCATCTTCAGCATGACTTTTTTGGCCTGGCAGTACTTTTAGCCTTAAGGCTCTCAGCAGTGAGCAAGTCTTCACTTCCCGGTGGTAAAGATAAGAAACTCAGAACATGTGAAAGGCAGGAGGGGAGGAAACATTCCACTTTATTGCTGAGACCCTTCTGCTGTTGCCTAGAAAACTAGCAGCAAAATTGTCCTCGTATGTGATGGAAATGGGATAAGGGTCAGAACCTGCATACAGTTATACCCCTGCTTGAGAGGATTTCCTTTTTATTGCATGTTCTAACCTAATCCAATCTTAAAAAATTATCTATTATGCAACTCTATTTTCTTCTCTCACTGTTTGGTGTCCAAAATGTTTCCAAGCAAATAGATGTGATAATAGTGTGTTTCAAATGAAAAATGTCAATAAGGAGGGGGCCTGTGCTTCCATTTCCTTTCATTGTGGAGATTTCTTCTCCACGTGGAAGCTTTGTTCTCTTTTGTGCATGTCCTTGCCAAATTGTAAAGACACTATTATTTGATAATATTAGGAGATAATTGTCATTTTCTTGGCAAGGCTAAATATGATGTGGAGAGTTCCATTTTGCAGCTAAAATTTGAAATATTTCCAGCAGTTCACCCGCAGCTGTCCACTAATGCTCAGTGTGGATGTGTTATAGTTCTACTTCAGGGGATTTTTTCATTGTCTTAATGTCTCTATTTTTATGGTGTCGAATAATGTGCATGGTCTGGGTTCTGGTCTTTTTGCACAGACATAAATCTTATTCCCTCAGGCTGTTTTATGGTAAGAGCACAGCCATCGTGCAGGAGTGCATGCAGTCCAGGAAAACTTTTACTAGGAAAACAGAGACTATGCCTGGAGTTTTCTCATGGGGTTCATTGCATTTTGGAAACTATTCATATAAACTGGGGCCAATTGGCAGTGAATTTAGCTATAAATTATGAGTCATATTTAGCTCAGGTAAAACTTTGTGGCAACTGTATTAATGATTCTAAGATGGGTAAAAGAGCAAAAACAAAGCAAATTACTGCGCTCCAAATTGCTGTGCTCTATGGAACTCTGAAAGCTCTACTTATTCTTCAGTTATAAGCAGATATTCTCTATTACTTCCTGTCAAATAACATTAGTGGTAGTTGCTTGAGAGACATTGTAAATACTCTTTTTTTCCTTTCAACTCTCATTAAATCTGCTCTGAGCAAGCTTTTATGACATTAAAATGCTGTGTCAATTTGTACACGTTGAAAGTGTGATGAAAAGTATTTGTGGTGTACATAGTAGTAATTTATTTTTAAAAACTTAATCAGTTGCAGCTCTTACATAGCTAACGCTTTAAACATTTGTGGTAATGATTATCACATTTCTGTTGTTCCCAAACCTTTTTTGAATCACTGCTGTCTTGTGAGTTACTGTTAAATAATTGCTAAGAATTCTTTTGTTTCTTGTGAGTTACAGGAGAAACCAGCCTGGATTTAAAATGTTACTATAGATAATAAAGCACACAAAGAGTATTTTTCCTTTCTTTAGCTCTCTTTGCTTATATGGCTGAAGTTTCTAGTCACTCACTTTACTGATAAGTGCAGTTTCTTCTGAGAAAGTTAGAGCTATGCTGGATGGAGAAGAGAGAGCTGGAATGCATTTTCCCTCATTTTTAGTTAGCTTCTGATTTTAGAGACTGTCCTTATGAAGACATATTGGAGATGCAGGGCCGTATCAGCACCAAAACATGTGTGTGTTTTCCCATGAGATAAATCAGCACCTATTATCTGCCCTGCTATAAATAATGGCAACAAGACACATGCTCTTTGCTTTGATTAAAAGCTGGGTGTGAGCAGTCCCACACACTGCTGAAAACCTGACCTCACCTAACTACAGGTAGTAAACACTAAAAGTGCATTTTCTCCCTTTGGGACTCTTAGCTGCAAGAGAACCATTGCTTTGCTATAGCTCAGTGTAATAAACATTTTTAATAGCACAAAGTCAGGGGCAAGTAGTCTTGTTTCTTCAAGTCTTTCAATGAGTTTAACAGTCTGGCTGCCAGAAAAACAAGGCTTTTCTCATAAACTCCCCAGGTTTGATCTGGAAGACAAAGACAACACTGTTTGTTCTTGTCTGGGGGAAAAAAATAAATTGACTGGTCTAGGTTCTCCCCCTGCCCTCTAGCTTTATTGCAAAGATGTTGGGATTCGAAAATGGCTTTTTCTGAAAGGATGTGGACAAGTTTATACATGTGTTAGCCTCAGTGATCACAGTGAATGCTCACAGGCTGTTGGAATTATTGGACTCTGCAGCTAGCCAGCTCCAAAAAATCTGCACAGTCTTTATAAAAAAATCATTAATTCAACCTCACTTGGTAGTACTTACAAGTTATTTTTCAAATGCCTTGTGGTAAATATTCACTGTTTCTAGGGTATCTTTTCCATCTGTTTTTTTCTTGTAGAGCTTATGTGCCCCAGATTAATTTCATTCTCCCTGTTGCACCTGGACTTAACTTTCCTGTCTGACATTCAGGAAATTTTTCACTAGTCCCATAGCCCCCAGGAAACAACATCAATTTGATATTTTCTGGTAGAACAGTTGCCAGGCTGATGTTTGAGAGCAATTCACGGAGGAAATAATTTCCCAGAGCATACCCTTTGTTGATGGGCAACAGAAGTCAGGCACCTAAACCCCAAAGGGGCTTCTACAAAACCTGCCTGGAGCCCTCAAGAGAAGTTTGGGCATGTTGGGCCCATTTTTCATCAGTCAGTCTAAAAGAGTACTCGTGGAAGAATCACTTTTGTTAGCTTATTTGGCAGTGGGAGGGTGGCAAAAAGTACAAAAGGAATCCTAGAATCCTGGAATCATTAAGGTTGGGAAAAACCCGGACAATTATTGACTCCAATGGTTAACAAAATGGTTGCAGATAAACAGGGTTTAAATGCCTCAATTGTCAACTGAGTAAAATTTAGATACTTAAACCCAATGTTTCTCTCCTGGAAGAATCTGAACAGCTGTGGTCCAGATCTTGGGGATGGCCCAGTTTTGAAGGTGCTGTGGTTTCTACTCAATTCCAAGTTTCCAGAAATGCAAAACTTTGTATTTTGAGAGTACTGTGCCTGCTGCAATGGCTGTAGCCCCAGGGGGATTAATTCTGCTTCTCTGGAAGCAGCTGTGTGATCGGTAAGGGTACAGGCTTAGCACAACTACCGATTGAACAAGAACACAGGCTCAGAAGGAGTAGGTGAGGGTGCCTTGTGTGGGAGGTCCATAGCACTTCTTTGAGGATTCCTATACAAGAAATTGGAGATCCAAAGTCAATTCTGGCCTCTAAGGAAGTCCAGCCTTCCTCTCCTCCTCCTTTGGGCCTTGTTCTCATGTCATGGTGATTGATTTTGTGGCCTATGGGATTAGTACCCCCTAAGTACTGCAGAACAAAAAGAAAATAAAACAAGACTCAATTGCAAAAGAGTAGCTGATCCTGAGCACACCTTGATGGTGTTGGAAGTGTTGCTGTTGGTCAGTAGCAGAGCAGAGGAGGGTGCAGAATTTGGGGAGTTCCCACAGTGCTGTTCACACAGGACGGTGCCATTCTCATTGTCAGTTGTCTCCTGTCATTTGTTTTGTTTCCCTAGGAAAGAGGATGTGTCCTACATGAGGAAATCAACCCATGAACAGAATCATGCTGGTGGCAGCCCAGAGGAAGCAGAAGTCCTGATCAGAGACAAAAGGCACAATAGGAAACCTTCCTTTCTCAAGGCTTTGTTGCGGACCTTCGGGCCATACTTCTTAATTGGCTCCTTCTTCAAGTTGATACAAGACCTACTCTCTTTTGTCAACCCTCAGCTATTAAGGTCAGTTTACTCTGTGAGTAGTTTCTATGTGTGATCCCTGTGGTTGCTTGGCTTTGGCACAGGGCAATTGTTTTTGAAATAAAGAGTTAGTTTCCCTCACAGTGCCACATGTGTATGCTCCCTCACCTTCCCCCTGCAATGCCATGAGACATGAATTCTTTGTTGAGGACTCAGCTGTAAATTGGACAAGTTCACTGAAATGTTCTATCTGTAAATCTCCCATCGCTGTGGGCAGCTTTGACTTACAAATTGCATGTTGCTCTCTGATTCAGTCCAAAGCAATTTCTCCCCATTTCTAAAGGATTCGCTGTGAAATCAAAGTGAAGCATTGCTGGCTGGATCCAGTGGTCTCTGAATATCTGATATCCTCATATGTGGATGGTGGTTGCAGCTGTGATGTGACTTTATGTGCAGATGTTGTCTGATGCGCCAGTATGTGGTGCTCTGGCCAGACTGCTGTCACCTGGGAAAGGTTTTGGGTTGTTTAGATGAGTTCATGTGCTCTTAGTTGTGTTCAATAACGAGAATGTGAGAGGCACAGTTGCAGTGAATTTCCATGTGAAAGAAAATTATAGTTATATTAAAAAAAAAAAAAAACAGACAGAGGAAGAGGTTATGAGAGAAGTGGTGTGTTCTCAAATTCTCTTTGTATGAGGAGCACCATCTCCCGGGGGGGCCAGTTGCTCAGCCTGATCCATAAAGGAATTTGCACAATCCCCGCATTTTTTTCTTTATTAGTATTTTTCTTAAAGTGAGGAATTCAGCAGAAAATCATTAGCTAGAAGGAAAGCAATAGTGGAATTACCAGCATTTCTACCTAACAATTATTAATAGAAAAGCACAAAGTCCTATTAATGCATGAGGGAGGAATGGAACCTGGGTGGAGCTCACAGGTGGATGTAGGGAGAGGGAGAGGAGAAGGCTCTGCTCCTATTTGAGTATCTCTTAAAAATAACCCATGTTCTGAGATTGTGTTGTTCTGTGGGTGGTTTGTGATATACCCAGAAATTTGCTAAAAAGAGGGTCTGACCAAGCGTGGTGACATTTAATAGCTGACAGTCTGTCTTCTCCTGCTGAAGAGGAGGCTGCTGGCTCCTCCTGAGAGCACATTAAGTGGAACGTATTCTGGGAATTTCTCAAATTTGCATGAATTCCTGAATACGTTTCAGTGATATCTCAAGGCATATTATGCTGAATTCCTTCTCAAGTCTAAATTCCTGCAGTCTGGGAAAATGCCCTTCTGATAGTAAGGGAAGATGAAAAAGCCATGGCTGTCTGGCAGACTGCATGTGAGATAGTTTCATGTTTCTAAAAAGATTGGTGAATCCCTGGGACTACCCAGAAGAGGTTTTCCCTGAAGCTATTCCCTTTTGGAGAATGAATGAATGGAGCAGTGCAGAAATAAGATTTCTCTGGACTGAAAAAAGAAAGATGTAGCAACCTCATGCTTGTACTACAAAGCTTTGGTTGCCTGATTTTTAGTTTCCAGGTCCATTTTCCTCCTGCTGATTGTTTGAACCATGGAGCAAAATCTTTTTTTCTCCGATATTTTTACAGTTCGGTATTCTGATCAGTGGACTGAAGTCACAAACATGATTTTTGAGAGCACTGGATATTGCCATGTGTCACTCTGCTTGTTTGCTGTGTGTCAGTGTGCAATGAGAGCTGGGAGGAGTAAAAAAGGATTTACCAATAAAAGCTGCTATAGCCATCTTAATGGTACCATTTTACAAAAAAAATGTAAGAGTGAAGGACTCTCTATGCATCCATCCAGGAGGATGTCTTTTAATTTAGCACTTTTTTTTTTTGGTGGGAAAACACCCCAGGCAGCAGCACTCAGGCTGCTTGAAGAAGATTTGGGTAAGAAGCTGGTTTTGCCTGCCCTGCTGCACTGCCTTATTCTGTCCTATCATTCACCTCTTGCCCTGGGGGCCTCCCTAACAGAGCTCAGACAGTGCACTGTGTGTTTAAACCCTGAATCTCAGGGGAAACCAAGAGTTTCTCTTCATATTTCATTTTCAGGCCCATTTACAAATGGACTTTGTCACTGGCAGAGCTGCAGGTTTTGCTGTTGGATCTTTGCAATGTTGTTTGACTGAAATCATAACTCATCCTTTGTCCTGGGGAGCTGTTTGCTTTTTGTGGTTAGGGAGAGGATGTGGCAGGATGCTGTAGTTGGGAGAAGCTGTGTTATGTCCCATTAAATTTGATGCATGGTTTTAAAATTTTTGTTTCTTTTTCCTTTTCCTTCCCTACCCTGCTGACACACAGTGTATTAATCGGCTTCATTAAGAACAAAGATGCCCCAGCCTGGTGGGGATTTTTGATTGCAGCTCTGATGTTTATCTGCGCTGTGCTGCAGACACTCTTCCTTCACCAGCACTTCCAGTACTGCATTGTTACTGGGATGAGGCTGAGGACTGGCATCATTGGGGTGATATACCGAAAGGTAAGGCTGGAAGCATTTTGTGGGCTGGAATACTAGCCAGGCAAGTGTGCTCAATTCTCACATATTTAGGGAAGGTTAGGCATGCTGGAGAGGAGTAGCCTCCTGGAATATAAAAGATTGGGGGTTTGGTGAGTTTTTAGGAGTACCTCTTTAATACTTTACAGAATTTTCCAGTGAGCAGTAGTGTCATATGAGTGTTGTGGTAGGTTATTAGACATACCAATACCAGTTCACTCTAAATGCAGGAAGAAGAGAGACTTAGATTAGATGTAAGGAAAAAATTCTTCCATGTGAGGGTGGGGAGGATCTGGCACAGGGTGCCCAGAGAAGCTGTGGCTACCCCATTCCTCTAAGTGTCTAAGGCCAGGCTGGATGGGGCTTGGAGCAACCTGGGATAGTGGAAGTTGTTCCTGCCCATTGAAGAGGGGTTGGAACTTTAAATTTTCTTTCCACCCAAACCATTCCACAGTTTGGAAGAGGGATCTAGGAGAAGAACATGTTTATGCTATGAGTCGATCAGACCCAATGAGATTTTCTTCAGATTGCTATGCACTGCTTGAGCTCATAAGCAAAACCATTTCATGAGCTCTTGTTCCTTGGAGATCAGGAATGGATATAGGTGAATTATTTTATTCTTTTGGGAGAAGCACATTATTCTTAGATAGTGTCATTTTGCTAATAATTGAGTATTTGTTCTCCATGTGTATGAAGATTGTGAATGCATTGCCACTCTCTCCCTTGTCAGTCCTTAGTGATCACAAACTCAGCAAAGCGCTCATCTACTGTTGGAGAAATTGTCAACCTCATGTCAGTGGATGCCCAACGTTTCATGGACCTGACGACTTTCCTGAACATGTTGTGGTCTGCACCACTCCAGATATTTCTAGCTTTGTATTTCCTCTGGCAGGTACAGACATTGTCACAATTCATCTAATTAATGTGCAGGCTTTTTCTTTTTCCTTTTTTTTTTTTTTTGTCACTTTGACCTGCCACTGTGTTTTTTACCAACTTAAAGTGTTCTGTCCTGTAGTAAAAGGGTGCTGCACAGCCTCACTTAATGTCTTAATTATTTTGTTCCACTGATAGGCTAGATGGGCATTGGAAACAGAATGTTTCCTTTGTCTTTCCCCCTTCCTTACTCGAGTTTGATGGGCTCAGTCTTGGACTCTTGTTCCCAGTAGTTGATACAAATGAGAGCTTGAGGGTAGTGGTTTAGAGACCAAACCAAACAAAAACCTGGGCGTAGGAAATATTGTGTGTAGAGATTATATCCTGCTACATAATGAAGTTTTGTGCAAGTCAATGTGAGACAAATCTCATCTGGAAAAACCATAATTTTTCATTTGCTACATTGTGACATCGTTTCAGCTTTATTCCAGGTTCAGTTTGAGCGCTGGCTTTCAGACTTGTTTCTGTGCAATTAATGTCTTTTACTGCATAAAACAGTAGCACCAACTTAACCATATTGATTTCAACTCAAAAGCCATTAAATTTCAGCAGCTCTGAATTACTGCTCTGCTGGAAGCTGAGCTCTGGTTACCAGCAGTTTGTATGATTGTAGTCACACTGAGGTACTGGGTTAATTCCATAATTACAGTTCCCTTGGTCAGAGAAAAATCCAGAGAAAGGTTCCTATCACTGATACAATAACAACAATAATAATAGTTATTATTGTTATTTTTTTTATTGTATTATTATCATTATTATTCAAAGTGGTCCCTTATTTTTCTGTCTCCTCTTCACAGTTGCTCTGTGGAATCTCAACACTTCACTGGGACAAGTTCAACTTGTCAACATTGATTTCTGTTTCTATTACTTATTGTTGTTTTAGCCCTGACTGTAGGGAACACTTGGGTACAACAACTTACTCTTTCTTTTTAAATCAAGGCTTTAGGTCCTTCTGTGCTGGCTGGAGTTGCTGTGATGGTCTTACTTATCCCATTTAACTCAGCAATAGCAATAAAAACCAGAGCATTCCAGGTAAGGTGGCAGCAGAGAAGGTAATGTTACATGAGTTGGCAGCTGTGCTATGAGAAATGAAGACATCTGGGGTTGTTAATAAGATGCCATTTGCATCAATTTACTTATGAGTAAGAATGTAGTGATATATTAATAACTGTATCATCTTAGCTAATTTTTCCATAGTGAATTGAATGCAATTTAAGGGAAAAAAGCCTTCTGTCATTGAGCCAGTGGCTTCTTCATACCTCTGGAGCAAGCAGCTTTTGGGATTAGCAAGAGGTTTCTTTGCCTCCATGTCCCTTCATCTGGTATTTTCCTCTAGGACTATCTAGAGAAAGGCAAATCAAAGCTGTTCTTTAAGCTGCAAATGAATGTTTTCAGAGGTGGCAGCTAAAACCTGACAGTTTGAGTTTTATGCCAAAAACCAGTGTTGATGTTCACTGCTACTTAGCTGGGCCAAATTTCATTTATTATCTTAAGGGAAAATGATCCTTTATTCCTTTCTTTGTAGTCTAGTTCTCTCTAGTCATGGAAAGCTGAAAAAATACCAATATAACAGTGCCCTTTGGCTTTGTGCTAGAAAAAAATCCAACAATTGGCTTCTCCTATGCAACCTATCAGACTGTTTGGAAGATTAAAATAGAAATTAAAAGTCAATCTGTTGGTGTAAAAAAGGTAAGGGTTGGATATAAATTAGGACTTTTAAGCACAGCCTTAGTAACAGTGATATTATTATATGCCTTAAAAAGACATACAGGCATCTCTTGGATGCTGACATGTTAGTAGTAACAATCCTTTTCTCCCTTGCCCATTATAAGATGCATAACTTGCTGTGCTTATGTGTGTGAATTTTGTCTATAAATTTGAGCAGGGATGTTTTTATTTTAATAACTGAATGAAAGACTGTATTTTAATAGATAGGAAAAGAAACCCCTAGAAGTAGCCACAGTTTTCAAGGGATAAGAAATAAAATGTGCAAACAAGGAAGAAAAAAATCTGAAGAAATCAAATGAAATTATAAGGTAGTATTTTTGTGAAGTGGCTGAATCTTTCTTTAGGATGGTTTAAAAATGTAGCTCTTAAGAGTTAAAATGAGTGGAAGGCTTTTGTACTCTGCTTTCCAGGCATTTCCTTTGATTTCTCCTGTCTCTGGAGGTAGACTAACTTGCACAATAAGCTCATAACAGTCTGCCTTTCTGTAATTACCTTTTGCATCCTCTTCAGAAGTAGCCTGAGGGCTGTGACAGCTGTGAGACACATGTTGAAAACTCTCCTGTAGTCCTGACTGTGGCTCTGTCTCCCGTGTTTACCAATAACCCAGGTGGAACAAATGCGATACAAAGACTCCCGCATTAAATTAATGAACGAGATCCTGGGTGGCATCAAGGTGCTGAAGCTCTATGCTTGGGAACCATCCTTTTCAGAAAAGGTCCTGGAGATACGGAAGAATGAGCTGAAAGTTTTGAAAAAATCTGCCTACCTCAACTCTTTGTCCACCTTTGCCTGGATCAGCGCACCCTTCCTGGTAAATTAAATTTTCATGTCTCTCTAAGCTGTACAAGTATACCCTTGAAGGATAAGCCCAAGGCTTTCTGCTTGCTAATGTACATAGAAATAAAATGTAAAGTTTTTGAAGAAATTATTCACATGCTTTGATACAGAGTTCCCTGTTCTCAAAAGCCCTTTTGTTAATCAGTATTAAAGTATTTTGTGATAAAGCCTGCCAGTGAAAGCTGGGAATAGCTGTCACAGGAGAATTTCCAACCACTTCAAAGTGTTTCCCATAACAAATTAAAACTGGAATTTGAAACCTCAGAGAGATCCGTGAATAGCAAAATAAAAGAAACTTTAATTGAGTCAGTCAGGACAACGTCTGTCTTTAGCTCTCATTTCTACCTTCATGTTGCAGTCCTCTACTTGTTTTAGTGAGAGAGGGAGTTGTTAAATTATTCTACAGCTCAAAAAAGATTTAATGTGAAAACCGAAGCCCAAATGATAATGTCACCAACTCTGAAATGCATTTTCCTCAATTTCCTCTTTTCCTCTATTTTCTACTTCAGTGGACTGTGATCTCTTTTGCAGAAAGGGTTTTGGTGAATAAAACCATTCAGATAAGTCCGTGGTCAAAACTATTCCCAGCCAATTTTTCTCGAGATCTAAGGCCCAGCCCTGCAGGAATGATCTGATCAGCCTGGAGATTCTGCCCCTTTTATAGTTCCTTAAAGTCATTGCACTTCCTTCAGTGCACATTCCTCTTCCTGCTCATTGTGACTTTGCTGCACAGGATGATCCTTCCATGGTGGACGGCCCCTGTTATACAGCAAGCCAGCAAATAACTTGGATTTCACTTCCTTTTCTACTGATTAGTGAATCTCGTTTGCTTAGCCTGCAGTTTACAATGGGAAAATTTGCTTGGGTGGAGCTGGAAGAAACCACAACCCGATAGAAGCTTTTCCTTTTTATTTACCCGAGTCCTGTAATTCACCTCTTGAAAATCAACTGAATGTAGCCACTAGAAACTTGACAGGTCTTTTATTTTGTGTGCCCTTTTTCTGTACCTACTTGTCCATAGAACTTAACATTTTTAAAGCATGTTGAAAAGGTCAGAAACACAGAATTTTCCCATTTTTTTGGTTGGTACTTTTATTTCCAAGATGCCTATCAGGATTGAGTACTTTTAAAATGTCAGAATATACCAGGCATCTTACAGTAAACTGCCTTTCTGGCTTTCAGGTAGCACTGACAACATTTGCTGTGTATGTCTCTGTGGATGAGAAGAACATCCTGGATGCAGAAAAGGCTTTTGTCTCTCTGTCCTTATTCAATATCTTGAAGTTTCCCCTCAGTATGCTTCCACAAGTCATTAGCAACATTGCACAGGTAAGGAGGGCCTGGAGCAGAGGTTGTTCTGAAAAATTTGAACTGAAAGAACATGAAAAATTTGAACTGAAAGAACATGTCCTTGATTTCTGGAATGCAGAGATCCCTTGCATATGCCTGTTTTAGCTGCTTTTCCTTTTAATATCCTTTCCTGCTCTCCTGCATTGGAAAGCCTGACATCTTCTGAGTGAGCCTGTGTGAATTTTGCTTTGCTCAGATAAACTCAGCTTGGTGTGAGAAATTTCACAGTTAAAAGCTTGAATCTCAGCATAGGACTCATTGCAGGGGAGGAATGACTCACTGTTCAGGAAGCCCATGGGGGAAGCTCAAGGCACTGTGCATGCATTCTTTTTCAGTAGTAAGAGCGTTAAGTCCTCATTAAAAGAATGATGAAATAATGCCACATTCTTTTCCTAGACAAGTGTTTCCCTGAAGAGAATTCAGCAGTTCCTGAGTCATGATGAACTTAATCCAAATTGTGTGGAAAAAAAAGTGATTGCACCAGGTAAAGATGTTGATATTTTTCTTAACTATGCAAATGCAGCAGACTTATCTCTCTTGGACTGGTTGAGCCAGGAAAAAAAGCCAAAGAGAAAATAACAATGTTAATCTTGAGTTTTAAACAAGGGAAGAAGCTGCTGCTCTGAAAGTGCTTGGTGTTCAGGCTGTGTGGAAATCAGAAAAGTTCCCGGCCATATTTCTGAGCTGGTTGGGCCTGAGTTTGCATCTGCAATGTACCGGATGCTAACAGCACCGAATATGGAATGCATCTGCTGACTATGGACAGCAAGACTTGTTCAAACCTTTCACGCTGCACAAATGCTCAAGAACTTTGTGAACAGTTTTGATTACTTCTGTTCAAAACAGAAGTAGCCCTAAACAGTTGAGCAAGCCAGGTGTGGCAGGCAAAATGCTGCAGAATGTCAAAGTTAATCTGATAAATCAAAGCAAGCAGCATGCAGTGATCTTCTACTGATTTGAAATGAGTTTCTGAAGTAAAGTTGTGGTGATGCTGAGCAGCACGTGTTGGGAGCAGCTCCACCAGGGCAGGGTGAAGCAGGGCATCTTTTCAGCTCCCTAGATCTGTCAGGTCACAGTCTAGAGCTGAAGTGACAGTCAGTTATTTTCACTCTGAAGAAGCCTGTGCTTCCCATGTTCATGACCTGTGCTTCCCATGCCAGCAGAAAAGGGAAGTGCAGTGTGTGTAAATAAAGATCCCTCTGTCAGCCTGTTCTCAGTTGTGCTGTTATGAGTAACACATTTCCTGCCTCTCTTGTTGTTGTGTTTTTGCCACACAGGCAATGCCATCAGTGTAAGAAATGCGACATTCAGCTGGGGAAAGGAGCTTAAGCCAACGCTGAAAGAGTAAGATTTCTTTGTGCAGTTGCAATACAATATCTACCTGGTCTCTGGCTCTTGGGAGGCGTGTTTGAAAGCTGTCTGCTAAAAACTATGCATCACATGTCAGCATTTCTTCGCCTTTAAAACATGGAGCTCATGCCTCATGGTCTTTAAGCTTTACAGAACAGGGCTTTAAGGCTTTAACTTCACAGGAACCAGCATAAAATAGTTACCTATTGAAAGACAGGCTCCATAAATTCCTTAAATAGGCATTTTTTAACTGAAGCATTGTATAAATTAGATTGATCTGGTGGATTTTGAGGGCAGTTAGGATGTCTGTGTTGGCACCTAGGTGTCCCAGCAGTGGTTACTTGAAGAGGCTTGTGGCAGATTCATCTCTGTGGCAGTGGAAAGGCCATCTTTAGACTGTGGAGGCGAATGTTTTGCACATTTGCCTCCTTGAATGAACAGAAACAAAATTTGCCTGGAAGCATATATACCTTCTGTTATGCATCAGTATATATGTAAATAGAAGTTTGGCTGGATTTCACTAGTGAAAAGCACTTTGGCTGCAAAGAGACTGTGTCTCTTTGTCAGTCATTTTTGTATCAGTTCACCTTCAGGGCTTAGAGTAGTACCTTTGAGAACACAGTGGGGAAAACAGTAAAGGATTTTAATTTGGAAAGTCCTGTTTTTCTTGTGTCATTGTGAATCCTATTTACTAGCACAGGAAATACAGTTCTGAAGTGGTTTGAACATTTTTAGATGGGACATATTCACTCACTACTTTTATGCATTTGCTTTCGGTTTTAAAATCAAACCCCAAAATACTTCTGGAAGATTGTCTGTTTTCAAAATGCTTATTAACTTAATTTGACTTGCTGATGGATTGATACAACACAGCAAAGAGTCTTAGAAGGCTTGTTAACAATCCTACTGCTTCAGCAACCAGCAAGATATATTATGCTGGGTTTTCATTTGCTCCTCAAGTTATGGTTACAGCTGATTGTGTGCAAGAAAGGGAGGAGAAAACTAGTGACCAAACTTTGCGTATTATATCCAGTCAGGCTGTGACTGTGTATTTCCGCCCTGGTTTAAAGACCGCTGATGTCTTTAGTAAGCTAATGTTCAATTAATTTCAAGCTTATTTCCTCCACAGTATAAATATGTTGATCCCCAGTGGTTCTTTGGTTGCCATTGTTGGCCATGTTGGCTGTGGGAAGTCTTCTCTGGTGTCTGCTCTCCTGGGTGAGATGGAAAAGCTGGAAGGAGAAGTGGCTGTGAAGGTTGGTGGTTTTTTATGAAACAATTCAATGATGGTAGGGAAATGTGCTGCTTATGCCTGCCCTTGCCTAGAATGCACCTCAGGCTCCAGAAGGAATTATAGTTGCTCCTCTGGCAGCTTGTCTGCATGTTTGAGTTTTGCCCAGTTTTGTATGAAGTTAGTTTCCTGATTTGATCAGTGATACATGAGCAGTTAGCACACATATACATTTAATGTGAATGTATAGAAACCATATACATGCTGAATATCTTCCTCAGAGTATGAATTCATGCTTGTTATGAGTCAGAGATTTTCTCTCTCTTTTTTCTAGGGTTCTGTTGCTTATGTGCCTCAACAAGCCTGGATCCAGAATGCCACACTGAAAGATAACATTTTGTTTGGCCAAGCTCCTAATGAGGAAAAATACCAAGATGCCCTGGAGGCCTGCGCTTTAAAAACTGATCTAGAAGTGCTGCCAGGAGGAGATCAAACTGAGATTGGAGAGAAGGTAAATTTTTTTAGGTAGTTTTTTTTTTTTTCAAGTCAGACCTGCCTGGTGATTCCTGCTCTAGCTAAGGAGAGAACACTGTAAAATCAGCACTTTGTTTGATTTGATCTTCACGATGGCATCCCTGCTACAATCAACACCAAAACATGCAGGGCAGTTGTCTGGAAAGCACTTGACTTGAAAGTTGTCTTAATTTCAGGCTTGTGTGTGTATTGTGGTGCAGAATTACACATCCAGCCCTGGAAGACCAGAGTGCCCTCTGTTTGTCATGAATTGTAAAGATGCATCTGTCCAGAATCACTGAAGGCCTTCCTTTTCCTGTAGGGATTGAAAGGGAGGGAACAGATGGTTTTGCTTCAAGTGAAAAAAAATTTGATCATCTCTTAACACATTTTAATGAGAAACACTTACATCTGTGTTTACCAACAAAGATATTATTTTTTCATAGGCTACTGAGTCTGAGCTAGAGTACATGAAATGGTGTGGAGATGGGGATTTGTGTATAAAAGGAAATATGTGGAAGATGTTCCAGGTGCCACAGCCCTGCTTTGAAATTTGTGTTTTACATCCTAGTTGACAGTTTCACTTTTTATTGTTTTGTGTTTTAACAGCTCCCTTTAGGAGCTTATTAAAAAGAGACTTACTGCATCTCCAGTTTGCTGGGTGAGTGGAAAGTTTGGCAATTAGCAGGCAGATCTAGAGGCATTCTGTGCCTGTCTCTGGGTGGGTTGTTTTCTTCAGTGTTTCATGTTTCAATTCAACACCCAAGTGCTGGGCTGGGTGAGAACCATGAGCAGTCAGAGCTTTTTTGTGACAGGTTTGTTCTCTCCTGTCTCCCTCCAGGGCATCAACCTGTCGGGGGGGCAGCGGCAGCGAGTGAGCCTGGCCCGTGCCGTGTACAGCAGCTCGGACATTTTCCTGCTGGACGATCCCCTGTCTGCCGTGGACTCGCACGTGGCCAAGCACATCTTCGACAAAGTCATTGGCCCGGATGGGATCCTGAAGGGAAAGGTAAACTGGGCTCTAGATCCTCTTAAAAACGCACACAAACTCAGGAGCACAGAAGCTGTTTCACCGCCCAGGCCTGAGTGACAGCTCCTTCCTGAGATTCTGTGTGCAGCTGGCAAGGCCTGCACCTCTCCTCACAGCCCGGGCTGTGGCAAAACGCTGCTCACACATGTCCAGAACACTGTGCTCTGGTCAGAACGTGTACAGGCAGAAACCTGCCCTGCCTTTTAAAATCCTTTCTCTATGAGATCTCCATAAAACAAGGCATGTGCTGGAACGTGCACAGGCTGGTAGTGTTAATTGTTGTTTCTTGAGGGCAGCGCAGCCAGGAAGCTGCACCAAATATGGATGTTACACAGGATTTTGGCAACAACAACCCAAACTGCAGTGGTTTTGCTGCACCTTCCACTCCTGCTGCCATCTTCTCAGATCGTCTTGAAGCTCAAAAGGGAACGGCTGCAAAGAAAATCATCATAAGGGAGGGAGGGAATGATAATTCAGTGTGTTTACTTTCCTCTCTGTTTTTGTCAGCAGTAGGAGCAAAGCGACTTCATTTACATCAGGTCAAGCTAATTTGCCTAATGTGGACAGTGTTATTTCACTGTGCATTTCACCTTGACACAATAATTCATTTCCTGTCCCAAAAATGTATTTGACTTGCTGAGTACTGTCAGTCCCCACAGTGCAAATGAAGGATATGTGGTTTTTTTTCCTTTTCCCTATCCAGACCCGAATCCTAGTAACCCACGGCATTAGCTTCCTACCTCAGGTAGACCATATATTTGTCCTGGTAGATGGCAAAATCTCTGAAATGGGATCTTACCAAGAGCTTCTGAAACAAAACAAGGCCTTTGCAGAATTCCTCCGGAATTATGCACTGGATGAAGACATTGAAGAGGATGAACCAACAAGTACAGTATTATTTTTTCTTAAAACATGTCTTCTGTCAACAAGGTTAGAGATACTTTCTCTGTGTAGTGTCCCCTGGTTCTTCATGGCATTTGCCTTTCTGCACTACTGTGAAAATTATTGTTGTGGCCAGGTCTGTACAACTGAGAAATCTTTTCACTAATTTGTTTCAAAATTTTGTGTGTTTTGTCCTAGAAGAAAGCAATCTTGTCTGAGAAATTATTTTAAACTTGGGAATTTATTTTACAATTAGAAAGGTCAAGCTCAGCAAGAAGACAAAATAGCCAAGAATAAACTGGGCTTGGTATGAAAGGGGCTACCCAGAGTCTGGTGTGTTTTTTCTTTATATGTGATTGTGGTATTTTTCATGTAGCGAAGTCCAAATGAAATTTTAATCTTGGGTTGCTTTTCAGCTTGGTTTGATTCTGATAAAATGATGCAAGATAAAAGCATTCTGGTGGATGTTTCCCCTGTGTGACAGTGTTCCCATGCCTGTGCACTGCTGCT
Source organism: Zonotrichia albicollis (assembly GCF_047830755.1). NCBI lineage: Eukaryota > Metazoa > Chordata > Aves > Passeriformes > Passerellidae > Zonotrichia > Zonotrichia albicollis. The sequence goes on along the minus strand of NC_133837.1, from coordinate 3,228,083 downwards.
CTCCAGCCTGGCAGAGGAGCATGCATGGCACCTTCCAGCCACAGCTGAGGCTTGCAGGACTCTTGATGTGACTCCCCCAGCCCAGGCTCATGTCTAGAATGTGCCAAATTAGTGAATTTAGCTAGAACCAACTCTTAACATAGGCAATAGCCTGGCATTCTGATTGGTTAAAGGGATGTGATATAAGTGAGTTTGGCAGTCAACCTACGTCACAAGATGTTTGCAATTTTGTTAGAAGTGATGCACAGAAGGGATATACACAAAGCTAGGGGGGAGCTTATGCATGATAATTTTCCTGGGGGAGTGGGGGTGGGTTTGTTTTCATGGCTCTTCCTTTTTATAGCCACCTTTCTCTGTGCTTTCCTATGACAGAAAATTGAGGTGTGATCTTGTCTTGCAGTGCTGGAGGAGGAAGAAGTGCTGCTGGCTGAAGACACCCTGAGCATCCACACAGACCTGGTTGATAACGAGCCCGTGACAAACGAGGTCCGCAAACAGTTTCTTAGGTAAACATGAGGTCCTTGCTATTCTAGTCTGTGTCTGGGGTAAAAGACATCTTTCAGATGTCAGTCACATTCTGCTTCTCCATCTGGGCTTCAGTTTCCTCAATTCCCTCTCATAAATAAATTGGTTTAGTATCCTTTTAAAAATAAATGTGAACACTCAAGATCAAACATCTATTCCTTCTGTATTCTTTTCAGTCTGAACTGAACTAATTTCTAAAAGCAGCTCTCTGGTTCTTAGATAACACCACTGTGTGTATTTACCCACACAATGGTGAACTGCTGCCAGAAAAATAAACTCCTTGCATTGCACCTTTCCATTGGGAGCCTTGGAAATCTTTGAAGGTTTTTATAATCATACCCATAGACGCTGTCCAGCTACTGCTGATAGGAAAACAGAGAAGCTCAGGGTTTAGTTTGAAATGTCTGCCTTGTCATGAAGCCTCTAAAGCCTTTCCTAAAGAGCTCAGGCTCTGCCACAGCCTTTCTTAGATCCTGTATTTCTGGCATCCCTGAACATGCAGAGAGGTGGAAGAAACATCCACAGCTATGAGTGAGGCTGGTATGGGAACTTAGTGGAAGAGCTGGGAATAAATCCAATTCACTACATCCCAGCCTTGCCTTAGCACTGCCACAATATGCCCTTTTTCTCCTAATGACTCTTCTGTTTTAACTAGGCAACTTAGTGTAGTGTCTTCTGAGGGAGGAGAATGTCCCAACAAAATGTCAACGAAACGAAGAGTCTGTGAGAAGAAGCCAGCAGAGCCTCCTCTTCCAAGAAAAAGTGCTAATGAGAAACTTATTCAGGCTGAAACCACTGAAACAGGCACGGTATGGTTTGATTCCCCCCTCCCCTTTTCTGCCTTTTTTTTTTTGTTTGAAAAAAAAATCCCCTTTATTTTAACATTAGATCCAGTTCTGTTAAATATGTGCACAAATCACAACTGCAGGCTTTAGGCATTAATCTGGTGACCACTGATCATTCAGATTAGGGATTTTGGCAGAGATTTTGGCACCCAGGTAGCCCTATATACTTAGGAGAACAAAAAAAAAGGAAAAAATAATCTCTTCCAGTTCCCTCCACAGTCACCCAATACTGCAGAGCCCTGCATTCCATCAGCCCTGCCTTTGTCTCGCAGAGCTTTCAGCACTGTTGGTTTTTAAACTGTTTGGCTGCTGCTGAGTCCAGCTGCAGCACTGGGTTACACGAACCAGCAGCCTCTGGGTGCCAGTGAGGCTGCTCTGCCTAAATACTTGCCAACCTCAGTACAGAGCACTTTGTGCTTGTAGGTACAAAGGGGCTGTATTCCTCCTGAGTAGGGCCAGGGAGAGAAATAGGAACAAGAAAAAAGAGAGGATGGTACCACAAAAGTCAAAGAAAGGAACAGAGAGGAGCAGCAGATAGAAGAGGAGCAAGGAGGTTTGATAAAGAAAAAGCCCCTTCCTTCCACTTCAGAAGGCTCAGTATGTCCTGTTTAGTCTGATGTACATGATCCATGACACAGATCTGCTTTTTCTGTAGATTATTTTAGCCTTCAAAGTCACTAATCAAAAGCACTTGTTCTTTTAATTATTCCTCCTTATGCTTTTTACTAAGCACTGAGTTTTGTCCTGAGTCTCTTTTGCTTCTCTGCCTTTTAGCATGACCTTAGAGACAGCACCTTTACATCTTGCTGTTTATGTTCTTGTTGGATTGCATTAGCATTTGGTACCTCATTTAAGTTGCTGTGAAGACACAGAGTGGAGGCATGTTCAACACTTTTGCTTAAATAGCCCATTTAAAGTTGTCTTGAGTACGATACTCCTGCCAAGTTGCTTCTACTTCCTGAAAATCTTGGCTCCTATTCTTATTACCCATCTTTTGCTGCTATTTGATCTGGCTTCTTTCTTTCCTTTTTTTTTTTTCCTTCCCCCTCTGGCATAGTCTTAAAAACTAAAACCCCACAAAAGTAATGAAATATCAATCCTCAACATGGAGGAGAAGAGTATTTCAGAGAGGTTTCTGACTTGTTTTGAAAGCCATCATCCTGACAAGGAGCTCAGGCAGATGAACCTTTCTCTGTGGTGTTTAGGAGTTCAGGCAGTTTTGAGTTAGGCTGGTGTCAGAGTGTGTTAAAGTTTTGTCAGCAGTTCCTCTCACAAAGAATGTTTCTATCTCGTAATTCTCTTTAAACTCCTTGTGTGGGTTGTGTAAATCAGCTTTAGTGTGTGATTTTGCAGGTAAAGCTAGCAGTGTTCTGGCAGTACATGAAGGCTATCAGCCCTGTCATTTCTTTGGTGATCTGTTTCCTGTATTGCTGTCAAAATGCTGCTGCCATCGGGGCCAACGTGTGGCTCAGTGACTGGACCAATGAACCGGTGGTAAATGGGACTCAACACAACACAGCCATGAGAATTGGGGTCTACGCTGCCCTGGGCCTCTTGCAAGGTGAGGGCAGGTAAAATCATCATACCCCAACGTTTTGGAATGAGGCGTTAGGTCAGAAAGCCGTGGCACCAGTTGCTAGTGGTCCAAAAGGATGGTAAGTTTAGATTACATATTAGGAAGAAATTATTTATTGTGCTGGAGGTGAGACCCTGGCACAGGATGCTCAGAGAAGCTGTGGCTGCCCCATCCCAAGGCCAGGTTGGATGGATTTCTGAGCAGCCTGGGATAGTGGTGGTGGGGTTGGAACTGGGTGATCTTATAGGCCTCTTCCAACCCAAACCATTCTATGATTCCATGAAAATTGCCCCACAGCTCCTATCCGAAGCAAGAAAGCTGATGTAACCTGGAGCTACACAGTCTGAGCTCAGCCCAACACTTTTAATTTTGTTGTGAAGCTCTTGAAGGGGCTGAACAGGTGATGTGGAAGCTTGAGAGAGGCAAGTTGGAAAGAAAACATGAACATTTCAGTGCAGAAGGGGATGAAGGGTTGGGGTGAAGTTGTAACATTAGGACATCATGGAGGATTGTGGAAAACAGCAGGAAGATGGTTATGTGTCTGTTTTCTATAGAGAGGATGGTGAATCCTGTGGATGTTCCTGTGCCTTAGGCAGCAGTGGATGCAATGCTGATGTGCACAGGAAGAGAGGGTGGGCAGGAAATAAAGTGAAGTAAAACAAGCTTGGATCACAACAGGAACTGCCAAGGGTCAGGGAAGCTGTGAATCATGGACATCATGGGATAACACATCTGCTCCTCACCTGCCAGGGCTCATAGTGCTGATCAGCACCTTCACCCTGGCTATGGGGGGCATCAATGCTGCCCGGACCCTCCATGCTGCACTGCTGGAGAACAAATTCCACACCCCACAGTCATTCTATGACACCACCCCGACCGGGCGCATCATCAACCGCTTCTCCAAGGACATCTACATCATTGATGAGGTCATCCCACACACCATCATAATGTTCCTGGGGACATTCTTCACCTCCTTGTCCACCATGATCGTTATCATAGCGAGCACTCCACTCTTTGCTGTGGTTATAGTCCCACTGGCAATTCTCTACTTCCTTGTTCAGGTAACTGGAAAAATGTGTGACAACTATTGCAATTATTCCATTCCTTTTCTTTTTAGGGAAAACAACATTGATTTGTGGGTTAAATGGAAATACCTGAAGTAGCTATGTGTTTACATAAACAAAACATTATTTACTTTTTTCAGAAAAAGAAATGTCCTGCAAGATGTGGCCATAAAACAGATAGGCATAAACTTTTTTAGCTTTTAAGTAATAAAAAGTAACCTTACTGCTAGAGCCAGCACTGCAGTGCATGCCAATATATTAAATGTGGATATATTTGACATACTGAAAAGTTTTCAAAGTAGTTAGGAATTAAAATGTTGAAAATAGAAAGCATCAATTTTATTGATTTCTGAGCCATAGTCAAGCTTATTTTGCAGACTGTAAATAGAGACCTGATAATGGAGGTGCAAATGCACAATTTGTTTTCTTGGAAAATGAGGTTCCTACAAATGGATTCATTCTGCTTGATTATATTAACTAAATTTAAAGGCACATAGATAAATTCAACTTTCAGTCTATAGAAACTGCAGTTACCCAATACTCTTGTGGAATGATGTAAAGGTAACTTTCTTGATATTTTCTTAATTTTGGACAATATTTTAGAGGGTTGAAGTGCATTAGTAGCAATCTCCTTTAGATCCTTAACCTAAGAAATTCTTCACTGTTAATTTAAAAAGTGAAAGTATTTCATGAACCTTTCAATTTCCTGTGAAAAATGGCAGCGATTCTATGTGGCAACCTCCCGCCAGCTGAAGCGCCTGGAGTCTGTGAGCAGATCCCCCATCTACTCCCACTTCTCAGAGACTGTGTCAGGGGCCAGTGTTATCAGAGCCTACAGGAGAGTGAAGGCCTTCGTGGACATCAGTGATCTGAAGGTAGATGAAAATCAGAAGAGTTATTATCCTGGCGTAGTGTCAAACAGGTAAAACATAATTTCTTGTTTCCACTTAGATAACCCTGTTTGTACAATTGGTCCGAGGCAACCTTTTCCCACACTCTTTACCCTTGCATTCTTCCCAGGTGGCTGGGCATCCGAGTTGAGTTTGTGGGGAACTGCATTGTCCTTTTTGCTGCCCTTTTTGCTGTGATTGGTAGGAACAGCCTGAATGCTGGCCTGGTGGGACTGTCAGTGTCCTATGCGTTACAGGTACATGTTACAGCTTTATTGGGGGTTGAACATTTTTGCATATGATATGGATATATTTCCAGTAATCTAAGTGCTTGCTAAAGCTGGAGTTAATAAGGAAATAATTAAAACGAGTAGTGGGATGTTTGGAAAACAGAGATTCACACTGGATGCTGAAATCATCAGCAAGCTCACATGAAGGAGGATCTCAGGGCACTTTGAGAGCATCAAGGCTGTGCTGCACCCCAGCACCCTCAAGGGTGGTGCATGGGAGTGCCAGAACATCAAGAACAGACCATTTGAGCAGTGTGGCTTAATGTGTTGTGCATCAATCCTGCTGTGCAGCACATTGGTGTGTCCAGGTAATTACAGGCAGATCAGTGGAACTTATAATTAGACAAGGCAAACTGTAGTGACCCAGGCTGTGGAGAATGTAGCAGATTTAATGGCCTCACTCTTGCCAGAAGCGTTTTAGATACCCTGAAAGTGCAAAGTTGCTATTAGCAGTTTTCCAGTGAAACACATGATTTGGGGAATGACTTCCTTCCAGCTTTTTTTGAAGGGGCAAGTGTTAAATCAGCAAAGCATCATCATAATCTTCTTCATGTAAGCACTTGATAATCTGTATATTTCTTGTCCCAGTAACTGTATTAACTTTAATGCAAAGGTAATTATCTCATTTGTAGCATTAATGTGAATCCATGTCTTAATAGCAGTGTCTGCTTTTGTTGGAGGTTTTTGGGGTTAGGTTTTTCTGTGGCTTTTTTGGGGGGTTTTTGGTGTTTTGTTTGTTTTGAGAGGGTTGTTTTGGGGGGAGTTGTTTTGGTTTTGTTGGAGGGGTTGTTTGTTTTGAAGCTTTGTTTTGTTTTGTTTGTTTTGGTTTTGTGGTTTTTTATTATATGTGTTGTTCCTCTGAGGGTGATATTTTGTTCCTTGACTTCCCCAAGGTGACCGTGTCTCTGAATTGGATGGTCCGAATGACTTCTGAACTTGAAACCAATATTGTGGCTGTGGAAAGAATAAAAGAGTATTCAGAAACTGAAACAGAGGTCAGCTACCACGAGTCCAGCATGCTCAGCAACAAGATGAAAATTTTAATGCACGCATGTACATGGTCCTTCTTGAGGCTCTTGAGATGGTTCCTGCTCTGAGAGTTATCATTTAACCTGAACAAATGTCATGCTCTGAACTGTAATTTATTCTATCACAGCTCCAAATTATTATTGCTGTCATGCAGCCTGTGCTTAGCATGTCATTTTCTGCTGCTGTGAGTGGCTATAGCACAGGAGATGAGTTTCACATCAGAATATTGGTCCCTTTGTGTTTGAAGAGTTTGATGCACAGTCTCCCCTGTGTGGCTGGTGCCATGGTCCTGCTCATGAGCAGAGCTGCAGTACAATTATCAGGTCTTACACACGTTTTCAATAGTACTTCTATTTAATCAACCTAATCAGTCCTCACCTCCCATGAGAAAACATCTCTAGGTTCACTGTACTGCTAATCATCCAATTGCCTACCTGTGCTGCCAAAGACTTCTGAAGCTGGCAGATGGAGCTGTGCCAGGAAAGCTGCTCTCTGGACCCACTGGTTTGTTAGTCCTATGTGCACACTAAGAATTAAGAAATGGAGGAGACCTGCAGTAAACAGTTCTGCAGATCAAATATTTAACCTGGAACAAAAAAGGCAGCTAGACAAGATGTGTGATAGGTGTTATAAACCATAGCTTGAGCTGGCAGAAAACTGACAGTGTTCTGTTAAAGCTGATGGAAAAATATTCATATCCATTGAGGATTCATCCCTCTGTGCTCAGGGTTTTTTCCTGTTAACTTCACAACAAAGACAAATGGGTGGATACTTAGGACCCCATGTTTTTTCCTCATTATTATAAATTTATTTGATCATGGAGATTTCATTTATCAGATAAAATGCTTTTATCTGAGCTTGAATTATTTTTTCTCAAGCCTATGTGAGGCATTTCTGACTTCTGTTTTCCTCAGGCTCCCTGGATCATTGAGGGCAAGAGTCCTCCAGAAAACTGGCCATCCAAGGGAGACCTGGAGTTTGTGAATTATTCAGTGAGGTACAGGAAGGGCCTAGATCTGGTGCTGAAGGATCTAAACCTCCAAGTGCATGGTGGGGAGAAGGTGAGTTACCAGCTGAATGTCTGCTAGAACTTTGCTCTGGGCCTCCGGTGACAGATGTGGAGTAGAGGAGAGGGTCCAGAGGAACACTGATGCCAGTGCAGGAGCCAGCAGTGACACCTGTGTGTCCATGTGCCAGCATCCTCCTGGCTGGAAAGCAGTAGAGTGAATTGCATGGCACTTTCTGGACTTTCCAGTTCACTTGGCAACAGGCTCCCATACGCCATGTAGGAGGCACCAATGCAAGTGACAAAAATTCAGTGACAGGAATGCTTTTCTGAAGTGTGCAGATGGGAAAAGGAATTCCAGATTTTTCTTGTCTTTGACTTCCCCTGTGAAATTTTTGGCATGGAAGGAAATGACATTCTTTGCTTCCTTAATCAGGAAATTGCCTTTATTCTGGGAGATTCATTTCTTCATGCTTTGATGGAAAGTTCTGAGGTTTGCCTGCTGGAGACAGAATAATTAGCATGGGAAAGTCCTTTCCTGAACAAGCTGTTGCTAAAAAATAGAATTGCCCTTATTCTAAGCAGACAGGATGACAGCATCCTTCTGGCATGGAAATACATGTGCTTACCATGAAGTAGGAATTGCCTTAGAGAGCCTTTATTTCTTGTCCTTGGGTGCCTGGACCTACCATGGGTCTCCCAAATCACCCAAAGTTATGTGGGATGGCTCTAGGCCTGTGTTATTCATTGTATTCATGACATGTGATATTTATATGGAATATCATTCCAATTACAGGAATGGCAATAAGTACATCACAGTGTACCCAGGGTTTGTAGGGAAGGATGGAATATTCTTTCTTAGATTCAGATCTTCAGTCAAACCTCTTAGAACAATCTTGGGGGGTTGTTGGGGAGTTTTTTGTTGGGTGTTGTTTTCTTCTTAACTATGTGCTTTGTTGTTAAACCTGCAATTTGTTGTAGATTGGAATTGTTGGCAGAACTGGTGCAGGGAAGTCCTCCATGACGCTCTGCCTCTTTAGGATCCTGGAAGCTGTAAAAGGGGAAATTAAAATTGATGGCGTGAAAATTTCAGAGATTGGTCTCCATGACCTTCGATCAAGGCTAACAATTATTCCTCAGGTACTGTTTCTGTGTGTCACAATGAAGGACTATTTTCTAGCAGCTTAACAAACCATAAATAATGGTTTATCCAAAGAGGAAAATGTTTTGTTGCACTCAGAAAATTGTTTCAGAAAATCAAACTATTTATACTTTCACTGGTTCCATCCTGCCACCTTATAAGCTGGGTGATAAAAAAGGATTTAGAATAAACCATCTTTAGAGCTGAAAGTTGGGTTTGAACTGTATGATGTAAAGTATTTTCAGAGAGGATGGGATTGGGAGGTAGCCTACCTGCGATACAATGGACACATCAAAGCAGCAGCCCAGTATAGTATCTGTACCTAAAACAGCTAAAGCACTTGTCTAATGAAAATTGGTTTTATATCTAGGATCCTGTCCTTTTTTCTGGAACACTGAGGATGAACCTGGATCCATTTAATAAGTATTCAGATGAAGAAATATGGAAAGCACTTGAACTGTCTCATTTGAAGAGGTTTGTCAGCAGTCAGCCATCCATGCTGGACTATGAGTGCTCAGAGGGTGGAGAGAATCTTAGGTAAGGAATGCCTTGACTAGAGCGTACCCTGAGCTGCCATTCAGCTGTGACAGTGGGTGACACCTGAGCACAGGCTACCATTGGTCTGTCATATCTGAAATTATTCAGGCACCTGTTTCTGTTCCAAGAAAGCCACCAATGTTCAAACGTTTGCCTCCCCTTTTGCCTCTGCCACAAATGATCTGATTCCTCTCCCAAACCCAAATCCCATCTTGTCAGAAAGAAGTTTTAGGATTGCAGGATATTAGGGACAGGCAGCCCCTTAAACACATTCTGGTAGGAAGGGAAATGCCATGATAACATTACTGCTGTGCTGAGTAAGAGTTCTCTGTCTGACACTTCAGCAATGTTTATTTTCCATTACTATTTGAAAGGCCTATGAAGACATGACTGGGGATGATAAAATGCCATGTTCTGATATGCTTCATTGGCTTCTGAGGCTGTGGTGTCACCAGATTGCCTGTGATGAATGTTTGGCTCCTTCCTCATGGTGCACACACTCGGAGACTGAGTCTGGGCTATGTTTGTGGCAAGGGAGGAAGTCTGGGTTGCTCAGATACATGTATATATTTTATTTTTTACGGTAGAAAGGACTTGCAGCCTCATAACATTTTCTTTTCCTTTTTATTTTCTTTTTCCTAAGTTTGCATATGCTCAGTGTTATCAGAACTATGAGTGTTTCTTAAAGCTTGGGCAGAAACGTTGTCATTAGCTGCCCTGGCTTTTGTCACAGTGATAAAAGGTACATTTGGTGGCTCTGCCAGCATAGGGCCAGGCAGTAAGTGATCCTATCACAGTTAGGGTAGGTATGCTGCAGCCGGCATGTGTGAGCTATGGGGCTGACAGAACAGACAGCTTGCAAAATATTTCAGGGGTTTTTGGGTAACACTGTGAGTGACCTGCTGAGCACAAGTGGCTGTGAGCAGTGGGGAGCTGGGCTCACTGGAAGGCTGTGTGTGCTTGCAGTGTGGGCCAGAGGCAGCTCGTGTGCCTGGCCAGAGCTCTCCTGCGCAAAACAAGGATCCTGATCCTGGATGAAGCCACGGCCGCCATCGACCTGGAGACCGACGACCTCATCCAGATGACCATTCGGACACAGTTTGTGGACTGCACAGTGCTGACCATTGCGCACAGGCTGAACACAATCATGGACTACACCAGGTGAGATCTCTGAGCAGCGCGTGGTGGGCTCATGGGTTTGCTGGGGATGTGAAGCAGCACTTCAAGGGGTCTGGTTTGGCTCTGGAGATGAGCCCTGCTTCTCTTGTTGGGCAATGTGTAAGCAATGGTGTGCTGTATCATCCCAGAATTTCCAGCCCTGACTTTGCCTCTGTTGGCATAGGAAACAGGTTCTATATTCAGAAACCAGAGCTGTGTAGGGGACACTGCCCAGGGACACTCCTGAGACTGTCTGGAAGCTTATGGAACCTTGTTAAACCAGCAGCTGCTGTAACTTCTTCACTAACAGCATGCCATTTTAATTACTTGAAAATATATTAGTATTCTTCATGAGCTTTTATCTCCTTGGCTTTCTGGAACTATAGTCTCAGTTCCAGATGCTTTGTTTCCCTCTTCTTGCCCCTGGGAGACAGGGACTGTCCTGTGACTTTTTTTGTCAAGCAGCAGCTCAGGGAAAATGTTTATCATCTATTGTGTTTTAACATGTGAAAATAATTGAGGAAAACAAAAGCAAGGCAAAGATTAGAGAAGTTTGCTTTGTGACACAAACAGGTACTGCATTCCTTGTGAGGAATTTTCTGATACATCTTTCCCCCCACACCATCTTTTGTTTTGTACAGAGTTCTTGTTCTAGACAATGGGACCATAGCTGAATTTGACACACCTGCAAACCTTATAGCAGCAAAAGGTATATTCTACAGTATGGCCAAAGATGCTGGACTGGCATGAAGAAAAGACCCCTTGGGTTTTGGTTTGGTGTTTTTTTTAATATTACTGTCTTGTCACAAAAGTGACTTGTGAATGTACTGTAATTTACAAAACAGTTTTTGTAGTCAACTCAACTTGTGATATGTGAACAAAGAATTTTACAATTATAAGGATCAGGAAGTGAATTTTACATTTTAAAATATTTTCTATATACATAAAGTATTTTATTACATGTTTTTTTTCCCGAAGAATGACAAATATTCCACCAAGAAAATGCATGTACCACAGCACAATTATGTACTGCATTCAGGTTTGTAATTAGTAAATTATATTAATGGTATGAATTACATCTGAGTTGTGTGTTTTCTGCATAAGGATTCATAGGATTTGAAGTGAAAAGACAGGCCTAGTTAAGCTGACTCAGCGGAGTAACAGTGAAATGCTGTGTAACCTCTGAGAAGTTCCAACTTCTTCCTTTGAATATTTCCCCCAGAACAAGGGAGTCCTTGGGACCTTTAGGATCTGTGTCCAGGGCAACTTTGGCATTATAAAATTCCTCTTCAGCCTAAGGAGCAACATGTATTTAAAGCTAAACCTACAAATAGCTTCATATAAAACATTAACTACACAGATTTTTTCCAATTCAGTAGACCCCACACAAGCTCACAGGGACACGATTGGACCAGAGGTATGAGAAGTTTGCTGTATGTCTTTGGGTAAGAAGTCACTAAGAGTAAGTCTTCAATTAAGCAGAACGTGCCTGCTGAGACAGGTGTGTATTTAGTTTATCTTGTTCAACATTTAATCATCTGAAATAATGGGTGATTTGTTTTGCAGAAATAATTACCTATTTTATTATTGATAACCAGGCCTCTTCAGATAAAAGGAGGCCTGTGTTCAAACTGCATTTGCTGCTAGAATCTGCTAGAACCTCTTTTGCTTTAGTTGTTTGTGTCTTACAGTAAGCACTCCAGAAAACCACCCAGCAAGAAAAAGTTCCTATGTTTTACCAGAAGGAAAGTGCAGAAAAATTTTGAGAAGACAAAAATAATAATTTGTTAATTCTTACAAATTATACTTCTTAAATAGAAACCCAAATCTGCCGCCAAGCATTTATTAGACATTAACATTTCCTATTTCGGAGCACAAAGTAATGAATTATTTATCACACACAGAATGTAATGGTTATACACTGATGAGATTGGAGAGTGTTAATAATATCTTCCTGGTATAAACTGCACAAGGTATAAAAATATTCCTGGGAATGCAAATATAGGGATCAGCATATGTGCAAGTTTGCTGTCCAAGAGATGAGCTTTTCTTTAGGGGGGTCTTACTGGTTAACTCTGAGCCCAATGCCTGAACCATCCTGTGCTGGGGAGAAGGCAGCAGCCAGGGTGACATGAGGAATGACAATTTTATGATTCCATTACAGAGAGCTTAATATGCCACCAACAACCAGGTATAAAACAGATATTGTCAATGACTGGAACTATGTTTGACCTCTGGCACTTTGCAGAAGAGGCTTTTTCAGTGTGACAAAACCTTCTGTGTTCACCTGGGGAGACTGAGCTTCAGTGTGGTGACTGGGCACAAAGAGGATTCAGGTGAGAGCAGGGATCTGTGCTGGCAGAGCCCCGGCCCGGCCTGACGGCGGGTAGGGAGCTCCCTCTGGTGTGCTCAGTGCCTGAGTTCAAGTGCTGGGAGCAGCGGGCCTGGGGGCGCCCTGGGGACAGCTCCCACCGCACTGGGGTGACACGGGCGGCGCTGACCCGCACTGAGGTGACGCACGCGGCTCTGACCCACATTGGGGTGACACACGCAGCTCTGACCCGCACTGGGGTGACACGGACGGCTCTGACCCGCACTGAGGTGACACGGGCGGCTCTGACCCGCACTGAGGTGACACGGGCGGCGCTGACCCGCATTGGAGTGACACGGGTGGCGCTGACCCGCACTGGGGTGACACGGGCAGCGCTGACCCACATTGGGGTGACACGGGCGGCTCTGACCCGCACCTGCCGCAGCCCCAGCACAGGGGGAGGCTGTGCTTGGTCCCCAGCCCACGACTGCCTCAGCAGCTGCATGGACACTGCACAGCCTTCCCAGACTCTGAACTCCGAGAGAAGACAACAGATAAATTCCTTTGGCAGCTGTAGTTTCCAAAGAAACTGGGGGGAAGGTGAATGGACCAGTTTGGTACATTCTATTTGCCTGTTATATCTCATACTTTAGTTTATTCATCTAATCCATAGCACCTGCTTTTCATGTGGCCTAGCAGAGCAGAACTCTTCCTCAAATTCAAGCGACTAAATACTAAAATCCTAAAAAAATCAGATAAAATTCAGCTCTTATATAATTTTCAATTTCTTTATTCAAGAATTTCACAGCAAAGTAGTCAAACTCTGAATTTTAAGTAACTGTGATTTTCTTTTCAGTAAACTGCATGGGTAAACACAAGTCACAGTGAAAAAAAGAAAATACATTGCATAGGAACATCAAGTTTGGCTATCAGCCCCAGAAAATCCTGGGTACTTCACTAGTTTCTTTTTACACAGGTAACTTTATAGGTCAAGATGCAATTTTTCTCAGGAATGTAGAAGTCAAAGGAAAATAAAATTACATTTTATGTGCTTTTAAAAGGGCAAATAAAATCAGCATTGAAGAAATGTCAATACAGTAACAAAAATAGTATATTTAATTGCACATGCCATTACATGTCAATTGCTCATGTATATATTAACAGACAACAGGGAATAAATTCCCTAAAAGGGATTTTGGTTGACAGCTTATTTATTATTTGGACAATTACTCTCACTTTTATTTTCAACCTGAGAAATAGGGAAAAATGTAAACAGGGATTAAGAAATCACTATAAGTCACTTGATAGAATTTAAACTTGACATAGTTTTGTGCTTCCATAGATGTAAACCCTTCTGGGTTTTTTTCCCCTCTAAGTAAGATAGGACTTAATAAACATGATCTAAAAAGAGAATATTGATGGTAATGGACTCAGTAGAAATATTAAATCAGCTTCATGGCAGGTTCTTTAGCTTGAGTACCTCTGCTATTTTATAGCAAACAAATTAGTAGAACAGCTTAAGGTAAGCCTTTCCCTGAGAGCTTCTAACTCTGCAGTATTTAATTATCTTTTTGTAAGGAAGTGTTGCATTAACAGATAGTTCTACCAATACTTCCTGTGCATTGAGCTACTTTTATACCAGACTCACTGTTTGTAGATTAACTAGAAGTTTTAAATGTGCATAACCACTTCAGCACAGTTAACAAAATAGATTTTTTTCACATCATTAGCCCTTATAGGTACTGTTTTTCAAACGTAATTGTAAAGCGAAAGATAAAAATACTTTGTTTTATTCCTTAATTAGTACGTAAGTTCTGATGCCTTCTTGTTATACCCACTCTGTTCAGAAAGTGTTGGGACTCTGAAAAGTGAGTTTTTGTCGCTTACTGTTAGAACAAGCTCCAGTTCTTGGAAATCCTGTAGCCTTGCAACATCCTTGTCCTTTAAACAAATACAATAAGAAGTTAGGTGATAGTGTTAGTGTCCTTTAAGTTTGCAGAGGTAAGTTAAAATAATAAGCTCATACTAACACAAGGTATGTATTTATTTTTAACTATGACAGTTCTTTACAGTGAACTGGAAAGCAAATATCCTGTTGCATCTTGTATTTACTCTAGGGTCTTACTCAACTATTCCCTTAAGTCTATTTTTAGAAGGAATGCAACACTGACAGTGAGTGCAAGTGATGAGTAGGATTACATTTGCAAGATCCACTGCATGGCACCCAAATCCTTTTCTTTTTCCCTTTGCTAATTCTTCGCATGAATTAGCAAGCTGATGAATTGAAGCTTGCATCTACCCAAGCAGGTCCTGCACGTGGACCTTCATGGCCTGCATGGCTTTCTTCAGGGCTACCCAGCAAGGCCAGCTCTGAGCCCCTGCTGCAGTTCTCTGCTGCCAACAGCAGTACAGAGTCAGGTTTGTGTCACTGCAGGAATAACAGGGGTCCTGAAGTCCTACCAGAGAGCCTGAAGTGATTAGAGATGAAAATAAAAAGTTCTTTCAACAATAACTAAAGTTGGAAAGTGACAGAATTGCTTATGTCTTTTTTTTTTCTCCACTTTTTGACTAACACAGAGTAAGACATCCTATAGTCAGTGAAGATGCAGCAGAGTGAAGTCTGTGGATCTGTTCCTAATCAGATTTGCCCCAAGAGTGATGCCAACAATACTCTATAAGGATTTGAGAGTGAAAGAAAGGTCCATGATGAGTTGGTAAAACAGGCCAACAGGTCCCTTCTCTGTTGGCTACAGGGTAAATGCTACTAAAGGAAGGACAGTTATGTTCAGAGCAACCCTGAAAAACACCTATGTGCAAGGACTGCAGCCAGGCCTTGCTGAACTCACAGAGCTTGGTTGAGCTCTGCAGGCCTTTTAAATGCTGTTGGCAGCTCACAGCGGTGTTGTGTTGTACTGAATTGTACAACAGAGGCACAGAATCAGGTATTAACAGGTCCAGCACCAAATGATGATGAAAGCAGGTGCTCAAGAAATTTGAGAACCGTTTTACTGAAGAAATCCCAAACAAGTGCTGAGTGTTGCAAGTTGAGCAGAGATTTTTCATTTTTGGCTGATTTTTTTTTTCAACATAGGCCTATGCAGGTGACCAAAAAATTATTCCTTTGTACCAGTAACCTAAAATCTCTTTTCTAAGTTGCTGCACTTCAAAAGGTAGAGCTCTTACCTTTCTTAACATTGTATTTGGTAATTTTCTGATCTTCTGGACATGCTCAGGGTTCACACCCAGCTCATGGCAACTCACTCGGAGCAGCTCCTTGTATGTCAGTTCTTGTCTGTCCAGTTCAATTTCAATGAAGTCATTTTCTCTAAGATTAGGGGTTTGTATTCTCACTTTAAGCACCAGTTCTATTAGAAATAAAAAGTCACATTAATAGGTATTATTATAGTATAATAGGTATTATAATAGTATAAAGAAATTGGAAACAATGTCTCTATAACAACTTCCAGGTATTTCTATGTTCTATTGTCGTTTGTGTCACTGGTAGGAATACATGAATACTCAGAAACCAAAACCTGGAATTGTATGACCACAGTTTTAATTACATTGATTTTCATCAAACTATATGAAAAAATCATAGCAAATCTAATACAATACACGTGTGTATGTCTGAACCATTGTATGAATACTCTTTAATTGATTTAAGCTGATTTAACAGCAGCTTGTACTGGTTATCAATTTCCTGAGCAATCCAAGATTGCTTTTATTGGTATTTCTTGCTCTCAATTCACTTTGCATTGCTACCCCATGGTATCAGAATGCCTTTTACTTGAAGAACAAAATTGTTAACAGTAACTGGAATTCCAGGTTTCCCTCTCTGGGTAGGCAAAGTTTCCCTGCAGAACAGGCAGATCCTAGAACAGGTCAGTGCAAACTGAGCCATGTGAGGTTCTCTTGAGCTCACTAGCTTCTTGCTCATGATCTGTATTTGCAGCTTGGACTGTGCTATTTAGAGAATTAGATTACCCTGGTGTCTGTATGCTTTTGTAGCAATTGAGACAGCAAATTTTACATGAATATTTTAATAACAGTTCTAGCAGAAACAGCATATCTGCCTACTTCATTCCCTTCAAATGTTTCCTAAATGGCTAAGCATGGCAATCTGAAAGTCTCTGGAAACCCATGATTAGTCTGCAGTGCCCAAGGTGTCAGAAGATCAACACAAAGCCAGAAGAGACTTTTGGTATTACCTTGCATGTTGAGTGGAAAAGCTCCTGTGAAGAAAACAGGCTGAAAGGCTGGCACAGGTCCCATGCAGGAGCTGTTCCCTTGCTGGGGTAGGGACTGGTTGGATCCTGCTGGCAAAGAGGGACTTCTGCCCCAAGACACTGAGCCCTGGTAAACAGGAGCTCTCTGGAGAACAGGATTTGGGTGTGATGGCCCAGCAGACCCTTGAGGCAGGGGTGGGATGTCCCTGTTGGGAGGAGCCTCAGGAGCAGCGTTCCCAGGCTGCAATAGCGCTCGTGCTCGTCCACAGGTGTCCGAGTCGGGTACGGATGGAGGGTTGGTGTCTTGTGGTTCCAAGTGTGAAGGATTCCCATTCAGGGGAGGATCTGGAATGCTGGTACTCAAGGTGTTGTAAACATATGGGAAAGGTGGGTTAGCCAGGTAATTGGGGATGATTGGCAGATCTGAATCTTGCTTTAAGTCAGGGAGTTCATCTTCCACTGTAAAACAAACCAAACAACATTCTCCAAGACTGATTTTGGGTTTCTTATTTTTGGGAATGCAGTGTTAAAAGCATCACGGGTTAAAAGATGCATCAGGAACCACCATGTCTTTTTTTTCGTACAATAAGCAGAATGCTCAGGTGTTGCCATACAGACATAAAAGCTGAGTCTGATTCTAATAATTCCAGGGGTGGTAATTCCTTCTAAACACTGCAGTACTTCTGTTTTGGCTTGTTTTAATCTGTACAGAATATTGTAACATGGTCTCTGGTGGAATAATGCTGTCATCTTCATAATGTTGCAGGCAACGAAAAACAAAGGGTCATATGTTGTTTGATATTAAGGCAGAGTTTAAAGGGAACATGCAGTACTGGGAGAGCTGCAGGATTGCCCATTCAACAGCTGGGAGGGACAACAGTGAAAACACAACCAGACACGGAAGTACACAGGAGAGACAAGATGTTGTTAATCAGCTGCATTTCAAATTACTTATCACCTCCAGCAGCAAAGCCTGCTCTATTCCAGCAGTTACAAAGCATGATAGAGATGCTCTAGTGATGTCTTTTCATGAGCCATTTATCTAGGCTGCTGATTTTTGATTTATCCAACATAGAACATAAGGAAAATCAGGTGTTGCTCATAGAAGACCTTCCTACAGATATTTTTCTCCTGCTGTCCTTCTGAAAACTGGAAACTGCATCTACCTGGCACACAGCACTCCTGAAAATATAGTTTTTCTAAATTTCCAGTGTTTTGAAAAAAGTTTGGCTATCTGGGTATGGAATTTATTGGTAATCCCCTTTACTTAAAACTTTGTTTTCTTATCATGTAAACACTCTAGAAAGCAAGTCCAAATACTAAAATCCAAACACAATATCTTCACATGCAAAACAAAGATTGGAGCACACATGCTTTGAACACCCTTTTACCAATCTTTGAAGATCATATGGCACAGTCACTGTAGGTTACCTCCCAACATCTTCCTGATCTCTCTCTTGGATGTTAACTGGGCTGGCCTCTCCCCTTTCTTTGTCAGGATGTCCTTGTCAGCCCCAGCATGCAGCAGATAAGCCACGACTGCCGCATGGTTCCGCTTGCAGGCCCAGTGCAAACAAGTCCTGCACATGGAAAACACTGTGTCAAATCCTCAGTTATGGCAGATTTGTTCCCACTCATTCTTGCTGCCTATAACAACACTCTATGTGCATGTAAAATAGGATTGAGTCGCTAACTTCATTGGAAATTTGCCCTGGACTGGGAGTCTGCAATGGCACCTGCTGATGCCATTTTCTCTTTGCTCCAATGCTCTTTACTGCAATAGTATTTTCAAAGTTCAGGATCTTTTCAATTTATCATTTCTTAGGGTACAGTCTTTAGGCTACTGGAAAAATAAGTATGAAAGTAAGGTTTGTGTATGATATTTTAATCTTTGAAAGAATCAGCTGTACTTAAAATACTTGTGTTTGTGTATATGTGATCTATTACTGGTATCCCCATAGGATATGTACTCTTTAATTAATGCTGCCAGCATGACTACTTGCACTTTCTGGCAAGTAAATTTAATTTAAAATATTGTAAGCATCATTTCTAAGAACAGTTCTTTGCCCAGTTGCCATTTGCTGTATCAGCAATTACTTGGCTTAGATCTGCGGACAACTAATTTTCTGCAATCTGTAAGTGATGCACAGAACTAATCCCTTTTCTGCATTTTCAAATTATTATTTGCAGTTTCTGACTAGAGAAACATATTAAGGAAACATAAAAGCTGCTTAGTGCTCAGATCTTATTTAGTGTATGTATTAAGTATTAAAGACTCACACACTAACTTGCTATAGGGTTGTACCATTCTTTCCTACCCATGTTCTAGTGATATTTGACCCTTCTCTAGCTTTTATATTTTAATTCTCTAGCTCCAGCTGAAGGAAATTCTTCAGGAAAATGAACATGCTCAACCCTTCTCCAAGTTTGTTTATTTATTTTTTAAGAATTACATAAAATAAAGCAGAGATAAATAAACTTAGAAGGGAAAAATCTGTCAGTTGAAAGTTTTCAAAAAGCTTTTTCAACTTTGGGTGCTTTGGTTGGCAGGGTTTTTTTACAGAAAGAGACTGCAAAGTCAGACAGGGGGTATTTGCATTGAGAACAAAATTTGCTGGTTTAGTTTTTAGAGAAGATATGTAAAGCTCAACAGCACAGCCTCAGTTTGGGATTCATCCTAGCCATTCCATATGGCCTGTGCAGAGAGGAACCATCTACCCACAGACTTGATACTCACCAAAATATAAGTGCTCTGCACCTCTAAGAATTACACATACTAAGAAGCTCCCTGCAAAAATATTAATTGTACAAACTTAAACAACAATGAGGATCCATTTATTGCCATGGTTAAAAACTACCATGCTGCAGGGTGAAGCAATATCCTGTTTTAGCTATCCCAGTGTCCCAGGTGTGCCAACCTCTCCCTTCCCCTCCCCCTTGCCCCCTTGCTAAGTGCTGCCCGTCAATCTTAACATTCCAGCAAGGGCGCAGTCTGGTTGGTGAAGTTCAAAACATGCTCCTCAGCCTTGGGGTCACTGGCCCGTCCGGGTGTCATTGTCCCCTGAGGCTCCCCCTCCCACCTGGTTGGTGGCACACCTTCCCCTTCCCTCCCCCTTTCCCCGGGCTTACAAAGACACGGGACCACGCCGTCGGGATTCTGTTGGAGCTGTTACCAAGATTCAGATGTCTGTGACCCTGGAATAAAACTCTGGATTTAACCCTCTGGCAGAATCCATCTCCGTTTCCTCTTCACCTCGCCTAAAGCCTTTCCATCAGAGGTAAAACCTGAGTTCCTGCTTGCCTGGGCTTGTTCCAAGCGCCAGCTGCCACATACAGCTGGCCAAAGGTGTCTCTGAGGTGAAACCACCTCATTTGCTGCCTCTGGTCGAGCAGCAAGAGCCAGACGAGCCCAGGCACGTTCCATCCGCTAATACTGGAACCTTATTCCAATACTACCAGATCATTATTTTTAAATATAATTAATTTTATTACAAGACTTATTTCATCAATTCCAGTTTTAGACACAAACTCATTCCGATGACAGGTTGGTTTTTATCTCACTCACTAAGATAATTCAGCATCCTTTGAATCAGTTGTATTTTTACAAGCTTTAATTTTAATGACAGTTTAAAGCTCAAGTGGTTAAGTGTTCCATCCTTCTCAAAACTGCTGATTGAACTTTCATCTTCAAATGTCTTGCTCCTTTCCTAATTTTGTTTTTCCTGTTTTTAATTATTATGTCATAGAATCCTAGAATGGATTGAGTTGTAAGGGACCCTAAAGTTCATCTCATTCCACCCCCTGCAGAGGCAGGGACACTTTCCGCTCTCCCAGGTTGCTCCAAGCCCTGTCCAAACCAGCCTTGAACATTTCCAGGACAGGAGCAGCCAGTTTCTCTGGGCAACCTGTGCCAGGGCTTCCCCACACTCACAGGGAAGAATTTTTTCCTTACATCTAATCTAAGTCTCTCCTCTTTTAATTTAAAACTGTTTCCCCTTGTCTTATAACTATCTGTCCGTGTAAAAAGTTGTTTCCCCTTTTTTATATATTTTCAAGCATGAAACAGCACAGTAAATACAGGCTGAATTGAGCCTGCAGAAAACAGTCTCCAAAAATGTCTTAGCATTCCCTCGAAAATCTTCCTTCAAATAAAATTGTGTGTTTATGTCTACAGTGTTACTTGTACAAGTGTGTATTACAGAACAGCCTTCTCTTTAATGTCCTCAGGTGGATCTAAACAAGATGCCAAATCCCCAAGTGTTTGTATACATCGCTAGAACAAGTTCCCTGCTTGAAAGAGAAAGTAATTTTCAAACTTGAGTTAATAATAAATATTTCTGCTTAGGCAATATCATGTAAAGCTGAGGTTTGTGTTCTGACAGACCACACTGTCTCAGGCTGGGGAAAAAAAAATCAAAACCAACACTACCAAGTAAGTCCACAATGACCTAGAGAAGGGGCAGACAGGGCAGGAGGTGGAGCGAGGACGCGTGTTTGTGACCCTGGTTATCCTCTCCGGAATAGGGACAGCTCCATAGCAGAGTATTGGGAGGCGGATCGACCTTTTCCTTCCTCCTCAATTCACCCCGCCTCGCCTTTCACGTGCGGAGCGAATGGACAGCAGCCTCGGCACGGGACCGCCCGGGCCGAGCTCCCCGGGAGGCTGGGTGCGGGGGGCGCCCTTACCATCCGTTGACTTCGTTCTGGGAGTTGAGGCCGACCCCCAGCTCCACGAGCCGCCGCACCTCCTCCGCGTCGCCGAGCGCCGCCGCCTCCCTCAGCCGCTCCTGCCGCTCCCGCTCCGCCATCTCCCCGCAGCCGCCGCCCGCCTCCCGCATCGCCTTCCGCGCTCCCGCGGCCGCGCCGCGCCTCCGCCGCTCCCCCCGCCGTGCTCCGGCGCGGGGGACACTATTGCCGGTGACAACCCGGCCCCGACAGCCGGTTCCGGGGCGCGGCCGCTGCCCGGGGACGGGCCAGACCGGGCAGTCCCGGGTAAACGTTGTTGAAATGACATACAGAGGCATCGTTATGTGCTGTCTCTTGCTCTGCTGATTGTTTTTGCGGGCTCTCGATTTATCCTAGAGTGAATTATGGAATCATCGACTGTTAAGTGTTGGGAGGGACCTTAAGATCATCTCGTTCCACCCGCCCCAGCCGCTCTCCACGGGCAGGGACACTTTTCACTACACCGGGTTATTTAGAGGCCCCGTCCAGCCTGGTATTGGACACTTCTAGGGGTGTGCCACATTTCTAGCTCACTGAGTGTCTGTGGTAATTTAAATAAGATTAATTTTATACCGTGGTTTTACTCAAGGAAAGAAGAACTTTATTATAACCACTGTTGTGCAAAAATCTTATGCTAAAGAGGCTAAATAGATTCAGAAAAAACTGGATTTGCCTGGTAACTCCATGAGGAGGTACTGAAGAGATTTTTAAGATTATGATGATTTGGGTTGGGAAGGAACATAACACTTATCCCGTTCCAACCTCCTGCCATGGGCAGGGACAACTTCCACTAGACCAGGTTGCTCCAAGCCCTACCCAGCCTGGCCTCGAACACTTCCAGAGATGGGGCACCCTCTTGTCCTGCAGAGGAAACTTATCATCTTTGTGCATTCTCAGCAGTCAAAGAATCCCTAAAAAACATAAGTAAAATAAAGAGCACTATCTGTCTGCAAAGCAACTGGAAAGATTATAGGTAATTCCTGCCATTTTCATGGTTTGGTTTGAAAAGCTGATTTTTGTCGTCATGGATTTGTCCTAATCCAAGTTACAGAGTGGTCAGTAAAAACTTTACCACTATGAAAAGTCAAAATAATAATTTCAAACTTCACTCAGACTTTTGTATTCCAGGTTGCTCTGTGCAGCCTTGGCAGAATGCCAGGGAATTCTGGGTTGTTGGTCTCCAGTGTACCTGTTTGCTTCCTCGATGCAATCAGAACATTACAAAGAAACTGAAACGGCCCAGGTTTTGCCCCAGTTTCCAGCATTAGCACCCCACCTTCCCTTCCATCCCCAAACCGAGACTGCAGGATATTGACTGAAAATTCATACCATATCTTGTGCTACATTGATTTCAATCACACTGTTTCAACCGTTCCGTTGGGTTTTTAAATCATTTCAAGCTGGAAAGCTTGAAAGAAGTTCAAGGTGCCTCACAGTGCTGCATCAGGGAGACATTTCCAAAAGGAAACTCCTCAGATAACAACTGGTGCTTGCATGAAGCCCTCAGTGATGCTGAACAAAGTTGCTGTCAGTCTAAGCCTGTTTTACAGGATCAGCATGAACATTGGCTTCAAGCGGTTCAAAAAATATTATATAATTCAAATTTTAATTAGTTGTATGTACTTAGGACATTCAAAATTATGTTGAGCAATTGTAAAATAGTTGACAATTGCTATGTGAAATTCAGTATATATTGAGTACAAAGTAACATCTAGAAAAGAAAACAAAGTGGACTTCTTCCAAGGTCAAAAACTAAGATTTTTGTTACATATGCAGGACTTCTATTCTCCTTCAACCTGTGAAGCATGGGACAGGCTTTCCAGAGAAGTGGTGGTATCATCCCTCGAAGCATTCTAAAAATGTGTGAATATGGCACATGAGGACATGGTTTATTAGTGAGTGTGGTGATGGCTGGACTGGATGATCTTAGAGGCCTTTTCCAACCATAACGATCCGACAATTCCCCGAATTCCTATGTGAACATGCACAGCTGGAGGAACTCAGAACAGGGACTCAGAAGGAGCGCATCAGGAGCAGTTTGGGTGACTTTCTCCTGCCAGGATGGAGAGGGGACAATGACACTGCTTCAGCTGTGCTCAGGCCCGTGTCCTTAGCCTCCAGCCATGACCAGCTAGGCCACTAGCATGTTGTCTCTGTGCTGTGTCCCTGCATTCGGACACCGCACTGGGCTGGACACTCTCTGTCGTGACAAGTTACCATCTGCAGTGATACCACACGGATCTGGACAGCATTTGTCAGGACACCTCACTGGGCAGGCGCCGTCTGTGTGGCACCCGCTGCCCCTTACGCGGAGCCACACACGACTGTGGTGGTTCCGCGTTCCGGTGTTTGTGGGGACTCCCCGTTCCCCCTGCGCGCCACACGGCTGCTCGGGCTGGGCAGCGCGGAGGCGCCGTGAGGGAGCGGGAGCACGGCGGGCTCGGCCCGCGCGGTGCATTGTGGGCAGGGCCAGCCACCGCCGCCATTTTGTCTCCGTCAGGCGCGGCGCGGGTTGTCGGGGCGAGGTGGGCGAGCTGGTGTCTGGCGAGGGGGATTCGGCCCGCATCTCACGATGATATCGGCCGCCCAGCTCCTCGATGAGCTCATGGGCAGGGACAGGAACCTGGCCCCGGATGAAAAGCGCAGCAACGTGCGGTGGGACCACGAGAGTGTGAGTGTAGCGGGGCCGCCTCTCTCCTCCCTCCGCTGCTCTCGCGCACTGCGCGGAGCCGGGGGTTTGTCGGAGCGACATGGGCGGCTTCTCTTGGCCAGGGACAACTGCGGGAAGGAGGGAGAAGGGGGGAAGAGGGAAGGCATGGCGTGCCGGCCAGAGCTGGCGTTTCCGCGTGGGTTGTCGCGGTGCGGGTCGGGGCCCTCCGTGCTGGGCCCTGCATGGCGGCCTGGCGCGGGCCGGCCCTGGCCGTGCGCGGGACCGGCGCCGAGTCTCACCGAGCAGGAGGAGGAAGATCCCGACACAGCCGGGCTGTTGTTGGGCTGCAGGAGGGACAGCCCCGGTGTTCGGGTGTCTGCGGGGGAAGGCTGTGCCCGCCGGCGCCGCCGTTAACGGGAACGGGGGTTTCCAGAGAGCTGCTGGTGGCTGGGGTCTCCCGGGGCGGCCAAAGGAATTCAGCGTTTCTGAGTGGAAGGTGCTGACTTGCACGATGGGGGTTGAGACAGATGTTCGAGTTTGGGAGATAAATGTATCTGGATCCCTTCCTGAGGATGGTGCTGGGGGAGGGAAAAGGAAGGCACGCGCGACCGACTTTAATGTCTGGAGCTTGTACTACAAGGAAAAGTCCTAAGACTTCTAGTTAAGAAAAAGTTGATTTTTTTTCTATATTTCCTCACTCAGAAGAATCTGCTTGGGAGGGGGGGACGGACATTATCCTAAACAAGACTGTTGTGTAGGAGTACTTAACGTACTTTTGTTAATATGGTGTTCGTTCATTTTCTGCACTAAGTAGCCGAAACAGGACAACATTACTACTATTATTATTATTATTATTAATTGGGGTTTCTGCAGTTGGTTGAGCTTTAATGAATGATGGGTTAGTTTTGGCTGTTATAGTTGCATTGTAAGTTACTTCAGGAAAACTCAGTGGTACCTACAGAGTTCCTATAGCTGCTGCTTTGGGAGAGATGAACGCTGAGGAATTTTTAAATTTTATTTTCTCCCGTTCATGATATCTTTTTTTCGTAATGATGTATGTTAAAAGAAAGTGTCACAGTTGCAATAATTTATGTCTTGAATGATAGGGATTTCTGTGGTTAAAGCTGCACAAAGCATTTAGCTCCTCCCCCTGTGTTGTTGTTTATTTGGGGGGAGGGAGAAATGCTTGCATTAAATCATGTTAATCTAAGACATGTTTTCATGTTTTTATATGCGATTTAGGTCATTATAAAGGAGGATAATACTTGTTTGAATTTGTTTGGAATGGTTGGGTTTGTATGATTTAAGGACCAATACCTATCTTACCTTAGAGTTTTCAAGTGTGGGGAACCATTCTTTCCCTGGAAAAGTGCTGCTCTGTAGATAAGAAGTGCACATCAGGAAGAAATCATGATTTCAGGAAGTTTTCATGACCTTGTTTATGTGTTTCTAGACTTACTTTATTAAGAAAATAATTCAGTTGAGTGCTTGGTTAGATAATTTCCTTTGATTGTGAATTTAAAATAAGGAGGAGTTAGATGAAATACATGGAATACAAGGTGAATGGCTTGAGCCGTGTTGGCCCAGGTAGAACAGATAAGGTGATTGATTTGGTTTATTCGTTAAGTTGAGAAAGATTTCTTTGTTGGTTTTTGTTTTCCCCATCGTTCGCTTTTAGTAAGTTCAGATTACCTTCTTCATCTTCAATTGAACAAATCACAGAGTATTTTCAGTTTTTCTTTTCGCTTACGGCTTTGGCCTGTAGAGTTTGACTCCAACCAAATGACTCGGTCTCTAAGCTGGTCAGTTTGGTTGATACAAAAGCAGGGCCTTGTCTCTCCTTCCCAGTCCTGTGACAGTTCAGAAAAGGAGCACCGTCCCGTGGCTGAGAGCAGGGGAAAGTTACAGGCTTAGGGTTGAGCCTTCAGTCCTGCAGGATCTGCTGCTGTTTGCTGCTGCTTTTATTTATGATTAAATACAACTTTCTGCAAGGAATGTTTTCCTGGATTCCTGTAGTCCGCTGATGAGGTCATAAACCCTGACAATTACTGCCGTTAAACACGTGTCTCACTTTGACTTTCTTTGTCACCTAAAGATTAAATTTGCAATGCTGACATGTTTTAAAAGACAGGAAATGCAGATAAGGTTCAAATGGTAACATTAATTCCTCTGCCTGCTGTCCTGCTTTTCAGGTGAAATACATCTGCTAATGTAATTTCTTGAGATTAGACATTGATCAACATGCAGCCTGCTCAATGCCAGCATGTTGTATTGATCCCATAGTGTAGGATTTTGTGTCACATTTCATCAGTTTTGAATGTGGAAGATTACCAAGAAGCTCATCTGTATTTTGCTTATTCTTTGGAGATTGCATCCACGGGGCTCTCAGAAACTGGAGGGTGCAGTGAAATACAAGATGGAAGTGGAAAGTGTGGAAGCAGAGGGTGTGATAGCTCAGTGTGTGATTTATTTGCAGTGCCAATGAAACATGTAGATCATACATTATAAAAGTTTTTCTAGAGCCTAAGTTCTTACCATAAAACTTTGACATGATTAAAGCCTTTAATCTTTAAAAATTGGAATTCCACTTGTGGTGTATTTCAGTATGATGGCATGTCTTTAGGTGATCAGTCCTGGTTTTGGCAAAAAGGCTTTGTGTGCAGGAAGAAATTATTAGTATCGTGTATTTTAGTCTTTCTGCTTACTATCATATCTGTAGACAAAGTGTATTTCTTTATTGATTCACACCTTCCTGCTTTAATATGCTGCTTGCTTGCACAGAGCAAGGAAAAAGTTCTTACAGAAATAGCAGCTGCATAAGAATTCTGAGGCTGTTCTGTAGTACCAGACACACAGCATGGGCTGCCCCTGCTCCTGTAAGGTTTGAAATTTTGATGCATCTTCAAGGCAAACTCAGGGTTTTCAGAAAGTGGAGAGGGAGGAAGAGCTGTTAGAGAAAAACAACTGTGAGCAATCACCTCTGATGATGCAGTTTCTCCAAATGTTGCTTTGTATTCAGAGTATGATGGCATGATTTTAGCTATTTATGATGTGTTGTGCTTTTATAATGCCAGCAACCTAAATTGCTTTGTATCTAGGTAGAATTTAAGGACTTAATCCTCCAGGGATGGAGGGAGAGGACTTAACCTTTCATTACTAATACTCTTCCTTCAGCAAATAACATTTATCTTTACGAGTAGATTCTGGAGAAGGGCTGATGTTTGTTTGGATTTGGGTGGGTGGACATTGCTCTTAAAATATCTACTGCCTGTGAGCTTTAATGGATTCAAAGAACTGAACTATGAGAAGGAATTTACTAGTTTTTAATGTGTAAGCCACAGTCTGCTGAATTTTATTCTCAGCCTTTTTACTAGGAATTGTCTCTCTAAAGGAATTTGCTTTTGTAATTGTTTATTACTGTTAGAGGGATACTTCTCTATCAGTAAATAAATTTCTTGCAGAAGAGAGGCATGTTAATGTGGAAGCACACACAATACAGAGCTGTTAAAAGCTTCTTTACCTGGGAGAGCTGTGAACTGCTTCCCAAACTCCGGTTGAGCTTGCAGTCCTTGCTGTTAACTCCGTGCACTTGGATGTAAAGGAAACTGCTTTCCCACCTGCTAGAGATTTCAGGGATTAGTGAATTTGTGATGAAGAAATGGAAAGTTCCAGCATCCCTGTTGTAGCATCTTACCACAGTGGGAGCGCTGAGGGGCTTTGAGGCCCAGGCTGTCTCAAAGGCTTGTCCTGCAGCAGCCCTTGGGCACTGGCACGTGTCTGCTGCAGCTTCTCGCAGGCAGAGCTGGCAAAAGAACCCTGCAGGAGGAGTAAACTCGTTACCTGCCCTGGTGGTTACTCCCGGTAACTGCCTGTTACAGAATGTGTTTCCATGTTGCTTGGGATCAGTGCTGATGCTGATGAGCCGTGGATGAGTGGTGCCTGCTGAAGCTCATCACTCCCATCTGTCTCAGTCCTTCAGTGGGTCCATGGTGCTCAAACCGTTCCTTGGCCCTCACTGTTCCCACTCCCCATTGATTACTTAGGATTGATTGAGAGTGTAAATGAGTTTTGCTTGGTCGTATCTTATGCAAGCTGTTACAGCTTTAGAGTTCAGTTTTCAAGGGGACTGGGTGCCAGAAGCCAGCTCGCTCTCAGACTAAGGCTGCGGGACAGCCCCTAGCAAGCAGGGAATATTCAGCTCTTAGTGATCAGGCAGCTCTTGTGATTTCAGCTTTGCTTGCTAGGTAGCTTTTTTTTTGGCCTAAGGCTCCAGCAGACGGTAGAGAGAGGAGAAGCAGAAGACGCTGGCTGTTCCACGAGTATGGCTTTATTGTAGGGTCCGTGAAGGGTCTCAGCTCTTCTTCTTCCCAGTTAGTAGGGGTACAGTATGCTACTTTTATACTTTTGGTCTGGATCTAATCTTGACTAATGGCAAAGGTGTTAGAGTGACCATAAGTGACCAATAGTAGGGTTTAACACAATATTGCCTTACATGGCTATAGGGATAAGGTACAAGGCGGATGTCCCTGGAGACAGGAAAGTTCTTTGCTGCTGTGTCAGCATTCTATTTTCTAAGGGGCTCTGGCTAAACTTGAGGGGTTTACTACAAGAGTGCAGTGGATGTTCAGCCAGGGGAGGCAGATGTTGCACTGAATGAAGCTGAGCTGCAGTGATACCTGCAAGATTCTGCAGAATTCCAGCAGGGTGTATTTTCCTGTTGAAGCATATGAAATTGAAGAGCATAATGAAATGGGTATGAGAGGGGAAGAAAATTGCTTCTGAACCACTCTGAAGTGGGTATTTCTCTGCAGGCTGCTTCCTAGGAGAGAATGTCAAGTAATACACTGAGTACCATCCTAGTGCTAGACTGGCAGCATCTAGAGCTTGTAGAAGAAAATTATGGCAGCTTTTTGCTCTGTGTGTGTGTGGTTTTTGTCATGATTTTGGGTTTGAGTTTTTTTTGTTTGTTTGATATAGCTTGTGTTTGTTTTGTGTTTTTAATATATAAATAATTAATACAGTGTAGGGCATTTTTAAACCTCATATTTTAGTATTGGTTATTCCAACTTTTAGCTGTAACCAGTTCATAAAAAGAGGCTTTTCCTAGTAGTGCTGTTTTGTAATAATTGTAATTCTTTCTGGTTTTATTGAGGATGGGTGTCTTGCTTTGTTCATCATAGTTCTAATTTTTCCTTTGCTTCTTTTGTTACTACTAGTTTCTAGACTGTTACAGGCCAGTTTTTAATTTTTTGGTTGATAGAAGATATTCTACAACCCCTTTAATTATTTGGTGTGGTTAGACTGTCATTACTGTACTGTGTCTTAAGAAATTGTTTAATCCTTCTCTTTATGTTTTTGGGAAATGTCTTTCCACTGATCCTTATACCTGGATGTGAGTATGAGAAAATGGAAGAAGAAGAGAATGTATAGACAAATCACAGTTCTGTGGAAAAATCCATCAGAAAAACTGAACAGAAAAATCCATCCCAGAAACTGCTTCTCTGAAGTAACTGTAGTAAAACAAGGGATATTGCAGCTTTCCAAGAAGAGCAGATTCTGAAATCAGATTTTGTCCGATAACTTTCTCCTTCCTTCTGAGAAGGAAAAAAAAAAAGTCACTTCACATGTTTTCTGAACTATTCTTGTTAAATGGCTTCAGATAGGTACCAGTGTCCAAACCTGGATCAAGGGAGAAGTATTCAAATGACATAATAAGAGATTTGTTTGTTGGTGTTTCTTTTCCATGGTTTGTTAATAGAAAGCCTGATTGTTTCTCTGAGCAATCTGCAAAGCAGTCAGGAGAGTCTGAACTTCTGTAGGCTGATTTGCAGTCTGGCAGTTAGCTTGGAAAAATAAATCAGGCTGGTCTAGTTTGATCAATGGGTATCACAGGCTTTTTAGTGAGGTGGTGATGGTTGGGGCTTCAGTCCTTACAGACTGAAGTATCTGAAGAAATGAGGGTATCTTGGGAGATGGGATAGTCCAAGTCTTTGTTCACAGTGTATGTGAGAGGATTAGAACTGGGCTGTGATGCGTTCAGAGTTATTAGATTGCCAAAATTTAAATTGATGTAATGTAAAGGAGGTGCTGGAAGAACATCCAGGCCAGTTTTGGATTTACACCTTAATTAATGGCAGTCACATCTGTGGGGAGGGTCTAGTGAAAAGTTAATTATTTACAATGATTTATTAAGTTAGGGATGAAAGTATGTCTGATTCTACCCTTACGTTCTGATTGATAGACAGGAGATATTTCTGTGTCCTGAACTTCAGGAACTGACCACCTTGACTAGCTAAGCTCATGCTCATGGGTGAGGGTGACTAAACTTTTTAACAAAAGCTGGTTTTATCCATAGATGTTAAGTATTTATTGACTAGAATAACAAGTTTGTGGGTTTTTGGGTTTTTGAAATTTCTGGTGGTCTTTTTTTGTTATCAGAAAGAGAACCTGACTCAATAAGGTAAAACCAGGCTGTGGAGAAGCAAACCAAGCTCTTTCTAGTTGGCAGGAAACCAGATTAAAATGAATGCCTTTTCTGCCTGAAGAGCTATATAATGTCTTGTTGGCTGTCATTCTTAAAACAGGGAATTGTAAGAACAGTGGTGTGGGAAAGTGTCGGGTTTTCTCAGCTGTTTGAGGGGCCTGGAAATGCCCGAGGTGGCCTTGGGACAGCCCGCGTGTCGAAGGACGAGAAGAGGCTTCAGTTCTTCTTTCTGTTTTTATGTTTATTAATTGTTTATCTAAAAGATTTTCTTTCAGCCCGACAGAGCTCTGCTCAGCAGTCAGCCATGAGCACACTGTGCTGCCCTCCAGGCAGCCACCTATCTTTATACCCATGGTTACGTGTACAATATTTATCATTTTTCCCCAATACCATTTATTCTTATTGCTGGGTGCACTTTTAGTAATGGCCAATCTAAAAGTGCCACCATCACCACAGAAGATGGAGGAGAAGAAGAAGAAGAAGAAGGACAGGACACGCCCCAATTCCTCCATCTTACTTCTCTAAACCCCCCTGTACAGAAATCCTAAACCCTGTGTCTCACTCTCTAATTAACCAATCCCTTCACCATTCACCCCGGTGAAACCCTCCTGTCCTCATACAGGTGTCGTCTCCTGTGTGGGACCAAAGTCCAGCCACCAGACACTTCTGGAACATTCCAGGACTCCCGAGCCCCCCAAGGTGGTCTCGGTGGCTCGGCACCTCAGGACTGAGATCCTGAGATCCGACAGGAAAGCTTCTGGTTAATTCTGTCTTTTAATTGCCATCAAAGTCCTTGGGATAGTACCAAATGTTTTAGTCCAGGTAGCTCTGGCTCTCCAGGCCAGTGGCTCTGAGGAAGTGAAGGCTGAGCAGAGCAGTCCCATGTTCCCGCTTCCAGGCCAGTTTTTCTCACCTCTTGTGGCTTTTCACAGTAAAGAATTTCACTGAAACTTACTAAATAGTCCATTATGATCTCATTCCTTTCCTTTGGAAATATTAAATATTTAATATTTATAAATTGATGACACTTTAATCTTAAATATTTAAATTTAGTGGTAGAATTAAGAACTGTTACCAGGAAAAGTAAGATTTTTAGTGTTTTGTTATCAAAGCGCATCTTGTAGCACTTACTGCTGCCAAGAAATATAAAGATAAAGGGTGTGTAAAATTTCTAGAAATTTTACTATGTTCAAAGGAAACTTTGACACTGAAACTTTGTGTTTTAGTATAAAAAGCAATTGCATAACATTTTCAATTCGAGAGACAAAAAATGATGCCTGTTTCTTTCTTTTGTCAGGTTTGCAAATACTATCTTTGTGGCTTTTGCCCAGCTGAGTTATTTACAAACACCCGTTCTGATTTAGGTAAGTTTATAAGTCATGACATTTTTATTCACGGAAAAGTAATTACAGTTGAGCTTTTGTTTGCAAACTATGTTTTTATTGTTAATTGCTTTGTCAAAACACTTGGATTTTTTTTTTTCATTTCAAGGGTACAGTGTGGTAAAAGTAATATTTATTCCAGATCCTACTTTGTCTAAGTTGAAAGGCTTCCTAAAAGTTTTTTCTTAGTATGTAAGCTAAGTTGCTGCATGTGGGGTGTTTTTCTCCTGTTCAAGTGGCAGTTTCTGCTTTGGGTTCCTCTGCCTGGGCAGGGTTTTAACCTGGTTTGTGTGATACACTGTTGAGCTGCTTCACCTAAAGTAAAAGGCTCACTTTATGTAATAATCATTTCTAAAGACCAGCTCTCAATTGCTGCTGGTTGATGGCTACATGTATATATTTTGGAGATGTTAACTTAGCAAAACCAGACTTTTTGTCTTAGTGTTAGTTTCTAAGTCTGTTTGAGAGTCTGGGGAAGGTGAGGAATTTTAACACAGTCACCTTCATGGGCTCAGGGTACATACCTCCTAATTTGCTCTGAAGATCTGTTTTAAGTAGCCAGTGTGTTGCAGAGAACCCTGGAAATTAGAAAGTGCCTGATGAAATTTCCCTTCATATGTAATTTTTCTTTTTTTTTAAGCCCCAGGTGTTTAGGATATTACATTGTTTGTATTTACTGATGTAAAACTCAATCTGGAAATTTTATTTTTTATCATGACTGCATATGTTGAGTCTCTTTTTCATAACTACCTAATGATGTTGGCATTCTTTTTCTTCAGTGTGTCTTTCAAGCTCCAAGCAAAGGAAGCAGAAAGGCAGAAGCATAAAAGTCTTTGTGAAACGTTTCTAGTTCTGTTCTGTCATGATGCACAAACAAATGTTGGTGGAATATGAGTACAACATTTAGGAATGCAAACTTAAGCTTTTTGTGTTGTCTTCTTAGGTCCTTGTGAAAAAATTCATGATGAAAATCTACGCAAACAGTAAGTTTGTTGTTTGATACCTTAAAGTAAATGGAGTTTTTGGTATCTTTGCAATTTTTTAATAGCAGCCCAAACATTACGAATTACTTGCTCTTTTTATTTGCAAAAGTTTATTTAAATTTTTATTTAAATAAAAATTTACTTATTTAAATATGTAATATTCTCTTACTGTGAGCAAGAATTTATAATACTGTGTGTCTTATTACTTAATTTTCATCTATTACAGATTTATGTGAACTCTCATTTTTAAAACCTTTTCTCAGGTATGAGAAGAGCTCTCGATTCATGAAGGTGGGCTATGAGAGGGATTTCCTGCGCTATTTGCAGAGCTTGCTTGCAGAGGTGGAGCGCAGGATCCGCAGGGGCCACGCTCGCCTGGCCCTCTCACAGAACCAGCAGTCCTCTGGGGTGAGTCTGCAGGGCTCAGCCAGGCAGCTTTTCCTGTGGGGAGGATCTTCAGGGTCTTACCTATTCAGATGAAACTTACTGTTATCCAGAAGATTCCTGATGAATTAAGATTTTTTTGCCTGTTAGCCAGCAGATTGTATCTGGCATTAATAGACAAGGCAGGTGACTCCAGAGTCACCAAGAGCCCTCTCTGTTCTCACCATCTCTTGTTTCCTCAGAATGAGTGTCTGCTCTCTACCTGTCAGGTGTTGCCTTTACCCTGACAACCTCAGTTTATGTTCTCTCTTCTGGTTGCACGTTCCTCCCTCCCTGCAGTAGCAAGCTGTGTCTTTCCCCATGAAGGATTTGGAGCAGTGTGTGTGGCTATTGGAATAAGATCCCAGTATAACCAGTTAGATGGTGCCTGGGTCAGTGTGACCCTCGCTGCTGGGCCAAAGGCAGCACTGTGGTGCTTTACCCCAGAGATACCTTGGCTGCTGGAGAGTGCAGCGGGGCACAGACGCAAGTCCAGGCTTGTCAGGACTCCGTTTACCTCAGGAGAGAGAGCTTCTGGCGATGGTGAAGAGAAGGAAGGAGAGGATTCTGCTGGAGGGTTATATCCAGATGTTTATTCCATGGGTACAGAGGTCTGCACTGGGACAATTCCTCCAACAGAATGGAGGCCGCATGGTCTCATTCACCTTTTAAGCTCCGGGCAGGGGAAGGGGAGGGGACAGGTGAGCCACCAACCAGGTGAAGGGGCAGGGTCTCAAGGGACTGGGGACACCTATACGGGCCAATGTCCCCCAGGCCTGAGGGACCAATCACACGACGCCTTGCTGGTATGTTAGCCTGATTGACAGGGCACACTCAGCGAGGGGCGAGGGGGAAGGGAGAAGGTAAAACAGGACATTGCAACACACCACAACATGTGGCCTGTGCTCTCTGGGTTTTGTGGCTGCCAGGACAGCCTTGCTCTTTCTGCTGCCCCACCTCACTGTTCTGGACAAAGTCCAGTTGCTTCAGAAGGAGCTGTGGACAGTGTCAAGTTGAGAGATGTCACTTGTGGAGCAGAGGTGGGAGTGCAGCAAAAAGTCTGTTCTAGCAGCCTGCAGAGAGGACACTGCTAACAAGTACATCTCACAAAAGTGAGATTCTTTTTGCATTTTACAGTCAGAGTTTGAAATGTAAAGTGTACAGAACCTCTGAGTCATACTCAAATGTCTGCAAAGATATGTAAGAGCTGCATGGGAGTGTCAGAGTTTAAAGTTAGGACTTGGAATACAGTTTTCTTACTTTTTATGGTCCAGAATCTTGAACATTTTTGTTGAATGGGAAGGAATTAGTGTGACTAGACTTAACAAGGCTGGAGTAAGTTGTGTTGAGGAATGTTTTATAGTAGACTAGACTATTATTAGGAGCTTCTCGTGGGAGAAGAGGCCAGGGGAGGTTATTCCCAAGGTGTCTCTGGAATATGAGAAGACATACATTAGTGTGTTTAAGCTATTTTAACAAAAGAAAAAGAAAAAAAAAAAAACAACAAGGAAAGAAAAAAAGCCCCAACTCACTCTTGCACTTTTTACAGGGAGGTGGACCTACTGGTAAAAATGAGGAGAAGATTCAGGTGTTAACTGACAAAATTGATGTACTGCTTCAACAGGTGAGAGCTCTTTAACCCCCAGGAGAGAGATCACTTGCTTTTGTTACTTGATCAAAAAATAAACTTTTAATGTTTTTATTGCCTTTTAGATTGAAGAACTAGGTTCAGAAGGAAAGGTGGAAGAAGCACAAGGAATGATGAAACTTGTTGAACAGTTAAAGGAGGAGAGAGAACTGCTGAGGTCTACGACTTCAGTAAGTCATGTGTTCATGGTTCTGTGAGACATATCAAAGTTTGGTGCACAGTGCAT
Organism: Zonotrichia albicollis; assembly: GCF_047830755.1. Taxonomy (NCBI): domain Eukaryota; kingdom Metazoa; phylum Chordata; class Aves; order Passeriformes; family Passerellidae; genus Zonotrichia; species Zonotrichia albicollis. The sequence continues at coordinate 3,192,964 of NC_133837.1, read as the reverse complement.
TCTAAATAACCATGTCCTTCCCCTGAAGGCATGCAAGGTCTGTGTGGAATTCAATACACAGTAACAGGACGTGTGGCTGTGTTAACCCAGTGTATTGATTAGGCATTCTATCTTGGCAGTGGGCTTCCTGCACACAAATTATGAAATTATTCAGCCAGCAGTCCTGGAGGAGAGCTTTCACCTTCCTCTAGTTGAGGTCTCAGTTAAACTTTGCCCTGTGACCTCTGCACTAGAATGACACTGTTGGAGAAGCTGTTGCAGAAAGTGCTTGAGTCAGGGCTGTGACAGCGTCTGGCTGACTCAGAGCTGCAGGAGCCAGAGGGAATGTGTTAAGTATCAAGTTCTTGTTAATAAAAAGGAGCTTAAGTTTAAAGATTTTATTTTGGTGTTTAATTAAATGCTCAAATTGAGATTCTTGTTTTAAGAATTCAATTTGAATTCTTAAATTTAGTTATGTCTGTACCATATTTTAAGAGCTCTTGATGCTCTGTGCAACACTGAAGAGTTCTTGATTACAACTTATTGCAACAATGGCTGGAAGGATTAAAAGTTTGAAAATTTTCTTGTTGGTTTTGTTTATAATTTGTGTATAATTAAGAAATGTTTTTGTTAAAAAAACCTGATAATTCTAGTAGAAATGCTTTCATAGCAAAAGTTTTTTAAAAGGTGTAATAGTTTTGAGGAGGCTAATTTGAACTTTGTCTTGTTAACATGTTCTTGGGTGTGATATGGTTTGATGTTTTTCATTGGGACTCAATTTTTTTACTTGAAGAGATTGAAGCATACCTTTTGCTTTAAGTGACTAATTGGGAAAGGACTTTTAATTTGTTTTGCTTAAGGGTTTTTATTAAAATAGGGATATTTTCTTTTAGTTTTGCTTTTGTGTTATTTGAAATGTGCTTAAAAATTGGTGGATTGGGTTTTGTAGCAGCTGTTCAAGAAATTAAGAACATATAAAGCTTTGTTTGACTTTATTTGTGGTGTGATTTTTATTATTTTCTTTTGTTGGTTAAGAATGTATTTTAATGTTTGATGTGTTCTCTTAACAAGTGTTTGATTTGTGGGAGAATGAGCATATTAAAGATGTGATGAATACCTTAATTTTTTTAAAATGTGGTTACTTTTTGAGGTATATATGTGGGACTATTGTTGGTTTTTACTTTTTGGGGTGTACTTAATGAAGTAAAAACTTGTAAAAATGTTGATAGGCATGATTACTTTTTTTTTTTTAAGAACTCTTAAATGTTGCACACAGCATGTTTATGTCCATGCTGTATGATTCATGAACCTGGGCTTATGTTGAAATTTCAGTGTACTTCTCATATGTCTGTTGAAACAGTGGTTTAATTTGACCACCATACTTTTAAATAGAAGCCAGTATTTTTTATTTTTGTTTTTCTTGATGTAATATTCTAGCCTTTTGATTCCTTGAGGTGTATGTATTCCATGGTAGTTCTGCAGCTCCTGACATTTCAGTTGATGCCAAAGATATCTTAAAACAGCTTTAAAAGAAAAACTTAAAACTTAAATTTTTCTGATATTGCAAGGAAGCTGCAGATACAACTGTGTGCATGTTAATGCAGTGATAATGGTTCTGTGGTTTTTCATGGGCTCCTTCCATGTGGGAATGGCCTCTTCTCTCCCTCTGCTGTGATGGGGTGCAGTGCACCAGAGATAAAGCAGGCAGATGTGATTTCAACTTTCACTAGAGCTTGGGATTTGACAACAGTAACAAAGAGTTATAAACCTCTTCACTGACTAAAACTTTCTTTTGCCGTATCAAATATTCTTCTTTTTCAGACAATTGAGAGCTTTGCAGCCCAGGAAAAACAAATGGAAGTTTGTGAAGTTTGTGGAGCCTTTTTAATTGTAGGAGATGCACAGTCCAGGGTAGATGACCACTTAATGGGAAAGCAGCACATGGGTTATGCCAAAATAAAAGCTACTGTAGAAGATTTAAAAGTAAGTATTTCCTCCAGTTATTGAAATGAAAAGTGCTTGGAGATTTCCTGACGTACATAAAAGGCTGTTCCAGTGAATTTTCTCAAGAAGGTGAAACACTCCCAAGAAATGGAATCCTGCACTGTGCTTTCACTGATGTAATTTGTTGTGACATTAGATACAAGCAGCGATGTTGGTTCAGGTTGGAATTTTTATGGTCTTTTTAAGAAAATGTAGTGTGGCCTCTGTTGTGAGAGTGACAAGCAGGAAAAGGTTCTGCAAGACAAAGGATTTTCATTTCAGGGATTTTAGGAAGCACTGTCCTTTGTTTGGAAGATAAAACAGACCTGTTTGAAAAGTTTAGGCTTTTACATCCTCAGAATCTGTAAGCTTAAGTGTCTTGAGTAGTCTTCATTTCTTCCTGTGAACTTCCTTTTTTAAGGAAAAGTTACGAAAAAGAACAGAAGAGCCTGACCGTGATGAAAGGTTGAAAAAAGAGAAGCTAGAACGAGAAGAGAGGGAGAAAGAGAGGGAGCGGGAACGAGAAGAGCGGGAGAGGAAGAGACGACGTGAGGAGGAGGAGAAGGAGAAAGAGAGGGCTCGTGACAGAGAGAGGCGTAAAAGGAGCCGCTCCCGGAGCAGGCATTCCAGCAGGACATCTGACAGGAGGTGCAGCCGCTCACGAGACCACAAAAGGTCAAGAAGCAGAGAAAGAAGACGAAGCAGGTACCTCTGTGTGTGTGGCTGTGTGTGTCTCTTAAGTATTTTCAGGTAAATTTCCAAAAGGTAAAAATCTTGTGGGGACTTACTGTCAGCCTGAGTCACATCAATGGTTTGTTAGCTTCACTTAGGTGTTTTTTCTCAAGTGAAGACATACCTTATTGGTTCCAAGGATAGGCAAGTTTTTGCTGAGTGTCACTGTCTTCTCTCCATTTTTGGAAGATGAAACCATAGTGGTGGAAGCAGCTTTATGAGGGAGCTTTCAGCATATTGGAATAAGATCCCAATATAACCAGTTAGATGGTGCCTGGGCCAGTTCTGACCCTCGCTGCTGGGCCAAAGGCAGCACTGTGGTGCTTTACCCCAGAGATACCTTGGCTGCTGGAGAGTGCAGCGGGGCACTGAGCAAGTCCAGGCTTGTCAGGACTCCGTTTACCTCAGGAGAGAGAGCTTCTGGCGATGGTGAAGAGAAAATAGGAGTGGATTCTGCTGGAGGGTTGCCAGATGTTTATTCCATGGGTACAGAGATCTGAACTGGGGCAACTGCTGCCAACAGAATGGAGGCCGCATGGTCTCATTAACCTTATAAGCTCGGGGACAGGGGAAGGGGAGGGGACAGGTGAGCCACCAACCAGGTGAAGGGGCAGGGTCTCAAGGGAGGATGACACTTAGACAGGCCAATGACCTCTGGGCATAGGGGCATCTTTTGAATCTGACCAACCACACGACGCCTTGCTGGAATCTTAAACCTGATTGACAGGGCTCACTCAGCAAGGGGGCGAGGGGGCAGGGAGAGAGGCATAGGCACACCTGGGAAGGGACCCGGAAGTTTAAAACAGGACATTGCAGCACACCACAACATCAGCAAACAAAGAATGCTCCCCAAAAATACGGTTTCTTGTTTCTTCCTTCAGCTGGTCTTTATTTCATGGTTGTAGATACTTTTAAACTATGTAGTTAAGTGTTTCAGTAAACAAAGAGGCATATTTCTTACGTACTGGGAAATATTTCTATACAATATGTTAAGATTTGGTTTCTGCAGGCAATCACTGTATTTTAAAGTGCTGCTCTTTTACTGTTGTATATTCTGAGATAGAGAATAGCAGCTGAGATTTACGTTTTGAAATTCTCTCTGAATGTTAAGGAGTCGTGATCGGAAGAGAAGCAGAAGCCACGATAGATCAGAAAGGAAACACAGGTCTCGGAGTAGGGACAGGAGACGGTCAAAAAGCCGGGACCGAAAATCCTACAAGCACAGAAGCAAAAGCAGAGAGAGAGAACAAGACAGGAAGTCAAAAGAAAAAGGTATGTTTGTATAAGGACTGAGTTCTTAGCAGGTTCTGAAATGAATCTTTTCTTAGAGTCTCAAAAGCTGTTATCTTTTCAGTGAGTGCCTGAAAGTTCTTAGTACCAAGTCAGACCTCATTCTGAGAGGTGTGTGTGTTGCTGTAAGCAATTTGAAGGATTTTGTTCTTTCCAGTTACTGTCACTACATGTGTGTGCATACCTACACCCCAGTGTCCTTCTCTTACCTGTTGCAGTTTGCCTGCAGATGAAGTGTGCAAGGATTTTTATATATTTTAAGACCTGTTTACCTTTAGAAAAGCATAAGCCTGTAAACATCATTTTCTAAGAGTGAATGTCCTATATTCCTACTTGTAGTGGATATTTGCAGTTACCCTTTGCAGGTACATGTTTTGTGGGGGGCTGGTACCTTGCTTCTCACCTGTATGACCTATTAATTCCCAACACTCTCATGTTTCCTTTATTATTCTTTTAACAGTGCTTTTAAGATTTTTCCCCAATCTATAAATGCAGTTCAAGATAAATACTGCAGAATCCTTGTGATGCTCTAAATGACAATTTATGCCTTCTCCCCAGTCTCCTGCTCTTCCCCCTGCACTTTTCTCCTTTTGTTTTTGTTTTTTTTTTTTTGTTTGTTGTTTAAGCAAAGTGAGTCTTGCTTTGTCAGTATTCAGGTGAGTCTGAACAGGAAGCTGTGTTAGTCTTTGAAACAGTTTTGTAGCTGTGGGCGCCATGTATCACAGCATTCACGGTGACCAGAGGCTGAAGCTCAGAAACTTTAGGTAGGATTACAAAGAGCTACAGTGAGAACACTGTAGATTCACATTCTGTGAGAATATACTAATTCACTGCTAAATTTCCCCCTTTAAAAGTCTTTTGGAACTTCTATAGGAACGTAATACTTCTGGCTCTGGTGGGGAGCTGACTAATGGCCAGTCCGAAACAGCCACCCCACTTGATGGGCTGATCATCAGTAATGGATGAAACAATTGTGTTTCTAAGGTACTTCTGAGGTTCTCTGGAATGAAAGGTGCTCTGTGCATGTGTCTGGGTTGCATAGGCCTGTCTGCTTGACCCTTCTCTGTATTTATCCAGTGGATTAGTTGCCAAAATGTTGGTGATGCTTCTCATGTATTTCTCTTCCCTGACTTCCTTGAACTGTTTCAATTATTCTGGCTTATAGTATGGGACACCTTTAGTGTTGATTCTTCTCTCATTTTCCTTTGCCGTGTAAGAGAGTGGGTTTTGTTGCTTGCTCAATGGCAGTGGAAATGATGTGCAGGCTTTAAACTCAGATTCAGTGTTGTAGCCTGTATTTGTCCATTTGTTACTATTCTTACCTGATTTTTTTGCCTGCTTTATGAACAGATTTCTGGTACTTGGTGAAGAATGTCCTATTCTCCTGAATGTTTGTTATCTATGCATATAAATAACTGTTTTCTTATTTCTTCAAATTTGGTCTGGTTTTGAGCTTTTCAGTTCTTTCATTAATCTTCCCATAAATAGAGGAGCTAGTGAACTCTCTTCAACATCTCAAGTATTTTTAGTTTTAACTTGACTGATTTCCTTGCTGGCTGTTTTGTTTTCTGCTTGCTGCTTTCTTCTGCCAGAAATGAAACCAGTGAGGTGATGCTATGAGCTGTGATGAAAATCCCACCTGGGAAAATCAGTTCCTTTTTTTTGACTGTGCCATCCTAACATTTGTAAAAGCACAAATAAGCCTTAGAACAGGACTGTAATGCTGAAGAAGTTGGTGATTTTTTCCCTTTGATGGGAAAGTCTTCTAACAGAAAAAAATACAAAAGAGGAGGGAAGGAAGGAGGGAAAAAACCAAACCCAGTAGTAATTACTAAGGCAACATTGACTTTCTGTATTGAAGCTCTAAGCACCGTTGCATTGTCATATTTCAGTGTGATGCTGTAGATAGGTAGTTAAGAATAAAGCTTTTAGAGATTCATGTATTTGAAGTGTGTAGCTTTTGCACAATAGTAACTTCAAATTTAAATCTTAACTTGCTACATTGGGAATTTTGTCTTCAGAATCTACTTGTCTTTATTAGCCACCACTGATCTGCAGTTGTAAAAGTAAGCAGCAAAGGCTGTAACTACTCATGGTAGTGCCTTTCATCTGGATATCTCACACTGCTTTATAAACATGATATTAACACAAAAAAAAAAAAACCCCAAGGAACAGTTTACCAAGACTTGTGTACAATTGCACATTAAATTAGTCCCACACTTTGAAAATTCAGAAGTCCTGGTTTCTTGTTCACTAAGATACCATAGAAGATGGCAACCAAGGTTATTAGAAAAACGAAAAAGCAAAAATGGGGGCACTTGCTTTGTGACACAAATTTCAGTGTCAGAGATACCTTTGCTGAAGAAAGGAGCCACCAGCCATAAACACCAGCTGAGCATTAGCTTAATATAAACCAGTAGAGTGCACCTACTGTTCAAGTAAACAAACTTCAGAGCAGATGCAGTAAATAGGGGGTTTTAATAAAACAAAAATTATTTTCCAATAATACTGGAATGGGCCTCTAGACCACTTTGGCTTGGCTTTCTGTCTTCCCTAATCTAGATTCTGATACTTACATAAAAATAATTATGATCATGTTTTAATGTTAGTGATTAAACCTCAGCAAATACTGCCAGAACAATTCAGTAATACTGGATATTATGTTTGATTTTCTGAACAGTAAAGCGATTCACTTTGCCATGATAAGAATTCTCATAAAACACATCTCAGTTGCCCACACAAACTCAGTCACAAAAATGTGCATGTGTTTAATCAGGAAGCAAAGTCAGTATGAATGTGATTATACCTAATAGATTACAGCTGAAATAATACATCCAGTTCCAACAGCAAACTAATTTTATATGCTTTCTCTCTTACTGATTAAAAATACAGTGGGGGAACTTCACTTCTTGCAGATACTCTAGGGGTTGGAAAGTTATTGGGCTATTTGTTGAATACACTTTTTCAGTTCTGCTTGGCAAACTGGAGGTTTGGTATGGTATACCTATTTTAATACTAAAATTTTTAGAAGAATTTGATCTTTCATACCACAGTTTTTTTTTTCACCTTGAACAAAATTATCCTTCTTGACCAAATTCAAGACACAAAACAAGACAGAACAAAACCCTGCACACTGCACATCCATAGGGCTATTAAGATCTACCATATCTACATAGGACAGAAGATAAGATTATTGGACTGACTACTAGTCCTCTGCGGGGAAACAAGACTACTATTCCTCAGTGGATCCACGTGTGCACCGGAGATACCTTTAAGGCACAAAAAGAAGACTTTGTAACAAGGTTAGTTAGAGTGCAATCTACCTGCGGAGTTGCCACATTGAGGGCAGACAGACCCCAAGGGACTCAGTCCTTCAGAGAGCTGGGTGATGTTGCTGTGCCTGCCCCAGGCACCCTGCACTGGATGTGCTGCTGCAGGGGAACCCTCCCTCCTGGTGCTCGTTAGGCAGTTGTGCCCTCGTTTCTCTGTCAGGACTTTACCCTATCCTTTGGTAGTCTTATAAGACAAAGTAGTTGGAATGTTGCTGCTCTTTTAGAGCTTAATTTCTTGTTTTGTATCCTGGAATATAAAAGTGTGTTATGCCAGTCTAGGTGATATTGTTATTTTAAATAGCTTTTTCAGAGTGTTCCATCTGTGTGCTCCTGTGTCAGGGATACATCTATTTATATTATTTATTTTGATTGCCCAGATAGCAGGGAATAATCAGAAAAAAGAGCATGAATGTTGTTCTGTATGATGACATCTGAGAGGTTGGTTTTTTGGATTTCTTTTTTCTCTCCAGAGTGTCTTTACTGAGCAAGAGTTGAATATTATGGTGTGAAATAATACAGCAGGAATTGGTATTTTCATTAAATTTGCAAATACTGAATTTACAGATGAGGCACGCAGCTCTAATACTGAATGTTTTTCTTCCCATGGAAATATTTTTACTTCTGGCTTCCTTCCTTCTTTGAAGATTGAGTTTTTAGTGTAGCAAATGCTTCAGTAAGTTTCCCAATTCATGATCAAATTGTGGGCTCCTTCCCCCACAGCTTGCTGTTTCTTTGCCTTTGAAAAAAAATTGCTTTTTATATATCTTCCGAGCTATCTCCCCAAGCCCTTTTAATGAGTTGTTTATAAATGACTGCTGGTTTTATAAAATTGAGAATTAACAATGCTGACAAATGTGCAACTTCAAATTTAATTTTGGTCATCACTGATCTCTGCCTTCAAAACTGTCAGTGCTTAATATTATTTCCCAAAGTATTTGATAGTTTGAGATTGCTAGTTTTTAATTGGCAAGTATAAATTTCTTTGATTATGCAGTCGGGCATTGTCCACCACTCCTTTCTGATTCCTTTTCAAGAACCATAACTAACAAAAATTATAAACCAAAGCAAGCCATACACAATCAGAAATCAAAACGTGGGGACCAAAAGAGTCCCATAATAAGTAAGGAAGCCATGCACTGTAATTGCACATCTGCCTAACCTCTTTACCTCCAATTTGTTCATTTGGACAGAGAGCTGAGTAGCTCCCTCTGTTAGGAGGTCTGACCTTTCTCCTCTTCCCCACCCTATACTGTCTCCTTCTACCTTTATTTGTCCCCTCTCCATTCCAGCATGGTAGTCTGAAGCCTATTTCTGTAACTTTTTGAGTATTACTCTAATTGCTATAGAAAGTAATTGTCCCATGTTGTATGCAGTATATATCTCACGTGTGCAATGTTTGTTTTTACTTTGAAATCCATGGTCAATGTCTTCTTTCATGGCAGAAAAGAGGGGATCTGATGATAAAAAAAGTAGTGTGAAGTCCAGTAGTCGAGAAAAACAGAGTGAAGACACAAATACAGACTCGAAGGAGAGTGAGACTAAGAATGAGGTCAATGGGACCAATGAAGACATTAAATCTGAAGGTGACACTCAGTCCAATTAAAACTGATCTGATATGACCTCAGATCAGACAGAGGTAAGTGCATTATTTCAAACTTTGATTAGGGCTTTTTGTTACTGTTTAACAGTGCAGCGTAAGTATGCACAGATGAAGATGGAACTAAGTCAAGTAAGAAGACAAACTAAAGCACCTTCTGAAGGAAATGACAGTGTAGTCCTGCAAAACGTTTTGAGGTACATTGTTTTGTCTCAGCTATTTTGTAGCAGACTCATGCCCCCATTAGTGTGCCTCTTTGGGACATATTTGTAATATAGTCACCATAGAAAAATTAATTATCCTTTTTTATTTTTAGGGATTTTGTTATCTTTTTTTTTTTTAATTGAACTGGTTTTGTATTTAAGTCCATATTGTGTTGATACATCAGCAGAAACTTTTGCTTAAATACTTAATATTTGAGGCACATGTTGGACTACTTTGTTTTCATATAAACTGCTAGTATTTCTTTGTCAAGGATGTTTCTAGTTTTTTTGCTTTATTGCCTTGCATTCTAATGCAGTTTGTTCTGTAACTCGAGAGCCAGTAGCATTGGATTGATGGAAGTGTAGGGTTTATGAATTATTGCAGCTGACTACCATACCTCACACAGCGTTGGTGTTGTGAGCGGCCCATGAAAAGCCAAATTAAAAATCAAGGATTCAGTCAAACTAAGCAGGTACTCATGCCAGGTACTCCTTTCTCTACCCACATCCATGTTTGAATGCTGTTGCCTGTAATCTTTAAGCTTACTGTTGTGTTTTTGATTTTGAAGCTAGTGAAAAGGACTTTTTGTGTATTGTGTGAATACTGTAAATCTGATGTTAACAGAATGGAATTTTCTTTCAACTGTGTGTAGGGATGCAGTGCTGCCCAGAATTAGATATCTTTAAAGAGTTTAAAATGCAATAAACACTACATAATATTCGCCTTGTTACTTTCAATGCAATTCAAGTCCTTAAGAGGTATGTGCTTAATATTTCCTACTGTGTAGGAGACTTTGCAGTCAGCCATAGCACAGCAGAGTGGAATGGCTGGTACCAGGCTTGTAGGGCAGATATAAGTGCAGAGACAGATGCCACCAAATGATGGCAGGAATGTATGCTGGAAACTATTTGTGGGAAATGAAGCAGCTAAGCAATAGGCAGTTATGTATTGAAAGGGTAACTTGAAGTTTTTTCCCCACTCTTGACGTAGCTTTCTTACAGAAGGTCTTTAGTTGTATTCCTGAAATCAGGAACTAACAGTGGAGGTGACAGCTGATAAATGAGCTTCTTGCAATATAATTTGTTACTGTAGTTGCATTATGTATGCTAGGAACTCTTAAACATTTAATGTTGATATTAAACCATTAATGCTACATCATTGCTTCTAATGCCAGTCATGTTCAATGGTGATGTTTTTGTAGAGTTAAGATGACAGCTAACAACTGGGCGAGTGTATAGGAATGGTAAACAGAATGCTCCTAATGCTGTCTAATGGTCTGTTCTCCCAAAATTTTGCATTATAGGACTACTATGTGAAGAGTCTGCGAAGATAGTGGAAGACAGCTTAAACTGAAGATCTGCTTTTAAATGAGGTGAAAGAAAGCTGTAGTGGCATAGAAAAATATAAAGTTGAGTTAGATTTTTTTTTAATAAAATTTAATTCAGGACTGGTGTTTCCTCCCAGAGTTCAAAAAGATGTGTTGATAATAGCACATATGCTACTGAGAATATAAGTCCTGTATCCTTCTTTTTCTTTAAGACTTTTTAAGATAAGAAACCAACATAACCTGAACACATGGCTTGCTCAGTGTTTAATTGCAAGTTTTCATTCTTGGACTTTAAAACACAAGAATAAATGTTTAGTATTTGTGTGAATTGAACTAAAATGAATCCCATTTTTACAACTAAGCAATTCCTAGCTTCTTGATATATGAGAAATGGAAATAAAGTATCTTTGAATTTCTGTTACAAATTTGATTGTCTCTGTCATTGAACATTTAATATTAAATAAGCTTCTTTCCTAATAAATTTCTCGTGTCTTCAAGCTTAGTTCATTAATTTGGATGCTTAGTTATTCTGTGCTGTTTGTAGGTTTGGGGTTTTTTGGTTCTGTCAGGATTTAATTTCAGGCTTACTTTTGCAGCAGTTAGCTGCTGTTGGGTTCACCATCTTCCCCAGAAAGTGCCTTTTGCTGCAGTAGGTTAAGAAATGACAGAAATCTTGCAATAAAAATGGCAGTATTAATTCTTTATAAAACAGATCAACTTGGACAGCATGTTCAGAGAGAGGCCAGTGCTGAGACTGGCATTCAGCCTGCTTCACATTTGCATTGCAATATTGGTTTGGGGTATTGATTACCAGCCCTGTGCCGTTGGTCAGAACAGACACACAGGGAACTGTGCTCCTGCTTCCCTGGGAAGCTGTAGTGCAAGCAGGAGTGGTTCTTGTTGCAAAAGAACTGCATTGTGTGCTGGTCAGTGCTCTGGCTGTAAGGCAATGAATTTACATTCTTTAATAAGAGCATTATCTTTTCCATTAGTATTCAGGCCTTGACTGTGTAACCAAAGTCAGACATGGACAGAACACCATTGTAACTTATGCTGATTTATTTGGCCTGTGTGTGGAAGTGCACTTGGGAGGAATCTGCGTCTGCTCTGGTCACTAGTGCTAGTTTTGATACCACATGTAGACAGCCATGTTGCTTTTTTTGACTTTTATTGTTCTAAACCAGACACGGGCACAGGGGATGGAGATTGGCTGTGGTGGTTTTGGGAAAAAATAAGGTGGGAGCAAGTGAAATTAGAACTAAATTCTAACTGGAGACATTAGATGAACACCTCCTCCTTTTGAAACTTGGGAAACAGGACTCAGCCTCTTTCAGCAGTGAAAATGTTTGTCTTGTACCTTCCACTGCACTTACTTGTTACAGGATTTGCATTTCCCCTTACTTTGCAAAAGTAAAAATGATAAAATGAGGAACCTAAAAATGATAAAATCTCTCGTAGATTAGCCTGGGATTCAGATTCTCACATGTCTCATGGGGAGTCTTTAGTGCTTTGAAGATGAAGGAAAATTCTGTTTTGCAGAGCATAGGAAACAGCACCTTTCTGCCTCCAGATTTGACTGTCCAGACATCTCCACAGAGATTCATCTTTGTGAGAAGTATCTTCAGAGCTTAAGCCCAGGATAAATAAATACTATCCCAGATTTTTTAGGAATGCTAGGCAAAAGTAGCTGATTTCAGTAAGCACCTCTGACATGCTTTCTCTGTACTGGTTTTGACAGCCTGACAGTCTTTATTAGGTGTTAAAAGTGTACTGGCCTATGATTTTTCAAAGTTGCATTAAAATTTTAAGTGTCCTGTCCACTTTAGAGTTATCCTCCTCACATCCTTCTACTCCCTACCCTGAAAAAGGAAGAGATCAAAGTACTTCAAATGACTGATACTTTATTTAAGTGAAGAGTAGCAATGTCAGTTCAGTACAAGTTTGTAGTGCAAACAAAAGGCATCCTTGGAAAACCAGTAAGTTTTGTAAATTGCATCTCAGTTATCATTCCAACAGTTCATCATTTAAAGAAAAAGCCCAGCAAAAACCAGCTAACATAACAAGTGTGCATTAGAGTTTATCAAACTGCATAAAACATACAAAAATACTTTTGTGAATGCATAGATACAGTGTTATTACAGTCAGATTTATGAGTTTAACTCTTAACACATAACAGTTATTCTTGGTGGAAACTAGACAAATAAAGCTTTTTAAACCAGCTGCCCTCTAGCAGAATGCTCAGTAATTAGTGGAGACAGTCCTTACATTGACTTCCTAAATAAAGGAACTGGAAACAAATTAGATACTCTTACTAATTTTGAACCATTAAACCACTACTGTTTTTCACACAGTTATTGCACATAATCTAAGCTAGCCTCCAAGCTATGCTGGAGAGATAAATACACAATTGTTAAAATAGAACTTTCTTTCCTGTCTTACAAGAAAAACAAAGCAGGAACCTTAGTTAAGAACTTTTACTTCATACTGTGTCAGAGTCTTGAGCTTCCCAGGAGTTGAATCTGGCATTAAACATAACCAGTTCTCTCAGCTCCTGGCTGGAGAAAAACCAGGATTGAGAATGGGAAGTTAGCAGAGTTGAGGTGATGGGTGTGGAACATGGAGGAAAGGACAATAATTATTTTGACAGAAATAAGCAAGAATTTTAAGCTTAAGTAACTTGGTGAAATCCTGAGCCCAGAGCCAAGTATCTCTGCTGGAAGGAGTTTCTGTCTTCTCTCGGTGTGCAGCAGCTTGAGAGAGTCTGCCAGGCTAAAGCAAGAACACGGCGAGGGTGGCAGCCATGCTGCTTCTGCTGGAACACGGTGCTGTACTGTTTATGGTCTGTCAGCACTGCAGGCCAGATCAACAACAAACACAGCATCCATCAGCTGTGCAGGAACTCTGCCTGAAGCTTCATAAAGCAGAAATGGAAGGAAAATCAATAGTTTGGGGTGGAGGGGAGGAAGGGGGGAGCAGAAAAAGGGGGAGCTCATGCAGAAAAAGCAAATCCCTGAGCCCTCCACCCGCCTCAGGACCCATTTAAGGGTTTTGGTGCAAAGGTCCGCATTGTATTTTTTGGTAAAAAAGAAAACAGCCTCTAAAAGTGTTACTTTCCAGGCTGCCATGTTAATATAGGAAAGCTTCAGGCTGTTTAATACTCCAGCAATGCTGTGACTTACTTAAGTATTTTAACCCACAGGTGAATTTTTTCATTACTGACTTGCTTAAATGCAAGTTAAACAGTCTGTAGCTTAACCAGAGTTATGTTTTTTTCACTCCCCACAAAGAAGAGGGGGAAAAAAAAGTTGAAAGCACCTGGAGACATTCAGCCCTTTCAGTACTCACCTGGCTAAAGCAAGGCTATGTACCAGTGACAGTAGACTGTGCAGGATGTAAAGTTACAAGTTAATTACTTACTAGTGGTGTTTTTCCCATCTAGTGGCTTATAAAAGCCTTCTGTGTTCCTTCCACCTGTGATCTCTCGTTAGGACCCTGCTGTGCTGCTCACAGGGCAGAAACAACCATCTCCCTTGGAACTGGTGTGCAAGGGAGGGCCACAGAGAGCTTTCCTGCCTCGACAGTGCTGACACCTGGTGTGAGCAATGCACAGGCTCACAGCGGTAAGAAAGTAAATAAAACCACGGACACGGATTGGGGGTCCCTCCCCATCTGAAACAAAGGCTTTCTCTTGAAAGGACTCTCAGTAGGAACATTTAAGAGAGGCTTTCATATTTTTTGGTGGAGGTACAATATTCTCACAGGGGAAATAAACATTAAAATACAGACGTGCTTATTCCAGTTATTTTCAGCCCAGTAAAAGGATTTCTCCTGCCACTTCTGAGTATTAAGTATCTCTAGACAAACCATCTTGGTGAGTATTTATGAGGGACAAGAGATTAGGGACTTGCACATTCATATTTTTAGAGAGCAACTATCCATTATGTATCTTTCATCTAATTTAATGTGGAAGTACACACAGAGACATACAAGACATACAATGTCCTGAATTTTTCTGTGAGTCTTACTTGGTCAGAGTGGGTGTACTTAACAAAATTTTCATATCAATAATTTACATCTTTCGTGCCCTGCACTGCCAGATACAACCAATAAACTTCAAATACACTGGAAACCTGTGATTTTACTGGACAAATGAGGTATCTCTTGCCTGAATACAGTATCAAGTAAAAAAATAAAAGCAAACAGGATATTAAATATAAAATATTAGTTAAAATAGTAACCCTAATAATAACTTAAGGTTTTACACACACTTAAATCACTGCCTTCCAAAGGGCAGCACTTGTCACTGGCAGGTGTTCCCCTGCAGGTGCAGCTGCCAGGGTCAGTAGGTCAGCCTGGATGCTCTGCTGTGGAAGCTCGGCTGCTCCAGCAGCGCAGCCGCAGCGCTCCGGAAAGGAGAGCGGTCACTTCTCACCAGCACCAGCTCCAGCTCCTGGAAGTCCTGGAGTCTGGCAACATCCTTGTCCTTGTAAGGAACAGAGAGAACAACATTATTTACTCCTGTTATTACTAGCTGGTTGTTATTTATAAAATAACTATAATTCCAGAGACATCGTTCCCAGTAACAGCAATATATAATTAAAAACTAAAAATTCCAGGGATATCATCCCCAATAATAGCAATAAAGAATTAAAAAAATAAATCCTACCAACATACACTCATTAGAAGTGTAGCAGGTTTGCTTGTTTGGTTTTTCTCCTCAAACTTTTTCTTCTCCTTTAATTTCATTACTGCATGTCACTTAACCAAGACTTGTGACCACTTTCATCTACAGACCTCTGAAATCTACATTTTTGGAACAGAAGAGCAGTTTCATTTGTTAACAGCATTATCTTTAAGTTCTTCATATGCCAATTTGTGGAGTTTTTCCCCCTACTGTTAATTCTTTTCAGGCAAGCAGACAGTGAAGTAGTTGGCAGTTACGTCCTTTTGAAGCACCCTAAATGCACTGTTTCTGATACATTTTTTAAAAGTCAAGCTGTAATAGTTCCATATGCTTTAGGAACTAAAATACTCTGCCTATTTCGACGAGACTATTTTTAAACAAGTTATGATGAAGTTTTAAGAAAGGTCCAGCATCGCTTTGAATCTGTCAGTTTTTATTCAACAAAAGTGACATTTTGCCAATCTTTTTGCAAAAATACATTCTCTGAGGTCTGCAAAGTGAAGAGTCAAGTTAATCTCTCGTTTCTATTCTTACCTTTCTTAGAAGTGTATTGGGTAGTTTTCTGATCTTCTCTACTTCCTCCGGATTAACCCCCAGTTCACAGCAGCTCACTCTGAGCAGATCTTGGTAGGTCAGTTCTTGCCTGTCCAGTTCAATCTCAATGAAGTCATTGTCTCTCAGGTTCTGGACTCTGACCTTAAGTACAAGTTCTGACAGAGAAACAATTAAAAGGTTAACAACAGAAAAGACAACAAACTCAAAACTAACATTTACAGTATTTACTATTATCTTCTGAATTCATGCTTTTTAATAAAATCCCTATGATCTGAGAAATACTATGCAGTTAACAGAAGCTTCCAGCAAAAATACACAGGAGAACCACTGTTGAAACCGATCCATTCAGTCACTAAGTTGAGTTGTTACCAAAATACCAGAGCTGCATTTGATGCAAATGTAGTGCAAAATTTACATGCTCATGTTACATGGACTGATCTTTCCATTGTTTTGCGAAGTATTACCATGGTTAAAATACAGTATAACAGACATTTTACATAACTGAGCAGAAGAAAGTTCAGAGCACTTTTGGCCACAGAATTCAACATCTCTGTCTCTATTCTACTAGAGTCTGAAGTGAAATGATTACTTAACTTCATTTTTCACCCAGTAACTGTAACAGAACTATGAGACCCAGCACCTGTTTACCTTGCATGTTATATGGGAATGTTCCAGTGAAGAAGAAGGGCTGGAAGGTGGGTGTGGGGCTGCTGGGGGAGCTGTGAGGCTGCAGAGGCAAGGCCTGGCGGGACACTCCTGGGGAGCAGAGCCCCAGGCTGGCGGTGGTGGCCGGGGGGCAGCCGGGACCGTGGGGCAGCCCTGGGCTGGCAGGGACGGCGGGCACGGGGGGTGCCCGGGCTGCTGCATCCGCTGCTGGGGAAATCTCACTGCTGCTGCTGCTGCTGCTGCTGCTGCTGCACGACGTGGGCATGCAGATCCTCTCAGGCTGAGCTGTCGATGGACAAGGGCTAGTTTCACTCTGGGAAGCAGAAGAGATGGAAGCACTTTCACTCTGGGATTCTGCCAAGCTGCCTGGAATGCTTTCTTCGGTGTAAATGTTAGGGAATGGGCTGGCCAAGTAGTTCGCAACAATGGATAAATTTAAATCCTTCACTCCTTGACATTCAGTTTGTTCCTCTATTGATGAAGTTCAAAAATGAGGGGTAGGGGATGGAGAGAGAAAAAAATCCATCATGTTACTGGATAGATATTTCTCATTTTGAATATAGTTATTTTTCCTATGTCTTGAAACTATATCACGTTCCACGGTCATCAAAGAATGACACTAATGTTCCAGAAGCATGTGACACTTGGGGGCCAGTAGCTGTTAAGTTAAAAAAAAACCTATAAATGTCTTCAGTATATTCTGTTTTTTGATAACAGAATGGGAGGGGGAGTAACCTTTGAAAGACACATCATTCCTAGCAGTGTTGTTCCAGCGCTCTCAAATGAACTGGATGACCAGTACTCCTTTATTGAATCTAATTTTAAAATGCTCTTAATAGCACAGCTGTAAATAGTTTATTATGACCTAGGCCAGCAAATTTTACCCAGTATTTCTTCAAAGAAGTGACTACTTGCTGTAATACCCAAACAAACTCAACTCTCGGATAAAAGCACTGCAGTAAGTGACATTCCTGCCTAAGGATTACAGAACATAAATAGTGATGTCAAAGCAGTTCAGAAAGATCTGGTAAATGATACCTCACTCCCAGAATAAAAACTAGGAGAAAAGGTAAGTGATATGTGTTTATTCCCCAGGAAACACATGAAAGCTTCACAGACAGAAAGATAAAACAACTATGAACAGAGTTCATCTACGTGTGCTTGACAGTTTAGATGTTAAAAATGGGTGAGTCGTTTGCCACAAACTAAGCCCACGCTGCACCCAAAATAAAGCAAAAGCATCATGGAAGAACATGCCATTCCTTCAGGCTTAACTGTTGGAACCTGAGTCATGATTTAGCTGCAACCTTGTGAAGGATAACCCTGCCCTGTTGTTGTAAGAGCAGATCACTGCAGAGAGCAATTTAAGTTCAATTGCAGAAGACAGCACATTTCCAAAGGTAAAGCACTTTAGAATTTTTATCTGGAGCACAGTACCTGGATGCTGTTCAGGAGTGTCACACACATCTAACTGGGTTTGCTGTGCATATGAAAAGTGTAAGATGGCAGAATTACAGGGCAAAAATTAACCATACCAGCAAGCCACACTATAACAAATAGCTCAGAAGACATAACTTCCTGAGTGATAAAACTGTTTTGAGGGGATTTGTAGTATTGATCATGGTCAGACCACAGCAAATTGTACAATCGTGAAACCCCCTATTGGCAGCTTAATAACAGCAAACAGGAGTGCAGCAGCACACTTCCCAAAGCATACAGCTCTTCCACTTCTTGGTGACACAGCTCAGAACACAAGGCCTTCCTACCTGAAATCTCCACATTTATTTGCCCAGCTATGAATTCCAGTTATAAATCAGAGCTATCTAATGAGATACAATGGTCCTAGCTAAGGTTTTGCCAATTACTGCTTCAGATAAAAGCACTAAAAACGTTTTAGTGTTTACACCAAGAATTCTAGATGATTTTTAAAATGGGAACTGTACCTCCCAAAATCTTGCGGATGTCTGGTTTCGACGTTAGCTGCGCCGCCAGCTCTCCCTCAGCAGTAAGGATGTGCTTGTCTGCACCAGCCTCCAGCAGGCAGGACACCACCTGGGCATGGTTCCGCTTACAGGCCCAGTGCAGGCAGGTCCTGCAGGAAGGAAGCAGAAGGGTTGGGATTCATCGGCCTGGCTTTGCCTCACCAACCCTGTCCTACCTCATCCAAGTTATGCATAAAGGGATAACTGGGAATAAAGTTTCCTTCATTGCGGCACTTTCTAAAGTTCTGAATCTGTGAGTTACGCAGGGCAGGGCCCTCTTTTGCCTTGCAGAGTGACTCCCACTACTGTCCCACACAAGCGACTGGACGGGGACCTTGAGCAAACACGCAGTGACAGGTGGAGGGAGGGCGACCTGCTTTTATCGGGATCCTCTTTAGCAGTAAATCTCCGAGCCTCCCGAGATTAGCTTTTCTGTATTTACAAATGGGAAAACTAAGAAACACAGCAGCTGCGTTCCCAAAGCGGCTCCCTCCTCCCGCGCCTGATGATGGGTTGGGCGGGGGGGGGAGCCCCAAGCCCAAAACCCCGAACACCGCCACTGAGAAGGGCAGCGGGGGAAGAGCCGGGCCCCGCAGCGACCCCGGCCTGCCCCTCGTCCCCCGCAGCGCCGGACCCCGCGCGACGCCGCCGCCCCTCACCAGCCATTGATCTCGTTGCGAGAGTCGATGTCCGCCCCCGCGCCCAGCAGCCGCCGCACCTCCGCCACGTCCCCCAGGGCCGCCGCCTCTCGCAGCCGCTCTTCCAGCTCCCGCGCCTCCGCCGCTCCGCTCATGGCCGGGTCCGGCTGCGGCCCCTCCCCGCCGCTCTGGAACCCGTCGGGAGGGGCCGGGCGGCCTCAGCGCGGCGGAGCGGGGCCCTTCCCGCCCCGGGGCCCCGTTCCGGCCTTCATGGCTGCCGCCATCTTGAGACCGGGGCGGGCGGCGAGCGCTGGGGTTGCCCCGGGCAGGGAACGGCCCTGTTCTGGTGTTCTCTGTCCGGTTCTGGGCTCCTCAGCACGGGAAAGAACGGCCCTGTTCTGGAGTTCTGTGTCCGGTTCTGGGCTCCTCAGCACAGGCCATTTTTGTGGCCTTCCCTGGACCCTCTCTTCGCTGGAGAGGGTCCAGCAAAGGCCACAAAGATGATGAGGGGTCTGGAGCATCTCTCTGATGCACAGACATTGCGAGAGCTGGGCCTCTTTGGTCTGGAGAAGACTGAGAGGGGATCCCATCAATGCATTCAAATATATCCAAGGAGTGTCAGAGGATGCTGTCAGACTCTTTTCATTGGTGTCCAGCTCAACACTAGGAAGAACTCCTTTATATTAAGGGTGATAGAGCTCTGGAACAGCTGCCCACAGAGGCTGTGTAGTCTCCTTCTCTGGAGACATTCCAAACCCACCTGGACACATTCCTGTGTCACCTCCTCCAGACGAACCTACCGTAGCAGGGTGTTGGACTGGATGATCTCCCGAGGTCCTTTCCAACCCCAGTGATTCTGTGATTCTATGGGCCCTCCCACCTCAGGCACTGAGATGGGGGCCTGGGCAGGGTGAAAATCCAAGACTGGAGTGTTTCCTCTGATGGGTTCATCCTACCCTCCCGTGACATCCTGAGCCATGTGTGGGGGCTTGAGGGGAGAGAGCACTTAAGAAGAGGGAAAAAGCTGCAGGTAAAAACTGCCTGCAGGCAAAAGCACCTTATAGTATTATTTAGGTTGGAAAAGACCTCCAAGGTCTCTAAGTCCAACCCATCATCTATCACTGTGGCCTGTCATGGACATATTTTATGAAAAATCCTTTTGCTAGGATTTTTCTCCTGACAAGATGAGAGGCCTCAGGAATGAAATGTAAACAATAATTATCTACTGCTGTGGAATGCAACAGGGCATCTTTGATTGGATTCATGTGGTTGTTTTTAATTAATGGCCAATCACAGTCCCGCTGTCTTGGACTCTGGTCAGTCACAAGATTTTATTATCATTTCCTTGCTTTCTATTCCTTGTTAGCCTTCTGATGAAATCCTTTCTTCTTTTAGTATATTCTAATATATAATTTTATTTTAATATATATCATAAAATAATAAATCAGCCTTCTGAAACATGGAGTCAAGATCCTCATCTCTTCCCATGTTGGGGCTGCCTGCAAATTCAACGGTGGCCTTGCCCTTCTTGGGGTGTTTTTTAGCCAGCAGCCTGGCTCCTGCCTTCGAGGTGTGAGGCTGCCATGGGCTGGGAAAGGACCACAAGCATGGGTTCAAATCCATGGCTTTCCCCATACACTTCCAGCCCTGGCACCTCCAGTTCCCAGCCCTCCCCTCTCCAGTGTGTTGCTCACACTCTTAATTAAATCACTGTGGCATGTGTTGGGGAGCTCGTTTAACTCCAGGCTTTCTGTTTTGGCATCAGTGTCTGCCACCAAAGAGCAATTTTCACTAAGATTTTTTTTTCCATTGCCTCTCTTTTGTTGCTTACTTTTCTTATTAGTGACATTGTTCTAACCTACCGTTCAATTTAGGGCTTGAGTTGCTGTTGCTTTGCTCTGCTGTTCCTTCTCTGGTAGTTATGACCATTAGGTGAACATGACAGCTGCAGCATCACCATCCAAACAGTTCCTGAATATCTCTCCATATAAATGAAGCTTCAAAGCACAAATACTCATCTTCCTTTTAATCAGTCAGGAGAGGCAGAGGCCCACAGGCCAAATGTTTCTCTAAAGGAGATGCAGCAAACTACCTGCAAACTACCCTCATGAAAGCAGGAGCAAAAAGTAAGCAGTGACATTTTTAACTACTGTGGCAAAGGTTACAGGTGGCTCAGTGGCAAGTTTTTCACACCAGATCACATGCTTTTGATCCCATGCAAGAGGTTGAACAAAAATTTTGCCCAGCTGCTACAAAAAGACTCAACAAACTGTATGAAAAACACTGGATTTGGAGAATGGTTTGCAAAAAAGATTTACCTGATGACAAAGGCAAATTCAAATCTTAGAGACCTGGAAGTCCAGCCCTTAACTGGACACTACTGTGACCTGAATATTTACATTTTAACTCATTTGCTTTTTCAGTGAAGGCATCTTAAATGATCACTCATTAACCTATGTGCTCTTTTGTAATTTTTCAGTGTCTGTGCCATAAAGCTGTAAAACAAAGACAAGGCACACACAAGTGGAGACCTAGTGATACATTCTAGGAAGCACACTGTGAAAGCTTTAAATCCCGATTGTTTTACATCTGTAAAAACCCCATAGGATTAGTGGCACAAGAGCTTTTTCCAAAATAATACAAGACAACCCTCAGATAGATGCGGAAAAGCTACGCGGGAGGTGAGTGCAGGGACAGGCCTAAAACAAGGAACACCATTCCTGTTCTGTTCTCCAATGCCACTGCCACTAGATGTCACAGTGATACAGCAAGAGGATCCTGGAGTGTGGCTTTGTGCTTCTTGCTGTAATTGTGAAATGCCTTTAAATTTGTCTTGGCACATCCATAGTGTCTCCATACCGCTTTGATCCTGCAGATTTCAAAGCTCTCTGTGGTGCAAAGGGACATTATGCAACATTTCCACACAAGTGCAGGGATACCCAGTGCAGGGAGCTGCTTTCTGGGGAGTTACGGGCTTTTTTGTTTTTCTTTTCCTTTTCTTTTTTCCCCCCTCTACTTGAGCTCCTCTCCCAAAGCCACACAGGGCTTTTAAGGACTCTAAGCCGGCGGGTGATGCACTGAGATGCTCTCTCTCACGCTCTCTTGGGGTGAGTATCCTACTCTGTTGCACCTGTGCCAAGCCTTGTTAAATGGAGCTTGGGTTCACCATTGCTTAGTTACACAATGTACTTCTCCCTGGAGTCATGAGATCTCCTCCCTCAAGGAAGGCTGTTTGCAAGAGGATTAGCAGCGAGTTCACTTGACTCAAAGCTCCCCACCGCCACCATGAACCTCCTGCTCATGCCCTACACATGGAGCCTCAGACCCCCTTGTACTCGTGTGTCCCCTCTCCATTTATTGGCACTGGTGTTACACTTACCAGCTCTCAACAGAGCCAAGACCTTGTCCTTTTCCTGCTCCTTTCCCATATGATAGCTGGGTTTGTGCATGTACCCATGCAAGGCATCCATGCACACACCCCTCCCTGCCAAGAGCAGCAGGGCCTGCAGGATCTGCAGGTGTGGGGCAGGTGCCAGCTGCGTGCTGATCGGCACCTTTGGAAACTGCTGGGAACTGCACATGATGCTCATGGCTGGAGCAGCCACTTTGCCTCCCAAATGTTAAATGACCTTGGCCTCCAGTGGGAACGTGCTGAGCTCTGAGCCTGTGCCTGGAGCCCAGATCCGTGATGTTTTGTTTTCTTTGTGATTTACAGGTGCTCAGTGCTCCCTGTTCACCAGCCTTGGGCACAGCCCTGAGCCCCTGGCTTCACCTCGCTATCACAGCCTTGCACTAATCACAGGGGATGCTTGGGCCAGTCTTTGTTCCCACAGCAAGTTTTCCAGATTTTGTTGGTTTCGTGTTAATATATGTCTTTATGCCAGCTTCTAACTGTGCCTGATCCTCTGGATTAGTTATTTTCTGAATTTTTGAAAAACCATGGTCTGTCTGTTTGCTATTTGCTCCTGGTTTTTTTAAGGCTTATGAAGTTTTTTATTCCCTTTGCATTTCAGGTTTCATTCTCCTCCTAACTCCATTCCTCCCCATTGAACCAACCTCTCAGTCACTGAAAGTTATGATTAAACATATTTTTAAAGGCTTAATTCCCAGTAACACAGTAATACTGACAGCTGTACAATCATATTTAAAACACTTGGTCCCCACCCCACCAAAATAACATTTCTGGCAATTTAAACCAACACTGCCATTGTGGACACAGCTGCAGTTGTGTGAGAAATATGATTTAGGTTCAGAAACTTTAGATATGATACTTAATGCACACACACATTTAAAGCTATTACCTGATTAAGGCTCAGGGAAATGGAAGGACTGGTGGAGAATAAAGATGGAATTAAAAGTCAAGCCAAATATTCACTTAGATTTAACCTAACTGTGCAGCTCACACTGGACCTTTCAATGAGTTTGAAGGAAGAGGAGACAGTTTCAAAGGAGGAAGTCAAAGTCACATGGGAGAAGCAGTTTATGCTATACCAGTTTTTGTGCTCACTCCATGGAAGCCCCCTCTGAGTGTCTGTAGGTGAATTAGGTTAAATTCAAACCCCCATGTTATCAAGTCTGAACCTGTGTCACCCAACACTCTCTTCATGTTGATGGGGGGAAACATGCAGCACAGATGCATCTCCTCCCAGGGCAAGGATCTAAAATAGCACAGCCAAATCATCCTCTGAAGATGCCCCTTGTGCCCCTTTGCCCCTGCCAAAGCATCCAAAGAGAATGAGCTTTGAAGCAAAACATTTCCAGCTGCCTACTGCCAGGCAAGATGAGCACCTGAGGCAGGGTGCATAGGGCTCTACTGAAGAATAGTTCCTCTATTTTTGATGAGATTAAAAAATCCTTCCAGTGAATTCCAGAATTGCAGGGAACACACCCATCATCTTTCTTTTGACCATAAATGACAGCTTTTTCACTAAATCACCTGGAAGGAATTGCTACGCTGATAATGGTACAGAGGACTGGGATTCAGGACAGGTTTTAGCACCCTGGAACACCCCTGAATTTCACTGCAACCAGCCATCTCATGGATTTTCAGCACTGCTGAGCATCCTGCAGGGGTTCAAAGGGAGCTGAGTGTCTAAAGAGGGACATTTAAGCAGGTGTGAGCACACACTCATACACACAGCTGCACACGCCTGCAGCGTGGAGTGAAATCTGACAGGAAGAGTTTGGAAAATGGCATTTATATTTGGGGGAATGGTGATCTGCAAGGGAAAGATCTGCTCAGGCAGCCAAATGCCTTTAGAAATCAGGCATGGTGTGTGGCTGATTTTTTTTTCCAGTTGTTAATTTAATCTTATTTCTGTTTGTAGAACAAATAAATAATTTCTGAAGAAACAAATCAGGGACCTGGAACCTGAGGGGTGTGGTACATCAGCTCAGGGACTTGTAGTTAAGAAGTCCAATAGATTTTGATAACAAGAGGAAATTGTTCAGTGGACTAGTACCTAAAGCCAGTTTGGCTTCCAGTAATGACAAACCTGAGCTGCAGTGTCGTGGAGCCAAATTTCTCCCCCTGAGGATGGCTATTGCTTGTGTTGGGGTAGTGGCAGTGTCCCCAGGTGTCAGCCCAATGCCTTCTGAGCTCAGAGACATCCTAACCTGGAAAACTCTGCTGAAAAGGGACTGCCTTTGCTTTTTCTCCAAATTTTTGGCTGCATTCTTCTCTGCCCGTGTCTGCAGTCCCTCCCTTTGCTCTACTAATGCATGAAACACATTCATCCTGGAGATAAGGGGCAAATATAACTAGTTGCCTGAATGCTGCATAGAGACATATCCTGTCTAGGCATTTGGAATCAAAAGGCCTCTGGGAATCTTATCCCACTTCATCTGCTGCAGGAGCTGACTCCTGTGGAAAGTTCACAAGATGACAGAGATGTTTCACTTGCATGCCTGAGAAAAACATAATGTTGTTCTGCTAACCAAGAGCTCCAGAGCTCTTTTCTTTAGAAAAAGCTGGCCTCATGGAGAAGATCAGGTGAAGGTGTTTGGATTCTCCTTAGGATGTGTTTTGGTCATCAAGGAGAAAGACCTCAGTGCAAATCATAACTGGTTACCCCAAAGGGCCGTGCCCTGTGCATCCCTCGCGAGCACAAGACACAGCCAGTCAGTTTGGAACTCTCCGTTGACTTGGCCAGGCTTTCAACCAGGCACTTTACAATTCCTGCAAGTAATTAGCAACGCTGTAACTAAAAAGGTCTCCATGGAGATTGACAGCATCACCTCCCAGCTGGTACATCCTCTGCCTCCTATTCTAAATTTGTTCTTGCTGTTTCCCTGGCTCTAATTCATAAGGTTAGTAAAATCTTCCAACATTTGTGACACATTACAGCAGTGGAAAGAGGGATAAAGGTGGCTGGGAGGGGGCTGAAAAAGAAAGAACCTGGTTGGTGCCTCAAGGAAAGCAGCAGAAACTGTTCAGACATATATAGCCAGAGTTTTGAGAATGGGATTAGGCAGAACAGCACCTCTGCCTGCCTGTCACTTGCAAATTCTTGCTAATACTTTAGCAGCTTATTGAAGGTCAGCACCGAACACCCAAACAGACTAATCTGTATTATAGACACATAATCAAAGTCACAAGGTTTTACATAATATATATCGGTGACACAAGAAGTGTTTGTTTGAATAATTTTGTCATCAAGATTAGTGGCCATGAAAGCCTCTACTGTGCACTAACCTGGTTTTTATGGCCATGGGTACACCGGATTCCTCAGAAAAATCAAAAAGGAGCTGAGAAAGCTGAAAATATTGTCCTGAAACAATTACACTATTGGGTTTCTGATCATGGCAAAGTTTAAAAAACAAAGTGTGTGTGTGTGTGTGTGTGTGTGTGTATGAATTAGAAAGGGCTGTGCTTTAACTGCAGTTTAAGAGATGTGAGCAAATTGCTAGAGATACAATTTTTGCATTCACCATTTTTTCCCAATGTTTTTTCAGTTGCAGCAAATCACATCTCACACTCACACATAGCTCTGAGGGAGTGGCAAGAAGTTGGGATTTCAAAGTTAAATTGATGTCACTTGACCCACTTGAGACCTTTTCAGTCCCCTTCAGGGAGGTGGAAGCTATACTGCATAGAGCAACCACTCTGGGCTCACAAAAGTCAGTGGCAAAGACTGAAAAAGTTCCTGTGCAGATAACAATTCCAAACTGACAAATCTGATTGACTTCAAAAGAAAATTAGTTAATGGAAATGTTTGGAAATGTTTGGAAATGTTTAGAAACGTTTGATTTTCCACTCTCATAGAGTTTTTAAAGTATGATGTTATACAAACACAAAAGAAAATGTGCAAAATTATAAAAGAAAAAACACCCCTTCCCAGAAAAAAAAAGAGAAAAAGGAGGAAAATAATTCAAGACCATTTTCTCTGGGCTGGGAAGAGACAGAACCACAGCTCATGCTACATTGTAAAGATTTTCCAGGCATTTTGACCAGCTTGTTCTCCTGGCTGATGCACAGCAAAGCCAAAGGTCTTGTGAGGGTACCCCACATTCTGCTGCCCCAGTGCAGGAGTTGGCCCCACCAAACTGAAGTACCTCCATGGGAATCCCATTGCCCTGAACTCCCCCACAGTCAGCGAGGAGAGAGCACGAGATGCCAGCCAGACATCTGCAGAAGTGGAGTCAAAACTTGGGAGGACTGAATCAGCCTCTAAATTTGCCACAATTCACATGCTGCTACTATGTGAACCCAGGGCTAAAAACACTCCGGCGGCTTTTCCAGGGCTCCTGAAAGCTCCTTTGTGAAAGCAGAGCTGACTGAACTGCCATTCAGGTCAGGAAAAATCAGGCACTGGATGTGATTTCCAAGAGTACTTGGCTGTAACCTCACCCCTTTGAAGTCAGCAGAATATTTACATCGACTTCAACTGGAGAAAAATCAGGCCATTACAGAGCATGTGAAACACTCACCACTAATGATGCTCTGGTTCTTTTTTAACCCCCCAGCTCAAAGACCGTCTGCTGTGTTTGTCATTAAACACAATCCCAGCAATTGGTGATACAGAGCACTGAGCCTAACGTGCTGGCCCTAAAGGCACAGGGAAGCTGTAAGGATTAAACCAAGTGAATCTGTTCAACCTAGGATCACTCTGCCAGCCACCATTGTGTCAGACAGGACCCATTATCTCCAAAACTGCCATGGAAAGAAAGTACTGCATCTCAGCAGACCTGTGATGCTGTGGGCTGCAGGTGGACTCTGAAAAAAATAAAAGATCAAAATAAGAATGTATGTTGAATTAGCTATTATCAGAAAGAGCAACGGTGAAAAAAAGCTATTAAATGCAGACAAACATCCCATTGTCAGGGCAGGAAGTATGAACTAGCTGCTCAAAAGATCAATGGAAGTGGGTCATCACTGGTTTGCAGACATCACTCACACCTCCAGCCTATTGTTCAGATGTGCAGTTGAATAAATGCCAGGAGAAGAGCACCTTTAAAAACCAGACCCGCACTCTGGCGCCTTTGGACACTTCCAGTAAGAGCATCAGTAGCCCCAAAGAGCTGCTCTGTCTCCTGTTTGCCACTGTCTGGGTCCAACCGATGCAGACTGTGTGATGCCTTGCATCTGGTGGCACACAGGGCAAACTCAAACAAAATAGTTCACCTCTTGGAAAGACTCTTAATGTGCCCAGCTTAGAAGGCAGGGACTGCTCCTGGCAGAGGTCACCCTCTGGGCATGGGCAGAGGATGTGCTGTGTAACAGCCAGGACTGCCAATGGCCAGCAAAGCCAAATCAGGGCAATAACTCTTCAGTTAAAAAGGAATTTTGTGCTAATTTAGATTTAATTCCAAGAAGACAGAATTGTTGCTAAAGGGATTTCATGGTATCTGCAGGAATGGAAATAGTTCCATTTTGTGAAAATTAGCTTGTTTATAGTGAAGTTTTGGATACCAAACCCACAGAGGAGCTCTGGAACTTCCACATTGTCTGTAGAAGCCAACACTCATTGCCTGATGAAAAGCCCAGTCACTGCTCTGCATCTCCTGGAGAGGCTCCCAGCCAGAAGGAGGGTTCCAAACTTCCACAGATTCAGGGATTTGGTGAAGTCTCAAAATGGAACAAAAATCATGCAAATCTGCAGCAGTTTAATCCCACCTCACAAACTCTCCTCCACTGAAAGGTTCATAATCTTTCTAAAAAAAATCAGCCCCAAGTGACAAAGAGATGGTTCCTTCATGCTGAAGTCACAGGGAATTAAGGCTTGGGGTTAAATTAAATTAGTACAGCACGTTAAAACTTTACTGTTTATATAAATTGAATCACATCACAAACAAAGGCAAGGTGACTTTAATATATTGAACCTGCATTTTGAGAAGGAAATGGTGCCCATGAGGCTGGCAGCAGGGTCTTGGGACTCTAAGCTTTTGTGGCTGTTGCTGTGTGATATTCAGCAAGTGATTTCCTCCCAGCTTTAAATTCCTAAAAGTAAATATAAGGGAGGTTAAATTAGGGTCATTTGTAGACTGAAGTGCAATGAGTTCAGCTACTTCAGCTATATTCATTAGTTCTACATGGGAAACTAAATTAACTTAGGTTCCTGGAGAAACACCACCGGGTCTGGTGAAAGATGTGCTTAACATTCAGCCTGAGCATGTGCCAGGCCTGCACCTCACTTTTATTCTGAGCTTTGCTTCAAATCGAGCTGGAACCAAGCAGAACAACTGAAAGTCATGAAGAACAACAACAAATACACCAGTTCAATCCCAAAGATTTTATGCTATGGCCCACACAGCGACACAGCAGTGCTGCAAGCCATGGGAACATCTCCATTTGCACACCATGGGTTTGGTGCCAGTTCCCTAAAGTGCTGTTATTCAAGCTTGCCATAAAACTTACTATGAACTCCTAAAACCTGTAACAAAACAAGGTGCTCAAGTCTCCATGCTGCAGCCGTGTCCATGGTGTCTGTATCTGCCATGCTCAGCAGGTGACAGGGCCTGGTCCAGCCTGTACATCAGGTAGCTGAGAGGGCCTAATACAGAAAGTGCTGGTCCTGCACTGGTAGCACTGTGACTGTGATTTCTATTGCTTGGTATTCCAGGTTGCATTACAGACCTCAGATTTCCCTAACTCAAAGCTTAATTGATGGAGCAGGTCTCTCTCAGCATTGACCATGACAGACAACAGAGCTGGAAGGATCTTTCGGAAGTGATTTAGATCATCCTGCTCTAAGGCAGGATGAACCCATTCCCAACATTTCATCTTTGCAATCTTGACAATCCAAAGATACCAACATGACCTCTCCAAATTATCTATGGGATATCTTAGGCTCGGTTTCTGAAACAGAGACAGAAAGAGAT
The DNA here is from genome assembly GCF_047830755.1 of Zonotrichia albicollis. NCBI lineage: Eukaryota > Metazoa > Chordata > Aves > Passeriformes > Passerellidae > Zonotrichia > Zonotrichia albicollis. The sequence goes on along the minus strand of NC_133837.1, from coordinate 3,163,675 downwards.
GAGCTGGTAAAAGACTAGCTTCTGAGCTCAGCTTTTCCCCTTATCTCTCTGATAACAGATATCCCATTGATTATGTTCCTTTGTATCCTTGGTGCCTCTTGCTGTGCTGTTTCAGACAGAATAAACCAAACAATAATGACCCATCATCAAACTGGCAATTGCTTCCTGCCCAGCTTACGTTAGCAGAGAAAGAGAAAGCAAATGATGATTAGTCTTATGTCTGCACTCAAAGATAAAACCCCTGAGCAGAAGCCATCTGCTGAGGCATAAAATAATAATTCTGGCACTAGCCATCAGCTCTTCCCAAAACACAATGCAACACAGGCCTAATGCTCAGTTCTAGCAGGTGGCCCATAACCCTGTAATAAACTCCCTGACATTATTGATTTCCCCCCGCCAAACTGAGCCCTTTTGTCTAACCACATTAACTCCTGCTTACCGAGCAGCTGCACATGAGGCAGTGTGTACATCAACAGCAGCTCCTTTCAGTGAGCAATCACCATACCAAATATGCCCACTGAGCTTTCCCTGCTCTCTGGGATCTACTCAGATATGTTATTTTAGAAGTCAAAACCAGCACTTGTTAGTTCTGGATGCTTACAGGGAGATTTCTATCCTAACTTGGGGAAAACTGAAATATGCCTCTGCTGCTAATTGTGCATATGAAGAGAGCCGAAACAGGACCCAGGCAGGCTGTTCCCATTGTACACCTTCAGCCCAAATCTGCCTGGCGTGAGTGCATGTGCTCCCAAAGCATGTGGCCAGCACAGCAGCTTTTGCCTGCACTTTGATGTTCGGAGGTGCATCTCATGCTGCCAAAAATCCTCCTTGCTCAGCCAACCATCCAGCCAGCAGGAGATGTGTGGTCTTCTGAGGGCTGTGATAAGCATCCAAGATGGGATCCCTGGCCATCCACTTTGCAGGTCCTGCCTGGGTTCAGGATATCACTCAAAGGGAAAGGTTTGACTCTTTGCAGTCCAAAGCAAGATAAAGCTGAAGGCATTATCTGTATTTCTCTGTGGAAGCAATGTTTCTGCTTGAGACAAGCAGTTGGCAGCTGCACACCAAAAGGGATCTGGCAGTGACGTTCGCTTTTAAATGTCTGGCTATCAGCTTTAAGTGCAATAAGCTTTGCATACAGCCTGGAACATTGTTACTGTCTAAATGAAACAGGTTTGTTTTAGAGTACAGGCATCATATTTTCAGCTGTGCATGGACAAGGAGCCACCTACAGAAGGTGCATGCTGAAGAGCATGGCCTTGGAGCAGCCTGCATGACCAGGGTCCCTGTGGGCAAGGCATATTTGGGTGTTCCATTTGCAGGAAGGGGCTCATTGATGCTGTGAACAATGAGTGCAGGGAGTTGGCACCAGACCCTGCTGTCACCAGCTGTCCTGTGAGATGAGGAGGAAGGCAGCCTCAAGGAGCAGACAGAGTCCTTTTTTACACTACTCTCAGAGGCAGAGCAGGTCCAGCATCCAATCTTCACCTCTGGCCTTAATCTGCAACATGTGCTGGGGACATCCATGGCACTGCCACTCCAGCCAGGAGCCCCTGGGTAGGCAGCAAGTGCCACCAGCAGTGATGAGTCACAGACTGTCTGGAGAGGGGGGAGCTCGTGTTTGTGTTGGCAAATCCAGCTGCCAATGGCAGTGGGCCCAGGGAGCACGAGAGGCTGGGGCTGGAAGGGCCCCTGTGCTGAGGAAGAGATCAATAGGAGTTGGAGCTTTAACATCGCAGGGAGACAGTTCCTGCCAAGAGCCTTCCACAATAAAACCAGCAAATTAATCCACCCTCCACTGAGTAACTCCAGATGAGGACTGCTGGCCTAGTAAATCTGATCAACAGTTTGCTACTCCTTTAGTGTGGCTTAAGGAAAAATACCCAAATAAAATGATACTTTTCTGTGCACCAGAGATTCCTGTTTCCATCCTCAATTAAAAGGTGTCACAGCACACATTCGGTCAACACTTGGCACAGAAAAGGAGGGCAGAAAAAAGGACAAAGAAACTATAATTTACAAAAAACCCAACAACAGTTAAGCCACTTCAAGATTAATAACCCTAACCAGGACCTTGGGTATTTGTTGTGGTTGAGGGCAGAACAAATAGGCAAGCCCTCCTAGGAAGGCTTTTCAGGACTGAGGCTGGTCATATACCAATGTCTCCACTGCTGGGAGCAGACCCTGGATGTTGCTTTGTGCCATTGGGGCTCAGGTTTGGCCATCTAAGATCCAGAGAAGTTCATCCAGGTTCCCCATCCAGTAGACTCATTCATTCCAGCATCTTGGTCAGAAAGGGGGATTTTGGGGTAGTTAATAGGGTTGCTTCAGAGGCTTGATCTCTTTTGGGAAGACCTTTATCACATCAGTATCTGACATGGCTGAGATAAGTCATAAAATCAGCTTTCATAATGAATTTGTTCATAGAAATGGAGAATGGGGATTACTTTATCGCTTATATTAAAGAAAAATGCACAGTGCTTTATACACAAGGAGGAGCAGAAAAACTGGGCTGGGGACCATGACAGAGACCTCACTGCACAACTGGCATTAACTGGTGGTGTTTTGGAGTGTCCAGTCAGATCCACTGAGGTCACTGCAGTTAAATTAACTTAAAACGGGCAAGTAAACAGCTGTCACTGAAACCCAGGAGACAGTGAGTGCATTAGTCAGAGCTTGGCTGTCCATGCTGGGACAATCAGGGTCCCTGCTGTCCCTGAGCCAACCTGGGGCAGCCTGTACAGTGGTTTCCCTCCTGGATGTGCTCCTCAGGCTGGGTAACAGCATCTCTGGGATGTCCTGGCAGGAACAGGGCAGCTGTCAGGGGTTGTTTGGGCCCCTCACTGCTTCTCTTGCCTTCTGGAGCTGTCTGCCTACATTCACAGGGAGATTTATGGCAATGTTTTCTTCTCTCCTGGCTGAGCTCAAGTGGCCAAGGGACTGATCCAGGAACACAATCCCTCAGAGCTGAAAGCAGAAAACTGCAATGGGACTTAACCTGTCACTGGAGAATGTCCCTATGGGTGGAGAAGGACATAGCAAAGCAGAAGACTGCTCTGCCTGTCTGATGCAAATGAGTATCTGATTTTTTCAGAGCCCCACTCTGCTTCCCCACAGCTGAAATGTGCCACTGGGCAAGGGATCCCTGGTCAGGGAGAGTTAAAAATAAGATAGTGCTGTTTTTTCCTGTTTGGAGCAGAGTTCTACCTATGGTGGCCCACATTAGTGTGTCTCTCACTCACCAAAGCTAGCAAGGACATGGCTGTCTGGCACTAGGAGAGGAGATGGAGACTGTAAGATCCACCTGTGGCCCAGCAGGTAAGGTGTAAAACAGCCGTAAAAGATTAAAGCTCACAGGGAAAAATCCCATCCATGGCTACTCTGTGGCAATGCAATGGATTGAGGAAAAACTCCCTGCATGTGCAGCGGCTGTTGAGATCAACAAGGCAGCTTCCCCAGCACCCTGGACACCTGCACTCCTCAAGACCCACGTACAGCTGGTTTCAAAGCTTATCTGTAGTCAGTTTTACAATATAAAGTGTCTTTGTTTAGTCAACAGAACCACTAATACATGTGATTTTGTTGTTAATAGAGCTGCAAGAATTTTAAGTATCTCTTGGGAATGTGTCATTTTTGGTTGGATTTTTTAGGCATCACAGGGTGCTGAGTTTGTAAACAAGTACTGAATAAAACATTTAGTGCACAGCCACACTTTGTACGAGTGTCATGCAGGTTTCTAAAGTTTCAGAGTGAATAAATCAACTGCAAACTGCTGCCTGACCATTGACTTTGCTCCTTATAAGTAGCTAATTTGGACAACTTTGCTCTGCACGTCCCATGAAATTCAAATACTGTGCATATGGTTAATGCAGGAACACAAATCAGAGCTACAACAGTCCCTTTTATGAGCCTGGGCTGCTGCAGAAATGCCACAGCCCGGGGCAGTTGGCTCCAGGCTGCCCTCCCTTGTTGTATTTCCCTTTCTCCCGCAGCTGATCCTGGGAAACACCAGCGGGTCACTGTGCTCTGCTGTCCGGCCCCAGGGGAAGAGCAGGAGCCCCATGGTGACCCAGTTCACTGCTGGTTGTGCTGGTTGGCAGCCATCATCGCTCAGGGGAGAATAAAGTCCAAACTCAGCCATGAAAAACAGCCCTGGATTTATAAGCCCAATGGAAAAAAGTAAGGGCTGACTCTGACTGGCTTTGCAGCTCTCAGCACTGGACATGGAGTGGATGCACAACCTTTCCTCCTACCCAGGCACAGTGCTGCTGGTCCAGCCCTGCAGAACCTCCACATGGGATGCAAACTTACTTGATTGTCCCAGGAGGCTCTTAGCAACATGCAGGATCCACCCAAGCTAGCCCAAAACTCAGCCAAGAGGCCCTAATCCTGGAAGGTGCTGAGCAGCTCAGACTTCTGCCGCTTATCTCAGGATTTTGGCACATGTTCAGCACAAGCAGGATCAGCCCCTTGCTGTAATAGTCAGGGAATGAGGAACTCAGCTTGACTGAGTTTCCTTCCCACCCCCCAATGCAAAAATGCTGTACATTCCTTTATGCAGGTTTCCATAGAGTTGAACTTCTATTTTTTGTTGTTGCTGTTAAAGGGGTCAGCAATGCACTGTACAATGGGATCTGGCTGTCAGAAAATGTGGAGGAATTCAGGGACACTTTTAACATCTTCCTGGTGGGACTGGAAGGCAGCATTAAACTTAGCATCATGGAAATCTCCGAACCAAAGAGAAGAAAAAGCCCGGAGGAGCCCCAGGAGAAGTTACGAAGACGTTCTGCTTTGTTGATCCTAAGTTTAAATAAGTTATTTCTTCCCTACTTCCTTTGTTAAAATATGATATTCTGGCTTTAATTGCTTCAATCCTATTATTTGTTTCTTTTAGCAAGTGATTGTGTAGCCCCTTGCCGTGGGGAAATCCCCTGACTGCGGTCCCTGTTACTTAGACAAGTCCCCTTTCAGAAGTAAATGCCATTCTTAGCATAGGGAAGTACTTTAGGTCTAAAGGGGTTAAGAAGGCCTCCCTGCATTCAGAAACATGCAGGGGTCCCACCATGCCAGTTCCAGCCTTTTGAACTCTTTCCAGCTTTTTTTTCTTGCAACAAATCTGTCTGACTGCCACCAGGACATAGGAAGCGTGTGCCTGTCAAAGAAATCAAGTTTACTTTTTCTGAGTTGTTAACAGAGGCAGGGTATAAATAGAGCTAACTCTGCTCGCACAAGTAGCGTTTCTCTTAAAATAAGGGGGTGACTTTCTAGGACCTTTAATCCAATGAGGTCCAGACCAAACTGCACTGTCGACAGAGGCAGCAGAGGAGCTTGCTGAAGTTTTTACCAAAGTCAGGTGCATCTGAGTTCCTCAAAAACTTAAGGCTTACCAAAAAAAAAAAAAAAAAAAAAAAAAAAAAAAAGGCAACCCCGAGCAAAAAAGAGCTACTTCCAACTTAGACACTGCCCTGGAGAAATTCTGAGATGTTGTTGGTGCTGTTCACTCGGTGGATGTGGATCTTGCTAGGGAAGAGCAGTGTCCTCCTGCTTCTGGAGGTCTCTCTGAAAGGGAGAGCCCTACCTCCAATCCGGTACTCCCACGCTGGAATATGCCCCAATGACATGAACCCCAACCTGTGGGTCGACGCACAGAGCACTTGCAAGAGGGAGTGCGACGCTGACCTGGTGAGTGATGCACATTTTTGTGTCTCTGCGTCACGGCTGCTGCTGGGGCTGTCGGGGTGTTTGGTGGGAGCCTTCTGTCCCAGGGCACTGGCACTGGGCAGGACCCAGTGCAGACAGTGCATGTATTGAACTGACCTGTGACCTACATAACATAGAAAAGGTTTGATGAGTTATCAGTTAAGAGGGGAGGTGTGTGCCAGCTGTCACTTTTGCTGGTGTGGGTACAGCATTCACTCTCTTTGATCCTTTTCCTTGTTTTCATGTCAAAAGAAATATCTGAATTTGATACTCCAGAACTCAGCATGCCCTGGGGCCAATTGTAGTATTTTAACAGTGTAATTATCCTCTTTGTTGTTGGTGGCCATCATCAATGTTTTATATTCCTGGGAGGAATCCTGTATAAAATAGTTTGATTTAACATTTAAGTTATCAGCCTTTGCTACATTTGAAGCACAAAGCTTACTTGGGGTGCAGAACAGGGCATGGCTAAAATGACCAGGCAGATGTTCTGTGGGATGCTCCCAGCTCAAAATTTGTTTAGCTTACCACCCTAAAATTCATTTTTCAACCTGTCAGCACTGCCAGCTCAAGCCGGCATCTGAAAATACCTGCTAGTCTTAATTCTTACATCATGTCCCATGACAAAGCTTCTGCAGCCCAAACCTGGCTGACAGAACATTTACTGTGCTGAAAAAAAGTGTTTGGGTTTGTGCTCTGTAGCCAGGTTGTTTCTGCAATGTTAAAAAGTGGGGGGAAACTGACAAAAATTCTGGCTATGAGTAAACAAAGACATTTACTCAGATGGATCCCATGTGTTAGGAATGAAGGTGCTCTTTTTACTTTTGCCATTCCCAAATAAGCTGCCTCTGTTCTGACTACCAGGTGCAGCAATGAACAGTGAAACACTTTCAAAACCCCAGCAGCAGCAGCAGCAGTAGCAGATGATGATGTTTTAATAATTTACTGGTCAAAACCTGAAAGCCAGAAGTCACTGGTTACAAATATTCATTTTGCTTAGTGGCAGCACAGAGTCCTGGGACTTTGGATAGAGTGAGTGTACTCCAGGCAACCAAGGACTCTGCCAAGCCACACTCCTTAACCCCAGCTGAAAACCTCCACAATCCTGGTTTCTAGCTTTGCTTTTGAAACCCAGTAATGTGCAGCTGGAAATGGGAAAGACTTTTGATATTAGATCATCTTTTTCCCAGTAAGGAAAGGATACTGGACTCAAGAGAAGCTCTTTAGCTTGGTAGCTTAAAAACCATTTTGTTCTCACTTATGAAGAAAGCTAATGGATTTTAGGGGGCTTTTACATGGTGGTAGTGTGCCCTGTTGGGCACATGGGAGCAGTTTTCCTGGTCCCTTGAAGTAATCTATAACCACCCAGCAACCCTGGTCACATGTATCAAATACCTTTTCTGCACAGAAGATGAAAATTCTGCTAAAATTAACCACAATTTAAGAGCTGGCTGTAGCCAAGGCGGGATGTAATAAATCACTAGAAGAGCGATGCTGCATTTGAAAATAAGACTAAAATAGGACAGAGAAGCCATAATGAGCTGTTTGGGGTTTCTTTTTTTAAATACCATAGAAAAACTATTTTTGGAGCAAATATTACCTTACTTTTGAGATATTCTATTATTTCCTCTACAATGTGAACAATTACAAATCCTTGGCAGTTTCACCTCCAAGAGCTGGCTGTTAGTCTCAGGGAATTCAAATAATACTTTACATACTTCTGTGGAAAATAAGAAGGATTACTGCCTACAGCCATATGATAAGACTTTCCATCTGCTCGTGTTTCTCAGGGCTTGTCCTCAGGCATTTCAGAAAGCATGGAAGGGGGTGGTTGGTTCATAGTCAAGCAATCCATGTGACTCTGGGGTAAAGACTTATGAGGAGGTGTGTGCTTAAGAAACAGAAATACATTTTCCTTCTCAAGAGTGTTCTCCTTTAGCACTTCAGAACCCCCTGAGAAATGCTGAGGGGATGTTTCTACTCACTGACAGCTGGGGCAATGAGTTTCAGACCATGGATATCTGTGGCAGAGCTGAGTTTCTGAGCTCTCTGCTTGCTGAGTCTCCAAAAAGGCCTTTACTCTGTTCCCAGTAATGATCAGGTTATTTTCCTTCCCCACAGGAGTGCGAGACCTTTGAGAAGTGCTGCCCCAATGTCTGTGGAACCAAGAGCTGTGTGGCTGCTCGGTACATGGACATCAAGGGGAAAAAGGGGCCTGTGGGGATGCCCAAAGAGGCAACCTGTGACCGCTTCATGTGCATCCAGCAAGGCTCAGAGTGCGACATCTGGGACGGGCAGCCCGTCTGCAAGTGCAAGGACAGATGTGAGAAAGAACCAAGCTTTACCTGTGCCTCTGATGGACTCACCTACTACAACAAGTGCTACATGGATGCAGAGGCCTGCATCAAAGGCATTACACTCAACGTGGTCACCTGTAGGTACCATCTCACCTGGCCAAACACCAGCCCTATCCCCCCAGAAACAACAGCTCGCCCTACCACTGCCTATTCCGAGACAACAGTCATTGATATCCTGCCACCTGCACTGGTGAACAACCCCGTCCATCAGTCCGTCTACGTGGGAGAGACCGTCAGCTTCCTCTGCGACGTTTCAGGGAGACCCAAGCCAGAAATCACATGGGAGAAGCAGGTCGATGGGAAGGACAAAGTCATCATGAAGCCAAACCACGTCAGAGGGAACGTCGTGGTCACCAACATCGCCCAACTGGTCATCTACAATACGCAGCTGCAGGATGCAGGAATCTACACCTGCACTGCCCAGAACACTGGTGGCCTCCTCCGGGCAGATTTCCCTTTGTCAGTCATCAGAGGAGAGCCCACATCCAAAGAAACTTCCCAGAACAAAACACATTTTCCAACCGATGAGTGCCTGAAGCAGCCGGACAGCGAAGACTGTGGGGAAGAGCAGACCAGGTGGTACTATGATGCCAAGAAAAACAACTGCTTTACTTTCATCTATGGGAACTGCAACAGCAATCTCAACCACTTTGAGACCTACGAGAGTTGCATGCTAACATGCATGAACGGCCCCATCAACATCTGCAACCTGCCTGCCCTTCAAGGCCACTGCAAGGCCTACGAGCCTAGGTGGGCCTACAACAGCTTGACAAAGCAGTGCCAGTCCTTTATCTATGGTGGGTGTGGAGGCAATGAGAATAACTTTGAGAGCCGGGAGGCCTGCGAGGAGATGTGCCCCTTTCCGAAGAATACTCACTGCAAGGCCTGCAAGCCCCGCCAGAAGCTGGTGACCAGCTTCTGCAAAAGTGACTTTGTCATCCTGGGCCGCATCACGGAGCTGACTGAAGACCAAGACTCAGGACACGCCCTGGTGACAGTGGAGGAGATTCTCAAGGATGACAAAATGGGATTAAAATTCCTGGGGAAGGAACCACTAGAAATCACGCTTTTGAACATGGACTGGAGCTGCCCATGTCCCAACATGACCACAGTGGATGGCCAGCTCATCATCATGGGGGATGTCCACAATGGCATGGCCATCCTGCAGCCAGACAGCTTTGTGGGCACCTCCAGCATCCGGCGCGTGCGCAAGCTCCGCGAAGTCATCCACAAGAAAACCTGTGAGCTTTTGAAAGAGTTCCTGGGATTGCATTAACCTCCCTCACATGTGTGAGCTGCCCTGATCCATTAGTAGGGCTAACAAGTGCTAGGCTAGTGCCAAACTAAACACACTGTTTGAAGATACCCTGTAGGAATTATGTGGAACCCCTATTTTAATCCATTAATGATGCTTAGCAACAACATAGTTTGGTCTTTGGCAGGCATGTAAACCAGCAGCAAAAGGCCATTAATCTTGCATTGAAATCAGTTTCTCCATATAGGAGTGCTATTTAGGTGACTCACTTAATTACAAAATTTTTATCTAGCTTCCATCATAAATGACAGAATTCATAGCATTTGTTTGGCTACACAGCTAAGAAATATATAATGTCAATTTAATCTGTCTCAGTTTCAGTCTGATTTGTCGTTGTAAGTAACATGCTTGGCTTCTTACAGCAGCACTAATATTTCAAGAGAAAAGTCTGTAAATTATTGTCTCTACTTACAATTGTGCACATTTAACCAACCTATGCATGAGTTTTCTTTCTTTTAATTGCAATTTTCCTTTTTTTTCCTTTTAAAAACCTCATTTTTAAATTACAACTACTACCTATATTGCAATCCTTACTGAAGGACAAACTCCCTTGATCCTATGCCCAGGACAACAGGTCCCTGTAGAAGCTCAAGGCACAATCTCACCCTGAAATGACATTTCTGTCACCAGAACAAGGTCAGCAAACACCCTCGTCCCTATTTAAGTTTCAATCAATATATTGTCTATCACAAAAAATCCAAGCCAAGTCAGCAGTGTGCTGCCAGCTGTCTTGCTTTTGAAAAGCCTTTACACCTGAGCATACACAGCAATTTATTGCTTATTTTCAGTAACAATTCTGCTTTTATGGATGAGAGAGCAAAGTCAGAACCAAATTCAACTTAGGAAAATGTGATACATAGTCTGCCAACTGCATTAGGCAGACACAAAGCTCCTGAATCTGAACTGCACAAACATAAGCAGACAAAGCAGACAATTTAAAGGCTTTTATCAATGTCACCCTTTTAGAGCCTTTTTAGAGTCTTTCAAACCTCAGAATACACTTTCCACCAGGCCACAGTATACAGGTGTATGAATGAATTCCCTAAGACAGCCAGCACAGGCTGTGGGTGGGAGCAGGTGAGTATGCATAGGATCAATCATTTTAACATTTGTGTGTCCAAAAAATGTAACATTTGCCTATACAAAATCCTTAAATAAAGAAAAGGCTGATCATGGAAACATCCTGCCTTGCTGAGGACTGTGATTGCAGGGAAGAGAGGCGAACATGGCATAGTGGGCCTTGTCCCTGCTCCTTGCCCTGTGGGCTCAGCCAAGTGACTCTAGCAGGGCTTAGAGCTTTCTGCCCTACACAAAGGGCCAGCTCAGGGCTGTAGAAGTGTCAAGACATGTCTGGGTGAAAAGAAGGAAGGGAGGAAGAGAGGCAGGAATGTGCAGCCAGTGCTGCCCCATGGTGCCATCTAACGGGCTCGCTGCAGGGTGGCTGAGGCTGGCAGCGGGTTCACTGCTGCAGGCCTGTGCTGGGACTAGGTATGGCAAGGCTGGGGAAGGAGATTAAACAGGCAGATGTTGGACATCTGCACCCCCCCAAAGCCTGTGCATGTTGAGTGTTTGGTTGTTGCAGGGAGGAAAACTCACAGCGAGCGAAACAGCATCGGATATGAGCTCAGCTCTGCTTCCCCTAATTCCATGCTCTGCATCAGCAGCCAAGCCATGGGTAGAGACCACTGCAGGATGGAGAACTGGGCTCCTCCCCCAGTGATGTGGGCTTGGTTTATTTCTGAAATGTTCCTGCAACAGGAACAGATGTAAATCTCCAGTTATTTGGGTAATTTCACAAGAAGATGTGTGGGAGGGAGAGAGAGGAGTCTGGACTAGGCTTTGCTGACCAAGAAAATACCTGCTGGGTTTTTTGTTGTACTTTTCCTAAGTGTATGTGAAAAAAAAATCCAATTAAAGGCCCATAATGTTTGTGTATATTCTTGTGGAGACCGTTTTCTGCAGATGGGAGATGCTAGCCCTGCTGCATCTCCTATCTGCAGACATCAGGGAGATGCTAGCCCTGCTGCCCTCTGAAGCAGCCAGCATGTCCACAAGATCATCCCTGGCTGTGGCAGCCACCCCTGACCCATGGCTCATCTGCCATTTTTTGAGCAACCTGTAGGAAGTGGAATGTTCTTGCCATACTGACACAAAGGTTTTGGAGGATGAAGGTTTAATAAAGACAGGGTTTGTATGGCTCCTTTTATTCCTAAAGTTAGGGGATTTTGTAAGTGTGAGAGTGCTGAAGTGACTCGGGAGTGTTGGAATGTCTTGGGAGACATGGAGCTGATTGTTCAGAAGAGCTGGGATGCAAACATAGCTGGGAGCAGAAAGCAGAGGATTCATTGCTGCTTTAGCCAGCACAGTGCATTGCTGAAACCTTGGCTCAAAGGTGCTTTATTGGCTTTCCCTCCTGGTGAAGTCCTGGTGATCCCCTGGGAAGGCATCAGGCACTTAAAACACACAGCATGCAAGTGCTCTGAGGCACTGAGGGCCAGGGCTGTGCAAGGAGTGTCTGCCAGCCTCCCTGGGACACGTGGGCCTGGTGTGCAAGGGTTTTCCTGCACAGGAGATCCTGGGGGACACTCTGGGTCAGTTCTCCCATGCGGTGGGGTGAGATGGACACTGAACAGACCAGCCCAACTCCCTAACCACTCTCATGTAGCTCCTGCCCAAACCTCCAGACATGATCCTGTGAGCCCCTTGGAGTGCCCCTGGCTGTGCCCCACTGCACAGAACCATCACAGGTGCCCTGAGGCAGAAGGAGCAGTGCCACAGGCATCCCTCACCTGCTCACCAGGAAAAAATCCTGTTCCTAGCAGTGCTGGGAGCACCACACCTCCCCGTGGCATGGGACTGACCCCAAACCCAAGCCTCTCCACCTTCTGACCTTGAAGAATTCAGCTCTCCATTCAAAGCTAGAATTTTAGCTCAGCCTCTTATTAAACCCTTAAGAAGCCTAAAATTCAAGCCTGACCAGTCCAGCAGCCTGGGGATGCTCCTGCACGGGGCCAGTGCAGGGATGTTGGCCCATCTTTCAGGATTAATGGGCATGTGCATGTGGCTCCTCACCAGGAAGTCCCTTTTGTGTTGCTCATGAGCTCAGGTTCCATCTTGCTCTGTGGGGTCTTTCAGGCTGTCAGAAAGCTGGAAGTAAATGCTAGTATTTAGTTTATATAAAATGTATGAGAGGAGAGAGAAAGGGAAAAGCTTCCTTGAGTCCTTTCACTGCATGGCTGTGGGCTCAGAAGGCACACCAGTGCCTGTGTCAGGCTCCAAGGAAGATCTGCGGCATTAATGCCACCTCCAAAGCCACATGGCTGTGGCCAATGACCTGATGTCAAAGCTTTCCTTCACATGCAGACAGGAGGGAAACAGCATTCCCCACAGACACTGGCTCAGGAAGCAACAGAGAATCATAGAATCATTAAGGTTGGAAAATACCTCCTAAGATCGAGTCCAACCAAGAAGCTGGGAACAGACCCACATTGGCTGGGTCTGAGACCTGCAGAAGTTCCCCAGGGATCAGGGATGGATCTGATGGATACTTGATAGCCCTGAACCAGTATGAGGTGCCCACCTTCCTCACTCCCAACCTGGAATGAGGATGAGAACTGCAACCCCCAAATCTGCAAACCCTGCAGCTGAACGGACACCGTGCAGCACCTGGATCCCACCAGGAGTAACGGGTGGTTGTGTCTCACTCTGTTAACAGGACAAACAGCAGCAGCAGCAAAGGGATGGTGTGTGGCTGCTGCACACAGATTGCACGTGGGGCTGGTGCACACAGGGCTGGTGCCACACAGCTGGCAGGGTACAAGGAGCTGCACACAGGGAGAGCTGGCTGGGTGATTACTCAGCGACAGATGCTGCATCACGTAACGCCCAGAGCTGCTGAGCTCAAAGGGAAGCGGCAATTGAGCATGTTCTCATTGCAGGGGCTCCAGATGAGGTCAGGCAGAAGATTTTTTGGGCAACCAGTTCCAGAACGAGGAGCACACAGCGGTGATGATGCCACTGGAATATGATTCAGACAGCAAAGGTATTTAAGAGCTGGGTTTCCACTTGTTTTAAAAGAAATTAGGGACCCCTGAAAGAATTCCTCCTGAGGGAGGTGGTTGTGATGAAGGTCATACATACCTTCAGCCAATACCTAATGATTTCCTGAAAAAGGAGGATTAATTCAGCTGGCACCAAATGAGCACCTTGCACCACAGGACCCACTTCCTCCACCTGAAGCACCTTGTGCTCCATTTGGCTGTAATTTGTGCATGTGCTGGGAAATTCTCCCTGTGGATAATTACCAGGAAAAGATCATGACCAGGCTGTACCTCCAATGAGGCTGGATGGAGCCAGATTTTAAAGTCACAGCTGTGAAAATGTCAGCCTGAACAAGAATATCCGGTTTAGAGCCTGTTTTAATACCAAGTATTTAGTGTTTTCCTCTCTGCCAGGACTGGTTACTGATTGACTACAAGTGACCTCCAGCTGCTGTATTGATTTACAGCAGCTGTCAAAGGGCAAAAAATTATCCCCACGCCTAAGACCTGAGAACCTCTGAATGGAGGTTGCACAACTGAATGAATGTTCTGCCAGCACTTTAAAACTTGGAAAGAAAAGGACAGCTTAAGGTCCTGATCTCCAATGCAAACAGCAGTGGGATTTTAAGATAAAGTTGCGGCACTAGATGACATATCTATTAGCCAAAAAGCAGCACAGTCTGTTTAATTCTCAGCTATTTATGGCTGGACAAATGATATGACATTTAGGCCTCAGAGTTCAGAAAGCAAATGGAAAGTCTTCCAAGGGCTGATAGGTGGGTCAGGTTTCAGTGAGGAAACTCTCTAACTCCAGTATTTTTCTGTATGCACATCCCTACATCCGCCTTTCTTCCCACCCAGCTGTCCCTGGTGCTAGCCCAGCCAAAAGGTGTTGGGAGTCTCCTCCAAACCTCTGGCTTGTTGGTGGACACAGACCTGCATGTGCCAGGGACCAGCTGTGACAAAGGCAACGAGAGCTGACTGTCTGTGTTTCAGAATTATAAGGCCACTCCAGGATGGGGACAAGCCTCCTCAGAGCCCTGGTACTGTCCCCTGGTGATCATAGGATGGAAAGCCACTGGGCTTGTCCCACCTGGCAATTACTAACCCCTCTCATGTGTCCCAGATATGCAGGAGGGAACGAGAAGGTTGGACACAAGAGAAAGAGAGAAAGGGAAAGACTCCTCCAGAGGAGGGAGGGGGAACATTTTTTCACCTTAAACTGGTCTTACAACATAACAGTTGGTCTGGATTACCTGGCGTAAAAAGAACTAGCATAAAGGGCTTTGTGCCTTCTCTTTCTCCTTTGCTCTGCAACTCACTCCTCTGAGCCAAGGGGGGACTGTAACATGTGTAAATGATATTGCTTCCTCTACTGCTCAAAATAAAGAGGAAAACAGCAGTAATAAATCTCCAGGATCAGATGGTTTTCACCCAAGGGTAAAAGTACTTATATAAAACATTGCTTAACCATTAACTGAGCAGATAACCTTTGCTTCAGTGCATGGCAGGAACAGAGCAGGGAAGGTAGCAAACATGGGGCTAATTTTAGAGGATGGTTCCCAAGGGCTGGGTATGTAAACTCAGCAAGTCTGGTAGAAACTGTAAGAGGCTAAAACTCACAGCTGGGTGGTAAATAGAATTTGAGGAGGAAGAGTGTGTGTACTTCAACAGAGGGAAGTGATGTTCTGTGACGCTTCCTTTGAAGCAATCACAAGGACAGGGCTGGTCCAGCTGAGGGAGTTGACTTGGATCAAGGCCTTAGAGCTCCAGCTCTCTCACCCAAGGCTTTTAGAATAATTTAGCTGTCCTGAGTCTGGAGAGATGTGACACCCTCCTTAGCCAACAACTGGTTGAAACATCAGAAAGAAAGAGTAAGACCAAAAGGTCAGAGTTCAGTGTGCAGAGACGCCATTAGCAGTGTCCCAGGGAACCTGTGGAGAAGGTCTGGAAAGGGATTGGAGAGGTAGGATATGAAGGTTGTTGTTGAGATCAGTTTATTCAGGGCTGCAAAACCACAAGCTGACTGTGAGGAGCTCCAGTAATACCAAGTGACAGGATGATAAAATAGCAAATGAAATATGATATTGATTAATATACATGGGGGAAATTGAATCCTGGCTCTGCATTCCTATGACAACTTCAAGCAAGCTTCTCCCATTCCAGACCTGGATGATCCACACATGGGTCTGACCAGGGGGGTCCAGCTTGATTCTTGTGTGCAGGCAGCCCCCTGAGCAGATCCTCCACATCACATGTCTCAAAACAGCACAGCAGCTTGACGATCTGCAACATTCCCATTTACAGCCACAAAAGCCCATGGACATCTCAAAATCCCAGCAGTGCTGGCACATGCTCAGGCTGAACAGGTTACTGCCCTGCTAAGAGAATGCTCCTTGCAATTAGGAACGTGCTCCTGCGATCACCAGGTAAATCTCAGCCACATCCCAGCCCCATAATGTCAGGTCTTCCTAAAACAGGCGCCTCACTTGCACCTGCCCCCACAAGCAGAAGGGACAACAGGCACAGACCCAAACCCAGCTCTGGAGCCCTGAGGCTCTCCAGAAGTTCCCCACAATTCCTGCCTCTCTGGTGCTTGGAGAAGATGCTAGAAATCACAAAGCTCCTTCTGGAAATGCCTCCAAAGCTGGCCTTGACCAAATCCCTCCATCCCTGAACAGAGAGCAAAATGAAATCAGGATATTCCAGGAGAGCTGTGGGGCAGAGGGGTGTCACCAGCCTCAGCATGACTTACCATACCCTAGAAGTGTAGAATCATCAAAGGGTTTCGGTTGGAAGGGGCCTTTAAAGATGTTCTCTTTCTATGCCCTGCCATGCGCAAGGACACTTTCTACCAGCTCAGGCTGCTCCAAGCCCCATCCAACCCCACCCTGAATGTTTCCAGGGATGGAGCATCCACCATCTCCCTGGGCAGGCTGTGCCAGGGCCTCTCCACCCTCACTCTACAAGCAAGGCCTGGTTCTCCATCCAACACTGCCCAAAATTTAATGACAGAGCCCCCAACAGTGTGGCATCATCATGGCCCCAGAGCGATGCGAGGTCTTCTTCACATGGTCTCAGCTTCCTATTTTGGCAATATTGGAGAGCAAATTAATTAAAAAAAAAAAAAAAAACACAAACAAAACAAAACAAAACAAAACAAAAAAAAAAACAAACCCAAAAAGACCTTATCTCTGAGCACCGACATGACGTCAGGCGGCTGAAATGGGGACAGGCGGCTCCGGCCGCTCCCGGCGCCCGACGCGAGATGGCGCGTGGCATCGCGACATGAATGACATCGGCGGGGACACGGCGACATCTGCGGCTGAAAGAGAAGCATCCTCCCGCTGAGGCTGGACCGACCTGGACTTGGTTTATTTAACTGTTTCACAGACACCTGGCTGCATAATTTGTATTATTGTAATTTGTATTATTCATGGCAGCTGGGTCCGGCCTCACTGATTTCATCATTGTCTCGTTAGCAAAACAAGAGGAGAGATTTTCCGTTTATCAGGGGGGAAAAAAGATCTGGTAGGGGGTGTGATAAGGCAATTAAATCCATTTCCAGAGCTACAGAGAAAAGCCACAATGTATAATTTACTTGAGACTTTCTCTCTCCCTGTTTGTAAATTGCACAGTTTCTAAAGATATTGGTCCGGTTATTCAAAATTATTCATGAATCTCTTAGTAGATAATACTCAACCACGAGATAATCCAAAAAGTGAGTAT
Source organism: Zonotrichia albicollis (assembly GCF_047830755.1). Taxonomy (NCBI): domain Eukaryota; kingdom Metazoa; phylum Chordata; class Aves; order Passeriformes; family Passerellidae; genus Zonotrichia; species Zonotrichia albicollis. Next base: position 3,146,534 of record NC_133837.1, on the reverse strand, counting down.
TGCAGTAGCATTGCAACAAAATTCTCCATTTCTGCTGTAATTTATTGTCACTAACAGATGTGGATGACACAGGTAATTAACCCGGGATAAAATTCAAATTGGTTATAATATTTGCAATTTACTTATAATATTTGCAATTCTCGAGTTTTACTGTGCTAGCCAGCTCCAAAGGTCACCTCATCAAGAGGTGGGTGAAAGCATCTGATCTCTGACATAAAGGAATTGCTGCTTTTATTGTGAGGTTTGGATTTTGGTGATGGAGCACTCAGTGAGCACAGAGAGACATCAGAAAATAAACACAGATTAAAAGGGAAAAGTTAATGGCCCTCTCTGATCTACTAATTTAACAGGTGGTATCAGAAGGACTTACTCCAAAATCTCTTTATCTGTTGGGTCTCTGATGGTGCTTTTCCCCTGAAATACCAGGTGTGGCAACACAAAGCATTTAGGAATCACGAGTCACATCTCCCAGCATCAGAAAATTGGCTTTAAATTCATGTTATTTATTTAAAAAAAAATTAATTGTTGGCATTTTTTGGGTCATTCTTTTAGTTTGCCTTCAGATGGCAGAGCCTTCCAGCAATCACAAGTTTACACTTTTCCACCACCAGCATAAACAGAAACCCTTTTCCTCAGTTTTCTTTGTGAATGAACGTTTAAGGTCTCTCTCGGCCACAGAACCTCCAAAGCTGGGGCTGGAGCTCTCACCCAGGACAGGCTCCCAGGAGGCTCTGGAGGAGCAGCGTTGCCACCCGAGGATTCAGAGAGCTCTGAAAGAGTTTTCTCCAAGCTGGGATGCTCTGACAGGTTTCTGTTGGGCCATGGCTGTTTGCCTGTTCACTGCAGGAGTCCTGGCAGGGAAGCAGGTTTTGGAGATGGTCTTTTTGGCTTAGCTTTTGTTTTCCTACAAAATTATTAGCCTTTGTGGCTCAGCACTGTGTGCCAGCCAGAAATGCTCCACCAGCTGCCTCGTAAAGATTCTCACAGCCCCTCCACCATAGGCTCTAGGAGCACATTCATCCCCAAGATGCACCCCTACACCTTTTACTTATTAATCAAATTTTTCATGTTTATCTATAGAAGTTTTTCAGCAGACAAAAGCCAGAGGAGGATTTGCTGCTCCCACCCTGACAGGAAGATAAACACATGAGCAAATGATTTGTAACAAACACCGTGTAAGATAGACAGAGCTGCTCCTCTGGTTCAGGAATTACTCACAGACCACAGGCTTGAAGAAGAAGAAAGGTTTTACTTGCTTTGTGAAGTACACACAGATGCATTAATTTGTTATTATTATTTATAACCTCTTTCACAGTAAAATACACTCCTGAGAGTATCTTTTGCAGAATTATTGCAGCTTACAGGTTATTTAGTTAGCAATCTGGACAGATGACAGATTTGGTTGGTTGGTTTTTTTTTCCTTTCCCCCTTTTTTTAGCAATTGCCTTGACCAGCAAGATTTTTGTCACAGGCTTGAGTCTCTGGGCATTACGAGGTCATACAGTTGAAGTTCCTGGCCTCCACTTTTCTCACCAGTCTGCTCAAGAGAGAGTATTGCCAAATCAGGCCCTGGGTTTTGCTGGGTGAGCACAGGGCTTTAAATCTGACTCTTGGGCAAATGCTCTGGCCCAGTCCTCAGTGATGGAGCTCTGCACGTGCTCTCCAGCACCATGGAAAAAGTGCTGCTTCCAGAGCTGTGTCTGGAAAGATGGGGGGTTTCTGGAGCCTCCCGAAGCTGTGAGAGATGGACAGGTAACCAGAAGCAAGGGCCATGGGCGCCCTGAAGGGCTCGGAAAGGTGTTTCTACATACAGCCTTGAGGTTTGCTTCTATTTCATATTTCCCACGTAAAGAACTGGTTTCTTTCTTTGTGGATAAAACTTTTTTTTCCCTACTTCCATAGTCAGAATTAAAATGCATTGCCATGTCCTTGGCAGAGCTGTGAGTGGGGGCAGGTCCTTGATCCAGCATTGTGATCCTTGTCCTGTGCTACATTCAAGTGGAATTTGGAGTTTTCTTTCTTGGCCAGCCAGGTGAGGGAGGCCGCTCTGCGGTAGAGCTGCCTCCTGCAGGAGTTGTGCAATGAAATGGGCACTGCCCCTCTGTGCCTCAGAAATCTAACAGCTCATTAAAAATCAATAAATAAAAATATGTATTTTTATCCTGAAATCCAGACAGTGCCAGGTGCTAGGAAGATCACTACTCAGTCCCTGCCCTCATGGCTCATATGGTCCAGATGTGAGCATATGTGTCCACGTTCTGTATTGATTGGTGCAAATCATGTAACATATGTAAAACCTGTGAACTGAGCAAACACACAATAGCTCTGTGAATCCATTACTGGTAGGCCCAGATGGGTTCCTGGCCTAAACAAACACATTTCAAACGCCTCTAGGTCTGCTTTCAAAAGCAGCACATTGTTTATGTAACACAGTGCAGCCAGGCTCCTGCCCCTTCTGCTCACCAAACCCTCCCTGCCTTGGAGTTCAGGTACTTTCATTACTGCATAAAGAAAATCAGAACATGAATACATTTTTGTAAACATAACTAAGGAAAAAAAAACAAAAAACCTCTTGGTTTGTAAATAAGAGCAAAGCATTATTTACATTCAGGCACTGTTAGCTGGAAGCATCCACAACATGTCACTCTCAGGCACAGCAAAATAGGCACAGAATAAAAATAGCTCTAAAGACCTGGACCTGTAAATGCTGAGTAATTTTATAGTCTGGAGCAAAAGGGCTTTGAAACATCCCTCCCAGCTGGAGCTGCACATGGGGGATTGCCAAAGTCAGAAATAAAAAGCTGTTTTCCCTTATCCTGCAGCTGACAAAAAACTCCAGTCAATGAGGTAGGGGAAAGCACGTTTTTGTTTGTTTTGTAGGGGCTGCTCATTCATCTGGGGAAGCCTATTTTCGACAGGAGCCCGGAGCCCGCAGCTCCCCAGACAGACAGACAGACAGAAAGCGTGTGCGGGAGAGGAGGGAGAGGAGAGGAGGAGGAGAAGGCGAAGGAGGAGAAGGCGAAGGCGGAGCCGCTCCCGGGGCTCATCAGCGCCTGCCCGAGGCGGGCTCGGAGCGGCGGCGACCGGCAGCGCTCGCAGTCGGTGCTTTTCCATGGCCGCCTCTGCCGGCAGGCTCTGCATGGCTCTGCATGGCTCTGCATGGCTCTCCATGCCTCTCCATGGCTCTCCATGGCTCTCCATGCCTCTCCATGGCTCTCCATGCCTCTCCATGGCTCTCCATGGCTCTCCATGGCTCTCCATGGCTCTGCATGGCTCTCCATGGCTCTCCACGCCTCTCCACGGCCACCGCTGCTGGCAGGCTCGGGCACAGCTGACGTGGCACCCCCCGTGTCACCTTGGCCTGTCCCCTGAGCCGCGCCTTCCGCAGGGGGAGCGGGCCACCTCCTTTCTAATGTTTTGTATTCGCTTTTAGGGCTTAGAAAGAAAACGAAAGGAAGAAGAGTGCCCTGCAGAGGAGGGAGGAGGTGAAGACATTTCTCCTTCCGTAGGTTTTTCCTGTTTCTTCGTTTCCTTGTTTTCCGGTTTGCAGTCTCTTCCCCGACCTCTTGAAACGTGGCTACAGCGACACAATGAGGAGGAAGCTGCGATTTTAATGTGTAAACCCATTTGAATTTTAAACAAGTCCTTTTCAAAAAACCCCAGAACACCTCAGAGGGAGAGGCTGTGTGCCTGTGTCTGCTCTGCCACCCGCAGCCGCTGGCCGTCCCTGGCACCTCTCTGAGACACCCTCCCACCCTGGCACAAGGCAATGTTTACACTTGTCACTTGTATTTTTAGTGCATCCTAGCCCCAGCCGTGCCTCAGCACATCCTCGTGGGCCAATTGCCACGGGGAAGGTACCTCCCAGTAAATGTTACTTCATTTCTGGAAAGACTGAGGAAAGAACGATCCCCAAGTGAATCCTGACAGGAGCTGGCTGCAGGTCCCTATTTTCACCAGTCCTTCAGGTTCTTCCAGTTCACAAGGACAAGGTGCAGGGCAAAGGCATTTGTTCTGCAAGCGGCCTCCCAGCGCCTGATCCTGTGAATGCAAACAGCAGCTAAAGCAGCCGAGTGCGACACAGACCCCTCACCCAGCCTGACAGCAGCACAGAGCGACCATCAGGCTAAATCCATTGCAGTTTGGCTGCTCTTTGGGGTCTGTTTCTAAAAGGACCTCAAAGAGTTACAAGTAACAGCGACCAATTTTCAATTTTCCTTCATTTTTGTCTCAATTGGCTTGTCCCTGTACTGCTGGGATGCCACTGTGTGTTGGACAATACCCATTAACATCCTCACTGTGGGCACAGCCCAACTGATCCCCAGAAAAAAATTGATCCCGTCTACAGTGACAGTCACTGCTGTTTAGTCCTACTCAACATCAGCTCCCTTGAAAACAGCCCATAATCAGCTGTCCCCGGTTTAAGCACATCCCAGCCAAGCACAGGACGTGTAATGGATGGAAAGCAAATAATACTTTACCTTTTCCCTGCTGTGAGGGGATCGTGCATTTCACAGGAGAAAAAGGCCAACCTGGGGCCACAGTCCAGGGCTCTCCTCAACAGGGGAAGCAATGCCACAGGGGGATTTTCTGAGGATAAAAGCCTGTGGGTGATTAGGAGATGCTTTACAGCAGCAGTGGTATCATAGCCTGGGGTCAGACAGAGCTCTCAGGCAAGAAGAAAACTTTAGAGCTCCTCTGACAGACACAGAAATGGGGTTATTATACCTTATTCTGAAGGGGAATGGGTGCCCAGAGAAACCAGAACTGCTGCTGGAAGGCAGGAGTAGGAGAGCAGGTCATATGCTCCCATTCCCAGCTTTCCATGGCATGATTTATCAAGTGTTAAAAAACCAAAACAAACAAAAAACCAAAACAAAAATAACAACAACAACAACAAAAATAAAAACAAGTAAATAAAGAAATATAATAACTGGATAGATGCTGTACAGCCTGGACTCCTCTTTGCCTTCCAGCTTGCCTTGATAATTGTCATTCTGGGAAAGGCTGGAGATGAGATACAGCCCTCAAGTTCAGGAGCTCTAACGGGGAATGAAAGAAAAGGCTCTGGATGAAGATAACTGCAGCAGTGATATGACTAATCTGAACATCTTCAGATGTTTTCCCCTCTGCCTGTAAGAGTTATGTGATCCTAAACATCCTCAAGGGAAAAAAAAAAACATTCTGGCTAGCAGATGACTAACTGCTTGCAAATAGTACAGATATATTATTATACATGACAAAAGACTAAAATATCTAGAATGACAGTGCCCCACAGGAGGGCACAAACTGGGCACTCCAGCACTGCTCTTTCCAAAGGACAATTGGGAGCTGCGCAGTGCGAGAGCCTGGCCAGAGCCAGAATGAGCCTTTTGTTCCAGTGGGCCACTTGCCACCTCGCAGCAACACCCCCAGCAGCAGGGCTGGGCTAGGCAGCCCCAGATCTCTCTGGAAAAGAAGCAAAGTCAAAATCCTCTCCCTCTAACCATTCTGGCTTTTGCGGGGAAGCATCACCAAGTTGGGCTCACAGCTGATCCTCATCTCCGCTTACACAGCGCTCGTTCTTCAATTCCACTCGGGAGATGTTTATGTGCAGACGCCATTTGTGCAGGCAGCAAAAAGTCCAAATCTCCTTACTGGAGATCCCTGGCCAAAAAGCCTTTTAAAAATGCATTATTAGCCACACATTACCCCCAGCACATGTGCAGAGGGACATTTCAATGGAAGTTTCAGTTTTCTAAAGGCAGAAGTCTGTCCTGCATGCCTGAGGTTTCACCCCCAACCTTTACCTCTGTGAGTAGGCTCATCCTTTCTCCTCATCCATCCTCCTTTTCTGGTCCTCCCACAATGGGAGAGCCAAGTGAGGGGGACTCTTCCAAAAGCAGCAGCGGAGGCCAAGGAAGTCAGCATTGGAACAGATGTTACAGAGGAGGAAAGGGATAAAGTTAAGACATTACTACAGCATGACTGGTTAAAAGGTTCTAGTCTTGTGTTGCCATTGACAGTTAACTATAAATCAGCAGAGGAACATTGTTCTCTAACATAAGCCCTTGTATTTTTAGATAAATACATTCCACAAATATTTTGTAAAGGATGTTCCTTTGCCTAAAGGATCTACTTCTTCCCAAGCCGCAGTGGTAAAGCATAAACCACGTTACTAGTAACAATTGTTCCTGCATTTGTTTCTGGAACATAGATCACACAACACAGTTTATTTGGGAGTGTCTGTGTACTCTTCTATTTCTGTCCTTCTTATTCAGCCTCACAGAGTAAAACAGGCAACTGTGAGTCCAGGGCAGGACACAGCCCTGCCCTAGAGAGATTACAGTCTCCATCAGATAATGCGCTGCAAATTATACATGGTGAGGCACAGACCTCAGACAAGCAGCAAGGGAGAACAGTTGGGTTTGGGAAGGAAACTAAAAAAAGCAAGTTTTAAGGGAGACCTTGAAGGAAGACGGAAATAAAAATTAGGAGGGGGAAATCTAGAAATTTCAAGGACTAAACAATGTAGGAGAGGGGTTGTACAGCAGAACAGTGGAAAAAAGATGGATGTATACCAGATGAGATCCAGGTGCTGAATTTAACCAGATCTTCTGGTACCTTACTTTGGGCAGGTCAAAGACTCTAAACACTGAATACTTAAAACCATAGAGACGCCAAGAAAAAATGAAAGATAACTTTATTGCCTCCAAAAGTTCCATCACCCCCAAATGAGTGCTGTCTAACAAAATGATCAGCCTTTCTCCCAGCTCTCCATTATCACCAGCAGCTTATCTTACCTGTCACCAGCCCCTGCCAGGGGGCACGGGGTGGGATGGGTGGTGCAGACAGAGCAGCTCCAGCACAGGATGCCTGCACTTCCCCCTTGAGCTGGGCCAGTGCAGCACCTCCCATAGCAGCTCCTTGAGGTGGTGCCTTCCTTGGCAGGCTCAGCCCGGCAGGAACAAGCCTGGAGGTGCAGCAGAGGCATCAGAGCGAGGACAGGGCAAGATGGAAGTGAGGCAAGGGCAGGGACAGGGGACATCATTTATTGGGTCAGTGGGCACGCTCAGAAAAACTACACATGATTGCAGGCACATCAGTGTGCTTCAGATCTGAAATAGAAGCAATAATCTTAGAGCTAAATACAGACTGAGAATAGTTGTTCTGTGTTAAACTTCATTATATTAATTAGGCAGTTTGAGAGAAAGGGTGATTAATTCCTGTTGATGAAAGGGAGGATGCTAGCCAGAGGACAGCTGATGATGTAATTTGTGGCACAAAGAGAGAGTAAGAGAGATAGGAATAATTATTGCCTAGGAATGTCTGGTGATGGCAAAAACCGTAATGTAATATGCAGTCAATATCTATGTGATTTTCTATCCTGGAGTCAGGAATTTTAGTACTTGGATTGTCTTTTGAAGCCGTTCTGGAGACCTTCCTTGTAGGTCAGGAGTGAGAGGTAGGAGATGGAGTGGCTGATTCTTTACTGGGCACTTCTGTCCCTTATCAGTTTGTACAGGTCAGTTTGAGGAGTTGCCTGCAGTTGTTGCCAGCAGCCTGCCAAATCTGTCATGCAAAGCACACAGGCAGGAGGGTGATAGCAGGTCTCAGTCCTTCTGTGTCACTTAGAAATCTGATTCTATTAAGCAGCTGTGGTTAAAAGCTAGCACTTCTGAGCTCATCACTATCCCTTCAATATTGTTTCCTGCACAGTGACAGTTCCAGAGAAATTGTGATTTCCTAAGGACCTAAATTTTCACATAAATATAAGTTCTTAGAGAACTTGTGGAGAGAAGGAAACTCTGAAATCTATTTCACGCTACACCCATAAGATAAATTAATGTGAGGTGAGGTGGATTATTATTTATGATTACCTCATCATTTCTAAAATCTTCTTGGAAGACTGAATCACAATTTCTCAAGTGATTTGGTTTAGCAATGCTGAAAGGAATCTTTAGGACAGCACTGTAACAGTCTAGAGGCAAAAGAGCAGAACATCCTTTACTCAAAACACCTGTTATTCAAAAATGAAATAGCAATTTTCTCAAGTCAAATATGCAAATATATCTCAAAGCAGTTAATAAACACAACGTGAGATTCAATATGTAGTATTCATATATCTGCAAAGTAGGTAATTGCCCCAAGTGTTAATATTTTCAACAGTAACTGGAATTTTGCACTCTTTCACTCAATTGCAAAGGTGCTGTAGGTACCTGGTTAACCCTGGAAAGCACAGACCCTTGAGCTTCAAAATATTATATACAACATCTGAGACTCAGCAGGGAGTGAAAGGCTCAAATATTGGCTTAAAAGCACCAAATATACTCTTGCCCAGTTGATCTGTAGAAGATTCACACTTCTTAGCATGGCTGTGGCAGAGCCCAGCAGCCCTGTCTCTGTGGTGGCATGTGGGATGTGTAGCATCAAAGTCTAATTAAAATCAAAGGGGAATTCATTTTAGTTTGTAAAATCTGTCTGCAAATCTAATTTTCACCAGCAACAACTTCAGCTGCAAAATTTTCACATTATTTGTACCGGAGGAATATATACTTTCATATATATAGAAACATCCACAGACATTCTTTTAGAGAATCACAATAATCAGTATGTGAGATTTCAGTGCTCCAGAGGCCTTCTGCTCTGATGGGGGTGAATCAGACTCTGCATGCCATGAACAATGAGAACCCGGTGCCTCACTCTTGTAGGCATGTCTTGTTTCAAAACACAAAGGTTACCTAATCCAGGTTAAGAGAATTGAGCAACAAAGGAGGCACTCCAAGGCCACAGAGACTAAATGCAATAAAAGGAGGGAATGGCAGGTCAGCCTCAGCGTTTGTTCCTGTGGCACGGAGAAGCTGGATGAAGTTCCTTATAGCAAACAGCCAGGGAAAGTCTGACACTTACAGCAGATTCCAATGTAGACAGAGGCAGAAACAACACAGAAAAGGGCAATGTGTTGCCCAGAGTCAGCTCTGGTCTGTGGAGTACCTAAGCTATCATCTATGACACCATGCTTCTCTCTAACCTGCCAACTCTGGTTTCCATCAGCGTGGCTGAAAACTCCTGGATGTTGCATTACTGAGGCTGCCCAAGCAGCAAATTTGCCCCATTCCCTGGGATGAGAGCACCTCCTGCAACCCTTCCCTGCGTTCTGACATTCCTAAACTCTTGACACTGCACCTTTGAAGTGAAGCCAAGCAAAGCCTGAGGTCAGGAGGTGCTGGGAGAGGGCACCTCTCTCGCTGGAGCCTTGCATGCCGTGTCTCCCCTGGAACAGCAGCTCCAGCACTCACAGGTCAGGCTGAAGTGGAGTCTGGGTGAAGAGAGGAGCAACAGGCAAGCCTGGAGCAGCACAGCAAGTAGCAAGAAGTGGTGAACAAAGGGAGCAACACAGAACTCAGTCCTACTGAGGATGCTGTGGGAGGAAGAAAAGCTATGGTTATGGGTGTAGCAAGGGAATGAATTCTGCCAAGGAAAGAAGGTGGATTTCCAGACCTGGTTTTAAAGGCATTAGCCAGTTGATAAAAACTTCTCAGAGAAGCTCATAGGGGCACTAAACAACAATAATTAAGGCTCTAAATTCCCAGAGTCCTCTTTTCTTTTATGCTCTTGGTAATCTTGAAGCCAAGGGGACAAGGGAATGTAGCACAATGAGCTCCATGGCTGACAGAGTAAATGCAAGTGTGTTCCAAAATTCAGAAAAAAGGTGCTGTGATTCCAAGCCTCTGAAGTGCCAAATCACCAAATGCAAACTACAGCAAGTTCCACCAAAAATGCAGCCATCAGTACGACAGGTTGTTTATAACAAACCAAAGCTGACAGAGTAAAGGATGGAGGTTAAGGGAGGTCTGCACTGCACGCCAAGGTTTTTCTAAAAATATTGTACACCTGCCATTTGTTGCGCACACTGATCATATTTTGTCTATGACGTAGAGAACTCATAGTTCCAAAGGGGATGTGGTTTATGTTCCTGAGTCTTAATGCTTTTTCCCTTCTGTAAGGCAAAACTCCTTACTACTGTCACTAAAATAAAGCCAAGAGGACAAAAGTCACACAGGCACTGCCACGGTAACAGTTTAACTGTTCCTCTCATTGATCTTTGGAAACAGTCTCTTCAGCAGGATTGTACAGCTCTGGCACTTCAATTTAGCAAACTTTTTATGCAACTCATGAAGGGAATGCAGCCAACTCTGTACACTCAATTTAAATCAACTTGCTGATGATATAAAAAAGAGTGCTGAACCACTGGTTTGCTTCATCTGCTCCAAAACTACCAACACAAACCCTGAGGTATTTATTCCTGAAACGTTAATAGAACAGTCTAGGGCATCAAATCAGTACATGAACTCTGCTTTGATCCCATGTTAGTCTGAAGAGCTGATTCAACAACTCGTTGTTTGGTTACTTGACAGTTCAGAATGTAGCTGGGCTTTTTGCTCCCACCAGGCTTTTGCAGGTTGGGATGCGGTGGGAGCAGAGAGTGCAGCACTGGGGGATCATCTGTCCTGGCTGTGCACCAAGAGACTGTACAAGCAATTTTCAGCAGCTTTCTAATTTTGCATCATCAAAGAAGGATGATCCTTCCATGGCTTATAGAACCATAGAATGGTTTGGATTGGAAGGGACCTTGATAGCTCACCTAGTCCAACTCCCTGCAATGAGCACAGAGCTTCAGTTAAATCAGGTGGCTCAGAGCCCCATCCTCAATATGTATGAATTACCTGAGCCGAAACTGAGAACTGCAGAACTTGTACTCATCAACCTGCAGTGCCAGGCCCTGGACTCAGCTCCAGGGACCCTGGAGAACAGGACACAACAAAGGAGCACTACTCTGTGAACTCCACCCATGATTCAGGTTCCCACGGCAGAAATAACCAGAGCAGTTTAAGTTTGGTGGCCATTACCAGGCTCCTGATCAAGAGAGAAGTCTGTTCCCCACCCACAGAATGAACACAGTACAGACTGTAGTTGTCCCCTGAACTTTCTGTGCAACCATACTGGAGCCTCTGAAGAGCTTCAGGGATCCTAGACTGCAATTTTGAAAAGTTATTTACTTGTGCTGAATTAAGTGAGCCCTACAGATCAAAGTACCTGGAACTTGTGCTTGGGTGGGCACCTGGGGTGCTGCGATAGGAGGGACTAAGCAGCACTGAGGGGGTCTCATATTTCTACCCTTTCCTTCACTGTAAATTAAAGTCACTTTCCAAGGTTTAACCCACACTGGGAGTTCCAAGGAAGTAAACTGCATTTTCATGTGAGAAAATACAAAAGAATTTGCACACCTGAGCAAACGCTTCCTTTTCCCCGTTTTTATGTCTTTTGATCCAAGCAAGTGCATTTACCTGACAGCTGAATACTGGGAGTGCACAAATGACCCCAGCGATTGACCTGGCACTCGGTGAGAACAGAATGTTACAACGTGAATGTTTGGTCTCAGAAGTTCATCACGGAACCTCAGCAGAAGATAAATAACTGGGTGAAGCAGACCGAACACAAAGCAGGCATCTCTCATTCCTCTAAGAAGATTAAAAAATCATTCACGCTTAAAGGTTAAAAATCATTAAAACAAAAAATCTCCACACTTGTATTGAGAGAAATTGAAATTCTCTTTTTGACTTGTCTCCTTTCAAAGCACCAGAACTAAACCCTGCTTGTCAAACCTTTGTATTGAAAGGTGCTGCAAAAATGTGTGTTCCAACAGATTTTTCCTTGCATGGCCCACCAGACACAGAGCTGGTTGCAGTGGAAAGGAACAAATCAGCCTGGGAAAAGGATAAGCTTGCTGACCTTTAAACAAATGATCTCAGTTTAAGTCACAGGAATAGAAATATTACAGAACACATGAAGAGTCTCCCCTGTCAGAGTTGCTCAGCCTCTTGGGCAGTTTAGGTATTAGTACTGCGCTGTAAATAGTAAGACAGTAGTAAATATTAAAGTCTAGGCATTCATATAGGAACAATACCCAGAGCTGGCATCCCCTGTTTTCCATCAATTGATCCAGCATTTTTCTAATTCCTCTTAAAAGCAAAATCGTCCACTTAAAATGAGGTACCAAGCAATGCGCTTTTAAGGCCAGTGCTGTCCGCAGCTGTGCTGTGAGTGGAAAGATAAACCAGATGGCAAACTCAATAAAAGGGAGCCAGTTAAACAGAGACAGATGAACGCCAAAAAAACCCTTTTGCTGCATAATTGCTTTTGAACTGGTTGTCATGGCACTGGAAATGGATACCACTATCAGCCTCCCACCTCTGCCCGGCCAGCTCTTCCTGCCTCTGCCAAAAGCAGAGTTTGCACTGCTGTGAAAAGCACAGGCTGCTGCCACTACAGCTCCACTCCCACCAAAGACAGGGGTGTGCACGGAGTTGCACCTTTTGTCACATCAAGTGCATCCAGCAGGAAAAGACCGACCTTTGGTCTCAAATTCCAGTGTCAGAATTCACAGGTCATTGTAATCCTGTGCTCAGTCTGCAGCTCACAACTCACTGCCAAGAGCCAAGGACTATCCACTTAGCACTGGGTCTCTGTATGGCTGGAGCAGCAATGGAACATAAGCTGACCTTTGTCAGATTTACACATTAATGCAGTTTCTCTTCCCTTTGACAATGCCCATTAGCAAAGAACACTATTTGCTGAGCAGGTGGAAAAGAGTAAAGGATTCAACTTCAAAATAGACCTGGAAAACCTGAGTTGTTCTGTCAGCCTCTGAATTATTTCCCCTCCCATTCCCCATTTGAGAAACTATTCAGTTAAAATTTGTAAAATCTGCTAAAATAAATACCTTAGAATGTCACAGTGTAGGTGCATTACACTTCTCTTTTTAAAAGAGCATATAAAATGCACGTTTACAATAGCTTTAGTAAGCTGTAAATCAGCACTTTTATTCAGTTTAGTTTCTGAGCTATTAATCCCTAATACAGAGTGCTGATTTACTGGTCTAGGACCTCCCGAGAGAATAGTTCCAATAATCCTGATGACATGGAAAGGAAATGTCACTGAATCACCTGAGTCCCTGCTACTCACATCCCATCACCCCATAACTCAATGTTCACAGAGCTTAAGAGTCTTAATTATCAAGGAAAAAATATATAATACCATTTTGGCTTCAGTGAGCTGCAGTTATGAAAAACAAGTGTGATTTTTTCAAATAATTGTAGGCAAGCCCCTAATGAGGTTATGTACTTTGTCGGGGCTATTTTGGGTAAGGAATCCCACATGAGGTCCAGCCTAGAGCCCTTTGCTCCAGAGTCAGACTCTGGTGCATCACCAGCAGTGCCAGCACGAGGAACACAGCGCTCAGCTCGTCAGCAGGACACAAAGAACACACACATCACCACAGCCAAGTAATTTTAAAGAATTTTAATACAAACTTAATATAAACTATTTCAGTCCCTCTTAACATGTAAGACACTGACTCAAAATACTTTTATACCTTTTTTCAAGTATTGCACAATGTAGGTACAAAATTAATATTTACGATTACATTTTCTTCCATAATATATAGCAAAAATCTTTAAACTTTTAACAGAAAATACAATTTGTGTTTCTTTTGAAAAAAGCAAATATTTCGTACATTTTAATTCCACCACTAAGGAATATTCTGTACACAACCTTTTTACTTTTTTTAGAATTGATGTCTTTAAGATGGATATTTTACAATTTCAGTAAAAAAAATACAACATGAAGCTGCTGCAGCTGTCACAGATCACTGTAGTAAAAAGATATAAATGCAATACCATGTTGTAGAAACAATATATATACTCTGATATTTTACAAACTTTGTACTAAATTAAATTATACAATTAGAAAAAGACCAATAAACCCACCTATTAGTGCCAATTTTTTAATACATATACATATATGTCTGAGCACACATATATATACACATGAAAAAATTAGCCACTTCCTTGCTATATCTTAAATACTGTAAGAGGCCATATTTTTGAGAGTATATTTTTGTAATGTACAGTCAGTATAAAATAATTTTGTGCTTGGTTGGCAAATGAAAAAATGATGCATGTTGTATTTATCTAACCAAGCCTGAATGTATTCATACTACAAGCCTTAAAAAAAATCTCAAGAGGTGGGAAAAAAGATACACCCTTGGGTACGTGCACTTCAACTTGTACAATAGTATTTACTTGGATTTCTCTGTTTATTTTCAGTTAGCCATAACTGGCTGGAATTGCTGGTTAGAATACTGCATGTTGTTTAAACTAAAATTCAAGCCATCCACAAAAGACTTCTCATTTAAACCTCCATAGGCTGCAAACATATCAAAGGCATTACTGTACTGGAGAGGACTGAGGTTCAGCGGGCTGTCACCAGGAAAGATGCTGCTACCTTGACCCTGCACGCTGGGGACAACGAACTCCTTTGCGTTAGGAGAGAGAGCAGAACTCTTCTGCTGCTGCTGCTGACTGCCTAGGCCGAGCCCATACAGAGAGTGCATGGAGGAGGAGAGGGATTTCTGCTTCAACAGCTCATTGACATTCAAGCCAAGGTTGGTGGGAGAGGTGCGGGCGACCTTGTTGCCACGGCCGCTGTTCTTCATTTTGGTTGAGCCAAACTTGGTGGCAGCAAATGTGGCAGTGGTGAAGGTTAAAGGCTGAGTAGAGCGGGGCATGAAGGTGGGGCTCACAGCAGCTGAGTGACCAAAGGGAGGAGAAGGAGAACTGGACACTGAAGATGCTGGGTCACTAATAGGCATGAACACCTGGGCTTCGGGGTTAAAGCTGTTCTTGATTTCCTTATCCAACTCACATCCATTTTCATTATCATCCACATAAAGCACTTTCACTGGTCCCTTTTCACCGATTTGGTATGAAACCTCAAATGGGTCAATCCAAACGCTAAGATCCTGAGGCAAGTTGCCGCGAACATCATCAATGTCCAAACCACTCTCTTTGGATGCTTGTTCTATTACTGGGTCCACTTTCTCCCCTATATGAATACATCTAAACCCTGATCCTTTGTATGGCTTTTCTGGATACCAGTGCCCTTCATACTTCTTTTTCAGAAGTCTTTCAAGCTCTTCACCAAAAATGTTGACACGTCGTCTGGGAAGCTTATTGTACAGATATGAAATAATAAAATTGAGTGCTACTTGGATTTCAAGCTGCATAGCTGCTGTGCCACAGAGTTATAAGTCTGTTTCAAAACCCAAAGAAGAAAGTGTTCAAGATGCCACAGGGAAACAAAATTTCATTGAAAATGCTGATTCAAGTTGATTATTGTCCTTCACCTTGAGTGCTCTTGTTCCTTTAAGAAAAGAGAAAAGCAAACATCCAGATAAGAACAGTGTAAGATCAAGCTCCAAGGCCTATTCTTCTAGCTCCATTTTCTGCAGAAAATAGGTTACTTTTAAAGTGAAAAAATGTGCCTCAAACTATTTCTGTTCCTGCCTGCGGAAGGTGAGGATGTCAGCTCCACTCAGTGTGACTTACAAACAACACTAGAGAGGATAGGCATGTGTTTACATATGCAGCATGAGGAACTTCCAAATCACGTGAGCTGCGTGTTTAGTTATTCACAAAGCAGCAAAGATAATTTTTAAGACATCACAGAACTGCCAAGAGTGTCAACAGTTCAATTATCAACCTGTATTTGGATGATTTACAGTACTCAGCTGCAAAATTTAGTACCAGACCATTAGTTTAGCCTGAAAGGTCTTAGTCCAAGGGTCATTTATCACTTTAAAGTTTGGAAACATACTGACTACAACCACAGGCTGCAGAAATATAATAATGTTAACAGTTGCTTTAGATAGTTTCTTACAAATAGCTTAAATGATGCAACATTTATTTTAAGTCCAAGCAAATCTCCCTAAACTCTGCGCGGGTGAAATGATGCAAACTGAGGAGAAAATGTCTGCTGTGCACGTCCAACAGCTCACACTGAAATGCAGTCAGCACATACATAATAGCTGCCCGTATGTTCTGTCACAAGGGTGGCCAAGACTGATAATTAGTTCACAATTTTTTCTCTTTCTTCAAATTATTCTCTATTTTCAGATGCAAGACGCAGTTATATACTCAATTGTATTGCACTGTCTGTAACTCAGATTTCACAAAGTTCCTGGGCTAACCGGGCTTTTGACAGCCTCAAAGCAGATTGCCTTTCTCCTTCTCCATGACTCCATTTTATATTTAATGTAAGATATGGTTGTCACTGCTTCACAAAGGACAAAAGAGAAATTTAGCTGTCTGAAGTTAGAGAAGGGACAAGAATCAGGCATTAGCACATGAACTGCTAATACGAATCCTGCAGTACACCTTGGTGTAAACATACACACACACCACACACCTTTGTCAAAAAAAATCCAATAAAACAAATTATGGGGAGCGTTTTTGGATCAAGTTAAAAGCCCAAAGAGAATCTCTATTACCTATGGGCTTTTCTGCACTGCATCACTAAGAACAAAATTTAGCATAGCTGTCACTAAAGATTAGAGAAATCAAAGTTAAAGGATTTTGACATTAACAATGTGACTACACGGCTTTTTTATTTCTTGCTTCAAATAATCTCCTTTTAAAGTCTGGAACCCTATTTCCAAGCCATTCGTGTTCTCCCCAACATGGTATGGGAATAGTCTGCAAGGCTACATGTATGATAAGGCGACCTTTAAACGTTTGCTGGATCAGCACCGGGTGGGGATAAGGAAAAGATCAAGGGCAAACAGAAGATATTTACAAAAGGGGCACAATCAGTGCCGAAAAGCTGATTGGGTGGTTAAACGGGGCATTTAAAAATGATTTATTAATCCATCTGCGCTGTTTCATTTCCTCCATGTCCTTTAAGAAAGGAATGCTCCTTTCAGAGCGCACCAGGCTGACTCTGTAAATTTCTCTACGCGAAGCGGATCCACGGTACAAAAGCAGCTGATCAAATATACTGGCTTGATCATTTTGAACTTGTTCTTTTTATGTATTTATGGGAAGACGGCAGTATTTCTGGAGGATCCGAGCCCATACGTGGCCCAGTAACAGCGCCCTGGCAGGAGCCTTAAGCAGTGGGAGTTACATAACCAGGCAGTCGGGTCTCATTAGATTTCTGCTCACAGCCCTAGAGCTCCGGCGGCAGCAGGAGGAGGAAGAGCATTTTCTGAGCCCGTAGGAAAGCGAAGGAGGAAGAGGAAGGGGATATCTGGAGGGCAGGTGGGGGTTGCAGGGCTCCTCTCCTGGCGCACAGTTGGGCAGGTCCCGCCGGGCGCTGCCGGCGCTCCCGGAGCGGCCCAGCGCCGATTACTCAGCCGGCACCGCTCCCTCCTCCTCGCCCGAGCGCGGCCAGGGCGGCCCAGGGGGAGCGACCCCTCACAGCCCAGCCGTGCTCTCTCTCCCAGCCCCTTCCCCGAGGAGCCCCCGCACCCACCGGGTGCCCCTCGGCACCCCCGGCACCGCGGGCTCGTGACTGCCTCAGCACACCCTGCCCAGGAGCCGAGGCCGGGCCGTGCTGCCTCAACCCCCCGCCCGCGCTCCCCTGCGCCTTACGGCCGGTACTCACCCAGGGGCGCGGGGTTAGTGCAAACAGTTCCGGCGGGGGTGTGAGGGCGGGGGCTGGCGGCTCAGCAACCGAGCCCCATCTCCGAGCGCCGGCTCCCTCGGCGAGGATGGGAGGGGAGAGGATAGAGAAGAAAAAAAAAAAAAAAGGGAGGGGGAAGGGTCGGAAAAAAAAAGGGGGGGAGGGAAGGGGGGGGAGGGCAGTGCTGCTCACACCCCACGACGGGCGCGCTAGGCCGCCGCAGCTGCAACCCCTCTGCTTATGCTCCGCCGTCTGCCGCGCCCCTACTTATACCCTCCCTTGCCCCGCCCACGGCCGCCCCTCGCCCACGTCCCGCGCCGCCACATCGCCCAAGCCCCACCCCCCAGTGACTCGCGTCCAGGCAGCCCTGTCCCAGCCGCCGAGGCTCCGCCCCCTGGCCGAGCCTCTCCGCTGCCTCTTCTCTCTTCTCCGCCCCCCCTCCCCCATCCCCCGGTGCGGCGCGCGGGACCACTCTGACGTCAACGCGCTACTCGCTTCGCAGCCCCGTTGCGTCACTGTCTACGTCAAACCGTGCCCTTGGGCCCCTCAGCCCTGCGGGGTAGGGAAAAGAGGGAGCACTGAACTACATCTCCCATGACCACCGTGGCCCGTGGGGCCCTCGGCAGCAGCAATGGCGGGGCTGGCAGGGGCCGCTTGTACAGCTGCTGCTTTCACAGCTGGCACCCCTCAAGCTCTGAGGTGATGCGGGCGGGCTCCTTCCTTACGGGGGCGGGGGGGGGGGGGGGGGCAGGACGACCCCTCACATCACCGCCAGTACCCCCCCCCCCCCCCCCTTCGCCGCGCCCAGCGGCTAAAAATACTCCCCACAGATAGCAACGCCCGGCGATTGGCTGTCTGCCCGAGCGGCCGCTGCTGATTGGCCAGCGGGACGGGGGGGGCGGCTCCAGGCCGGGTTTTTGGCGGAACAAAGGTGAGCAGCGGTGGGCGGGCAGTGAGTGACTGTGTCCGTGTCCCTCAGTGCCGCCGGGCCGGGTGCGGGCTCGGGGTTCTGGGGGCCTTTGGGATGGAGCGGAGCGGACCCACCCCAGTGTTCCTTAAAACATCTCCGAGTTTGCTCTTAAACACCTCTAGGGGTGTTCAGCATTGGTGCTGGGGCGGTTTCCCTCACATCGCCAGCAGGACCCGGTTCTGGAGGACAAATTGTAACTTTTTTTTTTGTTGTTGTTGTTGTTTTTTTTTTTTTTTTTGTGGGTTTTTTTTTTTTCCTTCTCCGCCTCTTGCTCTGTTTGTATAATAATAAAGCATTTTGGCATAAACGCTACATGGGCCCCCGGAGAAATTTGGAAATGCCAGTCGGAAGAAATTCCAAGACTTTTAACCCTTTGTAGCTGAGAGAATATATGAAAATAGGAGGCAGTAACCCAAAAGCTGAAATATTAAGGGAAAGAAGAGGGTAAATATTTAGGATTTTCCACAGCTTAACATTTCTGATGGAAGGCTTAATTGATTGTAAAACAAAGTTTTTATTCAGATGTATCAATGTTGATGCTACTGGGATTGCAGTATTGCAAACAACTTGAAAATCTTGATTAAAATTCAAAATATTTACAATTTTCCCGTGTATTTCTCACCCATTTTTAAGTCTAGAGGGTTGAACACGCTTTCAGTGAAAACTGGGTCACTTGTCACGATGCACCCCAAATGGAAAATAAAACGTGAAGATATAACATTACAATCATTGGCAACTGTGAGACTACTGGGAACTTATGTGGCATCTCCAGGAATCTGAGTCCTGGGTATTTGTTTTGATCAAAAAGAGACAAAGTGAAACAACTCCCTAAACAGAGAAGGTGAAAAGACAAATAGAGGGGGTTGTTTTGGTTTGGTTTGGTTTTGGCATTAGAGCTCGGGAGTCTCCATGGAACAACAAACGCACACTGACAGGTGACATCAGCCACCAGCGACCGGTTCAGCTCGCGCTGGGCTCAGTTCTGGGGTGGCAGCAGCACATTTCCCTTTGAAGTGGGAAAAACTGCACAGTGCTGCAGATCAGTGTTTTCAGGTGAGATTTCACAAGGAGCTTTACAAGCCTGGTAACTGCTGCTGAGCTGCTAAAAAAAGCCAGATTTAAAAGCAGAGACTTTCTTTTAAATGGCTTTAGTGCTACATGAGGAGCATTAGAACTGAATTGAATGTACAGAGCTAAGATGTTGGTAATCAATGCAGCCATGGGATCCTTTAAATCTGTAAAAATTGGGATGTGCTTTTTTGGGGCTTATGTAAAGGAAGCTTCTCATGCAGTCCATGCTGTAGAAAAATCTGCTCTTAAATGCAACTAGACCAATTTTTAGGTGCCTCCCACCCCAAACCATTCTATGATTCTAAATGTTGATGATGGGTCATTGGCCCAGGAATAACCTCTTTGAGGACCAACCCCACTTTCTACTGTTCCACTGAAAGTTTCAGTTTATCCTTTTTGTCTGAAAAAATAGCTTTTAAACTGCAGTGATCACAGTGTGGTCTACATATGGCATGTCAGAGGTAGGTGGCCAAACTGTAGTAGTGTTAAATTATTAACACCTAAAGCCAGAGTTTAATGCAGGATCATTTTTATTCTTAAAACCTCTACAGGCTTTTTGATCCATAAGGGTCAGAGTGGGGCCTGCAGTGTTTTTCAGCCCTTTTGATTAATGGCAATAACAAAATATCTGCCTCCCTGCTAGAAAAATCTTTAAAAATGCAATCAATACAAAATAACTCCAGCAGCAAAATTTTACTCATGTTACCAGATCTATTCAGCTGGAAGATTAATGTTAAAAGAAAAGAAAAACTATATATTCTCATATCTCCTGACAGACATTGACAAGTCTTCTCCACAGCAGAGCAAATCTACACAAGTATTTCAGAGCAAGGCAGGAGGCAGGAGTGAGATTAGAAGTAAGAAGACTTTCTTAATCTGAATTAAATAAGAAGGGTTTGATCTAATGCTCTGTTCATAGCCAGATCCTGCCATGCTGGCCATCAACAACTGAACTACAATTTCCACAGTCTGGGTCTCTGCAGAATAATCTCCAAATCTAAGATCTCTGCATTGTAAAACAACTACATTGCTGTAAAACCTTGCACTGCACAGACTTGACAAAGAGCCCTTCTTTTCTACTAAAAAATCTAAATTTGATTCCTGAAATAATAACTGTCTCTCTTTAAAAATCGGAATTAGTATTTTTTATTGAACAACACCTCCAAATCCAAAATACAGTTTGTAAATCTTAAAAGTTGTTTAAAGCAATTATATATAACCAAGAAAATTTTTGCTAATTATGTCATTAAGGACAAGAATTTGAAAGATGCAGGAAGACAGGCTCAGAATTCCCACCATCCATCCTTTTCATAGAATCCTCTTCTCTGATAAATGAATGTTGCTGTACAGAATATATAAAATTTGTCCTGATGGTGGACATGAAGCTTTGTATTATACATTCCCAAATAGAGTGGAGTCTCTTTTTTAACATTTTCCTATTTGGGATCAAAATTCTCCTTTTAGCATGGGAGCCTGGGCTTTGATCTTGAAAAATTGGAAAACTTTCCCCATTGTATTCATCCCTCTCAAGCCCAATTTTATCCATTTGCTGATTTTAACATGTGTTCCTTTTCCCCACCATCTATCAGTGTGAGCAACCAGGCCTGGCTGCTCTCCAGCAGATATCTTAACACTGACTTTGAAATGGGATGTAGATTCTCTTACATTTCACTTTACCAGCAGCGATTTTTCCATAAATGCTGATTAGAAAGGGGGTCTGGAGATATCAGATGTTGGCCAGTACCAAAAGCTCTCTGACCACAAAGGTTTTTTGAGGTGAGAAACCACAAAATCACCTTTTAAGTGCCGTTGTTTCAATGGAGTAAAAAATAAGCAGGAGCAGAATTCAGGCAAAACAGCCAGGTCATCTTCTAGGAGAGCCCCAAGCTTGTCTCTAATCCTGTGAATATATCATTTTTTCTGGGCCAACATCAATAGAAGGAACTGATCTGCAGGAGATTAGAGCTCAGAGCTCACAAGGACATCCCCCTCTCCTAAGTGGAATGCTACTGATATTATAGCTCACCTAGAATAAGTTGACAGAGTCCTGAGCAAGACACAGAAAGAAAGCAGCTGTTGGGTAAGAGGGAGAAATAAAACCAGGAGAAATAAAGATTTTGCACCAAGGCTTTTTTCTCCCTGAAGTTTCATCCAGCTTCAAGGATGAAACTTGAAGTGGAAATGTGGGTTGTTTGTTTTGCCTGAAGATGGTATAAGGTAGGATCTGTTCTTGAAGAGGAGCCTGATAGGCGACATTTTCAGAACGGAGTACAGATTCTGAGAAGGCCAGTAAAAAAGAGTGAAATGAGGAGTAAATAATCTAAAACTGCTGTGAAAGGTAATGGTCACAAGTAGAGAGAAACTATAATAAGAGGGAGACGGAATGGGAACTATTTTATGAGCATCAGAATTTCCTATAGCTGTGAATAAATGGGCTGAAGAAGGAGGAAGGAGGAGTGATTTCATACATTAGAGAGGTTGACCTTTGAAGAAAGTTTTATTAAAATTCAGTATAATTTTTTACTTGAGTTCACCTTTGTGCTGGAAACCTGCCAGTTTAATATCAGTTAGTTGTGCAGTATCTGTTAATAGATAAAATTATGAGATGAGGACTGTCCTAGCTGATAGCCATGGAACTTCTAAGTTAATCAGCTTCAAATTCTTTACTATGCTCATTCCAAACAATGATTCATAAACAGTTTTAAAGAGACAGAAAGCTGCTTTTTAAACTGTCAATACTTTCATGGGGATCAAAAATAAACACTGAAGATGAAGGGCCGGTCTTTTGCCCTTTCAGTCTTTGAATAGATGAAAGTAGCTTGAAAATGTCTCACTAGGAATTTGCTTAAGAATTTTGTGTACTTAGCATTTTCCAGGAAGGCAAGTAAATATTTGTTTTCCTGAAAAATGAATTCCAGGAAAGCCATTCAGTCTTATTCAAGAGAGATACTAAATGTGAAAAAAATATATAGTAAATGGGAAAAAATGTCAGTGCAAAGAAATAGCTTTCATTCAGTCCATTTAAACTGAAAGAAGGAGCAATAGAGGGGTGACTGTTTACCAAGACGGTGATGTTTTGAGTATCATCAGCTTGGGTAAAAAACATATCATCTGACAACTACCAGGGGTCTCTTTTTGAAAGAAATGGAAACTCAACTTTATTTATGCAAAGATCCAGCCAATACCATGTTTTCTGACTAATCACAATGTCCTCTAAAGCAAATCTGCACCATTGGGTCTCCCAGCAATGCTTTTTGTTTACTTCGGAAAGATCAGTGAGGCCTTCACTGTTGTTTAGTTTTTCAACAAAGTGATCTAGATGCACCTTGAATGAGAAGGGGAGGAAGGATGTTTCCATGCACTGTCAATTTATTATCAAGATTGGAAGGTACTTCAGGTTTATGCAATAAAATTCAGAACAAAATATAATTTTAACATCCCCAGAAGATCTCCCTTGTTTCTTGCAGAAGAATTTAAACCAACCAAGAACAGTGCAGCTCAGTAAGAAGCCATCCATATTTTAAGCTTTTGGGCAATCCTTTTTCTCTGGAGCATGTGGCTGTTGACTGGGTTTCTTATGCCTTTCTTCATGCTGTTTCTATCAGTTACAGTGTTTTATTCTGAGCCCAGGACTTGGAGAATTTAATTAGTGACTACCAGGTGACAGGCAGAATATCACCTTTAGGAAAGGCACTAGTTAGAAGTGTTGATACTGGGTCTGGAGGTAGTCTGGTTTCAGAAGTGCTGAGTTAACCCGCTGTGCTGTCATGCTATGACAGTGTGAGTGATGGTGACTTCAAAGTCAATAAGTTTAAGTATCTGTCTTGATAAATACAGTCTGAAAATAATCCCCATGAGAAGACCATGAAAACTATCTGTATTTTATAAAAAAAACAAACAAAAACCAACAAGGTTGTTTCTTTTCAGCTGAACAGGAACCCAGTACTTGTGCAGACATGAAGAGCTAGTTGAGTGGAAAGATATCAGGATGTGACAGTTGAAGGTTTGACCCTGAATCTTTAAGGGTATTATCCACGGGGGAAAAAAAGTCAATGGAAATTTCTCTTTGAGCTTGCTGTGCTACAGATCTGGTCCTTACTCAGCTCCTGTTAAAGCCCATTAAGTCACAGACAGGAATAATGGAAGGGAATGAAGATTCAAGCTATGTGTTTGCTCCTGAGACATACATAGCAGATTTTACACAGTTTGTGTATCCTGTTCATGTAAAGAACATGGGCGACTCAGTCTGTCACCGGCACTGAAATGATCGTTCGGTTCAAATAGTAAATCATTCATTTCCTCTCCAACTTCTGATTCCTAAAGGTGTAATTCCCAATTTAATATAAGTGCCTTAAAAGATTAAGCAAAAGGTCATGTTAGCATAATGTCTTTCCTGAACTGATGTCAAAAGGCTGCATAAAGCCACACCTTGAAATCCCCCAGGACAGTGCTCATGGGACTTGCCAATAACACAATTTCACAGAGGTTCTTCTGTTTCACAGGTCACAGCTCTTTACCCTGTGATGGATAGACTGAGCTACCTCCGTGTACCTACATATATATGACCCACTTCATTAGAACAGAATGTTTTCTCTAGAATACACAGCCCAATAGGAGCCATTATCTCATGTGCTATTATTAATGCAAAGACTTCAGACAGCTCCTGCACACAGCAGTGAATCTGTGCAGTCTCAAGAGTAGCTGTAACTAAGATCTTCAGAAGCAGGGATAAAACAGCCATGTCACACAATTACATTGAGTTTGGCAATGGGAAGAAGAGATTTCTTCTTGATCCCCCATGATGTTTATCTTCTATGCTGGGAAATGAGCACTTGGAGTGACATACTTTTTATTGTAGCTAATGGAACTCAGATTTGTAAAGAAAGTGATTCTGCTGTGTGACCGTATTATCTAAATTGCTTTGTCGCCAACGCATAAAAAACTGAATATAAAATTGCCTGAGTATAATTGAGTGCTGACTCACCCCCCGATTAGGGTAAATGGTGCAGTGTTCCAGGGTGCCTTGGAGTGTTCTATAGTCTCACAATCCTATGTGAAATTCCCTGATTGATTTTTTCCTCCTCCAAGCAAACTTATGTTTCATGCTCCTATTTGAGGCTAGATGCTACAAATCCAGCTGCTGTCACAAGACATCTTCCCCCTGCTTCGTTATCTTGATCAATTTTCTGCTGAAACTCATCTTTCATCCTGGCTGGTGCAGTTGCCTCCCTTGAGATTATTCCAACTCCTGGCTCTCCATATTCATAGCCACTCTCTGAACTCCAACTCCAACTCTCTAGTTTCTAAGGCTATATAGCTGAGGATGTTTTCTCACTAAAAGCTTTTCCATAAATTCTCACAATTTCATTTCAGTCTAATCCAAGGCTGCATATACACATGACACTTCTCAGAACAGACTTTTATTAAAAGTACCTGCTTACATGAGCAAGAAAATACAGACCCAAGTATTTTTAATGGATTTTTTTAAAATCCTGAAAATAGTCTCATATTCATTTGGAGGTATAACAGTGTGATTATGCTTATATATAGAAGAATTCTCAGGTTTTGAAATTTAAGTATAAGAAGGGCAATTGTAAGAATCAATGCCAGAGACCCGAGGTGAACTGAGCCACGCATGTTGAGCAGAGAGCTCAGATTTAGCTGACTGTGGCAGTAAGTTAAACCAGCACTTGTGCCTTGGGTGATCCCTGTTTCAGCTCTCCCTCAGGCAGTGAAAAGAAAGAGAAGAAGAAGGGCTATGACCTAAATGAATTACAGCAATTATTAACCAGCAATCCCACCTCTGAGGATTTGCAAAAGATCCCAGCCCTGAGCTGGGTGATCTGGGATTGAAACCAGTCATGGAAGTGGCAGAAATTGATTTTGTTTCCAATTATCTATGAACATCTCCTTTCTGGCTGGCTGAACTATTGAGCAACTGAGCAGCTGTTGAAAACCAAGTAAGGAAGAGGCTGGAATTTGTTTCCTTTATATGTGGGACTGGTTTCATATCAGAAAATAAAGAGTAACTTCAGCACATGCATTGGGCTTAGATTCTCCAGAAGCACTTGTTGCTGCACAGTCCAACCTTGTTCCTTGCCAGTAATTGTAACTTTTGTTGTCTGATAAATGCTTTGCCTCAAAGAGGATAGAACCCATTTATCTCCAGCTCCAGAGAGATAGTAATGTAATTGTTCCTTCACCAGGAGATCTGCTCCCTGAAAGTTCTCTTCTGAGTTGGATGATATTTTCTCCAAGAGTTTCCTTCTGTAGAATAAAAAAAAAAATCACTTGAAATGCATTTTCAGAGACAATCCCTTAAGAATAAAACTAATTGTAAAAAAACCATCTTAAATTGGTAAGGAGGAATAAATCTAAAATTCAGAGCTGATCTAAAGCTGGGTCGGAATCCAGCCAGAGTCAAGGGTCTAGTCTCTTCTTGCTGATCAGCACAAAGGCTGTACCTTTGCAAAATAAAGACACATTTAGAAGATGTAATGGAATAAAAAAAAGGAATCTCTAAAAGTGAAGAAAGCAACACATTCTAAGATTTTAAAAACTGTTGTCAGAACCCTTCAAAGATAGGGGTGAAATACATAAAAGCATCATGGCTTCCCCAGAAAGGTTAGTGTTGGTTGTTACTCTCAGCCCAGGCTGTATTTGACAGCTCTCACTTCTATTGCCAGAAGTGTGTTTTGAAAGGCCAGTATTCCTGTCCAGATTGTTCTTTCTGAATGTTTGACAGCAGCCTGCCCAAGTGACGTCCAAATGGGCGTAATTAATTGTTAATGACCCCAGTTTGGCTGAATCAGGGAAGTGCCTAGATGACAGGGAAGAACATCACTGGGAAGACTCAAGGGAGGCACCAGGGGATTTGCCGAGGACAGCGATGGATTCAATGTCTGCAGTCACTCCAACATTTAACCTCCTCATCTATAACAACTGGTGGGTTACTCAGCTGCCATTTATTGCTACCCTGCCAGGAGGACTGCGGGCAGAGCAGGGAGCAGAGCACTCTTGGCCAGAAGTCCCAACTCATTCTGCAGCAAAGATAAGCCCTTGAATGGAAATTCTTCAAAGGGATGAGGCTGGGCAGACTGTTACTACCCATAGGCTTGGAGCAGGCAATCAGTCCTCCCTTTAATAAATAGAGATATGAGATGATCAGGGAAGAGCATGCTTCCTAAATGTGTTGGAAAAATGAGTCTGGGACGTCTATCATCTCTGATTTACAAAGTGATGGAGGTTCCTGAAGAAGCATCAACACCTGCACTGTCAAACAGGAGCAACTCTGCTGGTCCTGCCTGGCAGCTTGTGCTCTAAACTATAGCTAATGAGTGTGAAGGCCTTGACAAAAAAAGCTTCTACAGAATCCCTTTTCTAAGTCCTTTGATTTTACTGGAATATACACAGCAGTAAAATTCATATAGCCAATGGAAAGACATGTCCTGGCATGACCCTGCCACAGAAAACAATGAAACAAAAGGACAGCAATTTGGGGTCATGTTTGGGGAGGATGAGGATCCATGATTCAGCATGTCTGTTTACTAAATCTCCTCTAATTTGTCACGTAATGAAGGAGTGGGGCAAACACCTGCAGCTCTAGGCTGCTGCTTCATTATGAAAAGGTACGACCCAGGCAGCGATGAGCATCTGAGGAATAAATGAGTTTCAATTAGGACAGTAGGTCAGAAAGAGCAAGATGATTCATATCCAGGATGTATTCCAACCCTCCACAATAACACTCAGCATTCTGTTCAGCTTTGCTCCTTCAAAGTGCCGGCAAACACCCCATCCTTTCCATGGCACTGGCAGGTAACAGGCAGAGAGGCTTGGGTGTGTGCTGAGACCTGCTGATTCCTGGAATAATTGAACTAGGCTGGGAAAAAATGCCTTCCACAGCAACAGGAAGGAATGAGACAGCTCTGTCCTAGTCACAGCATGCCACTGTGTGTTCAGAAATCAGGGGATGTAAAGATTCACATCTGAGAATTAATAAATAAGCTACTCAGAATTAATAGCCTCTTTTAGGGAGTCATCTACATGAATTTTTCCCAGGAGTAAGGAACAGGTCATGACAGATGGATTTTAGGAGTGTGTGTGGCTCCTAGGTTAGCGCCCTGACAATGCCTCTGCTCAGCTGTGAAAATCATATTTTACTTGCTTGACTGTGAGTTGCTGGGCAATGGGATGTAATTTTCCATGCTTGCTGTTGGCACTGGGTTTTACCTTGACTTGCATCTGATAATGCAAGCTCTGTCAACATTGTTTTACCTATTGGAAAATAATAATTAAGAAGCCTGGATGATAGGCATGTGTTAGTACCCAAGAATGCATGGCTAGCTCCACTTTAACCTGGTCACCATAGTGTACTACTCTGCCACAAAATGTCTTTTCCAGGTTTACTTGAAGACTGGGATGTAAGAAAACCTTAGGGGTGCCAGACATTGTGTTGACTTTGATCTCTCTAAAAACAAATCCTTTAAAGTTTAGATCAAGGAATCTTTTAATGAAACAAAGAAATCGTGCCACTTATATCAGTTCCAGATATAAATAAGTCTGCTAGAAATAAACAGAAGCAAGGCAGAAAGGAGACAGCCATGCTCTGCAATGTCAGTCGAAAGTGACTGTCTGATGGATGATGATATGGCTGGCTGGGAAAAAAGTCAGTCTAAAATCTTGCTGCGAGCCATCTGGCAAATCTTCCAAAGGATATTGCTATACAATGGCACTGAATTCGTACCTGCTTTGCATCTCCTGCTCTCAAGAAAGGCTATTTGCTCCTTTAACGAAGTGAAGATTTTGAAATCTCTACTATGACTCTCATCTGAGGGACTCATTGTAAGCCTCCCCACTGATGGTTGTCTGTTCCCTCCCCCACCAGTCTGCCATGGATGCAGAATCTTATCCCAGGATCCTTTAGAATGGAAAAGATCTGTAAGATCAAGTCGAGCTGTAACCCAGCACTGCCAAGGCCTCCACTAAACCATGTCCCCAAGTGCCACACCTGCAAGTCTTTTAGATACCTCTAGGAGTGGTGACTCCACCACTGCCCTGGGCAGCCTGTTCCAATTCTTGGCAGCCCTTTAGGCGAAGAAATTTTTCCTAATATCATCACAGGATCATGGAATGGTTGAGGTTGGCTTACCCAGAGCAGATTGCACAAAGTAAATGTTACAGTATGTTTTTATTTTGCAGGTTTATTGTTTGAGTTGTGCTTTGGTAGTCCTTTTGGGGTTTTTTCCTCCCCCTGTTTTAGAGGGACACAGACCTGCCTTTGTTATTCAATTGAAGTCGGGTGTCTTATCTGTTGTTACTTAACTATTTCCCTGCCAAGTTTCAAACCCCTTCCGCCCCACATCCAGTTGTTAACCACTCCTATCCCAAGCAGTTTTCCTCCCTTGTGTTCCCTGCCTTGTGTTCCACCCCCAGTTCTCCTGATTAGCTGAACATTGTACCCTCCCTTGAGACCTGCTCCCCTTTATAGGCTGTTGTTTGCCCCCAGTCCGTTGTCTGGGGCCCCGGGACTCAGGGAGTTTACCATCAAATAAAGAAATCCAGTGCCCTCCAGGCCCGTGTTGTGGCCCCTTTTGTTCTGCCCTGTGCCTCCACTGGTAGCTGGGATTCTGCAGAGCCCAAGAGAGGGGGACTGTCACCCCCCCACTGTCACCATCTAGCTGGGAAGTGCAACAGTAAAGATGATTTGTTAAAATATCTTTCCACAGTAAAGATGCTCTTGGACATGTAGTGCATCACTAAGACACAGTGCGCACCTGACTCCATCCAGGCAGTTCCAGCTCAGGATTCTCTTCCCTTGTTCCGCAGGGGAGGCAAAAGTTGACAGCACTGGAATTTGTAGCACATCCATCCTCTTGCTCCAGAATCATCATTACTTCATGCTTGGAACTGAAGAGCCACATTTCATACTTCTGAACAGTGTAAGGCTTATTTTCATAACTGAGTCATTTGGACTCTGTACCCCAGAAGGCAACAGTAAATATCACCACTGGCCATTTCCTAATGAACATAAAGCGGTAACAATTTAATGTCACTTCAAAAAACCCAAAAAACTTGCCATAAAAACAAAGATATCCCTAAAGGACAGGCTGTCTGTATTAATGATATTTTTCTCCTGCTTCTTCAGCTCCTCTCATGTGATGCATAATCAGCTGTAACTGAGTTCACAACCCTCCTGAGTTGTGACGAACTGCAATGGCTTGAGACCATGGAACTGGGAGTACCTGACATGGATAACCCCGACTGAGGGGCAGCTGAATATCTGGTGACCAGACACTTCTGGGTTTTAACATGGGCCCAGTAAAAGCTATTTTCAGCCTAAATGATCTTTGATACTGAAACTAGAGTTAACCTGGCTGGTGAGCAGAGGAGATCATCTGTTCTGAGAAATAAACCAAGGGAGAAGGAGGTGGGAGAAGAGTAGGAAGATAACAAAGGAGAGGGACTCTTTAGGGAGAGGAATAAATTTGGAAACATGCAGTTATGGAAAAAGGAACAGAAGAAAAACTGCTGTTGCATCTCCCTATCACTCCCTCTCAGGTCCCTGTCCCTGCTCAACTGCCAGCCACGTTTGTCATTTGTAATTCTCAGCCTTCTTAAATAGATGGGACTAAGAAGCAAAAACTGACTCAAAGCAACTCCCCTCACTTTTGCTATTGCCAATTTTAGTAATTTTTTGTCAGTTTGGTTTGGTTGTTAATAAGGACTTGATTCTAATTTCACCATGTGCAGCAGTAACTTGTTAAGAAGCTGCTCCAAGAGATCTTTGTAGGACAGTGGAAACCAGGGAGAGGGAATAATTACAGCATTTCCACCTATGACAGTCTGCTTCAGGGCAGGTGTAAATAGATCCGTAAGTGTTTGTTCACTTAGAAGTTCAGCCCAACTGCTTTCTCAATTTCCAGCAGCAGAATTAATAGATAGGGGTTTTTCCTTTAAAAATGAGGGCAAAAATTATCTACTAAATATCACCCTCCCTTCCCACTAGACTGCAAGTAGTATTAAAAAAGTTTCAGAATTTTTACCAAAACCAGATGTTGGGTGTATAAAAGTACAGGCAATTTTTCAAAGCATTCTATTTGTTTGGAAAGGGAAGGACAATTAGATCCGAAAACTCAATTCAGCTTCAGAACAGAGGAATTTAATGGGGAAAAAAAGAAGGAAATTACATTTCATTCACTTGGTGCATCCAAAAAGTTCTGGACTGGTGCATGCAAAGAGTAACTCTCTTTGGAGCAGCAACACAAGCTTTGAGAAAGCAGTTGCTAAAGTGTCTGAAAGCATCCTGTTTCTTGTCCTCTGCTCTCTGAAGAGCAGAAGGAGCACAACACAATGCCCAGATGGGGTGGAACAGGGGTCCCCAGATTATGGGGACATTGATCTGTGAGCTGGGCAGTGGGACACTTGCATCCAGTTTGAGCATCCCAGAAATAACCTACCTGACTCAAAGAAGGATTGGAAACCTCTCCTCAGGGCTCAGCACACCTTGATGCGGGAGGAAGAAGAGCCCAGTGTGGGTGGCCTGGACCTCTCTCTGGGAGCAACACTCCCACGGCTTCATCTACTTCTGGCTGGAACCTAAAGCCCTGCCAACATCCATTTTTCCCCGCACCAAGTCGTTTAAAGAAACTTCCCCAGTGTGGACTCAAATAAATGCAATAAACATTTGTGTGGCTCCTTGGGAGCTCAGCTAATGGACTGCTTGGAAGGACTTGCTGGGCCAATGTGCTACCTCTGGCTTCCCATACTGAAACCTCACCTTGCACTCCGTGACAGTGCAATACCCTCCCTCTGCCTATTGTTCAAGCTGCAGGTACCACATTTAACCAAACAATAGCTAAAAAACAAAAGACATTTTAAGTGACTTGTGGTGTCTGCTGAGCACCAGCTGCCCTTTTTGTGTTCTACTGTGTCTTCAATCCTGATGCTCCATGTTCAGGTCTCCTGGGTTCCATTCAGCTGCAAAAGCCCAAAGCCACGGTGAGAGGAACGATCTAATCTGCTAGGGAAATAAAACAGTTGATGACTCATAAAAGCAAAAGGGACAGATATTTGAAAAGGAAAATAGTAGAACAGATTCAGATATAATTGTGAGTCCTATCACAGGAGTGCATGGAGAAGTAGCGAGTTCTGCCACGTTCTTCCACTTGAGCCCTCAGCCAGCTTCAATAGAGCCAGGACTCAAACCTGTGGTTCCAGGTAGCCTTAATAAAGCCTGGATCTGAATTAAACTACTCTTCTGCATGCCTGGGGTTATGGTGGCATGTGGCAGCCTTGGCTGCTTCAGGCTGCCCTGGAGCATGTGAAGGAACATGTTGGTGAGTGACAGCCCAAAGCAGTGGGACAGACCTGCGTGCAGCCACAGGAGCTGGGGCTCTGCTGGAGTCTGAGACAGCCTGAGGGAGAAGGAGCTGTTCACAGGTTTCCCATGGGGAGCTAATGCCAAAATAAACTCTTTTGAAGGCAGCAACAACAGCACAAGACCCTGGGCAGCACAGGGATGCATGTGTGGCTCTAGGAGAGGAGGATGGGAGGCTGAGCCCACTCACCTGAACACCCACCTTCCCCCCTGGAGGGGCAGCAGATGTTGTCAGTGGCTGCTCTTCAGGGGAAGAAGGACCCCAGACCGGCTCAGACACCTCTGTGATGCAGAGGGGTGGGGACAAATGGGATCCCCTCATAGCCCAGCTGTAGCACTTCGGGCTGTCTCCTCTGTGCTCCCTTCTCTCTCCCCAAGGCAGCATAATGAGGCCATTGGAAATCTGAAGAAGAGAGATTTCCTTTACTCAAGTATTCCTATTCAAAACTACAGCTATTGACGTATTTTTTCTATTCCTATGCTTGGCAGAAGTTGATCGTATTTATTAAGCTGATCTTAGGCACCAGATCTGGATACAGACTCTTGATACATAGGCAATCATCAGAGCCTGTTGTGTTTGCATGAATGTACTAATCCTGCCTCTGCTTCCTGAACGCATAAAGCAATGTATAGGACCACTCATCTCTGAGAGACTTGGAGATGGCTGCAGAGGGCAAGACAATGTTTTTAATATGGAGAACTCCAAGGCAAAGTATCTTGGTACCTCAGAATTATTAACATTTTTGAAAGTCTGAGAAGCCACTAACATTTATAAGACATTACAATCAAGATTCATTCTCCCAAATGGAGAAAGAGCTCCTATTTTTCATATACACACTAGATATTGATAATTTTCTCATTTTCTGATATGACAGGGCTTGGGGATTTCTTCCCCACTGAGACAAGATGACTGACAGATGGAGATAAGAATTTCTCATAAAGAGAAGCAATGCATTTTTACACAGCTGAGGCTGGAAGAAAGTAATAATTCTCCTAATATATAGGCACAGCCCTCCAGAATGGCTGATTATTTACTTCAAGAATTAGTCATCGCTGACCAGAATGCCAGGCATGTCTTCCCAAGCCAAGATGTGAGCTGAGATCAGTTCAAACAAACGCTCACCCCTTTGCCCACATGCTAGCCTGGGATACCCTGACCGTGGTGGGTCAGACCAGCAGAGATTCACCAACACTGCTGTCATGGTGAGTCCAAGCCACTGTCACAGAGGTGGCACTTGGCACAGGCTTAGTTCAGTTCTAGGGTCATTCTCAGCAAGCACTGGGGCGCTTGGAGAGCCCAGACAACTTGGGGCAGGCATTAGAGCTGCCACTGCAGAACCCATCTGGAATCTGCCTTTAAAAAAAAGACAATAAAAACCACCAAAACCTCCTCAAAACAACAACAATAATAAAAAGAAAAATCAAAACAAGCAAACAAACAAACAAAACTCCCACCAAACCCCCCAAAAGAAAGCCAGAGGAACTGCCTCCAGCTCTTGGGCCAGGATAAAAGCTTTGGAGCAGCAGGAGAGCAGGAGTGCCCGTTCTCAGTGTCAGCACCACTTCTGTCCCCCTAGAGCAGCTGAGCAGCTTTGCTTCCTGCAGGGATCCTCTGGAACTGTCTGGTTTTTGCCATGCTAGACCACTTCTTGCAGGGTTGTAGCGGTTGTCCTGGTACACACAAGCCAAAATTTACACCCCTTTACCTGCTTTTCTCCCAACCTCCTCTTTCAGCTGTTCTCCCCTCTCACTATCTGCATATTCTGTTCTTCACTACTGTTCCTAACAGCGTCTATCTATGCCAAGTCCCATCCTACTCAGCTCTCATTAAACCTCCAACCTTGGGCAGAGCTTTTCTGCATTGGTCTCCCAGACAGCTTTTGTCTCTTTGACTTCTAGGTTCTCTTTGTTTGTGCTTTTCTCTCTGGATCTGGGAATTATTCTGCTTCAGTTGATGCATGGATCCAGGCCCTGATATTTTGTTGAACTCTATGAGATCTCTTCTGTTTGGTGAGTGCAGAGGTGGGTACAACTGCTTCCAGCATCCGCAGCACCCTTAGTGTTGCAAAGGCCTTGAGAGGCTGATGTGTATTTCGAACAGTAGGAAGCTTATCCTGTGCTAGACATTGGCTTGAGAGAGACATTGTCCCTGGAAGATAACAGCTCCGGAGAGACATTTTCCATGGCATCCCTGCTCAGGAATAGATCCTGACTTCATCTAACAGAGGAACTGATTGTACAGGACTGTGCTGCTCACTGGAGGATGGCACAGCCAGAGCGAGTGGCACTGGGTTGCCACTGCATGCTTTGTTCTTCAGATGCCTCAGATCAGTATCTCAGTACAGAGCTACGGGTCTGAGCAGCCCCTGCCGGTAGCAAGTGCTCCCCCTGCAGCACGACAGGTCTCGAAATATACGTGCCAAGTGGATCTTTTATTTGGAAAACAAATGGTATTGACTATCTATAAACCTCGGCTTAGAGCGAGGCAAAACTAGCAGAAAAAAATGCCACCATGGGTGAGTGAAGGTGCTTAATGAGGAGTAGGGCAGCCCTGAATTATAGGGCAGCAGTGAGCAAGTGACTTAGCCTTTTCTTTTTTGCCTCCTACTGATTTAGTCTGGAAACGTTTCAGCAGGCATTGTCCTGTTGTATGGTGATAAAAGCCTGGACTCAATAACTGAGATCTGCTGTCTGCCATCACAGCAATACAAATAACAATAAAAGAAACAAAATAGAGGTGAGTCAGGCTGATTTTCACTAGGAAAAACATCAGTTATCTTTATTACTCACCAACTCTCGTCCAGGGTAGTCTGCTGGCCACCATTGAGGCTGCAGTTGTAGGAGGGCTGTATTTTGTTCAGGTCCTCCTAAAAAAGGTTCTCCCTGGGGTTTTGGAGAGTTGGTGGTTGCATATCCACATCAAGAGGACCATGAGTATAAGCAGCCTTTTTGCAGAGCAAAAGCCTTTTAGCAGCTGAGCCCAGTGGAGACACAAGGATGAAGAAACAACACAGCATGGAGAGGCCACAGCCCATGGTGGGACAGACAATCCTTGAGGACCAGGTCTTCATCTGGGAGGGAAAAACAGAGGAGGGAGGCTGGAGGTGGGCCACCCTGGCCCTGAGGCTGGCTGAGGTCACCCATAGGCTCCTGAGCCGTGGCTTTGTCATGCCCCACAGAGCATAATCGCAACAGCTCTGATGCATCCAAAACACAGACAAGCGGCCAATTCCAGCTGGAAGTTGATTCGTGCTATTGAGATTTGTATTTATTAATTTGTAGCCCACTTGCTTTCTTTTGGCACCATTTTTCTCTGCAAGTGAAAAATTTCCCCTGAATCACTCCATGTTATTTCCACTTGTCAAGATAAAGGTTAATGAAATACCAGTAACTGCAACACAAATCCAGCTCCATATCTATCCAGGATTTTATATGGCAAGTTGTACTGCACAGTCTGTTCTTAGAAAAGGCTGTGATTAAAAAAACTAAAATTGTCAGAGGTCAAGAAATTCATAGTTAGAGCAGCATAGCCTCTGCCCTTCACTCCTCATATCTTGCCTGAAGGACAAGGAATAAAAAACCTCCTGGAACTGGCACAAGCAAATGTGGGATGAGATTTCCTCAAAAACACACAACATTCTGCAGGACTGTGGTATTTAAACAGCATTTTCATTTGCAAATGTTGCCTGCATCTGGATAGTGGTTACTTGGATATTTATACACTACGTAAATAATATATAAATACATAAATACCATAGAATCATAGAGTATCTTGAGTTGGAAAAGACCATCGAGTCCTATAAATATATATAAAATTTAGAAGCAACATGATGCTATAATATACATATATCTGTCTTCAAAGAGATTTGCATCAGAGTCAGAAGAATTTGACATACTTGCTGCAAAGAGGTTTTCATGCTTTGAACATGAAACCACCAGGACTGGCTGAAGGACACTCTGTGCCCATGGACTGGGGAGCTGAGACCAATTTTAATGCTGCAAACAACTTTTCAAGATCCACTGGCACAGCCTCATTCCCCCAGTTAAACACTTGAAAACACAGAAGATGCCCCTGTCCAGAGCCGTTGGAGCATGTAAGGTTTCAGGAAGGAAGGGAGGAGCTGCTTTGTTTTCTTCCTAGGCAAGGCCAGCAATGGGATGAGTGTCAGGAACTGCCATTTGGGGTGAGTCAGGAGATTGGCATGGGGTGGTTTGCATTAATACCAGCTTGAACACATGCCAGAGAGGATTTCCAAAATTCACAGCCAGTTATTTCTTTTCACAGACTTAAGAGATCCTATAGCCTGTTCTTCCACTCTGAGGCATGCGATAAAAAGCCTGTGGAAATTATTCTGAAAAGGTTTGTTTGTTCTGTAAATATGTATTTAAAATCTTGAATACAGATTACTAAGCTTGATGAAAATAAAAGCCAAAACAAAAAATTCTGACAGAGAAACTCTCTCACAGAGTATCTGATCCCTTCTTGGAGGTGGATTAAAAAGTATTGTTATGAAATCACAGTGCAGATTTTATTATGGGCTAAATCAAAATGCTTTGGAGTTTTTGGAATTCAGACCTGAAGTTCAGTGTTTCAGCCCTATGATCCATATAAAAGACAAATGAATGAATGTACTTTTCCTTCCTTTTGATATGCAAAGATTCAGATGAAATGCTTACTCTCCAATTTGTTTTTTTCAGTAGAAATTGACTGGAGATCCTATCAACATGAAATACCCTGTGAAACCCGAGAAGCTCCTGAAATGATGGATGACATCAAGAGCCAAAAGAACAAAACGTCTGCAGAAGAGATCCTTAATCACTTTGTGAAGACTGTTGATCTGTTGCCAACTTCTTAACTTAAAGCTTGTGTTGTCATATATCTGACTTTAAAGTTTAATGAACTAGTTGGTGAAAGAAAATCTCTGTTAAAAAATGCAGTCCTGTCCCTTCAGCTGCGGTGTGAGCAATAGCACACTTCGTTGGATGCTCTCAGCAAGTCCCTCATTAAAACAGTAGCACCAAATGAGATCTAATTTTCCTAATATTTGTAGACTACAATGCATGAAGGACAATATTTGAGATTTTCTGTAGTCCTGAAGAATAAGTTAAAAAAACAACAACAACAAAACTGTGAAAGCTTCTCCCCAGGTTGTATGCTACACCTCTTTAATTTACAAGTATTTTACTACTGAAATTGAGTATCAATGTTATTTAAATTTTTTAAAAATTGCCCACTAGGTGGCTGTAATTGTTATGGCCATGCTTAATTTTTGGTATCAAATTCCCATATTTAAAAAAATCAGTTCTTCCTTTTTGTTGATCTTCAGCACATGCTCTCAATCTCCAAGGCTGTCTTTGTAACAATAGGATCCTCACCTTGGAAATTTCAGCAGTTTATAGGAAATTTAGTTGTTCAAAATGGCTGCTGCAATGGGCTTGTATAACATGTAAGGCGCAGAAATCCACTGCCATTTGAAGGATAAAGTGGGAATTCATTTTTCATTATTGAAAGAAACACTTTTTTTCTGCTATTACAAGGAATGATCAAAGACTCGGAGCGCTTTGGAAAGAGTTTCCAATAGTGTGGCATTTAATGCGAGCAGCTTGTGATTACTGCTGGAGCACAAAAACGTTGTAAATCTGATGAAGGAGAGCCCAGAAGGCAGGATTGAGCATCTCCTGTGTCCTAGATTCAGCAGAGGAGCTGATGTGAAAAAGAAGTGGGATCTGCTGGAAGGAAAGCTCAAGTGATGTATCACAGGAAATAAAATTTCCCTGCTGTTGGCATGGGCTGTAGCCCAGGAACAGCAGTGCATCTGGGTAGAGGATTTGCAAAGAGTTTGCTGGCTGTGGTTCCTCCTGCAGTTTTCCTGAAGATCCACCCAAAGGGAATAGGCTCAGGTGCAGAGGGAGACTTCCCCCATTCAGCCAGTGAGCAGGGCACTGATGCTTCCTCTGAACAGAAATGCCTGAAAATAAACATCTACATATCTTTGGCAGCTCTTGACTGCAACATATGAAAAGGGAACTGCCTGTCTACAAGTTTTAAGCAGCATGCAAAGACATTTGTAGGAATTCTCCACGAAGGATGAGCCAGTACAGAATCACTGAGGCATTGCTGCAGACCCTTGGGCATGGTGCATGGTCCTGCCAGCAGCACATAAATCTGCCTTTAATGGGAATTAATTCATTTCCATTGAGGAATTTGCCCACCAGTTTAGCACTGCACCAAAGGGGTTATCAGGGGCCATCAGGTTTCACAAGACTTAGTGCCACTTCATTAGGTGTCTTTGAAAGATAGTTTGTACATCTGGAGTAAGAACAGTTCGGCCGAGGCAGTGCCTGTGGCTCACCTAAAAAAACCCCTCAGCACAGCACTGAGCTCTGTGTATCAGGGGAGGGAAGGGGAGGGGAGGGAGCACCTCTGGCAAAGGAAGTGCTGTGATAAGATTTGTTTTAGAGAAATTCAGGACTGCTGTAGTGAACTGGTTTAATACCAGTCAAGTAGATAATTTCAGTTATTGCTCGCTCTTCCAAAAATGCCATGCTGAGGTGCTCAGAGGGCCCAGCTGCAGTCAGACCAGAGCATCCCCCTACTCCACCTGGATTTCTTCCTAATTCAGTAGAACTGAGCAGTCTTTTTGTGTAGGCACAAGTAGAATCATGCCAGCACGTGAGTCCCATGCGCTGTGGGTTTGTCAGCCAGAGGTTGGGCGCAGTCCCTACCCCTCCGGATCAGCTCCAGGCGTTGTGCCAGACCTACCTTGACTCAGTTGTCTTATCATGGTGGGTGTGGGGTCTGGTTTGCCTTCAATCTTTTCCTGGCGCATGCAGATTCAGGTTACCTGGATATATAAATCAAGTTCATTGTCATGCTAGCTGAACACCTTATAAAGGTATGTTAATCAAGAAAGAATAATGAGATTTCAAATTCCCCTAAGTTGTAGATAAGGACAAAATGCTCAAGCAAAATATCTCTCATTCTAAATGGTTCTTTACTTCTAAGTCTTCTCCATCTACAAAACAGGGTTAAGTCAACACTGAGACAAAGCGAGGAAAAAAGTTGAGTACTCCTCAGGAAGAGGAACCTCTGTTTTACCCTCTCATCCTATTCCCTTCAAAGACATTCATATCATCATCCTGTGAAACAATCTAAATAAGTCCCTGGAACTCAAGACATTTGTTTGAGATTCTCTGACTTGCTGATTTTTCTGTCTTTCTTTGTCTACAGTGAATCTTGCTGAACAGGTTGAACCAAAATTATCTTCTTGCAAACATTCTGCAAGTAGATCAATGCCATATTCTGTATCAAACATCCTACCTAGAGCCCATTTAATAAATGGGATGTCTTTGCTATGAAATTACAAACCAGAACTTCATGTGGCATCATACCCATATAGATCTGAAATAATTTCACTCTCAGCAGAGTTTTCAGCATTGCAATAAGAGCAGTATAAATAGCCACAGTCTCTGAGCATTGCAAAGAACAGGGATTAAAGTCAGCAGCCACACTGCAGTCTTTGGCCTTTGAAGACTGTCTGGAGCAGAGTACAGAAGGTGCAGGGTACCTGGGGGTCCCATTCAACTGTAATGGGGTTGTAGATGCCTTGTATTTCTTGATAATCACTCTGGAGGGATATGAACAAGAAACAGACGTGTAGAAACCTGCAAGATACTTTTGAATAACAGAAGCTCTCTTGCAGAGAGGACAAGGCTGGTTCAAGACCACAGCACCTGCTCCTGCATGGAGCAAAGTTCCCTCCTTGCTCCATGTTGTCCCAGTGGAGCACAGCTCACCTGCTCAAAGGAAACTTCACACCACAGGGGTTTGCTGGGGAAACAACGAGTCACCCCTGAGATATCAGCACTGGAGAGAAATAGAGGAAGAGATGCAATGAATGCTCCTCACCTCATGTGACTCACCCCAAAAAGGTGTTTGGGTATTTGGTATTTTTAAAGCTGACAGAGAGAGCAGGCTAAATTATGTACAAAGAAGAAATTCTTCCCAGTGAGGCTTGTGATGTCCTGGCATGGATTGCCCAGAGAAGCTGTGGCTGCCCCATCCCTGGAAGTATCCCAGGTCAACTTGGATGGGGCTTGGAGCAACATGATCTGATGGAAGGTGCCCGTACCCATGGCAGGGGGTTGGAACTGAATGAGTGTTCAGGTCCCTCCCAGCCCAAGCCATTTTATGAGTCTGTTTGGAAGAGTGACACATGTAAGATGCTGAAATACATTCAGGTACCCCAGAGAGTCATCTGAATTGTGCTAGAGATATACAGCTCAGTCAGAGCCAGAGTAAACCATGAAGGCTGAGAGCGACCCTGTTGGGTCAGATGGCTGCTCACTTTCTCAGGCTGAGTTGTGCTCACTCCAGAGCCAGAACTCCCATGGCCAGGGGAAGGCTCTGAACAACAAACCTGGCATCAGATGGGCCGTGGGGTGGGTCACACTCTTTCTGAGAAGGGACTGTCACCTTCATTGGTCTTATCTG
This sequence comes from Zonotrichia albicollis, assembly GCF_047830755.1. Taxonomy (NCBI): domain Eukaryota; kingdom Metazoa; phylum Chordata; class Aves; order Passeriformes; family Passerellidae; genus Zonotrichia; species Zonotrichia albicollis. The sequence continues at coordinate 3,106,121 of NC_133837.1, read as the reverse complement.
AAAAGAAGCATTTTGTGAGCCTGAACAAAAACGCTGGGGAGCGCTCAGCAGCGAATTCTTTCACATGCTGCCTTTTTGTTTTGTATGATTTCCAACGTTTCTGGCAAAAACATTTCCTCTGACTGTTTTCCTTCTAGAAACAGCCTTCTTCCAGACAGGGCTTCTCTGCCACTATTTAGCTGGGTAGACACAGGGCTATTTAAAACACAGAGCTGGAACATCAGCAAAGCACTTGTCTCATTCCAGGACAAGCAGGGAAGGGGAGGGTGTGCATCGCTGAGTGCAACCTTGTTCGTCCCTGGGAGGTTTGTGCCTGCATCATGCCAATTTGTGTTGAATTTAAGGCTTCTGGGGATGAAGTCTGATGAGATTTTTTAGAAGGCACAAGTTCACAGCCTTGAGTATGATTTTTGGCTGCCAAGTCTCACATACATTGCAGTCAGATGTTTAATTATTTACCAGGCTCTGTACAGTACGGTTCAAGCAGCAACCATCAAATCTGACATTTTGATAATGCTAGGGTAATTGGTTAATTTTTTTTTTCTTTCCCTCCCACCAGCTCCAACCCTCTATTCTGCTGGGAGATGCAGAGTCATAGCTCTGCTGGCTTGGCTTCCTGCCATCTCACTGCTCCTTTAAAACCCCATACCTCTCATTGAAGGAACTCAGTGTCCTGTTCACCAGGAGGACGTCAATGTTTCTATGGAAACTCTTCCCAAAGATTCTTGCTCTGCACTGCCACTGCTGCGTATTGTATGACTGGCTTTGTACGCTGCAGTTCATTATCCGGGCTGTGACGAAAAGGGAGCAGCTTTCTGCCCAACAGGAAAAAGCATTAAAGGAAAAAAAAAGACCCAAAACACTAACCCCCCCTGCTCCACCACCTTAATATTAATCAAATAAGCCACTAAAACCAAAGGTGCTTAAATCGTTTGGCATTTGAGTTATGATTAGAATCTGCTTGCCTATGCTCCTTGCAGTGAAAAATACCCTTTCCTGAATAATTAACTTAGCTGAAGAAGCTTATAAATTCTTCGTGAGGTCCTTTTTCCTTCTGAGTAGTGAGAAGAAAATTTTCCACCCCTCACAATTGCAATCCTGATGATGGATGAGTGTCACATAGGTAACCAATGTGCCTGAGCAGGAACCCTCTGCATGAACTGTGTGGAGAACAGGGGAGGCTCAAACTCAGGTTCAGATTTTGCATTTTAATTAATATCTGCAAAGGGGATGCAGAATTAATAGGCTGAAGGAAAATTCACATTAATTTCTCATTTGCCTCAATAATAGGAAATATCTGGGACCAGCAGAGAACACGATGACAAGTGACATGTTTATGGACATGTCCCTTACTAATGATGTCCAAAGGTGGCCCAATTACTCACCCCTCTGCAGATGAGCTCCAGGTGTTACGCACTTGACAGGTAGAATGGTCTAGATTTTGTTCCCACCTCTATCACAGATTTGCTGTTATTTTGTATTCAGACATCAATGTTAACTTTGAAAATCTGAATTTCTAGGTGGTGCACTGAAGAAGCTTGGAACCTGATTTTCTTGACTTCCACTGGATCACTGATGGGCTCTCGGCACCTCAAGCAATCAGATTTCTGGTGTCTCAAAGCATGTACCTCAAACCCAAGGTACTCAACTTGTGACACTTGGAGAAAGATAACTCCTAAACCCAGCAGAACTTTGAGATCTGAAGAAAAACATTACTCATCTGCTATGCTGGGAACCAGCACTGAGTAAAAACCTGAGTAAAGATGAGGATGAGAGGAGACAAGTATTTTATTTTTAAACCTTATGAATTTCTGAGTAGTTCTGCTTTCCTAGAGAGGAAGGCAGGGTTGGGAAGATCAGATTTTCAAACTCTACTCCCTCCCTGATAGCACACTAAAGACTTGTATTACCTTTAATTGATGTTTCTGAGTGCATCCTCATTGATTTACTCCAGCCGTGCTCTTTATGCAGGGAACATTCTATTCTCAGAGCATAATCTAGACCCATACGAACAATATAGATGTTTCCTGATAACATAATTTAGAAAGAGGAGATGTAATTGCTGCCTGTGCTGAATGCACAGCATCTCTCTGCTTGCCAGAGCACTGCAAACTCATGAGCCCTTTTGGAATCCATACAGGGAGAAAAGTCCCAAATCCTTCAATGTGGTTCTCATTTTTTCATTTCCATCTTATTAAATATGCTGTTCCTTGTGCCTTTGATTTTAACTTCCTAAGGATAGCTCATGCTGAAATTATTTAGAAGGCTCTCAGAGGCTTTTAGATTAAATTCAGGGATCATTCCTACAGAAATGTGTCTGTTTGTGGGACACAGGACAGCAGCAACTTGGGCATCTGCTGTGGAAAAATGGGGAAGGGACCCAGCAAGTTCCTCCTCAGGTAACTTGTTCTTTTAAGAAGTGCAACAAAGCAGGTTCTTGTTAAGGACTTCCCTTAAATACTTGAAGCAGAGGTCGGAACTCATCTAACCTGCTCCACAACCAGTTGGCTTGGCTGTGCAGTCCAATTGCTGTGATTTAAAATGAGTGGTTGCAGTGCTTTTGTCTTCTAAATCATCCCAAAAGCACTGTGCTTTACTGTCTTCTCTCTGATGGAAGGATATCCAGGGTGAGACATTACAATTCAAATTTTCATCTCTAGGGTCAAATCTGTCTCAGTTCTGTAACACCTGGAAAGCACTGCCATGCAGTGGGGTTTGATGTGAAATAAGCGCGGGTCCCTCCACAGCACAGTCAATCAAGATCCACAGCACAGAAAAATCACCACTGTAATTGCTCTCTGTATCAGCTGCCTCAGGAAAATATAAAATAAAATCATAAATAAATAAAAATCAATGACTGGATTGGCCCTAGAGACTGAGTTACTCTCCTCTGTTTTAGAGAGTGGTCCCTCCTGAGCAGTTTTCCACATTGCAGAGCCACTGCATAATGGAACAATTCAGTTCCACTGACAGCCCTGGCTAAAATAGCCCTAGAGCAAGATAGGGTAGGTGTAGGTCACTGCTAAGACACTTGGGAGGGCTGACAGTGAGAACCATGCCAACACTAAGAGTTTTTCAAATTACTTCAGCGAGACCAGACTTAGCTTGCAAGCCTGGTGTGATTGTGTCAGAGAGAAGCCGTTTTGTATTTTGGATTCATGCTAATTGGATATCAGCTTCTCCCTGTGTTCTGCAGCAGCATCTTCCCTGGTAATCATCCATTAATGGTCAGGTACAGGTTGGCTCTGGAATCCATTGACAGAGGAGAGGGCTCAACTCTCCAACTTGTTTCTTTCCTGAGATCTGACAGAGCCTGAATTTAATTTGCTCTGTGATCCTGGCTAAAGTCCCTCTGCACATAAAAATCATGTAGTGCTTTAAACTCTTTAAGCATGGCCCTCATGGGTCTTTAAACTCTTTAAGCATTGCCCAGTAGGTCTTAAGAACAAGAAATACCCATTACACCTGTTTCTTGTTATCTGAATTGGACATGAGGGGAGCAGGAGTTGAGTTCAGCAAGCATTGGGATTAAGAACAAGGAGACCACCTTTATGGAAAATAACAGCAAGCAAACACGTTGTGAGCAAGCGGAGAACACAATCAAAGAGGGACCAATTCACAAAAATTATGCTAAATATCACTGGTATTTAGCATTAATCTTTTTGTCTTTGTCTTGCTATGCATCCTCCCAAATCTCACTTCTGGTGAGAATGGACAACCCAGAGGGTTTGACTTATAACCAGTTCAGGTTAATTTTGCAGAATGATCGTGGGTGAGACTAAACCATATAGCTCATGACATAACAACATTATTCATGATAAGAAGCCAAACTGAAGTTCAATTTGTTCCAAAAAGCACCATTTCTAAGGCAGAAGAGCAGCCAAATCAATGACTGAGAGGAGCTAGAGGTGAAAATTGAGAAAAAGAGATATAAATACACTTACTTTTAAACATTTTAATTTCAAGTGACAGAAAAACCATTCAATGTGTGTCCTGGGGTTTCTTTAAACAGGGAAAGAAGATTAAAATACTAATCCCTGCTGATTTCCCTGTGCTGCAGCAAAAATGAGCATGGCTCAAAAGACTGACCTGTGATCAAAGATTAAGAGCAGCAAAATTTGTATAGCTTGGCTAAGCAGCAGCCATGAGGGACATACTGGCAGAGTGCAAAACCAGAGAAAATGGAGTATTACTTGGAAAGACAACAATATCAGGGGATGAAAACTAAAGAAAGATCAGGCAGGATGGTAAAGTCCCTAATTTAAGGAATGAAAGCCAGAACACTCCAAGTACACAAGGACAAGGATGAACTAGACACTGGTGTGAGGATCTTTGGATGCGACCAGTGACTTTAAGCACTTCTATTCCTGAGTTTCCAAAGGAAATCACCTTTAGAAATGGGACAGCTCATACTATAAATCATTTCTTCTTAAGCTCAGCACTCAGCAGCCGCCAATCAGTTCTTAAAATCTTGAGTGAAAAATAAACCACAAGGAACAATCCTGTACTCGGAGGGAAGGGACAAGCTAATCTAATACATCTTTGTCATCTGTGGTTTCCATGACAGTTGCATAATCAGACATTTATGTAAGTAGAGGTTTCCTCCTTAAATAGCAGCCTATGATCTCATCTGCACCTACGGTATAACCCATTTGGATGGAAACGATGTGCCAGTCATGTGTACAACTAATTTTTTTAATGCTTCTCTCTTATTTTTGTTTCTTTATTGTGGAACATAAGCCTGCAGAGTACTGCTCACAAATGACTAACTCTTCTTGTTGTGGTCTTCTCATGGTCCAGAAATAACTACAGTCCCCAGGTCCAATTAATGGCTGGGCTCACACTTGCTCAGCAATTCAATGTGGAAAGTGATGGTGTACCGACAAATCCCAGTGCAGCACCTAAGCCTTGTAATGGTGTATCCACAAACCCCAGCGCAGCCTCCTAGAAACACACAAGGGTTTGGATTAGAAGGGACCTTGAAAACCACCTATTTCCAAACCCAGGGGTAGGGACACCTTCCACCAGACCAGGTCCTTCAGAGCCACATTCAACCTGGCTTGGAACATTTCCAGGGATGGGACAGCCACACCTCCTCTGGGCAACCTGTGCCAGAGCCCCACCACCCTCACAGGGGAAAATTTCTTTCTGATATCTAAACTAAACCTTCTCTGTGTCAGTTTGAAGTCATTCTCCCTTGTTCTGCCACTCCCGGCCCTTGTCCATAGTCCCTCTCCAGGTCTCTGGCACTGGAAGGGGTTCTAAGGTCTCCCCAGAGCCTTCTCTCTTCCACTCTGAACTCCCCCAGCTCTCCCAGCCTGGCCCCAGAGGTGAGAGGCTCCAGCCCTGATCATGTCTGTGGCCTCCTCTGGATCTGCTTCAGCAGGTGCACATCCTCCTTATGGTGGGGACCCCAGGGACAAAGTATTTTGGGTGGGTGATTCAACAGAGTCACCTTCCTTGACCTGCTGGTGAAGCTTCTTGTGATGCACCCAAGACATGGTTGGCTTTTGGGGCTGCCAGTGCACGTTTAGGGTCATGTCCAGCAGCCCAAGTCCTTCTCACAGCTGCTCCCACAGCAGCTCTCTTCAAGCTGCTCAGACCTAGAGGTTATGGGCTGCCCTCAGGCCCTGTTGCAAATTTTCCAGGAAGTTGGGATTTCCAAGCCATACTTTTCCCCAAGGGGCTGGGGGGAGGACCGTAGGAGAACTCCAGGGATTTGTCTTGGACAATCTGGGATTTCTCAGGGTTGGAGGAAAGCTCCCAGGACCACTCTACTCCTGCTGCAGAGACTGCCTGGGGACTCCTCTGAACTCATGCAGAGTATCCTAAAGCAATGCCAAAAATGCAGATCTCTTCTTATATGCCATATTAATTGAAATTAAGAAAAGCAGACCCAGTCTATGAAATCTCACTCCTACTCCCATCTAAGTTCATGTAACAAGAGTGAAGGCAAGTAAAAGTAACTGCACTTAAATCTGCAGGCAGAAATTCTCAAAAACATCTAAAAAAAATCAGCTACCTAGAAGGAGCGACTTTTATCTAAAGCCTGCAGACATCAGCAGGCTAGGGAGCTGATTCCAGTAGGCAAATAGATCTTAATATGGATGTCCAGGGGTATCAGAAACCCTTCAAAATCTGTCCAGAAGCTGAGAAGTGAGTTGATCCTGAAATGTAAGTGGTTCCATTTAGACCATCCTCTTAGTGCTTTTTTGCATCACTCTGCATCAGCCACTGTGCACAAAAATATGCCCCAAAGCAGAGGAAAACAGGCAAAACAGAATCCTAATCCAATCTGCCAGCCTTCACAGCATCAAATTTGTGACACTCTTTCCAGCCTTTGGATGTTGTAGCAGCTTCTCTCAAAGACATAACTATTAAAACAACAAGTATATTATGCACTATTGTTTCCAACATCAAACAATCAGCAAAAATATCTCCTTTTGCTCTTCAGCCTGATCTCGCTTCTCCCACTGAAGGTGATTTAGTGACAAAGATAGAGAGAAATAGAGTGGATTGGGTTTGCGAGTGATTGTCAATTGGATTTTGTGAGCCCAGCGGTATCTCGGAGTCGGTTTCAATTTTCCCTGAACCCCCTGCAGCTCCCATTAGCCTCAATAACTGCTCCTAATTTTGGCTAGGACATTTGCTCAGATTTTTGAAGGAAGGGAGGTGTGGGGGGTGTCTTTCCTGGTGCAGAGAGACTCCTGCCTCCATGCAGCAAACATGGGCTCGGTAATGGTTTAATTGCAGCAAGAATTCCTGCCCTGTCCAGCCAGGCTCTGGCACACATTACGTAACTGGATTGTTAATGCTTTTTATATGTTGGTGGAACTGAAATTAAATGAGGAAATTATTCTCCTGATGCTCAACTCTAATCCCCATCTGTCTGTGTTTTTACTTTTCTGCACTTGCAAAGCTCCCTGATCAAAAGGTCTTGAATAGATTCCAGATTTCCAATTTAGTTCGCTTATGTAACTGAAAATATTATGGCAGTCTTTCCTTGGGGGCGATTAAGCATATATTTTCAGATCCTCCAATTCTCTCTGTTCCAAATGTGCTAAAAATGGCATAAAGCTTTAGCTCATTCCATACCATTAGCACCACAAACATTTTTTTAAGACTTTTTTAGGAAGATAGGAATAGCCAAGAGCTTTACAGGGAAGGAATATATTCTGAAAAATAAAAAAGGGGGGGACTTGTTAAATGTCCCCTATGCCTGAGTGAAAGCAAGCCGAGAGTCTGTACTGAGAGAGCTTTGCAGGGCATATAGAGGGAGACAAGGCAGGCGAGGAGGGAGCTACATCTTCAACCAGGGTAGATTCCTGATTCCAAAAATACTCAAGAGCTCTTTAGATCCAGACTTTTAATTTGTCCCATCTAAAGGATAAGCTTCAGGTGGACAACTGAGAGTAGATCTGATCCTTCCTCTAGTACTTTGATCATTCCCACCTGAAAGCTGACACCAATTTTTTTTATCCATTTGCTCTTTTTCCCAGTCCTTTCTCTGGTGCTGGAACTACATGATCAGCAGCTGGTTTTATTAGTGGGAATGAGGAGGCTCCTTATTTTGGAAAATGAAACTTTTACCCAAATCACCTGCAAATGAACAAAAAGTGCTGCTGTAACAGTTGTGTTTCATTGCCTCTTTGGTTTCTGAGTGCAGGATGGGAGGCAGCACCCCCAATGCTCACCTGGATCCTGATCACGGCGATGCTGTCACACCAGAGAGAGCAGTGGAGAGAGCACTTGGGACCATTGGTGTTGGGCTCACTGTTCCTAAAGAGATTTTTTTGTTTTGAATACAGAAAACTGAATGAAGAAAAAGTCTTTATTTACCCACAGCTGATGTATGTCTGCTCACATGGAGCAGGCAGCAACACACAGGATGGGGCCACCTCTTCTGACCACTGGTCCTGTGTTTGTGGCAGGTACGGGATGATGGCATCACAATGCAGCTCTGGGCCTAAAATCTGAATGACACTTTTTCCAAATTTGGATTAGGGAAGCTGTGATTTAAGACAGTTGCTGAGTCCCAGAAAATACTGTGTTCTGGCTCAGAAAGGCTTGGAGCCTTTCTGCTTTCCAGGATAATTTGATTTGAGAGTCCAAAGAGTGTCACTCTCCCAGGTTTCAGAGAAACTCAGCATACAAACAAAACAGGTGATCCTGGTGGAAACCCTGCTGATCTCAACCTGACTGGTTTTCTTAAATTCAGCAGCAGATCTTCTCTGCTGAATATTTTGACAAAGTGCCAAACCCTACCCTGAACATCTCCAGGCTGAGCTTTCCCTCCAGTAGGGTCCAGTTTTAAATACACCAACACACTTGAAGCCTTAGAGCAGAAAGGGTGTTGGAGAGCCCCATCACAGCCAGCCCATCCAGGAAAGGCCTTGGATGTACTCAGCAAAGTGCCTTCTGTCAAATCACAAGAGCCATTTATTATCTGAATTTCAGCAACACCCACAGGCTTCAGGCAGGGACCTGCACTGTGCCTGTGTAGCAACATCCAAATATAGAGCAAGGCAACAGCACAGCCACAAAGCTTCACTCATTCCAGAGCATCACCCCCCTCCCTGCCCTGACAAAAGCCCTTCCAGTCCCAAACTGGGGAGGAGCTGCTCTTGCTTTTACCAGAAATAGCTTATTATAAGGTGTTTGGTTTTTTTCAATCTTTTTAGCAGTGTGACAGATCCACCAGTTCCAGAAATGCAGGAGGATAATCATCTCCCAGAGCTGCTCAGGTTCCTGGTTTGAGGAATATTTAAGCATATGCTCAAATTCCCTTGTCTCTGGTTAAAGCAAAACGTGTGTTTAAGTGCTTTGCTGAGTAGCGGAGGACTTAAGGACATACCTTGCTGTAGGCATGTGCTTAACTATTTTGTAAAATTAAACTGAAGATAATCAAGTGCTTTTGCTGAATCAGGCTCAAGTGCTCTGCAAACCCCCATCCTTTTAAGCAAGGCTGCTTTCAGAAACATTTAATTTGAGAATACACTCAGAAAATATAATTTAAAAATGTTAAAGAGCCAAGAGCTTTAGAGAGTGGAAATAAATAACTAAAAAGATATCTGAGGAAATAATTAGACTGCACAAACCAGGACTGGGCTTTAAAAAAAGAAACTTTGCCTTCTGTCAGTTCAGCATTTGCACATAGATGAGAGATGCTTCAGCTGCAGGGACCTGAATTGTGTTGGATTTTCCCCCCAGTTCATGCCACCAACGCTGATACCGAATCAGGCAGATTCAGTCTCACACATTTGCCCTTCAGCCCAGGCCCAAAGGGGGTTATTTTGGAGAGGGTGGGAGAAAACCTTCTGGCAACAGACACACTGTGGGCCAGTCTGTGTGTGTGTGTCCCTGGGTGCCAAGGATTCCATCCCAGAGAGGTCCCCGATCAAACATTGCTGCTGTCAGACAGAAGCGCCCCATGTATAAATAACCCCACATTCCATTGCTCCCTGACCTTTGTGTCTCAGCCCTGCCAAACCAGTTCTGTGCAAATCCAAACTTAAAACAGTCACACCTCTGTCCCAGACAGGCATCCCTGGGGGTTTTGGGGTTCCATCCCAGCTTGGGTGATGGTGATGTCCCCTACACAGGGAGCCAGCCTCCCGCCGATGACAACGTGGCACAGCCATCCCCAGATGGCCACAGCTCAATTGGATTTGGTGTCAGTGCCTTTGGGGTGGTTTGCCAGGAGATTTTTCATTGGAAAAGAAGGGGTTTCATGTAAAAGGTTTGAAAAAGGGATTTGCACATTCTCAAGTGTCTTAATACAAACCAGCAAAACTTGGGTAGAAATGGAATGGTGGGTAGAAATTTAGATAGAAATTAAATGTAGCTGTGCTTTGCAAAATTTTACCTGTTTTGAATGCAAAACTCACTGCAGATAGAATTGATGAAGCTCATAAAACACAGAGATCCTCTCCCCCTCCCCAGACTTCCATCAAGAGGAGATTTCTTGGTTAGACTTAAGACTTGCAAGTCTTAGGCCAGACTGGCCCAAGTCAGTTTGGGCTGACTTGGAGCTTGGATTCATAAACTCAGTGACATGAAACAGGAGGAAACGTGGCTGTTCCTGCCTTGGTCCCAGCCTGAAACTACTGACTGAACCATAGAGTTTTGGACCAAACTCACCCTGAATACACACCCAGGGCATCCCAAATACCAGCCCCACCCCCACCGAATACCTTCCTGAACACACACAGCCTTCTTGTCATTTATGGTTCATGCAGCATTCCTCAATGACTCAAAAATAAAATGTCATTTCTTTAGGAGAGTTGCATTTTATATTAACTCTAGTGGCCCAAATAAACCTCAGGTGTTTGCACATCTGATCTGGGCTTTTTTTCTTGACATAAAGTGTCTATAACCAGGTGCTTTCCTCAGTTTGATTTTGAAATTTTATCAGCAATGAAAAAGAATGACAAAGAATTCTTTCCTGAATGATTTGGTATAAATATTACAAGGGTTTAAAAAAACATTAGAGTCACCAGTGATAATGCTGAAGCTCACAATGCCCTGCTGCCCTACTGCTGGAGTGGCATAATCTGTTTTCTACAGGATTTTTTAGCACAGGTGCTTAGGGGAATTTTTAGTATTTACTTGATTCCAGCATTCCCAGCATTGGCTATAAAATTGCCAGCAGCACAAGGTTTTGCAGAAGGCAAGTGAGAGGGAGCCCTGTGCTGCCACTTCCCAACATACTCTGCAGTCATGATCCCTTCCTGCTGGGACTGGTTGTCTCTATGAGCAGCAGAGCAAATGCTTGAGTGCATTTTGACATTTCCCACTGCAGGAAAACCCTATTTTGAAGTCTCAGTGGTGTCTCGTGGAAAACCTTTTGAGAAATGTGCTGGATGAAGGCAAACTTGTTTATTTTGGGATAATAGATCCATGCTTCAGTGGCTCTTTCTCTACAGGACATGAGCTTAAACATCAAGTTTAGCTGGTAAACCCACTAGCCATCAGCCCTTCAGCATCCAAATAAATAACAAATGTGCTGGGTAACAACCTTCTGAGTACATGGAGAAGTGAAATTGCCAAAAAATGGCCTTGAGAAATTGATGGAATTATGGGTTTGTACCTCCAGACCCAAACTGTCAGGCACACCAGGAGCAGCGTGTGACACAGGGCTGATCCAGGAGAAGGGATGCAGCCAGCTGGGCAACGTGGGTATCTATAAATCCTTCAGGGGGACTGAAGTCAAACTCTCACACTAAAAACTGGGGGAAGAGCATATGCCAGTGTTTTCTCCCTGTCTGCAGTTCTTGAAGGCTTAAGAGCTTTGCTTTGGTTTTAAAATGCTTCTTTCAGCATTGACAATGCCCAGGGATGTTTTTTAATTTAAATAAATAAATAAATAATATATTTTTAAAGTTAGTTCCTTCATGCAAACTATTTAAAATTTTATTTTATGCCATTTTTTAAATTTAATTTTTTCTTTTTAAATGAAATGCTCTAAACACACCAAACTTTTCAGAGTCTGGTTGCTCACAGCCAGTTTTAGTGCTGTTTAGTTTAGTTTTAGGGGGCCTGTTTAAGAAACCAGAGCATTTGGATGAAGCCTGGGTTACTCTCTGTTCATTTGGAGAAGTAGGTTTCAAAACTAGGAATTTTGCAATTCTTTGTCACCATCAGTATTGGGCTGAAGCTGTGCTGTGGTTTTGCTGTACAAGAAGAAACAAATGCATCTGGGTAAACTCCAGAGGGATTTTAAACTCGAAGCCATCTTTGTGGGGCTCTTCCTTATAATTGACAAAACCCTTGATCCTGATAGTACTGAGCTGCAGCTGGATGAGGAACAGCCAGGAGGGCTGAATGGGTTTGTGCTCTGCAATGCCAAATTCATTTTAAATAGTGACACTGCCTGTGCTGTTTGGGATCTCAGAGGGAATCGCAGCTCATCCAAAAGAATATTTCCATCATTGGCTCTTCCTGACCACGCTGTGAACCCATGAGATCTGCTGGTTCAGAGGGGTTTGTGCTGGTGCCAAAGCAGAGCAAGCTGAGCTCTGTGATACCTTTACAGAGATTTGGTATCGGGCAGCAATATTTAGGAAAATATTGTCCCTTTTTTTCCCCTCCCCAGGTAGATAATGAAAGATCTACTAAATTGGAAGCTGTGACTGCACTTGCTGGCTCAACTGTTCTGGTTTTAAAACAGGACCATAATATTAATAATATTACAAAAAACAGACAAACAATTTAATCCAAACCACTATTCAGTGTAACCTTCACTTTAGGGATTTTGCATCATTATTAAAAAGTGCAAAATAGTGATATCCCAGGTCAGACAGTGACTGCTGGAAATAGTGTGCAACTGCGTTTCAGGTATTTTAAAAATGCTTCCAAAAGTCAATATGTAGAATACTGAAACAAGCTATGAAAGTTCAGATCAAAAAGCTTCCTTTGTTTTCCCTTTTGTCCTTGGTACCAGCGCTGTCCCAAAACCACAGCTGTCAATGTGCCTTGGGCACCTCTGCATTTCATAGGAGAGGCAACCTCATCACCTGGGGACCTGCCTTGGGAATTCTCTGTGTGAAATGGAGCCCTAAAGTAGTGCAACCCCTTGGGTAAATACAGCTGGGTAAAGTATTTTATTCCTCTCAAGAGTAAGAGAAGCTGCAGCTTCCCTGGGGACTTTTCAGGGATTTCAGTTCTGGATAAGCCCTGTGGATCTGGTTGGATGAGGCAGCACTTCAGTGCCTGAGGAAAATCTGTTATTTCCCATAGGACCCCTCTAGGAGAAGCTGATCTCCTTCATACACACCTTTTCTATCTCTATAAACCATCAGAGCTGGACAAGAGATATTTGTCACTGGTTACAATGCAGATAAAACAAACAAAAACACATAAAACACCTTCCCATGCAGATAAAACAAATTCCACAGTGCTCTTCCCTGCTGCAAAATCAGTATGTTGCTAGAAGGCTCTCCACTTTCTCCCCATGCCCACTGCCATTTGCACACAGGGGTTAGCAAGAATAGCTAATAGGGAAGAACAACAAACTTTCCCCTTCCTTTCTTCTGGAATTCATTTCCAATGAACTGGCATTTTAAATTTCTTGATAGCAAAGCCTAAAACAAGTATGTCTTCAGTATGGCCTCAGTGCAATCTAAGGGCATTGTAAATCTATCAAAAACTGTCACTCATAATTTTCTGTGTTCATGGGAAAAAATATTATATAGTAAGGTAAACTGAACCATTCTCTTTGAACTTCCCCTTTGTTTGAGTTAAACACTCTGGAAGCTTCACTAGTTAACCATGGAAGTTAGCCACACTGCAAAACCCATCAAGTTGGCAAGCTTAGATTATTTTTTTTAATGAGCAAGTGTTCCTTGTGATAACTTGAATTATACTTTCTGAATGGTGGGAAAATACACAATTGTGTCACACCCCCCAAAATAAACACACTATTCAGGAAACACAATTAAAATTTAAAAACAAATAATTCTTCTTTGTTTCAGTACAGGAGAACTTCATTTGGGGATTATAAATCCTTTTGAAATGTTCCTTTTTTATGATGTCACTCCTATTCATGTTCCTTTTACAGAATTTTCTGAATTGTTTTCAGTGTTTGGATCTGATTAGTTGCCTTGAAAAATGTATTTTCTCCCTTCTAGAGTAACATTAGATCTAAAACTCTTTTTGTTCTGATGTTATGAAGTAGGTGCTTTTGAGATTGCAGTTTGTGATGCAATTAATCTTGTTTCATTTCCAAGGATAATTGCTATTTCTGCTACAGTAAATCACTCTTTTCCACTGACTGGCAAGTCTTGGGGGGGTTGCTGGTTTCTGCGCTCCAGTCCTGCCTGCACAGCCCAAGGCCCAGCCCCACAAAACTGGCCTCACATCCCCTGAGTTGTGCAGATGGAGACCAGAGCAGCCAGTCCAACCTCTTCCAGTGCCTCTGCCTTTAGCTTGTACCCTCCAGGCAATTTGTTGTCAACAGAACTTTTTACTCCTTCCAATCTCAGGAATAATGTAAGGTACATATAACTTGATAATTGACAGGGATTGGGGCTTGAATGGGGCTGTGGGAAACAGCTGAGCATCTTCTGCAGAGCTCCCTGCACAGCAGCACCTTTGTTCAGCTTTGAATCTCTTGGATTGAACTTCCCAGTGAAATTTATTTTGATGGGTTTTTTTCCTCTTGCAACAAAAAGCCATGCCATCTTCAGGAGAAGCCAGCCCACTACAATTGGAGGAGGAAGGAAACAAAAACAAAAAACCAAAAAAAAAAAAAAAAAAAAGCCAAAACACAACCAAAATAAAACCAAGTGCAAATTGCAAAATATGGCAAGTTTTCCAGGATGGAATGAGCCCAGATGGATTCTCCCATTCCCTTTGCCAGAAGCAGAAGTGACTCAGAGCTTATGTGTTTCATGGTGGAGGCTCAGCACCCTGCAACTGCCCCAGGAACAAGCCAGGGACAAGAGTGAAGGCAGATTCAAAAATCAGACACTTTTCCATTACAGGAGACCAAAGAACAGACCCCAAACATCCAAACTGAAAGATGTGTATAGTGCTTGTTTCTTATTAAAAATATCTGTGTTTTTCCCAGAAATTTGTCTCCTTGTTTCCTTAGTAACCCCACTTGGTAGAAGGAAGAAGCAAATGCACCTGGGCATAGCTTAGCCATTGGAATGTTCTCCATCCATTGCTGCATCCCTTCCCACCCTCACACAGTGTCTCCAGGAGCATCCGTGTTGGCCCCACTGTGCACAGAGCACAGGCTGAATGCTGGCGGAGGAGCTGCACTTGGAGAGCAAGGAGCCCACTAACCAAAAACTCTTAGCAAAGAACAAAAATAAACCCTCACAAGTCACTTCTTGCAAATGTTGCTCCCAAGGGATGGGGGGGAAAAAATGTGTACTCCAAGATGTACACGAAGGAGCTGCCTACACTGTTGCGTGGGAAGGGGTTTAATAGGGAGCCGAGAAAGAGCCTGAGCGTAGGAGGAGAAAAGAGCAGATGTTAGCAGTGCCTTTTTGTTTTCCTGGATGGCATGGCAGGCAGGGAAGATGGAAAGAAAAGCTCCCCTTCTGCAGAAATAGAAGCTGAAGGTAGGAAAGCCTTTTTCCACTTGTCGAGGCTGGGCTCAGAGGTGGTTGCAACATCCATAAGAAGAGGATCCTGGGGCTCACTGCCAGCACCACCCACTGACCATCCTGAAGCACCATGAAAAGAAAGAGCCTTGTTGTGAGACACCAGACTTGGAAACTACTCCACTGTGCTTATGAAAGCTGGAACAAGTTCCCTTTATCCTCCCCCAGGGACTCTGGAGTTGGAGACAGTCACAGGCTGCTAGGGGCATCTCCCATCAGGAACCTGCTGACAGGTTTCTGAATACACCAAGGACTCCAGTTCCACTACAAAATTTTTAGTGACTTTCTGAAGAAACATCTCTCTCCCCAAAATAGCCCTGTGGCATGCAAGTACATGTAATGTGATGTGTAACAATCCAAGGATGGGAGGGCTGGGTAATTCATTACATCAGACATCCACATTCCATTCCCAGACCATGTTATTCCATTTACTATCTTGAATTTTTATATCAGGCTGTTTGATAATCTCCAATGCAAATTCCAGGTGAGTAACCATGCCTGGTGAGCTACTGGACACACACAAACCCTGCTCCTTGTGTGAGCAGAGAGGCGGCTTCTCAGAAGAAAGCACTTGCAGGTAAGACACAAAGTGCAAAATTAAGCCAGAAGAGGAACAAACAGTGTCTACAAGGCACACAGGACAGGAGACTGAGAGGACAAAATATCTCTACTTACCATAGATACCCTCTGTTACCTGGTTTGCACTGTAATAGGTTTTAAAAGCCCTGAAGTTAATCTCTGACACTGCACTGCACTGAAGATACCTTCTGTTCAAAAATCTTCTTCTTGGAAGATTTTTTACTCAAATATTTCACAGAATTTGTTCTTCTGTAACTCAGAGAAAGGCTGGGACTACATAGATCCTTCAGAAGTGGCTGGGCTCTGCATGCAGAGGCCATTTCAATGTCCAGTTGACTGCTCTGGGTGTTTTCATGTAGTTTTGTTCACTGGCAGAGACTGTACAGACTGCTCGCCCCATCTCCCCATCTGAGCAGAGCACAGAGGCAAGGGCCCTTTAAAGGCTGCATGAATGAGGCTCTCATAAATTCCATATTTGAGAAACTCTGGCTGTATCCTTTGGTCATAAAAAGAAATTAAAACTGCATGTAACATACTGTACCCTGTAATCCTGCTGCACAAGCCTTGTGCCTGCATAAATCAGCCTCTCATGAATATTGCACTGTACCTGCAACTGGCTGACCTGGGAGTTTAAAAAGGATGAATCAAAGGGAAACAAAGCAACAGTCACAAAAAGGCCTCACAAGCAGCGCCTGCTCTCTGAGAGCCTTAAAGGTCACCAAAAGCAATCTGAGAAGTGCAGAGATTTCAGGGACCCAATCAAAGCTCTAAAAGGGGGAGAGAGTGGATATTTTGCCTTCTCTCTTGCCACAGTGAAGAAAGCCTTGGAATACATAGCAAATCTTCTGGCAGGAATTTTGTGGTTATGGAGAGGAACAAGCTGTGGAACACCCAGAGTGTGGAGAGGAGCAAAGAAGAAAAGCTGTTTTATAAACCTTGGAGGGGGAGGAGGACCTATTATTATTGCTGCTTTTAATGAAGGGATGAGACTATCATCGGGTTAAGAACAATTTATTGCTCAGATAAACATCAGTCTCAGAGGCTGTGAGATCTATGAGAGCAAGCAGTCAGCCGTAGCTCAAAGTAGTCACAAGTTCTTTGTTACAAGGCAATATATAACTTTCTAATCCAACAGATAGTTGCCAAAGCATTTATTTTGCTTTTCTAATCTATCACCTTTACTTAATTTTCCTGCACTGTGGAAGCTTTTATCTAATGGGCTGCTATCGCATGTACACCTATATGCTTCCATTATAACTCCTAAACTCTTCACTTAATCTATACAATTATGTCACTACATTATAAACCCTTCCACATCCTATTTAATACAGTTTCTTACTTACTTAAGGCATATTTTACTTACAACTATAGAAACATAAGTTTATTATTTTTCTGCCTGATGTCTGTGTATTGTATTTTTATATCAATCCAAGCTTCTTCCAAGGCTGTAAATTCAATCCTCTTGTGTCTGTGGAAGTTTCTGTTTTTCCATTTCCCACAGAGAACCTGAGCTTCAACAGTGCTTTTCTACCAGAAATAAGTCACAAAAACTTAGGATTTCAAATTCTGTCTTGGTTAAGTATAATGAACTCTCACTCACTCCATGTATTTTTTTAATTCAAAAACTTAAAACAAGAAAAAGTCTATCTTGTCCAGCTCAAAAAAGACAGCAGCAACAGCTCAGAGACCTAGAAACAACTTCCTCAGAGACCTAGAAATCACATCACAGTGCTCAGGGAGAGGTTTTATGGCTGAAATCTTCAGTAACAGGACAGAAAAAATTCAGCCAAGACATCCCCCTCTGTTCCCTCCACCTTTCCCAGTTTATTTGCAGCCCAGCAGCTCATGCCTCGCAGAATTTGTGCACAGGAACAGTGGCAGGGAGTCCATCTTCTCTGAATAGATTCAGAGACCATGGGCTAAAATTGTCACTGCCTGGCCATTAACTTGCTTTGCAACCTTTGCTAAGTTAAGCACTCTGCCTCAGCTTCCCCATTTGGGAATAGTAAAGTTTTGTATTTCAAACTCCATGGTGTCCACCAAGCACCTTGAGAAGCCTCTTGAGCTTTGACCTGTGGAATTTTATGCAGGGCTTTGCACAGATTTGCTGTCTGCCACCTTCCCTCCAAAGTGTGGATTTTTTCTTTCACAGATGCACCCCTCTTTCAGCTCCTCAGTGCTAGTCTTGTCAGCCAGAAACACAAAATGCTTCATGCTCTCTGTCCCTGTGTTTCAAAATGCTACATCTTAAGACATTCAGAAAAGGTTTGTATTGCAGTGAACAAACACCGTTAAAGGGTATTGAAAGCTTCTTCCATTGCTATTAATTGAGTGAAAAGAAAATTAGTTCAGCTATAAATAGCTCAGCTTACTCATTGTTTTCTGTTCCTCTTTTATAAGGTCAAGGCTGCAGCCAAAAGGAGTAGCAGCACATCCCAGAGGAGCATCCCTCTCTTCTACTTGGATTTAGGTAAAACAGCAAGAAAAGGAGTGCATCTCTAATCAATGATCCCAAGGCTACACAATTACATAATAATTAGAGAAATAATTAGTCTCATTTAGGTAGGAAGAGTATTAACAAGCCCACATATACGCAAATTTACCTTAGCCTAATTAATGATTATTTTCAAACAAACTTTTGCTAAACTGCCTTTGTTTTTGTTGGATGATGTTTCTGTATTGACTTGGCTTTATCTTTGATTTTTTCTACATTAAGTAGAGCTTCTACCTGAGAAAAGCCAGTGAAACAAGCTGTGACAAGGTATTTTCTTCACCTTAATTAAGGGCTTTCAAACTTCCTTTTGTGCAAGCCCTGCTCTTGCATTTGCTGCAGTTGACCCTGTCCCATCTGCCGCTTGTTAGAGGTGATAACCTGAATATCCAGGCACTCTGATAGCACTAGATCAAATACTATATAGATCTGTAAGAAGAAGCAGTTGTAGCAACTTGGATCCCAGGGCAGATCTGGTCAGCAGATCTACTCTGCCCCTAGATGTATTTAATGGGCACTGCTTTAGAAAGATGTGCATATCTTGATGCAAACAGCAGCCACACCGTGTCCCTTCACCTTTCCCGCTGGATTAGCTTTGCCATAATTTCAGAAATGTCACTGTGTTTCAACCAGTAACATCTTTGGTATACAACAAATCAAATCTACACTAGATAAATATATTCCATAGTTGCATTAATTAGAAGAGATCTTTGAAATTGTACAAGAATGCTCTAAACAGAGCTGTTTGCATGAGGTTATTGTTATCCCCAGGGAATATTCCCCTGATGCTCCAGGATGCACCTAAGTATTTAGCTACTTTTGGGTGATGTTTATTTTGTGCAAGTTACAGCCTCAGTTCCAGACCATGAGCTGCACAATGATGTATTTAGATCTACCTCTAGCCACTACATGAGACCTAAAATATTTCTTTTCTTCCTTCCTAACTTCCCAACTCTTTGCAACATCATCAATCACAGAACCTTCTTTTCCCATGCTTGCTCAGGGCTATGCAAGTGGGGACTGGAGTCTCTATCCACTGTTCAAAGCAAAAGAAGATTTTCTACAATTGTTGAGTTTTCACGGGAGGCAGTGGGAGTTAAATATCCAGCTTGAAAAATGTATTTGTACTCAAGCAGGTCTGGCAGGTCTTCAAGAAGATCCTGACCTACTCCTAGATATTTTTTCCTGCCTAGTCTCACATGCAACCATATTTTCCAGGTACAATTATCTACCTGTCACACACATTGATGTAAAACCCTGAAGAAAGTAAAGCAGGTGATTTCTTTCCCCAGTCAAGTGTAGCAGAAAGGTCAGATTTAATATGAAGCTTAGGGACGACAAAATAACACAGAAAATGTACAAAAATAGAGCGTAGCCATGCTGGGAGGTAAGCAGGTCTGCTCATCCCCCTGGAGTAACCAGCAGCCCAGACACACCATTCATCTCTGCACAGGTTCTTTATTTCCCCCTAGTCTTTGACTTGGGACTTGGTTTCACTATCATAGAAGATACATTTTTGGGAAAATGTGAATTAGCAGGTGAATAATTTCCTTCTGCATGGCCTTCAGCCTCCTGTGGTGGCTGGCCAGGCTCTGTACAGAGCCACTGACATTCAACATCACCAACTCCTTGAGCCTTCCCAAAGGAATTGGATTGTTCCAGGCTTTTATGATGGAAAAGATATTTTTCCTCAATCCCACCCTTTCAATGGTGGGGAAGCTGCTAGGTGTTGGATACACAGTCCTGCAGTTACTTATTTTCATCTTGGTACTGTCTTTGAGCATTGCTGGACTCCTACAAAATCAGCACCTAAATGGAAATACATGCACAATGCTGCAGCTCCCTGCATTCAGAGGAATTCAGTGTAGCCCCCCCCATGTCCTAAATGCAATTGGATGTTTCACAGCTTTTGCATCTAAATTAGGTTTTTCCATGCACATTTTTTTCCTCTTAGTCCTGCCCAAATTCAGAGCAAATTCCAAGGAGAAATTTTCCTTGGATCACTCACTAGGGCTTGAACCCTACATCCAAAGCACTTAGACTGAAGATCAGCTGCGGAAAACAAAAGTTTCATAGCTCCACAGCTGAAAACAAGCTCCTGCTTTTACCCTCCCATGTAATTTTGAGCTCAGGATTCCAAGTTCCTTTCTGCACTCAGGTCTGTGCAGACCTGTTTGGCTAGATGAATGCCTTGAAGGTTATGGGTAAGACCTCAAACCTGGAAGTGGTTTTCCTCAAAGCTAAGAATGGAAAATTCCTGAAGGTCTTCATGATAAGTTGGTAAGAAATAGTGTAGAATTGTTTAATTTAAACACAAACAACAATTCATAGCATCACTTATTCATCCATAAACCAACAATTCATCCATTATCACAACAATTCATCCATTGCATCACTTGTGATAAAGACATTGTGAAAGTTATCAGATGAAAGTCTGCATGCTAAATCTTTTTAATATTGAAGAGAAATGTAACAATTTACTGTCCATTATGAAATCTGGGCTTCCTAGAAGTGTACCTTGCCTTGCTGCTTCTTCATGTTCCCTGTGTCTGCCTCTGCCTTTCAAATGAGTGTCATGAATCACAGTCTAATAGCAATGCTTTACAGAACTACTTCTTTCCTAGGAAGTCAGATGAATCCCAGTTATAAGTGAGCTCTGTGAATGTGCCAAATATTTAGAGAATAAATCTCAAACCCAGGAATGATCTGCTTCCTTTATCTGCAGACCCTGGGTGAAATGCAGACACCAGCATGCCCAGCATCTCTTGCAGGCCCATGGTGTGAGTTCATGAGGGGAATTAAGAAAAATTCACATAGAATCAAAAGTAGATTCAGAAAACCCCACTGACAGCTAATTCTGGCCAGCTAAAAAATCAGTATATCATCTAAATTAGTCACCTAGACCTTTGCTTTTGGAAGTTAGCTTTTCTCACAGGGTGCCTTTGAATCACCCCCTCCATCTGAAATGTAGCACCACCAAATGAAGAGCTAGTTTCAAACCTCTTTAAGACCCATATGAAAAGTCTATGCCCTGCAGCAAATTGGCAGTCAGCACTTATAAAATAAACTCAGCTCCAGTATGATTGTTTGCACAGTGTATGGTGACTAAAATTAGCCTCAACTCCATTGCAGGAGGATATCTGAGTTGCCACTGCAGTTCCAGGTTTATTGGCTTTCAGAGAAATTTGTAGCATCCAGGGAACCCAGACGTCTTCTGTGCAGCTCTGCTCCTCTTGGCTGCCACTGCTCTCCCAAGCTGCATCTCAAAGATGTCCTACAGCACCAGCAAAACTCTGTTCTTCCTCACATGGGAAACCAGGATGTGCTGAAACCTTTGAAAGCCTTTTTTTCAGTATGAAAATGTTTGGGAGATAAATTAGTAAGGAGAAAAATGCACTGCAGGTCACAAATGGTCTATCATGGGTGTAGGAAGGGTAAAACCTCCTTGAGAGTTAATTACCACATAAGACAGAGGTTTCTCAAAGCAGAGGTGGGCTGGAAGGTGCTCTGCAGGAGACATACACCCTGTAAAACTGGGTTAGGACTGGTAGTTTAACCTTCATAGCTGCAGGATGAAGGTGAGATCCCCAACTTGATTCTCAGCCATCACCCCACAATATCACTGTGTATCAGAGCTTGTGTTCCTCTGTCATAACTTAATACTGTGATTTGGCCAGCCAGAGAGCTCACATGCTCCCTTGGTCTCATTTTATTCTGCAGAAGAACAGATGTCCATAGGAGGTCATGCTAGTCTACCATGGATGTCCCTGTTAAACCTGAATTATTCAAAAAGTCAGTCATCAGATAAGTGATAAGCTACTGTGGCTTCTTGGGGTTAGTTTTTTGTTTATTTTTCAGCTTGAGATGTGGCTATAGCTTCTGTCCCCAGGATGCATAAATAATTCATGCAGTTATGAAGTGGAATCACTCAGGACCTGTGTGAAGAGTGCTGCTGGCTCACATCCCCCTATCACCTACTGAACAAACGCAGGTCAGCTCTCTTCCTTCATCCATCCTCCACCCGGGTCAGGCCGTGGGCCCTCAGGCCACATTTCACAGAGTTTTGGTGCCTCTATCCCTGCAAGGTCCCAGATACCTTTGAATCCAAGATCACAGCTACCAGAGGCTTGTAGCTTAATATTTGTAGTAAATTCATACCAAAAAAATTTGCTGTAGCAACAATCCAGTTAAGTACTTGTTTTTATATTTTATATGAATGCAGGCCAGCAACTAATTTTATTTGCTGCTGAGGTGTAGAATTGAAAGGTAATGATTCACCCTTAAAAAATACATTTAAAATTATTTAGTAATTACTCTGACTATAGTAGATATCTTATGGAGGGAGCCCAGAATAAAAGCTCAGTGATGTACAGAGTCCTGGCTGGATGCAATTAGGAAGAGAGCAGCCCCATGACATGAAATCTGATGGTACATTGGACTTCTGACCTATAGGAGAAATTTGATCGTCAGCATCTACCTTCTTCATTTCAGCTCTGCTCAGGAAAACAAAAGTCTTCATTCAGCATTCAATTTTCTCCACCCTTCACCACTGGAATTTTTATATGAGCTGAATTAAATATGCCAGACTTTCAGGTAAATGTCCTGAGTGGCTCAGTGATATCCATGGTGCCTTTCTGTTTCTTTAGCCATTGTCATTAAGCCTCGTTCTGTTCTGATGAGGCCCTACAGGAAAGTGAGGTGCTCCTGTGTCCAGCTTCACTGTGCTTTAAGCAGAATAAAATACTTGCTATAGTACTACTGGATTACTTTATATCTGAACTGGAGGCAGTCACTGGGTTTTGCCTACTTTAGCCGCATTCTCTGCTCTGAAGTTACTAAGTATTAACCCTGAAGTCCTTATTCAGGATTCCTAACATCCAAGGCAAAGTTTGAGGCAGACAGAGACTACACAGAGCTTAATGACCACCCAGAGGTGGTGAGCTGGGGTGGAAGCACCCAATAACCGTGGTGTGTCGCCACCATCAGGTGACACATCTGCAGTGTGGTGTGGAGATAATTAGACCTTAAAAGACATGGCCCCATGGCTGGATGGAGGCCAGCTCAACAGTCCTTATCTGAGCTCCTGCTCAGCTTCAGGCACATTGCTCTTTGCTCATCCACAGCTGAGCTCCCTGGGACCCGGGCATGCGTAAGAGGGCAAGGGCTCTACCCACCCCTGCTCTGATAAGCTAAAAACAGAATGAAGGTCTAAGTCAACTACACTTGAGCATGTGATAAAATTCTTTTCTAAACTGGGGCCTAAGTCAATGTGTTCTTAGGGTGGAACTCAAATAGCTGCTCTTGGAGGAGAAAGAACAGGCACACAAATGGAGCCAAAGGTTCTCCTGGAGTGATGGGCTGGAGTGAGCGGCAAGAGCCAGAGCAAATGGGGAAACAGCCTGATGCAAGAGGAGGAAGGATTGTTGTGACTGGCTGTGTGGCTATGGCTTGGAAAGAGGAATTTCCTCATGGGAATGTTGCCAGGAGGGTGAGGAAATTGCTTGCTTTTCTAAACTGAAGCAACTAAAGAAGAAGGGGTGAGAGCAAAGGTTATGTGCTGTGGGCAGTGTCACTGAGACACAGCAGGAGTGATGATTTGGGTTGTGGAGTCCAAAATAGCACACTGGCTTCAGACCTCAAAAACTGTGAAAGTGTAAAGTTATAGAGATCTTCATCCCAGATTAATATCTGTGGTAACTGTCGGGAGATAGAATATAAGAAAATAAAGGTAGTGTAGAAAGTAATCTTACCCTAAGGAGTTGCAGCTGTGCCAATTATCAACCGATTAGGAACAGGCCTGACTATAACAGGCCACAGCTGTAACCAATGAGAAGAGTGCTATAAAAGAGGGGGTTGGCTGATTGAGAAGGGAACTGGAGTTTGTAGGCTACTTTGTGAAGAAGAAAGAATTAGTGCTTGGAGGGTTGCCCACGAGAAACACCAAGAAGGTATGAAACTTTTGTGATAGAAGACAACAGTATGGAACCCCTGCAATAACACGGCAATGGGTGACCATTCAGGAGATCTAGGGCAATGGTTTGTGTAGTTAGGGATAAAAATAACCCAGATTTAAATACTAGCCCCACATTTCATGCAAAATTTTGGAGACCAAGTGTTAGCTGAGTCCCTGGAGTGCCTCAATACGCCAAGCTGCTACTGCTGGACTGCCTGTTCTCTCTGTTTGCGCTTTCTTTGGGGCTTTTGGGCCACCTAACAGTTCCTTGTTCTAAAATATACTGAAACTTCTTCATTGTGTAATAGGGGAGAGCTTCTGTCCTTCTAAAAGAACTTGTGCAAAAGGCATGGAAGGACTAGAAAGAAATGGTTCAGGTTTTTGTCTCTTTTGGAAAATAAGTAAAATGCAATATGGGTGGAAGGGACCATAACTTCCCAGGAAAACTCTTCAATGTATCAGGAACTACACTCTGAAATTGTGAGAGCTATGTGTGCAAGAACACAGCTTCTCCACTCACAGACACTTCAGCTACAGCCAAAAAATCTGTGACAGATAGAACCAACTAACCTCCCAAAACTGCATTCCCCCTAAGGGGAGTTTTGGGCACTGTGCTGGCTCACAAGAGGCTTGGAGCTGTGCAGAAAAGTTGTTTCTGGAGATATTCTTACTACAGAGAGGGAAAGAAGATTTCATGCCTAAAGGATCTCCTTGATTACATCTCCATTTTGTAGGCACCATCTACAACTGGTTAGAGTCTAAAAGCAGAAATTTCTTCTGCTCAGAAGAGACAGCAGCCTCTTTTCTCTTCTTATACCAGAAAAAAATATTGTTTTGAACTGACTCTTCTAGATAAATAGCACTTAAAGTGTAGTGCTCATGATGAATCTCATGTAGGGATTTGCAGTTGCTTTTCATGCCACAGATCACAAATTAATTAAGAAAATCTTGTCTCTTGGAAACTCTTCTATTCACAGTTGCATCAAGTCACTGTACTAGTAACTTGCATGGAAAAATAACATTAGGGATATTTTTATTTTTAGCTGTCTTAATGAAATATAGCAGATAGAAATGAAGATGAGAAGCCCATCCTATGTGACTAGCCATCTGTCTGGGGATCAGCAACAAGTGTTTCATGGATCACAACTAGAAAATTAGTAGGTAATTAATGTCAGTCTTCAAGCTACCCGACAACTCTTCACACTCATTATTCTACTCTATAGAGTGACTTTCATACACTGCCCAGAGCTTACCCAGCGGTGAGGGAAGTGCTCCTATCACCACCCATGGCTTTAGAGCACTAAACCTTGGGCTGAACACCAGCAGTTCCCTCCCATCCTGCCTGCCCTCTCACACAAAGCTGACAGTGACCACATAAAATCCACACTCCCAAGATCCCAAGGACTATTCCAGTCATTTACCTTTTCCTAAATTTGCCTTTAAGATGTTCCTATCCCACCCTCAGTTCTCCAGCACATCAAGCACTGGGATTTGCACTGGGCATGCCATGGAAACCAGGTTACCAACATGAACATGGGGTAAAGAGCTATTACACAAAACTAGTTTTTTGTGTTGGATTTATTTCTGGCTGCATGTGACTTTTCCAAGCCCATTGAGTAGCTGGTCTGGAATCTCACTCTCAAAACCCATTCCAATGACTTCTAAACACTGCTCTGCTGGAGGAAGCCTGCCTTGTTTAATGATATCCCAAACAGACAATCCCGAGCCCTGATAAAGGTCAGGCAGCCTGAGCTTTTGGAGATGAGATACTTGCTCAGTTTTGTCATTGTTATACCCTCTTGGTGCCCACACATGCTGCATTACATCTCTGGGTTGCTCTCCCCTTCCTTTCTTGGAAAATCAATGCCTTCTCACGAGAAAGGTTTTGTATTTCACCATTAGAAAGTAATGGCTATTCTTTTGTAACAGGATATTGTTATCAGGCTGTTTTAACTTTGTTTATTACCTCCATTCCTCCGATTGCTACAATTCACTTGATACAGGTTTGGTTATTTTTATGCTTTGATTTAAGAACAGTGTGCTCCAAGGCTGCACTTAAAGAAATGCCCAAGGAGTGGAGTCAAGGGCGTCATCAACTTACTGGACTGAGCTGGGCCCAGCACAATGCCTTAGGAAATATCCTCTCTTCCTGGAAATCCATGGATAACTGTTAAACTCTACTGTATGGCATCAACATAATTAGTTTTCATAAAACCCTGGGCATGCAACATCTGAATGTGACATAGCAGTTGGAAATTGTGTTATTCTTCATACAGGGAAATTGGGCCCACTGACAGAGCTTAAAGGTAGGGAATCCTCTTTGTAGACCTGCTTGAGTTTTGGCTGTGTCTATTACTTTTATGGCCCTTCCAACCCCCGCCCCCCCATCTCTCTGAATGAGTAAGCAATCACAGTTTGCTGTCAAATGCCAAATATTTGCAAACATGTTTCGGTCTGCCCTTTCCAAGCTTGAAGGTAGATTTATAAGTCATGGAAAGGTTCCCTCCACTCTGCATCAATGTCTTCACCATCTCCCCCCCCCACCTTTTTCCAGCCCATCTCAGAACAGATGAAGGAATCAGCGCTGGGATGGAATGGGGATGTCAGTAGAGGGATGCCATCAATCAGCCTGTCCCTTCCCACTTTCCTCTGAAAAAAGAGAAACATTACCTGTAAGGAAATCATTGATATACATCCCAGCTCATCCCACCCTGGCTCATCTACTGAGGTGTAAATTAGCAGAGCAGATGTGAGGGTTGAGTGCATGCAGCCTTTCCAGGTGAGCCATCCACCCGGAGCCATGTCCCTTGTGGGATGGTGGGGCTCACCCTCGTGTGCTCCCGGCTGGTGGGACATGTGAGTGGGTGGTTTGCTTTGATAGAGTTGATCTGCCTAAGAATTGGGAGTTGTAGAGCTTCCCCTCTCCATAAAGACACCGTGAGGATGATCCAGTTAACACACAAAGGGTTGCTAGAGAGCTGCAAAGGGAGAGCTTATGAGATGTAAAATGCCAATTGGTTTTTAATGAAAAAAGCAAGAGATTATCTTAAAAACAAACACAGATGCAGTGTCATGTGCCTTCTGGGCATCCTTTGCTGTGGCCTAGTTTCTGTTTCAGTTGCCTGTGCACATCTGGACATGCACATCTGGAAGCTTCTGCTTTTTTACTGCCTGGAAGCTGAATAGACTCAAGAGCAAGTGTGCAGAGGTCCTGCTGCCCAGAGAGAGGGGACCCCCACTTTCCTTTCTTTGCTGCACTCTTAACTACACTCTAATGTACAGCCAGAATATTGACTTCCCTGGTACTTTATACCCAAATTAAGGTTGTAGAGACAGCAGGGTTGTTCCAGATGTCTCCTTCATATCTTCTAGAGTTTTGAGCAGCCAGAAGGTTGCCCAGAGACCAAGACAATGGGAATTTCTTCATGAGCTTTACCTAAGCCAAGTTCCCCAGCAGTGAACTCGAAAGTTATTTTGGAAAAGCTCTTGGCGCTTTGCTGTGGTTTCTGTTTCAACCCCAGGAGCAAGGCGGAGCCTTTTGCAAGGCAGGCAGCTTGTTCTGCTCAAGAGGGCTCTGACAAGGAGGCCAAGCTCAGACCTGGCCACAAATCCTGTCCATGTGGTGGAGTTGCCACACCAGGGCAAAAGCCTGTATCCACTGGTTTGAAGTTATCTGGGGATTTGGGTAGGCACACACTTGGGGCTCTATGGTGTGCACATCCTCAGTTTTCTTCCCAAGGACCATGAGAATCCTTTGTCAGGTCTTACTCTACCTTCTTTTTTTCACCCGTTCCGGCCTGTTGTCAGTATTTGTAGCAGCAGAGGACACAGAGCTCATTTCAAAATCCTTCTCTGCTCTCATGGCTGAATTTGCCTCTGTTACGATCCTATTTAAACACAGAAGAGCAGAGGGAACAAAGCCTCTGTGAATAAAATGGATCAAACCAGAAAGGTTCAAAATATACCCAAAAAACATGATTAAAACCAAACAAGGTTAGATGTTGGTGCCAAAAATTTGATACATTTAGTTTAACAGTAGAAGATGCAAAGAGAAAAAAGAGAAAAGAGAGAAATAGAGAAAGAAGTGTGCGTGGTGTGGTGAGGCCACGGTGGCAGTGGGGGACCCTCACCATCCAGAAGACCAGATGGAGGGGAGCAATGAGACATCGTTGGGACCCCCAGAAGGGTTAATAATGTTTCTACCTAACCCTGGTCACTCTCTCCCTGTCCCCCCCCCACCACACACACTTCTTTCTTTTACTTTCTTTCTCTTTGCCTCTTTCAATATTAAACAAAATGTATCAAATTTTGGCACCAACATCTAACTCCGTTTGGTTTTAATCTTTTTTCTTGGGTATATTTCAAACCTTTCTTGGATTGATTTGCTTTATTCACAGAGACTTCATTTCCTCTGCTCTCCTGTGTTTAAACTGTAAGGATCTCACAGCTATCCAGGAACTGGTAACCAAGCCTGGTGTCTCTGGGGACTCAATGGCACATGACACAACCACCCTCCCTCTCCACACTGCCATCCTGCACAGAGAAACCCAAGCTTTTTCAGGATATATTCAACCTGCAGCTCTATCTCCTGTAGGGATAGGGCTGGGATTTTTCAAATTATGCCACTGGGAATTTGTTGTTCAATTCCAATTGTGTTTCCAGGGACTTGGCAAATAACTCACAGCCTTTTTTAAGGCTCTCACACAAAACAGCAATGAACTTGAATTTGCAGGTTGTCCACAGAGACAGACTGCTGGTTCATTATAGCACCAGTTAAATGTTATTTATCTTATTCATTGTCGCATTCTAGTTATTGTCTCATCTAGTTATTCATTATTTCCCCCAGAAACTCAAAGAGTTGGATGCCTGAGAGGGCTAGACAAAGTTCTTTGTTCAACTGTCATTCTCTGTTTAGGAATAATACCTAGAAATATCTTTTCCTGCAGAGTCATAAGGCTCCAGCCAGGGCAAACGACTGCTTATTACAGGAGCGCAGATCCAAAGTTTGCCACTGTTCATGGGGAGCCAGATCTAATGTTTCAGTTTGGCTGATGGTAAAGAAAGGCGAAGCAAAGCTGAGTAAATCCAGATCTGACCCACTCCCAGTGTCCATTGCCAGGGACTGGGCTGCTTTCCTTTCATCTTCAGAGAAGCCCATGGCCTGAGCTGCAAAATCAATTCTGGTGCACCAGAAGGGTTTGATTAAAATACATTGCTGCTGCTCACACTAAATAAATACATGAAGTAAGACCCGCTGTGGTGAAGAAAGCTGCATCTAAGTCATGACATTTGAATTGCTGAGCTGCACGGTCGGGATTTGTATCCTGGGTTTGCTGAGGGGCTGTTTCCCTGGGCAGGCAGCCAGCACCGTTCCGGGCTCCTTGGAAAGCTGCGAGTGTTTCCCGGGCTGTAACACAGCCTAAAGGGCTCTGGTCCCTGCTGTAGGTGATGAACAACACAGCTGCCAGGGGCGCTGAGAGAGCCTGGAGGGGGGCAGACGGCTCGTATCACGCCGTTGGATCTGAGGAATCCCAGCCAAGGCGCTGGCAAGCCCCAGCAGGATCACTCTGCGGGCTGTGATGGGCAGGGAAAGGAGCTTGGATGCAGGAGGTGACCTGGCGCTTTGGGCAGGATGCTCCCACAGTGACAGCATAGCTGATCCTTCCTTCCCTAACCAAATCCTTCCCCTGATCCCTCATCTCACTGCTCAACACAAACACAAACTGCCCTTTGCAGCTGAAGGAAAAGGGCAACCAGATTTCTTGTCTCTGTCGACCCTATCTCCTGTTCTAGTTGGAAGCTCAAGATCCCTGTCATTTTTTGAAGCCTGAATGCTGCTGAAGTGCAAATGCTTCCCTGCCTTTACCTTTTAATGATAGTGTTTGAGTACTGTTTTCATTGCAGTAATGGTAAAAAACTATGAAGCAAAAAATAAACCACAAGGCAACCCTCAGATTTTTACTCACAAATTGAAGGAGGCAGATATAGAAAAGTGACTACAAGCCCTTGCCCAATTTAAAATTAAAGAGCAGAAAACTCCATCCTACTCTTCAGCACCGAAGGTCTCTTTTCCAGTAAAACGTAACTCCTGAGCTGGGTGTCTCCCAAATGAAAACAAGTTTCAGAGTCATGGTTTTGGATACCATTTCAGTGGGCACATGCATGAATGCTCTTCTGAACCTCTGCCTCCCTGATTACCCCTCAGCTAAACACCTGGCAGCTGCTGGAACTGACAGCACTGGGGATCCTTATGGAACAGATTGCTCATAACCCCCTTGAAAATGAAAATATAAGCAAGCCAGTTCCTGCTGGTGTTGGTTTTACCTGCCCTTGCCAAAACATCACCTTCAGTTTCCAAACTTGCTGCCCTCTTTCTTAGGACCAGGATGATCACTAGACTTGTTGGGCTAGAGGATCAGGAAATTCAGGCTCTTATCCTTCTACCTCAATATTTGGGAATTTTATTCCATCGTCTATTTTAGCCACACATTAAATAACAGAGGTGGCACATGAAAAAGGGAATAAAAACAATATCCTTATCCAAATACCCTGTGACTAGTGTCATGGTTTGAGCCTGGCACAGAGCCAGTGCCCCCCCATGAAAATGCCTCACCCTGGTGTCTGCTGTGAGATGTGACCAGGAATAAGCAAAACAGGCTTTAGCTTAAACATAAAGAACACTTTATTACCTAAACTACAGGAAAATAGGGAAAGACCATAAGGAAAAGAAAAAAATTGAAGACCTTACAAAAACCACTTTCCCCCTCCCCACTACCTGACTTTCCCAATCCGATACATTCTCCCAAATCACCAACTGCCCAGCCTTGGCACTACACTTTAGTATACTCAAACTGCAGTTCATGAAGAGAAAAGGAGTCCTTCTTGCTCCATAGGCTTCCCCTGGAAACACACTGAAACCTCGTGTGCTTCCTTGTCACTTCGGCACCGCCCGGAAAAAGTCCTTTTGCCGCTTGTGACATCTTCCTTCCATGCCCAGTGCTCTCACCACTGACGCATGGACCAGAGCTGCTTTTAGGGTTGTCTTTCAAGGATGCCTTGTCTCACTCCAAAAAGGCACAGTCTCTGCTTTTGGGACATCTGTCCCCCCCATATTTTTCCAACCCCCTGGGGCCGGGGGGTCATCACGATGAACCCTCCTGGTTCTGAGCCACTGCTTCCCCCTAAGTGCAGTCTGTGTCACAGGAACAACTGAGTCCATGGCCACAAGAAAAGTCCAGCCAAAAGGCCACTCCAAATCATCTCTTCCCATTCAATCATCTCCACGTTCTTCGGGCCAGGTCCTTGTCTCATCTCATCTCTTATCTCCCTTCTTATTCAGCTTCGAGGAGGATTAGCATTTTTGCAAGGCCCCAGTCATGAAAGAAAGGGGTTAAAACTTTCAGTCTCTGTCCCGGAGCTGCGGCACTCCCACACACGCTGCCCACACGCTGCTGCTCCGGCCGGGCACTCTTCCTCCCCCCTTCTCCTCCTGGGCCGGCTGCTATCACATTCGGTGTCGCCGGCTCTCTCTCTCTCTCTCTCCTGGGGGGGGATGGCTGCCCGAGGGCTGACTCCCTGGGATCTTCCACCCTTCCATCCTCGAAGCCCCCTCACCTCCCATCTCTGTCCAGGCCCAGGGCCTACCACGTGGCTGCCCCTCCCCCGCCCAGCAGCAGCGACTGGACAGGGGAGGGTGATCTGACCTCGTCGCCGCGACGTCCCAGGAGAGCCTGCCAGGGCCAGACCTCTGCTTTTTAACCCCTGTGTATTCTCGGAGGTGTGTCCAAACCCCACTGGCTACACCAGCTGCCAGTCTCAAACTCAAAACCTTCATTGGTTTGACCACAGCTTCCCAGAATTCCCACTTCTTCCTGGTCAAACCACCACACTAGTGAGGCACCAGGTATGCCATGTACTCTGTTGTTTGGGGTTTGGCTGCTGTTCTTCTGGAGCTGGGGGTGCAGTGGGTGCCGTCGGTCACCCACCCCATCCCGAGGGACAGGCTTGAGCAGCAGTGCCTGCTGCCGGTCAGGACATGCATTTTGATCTTACTCATGGCTCAAAAATAGCCAACCTGCTTAATTTTCATGTCTGCTTCAGCAGTGTGGGGTTAGGTAGGCTTTGCTTCAGTCTCAAAGGGCTGGAGACCAGCCCAAGTTTGAAAGGTTTTAGGGAAAAAAGTGTTATGGGATGAGAGAAAATAATCCAGGAGAAACTTGCTGCTGCTTCAAGCCACAGCTCAGGCATGACTCATCATGAACATAACCCTTTCCTCCTAATTTTTTGTCCAGCCCATAGGTCCAAGTTGAAGGTGTGTTTCCAGCCTAGAGGAGGCATGTGGAGTCAGTGCTCTCCACAGCAGAGCTCCAAATCATCTCACCCACCTGTCTGAGCCTGCTTTTCTTATAGAGATTACGTGTTCAGGGGCATAGGGACATTGTTATTGGCAATCCTCAGAATGCTTTGCCCAGAGGGCCGGATGAACCTTCTCATACTGACTGAATGCACACAGAAAGACCTTGCTACTGCCACCCAAATTGGTGAGGGGGAAAGGCAGTGTGTGTACTAAATAATACTTACCAGTACAAAGGACTAATTGTCCTGTTCATGTAAGGCAAAGAAAAAAAAATAGAGAAAAAGGAGCTTTCTAAAAGCTCAAATAGAAAAAAAAATAGAGAAAAAGGAGCTTTCTAAAAGCTCAAATTTGAGGCCCATTACTTTGCTGAGCAGCTGGGCCTCCCACAGTCTGGTTTGATGTGAATCTCTCACACAAAGACTCTGTGTGCTCAGAGCTCCCACTATCCACAGGCAGATACATGTGTGTGTGTGTGTGTGTGTGTGTGTCAGTGCTACACACCACCAGCTCACAGGTTCCAGCTAATTAGCAGAAATACTCTGCTATTACATTTGGTCGGCCAGTCAGTCAGGGAGAATCCCACGGTCCTGCCTGATGTCCATCCCAGGACTGCAGCCATCCACTATTTGCTACTAAAATTTAAGTTCACAAAGGCCTATGGAAGCATCCAGCTGGTAACACCTCACACCAAAGCCCTAGACTTGGGCTCAGCCCTGGCTGCAGCAGAAACCAGCAGCAGGGGGGATACAACAGAAAAACAGCACTAAATAAACCCAATTCAGCACCAAGGTTGGGATACAGCAATAAGAAACTGAAAATAAAAACCTGCAATAATAAAAAAGAAAAAATGCATGGCAAAAAAAAAAAAAAGTTCAGATCCTGACAAAAAGGTGGTTGGTTTGGACCAGGCTGCCTAAAATTCTCTCTCCTGAAGCCTGTCACATGTCTTGTCCTAGCAGGACTATGGCTTGCACACACCAGCAAACGTCAGCTTGTATTCATAGTCCTAAAGTTGTACACTCCACAAATGACTGCAAGATCTGAGATGCTGCTTCCCCCTGTCCCTGCCCACCCCTGTTGCTGTTTCAGCTGCCTGTTCCATCCATCATCATCCCATCCCCAGCTCCACCTCAGCATATATTGCAGGACAAGAAATATAATTCAGTTCAGAAGATTCACTTTGAGGTAACCAGGTGTCTTGCACCACCTTGGACATGTTTCCCATGTCTCAATTAGCAGAGGGAAAATGGCAGCACTGATGGTGGAGGTCTGGAAGCCCTTGCTTCACTGCAAAGCAAACTGGATTCACATTGACATAGAGAAGCATCCACTGGAGGAACAAACCCTGCAAAGGCCCTTGAAGCGCTGCTATGGACTTGGAGAGGACTCAATTCCTGGTGCTCTTCACCTGCTCACATCCTGATTGCCTGTAGACAGGACTAAGCTGTGACTTCCCTTTGTTTTGCTTTAGGGTTGCAGGCTTGGTTTATTATGGTCAGATGAACAAATACAGGTTGTGAGTCAGTGCTGTCACTTCTGGATGTTGGCTGGGGGATGTGGTGGTGGCAGTGACACACATACCGGAGCAATGAGGGTACAGGAGCTGCACACACAAGTCAGGATTAGCTGAATGCCGACAGCACAGACATCCACCAAGACTTTGTGACAATGGCATTTCCAGATTGCTGCTTTACAATGAAATGTAAAGCATTTTCAGAAGGAAATGCCTTGATATTCCATAAAATAACAGGACAGAACACGCCAGCCTGTCAGTCAGGGCCCAGACTCACAGAAGAACAGTTCATGCAGGTCAGTAGGGCTGGTGTGGTTCTCTCCAAAACCCCTTTACTCCTCTCCTAAAAGCTTAAATCCATCTGATGGCCTTCAGGTGAACTCTTGGCCTGCAGAAAGGGAAGGAATTATACAGAGGGGATGGGTGATGCTGGTAAACCAGCAAGCAGCACCTGGGAGAAGCAGCACTGATGGGAGGAAGCCAGACACTGTCTGGGTCACTGCTCCACGGCAGGTTTTCCCTATAGATGTCCATGCTGTGTAGGGATGTCCATAAGCCACAGTTCCTTTCCAGGGAACGGTGCGTGGCTATTTCTGTCCCCCTGTCAGCAGCTGGGAGCCCCGGGATGTTCCTCTTCCAGCCCTGCATTTCCCCCAGGGCCAGGTTTCCTCCTTCTGTCCCATCCAGCTTGCTGGGTCCCTGCCAGAGGCCCCGGTGCCAAGGGAGGGGTGACACAACTCCCATCTCCCTGAATGGAGCTGAGAGGGACAGGGGAGGGACTCAGAGTTTCTCACTCACGCACCTGTCACCCTGCTGCTCCCTCACCTCTGGATGATCCCACTGTACTGGGAGGACCACTGTGGTGTGGGATGTGCAGCAGGGATGTGTCTTACTTTGCTGAGACCTCACCAAGCTCACACCTCAGTGCTGCAAACCACAAAACAAGACCCCCAAACCAACACAACACCCCATTTCTGTATACTCAGCTGTGTTTCAAAACAGCTGAGACAAACTCACCACGGGTTGGGTTTCCAGCAGGAGTAGTCATGCCTGAAGTGCAGGTCCTGCCCTGGGATGGGGCTTTGATTTGGGGCTCAGCTGCCACACCTGCAGGCCTGGCTGGGTGTCAGCTGCTGGACAACCAAAACTGTGCCTGTCCTCCCACACCAGCAGGTCCTGTTGCTTCGGAGCATCTCATTGCGCTGCCTGCAGACAAAAATACTTCCCCAGCTGCTGCCCACCTGGTGCTGGAGACGAGTTTAGGATACAGCAATAAGAAACTGAAAATAAAAGGCTGAAAAGAGAGAGATAAGGGTTCATACCAGAAGTGAGAGTGCTAAAAATAGTGGTGATACAATCCATCAGAGTTATAGGACATCATTAAGCACTTGAGTGTCTTTGGACATCAAGCAACTGCCTCTTCAGCAATAGGAAACTCACAGAGGTTTAACAGGAGAGATGGTGTGTCCCGGGCTCCCAGCACATCCTGGGCTCCCAGCTGGAGACTGCCAAAAATAGAGGATGTATGGACAGTGCTCTGAGGGGCTAGTGCCAGGTGATGGTGGGGCATTGCCCCTCCACTCTGCTTTAGGCTCCACCACACTCCTTTCACCCTCAGCCATGGAAATGTGGGGTTTTCCAGGGGATGGAACAACCACTCCTGCTGGGAGAGTAAAGGGCAGGGAGGAGCAGCATGGCCACCCCTCAGGGCACAAGCCCACTGCTGTATCCCTAGTAGTTCTCAGGATCTGCTGGGATATGGATACACCACAAAGATGCAGGAGCAGCTTGTGTGAGGCTCAGGCACATCAGCCAGCATCACCTTCATGGTAGTTTTGGAAGGAGAAGCCACAGCTCTGAGCCATCTTCCAGTCTGGAGATAATCCCTGCTTGCTGGTCGGCCCTAAACCAGGCAGCTGCATCTTCCATGGGGAGTTCCCAGCCCCTGAGAGGCTGGTTTGATTGCAATCCAAGCTTCTATCAAAAGTCTAGTTGGTGCTCAAGTGACTAAAATGATCAAGGCAAGACACATGGATGTGCCCTCTCCTCATTGATGAAGCCTCAGCTCCACCCCTCCCAACACAGTCGTGCAGAGCATGGCAGTGTCCCCCTGCCAGTAGGGACTGCCCATTCCTGGGGTGCCCCATTTCCCCAAGAAAAGGTGTTTTTGTGCCAGTAAACTTCACCAGGGGATAAGCAAGAGTGGCCCATCAGGTTTGGTTCAATGCTGCTGTGCCCATCCCAGTGCCTGTGGGTCCAGTGTCTGGCTGAGTGTCCACACCAGTGATATCATGATCAGCTAAAAGATGCCTCTCAAGTCCATTTATGCCGCTCTTTAGATTCTGTATAGAATATCATGCATGAGATTGAGTGGAAAATGTCTTCTTTAACTCCTCCAGTTACAGGATTATTTAACTGAGCTACTGTTCCCTAGAAACTTTTGACTCAAGCATTACAACATTGCAATACAGGAGAAATTAATACCACAACAGCCCTTGGCTAATCCCTTTTCTCTTCTGGGACCTGGAAAACTCAGACTGGAATGAGGAAATTTAAAACCAGTTCAGCCAAGAATAAATGGTAGTTAAAACCAGCAAGAAATAGGTGAGGATTTTGAAAACAAATGCATGGCTTAATCAAACATGATCCTAAAAGAAGTTAAAGCAGCTACAACCCCAGTGCTGCTCCTGCTTGGTGTGTACAGAGTATGTGAACAGGCTGAAGGATATGGCCGGCAGCAGGGGCTGAGACTAAGGCAAACTTCATGGCACAGACTTGGCCATCAGGAGCACAGCACTGAGACCAGGAAGAGGAGACTGATGTCCACTGTGTGGCCATGGCTAAGGGTGCCACCCCCAAGGGTATCCCATGCACCTGCAGCTGCACAGCTAGACTGCCTTTGAGTCAGAAGAGCTTGAAAGTCATAATTTTATTTTCTCTCATTCTCCCTATTTTTGGCTTCAGATTCTTGGATGTCTCCTGCCTACTCCCCAGATAAGTGACAAGGAGTAGGTTTGAGATAGTAACAATATGAAAATGAGTCAAAGCACAGATTGAGCTGAAAGTTAGCACAAATGCAGGATAAAAACCTCTCAGCAAAAAATAAGAGTCAGGTAGATCCTCAGGAAAAGACTGGGGAGCCAAGGGAGTACTGCAGGTTCAGTGGGGTCCCCAGTGCCTCATGGTTTAGGAAATCTCACAGGGACGGTCACACTTCAGACACACCCTGCTCAGCACTGCCCAGGCTGAACCAAGGAGGCAATAATCCAGAGAGGAATGGGAATGATCCCAAAATACAGGCTATGAGGAGAGAGAGGGAGATAGCAAATAAACAAACTCCAAGATATTAAAAGCCAATAAGATCTTGCACCCTCCACAGCCATAAAACATGCAGAAATAAAGATGAAAAATACTGACACCATTTAAAGGGAGGGCACAATATTGTGTCACTATATGGTGATGTGGCCCTGGCCAAGACCCTCAGTTACAGTACACACACACCTGGCAGTGGCTCAATTTTTCTCTATGCCCATCTTTCCTCTGGGGACATCCCCTGGCTTCCTGCAGGGTACATCCTCATGGGATGGGGAGCTTTCCCCAGCAAAGAATTTATGTCAAGAAATTATTAGCTGGCTTATTCCAATCACAAAGTATTTTTACATTTTTAACCAGAAGATATAAAAATCCAGGAAACGTGCATTTATGGCCTACAAAAGGTTCAGCTTGAGCTATGACCTATGGTTTTATGTAATTTACTACTGGCCTTAGAGTGGACTCCAATTCCAGCACCCCAGTGAGCTCTTTTTGGAGCATTTCTTGATTTGGGCTCTTTTAAAGCACAGCTGGGCAGTCAGTCAGATATGGGAGCTTGGAGGGCAGCTGGGCACTTGCCCCATGGCACAGGAGAGCCAAGAAGTGCCAACTTTCAGTTTCTCATGAAAACTGTGCCAAGTTGGAAAACCTCACCCCAATCTTGGCCCTTAGTGTTTGCCCCAGAAACAAGGTGTTTGCTGGTGGGACTGCTCCTTTCTCACCCCTCTCCATTTCTTCAGGTGCCAGCAAGTCAAAACCTTTGAAGAGATAAATTGAGCAGAGTGGTTGTATCCATGTCTTGGCTTGCAGAAGGATCTGCCCCAGGGCTTGGCAATGTTTCTGCTGCAATGTCAGAGCTTGTGGGGGTGACTGGAGCATCTCTTCACCACAACCCACTTTGATGCCATTATTACCTTGAAGGCTTCTCAGAAGATTCAGCCCTGCCACAGCCCTATGTAGGAGCAATATATCATCATGAAATATGCTGAGTTGGAAGGGACCCACAAGGATCATCAAAGACCAACTCCTGGTCCTGCACAGGACACCCCGATAATCCCACTATTGTGCCTGAGAGAATTGTCCAAATGCTGCTGGAGCTCTGACAGTTTTGGGGCTGTGACCATTGCCTTGGAGTAACTTCGCACTCTTGAGAACATGTCTGGGTGATCCATCTTTGGAGGGGAAAGAAGGTTCTGCAGCATTAGTGATTTATTTAGTTTCTGATAAGAAGTGATGAGAGCTGCTCAAGCAGAGTGTGAGATATACCTAAGAAATGGAATCTGTACAAACAAGAAAGGAAATTGCAGCAACTGTGGAGCAAAGCTACCGTGTCTGCTACCATGTCTCTTGACCAAACACCAGAGCTTCCCTGGAGGAAAGTGTGCTGCACACTGTGCCTTGAGGCCAGTATTTGTGTGTAGAGTAGCTGGAGGACCAAATAATGACTTTCTGAGCACCCTGTAAAGTTCAGAGAAGGATTAAAAATGCTTGCAAAAGCCAGTCATTGATCTGCTGTGCCTGGCTGATGGCAGCTTGTCACCCAAAAAGCAGCAAAGCATCTTCCTCACCCCCTTTGCATGAAACCTTTATTCTGTCTTGTGTTCTGTAGTGCTGGTACTGCCAGTCAGATGGTGCTGGGATGTTCCAGGTGCCTTCCTTTCCTCTGGAAATGTCCTTCCTCATTTTCTCATCCCACATGGGGAAGTCTGTACAGCCCCGGGCAAGACAAGGATGGGTACCTCGTGTCTGGTGCTGAGTTTGCAATGCCGAGGTGGGGCGGTCCTGCTCCCCTTGAACCTCTGAGCTTGGGCCTGGCTGAGCTTCTATCCTTCCTCCCTCCTTCCTTCCTTCTCAGGAGGAATGAGACAAAAGCACATCTGCACAGGGCAGAAGTGCTTTTTTAGCTCCCAAGCACCCACACAGTATTTATTTGCAAGTGAGTCAACCGGACTCTAATGGGTTTGTGGATGCTGCACAATTCACCTCTCTCTTATCTCAGGGATTTTCATTATCTTTTGGGCAATTTTGACAAGGATTGAATTTTCCCCACCCACACACACATCCTGCTGTTCTCTCATTGAACACATCAATTAGCAACGAAAAGAGTCCTCAGCACCTTTTCTCGCCTGGATACAGCCTCCCCCATCAGCCTTTAACAACATTTCCTTGTGCAGTTACCCACCCCAAACCAGGTCTGGCCTGAAAAGGCTGAAACACTTCACACCTCATCCATGTGCTGCTCATCCCACAGATATCCCACAGATCTCTGTGCCATTCCAGGAGCAGAATCCAAATACCCCAAGCAAGGACAGAGCCATGTATAGCACCTGCAACCCTGCAACAACATCTGCCAGGAGCAACCGTGCAGTGGCAGAACAAGTGTAAAATTTTCTGTCATTCTCATTCAGAGTATCCAGAGTATTTCAGAGGTATTCCAGCTGCCTTTGCAAACCAGTGAGCTCTCTGATTTCCTGATTTTTAGTCCTGCTGGGATACAGACAGCTGCACAATTTTCCATCAGTCCAGTTGTTTCCACAGGGGAGAAGCTGAGTCATCCAGCCTGGACACAGCAGGATCCAGAGTGACCTGTGGAACACCTCCCCACACTCCCGCTCCCTCCTAGTGCTGCTTTCAGCCACCACCATGGCATGAGCTCTGACCCAGGGCAGCACCATCAGCTCTCCTTTTTCCTTGAACTCAAAGCAAACATCAGCTGAATTTAAAGGGAGACCCTGAGATCTGTGTCTGCAGACCAGGCTTTGGGAAAGTCTAAGGATCACACTGGGAGGAAGTGCTGCTATTTCTACCACAAAGGGCCTAGCTGGTGGCAGCTCCATCCCTGCCAGCCCTGAGCCAGGGCAGGCCCTCAGGGACACAAGGATATTGATCCCATTTCAGCCCCGTGTGCTGAAAGGTGGAAGTGAAAAGCAGATGTGATGTCTGGGAAAGTTTCCAACATGATTTTTTGGGTTTTCTTTCCCCCTTGTCCTCTTCATTTAAGCTCCAAATCTGAGACAGCCTAAAAGGCATCTGGACACAGCAACATTCAGGAGCAGGAGATGGCAGCACCCCCCAAACATGCCCCAAATCCCTGGGCATTGGAGGTGGGTGGTCTGGGGTAGATGCAAGGAGATCAGCCCTCTCAGCCCTGCAGCCCAATCTGCTGCAGGCTCATGAGTTTAGAACTGCTGTTCCCAGGCAGAGAACGAACGGGGCCTTTAACATCGCATCTGCAAACTGGAACAGAACTTCCCTGAAGGCTGGAGAAGCAGCAGGAAGGGGAGTGCTGGGGAGCAGCTGCTCAGGCCTTGCAGTGCCAAGAAACCTCATCTCCCCTGCCCTGCCTGGCTCCATCCCAGGGCCCAGCAGGACCTTTGTCTAATAAAGGAAAACCTTTCACTTTCCCAGATGTTAGGTGAATTGGACAGGAGACCCCAGCTCCAGAGCATACAGAGGCAAATCCCAACTGAAGCATTTCCAGAGGTGAGGACAGGGGAGCATCTCCTGAACCATGAGTGGCTTGGGTTCCACTATCCTTCCTTACACAACAACAGCTTCACCTGGGAGAGCGGTTTCAGGGAACCTGAGACTTGGCTGCTGTAGGAAGGCTAGGAGAAGGGAATGCTCAAGCAGAATGAGTTTTCTCTCGGGCTCCACATTTTGTTTGAATTGTAAGAGCACCATCTTGTGTCACAACTCGGACTGCTCCTGCTCCTGGCCAGAAGAAGCTCAAGCTGAGTGTAATAAGCACCAATCCGCATCTCTTCCCTTCAGCTCCCTTCCTGCCATCATCCTGAAGTGTTTTAAAGAGCAGGAAACTATTTGCACTCAAAATACACTTCTTTTTTTAAAGAAGTGTAACCACACAGATTCACAGAGTCCTGCAGGTCCTGCCAGGAGCTAGTTCAGGTCCCTGGCCAGAGGCCCCTCACAGCTTGTTTTACAGTAGAATTAAGGGGCACTTGTGCATCAGAGATCACCACAATGGTCAGTACCAGCTCCAAACTGTATTGTACAGACAGGACACTGAAAATGGGAGGTGAAGGCAAAAAGAATCCAAATTTTTGGTTTACTATTTATTACATTGTAGAAAAATGGCAATAGTCTCCCTTAGTAAGTTTGAGGTTTAATTTCCAACCAAAAATAGTGTTTTTCAATAAAAGCATTGGCAGTGAAAAAGTTTAATAGTGTGTGTATTCTGCCCTGAACACTTCTTGGTGTAGGAGACTGGTACAACTGAGAAAACTTTTTAGAAATCTACCTCAGAAACAGTGAATGCTTTTCCCATGATCCCATGCCCAGTGCAGACAGGTTTGCTATTTCCAATGGCTTCAAACTCCAGTCTCCAAACACTACTTGTAACTCCTTAGCTCAGTTCAGAACTCTATTCTCTTATCTCTCTCAACACCAGATCTGAAAAATTCAATTGCTTACGCACAGACCTGAGGGCCTCCAGGGCTGCTGGAAGAGCTGAAACATTTCCAGAGTGAAGATTTATGTTGTTTCTTCCTTTTTAATACAGACACAATCTGCTTTAGCACAGTGCAGTGTGTGACCTGCCTGGGAATGGACATGGCCCCAGACTCATCACTGTAAGGAGAGGGAAATGCACCAGGACATATGTTCTGGAGAGGAAAAAATCTTCCAGGAAAATCCAGTAACTAAGCAAAAATTATGGTGAATTTGTTAAGCACCAGGTTTATAAAGCTTCAAGGTGGTACAACAGTGGTAACAGAACAATTGGTAGTTCTCATCCATGGATGATTCCAGTATTTGCACATGCATTTGTGCAAACAAATCTGAAGCATTTTTGTTCTGGAAGTTTTAAACAACTTCATGTGAGCCCTTCACCAGGGCCCAAGGGCAGCAGTAGCACCTGCAGTGACACTCACGGGGAGGGCAGGGGGGGTTTTGTGTCCCCAGCACTGTTTTCTGCACCCAGTGGGGCTCCCTCAGCCGCTGGGAATAGCCAGGGGTTCTCAGGGACACTCCTGACACACTGATCAGGACACACAGCTGGGACAAATGTGCCTAGAAAGGGGCAGAGGAGCTGGGAAAAATGAAACCCTGGCTCTGGCCAAGTGTTCTATTCTGCAGTCACCATGTCCTCATTATTCTCCCTTAAAAACACATCACTTCCTTTGCTGAGCAGGAAGTAACCAGCAAGCATTTGAGCTCTGATGAATCTCTGCTAAAACAATTTCAAAAACAAATCTCAGTGTCAGCATCTATTTCATCTGATATAATCCATTTCATCTGAGCTGCATTAAGCAGATCTCCTCCAGATTTGTATCTTAACAGCGGCACAGA
Source organism: Zonotrichia albicollis (assembly GCF_047830755.1). Classification (NCBI taxonomy): domain Eukaryota; kingdom Metazoa; phylum Chordata; class Aves; order Passeriformes; family Passerellidae; genus Zonotrichia; species Zonotrichia albicollis. The sequence continues at coordinate 3,063,494 of NC_133837.1, read as the reverse complement.
CATCATAACTTTTCTTCACAGCTTTTGTCTGAGCCCACTATGAGAGAGCAGGATAACACTAGTCCCAGACTGACTCAAACACGTCATTGATAATGACAATATTTGGCATTAGTGTAAAATTCCCAAAATTGTGTCTTCTGATAGCACCAAAACTCGGCAAAATTAACATGAGATTACAAAGAACACAATGACCCAATGCATGTTTCATATACATATTTATATATATTTCATGTACAAAGTTACATTCTGAACCTCATGGATTCAATAATAGAAATAAATACTGAAATAACTACACTGCTATATGAGCTCTTCTGCTCACAGAAAAGAAGCCTCAAGTTTAACAGACAGCAAGTTTAACGCTGTAGAATCCATCTCAGATTACAGAGGCAAGTAAAATTGAGCATAAAGTGTCCAACAGACAAAACTTTCAAAAATTACAGACCATAAATCGTTTAAAATATATGTTTAAAAGATTGAGAAATGTGCATCAACAAAATTAATAAAGGAAACTTAATCTTGTTAGAGGGTGGGAGAGACATTTAGTGTATAGAAAAATGCTTTGAGGTGCAATATAGGTTGTTACAATATGGCATAACCCTGTTAGAAAAAAACATTTAATTTCCCTAAAGAAGAACTGTATTTGAGTTTGCCATGTCTTGTTTTACAGAGCGAGGCCTTCACAAGGCCCGCCTCAACAGGGCCATTTACAGAGTGCTAAGTCAGGTTTAATCCTTTGGTAACTTTTATAATACTCACATGGAAATAAATATTCAGTTGCACAGCATTTTTTAAAGACATACGTTCTTTAGAACAGTTAGTATATTAAAACAGATTAAACATTTGTTTATTACTAAGGCAGCCTATGATAAAGTGTCTACGCCCTGTCAACTCAATCCTATCCGGTACAGGAAGACCTTCCCAAGGAATGGACAATGCAGCCTCACCCTCACCATGCAAACACCCCTACCTAGGCAAGTCACGTGCTGCATATTTTGTGCTCAAAATGTTTCCAAACTATTAACAAGCTGTAGATATCAAGAGATTAGCTCCTATTTATACGATGCTTTAATCACGAGTGTAATGCATAAACACATTCTTGAGACAGAGTTGAGGGTGTATTGTCATCACAGTGCCTGGGATTTGCGTGCTTTATTCACCTTTCAAAGTGACCTTAAGGGGAGTTTATACAGCCCAGCACACTGTGATGGCAATAGGACCCAATTAATCTACTGTACCTTAGGACAGGGGATAAAGTTTTTAAATGAGAAATAGAGAGAAGTGCACATGCCTTTATCTACACTCATAGTGCTACACAGTTCAACTACTGTCTGCTTTAAAACCCTTCCACTTTGGGACAGAAGCAATCCATCATTCTCTGAACTATTTGCAAGGGCTGGCCCACTGAAGTGGCTAAAATGGCACAGTGGGCCAGCTTCATTTGGCAAAAGACCAGGTACACACTTGCCAAGCTGCACTGCTCCAGCTGGAGCAGTAACGCCACTCAGAGAAAACAGCTTGTCTTTAATAACAAATTAAATCCTACAAAGAACCAAGGAACAGAATTGTGCGCTTTTCTTCTGAGAACATGAGAACGTGACAATCAACCAGTGACTAAAAAACTTTGGAGATTGTGTTTTCCGAAGAGAAAAAAACAAATTCAAGAAAATGGCAGGAAATGCAATGAAACTGCACCACTCACAGTGAAGATTCTACACAAACGTAAAAGTTTAGACAGCATTTTTCTTAAGACATCCCATCAGTTAATTCAGATGTGCTTCATGTTCAGCATACATGCCTATAAGTTTAAAATAGGTCTAAGAGTGTTGACTCGGGTTACTTTTGTATAATTGGTATTTGTATAATTTTTAATAAGCTTCCAGACTTTATATTTAAGCCAAAGTACTTTAAGAGTGACATTCAAGATGAATATGGAAAGCAAATTATGAACAACATGCTCTCATTGCTTTTGGCATTCTTGAAGAGAAAAATACTACCAAGATAATAAACATCTTTAATAAGGATTTTTACTACATAGTTCATGTCCTAAATACATATTTACGAGAGGAACAGCTGTGTACAAAATATGTTGCTTAAAAAGTATTTATAGATATAAATCTAACCAATAGACCTGAATGGAGATTTTCTGGTTTATCAGCTATGATATGCATTTGAAAAAGCTGCCTAAATATATATTTACACAATAGACCTCAGCTAAATGCGTTCATTTTAAAAACTAAGAAAATATATAAACATATGTTTGTCTGATAGACCAGAACTGCTCCTATTGCATAAAAATGTTTAGGCAGTTTTAAAAAAGTGTTTCTATATTTACTCCTCTGAAACTGTTCAGTTCTCTCACATAATCAAGTTACTTAATTTCTCTGCTAATCTGAACAGCTCCAGCCTTTTGGGGGTAAATGCTGGATGCACATTAAAACCCCTCAAAGCTTTTACTTTCCAGAGACTAAATTAAAGAGCAAATCTGGGTTTTTAAATCTTCTGAAGTACAGAAATCATGAAGTGTTTAACTTAGGTCTGATACTAATGCAGAAATTTCAATGTAAAAGGAAGACCATCTTAAACTCACATTTATGGTTAAAAAAAAAGATGATGAGTAGACAGAATGTCAGCCTAAGATTAGTCTCTTGAATTTTGGTAATTTTCTCTGTCCTTGCGTTACCGGATAACATTGTTGCTGAGTTATTTATTTTTTAACTAAACTGGGGTATGGAGCCACAAAAAAAAAAAAAAAAGACAATTTGTACCTAATTATCTGGAACTACACTCCCTTTCATGCCTCAGGCATCACCTTTACAATCTCACTTGTGTAGAATGCGGTTTTTTTTCCTGTACACTTTCATTCTTTTCTCATGCTCTAATTGAGGTCTCCAACCTTCACACACATAGTGCCTTATGAGTTTGAACAGTTAGGCAGAGAAGATCATTCTAAGTGCTTAGGACATAAGGGGTTAAGAAAAGAACAAAACATATCCCCTGATTGAGAATTTTAAAGTTATTTTCCAATTTATATCAACCTAAGAATACCCTTTAGAACCAGAGTTGTTCCATGTCAGGGAAATAGAAAAACATGCTCAAAATTGCTCATTACTGAGGGCAGCAGTTGTCAAACTTTAAGGTTCAATAGTGAAAATAAGATTTTATTTAAATATTTTCATTTTAATTCCTATACAGCCTCCTCTTTCCCCCCGCAAATTCTGAAGAATGTAACAAATTAAACTGTGTACAGTGTATGAGAAAGATTATCCAGGTTTGAAAACAAAAGCTGAAATATACAGTTTGCTTTAGCCCTCACTAAGTATTTGGATGAGTCTCAGTAATCCATCTTTTAATTTGTCCATTTTTTTCATACCCTGGGAATAACTTTGCTGTTTTACCCAATGCATTATACAGTGAAATGAAGCTCAGTTGGAACAAAGCTGAACTCAAGTGAGACTACCAAAGAAGTGAACACATGAGATTGCTGTGGTACAGTCAAACTGTATCAGCTGCTCACTGTGGTGTGCACACCAGCTGGAGAAACATCTGATTTCCTCACACTGTTCCATTTAACACAGGTGCAGTAAAACAGCACAAGCTAATTCCTGTATAGCTGAATTATGACAGGTTGCAATATAAAGTTAAACAGCAAAGAAATGCTTCAACATCATGTAGTGAAACAGGTTCACAAAATAAAAAAAAAACAAAACATGCAGAAGCATTTTTTTTTTTTGCTTCCCCCCTCCCCCCCCCCACCATTTTTAAGATCTCCAACTGCATCCTACAGGCTCACTCACTGCCACACATGACTTGCCACACTATCAAGTGACTCCTCTCAGCTTTGGCTACAGAAGGTTCAAGTGGTAGAGCTTCTCCCAGGAGTTCAGATTCTCCTCCTTCATCACCTGGAACAAAACAGCTTTGGTTGAGGCAGCCAATAACCAGAACAGCATCAACACCACATGCAGCAAGACAAGAACTAACACTAAAAAGACAGTGTTGCCATATGCTGATATAAAAACATATTAAAGTCTGTGAATGTAAACAGAGTGTGTTGCATAATTATCTCAGAGCCCAGCATTCTGCTGGCAATATTCTTTCCTTCTAGCCCAAAAAATAATGGCAGGTTCATAAGTATCCATGTTCTACGTGTTTCATTACTTATAACTCTTTAATGGAGAGAAACCTAACAAACCCAAACATATAAATGCTATGGGACAAGAGCTGTAATTGAGCACATGTGAGTCAACACAACATTCATGTCCGTGGTCAACCTCTCCCACTCCTTCCTCCTGTTCCAGTTATTCCAGCTTGTCACAACTCTGCCCACAGTGGCAAAGACACCCTTGATCATATTCTCCATTATTGCTCTTCACAAAGAAGAGCAGTTTTGTAGCTGCACTAGAACTCTGGGTGACAGCAGCTGACTGGGACCAAAAGTGACACTGAACTGCCTATGGACAGTCAGGACCATCAATCCAGGTGGTCTCTCAATCACAGGAAATAGGAACTGACCTACACCTTCAGGAAGGTGCCAAATCAGATTTTGGCTGGTGTTCTGGTTAGACTCCTTTGGAGGGTGCTGAGGGAGCTAAACACAGAGTAACCCCAAAGTTTGCTAGGCTCATGTGGCACTGGCTGGGCTAACACAGCACTGGCACTCAGCTCATGGCTTTGCCATCATGCAAAGGAGAGCAAAATGAGCATTTGGAACGTGGCTGTTGCAGCTGCCCTGAGTGACCGCAGAACTTGAGCCTTCACTGCACTGTGGCACAGAACTGTCTCCAGTCCTGCCTCTCACAGGAAATCCAACACGGTCACCCCAGGAACCTGCTTGTCACTGATTAGTGGGATGACAGTATTTGGAATGGCCTTCCTGGGTTTTCCTTTGTAATGGTTTATAGTGGGTTGTTTTGCTGTTTGGTTGGTTTTGAAAGACTACAGACAGATTTAGGCAAAAGGTCAAAAGCAGGTCTAAGAGTTGTGATACCTTTTCATGCTCTTTTTGTCAAGGTCTCCAGCTGCAGACTATAAGCACAGAATCACAACAGCTCTCACTTTATTTCCCCAAAGAGTTCAATTAAAAAGAAGATACATGTTTATACAAGAAATCTTTTATGGGCTAGATCATGCCAAACTGCCAACTAAGAAAAGCAGTGATCAAATAGCAGTGATGGGCATGCAGAGATAAGTGATTTACTTTCCCACTCAAAAATAACTAAATTTTACACTGAGTATTCTTCACTTAACATGACTTGTTTTTAGTCAGTCTGCATATTTAAGTAACTAAGGACATGTCTTCTGGCAGTTTGAGACAAAAGATTAACCTGACAAAGAAAGACTGAAAGTATTAACAGGAAGGTGATACATGACTCCAAAGCAGAGTTTCAAATAAACCTTCTGACACAGTCTTTCCTGTTATAGATGAGTAATTAGATGGTTGGCTCTCACAATTAAGGGGCAAATGTTAAGAGAAATTTTGTAGATGTATAGTTATGTTGCTGTAATATGTCCTCCCCCTTGCATTGGGATGGCCTTGGTAGCTGGGGCATTTGGGGAGGGTTGGCTTGTTATTACGGTAACACCTGATCTCCAATCAAGATGTAAGAAAGTGAAGTCCACCACTAGACAGCAAAGAAGGAGTCGACTGATGAGACTTTGCGAGGAGCTAGAGGTATAAAAGACAGAGCATCCAGTTTGTAGACAAGCACATGGTGGTTGAGTCCTTTGCTCCCAGCACTGTATTTTTTTTCTTATTTAGTCCTTTTGTTGTATTTTTGTTAAGTGTGAAAAGTGCATATTATATGGCTCTATGCAGATATTTACTATATGTATTTTGTTGTATTGATTAGTAGTGCTGTATTAACATTTTAATAGTATGATAAATGTAGTTTTGTAGTTAAAAGGTAACTTTTGTAGTTAAAATTGGAACTAAGTAAGTGGGATAATTTTTAAAGAAAGAAATAAGGTACTCGCAGCAGATAGCAGCCACAGGACACCTAAGTCTTCAGAGATAAAGAATTTATTGTTCTCTAATCAGAGGAAACTGACTTCTTCCTGCCACACTCAGGATCAAAGACACCTTTAGGATAAGGAGGAAGAAGCTGGCATGACCAGACCGAATCCTTTGTTTGAATGGAACTCATGCATCATGTATGGGATGTATGAATATTCAACGGGCTATTCCTTTTAAGGGTTAATCCTTTGCTAACGGGTGTCCTTTTTCGGGGTTGCGCTGCCCAGAAAAAGGTATCCGGAGTCCATAACTCTTTGTTTCTATTGTCTCATAATGTCCTAATTCAAATTGTCCAAATTATTACTACTCTAATTGTATTACTATTTTTATAACCATTTTACCAGTATTAAACTATTCAAATTTTAAAAATAAGTGATTGCCGTTTTTCACATTAAAGTTGAATAAACCTTTGAAATTTTAAAAGTGAGCATCATTTCTCACATCCCAAAGGTCATGGTTCGTTGGGAGGAGGAGAAGCTGAAGGTGTGTGTCAGAATAAAAATATTTCTACCCCTGCAGCGTATGGTAAAGATTCTGTATCCTGACCACACAAATGCACTCACTGCAATCACAGCAGCAGTTATTATGTGGTTAATTGCTGTTATTAGATTTCTAGAGCCCCATACCTTCTCTTGGTATTTTCTTATGGCTGTAGATCTTCACAGCACAGACTCCTTCTTCTGCATGTGGCTCCTTTTTAAGTCAGGGCTCCTCCAAGGCTCTTCCTGACTGGCCAACCCACCCCCTTTTATCCCAGTTATCTTCACTGGCCACAGCTGCAGCCCAATGAAGGACATCACAGATGCAGCCCATCAACAACAACTGGGACCTACCAGGGCAAGGCCTATATACAGATATTCAAGTACAATAATGATATTTTACTAGGACTCAAAGGCCACTTCCACTACAGTTAATACCCTTTCAGTATGAAGTACCACTCATTTAAAGCTCAGATTTCTTACCCATTCTGAAGTCAATGTATCCTTCTCCACCGCTTATCACCAACATTGATTTTAAGGGACTCTGGTTCAAGGACTCCTGGGCTTGTTTCTCAGCTGTTAGATCTGCTCCACTACTACTCTGAGGGCAAACAACCTGACCTGGGTGGAAAACAGAACACTTTTTTATGCCTTATCTCAGAGTAAAAACTTCTGTCCTTGGTCATTAGATGACAATGTCTAAAGCAGTTGAATACCTTCTTAACATGCAAGTGCTCACTTAGCACAGCACCTTTTTCACAGAAGGAAGCAAAGTCTCTGCTTGTGATCAAGCCCTTTTCCTCCCATTAAACAGGGCTGTATTTAGCAATCAGACAAGCCTTGTAATTAAAATACATTGTTTCTGAGAGTACTATTGCTATCTTTGACTAAGCACTGTGTTCAACTAAGTGAATGAAGGAAAAAACAACAAACAAACAAAAAATCCAAACCAAAAAACCACCTCTCTTAAAGGTGGTAACAAAACCTCACCTGGTACTGCAACAAAGAATTTCACAGCATCCCGGTGGCCATGGAAGCAGAGCTGTGCATGCGCCATGGAACAGTAGGGGATGAATGTCCCTGGAGTGACTTTGTCACTGTGCTCATCTCCATACACACGGATCACACTCCCCGGACGGTTTCCAGAGCCTGCTGCTGATTTATTGGCTGTAAAAGAAGAGGTTGTTTTCTACTTCAAAACACAAATTGCTGGAGTGGTTATTTGGTAAGAAACCTTATGGTACAATCTAAAAGCTAAAGCCAACTTAGATAAAAATGAAACAGGAGGGCAGCAATGCCAATTCAAGACAGAGCTGGAAAGAAAAAGATTGCATGCTTCGTTATTTAAGTACATCAGAAAATGGAGCAGGATTCTTATTAGTCTAGCATAAACACCAGATTTCAATATCCTACTTTTGGGAAAAAATAATTTGTGACAGGACTGTGTCTTTCAAAGAAAATAAGTACCTCTAATGTGTTTCAATATGAGCAAATTCCATGCACTTAAACATATAATTAAAGACAGTTTCATTCCAACTAATCATAATGTATGCCCTTGCCAGCAAAAATTCTCTAGAAACAGCCACCTGTGGCCATGAAAGTGCTACCCTATTATCATTCTATATCTACATTTTACTGTGAAATTTTAAAATACATTAAACCAGAGAAGTACTCATGCTAGACATACAAGCCATCTCCATTCCAAAGACTATCAAAGTAGTGAATGAAACAGTGATTTGTAACAAGACAGCAAATGATGTGGATTAATGACAAAGTTATAAGATGTGATATCACATTGGCTGGAAGAGAAAGTCTATATGAGAGTTCAGCTGCAACACAGGATGATATGCTAAACTGCTGAGCAGATTGGTGGCCATTTAGCAAACATAAAACTGCTGCAATGCAGTAACTGCAAGTGGAAAAACATTTAGGAACATACAAAGGGTAAATCTATAAGGAGTGGGAAACAGCCTCAAAGTGGCTATTATAAGCCTGAAAGTAGGTTTTGGTTCAGAATCTGCACTTACCCCGCAGCCCCAGTAAACGTCCCTGGTGGAGGATTACAGCTAGTGAGAAAGGAGGAAAGGGGAATGGATAGGTATGACAGTAGAGGAGAAGGATTAATGAGAACCCACTGCTCATATTTTGGTTTTTGATAAGGCAGAGCTTAAAATTTTAGCTCCTAAAAAAACCAACAGATATTTAATTACTGAAGATTCGATCAAATGTCACAAAGAACAGCATCTTACTATAGAAGTTCCAGTACAAAATAGACCACAAAAGGACTGTCACGTATTTTTAAGTTTATTATTGATTAGCAACATTTCCCCTTTCTCTCTTTCCTTGACAGGAGGCTCCAGAATAATATAGAATGACTCATGTTTTCAAGTACCCTTTTGGAACATCATCTGCTGCCCTGCTACTAAGACCCAGGGGATTGAGAGATGCCACTGCTTATGCAAGGATGTAACTGCTTTATTACTATTTCTGACCACAGTTCTCAGCCCCACTATCAGGCTACCCCCAAAAGGCTGTTCTGACCTACAACCAACAGAAATGAAATGCAACTGAACAGCTTTAATAGGGACCTCTTCTGTTCACTCCTGGCTTAAAACAAACTCCCCTGGAAACATTAACTTAAGCTTGATGCAAATTAAGACCTATCATTTTTGAAAGCATGATTTAAAGTGTCTCAAAATCCATGACAGGAAGTCTGTCCTTCCTTAGTACATTCATGCAAAAAAAAAGACAGTTACTGAATGGATGGACAATGCAATGGAACAACATGAGAAACAATGCATGTGTTTGCTGTTCAACAAAGCAGACATAACATGAAGAGTTTTCACTATTGAATCACCCTAAAACTCCACCTGTCAGACCACACTATTTTCTAATTAACAACAGTACAATTAGGACTATCATAGGTCTGCATTTTATTTTCTGAAACTTCTGTCCACCTGTTATAACATTAGTCTCAGGCACAAGTGTTGAGGCTTTAATTTCATTGTTGTTGTTTAAATGCGATCAATTTACCAAGCTTTACCTATTTAAGATTTGGTTTGCCCTTGAGCTGTTCTTTTCTCCTGAGATTCAACTGCCCTCAATTAGTTTCAGTCTATGACAAGAGTCTGGGGTCTCTTACGAAGCAAAAACCACAATTTACATGATTGGAATGTGACCTGGATGTTAGTGCCCTGTCTGAATGTATTTACAGCTCCTATAACTCTGAACGTGTCCTTTAAAGCAATCTGTGCTACTTCTGTTCCAGTCCTTTATATGCAATTTGTGATTAATTCTCAAAAATTAAAGCCAATCAAATTGTATTAGCAACAACAACATCAACATGCTCAAATCAAAGAAAAATGTATTTTGTGAACACACAGCAATCAAAACTAACATTAATAAGAAAACTAATGATGGCTCATATAAGCAATAAACATCTATCAATGCTCTTAATGCTCAGAACACCTCTAAGGCCTCAAAGTGTCCCTTTGATTCAAGCCAACTCTGCTCAAATGGCAATACAGGAGATTTTGGAGATTTGTTATTTTTTCAGGGTAACTGTAACCACATACACAGATATAGGTGCTGAACATCACACAGGCCAGATCTGTTACAAACCTGGCAGCGAAGTTTTCTATCCATTAGCAAGCACCTGAATGCTGTTTAATACTCTCTCTTTTTTTTATGCCTACAGCATATTGCACAGTGCTATTCATTGATATTTTACTTACTTTCTGTTAATGGAATGGAGATGATGACACCATTTCCTGTTCCTACCCATAAACGATTACAAGACACCATAAGTGCTGTGATTCTCACAAATGAGAATCCCAGTTTACCAGTACCTAAAAACAAAAGACGCTTTTCATCAAAAATTATGAGCAAGAATAATTTTAGTTCTACAACAGAGAATCTAAAATCCAGCTCCCAAATCACACACACAAGTAATTCCCTCCCACTTATGACAGAAACAAAGTAGAGGAGCACATTTAAGTTGTAAAGATAACCTAGAAGGCTACAACACTGCAATTAAATTGAGAACCTATGTTTAGAAGTCTAACATTAGCTATGAGAAAGCAAAAAAGGTCCTTAATGCTGCACAGTAAAATTTTTTGGGGCTTACCAGCTTTTAAAACAAATTAAAAAATGAGCTTACAGACCTAAGACAGTGGTTTGTAATCCATTTAAATTAATTTCTCATTTGTTAGCGGGGGAGCAGAAGGCTGACACGAGCCATGTGCAATGCACAGCAGTGACTTGTGAAGGATTTCCCAGAGCCTAATTACCTGTATTTGTTGTGTAAGCTATGTGGTCAAACTGCTCTTATATAGATATTAATGAAAATAATCAGAGAGCCTACTAGGTTCAACAGCAATAAAAATTTCTTATCTTGAGGGATTTTTTTTTGAAAAATTAGGCCATTTTTCCAGGCAGGTAATGGATTCTTCCCATTATTAGCTATAAAAAAATTGTATCAGTATAGAAAAAGAGAAAGATTGTAGTGTCTCTACTGGTGCCTGCCCAACTCAACCACCACTTTCCTCATTAGTTATGAGTTTTTAAGGACACTTTACACACCAGGTAAGGTCAACAGACTGAAACAGAAGATCCATCACCCCCATCATGCTTCATAGACTGACTTAGGCTTCTGCTTCCAGATTCAAGTTTGCACAAACTGATTTTAACTGGTCTTTCCATCGACCTTTACCCCAAATCTGCAGTAAGAACTGCCTGATCTCTAGCAGGAAAAGGAAGCTGCAGACAGCAAGAACACACCAGTTTTTCCTGGGAACTTACCAAGCATTTTGCTTACATAGGGCTCAATGTCCACATCCTGCAGGTGCTGATAGGTGTGGGCATGGTAGAGGCGCAGGGTGGAGTCCAGGCGGATGGACACCCACACCCCATCCCCCACCCATGCCAGCTGCCTCACTTGGCTCTCCCTCCTTGGGTGGGCATCAAAGGACTTCTGTGAAATATTGGGGGTCAAATGAGAAGGTAAGACAAAGGGAAGAGTAAGAAAGGTTTCTCTGTTACTCTCATACAGTCTGAATTGGCAATTTTCAATCAAGCACAACGCTCTGATTTGCAAGATCACAGACAGTGTTTAGCTCAGTTACAAATAGCATGTGATGCTCTGAAATTGCTAATTCCCTTCCCTGAGTGTGATCTCAAAGTTGTAATTTCCTACTTGGTCTTCATCTACACATCTCATCCCAGCCTGCTCCAGCTTGTCTCCCTTGAACCTGGAGCCTTTTTTGTCTGACATCCTGCTGCCACAGCACATGGTACATGTGCCTAAAAAATGTCTTTCTTCCTTGTTCATCATGACTGACTTATAAACAACCCCACCATGTGCAAAATACACACTATCCACCAGCAAAACAATCAATTTCACTTTTATATTAACTTCATTTCAGTTTTCCCATATATTTTATAGTCTTCTTCACAAAAACAGGTCATTATTGAGTGACTGATATTTTCAGAAGAGCTGAGCAGCCACCCTCAAAGGCCTGGCCCATGTCTCAGGCCAATTAGCAGGAGCTGAAGCACTTCTATTGCTCAAGGCTTGCAGAAACCTCAGCCCCTTTCTGCTCCTGAGATGACAGACTAAACACTGCAGATAAAACACCAGCTCACACAACTTGCATAAACTTTTCTCTAACTGGAAAGAGAGTACATTCCAAATTAACGCTCGCAAATCTCTGCACATGGGTGGAGAACAAAATGAGGCACACCCAGAATATGCTGGGAGCTGGTTGTACAAGCTCTGCACAAGCACACTTTCCAGTTTCTGGCCAGCCAGAAGTGGAGAACTAAATCTCCCGAAAACTGGTTTCAATAAGGGAAAACTTTCTCATCATAGCTTTAAGTCTTCCAAAACAACTATTTCATAAATCAAATTTGCTAGGTAGCCTGTTTCTGTACTGATGAAAACAGATGCTTCCGGAGTTACTCGGGAGTCCGAGCTGCAGCATTAAAACACAACATTTAATTATTTTAATCAGCATTGGAACTTACCTCTATTTTCATGGCCTTTGGATGAACAACATAGATTTTGTTCCTATAGCCACACCAGACCTTGTCATGTACCACTGTCATGCACCGGATGGAGTGGTGTGGCCGGCCCAGGTCCAAGAGGTGATAGTTTGACAAATCCCACTGACCATCTGCAAAAACAGGAAGAAAAGAAGTAACACAGGAACCTGTGTTTGGTTTAAGGAAAATTTAGAAGTAAAAGCAACTATCTTAAAAGTCTAATTTTTTAAAGTATTGTAATAATCTGGGTAAATCTGTACAAGTTTATGGCTAGGCTCCTCTTAAACAAACAGCAACTAACATCCCAAATGTTAAGTTTTTTTAAAAATAAAGTTGTACAATGATTCAGGTTAAAAATTCAGCAAACCATTTTTAAATCAGCAGGTTGCCCTGTGATACAGGCTCTGCTTGACTACGACCAGTACCTGTGACAACAAACAGCTTCCCATACAGCACCAGGCACCTGCTGCTTGGCAGAACATAGAAGTGTTGGCCAGTGCAGATTTATTTAAAATATGCTGCAAGGTCTTAAAAAAGGCACCTAAAATCTACTAAAAATGTACTAAATTTCATCATTCAACACCAATTAAAATTCTTCTGTAGACTGAACTAAGGCCACAGATCATCAATGACATTCACTAGAGAAGTTTAGGTATTGCGAACCACTGCAGTGAGCTTTAAAAAAATAAACAAAACAAAACCACTAAAAACAACTTCATCCCAGCTGCATCTTTTCCAGTATTTGCATTAGTGTTGGGCAACCTTTTAAATTCTTTTAAATGCTGAGCACAAGGATTTAAGCATCACAAGGGAAAGATGAAATTAATAGGGTGGAAAAACAAGCTAATACATAAGTTTCAGTTGCTCCATAGTAAGACCTTCCCCTCCAGGTCCTATTTCTGGAGGCTGAGGAATGGAGGTGGTTCAGGAGCAGTTTGAGCAGAAATTCTGAAGGGATGCTTACAAAATTCTCATTGAAGGACAAGCCCAGCGACAATTTTTATCACTAATAAAACAGAAGACATGACTATTGAGCATAATGAAAATTGCAAGACAGATGATAATCAATGCAGACTTTCATATGGCATTTCCCTATTTAGCAAATCTATCCCATTCTCCATTTCAGAGTAAGAAAATACTCCATAAATGCACCACAACAGTGCAACACAAGAACTTGAATCTGCAACTGAAATAACAAGAAATATTTCTCATAACAATCCATAAAAAGGTCAATGGGGAATACATTATCAAAGCATTACTTGTAAATGGCACATTTCTTTCCTAACTACTGTTGAAAATTCCCTGGTTCCCGGATGCAACAGAATCCTTACCAACTCCCCGGTGGAAGATCGCAAGTGTCCCATCTGCCAGCGCAACCAAGACTATTCCTTTGACATGTCTGAGGAAAGAGAAGGCACAACAACACAGTCTGTTAGACTGCTCTGCTCAGAAGGCAAGTTTAAAACTAGGTATAAACATTTCATATTTCAGCATATTTTTTACAGTCATTTTTTATTAGCCCCAGTGTTTTGATTTCTACAATATAGCTCAAGAGAAGGGATGTACCAAGGGATCAAAATCCAGTTCAGAAAGATTGAAATATATCTGGTTACAATGCCTGAAGAAAACAGCAAAAATAGCAACCTACAACTGTTTTGCATAATTACAGCTCATCCTTTGGGCTGTGTATTTCCTACAGGTACAAGATTCCTTTTATTTTCCTTACTCCCTAGAAGGTTTCCACTGTCCCTCAAAAAGCATGCAGGCAGTTATGGCAACTGACATTCCCAATATCTGAGGAGGAAATAAAAAACTACTTTGGAAAGTATTTTAACAGAAATTCATTATGATTTACATGACATTCTTTCAGGACTTACACAATACTGAGAATAGAATCTTTAAGTTTAATGGCATGAACACATTTCCTCCACTGGGCCACTGACGAATGAACATACAGGCTGCAAAGACAAATCAGGAGGGATTAAAAGCACTACCAGACAAAAGCAACCACAAGCAAAACCCTTATAAACTGAAATCCACAATCAAAGAGAAAACAAGTTTTCATCTTCCACTGGAAATTATGTGTACACAGAAAGGAAGAACTACATAAGCAGCAGAATGGTTTTTTCAGAGGTCTAAAGCATTACAAACTCCCTTGCAGATCCATCTGCAGTAAAAATTGCAATACATTTTTCTAGCATACTAAAATATTGAAAACCATTTAATTAACAGACCATAATTTCTTTGAATACAAAAAAAACCCAGAACTTCTCTGCAGATAGTGTTATCTAATAAAAAAGGACTTGCTAATCACCTACAATACTTCCTTTGAATTCTATAATGCCTAAAAACTGCAGCAAAGCATTCAAGGTTTTGGCTCTCTTTAGATCATCCTGCACTTAATCTTGACTTGAGACAGTTATCAGGCCTGTAGGCACAAGAAGCAAGTTTAAAGTAATGATTATAAATAAATATAACAAGATGAGCACTTCCTTACCATCCATTCTGTGCTCCAAGCCACATGGTTGGTAAAAGGCTACTCATTTTCTGTGCTTCTTCTCTCACTAGATCTTGCTCGCTTGGCAGAACTGCAACATCCTTATATAACTGTGACTCAGTACTAGAAAAAAAAATCAGTTAAAATACATTTAATGAACTGCACAGATTACTCAGGCTATAAGCCAGGTGTTTACTTCACAATTCAGAGTTCCTACACTACCTTCTGAAGTACATGAGATGTTTAAAAATACAGTAACCACACATGAAAGTATAATACAGATGAAAACCTCAATAACCATGAATTGTGGACATTTACTTTTACAGGGAAAACTAGGTTCCATTCAAACCTGTCAGTATTATTACCTCTGGGGAATTGCAGAAGAGAGTCACAAAGCACAGTCTTGTACCAAGACTACTTATATGAACTTCAACACACTTAAAAAGGAAAAAGTAGTAATTTTGTCTCCATGCTATGTGCCTACAAACATTATACTTTTTAAAAATACATTTTAAGAGGTATGAGGCCCGAGACTAGGTACTTAGGCTGATACACTGGAGATGCCTCTGTTGTATGCTGCACTCCCAAGGGATCTGTAAAGACATGCTCTGTGTAGACTCCAGTTTGTGCAATATCAGCTGTGTCTTCTCCTGTCCCTGCATTGACTTCTGTTGCTTCTGTTGCCTCCTCTGCTGTTGGAATGTTCTCATCTACTGAATTATTTTCAGCTGCAATATCTATGAAATAAGCAAATTTGAAAAACTTTTAAACAACTGCAATAGAATTTGTTGTTGTTTAAAACAGCCAGAACTTGATACTTAAAACTGAAGTGAATAGCTATTATAGCCAGACAGTTACAATTTCCACATCAGAAATGCCCAAATTTTAGTAGGTGGCACTGTATAAACAAATATCAAATGTACTTTTAAGAATCGGCCTGATGGCTCAGACTGGCCATTAAATTATTAACTAGGACAGCAGTAAACAAGGCCAACCACCACATATCCATTGACAATCATACCACCATACAGCTCTGCAGGCCATATGACAAAAAAAATAGAATGTCTACAAAATAATCACTTACACTTAAATCTCTATTAAGACTTGACAAAATCTAAGGTATATATTTTAGTCACTCTCTGGTAAGATCTGCATTTCAAATACTACATTAAAATCTCTCTAGAGCAGGCACAAGAATTCTCTCAAAAGTACCTACAAGAAGCAGCTGCCAATTCCCATTTCATGTCACCTCCACCACTTTCTCAGCTACAATTTACAGATTTACAGTGAGTTTATGTTATCATAGCTTACACACTGTTAACCTCAGTAGCTGCACCACTTATTTCCAGCTTCATCTCAAGGTGTTTGGCCAGCCCTGATATACCTGTAGTGTTTATCACATACCTGAATGTTTCTCTGCCACAGGTGAGGCCCCATTGGTGTCATGGGCACCAGGAGTCCCCGTGAGACCCTCAGCAGTGCAGCCCACCACAGTGATTCCCCCCAGCAGGCTGTCAGTCTCAGCAGAGCTGTTGCTGGTCATACTGCCACACAGGGAGGATTTGTCCACTTGGCTGGAATCTGCTTCCTGCAACCCTTCTTCTCCTGCAGGGTAGTCTGTTTCTCTTGCCCCTGAGAGAGATTAAACTCAGAATAACATAATATCCTGAGCTGGAAGGGACCTACAAAGATCCAGTCCAACTCCTGGCCCTGCACAGACACCCAGCAATCCCACCCTTTGTCTCAGAGCATTATCCAAATGCTCCTGGAGCTCTGGCAGCCTTGGTGCCATGACCACTGCTCTGGGGAGCCCTTTCAGTGCCCCACCACCGCCTGGGAAAGAATCCTTTCCTGATATACAGCCTAAACCTCCCCTGGCACAACTTCAAGCCATTCCCTTGGACCCTGTCACTGGGTGTTTTTCATGGGGGTAAAGCCAAATAATCTCTCTATCTAATAGCTAAGCTTCAAACTCAATGAGCTCTCCAGAGATTAAACATGCAGGCAGCCCCTATCTACAAGGTTAGTTTCACATAATCAGCAAATGTGGAAGATGCTGTCACAAAGCTCACAAAACAAAAGCAAGATCGACATATGCTCCATTACAATGTCATTCACTCTATTTCAATCTGCAGCTTTCCAAATAGTTTATTTCAATTTTAATTTTATCTTCCTCTAAAATCAGATTTCATAACAGTGCAGGTACACAAGGGCACCTATCTATGTCGTCATGAAGAATTTAGGTGCAATAGAGCCTTGGTTCTGGAAAAAAACCTGTTTTTCTCATGTCCAATTCTCTTATACTTTCAAGACTTGAATTATAAATGCAAAAAGGATTCCCTCTGAAGGGAGCTTGCTTATCTTCAAGAGGCTGAAGAAGTCCAAAAAACAACAAACATATTCTTCTTTTTGTGATGTTTGCAATTCCATGAAATATCTACTCTGTTGCAGTTTGTAGTACATCAAACAAAACAGTTCCCCTTGGCTGCTGACACCTCTCTTATTTTCGGTTCATGCAAGTCAACAGCCAACTAAAGAGTGAAACAGTAGGGTGGAAATGCAATAGTTTAATGTACAACTAACCACTTTCTTATTGCTCTGTTACAGTAACCTTTCATCATACTAAGTAACAAATCTGTGGGTTTTCATTGCATACGAAAAACTGAATAAGAATCAGTTAAAAAAGGCAGGAGCTGAACCAGCCCAAGCATTTACCTGGCACACTGGCAATACAAAGCACATGAGAATTGCAAACAATGAAACTGTCCAGAATATTCCCTGGTTGGTTTGCATCAATAATGATAACTTTTGTCGCAGAATGTGTGCTAGTACAGATCCAAACTAGACTGGATAATTCTTCCTGGTGTTTCAGTTCCTTCTGCTGATCCTGAAGGAGAACAAAGGCAGAAATTAACAACAGAAAGGGGGACAAGAATAGAATTACTACATTTGATCTTTTATGGTCTTATATTTTCACCTAGAGAAATATACATAAATATGTGGGAAGTTAAGTATCTTCAATGCCATTGCAAAACTACACATAATTACTAGTTGTTTATGTAAATGAAGTATAAAGCTCCCTCATATTTCATACTTCTATTAAAAATACATAAAATATTATAATTACACTGCATAATTATACAGTTAGACCAGTATAAAATAAAAACATTATTGACATGCTAACTGCCATACTCAGTATCACCACAGGTTAATGTGATATTCTAAAGCACTTGAAAATTTAGACTGTTTTTATGCCCTTAATATGAATTCCATTTATGGCAATTAGAACATAAACAGGTCTGTCACAAATGGTTTTTAAAGGAGGCAGCACTGGTATAAGCAGTACATAATTTTGATGTAAAATTTATTTGCTCCTGAGATTTGCCGGCAAGGGAAGATTCAAAAGTATTTAATAG
The DNA here is from genome assembly GCF_047830755.1 of Zonotrichia albicollis. Lineage (NCBI taxonomy): Eukaryota > Metazoa > Chordata > Aves > Passeriformes > Passerellidae > Zonotrichia > Zonotrichia albicollis. Next base: position 3,045,047 of record NC_133837.1, on the reverse strand, counting down.
TTGGATTCAATAACCCAAACATTCTGGGCTAATGACTAACCAAGAAAACACTATTTGTTACCAATGAACCTGATCAGAAAATACTTTAGTACTCTACAGTTACACAGTAAAGGTGTATAACTATATAATTTATTAAATGTGCCTTGCAGTGACCTTACCTTGAGCTCTTGATCTAGTTTATCTAAGCTGCTCTGGGATCCTGTTTGCTGCTTGTTGCCATCTGCATCCACACCAGTCACATCATTGTAGAACACACTGGCACCAACCACAGATCCTCCATCTCGTGTCTTCCCTCCTGACAGGTTCACCCCTACAGCACACCACAGCTTGGGAGAAAAAGAAATGTTTCACTTGAATCTCAAACTAAAAAAGAGAGAGAGACAAGCATTGTTAAATATGCTAAGTGATATCAACATTATTATATATCCGGAGTCCATTTTAAGTTATTAATTACAATTAAAGTCATATACATTTTACTGAGACATAAATTCTTCTTCACTATATTTAAAAAAATCCCAACTTATTTGAAAAAGAATGTAATGGAGTCCAAAACAAAAATATTCAAGCTACAGTTTGCCCGAGTCTCTTATCATCACTGGAAACATCCTACCTTCATAGAGGTATCCTTCTCATCCAAAGGTCTCAGGTAAACAGGTACAGGCAAGTTCTTCATCTTATTTTCACCCTGTCCGCCATTTGCCACCTAGGCAAAAAAACAAGCAAACAAACAAACAAATTTACCTTTAAAAGAGGTTTACAATCTTTGGAATCAGTTGCTCAGAATTTATTAAACACAATGCAGAGTTTTGCATTGTTGTCTCCTTTACAAAGATTCTTTGCTGCTAAGTTCAACAAAAAAAAGCTAGAATCAAACACAAGCTGTGAAATCACACCCTCTACAAATGTGACAAAACATGAAGCTGTTACCATTACGCTCGCAAACATCATACCTGTTTGTATTTCTGAGGTAGACTCCAGCCAAAAGCCTGCACTCTGCCATCCTCCTTCTGGACATGAGCTTTCACCTGGCGGTACTGCTCCCTCTTCTGCTCCCGGCGCGAGGCTAAACTGGCTTCGGTTCTGGGCAAGAATCAGGATTGAGGAACTGCTTACTTACGCTCTTTAGAATCTCTTGTGCAATGGGAATTGCTGTTAAACTCAATAACCAAGATCACTGTGGAAGCACTGGGTTACCAAGGCTATCCCTAGGTTTTTTTCACCTATCAAGACATCTGGTTTCCTGTGGGCTATTTTTAAGGGATTGGGGAAAGCCAGGCAAAACCAGAAAGTCTATTGCCAGCATCCTCAAAAGAAATTAACTTGGGTTGTGTAGCTTTACTAGGAGCTTTAAAAGTTGTAATTCACAAGGACATATTGCCAAAACAAAGCACAGGAGAGAAAAAATAATTACAGATTCTTGTCAGCCTGACTCTTAAGTGAACCTTAAGTACCTGTACAGTTATTGCTCAGCTACAACATTTTCATATAAAAGCATACCAAGTGTTGCCTCCTGTGCCTAAATGCACTTTCTTGAAAGACAGTGGTATTTACCAAGTAGAATATTTCACCCAGGTGCTCCAAGTATTCACCCACTGCTGAACATTTCACTCTGCACTATCTTGATGCCTTATGAATCAACACTCACTTCAGGAGATTATACTTCACTTAGCAGCATGCTAGTAATCTCAGAGAACTAAAAGAGTAAACACTTGATAGAGCATATCTACTATAAAACCAAAACGTCTTACTCTTCACTGAGGAATTCAAAGGCTTTAGATTTGTCACTGGGTAATTGAGATAAGGTGCTGCTTCTTTTCTTGACTGATGGAGTAATGTGCGAGGTTGGAGCATTATATTTAACATTGACAGGAGGTTCTGGTTTCTTTGCTGTATTGCTGGATGAACTGAAGAGCCTGCTAAAACTAGAAGAGGAGAAAAAGACAAGAGTCAAGATTTGTCAGATACATCCAAACTTCACTACGCAGGCAAAACACAGCATATGCCAGCCTGTTCAAGACAGTTATAAGGTAAGAAACTGGAGCCCAACACACTCAGCAACACTCTCAACGCACAAAACTCATGTCCATAAGAAAAATTTTTAAAGGATTATCATCCCATTTATCAAATTCAATGGGAACTTCATCTTTAATTAACATTTACACAGAACCAACAAAATTAGGATGTTAACATCAGACCTGGAAGACAGTTCTATGAAGGACATTAGTTCATGCAGAGAGCATTTTAAAAAACCCACTATTTTCTGTGCAACAAGATAGAACAGTTTTCTGCAAGTCACAACATCAAAAGCATTATCTGACAAACATCTTGTTGAGAAAAATACTGGTTTAGATTTAAGAGCTTGATGTCAGAAAGGAGAATGTAACACTCGGTAAGCTGTACCTCACAAGAGGGAAAAGAAGCTGAAATAAATGCAACCCACACATGCTATTCAGGTTTCTACTTTTCATCAAAAAAATGAATGTGGAAAAAATGCTCAGAACAAGAATCCTGGTGCATATTCAGCTAGGAAAAAAATTCCAGCACTTTGGTATTTAACTTCACAAAGTGCACAGTCACTCACTACACACTGCAGCTTACAATACATTTTGTCTTCCAGAGCAGTCTTACCGAGTTGGCATGCTGGGCAACAAGAGGAGAAGTGTTAAGATATCTTCATCTGCCAAAAAATAATTAGCTAACATACGCAAATGTGCCAGCTAATTGCTTAGGGTCTTTATTTCTGCCAGTAAGTTGTGCTTCTATACTTACAATTGCCAAATGCTTGATCTTTTCTTCTCTTGCATGGCTGGATTTTCTCTGGATGCTCTACAAGAAATTAATTCCAAGTTAGCAACAATTTAAAAAGGAAAAGGAACGGAACAGTGTCAAACTCTTATTTTTTTAAAAAAGGATAACATCTTGAAAATAACAAAGCCCTTTTTCTTCACACTACTACTTCTTTACTGATCAGAGCACAACACCGAAATTCCCCCTACAGGAAATAAAGTTACATAATAAACTTCATCCCCATTTCTTTGCATCCCAAACAAACTGGCAACTTTTCAGACAGAAGAGACAAGTCTGCATAACACTTTGTAATGAAAAAAGCTTGAAGAAAGCAGCAAACCATTTTAAATTATTCTGCCCCCTATTTAATATTTTAACCACTGTCTTTTGTTTTAAAGTCTATTAATCTTCAATACATCAGTAAATAATTGATAAAGTGTTCCCATTGCCATAGATTAGAGATAGGAGGGGATTTCTACAGCAGATAATAGCTACAGAAGAACAAGCCATGGCTGTTGGAAATGTACATTTTTCCTCCTAAAGGGTCACAGGCATGAAGACAATGGGAACAACTACATGTCACTGCTGTCCATGGCCAGCAGGCAGCACCACAGCCTCTGGCACCTGTGGTCAGGGACAAGGATGAGTTGGTCAGAGGCAGAAAACTTAATGCTTTCAAACCATACCTTCCAAACAACTGAATATTCAGGATGCAAATGAGACCAAATCACCATCTATATTGTTTATATTTAACATGCCGTGCACAGCTTTAAACTGTTTTATCCTGAACAACCCAAGTCTTTCCAAAGGAATTATGCTCAGTCTGAAGACATTATCCCTATATGGACAGCACAAGGCATGTGTACACACAGTAATTTTTAATGCCCACCACATTAACGTTATTTACAAATACCAACTTTTTTTTCTGTTTCAGAATAAGCATCCCTTGAAAAAATGTATGTATTTCACATCATATGAAGTAACACATCTTCACTGAGGTCTCACCAAGAACCATTCTGACAAATTATATGCCCTTAACTTAAAAACAATGATCCTCATGGGCATGAGGAAAACAAGCAGAAGGCAATGAACCTGCTGACCAGATCACCCAGCATCTAAAAATCACAAGGAGCTCTGTCAAAGATTCTAAAAGAGCCTTTTCACCTTATCATCTCAGTCCATCGGACAGCCTCCTGCAGCTCCATCAGCCTCTCCTTGTACTGGTTCCTCTCCATCAACACTCGGGCCATTTCCACTCGTGTGAAGCGTTTCCGCTGCGCCGTGGGGACGTCGCTCTGGGCACACAAGTTAATAAACATGGCAGGGACAAAGGTGCACCACAGGGCCCTGCAGAGCCACCCTCTGCCTCCTGATAATAGCCAGGCTAGGGCACAATTCCAGATTTCAAATAGTTTGGGGCTTTGGAAATCTGGGGTTTACTTTTCTCTCCTCCCATCCTTTGAATGCAATATAATGTGAATGAAAACAGGTCTTCAAAAAAAGTGTGTGCTAACAAGTGGGCAGAGAGGAAAGCAAGACAACTAATCACTGTCAATTTAAGTTTACTTGTGCTCTTTAGATCTTCTGTCATTTCTATACAGGAAGGAACTTTACCATTACTTGTTAAGCAGTAAGTTTTAGTAGCACTCACTAAACACACAGACTTCTAATGTCCCACTGACGTATGCACACAAAACCACACATATACACCTACATCATCATCCTCTTTAGCCTTCTGTCTTGCTTCTTCTGCTTCTGCACGAGCTCTAAATAGAAAATAAAAAACAGCTGCAATAAATATCACAGTAGGGTTTGTCTTCTTTTCCTTTTTGACAACCATGGAATTAAACTTACTTTCTCAGCTCTTCTTCCAGTTCTTTATTCTTCTCTTCAAGCTTTTGCTTTGCTTGTTTTATAGCCTCTAATTCACCTTGTAGTACATCCTTTTCACAGGTCAATTCATCCACCTTTGCTATTAAATCATTCTTCACTACATTCAGTGCATTTCTACACAAACATTGAAAACATATGGTTATAAGGATGGCCATGGTCTCGCAGTTCAGCTTCAGCCTGGTTTTATTTTTAAAGACCTACACATTTCTTACATAGAGCTGCTGTAAAAAGATACAGCTTTCTTAGAGGTCAAATCATTCCTCCCAAATCTCAAACATTCAAACACATTCACATTCTCTCTACTAGAAAAAAGTACTGATAAATAGTTTGATTTTCCCTCAACAGTGCTCCAGTGGATTTGCCTCTGCACTTAAAGCTGTTTCTGACAGGGAGTTGAGCTCATCAGGACACAGCGCTGCATTTCTTAGAGTCTTACAAGGATAAAAGCAGATTTTTCCTACTAGATCCTTAATTTCTAGAAGACCAACTCAGACAAATGCACATACAAATTCAGAATACTCACACCTCCATTACTCTGAGAACTGAGAGCACATTTGCATAGTTTCAATTCCGTATCAGGATATTGAAGATATAATGAAATAACAGAAAGTCAGTATTTTTTACATAAACATTCTCACTTACTTTGTCTCCAGCAGCTGAGTGTTTTCCAAAATAAGGTTTTCAACCTCACGCCCCATTCCTTTCCAAAGGAAACAAACACATTAAATCAGTAAATAAAATGGATGTTTTTACAAAACTTATGTTTTGCCATTGTCTAAAGTCAAATGAATTTTACATATGACAAACTTGTCAGAAGAACTGTGAGCTATCTGAAGTTTCAGGTCGGACCTACCTTCTACAATTAGCCTTCCCTCCCACCTTCTCCCAGCCTGACTTCAATTAAAAAAAGCCCGAAGACATCCCTACCTAAGCACAGGCCAGTGCTGCTACTCTGTATATTTAGAAGATGATACAGTACTAAGTCAAAAAGCAAACACAGCATATATTGCAGAAGTATCAGACCACAAAATGTTCAGTTTAAAATGCTCAACTGTGTTTTACAGCATTATCATTATTGCTTTTTGATCTCTTATAAATTGTTATATAGCAAAGTGTATCAGTTCTAGACAAAAACATGCTGAATAAAGTTCAGATTGTGAAAGCCCTGCAGATTTCCCCAGAGCAAATGATACCTTACCAAAGAAATTATGGTCTTTAAAGCCCATGCATTCCATGTAGAGCAAAAACAAGAACAAGAAACATTTCATGTGAGGTGTAGCATGATTGAGGAGAAATAAAATATTAAGACTTAGGGAGTAAGAGCGAATTAAAACAAAGCCACCACCAAAAATCTGAAGTGGGATGTAATGTGATTAGAAGCAGGATTTATAGAGAAGACTGATGTGGAAGGATTTAAGTTTGTCACAACCATTTCCATCGGTTAAACCTTTTATATGAATCAGTAACTCAATAAAAGTGTCTCATTTTCTGTGAAATAATTTAGAAGCACAGTCCTTGGAAGACATTCTAAGCCATTCAGAAGTTTCCAATTAAAATGCTCTTACGGAGAAAAGTGAACATAACTTTTCAACATAACTACTAACATAACTACTTCAGTGTTACTTAGAGTTCTGGAAATTAATTTCTCACCCTATTTTTTGCATACCTAATATAATTTTCAGAATTTTAAAAAAGGTAGTTTCAGGAGAGAATAATTATTTTGCATCTTGCACAGCAAAATAATTATGACAAAATAACAGCAGAAATTATGTTAATTCAAGATTAACATAATGAATGAACAAGGTATCTTAATGGTGGAGGCTTTTAAAAATACTTTAGAAACACAATCTTCCAAGCAACTTTGGTGGCAGAAGACTTTAAAGCTATTTGGATAAAGAAGAAAAGGTATCTATAAATAGACATGCAAGTCAAAGTTCTCTCTTTTGACATTTCCCTCTCTGGGTTTTGGATTAAAAGTAAATGATATTTACTGAAGTAACTTAGATCAACCATGGTTGATTTATCAATATCTGGAAAAATCCCCTATACTACAGCCATCAAGAGATTTTATTGAAGTTGCTCGTGCTTTTTAAACACTTTCAATATTCACAGATAAAAGTATGTAGGATCACATCCAACAGGTTTCAGGATCTTTTATAATGCGAGAACAAAAACTAGAAAGCCGGAGTGCAACGGCAAAATAAAGTTACCAAGCAGGGAAAAAATGCAGAGAACATATTGTATGAGAGCAGCAGCCAAGAATGCCTAACTGGAGAAGCAACAAATTTCAAAGATTTTTTGAAAAAAGAAGCATACACACCAGAATATTCCCCTGGGTATGCAGCCCAAGAGAAAACAAATTAGAGAATCCTAATTAACTATTTTTAAACAACTCTATACTGAAGTTTAATGCTCACTTAGAACAGGTTCTAATGCTTCAAACACACAGGCTATCCTGGATGCAGGTGTGGCTTTTCAGATTTTGAAGTATGGCTGTTCTCAAAGGGAAATTATGATTCTAAAATAAAATTTTCAGATCAACACATTCTGCGTAACAAATGCAGGTATAACCCTAGGCTTAGTGTGCACACACTGGTGTTTCCAGCAATAGATTTACAGAAAATGGTAATAAACTCACTGACAAACCTTAAATAAGTTAAACAAAAAATTATATTATTTTTTGCCCATGAAAAACAAAGTATTAGGATCAGGATATCCTGACAACAGTTTGATTTCTTTAATGAATTTATCACAGCTAAGGGATGGATGTTGCTCCATGTTAATACTCTCCAGTGTCTGTATTTTTGCATGCAGAATGCATGATTATTTATCTCTGTGAGAATGGAATGACATCCAAGAGTTTTAGATGAAGTAAGGAGCAGTAAGGATGTGGAGAGCCTCACTGCTCAGAGTGACAACAAAGAAAAACCATTTCAGACTGGAGATAGGCTCATTACTCCTAGTGAGTAATATCATACCTGCAGAAATGTCACCAGTTTGATATAAAGTAAGTTTCTGGAGGAACACTGAACAACCAGAAAAACAGATTGCACACAGGAGTCTCAACAATCCTAACATTCTGTATTTTTGCAGGATCAGAGGACAGAAGCAAACAAGCTGCTGATTTTCTGCACTCAACTCATTTTGAAAACACCTGAGAGTAGCATCTGGATTTTATACATTCCATAGTATCGGCTTTCATTATTTCAAAATGAGGCCTGAACAATAACATAGTAAAAATATCTTGCTATATTGTTTATAGAAAGATTATTCTTCTGATGACCTTTTTGATCTTGGTCAACTCAATTTTATTTCAGTCATTTGAAATAAGTGACTGAAATAGTCAGCATAGAAGTAACAGCAAGATCCTCAGGGGAAGGAGAAATATGGGTTTTCCCTCCCCTATCAATTAACAGTTTGATTCTCAAATTACCACCATTTCATTTGCTGCAGTTCTTTCACGTTAAAATCTTTAAGGAGGTGATAAAGCCAGGCCACTACAGATCAGGCACGACCTGATTAAAACTACCTAAAACTAGTTCAAGACAAAAATCCTTCCTTGAGAAAAAAATCCTTATGTAAGAGAGCATAGAGGGAGAAATGGAGAACAGTGTAGGAAGTGCCCCAGAAGATTAAGCTCCTTATACAGAGAGAAAGAAGAAACGCTTCTGGTTTAGCATTCCAATGATTACCTTAGGATGCTACTCAAACAATTTTAATGCAAATGAAATGTAACAACAAATCCAGCAAGTCTAATTAAGCACTTCCTAAAAAAGAAAATTTCTGTATACAGCATCTTTCTTACCCAGTAAATCTGCACCTTCGTCCACATCTCCAATTAGGCCAGAACCAGCAGATGACAGCTCCTCAAAGAGTGACTCTGTGTTACGGTCAAATGCTTTGTTCTTGATGCCTTTGGTGGGAGTGCTGGGCAGAGAATTAAACAAGACATGAAAAAGCAGGGAAATAATACTCCCACAATGAAGAAAAGCTTTCTCTGTATTTTTTACCAGTAGTTCATTTGTTCCCTCAAACAAACCCCACAAGCTTTCATTTGACTTACAAGTTCTAGATTCTATTTTCAAATACTGCTTTGCCATCAAGATCTCAGACTTAAAGCAGTTGATGATACTGAGCTGGACAGGATTGTAATAAATCAAAGCATGTCAAGTTTTGGCCTATAGAAATTGTGTCAGGACTTACCCCTAATGCCTGAAGAACAGACAGCTCAGCTAAACTGGAAGATATTTAATAGAACAAGAATGCAAGAGAAGTGAATAGTAGGAGGTCAAAATATTCCTCTGGTCAGAGAAGGGGCTCTTTTCACACAAAGCTCTTCTTACATCCTTAAGATTCACCATATAGGGTAATTTTATCCTTATCTCATCACAAGAATTAAACAAAAACAAGAAAAGGAAAATTCCCATATACAGCATCTTTAAATAACCTTCTAAAATTTGTCTTCTTCCTCAAATCACAACACACAACTTACCTGGAACCCTTATATCCACTGAGATCTTTATCCATATCCAACTCTGGAGTTGACTCAATAATTGCCTGAACTTCAGATTTTTCTTCATTTTCATTTCCCCCTGGGGCAAAGCAAGTGGTACATGCCCATAAACAAAATCATCATGACATATTAACTACATGTAGTAGTTCTTCATCAATCACCAACTTAGGATACTTCTGTACAAAGACTTATCAAAATAAATAAATGAAAAGACCCACAGATTTTGATACTCTAGTGCAGATACTGGAATTTCTAGGTCTCTCCCAAATTTAACACAAGTCATCCAACAGCACTTATTTCCTACTACTTCTGCAACTGAAACCAAGATGCCCAACACCTCACAACTCTATGTGCCTTTTCTACTGCCAAAGAAATGTCTTAAATAATTCTGATTCTGAAGCAAAAAGCAGACAACAAACAACAGACTTATCTCTGACCAATATTCTGTACTCCTTAAAGTATTGAGTAGAAACCCCATTCTCATTTGTGGCACAACAAAAGACAGTTAATAAGTGATCAAATACGAGGTCCATAGTAACCCTACATTAAGAAGTTAAAGCAGCTCACCAGTGCACACATTTCTTGTCTCTTGAGCTGCCTGTACTTCAATATTCTTGCTTACATCCAGCTTCTCATTTGACATCTCTGTGTCCTTTGCAAGTCCTTCAACATTTTCCTTTTGAGGGGTTTCAGCAGGCAGCACAGGAACATCTGAAGCAGCTGTGGATGCTGGCGTAGTACATTTGGAGCCTGCTTGGCTAACATCAGAGAGCTCATCCTAGAATTGCACCATTACCAGTAAAAAATGAACATAAAGTTTTATTAAAAGAGTTGGGCATATGCACTAAGGAACAGACAACAAAATCACTGTATTTTATTGAAAATTATGCAAATGCAAAGACAAATTAAAAAAAATAACATTTTAAGCCAGTACAGTCATCTTTAGCCTGACTGTTTCACTCTTGCTAAGACAATTACAGCTACATAAAAATGCCTTTATTTTTAATAGCAATGTTTGATCCCAGCTGATCATTTTAGCCACTACTTTTCTGTGAAGGCTTCCAGAAAACAAGCAGCATTCTCATCCTAAGAGTCCTTCTAGCTGAACAATGAACTGCCTAATCATCCCAAAGCTGTTATAAAATTAATGGTTCTGAATATACATAGTACCTTAAAAAGCAGCCACTGAAGAACTGATGCAAATATGGATTTAACTAATATAAAACTGTGGTAATTCATAGAGTCATAATCACAGAATGGTTTGGGTTGGGAGGAACCTTAAAGATAATTTTGCTTCAATACCCTGCTGTGGGCAGGGATGCTTTCCACTAGACCAGGTTGCTCCGAGCCCTGTCCAATCTGGCCTGGAACATTTCCATATTTGCAAGCACTTCGCTTAAGTTTTCCACGCTTTCTAGTCTGAACTGTGAGCACTGGCTGACAGTGGGAATGGGACCTGGAACTGTGGTAACTATTTGTCCAGTTAGATTTCAGATCCACCAAGGAACATCAGTATACAGTTCCTCCTCAGAAAGTGATTCCTGGCAACATTTCACAGTGACACCATGTCAAGACCCATACGTATGACATTAATTACAGACAGTCCAGCTGCTGGACTCCAGATTGGGACCATCACCCAGACACAGCTGCATCCAGCACTGTGTGGGAGGGCAGAGTGCACTGTGTGTGACACAGCCAGAGGCCACTACCTGAATATACCAACAGCCCTTTCTCAGCTCTTCACTCATCTCCTTCATTCACATTTTACTGCCCATTCATGCCCAGACCCACATCAGATGTCTGATCTGTGACTCAAGTAGCACATGACAGTGAACAACAGCCCACTGCAGAGAGGAAAACAAGTCTGCCTGTTTAGGCCAACAGTTTCTAGCACACACCATTAGAGGAATCTTGTTGGGGAAAACAAGGATGAACTTTGAGGCTGCTGTGTGCAAAATGGAGGCAGGATGGTAACATTTTATTAAAAGTTCTAGTAAAGTTTGTTGGGGAATCACAGGTGAAAGAAAGGCTCTTGGACAAGTCTGTAACATTTCTGTCAAGCATAAAACAGGTATAGATTTTGCAAAGCACAAATTCACTGCATGCCTTTTTGAGGAAGAAATAAAACTGAATTTAAAGGTTATTTTAAAATAACACAGAAGAGACCTGCATGTAGATGTACACTGTCTCACTTGTACTTAGCATAAGATTAGTATGAATTGTAACTTACAGATTTCTCCTTTTATAACTTACTAAGGCAAAATTTTTGTTTTTAACATCTACACATTGAATTTGCAAATCCTACAAACAAAAATACAGCACTCATTGCCTATCAATTACTGACAGTTCTCACTGTTTTATAGCAAATTGCAGAATAATCAATTATTAATACTCAGTTTTCTGTCAAAAGTATTCAGAAATACAGACACCTCTAAAGGAATGGAAGAAAAGAAAAAACCACTGCAATTTACCCAACTGCCTTCTGAATGGGTGAAGTTGAGGCGTTGGCTAACGGTTCATACTCGAGTGAGCAGATACAGAAGGGAGGAAGTGGGGCCGGTGCCCCTTACCAAGGGCAACCAGAGCTCACACAAGCAAGAAATAAAACCTCAGCAGAGTTGCTGGCTCTGTTTAAACACTTCTACATCTTTGTATTCCAAGAGCATCCACTAACTGATGCAGCACAAACCAATCACTGACTTTCACACACAAAGTTCAAGGAAAATAGCTTGATGGCACAAGAAAAAACAGGGAATAGAATGGTTCTTTCCCTAAGGGAATTTCAAATCACCCATATATTTTATATTTCTGACTTTATTATCTATGGTATTTTTTTAGCTTAGTCTTGGAAACCACGCAAATTACACTATTACAAATGTTCGTTCTAGAACTAAAGAAAAGCAAAAGTAATTTAATTAAAATGACACTGAATTAATCAGAATATCTCAAAGACTAAACATTTGAAATTCAGTGCGGTGCTGACTTAGCAAAATTGACTTTTTCCATCATGCTGCCAAAAGACACCTCCTGGAAAAAAAAAGTTTAAAAATTCAATAATTAAATCTGAAGGAGTAACTCATCTGCAGTGCTGTGCAGGAATGAGCAGAAAAGAATGACTGGTACATAAATGTGTGTCATCTTACAATGATATCCACCAATCTCACTATTGCACAAGCTACAGAAGAACAGATTTTTTCATCTCTGCCTATCTGCTCCCTGTTTGTGATAGTTTTGGAGGAAACACTGAGGAAACCATTAAGGAAAGGATCAGGCATGAATGGAAAATAGATGCTAGAAAGCAGCAGAATCTTGTTTGTGCCTTCTACTGGATGTTAAAAATATTAAGAAGAAAAGTACCAGAGGAAAAAAGTTTCAAATGCTGGTTTTGACTTCAATATATCAGGTTATTCAACAGGTTCAATTCAGAAGTACTTTACATTCATAGCTACAAAGTAAAGATGTTGCTTTGGACTCAAGGAACTTATTCTGTATAAATAGATTTGAACAACTACAGTTTGTGCTATTTTGTGAATTCTCATTTTAGCAGTGCATTATTTTTAGAATAATTATATCAAGAAGCCTATTTTGACAATATGGATTAGCCAATTTTCTGAGGAGGAAGATGAAATCAGAAGCTTCCCTTTCTACCTCACCTCCATCTACTCTTAGTCATAACTTATTGTACATAAGTTATATTTCAGTCAGCTCTCCTAAAATCTGCCAATTCACTAATGTTAATAGCATGAGACAAAGGGAACTGGACATATTCAAGATCCAACCTCCTGACTAGCACTCTTTTTTAAGTGAAAAATTTTTAGAAGCAAACTCACACTGTCACTTTGATATCCCTATAATTAACCACTATTTACTCTTCCCATTATCTCCTTATGACATCCATGATAAATAAATGGATTCCTATTACCTCCAAATAGTTTTGTAGTTCCAATCAGTTAATATTCCTGGGCTAGGCAGGTATTAAATTGACTTAAGAGGAAACTCCTCTCAGCTATATGCCTTTCCAAAAATAACAGTACATTCCAAAAAAACTTCATGAAGAAATATATACTGGGAGGATTTACACATTCTGGAGTTCTTCACTCTGTAGATCCTCCTCCTGCTGAGCTGTGAGTGCACCTTAGACTGCCAGACTTATCACACTCCAACACCACTCCCCCATTCCTCCACTCCTGCAGATTGGTTTATTCCACCCTCTCACAGCTGGAACATAGAACAATTGCAGGAATGATGACCAGGCTACAAGCAAGGGAAATCATGCTCACAACTAATTTAGGAAAGTTACGTCATTCTTAGCTCTGTGGCCTACCTGCACCATACAGCTGGTAATAGGCAGAGGCTGCATGAAGAGCACTGCCCATGTAGTAATCAAAGCTTTCCTTCTAAAAGCAGCATTATTAAAGCTAATTAGACTGTTCCCACTACCTAGTAACATATTTAGTGGGGAAAAAGAAGTTGGAACCTTTGGAAAGGGTCCTTAGTCAGAAAGAAAAGACCCACTACTGAGAATAAGAGGAGAACTAATCTGTATTATCACTCATTTGGAAAATGTCCCCAACACTTGGTTTCTTGTACTAAGAGAAGTTCCCTCAAAGTTCACTGGAGTAAGCAATGAATTTGACTTATACAGAGAAGTTTCAGGGCTCTACCTCCCCTCTTTCAATTTGGCAGCTTATTGGCTTTTGCACCCTCCCAAAGATCTACCATCTGTTATGGGAGTTTTTCATGCCACACAAGGCAGCCAGGCTGCACTCACCTTGAGGCTGGTGTGGGACCGTGGCTGGCTCAGCTCATGGAATTTCCAGTGCTCTGCTGCAGGCGTTTCTGCTACCTCCCTCTGAGCCTCGGGCGTGAGGAGAGCATCTCCTGCAGGTAATGGGAAGATGCCCAGGGATATTGGACGCTCCTTCCTGTTGGAAAGACATGCAGGGTTCATCAGCCATCTCAGATGTCCCACAGTTTATTTGCCTGCAGCCTCTGAAATCAGCAGGGAAGTGGTGAAATTTCAGGTTCAAACATCCAGACACTGCTCCATTAAATGCACAGTGCAGCACACCCAGACTGCGTCACAGCACCCAATAATTCCTCGTTTCACAATTGCCAAGTCAATTGCATGGTTTTAAATAGCAGTTATTGATTTACACTACAGCTAAATTTTTATGGAAATGAAAATACAAGTAGAAGACAATACAAGTAGACTGTTCAATACAAGTAGAAGACAAAAATGTTTCCTTACTTCAGATTGAAAATAGTTTTCAGCAGCCACTATTAAAAACACCATTTTGCAACTTTTTCTTCAAGATACAAGCACATAATTTCTACAACAGCAAACAGCTAAATCATCAACTGAAACATTTGCAAAATTGTAAACAGCAACCCTCAAGCAACTCTTCTCAAATCATTCAGTATTTTATTCTGAAGATCACAGAAATGGATTTGTGTAAGAGAAAAGAACTGGGTCTGGGAATTACCAATATTACAACTGGCTCAGCTAAAAATTGTTTAGTTTTACCCAAGATCAGTTCCAACACTCTACCCTAAAGCTACACAAAAGCTTGTGCCAGCAAAGGAAATTATTTCATCCCAAATTTTCACTTCCTCACTCTTTCTTCTTCCCTATGGCAAATAAGTATCTGGAAATTCCAAAGGTTTACGTAGTAACCCTCAAAAGAAACAAAAAACCAGCAGTGTGCTCAGTGAACAAAAGAATACATTCTTCTGGCGAGCAAGAGACAAAACCATTGTGTGCAATGTCATTCATAGGATACTGAGGCCAGCCCTGAAAAGGAAAATTATCAGCCAGGCCTAGAACTGAGATAAGCAAAGTGTTTGTTCAGGCAAAACAATGTAATGTAGAAAAAAAATGACTAAATCAACAAGCACAGTTTTAAGTATAGTAGACGGAGAAGATAAAAGTGTGCACAAGTGATGGCATGGTTTTCACATTTTAGCATTATGAAAAGCCAACACACAACCACATGCGCTTTATTTCACAAGGCCCTTCACAGATTAAATATAACCTAGGCAGAATTAGTATCTGCATACAAAATACACGCAAATATATGGCAAGGTGTGCTGAAAAGCAAAAGCTTTGGACATATTTTTGATTTTGTTTATTTACTCTGAAGAAAAGTTAGTGAAGAAGGGATTTCATTCACCAATTTATCAGTAAACTCCCTTTGGTAAATATTACATTGTCAAAATCACAATGTTCAAACAGCAAACAATTTAAATTGGCATGAACCTCTCCAGTCCAGGTGTACAAAGATGCTCCTTGTCACAAAATCCTTTGCACCTAATTCTCACATTGGAGCTATCTTGGTCTTTCAGAACTATTGTTCCAAATTAAGTCATTAATTGTGAAGTAGTTTAGCACAACAAAGCCGGCAACAAGTAAGTAAAGCAAAATCTGTCTGGGTTACAAAATTCAAAACATCTGAGAATGTTCCAGCATCTGCAACTGCTGGAATGAGAAAGCCCACAGTGGATTCCAAGAGTTCCCACTATTGTAACAGGTCCTGCTTTGCTTTCGATTTCCCACAAGTCTCAGGCCTGTGGGGAACAAAAGACAGGCCACAGAAGCTGAGATTATGTCAAAAGAGGGGCTGAGACCATTTCAGTGGATAAAAAGTGCAGGAACAAAAAGGAGGAAGAAAAGCTGCCCTTTAGTGGTTGATAGAGCTGTATTGTGAGAGGCCTGGCTTAATGCAGAGGGTCCAGCACATTTCCATATTGCACATTCCACATGCCACAAAGCTCATCTGCTTTGCAATCCTCAAAAGAAAGAATATTAAATGGGTACAGTTTAAACAGTTCACACCTGGCATCACTTCTTTTTTCCAGATTAGTTTGAAAAAAAACTTTATTATAAACATACTTTGATGCGTTAGAACAGAGGTCGGGTGCATTGCAAGGCTGTACAGTAAATGAAGTTTGCAAAAGAGGCTATTTTGGAAATTAGGCTTATTATGTGAGTGTCTGCATTAAAAGAAATTATCCAATTAGACTGAAGCGATTTCAATTTATTTCACTGCTTGTTGAGCAGGAAAACAAAGAACCTCTTCCACCTCTCCAGTGCACAAAAAAAAATATCTGAAAATGCCACAGTGAGCAAAATGGAAACACGTATTTTAAAAGCCTAAACTAATAAGTGATGCATTGAAACATTTGCAGGAGCCTTTAAGGAACTTTTAGATGCTCAGTTCTAAAATCTGACTAGTGTTTAAAAATAGAAAATTTTTTTCTACAATTACATTCCTTCATCCTGTATTTTTATCTCTTTTTTAAAAATTAATTAATACTAAGAAAGTGAATTTTAATTCATGTAATTCCTAAAGCAAATTAGAAGGGCAGGAAAAAACATAACTTCCCCAAACCCCTCAAATCCAATAAATACTCTGGGGGAGCAAAAGCACATTAGAAAAAAAAAACAATTTCTCAAGCCATTTGACTTGTTTAAAACTTAAAAGTAACTTGTAAGTTACTGAATATGAAATTCTGTTTTGGTTATGTTTGGTTTTAGAGTTGGGAAATATTTGTTCTGGGCTTGTGTTTCCCCCCCACCCCCACCCCCACCTTTAAACAAACACAGCCTTACCAACTAGGTCAATCTACAGAGTTTCACTTGAAAATTTCTTTTATTTTTTCACATTTAAATATTCATTCAAGTTTTTTATTGGCTACTGGTATAAACTGGTATTTTTTTTCCATCTATTGGTTGCATTTAATCTTTGGAACAACACTTCTGTGCTCACAGACCCAAGTTAAAAGTATGCTACCATACAAAATCTACATGCACCAAGTATTAAGGACGAAAAAGTCACATTAGTGACTTCACAACATTAGTGTGTAGAGAATAGTAATTTCCAGCATTTTTCCCATTTAAAATAAAATTTACCATTAAATTTATAGCCACAGGTAAAACATGTCAAGTTTCCAGGCCAGAAAGCTGCATTTTAAAACTTTTCCAGCTGTAATTATAGTATTAAAAGATGCCAAGACTACTTTTGGCCACAATATTCTAAAGCATTTCTGCCTGCTACTGCTCCAGGCACACAGGACAAGCAGAACACAAGCGGGGTGGGGGGGAGACGGGACACAGGACAGACAGCTGGCAAATTGCCATACACGTACAGAAACAGAGGAGAGGGCAACATTTGGCTAAACAATAGTGAATACAATTTAAGAGCTCTAATGCTTCAATAATGAAAGATTTTTCCCCCCCACCAACCAATAATCAGATTTCTTGAAAATAATATGATTGATTGATTAATTACTGTGGTTTTAACATCAATTAACTGATCTTACATAAGCCTTTTTATTAAAACAGAAGCAGTTTAATAGTACAAAGCCTTGGACTACATACATTTATGCTACACAAGATCAGCCAAGTACGTGACAATACACTGAACACGAGCTTTATCCCTGACATTAACACTGCAGCTTTTGCAGCAGGTTATATTAAACTGATGCTAAAGCTTTGCACAGAAGAGATACATAAACTGACCTTAAATAAAAGGCAATGATAAAAGTAGATTGTATCTCCATACACAAATACATTTACAACAAAACCTGACATTTATACATAATTTACTTCTCTAATTTGTCCCTGTTTGAAAAAGCAGGAGAACAGAAAGCAGGGGAGCAGTGAGAGCACACAAAGATGGGGTTCAGTGGGTTGGAGTACCTGAGGATCCTCGGGAGGTTCTGCGTCAGAGCTGGCACCCCAGTGGAAATGGAAAAGTGCACGAGCAGCAGAACCGAGAGCGACACCAGGATGGCTGAGTTAATGACCACCGCCCCGCCAACGAAGCCAAACACAAACAGCAGCATGCAGCCCGGATTCATGGCGCTGCGCGGGCATGGTGGAATGCCGGCTCTAAGAAGGCTACGCAGGGGCCAAGGGGGGATCTTTGTAGGCAAAGTCTGTCATTCGGCCGCCACCACAAAAACAATGCCATCAGCAGCAGCAGCATTCCACTCTTCTGCAGCAGCTCCAAAGCAATGACATCACCACCCTCCTCCCCCTTGCCGCTCCTCACAGCATCAATGCAGTAGCGCAGAAGCACAGCCAGCCGAGAGTGCTGCTCCCTCCTTCCATGAAGGGTTCATAGATTCCAAAGCTCCCAAATCTGCATAATCTATTCCCAGCAAGCCCTGAGGACAAGCAGGTACCATGCAGGCACACAAAGACGCAGCTAGACCGCGGCCATGCTGGGACAGTCACTGACATTTTCCCTGCCTGCCCCAGCACAAACACTCCAAAAAGCTCAAAT
The DNA here is from genome assembly GCF_047830755.1 of Zonotrichia albicollis. NCBI lineage: Eukaryota > Metazoa > Chordata > Aves > Passeriformes > Passerellidae > Zonotrichia > Zonotrichia albicollis. The sequence goes on along the minus strand of NC_133837.1, from coordinate 3,026,564 downwards.
TGTTTAAGGTTAATTAATCTACAAAGTATATCTCAACGCTTAGTCGCACAACAGCAAAAGCCACTTTCTACAGATTTCTACGCTGTTCTCTTACTGCATTGCAATCATACAACAAATCTTTCTGATTCAGCCAAACTGTTGTTGTAGGATTAAAGAACAAAGTCTTGCAAACACAAATGAACGGAATTTTTTTCTCATTTCAGGGTGAGAGCAATAAATAGCTTACCTAATTCTACTGTGTGTTGTGGATTCTAGCTGATCACCCCCTGTTAGCTGATGAAGTTTGGTTCTTTCCAAGTGCTCCATATAATTGTGTATCATCTGTTTAAAAGGACAGAAACACAAATACTTAGTAACATTTACTTGTACTACAACTGCATAGTTCTTGACCAATATATTCTCCCCCTGTAATGCTAAACAGAAGAGGACTTAGAGATATTCAAGAAATAAAGAAGAAAAATTATACAGACCAGAAGAGAAGTCCATAATAAATTAAACATATTGGAGAACTTCCTTGTACATTTGTGTACAGAAAACATCCTAAGGGTAAAGAAAGTGCATGCACTATTTCAAACATGAGTTTGGAAAAGAATTACCACGTTCAAATCCATTTTGGAGTCTGAGACCTCTATGTCCAGCAGATATTAGCATTTTTTACATGATACATATTAGGCACTATAGGCCTAACTGCAAAGTACTGTGAAGGTCAGACAATATGCTCCTCTAATATTTAAGACTCTGAATCTACAGGATAATAATCATATTATTTCTGTAGGCAGAAATATGAAGATCTCACTTCTTTTTTTCTTCTAAAACACAAATAAACTTAAGCCTTCTGTATTTTCTATAAGGGAAGTTTGGTTTTAAATTATCTAGACTGATATCTCATTAAAAGGACAGAATGGCTGTGGATTTTTAGCACTCAAGATGACTTCTGCTTGCTCTTTCTTTCTCACAAGAGACAAGCACAGGACAACATGGTATTCCTACAGTCATGACTTGTTTAATGAGCCCCAACTCCCATGGCCAAAGGATGCTGCTCTCAGCATGTAACGGATCCAGGACATGCATGGGGAGAAGATGAGGTTTCACTGCATCATTCCAAGGGCTTCATTTGGACACACATCTCTGAATTTAAAACTGGGAAAGTCTGAGAAGCCTATGCACAATTTGATATTTTTAGCACTTCCAACGTTCACGTTCACAGAGGAATAGGGCTCTAAGAACAATAAAAGAAGAAAAATCACAGGTGTACTGCAGAGGAATTTAATGTACTTTTTTTCTCTGAGACATCTTGAGGTTACATTTTAACAGCTTCCTCTAGAAAAAACAAACAAACAAGCAAACAAACTAGTCTTTAAAACTGTAATTTCTTCTGCTATTCCACAAAGAGTATACAAACACTTCAGAATAGTGATGTTCCAGGCATTTGTACAACCAGTTTATATAATCTTTTCTTTTGGGGGCAGCTGCACATATTAGTACAGAACTCAGCAGGACCTGGAAACCTACATTTATGAGTTACTCTCAAGACAGGTTTGATGTATCCAAGTTTGACCTTCAGATGCCACCAACCTCCACTAGCTCCAGTTTTTCCTCAAATGCCGTTTGCCAGCATTAGCTACATAGGAATAAATATTCTTGGTTCCAGATTTTTCTGATCAATAAACTGGCTTAAGACATCCTGACTGATGGATATTCTACAAATCAGTAACTTATGCTAAGTGCTGGTTACATACAGATGTTGGTTTTCCCAGCATTCACCTGAACTAATAAATATAATTCAGACCAGAAAAAAATATAATGCTATTTTCAGAGAAACATTATATAATATTCTTGGACTGCTGTCAAAAGCTTACAGCATTTATCCTCCAACAAAACACAGTGTTCCACCAGACCATCCCATTTGTTTTCTGGTTTTTAATGTTTGCTCACACACAGAGACAAACAAAAGGCACAAGAGGACTGAAAGCTCCACCTTCAACCATCCACATTTGTTTTTTTCCATTTTAACCAAGCAGCCAGAACTAGGTGTTCCGCTTATTCCTTTGCATAGTTTTACAGAAATTTATTATAATGCAGATAGTTTAGGAATTCGGGGTGGGGGGGAGCAAGAGTGTCTAACTTTGAAATGCACATGAGACCATTCCATATTCTGTTCATGTATTCCCTCATCACAGGAGGAGGATATTGCTGACCTGCCTACAAAACCCCCCATTTTCAGCACACCAATTGGTTTCTCAAAGTTAAATTTTAAATAGAACAACTGTTTTGTTTTCAGCCAGTGAACAGAAGATGAGTGTCTAGTACCTCTGCAGGGAACTGCTAACACATAAGAAAAAATAATAGGGTCAGTAAAACTCAACAGCTTTCACGTTTTGCAAAGGACATGGTTTTAACCTACTCTCTTCCCTCCTCTCAGTCTGTTCTTTTGTTTACTGAAATGTCTCATCACATTTATTATCCACAGAGGCTGGAGGGCAAGTCAATTTAAAGGACTGTTCACTTTCTATTGTTCTGCAGCTGAAAATGAAGCTGATAATAAAGAATGCAAATCTGTAGATCACATAATTCAGCACAATGCATATAAGCTATAGGAACCAAAAAATAAAACTAAAACCAGAAAGTGCAATGCTGCATGGCAACTGAAGATTGACAGAATCATAAGGTTCTATGTGCATGTGCTACACAGCAATTTCTCCACTGATCCAGGCTATAGGCACCTGGGGTGTCCAAAAAATCAGAACAGTGGTACCACCATGTAAAGCCCACTCCCTGCCTCAACTCAGGGTCCCAAGGATAAAAGTTCACAACACTGGAATAGTGTCCACAAGGAAAAGAGTTCCTCACCCTCCCTTCCCATGGGATGGGGAGCTCCACAGCTGGTGCTGTAGAGTCATAAGAAATGGTGTGTGAATTCCCAACTTCCACAAACTTAATTTGAAGGTTAAAGTAATAAACTGCAGCTTCTGGAGAAGTAAGCCCACTCTAACCACTCATCTGCAATAAAACTTTGAAGACTCATTCCAAAACCACCGGGATTTGAACCAGATGATATTCAAAAATCTTTTCAATCTAAATGACCCTCAAGTCTTGACATATCCATGAAGTGCCATTCTGATCCAAAAACCTGTAATGACTTAATGCACTAGAATTCTCAGGGCTCAAAATCTGATTAGAATCTGCTGTTTTGAGATTATTTCACTGTTGAAATAAAAAGGTTTTAATATTACTAACAATTTTAAAATAGACTTAAATGGACTGAATTGCTCTCCACTCAGCACAATTTTTACTGAAGTTATGCTGGAGGACCGATGATAAATAATTGACTGTGTCTACCCATCTTCAATACAAGCTGCAGTAAATATTTAGCCACTCACAACCTTCCACTACGGACAATTTGCTCTGCTGCCCATGAAGTCCACAAGTACTTTGAATACAACCAGCTGCTCCTAGGAATACACATCACAGACAGAGAGCACTTCAGCATTGTTGTAATTGAACACATTGCTCAATTATTATTAGCTCAGGGAATTAAACTCAGAACTTGGAAGGAATAACTTAGTTAACACCAATTCACAGTTCAGGTGTTAATGACTTTAAGGTACATGTACAAACCAACTATAGCATGCCTTTGAACATATTACAGAGTGAACATGAAATCAATTCCCTTTGACTGCAATGTCTCTTTCCACCTCATAAAAGTACTCAGATTTCCTCATAGGGCACCTGACAAGTTTTACAACTGCAGAAGTGTTACAAAGTTTTTCTACATCTTAAACTTCAGCACTCAGTAAAAAACAATGAACATCCTGGCACTCATTTCAATTTCTACCCTTACAAATACAACCACTCCCAATGTATACAAGCCTGGCACTTGTCACAAACAAATGTGGATATGCCATGTTGGAGATGTTACCTGCAGCTTTGCCTTAACCAGGCTGAGAGCATCTCCTTTATACCTTCCTTGCTCTTTTGCTCCTCCTTCCTTTTCGTGTCATTGCTTTAGCTCTCCCAGACAGGTTTTAGTAATTCTTTGGCTGTCAGACCAGTCTCAGTGCTATAGACCCCACTGCTTATCCAGCAGATCCAGCCGGGCTGGGCACAAGCAGCTCCTCCCTTTGCGAATGTGCACCCAACTGTGTGCATATAGATCTTTCTCTGTACCAAATAATCTAGTTTTATTGAAGTAACATATTTATAGAATCTCCTTGATCCAGTATCAAAGTTCTAGACATCCATGTTCCACCTTTTTTCCTTTCAGGGTTTGTGGTGAGTTTCTCACCTAAGTAAAAGCACCATTCTCATGAGAGAGCTTGATGCATCTTTATCCATGCACAAGATGGTGTTGCTGGCAGATACATTAGTAAGTAAAGATGTTACAATCCAGGTTTTATAGATCAAGCTGTTAATGCTCAGCATAAGGCTTTAGAAAAACTATTTGCTTGAATTGATATCCAAAGTCTAATCTCACAGACAATTTGACAGCTGCCCATGCTTAGCTATAATTGTAAATAGACAACTCCACTAGCCTTCTCTTCCTGTCCTCTGCCCAGGGACTTGCTAGGGATCTGTTTATCCTAATGAACCTGACAAAGTCCATTCTCAATGCCAGAGCCAGGCTCACTGTTCTGTCACATTGCATCAGTGCAGAACACTGAGAAACTTCCATGGCCCAATTATGCTTCATTAAATTAAGCCCATATTCTATGTGTCAGGGAAAGATATCGAACCACCTCAGCCTAGTGCTTCCCAAAGGAGAAAAAGAATAACTTCCTTTAAAAAAGAAAAATTAGGTTTATTTTGGAAAGCTGCACAGAGAGAGACCACAAGTCAATTCTCCAGGAGATCTCAAGTATTGCTTTGCCTCAGTTTCCCAAATGAGTAATAAACATAAAAGCCTTAGCCAAGTCTTTAAAAAGCCAGTGCCATAGTTATGAAGTTATGTCCTTTAGCTCTGCAGAAAAAAGAAAGTAAGATCCTTTACCTCCTACTCACCAGGTAAAACCACCCTGAATGGTTTGCTCTCAAAGAGGCAGCAGCAGCAGTGCATCATCTCAGCAGCAAAGGCAAAAAATTGCCACCGTAAACCATTCTGCTTTCCAGCACACTGCCCTTCGCTGTATAATTGCTTCCTTCATCTAGTCCTTTACAGTCAGAGAAAGATGGAAACAAGATTTTGCATAGTTAGGTTCCAGAAGTTCCACCCCAGGAACTCCAGCACATAGTTTTGTCACTCATCTCATCTGAGTGTTAAAGCAGAGTATGATCAGTGAAAGATCAAAACCCACTGCAAGCACAGGAAAGACAAGGAACCAGAGCACAGAAGTCAGAACATGTTCAGGCTGTTCCAGCCATTCTGTTCAGACCAAACATTTTATCCTCTTCACTACCTGCTACACCTCACCTTCCAATCTGCCATCTCAACTGCTCAGGTTCTTATACCCTGTATCAAGCCAGTTAGCAGGAAGGAGGCTTAATGGGATATCCTGCATTCACACCAGCCAGCCCACTGCCCTCTCCAGAGAGCAGCAAGACAGACACTGATTTAATAGAAGGATGATGGAGGGTAAAGCCTGTCTCCACAGCTCTCCCCATCCAGGGTATCTCTGCAGCTGCAGACACTTCACTGCTGGGCAGGCTGGTGCTGGAACTGCAATGCAGACCCTGTCTCTGGCAGGTTGAGCTCCAAGGAGAACTCCCAGCTCTTACCACAACACATACACTGTAGAGAGGAATTGATTCAGCTCTCTGCTTCACATCCCTGGTAGAACTCACCAAGGTGACTCAGCTTCAGTAGGTCTTGGTCCATTAGGATTTGAAATGGGTGACATTCCCTGGGGTGCTGAGCCACCACCTTTGCTGGGCAGTGAACTCCAGCAAAGGCAGCCACAGACAGGGATGGCTGAAAGGTGGATATTTTGAAGGACATGGATACTCATTCAGGTCAGTAGTTGGAAGAGAGTCATCCAACTTTGAAATATTCATCAGTGAAGTAACGAATAAGGGTGGCTGGGAGGTAGAAGGAAACAAATAATGAAGATGGAAGAGAGAAAAATCGTCAGAAATTAAGACTGCACAAAATGTAGTTACATCGCATCTTTAACATGACATCTGTCAAATAAGCATCTTAGAGCTAAAATTTAAAAAAAAAAATCTAAATGTTCTGTCCATTATTTAGTCAACTGAAAGAAAAACAATTGCCATTGTAAGTACCAAAGATGGATTGCTTGTAAAGAAACAGTGAAGTGGACTCAGAAGGAAAGAAGTCTCCCTTCCTAGTAAAACATGAAAGAAAAAAGTTTAAGAATCAAGTATTTGATAGAAATATTTGATCCAATAAAACTGATAAACTTAAATGCTGAAAGGAGATTGGATATCTGCCAAAACACCTTGCATTAAAAGAAGAAAGTTACTATACAGATATAAAGTTTTAGAATTTGTTGGTAGAAAGGGAAGCAGGAAATCACAAAGGGAATGGGGAGTAGAGCATTATTATCAGCCAGTCCTTTCCAGTTCCCAGGGATTTCTGCCCCTGAGTCTCAGACATGCACCAGGATACAACATTAAAATATTGACATGCTCAATCCTTTAAAGAGGTGCATCTTTGCAAGATTCACTCTGGTCTGGAAAACAAAAAATCAAGGAAGCAATCATATTGAAAGCAAGGAGTACAGAAAACAGATCTAATTTTAGGAGAACAGAGGTACTGATATACCATGGTGCATTACAAAATATTTCTTTATGAAGAACGGATAGTCAGCCCAGTAACAGTAAAACCCAAAGAAACATCTCTCCCTACACCAAAGAAAGCAAATCTAAGATGTAAAAGAATTTAATAAATTGGAATCAAACCAGCAGAGGCTGTTGTCCATTTTGGAGCAAAACTTATGCAGAACATGACATTCAGACATATCATGACATGATATTCGGAACATGACATTAGCATTTCATAGAGTTGTGCATTGAATGGTGCCCAATACATTTAATCTTTAATTCTGTGAAACAGGATTCAATGAAAACCTGTCAGTTCTATTGTGACAGAACCCACAGGTTCGAATTACAATAACTGGAACTCTGCAAGCATCCAATACTCTGAAGTACTTCCAGACCAAAAGGAGGCCAAACCTCAGGGCAGCATTAAGATTTGTCACTTCTATTTAGATTTCCAGTTTTCAACAAATGCTGAAAACTATCTGGTTTTCTAGATAGTCTAAAGCATTCTAAAGCAGCTACCTAGTAACAAATGTGATTTTTAAAATGCTATCATTTTAGTAAACACATTATTTTTAAGAGCTTCAGAAGTCTTGTCACACAAGCACTACAGACTAGTCATGGTACCAAGTCACTTTTCAGCTGCTGTCAATATAAAACACCTCACGTTGCTGAAAGCATTCAAGATAACCAAATCTGACATCTGTATCTGCTTCCCCTTTCCCCACAAGGGTCTTTTGGACTGGGAGCAGTCAGTATGGCACTGATCTCTTTGATAGCAATGATCTAAAACCAGCTCTCTGACCTTCCAAAGGCAAAGCAAGGAAAGTAAGGAGAATTGTGCCCAAGTGACACTCTAGATTAATCACAGTAATTGAAAGGACCTAGTGACCTCCTCACTAAAATATGTATATGACTTAGGCAGTAAAACATCCCTGCATGGCAAAGACAACCTGCTAATGAAAACTGAAGCATTGCAAGTCCTGGTTTTGTGCTTTGCACTCAACTTAAACAGTGTGACTCTTATTTATTTAAATTAACAAATTCTAACTTTTTCTATATTCATCAGCAAATCCCATTTTCAATAGGTATCAACAAAGTATGGCATGGAATTTTATAAATCACAAATCCCAGCAGGCTAGGTTTTGAAAGGATTTTTTCCTTCAATGGTACAAATAAAACCAACACAGAAAATTGACAGAAAGAGTACAAAAATGTAATTTCATTTCTATCTCTTTGAAGCCTATTAGTGTGTTTTGAAAAATTGCCTCTGAAATATGGAAGAACAAATTCCTTTTTAAAACTTCTCCATACCTGACAAAGCTATAAAAATGACAGATGTGTAATCAAACATTGAGAAATAGTCACTGAGATGTGAATGAGAAAAACTACATCACCAAATGAAGCCTGGTTACAACTTAGTGTACAAACCAAAATATTCAATAATTTTCCCAATTGCTCACAACACAAGGTTTTCCACAGATATATTTTTACAGATACCCCAAAATCATCTTGATTTAACAACCTACCTCTGTATGTCTTGAATGAAGTGCATTGTATTCCTTCTTGAGTTCTGCCTCCCGCTCCTCAAGTCTGCTAACTGGAAATAAAAATAAACATAAAAGAATTAAAATTAACCTCAGAGTTCTAGTAAGTGAGACTGACTTGCCTGGGACTAAGCAAGTAGATTAGAGTATTCCTAGAAGTGAATAGCACAGAGTAGGATAAAAAGTATGTCAGTGGTTATGTTTTTAAGCTCTTATCACTGAGCTTTCTAAGTACATCAACAGCAGCACAATACTGCAATTTGCATTCCCCTAAGGAGCCCAAGTCCTATTTCCCCCTGCTGATTGCTAGGCCAGTGACAGGGGATTTTTCTGTTCCAGGCCAGCTTACTGCTCACCCCAACCCAGATTGCTTCACATGGAAACTGCAGGAAGAGGCAGAGGCCATGTCACTCAATCCAAGATGAAGCCATGCGCTCCAACTAAGGTCCTACATCAGTTCCCTAAAACACATCCACACCATTTCCAGAGGTGTTTAACCAGGACAAACATAGGCAAGGTATCTGTTAAAATACGTTCAAGCCCTATGTGGTACAGAAATTAAGGTTTCTGCTGGCACTCACTCACACTTCACTGAGCATTAAGGCAATAGATTTAAAGAGAGAAAACATTTGAATACTTCTGCAGGTATTCCAGGAAATTAAAAATAGATCTAGCAGATTTAGGAGAACTTTAAAATGTAAGTTCTTATTAGAGGGAGATGAAACCAACTGAGCAGCTCAGTTCATCTGCGCTGCGTTACAGCCCAGATGAAACTGAGCAGAAACAAACTGTGATCTCCCAATGCAATTCATTTGCAGAAAAAGTAACAGAATTCAGAACCTTCTACACACAACTTATTGTGTCATTCAAACACAAAACATTTTTGCTGCTTAGATGTGAATTATATCTATTCAGGTATTTTTGAACACAATATTCATGTGACATAAGCACATGTATCAAATTGTGTAACTGAGCTTATTCTACTAGCTATGTTTAAATATCCCTGGGAAAGTTCAAACTAATAGTTCCATGTTTCCAGAGAGTCACTGCCAGACACACATTATCTGAAGACAAATGTCCAGACCTTCTCTGCTCTTTGCATACTTTCGTGTTGCCAGCTGGGTCTCCTGAAAATTAATTCTCCATATATCATTTCTTTTCAATCTATCTATCTGTATTTTGGCACAGTATTCAATCGTAAGTATGTTTTAAAGAAAAAAACTCTTTGTTCAAGTCAAATGAGTGAACCAAAATACATAACTGTCTACTCACTCAAATCTGTATAAACATTCTGCACTACTAATCTACTCTTGCTCTTATAAGAACATTACGCTCCTTGCTACAACCTTTTGCAGTCCACCTATAAATATATGGCCAAAATATTACATCAAATATTATTTATACCATTGCCAGATCTAATGCTTCCATTTCTGCCCTGTTATCAAACAGAATAAAAGCTCTTTGGATCAAATAGCAGCAGGGAAGGCACAAGTCTCTATAACACAACATAGAGAAAAATTTATTTTACAGCACAATGCATGCATCAAAAAATACATATTTATGTAATGCAGAACACTACTAAACAGAAGAGTTCCGTTTATTGTTTTGATGCACAAGGTGTTTTAAGTCTCCTTGTACATTTGAAGTGCAGTTTTATGGAAGCCTTTGGGAAGACATTACAGAAGCAAGAGTCAGAACTTATAATTAACACAGCTATGATGTGACAGACCATATTTTATACACTATCTTTGCCTGATTTACATCCAAGTCATGAGTTACGAGATGCTAAACAGCTGCCCATCAGAAATACTCAGCAGGTCTCATGTGAGCACACTGTGCCCAGGCTGTGTATCACAGATCCCAGAGGATCTCCCTTGTAAACCTTTCCACTGTGCTAAACCCTCTTTGGGAAAACAGGAGATCAAAAAGTGCTAACTGTATGACTGCTGGACCTTGTATTTGCTGAAACCAGCTCCCTCTCCAACAAACAGTGTCCAAGGATCCTCCCCTGCTGCTTTGTGCTGGGTGGTGAAGTCACGGCTCAATTCAGCCTCGCCCGGAACTCCCACACACACCAGGGGGATGCACCCAACACTGTTTAGCGAGTTCATGTCTACACAGCATAGCCAACTCCAGGGATGAATTCTACAAGTGAATCTGGGAAAGTATTCAACAATACATTTAATGAAGATTAACACTACATCAGGTGTTACCAACACCCTTCTTTGCAGCTGTCCAAAGCCAGCCTTCAGGAAATCCAGAAAAGCATTTCCCACTGTTATGGATACAACACACACTTTCACAGAGGTTGAGGTTCCATAAAGAAGCACACCACTTTTTCCATCTGTGAAGAAAGAAAAGCTTTAAATGTTTTTAAACTTTAATGGCTCAGTTATAATAAATAGTTCCTTGAATCAAGTAATGGAAGACAAATGCACGTGGCTAGTGACGCTGCACAGTCAAGGGGGATGTCTCCATGAGATCTGACCACTGTTTTCATTAAGTACAAAGGTTAAAACTATTAATGGCCCAGAAGATGATATAACTTGACATTAAGCACTTTCTTCTGGAAGTCATTTCCAGCTGTGCAACAGTGCTAGAGATAGAAGTTTCAGCCAGAAGAGGATGTACACGAAGTTACATACCCTCAACAGACACCACAACAGTCCTGAGAACTGGTTTTTCCAATACCTGCAGGATGAGATAAAGCACCAGAAATCTATTCTACCCAAAATATGCCTCCCATCAAGATATGATCTTGCAGAACAAACCAACAGAATACACTATATTTTTCCAATTAAACATTGTGCAAGAGATCAGATATTCCCCAAGGATCAGAAATCACCACCAACTTGATCACAGAGTCAGAAGAATTTTGAGGAAGACTACCAGATTCTCACCCCAAAAACTTTGAGAAACTTAAGTCCCATCAGCAGTAAGAGGAAACTAAATAGGAGGGCAAAATGCCTTTCACTGGCATCCAGAAACACGTTTTAAACTGAATTGTTGCCAGTTCCATTTTAATACACCAACATACAAAGGAGTGGAAGTCTGGCCCTGATAACACCTCAAGAGGAATGGAGTTGGGTGCTGGCACTGCCTGCCACATGCTGAGCCTGCCAAGTCTGATAGTTCCTATCAGACTTAAGTAACAATACAAAAAGCTCCTCTGATATTTCAGTCTCAGACTTTTTTCCACTAAGATGTCAAATTCTTATGGGTGGATGATAAAATTAGTTTGATTATATATATCCTAAAAGCAAAAGTATCCATTGTCTCTGTGCAATGTGTCTTTACAAAGCCATTACAAAGCCTTGTCACATCAAGGAAGACCTTACATTGCAAGATTACATTGTTTAACATAATGCAGGTGCAAATGTAACACCCAACAAAAAAGTTGCACTACCCACTCTTAGAAGCTTATGTTGAAAAAATAGAAAGGTCTTCAAGCATCATGAGCATAAAATGCAAATATTCTAATGCTTTTAGGCTGATGAGAAGGCATCCCCCTGAAACATCTCCACAAACTCAAACCCAAGGTCTAGTGCAAGCTTCTCCAGCACTGCCAATGTTCTAACACCTTTAATGACCTGAGATACCAATCTTGATGAAGGTTCTCTCACAGAAAACCAATTAAGCCTAAAAATAGGATATTAAATGTAATAGTAAACTAGAGAAACTGGAGTTTCTGTCTCCTGACAGCATTATGAGGAACTAGGCAACCAAGCTGCCCACTCTGCCTGTTCAAAAGTCAGAGCTTACCTCCCAAGTCTGATGGCTTTTACCAAGTTTGGAACACCCTTCATCTGTATGTTGTCCTCTGCCTCAAACTCCTGATAAGCCTGAGGGGGAGAAAGAGAAACAGACCTGCTAGAATGGCAAATCCAACCAGTGTGATGCCTTCAAGAGGAATTACAAGTTCTTCCTACACAAGCCAGGACAGAGATCCAGCTAATTAACAAGCCCTTCCTGGCATCAGGACTGTCTGAAGACTCTCCTTGGACAGCTTTCATCTGGCTCTATTCTTTAATGCAGGTCCCACACCAAAGTTAAGATACAGATCCAGAAGGACCTTATGACCTCCTAAATAGTTGCCAAAGAGCACACACATCACTCGTGGACTGAAAAGGGGACTAAGCTATCAAACAAGTGTTTAACCTGGAAGTGGTAAGGCCTGAAAATCAAACCAGCACAGAAATCTAATTTGTAAAACAAGTGAAAAATTCAACCCCTTGACAAGACCAACATGTTCAAGTAGCTCTTACACTGTGAAATACAGTTCTAGATCTCAGTTTAGTAAGTAGAGCACTTGAAATTATGAAGATCATTTAGCTGTCAAGAATGCTCTGTTGATAGCAAGTATCAACACATGCAGCAGCAATGGTCTTATCCCTGACACTTCTGGACTGTTCAAGTTTGCACTATGTCTCAGGCACACAAAATCCCTGCAATTTGTTATCAAAAACTCAAAACAAAACTTAAAAAAAACCCAAAACTCTTTAAACATTCTGCTACAACATTTAATATAAAGACAACCATATGCCAGGACATTCCTCACATAGGCTGAAACTCAAACAATCAAAAATACCTATCAGAAACTTCTACACAAAATCAAGCCCAAAATCCAACCTCTTGCCCAGTCACTGCAAAAGAGGTGTTTTACTGAGAAAACTTTTGATTGACTGCTTTGCAAACAATGGAATGCTCCATTTATACATTTGGCTATTGAAGCAACTCCCTGTCTGATAAAATCCACATCAAGTCAGTGTGGACACAGAAGCTTTAGCAGACTGGATTTGTTGTAAAAGCCAGTAAAAACTCAGGAATGTAAGATTCTAAAAGACATTTAAAGTAATTTTCTTAAGTTACTGCAGTATTTTGAGCAACAAAATCACTATAACAACCAAACTCCAGCACATAAACTACAATACTCCCTTAACTTAAAAACACACATGAGCAGTTAATTATACACCAGTGAACTTCAAGCTCTTCTCACCACTTTTGCTCAGGTATATTAACAGCAAAGCTTAAAGCAGGCCAATCACTGTTCTAATTTCCTACTCCATTTTATTTTAGCCTTGAGTCCTGTAGCTTGGCTCAGTGCCTGCCCTGGAGCCAGCTGTACCCCCTGCTCCATCTAGTGGGCTGCTGGCTCCCAAAACCACACAGACAGCAGGTCTTTGGGAACAGAGCTGGGAAGCCAGGGAAGGCACGGTGAAATGCACAGTCAGGATGAAAGCCTCCCCTTCCAGCGCACCCTGGTACTCACACTTCTTACAGAAGGATTTTTCAGGTGCAGTGACTGACACCTGTGGCACAGTGTAGCAAAGGGCAGGGGGAATCTGCCTGGTAAATAAACCTGAGATAATGAGTGATACCACCAGAGATGAGGAACATCCACACTGAGAACACACTAGCAAAGAGTTCAGTTCCACACCTGCTAATCAAGAAATACAAGAACCCAAGCCATTCCGTTCCTCCTTTGCTGGAAATCATATTAGTTCTACTGCTGGCAGCCTGTGAAAATGAAGCAGGAACAATCCAGGTCCCCAGTGAACAAACCTGAACTTTTTAACTTCTTTCCAGGACCTATTGAAAAGCTTTCTTGTATTCCTTGAGATACACACCAGTAGAGCCATCCCTAGAAGCAGCATTTACTGACAGAACTGTTTCACACCATTTTAGTTATTCACATCGCCATCTGTGCAGATACACAAATCAAGTCTCAAAACAACTTTCTGGGAAGTTTCTGTTTCCGTTAAACTTCACAGCTGAAAGTTCACATCAGAGACTCCCTGTTAACTACAGAGCCACATGAGCTGCATGATATCCCATGTGCAGAGATCTTAGATATTGGATACCTTCAGATTATCTAAGGGTGACTGTCTGCCTGGGTGTACATTACAGCAATGCTGGTGTCCTGAGAGCTCAGAGGAGAAATCAGATATCAAATATCATCTGAAGAACACTCACAACAAAACCTGGTCTTGCATCTTCACTTGAAGCCAATGAAAGCAATAGTTCTGTTTAGCTTCTGAGAAAAACAAATGTTTTTAGGTCAGCTTCCAAAGCATTTGTCTCATATACCAAATAAAACTTTCAGCAAGCAATAACTGCAGAGTATCACCTGACATGGAAAATACCATCATCTCAAGAGTTGTGTCACAACATTTACAGCTCCAAAACTCAAGAGCTGTTTCTTGGGATTATACTCATTTGGGGTTTGTTTGTTTTGTTAGGTTTCCCTCACAAATGCAGTTTTCTCCAAATGTAATCTATCTTGCACACAAAGCTCAGGTTTGATAAAGTCAGGTATGTAGATATATCTGTTTTCTTGTCAAATGCAGTTTGTTATTTTGGTTGTACTTTAGCACTAGGCAGATCCAGAAAAGGAGCCAAATCTTTCAAGTCCCATAGCCTACCACCTCAATTAGAAAGCACAGAAAGCACTTCAATCATGCAGACATGGTGTTTTTCAGATTCTCTAATAAATAAGTTACCCCAAGAATGATTCCTGCAGAAAGCTTATGCCAAAGCTGTTCCATTCCTGTAGTAAGTCAAAATATACTAGCCATTTTTTATTCCCAAAAATTTATTTAACTTATAGCCTGTAATACATAAAGAAAACTGACATTCCCAGAAAGAGGCAAGGAAGGAAACTAAAATAAACCTCTGTGGCCTGCCCGCTCTGTCCCTCCCCTCCCCCCATCCCCCATCCCCAGCCAGAACTCAGTGGAACATCCCATGAGCCTGAGAAGATCTTATCCCTTCCTGTAACTGGAGACTGAGCACTATCCCAGCAGTATCGTGTGCATTCACAGAGCACTGCTGGACAAATGAGCTGTGTATTGCTATTACAAGTTTTTAACAGCCCTCTGTTTTCCAGGTCCAGGGTTGACATTTCAAATATTTTAATGCTGCAAACAAATTACAAGTAGCACAAAGGCGTCTCACAACAGCAAAGACTTGAAGTAATGTGGAAGTCAGGTATTTTCAAATTCTTCTAAGAAATACTTAAAATTATATCACAACCTGGCATTGGCCTCAGAGATACCACTGCAAAACAAAATAATGTTATCTACTAAACATGTGGCATTATCATGTCCACAGGTGCCCTCTGCTGCTGAGAAGGAAAAAATTACATGAATTCTGGGTAAGTCATAAACCCAAAAATAAACATTTGTCAACACTCAGTAAAAGTTTACTATAGACTCACAGCAAGAACTTCTAAAATCTCTGCCTGTACCAACATCAGTCCTAAACAAATCCCCAGAAACTTTCTGCTATTTAACTTGCTTGAGCTTCCACATGGCACAGACTCCAAGAATTCAGGCCTCTTTATATACTGCCCCTCTCTGTCCAGGTACTGCTGAGAGCCAGGCCACACAAGGGACAGGAACAACCCAGGGAAAGTAAAAGCCAAGAGCAGCAGTGCAAAATGAGATGAAAAGCTGGATCATAAGACAAGGAGCTCCAGACAAGCTCTTGATTTGAGCCCATTCCTGCGCTCAAATAGAAGCCACAAATCCTTACGCCTCTGCTCTCCTTCAAGCAGTCCTAAAGTTTAATGAATTTATCCTAGATTGCCACATATTGCACCATTATTTTGCAGCAAACTTGACTTAGGCAGCCACCACATCTCATCAAGTATCAGGACTGAGTGCTACCCATCATGCAGGAGTGGTAACTCCAGTGCATCTGCTTCCACCGTTCAGGATTTCATCATCTGCTAGGCTCACAGTGCTTCCAGCTGTCATCTCCCCCTCCTAAAAAAGAACAGACCACTTCAAGGTAGTTCACTCACGTGGCAGCAACTGTTTCAATTCCTGATGAGGGGAAAAGAAGTCAGTGAACCACAGGAAGGGTGCAACTGCTTGACACAAAATAACCTCTGGATTTCACTCCAGGAATTTCAGAAGGCAGCTTTATTCTAACCGAAATGATTGAATACACGGTGAACGATGCAATCCCACAGAGTAAATTTAAGTGCAAAGAAATAAATTTTTTTCCTTTTGATTTAGTATGACAATCACTTAGACTGCACGAACAAGTACTTAAAATTCAGGACATAATAACCATAACTTCTTAACTGGCACACAGATTTAAGCACATACAATCAAGCAGAACTCAACCATGTGACTTAAGAGCTGTCCCAGCTGACAAGTCTTCACTAAATGCTCAGCACTGCCAGTGTTAAAGAGAATGAGTCAAAACTTTTTAATGGGCAAAACTTGTTCTCACAGGCTTTGCTTATTTGAGAAAAAACAGAGCACAGGCAGCCTACACAAAGCAAAAAGTCTTGCAGGTAAAGTATGACATAGAACCATGTATTACCTGTTTTCCATTCCAATCTATTACTCATATCACCAGCTGATGTTGTGATCTCACTCTGCACTCCAGACCCAGGTTTTATTTGGTTACTTGCTCTGTGCCAGACATTTGCAACTGCCATTACCAGTGATAACACTGCCACCGTTTTGAATGTTGACGTGGTAACACAGTTAGCAATACCAGAGCCTAACTTAGATGCACAGGCAGTACTATAGAAGTAGAAGAGAAAAAGAAATATAGCTAAAAGACTTGGAGCTGAATTAAAGTGACACATCGATCATTTGGATTGTACAACATGCCAGCAAAACAAGGTAATGCAGTAAGGTTAAGCTGCTTCACAAATATGTACTTGTATGGTTTTCATACCTTAGAAATTTAGATCACTAAAAAAAAACAGTTAACTTGCATAATATTCATTAGGTGTTCAACAAATGTGCTTATGTCCCCTTTGATCTTGCTCTGCATCAGCAGCATGACAAATCTTCCCAGCAGCCTTTCATGCTGTCCCAGACAGCTTATCAAGGCCAAGCATAAGCAAGCTCAGTGTTTAACCCAGCCCTATTGTTTCTCCAAATATACAGTTCTGCCATCACAGAAGGTTTTTCTCCAATACAAAGATTTTTTTCTCTAATAAATAGATTTTGGAACTGTCTAAAATCATTGTTTCATCACTAGACCTTTACGTAGTTATGGTAACTGTTTTTAGTAACATTACTTCTTACAATAAAAGTAGTTGTAGCAACTCTCAGTGCTTCTACTGGAACTGCTGAGTTTCTTGGGAAAATACTTTCATTATCATTATAGATATACACACACATATACACACAATAAATAAATAAAACTTTAAAATCATACATATACTTGAAGGCATCAAAGCAAAAAGATAATTTCACACCAACAGACTCACAGAGCAACATAAAATGTTGTTATCAATACATGGTAAATGTAATTTCTATTAGAGAAACTCCAGGTATGCTGCCACATACACTGTCAGAAATCCAACTGATTTTTCTTTTTCGTGCAACCACTTTATCCTTTGGATTGTATTAACACAATAAAGCCATGGCCTACAGGACAGGACGCAATCTTGACCCACAATCTTGTTGTCAGAGAGTGGGGTCTCCCATGAACAAGCTGTTTGAGCTGTGTGTTATGAGCACAGGTCTTCTAGAAACAGTATCTTTGTCACCAAAACTCCACTTAACTCCTGCTACAATGTTTTATTTTCCCCTCCTGTGAGGCTCTTAGATACACACACACCACCGTTCCACGAGATTCGCAGGGTTTCAGGCACAAGTCTCTACAATTAATCATTTTAGCCTGACTTCATCTACAAAGAGACAATCCTAGGAAATAATCACACTGGTCTTTGCTACGAAAGATTGCTTGAAGTGCTCCTTCATCCCTGCCTCCACAGGATCTGGGAATATTTGAACATGGATAATGAAGCAGGTGATGCCTCTAAGATTTGCCAACAACATTCTGAGCTGTCCAAATTTCAGTAAAATTCTGCCCTAGGTGCCACCTACATTCATCTTGACACTCAGACTAATACTCCTGCCCTGCTACAGGCTCAATCATGCCACTGAAAATTAAACTTTACAGGAAAATTTTAGAGCGTCAGCTGAAAAGAGCTGTAACTTACTGTGTTAGGGGCAGGAAATGTAGCTGAGCAGAAATAAAGGAAGAAAGAGTAGTGAAAAGGGGCTACTTTTGAAGACTGACACTGCTTTTAAAAACTGGCCATCTCTCAGCCTCATCACAATTCTCACTTTACATTCCTGCAGAGTCCAGCAATAAAAGCTAGATATTAACTGATGAACACACCAGTCTCACATCAACAGAAGATGGCTTAGAAGCTTGAAGTATAAAAGCAGAAAAACTGATGATGAAGTTTCATTCAATGACTGTGTGGCTGGATAAGAAGCAGCCCAGCAGAATGTCTAAACTACAAAATATTCAACTTAAGTGTTTCAAGACAACTGATCACTATCATCTTTTTCCAAAGTTTCCAGAAGTTTTCTTCCTATTACATCTCTAAAAAGGGAAGTGTTCTCCCTAAACTGTTTTTCTATAAAAACTAAATGTCTCCTAGAAATAAATCATTTAGCAAAAATTATATAGAAGTTAATGAGAATCACCAACAATGCTCTTCTCCTCCCAGCTGTGCTTCTAAACCTGAAGATTACCTTTATTTTAGCACAGACAACTGTTTAATAGGAAGAAAATATCTTATTTTGTTATCACTAACAAGGAAGTAATCAAAGCATCTTCTGAAAAAGTTGCTAAATGTGAAGAAAGCACTGTCTAAAAGGTAAGAAATACAAGCAGGACACCAGAAGAATCAATTACAAGTCACAAGCTTGTATCTGACTTGTTTGCCTTAATTCTAAAGAAAACAGACTTGCACAAGAGTTAAATCCAGTTATCTAAGTACAGGAATCAGAAGGCATGTGCATTATCACTTTACAGAACAAAAATTAAAATGCACTAATACACTTAAAAGGAGAGCACCATGTTTTACTTACTTTGATCAGCATAGTTTTTTGCTTTTAGTTCAAGTTGTCGAGTTTGTGACTCTAATGCTTCCACTCTGGTCTGTAAGTCCTTTTTCTCTTGTTCTTGAGAATCTTCAAATTCAATGAATTTCTAAACAACAAAAAAATAGTTAAGTTAGACCAAACAACTAATTACAGGTTTTGCAGCAGGTAGGAAGAAACACAGCAACCCTTCACAGCCAGGAAGGTGCAATGTGGTTTCCAAAACAACTGAATAGATCCATAGGCCACATTTAAACACAAAGAACTATTTCAGTCCAGGTCCATCAGTCAAGCACCCAGCCTAGGTTATACTGTGTAATAACTTGCAACTAAGTGCCAGCTACTCCAGAGAACCTGCTTGGGATTAACAAAAATATGAATTACTTCATTATTGTCTAACTTAATGTACAACAACTGCCAACAGTGCATGTGAACACAGGGAGTCTGGGTATCCTTAGTCTGACTAAGAAACATCAGTGAAGTTATTTTCACCCATAAGCCACAAAGGTACACACTGCAACAGGGACACACTAGCAGTAGTACCAACCAACCTGATTTGATATCTTTTCCATTCCCACCCAATTCTGCTATAAATTCTCATAGTCTTCATCAGATCCTTAATAACCATCTACAATCTGTCAACTCCACAGAAAACTCTGTGCTGATCACCATCACCTTCTGTTTCCTTGGTTTACCACACTTGTGATTACCCATATTCTGGAATTCACTGATGAATGCATCAGTGTTTACATTCTCTAACATAAAAATTACCAACACGCCATTATAGCAGCTTTGAAAGCACTTTTTTTTGCTATTTATCTTACCTAAAAAGTCAAGAAATTCCATATGTATTACTGGCACAAAGAACACTTCTAAAAGCCAAGGATATTTTAGGTCATGCAGTACTCTATGCTCTGCATTGCAAGGAGAAGACAAGGCCACCAACACAAGCTATGCAGAAGGCTCATAGAACAGGGAGGAGAAGCAGACCAGAAACCTCTGCAGGAAAACATCCTTAACATCCACAACAGTTAAAGGGGCAAAGGCAGCTGAGGACCACATGGCAGAAAAGGGACAGTGAAGGCAGCAACTTGAAAACAGTAATCTGATTTGAATATTTTTTCCTATGTATTGTTTGGAAAATTTAGTGGGAAAAGTATTTCTAACGGTCATACATCAACTGTTAATGAACTATTACTACATTGTAGCCATTGCTCACACATTTTTTACAAAAGCAGAAATTCATAACCTTATGAAAAGGGCTTCAGTTGAACGGGATCATCAGAAGTTCTGATTAAAAAGTACTTCAGATGTAGAAATGCATCAAAACCTATGAAGCGAAACAAGAGTCCCTTTCAGACATGCTCTGCACAGCTATCACAGGACTGGGCATGGTGTTCATATGACTGTGCTGGAAACCAAACCACAACAATTGAGGAAGAGCTGACATAGCCCAGGTAGCTCTGCTCTGGGTGCTGCCATTGAAAAATCCCTCCTCAAACACAGGTGTGCAGGAATCTTTCTACCTCGTCCACACGAAGTTTGGGAATATTAATTAATCCATGTAATTTGAAAATCTCAATGATTAAGTTTGTTTCATTTCTTCTTTGTAATAACTGATTCAAGACTTTTGCCCATTTAATATTCAAGTCACGTCTGGCCAATTCTTGGCAGACTCCTTTTTCAAAAAGGGCTTCAAAGTTTGACACAAATTAGGTACTGGGGCTAAAGTTACACTAAACACAGGAAGTTTGTTACACTAAACATGGGAAAACATGAAATAAGAATTATAAAACTGTACCATCTTTGTTTAGTTGTTTCTCTGATGATTTCCCAAAAATATGTCATAGCTTGTTAAAGGCCAGGGGCAATTATACTCATGAATAACAAACAGCCATTCAGAGCCATTAATGTCATTGTTACTCATGAAACCACAGAGAGATATAACTTTGTATTTCCTCTCAAGTTCTTCAACTGCAAGTGATAAAACTGTTTTTCCCTAAAACGGAAAAAGTTACCTTCCATTAGTTTACCTTCATTTTGTTAAAGTCCAAATTTACATTACTATACTTGAAAGCATTTCTGTAATTACATCTGAGTATTTTTCCCTCCCCTGCTGTAAACTATACCTGATCAGATCTTGGGATTGAGAACTTTGGACTTTGAATACTTTTATTTGGTTTCATTTCTCCTTCTGGTGATGGTATAATGACAAACACAGGCCCAGCAGATTGATCATCACACCCTAACTAAGCCTGCACAAGTATGACAGAAGAACTAGTGAGATAAACCACCACAGCAGCCAAGGACAGGCTGAGCACCCATACTAAACTACTTTTTTTTAATTTACATTGATAATACACTCAACTACTACTTACCTCCTGCACTGTTTAATGTAAATACAGCAGCATATGTAGGAAC
This sequence comes from Zonotrichia albicollis, assembly GCF_047830755.1. Classification (NCBI taxonomy): domain Eukaryota; kingdom Metazoa; phylum Chordata; class Aves; order Passeriformes; family Passerellidae; genus Zonotrichia; species Zonotrichia albicollis. The sequence goes on along the minus strand of NC_133837.1, from coordinate 3,005,011 downwards.
ACATTAGGCACTCAATAGTTATCCTCTCATTTCAACCCCAGCTACTGGTTATTCAAAACACTGAGGCAGACAAAAACCTAGTTTTCCCCATTTTAAGTGACATCTTGTTTGGGCCACAAAGATGTACTTTACAACTCTCATGAGAAGTGTGAGAAGTGAGATTTTTGGTACTTTGTTTTTTAAGAGCAAGCTGAAGGACACCAACCTGTCTTTAAAACAATCAGACCAGATTATATAAGATTACAGAAAATACAGCTGGAATGATCCTTAAAAGGCCATCTTGTTTCCAGGTTCTGATGCTTAGCATTGGATCCCTGGATCCTAATTTTGATTAGGCTATGATGAGGTGTAACACATGCGATGCAGAGCTCCTCCTGCATGTGCCTGCCCGCGATACCTCCATCAGCCATCTTTGGCAACTCCCATTTAATCCATCCCATTTTCTCCAGGCAGGATCACGTGCGTCGTTTCAGACCTTTGTCCAACATGTTTTTACAGACCTCATATAAAAAGTGTAGAAAGTCCCACACAACTAAATGCAAAAATATTTATGTAATCAATTTTAAACCTACTTGAAAGCTTGCAGAGGTCCTTGGAATAAATAAGAACTCAAGACTACACAACAGCCCAGCACATTTGGAGCCCTCTGTCCTATACACAACCACTGAAGCACTCAGTAATACATTATTAGCCAAATGAAATATCTCTTCCTTTATTTATATCATCTTCTGTCTCTTTACATGTTGACAGGTTTTCCTGTCACAGGACCCAGGTGCAATGCTGAGCATATCTGATGTCAGGGTGCCACCCACTTGGCAATCTTTATTACTCTATGACACGTCCTTCAGCGATGTGTATTGCAACAATAACAGATTCTCAGCCAATGGCAAGTTCTTGGAGCAGAGAGAAAAAAAAAACACCTAAAAAGTCAGTTCAGATGGACTTGGGGGATAGAAAAACATGTGAGAATGAAAACAACCTGATAGCCATAAAATAGAATGGAAGTTTTCTGTAAAATGCATCTCAGTTTTGTTCGTTCAAATTCAAAATACTTAAACTCTTACTGCACAGTGTTTACTCAACATACAATCCTAACGAAGAAAGTTACCTGTGGGAACAGTAAGGAAAAGCAGACATGAAGTTTATGCTATGACTTAAACCAATTTTAGTAGTGGTAGACGCTTTTTCCCAGTTGCCAAAGAGTTCAAAAACAGTTTAATCCCACCAACAGCAGAAAAGCTAAAAGATATCCTAATTTGGCATAGCTAAATGGAGTAGATTTTATCCTCTTTCCAAGTGCACACAAAACACATGCCAGCTACAAGTGCAGGCCTGAAACAGCACATTGCTGCAGAAGTAACTCCTATCAGAGTATAAAATAGCAGAAGCACAAATGCTGGTTCCTCTCCCCCTTCTTTGGGGCAGGAATTGTTACCTCACAGTCACCAAGTGCAAAGGTAAGAACTGGAAGCAGAACAGCAGAGCAGCTGGTTCCTCCATTCCTTCAGCAATACCAAAAAACCTATCATGTTAAACGTCAGACAAGTGATTTCACAGCAACTACAAAGATCAAAACTGTACCCACAGGGTTAAGAAGTAGGCCCAGAACTTCTGTCAGGGTGACTTTAAAAACAATTATTCCAGAAATCCTCAGGCAACAACTTTTAAGATATCTCTTTAGTAACATGTTTTAAGCACACGAAATAAAGAAGGCAAATTACAAAAATGGGGTAAGGAGACCCCTACCCAAATAGTAAACTATTTAATGTTCATAAAGATACTGTTGCAAATAAATGTCCTACAACAGAAAACAAACAGAAAGTAAAAGAAGGTGTGTTAATTGTCCAGAGAAACTGTGGCTGCCTCATCCCTGGATGCGCTCAAGAGTAGGCTGGACAGGGCTTGGAGCAAAATGGTGTTGCAACGATGTCCCTGTCCGTGGCAGGGGTTGGAGTGACATGAACTTTAAGGCCCCTTCCAACCCAAACCATTGTGTGAAATTAAGAACAGATGACAATAAATATGGAACTCAGCAGCTCAAAATTCTCCATTTTGTCACCACATGACACAGGCAAACTCCAAACGAAGATAATGCGCTAAGCAAGCAACTTTTTGTCCAAGGAAATGTTAAATTTCTGTTCCCTCCTTTTATTTCAACCATACTGCACCCATCAGGTTATCTCAGCATCGAAAAAATAATTCAACAACCATGCCTGACTAACACACGCACCTCTCCTGAACACACTAGGCTGTACCTAACACTTTCACACCTGCACAGTGCAATGACCTCAGCACATCACAAAAATGACCTTTGTGCTCACCATGAAAATACAGTCTCTGGTCTAACTGCACTTTGGAAAGCATCAGCCAGGTGTCTTGCAGCCTGAGCACTGGTTCTTCAACTGCATAAAGCCTGTCCTCTCAAGCTAATTTATCATGACACAGAGAAATGGAGATGGCAGGGAAGCACACTACTAAATCAGGCACTTACAGTTCCTGAAAAGCTACAACAACAAAATTAACCCCATGTTCTGTTTCATCACATTGGTACGGTTTCTGTCCAGCTGCCCAAGGCCTGTTTTTTGATCTGGCAAATGCTGCCTGTGCTTCAAACCTGATGGATTTTCTCATTAATTAGTTCAGAAAGTATTTATCAATCCCTTCCTATTACTCTCAATATAAACATATTTTCTAAAAGACCCTTTTACATCAGCTTGTGTCAGAAATAGTGTGGCAACTCCAGTCCCCTGACTGGAGTCCATAAGGCATTATAAAACCACCATGTGTTTGACAAGGAGGATGAATGATTTATCAGTCCAACAGCTGGGGGGACACCATTCATACCGCAGTTCTTCATAACAAACTGAGTCCTGGAATAATCTGCAGACAACATTTTGCACTCACAAACAAGTGTTTGTACAGGGCTAAGGCTTTTTAAATTAAGCTTTTACTGTTAATGTTGTGTTCACCCTCAGTGCAGTTGTTCTTCTGATTTTTGGAAAATTTAGAAGGCAAGCACAACCAGAGAGATTAGCACAGGACAAGGGGTCTGGAAATACATTTTTAAGATGGCTTGTTCCATTACAGATAATGCTGCCAATCCAATTTCCTTCAGGAGTTTGGCAAGACAATGAGCTGGAGGAAGTTACCCTGCACAGCTGCTTCCTATTGTATCGGTTTATAATATCAGATCAGATAATGCCTCTCAAGCTTGTTTGTGCTGAAATGATTCTTGGTACAAACACTAAAATAAAAACATTTAACATCCCAAATCAGAGTCGACATCACTGGAGAGTCCACACCACCTGTTGCTGCCTACAGCTTTATGTACCATCTCTGAAGGGCTTCAGCCTACACACTGTGTATTTCCATGTTTTTTGTAACGCGTTGTCACTATTTTTGCAAAAATGGACAACGCGCCTCCCTCCGCGGGGAGCATCCCGCGTGGCCGTGACAGCACAACCAGCGCACGGTTCCATGTTTGCGCCTCTCCCCTCCCTTCCCGCAGCGCTCCGCAGAAGTGACCGGGGATCCCTCCGCGACGAGCGGCTCAGGGGACCGCATGCACACGGACCCGCACGGACGGGTCCCGCTGCGGCTTAGCTGCACGGACCGGGAGGTACTCCGCGCCCTCCTCATCCTTCTTCCAAGCTGCGTCGCGACCCCAACTCCGGCCGCGCGGCCGGACGGGGCAGCCCCGGTACTCGCTCCAGGCGCCGCCCGCTCTGCCCCGGGCAGGCCCAGCGCGGGAGGTGCGGCCGCCCCCACGGAGCCGCCCCGGCCCAGCGCCGCGCTCACCTCCTCGGCCTGCTTGCGCAGCGCCTTCTCCCGCTCGTACTGCGTGAGCAGCTGCTCGTTATCGTCCCGCAGCAGCTCCAGCTCCACGCTGGTCTCCTGGCTGTGAGCGCACACCGAGTCCAAGTTCTCCAACACGGCCACCACCAGCGGCATCAGCTCGGCCACCACCTCCTCGTCGTAGCGCCCGATGAGCCGCTCGAACTCACGGTAAATGGAGCCCGCCAGCCCCGACACCCGCTCCGACATCATGGCGGGGCCGGGCCCGCCGGGATCCTCCTGGTACACCACGCCGTCCGCCAGCTCCATGGCGGCAGGGAGTTGTGCGGGGCCTGGCGGGGCCCGGGGGTCCTGCTCGGAGCGGCTCCCTGCGGCGGCGGCAAAGCCTCGGTCGGGCCGGGCGGGGAGCGGCGCGCGTCTCTGACCTCACCCGCCGCGCCGGGCGGGGTCTGCCGGGACGGCAGCGTGGGGCGGAGCTACGGACTAGAAGCCAGCGCGGGGGGGTGTGGTCTGCTGGTGATGTCATCGAGAGGCAGGGCCTGTGGGAGGCTATGGCGGTGACTGCTCGCGGAGTTGGTGTTGCGTTTCAGGAAAATGCGTTCGGCGGGAGCAGGGTGGCAGCGGGAAGGGTTAGGCTGTCGGGGACACGTCAGGAATCACCGAATCGTCAAGACTGGAAGAGACCTTTAAAAGGGCAATAAGGCTGGGGAATGGACTGGAGCACACTTCCTGTGAGGAGCGGCTGAGGGAGCTGTGGGGAGCTCGGCCTGGAGGAAAGGAGGCTCACGGGACATCTTATCCCTCTCTACAACTCCTCCTGTCAGGAGGGTGCAGCCAGGAGAGGGTCGGGCTCTGCTCTGCCGTGTCCCAGGGAACAAGGAACTGTCGCAGACATCTTCATATGAAAATCCTTTCCTTAGGATTTTTTCCTCCTGAGAAGCTGAGAGGCCTCAGGAACAAATATAAACAATTATTATCTGCTGCTGTGGAATGCAACAGGTGCATCTGTGATTGGTCTCATGTGCTTGTTTGTAGTTAATGGCCAATCATGGCACAGCTGGCTCAGACAGAGAGTCTGGGACTGCTGCCTTTGTTATTCATTCTTTTCTATTCTTAGCCTAGCCTTCTGATGAGAACTTTTTCATCTATTCTTTTAGTATAGCTTTAATGTAATATATATCATAAAATAATAAATCAAGCCTTCTGAAGCATGGAGTCAAATCCTCGTCTCTTCCCTCCTCTGAAAACCCCTGTGAACACCGTCACAAGGAACAGGACAGAAGGATGCAGCCCTATGCTGTGCCAGGGGAGGTTCGGGTTGGACATTAGGAAGAAATCCTTCACAGAATGAGTGATTGGATATTGGAATGGGCTACCCAGGGAGATGTCACCGTCCCTGGAGGTGTTGAAGAAAAGACTGGATGTGGTATGCAGTGCCACACTCTGGTTGACAAGGTGATGTTGGGTCAGGTTGGACTGGATGATCTCAGAGGTCTTCTCCAACCTAGTTGATTCTGGGTTTTTTTCCCAGTCTGACCATGCACCTGGCACTACCACTGTAACTTCTAAACCAGTATTATGCAGTGCTGGGTACAGATGCCTCTTAAATAGCTCCAGTGTGGTGATTTCAAGCCCTGACCACACAAACAGTAAAAAAAAAAAAAATTCAAATATTTAATCTGAATCTCCCCTATCTCAGCTGAAGGCCATTTTCTTTGGTCTTGTCTCTGCAGGCACAGCAGAAGAGCCCCATCCCCACCTCGCTACATGCTCCTGTCAGTAGTTCTAGAGAGCTGTGAGGTCACCCCTGAGCCTCCTCTTCTCGAGACTAAACAAATCCAGCCTCATAAGACATGTTTTCTAGCCCCTTTATAAGCCTTTTTCCTCTTCTCTGGGCACACTCCAGCCTCTCAATATCCTTTTTAAAGTGAGTGGCCCAAAACTGAACACAGCAGTGCCAAGAACAGAGGGACAATCACTTCCCTGGTGCTGCCCACGCTATTCCTGATACAGGCCTAGATACCCCAGGTCACCGGAGTGAATATCAAAGCCCTGGTGCTGTTGGTGGAGGCTCTGGGGCCCCTTGACAACAGAAGGTTTGGTCCCTTTAGATGCTTACTGTGGGGCCAGGGTGGGGAGCTCCGGCTGGGTTGTGGGGTTGGGGTGTCCCATAGGCAGCTCCCTCTGTGAATGGCAGATGTGAGGCAATGCAGTCTGACAGCTCCCAGGGTATTTGTTTATCACACCCATGGAGGCATAAATAGACCCAGTGATTCACTGAGGGGTGACTGGAGGAGTTAGAATCTTAACTCCTGAATTTTGGGACTCTGCAGCTCTGTTTGCTGGTGTCTGGCAGCAAAAGGGCCTTTGCCTTCAAATAAGGTCTCCAGATAATATCAGAAATCCTGCTTTCTTAACAGTAATACAGCTTAGAAGGCATCTTGCACTTGCTGAGATTGATTTTCTTAGGATTTGGAATAGGGGGTTCCCTTCTGGATCATGTGTTCTGTCATGGGAACAATGGGAGCTGTTACAGACATTTACAGTAAACTTGAAAATACCTGTTGAAAATTTTCTGAGTTGTTTCACATCCTTCATTTTGTCGTGGGGTAATTTAAGTTGGGAAAACCCTTTAAGACCATCAAGTCCATCCATTAACCCAGCACGACCAAGGACACCACTGAACCATGTCCCCAAGTGCCACATCTGCAGTTTTTTCAGATGTCTCAGGAGATGGTTAACTCCATCATTGCCCTGGGCAGCCTCTGCCAGGGCTTGACAGTGCTTTCAGTGAAGAAATTTTTCCCAATATCCGCTCTAAACCTCCTCTGGTGCAACTTCTGTCATACAACTTGAACTTGGGGAAATCAGTATTCTTCATTAGGTAATATCATATGTACAGCTGAGGAACCCGGTTGCCCAGCAGCAGTCCAGGAGCAAAGAAATGAAAATGTGCTTTAAAAAAGAACCCTTGAGAAGGGATGCAATTTTAACTGCCGTGATTGCATTCAGCTCCACTGGAGTGCAGCAGAGTCTTGCACTTAATTTTTTCTCATTTGGACTGGTTCTAAGGCAGGAACTGTGCTTTAAATGCATGTGCTCTCTTGTCTCTTCATTTACCGAGCCAGTGAGTCTGTGCAGGAATGACAAAGAAGAAAAGACTCCAGCCCTGTATATCGGATTTATTGTGAGTCCTGTTTAGACATTGTCATCCTCCCAAGCTAATATTTAAAGTGGTACAGCCAGGGCACAGGCAGTTAAAATGCAATTTATAAACATGGCAAAAGGAAAGAAAAGCTGTTTGACTTTTAATTTTTACCAAAAAAATACATAATTCCAGCTAAAAAATAATTTTTAAAAGACATGATATGTACTCTCATACATATTCTCAAGTGAAATTTTCATTTAAATTATTGGAAATTATCTCTATGACGGAATTTCTTTTCCTGTTTCTCTTTAGCAGTTAGACACTGCCCTAGTTTGAAAGACAAGGGCAAAGGAAGGCGGGAACCTCCCTTGGAATAGAAAACGTGACCCCCTTCCCTCTGAATTATTACAACTTTGAAATTAAGCCGCTTTCAGGCAAAGATACGGGAAAAGGCAAAACAGTTCTGTACATGTACGTGTATGTGTATGTGTATGTATATGTATATGTATATGTATATGTATATGTATATGTATATGTATATGTATATGTATATGTATATGTATATGTATATGTATATGTATATGTATATGTATGTGGCTAACAAGGCAAACAAACAACAGCAGCAGCAGCAACCCATAGCAGAACCCCGAGCGCAGTGAAGCCTTCTCGCAGCTGCAGGCACCTTCCCCTCCGCTGTCATCCTGGTCACAGCCGGCAGGGGCGCTGGTGGCCCCGTCGGGCCGGGCAGGTGCGATGATTCCCCCGCGGCTGCACCTGGGTAATGGTGGGGGGCCGGCGGGAGAGCTGGAAAGGCGCTTCCTTCACAAACCCACAGGTTAGCCAGTCCCGGTGCGCCCCCGGATGGCGAAATGGACTGTAGCAGGAACCTCAGAAGCAGCCAACTGGATCAGCAGAGGTGAGCAGACATGAGATGACAAATATAGCAAGAGACTCTGGGATGAAATAAACAGGGCCAGGAGACTTCTTCTCCTTTTTAATGCCTTTATTAAAAATGATCAGCTCAGGATTGGGTCGCTCGGCGGGGCTGCAGTCTCCCGCCGTCTCTCCCTGGGCGACTCAGAGGAGGAGGATATGCTCAGCTTTGTCCACCAGGGGCAGAGTTGGGGATCAGGTCCTCGTGGGAGCCATTTAGGATGTGGTGATTCCATCCGATGTTGCTTTTCCCGGCCCCGTCCCCCTCGGTCTCAGCGCTGGGAACGACTGTCGTGGTCAGGGCGAGAGGGATTCCGAAGATGTTCCGCATCTCTGCAGGCTCAGCACTCGGCTCCTCACGTCCAGACATCACTCCAATCTCTCAACTCTTATTTGGCTCGTTGTTTTTGGGGTTTTCTCAGTACGTTTGGAGCCGTAGTCCCCCACAGCGTGCTGGTCCTGGAGTCACTTTGCATAACCCCCCCCCCCCAGGTCTCTTCTCCTCACTGTTTGGGAAGGTCCCCACCCGTTACTGTCTCGGAGAAGGGCCATTACCTCGCCCCAGCCAGGGCTTTTACTACTACAAAAACAACCATTAACAACAACGACCCGTAATTACCATAATACAAGCAGCAGCCCAGCAATAGTCGTAGCTTTTTTCTCACAGAAAAAAATCAACTGAATTTTTGTTCATAACATGGGACAGGCATGCTCCTGGTCCCAGTGTGGCATGCAGTGGCTCTGGGCTCCTAAGCAGCAGAGAAGCAAGCTCCAGACACAGTGCCAAAGGGAAAGAAAAAAATGGGCAAAAGCCACATAGTATCTCTCATCAGAGGGATGGCACTGCACGGCCACTGAGATGAAATCACCCCATCAGGAGGACGCAACCATCCCTTGCCTGCAACTCTCTGAGGAAATCCTGGGCTGGCTCTAGCCCATCACGTTACACTGAAAGCCAGGTGTTATAGGTTAGTTGGGGTGGGGAATTAATCACCGACTAATAAGTCCAAATAAAATTAAATTTATTAATTGATACAGCAAGCGATAATAGGCAAAGTCAGCGCCCCGGGTGCGCTGGGCGACAGGAGAGTCCCCGCTCTGCCACTGCCGCACTCTCCTGATATTTCGTGGAGTTCTTGTACAGTACTGCTTCGGGGTTGATGTGTAGTACTCTGCGTATTCTTCTTTTGTGTCTAGGTGGTCATACTCCAGCCCCCGGAGGTTTGAAGATGAAGGCTGGTATTTTCCTTTGTCTGATTCCTGGAATTTTAGGCTCAATCTGCTGAGTTCCTGGAATCTTAGGTTTACGGAGCGGATAAGCTGATACTGTGTTATCAATCATAGCAAACCCCCCACCCATATTAACAGTTTACTAAACAGATAAACAAATGTTTGTGAAACCCATTGTCTTTTAGTTTCACCTTCCTTATCCTTTTAGGTCTGGAAATTTACTTAAGCAAACAAATTGAGATGGTGCAACTTTGTCAGCTTTGATGAACAAACTTAAAGTTTTAACCCATTACATCAGGGAAGGGGGAAGGGGGCAGCAGTGACCACCCCAGACATAAAACAAAACCAATATGGGATATGGGATAAAAAGCCAATCCCCAAGACATTCCACCCCTTATCCCATACCATATGATCAATACCTAAATTAATACATTTCAACTGCGAAGAAAGACATGTATCTATCTATAACTCTATACATATGTGTGTACTATATGGTAGAGATAATTCATGCTATTGATGTATAAAATATTGTAAAATCCAAACTATGTCTTTTGACATCCTGGCTGGGAGCAGTGTCTTATTCATATACATCTGGTTGCTGGACTCATGTTAAGATAAACATCGAGGTTTTAACGTAAGAATAGAAGCTTCCAGGTCGATAATCGCTGGCTTCCCCCCCGGGCTGCTGGGCCCACCTGAAAGTGATTATCGTCTCGCATCTGGCATCTGTCGAGATAAGCAACGGCGCAACCCTGATCCATGTGAATACATGGCTTCTCGGAGTCGCTGACAACATCGAGACACCTGGACTGAACCTTTGTCCAGCTCTGCACATGTAAAGCCACGGCACGTGAGGCAGCATTTGTGAACAGGGAGAGACTGACATTCGGAGGTCAGATCTGTGTTCACCTGGCACCGATCCCGGGCTCGACTCTGACTCTTTGGCTGTGGTTGTTTTCGATGACCGAACTTTGGTCTCACAGACAAATTCATAAATCTTTGCTAAATTTTCTTATAAGTTTGGTTCACGATTTGATAATTTATAATGTGCATTACCTTAATTATATACATACATACATCTAGATCTAGATACAGGCATAGTGTGATGGATGATTTACCCCAAAACAATGTCCCCTTGAGGTATGCATCATGCCTCTCCATCCTTCCGTATCACCCCCCAGGTACAACCTTGAGCAAAGACAGCCCCACGGACTGGTTTGTCTTTGCTCAAGGCAGAATTAATCCAAATAGTTTTTCCCAGCATACCTCTCATGTGTACATGAGGTACATGTACAAGAGAGGTACATCTCGTGTATATGCTGGGAAATTGGTAGGGAAAAGGTATCCACTGGAACCTTATGTCCATTTGTTGTTTGCAAGGGTTCAGATTGGGCAGGGCCTGCCTGGTTAGTGGAGCCTCTGGTATTAACTAACCATGTGGCCTTTGCTAAATGCAGCTCCCAATTTTTGAAAGTCCCTTCGCCCAGTGCCTTCAAGGTGGTTTTAAGCAGTCTGTTGCACTGATCAACTTTCCCAGCAGCTGGTGCATGATAGGAATATGGTACCCCCACTCAATGCCATGTTCCCTAGCCCAGGTGTTGATAAGGCTGTCCTTGAAATGAGTCCCTTTGCTGGACTCAAGCCTCTCAGGGGTACCATGCCTCATGCCTCCAAAAGACTTGCTTTTAAGACCCAGGATAGTGTTCTGAGCAGTAGCATGAGGCACAGGACAGGTTTCCAACCATCCAGTGGTGGCCTCTACCATTGTGAGCACGTGGTGCTTGCCTTGGCGGGTTTGAGGCAGTGCGATGTAATTGATCTGCCAGGCCTCCCCATACTTATATTTGGACCACCGTCCACCATACCAACAGGGGCTTCACTCGCTTGGCCTGTTTGATCACAGCGCACATCTCACAGTCACGGATAACCTGGCAGATGCTGTCCATGGTTAGATCCACCTCTTGGTTTCATGCCCACTTATAGGTAGCATCTCTGCTCTGATAGCCTGAAGCATCATGGGCTTATTGAGCTAGGAAAAACTCTCCCTTATGTTGCCAGTCCAAATCTATCTACGATATCTCTATTTTTGCAGCCTGATCTACCTGGTTTGTTGTTTTGCTTCTCCTTGTTACATGGTGACATGGGCATCCACACAGCAGAGTTTCCTAGGTAGCTTCTCTACCAGAGCAGCAATGTCTTGCCATTCTCAGCAGCCCAGACAGGTCTTCCTCTATGCTACCAGTTGGCTTTTATCCACCTTTCCAGCCAACCCCACAGAGCATAGGCTACCATCCACAAATCCATGAAAAAGTATAGCTTTGGCCACTTCTCTCTTTCAACAATGTCCAAGGCCAGCTGGACAGCTTTGAGTTCAGTAAGTATTGAGTTCACCTTCCTCCTTCAGTAGTTTCTGCAACCTGTCATGTGGGGCTTCATACAGCTGCTTTCCATTTTTTATTTGTCCCTACAACAAGGGAACTCTTAGTGCAAAGAGCGTGCCATGTTTCTTCTTGTGGCAGTTGGTTGTATGGTGGAGCTTCCTCAGCATGGGTCACCTGTTCCTGCTCCTCTTTGTCAGTCAGACCAAAATTTTCCTCTTTGGGCCAATTTGTATTTATTTCCAAGATCCCAGGGCAATTCAAGTTTCTAATACAGGCACACTGTGTGATGAGGGCAATCCATTTGCTTCATGTGGTGTCAGTAGTGCGGTGGGTAGAGGGAACCTTTCCCTTAAACATCCACCCTAGTACTGGTAGTCAGGGTGCCAGGAGGAGTTGTGCTTCTGTGCTGATCACTTCTGAGGCACCTTGGACTTCTTCACAGACTGCCAGGATTTCCTTCTCTGTTGGGTTGTAGTTGACTTCAGACCCTCTGTAACTTCAGCTCCACAATCCCAGTGGTCAACTTCAAGTCTCCCCAGGCACCTTCTGCCAAAGGCTCCAGGACAGACCATGGTTCCCAGCTGCAGAGTAGAGCACTTTCTTTACCTCTGGTCCCGTCCTGACTGGGCCAAGGGCAACTGCGTGAGGGATGTCCTGCTTGATCTGGGTGAAGGCTTGTTGCTGTTCAGGACTCCAATGGAAAGTGTTCTTCTTGCAAGTGACCAGGTAGAGAGGGCTCACAGTCTGGCTGTACTCAGGGATGTGCATTCTCCAAAAGCGTTCCTATGGCACCAAGGAAAGCTTGCGTTTCCTTCTTGCTGGTTGGGAGAGAGACATCACTGTGATCTTATTGATGACCTCAGTGGGTATCTGATGCCACCCATCTTGCCACTTCATTCCCAGGAACTGGGTCTCTTGGGCAGGTCCCTTGACTTTACTCTTTTGATGGCAAAGCTGGCTTCCAGGAGAATCTGAATTATTTTCTCTCCTTTCACAAACACTTCTGCTGCCATGTTCCACCATGCAGTGATGTCATCAATGTACTGCAGGTGTTCTGGAGCCTCACCCTTTTCCAGTGCAGTCTGGAGCAGTCCATGGCAGATGGTGGGGCTGTGTTTCCACCCCTGGGGCAGTAGGTTCCAGGTGTACTGCACGCGTCTCCAGGTGAAAGCAAACTGAGGCCTGCATTCTGCTGCCAGAGGAATGGAGAAAAATGTGTTGGCAATGTCAATGGTGGCGTACCACCTTGCTGCCTTGGACTCCAGCTTGTACTGGAGTTCCAGCATGTCCGGCACAGCAGTGCTCAGCAGTAGAGTAACTTCATTCAAGGCATGATAGTCCACATTCCATCTCCATTCTCTGTTAGGCTTGTGCACGGGACAGGTGGGACTGTTGAAGGGTGAGTGGGCCCTACTGACCATCCCTTGGCTCTCCAGCTCACAGATCATCTTGTGCGATGGCATCTCAATTCATCCAAAACTGCTAGTGGTACGCTGTTGAGGTTGCAGCTGGGACATAATGTTCCTCCACCTTTAGGAGTCCAGGTGCAGAAGGACTCTGTCACACTCCAGGCAAGGTGTTCAATTGGTCAATGTCCTCTGCCTCCACAGCAGCTATTCCTAAAGCCCACCTGAATCCTTTGGGTCTTTGTAAGAGCCACTCCAGAGGAAATCCATGCCCAGAATACAAGTGATCTCTGGACCAGTCACAATAGGATGTTTCTGCCACTACTTCCTGTTGTAATCCTTGCTGCAGCGTTGTTCTCGCCTCTCTGCTGGGGCTCTTCTCCATTCTCTGCAGCACAGTCCTTCCTGTCTTCTCAGGGGCTCCTCTTGGGCTCTCGATCCATCCCTATTTATCTCAGCTACCTTCATGAGCTACAGCTGCTGCCCAACTAAGGACCCTGCAGCTGCAGCTCGTTTGGAGCAACTCGGACCCACACAGATCCCACAATACAACATATATTCAGGCCCCCACAACTTCCCAGTCAAGTTCACTTCAACTTCCAACAGGGTCAACTGCTGCAACCCCCCTGTCACCTCAGCACTAGAAACAGCTTCTGCCCCCACATATCCCTATGGGATTAACATGCAGTGTGCTCCAGTATCAACCAAAGCTTCGTATTTCTGTGGTTCTGATGTGCCAGGCCGTTGGATCCACACAGTCCAAAAGAAACAATTCTCCCTCCCTGGCTAGAGGCAGGAGCCCCACCGCATCAAGTAAATTGATTTGCAATTTACCAGGATCACTTGGATCACTCTGGATTTAGAAAAGTTTAACTGTCACTTTACCTAGAGGAAGAAATTTTATGTAAAAGGTTAATTTTATTCTGGTTTATACCTTAAAGCACAACAGAAATCAAGATAAAGACTGATGAATGAGAGCATCACTCAGCTAAATGAGGAGTAGGATACCCTGGAGCAACAAAGCATGTCAGAGTGAGGACTCTGGTTACAAGGAGCAAGAGGAACACAGCACAAATTACGAGTTTTGATGAGAACCCCTAATATTCCGAGTGGTACAGACAGAGGCTGTGAGCTGAGACCAGTGTAAAACTGGGCCCAAACCAGCAAAGCTGGAGCTGTGTTAAATTCTCCTGAAGTCTGGAGACATTCACAGTCAGTCCTTTGTCTCAAGCCTGTTTTAAAAATCTCTACTGGGTTTACGTAATGTGGAAATGGTTTGAGCTCAACAGTTACACTTAGTTCACTCACTGACAACTTTGAAGGTGTTTACTTCTTTCCCATGATCAGTCTATCTTTTTGAAATTATTTGTCTAGACTCTCTACTTCTTCACATTTTAGATAAACATGTAACTTCCAATGTTATTAAGTGATCTTGGTAAAATTTGCAACAAGCAAAATCTCATTTATACAGTAACAACTTGCTCTGCTAATCATGGATTAATCTCAAAAGTGGCAGAGTTGACCCTTATTTAATGAGGTTAAAAGACTTGGCACACATCACAGAACAGACCTATGGTAAAGCTGGAAGTCATGCTTGCCCACCTTAGGGCAAGTCCTAAGCTTTAATCATTAAATGATATAGATTTAACAATACTGTAAATAGATGTCCTATTGCTGCTTTAAAACTTGATATTTTTATAAACATCCTGTTTCTAGAGACCTTTCTTTTTTTTATGTATTATTTTGCCATAGTGAAGATTACAGCATTAGAGTTTGTTTAAGTAGCATGAAACATCTTGAATAAATGTGCATCAAAGAAAGAGAATAAATTGGATTTGCATTGTCAGGAGACTACTCAGAAACTCTAATTTCAAAATAACCTCAAGGAGGACTTGCTAGAATGTATGACACTATTTTTTTAAATATCATCTGCTAAATCAGAGCTCTTGGAAACTGTGATGGAAAAGGACCCTGAATACAAGACAGCAGGTTGGTTGAATAGATGCTTAGGTCAGATCTGGAGTCTCCCACCAGAACCAAAAGTACCACAGGGATGTGTGATGGACTGTAGTGAAGAGAAGGGATCCCAAGTAAGGAAATCCATGTTATCAAAAAGCTGAACTTTTCCCTGTCAAGCAGCAAAGTCCTGCCCAGAGGGAAGCAAAATCTTCATTGTTTTGCTTTCAAGAACAGCCAAGAAGCGGAGCCCAGCAAGTCCACCTCAGTTTGGAAGCAAAAACAGGACAAGCATGGATTTCCATCCAGATGCTTTATCCTCAATTCCCTTAAAGGCAATAAAATGCTCAAGGCAAAGCAGCTCAGGGTTAGGTAAATGGTTGAAGGGTCTTTTGACTCAAAGAGCTAATATAGTATAACCAGAAAAAAAAAAACCCAAACAAAATTAATTACCTAATTTAAAGAGGAAATACAAGCAGAACAGTACGATAACGACATTTTTATTAAAATAACATAATGTGCCTTTTGTGAAATAAAAACCGGGATCCAGCAGGCAAGACTGAAATGCTGGAAGGGCTGAGCCCGGCACTCCTGCTCTGAGGGAAGAGGCATTGGGTGGGTGGTGGTGTTCCCGGGCGGGGGGTCGGGCACAGGGATCGATCCCGAATTCCCCCCGCGATCGGGGCTGGGGGCGGTAACGGCGCTGCGCACGGACGGGAGGCCGCGCTGTCGCCACGGCAGCCGCTGTGCGGGGGCGAGGGGGTGGGGCACGGCTAAACCGGGTGAGAACCCGCGGTGACACGGCTTGACAGAGCCACCGGCGTGGGACACGGGCTGCCAGAGCCGCGGGGAAACAGCGGGGGACACGGGCTGTGGGAGACGCCCAGGGAACAGTGGAGTATTCGGGCTCCGGCACTCACCGAGGTCATCAGCGTGGGACACTGTTTGCCACAGCCACCGGGCCACCGGCGAGGGACAAGGCTTCAAGGTTTGCCAGAGCCACTGGGCCACCAGCGGGTAAGCCGGGTTGCGGGGCAGCGGGAAGGGTCCCTCCGTCCCCGGGCAGTGTCACCGCACCCCCGCGCGGAGCCTCCGCGCAGCCCCTGCATCCCTCACCTGCTCACTCAGGTGTGCTCCAGCGCGGGGCTCAGAGCCCCTCTGGTCCTGCTGGTTTCCAGGTGAAAACTCTGTGTTTGTAGTAATTTATTAATTTATTGCACGGCACTGGAAGATGGATCTGTGGTGATCATTACCTTCCTTTCCGTTCAGTTTTTCTGATTTCGGTATTCACTGATTGTTCTTACACTTGGCACCCTTCCACTGCTTCAAACTCACTCCTGCAGCACTTGGGAAAACCTGTGTGCTGTCACTGGTTTGTTCAAACATTGGAGACCATGGATTACTGACTCAGATGCAGCAAATCTAATTACACTTATAGCAGACAGGGTTGGGATGGACTGGGATCTCACAGTCCTGGAATAACAAATTCTGTTCCCTCCCTCCTCAGGATCATGGCTGCCATTGAGGAGCGCACCTTCATTGCCATCAAGCCTGATGGGGTCCAGAGGGGACTGGTGGGGGAGATCATCAAACGCTTTGAGAAGAAAGGATTCAAACTGGTAGCCATGAAATTAATACAAGTAAGCTCTCCTCAATTGCTGTGTCTACTTTTTTATATGAGTTGTAGCCTTCAAGTACAGCAGCATGCTGTAACAACAAATGTGGCCTCTGTAACATTTAAAACTGAAATTTTGAGAAGTCGTACTTGGGATGTTTTTGGAAAAGTTCCAATTCCCAGCTCTGGCTAAATGCTTTAGACATGCTAAGCACACTAATTTTAGTAACCTGATGCCCTTAGTCTGAAGAGAATATTCTTTCAGGTGCCTCCTATGCCAAATAAATATCTTTGAGTATCTTTTACAAATCCCAGGTCACATAAACTATCTGCATGGACAAAAAATCTTTTCTAAGTTTAGTTGTAGTTAAAGCAAACAGTTCAAATTAATATAGACCAAAAGTACTCCCAGGAAGGTGCTGGAAATACTGAATTTTAAAGTGCGTGCCAGTTTCAGGATTATCAATGCTCTGTGGTTTACCTCTGTGATTTCACTATGCTCTTAAGCTCTTATTGTAAGCTTTTTTCTCTGTCTGTCTGTTTTATAACCCAGGCCTCTGAGGACCTTCTGAGGGAACACTACATTGACCTCAAGGACCGGCCATTCTACGACGGCCTGGTGCAGTACATGCACTCAGGACCTGTTGTAGCCATGGTGAGTTCCTGTCAAGGAAAACCACACTGCTTGATTGTCTTCCCTGCAATGAGATTGTGTCACCTGCTGAATTCCAGTTTATTTTTTAAAGGATTTCAAAATCTGGATTCAAATACTGTGATTAGGAAGATGGGCTGTTAACTATTTTTCTTTAATATTTTCTCATAATCTTTCACTCCTTTGAGCCAGTTTTTTGAGGAAGAGGGCAGGGGCAAAAAGGAATCACAACCAGGACCTTGAGAAACAGTAAACCTGCACAAAAGCCTCACTCTGAAATGCCATGTAGTAAGAAAGCTGAAAAAGGATGGTGGAACATTTTAACTTTAGTTCTCTTTTTCTCCTTGACAATGTGTTTGTAAAATAGTTGAGGCCTAGCTCTCCCATGAACAAACAGCTCTGGGACACTGTTGGCCATACTGAGATGGAAAATGGTTCTCTCCCCACCCTTTGTGAGGAGAGGGATTGTACAGAGGGGGACCATGTGTGCAGATGCTTCAAGAATCTGACAGAAGAATTGGAGATAAATTTGTCTCACTGTGACAAATATTCAGATAGTGATTTGTGCCATGATGGACAGCCCTGTGTTCTTGTGGATGGTATAATTTATCTGCTGCTAAAATTTAATAATCTGAAAGGATTTTTTTTTTTCTTTAAGGTGTGGGAAGGTCTTAATGTGATTAAGACTGGAAGAATGATGCTGGGGGAAACCAATCCATTCGATTCCAAGCCTGGCACTATTCGTGGGGACTTCTGTGTCCAAGTTGGAAAGTAAATTTTAAAACATTTGGTATCACCCAAAAGCACTAAATGCTAAGTGTTATGTCATGATATCTACAGGAACTGTGCTCCATCCTTCTCTGTTTTACACATGGAGCTGCCATTCCCTGTGCCCATGACATATTAGTATCTAAGGATACGGATCAAGTCATGGTTGTCCCCATTGACAAAAATGAGGAGCAAAGCTGGCACTGCCTATGCTGTGTCTTTTCGTACTTTACTGTTACTTAAAGCTTCTGTCCATAGTGGGAATCACTTCAAAACAAGAAGCTTACTTTACTTTAAGAATTCCTTTTCTCTTTTATTCACCTTTTCTTTTCCTAGGAACATCATTCATGGCAGTGATTCTGTGGAAAGTGCTGAGACAGAGATCAATTTATGGTTCACTCCTGAAGAACTGGTTGATTACAGAAGCTGTGCTCATGAGTGGATCTATGATTAACACCCAGCCTGGATCTTCTGATATTCCCATGTCCATAAGCAGCTGCTAGCCTCTAGCTATTTGAAAGAATTCCCTGGTAGAAACCTCAGAAAACAGTGAAATTGCTCTGTTGTGGATGTCAGGGTCAGTGCTTGCTCCTTCTTTGATTTAAAAGTTGTCAAGTTATAGATGGAATTGCACATTTTAAAAGCTGCTTCTGGGACTGACAGATATGAGATGAAAACACAGAATAGATAACATATATTTTTCTGAAGCATTTTATAGTCATAAGAGTGTATTTTAGTAAACAAAAAAAAAAAAAGGGTAAAAATTTATTTGGTAAATAAATATGCAAATAGCTCAGAGTCAGAGGTTAACTTTGCTAAAACATTACAGGACAACTGATGGTGTGTAAATGCATTGATAATATGCCCAAATGCTGAGGATTTACTTAATATTAAGTCAAGTGTGTCCCCATTCCTAAAATGGCTGCAGAAAAAAAAAGCTCATTTCTCTCCCCAGAACATGCTGTGCCCATAAAGAGCTCAACTGGCTAAAATGACAACTCTCCTCCACACTGACACCGTTTCAACTCACTCTTTTTTCCTTCCACATGGGATTTATGTAGTATTTTAAGGACCGATTAACCAGCCAGGCTTGATGAAATGTTCTTTTATGTGAAAAGAAGATTAATGTGAGGATGGATGAGGGAGATTCTACCCTTAGCCACTTCAGTGCAGCAGCTCTCTGACATTGCACAGAGCAATAAGTGGTGTTTGCTTTGCCGGCTGAACAGCAGGTAATTTAGCTGTGTTCTCATTAGTGTAGTTTCCTCAGTAGCTGGAACTTCAAAGCAAATCGTTCTTGGATAAGTTGTTTTAGAAGTGACTTCATCACTATCGTTTTATATTTAATGATGTAAAGAAGTAGAGTCATAACAACGCAGAAGGTGTTTCAGTTTCAACAGCAAAAGTTGTACTGGATGAGGAAGTTGGGATTGATATTATGTATTTATTTCTCTGCAACATTTTATTCACTAAGAGCAACAGTTTCATGGAATCAGTTGCTCAAGCTCCTCTATTTTTTCCCCCAGAGCGAATTCTTGTATCTGAATACTGAACTATGCAGTGAATGTTGAATGGAAGGCTTATGATACCTTATGGTGATATCAAGCTCCTAAAAAGAGATGGCACAAAATAAAACAATATTTGCTGTTTCTTAAGTGAAATAAAATGAAATCTTAAATATTTTGTCTTTAATGAGTATAAGGAAGTGGAACAAATTCTCTAACTATGAAGGTGTAGGTGAGGCTGTGAGCCCCACTTCTGAAACTATTCAATGTTATAGAAGATAAATCACTCGGTTAAAAGAAGTTGGAGGAAAGGGAATATTGACAAACCTGAGCATGAGATGAGTGGTCTCCAGTTTAATCTTTGCTTGAAAGGTTACTTGAGACATCTCAATTCCACAAAATAGAGAATTGTGCTTTATCTGGAGGTGCTTGGGTTGTCAGGAAGCTGCTGATTAGTGTTTCTAATATGATGTAACTGGGAAGAGGTGGAAGCCAGCAATCCTGCATAGCTGAGGTACCTGAGCAGGTCCAGTGTGAAACCACTAACTGACCCTGTGAGGACACTAACTGGCCCCTCAATAAGAGACAGTGCAAGGACTGCAGAGGTTATTTCATTCATATCCCAGCTGCAGTGATGGTGTGCGATTATAACTTGCTCAGGCAAAGGTGCTTATCAACTAGGAAAGGGCCAAGCAGTAAACATCATAAAAAGTAACAACACACTCCCCGCTTCATGTTGTGACACAGGTTCAGGGACTGTGAGGTTTTGACACTTGGCAGCTTCATCTTCCCAATAAAATTATCAATAATGTTCCTGTGTTACAGGTCCCACATCACTTTTCTGTGATAAATATGCTTTTGAAGAGCTGTAGCCGTGCTGTGCAGTGCAGCCTGGTTAGCAGGACCAACCCTCAGGCCGCGGGGATACCTGAAAGCAGCCAACTCAGCAAAAAATTAGTAAAAATTTATTTAGTTGTGTTAAACATCCGCCGGCGTTTCAGTGCCTTAAAGGCTTAAGCCACAGTTGCTGCGTCTGTAAATAACCCTCGAGGCGGTGGAGGCGGCAGGTGCGGCCAGGGCTGGCCAAGAGCCACCCCGCGGTCCCAGGGCCTCGAAGCGGCCGCTCTCCGGCCTAGTCCCACTTCATCCCGGCCCGGCCCGGTTCCGCTTGGCGCTGGCGATCCCGCCCCGGAAGCGGCGCCGACCCGGCGGCTCCTCCTCTGCGCAGGGCGGGGGATCTGCGGCGTGCACGCCTCGTCCTGCGCCTCTTCCTCCGGCGGCAGCGGTGCGGAGGGTAGCGGCGGCGGCTGCTCCGGATAGGTGAGTCCGGGCCGGGTCGGGCCCCGCGCTCCAGGGGCATGGGGGATGCAGGCGGAGGGGCCCGGCGGGGTTCGGCGGGGCCGGGCCGGGCTCGGTGGGGCCGGGGGGACATTCCGTGGCGGTGCCGCGTGGCAGGGCGGTACCGCCATGGCCGTCGCCGACCTTGAGGCCGCGCGTCCCCTCACGCCGCGCTCCCGCCCGCAGCGCCATGGCGGGGAACAGCGAGCGCACCTTCATCGCCATCAAGCCCGACGGCGTCCAGCGCGGGCTGGTCGGGGAGATTATCAAGAGGTTCGAGCAGAAAGGATTCCGGCTCGTAGCCATGAAGTTCGTACACGTGAGTGCCCACGCTTTGCCCCCAAACGCTGTCCGTGCCCTGCCCGAGAAGGGCTCACCATACCCGCATCGAGAATCTCCCCTTGCGGCTTCTCCTGCGGCAGAACTGGGATCAGATGGCGCCTGTGCTGGAGCGCGCGTCAGGCCCTTCCTCCCCGGCACACGGCTTCTACCCTTCCCATAACCAGCGAATTTTGCTTCAGAGGTTTAATGCAGCCCTGCTGCATTGAGAGGTGGAGTGGCCTAGGCTGAAAGGTTGTGTTGGGTAACATCACCCCGGAACCCCGTACTCTGCTTATTGCAGAGGCTCACTGCCGTGCAAAGAAATCATATTGACAATTCCCAGCACAGCCACAAAGAACTCCTTTAATATTACAGCAGGAGCTCGCACTGATACACACAATAGCACTGCAGCATTGCTGGTAACATTAATTGTGAATCTAATCACTAACGCTACAGTCTAACACCTGTAACACTTTTTGTTCAATGACATTCAGAAAATGATATTTAAAGTTAAATCTGTCCTTTTGAAGGCCTCTGAAGACCTTCTCAAACAACATTACATTGACCTGAAAGACCGCCCCTTCTTCCCTGGTTTGGTTAAATACATGAACTCTGGACCTGTTGTGGCCATGGTAAGTGACTTCATTTTAGTTTAAGATTACTTTCTTGAATATATTTTTCTTGCTCTATAAATTATTAAGAATATTTAGAGGTGGTGCTGCAGAAATATTTTTTTAAACTACCTTGTTCTGACAGTGGCAAAAGAAAAAATTAAGACAGTGAAATTTCTATATAATAAGAAAAGTGCTCATATAAAATGGGTATTAAAATGCTCAATGTATAAAAGTATAAAGCAAAATTCCTGAAAGCAAATCTTCTGTGCCAAAAAATCTGTTTTGGGCAAAAAAAGCTCAGGTTCTCTGACACAAACTTCTGTGTCATTAATTTTTACATTCCCCCCAAAACAAGGTACTTGCTCTAGTAGCATCTCCTGGTGTGATAATGACAGAGAGAACACTCAGCAGGGTGTCCCTGTTCCACAACACAAAAGGTTGGGAGTTCACTTTGTACATTAACTTCCAGTTCAGTTGTTTTTTTCCCTTGTCACCTTTTCAAGCCCTAGAGATAATCTAGGCAAGGTTAATATCTTTAATTGGTAGAACCTTTGTTTCTTTGCAACGTATGGTGGAGCAAAGCTGAACTGTCAGTATTTTGCATAAGCATGGCTTAACAGAGTTTTTGTGTTTTTTATCTTAAGGTATGGGAAGGACTCAATGTGGTTAAAACTGGGAGAGTAATGCTGGGGGAAACCAACCCTGCAGACTCCAAGCCTGGCACCATCCGTGGTGATTTCTGCATTCAAGTGGGAAGGTTTGTACTCAGTCTGTTAAAACAACTCCTACTCGTTGTTTACCTGCCAACACAAAAACTGTTGGCAGTCTTTTATTCTGGAAAACCAAAATTGGTGGTAGAGACCTTAGTCTGATTGTATTTTATTTGCAGGTCACAGTGCATATCTGCTACTTAGGAAAGTGGTACAAAGCTGACTTTGTTTGCAGTCCAGCTCTTCCCCAAAGCAGCATGTAAGCTCAGGCAGGGGCTGTTGCAGAACAGTAGCTCTAGAGTGACCCTGATAGGCATAACTAGCTCTTGGAGGGGTGGGGTGTTGGAACACTCTACCTGAAATAACAGCAGTAGTCTCCCCACTCTAGAGGCTTCATCCCCATTTTTGCAAACTGAGAACAAGGCTGCTGGAGGTGTATTTTTATAGGGATCAATGTTTGTCTCCTTCCACAGGAACATCATCCATGGCAGTGACTCTGTGGAGAGTGCACAGAAGGAGATCAACCTGTGGTTCAAACCCGCAGAGCTCATCGACTTCAAGCCCTGTGCACATGACTGGATCTATGAGTGATGAGTTCCCACAGTGATTTGTGCCTTCCAACACCTCATCTCATTCCAGCTGCTGCCCTGGGAGCAACCACAGTTATCTTAGTGCTGAAAGTGACTGTCAAATAAATGGGTGTGAACTAATTCCTTGTGGTGCATTCACTTACAACAGACCCCCTATTCAAATACTCATAAAAGTAATTTTAGTCATTCAGGAGCCACTGACATGTGACCCTGGCACAGCTGTTGGACTCAAGCAGCAGCAACTTTGCAGAGGGAGAGCTGAAGTGAGGCTGGAGCTACTTCCAACACAGCTAGAAGAAAAAAGAGATACCACAAAATTTTCTCCTTACACAAATATTAATACTAAATGAAATGAGACTGAGTGCAAAGCTTGTTCTCTAAAATGCTTATTGAATTCACCTTCTCTTATCAAACCCCTTACCTTGTGCTCAGGGCCCCACACCATTTGTCATCACACCAGCATACTTAAAATACTCATATTATTACAGATTGTGGGTATTTTTAATAAGGTTAAGAGTGTAAGCAAAACAATCACTATTCAGAAAAAGACTTTTAATCATTTTTATTTTGTGTAAAAAAGGCAAATTTAGTGAATTATTTTTATCTTGTACACAAAGTTATGATTTAATGCTTTTCACATCCATGCTGAAAATCCGCAGTCTTGTAAAAATGAAAGTAACATTAATTTTTCCAAAAGCATTTTTTCACTGAGTTATGTACATTGCATGAGAAAGCTTTAAATACTCCCTCAGTGACCACACAAATTACAAAGAAAATAAAAGATTAAATTTGTACAGATATTGATCTATATATCAAATACATACAGAAATTATGTAAAAACCCATTTGTTTATTCTTGATTCTTGCCCCCAGCATTTTTCCAGGGGCCAAAGCTGATGCCTTTTTTGTATAAATGGCTGTGGCTTTTAATTTTAAATATGAAAAAAAATCAAAAGGAAGAAAAATTCAGCTAAAATCACAGTTTTTTGAAATCCCTTCCTAATAAAGGATTGTTACCAAATGTGTTAGCACCATCATACAAAGATCGAGGGAGGGTATTCACATCACAGAAAACAACAATAAAAAACCCAAAACAAACACTGCAACCCGTGTTAGCATCCATAGAACAAGGAATCAGTAACTGCTGTAGCTTTCCTCAGATGCAGCAAGGAACAGGTTAGAGAGTTCTATTGAAAATAATGTAATAATCAAAGATCAGCAGAGAGATCTGGAACAAGGACAGCAGCCAAGTCAGGGACAGGGCTTGGGCTGCCTCATGGTCAGAAAAACCTGCTGTGCCCAATGCCAGCATTAGTCCAACCCCATTGAAGGTTTTGGGTGTCCAACATTTGCTGCTCCCTCAGGCAGGTACTACAGCTTGAAAGCCATGAGAAACATCCCAGAGCCACAGGAATGCTTTGCAAAGCCAGGGAGCTGCCACAGGGCCACCCCTCAGGTTCTCTGGGGACCACATCCCTGGTAGCACCTTGCTCAGGTTTTCCCTGAGCTGCTCCTCAGCAAGTGACTTCCAGCAGCTCCTTCCATGGTTTGCTTAGCACAGATGTCACTGTACTTGACAATTACACAACTGAGGCATATTATGAACCCAGAGACACAAAAGGCGTTTCACCAACTGCTGAAGTCACACAGGTACCTGAGAACATAGATCACCTCACAGACTTTAGTGTTTGATGAATAAAGGAATATTATAAAGACTGACAGACTTTAGGACAGACTCTTATAATTCTCCCAACACAGGAAGTGTGTTAAGGACTAATTTTCCCTCTTGGCATTTGGAGATCAACTCTGAAATCAGGGATGAGCCGGGGCAATACTCAGTTTAGTGACCAGGCAATGCACCTCACTCATTAACTAGTCCAACCCTCTCTCTACATTATGACACACTAATTAATGCAACAGTTTTTCTACTGAAGTCAGAAGCTGTTGATGAGAGAAGAAAGCAAGACTGTGAGAACCTTGTTCCAGCTGATGGGATAACCTGCAAGTTGTTGCATTAAAAAAAAAAAAAAAAAAATCAATAGTGCTATACTTACCAAATGAAATCAATGCTTGCAGAGCTGGATTTTACAGCAGATTAAATTGAGAACACAGGAAAACAAGCAAGGCTCAAACTGTCACTACAATGGTCTCTAATCCTAGTTCTCCAATCTAGGCTGTTGTCTATTTTGATGTTCAAAATAAACATCGTGGGTCAGAATCTGAGATGAGCTATTTGAAGACTACCAGGTCCAACAAAGTCCTTTTTATGGCTATTTTAGCGAGCTAAAATGCCTTTACCACCTGAAGTTACAGATTCTTGTAATCAGATTAACAGATTCTGTCAATAGAAGAAGCTGTTGTTAAAACCAGGTTGTAATTTAAGAAATTTTACCAGTAAGGGAGGAAAGAATTCCAGACATTCCTAAACTATACAGCACATGCTTTACTTCCTGTAGTAAATACAAAACTTTACATAATTAACCCCCCTTGCATAGAATGAGGTAAACCTGTGTATATCACCAATGCTATGTACCCAAAGTTGGAGCGATATGTTAGAAAATAATCAAATTGCTGGTTTTCAACTTTCTATGCACTATTTTTTAAGCTCAAAGAACAATATACAAAAAAATGGTCTCCCGGGGCTTTGTGGGTTGATATCCTTAAAACATTTCTTAGGCTGTAGGATACAGATGTTAATAATTTTTGATCAATTTTTTTTTTAAGCCTTAATTTCTGGTCAAGAGTCAGATGATCATTGTACTGCTCTGAAGGGAACCTGTGAAGACCCAGAAGCACTTACAGAATTTATAATTCCTGAGAGTTTAGTTAATGAACCTTACCAGTAAAAGCTAAAGCTCTTGATGCACATTCTTCCAGTCACAGCTCTGCAGGGCTGATCAAACACCTCACTCATCAACTCCATTTACAAAAATGTACAAAAGTTTAAAATATGGAAAGATAAAATCCAAATTATTAAAAGCTCCTGCAAAAATACTTTGTGCTTAAATGCTCATCATTTTCACCCTTTTATGTGACTTTTGCCTTGTAAAAATCTGGAAGTTGACCAGTTGGGGGGCAATGGGATGCTTACATGAGACAAGAATTCCAGGCAATAGGCAAATCCAGTTTCTGAATTATAGACTAAAACCATGTGATTTTGATACTGTTCTCAACTCCTGTGTTACACTATTGCAGCAAGACATGAATATTGCAGGTTATGCAGGACTGAACTTATTTTTAATCCACAATGTAGGGCTCCTTTTAGGTCACCTGAAACCATATGGCACATCATCTGAATGATCACATATAAATATTTAAGATGGTAAAGAAACATTTAGGGCTTTCTGAATGGGGGGGAAAAAAAAAAAAAAATCACAAGAATACTCACAAGTTCCTTCCCACTACCAAGCGAATCCTTAGTGACTGTCCATCTAAGCTGCTTCTTCAGTCAAAATTCAGAGCTACAACTAATCTTCCAATCACAGAATTTTCTGAAGTTCCAGTTTGGTATAGGGCTCTGTAAACATTTGCTGAAGCATTCCAAGACTACAGACATTCATATACAGACAAGAGCTTTATAGATCGAATCCAATGCCCACTGCAGTCGGCGGAGACAAGGCTACTGATATTAATGGGCACTGAATCAGCCCCTAAAAAATGTTAAAAAACCAAAAACCTTATATCAAAAAGGGTATTTTAAACTAAATAAAAACACCTTGAAAATGTAAAATCTTCCTCAGGTGATGGCTCCGTTGCACTTGGGGCTACTCACTGAGTAGAGCTTTACAGGACTGTCTTCCGTATATAATTTATGCCTTTAAATCGGGGCTTTAAAGCCTTATTTTCACAATTAAAAAAACAGAGACGTGACCAGTGCAGTTCACAAGAGTACAACAGTCTCCCAACTTGTACCAAAAAGGTTCATTTGCTATGACAGTTCATTTGTATTTGCAACTATATCTTCCTCCAACTGCTTCCCACAATCATGCTAAATAAACTTTAATCTTACAAAAAAACTAGAATTTCAGTTCTTGTTAACAATGCACAATAAATCTGAACTTGAAAATATTACAAAATTCTTTCAAAAGCTTCAAATACAACACAAAAGTGTCCTTTGTTTTTGTTTTTAATAAATTGAAAAATCTTTTTCACTAAAATAGTTTCCACACTGTTCCAAAAAATTCTGAACCGAGTCTAATTCATCTACATTTAGCAAAGCGCCCCAGGCACAGTCACCTGAACTGCACCATCCAAGTGGAAACAGAATCAGTCAGTCTTGGTGAAAGGTTCTTTTCCTCTCACCGATGCTGTGCCCCTCACTCCAGGGAGCTGCCTCAGGGCTCCTGCTTGATGTAATAGCTGGCGGAGCCGTTGCTTTCCTGGTCAGAGGTTCCCTGCAGGAAGCTGTACTCCTCTCCATCCAGCAACTCCTCCTTCAGCTGTAACGAAGTCACTACAAATCAAAAATTCACATTAAACAGCTATACAACTTAAATTGACGTAATATTATTGATATTGGGAGCATCCCAGATTCCCCATTTTCTTACATGGTGCATTTTAGCGATGCTTTAATGCTAAGGATCCCACAGAGAACAGACACTTTGTGAGTGCAGATGGAAGTGTAAGTTATACTCTAATTCTAAGAGATTTAAAATTACTTACAATAATGTATTCTCTACCAGATTTTCTCAAGAACTGAGTATTTTAAACCATTTTAACTTTTAACCCACTTTGCTTCCTATTTAGTCATTATGCAAGTGAAAATGAGATTGGAAATGGCCAACAGTTAACCTACAATTCAAACTACTTCACAAACAGTTATTGCAAACAGTCTATGACAGACAACAAAACATATTAACAAAGATTTCTCAATCCATCTATAAAATTTTAAGATCTCAGAAGGTAAGTTTCATTAAAACAAAATTATTTTTGTACTTTTAATCTTCCCTTTTCTTCTCAAAATTTAAAAGAAATGGGATTAAGAGAAAGATATTATGAATAACAATGTCACAATTACTTTTCCACTTCCACTAACAAATAGACATGATTATCAAAATATGAGCACAATGAAAAGAACACTGAAAACAAAACAGGTAAACATTCATTAAAGGTGCAGTAGCCACATTAAAGGGTTGATTATACAAAAATGAATTATTCTCTATGACCAAATGAATGAGAAAAGTATGAAAGTTTATAATTATTCAATATATTGTTTATATACCTTGCCAATGTGTCTTGAAATGCAAAAATATGCAGTGAAAGGAAAACACCCCAACCCAGAACCTGCTGCTACTGCTAGCCCTGCAGTAATTTATAAGCTGTTTGATTATTCTTTTAAAAATATTCTATGTTGAAACAAGCTGTTGAGCTAAATAAACATAAAATGTGAAAATTAAGATAGCAGAAGATGTCAAAAGCTGCTGCAGCAAGCTCTCCTCATCTTTCTTTAACAGAGTCCTCCTCCCACCTACAGAACCCACAATTCCTTCCTTATTTTTTTCTCCCAAATACTTTTCCCTGCATCATGGCCAACTCTGTCCAAGATTCCTGATCTCTGGGGGAGCAACAAAGTACTGTCTAAATGAGAAGACACACAACTGGCTACTTGACTATGCTGCAATGCCTCAGGCAAAGGCTCTACAGAGGTCAGGGATACAAACCAACCCACCATGCATGTCATTTCCCTTCTCTCCCCTGAGCAGGGAGCTCCTGCAGGTACAGGAGTAACAGCAGCTGCCATGATTTGTATTGTCGCCGGCTCATTTGAACCAAAGTCCTAACACTAAGATATTTAATGATATCTTACTTCATTTGTTCATGTTATACAGCTTTTAGCTACAATCCTCCATTAGAAAAGCTTAGTTACAGCTGTGCACCAAATTGCTTGAAAGAAGAAAAACTAATTTAAATCATCCAACTGAAGGGAAAGGAGTGCAGATTGGGCAAGGTACTTCCTTTTTACATCATCTCAGTGATTTGCCAGGACTCAGAGACACACTGTCTGATGCCATGACATTCAAACCTCCCCAAACCAGTACAAACAGAGCAGTATGTTTCACAATTGGGTGAATCTCTGGGAACAGTCTCTTCTTCTGCAAGACTGGCTGTACATCCTTTTTAAAAATGAAGCAGTCCAACAGGTGAATTTCAGCGCTCAAGAGATCATTTCAGACTGAAAGATGCAAAGTACTCAAAGCACCAGGCATTTGCTAGAGAGCAAAACCACATCATACAAACCAAGGTAAAGAGCTGAACCTTTCTCCTGTGCTCGTGATGGTACAAAAGAATTGTGTTTGAACCCTTACTGAGATCTCCCATGGACAAGAAGTTTCAGAACAGATGCTGTTTTGTTACTCATCTTCCACTGATTCCATTCAAAGCCATGAAAAACATCCCATGCACTGTGTCTGCATATGTCCTACAGCTACTGCACTATCAGGCAATGAATGATGCTGAGGATATGCACATAATTAATGAGTTCTGGCCAATCTCAAATGTGCTTTAATTGATTAGATGGTATCAATGTGATGCCTCCTTCCCAGAGACAAAAGGTATGGTCTTGCTGGTTTCAATCTCTATCTACCTATATAGAGATATATATCTATCTTTGGACAATGACAAGGCTAACCACACCACAAACAAAATTAATTTTCTCCAGCCTTACCAAAATTCAGCGTTGAAAAGTTCCCCTCAATTAATCATAATCATCCCCTCAACTGATCACTGAGTATCAGAAACCAAGGAACACAGGTGTTTCATAGGAACTTTGAAATCTAATGATACAGAAATTCAGACTGTGTATGTCTTTGCACTAAGGAAATGCAATGCAGATGTAGATTTAGCACAAAAGAACATTTGGGAAGAAACAGATGCTCCAGAACACTCTCCTGTAAGCAAGGCTTCTCTTTGGCATCAAAGGCTCTGTTAAACATGGCATGTACACAGCAGCAGGAACATGAAGGGAAATTAAAGAGTTCCTTCAGAAGTGTTGAGAGGTGTGCAGAAGAGAGTAAGGTTTTACTCAGGGTCTAAAGGTGGCATTTGGGTTCCTTTTCTCCCAGTCTGTTAATGGATAACACATGGACAGGAGAAACTGTTCTGGATACATTCCAGTCACTAGAGAGTGCTGACACGGCAGCCTGTGCAGACTAAGACAGGATTAAGGGAGTAATCAAGCAAATCTGAAGCTAAATCTATCAACCTGGCAACTGTCCTGCAGGGAGAACATCATCCAGTCTGTCTGACAGCTCCTATTGCTACAATATATTTGTTAGCAATAATTTGCTGCATTACATTGCCAGAAATATGAGGAAAAGGGAAGAGAAAAACTACCAGATGCTTGAAGTGCATTTGTATAATTGAAGATTGATTACATTATGCAAATGATACTTAAAGAAGTTCAAAATTTTAACAGACTTCAATATTACCAATTAATTTTTAAGAGTTTTTCCTCTGCTCAATCATACAGATGAACAATTACACTGCTTCAAATATATTTTCTTAGTAATCCACAAAATTTCAAATAACATATTCCAAAGATACTTTCCCAGATAACTGCCTTTTTCTGATACAACGACAAAAATCTTTATTTACAGCATATGGTAATTTTCTCTGCAAAGGATAATACACAATAATAACCTACTTAGATCCAATATTCCCAGATCCACATTATCATTCAGTTTTATAGGGTGCATTTTTTGTATCGGAACAATTCGCAGGGCCCCTCCGGGATTCTCAGTAACCCACACCACAACATTCTTTCCTCTGAAAGTCTAAACCAGCTGCAACCCTCTGCTATGATTAATTCAGTAACATGGTGCATCAGCAAGAATGAAAAGCTCTCTAGCAGAAAAAATTAAACCAACTGAAATTCAAAGGAAAAAAAAGGGAAAAAAGAAAGATTGGATGAGTCAGCACATGACACCCTAGACCTCAGCTTCCCACTCTGCAGTGAAACACTGTTGCAGTGAAACAGTTACCTGTTTGGAGGCTGGGATTGAACTCCTGGCTATTCCTGGGAGGCTGGAAGGCCTCAGAGGCTGTCTGTGCTGGAAGGGCTCGGTATGGAGGAGGAATCAGCTCGTTGTCCCCAGAGAAGCTCCTCTGCACCTCACCTGCCATGGGTGGCCTGGACAAACTGACAGGTTTCTTTCCAACAGGTACCTACCTTCCTCTCTAAACATCAAGTCAAACTAAAATAAATGCTCAAGTTAAACTGCATCAGGCAACTCTGACTGTTCACTGAGAAATGGCTCTGACTGATATTCACCCATTCTCAAAAACCATGGCCTGCACACTGGCATCATTTAGTTATTACTGGGAATATTGTTCTCAACAGCCACATTGTAGTCCCTGAATTCTACAGGCTATGGGTAGGACTTCAAGGGCATTGCTTAACACCATGAACCACTTATTTCATGCTCAATCAATGAAATACAAATGCTGTGAATTACTTCTGCTGCAGTTACATTGCACAGTCACACACACTCCTCTGCCTGGACACCCAAGACACTTGGCTCAGTTTCAGGCTGCAGTTGTTTCAGTGAGTGTGCCTAAGAGACAGAAGGATGCTTCTGGTGAAATAATCCTCTCCAAAGTTTATCACCGCTAAAAATACATGCTCTTAATTCCCTTAGAATGGTATTTACCATTTTACCCATAAATACAAATTACTGTATTGCTACTGCGTAGCAAAAAAACTTCTAAAATGCCCTCGAATTATTAAACACTGCATTCATGAAAAAGTGTTATTAGAGCATTTCCCATACAAATTACCATGTTTCTCCTTTATCACTAAGATGCTCCTATTCTGTGCTCAAGGCATGCTCTCCGAGGGTACAAGATCTTTATTGAGGGTACAAGACCTGTAGCAAAAACCCATGCTTTCAGCTACATCAAAACTGTGGCTGCTGATGCTTCAGTCCTATCAGCATTGTCAGACAGCCCTGAAAAGGAAACTGATTATGCATATTCTAAAGATACCACCCTGCTTAAATATTCTTCTTATAAGACCACTTCAGGATAGCCTTATAGAGAGATCAATGAGGCAGAATAGCGTCTACAGAATTCCAACCTTGAAAATCTAGAGGTCAGATTATCATTTCAGTAACCTTATTCTGATATACACACCCAAGAGGAAGCAGACAATACTAGCAAATATCACATCCTTCATTATTAATTAACTGTCCCAGCATAATGGCATGGTACCTTTCAAGAAGTCACCTGCACAGTCTTCTGAGCAGCAGGCAAAACCATACTCACTGAAAGAAACAGTGACAGAAAGGGAATTGGGGGAGATTCTCAAATATCCCCAAAAGTATTCCCAAAGGTTCATGATGCAATCAGCTCTGCTTCCCAGTGAACACGTCCACTCCCAGTGCCCCCAGGAAGGAGGGGACACTGCAGCAGAAATCTGCATTGTTACACACAGCAAAAAGGCTCAATGACATCCTGGGCTGTGTTGGGAGCACATGAGAAAAATGTGTGGAAATAACCCTGCTCTGCTCAAACTAACCTAATGTAAGACACAGAGTTTTTTGTTAATCATCTGTGGTGACTTTACATGGTACCATAAAAACACCATGGCTGCATTATATGGTTTTGTGACTGAAATAATTTACAAAATAACTTTCTATTTTATTTACAAGTCCTGAACAAGAAAAAGCTTCAGAAGACATTTTTGTGTTATTTCCGATGACTCACCACTTTGGTTGCCATAACTTATTTAGAAAAAACCCATACACAAGGCAGCTGGCTCTAATTCTTCATGATGTTATTCTCTCATCTTCTGGTGTTAAGAGGATTTCTTAGTATTCAGCAAACAGTCCAGAACACAATCAGAAGTTTTCTTTGCTTCCACAGGCAACATTTACCTTAGGTTAGTGAGAAGTGAAGAAGAAACTTCCCTGGACTAAATTTTCTAAAGCTAGACTAAAGCTTCCTATGGCACTAAGATAGATAGATTAATTTTCCAGGTTTGGGTCACACTTACTGTAAGACAGGTAGCAGAGGTATTAGGAAAGGGATAAGGTAAGGAGAATGATGGTCTAGAACAGCTTGCTAAACAAAATCTGCACAGATAGTGTAGAGTTATTCAAAACCAGGTCTTACACAAAGGTAATTAACCATAAAGCCATATTTCCCCAGCTTAAAGCAACAGCATTCACAGCTTTCCCCAGATATTCTCAAATCAGGAGTTTTCCAGTACCTGAATTCTATTGTAAAAATACTGCTTTCCAAAAAGGATCTGGATTTTACTGTTTACTTCCTCCAACACTGAAAAGAAAACCAGTGCAATGTTTGAGGCACTTCACAGGAATTTCTAAGAACTTCGAGACACCTGTTCTATCTGTGACACTCAGCAGCCAACTTCTTTTCATCCCCAAAGATCAACACAGCACAGGATGTATTCTCAATGACTGGGGAAGAAGGTTCCAATTGGCCTTAATATATCCATTCACAAACTCACCAGGAAAACAAGGTTTTAATTCCTCACATTAGTTTGATACTACAACGAAACACTTTGGAAACAGAACTAAATTAAGCAAGCTAATTTTACATGTTGACAACTTGATTCAAAGGGAACCAATTACTGTGGAAAGTACCTGAACACTGCAGATTCTTAAAAATGTCATTACTGTGTTTTACTGTGACAAGAACAGCCACATACAGCAATGCTGTTTGTTTCTGAAAGTAATAATACAAGAGCTTAATTTACATAAATGCCTAAACCAAAAAAACTGGCAAATAAGTATTTTTTTTTTGTTTCAAAGAGAAGCCAGTTGGATGATTATTTAGATTTTCTACACCTCATTCTTTCTGATCCCAGTGACTTGGCTCTTATTCCTTTACCTGTGTTACAGAGAGCAGAGGGAAAAGTGTGTTGATACCTGAGTATTTTGTACAAGGCAGTACAACTACCAATATAGTACACAGCAAATGTATTATTTAACTGAAATTATGTCAGAATACAAAATTATTTTAACCATTGTCCATCTACAATTAATAGATTATTATTATTAGCAACATCTACCCTACCACAAAATATAAAAATAATTATTCTCAATAAAAAAGTTCTTTTTGTGGCATACTGCACCTTTAAGCATAACACCTGTTTAGACATGTGCATAAAACATGAAAATTTCCAAATAGAACAGGGACTTAGGTAGAGACCACAAACTTTAAAGCAGCAGGTAAACTGCAAACACTATTTTGTCACCCACTTTTCTTATGTCCTTTGTACTGTTGTGATTTAGCTTTTTTCTTCTGTTTGGACGAACTTGACTGGCTATCTCTTGATGCTGCAAAAATGAAGAATTCAAAATTTATGCTCATTTAAAAAAAAAAAAAACCAACCCCACTTTAAAATGTGTCAAAGCTGGTACACAGTTTAAGAATTTTTCCTTAGTGACTGAAAAAAGACAGAAATTTACTGTGGAAAATCAATTTGCATTAAACTATTTCACAAGAACTCGCTCATTACCCTCATATTAAAAAACTGTTTTTGAAATGCATATCATCAGTTATTATCACTTGATCTGACAAGGACAAGTTGTGATGTAACAAATTACATACAGCTTCTGCACAGGCTGAGTTCCACTAATTTAGGAGGTGAAACAGAAACACTGGCAGTCTTAAAGCAACATAAATTCTCAGCGAGCTTCTCCAGAACTGACAAGAGGCTTTTTCCCGGCATCAAGTCAGCACCTTCTGGCATTGAAAAATAGTAAAAAACACTCAGAAGTACTTTAGAAATCAAAGTGGGAA
Source organism: Zonotrichia albicollis (assembly GCF_047830755.1). Classification (NCBI taxonomy): domain Eukaryota; kingdom Metazoa; phylum Chordata; class Aves; order Passeriformes; family Passerellidae; genus Zonotrichia; species Zonotrichia albicollis. Next base: position 2,970,284 of record NC_133837.1, on the reverse strand, counting down.
AGATTAGAACTGTCAATTAGAACTTCCAGGCATTAGCAAGAGTTTTTTCTATTTTTGTTACGCCTAGGGACCTAACTGGAAAAGGTTAGTAAAAGGAGTCCCCATTAAATTAATTTTCATTATTGACAAAGCAGGACTCACACTGTGGCGCTGGAGGCTGGAGCTGGTATCCAGTGAGCTGACACCATCCCACAGGGTACAGATCTGGGGATTCACAATCCACCCACTGATCATATTCATCCTCCCACCCATCAAAGTGTATCCTCAGCAGCCGGTGAATGATGCGCGTGACTGTGGCCACACACACCAGGCGAGGCTCCATCAGATCCACTGCCTCCAGCTTCATGCCAACATGAAAGCCATGGTTTGGAACTTCCTGGGGAAGCAAAGAAAGCAAACATCAGTAAAAAGATGTTCATCGAGATAGTTTAAGCACAGTGCTGAAACAGGGATTTCAATCCACTTAATAGAGAAAAAAACCAAGCATCATTGATGAAGTTTCCTGGACCTCTGCAGCTGTTTAACATTTCAGAGATACCAACAAACGGTTCTTATCCCTAGAAGTTTTAGCTTTTCAAAGCTGTGTTTAACAAATGGGTCTATCCCATGCACTATGCAAAAATGTAAGGAAAACACTAATTCCAGTACAAACACGTATAATTTCATTACCTTATTGAAGAGCTTTACTGGTGCAGCTATTGAGTCAGTTTCCCTGAGGTAGTCAAACCATTTAAAAGGGAGTTTTGCATAACCTGTGAATTTGAAACAACATTTTCATACATCAACTGCAAATTTCACGTGTAAGAACAACAGCAAAAATAGCACACAGTGAGTGTGCTACAGCTAAAAAAACAACAAAGGTTAAATATCAGTAGCAGAAACCTCCACTCTCTGAGCTTTGATCTAAGGGACAAAAAGACACCTAGACATTGCCCACTTGCAACTAACAAGAATGAAGCATTGGGTAATGTAAAAGATATCATTCAGTTAAGATTAATCACTTAAACTGGAAGCTTTTTGTCCATGCAGATTCTTATCTCAACAAATGCCCTACACAAATGACCCAGAACAGATCATGGAATTGAGAATATCCAGTTTCTTCCCTGTGGGGAAATAGCTCCACTATTGAAACACTTAAATTGTCAGGAACAGAATGGTAAGAATAAACATGGATATTTTAAAAGTTTATTAAGAGTAAAAATAGCAGGAACATGTAATATGGAAAATTAGAGGATTTTTTAAAGCTATTATAAAAGGGAAGAAAATAATCTCTCAAAAAGATATGTATCTGCTACTGAATATGCATAAAACACAGGAATATCTTTTCCTTTGAATCAATTTTAACAACTGCTTTTAATGAATAATTCTCTAATTCTAGCTGGAGGAACAATAGCCTGGAGGATTTCTCTGCATCAGTGTGCAGTGATGGACACTCTGAAAATCTGCAGTGCAGTGGGCATGGTGTGGGAGCTACAGGAGAGGTCTGCATCTCACTTCTATGGGGACAGAGGGCTGCCACTCTCAGTACCCACAGCCCAAAATTCAATCCCATCCCTCAAGATGCCCAAGCATCTTCATCTTCTACTGATTTCAGCATGGGATGAAGAAGTTTGAGAGGAATAAGCTTTGTAAAGTCCAATGATTTCACAGCAACTGAAGTTATCCACAATACTAAATGCAACTTGAATAAGAGTGCTCACAGTGGCTATGGAATCTATCCATGAAGAGATACAGCTAGAGAGTTAATTAAAAATGGCAATACTGTATCAGTTCTGCATATTAATGTTTTTCTTCTCAATGTAACATTCCTCTGCTACACCAATATATCTGTACTCAAGTTCATCACACACAGGAAATGTGCACGTGGGCCTTGTCAGATGAGGCAGAATTAGAAAGCTGTCCATTTTCCAGCCCATAATTTGGAAAGCAAAGTACCCTCCTCATTGGAGCTAAGGAGCTTTGATCACTTCGGTCCTATTAAAATTGTTAATGCGCATTATGGTCTGTATTTTACTGCTAGTAATTCCTCTTCCAAATTACTTTTAGATTATTGTATGTGTGATTTATAATCACCTCTCGCTGATGACACAGCACTTAGTAAAAACTGCAATAAAGGGGAAAATGTACATGGAGGTAAAGAATTAGCTTGCCATGATACAAGAAACACTGTAAGTATCATAAATGTGCTAACAACAAAATCCACGTTTTGAAAGCAGTGTTTCAAGAGAGAAACCAAAGGCAAGTTTTTCTCCTATTCCATCTCATCAGTTTCATACATGTATTTCTAAATGGATTGATACCTATTGATATACAAGCATTTTCACCCATAAAAACTTCTCTTGCAAGAGTCTCTGCACCTCAGATTTGAGGGATGCTGGTGCCCATGAATTTCTAGGCAATAAATTTACTAAATGAGCTGACTGAAAAAAATTCCCTAAATCTGTATAACTGCACTTTCCACACACTCTAAGGGGAGAGAGCTGTCACTGTACGACAAAAATGGTATGAAATTATTTTCTTCATGTTGCATTACACTGTAGTTATTACCTAATAAAATATTTCATTAAATACAAGTAGAAGTCTGCAAGAATGAGAATGAAGGGAAAAAGCCATAGAAAATCATTGTAATCTGTCAGCTGTTATACAGCTATGATCCTCTTAAAATGTACCAGACCAGGGCAAAAAAAGGGGAAAGAGAGGCAAAGTCTTCTGTAGACACATGTGCTTGTGAACAGAAAGCTTTTCCTCACAGAGGGGTTTATTTACTGTACAGTCCTAAAGCTCAAGTTTGTGTATAACCTTCCAAAATTTGACTTGTCTCATTGTGAATTAGCCTGAGATTCTTCACAGTGTTTGTTAATGTTTTGGTGGGCAGGACTTCCTAACCAGTGACTTTCTGAAGAGCCCTTTTAGTGACTCCCACGCTTTCCATTGATTTAGTGGAATCCTCAATTTCTGACAGCAAATGCAAATTATTTCAGCCAATAACCAATCTAACTTTTTCTAAATGAAAAGCTGGTGACCTCTGGTTTAGATTACTTGGAAGTAAAGCTGTTGTATTTGTTTCAGACTTGAGAAAGTCCTAAGAAGTGACCTGAATTTTGCAGGCTGAGTTAAGAAACAAAGCATATGGCACATACAGAATCACTGAGCAGCATTAACAATAGAAGGTGTCAGAATGCTACCTGTACCTCTGGGCGGAGTTAGCTCAATCATGTTAATTTCACAGAAACCAACAGGGAAAATAGAAGGGGAAGTGGCATGGTAACAAAACCAATCAGACCCATCTGCTGCTTCTGAGCCATCAATCCCAATCATAAGATAGCCATCTGCTAATACCTTGGTAAAGAGAAACAAAATTTCACATTAAACACCTTCAGCTGGGTGAGAAAGCGAGAAAGAAAGCATGCCACATTTCAAGAGTGAAAGCAATTCAATAATAATGGAAGCACACTTAGAAGGATATTCAATTATAACAAAAACCCTCCAAATCATATCTGTCTCTAGGACTGTGAATACAACTGTTACATGTACCTTTGATAACTGCAAAGTTTTGAGATGAACATTTCCTTTTTCTGATCTCTTGTGAACAACAGCCCTATTTCTAAAGGTTTATAACTGAGTCTATTCCTCAGCTTGCAAGGATATTCAGTATGCCATTACTCAAAATCAAAACAATTCTCCTCACTGGAAAGGTTAAACAATTCAGCTAAGCTGCTTTTTACATTTTCTCTTTTAAAGCAGATTTCACATGGATTGGTTCCCTTTCAATCAAACTAAGAAAGAAGGACAGCCTTAAAATATCTTCATAAACTTCTGCAAGTCAGCAAGATGAGATCTGGTTTTGAACAGTTGCAAAACACTTGGTATAATTAGCAGAACATTTTCCTGTAAATTCCTCTCACAAATACATTCTAACTAAAGGTAAGGCTGAATTTCCAGAGCTTAAAGTCAAATTTACATAAGCACACTTTCATAGCGGTTGTATATGAACAACTGACAAACATACCCTATTCACTGTGCAAATGAACTCTCCTAATTTGGTTTTGAGCTTCTTGTTTCAAGCCTGAAGAAAGGTTAGGAGAAAAGGATTCCTCTTCCCCTCCCCAAAACGCACATTTGCTTTCTTACCTTTCTGATAGTTGCCACACATATTGCTGAAAGGTTTAGGGGGTCTATAGCTTCCAATTTCATTCCTTCTTTAAACCACTCTCCAGCTGCATCAACCTCTTTGACCTAAAGAATCACAGAACAGCAGCAGCAACAAAGAATTTAATGAGCCTGGAACAAAACATACCCCAACACTGCCAAAGCAACAGACTGAAATATCTGTTCTACCATGTCTGCTTACATCAAGGAGATCAGATTGGATAACACAAGCAGAAACACTTGTGCTGGGCCAGGATGTAAACAGAGTTTCAGCTCAGGTTTACACACAACAGGAACTGAAGGTCCTCAATCAACTCTGCACAGAGTGTTCCAGCTACTCAACTCACCTTCGTAAATAAGTGTGGGGGTGCATCAAAATGTCCGTCCTGTTTCTTTGTAATATCTACAAGGAATAATAATAATAATAATACTATAATATTGTTCAGAAGCTTTGTTCACAGAGCACACAATGTTTTTCTGAACATGTTAACCAATACCACACAATCACTGGTGTTGGGAGGCCCACAGTTTATTAGTAACACTACCACAAAAATCTGGAGGACATAATCCATCCATTTTCCTTGCTGACTTCAACCTGAACTGCCTCTATAAAACAAACAATTTATGGAAAAAAACCGCCAATATCCAGTATTTACAAGACCATTTGATTACGTCACAAAATTGATGAAAGTGTAACAGAAGTTTTTGCAAAAAATGGGCAGGTTTAAATTACTTTGCACTATGCTATGACAGAAAATTACATTTATATATATTTTTATATAATTACATATAATCACTTGAAATGCATGTGTGTGTATGTCTATTTATAAATGGCTTCAGAGAAAGTTGAAGCGTTAGGGAAACTGAAGGCCTTTTCCTGAAGGGAAGCCTTTTAGAATGCTTTACAGAAATTCTGTCTCTTACAAGGGATACCAGCTCAAAGGAACAGAGAAATAATAAAAAACCCACACTTTCTTTTTGTTTGTTTAGAAGTCTGAAGTTCAAATTAACTTTTAATTGTCATTGTCAAATTATAATTTAATTTTACAATTTAATTTTAATTGTAATTGTCAAATTACAATTGCTTTTGTATTTTAGTTAGCAAAGGCCTTAACTGTGTCCCCTCTGTCACACTGTCACTTCATTTTCCCAGCCCATTCCCGAATGCCCTCTAAATCATGTAAATACTGCAATTATAAAATATTAGACAGTCTTTAAACTCGCCAGTAAATAGAAATTCTGTTTCTACTAGGATACGTGTCCACATTGCATTGTAGAAAGGAGTTAGATGTGAAGAAACTAGGAGTTTGTGGAGTAGGGCTGTAATTCCAGGTATCAGCATGAAAAGTGAAGTCTATCATGCTTGAATTGTGCAGTTAAAGGTTTTTCTACCTTTAGTTTGCAAGCCTCTGTTTATCACTGAATCTCCTACACACTAAAGGTTATTCTGGCTTTTCCACTGCTGTATAATATGTTAATTGTAATTTTAACTAAAATTCCTGAGTGTCATAAAATTGGTAAAACCCCTGGGCCACATTACATAACATCCTCAAGTACCATTATTCAAGGCAGTTTGACTAATTGTATAAAGCAACAGAACTGCTAAAGCCAAACTCCTCCCAGCCAACACTACCTACAAAACACCTCTAACCCAAACCAAACTTACCAGATCTTTTGAACCTGTGTCCTATACTTCGAGACCAGCCAATATGATGAATGAGTGGGCTGTACATATGGCACCAGAAGTCATCAGTTTTGTCCTCACTCTCCTCATACACCAATCTCAGGCGGCCCCCAACAACACTGTCCACCACTGCCACTCTCGTCCGGCAGAGGTGCGTCTTGTCCACCACTTCTACCCTCATGGAAGTTTTGAATGGGTACTGCATACTCTCAGACACCTTGAAACAACACAAAACATACATTCTGTAACAATATCTTCTGTTTTTCCATTTCCTGTCTTTTAAAGCACAGTATTGACACACTTCATTTAATTGAAGTACTTGTTAATCATGCCAGAGAAATGACACAACTTCTCTTCTATTTCATTGTAACAAAATATTTCAGAAAACTAAGAACAGATCCTACAATGCCTTAATTGTTTCAAGGTCATCCCTTAAGATGAGATACAATTCTCACGTAAGTTCAAGGAATTTTCAATTGACATAATGAAAGCTTGTCCAGTTGTTAACAATGGCTGAAGTTACCTTGAGAAACAACTTTAACAAGAAAAACCTCAAGATTTTTTGTTCTTGCTGTGTCATCCACTCAAAATACAGCATTTTAAAAACAGGATTAAAATGCTTTGTTTTAAGGCATGGAAAACAAATCTTCAACGTAATTAAAGCTGGCCATTTACAAAAGTATTTCTTGAAAATATACAAAAGAAATAGATGTTAATCTGCTCCGTGAAAACAGACTGTATTAAAAAGCAGTATCTGTCACTTGCCATTTTCATTACCACCTCTCCAAAGGACTGAGATCTTGCCAATTTAATTTGGCTTCCAAGTGAGGCAATTGTAAAATAAAAATTAACAACCGCAGAAAGGCATTTTGGTTGGTTTTAAAACATTACATGCAGTGTAAATCAATGAATTAAGCTTGCATATTTCCACTAAGAACTATATACACCATCATCTCACAATATTGGCCAGTAAACTTCCAGCACACTATACAGCAGCTGCCACACCTGAAGGTATGACTAAGACAGGAGGAAACCTAGTCCAGAGCAGGAAAAAAATACTAAGATTTAAAACTATGATCTTCATTCCTTCTACATCTGTGCTATATTAACATATTCTGTTCAGTTCATGAAACAAGTAATTCCTGAATTAGCAAAATCAGTTTTAATTTTCTTAAATATCACAGGGTAACTCATGAACACTTTGGGTTTTCTGTGGATTTTTTAAAATGGGATATTTTAAAATTAAAATAGACCAACTAGTTTTTACAGACAGCTATTCTTTCTAGAGCAAAGTTTACCAAATACATACTGACAAGTGTGGACATAACTGGAGAAGGGATTCCAAGGAAAACTGTGTCTAAGGGAAGAAACTACTGTATCTCCTTCCCTGCAAGAGAAGCTAATGTGCCACTGTAAAATATTTCAGTTCTTCACACTGTGCTGCAGTTTTCTTTATAGAACATCATTGATACTGGATCAGCCTTACCTTCTGAGAAAAGTCAGGAGGAAGTGTTTTGGCACCAGTAAGTCGTTTCACTAGAAAAGCTTTCCAGTTTGTGTATTTGTGTTGGATGCCTGTTGCAAATGAAGGGGAAGAAATAAGCCACTGATTTTTAATTGTGCCCATTAGAGACTAATATTAGAGTCTGGAATACGTAAAGAAGAAATCCCAGATGACTATTACAAGGCCTAGATGACAATAATGACAAAAAGCCTCTTTAGAGAATGAATGCTATCCAAGATTAAGATAATAGGCCAGGGTGAACAACTTAATACCAAAGTATAAATAAAATAAGTGCATATTCCCATAACTGATTAGCTAACTGCTGCCACCCCAGTCTTAAAAGCTTTGAGTCACATCAGATGGGCTACTCCAAGAAAAACAGCATCAGTCAAAAGTTAAAATTATTAATTCATAACTGTTGAAAAAGTTATGGCAAAAGAACATTTTGCTATCTGGATCATGAGCAAATTTAGTTGAATAGAGACTTTGAAATCAGTAAGACTACTATTTACATACTGCGAGGAGGAACTAAGGGCTTCCCACTGGTTGCACACCAACCAACTGGGTGGATGTCAGACCCACAAATGTTGCACCAGAAGTCAAGACTCGAATCATTTTCAAATCCTTCATATCTCAGCAGAGCATTGTAGCCTGAAAGAAAGCATTTAAAAAAATGCAAGAATGAAACAAGATTATAAAATACGTTTGAATATTTTTTGACCAATCATCATATACATTATACCGATTTTCTAAATGTAATTTTTAATAGCAAGTTGGGGTTTTTTGGCACATTTCTGGATGCTATTAATGCACAGAATTGATTACTTTGATAAATGTGCATGTATTATCATGTAAATCAATTTAAATAAGATTAAAATTCTGGAACTATAAGCCTTTAGAAATTGCACAAAAGAGGACAAAATTAATTATGCACAGTATCTGCTTTTTCATATCTTAGATCCGTAACCTTGAATTTCTAACTTTTCACCAGTGATTTGTATAATGAGGCTTCTTGACAGGTCTTATACCACGTCTCCTTTCTGCTCTGCACTAGTCTTACTGCACTCTGAGGCAATATTTAAAAAATCAAACCAAGGAGAGACATTCTCAAGCATCACAGCAGCCAGTGTAGAACAGTGACAGCACTACAATGTATAATCTACAGGCACAGCTCTGCCAACCTGACCAATGGCAGCATTTCTCTCACCAGGTGATCGCTGACTAAAGTACTTATTTTTTCACATAGTTATTTGATTATTTTAATTTCAACTGAAACACATTTACCTGCTAATTTTACAATTCCAGCTATCCAGAAGACTTTGGTAGGTAGGCTGCAGTCAGTGTTTGGAACCTCCACTCGCACTCCTTCTGCAATATCACCCCAGCAAGTCCCCATGGGCGCCTGTCAAGGTTGGGGTTAAAAAGTCATCAGCTCACCATGTGAAAATAGTAATTTTTTGTTATCTCTGTGTTCTACAAGCAACTTAAAAAGACAAAACATTGAATACACATATAACAAACATGGTTAGAAACCACCGTTTCTTACAAGAACCTACTTTTGTTTTAATTTGACAACTATGCGTAATACTGAAATTGTATCCAATTATTCCTGTGTATTTACTGAAAAAAAGCTATAGCATTCCAAGTTTAAATAGCAGTTAAGCACAAATTGTACATTCCCAAAGGTCAGTTTTATTCTATGATATTTCAGTTGGGAAGAAACTACTGATGTTAGTAAGAATGATGGAAATCGCTATGCAATTCCACTTGCAAGAAAATCATGGTACCTGTAGCACAGACATCAAAACCTTTAAATTCTGCAAGTCAGGCATGTTTCTGGAAGAATGCCTAAAAATTATTTCTTTATTCTATTCTGATGATTTATTATGGTAGGGTTCATCACCCACTGCTTCACATCCTCTCAGAGGAACAAGCTTTCACACCACCTGCAAGTGATCACTCCATGGAGCAGACAAAAGGAACAGAAGGCTCTGAGCGGCACCTTTGTAATGAACATCAGAAGGAAAGGCACAGCAAGATCCCCCACACTGTCCCATGTGAGGAATATGTTAGGAACAAGAAAGAATATCCACCTGATGAACTCGTAAGGGTTTGCAGAAGCTGGTGATAGAAATTGCATTTAGTTTGTTATCTCCAGAAGAACATTTTGTTGAACAGAGCAAAATGAAATATCAGTCAAAGATGGTATTGTAGATACCAGAAATGCACAGTGCCAAAGAACCTAAATTCTTAACAGTAACTCAACCGAAGTTATATTGGTAACAAGCTACAAAATTTCTCAGTGTGCAATAAACTTGAGACTACCCAGGAGAGAGAGATTCATATCTTGGGTGTTTTATAACAACAGTCACATCAATTCTGAGAAAGACAAATTCTTATCTGTTCAGAGATTACCCAGCTATCACTGGGACAACTGAAGGAGGGATCCTCTGGCTCTGCACTGTGTCTCATTTACAAAGCTCTTTGCAAACCCAGAGAACTGAACCACCCAGTGGGAACAGCCTCCAGCTGCTTCAAACAGAAGCTACGAGTGAAGAAAACTGGATTAATCCTGAATAACTGAAAATTACAATATTGGAATTTTGCTGGCAATCAGCAATTGCCATTAGTAGCACTAGAAGCTGAATTTATCTTAAAAAAAGGAAATCCCTCACTAGTTGAAGTATTTGAGGTTATACAAAACTTAAAACTAGTTTCAACTCTTAAAGGAAATGTAAGTATGCCAGTTTCTATTCTTGAAGCTTTGTCTCTTCATGTTCTGCTATGTCCCATCTACACCAGTCTAGACCACAGAGCTCTCTTCTGCCAACTGGCAGCCAGAGAAAAATCCAACTGAAAAGATGACAGCTTATTTTCACACACAAAATATGCAGATACAACTTAAGTTCCATCCTGTGATCACTACCCTCTCTAAATTGACACATGTACGTTTTTGAATTGAATTGGGGAAATAAACTTTTCAAACTGCATATTTTAGCAAATCTTGTTGCCCGTATAGAGATACAGATGAAGCCAAACAATCCAGAATAAAAGTGCTGACTAATTTCATAATCCACCTGCACTGAAGTACATTTTATTGCCTGCTCGTCTATTCTGTTGATTCAGTGAGAATAGTATATCAAAAGACTTCTCCTGACATCAACTTAAAATGGAAATTTCATTTCCAGAGTGTGGATTGGTATAGACGGAAATAGCAGAAAGTTAAATTTGTCCTTGTCTGTGAAAACATTGGTTCTGCTAGTTCTCCTACACCAATCCATAGGCTCACCCTTTCCAGAAGGAAGCCATCCTGTGCAGCATCACTGCTGAAGTGTCAGACAACTATACTGTCCTGAGGGATGGTTTACAGAACATCTGCTTCACTGCACTATCTTAATCTCCTTCACTCATTAGGGATATTCTTGAAGCAGGAAGACCTGGATAAACCAGGGCTGTGACAGCCATCTTCCTTCATCTCTCCTCTGTCTCATCTGATTAATCAATGAGTGTTTGAAGAGTGCTTTTAAAAACTCAAAGTGCACTAGAGAAGTGTTAAGTCTTACTTATCTGCTGACTGAAAGGTGACTGCAGTCTGGATTGGCATAGTGTGAACTAGCAGAACCATCATTTACAGGTAAGAACAAATTTACCTTTCAAACTCATGACGAGATCCACGTCACATCACTCCCAAACAAGGAAGAGCTGGTTCCTGGCTTCCTGCTCCGGGACATGACCTGGGAGGGGTCTATCTGTGAGCACCAAGGGCCTTCTCTGCAAGGTAAGGTGCAGTCAGGAAGGGCCTGTTTGATAGGAGCACCTAAAGGCCAAGTATTCCACATACGCACCTGAATAAAGAGCTCATGTGGCTTAAATAAGTGGCTTCTAGAGGTTTTGGATGGCATCAACACTGCCATGATTGTAGACTTTAAATCAGGATTTTAATGGCAAATCCTGATGGTGATGCTACCGATTCCTGAATTGTATAGAATGCTGAAACTTCGTTTGTGAGCAGTGCTCCAACAGTGGGTAATGCCAGAGGAGAAAACATGCAAAAGGGTTTCAACAAAAACCTTCAAAGCAGAACACTGCCACCCAGTGTAGCATCCTGGAAATGCTCCCTTAAATCACTGGATATAGCTTAAAAACAGATGAAATCAAGAGAATGAAAGTATTTCGGCTCAGAATAAAATTCGGGTGGAAGAAAGAACTTCAGGAAATGTGCCTCTCATTAGCAATACAGTGAAAAGAAATAATTGCTCTTAACTGTGCATAAAGTTGTCCAGTAAGTAGTACTGAGAAATAAACCACTGTAATTTGCTTTCAGTTGTAGAAATGGTTTAAACTAATAAAAGCAACTATAGAAAAGAGTAAAAAGTGTTTAGAGGATAAAAAGTGGAATGCAGGTCAGCAATGAGCTCACTGTATGGGACTAAACTATAACTCAATATTAAAAACATTAAATTGAGTTTTTCTCCTTGCAGCAGCTATTGCTGTGTGCCTGATTATCGCAATCTGACAAAATAAAAAAAAAGAGGCTGCAAGGTGCACAAATGGGAATTCTGGCTTTGTCATGGGCTTCCTGTAGGACATAAACAAAAGCAGTTCCCTACTTCAGTTTACTGAAATCATAGGCATGACCACTCTATTGCTACTGAATTTCATTAGTGTTACTCAACACTCAAGTCTGGAATAAATGTAACATGGAAACACAAAAAGTATATCAAAATACTTTAAAATTAATCTTATCATAAAGAGAAAGAACTTCCCAAGATTTAGATACTTTAATTCTAAAAGGTAGCTGTTTTAAAATGAAGAAGAAATAACTTCCCAGGAAAAAAACAAAACCAGAAAAACTGATGTGAGAAATCTACATCAGAGCTGAGATACTTAAGTACATCAGGTTCTTAAAAAAAAGCCAAATCTCACATCTCATAATTCCTTTAAATTTTCTTTAACACTGATCCTAATGTTCCCTACCAAATATTCATACAGATATATCCAGTATAACCAGTAAATTCAATATATTTTACTGAATAATGAATTTAAGGGTAGATATGTCACGATTTTACTGTCAACTCAAAACTTTGATCTTGAACAGAATAAGCTTTATATCTTCAATCACACACATACAGGTGTATGAAATTCATAATATGGATGGTAAAAAAACATCAACTAATACAAACTTTTACAAATCAAAGCAATACAGTATATAGAAAACAGCAATAATCTTTCCAGAAAGTCAAAAAGAGTACTGTTTAATTATCAATGGAGAGTAGGACAAAGAGAAGGACCTAATGAAAGAGCACTGATGTGTTTGTCAGATTCTGACTGGTCTAAATAATGTATTTTTCAAAGAAATAATTACATAAAGTTAAATGCAAATCATACCTGTATAACACTAACTCATATCCACCAAAGAAGTAGAAATCTCCAAAGAAAACAGCAGGATTTGCATTTTACTTGTATGAAAAAGGAAAATGAGGACAGAAAAGAAACAACTTTCAGGCTACATGGTAGTACTGTTGCCATTATCTTGTGAAAATCTCGAGGTACAATGTGACCACGAGCGTGGTCTTGATTCACATTACTGGGGCACTGTGCAGCTGAATGAATGAAACAGTGAGAAAGGGAGATACAACTGCTTTTAATAAAATGTAATAATAATTTACAAGTGATCTGACGACTGTAGCTGTCTCTAACACAGGATGCCACACACCCTGAGACATTTGTAGATCCAATAGCACAGTCCATGTTATCAAACGAGACTTTGGAATCACTTATTACATGTACCTAGCTGTGGAAGCAAAGTGCAAACATGCTGACTCGAGCATGCAGAATTTGATACAAATTCCCCAAGTTCTCCTAGTGCAAGGCTCTGTCCTGGGCAGTAGCTGAGGCCTCTGAGCATAAAGGGTGCTATTCACAGAGTGCCAACTGCCAGGAGCCCTCAACTCCCACTGCTTTATGATCTGAGAGGGCTCAGCAGGAATTCCTGCACTGAAGAGGAAATATTTCTCTTCTCTCTCATGGACAACTTCCATGAAGAAAAATGTTTGTTTTGATTACAACTTTCAGCACATAATTTAGAGCAAGACAAAAATATTGTAATACAGTACACTTCAACCTCTCAAATTAAAAAAATATGCTGAGAAAACACCTTTTGTCAAAGCTTTTACTTAAGTAAAAGTAATGACAGTATTTTAATTGTCATTCTAATGTCTCATGCCTGGAATTTTATAAACACATTAAAGACAGATGGCACTAAATATTCTCCCCAACCACTACTTTCCTCAGTCATCAAAGAATATCTTTTTGTCTGAAACTTTTGAAACTCTAAAACAAAGAAAACCAACTTTTTAAATTTCAGATTTCTTAACAGCCTTAATTTTCCCCCATACTAGACCACCTGGCAGCATGACTGACAGGGAGAATCTGACAAATAATAAAGAACGAAAACCCCAAATCTAAATATGTAACAAAAAGATCAGTCCAACACAATGGAACAGGCCCGATTTAATCTAAAAAGCCTTTTGTAACTGTTTTCAGTACAGCTTGAGTTGGCTGGTTTGCTACTCTGCAGTATGTGGGATGATTTTGTGACTTGAACAAAAGAAAAACAATTCTCAAGTATGTAAGAGCCTTCCTTTTTGTTTATGAGAGTGTATCTATGATAAAAGTAACTGATGGTGTTCAGAATTATTTTAAAGGACAGATAAATTATCTAAAAAGTAGCGATACTCACATCATGAAAAATATTTGGATATTCATGTTTTGAAAAAATGAATTTAAGAACTTCCACAGACTCACTTATATACACAGAGAAGGAAAGCACAAACTGAGAAATACTCACGTGTTTAAAGCAGGTAACAGGAGCTGCTGTAAAGCTGTTACTATTGATGTAGTTACCCCAGCTGAAACCTTCCACAGGGACAGCTGCTAAGGGAAAGTTATTTCAGTTAGGAAGCTGCTCACGAGGCACCAATTTTTCAGTGTTTTTGTTTCAGGTCTGTTTATATGCTGTTACCTGCTTTTGTCTTTGCCTGGTTTTGTAAAGTTGCTTGGTACTGGGCATATGCTGCTAATTTAGCCACTAAGGGCTGTTTTTGTAGAACTTTAGCCTTCTTCGTTGGAGGTTTACCCTAAAAAAAACCAAAACCACAACCCAAGTCAATAACATCATTCCAAACTCCTGTCAGGAAATTTCCACAGGTCTGCAGCTATCTTCAACAGATTTAAACTAAAATCAGAAGTACACAGAGACTAAGTATGACACACGTAATATAAAATAAATTTAAAAACCAGTAGTAAGGAGTGTCCAAAAGATGACTTTTGTACTACTATCCCAACTTGAACAGCACTATAGATTCACTGTTGTTTACCTGAAAAAAAGATATCTCTTAAAAGCAGATCAAAAGGAAGAACTTTTAATTTAATTTAATAGCAATGCAATTTCTTTGCATTTGTTGCAATGAATTTGAGACAGGGTATAATGATATTTCTTGACATTTATTTTTCTCTTTTCTTGAATACTACAGACACACGTGGATGATTACTTGATTAATATATTAAGTCAACACACATATACCTATTTTGAAACTCTATAAAGAAAAACCCTCAAACCCAAGAACCTGATCTACAAACATGCAGCCATCTATACAAATACCCAATTTCAGCATCACAGACGACAGAAAGGATGTAAAGAAAACGGTGTCTGTACCGCTACCTGAAGCCTGGCCAGAATGCTGGCCTTCTTGGAGTTGGAGGAATAGCTTCTGGAGCACGACACACTGCAGAAGCGCTTGGTTTTAGAGTAAAAAGCATCTCGGACACCAACCATCCCACACATCTCACACGTAGCTAATCAGAAGAAAGAAAAAAAAACCTCAAAATATTAAAAGCGTAGTTAAAGTTGCAAAAAAATTCAGAATGTAGTGGACAGAATGAAGGTCGTGGAGGTGGTACCATCAAACAGTTTCTGAGGACTTTACCCCAAAGAAAATTGCACAGGAAAGAAAAAATTTAAAACACCACTACTAATATCAGTTAAACAGCAAGGACCTCAAGTTCACTGGTGAAACAGTGCCTCTTTCTGCTCCCTATTAATTTCATCTCCGGTGCAAGTGAATGACCCAGCTAAATTAGCTCAAGCCGATTATTGGTTTTTCACTGTTCTCAAGGAAGCATCTGCTTTGAATCTGGGCTTGCCAATCTTGGTTTCCTCTAAACACAGAATACTTCCAACCTGAAATAAAACCAGATTTACTGTTTGATTCATAAATTAGTATATCCCAATTACCCCAGCCCACCAGTGCTTTTTTCTGGCTAGAATCATGTTCCAGAGATGGACAGCATCACCCACAGTGTATTTCATTAAGAGTAAGACTCATAATGCCAGTGAGACAACACTCAAATTCTGCCCAGAGAGAGCTTTACATTAATCACTAGAATTTCACATAAAATATTTTTCCTGATAACAAAAGAAATCTTCCCTTTCAACTTATTTTCCTAGTATCCTCCAACTCACAGCTAGTGAGAACTGAACAGGTATACACTAACAGGCTTTATACAGTAGCAATAATGAAGTTTTTCCTAGTATAGGAACAAATATTTAAACATATTGTACGTGTAACAAAGGGCAGAGAAAAGGTATGCCCTGGCATAGATAGAACACATTGACATTGTCCTCAAAGCTCCAAGAATAAAACCAATGCACATGAGAACACACACACGCATGTGCAAACACAATACATTTGACAGGAGGGCAGATGTTCCCATACTATTTCTTCCCTGTCAGCAGGATTCAAACCCTCTCTTATTTCAGTTTAGCAGAACCCAAACAATTCCCTTTCTCAAAACCAACCAACCCCAGCCCTTTAGCTGCTTTGGTCCCTTTTCAGTCGGGACCAACATTTCAGATGGAACTGTCACAATCCAGCACACGCTAAATCCACCAATATCCAACTCCTTCCACTCACATAGCACATACTTACCCATGCCAGATTTGCCATCTGGATAAGTATAAACTTGCCCGTTGTTCTTGATAATTGGGAGACTGGATGGCAAAGGAGCAACCTCCTCCTCACTTTCATCTGAGCTGGAGCTGCTGCTGGTGTCCTCACTACAACTATCATAACCGTCAAACATCCCGAATGAGTCTCGGTGTTTCCTTTCCACTTGTGAACTACGTTCTGTCTAAAAATTAAAAATAACCAAACAACAAAAAAAACCAAAGAATAGCAGAATGTTCTGAATGCAAAGATTTCAAAGTCAAGCTTAAAAAGTTTCACAGGTTAGTCTTCAAAGGTAGATATTCTAAGGCACTGCTGTATCAGCACGGACATGAGCCTTGTAATGCCAATTACATGAGCACTGGTATAATCAAAACTGGCCAATTTTGGTGCTGTGATATACAAAAAGAAAAAAAAGTATCTCATGATCCACTGAGAATAAACAGGAGCCATCCATACATTTAATTTCCTTGGTATCTTTAGAGTTCATTAAGTCTGATGAGCTATACACTGACAGACACACTGATCTTATATGCAAATGAGCACATTCCAGATGGCTGCAGCCAATTCCACTAAAATTCATTAATTTGAGAAAGCTGGGCAGAGAAAAGACAGTTCAATCAAGAGGGCCCTTATACCACAGCAAAAGGAATGAGAGGCTTTCTGCTCTTATTGGCTTGTGATCCATAAATCACTCAGCTCCCCTAGGAGACCATGACTCCCATGTGAAGCAGGAGCACCTCTCCAGCTCACAGAGCTGTTCAGAGCATTAATACATTAACCATTATAAAGAGCTCAGTTACTATGGCAATAAGGTCCCTACAAATGCTGAAAGAGAGAAAGGTAACTAATTTGCCACTGTCATTTACAAAAAACTTGTTACATAATAGTTTTCCTATAATAAAAAAATCTGAAGTAGGATAAAACCACACAATTCTGCAGAAGGCATGACAGTTAAGCAATTTCCAGCAAAGACAGTAAAGAAGTAAGAGATTAACTGATGTACTTTTTCTGAGGCACAGCCACCATATGCATTTTGATACAGTGACAATTTTCACTTATTAATATCTTACACAGCTCCATTGAAACAAGGCTACTCCTATGTGAGCTGCCCTCATTAAGCTAAAAAAAAAATATGGCTTCATATTATTTCCATAATCTTAGTATCTACTAAGTTTGAGAGGAAATAAATAAAGACCAAAAAAGAAATTCTACAATAAAAGCACAAGTTAGGGGAATGAAGTACAGACAAAAAAATAAGAAAAATTAAAGAAGCCTTTGGCTCAACTTCCTTTTCCAAGAACTAATTTTCCTTTTTCTGCCATGCTATGCCTTTATTATAATATATTCTACTTTGCAATCTAAATAAATCCTATTATGGAAGAATTTCCTAATGGGCACAAGGGAAAATTGATTTCCACACTGACCCAATCCTAGCATGCAATTATTAAAAAAAAAAAAAAAATCAAAAAACCCAGTAAGCATAAGAGGTTATGCAATAAGGCAAACACTTTAAACACACTTACAGTAGTTCTGAAACAAAACAACCAAGTCAGTGTAATGTTAATTATGAATATACCCCCCAGCCAAAAAAAAAAATGTATTAAACCAAAGCAAATTTAGGATAGGGCAAAACCTGACAACTTCCTCAAGGGCAGCCCATGGGATTGTTAGAGACAACACTGAGCCATGGCAGACAAAGCTCGGCTCTGACCCAGCAGTGTCACCTGTCCCATCTGCCACCAACATGCGTGACAGTGACTTGTTTGTGTGTGCACATGTGTGCAGCTTAAAGCAGAAGATGATCACAATGTTGCCATGGATACAGTGTCCTGCCAACACTGCCAGGAATTTTCAGAGCAAGTGATGAAAACTAGTCATCTTCCTCAAGATTTCAGGAACTCCTTAACATCTCACAGTGTTTAAGGTCTCTTGATCACTGTCTCTTCTATGATAGAAATCGTGATTCCATATGAACCATTCCCACCAGTACTACCAGAGCACTACGATGCTCAGGTTTAATGGACAGATACTTGTGGTGTTTCAAAGCCCAGGGAAGGATCTCCCTCTTCATGCCCTTATTCTCCTTAAGACTGCTCTGATTTCACTGAGAGATTAGGGCCTCATCCCATACCAAGGTGTGATTCTGTGGCTTCAGCCCTCTTATGGAGGCTGCATAGGATATCCCCTTCCCACTCCAGACTGGAGAACCCTGGACCTACAGGATGGTAACTTTGCTCAGTGGTGTGAAATGCTGATGCCACTCAGAAGAAATTGAAGTGCAGCCCATTCCCAGTCCCACTAATTCTCCATGCCAGCTCTGCTCCCACTGCCAGGGAAGGCTGAGGAAGAACTGGGAAGTTGGAGGCAAGGTAAGGACCAGAAGCTGAAGCACAGGGCAAGGTGACTACCACAAGAGTGCATCTGGCTCTTTTTGTTGTTTTTTTGCATCATTTCCATTTAGAACATCAGTATTACTGCTAAGCTCTCTTTGCCAAAATATCCACAGGCGGGAAGGAAAACAGCTCTGCTTTGTAAATGGAAAGCTGGGGGCTCAATTAGGAAAAATCATTCTTCAGTTTTATACAACTTCAAAAGTAGCAATCATTAAGTTTTTGAGTTTAACTACACTGTCAAAACAAACCTCATGTATCACCTTTCCACTTATTTAATAATTAGCCACACAGTTCCAATTCAAAATTATTGAATAACAAATCTGCAATTCAAATCAGCAGTTTTGCTTATCATTTTAAAATAATACTGTAGTTTTTATAAAACATTTGAATCCCAGCTTTTGCCAGATAATTTATGCAGGACAGTCTTAATGTTAATTTGTAGTTATTACCTGGACTGCAATTGGGCAAACTATTCACAATACTTTATGAGATTTCAAAAAGGCTTCAAAGAGTTTGCAGGAAGAAAACTGACAAAATACTTTGTACACACAAGTAGGTGAAAGTTAGGGAAAATGATATACAAATACCTATGCTGGAATTTTGTAAGAGCAGATCAAAACACTTCTGTTTTGACAATAAACACCACAGAGATTCTTTTTAACCCGTGTTGAAACACAGCATTTGTAGGAACAAAGTGAACATGAGGAAGCTTTGATAACCCTTCCTGCAGAATTCAGATGAAGAAAAGGAAATCTAACATCTGGAAATGAAAAAAGTAGGAGCACTGCTTGAATTCAAAGGTCAAACACACATCCTTACAAAAAAGGACAATGTATACCTCAGACAGAATTATAACCAAGATAAAGCAGCGGCTTTGGTACAGCAGCAGTTCGCAATTTCTGTTGAGTCCTTGCTAATTGGTTCCACCTTTTTCTTTTGAAAATTTTGTACTTAAATTTTCCCCTTTCTAATTTTCTAGGGCCTCAATCTTTTTCCAGAAGCTCTCAATCATCTCATCAACAGTTCCTGAAGTGCTGGTGGCCTCTAATATACTATGGTGAGCTTCATCAGAGATACCAGGAAATTGGAATCATCTACCTTATGCACACATTCTCTCTCCCTTTGTTGTTATCCCTTCTATCTTTGGAAAAGGCAAAAGCAGAGCCCAGGAAATGACAAATCAAAGAGCCTCATCTCATCCCTGATGCGGTAACAGAACAAGCAATGTTGGAAGTAATTTCTAGGCATGTGAAGGACAAGCAATTCTTGATGAGTCCTTTAAGGCTTCACAGACAACAGCAATACCTTGTCTGTCTGAAGCAGCATCTCCCCACAGCAGCTGCAGGTCCTTGGATTCAAAAAGAGGCGTGCAAAGAAAAAACCAACCCTTAAATCAACATAAAGCCAGCTTCCTACTCTTCAAAGCTGGACTAAGCACTAAAAATCATGCTGAGGAGATTGTCTTTTCCTCCAAACACAATCTAAACAGTATTCAACTTCTAACAAAACAGGGACCAGCCTCCTGTCTATCCACAGAAACCGCTTGGAGCAGGAGCCTGGCTTGCTATTAAACAGAAGGTTGTGGCTGGTTAATGCCAAAAGAGCAGCAGCTTGAGTAACTGCTCCACTAATAGCATCTATCTGTGCATTAAGCAGAAGCAATGCACAAACAAAAGAACACCACAAACTTTCAGGCATTCTGAAAGTTTGGCTAAAGTTTATTTTTCTAATATGATTAGGAAAGGCTAAGGTTAATTTTCCTAATAAGATTACTTATTAGCTTCCTCAGCAGAGGTTGAGGCTTTTAGTCAGAGCACTGTGAAATGTATCATGAGCAGCACTAGCAAATTACCCTGTACTATTTGCTCAGGGGGTTTCTTGCATACTTTTCTTTATTGAAGGGATGGGTGGAGAAAGGAACTCTTAAGAACTCCTTTCTTTTTCTGCCCAACTTCCCCTTTTCCTGTTCTTCCCCTCCTCCCTGTGAATACTTGACAACAGACCATTTTCAAGAAATACTCTTAATTAAGCATTACATAAGGCAAATGGTATGAAAAAGAACACAGTTAGGGAAACTGGTTTTCCTGAGAGCAGGAAGGCAACTCTAAACAAATAAGAAAATAACCAGCTTCTCACTCTAAACACACATTTTTATATACATATATATACACACACATTGAATTTGATCAATACATTATAGCATACATTCTCTGAGTTTAGTAACTACTCTTATAACACAAAAAAAGTGGGCACAAAGGGTGAGCAATCCATGGCAAAACCAGAAACCATTTCACGTTATTTAGACATCAAACACTAACTTAGGAAATGGCTTTAGTGCTTTGATGAAGACTATGCTCAAGCATTGGCAAAATTTATGCAAAAGAGTTTTGAAGGTAAGAACTTGCAAGAAAAGCACCCCATTATTATGTAACCAAAACCATTACCCTCAGGTACATAGTGCAGCTGGCCACAGGAGGAAGATGCAAAACAGCCACAGAAAGGTTTCAAACCACTCCAAATGATTGTTGTTACTTTGGAATTCAATCTGGGACTTGAACTCAGAATGGAAGCAATTTGGAGCTTGGAGTACAAGAGCTGTAGCTCAGCAAAGGTACACCAGCACTTGAACAGAGGCAGGACTTCCTATGTTCAGCTCCAACCCTCCCAAACAGGACAGGACTATGGACAGATGGGATCTGAGGCCCAGGTCAACAATGAGGTCACCACAACCTTCAAGCCAAGGGTCTGTCATAAGACAGATTTAATCACATATCCTGAATGGATCCAAGGGTATTTCCAAGTTAAAATTAAACTTGATGCATAGGCTTTGTTTTCAATAGTTCATTTATCCTTTATGCTACAAACTTAGATTCAGCTCTGGATGTTAAGGAAACACTACAATAGAACTAATTTATTACAACTCTTTTGAATACAAATTGGCCAAAATAATTTACAGTAGAATAGTAGCTTGTCCCTGTGGAACTGAAGCCAAATTGTGCCTCAGAACAAGACCAAAAAAGAAAATTCAAACATGATACCAATTTAAAGAAAACACACTTTCAGCTTTCATTAAAAACAAACAAAGACTCCCAAAACTAAACATCTTGGGATTCTTGGAAATCAGAACCAACCAAACTTACTTTTTTTATATAGCAACTCACCTCTATCTGGAAATGTGCCTTCCACTCTTATTATAAGTAAAATCTCTGCTGGAAAATTACAGAAATGTTTTTTCCTG
Source organism: Zonotrichia albicollis (assembly GCF_047830755.1). Taxonomy (NCBI): domain Eukaryota; kingdom Metazoa; phylum Chordata; class Aves; order Passeriformes; family Passerellidae; genus Zonotrichia; species Zonotrichia albicollis. The sequence goes on along the minus strand of NC_133837.1, from coordinate 2,948,305 downwards.
TCTCTTCATTTGCTATGTATGACAGCATTTTGTCTGAAGCCAGTTTCTGCTGTTTGTCAATGGTTTTGTCCATAGCCTCTTCCCCAGGGGGTTTCACACAAGAGGGGAGACTCTTTCATAAAAAAATATATCATATTAGCAGGAAATTTTGGAGGGGGGGGGTGTGATGATTAATCTGTGAAATATCTGAGTTTTGATACAACTGAAAATCTGTTACAAACTCTATTACATTTCTATAAGGCCTTTACAGGAGTACGGCAAAGGAAGAGGCAAATATTTCACTTTAAACACTGTGTTACTGTTAAAATTAACAAACAAATCCCCAAATGAAATAACAAATTTAAATGCAAAGAACCCCCAAACCACCACCAACCCAAAATCAAAGTCTTCAACACCTAAATTCATTCCACTCAGAGCCAGGTTCAGCAAAGGATCCCACATCCCCAGTGTGTTCCAACTTACCTGAGAAATGAAGGAATGCAGTAGTGGTTTGCAGAAGATATGAAAAGCCTTGCAAAATTAAATCAAATTTTAGAAGGTAAGAGAAATGAAAGCCAATGAGAGAGAACTTCTCTGAATGTTACCACTCCTGCCAGGGGCACCTTGCTCTTTAGGGAACAATGAGGAGAATTCTTACTTCCAGTTTGCAATCTTTCAGCATGTGCACAAGCCCACATATTCTCAAGAACAGCACCTAAACTGTTCCTGGGAAACAAGATCCCTCTGCATAGTTTCCTACAGCCTACATTACCCACTTCCTCAAAACGATGCCCAGGCTGAAGAGATGAGTATGGACAATTAACCTGCCAAGTTTTATTGCCTTCTTAAGGGAATATATTATTTTAGTTCTCATTGAAGGCTCCAGATTAGACTCTCATAGCCTTAGCTCATTCCTTTTAAGTCAAAAATCAAACTGTTGAATACAATAAATAGGTAAATGCAGGTCCTCAAACGTGCAAAATAATTTTAGTTTAAAATACAAGAGATTGCCCTGCAGCTTTCAGTTTTGACTAGGTTTAGATTTAAAAAATTTTAACAGTTGCCAGCCACATTTTAAAATAAATTGCTTTTTCACACACAGAATTTTTTACTATAATCACCATATGCTTTGTAGTAGGTATTTCTAACTTTCAAAGCAAAAACCTGAAAGTGAAACTGGTTTCACAAGTTTACTACTTCTCACAAAAATAACAGTCACAACATCAGAAGTCATGAAAATTGCACGGAATGGGGGGGAAGTGGCCGCAAAAAATCCAAAACTTTTGAAGCGCTGATAATAAAGAAAACTCTCCAGCAGTGAACTTGACCACGCTGGAAAACTCAACTTGAAAAGGTTGGAACTACAGGAGGAAGTTGCTGAAAGCCGGCACTACAGCAGAGCAGGGGGAGAAGCGGATCCGAGCGCGCCCGCGAGAAGCTGAAACTTTTCTCCGAGACAAGAGGAAAGAGAGGCGAAGGACAAAACTCGACCCCGCATAGGCGGGCCGCAACAAAGGAGTACAGCCCTGCAGCCCCCAGGTGCCCCGACCAGACTCCCCCGCGAACAACAGCGCCGGCCCGGCCCCCGGAGCCCCAGCCCTGGACGGGCACAATCCCCGCACCCCGTGGGGCCGCCCCCGCAACAGCCGGGGCTGTCCCCGACTTTCACCCACACACTGCGAGGCCGCCTCCCCCCGGCGCGGGCACCGGGGATCGCTCAGCTCCTCCCCGCCCCAGCTCAGCCCGCGCCGCTCCCCCACCAGAGGCTGGGGCTTCCGCGGGGCTGTGGCGGTCACACCACCCGCGGGCTCCGGTACTCACCAGCTCCTTTGTGTTTTCCATCAGGCCCTCATGGGCAGGAGCCGCCTGCTGCCTCTAGGCGCTCGCCCCAGGGACTCGCGCGCTGCAGGTGCCCGCGGTTGGGACCAGGCCCAGCGGGGCGGGGATGGGCCGGGCAGTCCAGTCGCTCCGAGCGCCGGGAACCGACCAGGACCGACTACGGCCGCCGGGACATCAACAACATGAGCGCGCTGCTGCGCAGGCGCGGACACGCCCCCGCCGGGATCGGGCTGCGCAGAGCGGCCACACAGCCATATGCCCCCCCCACCTGGGCGAAATCATTTGTTACCGGGGGTGGACACTCCGGGCCAAGGCAGGGACCGCGGGGCGTTAGAGCAGCCGTGTCCGCTAGCGAGTGGCGGTGCACACGGGATGTCCCGGTGAGGGGCCGATGAGGGACGAGTGTTGCCTCCCGGGTCGGGGATTCCCCCCTCCGCGATCTCGCAATGGAGCGGTCCAACTGGGCCGCGTCACGTGGAACTCGGGATGGGCGGGGAGGTGGGAGCAAGGGGAGGAAACGAGATGAGTCACGTGACCACGGGTCACAGCCGGGAGCGGGGACTTGATCACATGGGGAGGGGGCGGGGCGGTGTCAGGAGCCTATCGCAGGCGGGGGCGTGTCCAAGCGGGGGTCATGTGACTAGGCACACGTTTTCCGGTTCCGGGTCTGGTGCGCCATGCGTAGTGTGGCGGCGGTTGTGGGGCGGGAGCGGGGAGCGGCAAAAGCATCCAGCATGAAGGTGGCGAAGAAAGTGTCTAAAGGGACCAAAGCGGGTAAAATGACGAAACCCAGGCGGACGGCGAAGCGGCTCCTGGTTGTGGCGAATCAGGCGGCGGCCGCCGAGGCAGTGCGACGCGCCCGCCACCTGAAGGCGCTGAGCTGCGTGTCAGGCGCCGAGCGGGAGCTGGAGGAGCTGGTGTTCGGTGACAGCCTCAATGGGGAGGAGGACGAGCTGCTGCGGCGCCTGGCCGGGCCTCGACGGGTACGGCACATCCAGGCCCGACCCGACAGCGGCAGCCCCGCCCGCTCGGTCCCCGGGCTCCCGGCCGTGTCCCTGGTCGCACGGTCCGTTTGGTTGTTTTCAGGTTACTGCTGCAGAGGAGAAGGACCTCCAGGAAGAGTCCAGCGATTCGGGGATGGAAAATGAAGCGAAACGTGACTTACTGCTCAAAAGTCCGGCCTGGGTAGATGAGGATGATGAAGCTGAGGAAGAGTAAGTTCGGGTTAGGTGATGAGAATTATTTGTCTCACTTGCGAGTGCTTGTAAGTGGCCTTGGTTTGAACAATGTTTGTGTTCTGTTTGTTTTTACCCTCTAGTGTTGATATGACCCATAAGTACAGGAAAGATTTAATGAAAAGTGATGCCGAGACAACGCTTACTAAGAAAAAACTAAAGAAAAGACTTGAGGAACAGTAAGTTTCACTAATGTTTTTGTGGCTGACTATATCAACTATATTGATCTCATGATCATTGCTCTCCAAGGTAGGTGCCAGAAGGATGTTGCCAGACTCTTTAGTGGCACCTAGAGCAGGACAAGGGGCAGTAACCATAAACTAAAACACAAAAAGTTCCATCTGAACGTGAAGAAGAATTTCTTTCCATGGAGATTAGCAGAGCACTAAAACAGCTGCCCAGGCTGTGGAGTCTCCCTCTGGAGACATTCCAAACATACCTGGACATCTTCACATGTCATGTACTCCTGGTGACCCTGCTGTAGCAGGGAGTTGGAGTGGATGATCTCTCTAGTGGATGATCTAGCCAACAATTTTGTAAGCTAAAATATATTTATGTGACATTCAAAGTCACTTTTCTCTTTATCCACTGTTCTCATGTGGTCTCTTTAAAGTCAGGGCTTCCTGCAGTATTTGCAGTGTTTTTAATTAATAAATGATGCTAAGAATAGTAAATAAAATGTGCATTAGCATTGTCCGGACTAGCTTGTTTAGTACTTGTATCAAAGTGCCCAAATTAATTTGTCTTCTAGGGAATTATACAAGAAACAGTGAAATCTTTTTTTTTTTTTTTTAAATAAAAAAACTTGCACTGTGTTCTGAGTACAAGCAATCCTGCAAAATTCTCACTGTGCTTCTTCTAAGTACTTAACTCATAGAAGGAAATTACTGTCTCACAAAAGTTATGGTTTTTTTTCTCTTTCCTCTTTTTCTCATAAGGTTTCAGCAAGCCATGGGAGGAGTTCCTGCCTGGGCTGATCTAGAAAACAGGAAGAACTCCAGAAGGACTTTGAGTGATAGTAAATATGCCCAGTGCTATTCTGATAAGTGTTTCTGTGATTCCCTATTTAGCTTGCTAGAAGATAATTACTTTTGATGTCTTCTCAGTTTGCTTTGTTCCTTCAGTGTGCTTTAATTTAATTCATTTCAGTGAGGAATGTGTTGATTTTGCTGTGCGTACTTGTGCAATTAGCTGATTCCACATGCTTTGGTTTAATGAGGTGACAGTGATGAAGATGATGATCTGCTACGCAGGACTGGCAATTTCATAACAAGCTCAGAGTCTCTGCCAAGAGGGATTTTGAAGGTAAAGACAAACCATATCTTTCCACTTCAGTTGGACTTAAGCGCACACTTTGACTCGTTGTGTATAAAATTAGTGATTCTGTGAATTTGTTTCTGCAACTAGAAGCTTTAGAGGATAAGTAAAATTGAACAGTTCACATGAAAGCATAAAACAATAAACTGAGGTGTATTGTCTGACTTTAGAATTTTCTGCACTCTAAATAGTATCTTGTAGTAGGATTTTAATTTCTGCAGAGGGAGGATGAAATTCTCCCATGACTTTGAAGTGACTGAAATGATCTTTAAGAAGGCCTTAAATGAGTATTTCTCACACAGTCTTACAGCTATCTCAGATGAGTCAGAATGCAGCTGGTTTTACACTCAGTTTTAATGCAGATAGAAAGGCTGCTGAGTTCAGCCTGTATTTGTACTGGAGCAGCTCCCTGAACAGGCTGTGTGTGCTCTCCTCACCTCATGCCACCCAGAACTTCATCACAGGGCTTGAGGTCTTGTAGCCTAAAGAGTAAATGCATTTTTATTCAGCATAAGTGATTATTGGGGTTTTTTTAAACTGTCTGGTCTGTGTTGTAGATGAGCACCTGCCCTCCTGCAAACCAGGAACGTTTTGCCAATGGAAAACTGGTGACAGTGCAGTTTCATCCTTCAGCTCAAGTGGTGATGACAGCTGGGCATGATCGCTCTGTGTCCCTCTTCCAGGTGAAAACTTCAGTTTGTACTCTGCTGATGGTCACTGACATAGAACCTTTTTTTTGAATGTTCACGAAATAGCCTGGAATGGTAGACTTTGTTTTTTCTCTTCTTCTGCACATCTGCAGTGTTATGCAATGTCTGTGGTTACAATGGAAATTCCTTGGTTAAAGGCATCTTGAAAGGAATTTCCACCTGTGACTTCACACCAAGCACATGCAGAGTACTGGCAAACTCTTTGTCTCAGAGTTTTTAGCTGAAGATTTGTGTTTAAAAAGATTTGGTTTGAAGGTTTGCAAGGAACAAGTACTAAGGAGATTTTTTCTTCTTAAGTTGTTTGGAGAACCTGTAGTGGGGGGAGCAGCCTACTTTGCTTTGAGACTGTAAAAATGCTGTGAAACCATGTTGGGGATGGAGAGGCTATGCTGTAGGAAGAAGGTGTTCATCCTGAGATACTGCCGGGCTCCTCTGAAAACTAAATATCCTAATTTTATTTAGGATTTCTTAGCATGGCCTTGTGTCACTGAAATGGTCAGACAAGTGACTCTCACAAAGCTGCAAGAAAACCCAAATCAAAGCAGATGTTTCCATTTAGAAAAAGCAGAGTAGAAGTGATTATTTGAACAAAGTACGGGCAAAATGAGGAAGGGCAAGAGGTGAGAGGCCTATCAGAAAGGCAGGGAATGCCTGTTACATGAGGTGAGGAGCTAAGAGCCAGGTGATTTTTAGGAGAGAGGAAGAATTTAAGGCTTCATGGTGGTGTACCTCTTACTACTTGAGTCTCCGCTGAGAAGCTGGTGTAATTTTACTCTGTAAAAGTATTTGATATATTTCTCAATATGACAACCTGGTTTGTTACTTTCTTTTTTGAAGGTGGACGGTATAAAGAACCCAAAAATACAAAGCATCTATTTAGAGAGTTTTCCAATTTATAAGGCTCGTTTCAGTGTGGATGGAGAACAAGTTATAGCCACTGGTACTCACCACAGCATGTTCTTTGTGTATGACATGATGGCTGGGAGTATCATCCCTATCCCGAAAGTCCGAGGTATGTTTTGCAGCTCTGAGTGTCTGGGTGCAGTTGAAGCTGTCCCAAATAGAGATGGCACATGAATTTTCCTTTAGAACAAAGTGCAGTGAGTTGTTGGAGTTTGTATTATTTACTTGTCTTCAAGGAAATAAAGTACCTTTAGTGTTACTTGTCTGGGATATTAATTATCGCACATGAGCAAGGTTGAGTTCAGCTTCTCTGTGACAGCATATTGCAGAAATGAAGAGCTGGAGTCAGGTTTTAGTCAAATTTGTCCTACCTGTAAATATTGAGGCCAAAGAATAAATTGCACCAATTTCAAGTTTCAAATCTCTTTTTTAAAGGTGTGGAGGAAAAATTCCTCAGAAACTTCGAACTGTCTCCAGATGGATCATTTATGCTGCTGATTGGAAATTCAGGTTATCTTCATTTGCTGTCCATGAAGGTACTTTTTCTGCATGGTGTAGCTTTGCTTCCTTGGTGCCTTTTCTCTTTTGAATCTGCTTTTATCTCATCTGCAAGGCAATCTAACTTTCAACTGAAGGCAAGGTATGACATGTACTGTGACAGCCCTCAAAAATGTGCTGTGGAATCAACCCACTGCAGCTTCAGGGAATTATTTTGGACACACTGAGACTTTGTTCCCCAGCTGCATGGAACTGGTGGAACTCAGGGCAGTTCCCCATGAAAGCCATGGGGTTTTCAGCTTGAAGAAGTCGTGTGTCAGTGCTTTATTTCAGCTGCTTGCACAAGCACTGTGCTGGTGAGAGGAATGGAAACAGCGTGGGAACGGGCACCTGGGGGTGGAAGAAATACAGGGCCGCTTTTTTGGGAGTCATGCTAGTGCCTGCTACTGTACTCTGTTCATGAATCATACCAAACATTGATTCATAATGCATAGAGCAATCTTTCAGCTGAATTTTGAAATGCCTTTGATGGCAGGTGGATGTGTTTTAAACTTTCACCAGGAAAAATACTTTTAAATAAGGAAGTTCAGTTTTGTATAACTCAGGCCCTTCAGTGAGGGAGCAAACAAGTGTTTGTTGATCCACCTGCAGTTAGAGTCAGGAGCTTATGCTCTGCTCTGCAGGCACTGACAACATTGGTGCTGTTCTCTGAATGTCAGGGTAAATTACAAGATTTTTGTGGGACAGGAAACAACTTTCCTGTAGATTTTTAGTAGAATCTCGTTCAATATTGGTCTTCATCCTGCAGACAAAAGAACTGATCAGCACTATGAAAGTGAATGGAAGGTGCACTGCCTCTGCTTTCACCCCAGACAGCAGTAAAATATACAGCTATTCAAGTGAGTATTGCAGCAGGTCTAGTAATACCTCAATTTAAATTGCACGAGTTCTTAGAAGTCACTTATAATTTTAGAAAAATAATTTTAAAAATTTATGCTAGTATCTTTCCTAAAAATACAACCAAGTGATCAATCATTAAAGAATGGAATTACTATTTTAGTATGCCTTTAATCGGTAGGGGTTTTTAAAAATACCCTATATTTGATAGTTGTAAATCAGCTTTTAGTTGTTATCTAATTAATTTTTTTTTTAGTAAAGTGGACTAACAAAGTGATGTGTATGTAAGTTTTCTCTAATATCTTTCATTCTGCAACCAGAGGAAGGGGAAGTTTTCATTTGGGATGTGAGAAGCCAAAAGGGTCTACACAAATTTGAAGATGAAGGTTCTTTGGAAGGAAAGTGCATTGCTGTTTCAAAAAATAACCAGTATGTGGCATGTGGGTAAGTGACTGAACTTTGACAGCAACTTCTGCTATGATTTTGAAGCTCTTCAGTGGACCTGTGGGTGGCTGGTGAGAGTGTGGGAATATGGTTTGGTTCTAATAAGAGAAGAGTAGGCATGAATAGATTAATATTCCTTATCTTATGGTAATAATTTACTTTTCTCTTTGTAAATATAAAATAACATAGTACACCTAAAACAATAGGAGTGATACTGGTATTACTATTACCATGTTTGGGTTCAGCAGTTAATTTCAAAATCACACTGACTAAAATTACAAATTCTGTAACAGCAGTGTTGATCAGGGTTTTCTCCCTTTTCTGATTCTCTTCAGTAAATTTGGCTTCTGCCAGGCAGCATGTTAGCCTTTCAAAAGGGGGCCTCAACTCAAAGCCACAGGCTGAAGCTGTTTCTCCAAATTTACCAAGATGCTGTTTCAGCTAGTGTCTGGATTCTTTTAAATGAGAATAGCAAATAAATAGAGGAGTGCAATATATATTTTCCTAGCTCACTGTAGAAGAGGATTTTAAAGTGAGCTTATGCTACAGTTACTAAAAAAAATCAAAAACCCAACAAAAAACCCCCAAAATTCAAAAAAAAACCAGCCAAAAAAACTTGAAGTTACTTCAGAATTTTTTGATACCAAGCTCTCCTTGCTTTGAATTCAGTCTCTTACTATATAAGAAAAAAGAAAATCCAAAAACTCCTCTACTAGATACTGTTATAAACTCCAAAGGAAAATCAAGCTCCAAACAAAATATTATTGCAGATTCCAGTAAATAATTGGAAATTACATTTTCAGGTGAGTAGTGGCTATAGATTACAAGACAGTATATACTGGAATGTTACTTTTCAGTATAATATTTGTTCATTTTGTTCTTTAGTTCATCTTCTGGAGTTGTAAATTTATACACTACTGATGTCTGCCTCAAAGAAAATCGTCCTAAACCAGTTAAGGCCATAATGAACCTTGTTACTTCTGCCACCTGTGTGACCTTTAATCCCACCACAGAGATTTTGGCAGTGGCTTCCCGTGACACTGATGAGGCTGTCAAATTGGTATGTTCAGCTTCTTTTTACAATATTTCTTATAAATCTTGCTGAAAATACTGCTGGCGACATAATAAAACTTATATGAAGCAGATAAGATACTGCAAAAGGTGCTGGACCAACCAGATCCGGACATGGCCAAGACATTCTGCATTTTCAAGAGTATAATTTTATTTTCCATAGAAAAGTTGCTTTGAAAATAATGTTTTGTAGTTTAGTTTACCTTTTTTACCTTTTTAAAATGCTCTCTAAAATGTCTGGAAGTGTTTGAGGCCAGGTTGGACAGAGCTTGGAGCAGGCTGGTCTAGTGGAAGGTGTCCCAGCCCATGGCAGTGGGTTGGAACTGGGTGAAAACTCTATGGTCCCTTCTAACCTAACCGGTATGTGATTGAATTTCAGTGCTGTAAATATAGCTCAGCAACAAATATGAGTTTTCAGCAGTTGGTAACTGTAACCATCTTACTATGGGGTTTTTTTGCCAGCCTTATCGAAATTCTGGCCAACAGAGGAACTGTTGAATTATTCTGAGGACTTGTAGGCCTGAGAATTGCAATAATTGGTTCCGTGATGTGTTCCCTGCTCATTTTCTCCAATAGATTTCTATAGGGAGAGTCATGTAGGGTAGGAATATAACTGAAAATTTGAACTTAACATTGAGCTTCAATTATAGATTTGTAGTTTAATTTTATTTTTAGTGGTTTTTTTCCCAGCTTTAAATTCTGACATATTTCTCAATAGGTGCATCTTCCTTCATATACAGTATTCTCAAATTTCCCAGTCTTCAGAAAAAAACAGATTTATCTTACTCAATCTATGGACTTCTCTCCCAGAAGTGGATATTTCTCTGTAGCAAATAACAAAGGCAAAGCTTTGTTATTTAGGTAGGTACTAAGTTAAGTCCATTAATCCCAGGTAACATGCTTATGTTCTGTAAGATGGGGCAGATGACTGTAAATGATAAAGTGATTCCTGATCTGAATTACACCTAATGAGTTGCTGGAGTGTGGAGTTGGCTTTCCATGCTGAAGAACAGCCCTTGATCTTTGTCAGATTATGCAATACACCCTGTTTCCATACTTTTTGATATTGCTCCCCTGCTGGTGTGGTCAGGGGTGAGGAGCAGGGCTAATTTTAAGCAGGAGTATTTTTTTTCAAATCACAACTTCATCGTGCTTGAAAAACTGCTTAATTTTAAGATGAGATTTTAATGATTTATCAAGACAGGGAAAATTTACAAAAATATTCCTAAATATGAATAAATCTTGTGATTTGTTCTTTATTTGAAATTGAACTGCATATTATAATGGCACTTAAGTTATTCTAGCAGGTGGATGTTTGCTATCTTTTACTGCATCTGTGTTTCAGATTAGCTTAGGATACTCAGTGACACTGCTGAAGAGTTATTGTTTCTATGTGTTGTCCCTTCAACAGATTACTGAGAAGTTTTAAATCTCTCAATTTTTTTTTTCTTTAGGCTGAAACATTATTCATCTTTCTGAAAGAAGATACAGGAGAAAATGAACCAGTAACTGAGGTGAAAACAGCACTAGAACTGTTTACAGTGTTGCCTTGAGGAGCCTCAAAATTTTCATTTTGCTGCCTCCACTTCTTTATAGATGGCAGGAAGAATTTCTTAGCCCTGTGTGATCTGTCCTGCCTGGACACTCATGGGCTGGGGTAGGACTGGCCTTGTCACTCTCAGCTTTTCTGATAATGCAGCAAGTTCAGCTAAAAACCACTGTCAGTAGGACTGAGCTGATTATATTTAAGTCAAACTCAGCAATGTTGATAAACAGCTGCAGGCTGACAGGGACTTGGCTTGATCCTATTCTGGAGTATTGTAAGCCCACAGAAGTCTGCATATTTTCAAATTCCCATTACAGGAATTACTGAAGCTTGATGCATAGTTTGTGTGCAGATACGATTTTATTGTGCACTTAAATGTCTTCTTGGGAAACTGGAAAATCTTGTAGCCTTGACAGTAATACACTAGATTGACAAAAACTGTGTTAATGAGGGGAGGCTGAACTTGTTTAGACTGGAAGCAGCTCTGGCTTCTGCATGTTAAGCTTGCATGGAATTTTGTGATGGCTCGGTGTTTGGAGAATACTAACAAAATTATCTCTACTGGTCTTTCCCCAGGTTTTGTAACCTGCAGATAAAATGATGCTGACAAAATCAAAGCATTTTTTTGCAATTATTATTATTTTTTATTTCATATGGAAGGTACAAAGTACTAATAGAATATATGTATTTTAAAATTTGTTGGTTTTAAATAAATGTACCTGGTAAGTTTCCAGGCAACTTGTTTCAGCTTATTCCAATGCTTCGTGTAAGATCACAAGTAAGATTTTATTGCTTGGCACTCAAGCTTGTGTCTTCCAGAAGTGCTTGAATGTCTTAATTATTATAATTATGTGAAATATTCCAGTGCTGAAACAGAAATTTTTTGCAAACTGACCTCTGCTCCATGCATTTAGCAGGAGCTTTTCCATCAGCCTGGTTCGCTTGAGGCTGGGCTGGAAACAGCATTTTGCTGCCTAGAGAAGCCCAGTCCCCTGAGACCCTGTTGATGTTGGTGTTTGTCATGATTTAGGCCTGGCACAAAGCCAGTGCCCCCATGAGAATACCCTCTCCCTGGTGTCTGCTGTGAGATGTGACCAAGAATGAGCAAAGCAGGCTCCAGCTTAGAAATAAAGAAAACTTTATTAACTAAACTACAAGAAAAGAAGAGGGAAAAAACTATAAGGAAAAAAAAAAAAAGAAAACTTTACAAAAGCACCTTCCTCCTCCCCCCCACCAAATTTCCCAATGCAATACATTCCCCCAAATCACCAACTCTCAGTCCGGCACCACCCTTTAGAATACTCAATCTTCAGTTCATGAAGAGGAGAGGAGTCCTTCTTGCACCATAGGCTTCTCCTGGAAACACGCTGAAACCTCGTGTGCTTCCATGTCACTCAGCACTGCCCCTAAAGTCCTTTTGCCGTTGTGACATCTTCCTTCCATGCCCAGTGCTCTCACCACTGTGCATGGAACAGAGCTGCTTTTAGGGCTGTCTTTCAAGGATGCCTTGTCTCACTCCAAAAAGGCACAGTCTCTTCTCTGGGACATCTGTCCCCCCCATTTTTCACCCCTTGGGGCCAAGGGGTACCCACACTGAACCCTCCCGGTTCTGAGGCACTGCCTCCCCCTAAATACAGTCTCTGTGTCACAGAAATAAAACTGGTTCAGTCTATGGCCACACACGAAAAGTCCAGCCAAAAGGCCACTCTGTCATCTCTGCCCCCACTCAGCCAGGCTTCTCCACTTCCCTCGGGCCTAGTCCTTGTTATCTCATTTCTTATCTCTCTTCTTATCCAGCTCCAGGAGGATCAGCATTTTTGCAAGTTCTCAATCATGCAAGAAAAGGGTTAAAAATTTCAGTCTGCCTGTCCCAGAGCTCCAGCACTCCCACACTGCCCTGCCAGGCACCTTCTTGCTGCACTCCCCCCTTCTCTTCCTCGGCCAGCTGCTATCACATTCCGTCTCCGGCTCTCCCTCCCTCTCTCTCTCTCCTGGAGGGAGGGAATGGCTGCCCGATGTCTCTTGGTGCTCTTCCACCCTTCCATCCTCAAGGGCCTCCTCACCCCCCATCTCTGTTCAGGCCTAGGCCTACTGCATGGCTGCCCCTCCCCTGCCCAGCAGCAGCAGCTGGACGGGGGAGGGAGATCCGATCCGACCTCTTTGCCTCCAAGTCCCAAGAGAGCCTCCCAGGGGCACAGCTCTGCTTTTAACTCCTGTGTGTTCTCAGAGGTGTGTCCAAACCCCACTGGCCACATCAGGTGCCAATATCAAAATCTGAGCACCCATTGGTTTGACCACAGCATCCCAGAATTCCCACTTCTTCCTGGTCAAACCAGCACAGTGTTGCAGCTTAGGCCAACTTCCCAGCTGTAGCTTCAAGGTGCCCTAAACCAAGAGCTGAAAAAACCCCACCCCGTTTATGCTTTCCTGTATCTAGTGTCACAGAAACAACTGCATCTAACATGGGTTTAATTTTTAGGAAAACGCCAGTCTTATCTTTTTGTGAAAGCAAAGAATCCTAAGTATCACATGATTTTTAAATCAGTGGTGAAATTTAAATCAGTGGTGAAAATCCATCAGGATCCCCAAGCTGGGACTGGGGTAGAGGGTCTGCTGCTGCTTCTTCATCTGCTGCCAAATCCTGCTCCTCTTCTCCCTTCTTAAAGTGGCTAGCTTGTTCTGCTTAAATTCATGAAATAAAGGCTGATTAGGGACCTACTACAGTAAAACCCTGATTTGAGAGTAAATTGTGACTCATGTCTGACCTCTTTCCACAAGGGAATTTTTTGGGAGGTAACAGCACCAGTCAAGGTGCTCCAGTAACCAGTCATTAAGACTTCAGTGAATGTGGCATCCCAGAAGATGTACTCTGAGCATGAGAAAAATTGATTGTATAACCACATCAAAGATTTTGACTATAGGAGCCCATTGGTGAATTCTTGTCATGCTATTTTAAAAAATAAAATACCGTATGTTCAGAAATATTAGGTTTTTGAAGTGTTTTTGCCAGTGATTAATTGTGAGATGAGAACTTGAATTCACAAGTCTTGGAAAAAGCAGAGTATGCTCTGGATGTATTAAACTGAGTACAGAGTTTAATCTCAACCTGAAGACCCTAGGATGGAAGAGTAAAATTAAAAAATAAGCAGACTGTTAATATGCACTGATTAAGATGCTTGCTGTAGGATTCTTCTGTTACGAACAAATCTCTGGCTGAAGTCTGTCTGGGACTGAATCGCCTCAAACGGGCCAAGAGACATTTCTGAGACCAAGTCTGAGAAGCAAGTATTTTCTTTATTCAGAGTGCTGGGTGCACGGGGTTATCTCCTCCTAACAGCACGCACACAGGTACAGAGCATATTTCAATATATGGTCATATTTTTTTGCATATTCATGCAAAAAATGAAAAGGTGTGGTTATGCAAACTATTTCTTAGACCTCATGATCATTAGCACACGGGAAGGGCAGGCGTAGTGCACCCGTGTGGTCGCTGAGGAAGGCTCTGCATCTTCCTCAGTGGTCCCTTGATGCAGGCTGGATGTCTTCATCCCTGCGCCCTTTTCACCTTTCTCCTCTAGACATGAGCAATCTCTCATTAGCTGCTTCAGGGATTTTCTTGCTGGTTCTAGCAAACTCTGTCCTTCATTTTTGCATACTTCTCACCAAGTTTCATCCTGTATCTCTTATTGCTAATTTTTGCTAGCTTCTATATTGGTTAAAATGTATTTTACTCTTGCTCAAGTATGCCTAGACACAATGCTTTTAACCCTTTCAGGACTGAGACCTGAATTTCAGAAATCCAGGTGCTGGAAGTGGTTTCTGACTTCAGTAGAGCACAGCTCAGCATCACTTATGGAACACTTGGCTGTTGGATGGTACTGACCAGTTTGTCCTGAGACAGCTCTGCTGTTGGGAGAGGGTTTCATTGCGGTTAGCAAGTAACTCCCTTTTCTCATAATCTCTGTATTTTATCATTAAGTAAAGTTTAAGTAGTGTGATTTCATCCATAAAATTATTAAATAAATTTCAAATGAAAGATTTCTAAAAAGGTAAATTTTGCCTGTTACCAAATCTCACTGAAGGGGCTCTGAAGAATTTTAATGCTGTTTAATCTAATGCTCTCCTGACACTGTTCCGTTTTTTGCACGGTGTGCACTTCTCCAATGTACCTATTTGAAAGCAAAATTCCCAAATCCAGTAATTCAAAGCCATACAGCAAGTGATTGGCAGGTTTGGGGTTAGAATTTGGGAATTACTGGATCCTGGACTTGTTTAGTTTAGCTGAACACAAGGAATTCCTGCTGTTTTTCCAGTTCATCTTGCTGACCTCTGGTTGTAAGAGGTCAAAATTGGATGGAGCAGGGGAGTAAATGGAAAAGGTATCATAAAATCAAGGTTCTGTTTGCTCTTGTGTTACTGGAAATGGCTTCAAATAGTGGCAGAAAGAAAGGGTTATGAAATAAACACGGGCAGGAGGCCTTTCTCCTTTTTAATGCCTTTATTAAAAATTATCAGCTTGGGTGCGGAGAACTGATGGGTCTGTGGTCAAGCCACTGCTGTTCCCAGGAGTGACCCAGAGGTGGAGTGCAGCTTTGTCCATTGGTCTGTGGGCAGAGGTGGGGCTTCCATCGAGACCTACAGGAGATTCCCTCCTCTTTGGTTTACCATTCGAGGTCCTCTGTCTAGCCTACATCTTTTGAGGTTAGGGTGAGGGGTAAAAAGGGTCTTTTTAGATTCTGTTCTTCAGACCTAGACATCACTTTGATTTGTCAATTTTGTGTTGGCTCGTTGTTTTTAGGGGTTTTTAGCTAGGTTTGGTGAGGGGCTTCTCCCATTGCATGCCAGATCCGATGTCATTTGCATGCCAACTCGATGTCCCCTCCTCTTCACCGTCTGGGTGCCGTCTTCCAGGAAGCAGCAGGGCGATGCCCGGCTAAGGGAGCTGGCCAGCGGTGGCCCCCGCGGGACGCAGTGACCTGGGCTGGTCCCCGCGGGGCTCTCCTGGCACAGCCGGGACCCGCGCTGAGGCGGAGGGGGGAGCCCCGCCGCTCCTGGGGCGGGTCCGCACCCCTAGGGCACCCCCGGGGGGCTCCCCCGGCATGGCCAGGACCCGCGATGAGGGATGGGCGCCCCGCTACTCCTGGGGCGCCCTCGGGCTACCCCTGGCATGGGTGGGCCCACGCCCAAAGGTGGGGGGAGCAGCTGCTCCTGGGGCGGGAAGGCAGCGGCCAGCTGGCTCTGGGCACTATTGAAAACAGGTAAATCAAAAGGAAACTGTTAACAGAAGATTGCAACATGAAATTATTAACAATAAATAGTTAGAACTCCAACTTGGCAGCAATTGGTTTAACTTGTGAACTCTGCAACTTTTAAAAATATGGACAACTTTTTACTCATAACAGGTTAAACATTTATTTCTTGCAAAATGTGTGATGCAAGTTGAAATAAACAGGGCCAGGAGACTTCTTCTCCTTTTTAATGCCTTTATTAAAAGTGATCAGCTCAGGATTGGGCAGCTCAGCAGGGCTGCAGTCCCCGTCGTGTCTCCCAGCGTGACTCAGAGGAGGAGGATATGAGCAGCTCTGTCCACTGGGGGCAGAGCCGGGGGATCCAGTCCTCGTGGGAGCCTTTAGGGCGTGATGTCCCCGTCAGATCTTGGTCCTTTGAGCTTCTCAGCTGGTTGGTCCCAGCGTTGGGACGACTCTCTGCTCAGGGCGAGAGGGGCTCCGCAACTCTGCAGGCTCAGCACTTGGCTCCTCATGTCCAGACATCACTTTAGTCTCTCAATTCTTATTTGGCTCGTTGTTTTTGGGGTTTTCTCGTTGCATTTTGGAGTGGAGGTCTCAAAGCATGCTGGTCTTGGAGTCACTTTGCATAACCCCCCCACTCTCTCAGGTGTCTTCCCTATGTTGGAAGAGCGCACTGCCTCGGGGAAGGGCCATCCACCCACCCAGCCAGGCCTTTTACTAATACAAAAGAGGAGATAAGCCTCAACGACCCGGTATTACAATAGCAAAGCACTAAGAACCCTGGCAGAGACAGATCTTGCTGCATCCCTGTAACTCTTTCTCACAAAAAAAAAAAATATTAACCGAATTTTTGTTCATAACAGTCCCCCCTCTTTTTCTTTGATCGAGCTTAAATTCTTAAGCTCGCATCAACTCACAATTTTTTGTTTTGAATCTACTGTAAATCTCTTGTGCACTTTGGTAATCATGGTTACTTAACCTGGTTACTTTTCTTGGTTTCTTCAGGTTGGTTTGTACAGCCAATACTGTTTTACTAAAACAGATAAATAGGCATAGTAAAAAGAGCAATCCTCCAAGTACACACACAGCGAGAAAAACCACTGTTTCCCATACATATTTTCTGAAAATCTCTAAGTTCTCCCACCCACTGGGATCAAGTGTAGGAGTTTGATCTTGATTATTTACACATGCCAATCTTTTTATTTTGTTTGAAATATCCCTAATAATTGAATTATTTATTTTTAATACTGCCTGGAGCCGGATGACTTTGCTCAACACAGATATTGGGATCCGAACTTGGCTTTTACAATTTTGGATTTTCTCAATTTCTATTTCACTTTCCCGGTTTGTTTAATTTCTCCCAAATCATTATATATAGGAACTCCCAAACTTGATCCAGTTTCTTTGGGTAATAAGAAAATTGGTTTTATCACTCTAGTAATGCAGTTGCCAGATGAGATAAACTTAGGGGTTTAGAGCTCCCCTGAAATGTGTTCCAAAAGGGGTTTATCTCTTTTCCAGTACATTCATATAAATACTTGTAACAAACAATTTTTCTTACCATTTTTCCTATTTCTTTGCTTTTTACTAGATCTGCTGAGCTTGTTTCAGCAGCATCACATTCAAAGCACAACCAGGTTTCTCCTATAGGGCACTCTCCTAGGAGTGGCTGCCTAAAAGTGGCAGTATTCTGGGCTATCCAATACACTCTCTTATTTTTCTGATAAAGGACCAATTGGGAGGGGTTAACACAATCAGGGTTAGAACTGATGTGGACTCTCGACAAGGAGCTCTCTTCCTCCTCATAGTGGGGTTGGTAGCATTCACTGCACAGCTCAGCTGGGCTCCCCTGAGCACCACCAGCAATCAGAGCCAGCATTACTACCCTGCCCAAGAGTCCGGTATGGGTCATCTTGCACAGCCTGCCCACCCGGCCTTGCCTCTTGGGGAATTTTTTACTGAGGAGAAGCTTCCAAGCTCTTTAGAGTCCCTTCTACCCACTTCTCTGGTTAAGCCTCTCTTGGTCTGTTCTCTACAAATTTTAGTTTCCCCCAGGGGAGTGTTCTGTAGAGGATTAACCTGGAGTCTTTAGAAATATATTGGGGAACTTAACCAGAATTACTTATTTACAGCCTTTAACTTTTTACCAACATAATTTACACAAAACAGTTTTGAAACATTTTAAGCAATATTAGAACTCTGATACCAATGTTTTCCCATACAGTTCAGTCTTTTTGACTCTTCCTCCTGAGAGTCAACTTTAAATCCCAGTATATGTTTTGCGGAGAAAAGAAGAAACCTCACAACTTTATAAAAGTTGTAAAGCTCGGTATGTTTATTCACGGCGCCGGATGCACACGGAGAAAAATTCTCCTCAAAAGGCATGTGTACCCCTGAAAATTTCAGACCTCCTTTTATCCCCCTTCCAAATGCATATGCATACAGTTTCACAATACGTTCATACATATTCATCCCACATGACACTTAGCACCAGTTCTTCTTTATCAAAGGAATTTCTAGGTCGGGGCAAATTGACCTCGTGGTCTTTTCTGTTTTTCTTTCTCTGTCTCCTTGCTGTCTCGGCATGCGAGTTTTTCCTTCAGCTTTGGCCGTTTGACTTTTCACCATTGTCAGACACTTCACCTAATTCAGGATGGATCCCTACTCTGTCTCATTCCCCCTTTCCTAGGAAATAAGTAAATTCTTTTACTTAATGAAAACTTTCATGACAATAAGTGTCTTTTAATGCTTCACTATGTACGTTTGATAAAGAGGTTAGTACAGCCATTCGTTGTAGTATTCTCCAGTTCTAAATTAACAATGTAATAGATAATCTTAAGCTTATCCCAACTAATATTAGTAAAACTACAATAGGGTGGCACAACTTATTAAAGATTCCATTTGCAGTTGGTGACCACCCAAAGATCAAATCTCACCAGTGATTATCCGTATTTTATTTTATTCTTTGTAGAACTCTGGTTATCTCCTTTGTATCATGTTGGACAGTAATTAAGGTTTTCTTTCTACTTTCTTGGATTTCTTTCAGGACTTCTAATAGGTCTTGGTGCTTAATTAATTGTTTTACCAATGTAAGGTTCGCCCCAATAGGGGTAGGTAGTAGTCTGTGATACACTGTGTAATTGGCTGTAATCAGCTGGTGGGATGTTACTGGTACCAAATACGAAAAATCACACCCAATAATCTTAACAAAATTACAAATACAGAGATTAGAATGGTTTCTACTAAACAGAATAACATCATTGCTATCAATTTGTACAGCAGCACAAGCAGTTCTCAAACACACACTTTTTTCCAGTATATCCGAGCACAGTTTTCTGGTCAGTGACTGGATGAATTTCAAAGTGGCAAATACCCTGTTCAGTGTCCAAACACATCCTGGGCATTAGCAGTATTGCTTTCACAAATGAATCCCATTTGTTCTCTAGTAATGCAGGATTCTAAGTTTACTGTCTGCCACTTTTCATTCATCTTTTCGTGCCCACACTCTATGTTCTGAAGGATAGAGTGTTGTTTCTTCATGGTTTAATCTTAGGGCAATGATGGGATGCATAACATAAACAGTGGCATTACGTATGGTAAGCACAAAGGCAGTGGCCACATTAGAAACAGGATCATAGGTGAAATTCACCATAGTCCACCAGGATTGAAACTTCCTTTCAAAATCAATTGCATTATCCTACTCAATTTTCCGAATTTCAGCTGGAAAATTACCTTCACTCCTTTGCTATATGATCAGAGCTGCTGTTGCTTGTATCCATAACTGTGCTTGTATACAATTGAAAGCTAAAGACACATTATCTTGAACTATACTAAGTGCTTCTACTATCAATTGGTAGTCTTGGTCCCCAGCCTCTTCATACTTCTTTACTTTGGCAGTACTTTTGAAATCTGTCACTGGCTAGTTCCTAATGCCAATAGAGATTACTATAAAGGCTGCTTCAATTTTGTTAGGCTGCCTGCTGCAGCAGCCAGTTTATTCATCAGTATTTCTGAATCAATTCCATTTAAAACTCCTAATCTTGTCCCTAATATGCCAGTTAGATGTTTGTTATGGGGAACAGGAACTGCTTTCTGTCCATGACCATCCCTCCTTGCCAGAGGGATGTGCTGGGCTCACACTGCAAATTCAGACACACTTCACAAGTGTATCTGACAGAGGTTTAGGTCATACTTGAGGCAGATGTTTGTTCTGAAATGTAGAGACTTCAGGGAATCTAACCTCTCCCTCTCCCTCCAAAGCACCTGATTTCTCAGATGTGTGGCAAGCAGGAATGTCTCTCCTGGTCTACAAAACCTCACCCACCTTGCCCCTAGCTGTGGACAGGGCAGAAGATAATGGAGGGGAAATCTTGAGAGAAGAGCTTGAATTCATTGCAGTTCCTCAGAAGAAACTGGGATCAGGTTTCTGCTGCTTGGAACACTCAGCACAAAAGTGATGCTCAAAATCCTACAGCCTGCTGCTGAGCTCTGAGGGGGTCTCTCTCTCTACCTCTTTTAAGCAGAATCCAACTGCCTCAGACTGGGACAATCACTGATCCAAATCTCAGTAGGAAAAGGAATAGCTATAAATAAGGAAAATCACCTTCTTTGCTTGGGTTAATTTACCACCTGCAGTTCAGCACCTTTTACCAGCCATTGCCTGGGGGTTCAGCCAACCAGGTTGGAAAATGACTTAAGGAAACTGATTTCTTGGTGTTCCTGGTTTTAGGCACCAGGAGAGCTGGCTCCTTCCTTTCTTGTCTGCTCCTGAGATATGCCTGTTTTTGTGACCATGTTGTCCAGCCCTCGAAGGAAGTTTTTAGGAAGGAGGAGCAGACTGGTTGGCTTTTTGAGATGCTAATTTGCATTATCAACTCCACACGTTTGAGAGACCATTCTGGATTGAATAATAGCTGTTGTTCAGTCACATTCTTTACTACGTTAGGTTCAAGTTTGGAGTTTGGGTAGAGTCTGAACTAGTGTGGGGTGTATAAGGCCCCGCTATGGTAAAAAGTGCAGTGTCCACTTTGAATTCAAATGAAAGTCTGACAGTAACTCGAGCTCAAAGGCAGGTCGCTTCTACAGGCTGTATCAGGGTGAAATTACACCAACAGTCTGATTCACTTAGGTTATCACAGACTTCCTGGTGTTCATATACACCAGGGGAGGTTCAGACACTAATTACATCTGGTCTCTCATAAGCCATCCTATTGATGACTAAGCACTTTACTTTGATTTCTTCTCCTCATATTCCTTGAAGTGTTCACAGTTCCTGTTCTTGCTATTCTTACTCCTCACATACCTGATTCTCGTGGATTACTACAGTAGATATGTTTAAATCTTTTATCTCAGGTTTTCCCATGGATCCAGTATACTGATTAAATGCCAGGGACCAAGGCCGTTCAGCATTGCTTTGGGTAGAGGTACTCTCTAGTTCTAAAACTTCAGTTATAATTCCATACAAAACAATTCTGTACACTAAAGTATGAGCTACTCCCGACCGCAATATACTCATTTTCCCTGAATAAGTTTTAGTCTCGGTTCATTGTCTCCTGGTGTCACTCCTGAAGGGGCTTCTGGGCCTTCTTCACCCGAGAGTGATGGATCCAGCATTCTGCTCCTTGATTTTGATTGCAGTGAAGGTGGTGAGAGGTACTTGCAGTGATCTCTCCCACTATGGTTCTGAAGTCTTCTCTGTAAGAGACTTAACATATACATCAACCCCAGGCTATCTAAATCCCTGCTCCGAGTTCCAGCCACATGTTTCTCAATTACTCTGAGCTGTTTGCTTAATGCCACCATGTAAGTGGACATTCTGGACATTCCCCTTGTATTCTATATGGTCTTCTATAAGGCATTCCAAAAGGATTCAGCATTCCTTTAGCTCAAAAGGTTTAGTTTGAATTTGCAATAGTGCTAGTGGAAGAGCTTCTTGCCCCAGTCTTATGATTTGCTGCTTAATCAAATGATTCATTCTCTCCCCCTGGCTGCTTGACTGGGAGCGGTATGGGGTGTGAAGTTCCTAATCTATGCCCAGATGGCTTCTAATCTGTTGCACTATTTTGGAAATGAAAGGTGATTCTTTATCTGAGGATATTGTGGCTGGAACTCTGAAGCGTGGTATTATCTCTTGTGAAAATGATCTGGTCACTTCTTGAGCTTTGACAGTTCTGGTGGGGAATGTTTCTGGCCACCCTGAAAATGTATTTATTAATACCAGTAAGTACTGATACCCCCCTTTCCTTGGAAGTTCTGAAAAGTTGATTTGCTGCTACTGTACAGGCCCATGGCCTCTCCCAGTCTGATCGAGTTTTGGCCCGGGGGGTATTTTGAGGTTAGTCTGGAGGCAAGGATCACATTATCAACTCACCTGAGTGATAGTGGCATATAAATTCCTGACAACGATACAACAATTCTTTCAATCAGATGTGTGTTCTAGAAAGCCTGTGGGAATTACTACTTCAAAGTCAACACTTCATTTCAATGCACTCTGTATCACTCGCAGCCTTGGTCATTTCGAGAAAGGAGCCACACTCTATAAAAGGCTTTAAGTAGTTAGGCCCTAGTGTGTTTTCTAGTGCCCTTCCTTCACTAGTAACCACGAAAATGGGAAGGGATTACTAGCTCTCTTTCAATGGTAGCCCACCCCTTGCAGTTGTACGTCTCTTTTGATTAGTATTATTGTATTATGGCTTACCTTCGAGGAAAATCTGTACCTCACCCTTTGCTGCTTTCTTTGCCTCCCCATCCGCCAGCTCATTTCTTTCCTGCAATTTTTAAGCTCACTCTCTGGTGTGCCTTAATATGCCTTTTCAGGTAGCTGAACTGCTTCCAGCAGCTGGATTGTCTCTTCTTTCCCTGTGAGGTCAGCAGTCCCCTCTCCTTCCAGATGGCTCCATGTGCATGCACAACTCTGAATGCCTTTTGCTGTTTCTAAGGCATGGGTCCATGCATTTATCTCAGCATCCTGTGCAGAGGTACCTGTTGGTAAGGGTCCAGACACTATTACCTCTCTGCAGGTAGTCACTGTGAACTTTGCAATGTCGCTTTCTTGTCGGTGAACCAGGCCTCTGCATCGTCCGGAGGAGTGTCCTGTAAGTCTGGGCGGCTGGAGTAGGTAGCTTCAATGGTCTCTAGGCAACTATGGTGTACTGCTTCTCCTTGATTCCACTGAGAAAAGAAGCTGGGTTGACAATATTAGTCACCACTATCTCTACATCATCTTGCTCTACCATGATGGCCTGGTATTTCAGAAACCTCTCTGGTGAAAAGCCAGTGGCCACCCTTTACTTCCAGTAATGCGGACACTGTGTGGGACACTAGCACAGTCATTTTTGTCCCAGGGTAAACTTGTGTGCCTCTTGAATGTTCAGCACAACTGCTGCTACAGCTCTGAGGGAACCTGGCCATCCTTTGGCTGTTGGATCTAGTTGCTTAGAGAAGTAAGCAACTACCCTCTGGTATGGACCCAAGTCTTGAGCCAATATTCCCAGGGCAATTCCTTGCGTGGAAAAATAGAAAGAATGCTTTACTTACATCTGGAAGTTTCAAAGCTGGAGCCGACATGAGGGCAGTCTCTAGCTGGCGAAAGGCCCATGTGGCGTCTCTTGTCCACTGGAGATCTCAGTTCCCATTGGCAATAAGAGCATAGAGGGGTCTGGCAAACAGTCCATAATTATAAACCCACAGCTGGCACTACCCTGCCATGCCTAAGAAGGTTGGGAGTTCTTTCGTTGTCTGGGGTTCAGGGTTTGGCATAGGGCTTCCCTGCCTTAAAGTCTGCTGCTCAGCACTCACTTCTTACCCCAGGTAGATTACCTTCTGTTTCACTACCTGTGCCTTTTTCTTTGAGACTCTGCACCCTTGGAGTCCTAGGAAATTCAAAAGGCTTACTGTCCAGGCTTCTCTTGCTTCCTTCGTCCGAGTGGCTACTAGAAGATCATCTATGTACTGCAACAGCCTCCTTTCCTCTTGTGGAGCTTCCCGGGACTCTGGGTCTTTGCAAGCTGTTCTCCAATCGGAGTGGAGAATTTTGAAGCCTTCAGGCACATGGACTATGTGAGCTTGTGTTTGAATGCAAAAATGTTCTGGCTGGCTTCGTGGATACGGAGGCAAAAGAAGGCATCTCTTAGGCCTAAAACAGTGAACCAGGTTAGCTCAGGTGTTAAACAAGTTAGTAAGGTCTATGGATTTGCTACCACAGGGTACAAATTCTGTGTTATCTTATTGACAGCCCTTAATCCAGTACTATCAGTTATTGGACTGATTCCTTCCTTACCTTCCCTTTGAGGGTACTACTCAGTTCTCACTGGTTGTGTTCTTTCATTAAGCTTGATGGGGGAGCATCCCATGGGGGAGCATCTTTCACTCTCCCTGGTTCAGCAGAGGCTAATACCCTTGAAAACACTTATTTACTTATTCTAATATCTCCTTACTAATGTCTTTCTTAATTTCAGTGTCTATTAATATTAAGCCTAATATCTTTATATTATTTGCCTTCAGAGTAACCTTTCTCATTTGAGAATGTTTAGCAAATTGAGCGAATTGTACAAAAGCTTTTAGGTACACATAGTACACATGTTACTTTAAAGGTTTGCAAAAGCATGCCTTCTCAGACTGGCCAGTTGTTCATTCCCCACACTAAAACATAAACATTCTCCACAGGTACTAAAGCTTTATTTAAAACTGAATATATGACCTTTGTGCCGACAAAAATTCTTCCCTTTTGGGAAGGTCACCTTTACCCCTCTTCCCTTACCTTGGGAGGAGCCTTTAGCAAATCATATGTACTCATTTTGTGAACTGTGATTGCTTTGCATTTCAGCATGATAATCCTTGCCTGATTTCATACGTTGCTATCTTATGCTGCATGCTGAACAACATGTTTGATTTGCTTTCTCTTTGCCTTGTTTTCTTTTTCAAGGGCCAAGACCAGAGAGCGGTCTGATCTCACAGTCTCTTTGTCATTCTGGGTGATTTCTTAAAACAAAAGACATTTCAGCATACAAAAACTATCCCATTTATCTTCCTATTATAAAACAGTACTAACAGCAATGAAGCAGTATAAATCTTTTTATTTTCTGAGCTGCTCTTACTGGCAACCTCCTCCCAGTGAGCCCCTCCCAAAAGGGGCTAATTTAGGAACCTGTTTGCTCTGATCAGTTCTCATTATTTATTTCTCCTTGCCCTATCTCGCTTCCACTCAAACCTTTTTACAGACCTTCACAGTAGTTTCTCAGTTTTCCTCCTATACACACAGCTCCAGGTGGAAGGTATCAGATGTGATTCCCACACACAAGCTCTAAGACCTTAGGTTCTGAATCCGCTTGACCAGAAACCTTTAATTTACACTCGGGGCGTGTACCCTGACACTTATTGGAACAGCAAAACAGCAATACCAGTGTTTCTCATAAACACCGCACTGCAATAATACCTGCACATCCAGCTCTTGCTCACAGGCCATTCCTGTGTTCCCTGGGGAGACAGGGCAGCCAGAGCTGTCCCTGTGCCCAGGGCACAGCCACTGTCACCTCACACAGCCTGCTAGCCTCTTGATGTACCAAAGGCTCCCCGAAATTGCTCACAAAGGCAGGCTATTCTGTTTGTTACAGAGAACTTTAAATCCTTTCAGCAGATTGTTTTCAGTAAAGATTTACTGCGGTACCAACTGAAGTCTCATAAATCTCATAAGTCTCATTAACTAATTCATCTCATTCATCCCTTCTATATAAACTCTGTTTTACAAAATATCAGTCTTTTCTAGTTCTCTTCTTGCACAATCTAATTAAGCACTGTGTCTACTTACACTTGTTTTACTGCTTTGCAAAAAGGCTCTGCTAGTCACAGCCGAAACTCTGATATGCCCACAGACACACGCACTCTCTCCCCCCCCCGCCCTTTATCTCAAATTCACTAGAGCCAAGGCTTGAATTACTATGAGGGGGAGAATTCTTTGAATTCCTTTAACTCGTTTTGTCGAAGTTAAGCATAAATCACCGTACTATAGTTCTCCTATGTAAAATGCTACTCTTGTTGCAACAAAATCTTAAAATCTCCACAAACACCACAATGCAGCGGAAGAAAGTCACCACACAAAATCACTGGGAAAGGGCATATCTCTCAAAGTGCTCACTTTTCTCAACACAACACAGCATACCATAATTCGGCATTTACTCATCAATTTTCCTGGACACAATCAAAATAACAGCGCACAGTCTAGAGATCAAGTCCAAACATCCAAGGCAAAGGAACTCTCTGAGCTCATACTCACGGTTAAAATGTACCAAATCTACACAAATCACTACATTCAAACACGATAAATACCATCACTGACATTCCTCCACTCGCTTCTCCGCGGGGCACTTCTCTCTCTGCCCCCGCAGCCTGCTGCAGCTGGCGCCTCTGGCCTCACTCGGCTGCTTCAAACACAGGTAGTACTGACCCCCCCGCACTGTAGGGCACTGTAGATTTACTCTCTTTTATACACCATACACATATCACCTGCACGATCACAAACACAGTGCACTGGCCACACACATTATCCATACAGCAACACAGTGTCCGGACATCACACACACACACAAACAAAACACACACGGGCTCACCAGTTCTGCTCTATCAGAACTATGAATCCCCAATACACACATACACGGGTTCACCCGGCTTACCCCCAAAGCCGCTAGTGGTCTGCTCTATCAGAACGATGAACCCTTTTTCTAATACAGCTGCTCTATCAGCTGAACCCATGAACCCAGACATCTCTGGGTGATTTACTCCCTTTCTCTCCTTCCTCCCCCCTGGGGCCCCTTAGTACATACCATATCTTCCTCCGCAGGCCAGCGGGTCGTTGTCTGTCCTCGCAGGTGGCAAGTTGAGACAAGCGGAGCCCCACCAGGAAAAAATCCTGGGGCGCGCCTTGGAGGTCCGTCTATCCCCCCTGCCCCCGTGGGGACAGAGAACTCCTGGCTTGGCTCGCCAAAATGTTTTGCGGAGAAAAGAAGAAACCTCACAACTTTATAAAAGTTGTAAAGCTCGGTATGTTTATTTATGGCACCGGACGCACACGGAGAAAAATTCTCCTCAAAAGGCATGTGTACCCCTGAAAATTTCAGACCTCCTTTTATCCCCCTTCCAAATGCATATGCATACAGTTTCACAATAAGTTCATACATATTCATCCCACATGACACTTAGCACCAGTTCTTCTTTATCAAAGGAATTTCTAGGTCGGGGCAAATTGACCTCGTGGTCTTTTCTGTTTTTCTTTTTCTGTCTCCTTGCTGTCTCAGCATGCGAGTTTTTCCTTCAGCTTTGAGCTCTCAGCAGTAATTACATCCATGAGTGTTGTGTCATTCAGTTTTAAACAGGAAAGGCAGGAGACACTGCCTACCTGAAAGAGCGAGTCTTGGGAAAAGCCTTTTGAAAGGGATACATTAAAAAAACCCAAAGACCTGAAATGCCCATCACAGGATCCATGGGCAGTTGATGCCCTGGCAATTGGCTGAGAAGGGCTCGCCAGCAATTCATGGGAATGGTCTACTGCTGGGACATATCCATAGACTTCTCCAATAATACCAATTTTAAGAACTCATTAATGGTAGAAATTATTCAAACAGGAGAAAAGACAAACAAAAGTCAACATTTGGTGTGATTTTGATAGGTCAAATTTCAGAAATAGAAAGGGAAGGACTTTGTTAGTGTACAAATCTTCTGCAAAACTTTTTGAAGTCAGAGGGTTCCCTCTCTCTGTCTCCTGCAGGACAATTCACAGGAGAGAAGCAAGGAGAGATTTTTATTTGTGATGCTTTGCATTTAACCATAATGGGAGGTGGTACAAAGTGAGACCTGAAGGGTGGTGGCTCTTTGGCAGTGACTGAAGCTCTCTGACAGCTGTTAACCCTCCATCACTGGGGTTTTGAATTGGGCCAGGGAAACAAATATCTGTGTGTTGATCCTGCTAGAGAGAGAGGCTTACCCTGGGTATCTGTCAGCAGGAACCTGTACCCCCAGGCCTTGGTAGCACTTACTTCTTAGTCAAAGCTTCCTGCTGTGTACAAAGTATCCCATCACAGAATATGATGGGTTGGAAGGGACTCACAAGGACCATCAAATGGCCCACACAGGATCAAACCCACAAAACTAGAGTCCTTAGCACCATGTTCCAAACTGCTGTGACAGTCTCAGGGTCATCACTGAGCCCACAAGCAGAGCAAGATCTTCCCATGGTGCTGCCCAGACCAACTCAAGGGGGTGATGACACAGGCAGCATCAGCTTGCCAAAGTCACTGTGTCATTGCTATCAGCCCAGGTATCAGAGCAAGGAAGAGACAGCTCACCCTGTCCTCCCCACAGCCCTGCCTCAGGACTGACTGCCAAAATGGAGCTGCGCCATGCATGCCATTGTCTGCATGGCAAAGAGAGGACCATGAAAAGCCACTCAGGAAACTTCTATTCCTCCCTGAAGTCTTCCCTGCAGGCTGGGTCATTGGCTGCCCCTTTGGGAAGGCTGCATTTGCTGCCCATCAGCTGCACTGTGTCTTACAGGAATTTAAATACCCCAGGTGTGTGTTGATCCTGAGCAGAGGGCAGTAAGGAGAAAGGGAGAAGGCTGTGCTGCAGGGCAGGTGGATCCAGGCAAAGCCTATTTGGGGAGCAGGCTTGTCTAACAGCATTTCATTTTCCGCTACTAGAACTGCATGTCAAGAGAATTCAAATATCTTCTTAAGTCCCAGCAGCCTGCTTGAAAGTGCTACGTCTTTATCAGACCATTGATGGTCCTTCTAAAATGTGAGTCTCACTGGCTGCATGCAAACCTTGTACTTGAAGAACATTTCTAATTAAAGCCGATTGGGCTTTTGGCAAAGAAGGGGCTGCAAAGCATTTCCTAAAGCATTTTCTACTCCAATTTCATTGTGAGGAAATACACTTGAAGGATGATGCCAAGATTAAGATTGAGACACATACAAGTTTGGTGGGTCAATTTTGCTCTGACAGCTTGAGAAACACAGGAGGCTCAAGTGATGATCCCAGAGGGTTTAACACAGAGGTTTCACCCTCCCGTAAATACAAGGGCCATAAAACTACTGTTAATTTGCTGACACCTTTCATCTTAATCATTTCAATCCCACCTCTTTCTATTTTCTCCATAATTGTCTTTACAGATATTAATTACTGTTGTGGTGTGTTTTTAGCTTCCGTGTCTGTTCCTCAGGTGTGCCAATATTCCCTTCTCTCTTCCCCCCTCGCCCCTTGCTGAGTGTGCCCTGTCAATCAGGTTTAACATTCTAGCAAGGCGTCGTGTGGTTGGTCCTTCAGGCCTGGAGGACATTGGATAGGTGTCCCTAGTCCCTTGAGACCCTGCCCCTTTCACCTGGTTGGTAGCTCACCTGTCCCCTCCCCTTCCCCTGTCCCAGAGCTTAAAAGGTCAATCAGACTATGCGGCCGCATTCTGGTGGAGCAGTTGCCCCGGTTCAGATCTCTGTAACCATGGAATAAACATCTGGATATAACCCTCCAGCAGAATCCTCTCCTTTTTCTCTTCACCATCGCCAGAAGCTCTCTCTCCTGAGGTAAACGGAGTCCCTGACAAGCCTGGACTTGCTCAGTGCCCCGCTGCAATCTCCGGCAGCCGAGGTATCTCTGGGGTAAAGCACCACAGTGCTGCCTTTGGCCCAGCAGCGAGGGTCAGAACTGGCCCAGGCACCATCTAACTGGTTATATTGAGATTTTTATTCCAATAATTACCATTGATTTAAGTATTTCTTCCTGGGTCTTCTTTGGTTTTGCAATTATTTGCAGTGACAATTTTCTACCCTTTTGTAGTCATTTCTGCATCAATAGGCATGACTACTACATGCATCCCCTTGATCACCTACTGAAAGTGTTGCGCTCAGCAAGGTGTCATGCATGGTAAAAAGACTAGAGTTACAATAGCACAGAAGAGGAGAAATAGTATTCGTTTAACCCAAAGATTGACAGATATCCATGACAACATGTCCCATTCCCATCCTTTCCAGCTTTGGACTGAGCTACCTTTGTTATTTGTTTGACCTCTTTTCCGTTGCCATCTCTTTGCAAACAGCAGTTTGAATAATTTAATTTTCCACAAACTCCTCCTCCTTCTGCTAATAGACAATCTTATATCATCCAATGCTGAAATATTGCATTCGTCATTGGAATAGATTGGTCGTCAAGAAGGCAAAGAGCTGTAGCTGTCTGGTTGGTTATTATTTCAAACACAGCTTGTAACCTAAATATCTTATTCAAATTACAAATGGGTTCTCTGGTGTGGCAGTGGGGTGTTGGACTTTTATTTTTGTTTAAGAAATTATTTAAAATGTTGCAATTATTTGTTCCTATTCACCCCTGTTTGGTTTTCCTAATAGTCTCTCCCTAAAATTGTTTACCATCTAATTTCCTACCTTTCCCCATGTAAGTTCTGGTATTTCCAGATCTTTCCCTGTCCATCCTCCAAACTCTGCCCCTGCAGCTTGTCTGTCATTATTTGCTACATAGATTTATCTAGAAAGTTAGTTGTCAGTTATGATATTTCCCTTCACTCGTTGGTATTCACTCTTCCCTTCCCTCTTGGTTTTATGTTTATGTATGTCCCCTATACTCCTCCTATCTGGCCCTTGATTTGTTGTTAGGCTGTCTTCTCCCAGGGGACAGCTCCTCTTTAAAAATCGCCTTTTTCTCTGTCTCCCCTTCCAGCTCCTGCACCTGTACCACTCTTTTCACAGGAAGTAATAATGACAGTTCTGAGATGCAAGCAAGGGGTCGTTCCCTCTTTCCTTTGCCTCAATCCGTCAGCTTGGGTCTACACTTGTCGGCCGCTTCTCTCACTATGGGACCTCAGCTTGTGACTGACCCGCTGCCCTCTGCCTGCTGGTGGCTGAAGTGGGGAGTGGCCACTTGTGATGCGTGCCGAGAGGAAAGGGGGTCAGAGCTCACCGGTGACCAGTGTCATCTCCTCCTCTTGTGACCGGGGCACGGTGTCACTCTGGCACCTCATATTAATTCATAAGCATTGCAAGTGGCTGGTCCATAGTGTGGTATCCTTTTCTCTGGTGGCCATTCATCTTTTCCCCATTTTGGGGTGCTCCCTCCAGCCAGGGTTGCATACACTGATTGCTTTCACTACTTAAATCATCATAGATTTTGATTCCTAAGTGATTTCCCTGAACTTGTGGTAGGTCTAATATGCCTCATATAACATTCCTGAGCAGTTTGGAGGTAAGCTGTGACACTCATGTTGGCTTCAATGCCAATGGTGTCTTTTCAAAGCTCATGTTCTGTTAGCAAAGGGGCCTTCCTACCCTCGGTCATCAACTGGTGGGTCAAAAGACAGCTCGTGTCCTGGCCTCAGCAGTGCTACTACAGTAGTTACCCCACTAGAAGAGTTACAATGTTTTTATTTCCAAGCTCCCCTGCAGGATTCCCAGCTACATTTACATCTGCCATCTGCTTGCTTGGATTTGGAGAAGAACTCGCTAAAAAGGGCTTAAGTTCTATTCTGGTGTTGACATTTGCACTGATAATCACAAACAACATGCGTTCTGTTTGGGGAACTTTCTTGGAGGCAACTTAAAAATAGGTAGTATTATTTTTAGGGGTTCCCCCCCCCAGAAAAAACCCCTTGTCCCTCCCCACTGCTTTACAATCTTCAAAATATTTTTGGTAATGATGGTAGGAACACCTCAGCCAGCTGCCATTAGTGAGCTTCACAGGCATTTGATTGATGTTTGGAACAACTGAAAGAAGGGTAATTGGGAATTCAGGCCCAGTTGTTTAAACCCAAAGATAGTCAAACCACAAATGCTTTTCCAAGTAGACACCCCCTGTCCTATTTAGGCAATAACTGCCTGATTCAGAAGAATGAAGTCACCATGGACTTCCTTCTCCCCAAATCCTGTCTCATTATGGACCTCACTTAGGTTATTGAGCCACTATTTAGATTCCACTGAACTAGTCACCCGTAGCCACTCTTCAGATCCTTCTGGCCCTCCACAGACCCAACAATAGCTAAAATTAAAAACTTTGGCTGCTTCTTCTCCTAAGGCTGGAAATGGATTCTTCCATTCCTGGCCTAAACTTAGCTGACAAAAGAAAAGTAGAATTAGTAAGGAAAATATTCTAATAGTGTATTCTAATGACCTAGTCTAATTTTCACATTCTCTTCTACACTACCTGTGGCCAATGGATGCACTACCTAAGATAAAGAAACTACCTAAGAAACTACCTAAGATAAAGAAAACAATGACAGCAAGTAGTAGCCCCCCAGTGAGCGTAGATTCTAAAGGAAGGATGCTCATACAGACTATTTCAGCAGACAGTCTGTGGCTAGGTACATGTGGCTTGCCTCCATGTCAACGCACTGGCTGCTGCTCCAGACCACTCCTGCAGAGTGTCAGTCAAAGCCTGCTGTCCTTCTTTTCCAGCTGAGATGTCCAAATCTCTGGGGCCTTAGAGACACTGAGCAGAGTGTGATAGGTCCATCTGTGTTCAGCTGTCTAGATGGCTGTTTCTGTGGTCAGTAACACCACGCCACTTTGCAACCCATGGTACGTCTTTCCACTCCTTAAGCAGAACTAAGTCCCCTGGTTGGATGTTATGAGCAGCCAAAGTCCAAAGGCAGGGGCTGTGCCAGCTGAGCCTCCTGTTGAAGGGATTTCACAAGAAACAGCATCCTGGCCACATATTCTTTTAAATATACGTCACTTACCTCTACACCCCACTAGGCTGAGAATTACTTGGGTGAAGAATGCCAAACAATAATTCAAGGGAAGAGAACTGATTTTCTCTTTTGTCTGTCCTTCATTCTTGCCAAAGCCAATGGCAAAAGCCCTACTCATGGCATCTTGGTGGCTATTGCCAGATTCAAAAGGTGTTTCTTTATTTCTCTCTTCGATTTCTTTCTACCTGACATAAGTTCTTGTGGTGGCACAGGGTATGGAGGATCAATTTTTTTCCTAAAGTAGCCACAACCCTTTGAAGGATCTTTCATATGAGTTCCCCTGAGTCTGTTGCTTCTACAGTCCTGTATCTTGGGATAATTTGTTTCAAAAATACCTTAACAGGTGATTCTGTAGTTGCTGAAGGAGTTGGGAATCCTTCTGGCCACCTTGTTAGCTGACATACAATTACCAGAAGATATTTAAGCCTTCCCACTTGGAGCATCTCACTTGGCATTTTTGGAAGGGACATGCAGCCTAATGCCTCCCTCCTCTGGCAGCTTTCTTTGTAGCCCTGTTAATTTGCTTCAGCACAAATCAAGCAAACTTCAACAGCTGCTTTTGTCAGACTAAAAAGACCCACAGCAAAATACATCTTGAGGAAGGCTTCTGCCAATTCCTCCAGAATTCCAATGACTCCCTTCATGGAGTTGTTCTAATACTTGTATGGCCAAAGCTTCTGATCTCCATTGTTTGCCATGTCTTGTAAACCAATTATTCCAGTTTTTCCTCT
Organism: Zonotrichia albicollis; assembly: GCF_047830755.1. Taxonomy (NCBI): domain Eukaryota; kingdom Metazoa; phylum Chordata; class Aves; order Passeriformes; family Passerellidae; genus Zonotrichia; species Zonotrichia albicollis. The sequence continues at coordinate 2,915,151 of NC_133837.1, read as the reverse complement.
GCCCCACTCTTTTTAATTATCTCCAGATCCTCTGGTGGAAAAGACAGTTTGTCTGGCAGTGATTGAGTCACTGGGAGCAAAGGGAGGGTCTTGGAGAGTTCTGGGGAAAATATTCCTTTCTGAGTTTCTTCATCTGCCAGTCAATTGCCTATTGTCTCCTCTGAGTACCTTGCCTGATGTCCCCTAATGGACATAATTGCCCCCCTTTTTGGTAAATTCACTACCTGCAAGAGAGGAGTAATTAAGCTGTCATGCACTAATGTTTTTTTTCTCTGCAGGTTAAAAAACCTGTTTCCTCCCACACATTTCTAAGTGTGGGAGGAAACAGGTTTATTTTATGGACCCACATGCATGCTTAGAATAAGTACGAATGTTAATTCACAGGCTCTTGCAAGCACATACAGCTTCGCAGTCTGACCTGACCATGTGGGCAGCAACATCCTCCCTTCTTCTAATTCCCATCCCTTAATAATAGCGTCTCCTGTAACTTTCTTCCCTTCTACTGCCCATGAAGTCTCATTAATGAACACATTTTCTCCCTTAGGCCAGGGAGTGCCTCCTAAATTTTCCCTAGCCCAGGTCTGGAGGTCCATCACGTGAATGCAGTCATGGGTTTCTTCCTGGTGCCCCTCTCCAGGACTGTTCAAAGTCCTTGTTTAACAGGAGGCTGGGTTAAAGCCTTTCCCACTTCTCAATCCTACATCTTTCTGTTCCATTCAATAAGTTTTAGATTGTATTAACCAAGCCCTGGACATTCACTTAGAGGCTTTTTTGCTTCACAAAACTTAAATTCTATGTGAGGCTTTCGTAAGTCTCACGAAACATTATCTTGTCATCAATTTTCAGGCTTCGGTTACTACTAAAGCCGTAGTTGCACAATTCTGCAGACAATGAGGCAAGCCTCCTGGCCTCTGGGTTTAATATCTTAGAAAAGTAGGCAACAGGCTGCCCTGTAATCCAGTGTTCCCATGGTAAAATTATTTTAGTATGCTCCTGTTTAACATCCACATAGAATTCAAATTCTTTTTCCATGTCCAGAAGGACTAGGGCAGGAGCTTCACAAACTTACAATAGGGTTAGTTTCTGTATCACTTTTTACAATGTTATTTTGCATTCCCCATGTAACCAGCAAATCCCTCTCCAGTAACTTATAATTACAAGTAGGAATAAACAGAAATTCATGCATTTCAAACCTAACCCCCACATGTGCTAATCCGTGGTTGAAAGAAACATATCCTCACTTCTTTTCCACTTACCCCCTGAAGAATTAAAGAACTTCTTGACAATTTTTCCTTTGAAGGCATAAAATTCAAAATGGATTGAGAGGCCCTTGTGTCTACCAGTAAAATACCTCCTTCCATTCCAGACGCACCCTAAATGTTATCAAGGGCTCCAGTGTGGTGGGTTCCCGGATATAATGGGAACCTCTGGAACACCTAGTAATCCATCTCCATTCATCGCTGGACTTGATCCTCCCGAGGATCTAGTTTCTGTGGGCAAGCTTGCTTTCAGTGTCCTTGCAGATAGTACACTGATTCCTTCCAAGACGCTCTTTGGGTGGGCTCTCCCCTGCTGAGGAAGGATGCCTCTGCTCTCTCCTTGTGGCCAAACTCATCCTTTCTGTCCTGGGGGCCCCCTTGGGCCCTGCAGTGACTCCCTCCACAGCAGTAAGAACACTGCCATCACCTTTGCCTTCACCTTTTCCTCATCCCTTTGTACATACACTTGCTGTATCTTTCTAACCAGTTCATACAGGAGCTTTATTCTGCCCTTTCTTTAGCCTCCAGCCCCCCTACTGCCTGTGGGTGCTCAGTCTCCCACAGCTCAAAATCATTTGTTTCTCCAGTGACCCAAATCAAATCCTTAAAAGAAAATCCTAATCCTACCACGTACAATTTGCATTTCCCAGATATTCTTTGCTCCTCCTCTTTGTGCTCACCCTCTTTGCCATACGCCATATACTAGAGCCAGTCTCTGTCCTGCTACAGTGTCCAAAAGTGGCCCCTGCCGGCACACCCAGAGGGCACAGCTGGCAGCACCACAGGCAGCTGGGGTGTCTGGCAGCTTCATGGGGCCCAGGATGTCTAGCAGCCTCATGGGGCTTGGGGGCCAATGCCACCCCTGCCTGGAGAAGTGGTGGTGGGGTCAGGTACTGCCTGGAGCTGAGCCCTGGCTGCCCCACAGCCCCAGCCCTGGCCCGCACCTCCCCATGAGCCCCAAGCCCATGCTCGCAGTCCTGCACTTCTGTGCCTGTCCTGCCATTTCCCACCATAAAGAACACCTCTTCACCCTGACTCCTTGTTTTCCCTGTCCTGGAAGCTGGGGATACAAAGAACCTGCAGCTGAATCAGCTGGCAAATTTTGATGATAAATGCCGTCTGCTACTACTTGCCTTAACCATATTCCTCCACATTCCACTTCAACCAATCCTTTCCCAACATACCAACACCATCTGTCCCCTGTTGCTGAGACCCCTTCTCAACTCCCCTTACTGCTCCTCGGGCATGGATTGTCTTTATTTACCTCTGGGAGAATGTGCAAACTACCTCAATATTCTCCTAAGGGATTCTTTGGAGATCTTTCTGGATCGTCATCCCTTTTGCCAGGACCTGTTGCTGGCTTTACCAATGCTACCCTCTATGGCTGCCCCCTCAAGTTTACTCCCCAAAAATCCCATTGACTGGTGACATTTTCAGTGGTCCTTCCCTGTGGACTCTTCATGGACCCTCTAGTCCCCTACTCATCTGTCTCAAGTGGACACTATTGGGTACCCAACCAATTACCCAGTGTCAGCTGCCACCAAAGGGAACTGATCACCAAAACTGGGTGAGGGGTGCCTTCAGCTCTGCTCACTGCCATGGGATGGTGGAAGGATCCCAGATGAGTGCTCATTTTCTTAGGAAAATTAATCCTTGATGCCAGAGGGTTTTGTCCCAGAAAGAGACAGAGGAGTCCCATAACTTTATTGGAATAAACGGTGAGGCCATGGGGCATTTCCCATGGAGACTTTCAAGTGGTTGGGGGATGCAGTCCCCTAAGTTTCCCCCTGCATCACCCTCTTATTTGCTTCATTGTCTGAGATAATCAGACAGACAGTACAGACTTCCTGAATCGCCTACTCTATGCCAAACTCTAATATGCACTCTCACTTTTGCTATATAAAAGAAAGAAAAAGAAACTCTTCCTAATTCTGTCAAGCCACTGTTCTCTTGCTCTGGCTTCAGAAATTTAACATAGCTTTAGCTGAGCAACAGTCTGTGTTGATTAGTAACATTTTCTAGAACTAAGAATCTCTTCTATTACTATACTAGCCATAAGTGGAACAAAAACCTGACATAATGAATCCTCGTCATAACGACCTTCGGAGCTCAAGAAAAAGGAGAGAGAGAATAAGATCAAGGCTACTGAATGCAGAAAAGGAGTATTTATTCCTGGGACATGGGGAGTTAGACCTGAGCAATGGCAACAAACAAAGCAAATGTGGGAGGAGAAGAACCAAAGGAGACAGAATAGGAGAAGAGCACAAAGAGCAAGAGGCGCAGTCAGTTTGGATTTTTTCCCCTAATTTCATAGGGGAAGGGTTCTTTGCCAATATTAAGGATGAAGAATAGTCTTAAATTAGTTGTACAGGTTTTTGGAGGTTTCTGTTCCTTGTGATACGTGGCAACATCTGTAGTGTAGATGGCATCGTGAGAACATGTGTCTTACTTGGGCCAATGCTACTGGGGTGGATTTCTTTTGTTTATCCTTAACCATGCCAGGAGATCCTTTCCACACATGTTTAATTGGTATCCCAATAAGTAACTTTACTGGTTTTGCAAAATGGGTAGGAGTTGGAGGAAAACAATAGGTGGAAGCAAATAAACCAAGTGCAAAGGATCGCTGGTGTAACATAGCCAGCAGTGGTACAAAATTGGACATATGCCAAAGGTTGGGGATTAAGGCAAACAGCGAGGGCTTCCAAGCAGCTATAATAACACAATCACAGAATGAAAGCTGACTAGAGCCCCAAGAATTAGATATGTTAGGATCACTACCTGGAAATTATTGCCTGGTTTTTAACCACTTTTTAAACCCACAATCAACTTCTGTGAGCAATGTCCTAGTCCCAAGACCCAAAAATAATCGTGTCATCCTTAATCTCAATTCTACATGGTATCAGAAAGTGACCAAATATTTCCACAATTGGACTTATCCTGGAAGTGCTGGTGCAAATGCAACTGTAGGAAAGCTTCCACCAGGTGTCTTTTTAATCTGTGGAGATAGAGCATGGCCTGATATTCCAAGTAATTCATTTGTTGGTCCTTGTTACTTAGGAAAACTAACCATGTTTGCTGCTAGCATATGCAAAATGCTGAATCAGGCTATTTGGAGAGCAGGACATAGCAAGAGAACTGAAAGAACAATCACAGGCTTAAGACCTGATTGTGACAATTGTGTAGAGTTTTGGGTGCTCCAGCACGAATAATAGCATCATTCCTTACTCCAGGTGTTGCTGCTGCTCAAGCTTTGGCTACACATAATGAGTTGGGATGCTGAAGTTATGTTTAGTCAAACAACTAAACATAACTTCAGCTGTTTAAAATGAGATGCTCACTGATGTAGATACTATTAGACATGGCACACTGCAAAAATAGAGCTGCTGTAGATTTATTGTTGTTAGCACATGGGCAAGGGTGCGAGGATTTTGAAGGAATGTGTTGTATTAACCTCTCTGACCATTCTGCATCCATTCACAGGAAACTCAACTACAAAATAACACAAATAAATTGACTGCGAATGACTGGGGTTTGGATGAATACTTTGAGGGATGGGAAGGAACTGGATGGTTGAAAGATATTGTAAAGGGAGCTTTGTTACTACTAGCAGTCATCATTATGTTGCTTTGTGTTATTCCATGCATCATGAAATTGGTGAGCCGCTTGGTAGAAAATACGGTGGAAAGGATCTGGCTGGTGCAAGAAGGAGAAGAAAGGGGAATTGTAGCAATGTATCTGAATCACATAGACTACAGGGTGCACTAGCCATCCAGCTTGGAACTGTTCTTATCAGAATTTTCTCAGGGCCCTCTGGAATTCATCAATGTTAGTAAGACATTAGCCGTGCTAAAATAACGAAGGAGAAGCTGAGAAACCAAATTCCAAGACCAAAAGAACTCAATAACGGGGGGCGGCAAAGCACCTGGACTGTAACCAAACACATCTTCTGAGAGGTGCATGCAGAATGCATGGACAAGACAAAGGCACCAATAAGAAATACCTGACTAGCAGGTGCCGAGAGTTAGAATGTATAAGTTCATCATGTAAACAAGAAATGGCTTCTTCTCAATCCTAATGGGCTGCTGTCCAGAAGTCCTGAATTTCCCACAAATGATACTTATTAAAAGGGCTCAGATTTTAATGATAGAGTTACTGTCTATACAAGGATTAATGGGAATAGTTCTTTCAAATCCTTCCCTTGCTGACATCAGTAAGTTTCATCTTTTCCTGATTGTACTGGTGACTATACATTAGTTATGAATAGAAGGAAATGAGTGTTGGGATTCATAAAATTAGAGCGTTTTGAGAAAGTGGTTAAAAAGGCAGGCCTCAGACAGCAGACTTGTGAACATTGCTAATACAGCAAAAAGTTTTCTAAGCAGTAGAGCAGATGCGAGAAATAGAACAATAAGTTTCTGTGATCTGCCTTTATAAGTTGCAACAAGGTTATTTAATGTATATCTTTAGAAGGTTAGTATGAATGAGTCTCTGTGCTTTGTCTCTGTCGAGGTCCGCCTGAATGAACGGGTGACGGATGATTTTTTGGTGCAAAATAACCAACAAGGCACAGGGGGTTTGCAGTAAAAAATCAACAAAATGCAATTTTATTGAAATAACCACAGCTGAATATGCGTTGGTGAGGGAATCTGGGGAAGAAAAGGGTAAGACGAGGGAAGAGGGAGGAAAGGAGCACAGGTACGGTCTATAGATACTGAAACGTGTCATTGTCCTTTGGGGGTCCAGCCCTTGAAGCTCACTGGTGCACATCCCGGGGAGATCTCAAAGCACGGTCAGATTGCACCCCAAAATGTACCGTTTTTCGTTGGGGGAAAGGGTGGCCGAAATTAGGTTTACCAAGGAGGGAATAGAATAGGAACAGAAGGAGGGGGGTGTTTATTCCATTGTTTTCATGGCTGAATGCTCGCAGGTACGTTTATTCTGGGCAGTTTTTCCCCCTCTCCCCGAGCTGGGGGGGGTTCAGTCCCACTCTCTGGAAGGGGGTGCCAGGGGGGTGCCAGGGGCTTGCCAGGGGCGTGCCAAGGGGGTTTCTTGTCTTGTCTTGGTTCCTTGATGAGGGGATTCGCATCTCTGTTTGTCTGTCACAGTGGTTGAAGGCAGGCAAGAGGGGTCTTCTCTTGGAGGGGGGGAACCACCCCAGAGCTCAGACCAGCCAGGTCAGGAGGTAGGGAGAAAGTCCAGATCCATTTTTCAGAAAGGGCAGCATGCCCCTTTTGATTTCAGCATGGCATGTTCTGCAAAGACCACCTGTGAATACACTGAATAATCATAAGACTTTCTTTCCCAACTGGCTCAACAGTTTTTAACCTTTCAGTGGTCTTTTCTCTTCATGACAATTGTGAGGCAAAAAGGAAAGATTTTTGGATAGACTCTCACAGTCTCTCATAAACGAGCCATTGTGTTAGAAAATAAGTCCCTATTGTGTTAACTACAATTACGCGTTTCAGTGATTGGATAGAATTATTGTCAATATATTTTTGCTCTACGTGTGATTGGCTGAAACTTAGGCTGAGATGGCTTTATGGTACCCTGTAATGTGACGCTTCCTTGGCATTCCATTGGAATCAGAGAGCTGTGAACATCCTGTCTCCATTGTCCTAACAATGTACTGAGACTGATGTGTGAAATAAACTGCTCACGACACTGATTCGGATTGCCCCGTCCCCATTCATGCTTGTATATAGTAGCCGCGGCAAATGGTGCCTCGTGTGAGGAAAGTAGACAAGGATAAAAAAGAAAATTGTGGAAAACCTGGCCGCCGTAGACCCAGGTGTTATCCAGGAGGACTATATCATACCCCTCATTGTCTGCAGCCGACATGTTTGTAAGTAATCCTTTTCTAGGGGAGGGCCTGGGTGACAAAAATGGGAAATAATTTACCTAAAACCAGGCGCCCCCTAGAAAAGGATTCTTGTTGACTCAACAAGCAACTTTCATTTTCTTTCGTTTACTACTTGACTTTCATAGCTTTACTGCAAAACTTCTGCTTACTATCTGCTGGAGGCTTATTTGCGCTGATCCTAAGCATTGCTATGTTACAGCACAGCAACTTAATGCTGTGAAGGCCCAGTCCTTGAAAGAGATATGAATCACGTCTGACAATAGTTACAAGTCATTGTTCAAAATACTCTGGTTGATTCTAGGGTCTTAATTCAAAACCTTCCTCCATTCCAACACCTTTGTCTACTATTTTTGTGAGATTTCGAAAACTCTCTGTGCTTCTACTTCCTAATTCTCTCTCTTGTATGACAAAAACTTCTCGGACCGTTTTGTTCATCATTCACTGCACACACTGAAGTATGCAGGGTATTACTATCAATATCAATACCAGAACACCCAATACATAAAGACCTATCCTGCAAAGTTGCCTTAGCCAAGGTGCAAAGCTCTATTCTTGAAAAAAATCATCTAGCCAGGAACCACCATCTTCTTTAATCTGAGCTGTCAAATCTTTCAGTTTTGGTATGCTTCTGTGAATGGATTCAGAATGATCGGACAAATTCATACAACACAATCCTTCAAATTCCTCACAACCATGCTCTTGTGCCCGCAAAAGAAAATCAATGGCTGCTCTGTTTTGAAGAGTAGCATGTCTAACACTATCAACATTGGTTAACATATCACTAATTGCAGAGGATGTGGCATTATCTTGTTTGCTCAGCCAGCACCCAACTCGATCTAATTGTTTCAATGCCGCTGCTGAAGCCAACTGGGGTAAAAACAAACCTGCTCAAACTTTTCCTGAATCTTTCCAAGGCATAAAATCACTCTGACAGTTCTCCTCATAATGAGGAACAGCTCTCATTCTCCTTTGTTTCTTTTTCATAACTGCTTTGGCAGTGGGTGCAATTATAGTGTGCATACCAATGCTACAAGGGCCACCTTCAAGGTGTGCTGGAATGCCTTGCCAAGCTCTGTTTCCACAAATGAGCTTATGCTCTTTTGGCAATTGCCGTGGATATTGATCAGCCCCAGGAAGCACATCCCAACTGTTTGAAAAATTACACCAAAAACTCAAATTCCTATATGCAAAATAATGAGGGGTAACATTGTACTTTGGGGGATCACCTTTTCGCAAGGCACGAGCTATGAAAGTAAAGCAAAAATCCATGGTCAAAGAGCCAAGGATTTCTAATTCTTTAGGTTCAGATGCTGCTTTTGGAAGTTTTTTGGACTAAATGTTCCAATTCAATGAGGGATTGTTTCCATTGTCAATTCCACCCAGCTTACCATTGGATGGTTTTTTGACCTAAGGCAACTCTTTTACTGGCACACCAACCAGACAGGTTGTAAAAGGTTTTTCTGGTTCCGAGTTAGACAAACATACAGTATCTGAGTTGGCTGCCTTGGCTAAGGTCACCCAAATCTTTGTTTTCGGTTATTCCACAGGCAAATCTGCACGACAAAAAACTATTAAAATCCACCAATACAAACATACAACTTGCATTTGCTCCATCTTTTTCTTGAGCTAAGTTTTGGCAGAATCCTTACAGATATATCAATTTTAAAATTTTGTTCTCCACAAAAACAATAACCGAAGTTTTTGCCAAAAATCAGCTCTGTTAAACAAACATTTAACATACAATTGACATACTCATAAATAACATTTGAGGAAACTGAAGGGAGATGACCATCCGATTGATGAGCATCGATCTCCGATTTATTGATCCAGCTTACACACTTTTATAGTAGTGTTAATTAAGCTCATACATATTGCAAAACCTGAGCTCATCATTGGCCACAGATTGCATGCTGTCATGGTTTGAGCCTGGCACAGAGCCAGTGCCCCCCATGAAAATGCCCTCACCCTGGTGTCTGCTGTGAGATGTGACCAGGAATAAGCAAAACAGGCTTTAGCTTAAACATAAAGAACACTTTATTACCTAAACTACAGGAAAATAGGGAAAAACTATAAGGAAAAGAAAAAAAATTGAAGACCTTACAAAAAAACCACTTTCCTCCTCCCCACTACCTGACTTTCCCAATCCGATACATTCTCCCAAATCACCAACTGCCCAGCCTTGGCCCCACACTTTAGTATACTCAAACTGCAGTTCATGAAGAGGAAAGGAGTCCTTCTTGTTCCATAGGCTTCCCCTGGAAGCACACTGAAACCTCGTGTGCTTCCCTGCCACTTCGGCACCGCCCGGAAAAAAAGTCCTTTTGCCGCTTGTGACATCTTCCTTCCATGCCCAGTGCTCTCACCACCGCGCATGGATCAGAGCTGCTTTTAGGGTTGTCTTTCAAGGATGCCTTGTCTCACTCCAAAAAGGCACAGTCTCTGCTTTGGGACATCTGTCCCCCCCATATTTTTCCAACCCCCTGGGGCCGGGGGGTCATCACGATGAACCCTCCTGGTTCTGAGCCACTGCTTCCCCCTAAGTGCAGTCTCTGTGTCACAGGAACAACTGAGTCCATGGCCACAAGAAAAGTCCAGCCAAAAGGCCACTCCAAATCATCTCTCCCCATTCAATCATCTCCACGTTCTTCGGGCCAGGTCCTTGTCTCACCTCATCTCTTATCTCCCTTCTTATTCAGCTTCTAGGAGGATTAGCATTTTTGCAAGGCCCCAATCATGAAAGAAAGGGGTTAAAACTTTCAGTCTCTGTCCCGGAGCTGCGGCACTCCCACACACGCTGCCCACACGCTGCCGCTCCGGCCGGGCACTCTTCCCCCCCCTTCTCCTCCTGGGCCGGCTGCTATCACATTCGGTGTCGCCGGCTCTCTCTCTCTCTCCCTCCTGGGGGGGGGGAGAATGGCTGCCCGAGGGCTGACTCCCTGGGATCTTCCACCCTTCCATCCTCGAAGGCCTCCTCACCTCCCATCTCTGTCCAGGCCCAGGGCCTACCACGTGGCTGCCCCTCCCCCGCCCAGCAGCAGCGACTGGACGGGGGAGAGATCTGACCTCTTCGCCGCGACGTCCCAAGAGAGCCTCCCAGGGCCAGAGCCCTGCTTTTAACCCCTGTGTATTCTCGGAGGTGTGTCCAAACCCCACTGGCTACACCAGGTGTCAGTATGAAGCTCAGAACATCCATTGGTTTGACCACAACATCCCAGAATTCCCACTCCTTCCTGGTCAAACCACCACACATGCCAACCCCTCCTTTGCTGCCAACACCTGTGGTTTCTTGTTGAGGCCAATACTTGTTTTTTTCATCCTGTTGTTGACTTGTTATTGACCATTTTCAAGGCCTCCATGTTTTCCACCATGTTTTTCTAGTCACTTACTCAAGGACATGGTGTTTATTGTTGTTAATGAAAAAAGCCTGAGAATTTGCTGCTTACAGCTGCCTTTTACTTTTTAACCAGTGTATTTGTTCATGGCCTTATTCTATAAGCCATGTTTGAACAAAGCTCTCCACACTTCCCCCGTTTTTTTTCTTTTTGCACAAGGAGGTTAGTCTGCCAAGTTTTTTCTATCATTCTACTAACCATATTTTGACTACAATTGAAAAGACAAGGCAAAATAAGTAAAAGCATTAAAAGCACACCTAATATCCCTATAGCATATGTCACAAGGTTCCTTAGCCACGGTCCAAGCAATGGCTTTTACCCCAAAGGGTTAAAACCACCCCCAACTGAGCAATAATGTCCTGCCTTATCAGGCATTGCATGGTAGGTGGTAAGAAAGCTGTTTTTCATTCTTGCGAACCCGGAGAGGAGGCGAATGGCTAGGGCTAATAATGCTGGAATTTGCTCCAGTGTTGAACAAGCCTGAAAATGATCCTTTCTGTCCTTGAAATTCCACTTCCACCCTTTTCTTGGGTCTCTCAGAAAGGTTCAAAGTCAGTAAGGTAAGTCCTCCAGTGGATTCAAAACCATTTCCCCCCTCTCTTGTCCCTTTATAGTCTGTTATCCCTTAGTCATTTTGTTCAAGTGGCACCAGCTGAGCAGTTCTCAGTCCTTTGTTAATTTGGAGTGGTGGGAAAGGGGTATGCACCATAACCATATAGTCCACCTCAATGACGCCAGGCAAAACTAATAATCCCAACGCAGATGATCTTCCATACAGCCGAGCACCCAGCTTGACCGTGTATAACAATAGGTCCATGAATCTCTGTCGGAATTTTTCGTGGGTGCGGGGTCATCAGCATAACTCCTACAGCGGCTGCTGGTTCCAAGCCAAGGCTCCCTGTGGTGGCTGGTTGGAGACAGGAGAGGGTGCTGATGCTGCAGTGATGACTTGTGTCAGTGCGCGGTCACTGCGGTTCTGGCACCAACTAGCCTTTGGAGGCAGTGCTGCTGATGCTTGAAGTGGTGCAAGAGCAGCTAACACCTGATTTTGAGAGGACTTTGCCTGTTCTTGTAAGCCTAGCCCTAATTGTTTGATTGCATCTACTACAAAGGCCTGTGCTCCTGTTGGCATTAAAGCCATCCTCTCTAATGCCTCCTCTATAGTCCAGTTGGCACCCAGAGTATTAAGCACGGTCCTAGTAGTAGAATTACAATTTTGAAGAGCACACTCTTTGAGTAATGCCCCCCTAAGATATTCTGACACCCCAGCCCTTTGATTGCAGCAGCAGCCTTATCAATAAATGACCCAAATGACTCTTCTGGCCCTTGCTTAATTCCCATATACATGGGTATCCCTCCTGGCTCTTTTACCCTCTCTATAGCAAGCCTGACCAACCTCATAGCCTCCCGGCACTTCTCTTGCCCCAACAAAGCTTGTGCCTCGGTATGAAGAAAAGGTCCCAGGCCCATAAGCTCATTAACAGTTACACCATGGAGAGGATCTCCCTGCTGCCTCTCTACTGCCACACACTTGTTTACAAGCTCTTGCCAATGAGCATTGAATAACAATTGCTGATGTGGGGTAAAGATCAATTTAGCTAATCCTTGACAATCATTCACCAAAAGAAGACTGGTATCAAAAATATAGTCTAACATCTGTTTAGCTGGCTCACTTTTCACTCCAAATTGACTAACAGTAGACCTCAGCTGAGACAGCAATTTCCAATCAAGGACTGTAATGGTAGCCTGCATGCCCCCTCCCTCCTGCGGATTGAATGCAACAGGACAAGCCAGCTCAGTAGCAGCGAGGATAACTTCCTTATTCCCCTTTTCCATAGCTTCTCTTGTAAGCGCAGCCCACGCCAACCTCCGCTCCCTTGCAATAGCCCCTGCTAGGTCATTTTCCACCCCAGGGTTCGGCTCATTGATTTTCGGGAGATTATCGGGTGGTCTCGGCCACGGCTCCTGTTGTTCAGGGGTGCGGAAGCCTCAGAAGAGCACTGTTTAGCCTGGCTTGCTGAAGCAGAGGAGGGCGGCGAAGCAGGTAGTAAAACCGTCCTCATTGCAGGAGCTAATGGTGTTCCCCTGTCCTGATCGTAAACTTTATTACGCCCATGAGCAGCTGTTTCCTGCTGAGCAGCCTTTTTCTCAGCCTGAAACTGCAGTAATTCATTGTGAACGACACCCTCCATAATTTACCTAACTTCTTGGCAGTTTTATCGTCCTCTAAAGTAGCCTCCCATAATAAATCACCGAATTTACGCCACTCCATTAACTCGTGAACCGTATGGGGGTTAATAAAAACTCCCCTATCGTAGCCATAAGTGAATAGCCCTGGTAAATCCTTTTGCAAATCTATCCCCTTAACCTGCCTTTTTTGTAAAAAGGCAGTAAATAAATCTTATGCTGCTTGCCTTTCCATACCTAAATTGTCAGCGCTGATTGCAGGTCTTCAAGGTCCGGCAGCAATATCGGTCGGGCTCGCCTTTACGATTGCCCAAGGCAAAGGATCTGGCTCAGAAGGGTCTTACTGAAAAATGAGGCTACAAACTTGCATTGTCTCTCTTAAAACTGCAAAAAAGAAAGGGCTTTTCGGAAGACAGCAATGAGCTTGTCTTCTTTGAAGAGTTAATGCCACAGCTTTGGATCTTTGTCGTAGAAATGTCAAGTCCAGCATTTGGATTTCAGTTTTAACAGTAGCACGGGTTCGCTTTATCTCTGTCTGCGTTGAAGCTGCGATGAGCAAATCATTCATGTAGTGTAGAATTTTGGATCTTGGAAACTTCTGTGAACTGAAGACAAAACTTGTACCACGAGATATTAGCAAATCATATACATCATGACAACCATATCTTATGACAGGTAGAAAGTTGTTTTGGTTGGAATGTCTACACATGACAATCTTTTTTTAACATGACTAGGTTTACAACAAGCAAAGCAATGAGGCTTTTTATCAGAGTCTAACCACACAGTGCTAACAGAATTTTTCTAATTTTTTTTTGTTTCTCTAAAAGCTTTTCAATTTTATCTATTCGTTGTGTCAAATTATTTTTCAATGTTTTATTTAAAGCATTGACTTGTAAATTTGCAAGATTTTGTGAGTTCATGAGTCTGCTGCAAGCTGTCAGCATTTGTGGGACAGTTGGAGGCTGATCAGGCAAAGTTAAAATAATTTTTCTACATTCATCATTGGCATTTACAAAAGCAAGGTTTTGAACAATATAGGAATGGGCTTGTTCATCTGGGCATTGCCTTTCAACTGCTTGAGTTAATTTATCTAAAAATGAACTATAAGGTTCTGCTTCACCTTGTTTAATCAGCGGATAAGAATTTACATTTGTGCTAGCTGGCTGTACTGAAAACAAGGCTTTCTTAGGAGCATCTTTAATGTTTGCTAATACAGGCTGGCGTAAGTCTACTGCTTGATTTTCTGCTCTGTGGTAAGGTGGATCACTTGCTAATTGAGCAACATCTAAATCTGTATAATCAGTATCTGCATATTTTTCAACTAACTTATTAAGAAGTTTTTTCTATTGTAATTTGTTGGAGATTTTTTCAGAAATGGCTTAGAAGGCAGCTGTGAGGAGCAAATTCTCACAGCCTGTTTCTGCAAACAGTTGAAGTTCTCAGGTTGTTTTTAATTACATGTAAAAGTGACAAACATGAAGACCTTGAGAACCTTGCATACCAGAGTTCTCAGGCAGCTTTCTCATAACAAGTAGATATTCTATCTTTGGCTGTTTTGGGAAAGCAAAAATAATTTTGAGAACCCAAATCTTGGTATTGGAAACATAAGGAGGGGTTGGTGTGTTATCTCTGACCTATTGTGAGCTCGGGTTTGCAATAGGCATGAACTTAATTAACACGGTTATACAAAGTGATTGATTGAGGGAATAAACGGAGTCAGATGCTGAACAAGGAAGTTGGGTCTCTCCCTCCATCTTCAATAGTAATTCTCATAGTAGGTACTGTGAATTGATTAAAATTAGAGAAGCCACATTTCGACAGTCAGCAGGGACTAAATTATAGGAATAAAAAATACTTTTCAGCGCATTGTTAAAATAGGCAGAAGATAACTCACTTTCTTTCAAAGCTTGACGTAATTCTTTTATGTCATGGTGGGTAAGTCTTCCGTATTGTGGGTTACGATCATTGCGACTATATCTTACAGGTAATGCAAGGAGTTGTTTCTTTGAGTCTAAATATTTTTCTAATTTTTGATTAATGTGAGACTAATTAGGCAGCTTTAATGAAAAGTCAGAACTGGAGCTGACAGTTCCACTGACAGCAGCTGTTTTGGGAACTCTGCCAGTGTCTGAATTCTTGGCAGGGAGGTTGCTGTAGCAACAAAGTTTCTCAGGAACTCTGCCAATATGGACAGAAGAACACGCCCTTGAATTCTTGGCAGAGACATCTAAACAACATGCTCTCTTTGGAGCTCTGCCATGAGGGGCAGAGGAGGGCTCAGCTAAACTACACATTCCTTTTGAAGCTCTGCTAGAAGGGGCTGGGCAAAGGGCGTGTTCTTTGGACTGAGGAGGAAAGCTAAGATTCAAACTTCTTTGGGAAAGTGACTTTGGGTTTGTACTTCTGATAATTTCTAAAGAACAATGGCATGTTTCACAAAGTCCCTTTGCTTGTGGAGATTCAGCTGGAGAACAGCTAACATCAGACTGAGAATTTAACATCTTATCTTTTCTCTCAACAGCAAAAGAAATAGATTTCTAATTCTTTAAAATCTCAGCTTGTTTCTCCTCAGAAACCCTTCAAAAATCTCTTGCTCTTTCCTCAAACTTCTGTATGGGCAGAGTCCCCTTAGTTTGGCTCAATTCTTGGCTGCTGCTTGCTGCATTTGTCTTCTCTTCTGCCCTGTCCTGTGGAGGAGCTCTATTCACTGCTATTTCATCTTGTACATCAAAAGGCTGGCGAACAACAGAAAAACCTGGCAGAGGCTTATTTGAACAATTTACCAAAAAAGAACTCTTTGAATCACAAAGCATTTTACCTGCTTGAACCGAATCTGAGGGGTTGCTTTCTTGAAAAGGGAAAACAGTCACAGGAGTGACCCTTACAGCTCTTTGACTAGACAAAACAGACTCTAAACTAGTTTCTGCTGTCTTTGCATTTACAATTTTAGAACACATAATTCTTTTGTCACAAAATGTCTGCAAATTCACATCTTTCTGCGCTGCTGGCACTCGCCCTTAAACAAACTTCATGAACTCTTATGTTCTCGGAACACAATGAATATTCTGAATGCTTTTCTCAACATGGAAAGAGTTCATCATTTTTTGGACGGGTGCTAGAGAGATTATTTTCTGCACCATTTTGCCATCGGCAATTTATATACAACCACGACCAGGGACGGGACACTCGAATCGGTGCCGTGAGCTGTTTATTTCAAACATCAGTTTCAGTACATTGTTATGACAATGGAGACAAGAGACGTGAACAACTCACTGATTCAAATGGAATGCCAAGGAAACGTAATGTTACAGCATAGCATAAAGCCATCTCAGTCCAAGTTTCAGCCAATCACACATAGAGCAAAAACATATTGACAATAATTCTATCCAATCATATGAAGCACACGTAACTGCAGTTAACACAATAGAGACTTATTCTCTAACACAATGCCTCGTTTATGAGAGACAAAGCACAGAGACTCATTCATATTAACCTTCTAAAGATGTACATTAAATAAACTTGTTGCAACCTAAAAGGGCAAATCACAGAGGCTTATTGTTCTATTTCTCACGTCTGCGCTACAGCTTAGAAAACTTTCTGCTGCATTAGCAATGTTCACAAATCTGCTGTTTGAGGCTTGCCTTTTTTACCATTTTCTCAAAACCCTCTAATTTTATAGATCCTAACCTCCATTGTCTTCTGTTGTCCTTTATAAACTTTTTAAATTTTCACAGGAGAGTGAAAGTGTTTTTCACACAGGGAATACCAACAGACTGGGGAGATTTCAAGTAGGAGGGGACACAGAGACACACCAGAAAGCCCCCCTAAATTGTCCCTTTTCCCTCCCTGCACTGGCCTAATTAACCCCTAAAATGCCTCCAAAGTGTCCCAAGTCTTGTCCATGGATGGGGGGGTGAGTGGGGGCATCAGAACACACCCATGTCTCAGCAGATGCATGCCCAGACAGGTTGAGGAGCGAGGCTGAGAATGCTCCTAAATTTCCCCCGGCCTGATGACATAGCAGGGATTACTGCATCTTGTCAGCCCACATTTGTCAGAACAAATGGGTTCAGGCTGAGCATTGAGCTTGCAGAGTGTCTCTAGGCACTACCCCCAGGCTCTTTGTAGCTTTGCCAGCCTGTTCCTACCTGCTCCATTTCACCACACAATGCAACTGCCTTTGAATGTGCAGTTCAGACTCTGGTCTCCTGGATTAATTAATTAATTAATTTTTAAATTCAGGTTTAGAGCTTGACTAAACTTGAAAAGTTGCCTAAGCTTGAAAATGTTAGGGTTCCTTGCCTAAAACTATGAGGGCTGTCATGACCATCATGGAGCTGGTGAGATCACCAGTTCTCAGATTCACTCTTGGGTGGCAGAACATGCATTGAATTTTCTTGGCTCCTTACGGATCTGTCAGCGACTTAAATTACCATAATAAACAAAAGGCAGATGCCATTTAGCCCACGAGCTGCTGGGAGCCAGCAGAAGAGATGCTTGCTCTCATTTCCTCCACTCAGTTTCTCCAATCTCCAGCTGTCTATTTCCCAGACAGAATGAAAGTGCTGATCTTACTCCTGATCCTATGGAAGGGCATTCTAAACTGTTTTTACATGAAGTAAAGGGACAATCCTATGATCAGAACCAGGGAGACCCTGCATGCAGCCAGGAGGAGGAGACGCACAAATGGGTTTGTGGAGTGTGTGCATCTGAGTGCTTGGCACAGCAGCCCCACCAGAGTACAAAGCTCCAGCAGACACTGGGGCACAGGGCATCCCAATGCCATCAGGCTACAGAGGGATAGAACATGTCTGTATTTCTGGAGTGATGTGGGATCCCAGTAACTGGAATCAGCCTGACTGGGAAAGAGTGGCTCAAAATACCCCACTGTTACATTCCCAGATGCTCTGTGGATTCTTGGCAAAGGCCACCTAAGGAGAAGGTGTGAAAAAGGAGGTTTAGTCTCCTGTAAAAATTTAAAAGTTTAATAAAGGATAATAGGAGGCAAAGACAATAAAGCAAAGATTTACGGCTGTGTGCTTGGCATTTTGCCAAGACCACACCTGCTATTTCTGTCTTTATGTTACATACCTTTCCTATTGCATCAGCTTATTGCATATTCATAAAGAAGTATGAATATTTAAAATTTTCTCCAAACTAGTTTACATGTTGCAAGAACTGCTTACCATGGCTCCTTCTTGGATCTGCCTTTTTAGAGCATGCATAGTTTTTGGCTGTAGGTTTGGTCTGTTCTTGTTACCACCTCCACTTTGGACTTTGGTCCATATTTTCTACAGATGGTGGGTGCTGATAACTGGCAGTAGCAGGGGTCTCCATCACATGTTCATTGAATGTTATCCCAACCAAGCAGGCATTTTAACACAAGGATCTCACTAACATCTCACTACTATGTCTAAGTTTAGTTAACAACAGAAATAACAAAAAACTCCTATATCTTTATAGCAAAGTTACTTTAATATTATACATGTAGCATCCATTAATATTTGTGAAAAGCCAATATTGTAACATGTATTCATAACAAAGGGATTTCAGTTTTCCCTAGCAGCTTCTGACAGGACTTGTCCTCTAACCCTTTCATCAGCTTTGTTGCCACTCTTTAAATAACTTCATATTCTTCTTAAATAGGGGGCCTAGAGTTGCACATGAGGTGAGGCTGCAGGCACGCCCCTTCCAAGGGAGGGTCCTATCTTCCTTAACAGACACCTGTCCTTCAAACCAAGACAGTTTTCTAGAACTCTAGGAGCCCTGGCAATCAGGCAGTTCTTCACTTATAGTACCACTTGTCTCACAGCCGGGCAGCTTGTCCAGAAGGCTGATGTTAGTGTCACTATCAAAAGCCTCACTATAACCCAGGAAACCTTCAGAAAACATCTTTCTGTCATGAGGCAGGTGGCTCATAGTAGGATATCAAATTACTTAGAGAGGATTTTACCATATCAATTAATTTCTAGGGCAATGAGAAATACTTCTGGCACAGACTTTGAAGGAAGAAACAGCTGTGAGAAGTGACACTAAGGGGCAAGCTGAGTGGGAATCCAAGAGTACTTCAGATGTCATCCTCTAGAAAAACAGAATTGCTCCCATTTTCAAGTTAATTTCTCTAAAGGGTGACTGTGAAGTCCCAGGAAAACCCCACCTTCATTCCCTAGGTAACCTGCCAACAAAATCATCAGTCTTACAGAAGAATGATCCTTGATCTTCAAACAGAGTCACACCCCAAGTTAATCCCTGGCTGTTTAAGTCTTTATTTCAGTTTAAATCTTCAAAGTTACTTCCTTAAGGAGCTGATCAAAGTTCACCTTTCATCTATAGATTGGAGACGTGGCAATCATTCTTACCTGACAACAGGTAAAATCCAGCTCTAATTCTAAAACAGCATATTTTGTGGTGTTGAGCTGGATCTCTGCTTATCTTAAAACTTTCATTGACATTGAAGCTCCATTTGCACCTAATTGCCTATGTCACCAACACAGAGCTGTCATATAGCAGATAAGATTTGACCTTCAGGCAGCAAAGTGAGTTTTAGGCAAAGAGATACCACATTTAAACTTCAGGATCTGATTCTTCTGTTCATTTTCCTTCCCTTCTGCCACTGGAAATTTCTCTGGCAAGAAGAAAAATACCTGTCCGATATCAGTGCTCATCTTTGCTGACTAAGGCAGGTAAGCAGATCTCTGTTATTTCTTTCTCTCCTGAGCAAGTGGTGAATATGGTGCTGCTGTTGGGGTGGAAAGGAACTGGTCTTTTCCCTTCATCCCAGTTGTGCACACAAGCTCTTCCCATCCCCCAGGTCTCCTCAGGTGCAGGTGGCAAGAACTGAGGGCATCAACAGCACAGCTGTTCTCAAAAGGGCTCAGAGAGGAACTAAAAGTTATAGGGAATGGTCGTTTGGGGGGAAAGTTGGGATCTGGACTGGCCTTCTGAGTCTGATGTTTGTTTCCCAAGGACTGTTCTGCTACTGTCCAGGAGAGGCAGCAGAGCAGGAGAGAATTCCCCCTCTGGAAAGGATAGTTGGGCCCAGGGTACCCCCTTAAGGCAGGACCTTGAGGCAAAGTAGGACTAATTATAATGCTGGAACTTCCTTCTCAGTAAGTGAGGCTGGTTCCAAGTATGATCACTCAGAACTCTTTCCTGTTGGAAGTTGAAACAGTGTGAAACTGCCTTGATTTTATAGTAACTCAGGATGATGATAACTCCCAGAGCATCCACAGGGGAGTTGCTCATACAGAAACATTATTAAGCTTAAAATTTCCCAATTAGTACCTTGATTGATTGATTGATTGATTGATTGAGCTTACGAATTTATAAGCAGCAAACCTCAGGTCATCATGGCATTGTCTAATTAATTAATCTCATAATTCCACAGTGTTCAGGGATCTTTGGGGATCTGACAGGTGTTAGAGTCAAACTCACTCCATTTTCAGCCCTTCTGCTGTAGCACTGATTCTTGCTGTTAGTTGCTCTCTGTCCCCGTGTGTCTGTTTAGCAGGGCTAAAGAGGAAGCTTAGAGGGATGGAGAAATTCTACCTTTGTGTGTTTCTTGTTGTGTTGAGCTTTTTACACCTGTGTTCCCATGGCAGGGCTGCTTGAGAGGGCTTAAAACTAGGTTTAAAGGGGTAGAGGGATGAAACCAGGCTCTCCAGAAAGAAGCCCAAGGGTGGTAAGGCAGAGTAAGTGCAGGTACACTAGTGCATGCAGCATGGATAACAAACAAGAGGAGCTGGAAGCCACTGTACCGAGGAAAGCTATGATGTAGTCTCCATCATGGAAACGTGATGAGATGACTGTCATGACTGCAATTGATGGCTACAAGCTCTTCAAAAGAGTGAAGAGGTGGAGGGGTGGCTCTGTGTATTAGGGAGACTCTTGACACCATGGATATTAAAATTAATTAATTAATGATAAGGTCGAGTGCCTATGGGCAAGAATCAGGGGGAAGGCCAACAGCCTGGTGGGAGTCTGTTATAGATCACCCAGCCAGGATGAAGAGGGGGATGTATTATTCTACAAGCACCTGGAGGGTGTTTCAGGATCACCAGTGCTTGGTTCCTGTGGGACATTTAACCTGCAAGATGTCTGCTGGAACTTAACACAGCAGAGAAGTGGCAGTCCAGGAAGTTCTTAGAGTGTCTGGAGGAGAACTTCTTGTCACAGCTGGTGAGTGAGCCTACCAGGGGAGGGACTACACTTGACCTGCTGTGTCTGGGGTACAGTGATCATGGAATAATAGAATTCTCAATATTCTGTGAAACAATGAGGGGCCTCAACAAAGCTTCCACTCTGGACTTCCTGAGAGTGGACTTCAGCCTATTGTAGAGACTGATTTGGAGAGCACCTTGGGAAAAAGATGAACATACTTGAAGAAAGAAATCTTGAAGGCACAGGAGCACCCTGTCCCTATGTGCTGAAAGATGAGCTAGTGTAGAAGATATCTGGCTTGAATGGACAGGGAGATTTTAAAGGAACTGAGGAAAAAAAAGGCTTATTTTCTTTAAAAAGAGGGGCAGGTAACTCAGGAAGTGATTAAGGATGTTGTTAGCTCATGCAGAAAGAAAATTAGAGAGGCTAAAGATCAATTAGACCTTAATCTGGCCATTTCTGTAAAGAACAATAAAAAGCATATCTAAAAATTTACTAGCAAAAGGAGGAGCAAGGAAAATCTCCATTCTTTATTGGACTTGGGGGGGAATACAGTTACCAGAGAAGATGAAAAGGCTGAGGTATTTAAAACCTTCTTTGGCTCAATTTTCAAAAATAAGACATATTGTCCTCAGGACAACTGGGTTCCTGAGCTAGTAGATGGGGATGGGGAGCAGAATAGCCCCTCTGTAATCTAGGAGGAAGCAGTTAGAGACCTGCTGAGCCACTTAGATGCTCACAAGTCTATGGGACCAGATGGGATTCATCCTAGGGTGATGAGGGATTTGGCAGAAGAGCTCACAAAATCGCTCTCCATCATTTATCAGTTTTGGCTCACCAGGTTGGCCCCAGAGGACTGGAGGTGCCAATATGATGGCCATCCACAAGAAGGGCTGGAAGGAGTGATTTGTGGAAAGAAAAAAACTCCACAACTTTGGAAAAGTTGTAAAGCCGGTATGTTTACTACAGCACTGGGCACATGTGGGGATCACTCCCCTTAAAAGACATGCATACCTCTGGGAACTCCAGATCCTTTTTTAATTTCCCTTATTAATCCATATGCATGGAATTTCATAATAGGTTGATATGGACACATATTAATTTTACTGATTTCACATTATATTTGTAGCTAGTTACACTTGCAGCTAGTTACCCTTGCAGTTAGTTTTTTTATCTGAAAATACAGAAAGAACTCCTGAGTCACCCTGCCCTGTCTCCCGCAGCCTCTCTGTCTGTTTTAAAGCCCAAGGAGCCCCTCTCTTATCTCTGTCTTTTGGCTGAAGCAGCTTCTTTGAGCATAGGTTTTTTTGCGAGAGCAGGCAGTCAGACCAAAAGGCTATGTTTGCAAGTTACAGACTTAATTCAAGACTTAATTTACCTAAATCCAAAATGGATTTCTACTCTGGAAAATTTCTACTCTGTCTCAAGAGGATCTCAGAGTGGGAAACTCTGGGCCTATCAGCCTGACCTCAGTGGCAGGAAGGTTATAGAACAGTGCCATCATATGGTATCTATAGGGTGGCTAGGGGAGCAGACCCAGCCAACATGGGTTTAGGAGGGGCAGGTCCTGCCTGACCAACCTGATCTCCTTTTATTAAGAGGTGGCCTGCCTGGTGGATGTGGGGAAAGTTGTGGGTGTATCTACCTGGACTTCAGCAAAGCCTTTAACATCATCTCCCATAGCATTCTCCTGGAAAAGCTGCAGCCCACAGCTTGGACAGATGCATCTTTGCTGGGTTAAGGACTGGGTCATGGTGGACCCAGAAAGTGATGGGGATGATGCTGTATCCACCACACTGTGGTGTCCCCCAGTGATCAATGTTGGTCCCAATCCTATTCAATATCTTTATTGATGATCTAGATGGGGGATTGAGTCTGCCATTAGCAAATTTATGGATGACACCAAGCTGTGTAGGAGCATTGATCTGCTGGAGGGTGGGAGGGCTCAGCAGAGGGACATGGACAGGCTGGATAGATGGGCCAAATCAAACTATATGAGGTTCAAAAAGACGCAAGTGCCATGTCCTGCACTTCTGCCACAACAACCCCCTGCAGCACCACAGACTGGGGACAGTGTGGCTGGACAGCAGCCAGACAGAAAGGGACCTGGTGGTACTGGTTGACAGCCGATTGAACATGAACCAGCAGTGTGTCCACATGGCTATAAAGGTCAATGGCATCATGACCTGGATCAGGAACAGTGTGGCCAGCAGGACTAGGGAAGTGATTCTTCCCCTGTACTTAGCACAGGTGAGGCCACACCTTGAGTTCAGTGTCTAGTTCTGGGAGTGGCCACCTCACTCCAAGACCTTTGGCTTCATGAATGATATGGGACTTGATGGTGATTTAACACCAGATGGCCACTAAGTACCACACAGTTGCTCACTCACTCCCTGGTGCCCTACAGCCCCTTGGAAAACTAAAACTTGTTGGCTGAGATAAGAAGAGCTTGAAACAAAATAAAACAAGCAATGGCAATTAAAAAAAAATTGTTGAAAAGAAGAGAGGGAAAAGAGAAAGAGATAAATAGAGAGAAAGAGAGAGAGGAGCAAAACCCAAGTGATGCCCAAAGTAATTGCTTGCCAACCACTGACTGATGCACAGCCTATACTTGAGCATCAATCAGCCCACTTCCAGCCAGCTTCCCACAGTTTACATAAAGGTCATGATGTTCTATGGTCTGGAATATTCCTCTGGCCAGTTTGGGTCAGTTGTCCTGTCTGTACTTCCTCCTCACTTCTCATGCATCTGTTTGGTGGCAGAGCAAAAGATGTTGAAAAATCCTTGACCTGGGGTGAGCACAATGGAGCAATAATCTTATCAACATTGTTCTCAATACCGAATCCAAAACACAGCCCTAGACCAGCTACTTGGGAAAAAAAGCATCTCTATCCCAGCTGAAACAAGAACAGAGAAGTCACAGCACTCATTTACCTCCATGTACCATAAATAGAGCTCAGAACAACCAGTGAAGAGTCCGTGCTATGGAGATCAGAGTGGACATGAATCCTCATCTTAGTGGTCAATAATGAATTTGAAGAAATATTTCTGGAAGTCCCTGTCTTTCCTTAGGAAGTGAAAGGGGGAATTTGTGACTAAAACCATGTGAATTGAACATTTGCCCTGTCACTGCTCTTGATCCATCACCATGCCTGTTCTAAAGCATCCAATTTAGTCACATGAGATGTTGCTCTGAGGCCTGTTGGTCATCTTCTCTAGGAAATATCCACACACTATAGTGTAGGGTGAAGGACTCCTGCTTGGAAGTCATCAGGATGTCTCACCTTCTCTACTGCTCATTAAATATGGAATGTTGAACATGAATAAACTAATAAAGATATCACACCAAATGTGCTGCTGTGGGGGCTGAGGTCAGGCACATCCTGGAAATGTGAAAATGCACTGAGAGAGCTAGAGCCAGGAAGGAAAGGATCTTTAGTGTAGTGCAGCAAAGTCAACCCTGGTGCAAGTCCCTAAATGATTTCAGGTTTATTCTGGAGCTGATGCACTGTCACTCTTCAGCCTAATTGTTTCCAGAGGGTGATAACTTTGGGATAGCAAGTGCCATGGATTCCTCTTCCTCCAAGGGTGGGCATGGGATGGCATAAACTCTTTCTTCCTACTTTTCCTCCCATTTCAGTGTATGGACAGAGACACTCTTGCAACCCAACCTTCCAGAAAGGCTGTACATATTTTCAGGAAGAAATCTTGAAGGTGTAGGAGCAACCTGTCCCTATTGCTGACAGATGAGATGGTGGTGGAGGAGACAGGCCTGTCTAAATGGGGAGATTTTGCAAGAAGTCAAAATAAAAAAGATGGTGTATGACCTTAAGAAAAAGGGGCAGGGATCTCAGAAAGAATACAAGGATGTCATTAGCTCATATAGAAAGAAAAATAGAAAGGCATAAGCTCAGTCAAAACTCAATGTGGCCACTGCTTTTAAAAGATAATAAAAAGTGGTTTTATAATTATATCAACAACACAAGGAAGACCAAAAAAACCCTCTATTCTTTATTGGATGTGGGGGAAAGAGTATCACCAACAATGAAGAAGAGGATGAGGTTCCTAACACCTTCCTTGCCTCATTTTTTAACAGTAAGATCTCTTATCCTTAGCACAAACCTGAGCTGGTACATAGAAACATGGAGCAGAATGGACCCTCTGTAACTCAGGGGGAAATAGTGACCTATTGAGCCACTTAGACTCCCACAAATCTATGTGATCAGATGGAATTCATCCGGGGCTGATGAGAAAGCTGGTGGAAGAGCTTACCAAGGTGCTCTGTATCATTTATCATCATTTCTGGCTCGTGGGGGAAGTCCCAGATGAGTGTAGTGGTCTAGTGGTCTTTGATTAAAGATTGGACTCTGATCTCAGAGGCCTTTTCCAGCCTAAAGATTCTGTGATTCCAAACCAAAGATTTAAATTGGTGTTTTAAGGTGTCCATTAAATTTTGAAATAAACAGGGCCAGGAGACTTCTTCTCCTTTTTAATGCCTTTATTAAAAGTGATCAGCTCATGATTGGGCGGCTCAACAGGGCTGCAGTCCCCATTGCGTCTCCCGGGGCGACTCAGAGGAGGAGGATATGCGCAGCTCTGTCCACTGGGGGCAGTGCCGGGGGATCCAGTCCTCGTGGGAGCCTTTAGGGCGTGATGTCCCCGTCAGATCTTGGTTCTTTGAAATTTTCAGCTGGTTGGTCCCGGCGTTGGGACGACTCTCTGCTCGGGGTGAGAGGGGCTCCGCATCTCTGCAGGCTCAGCACTTGGCCCCTCATGTCCAGACACCACTTTAGTCTCTCAATTCTTATTTGGCTCGTTGTTTTTGGGGTTTTCTCGTTGCATTTTGGAGTCGAGGTCTCAAAGCATGCTGGTCTTGGAGTCACTTTGCATAACCCCCCCACCCTCTCAGGTGTCTTCCCTATGTTGGAAGAGCGCACAGCCTCGGGGAAGGGCCATCCACCCACCCAGCCAGGCCTTTTACTAATACAAAAGAGGAGATAAGCCTCAACGACCCGTGATTACAATAACAAAGCACGCAGAACCCTGGCAGAGACAGAGACCTGGCTGCGTGCCTGTAACCCTTTCTCACAGAAAAATATTAACTGAATGTTTGTTCATAACAAATTTCACAGCAGGAAGTAGGGACTGGATTGAATTTTCTCTTGCATTCCCTGTCACAGCTTCCTGAGAGCACGCTAGACTGAAATTCCCAGAATCTGCAAGTAGAATTGAGATCTCTGGAAAGGCACAAGTTTTCTTGATTTCTGATCTCAACTTTTTGAGTTTTGGCACCTTCAGGAGTCACAGCTGCTGACAAGTGCCAGGAGAAAGATCTGAAGGGGTTGGGACAGGATTTCCCTTCTTTTCTCACTTCCCTTCTGTGACTGTTCCAGGTCAGCTGCAGGATCATCCCACCCCTTGGACTGCAGGGATGGAGCAGAAGAGATGGGTCCTGTTGGCTCTGGCACTTCTTCTGGCTATCCCTTTCTCAGGTAATGCTTCCATGAGCTGTTCTGTTCCTTTCATTCTGTTCCTTTCTGTTCCTTCCTGAGGGATTCCAGCCTGCAGATGATCAAAAGTCGTGGAGCTGAGGGCCATGGTCTCCTGAGCAGCCCTGATTCGAACTCCACAAGAGCCAGAGCTGTCCTGCCCCTCTGGTCTTGGGGAATCCAGCCGTTTGAAGTCAGAGGTGAAGCCAGGGAAGACCAAAGCCAAGACAGCTGTGCCCTGTCCTGCTCTGCCCCAGTGCTAGGAGCATTTCCCTGTCTGCATTGGCAGTTGGCATTTTCACAGCCACCTTGCTGCTGGTGACACAGGGCTGAGAAAGGGCAAGGCCAGCTGGGGAGGTGCATGAAATGGCTCTGGATATGCTTTTATGCATTTATTATTTTTTCTTTTCCCCCAAATAATCCCATCCTGTACAACTTGTATCATCCTGTTTTCTCCCTCTAATCTATTACTTTCGGTTGTTCCCCACTGTGACTCCTAGACCTGTTTCCTTCACACCAGTACATTTTCTGATGGATTTCAGCCTGATGCTCACTCACAGACAATTTTGAGCTCACCTCTCTTGAAAATGTAGTTGGAATAGGATACAATGTAGTTGGTCAGGATACAATCATTCCTTGCACCATCTCTTCCACGTAGCCACTGGACAATCCCGAAGTGCAGTGGAGAAAAATCACAGATGGGCACAGAGAGAACATCTACACATGTAGGTAGTTTGGGGGTGAACAGATGCAGAAATAGCATGGATGGATATCAGTGCCAACAGATGGATTTGACACTGGGAATGTGTCCCTGACACTGAGGAATGTCCAGCCAGCAGATGAAGAAATGTACAGTTTCACTGTGATATCCAGGGATCGGATTGTTGATATGGCCACCAAGCTCAGCATTGCAGTTGGAGACTTTCTGGGCTGGGCAGGGAAGGGGGGAAGCTCTTACAGAAGGAAAAGGGCTCTCCAAAATATCACTGTACCCCAGCTGATGCCCCCCTCATATGACCCAACACATCACCTCCCTACTCCCAGCATAGGCCAGCTGTCAAGATGTTCTGCAACTTCCATGCCTAGCCTGAGCCCTGTTCTGACCCACATGGGGCTGGAAAATTGCAATAATCCCTGCTGGGGAGGTGTGAGGCTACCTGACAGACATCCAAGTGCTCAGCATCCATGGCTGTGGAACTGATGGGAATGAGGCCCTCTGTCTTGTGACTTCTCAGCTGGGGTAAGGGCTAAGGAGATGTTCTGTGCTGCCGGTTCCCCCCAGCTGGACAGTCAGCACCATTTGTGTGCAGGTATTGATAATGTCAGATGGAGCTGGTGAACCTTTATTCACTAATGAGAAAGAGCATAGAATGACGGAATCAGGGAATCTTAGAATCACTCAAAAGCATGAGTTGGAAGGGACCTTAAAGAATTTCTCATTTGAATTTCCCAGCCATGGGCAGGAGCAAATGCTGTCCAACCTGGCCTGAATACTTCCAGGGATGGGACATCCACAGCTGCTCAGGGCAAGCTGTGCCAGTGCCTCACACTTAGTGAAGAATTTCTTCCTGAGATTGAATCTAAATCCCCTCATCCAAAGGGAATTAGAGATGCTTTTGGGAGAGGAGAGAGAAAAAGCTTCAAGACAGCGCTCATTTCCTAGTATTACACGGGACAAATTCATATAAAATCCAGCTCTGACCAGGAGTGTGACTCTGAATTGTGTGTGGTGCATCCCACCTCCTCACACTGATGAAGCTTTGGCACAGTTCCTGTCAGTGACCATCTGTGCCCATCTGTAGTTCTGGCATGGACTGGGGAGGTGCCTGGGCTCTACTGTGCTGTGTCTTGCTTTACCAATCCTCAAAATTGGATGGGGGTCCTACAGAGTCATTCCAAAAGAAGAATACAAAGAACACACCTTCTCCCTGCCTGCTCCATGAAATAATGGGGAGCTGAGAAGTGAATCCATCCCACACCATAGCTCTCTCAAAGCCAAAGGAATTTTGGCATTTATGGCAGATGAAGTGCGGGATGACAGAAAGACCAATGTAAAAATTTTGTGAAAAACTGACAAACTGGCAGGAAACTCTGGGTTAAGAAAGAGCTGTGAATCAAAGGAAGAGCTGCTTTCAAGGAAACAAAGAAACTCTCACTAAGAAACTCCCTTGTCTTTAAGGTATTGGTGAAGTGTTCATTGAAATTCAGGGCCCCCAAGGGTGAGGGCTAGAACTTGGCTGCAGATCACACAGATGGTTTCCAGAACCTGTTGTCCAGTGGGTTACTGAGGATGGCCAGGGGCTCTCTGCAGACACTGAAAGTAATCAGGACAGCGAGAAGTTCTTCAGTGTCTGTAGTTGAGTCACAGTTACAGAAGAGTAAGTGGGAAAAGTCACCTGTCAAATCCTGAACCCACTGGTGCAGAGGGAGAAGAAAACTACTGTGTACATCTCAGGTGAGTTCTGTTGTCCCCAGAAGTCTTTGCTGGAGGCTCACTGTCTCAGGAGCCCTGTGAGGCCCATTGCAGTGCCAGGGAAGCTGACAGCTATCCAGTTCAGCCAGACCCGTCCCAGAGCACCACAAGGCACTGCAGGCAGGACAGGTTGCAGTGTGAGATGAGCAGGATCCCTCTTGCCCCTAGGAATGTGCACATCCTGAGGGAAGGCAGGCTCTGACCACCTGTGTAGGATTGTGACTATTTCTCCATTCATCTCCACAAAATCTCTTGGGGTGGACTTTTTTCCCCAAAGGAATTTTGGAATTTTTTTTTTTCCCCAAAGGTTCTGTTTTTCCAGGTGCATCTCAGTGGGTTCCTGCCTCCTGGATACAGCTCCCTTTATTCCTTCTCACACTGGCTGCTGGTGCTGTTCTAGTATTTCAAGGTAAGGCCTCTTGGTTCACAGGACCTCATGTTCTTAGACGTGAGGCTGCAGGATGTAATTTCTCAGCCTCTTGTAAGACTACTCTCTGACAAATAGGATGAAATACCATGTAGAGTCGACTTTTGGCTCACAGATGCATTAGCTTCCACTCAGCTCAAATTCTGAGTTCTCCTGCAGGTAGAATTTTGCTGTCTGCCATCCAGAGGCAAAAGGGAGATGCCACCGCATGCATGAGAGCTTGAGTGGACCATGGCATCTACAGGCAAGAGAAGGAAGGAGGATGGGATTGAGGTACTTTTTCTGGGGTGAATTAGAATGTCCCTTCCTCTACCTTTATTGGTCTCATTCTTCCCAATGGTTCCAGTGGAGCTCATTCATCAGATCTGGATCTTTTTTCCTAGAAGTGTCAGTGGTGCCTCCCACCTTGGTAAGGGCCTGTTCAGAGATCTCTGCCTCTGCAGACATGGCTGGGGAGAAGTCTTGTTTCCCCAGTCCAGTGCCAGATGTTCCAGCTCTGTGGTGTCTGAGGGCACGGCTATTCCCCTTTCTGGGAGATTTTTGTGGACTTGGTTTTTCTTCCTGGGTGGGAGCTGGAGCAGGGCCCTGCCAAACCTTGGGAACCTGTGGCAGTGTGTCATGGCCAAGGGCCCACACCAGCACCTCATTGCTCATGGCAAGGCAGGACTGACCGCTCCCCAAAAGCTGTACTGACCTCACACCAGTTGCCTCTCTCAAGCTGTGTGCCTTCAGCCTCATCTCCATTTCTGTCTGTATTGTGGTTTAGGAATGGAACTCCTCAATTCACTGCTCCCACTGAGACTCCCTAATGACACACCATACTTTCAGTCCCCTATTCCTTCTCTCTTCCTGCTGCTACAGGATGGAGTTGAGAACTGGAGGCACAAAAGATGAAGATCATGGTTTTAGACAAGAATAATTTACTGGAATCAGCAATGAGATAAGAAAAAAAAAAACAATAACAAGAACAATATTAATAAAGGAAGTGTAAAAAAGAGAGAGTCATTCATATGCAAAATCCACATCAAGGACCCCATGACAATAAAAAAATACAGGATGACTTCCCTCCCTGCCCTTTCTTTTTGACCAGAAGGCATCCCTTTTCCCCAGAAGAGACAGTGTCCCTTTCCACTTCCCACCAACCCCATGCCAATGATGTGAGTTTGTAACAAATCACATTAGGGTCCTGGTCATGCCCCTTTCCCAGCCACTGCAAAAATTACCCCAGCCTGGCCTGAACCAGGACATTTTCCACCACTTAATTTATACCATCTACTCATTTAAACATCCTACACCCTCCAACATATATACATAAACATTCACATATATATGTGAGGTATGTTTGTATACATAAGTATACAAACATAGGTATCATCTCCATAGTCAACAGCCATCCCACCAAGATGTCTGCTGAGTTCATTTTGTCCATGACTGTAGGTTCTATCTGTCCTAGATGTCTTCCAGAGCAGGAGGGTTGGTGTCTTGTCAGTTGTTTTGCTGCATCAGGACCAGCTACCTGGTGTATCTAGAATGGTCCATATTCATTGTCTTTGGTAGTTATGAAAAACAACAGAAGCAGAGAGGGCTCTAGGCAGACTTTAGAGACCCTTTATTACACCCTGGATACTTAAATCCAGGGGTTAAACTCAAAGTTCCTTGATTCTAGATAGCACAATGGAGAAATAAATCCCCACCAGATATTCTCAAGAGCTGAAAATCATACAAAAGTTTACTGCCAAAATATAGAAGATAAAGCAAGCTTTGGCAAAAGGATTAAATACAACATGAAATTCAACATGAAACCCCTTATAGTGACATTACTTAGTATTAGTTTGATAGCAATTTCATTTACTTAGTCCATTTAACCTAGAAACTTTTAAGTCCTTAACATGTGAAGTTACCACAAAGTTTCATGAAAAGAGAATTAGGAGAAGACAGAGACAAGGACAGAAAAGATATAGAAAAACCACAGGCATAGCTACCAACTCCTAGGACTATGACGTTGGTAAGACCAGAACCCCAAAAAAGCCAGCAAGGCCAGACAGTTTGGTACTGGATGGTCATCCCTTTTAATCCCTTGGCACTTTGTGGGCCCACCTCCTAGACGGGATTTCTGGAACTTCAGCCAATCAGAGGCTGAGCAGGAAATTCCCCCTGCTGTTTGATTGATTGACAGCTCAGTCAATCTGAGGGGTCTGGGGGCAGGGTGCTGTCTTACCTGAAAGAAAGGCCTGACCTGCCTCTAAACACACACACACACACACACACACACACACACGCATGCCCCATACACAGATGCACACAAATAGATACACAAACAGAGACACAGAAATGCAGAGACACAGGCACACAGACACAAACTTAGATACACACAAACAGATACAAACAGACACACACACAGAAAGACACACACAAACAGATACAGACAGACACAAAGACACACAGACACACAGACGCATACAGACAGAGACAGAGATACACACATGGACACAGAGACACACACAGACACACAGAGACACACACAGACACACAGACACATGCACAGACACATACACAGACACACACACGGACACAGAGACAACCAGACGCACAAACACAGACAGACACACACAGACATGAACAGACACAGACAGACACATAGACACACACAGACAGACACACACAGGGACACAGACATACAGACAGACAGAGAGATGGCACAGACGCAGACAAACAGGCATGCACACACAGAGACAAACACAGAGATGCAAAGACACACATACACATACACACATACAGACACACAGACACACAGAAAGCATTGACTTGAGACACTAAACTTACCCAGTCTCTGACATCTTTCCAGTAGCTTACAAGAAGGCTGGAGAGGGACTTCATACAAGGGCACAGATTACTAGGACAAGGTGGAACTGATTTTAAGCTGTAGGAGGGTAGATTTAAATCAGATAATAGGAAGAAAATCTTCCCTGTGAGGGTGGTGAGGCCCTGGCACAGATTGCTGTAGGAGCTAAGGATATCTCATCCCTGGAAGGGTTCAAGGCCTAGTTGGCTTGGGCTTAAAGCAATGTGGTCTAGTGGAAGGCTGGAAAGAGATGATGGTGGATTGGAAAGAGAGGTCTATAAGGTGTCTTAACACCCAAACCATTGTCTGGTGAGTTGACTTTGCAATTCTGCATTTCTATGAGATTCATTCTCTTGTTAGACTATCAACAGATGACCAAGGGGAGGTCCTATGTGACACAAAGAGAAGCCTTTCCATCAGCATTCTCTGATGGATCAGTGCCAGGACATACCCACAGTTCTTGGAAAAAAACCTCTGCCAAGCAAGAAGAAGGTGCATGATGGTCTAGCGCAGTGCAATCAAACATCTCACCCCTCTGGAAATTCCCACTTACACAGTCCTCCAACAAGTCCTTTGTTATATTTCCCATCCCCATGCAGATGTTCAGGACTCCAGGTCCCCAAGATACAGAGTTGCCCCAAAAGTGGGCTTTTCCCAGCACTGACCAGGACATCCTGGACTCTTCCGGATCCCATCCTCCCTGGGATCTAAGGCCATCTTTTCTCCCATTCCCATTCTTTCCAGCTGGGGTGCTGGCAGAGGAATGTTCTTTGCTCACTTGGCAAACAGCATAGCCTGGGTTCTCCCCTGTGGCCAGACCATTGGGGAGTGAGGAGGCAATGGGGCTCCTTTCAATATTCCTCACCAGCAGCACAGCACCTTCAAGCTCATGTTTAGAAGGGCTCACAGTGATGCTGAGACTCCTTTCAACAGGTAAAAACTGTAGTGGAAAAAAGTTTCCATGTCACAAGGAAGACTGCAGGTCCACAAGAGAGGCCAAGGCTCCTTCCCAGAGTAAACTCTTGGTGGAAGAGGATTTGAAAACCAAGGAAGAGATCAGTAAGGGTGCCTACAGGTCCATCAGAATGTGAAGTCCTCATCTTTGTTTTTCAGGGCTGAGTTATTTTCCAAGGCCTCTGAATTAGAAAGGATTGTCTGAGGAAAGAAAAGTCTGAGAGTATAAATTAGAAATAGGCAGGACATGAGGAAACTGAATTGAATTTCTTGTGCCTTCCCTGCATAAAGAAAGAAAAAGGAAAAAATAAAACCAGATAAGCAGGGCCATTCCTCATCAGGCCTTTATCTTTTTGGAAGCAAACACTGCTCCACAATCAAAATGACTTGTGAGTTAGTCCTTGGAGTGTGTGCCTTGTGCAGAATTTCTTTGGGAGCAGCTCTTATGTTCCATGCCAGTGGAACATCTTTGATTGCTGATATGGCAACTGGAGGTCATCAAGGTCCCTTTTCTCTCCCCTGTCCTTGAAGGTGGTGAAAGAGCAGCGTCTCCTTGGTCTTTTCTAGGAGGAAAGGCCTATGTCACTAGTGGAACAAGTCCTCGCCTCAGGGAAGGAAAAATCATTATCTCTGTGACACCAGTCTTTTTTCACAGGAAGGAGAGTGGACTCCCTGGAAACTGTTTGGCTGAAGAACCACCAGCACCTCTACCAAAAAATTCAGACTCTGCAGGAAGCTTTCCAGAATGAGCAGGAGTCCACACGGTGTGATATTCAGCTCCTCAAAACAGACCTGGAGAATATATTAGGTGAGCAGGGCCATTCCCCCAGCAGCAGGCAGCAGGCTGCCTTTTCCCTGGAGGCCTTTTCCCTTTTGCTGCTCTACAGGCAAACTGTCCTGGGTGATTGTCCACCACAGCTTCTCAAAGCAGATGGAGAAGTACAATCCCTATGTGGGGAACAGTTTTTTGATCAAGAATACTCAAAGGGAAAACCTGAAGAGACTCTCTGACAGTGAATTTAAATAAGGACTCTGCTCTCTCCCTCAAGAAGGTAATGAGAGTGTCCCAATGACACTGTTCTTTTTCTTTATAGGATTGAGAGTAGAGGCAAATACTACAAAATCTTTGGAATCCATGTGGAAGAAGGATGTCCATGAAGTGTCCCAACAAGTTCAAACTCTGCAGAAAGCTTTTCAAAACACCCACCTGTACACACTGCGAGACCTTCAGATTATGAGAACAGACCTGAAGGATGAACTAGGTGAGCAGGGCCATTCCCCAGCACGACTTCATCTCCCTGAAGGTCAATCTAGCTCTACAGGTAAACTGACCTGTGAGTTCATCATTTACCTTTTGTCAGAAAGGGCAGAACTTCCTTGGGAGCAGCTCTTATATCCCAGTCATCTGGAACACCTTTGTTGCTGAGGTGGCAACTGGAGATGGTCAAGGTCTCTCTTCTCTCACTTGTTGTAAAAGGGAGTGAAAGAACATCTCCTTGTTCCTTTTTAAAAGGAAAGTTTTGTGCCATTAGTGGGACACGACCTCACCTCAAGGGAGAAAAATCATTGTCCCAGTGACACCAGTCTTTTTTCACAGGAAGGACAGTGGAGGCAAATGTCACAGGGAATATAGCATTCATGTGGCAGAAGGACCTCCTGCATCTCTCCCAACAAATTCAAACTCTGAAGCAAACTTTCCAGAACATGAAGCTTGCTGTACAGCGTGACCTTCAAATAATCAGAAGAGAGCTGGAGAACAAACTAGGTGAGCAGAAGCATTTCCATGACAGGCCTTCATACCTCTGAAGGCAAAGGCTGCCCTATAAGCAAACTGTCCTGGAACTTGTCCTCCACATCTCCTCAAGGGGGATGGGGAAAGACAGGTCTTACACAGGAAACAGTTTTTGTGCTCTGTGACACCACGCAATCCTCATAAAAAAGAATATTATCTCCCCAGAGTACTCTCCGGAGAGATAGAGTGGGATCATTCCTACCCTCCATCCTTCCCAGGAGGCCTTGGTCAAGACGTTAGGAAGACGCGCAGGGAGTGGGAGATGCCTAAGAGAGCCCTAAGAGATGCGCTGACAGGGATTTTATATGACGAGCTGTGATGACGAGCTTTTGGGCATTGTCATTACCGACCAATGGTCTCTCCCTCAAGAAAACCATGAACCATGAAACCTTTGTCTGAATGAAAATGTTCTTTCTTCTCAGGAGAGACAATGGAGGCAAAAACGAGCACCTTAGAAGCCAGGCTGGAGAAAGACCACGATGAAGCCTCCCAACAAATTCAAACTCTGCAGGAAAATTTCCAGAAGAAATATGAGGCCACACAGCGTGACCTTCAGAGGATCAGAACAGAGTTGGAGCATGACCTAGGTAAACTAGGCTATTCCCCAGCAAGCTTTCATCTCTCTAAAGAAAAAAGCTGTTCTACAGGCAAACAGTCCTGTGAACTTATTCTCAGGACTCACCTCCTCAAAGTGGTTGAAGAAGGAGAGTCCTTACATGGCAAAACAGTTTTCTACTCTGTGACGCTGAAACACCTCCAAGTTGAAGAGCCCACGACTAGCCCAACCCTATGCTCACCTGCTCGGCTAGGGGGCATCTCCACGGCCAGTGCATGAGGTGGGGACAGGAGAGGGCACTGGCAGCACCCAGCACTCTCTGCCAAATGTCCAGGGACGTTGCCCTGGACAGGAACAGGGTCCAAATCCAATCTCGGGAGCCACTGACCAAGGCTGAGGTACAGTGAACGTTCCTGGGACCACAATGGGTTCTGAGGGACAGGTAGGGGATGTCCTACCACATCTTCCTCGTGAAAAAGAGTGTTGTTTCCCAGAGCACACAGATGCTGTCTGGAGAGATGGATTGAGGCCAGTGCTGCCTTCAGCGTTGCCCAGCAGGCCTTGGTCAAGCCTTTAGGGAGGATCACAGGGAACGGGAGAGTCCTAAGGGAAGGTGCTCTGCCAGGGAGTTTAAATCAGAGCTTCAAGGCATTGTGATTGCAGGTTGCCAGTCTCCCCCTCAAGACAGCAATGAGACTGTTCCAGTGAGATGGTTCTTTCTTCGCAGGAAGGACGGTGGAGGCAAATACAAGGACTATGGAATCCATGTGGAGGAACGACCTTCTGCAGCTCTCCCAGCAAATGCAAACTCTGCAGAAAGCATTCCAGAACATGGAGGGGTCTACACAGTGTGACCTGCAGATGATAAGAACAGACATGAAGAATGAACTAGGTAAGCTAGGCATTCCCCAGCAGGCCTTCATCTCTCAGAAGGCAAAAGCTGCTTTATAGGCAAACTTTCCTGAGAGGATATTCTTTGACAGCTCCTAAAATGGGATGGGGAAGGACAGCCCTTACATGGGTAATAGATTTGTCATCCATGGCACTGGAACACCTCCATGCTAAAGTGTTCTCTGCAGGGGCTCAAGGTCCCTCTTCTCTCCCTCGCTTCAAAGAAAATTTGAACTCTGAGTTCTCTCACTGTCTGATAGTTGATAAGGTTTCCCCTTGAACCCTTGTCCCTGTTGCTTTCCCCACAGCCCTTCTGCTATGGGCCCAGTCCTGATGCTACACTGGGTGAAGCCAGGCTGTGCACAACCTGCATGTCTGTGCCCATGATGAGCCTGTTGCCTTCTGATACAAGGCAGGCGGCCTGGTTTCAGGAAACAGCACAGCGACCCATTTCCCCAGGGTCGCTCGGGCCTAAGAAACACGCGGACACCAATATGGTGGAGGATCAAAGGCCTTTATTCTCTCTTCCCATGGGGTTTTATAGTCTAAGGGGCTTCTACGTCAGGTGAGGGTCTGTCCTTACCATCTATGGTTAGTAGGGGATGGAAAGTTACCAGGGCAAGTGGAAAGTTACCGGAATCCGGTTTAGGGGGCTACATTCCTATGTTAATTTTCTTATCTAAGGGGGCAGGGGCCCTGTCTTCCCGTAACATCACGAGATCTTCCGAACGCCAGGCCCTATCTGCTACATCTCCCCCCCCTTTTTCACAAATGAATGAGGTAGTCATATACTGAAATGAGGTATAAGGTTGCAGTTCGATAAGGAAAAGGGGGTTTGGTACATCTGAGTAAGTTTTTTGCCAGTCAAGGTTAGGACTTGTGGCTGGCAGTGTTCCCTGGTTGGATTCGCCGCCCGATGAACAGGATGTTGGCCCGTTCCAGGCGGGCCTGAACGAATGAGACCAGCTTGTTCAGCAGGCAAGGTCCGAAGGTAACCGCTAGAAGTAGCAATGCCAGTGGACCTATTAGGGTAGAAATCAGAGTGGTTAGCCATGGTGATTGATTGAACCAGGACTCGAACCAGCCCTGTTGGGCTTCCCTGTCCTTCTGCCTCTGAGCCAGTCTGTTTCTGAGTTCTGCCATGGAGTCTCTCACGACTCCTGTGTGGTCTGCATAGAAGCAGCACTCCTCTCTCAAGGCAGCACACAGGCCTCCTTGCTGCATGAACAGGAGGTCCAGACCTCGCCTGTTCTGCAAGACCACTTCCGAGAGAGAGGAGACTGACTTCTCCAGGAAGGAGATGGATTTCTCGATCCTTTGCAGGTCCTCGTCGATGGTCATTTGCAGCTGGGACAGTCCTTGGTGCTGTGTCGCTAGGGCTGAGACACCCATTGCCGTTCCTGCTGCTCCTAAACCGAGCAGCATTGCGATAGTTACACCTGTTAGTATTTCTCTTTTGTGGAGCCGGCTGGGTTCCTCAAAAAGGTGGTACACCTCTTCGTCTGAGTGGTACAGGACCCTAGGAACAATCAGAACTTGGACACAAAAGTCGTTAGAGTCATCAAATTTGGCAAGAGACACACAGGGACTCACTCCAGATCGCTGGCAAACCCACATCCCAGGTGCGGATGGGACTACCCACTAACTGTTTTTCCTGTTAGGCTTGACAACTTTGGTGCAGACGTTGCCTTTCCGCCTAGCTAGGGTTTCATTGCCAAAGCATCTGCCCTGGCCTGTGACCTGACTCAGGGTGATTCCTTCCCGAGGGGTTTCCCATCTGCACTGGTGAGGGGCATCGGCTGTGGAGTAACTGAAGGGAGTGTTTAAAGCAATTCCTTCATAAAAGGGAGGTTTGACATCGTAGCAAAGCCAGCAGGATTTGGTTAGGTTAGGGTTGGATTCATTCAGGGATATAAAGGTAGCTTCTAACATACGAAGGATTGGGTCTGGGTCCGATCCGGCTGCGCGGTCTGTCTGAAAGACCTCCGCATGGCCGGTTGGGACTTTGCTAACTCTAGTGGGTAGGGTTTTAGGGTAGGTTGCGTTTTTCCTTTCGGCACGCTTTTAATCACTTTGTTTGGTCCGACCGCTCGGGGTGCCGACGGTTGGAGCCTGATAATTCGCACATTTACTCTCTCTTTTGACCCTTGAAGGACAACTGTCCACGTTCGGCCTGTGGCCCAGCTGGGGTGATGTGGCTGCAAGACTGTTAAAAGCTTCCCTGGAGGAAGACGGGTGTTTTGCAGCCACTGGGTGCCCAGGTGAACTGTAAGAATTTGTTGGGCTCTTGTGGATCCCACCCAGGCCCCGATGGTCTGGCATCTGTAACAATGGTTTCGCAGCCCCAGTGCCCACAATATTCCCCCTGGTGTGGTGGAGCTGTTGCTGATAGGTGCCTTGGCTGTGGACAGTTTACTGCCAGGTGGCCTGCCTGGCCACACTCAAGGCATGCCATCACACTGGTTATTGCAGTGTGAACTGCTGCTTGGATGGGAGCCAGATGCTCTTCCTTTGCAACGTGCCTAATCATGGTTGCTGCATTAGCCTCAGGTGGCAGTGACCTTAAGATGTCCTTGGTGGCTGAGTTACACTGCTGGCGCAGGCAGTCTGCCAGCACGGGACCCTTAGCCTCCGACGGCAATGAAGAGGAGTCCAGTGCTGCCTGAAGTCTGTCCACAAACTGAGTGAAGCTCTCGCTCTCACTCTGTTTGATGGTCGACCATGGGGCTGGACTGGCTACTACTTTAGCCGCAGCACGGATAGCTTCCCGGGCAGCACGGGTGGTTGTCATAACCTCATGAGCCCGCAAGCCCTCAGCCTGTGCCTGGGGTGTGATCATAGTGGGGTCTCTGCCCATGAGTCTCTGTATGCTGGAGTCATGCAGTGGATGGTTAGGTCCTGTCACTTGGGCTAGCTCCTTTGTGCATTGATCTTCCCACTCCTGTTTAAAAACTATTATCCCCGCGCCATCAAAAATCATCCTACACGTCTGTTTAATATCAAAAGGCAACATATCATCCCCTCCAAAAACGCCATCAATAAGTGTGGTAACCATGGCAGAATTAATTCCCTTGTCTGCAATCGCTTTGATTATTGCCTGGATTTCCTTTGGGTTTACAGGGGAGTAAGTCCTCTGTTGGTTATCGCCTGTTCCCCTCACGAGGACCGGGAGCACCAGGTTAGCAGACGGGCTCCACTCCGCGCAAAACATCTTTATTTTCCGCCAATCCGTAAGCGGAGTCCGGTCTTTCTCTAATGACCCCTTCACCCATGCGGGAGCCCTGCGACTAGAAACCTTGTATGCCGCTGATCTCCCTCTGTTAAAGCTAGAATCCAAATCTGAACTCTCTGAATCCGAACTCTCTGAATCCCCCTCGTCCCAGACCGAGTCAGAGTCAGAGCCGGAAACAGAGTGAGCCCGCACTTCTGGGCTGCTCTGCCTTTTTCCCGGGCTCCGACCCCGCCCCCTCCTGCGGGGGTCGGGCCGTTCCCTCCCCCTGGGGTCCCCCCGCCTCCTGCCGGGGGAGGTCCTTGCCCTATAAGGACTTAATTTGAATAGAGCCCTTTGATTGGTCTTACGCCGTACCGCGGGGGCCGCCCCTTCTCCCCGCTCTCCCGCACATGCGTTCTGGGGCGCGCTGACTGCATTTCCGCCCCCCGTCTCCTTACTTCCGCCCTCACCATGTGCTTCGACACTTTTTTCAAACCCATATGGCGGCGGGGAGTCCCCGCCGGTCCCGGCGGGGTCCGACAATCTGGTCGCACTCCGCTCCCCCTCTGCCTGTCCCCGGCAGAAGAACTGCGTGTGCCGCTCTGCCTGCCGCGCTGGGCTGGCGGCCGGCGGGGAAGGGACGCATAGAGAAACCGCGGATTTTTCGGAAGGTTCCGCGGGGGGGCTGGGACCCGGCGGGCTCCGCGAGAGGGTCGGGGGGTCCCATGGGGGCTCTGGGGGGTCCCCTGGGGGCTCTGGGGAGTCTGGGCTCAGGCTCGGGAAGGGGTAGAACGCTCCCGGCCCCGGCATATTCCCGCATTCAATCCGATCGCTCTCAGACACTGTGTGCGTCGCGGCCCCCGCCCCCTGCTTTACTGCAAGAAATAAACGTATATGCGCGACTTTCCACGTCTCCTGTTCTTCTAATGCCTTGCGTAGGGCCTCTTCTCCTTTCCCCCACGCTTTGAGGCTTTTACCACTGCCTGAGGACTTAGTATCCTCTGCTAAGGCGGCAGTGCGCTTCTCCCGCACTTCCAAATATAATATATTTACCGGACGTTCGATCGTCCCGAGCTCTAGGAGCCTTGCAATAGCAAGATTAGAATTCCTGAGCTCACACTTAATTTTACATTCTATCCTAAACTGTGCATGCATATCTGATACGACCTTTGCATAGGATTCCATGTTCCTTGCTGGTCCGGGACGTCTCCCTCGCTGCAGTCGGAACCCGCCGCCGCAGCCGCTGCTTCCTGTCCAGGCGAATTCCCGTTCCCCGGGCGCTGATCGGCTTCCCGGGTTTCGGCACCAGAATGTTGCCTTCTGATACAAGGCAGGCGGCCTGGTTTCAGGAAACAGCACGGCGACCCATTTCCCCAGGGTCGCTCGGGCCTAAGAAACACGCGGACACCAATATGGTGGAGGATCAAAGGCCTTTATTCTCTCTTCCCATGGGGTTTTATAGTCTAAGGGGCTTCTACGTCAGGTGAGGGTCTGTCCTTACCATCTATGGTTAGTAGGGGATGGAAAGTTACCTGGGCAAGTGGAAAGTTACCAGAATCCGGTTTAGGGGGCTACATTCCTATGTTAATTTTCTTATCTAAGGGGGCAGGGGCCCTGTCTTCCCGTAACATCACGAGATCTTCCGAACGCCAGGCCCTATCTGCTACATGAGCCCCACCCCATGCTCACCTGCTCGGCTAGGGGGCATCTCCACGGCCAGTGCATGAGGTGGGGGCAGGAGAGGGCACTGGCAGCACTCAGCACTCTCTGCCAAATGTCCAGGGACGTTGCCCTGGGCTGGCACAGGGTCCATATCCAATCTCGGGAGCCACTGACCAAGGCTGAGGTACAGTGAACGTTCCTGGGACCACAATGGGTTCTGAGGGACAGGTAGGGGATGTCCCACCACATCTTCCTCGTGAAAAAGAGTGTTGTTTCCCAGGGCACACAGATGCTGTCTGGAGAGATGGATTGAGGCCAGTGCTGCCTTCAGCGTTGCCCAGCAGGCCTTGGTCAAGCCTTTAGGGAGGATCACAGGGAACGGGAGAGTCCTAAGGGAAGGTGCTCTGCCAGGGAGTTTAAATCAGAGCTTCAAGGCATTGTGATTGCAGGTTGCCAGTCTCCCCCTCAAGACAGCAATGAGACTGTTCCAGTGAGATGGTTCTTTCTTCGCAGGAAGGACGGTGGAGGCAAATACGAGGACTATGGAATCCATGTGGAGGAACGACCTTCTGCAACTCTCCCAGCAAATGCAAACTCTGCAGGAAGCATTCCAGAACATGGAGGGGTCCACACAGTGTGACCTGCAGATGATAAGAGCAGACATGAAGAATGAACTAGGTAAGCTAGGCATTCCCCAGCAGGCCTTCATCTCTCAGAAGGCAAAAGCTGCTTTATAGGCAAACTTTCCTGAGAGGATATTCTTTGACAGCTCCTAAAATGGGATGGGGAAGGACAGCCCTTACATGGGTAATAGATTTGTCATCCATGGCACTGGAACACCTCCATGCTAAAGTGTTCTCTGCAGGGGCTCAAGGTCCCTCTTCTCTCCCTCGCTTCAAAGAGAGTTTGAGTTCTCTCACTGTCTGATAGTTGATAAGGTTTCCCCTTGAACCCTTGTCCCTGTCTCTTTCCCCACAGCCCTTCTGCTATGGGCCCAGTCCTGATGCTACACTGGGTGAAGCCAGGCTGTGCACAACCTGCATGTCTGTGCCCATGATGAGCCCCACCCCATGCTCACCTGCTCGGCTACGGGGCATCTCCATGGCCAGTGCATGAGGTGGGGGCAGGAGAGGGCACTGGCAGCACCCAGCACTCTCTGCCAAATGTCCAGGGACGTTGCCCTGGGCTGGCACAGGGTCCATATCCAATCTCGGGAGCCACTGACCAAGGCTGAGGTACAGTGAACGTTCCTGGGACCACAATGGGTTCTGAGGGACAGGTAGGGGATGTCCCACCACATCTTCCTCGTGAAAAAGAGTGTTGTTTCCCAGGGCACACAGATGCTGTCTGGAGAGATGGATTGAGGCCAGT
The DNA here is from genome assembly GCF_047830755.1 of Zonotrichia albicollis. Classification (NCBI taxonomy): domain Eukaryota; kingdom Metazoa; phylum Chordata; class Aves; order Passeriformes; family Passerellidae; genus Zonotrichia; species Zonotrichia albicollis. Next base: position 2,872,625 of record NC_133837.1, on the reverse strand, counting down.
GCTGCCTTCAGCGTTGCCCAGCAGGCCTTGGTCAAGCCTTTAGGGAGGATCACAGGGAACGGGAGAGTCCTAAGGGAAGGTGCTCTGCCAGGGAGTTTAAATCAGAGCTTCAAGGCATTGTGATTGCAGGTTGCCAGTCTCCCCCTCAAGACAGCAATGAGACTGTTCCAGTGAGATGGTTCTTTCTTCGCAGGAAGGACGGTGGAGGCAAATACAAGGAGTATGGAATCCATGTGGAGGAACGACCTTCTCCAGCTCTCCCAGCAAATGCAAACTCTGCAGGAAGCATTCCAGGACATGGAGGGGTCTACACAGTGTGACCTGCAGATGAGAAGAGCAGACATGAAGAATGAACTAGGTAAGCTAGGCCATTCCCCAGCAGGCCTTCATCTCTCAAAAGGTAGAAGCTGCTCTACAAATGTCCTGTGATCTAGTTCTTTGCCTCCTCTGAGTAGGTGCATGGGGCAGAACTTCCTTGTGAGCAGCTCTTTTGTCCCATGACAGTGGAACATCTTTGATGGTGAAATGGTGCTGGGAGTCAGTAAATGTTTGTTTTCTCTCCATCACATTTAGATGGAGTAAAAGCACAGTGTCTTTTTAGTCCTTTTTAAGAAGAACGGTGCCTTGTAACTTGTGGTACCATACTCATCTCAGGTGAGGCAAAACCACTGTTCCACTGACACCAGTCTTCTCTTACAGGAAGGCAAGTGAAGGAAAATACCTCAAGGGTCTTGGAATCCATGAGGCTGATGGACATCCAGCAGCTCTCCCAAGAAATCCAAACTCCGGAAAAAACTTTGCAGACCTCATTGGGGTCCACAAAATATGACTTAGGTGAGCAAGGCCTTTTCCAGCAGAACTTCATCTCTCTGAAGGCAAAGGCTGCTTTACAGGCAAATTGTCCTGTGAGCTTCTTGTACACAGCTTCTCAAAGTGGATGGAGAGGGACAGATTTTCTTGGCAAGTAGCTCTTGTGTCCCCACCTGTGAAGACACCTGAACACTGAGATGATAGCAGCAGGTGGTCAAGGTTCCTCTTCATTACCTTGTCTTGGAAAGGAATGTGTAGTGTAGGCTCTCTATGACCCAATATGTGGTAAAGGAGTCCACCTCCACGCCTTAGTATTGTCTTCTTGCTTTCCCCACTTCTCTTCCCCTTAACAAATATTGTTGTCTCCCACAGCCCATAACTGCTGTTTGGAGAGATGGAGGGGGCTGATCCCAACCCTCCATCCTGCCCATCAGGCCTTTCTCAAGCCTTTGGGAGTGCTCATAGGACCTGTGCTGCTTCCCTAGCCCTCCAGCAGTCAATCCATCCAAACCAGTTCTATTGAGCTGGGAGGGTCTTTGTTCTCCTTTTTTCAGAGCCCATGTGCCCCAGAACACTGGGAGTTGGAGACTTCAGGGAAGAAAGGACCACCACGAGTGTGAGAGTCCCAGATGAAATGTAGGGGCTCAGGCCTTGGGCAAGGCCTGCTCCTCTTCCCCCTGGCCCAGCAGTGCTCAATCACTTTGACAGGGTCTCCAGGGGTAACTGGTGCAGTAAAAGTCACCTTTGCTTCCTGGCAAGTCTTTCTCTGTGAAAGCCTTTAGTTTAGGGTCTGGCCATTCCTCTTGCCTCTCTTTCCCATTTGAAAAGGAAAGGGAGGCTGAGTTCATCTCACAGCACATTTTAGTCCTCCTCGGTCATCAGAGGAAGCAAGTTGGAGCCACATGCCCCATGTCTGGAAAACAAAATTATCACACACCCTGATGTTTTCTCTGGGAGTCTTTGATGAAATGAGAGTAGAACTGGTTAAGAGAACGGTGCGTGTGTGTGGTGGGGGAGTAGGAGAGCATGGGCGTGGCATCAGTGTGATGAAGGAGAGCGAGCTGGGTGTCATGTTAAGAGATATCCTCAATCCCTCTCTGTTTGATTGTGTTGTCAGCGCCCCAGCAACACTACGAGCCTTGCATCTGACCATACTGTCAGTGTCAGAGTAGGGGAGCATGAGAGTGGCCTCATTGTCACCAAGGGGGGAGAGTTGGCCAATTTTGCTTCATTGCCAGAGCAAGCACTTATTTCCTGCTTTTCTCCTTTCCCACAGATCTTCCAGTCCTACAGTCCTACAAAGGTAAGCATAAGTGAGATGAGGAAGTGAGTACTCAAGAGCCTGAGTGCAGCTCTAGAAAACACATCCAACCCCCTCAGATAGCTGTTTGGGGAAGAACACACTCAGGGAAGGGTGGTTGGCTGACTTTTTGCTGTTATGTGCTGCCCAAGGCCCTGCCTGTGTTCGTCAGGAGCCCTCTCCGCTGTGGGGAGCAGGCACAGCTGGCTTGCAGTGGCCACTGCAGCTCCATCTTCCACTTCTGATTTGGCTCTTGGGCCTCTCAGGAAAAGTGTCTGGAGCTGATCTTGCTCCACAGCAGGAGCAGCTCCTTCTCCTTTCAATCAGAATTGAGCTAGAGGACCTCAGTTTGTGACACTGCACCTTGCTTGAGTCCTACCAGGGTTCCTCCCATCCCCTGATGCATGTAGAAAGCTGAGGCAAGAAGCATTCCCCTATCCTTGTGGCGCTGCAGGCTTCTCTTCCACTCTAATCCATGTGCAAGCAGTATTGTACACTGGTGGTCTCCTGTTATTGAGGAAAAAAGTGCTTAAAACTTGAAAATCCCCTTCAGATTTTGGCAAGGAGTTAATCCAAACCTAATTACACCTACTGGCAACTCCTGGTCCTTTCTCTCAGGCGACCCCCTGCCAGCAATGCAGAGATGGAGGCAGAGAAGGTTGAGCAGCACAGCCTCATCCTAGGAGCTGCCTGCTGTAGTCTCAGGAGCACTGGAAGAGTGTCAGGCATTTGGTATATGCTGGCTGCCACTCTCTCTGGCAGAAACGGACATGGCAGGAGGAGAGGGAGAAGCTTGAGATATCCTAAGACAAGAGCCTGCCGAGTGCACCTGAGCATGGAGTGGGGGGGAAGGACAAATGAGAGGGGGATGATGGCAGAGAAGGGAAAGGTTCAGAAAAGCAGAGCTTGTGTTTTCTGCTCCTCATGGCCTGACCTGACCATTGCAGGAGATGTCATCCTGGATGCTGACACAGCTCATCCCAGATTGGAAATCTCTGCAGATGGGAGGACAGTAAAAGATACTGGTGTCATCGGATTCGTGCTCAGAAATCAGAAGAGATTTGATTCCCATCTGTTTGTGTTGGCAAAGGAAGGATACACTTCTGGGAAACACTATTGGGAAGTAAATGTTGGGACAAGAAGAAACTGGGCCTTGGGTATTGCCTCTGAATCTGTGGCTCGCAAAGGGACTTTGACTCTGTGTCCTGAGAATGGCTTCTGGGTTATCGCATGTGTAGACGGCCAAGATTATTTGGCCTGCACGAATCCTTGGACCTCTCTGACTGTGACTGGCTATTTGTCAAAGATTGGGATCTTCTTGGACATCCCAGCCAAGAAGGTTTCTTTTTATGATGTATGTAAGGCAGTAGCTTTGTACACTTTGAGCATTGCTGATGGCAGCAGACAGGAAGGCAAATTCCTTCCCTTCTTCTCTACAGGCCTTGCTGCTGCTGAGCCTGACACTGAACCACTAGCAATACTGCAGTTTTCTGATGATGATGATGATTAGTTTACTCTGCATTTCAAAGGTCAATACTGTGATTGAATCACATTGTAATCAGGTTGCTGATTTGTGTCTTCGGAACAAAAGTATTGAATTAGAGGACAAATCTGGCATAGCGGTCAGCTTTCTAAATCATGCATCAGAATGAAAAGTTTTTTGAGGGAAATTTTATTTTGTCAAGGGAAATAAATTTTCTTTTGTGATAGTATGAAAAAAGCACTTGTGTAACGTGAATTTTCCTGAAAAATTACTATCTTGTTTTTTTTTTTTTTTAATCTCATGCAATTTTGGGTTTTTTTGTTTGTTTTGTGTCACTGACCCTCCCCCTCAATCCCCCAGACTTTGGGATCATCAGGATGAGTGAGAGCCAGACCAGAATTTCCAGTGAGAGCTGGGGGCAGAGTGAGGGGCTAGCTTTTTTGGCTGGCTGGTCAGCTGGTTTCTCTGACTATAGATACTGTTGTTCTGTGGGTTTGGCCTGGTTTTTTTTGTTTCTTTTCCTTCCTCTGTTTTTTCTGGATCAATATTAGTGTATATCCTGGAAGTTGCCCCTAGGCATTCTGCAGATACAGTTAGAGTCTCATGAGTTTCTTATTTCACCTCATAAAGTTTAGAACAATCGATTTGCTTTGGCATTGCATGTTTAAAGCCAAATAATATCCATTTTTATATTGTCCCAGGAAATCCTTCCCTTCCTTGGTATTGGGGTCCCAAAGGGAGTCCAGGGAGGGAAAGTGCTCTTCAGCAGTTCCTGGTAGCCTGCCCTCTGTGTCTATAATGCTCACCTCCTTCCTAGTAGTGTGTAGTACCATCTCTTTTTCTGTAGAATCGACTAGATTATCTAGCAGAACCTGTATGTCCAGTCAGTTTGGGTCCTGAGAACGGTTTCAAATATTTTAGGTAGTCTCTCCAGATATTCTCTGTAAAGAAGAGGTGAGGCATCTCACCCATGCCTCAAGATCAATTGGAAGAGAAAGGTACTTTTACCATTACCAGGCCATGAGAAACTTTCTGTTTACCTCAGATTCACCCCAACACTGGCTGCTCCTTTTGCAGTTTCAGATGGTTTTCTAAATAAAAGAATACATCCACATAAGGCAATTCATTCAATTTCCCTCTCTCCTTCCCTAAACTAAGGTACTATTCTCTGGCCTCTTAGTCTGGTAGTTTAACTGGTATACTGGCCACTACTGATGACAATATTGGATTAGTCTAGGTTTACTTGGTGGGTCTCCTCCAATCTGTTTCTAGTTTTTCAATATACATTTCAATGGAGAATTGAAATCTCCCACTTTGGTTTTAGAAGAAACCAGCCCCATTTTCAATAATTACAAATATACAAGCTATTATCTCTGAAAATTATAATGGTATTTCCGGATTTGTAACAGAAGGGGGAGTGGGGAAGAGAAGGAAGACTGCTGCACCGGCAATCACTAAAACTGACACATGAGGGTGCATTAAGTCCACAAATGCGATCTCAGCCATGCACACAAAACTAAAGCAACTCCAAAACCCCAGCAAACACTCAATCATGCTCCAACACTGTCTCAGCAAATGAACTTTTATATCACGGGCATCCGCATGTTGATATGCTGCAAAACTCAAATCAACGCAACACTCTCACATGAACACGCTCTTAGAGTTCAAGAAGAATGCAAAGAATGCAAAGAAATTAACCAAACTGCACCACAAAAGTGGCTCCAGATGAGGCCAGGGCTGGGTTTCAACTGTAAATTGAGACTGGTTTTTTTTTCTTTCTTCTTCATTCCTCCACCCAAGTCAAAATGGTGGTAGCCTGTGTGTTGTGGTGTGTTGCAATATCCTGTTTTACCTTCTCCCTTCCCCCTCGCCCCTCGCTGAGTGTGCCCTGTCAATCAGGCTAACATACCAGCAAGGCGTCGTGTGATAGGTGTCCCTAGTACCTTGAGACCCTGCCCCTTCACCTGGTTGGTGACTCACCTGTCCCCTCCCCTTCCCCTGTCCTGAGCTTAAAATGTGAATGAGACCATGCGGCCTCCATTCTGTTAGCAGCAGTGGCCCAGTGCAGACCTCTATACCAATGGAATAAACATCTGGCAACCTTCTAGCAGAATCCATTCCCTTTCTCTCTACCATCGCCAGAAGCTCTCTCCTGAGGAGAACGGAGTCCTGTCTTGTGCCCTGCTGCACTCTGCCGCCAGCCAAGGTATCTCTGGGGTAAAACACCGCAGTGCTGCCTGTGGCCCAGCAGCGAAGGTCAGAACTGGCCTGGGCACCATCTAACTGGTTATATTGGGATACATATTCCAATATATTGGCGTCCCTGTGGGTGGCTCGACTCTGCAGCCCGAAAACAGACTCGCAGTTCCTCAGAGAAGCTTTTGCCAGCCGTGCATCCAGCTGAAAGGAGCCTGGCTTCAAGACTCCCAGCTAGAGACTTTGGGAATACTCCCAGAAAAAGTTTCGTGGACTGTTCGGCGCCTTTGGAAAGCCCTGCTTCATTGTGGTGAGCAGATTTTCCAGAGGAAGAAAAGGGGAGCCTCTCTTGCACCCAGAGAGAGGTCCTTTTCCGGTGGAGACCTGCCTGCCTGTACCCAGCCTACAGCTTCCATTTCACGTGAGTATCTCTGCTTTCGGGAGAGCAGAAGCTCAAAAACAGACTCTGCCGCGAGTTCTGTTCCTTTTTTGCCTTTGCATTTTGGCTGCGCAGCCCCACAGACAAGAATTCATAGCGTTCTAGCTTTATTTTCTGCGTGTGTTTCACTGTCTTTTAAAATTCGCGCCGGAGCGGCCCCGGCTCAGCAGCGTGCTCAGACACGTGTTAGGAGATTCTCTCTCTCTTTCTCTTTGCGGGGGAGGGGGGGGGCTCTCTTTCCACATGGCCGAGGGATCTCTCTCGGTGCGGGGTCGGGAGTCCTCTCTGCACACGCGGCGGCGGGGGGGAGGCGTCCCGGTTTCAGCTGCCACGTGGAGTGGCTGCTGCCTCTGCTCCGTGGGGCGGCTGCATTCCACCGCGGGGGAGGCTTTGTTTCTGCCTCGGCTCGGCAGGGCGTGCCCTGCTGCTGCTGCCCGGGAATTTTAGAAGCAGTATATACAGCTGCATTGTGAAGCTTTTGTCTGCTCGTTATCGCTTTCTATCTGTGTTTTTTTTTAGAAATTGGTAGCTGATTTTAGCTTTGTTTTTGGTCAGGCGGGATTAAGTACTTTGCTTTTTAACATGGGTTCCAAACTTAGCATTGTACAAAGGGGAGTGTATTATGATATTGTTAGCATTTTAATCAAGAGTAATGTGAAATTCCCTAAAGGAAAATTGAAACAGTTTATAAGATGGCTTTTTCTGCAGTTCCCAAACATTTCCCCTGAAGAAATCCACAATATTCAATTCTGGGATAAATTTGGGAATGAATTGATAACCTTAGGACAATCTGGCAAATTATCCTCAGCTAAATTTGTGTTCTGGAGTTTACAAATTCGAACAGCATTGCTCAAACAAAAGGAAATGGAGAAAAAGCCAAATGTAAAGCCATGTGCCTCTGCTCTCCCTGTTCCTCCTTCTCCCTCTAAAACCCCTAAACCTCTTTCCCCAAAACTTGGTATTTTAAAGAGTGCAAACTCATTGGGAAGTCAGCTCCCAGAGAGTGCAAAAAATACCTGAGTTGTTTTGTTCACAAAGCCCTGGCCAGGCTGCGTGGTTTTCCCAATCCCCTCCTCTAAAATCCCCAGCACGTGTTAGCTTTCCGGAGAGCAGTGATGTCCAAAATGGCCCCCAGTCCCTAGGGGGTCCGCAAAATGGTGGGTGCCACGTGGCATCTTCCCAAACCTGGTCTTCTTCTTCCCAAAATCCTCTTAAGCATCCCAAAATTCCATCCCCATCCCCCTCTCCTCCTGTTCCTCGTGACACCTTTCCCCCTCCCCCCGCCTTTCCTGCAGTACCCTCGGCTCCGCCCCTCTACTCCTCCCAGGGGGCGTCTGCTGACGTGATGTCACCAGGTGACCCCGCCCCCTGTTCCCACGGTTTCCCCGCCCCTTGCCGGCTCCCTTTCCCCGCCCCCTCCCCGGGTTCCCACGGTGGGGACACACCCACTGCCTGTCCCCAAACCTGTAGCTGTGATCCCAATGCTTCTGATTCAAGGGACACAGAGCAGGGGACAGCAGACCCAATGCATAGTCCCATGTTGTCACTGGCCCCTGTTACGTTTCAGCCTGCAGCTCAAGCAGGAGCAGCCCCAACTGCTAATTGGAGTTCTTTTGGACGACAATTGATTAAAGAGATCTGTAAATCTCATAAAGAATATGGTCCACACAGTCCATATTTCCGTGGCCTTTTAAATTCTGAATTAAGTAGGACTATTGTGGTTCCACATGATTTAAAACAACTGTTTTCATGTCTCATGACATCCACGGAATTCAAATTATGGGAATCAGCATTGAAACAACTGCTAAAAGATGCTCTCCCAAGCTTACAGGCTGATCCAAACACAGCAAAAGACAACAATGGTAACCCTATCACTATTGATCACCTCTGTGGTGAGGGTCAATGGTCTTCTCCCTCAGTCCAAGCTGCTGCAATTCCTGCAGAAACACTTGAGAAAGTAAAGGAAGCAGCTGAAAAGGCATTCTTTTCCCTCCAACCTGAGGGGCCTTTTGAGCCCTATAGTAAAATCAAACAACTACCATCAGAGCCTTTTGTGAAATTTGTAGAAAGGCTAACTAGAGCCATTGAAATACAGGTTAAAAAGGAAAATGCAAGGGAAGCAATTTTAGAAGAAATAGCGTTTTCAAATGCAAATGAACAGTGTCGAGCGGCAATCCTGAGCCTTCCTATGGAACCTTCCCCTACATTAAAAGATATGCTTCTAGTCTGTAACAGGAAAGTGCCTCTGATGAGTGTTGCTGAAGACTCCAGACCAAGGCTGCTGCCAAGACCACCTCAGCATGTTGCTGTTGCCAGCCCTGCACCTTTTCCCTCAGCACAGCAGTACCCTGGGCAGCAGCGGAGACCAGCCATGGTTGAGCCCTCTAAACCATGCCTGCTTTGTAATAACCTAGGACACTGGAGTAACCAGTGCCCCCTGAAAAGGGAATTTGATGAATTTAGAAATGGCAGGGGAGGAGAACTACAAGCCCTCCCTGGGGGTCAACAACAAAAAAACGAAGAATAAAGCGCCAGCCTGCCAGGCGTGCAGACATAAAAAGAGCAGGCCAAGAGAATAAGGGTAGCAAAACAAATCAAGCGCGCGATAATATTAACATTTGTGTAAGTGAATCAGGTGCTTCAGAGACCAAGTCTGCTAGTCCACTGTTGAAAGTGAAACAAAATAACCTTTGTTATGATTTAAGTGATTCTGTATTAACCGCATCTTCTGTCAATGAGCCTTACAGGTTGCAGCTGACAGAGTCACTCCACCTGAAGGACACTGACTGGCATTTTGTCTCTGTAAATCCTGAACAGAAAGGTACTTGGAACCAAATTCGTTGTAAGTACATCATCACTGGGGACAAAAACACACCACAAGAGATCGAAATTGCTCCGGGACTGACAACATCAGATCCTAAGCAATTTGTTCTCAGCCTGCACTGTTTCCACCCACCCCTGTTTCTTCCCAAGGGACAAATTGTTGCTCAAGCTATCCCTGTGCCATCTTTACCTGAAAATGTCGATAAACAGGGGCCCACGGTCGCCCGGGTCCAAGTTATTGGGACAGATAAACCCAAATTGTGGTGCAATGTCAGTGGGGGTGGGGAGTCTAAACGCATTGAGATGCTTGTAGACACAGGTGCAGACTGCACAGTGATTCCAGTACAAGACTGGCCAGCTCACTGGCCTTTACAAAATGTTGCTGGTCACCTTCGAGGTGTAGGAGGTCTGCAATTGGCAAAACAATCCAAAGGCATTATTCAATTCGAGGGTCCAAACAGACAATTGGCAAATATCCGTCCATTTGTGTTAGATTATTCAGAACCTTTGTTAGGGAGAGATTTAATGGCACAGTGGGGTGTCACAATTAATATTCCAGACTCTCCACAGCATTTTTGTGCAGTAGTCATTAAACAACAGCGCCCCACCCAAAAACTTAAGTGGAAAACAGACGAACCAGTTGATGTGAAACAGTGGCCACTCAGTAAACAAAAAATAAAGGTGCTTGAGGAACTAGTACAAGAGCAACTAAGAAAGGGCCACATTGTGGAGACCATGTCCCCATGGAACTCTCCAGTGTTTGTCATCCAAAAAGCTGACAAAAAGAGGTGGCGACTTCTCTGTGACCTCCGACAAATTAATAATGTAATTGAAAATATGGGTTCTCCTCAACCTGGTATGCCATCACCAACAATGCTTCCCCAAGATTGGAAATTAGCTGTTATTGATATTAAAGATTGTTTTTTCCAAATCCCTTTGCACCCTGACGATGCACCGCGTTTGGCATTCTCTGTCCCTTCTATCAATTCAGAAGCTCCTATGAAAAGGTACCATTGGACCGTTCTTCCTCAGGGATTAAAGGTATCTCCAGCTATCTGCCAGTGGTATGTCTCTTCCCTGCTTTCCCTAGTGCGTGCAGCCGCAGAGAAGGCCATCATCTATCATTATATGGATGATATCCTTGTGTGTGCCCCCAATGATGATTTACTCACACATGCGCTTGACCTAACGATCGATGCATTGATTGTTGCAGGGTTTGAGCTCCAGAAAAAGAAAATTCAAAAGATGCCACCTTGGAAGTATTTGGGCTTAGAAATTGGAAATAGGACCATTGTTCCTCAAAAACTAGAAATCAATCCAAGGATCAAGACCCTTGCGGATGTCCACAAGTTGTGTGGGTCTTTGAATTGGGTAAGACCATGGCTTGGTCTGACTAATGAAGACCTTGCCCCTCTTTTCAATTTATTGAAAGGGGGAGAGGACCCAGGTGCTCCTAGGTCTATTACCCCAGAGGCACGGAAAGCTCTAGAAAAGGTTCAGATTGCAATGTCCACAAGACAGGCCCACCGATGCCGGCCTGACCTGCCATTAATATGTTCATGTTAGTGTAGATACCTTTTCTGGAGCGGTCTATGCTTCTGTCCACACAGGAGAATCATCTATTGATGCTATTAAGCACCTCTTACAGGCTTTTTCTTTCATGGGCATCCCCAAGGAGCTGAAAACTGATAATGGGCCTGCTTATAAATCCAAGGAATTCGAGAGCTTACTGCAGCAATGGGGAGTAGAGCACAAAACTGGCATCCCCTACTCCCCTACAGGTCAAGCCATTGTAGAAAGAGCTCACCGTGATATTAAAAGGGTCCATGACCAGCAACAACAGGTTCTGAAGGTAGAACCTCCCCACATCCGGTTATCCAGGGCACTATTCACAATCAATTTTCTGAATTGTTCTTTTGACAGCCTGAACCCACCCATCCTACGCCACTTTGGGGGGAGCAGTCACAGGTTGATGAAAGAAAAACCTCCAGTTTTAGTAAAGGACCCTGAGACTTGGAAAATGGTGGGACCTTACAAATTGGTTACTTGGGGACGTGGATACGCCTGTGTGTCCACCCCCTCTGGTTTAAGGTGGGTTCTTTCCAAATGGGTAAAGCCCTATGTTCCCAAAGTCTCAGAGAAATCTGCAGAAGCACCCCAGGTTGCTCACGCTGCCTGGAGAAGAAAACGCCGCACGCGTTCTCTGGAGGAAATTCCATTTAAGCCTCCTGTCTGGAATAGTTTGTAATATATGTTTGTCTCAAGTTCCTTGTACCAGTTTAGATCCCACTGTTCGTGTGAAGCCTCGAGATGCCATGAGACCGAGCCTGCTTCTCGTCCTACTCGTGATCATCCCACCTGCGATCTCCTACATAGTACCGCAGCCCAAACCACATATGGACTGCCTTGACAAAGGCTCTCGGACATCAACAGAGAAACTGACAACGGGCTGAATGGACTTTTCAATGGCTGGGGACTCGCGGGCTGGTTGAGATCTATTCTGAAAACTGTATTTTTAGTGCTGTTTATTTTAGTTATAGTTATTGTAGTTGTTAGCATTGGTTTTTAGACTAATCAAACGCATGGTTCTCAAGTTAATCTCAAGCTCATCTCCCCCTCCTGAAGTCTACCATTTGGAAGCCCTCAGTGCTCCAGTGGATGACCTGGAAGCCTCAGTAGAAAACACTGACCCTCCTGTAGAAGAAGAACCGATTTACCAACCATAGTTTGGCAATCATTCTGCACCATAAACACAGTCCTCTTCTTTTTAAACAAAACTATGGGGAGATGTTGCGGTGTGTTGCAATGTCCTGTTTTAAACTTCCGGGTCCCTTCCCAGGTGTGCCTATACCTTCTCCCTTCCCCCTCGCCCCTCGCTGAGTGTGCCCTGTCAATCAGGCTAACATACCAGCAAGGCGTCGTGTGATTGGTCCCTCAGGCCTGGGGGACATTGGCCCGTATAGGTGTCCCTAGTCCCTTGAGACCCTGCCCCTTTCACCTGGTTGGTGGCTCACCTGTCCCCTCCCCTTCCCCTGCCCGGAGCTTAAAAGGTGAATGAGACCATGCGGCCTCTATTCTGGTGGCAGCAGTTGCCCCGGTTCAGACCTCTGTACCCATGGAATAAACATCTGGCAACCCTCCAGCAGAATCCTGTCCTTCATCTCTTCACCATCGCCAGAAGCTCTCTCTCCTGAGGTAAACGGAGTCCTGACAAGCCTGGACTTGCGTCTGTGCCCCGCTGCAATCTCCAGGAGCCAAGGTATCTCTGGGGTACAGCACCACAGTGCTGCCTTTGGCCCAGCAGCGAGGGTCAGAACTGGCCCAGGCACCATCTAACTGGTTATATTGGGATCATATTCCAATAATTTGTGCTGTGCTTAGGAAGGTTGTGAGAGATTGGTGAGTTGTGTGTTTGTAGTGGGTTAACCCTGGCTAGATGCTAGGTGCCTATTCAGTTGCTGTATGACTCCCTTTCTCAGTGGGAGAGGGGAGAGAATAAGATGGAGTACAACCAGCAGGGTGAGATAGGCAGTTTTATTATAGTAAAATAAATAAATAAGTGGAGATCTGCATGTGCAAAAGCTAAAGAGGAAAAAAGTCAGTCAGTCTGCTTTCCAGCAGCAGTGATACTCAGATACTTCCTGGGAAGCAGGGCTTCAGGATGCATAACAGTTCTTCCGGAAGGCAAACACTGACAACTCACAAATGCCCCCCTTTCTTCCTCTCTAACTTAGCTTAAATATCTGAGCCAACATTATATGGTATAGACTATCCTTTTGGCTAATTTGAGTCAATTGGCCTGGTGGTGTCCCCTCCCAGGATCTTGCCCATTCCTATCCACTTTGGTGGGGGAAGGAATGTCAGAGGGACAGTACTGCTTGGCAGTAGCCAAAACGCTAGTCGGTTATCAACACCCATACAGCTACCAATGCAAAGCACAGCACAGTAAGGACTATGAACTTACCTTGGTCACACCCAATACAGTGTTCTGCAACACACAGGAATGGACCTGGGATCTGTTTTTACAAGTAGGGAGGCTGAGGAAATGGAAACATATCCTGACTAAGTGGGTCATCTGAAGATGGGGACTGTGTTTGGAGAGAGAAAGTGACAATAAGGAGGTGAATGTGAGGTGAATGTTGGGTCTGTGTTGACAAGACAAAGTGTTTGGGGAGGAGGTTGTAGAGGTGGTTTCATAGAATTGAAGATGAGTGTTTTGTGGATATTGATTTGCTGTGCGGGATGTTATTTGGGGGGGGTTGGGTTTTTATGTTTGTTTTGGTTTTTTTTTTTTTTTTTGCTTGGTTAGGTTTTTTGTGTTTTGTTGTTGTTTTTTTAATTAACTGTTCTTAGGGCAACTCAGACCCCTGTGTTCAAGCCTTGCTTGAAATGTGACTCTCTCTCAAGTCTCAAGTACAGCCTGAAGCCAGTGTGTTTCCTGACTGGTGTTTATAACCTCTGCTGCCTACACCAATACTGTTTCTCTCTCTAGCACTGCTCGTTTTCCTTAACAGGGCATATTATTTAAGCTCTCAGCTCTAAATTTCCCCTTCCCTTGCCTCTCTTCAGTTTTGCACTGCTAGATTGTACAAGATTTATTTACAGCTTCTATACAATAGATTAGGGATCTTCAGGGAATAAAGTGGTAAGACTGCTCTGTCTTTCTATGAACTCTAGAGGTGATAAGCATGGTCATAACCAAGTACATGTAACTGGTATATCTTGTGTGCAGGGTGTTTCATAAACTCCTATTATGTGAGTTTTAAAAATAATTACATAAAATAAATGAAGCCACAGAGTGAAAATAGAGGAAATAACACTATTCAGTTCTTAAAACAAATTCAGAGTCCACACTTGAAAGACTCTGTCCAAAGTTTCTCTCATCTGCCTCACGATCGTCATTGGGCACAACTGAAGAAAAGACCCTTGTCTGAAGCTTCTGGCCCCACTGGAGAAGTTACATGCCAAGGGCCCCGAGACCTGAGGACAGTGCTAATCTATTGTTCACAGGTGTGTTTGCTGTATGCTACACTGAACCCAGAAAGAAGAAGGGGGCATCTTGCCTTTTTGCAGCAACACCCTTGGAAGTTGTCCCACCTCTTGGCCTGGCTGGACTTCTCCTGAGTTTTGGGTGGTCCCCACAGAAGATCCCTCACTTCTTTACAACCACCATGACAGACTGACTGAGATGTAAGAAGCCTCTCCATCGAAGACCAAGACATGAAATCCCTATGTGAAAAGGCCCCCTCGCTCTTTCTAAGGACTGGGACTGCAACCCCTGACCTGGGGAAGGTGTGTGGGGGAGGCAAGCTAACCAAAGCAAGATGGATTTTGCAGGTACAAGCAGTGGACAAGGAAGACAATGGCTCTTGCCCACTGCTGAGAACATGGACTGTGTGTATCCTTCTCTAAATACCATTTTTCCCCCGAAAATACAATAGACTACCTTTGATTCAGCTTCAAGATTTACCCCTTCCTCCATCAAAAAAGAGTTTGAATGAACTGCAACCCTGAGATCTCTCTCCCTGGACATGACCTGGTGAACTCCATTGGCTGGACATCAAAGGACTTCACGGGTTCTATGTTTGGTAGTTATATAGCTATCTTTATCTTCCTCCTTCTTTTTCCTTATTTTTCCCTTTCTCCCCAGTTCCTCCCCAACGCATTTTGCTGTGGTTATTCAATAAAGGTGCATTTGTTTTGATTATCACTGCAACCCCCTGTGCCGTGTTGGTGGTTTTTTTGCACTCTGAGATCAACCCACGAACCATCACAAAACCTGTTCGTAAGGACGGATCGTGACAACACTGAAAACTGCAATAGTTTCCTCAAACTCCTCATTTGGCTCTTAAAAACCACAAGGGCTTTCAAAGTGGGCACTGCTCTTCCTGCCGTGATTCTGACCCTTGGAGAAAGAAAGAGCCACTCTAGCCTTGAACTTTTTGGGCAAGATCATGCTTCCAAATTCAAATTGACCTATGTAGTTTAAGGTATTTGACTTCCAAAATCATTGCCTTGACCAGAGGAGCTGGAAAGGGCCAGGTCTGTCCTGTAGCTACAGTGGTGCTTGATAAAAGAGTAGAATGAAAAATATTTAAGTGAGAAAAAAATTTAAAAAAAAAAGAGTGCTTTGTAAACAGCTTTAAATGGATTTCTTGATCATTGACACTGAACATGAGTTCCTTCTTCCTCAAATTTTTTTGCTGTGGTAAGAAAACTGAAGTTTCTTGCACTACTAAAGCAATGCTTATGTATACTGACTTGAAATCTAATCTGCATGTTTTTTGTAAAACAACATGGAAAATTCTTACAGCACCCAACAGATAGCTAAACTTCGAATTATACCTAAACACTTAAATTTCCCTGTGCATCAACATATTTTAACTTCCCTTGTTGTATAATCTACTTTATAAATTAATTGCTATATGAAACTTTGCAGATTTATATGAGTTTATTGGCTTGTTCTACCAGGATTTGCTCACAAACAACAGTATGTACACTGATTTACAAGTGCTGCTGATAACTTATGAAATATAAATGCAGGTGTGTTTTTGTGGGACTTGTTAGGATGGAAGCAGAGAAATAGTTCAATTGAATACATTGCTACAGTGCTATCAAATTCATGCCATGGCTGTGGGGATTTTTGCTGCTTAAATCTCTTTTCAAACTTTTTCTTTATGTGGTGCATGTAACCTCTGACTGTTTAGAATGAGCTAGAAAGGTATAAGCATATGTGCTTAGGTGATGATTACAGACAATACTTTGGCAATTGTTATAAATGATCAGCCAGAAATCAAAATTAATAAATGTGAAAGATTTTATTTTCACAACCAAAATACAGTCCTCAAAAACCCACAGCCAAAGAGACAGCGTCAAGCTAGGTGAATCTGGATCCAACCTCTATTGCATAGGATCGTCCTCTGTTCATGAATGTTGTTTCCAGCGAGGGTATTTTATACAGTTTTTTATGCCTGAGGCAGAGGTGCCCCAATTTCTTTTGTAACCCCACATATGCATGAGAGTTTATTTCACCGTGCAGGGCTGGACAATTGCTGTTTCCTGAGTAGTGGCAGGTGCTGTTTATGTCAGGGGAAGTCAGGTATTCAGATGTATCTTTCTGGCAACTTGTGTTATCTCGATTGATTGTGTCAGTCGAGCTATAATCACTCTTGAGTGTCTTCTGATTACCTGGGAGGACGACAATCATTGCTCTGGCCATGTCTATTCATAGGTAAATGGGGATATTTTTATCCTGCTGCCCTCAGGAATTTCGACATTCCAAAGTAGACATCTGTCCCTGGGCTGGTTGTGGTCAGAGACTTGTTTGGACTTTACAATCTTATTAAATACATTCACTCTTCAAGCATTAATTGCTTCATAAAATATATTACAGCAATCAATTGTTTTGGGTCCAGATGACCATCAAAAATCCCAGCGAACAATAAAACTAACTGGTTTGCAAGAAACTGAAAATGCTGCATGTGGGATCTTGTCGTTCTGGTATTCCTTATCTCAGATGCTTTTACAGAGGGTTTTGGCCATAGACCATGGGAGGTGAAATAAACAGGGCCAGGAGACTTCTTCTCCTTTTTAATGCCTTTATTAAAAGTGATCGGCTCAGGATTGGGCAGCTCAGCAGGGCTGCAGTCCCCATCGTCTCTCCCAGGGCGACTCAGAGGAGGAGGATATGCGCAGCTCTGTCCACTAGGGGCAGAGCCGGGGGATCCAGTCCTCGTGGGAGCCTTTAGGGCGTGGTGTCCCCGTCAGATGTTGGTTTCCCTGGCTCTGTCCCACCCGGTCCCGTCGTCGGGATGACTCCCATGGTCAGGGCGAGAGGGACTCCGCATCTCTGCAGGCTCAGCACTCGGCTCCTCACGTCTGGACATCACTTTAGTCTCTCGACTCTTATCTGGCTCGTTGTTTTTGGGGTTTTCTCTGTGCCTTTGGAGTCGGGGTCCCAAAAAGCATGCTGGTCTTGGAGTCACTTTGCATAACCCCCCCTCACCCTCTCAGGTGTCTTCACTATGCTGGGAAAAGAGCACCTTAGCCTCGGGGAAGGGCCATTACCTTGCCCTAGCCAGGGCTTTTACTAATACAAAAGGGGCGATAAGCTACAACGACTCGTGATTACAACAACAAAACACGCAGAACCCTGGCAGGGGCAGAGATCCGGCTGTCTCCCTGTAACTCTTTCTCACAAAAAAATATTAACTGAATTTTTGTTCATAACAGTCCCCCCTCTTTTTCTTTGATCAAGCTTAAATTCTTAAGCTCACATCAACTCACAATTTTTTTGTTTTGAATCTACTATAAATCTCTTGTGCACTTTGGTAATCATGTTTACTTAATCTTGTTACTTTCCTTGGTTTCTTCAGGTTAGTCTGCACAGCAAATACTATTTTACTAAAACAGATAAATAAGCATAGTAAAAAAACCAATCCTCTAAATACACACACAGTGAGAAAAACTACTCTTTCCCATACATCTTTTCTGAAAATCTCCAAGTTCTCCCACCCACTGGGATCAAGTGTGGGAGTTTGATCTTGATTATTTACACATGCTAATCTTTTTATTTTGTTTGAAATGTCCCTAATAATTGAATTCTTTATTTTTAATACTGCCTGGAGCCAGATGACTTTGCTCAACACAGATATTGGGATCCGAACTTGGCTTTTACAATTTTGGATTTTCTCAATTTCTATTTCACTTTCCCGGTTTTGTTTAATTTCTCCCAAATCATTATATATAGGAACTCCCAAACTTGATCCAGTTTCTTTGGGTAATAAGAAAATTGGTTTTATCACTTTAGCAATGCAGTTGCCAGACGAGATCAAACCTAGGGGTTTAGAGCTCCCCTGAAATGTGTTCCAAAAGGGGTTTATCTCTTTTCTAGTACATACATATAAATACTTGTAACAAACATTTTTTCTTACCATTATCCCTATTTCTTTGCTTTTTACTAGATCTGCTGAGCTTGTTTCAGCAGCATCACATTCAAAGCACAACCAGGCTTCCCCTATAGGGCACTCTCCTAGGAGAGGCTGCCTAAAAGTGGCAGTATTCTGGGCTATCCAATACACTCTCTTATTTTTCTGATAAAGGACCAATTGGGAGGGGCTCACACAATCAGGGTTAGAACTGATGTGGACTCTCAACAAGGAGCTCACTTCCTTCTCATAGAGGGGTTGGTAGCATTCACTGCACAGCTCAGCTGGGCTCCTCTGAGCACCACCAGCAATCAGAGCCATCAGTACCACCCTTCCCAAGAGTCCGGTATGGGTCATCTTGCACAGCCTGCCCACCCGGCCTTGCCTCTTGGGGAATTTTTTACTGAGGAGAAGCTTCCAAGCTCTTTAGAGTCCCTTCTACCCACTTCTCTGGTGATACCTCTCTTGGTCTGTTCCCTACCAATTTTGGTTTCCCCCCCCAGGGGAGTGTTCTGTAGAGGATTAACCTGGAGTCTTTAGAATTAAATTGGGGAACTTAAACCAGAATTACTTATTTACAGTCTTAAACTTTTTACCAACATAATTTACACAAAACATTTTTGAAACATTTTAAGCAATATTAGAACTCTGATACCGATTTTTCCCATACAGTTCAGTCTTTTGACTCTTTCTTTTAAGAGTCAACTTTAAATCCTTTGGTCCTTTCATCACAGTATACTCAGGTGAATTAACTTGTGATGTGGATGAATCCTTATCCAGTGCCCCGAGGTGAGTGGTGTGGACTCTGGCCCAATACCAGAGGGGAAAACTAGGACTCTGGCCCAATGCCAAAAGGAGAAAGGGGTGGAGACCGGTCCAATGCCAGAGGGAGAATGGGGTGCAGTCCGGTCCAATGCCAGAATGCCAGAGGGAAAAAACCTGATGTTGAATCCTGGTCCAATGCCAGGGGGTGAGAGTGATGTGAGTCCAACTTTTTTCTTTTGGTCTTCACAGTCGAATTAGTAATGAAGAATACCTGAAATGGGCTTTCAAACACAGGTATTAATGGTCTGCTATTTAATGATTTTATCAAAACTCAGCTTCTCTGTTTAATGTTATGAGTAATTTCTCTTTTTCCATAGCTTGTATGTTTCTCATCAACTTCTACATACTCTGTATTTTGGAAGGAGTTGTATTTCTCAGCTAACTTAACTCCCAAAGTACTTTTATTCTCCTGTTTTTCTGTGTATTTAATTCACTGGTTTTCTGTTCTATTTTTCAAGATCTTATTTATTTATCTCTTGCTTCTGTTTCTTACTTTCACTTACAGCTTAAATACTTCTTTTAACCCCTTACACTTAATTTTTTTTTTCTTTACACCATTCTTCTACACAATACACTTCCCTCTAAGGAGATGTGCTAAAACTTGTAATGCACAATCTACATTACCTCTATTCTAACTCGTCTATATTCACTCTCTCATTTCCCATTCACTTTCACACATTCCTTCACACCTTTAAGACACAAACTTATTGCTAGAAAATCACAGGTCTCTATAGCCTCCCCTCACCTTGGGGTTGGCCCACAGGTCTCAATATCTCTGGGCCTCTTGGAAGGGCGCTGACTCTGGTTGCCTCTGGTGCACATTCACCTGTGAGGCTGCCTGCGTGTCACTCATGCTCTTACAGCTACGGTTCCTTCACCCATCTGGGGAGCACTAGTCTGGTTTGCAGGTCACACACACACACACACACACACTCTTTGGTCACAGCCCCCACCCGCCTGGGGGACACAAGCCTGGTTTGCAGGTCACACACACACTTCCACTGCCCCCTTCCCACCTGCCTGGGAAGTTGAGGCTGACTTTGCTTGTGACTCACTCTCACACACACAACAAGACAACAATAAGGTACCTTTTGCTTTCACACTACTTATTACAAGTTAAGTATTACTGGCCAGTCTTGGTGGTATTGGATATCCTTTCTACCTAGCTGGTTTTGACTAACTTCAGATGTTACTTTGTTGAGACAGGACATATCTGCTCCTGGATCAACCAAAAATTCAAATTCTTCATTTAGGGGTCCCACCTCAAAGTTTACTAAGGGCTCTTCTAGATGTTGCATCAGGTCCCCTATAGTGTAAAGCCCCTGACCCTCTACTTGCCACCTTTAAGGATCTTCCCTAAATTATCTTGTTCCCTGGCTATTGCCACATCGAGACTGAGCTTTCTACAAAACTTCCTGACGTGTCCTGGCTCTCCACAGTAATAGCAATGTCGTTCTCTCAAAGGGACTTGAGGTGTCTCTATCCCTCTTGCACCTGACAATACAAGAGGCCTATCCTTGTCTCCTCCTGGTGGTGGACCCGCCCACCCTGCACTTTCACTAGCTACAGCAACCATGATCTTAGCCTTGGCCTTTGCTTTTTCTTCCTCCCTCCTTAAATACACCCTCAATGCCTCTCTTAATAACTCATTTATGTCCTTCTCTTGCCAATCTTCCATTCTTTTTCAGTTTTCTCCGTATATCAAGCCAAGATTTGGTAACAAATTGGACTTTTAGTAGCGTTTGACGTTCTGGGGTGTCTGGGTCTATTCTAGAGTACAACTGGAAGTTCCGCCTTAGGCGATTAAGCCAGGCAGCAGGAGCTTCATCTGTCTCCTGTGTACCCTCAAATGCCAATTGAGTGTTAGTTCCTTTGGGAACTGACTCTTTGATCTCCCGTATTATCAAAGACCTATATTCCATCATGGCCTTCCTCCCCTCCTCCTGGTTAGGGTTCCAGCTGGGATCCGTTAGTGGCAATTTCTGTTTGCCTGATGGCACCTGAGGTCCTGGATGGTTATCTTTCTCCCAAATTCTTATGCTAGCCTCCCTAATCATCTGAACCTCTTCTGGGGAAAATAATATACTCAGGATGGAATTCATCTCCCCCAAGTGTAGATATTTGGACCTAGAAATTGATCCACTTGGTTGGCTATGCCCACTGGGTCCTCAACTAAATGCCCCAACTCTTTCTTAAATCCTCTCACCTCAGAAGCAGTTAGGGGAACATTCACAAAGCACACACCTCCCGCTACTCCTCCCATAGGAACCTCTCTGAGGGGAAAGAGTCTCTCTGCCTTGGAGGTCTTGGATCTGGTGCT
This sequence comes from Zonotrichia albicollis, assembly GCF_047830755.1. Classification (NCBI taxonomy): domain Eukaryota; kingdom Metazoa; phylum Chordata; class Aves; order Passeriformes; family Passerellidae; genus Zonotrichia; species Zonotrichia albicollis. The sequence continues at coordinate 2,851,502 of NC_133837.1, read as the reverse complement.
ACAGTACGGCCCATCTTCAGATGCCAAACTACTTTGAGGGATATCTGGGTTACCCTGAACATTCTGCCCATCAGCAGGTGTATTTGCTGATAGCTGTTTACTGGGCGAGGAGGCATTTGTGTCCCAACTAGGAGGAGGTAAAGGGACAGCAATAGGAGGGGGAGAAGAGCCTGAGTGGATATTAAGTGCAGCTGGAGAAGGGGTGGAGAATGCAGCAGGTGGAGTAGGCACTTGTGGTGGTGCAGAAGGAACTGGAGGGGATACTGGGTTTATCAAAGCGGAAGCTGAAGAGGTAGAAGGAGGAGCTTGAACAGGTGGTAATGAGATGGCAGCCGGGGGAAGAACCGGACCTGCCATTTGAGGTGCTTGAAGAAGAGGATTATAAGGTGGAGGGGCAGAAGGAAGCAAATAATCCAGGGGATCCCATCTTTTACTAGTCCTATCATCCCCTCCTTCATTCCCCTCTTTCTTCCTCTGTACCTTACAAATTCGCACCCCTTCATCTCCAACAGTGCTCTTTAACCAGCAAGCTACATACAATAATTGCTCATGATCAGTATCCCCTCGAGCTGTCAGATAATTATTTAATAGTTGGCACATCCACTTATCCTTTGTCCCACAACAAGGCCATCCTCCTTGCACCTCTAATTCTGGCCACACTTCCATACAATAATGGATCATTTTCGCTTTATCTAATCCCTCCGTGGCCTCTATAGAATCCCATTTTACTAACAGTTCTCCTAAGGGACTATTGGGAGGTATATCCCTCGGTCTTTTGCCGGTCTTTTTACTATTACACCCTCCCATTTTACAGGTCTCAACAGTAAAAAGTCCCAAAGGTGCCTTTACTGACCAGTAATTTCAAAAAGAACCTTCTTTGAGGAGCTTCAGCCTCCTCCACTGAACTTCAAATTTCTGCCTGATGCTCAGGACTTTATACTGAAACAACTGCCTGGTCTCTTGATTGCCCACCTTTCATCACGTCAGGTCTTACATCTTTCGGGACTTGAACACACGAAGCCTCGGCCTTAAGAATCCGGGTCGTGCCTGACTCCCTCAGTCAGGAAAAACAACTGCCTGATTTTTAGTTTTCCTAACTCCCCAATTTTTAGGCTTCACCGTATCAGGACTTAAAAGAAAATCACAGCGTCCTTCGCTGGGGTTTGTGCCTGACTCCTGTGTCAGGACTTACTTTTGCCTGCAGGGCTTGTGAGCTACTCGGGACTGACAAATCTTACGCGGATCCTTCTCGAGACTTACAAATGCCACCTGAATCCTTCTCGGGACTTACAAACCTGCCTGATTTCCTCTGTCAGGACCAGGACCTATTCTGGGTGCATGCCACTCATACAAATATTCCCTCTGCACACCTGGAGGGGAGGGGCCCGTCTCAGTCACGCTAATTCCACTCGCTTTCACCTGTTTCCGGCCAGCCCCTTCGCAGAAGTTCGGAAACGCGGTACTAAGGTACCGCTCTCACTTCGAAGGTCCGGCTATCGGCCTTCGTCTCACTCACACACACATGCGCACATCTCCCTCTCCCGCCACTGGGTTTCTCACCAGTCCGGTGCTTGGGTGCTCCTCTGTGTTGCTGCTCCTGAGCCGATCCCTCTGGTCCTGGTAGCCAGCTGTCCTGAAGTTCCAAGATGGCCAGTCTTGAGTCTTCTTGCGGTGTGGCTATTCCGAACGAGCGCCCCCAGCTGAAATAAACAGGGCCAGGAGACTTCTTCTCCTTTTTAATGCCTTTATTAAAAGTTATCAGCTCAGGATTGGGCAGCTCAGCAGGGCTGCAGTCCCAATCGTGTCTTTCAGGGCGACTCAGAGGAGGAGGATATGCGCAGCTCTGTCCACTAGGGGCAGAGCCGGGGGATCCAGTCCTCGTGGGAGCCTTTAGGGCGTGGTGTCCCCGTCAGATGTTGGTTTCCCTGGCTCTGTCCCGCCCGGTCCCGGCGTCGGGATGACTCCCATGGTCAGGGCGAGAGGGACTCCGCATCTCTGCAGGCTCAGCACTCGGCTCCTCACGTCTGGACGTCACTTTAGTCTCTCGACTCTTATCTGGCTCGTTGTTTTTGGGGTTTTCTCTGTGCCTTTGGAGTCGGGGTCCCAAAAAGCATGCTGGTCTTGGAGTCACTTTGCATAACCCCCCCCCCACCCTCTCAGGTGTCTTCACTATGCTGGGAAAAGAGCACCTTAGCCTCGGGGAAGGGCCATTACCTTGCCCTAGCCAGGGCCTTTACTAATACAAAAGGGGCGATAAGCTACAACGAATCATGATTACAATAACAAAACACACAGAACCCTGGCAGGGGCAGAGATCCGGCTGTCTCCCTGTAACTCTTTCTCACAAAAAAATATTAACTGAATTTTTGTTCATAACAGGAGGCAGGGCACTGAGGGGAGGGAACCTGACCAGGCTATGATGAGGAAAAGTGGAGCCATGGGAATTAGTAGTATGCTTATAAATCCATTTTGTATTTGGTAAAGTTTCCAGGTTTTGTTTCCAGTTTGCTCCATGCCTTGTTCAAACAAGGTCATATCCTGAGTTCATGCTGTGATTGGATCTGTGGCATACCTGGCTGTGTTTGCCCCACCCCCGGCATCTTTGGAACCTAGTCCCTGTACCTGTGCCATGTTTGGTATTTTCGTTATTAAAGTTTTATTTTCTGGGCTAGCTCCATCATTCCTATTTGTCTTTATCAGTCAGCTACTCCCGGCTAAGCCGAGGAGGAAGATCCCAGTGGTCTTATAAGCCCATGTCTGGTTCCCAAACAGGGACCTCACATTGATGTACCAACTTCACTTTGGTTTGGCCAGGTCTTGGCAAATCGTTTGGGCCTTTTCTCTGCTGTGGATTATTTGGGTCAGGCCTGACATCTACGAGTGACCTTCAGGGAACATCCTGTTTGAGTTCAGGGACCTGTGGCTGGGAGTGGCCGGATGGGTCCTGAAATTCTGCAATATGCAGGATGGTTCCCAGACCCAAGCTGGAACCAGTGCCAAGTCAGGCTCGTTTGACAGTGCCAAGTGGCTCCTGTAATCTGCCATCAAGAACCGAGGTTGGTGAGTTTAGTTAGCCAAGGAAAAGGGCCAGTACTTCTGTCTGTGGGCCTCTAGCCAAGAGTGGCCGGCTGTCTTCTAAAATTCCACAATGCGCAAGATGGTTCCCCGACCCAAGTTGCCACCAGTGACAAGTCGGGCTGGTTTGACAGTGTCAAGTGTCTCCCACAATCTGCCATCAAGAACTGGGGCTGGGTGAGTTTAGTCAAAGAGGGAAAAGGGCAGGTATTTCTGTCTGGGGGCCTGTAGCCGAGAGTGGCCGGCTTGCTCCTAAAATTCCGAAATACGCAGGATGGCTCCCAGACCCAAGATGGCACCAGTGCCAAGTCAGGCTGATTTGACAGTGCCAAGTGGCTCCTACAATCTGCTATCTGGAATTGGGGCAGCTGAGTTTAGTTAGCCAGGGAAAAGGGCCGGCATTGCTGTTTGGGGTCCTCTAGCCGAGGGTGGCAGGCTCACTACTGAAATTCTGCAATACGCAGGATGGTTCCCATACCCAAGCTGGCACCAGTTCCAAGTCGGGCTGGTTTGACAGTGCCAAGTGGCTCCTGCAATCTGCCATCTGCATTCGAGGCTAGTGACTTTAGTTAACGAGGGAAAAGGGCCGACATTGCTATTTGGGGGCCTGTGGGCAAAAATGGACGGCTGGCTCTGGAATTTCTGCAATACGCAGGATGGTTTCCAGACCCAAGCTGCCACCAGTGCCAAGTCAGGCTCGTTTGACAGTGCCAGTGGTTCCTGTAATCTGCCATCAAGAACCGAGGCTGGTGAGTTTAGTTAGGGAGGGAAAAGGGTGGGTATTTCTGTCTGGGGGCCTGTAGCCAAGAGGGTCCAGCTGGCACCTGAAATTCCGCAATACGAAGGATGGTTCCCAGACCCAAGCTGGCACCAGTAACAAGTCGGGCTTGTTTGACAGTGCCAAGTGTCTCCTGCTATCTGCAATCAAGAACTGGGCTAGGTGAGTTTTCTTTTCAAAGGAAAAGGGCCAAGGTTTGTGCTCAGGGCCTATGGCTGGAGTGGCCAACTGGCTTGTGAAATATGCAATACGCAGGATGGTTCCCAGACCCAAGTTAGCACCACTTGGATTTCAGGCTGGCTTGACAGTCCATTGACTCCTGCAATCTGCAATCTGGAATTGGGGCAGCTGAGTTTAGTTTGCCAGGGAAAACGGCCAAGCTTTGTGTTTGGTAGCCTTTGGCCAGGAGTGGCCAGCTGACTGCAGAAATTCCGTGAAACGCAGGATGGTTCCCATACCCAAGCTGGCAGCAGTTCCAAGTCAGGCTGGTTTGACAGTGCCACATGGCTCCTGAAATCTGCCATAAAGAACTGGGCCAGGTGAGTTTTCTTTCAAAGGAAAAGGGCCAAGGTTTGAGTTCAGGGACCTGTGGCTTGAGTGGTCAGCTGAATACTGAAATTCCGCAATACACAGGATGTTTCCAAGGGTCAAGCTGGCAACACTGCATATCAGGCTGGTTTGAGAGTGCCAAGTGACTCCTGTAATCAGCCATTGAGAACCAGGGTGGGTGAGTTTTGTTTGCCAGGGTAAAGGGCCGAGGTTTGTGTTTGGGGGCCTCTGGCCGGGAGTGGTCGGCTGCATGCTGAAATTCTGCGATACTCAGGATGGTTACCAGACGCAACCTGGCACCAGTACCACATCAGGCTGGTTTGACATTGCCAAGTGGCTCCTACAATCTACCATCAAGAACTGTCGCTGGTGACTCTAGTTTGCAAGGGAAAATGGGCCAGCATTTCAGTTTGCGGGCCTGTGACTGAGAGTGGCCGGCTGGCTCCTGAAATTCCGCAAGACGCAGGATGGTTCGAAGACCCAAGCTGGTACCACTTGGATTTAAGACTAGTTTTGAATATTCGAGGTTGCTCCTGCAATCAGCCATCAAGAACCGGGGCGGGGCAGGTCAGTCTTTTTTGCATGGGAAAAGGGCCGAGGTTTGAGTTTGGGGGCCTGTGGCCAAGACTTGCCAGCTGGCGCCTGAAATTCCGCAGTACGCAGGATACTTCTCAGACCCAGGCTGGCACCACTTGGATTTCAGTACAGCTTGAGCATGCCAAGTGACTCCTGCAATCTGCCTTCAAGAACTGGGGCAGGTGAGGTTTTTTTTTGTCAGGGACAAGGGCCGAGGTTAGGGGCCTGTAGGTTAGGGGCCTGTGGCTGGGAGTGGCCGCCTGGCTCCTTAAATTCCGCAAGACACAGGATGGTTCCCAGACCCAAGCTGGCACCAGTGCCAAGTCAGGCTGGTTTGACAGCCTGTGCCAAGTGCCAAGTGGATCCTGCAATCTGCAATCTGGAATGGGGGCAGGTGAGGTTTTTTTACCCAGGAAAAGAGCCAAGGTTTGTGTTTGGTGGCCTATGGTCAGGAGAAGCTGGCTGACACCCCAAATTCCGCGAAACACAGGATGGTTCCCAGACCCAAGGTGGCAGCACTTGGGTTTTATTCTGGTTTAAGAGTGCCAAGTGACTCCTGCAATCTGCCATCAAGAACCACCCCAGGTGAGCTTTGTTTGCCAGGGAAAAGGGCTGAGGTTTTTTTCAGGGGCCCGTGGTCCAAAGTGACCGGCTGGTTCCTGAAATTCCGTGAAACGCAGGATGGTTCCCAGACCCGACTTAGCACCAGTGCCAAGTCGGGCTGGTTTCACAGTGCAAAGTGGCTCCTGCAATCTGGAACCAAGGCTGTTGAGTTTCGTTAGCGAAGGGAAAGGGCTGGCATTGCTGTTTGGGGACCTGTGGCCACGAGTGGCCGACTGGCTCCTGAAATTCTGTGATACGCAGGATGGTTCCCAGACTCAAGCTGGCACCACTTGGACATCAGGCTGGTTTTGTAGTGCCAAGTCTCTCCTGCAATCTGCCAGAATTACCGGAGGACGTGACTTTTATTTCTCAGATAAAAAGGGTGTAGTTTTTGTTTTGGGGCCTCTGGCCAGGAGTGGGTGGCTGGCTCCTGAAATTCTGCGATACGCAGGATGGTTCTTAGACCCGTGCTGGCACCATGTTCTGGTTTGACATTGGCACAAGGCCAAATGCCCACATGAAAATACACCTTCTCTGGTGTCTGCTGTGAGATTTTGACCAGGAATAAACAAAGCAGGCTCTCACTTGAAAAAGAAGAAAAGTTTATTAACTAAACTACAAAGACAATTACTAAACTACACACACAAGGAAGAAAGAGAAAAAAAAACCAAGGAAAATGAAACCTCACAAAAACACTCTCCTCCTCCTCCTCCCCCCCAAATTCCCAATACAATACAATCCAAAATCAATTCTGGGTCCAGCACCACCCTTTAGAATGCTCAGCTTCAGTTCCTCAAGAGGAAAGGGAGTCCTTCCATGTGTCGTGGTGGCCTTTTCCGTCCTTGTTCCGGTGCTCTCACCACCGGACCAGAATCAGGGCTGCTTCCAGGGTTGTCCTTTTAAGGAGGCTGTGTCCAGTTCCAGAGAAGCTCAATCTCTCACCTCTGGGACATCTGTCCCCCCCATATTTTATATACCCCCTGGGGCCGAGGGGTACCCACACTGAATCTTCTTTGGCTCTGGGACATTTCTCCCCCTGGACTCAGTCTCTGTATTCCAGGGAAACATAGCTCTGTCCATGGCTACACAAAAGAGTCCAGCATAAAATGCCACTCCCTCTTCTCCATCTTTCTAACATCTCTCACTCTCTCTCTCTCTGGTCCAGACCTTTATCACTGACTCATTTCCTTTGTCCTCCTCCACTCTTATCATCTCGTCTAGGAAGGGTTAATGTTCTGTGAAGTTTTCATTGTCCAAAAAAGGGTTAAAAACTCCTCCAAGCGGCTGGACTCCTGGCTGCACCCCCCCCACCATCTCACCCTCTTCTCAGCCGGGCTGCCTGCTACCAGCACATGTTTACTGCTTTCAAGGTAACGGCACACAAACACCGGCTGCACTCTCTCTGTCTGTCTCCGGGGGGGGGGGGGGGGAGAACAGGCTGCCCATTGCTTCCCGGCTTTTCTTCCTTCCACCCTTGGGGCCAGGCCTACCTCTCCCAGGCCGGGCCGCATGGCTTTTCCCCTCCCCCAGCCCAGCCAGCAACTGGGCCGGGGGAGAGACTCAACTCCTTCACCGCCGGAAATCCAAAGAGGAACTGCCAGGAGGAGAGCCCTGCTTTTACCCTGTGTTCTCGGAGGTGGATCCCAGTGCCCAGTGGTTAGGCCAGATGGCAATATTCAAATCTGACCACTCATTGGCCCCATCCACACAGCATCCCAGAAATCCTGTTTCCGGGTCAAACCATGACACACCAGTGCCAAGTTAGGCTGTTTTGACAGTACAAATGGCTCCTGTTATCTTCCATCAACAACCAGGGCAGGTGAGTTTATTTTGAAAAGTAAAAGAGCTGAGGTTGGCATTCAGGCGCCTGTGGCTGGGAATGGCCAGCTGGCTCCTGAAATTCCACAATACGCAGGATGGTTTCCAGACCCAAGCTGGCACCAATGCTAAGTCAGGCTAGTTTTACAGTGCCAAATGGCTCCTGCAATCTGCAATCAAGAAGCAGTGTAGGTGCATGTAGATGCCAGAGAAAAGAGCTGAGGTATTTGTTCGGGGCCTATGGCCAGAGTGGCCAGCTGACTTCTGAAATTCCACAATACACAGGATGGTTCCCAGACCCAAGGTGGCACTAGTGCCAAGTTGGGCAAGTTTTAGAGTTCCAATTTGCTCTTGTAATCTGCCATCAACAACCAGGGCAGGTGAGTTTAGTTTGCCAGGAGAAAGGGCCAAAGTTTATGTTTGGTGGCCTGTGACTGAGAGTGGCCAGCCAGTGCCTGAAACTTCCACGATACGCAGAATGGTTGCCAGACCCAAGGTGGCACCTCTTGGATTTCAGTCTGGTTTGACAGTGCCAAGTGGCTCCTGCAATCTGCCATCAAACAGTGGGGCAGGTGAGTTTTGTTTGCCTGGAAAATAGGCCAAGGTTTTTGTTTTCGGACCTGTGGCCTGGAGTGGCTGGCTGGGTCCTGAAATTCTGCGATATGCAGGATGGTTCCCAGACAAAAGCTTGCACCAGGGCTAAGTCAGGCTGGTTTGACAGTACTAAGTGGTCCTGCAATCTGCCATCAATGATCGTGCCAGGTGAGTTGCTTTTGAAAGGAAAAGGGCCGAGGTTTTTGTTCAGGGGCTATGTGTCGAGTGGCCAGCTGGGTCCTGAAATTCCACAATACGCAGGATGGTTCCCAGACCCAAGCTGGCACCACTTGTCTTTCATACTGGTTTGAGAGTGCCAACTGGCTCCTGCAATCTGCCATCAAGGATCGAGTTCGGTGAAGTTAGTTTGCCAGGGAAAAGAGCGGAGGCTTGAGTTCAGGGGCCTGTGGCTGGAGTGGTTAGATGGCTGCTGAATTTCCGCGATACGCAGGATGGTTACCAGACCCAAGCTGGCACCAGTGTCAGGTTGGGCAGGTTTGACAGCAGCAAGGGGCTCCTGCTGATTTAGATCAAGAACCAGGGAAGTCAGTTTTGTTTTACAAAGGAAAAGGGCTGAGGTTTGTGTTCGGGTCCTATGACTGGAGTGGCCGACTGGCTTCTGAAATTCCACAACACGCAGATTGTTCACAGACCCAAGGTGGCACCAGTACCAAGTCCGGCTGGTTTGACAGTGCCAAGTGGCTTCTGCAATTGGCCATCAAGAACCGGAGCAGGTGAGTTTCATTTTCCAGGAAAAAGGGCCGAGGTTTGTGTTTTGGGGCCTGTGGCCAGAGTGGCCGTCTGGCTCCTGAATTTCCATGATATGGAGGATGGTTTCCAGACCCAAGCAGGCACCACTTGGACCTCGGGCTGGCATGAAAGTTCCAAGTATCTCCTGTAATCTGCAATCAATCACCAGGGCAGGTGAGTTTATTTTTCCAGGGAAAAGAGCCGAGGTTTGTTTTCAGGGGCCTGTGGCTGGACGCTGAAATTCCGCGAAACGCAGGATGGTTCCCAGACCCAAGCTGGCACCAGTGCCATGTCAGGCTGGTTTGACAGTGCCAAGTGGCTCCTGCAATCTTCCATCTGGAACCAAGGGTGGTGAATTTAGTTGCGTAGGGAAAAGAGCGGGCATTGCTGTTTGGGGACCTGTGGCCGAGAGTGGCCCACTGGCTCCTAAAATTCCGCAATACACAGGATGGTTCCCAGACCCAAGCTGGCACCAGTGACAGGTCAGGCTGGTTTGACAGTGCCAAGTGGCTCCTGCAATCTGCCATCAAGAAGTGAGGCAGGTAAGTTTTTTTTGCCAGGGAAACAGGACAATGTTTTTGGTTTTGGACCAGTGACCCGGAGTGGTCTGCTGGGTCCTGAAATTCTGCGATACGCAGCATGGTTCCCGGACCCTAGCTGGCACCAATTGTAACTCGGGCTGGTTTGACAGTGCCAAGTGGCTCCTGCAATCTACCATTGAAGAGAACCAGGGTAGGTGAGTTTTGTTTACCAGGAAAATTGGCCGAGGTTTGTGTTCGGGAGCCTGTGGCCGAGAGTGGCCGGCTGGCTCCTGAGATTCCAAGGTACACAGAAAAGCTTGCAGACCCAAGCTGGCATCACTTGTATTTAATGGTGGTTTTGAGTATTCGAGGTGGCTCCTGCAATCCACCATCAAGAACCGGGGAGGGTGAGATTTCTTTTCAAAGGAAAAACAGCCGAGGTTTGAGTTCAGGCGGCTGTGGCCAAGAGTGGTAGACTGGATGCTGAAATTCTGCGATGCGCAGGATGGTTCCCAGACCCAATCTGGCACAACTGCCAAGTCGGGCTGGTTTGATGGTGCCAAGTGGCTCTTGCAATCTGGCATCAAGAACCGGGACAGGTGAGTTTACTTAGACAGGGAAAAGAGCTGAGGCTTGCGTTCAGGAGTCTTTGGCGAGGAGTGGCCGGTTGTCTTCTTAAATTAGGCAATATGCAGGATGGTTCACAGACCCAAACTGGTAACGCACGGATTAAAGGCTCGTTTGACAGTGGCATGTGGCTTCTGCAATCTGTCATCAAGAACCGGGGCAGAGGAGTTTCTTTTTCAAAGGAAAGGGGCCTATGGCTGGAGTGGCCTATGGCTGGAGTGGCCGTCAGGCTCCTGAAATTCCGCAATACGGAATCAGACCCAAGATGGCACCAGTGCCAAGTCGGGCTCTTTTGAAAGTGCCAATTTGCTCCTGTAATCTGCCATCAGGGTCCGGAAGAGGTAAGATTAATTTACCAGGACAAAGGGCCGATGTTTGTGTTTTGGGGCCTGTGGCCAGGAGTGGCCCGCTGGTTTCCGAAATTCCACGATACGCTAAATGGTTGCTAGACCCAAGTTTGCACCACTTGGATTTCAGGCTGGTTTGACAATGTCAAGTGGCTCATGCAATCTGCCATCAAGAAGCGGGGCAGGTGAGTTTAGTTACCCTGGGGAAAGGGTCGAGGCTTGTTTTCAGGAGCCTCTGGCCGGGAGTGCCCAACTGTTTTGTTAACTTTGGAAATACATAGGATGTTTCCCAGACCCAAGCTGGCACCAGCACAAATCAGGCTAGTTTGACAGTGCCAAGTGGCTCTTACAATTTGCATTCTGGAATGGGGGCCAGTGAGTTTTGTTTACTTGGGGAAGGGGCCAAGGTTTGTGTTTGAGAGCCTGTGGCCGGGAGTGGCCGGTGGGCTCCTGAAATTCCGCCATAGGAAGGATGGTTCCCAGACCCAAGCTGGCACCAGTGCCAAGTCGGGCTGGTTTGACTGTGCCAAGTGGCTCCTGCAATCTGCCATCTGGAACCAAGGCTGGTGAGTTTAGTTAGCCAGGGAAAAGACCCGGCATTACTGTTTGGGGGCCTATGGCTGGAGTGGCTGACTCCTGAAATTCTGCAATACGCAGGATGGTTACCAGACCCAAGCTGGTAATGCTATGATTAAGGGCTGGTTTGCAGTGCCAGTGGCTCCTGCGATCTGCCATGAAGAAACCAGGCAGGTAAGTTTTGTTTGCCAGGAAAATAAACCGAGGTTGTTGTTTAGAGGCATCATGCCGGGATGTTGGGATTTATAAAATTAGAGGGTTTTGAGAAAGTGGTTAAAAAGGCCGGCCTCAGAGAGCAGACTTGCTAATACAGGGAAAAGTTTTCTAAGCAGTAGAGCAGATGTGAGAAATAGAACAATAATCTTCTGTAATATGTCCTTATAGATTGCAACAAGGTTGTTTAATGTATATCTTTACAAGGTTAGTATGAATGAGTCTCTGTTTTTTGTCTCTCATAAACGAGCCATTGTGTTAGAAAATAAGTCCCTAATGTGTTAACTACCCTTACGTGTTTTTCATATGATTGGATAGAATTTTTGTCAATATGTTTTGCTCTATGTGGGATTGGCTGAAACCTAAGCTGAGATGGCTTTATGCTATGCTGTAATGTAACACCCCCTTGGCATTCCATTGGAATCAGAGAGCTGTGAACATACTGTTTCCATTGCAGTAACAATGTACTGAGACTGATGTGTGAAATAAACAGCTCACAACATTGATTTGGATAGTCCTGTTTCCGTTCGTGTCTGTATACAGCTGCTGCGGCAAAACCGGGAGGGGCCGCTGGGTCCTGAAATTCTGCGATAGGCAGGATGGTTCCCAAACTGAAGCTGGCACCAGTGCCAAGTTGGGCTGGTTTGACAGTGCCAAGTGGCTCCTGCAATCTGCCATCCAGAAGCGGGGCAGGTGAGATTTCTTTGCCAGGGAAAAGGGCAGAGGTTTCAATTCGGGGGCCTGTAGGCAGGACTGGCCAGGTGGCTCCTGTAAATTCCACAGTACGCAGGATGGTTCCGAGACCCAAGAGGGAACATGTTGTTATTCAGACTGGTTTGAAAGTGCCAAGCGGCTCCTGCAATCTACCATCAAGAATCGGGCCAGCTGAGGTGGTTTCCCAGGAGAAAGGAGCGAGGTTGTTTTTCGGGGGCCTCTGGCCAGGAGTGGTTTCGGGAGCAGACTCCTGAAATTCCACAATACGCAGGATACAGCAATACGCAATACACAGCAACTGTGACCCAACCTGCCACCAGTACCAAGTCGGGCTAGTTTGACAGTGCCAAGTGGCTTCTGCAATCTGCCATCAAGGACCGGGGCAGGTGAGTTTTGTTTGCCAAGGAAAAGGAGCGAGGTTTTTATTCGGGGCCCTAAGGTTGTGGTGGCAGGCTGGCTCCTGAAACCCTACAATATGCAGGATGGTTTTTTCCATATTCCTCTTCATCCTGATGATGCCCCAAGATTTGTCTTTTCAGTTCCCGTCATCAATCGAAGTGAACCCATCCAAAGATAGCACTGGAAGTCATTGCCACAAGGGATGAAAAACTCGCCTATAATTTGTCAATATTTCGTTGCCCAAGCCTTGTATCCTGTTCGTCAGAAGTTCCCAAGATCCATGATTTTACACTACATAGATGATTTGCTCATCACAGCCTCTACACAGGAAGAGATGGAAGAAACCTGTGCCTGTGTTGTCACTGAAATACAAAAACCTGAACTTGAAATCTCTGCAACAAAAATTCAAGAAATTTCACCTTGGAAGTACCTAGGATGGAAGATGACTGAGATGACAATAACACTACAAAAGATACAGATCCGGACCAGTGTCAACAACCTGCAAGAATTACAACAACTTTTGGGAGAAATCAATTGGGTCAGACTGGTGTTGGGAATTACCAATGATGAACTGAGTCTACTCTTTGACTTGCTGAGAGGAAGCTGCAACATCACTTCACCAAGAACTTTAACCCCTGAAGCTTGCGCCGCCCTCGACAAGATCACAGCAGCTCTCCAAAGAAGACTAGCTCATCGCTTTGTTCCAGAAAATCCTTTCTTTTTTACAGTTCTAGGAGAGAAGATGCAACTTTGTGGTCTCATTTTTCAGTGGGACCCTTCAGAGCAAGATCCTTTGTTAATAATAGAATGGAGTTTTCCTCCCTACAGGTTTCCAAAGACTATTTTCACAGTTTTAGAAATGTTTGCACACATTGTAATTAAGGCCAGGACAAGATTGTTAACTTTAGCAGGCCAAGAATTTTCAGTTATCTATTTCCCATTGAAAAAAGATTACCTCAATTGGGCAATGCAAAATTCTGATGATTTACAATATGCATTCTTGGGTTTCCCAGGTGTTTGTTCTGTTCACTACCCAGCTCACAAACTACTGCAGGCAAAATTGCGTTTCAGAGAAAAACCTAAATTAAGTGAAGAACCTTTAAATGCAGTGACCCTCTTCACTGATGGCTCTGGCAAAAGTCATAAATCAGTAGTAACTTGGTTGAATAAAAAAACTAATGCTTGGGAGTCTGATATTCAAACAGTAGAAGGGTCTCCTCAAATTGTCAAGCTTGCTGCAGTGGTTCAGGCTTTTCAGCTTTTCCCTCAACCTTTTAATTTAATCACAGATTCTGCTTATGTTGCTAATGTGGTTAAGAGATTAGAAGGGTCAATTTTAAAGGATGTTAGCAACTGTCACGGACATTTTTTCATAGAAATCCTTTTTTTGGGATTTTTTCCTCTTCTGGGAAGCTGAGGCCCCAGAAAGAGAATGTAAACAATAATTATCTGCTGCTGTGGAATGCAATAGGTGCACCTGTCATTGGCTCATTGTACAATTAAGGGCCAATCACAGGACCAAGCTCTCTGGGACAGATTCACAGAGAGCTCTCTTGTTTTTAGATTCCTTTTCTATTCTTAGCAGCTTCTGAACTTTTCTCTCTATTCTTTTTAGTATAGTCTTAATGTATTATATATCATAAAATAATAAATCCAGCCTTCAGATCATGAGACCAAGATTCTCGTCTATCTCTCTCATCCTGAGGAACCCTTGCAAAGCCATGTAACAAGCAACAAAATTTTGTATCTTTGGCTTTCATGTCTTTTTACAACTTTGCAATATAGAATTAATCCATATTTCGTTTCTCACATCAGGGCTCATTCTTCACTTCCTGGATTTTTAGTGGAAGGAAATGCGAGAGCGGACAAACTGACAATAGTTATTTCAAACAGTTTGCCAAACATTTTTGAACAAGCAAAATTGAGTCATGCTTTTTTTCACCAAAATGCACAAGCACTTGTACGAATGTTTCAAATCTCTAAAATCTCAAGCTAAAGTTATCATCAGTATTTGCCCTGACTGTCAGCTTGTGCAACCTCCTGCTTCAACAGGAGCGGTCAACCCCCAAGAGTTGCAAAGCCTGCACTTGTGGCAAACAGACATCACTAAGTACCCTTCCTTTGGTAAATTCAGAAATATTCATGTTCCTGTGGACACGTTCACTGGTGCAATTCTTGCTTCCCTTCACACAGGTGAAACTGGCAATCATGCCTGTCATTATTTCCTGCAAGCTTTTGCTTCATTGGGTGTACCCCAAGAAGTAAAAACTGAGAATGGTCCCGCATATATATCTCAAAATTTGGCCACGTTTCTAAACAAATGGAGTGTTCAGCACATCTTTGGTATTCCCCACTCTCCCACAAGCCAAGCAATTATTGAAAGGGCACATCAAACACTAAAACGCATTTTAGATAAACACAGAGAGGGAACGGAGATCACACCACAGATGAGGCGGAACAAGGCTCTGTGTGTTTTTAATTTTCTAAACAGTTAGAGTGCAAAACCTGATCCACCAATCTTGAAGCAATTATCAAATAGCACACAGGCAAAACTGAAAGAAAATCCTCCTTTTCTAATTAGAAACTCTGAATCTGGACATACTGAAGGTCCTTTTCGATTAATAACGTGGGGCAAAGGGTATGCTTCTATTTCCACAGGTGCTGGAATCAAGTGGGTCCCTGCCAAAAATGTCAAACTATATTGCACCTCAGAACCTGTTGACGAGCCCAGAACCGAGGAAGCAAGTACGGAGACGTGAGCCAACCAGAGGGATCCCGGGTCTCGCCTGGCGTTCCTTGTGCCTGACGTTCTTTGTGCATCGGTGGAACCTGCAAACTCTGATTTTGTGTTAATGTTATTTATGAGTGTGCCAATTGTATGTTGAATGTTTGTTTAACAGAGCTAATTTTTGGCAAAAGTTTAGGTTATTGTTTTTGAGAGAACAAAATTTTAAAATTGATGTATCTGTAAGGATTCTGCCAAAACTTAGCTCATGAAAAGGATGGAGCAAATGCAAGTTGTATGTTTGTATTCGTGGATTTTAATTGTTTTTTGTCGTGCAGATTTGCCTGTGGAAAAACCGAAAACAAATGTTTGGGTGACCTCAGCCAAGGCAGCCGGCTCGGAAGCTATTTGCTTGTCTAAGTTGGAACCAGAAAAACCTTTTCAACCTGTCTGGTAGGTGTGCCAGTAAAAGAGTTGCCTTTGGTCAAAAGCAATACAATGGTAGGCCAGGTGGAATTGAATGGAAGCAATCCCTCATTGAATTGGAATGTTTGGTACAAAAACTTCCCAAGGCAGCATCTGAACCTCAAGAATTAGAAATCCTTGGCTCTTTGACCATGGATTTTTGCCTTACTTTCATAGCTCGTGCCTTGCGAAAAGGTGATCCCCCAAAGTACAATGTTACCCCTCATTATTTTGCATATAGGAATTTGAGTTTTTGGTGTAATTTTTCAAACAGTTGGGATGTGCTTTCTGAGGCTGATCAATATCCAAGGCAATTGCTGAAGGGGTATTGGTTCATTTGTGGAGACAGAGCTTGGCAAGGCATTCCAGCACACCTTGAAGATGGCCCTTGTAGCATTGGTATGCTCACTATAATTGCACCCACTGCCAAAGCAGTTATGAAAAAGAAACAAAGGAGAATGAGAGCTGTTCCTCATTATGAGGAGAACTGTCAGAGTGATTTTATGCCTTGGAATGCTGCCAGAAGGGTTTCAGCTGGTTTGTTTTTACCCCAATTGGCTTCAGCAGTGGCATTGAAACAATTAGATAGAGTTGGGTGCTGGCTGAGCAAACAAGATAATGCCACATCCTCTGCAATTAGTGATATGTTAACCAATGTTGATAGTGTTAGACATGCTACTCTTCAAAACAGAGCAGCCATTGATTTTCTTTTACTGGCACAAGAGCATGGTTGTGAGGAATTTGAAGGATTGTGTTGTATGAATTTGTCTGATCATTCTGAGTCCATTCACAGAAGCATACCAAAACTGAAAGATCTGACAGCTCAAATTAAAGAAGATGGTGGTTCCTGGCTGGACGATTTGTTTCAAGAATAGAGCTTTGCACCTTGGCTAAGGCAACTATCCAGGATAGGTCTTTATGTATTGGGTGTTCTGGTAGTGATATTGATAACGATACCCTGCATACTTCAGTGTATACAGCAAATGATGAACAAAACGGTCCATGAAGTTTTTGTCATACAAGCAAGAGAATTAGGAAGTAGAAGCACAGAGAGTGTTCAAAATCTCACGGAGGTAGTAGACAAAGGTGTAGACATTGATGAAGGTTTTGAATTAAGACCCTGGAATTGACCAGAGTTTTTTGAACAATGACTTGTAACTATTGTCAGATGTGATTCATATCTCTTTCAAGGACTGGGCCTTCACAGCATTAAGTTGCTGTGCTGTAACATAGCAATGCTTAGGATCAGCGCAAATAGGCCTCCAGCAGATAATAAGCAGAAATTTCACAGTAGAGCTATGAAACGCAAGTAGTAGATGACAAGAAAATGAAGGTTTCTTTTTGAGTCAACAGAGAGGGGGAATTGCTGGGATTCATAAAATTAGAGGGTTTTGAGTAAATGGTTAAAAAGGGCAGGCCTCTGAGAGCAGATTTGTGAACATTGCTAATACAGCGAAAAGTTTTCTAAGCAATAGAGCAGACGTGACAAATAGCACAATAGACTTTTGTAAACTGTCCTTATAGATTACAACAAGGTTATTTAATGCATATCTTCAGAAGGTTAGTATGGATGAGTCTCTGTGCTTTGTCTCTCATGAACAAGCCATTGTGTTAACTACCATTACATGTCTTTCATATGATTGGATAGAATTTTTGTCAATATGTTTTGCTCTATGTGTGATTGGCTGAAATCTAGGCGGAGATGGCTTTATGCTATGCTGTAATGTAACACCCCCTTGGCATTCCCTTTGGATCAGAGAGCTGTTAACATAATCTGTCTTCATTGTCCTAACAATGTGCTGAGAATAATGTGCTGAATAAATAGCTCACAACACTGGTGCGGATGCCCCATCTCGTTCGTGAATGTAGATAATGGCCATCGGCAGTCTATAGCGTCTCTAGTCACTTGCATCTAAATAATAAGCTTTTCCACTATGTCTCACAAGGAGAAACTTTGCTGGTTCAGAAAACATCTCCGATAGTGTTCTAGAGGTTGCACGCAGGTCTGCAGAGTGTTTATGTAAGAATCAAAAGAAAGTTGTCCAAAACTCCTTCCATTCAAATGTTCATGTGTTTGGAACGGGCAGGGGAGTGGCAAAGTACTGTTTCCTATCATTTTGCAAGCTGCTCACACAATCGCAGTGATGTGCGGCTTCGTTGTTCTCCTTCCGCAAGCTACCGCTTTCTGCATCTCTGGGAGGCAAAGAAGCGGCTTCTTCGCGAGAAGAGCATTGTGCCAGTTGCAGTGCATGGTGCTGGTTGCTGTGCCCTCCAGAGCGCGGCCGAAAGATGCCTGGGACAAGCGCATAGCTTCGGAGATCACTGTATCTTCGTCTATAGCATCTCTAGTCCTCTACATCTAACCAAAATACTTTTCTGCTCTGTCTCGCAAGGAGAAACTGTGCCTGTTAAGAAGACATCTCCGATCGTGTTCTAGAGGTTGCATGCAGGTCTGCAGAATGTTTTTTGAGAAGGAAAAGAAAGTTTTCCAAAACTCATTCCATTGTAATGTTAATGTTTTTGGAAAAGGCAGGAGAGAGGCAAATTACTGGTTTTTGTAATTTTGCAGGCTGCGCACACAATCGCAGTGATGTTCGGCTTCGTTGTTCTCCTTTCGCAAGCTACTGCTTTCTGCATCGCCCGGAGGTGAAGAAGCGGCTTCTTCGCGAGAAGGGCATTGTGCCAATTGCAGCGCATGGTGCCGGTTGCTGTGCACTCCAGAGCATGGCTTCTGCCAAAAGACGCCCAGGACAGGCACATAGCTTCGGAGAGCTCCGTATCTTCGTCTTTGGCGTCTCCTGGTGCCTACATCTATTCCACTCTGTCTCGCAAGGAGAAACTGTGCCGGTTCAGAAAACATATCCGATCGTGTTCTAGAGGTTGCACGCAGGTCTGCAGAGTGTTTTGCAAGAAGAAAAAGAAAGTTGTCCAAAATTCCTTCCAGTCGAATATTCATGCGATAGGAAAATGCAGGTGAGTGGCAAGGCACTGTTTTCTATCATTTTGCAAGCTGTGCACCCAGTCGCAGTGATGTGTTGCTTTGGTTTTCCCCTTTCCGAAGCTGCCACTCTCTCCATCTCCCGGAGGAGAAGCGGCTTCTTGGCGCGAAGATCATTGTGCCAGTTGCAGGGCACAGGGCCTGTCATGGGGCGCTCTGGAGATCCTGAAATCGGCCATCAAGAAGCTGGCCAAATGAGTTTAGTTTGCCAGGAAAAAGAACCGAGGTTGTTTTTCGGGGGCCTGTTGCTGAGAGTGGCCAGCTGGCTCCTGAAATTCAACAACACGCAGGATGTTTCCCAGACCCAAGCTGCAATCAGTTGCAACTCGGGCTACTTTGGCAGTGCCAAGTGGCTCCTGTAATCTGCCATCAAGAACCGGGCTTGGTGAGTTTGTTTGCCAGGAAAAGGAGTGAGGTTTTTATTCAGGGGCCTGTGGCTGGATTGACCAGCTAGCTCCTGAAATTCAACAATACACAAGATGGTTCCCAGACCCAAGCTGGCACCAGTTGCAATTCAGGCTGGTTTGACAGTGTCAAGCTGCTCCTGCAATCACCCATCAAGAACCGGGGCAGGTGAGTTTAGTTTGCCAGGGAAAATTGGCCAGCATTTCTAGTTGGGGTCTGTGGCCCGGAGTGGCCGGCGGGCTCCTGAAATTCCTCAATATGCAGGATGGTTCCCACACCCAAGCTGGCACCAGTGCCAAGTCAGGTTGGTTTGACAGTGCCAAGCGGCTCCTGCAATCTGACATCAAGAATTGGAGCAAATGAGTTTAGTTTGCTATTGAAGTGAAGGGAGACGACCATCCGATTGATGAGCATCGACTCCAATTTGTTGATCAAATCAGGCACCTTTTATAGCAGTGTTAATTCACTTCATGCATATTGCAAAATCTGAGCTCCCCATAGGCTGTAGAGAAAACTTCAACTCCTCCTTTTGTTTACAATACCTGAGGTTTGTTTATTGAAACCAAGATCAGTGTTCTCAGCATGATACAAAAAGTTCTCAAAACCTTTATATCTGTTCCCAGAACTGCCATCTGTTCCCAGAGCAGCCAAGGACAGAATATTTGCCTGTTTTTGAGAAAACCGTCTGAGAATCTTGTTGTATAAATAAAAGGTGGCTGAGAACAGAAAGAGAGAACAGAATCAAGCCTGGGAACTGCTGCTTTACAGCGGCCTTTTATTTTTCCCTTAGCTGAATACCTTGATGGCCTCTTTCTTTAAGCCATGTTTGAACTAGGCTCTCCACACTTCCCCCGTTTCTTTCTTTTTGAGAAAGGAGGTTAGTTTGCCAAGTTTTCTCTATCATCCTACCAACCATATTTTGGATACAACTACAAAGACAAAGTAAAATAAGTAAAAGTACTAAAAACATACCTAATATCCCTATAGCATACATCACAAGGTTTCTTAACCATGGTCCCAATCCTAAACCTTTAAGCCATTCATCAATTCCCAACCCTTCTTCTTCTTTAAGACTGTGAAGTCCTTGCTGTAGCTCTTTTATCTTAGCATGAATTGATACAGAATAATCAGATAAATTCATGCAACACATCCCTTCAAACTCTTCACACCCATGGCCTTGTGCTAAAAGCAGAAAATCTACAGCGGCTCTATTTTGTAAAACAGCGTGATTAACACTTTGCACATCCACGGTTAGCATGTCTAATATCTGTGAAGTCTTATTTAATTCACCCTTAGCCCAGCACCCCAGTTGTTTTGCTAAATTCATCGCTTTGTTTGCAGCACCTCCTGGCAGGATAGTTGAAACTACCACTTGTTTCAGTTTACTCCAGAATCATGGATCTCCTATTTGACTACAGTCTAGGTCATGTAAGCTACGCTTTTGTCTGCTTGTATTTTGGCTTAGTTGCATTAACATAGATATGTTGGGGTGAAATAATGATAATTTACCCAGATAACAAGGTCCACCCTGTGGCTGGGCCGGTACACCATTCCAGGCTCTATCTCTGCAAATTAAAAATATCCCGGTGGGTAATTTCTTAGGTGTCATGATACTAGAGCCTTTACATTGGTTATAAAGTTGTTTGGATACCATGTCCAAGCCCAGAGATTAATCCAGAGTGGCCCAGGTTCCTCTATGCTGATTCACCTTTGGAGGGTTTAAAGAATTAAAAC
Organism: Zonotrichia albicollis; assembly: GCF_047830755.1. NCBI lineage: Eukaryota > Metazoa > Chordata > Aves > Passeriformes > Passerellidae > Zonotrichia > Zonotrichia albicollis. The sequence goes on along the minus strand of NC_133837.1, from coordinate 2,831,035 downwards.
TGAACCATCCGCCGTTTGAAGTGCTAGTCATGCTGGCATTTGCACTTCCAAAAAGATCCAACTCCTCGGGAGGGGAGTGCAAAGGAGTGTTAAGTGATTGAATTAATAAACATTGGCGGTAGCCGTCACTCTGACTGGCAGTATACCCTCTTTGTAGGGGCAATTTAATGTTTGTCATATTACGCATGCATAGAGTTCGGTTATTAATAAGACTGCAAAATTCTTGAAGAGACCATACTGGAAGTCCTACCAAGCACTTTCGAAACGGGTACTAAGTACTCCTCCAAGGCTGAGACAAAGCGATGACTGGGTAATCTGTCTAGCCAGTGTTATCCATATATTATCTCTAGGTTGATTAAAATGTGTTACCTTTACTTCTTTAGCTACCACTATTCTAAACAGTATGACAAACACGAACCTCATTTTTCTACTCTTCCTCTTGCCTTCTTTTTCTTGTCAGTTTTTAACCTTGCTGTTCCTGATACTTGCAGTCCACACCTCTGTAATCTGTCAATGCAATGATCTAACGCCTTATTGGGATCTCCACTTATGGGTCCTATAACAGAATGTTGTGTTAAGGGCACCAGTTTTCTGCACCTCGCAGAGGCTATATATGACCCACTTTGAGCTTTAACCCTTTTCAAAATACACTGTACCTCCCACCGATAGTATGCTAAGATTTTCTGTTCGTGGGATGCATAAAGGCTTAAAGCTGAGGCGGTGTTTAGCCCTGTCTGACCCCTTAGTGCCCATTCCCAATCATGTTCCCATGTATGTTTATAGTTACAGGGGTTGCACCACAAATGAAAGAATAATGACTGTTCCACCCAAAAAGTCTTATCACAACCCCCACAACACAGTGCAACCCAAGCAGCACAATTTGGGCTATGGCATTCAAGACAGTTCTCCCTTGCTGGTCCTCTTATGTGGAAAGATGACAATGATTCAATAATGTTAATCAGCTCCCAGGCTGTCCGGCAACGGCGTGTTATTGCGCTGTCGATTGCTTTCGAGTGTCCCTTCAGTTGTAGCAGTAGGGGTCGCAGGATCAGGGGCAGCTTCTCCTCCAGACGTTCCTTGTCCTCTTCCGTGAGGTGGTCCACCAACTGCTGCATCAAGAACAGGTTTAGTCCACTTGGCAGGTACCCACAATGCTCCTGCAGGAGTGGAAACACAAAGATATCCTCTTCCCCAGTACAAGACCTTAGCAGGATCCTTCCATAACCCTGTATTAGGATCTTGATATTTTACCCATATTTCCTTTTTCTGCTCAACAGTTTTCTGTGGCTTATAGTGTAATTCTGCTGGGGGTTGCCCTGCTTCTCCAAATACACATAAGTGATTAATCACAAATAGACTTTTTAGCAATCTTGCCTGGGGGTCAGTTACTTCCTCATGCTTGGCTAAGTACTTTTTCAAGGTACCATTGGCTCTTTCGATGATAGCCTGCCCAGTTGGGGAATTTGGGATACCTGTAATATGTTCAATTCCCCAGTCTTTTAAGAATCTCCCTATCCTTTGACTGATATAGGCAGAACCATTATCTGTTTTAATTCTTTTTGGTGTACCCTTCACTGCAAAGCAACTGTACAAATGCCTTTCCACGTGTATAGCTCTTTCTCCCGTCTGAGCTGTTGCCCATATATATTTGCTATAAATATCAATAGATACACGCACGTATTTTAGCCTGCCGAAACTAGGGACGTGTGTGACATCCATTTGCCATAACTTGTTTGTTTGCAGGCCTCGTGGGTTTACACCTATGCCTAAACCAGTCCCCCCATTATGGTGACTACAAGCTGGTCAGGCCCTCACAATGGCTTTTGCTTCTGTCAGTGTTATCTTAAATTCCCTACTTAAGCCTTTTGCATTTTGGTGAAATATTGAGTAGGCTTCTCGTGCCAATTGGTGACTTGATAGAGGTGTGCTTTGTGTGATGGTAACCAATCTGTCTGCCCTATCATTCCCTTCTCCTAAACCAACATCCCATTTGTGACTTCTTATATGAATTACGTCATAAGCATGCTCCCTGAATCTTGTAGCTTTTTTCAACTGCATTAATAGTTCATATAGTCTTTGATTTTGCACCTCTTTTATAGAAGCGTCTTCAATTCTTGCTACAACTCCCGCAACATACAAAGAGTCTGTAACAACATTCAAAGGGTCCTTAAGCTGTGCCATTGCCCATACCACTGCTAACAGCTCCATGGTTTGTAAGCTGTCTACTGCTTCTGCCTGCAGAATGTGATGTTTCCATACTCCCTTTTCCTGCCAGGTTATTGCAGCAGTTCTTGACTTCTTGCCAGCATCTGTAAATGCAGTAACGGCACCTGATATAGGGGAATTTTCTCGCTTTGGACAAGTTATCCAGTCCCAGTCCCCTATCCACTGAATCAAAGCTGGTCGAAGCTGATCTGTTTCAACAGGGCAACATGCACCTAAGAGGGCTTCCTGCAGTTCTTCTGAATTAGTCAAATACCAATCCAAGGTATCCTTTTTCATTGGTATTTTGATGGCAGCTGGTTCTGTCCCAGACACCTGCAACATCCTTTCTCTGCCCTTCTTTATTAGATCCACTAACATTCCAATTTTTTGAAGAAGAGTTAGTTTGCTGTAGCGGGGGGGAGATCCATTCTAGTATCCGTGTTTCCCCCGTTTCTTGTTTTCACTGCGTAAGTGCTCCCAAAAGATATTGTGGGCCATTCCAAATGGTTAAATTTATGGGTAAGTCTGGATCCCTTCGGTAAACGCCCATGTGTAACACAGTCCATGATTTGCTGAATAGCCCGCTGTTGTTTGTCGGTGATACACACCGAGTGAGTTGAGTCAGTTCCTTTTAACAGTGGGCGCAGCTCATTGAGTAGTTCATTGGGTATTCCCACCATTGGTTTTAACCACTGTAAATCTGTAAATCACCCAAGAATTTTTGAGCATCATTTAAAGTGGTTATTTTTGTTTTTAATTGCAATTTCTGAGGTTTGATGGTTTGTTCTGTCATGGACCATCCCAGGTGTTTCCAGGGAGCAGTTGTTTGGATCTTCTCAGGAGCTACTACTAGAGAATATTGTGCCAGTGTGGTCCTTATTTTCTGGACTTGTTGTTGTGTGAAAGGTATAGGCTGAGCAAATAATACATCATCCATGTAATGATATATCACTGTATTAGGCCATTGTTTTCCAAGTGGCTGCAATGCTGCATTGACATAAAGCTGACACAAGGTGGGGCTGTTGCGCATGCCCTGCAGAAGAACAGTCCACTCAAACCTCTGGTCAGGTACTTCTTTGTTGATTGCAGGTAATGTGAAAGCAAACCGTCGCATATCCTGTGGATGGAGGGCGATAGTAAAAAAACAGTCCTTTAGATCAATAATCAGTAGAGGCCAATCCATTGGAATCATGGCTGGGTTAGGTAATCCAGGTTGTAATGAGCCCATAGGTTCCATTTGATCATTAAGAGCACACAAATAGTGGAGCAACCTGTATTTTCCAGACTTCTTTTTTATTACAAAGATTGCAGTATTCCAGGGGCTGGTAGATAAGCACAAGTGTCCCTGTTGAAACTGTTCTGAGATGAGCTGATGTGCATGTTGAAGACTTTTCCCTTTCAAAGGCCATTGCTTAACCCAAACCATGGTGTCAACAATCCAGGTAATGGGAAATGGGAAAGTCCAAGCAATGGCATTTATTCCAAAGGGTGTTCATTAGTCAAAACCACCCCTAACTGGGCCATAATGTCCCACCCTATAAGGCATTGTACTGTAGGTGGTAGCTGGACCACTGAAAAAATCGCTGTGAGCTGTTTTCCGTCTATGTAAACTCGGAGAGGAGGCAAACGGCTAGCCAGGGTAAATCCTCCGACCCTGGTTACTGCAGTGGTTCCCGGCTGCAGAGGCAGTGTTGAGGTCAACAGCTAGGACTAATAATGCTGGAATCTGCTCCAGTATCCAGCAGGCCTTAAAGTGACCTTTTTTGTCCTTTGAACTCTACTTCTACTCTTTTCTTGGGTCTTTCAGAAAGGTTGAGAGTCAGAAAGGTAAGGCCTCCTGTAGAGCCAAAACCACTTTCTCCCCTCTCTTGATCTTTATAGGTTGTATTCCCTTAGTCATTTGTTCAAGTGGTACCAGGTGAGCAATCCTTTGTCCCTTATTAACTTGAAGAGGGGGAAAAGGGGTGTATGCCATCACCATAATCTCTCCCGTGTAATCCGCATCGATAACGCCAGGCAAAACAAATAGTCCCAACATAGAGGCAGATGATCTTCCAAAGAGCAAAGCACCCACCACTTTATTTTGTATGATAATAGGTCCTTGGATCCCTGTCGGGATTTTTTGTGGGTGCGGAGTCATCAATGTAACATCTACTGCAGCTGCCAGGTCCATGCCGAGGCTCCCTGCTGTGGCGGGCTGAAGGCAGGAGGGAGTACTGTTACTGCAGCGGCAACTTGTGTTGGGGCACGGCCACTGCGCTGTGCGCTCCTGGGAAAGTTTCCCGACTTCCATCTACAAGCGCCCATATTATGAGTGTCTGAACAGCATTTCTGGCACCAGAGTCCTACAGCCTGGCATTCCAGGCGCATGTGGCCCATGCCTCCGCATCGGTAGCATTTCATGCGGCCTCCTCTATTTGTTGTTGCCAATGCAGCTGACGCTTGGAGAGATGCAAGAGCGGCTAAGACTTGTGTCTGAGAGGATTTTGCCTGTTCTTGTAAGCCTATTCCTAACTGCTTAATTGCATCTACCACAAAAGCCTGCTGTCCGGTAGGTATGAGAGCCATCCTCTCTAATGCCTCCTCTACAGTCCAATTGGCACCTAGGGTATTAAGTACGCTCCTAGTAGCAGAATTACAATTTTGAAGAGCGCACTGTTTAAGTAGGGCCCCACGCATGAACTCAGGTACGCCAGCTCTTTCAATTGCAGAAGCAGCTTTATCAATAAATGAGCCAAACGACTCTTCTCTGCCTTGTTTGATTCCCATATATACAGGTACCCCTCCTGGTTCTTTTACACTTTCCACAGCGAGTCTAACTAACCTCATAGCCTCCTGGCACTTCTCCTCGCCCAACAGAGCCTGTGCCTCAGTACAAAGAAAGGGTCCCAGGCCCATAAGCTCATTAACAGTAATACCATGGAGAGGGTCACCTGGCTGCCTCTGAACTGCCACACACTCATTAACTAGTGCTTGCCAATGAGCATTAAACAACAACTGCTGATGTTGGGTAAAAATCAATTTAGCTAACCCACGGCAATCATTAATCAGCAGGAAACTAGTGTCAAATATATAGTCTAACATTTGTTTAACTGGTTCACTTTTAACTCCAAACTGACTGACAGTAGTTCGTAATTGAGACAGCAATTTCCAATCAATATCAGTGATCATCGCCTGGAGGCCCCCCCCGTCCTGAGGACTGAAGATAACTGGACAAGCCAGCTCGCTAGCTACACTAACGAGCTCCTGATCTCCCTTTTCCATCGCATCTCTTGCCAAGGCAGCCCACGCTTCTTGTCTTTCCCTCGCAATAGTCTCGGCTAGGTTGTTTTCCGCCCCAGGGATAGACTGATTGCTTTTCGGGAACTGACTATGCGTTTTTGGCCATGGCTGCTGCGATACAGCAGATACGGGAGGCTCAGAAATGCTCTGTGTAGGCTGCGGCAGAGCAGGTAATGAAGCATTCTGCGCAGCTGGGCTTGTTAAGGGGGGCAACAAAGCCGGTAGTAAATTGGTTTGCGTGGCCTGGCTTGTAGCCTGGCTTGTTGAGCAGGACGGTGAGGTAGGTAATGAAACCGTCCTCATTGCGGGGCCGAGAGGAGTTCCCGACTCTTTATCAAATTCCCTATCTTCGTCATAATCTTTATTATGATCATGAGCAGCACTAGCCTGGTGAGTGGCCTTTTTTTCAGCCTGAAAGTGCAACAGTTCGTTGTTAACTATACGTCATAATTTACCCCACTTCTTGGCAGTTTTATCATCTTCTAAAGTAGCCTGCCATAATATATCACCAAATTTACGCCATTCTGACAACTTGTGAACTGTGTGGGGGTTAAGGAAAATTCCCCTTTCGTAACCATAAGCTAAAAGTCCCAGTAATTCTTTTTGTAAATCTATCCCCTTAACCTGTCTCTTCTGTAAAAAAGCAATAAAAAGATCATATGCGGCTTGCCTTTCCATTACCTCTAAATCGAAAGCACGCTTTTTGCAGCTCCTCAAGGTCGCAGCAGCACGTATCTGCCAGGCTCGCCTGTTACGATCACCTGGAGCACGGCATGTCTCGGCGTCTTTTCTTCCGCTTTTTTTTTCCAGCACGCTTTTGCTGTCCCGGCTGCTACTTCGGACTTGGAACCCGACCCGTTTCTTCACTTCTCGTGGTGTTGCAGTATGACGTCGGGGTCACCATATATTGAAGTGAAGGGAGACGACCATCTGATTGATGAGCATCGACTCCAATTTGTTGATCAAATCAGGCACCTTCTATAACAGTGTTAATTCACTTCATGCATATTGCAAAATCTCAGCTCCCGATAGGCTGTAGAGAAAACTTCAACTCCTCCTTTTGTTTACAATACCTGAGGTTTGTTTATTGAAACCAAGATCAATGTTCTCAGCATGATATGAAAAGTTCTCAAAACCTTTATATCTGTTCCCAGAGCAGCCAAGGACAGAATATTTGCCTGTTTTTGAGAAAACGGTCTGAGAATCTTGTTGTTTATATAAAAGGTGGCTGAGAACAGAAAGAGAGAACAGAATCAAGCCTGGGAACTGCTGCTTTACAGCGGCCTTTTATTTTTCCCTTAGCTGAATACCTTGATGGCCTCTTTCTTTAAGCCATGTTTGAACTAGGCTCTCCACAGTTTGCCAGTAAAAAGGAGCTAGGTTTTTATTCGGGGGCCTGTGGCTGGTTTGACCGGGTTGCTCCTGAAATTCCACAATACGCAGGAGGGTTCCCAGACCCAAGCTGGCACCAGTTGTAACTCGGGCTGGTTTGACAGTGCCAAGTGGCTCCTGCAACCTGCCACCAATAACCAGGGAGGTGAATTTGGTTTGCCAGGTAAAAAGACCGAGGTTCTTTTTCGGGGGCCTATGGCTAGGAGTGGATGGCTGGCTCCTGAAATTCCACTTTACGCAGGATGGTTCCCAGACTCAAGCTGGAACCTGTGCCAAGTCGGGCTGGTTTGACAGTGCCAAGCAGCTCTTGCAATCTGCCATCAAGAACTGGGGGTGGTAAATTTTTTTTACAAGGGAAAAGGACAGAGGTTTGTTTTCGGTGCCTGTGGCAGGAGTGACCTCCTCTCTCCTGAAATTCCATAACACGCAGGATGGTTCCCCTACCCAAGCTGGCAGCAGTTGCAACTCGGGCTGGTTTGACAGTGTCAAGTGGCTTCTGCAATATTCCATCAAAACCTGGGCAGGTGAATTTAGTTTGCCAGGAAAATGGGCAAGCATTTCTGTTAGGGAACTGTGGCCGGAGTGGCTGGCTGTCTCCTAAAATTCCACAATATGCAGGATGGTTCCCAGACTCAAGCTGGCACCAGTGCCAAGTCAGGCTGGTTTGACAGTGCCAAGTGGCTCCGGCCATCTTCCATCAAGGACTGGGGATGGTGAGCTGTGTTTGATAGGAAAAATACTGTGGTGGTTTGACCAGGAAGAAGTGGGAATTCTGAGAAGCTGTGGTCAAACCAATGAAGGTTTTGAGTTTGAGACTGACACCTAGTGTAGCCAGTGGGGTTTGGACACACTTCTGAGAATACACAGGGGTTAAAAAGCAGGGCACTGCTCTTGGCACTCTCTCTTGGGACGTCGCTTCGAAGAGGTCAGATCACCCTCCCCTGTCCAGCCTTGCTGCTGGGCGGGGGAGGGGCAGCCATGCGGTAGGCCCGGGGCCTGGACAGAGATGGGGGTGAGAAAGCTCTCAAGGACGGAAGGGTGGAGGAGCCCTAAGAGACATCGGGCAGCCATTCTCCCCCTCCGGAGGGAGAGAGAGGAGAGCCGGCGTCTGAATGTGATAGCAGCCAGCCCGGGAGGAGAAAGGGGGGGAGAAGAGTGCAGCCTGGCCGGCGGAGCAGCAGCACTTGTGGGAGTACCAGCATTCTGAGATAGACAGAGACTGAAAACTTTTAACCCTTTCTTTCATGATTGGGGCCTTGCAAAAATGCTAATCTTCTTCGAAGCTGAATAAGAAAGGAGATAAGAGATGAGATGAGACAAGGACCTGGCCCGAAGAACGTGGAGATGATTGGATGGGGAGAGATGATTTGGAGTGGCCTTTTGGCTGGACTTTTCTTGTGGCCATGGACTCAGTTGTTCCTGTGACACAGACTGCATTTAGGGGGAAGCAGTGGCTCAAACCCAGGAGGGTTCTTCGTGAGGACCCCCCGGCTCCAGGGGGTTGGAAAAATATGGGGGGGACAGATGTCCTAAAGCAGAGACTGTACCTTTTTGGAGTGAGACAAGGCATCCTTGAAAGACAACCCTAAAAGCAGCTCTGGCCATGCGTCAGTGGTGAGAGCACTGAGCATGGAAGGAAGATGTCACAAGCGGCAAAAGGACTTTTTCCGGGCGGTGCCGAAGTGACAGAGAAGCACACGAGGTTTCAGTGTGTTTCCAGGGGAAGCCTATAGAACAAGAAAGACTCCTTTCCTCTTCATGAACTGCAGTTTGAGTATACTAAAATGTGGGGCCAAGGCTGGGCAGTTGGTGATTTGGGAGAATGTATCAGATTGAGAAAGTCAGGTAGTGAGGAGGGGGGAAAGTAGTTTTTGTAAGGTTTTCAATTTTTTTTTCCTTTCCTTATAGTCTTTCCCTATTTTCCTGTAGTTTAGGTAATAAAGTTTTTTTTTTATGTTTAAGTTGGAACCTGTTTTGCTTATTCCTGGTCACATCTCACAGCAGACACCAAAGTGAGGCATTTTCATGGGGGGCACTGGCTCTGTGCCAGGCTCAAACCATGACATTTTTGGTTCCCTGACCGGGAATCGAATTACGAGAAAATGATGAAATAAAGCTGTGAGATAAGACCAAGAAGAATAAGAAAAAACATGTACTAAGTTAAGGTAGATAGATAGTGAATCTAGGGTATTGTTGTGTAGAAGTGTTTTGTAATTCTGTTGATAATTTTAGAAAGTGTATTCTCAGAGGTGAAGAGTGGAATGTGGTGGTTTGACCAGGAAGAAGTGGGAATTCTGAGAAGCTGTGGTCAAACCAATGAAGGTTTTGAGTTTGAGACTGACACCTAGTGTAGCCAGTGGGGTTTGGACACACCTCCGAGAATACACAGGGGTTAAAAAGCAGGGCACTGCCCTTGGCACTCTCTCTTGGGACGTCGCTTCGAAGAGGTCAGATTACCCTCCCCTGTCCAGCCTTGCTGCTGGGCGGGGGAGGAGCAGCCATGCGGTAGGCCCGGGGCCTGGACAGAGATGGGGGTGAGAAAGCTCTCAAGGACGGAAGGGTGGAGGAGCCCTAAGAGACATCGGGCAGCCATTCTCCCCCTCCGGAGGGAGAGAGAGGAGAGCCGGCGTCTGAATGTGATAGCAGCCAGCCCGGGAGGAGAAAGGGGGGGAGAAGAGTGCAGCCTGGCCGGCGGAGCAGCAGCACTTGTGGGAGTACCAGCATTCTGAGATAGACAGAGACTGAAAACTTTTAACCCTTTCTTTCATGATTGGGGCCTTGCAAAAATGCTAATCTTCTTCGAAGCTGAATAAGAAAGGAGATAAGAGATGAGATGAGACAAGGACCTGGCCCGAAGAACGTGGAGATGATTGGATGGGGAGAGATGATTTGGAGTGGCCTTTTGGCTGGACTTTTCTTGTGGCCATGGACTCAGTTGTTCCTGTGACACAGACTGCATTTAGGGGGAAGCAGTGGCTCAAACCCAGGAGGGTTCTTCGTGAGGACCCCCCGGCCCCAAGGGGTTGGAAAAATATGGGGGGGACAGATGTCCCAAAGCAGAGACTGTACCTTTTTGGAGTGAGACAAGGCATCCTTGAAAGACAACCCTAAAAGCAGCTCTGGCCATGCGTCAGTGGTGAGAGCACTGAGCATGGAAGGAAGATGTCACAAGCGGCAAAAGGACTTTTTCCGGGCGGTGCCGAAGTGACAGAGAAGCACACGAGGTTTCAGTGTGTTTCCAGGGGAAGCCTATAGAACAAGAAAGACTCCTTTCCTCTTCATGAACTGCAGTTTGAGTATACTAAAATGTGGGGCCAAGGCTGGGCAGTTGATGATTTGGGAGAATGTATCAGATTGAGAAAGTCAGGTAGTGAGGAGGGGGGAAAGTAGTTTTTGTAAGGTTTTCAATTTTTTTTTTCCTTTCCTTATAGTCTTTCCCTATTTTCCTGTAGTTTAAGTAATAAAGTGTTTTTTATGTTTAAGTTAGAACCTGTTTTGCTTATTTCTGGTCACATCTCACAGCAGACACCAAAGTGAAGCATTTTCATAGGAAGCACTGGCTCTGTGCCAGGCTCAAACCATGACAAATACCAAAGCAGCAGGGTTTTAATTCGTGATCCAGCGGCCAGGGTGGCTTTTTCGCCAAAGACTCTTGTGCCGGTCGAAAAGCATTGTGCCGATTGCGGTGAGGTCCGGTGCATGGCTTCTGCCGAAAGACGCCCGGGACCAGCGCCTAGTTTTGGAGAGCTCAGTATCTTCATCTTTAGCATCTCCTGTAGCCTATACTTGAGCAAAAAGCGTTTCCACTATGTCTGGCAAGGACAAACTGTGTCTGTTCAGAAAAATCTCAGATCGTGCTCTAGACGTTGCATGCAGGTCTGTAGAGTGTTTTGCAGGAAGCAAAAGAAAGTTGTCCAAAACTCCTTCCGTTCAAATATTAATGTGTTTGAAAAAGGCAGGAGAGTGGCAAGGTACCGTTTTCTATCAGTTTGGTAGCTGCACACACAATCCCATTTTTGTGAGGCTTCCTTTTTCGCTCTTCGGAAGCTGCCTCTCTCTCTGTCTCTGGAGGCCAAGAGGCGGCTTCTTCGGGAGAAGAGCATTGTGCCGGTCGCAGAGCATTGGGCCGGTTGCTGTGTGCTCTGGCCCGTTGCTTCTGCTGAAATACACCGGGTAGTGGCGTCTAGCTTCAGAGAGCTCTGTATCTTCGTCTTTGGCGACTCTTGTCTCACACATGTAAGCAAAATGCTTTTCCACTTTGTCTCGAAAGGAGAAACTGTGCCTGTTTAGAAAACATCTCCTATCGTGTTCTAGAGGTTGCACGCAGGTCTGCTGAGTGTTTTGCGAGAGGCAAAAGAAAGTTGTCTAAAACTCCTTCCATTCGAAAGTTAATGTGTTTGGAAAAGGCAGGAGAGTAGCAAAGTACTGTTTCTATCATTTTGCAAGCTGCACGCACAATCGCAGTGATGTTCAGCTTCGTTGTTCTCCTTTTGGAAGCCACTGCTTTCTATGTCTCTCAGAAGTGAAGAAGCAGCTTCTTCATGAGAAGAGCATTGTGCCAGTCGCAGAGCATGGAGCCTGTCGTGGTTCGCTCTGGAGATCCTGAAATCAGCCATCAAGAATCTGGCCAAGTGAGTTTAGTTTACCAGGAAAAAGGAGCGAGGTTCTTTTCGGAGGCGTGCTGCGGAGAGTGGTCAGCTGCTTCTGAAATTCAGCAATACGCAGGATTATTCCCACACCCAAGCTGGCACCTGTGCCAAGTCGGGCTGGTTTGACAGTGCCAAGAGGCTTCTGCAATCTTCCATCAAGAACCGGGGATGGTGAGTTTTGTTTGCCAGGGAAAATGGGACAGCATTTCTGTTGGGTCCTGTGGCCAGGAGTGGCCTGCTGGCTTCTGAAATTCTGAAAAAGGTGAAGAAGTAAGCTGCACAACACTGGGATTGTGTGCGCAATTTGCAAACTGATAGAAAACAGCACCTTACCACTCTCCTGCCTTTTCCAATCAAATTCACATTCAAGTGGAAGGCGTTTTGGACAATTTTTTTTTTTCCTCTTGCAAAATGCTCTGCAGACCAACAATGGCTCCTACACAGGAGAGGCCAGGACAGAAATGTCTTGCTGGACTATACCTCCCCACAATACCTTATCAGCTGCCCTACCAACATTGCCGCAATATCTTTTACTTCCCAAGCCAGGAAAAGCACTCCAAGTCACTTGGCTTTGCCTTGCCTCCAGCACCTTGCCTCGTTTTCCTTGCTTAGCCTACCATAGCTTTTCTTGCTTGCCTATATCTGCCTTGCCTAGCCCTACAAATAACTTCCTGGCATTGTTTTACCTTGCCTAACACTCTTTGCCTTGCCTTCCATGCAGATAAGGCAATGCAAAGCAAGTGTAGGCAACTGTAGGCAAGTCAAGGGAGAGGTTTGCAAGACTGAAGCTGTGAGGGGAAGCCAATGGAATGGTAGGTGAGAGAAGTCCCAGAAGTTGGAGGCAAGGCTGGGCATAGGAAGTAATGGTAACAGGAAACGGCAGGTCAAATGTGACGCATGGATATGCAAGGGAATGCAAAGCAATGGAGAATCAGCAGGCCAAGGGAAGGAAACTATTGGGTTGCCAAAGCAAGGCAAGTGGCCGGTCCATTCAAAGATTGTTGGTACACAAAAGCAGCCCTGACAGACTGCTCTGTCCGGCCTTGATCTTGCATGGGCCATCTCTAATGTGCACCTAAGACACTTGGGTTGCCTGCTTTCCTTTGTATGCAAAAGAACTGCCATTCTGCTCCTGGAGCCCAAGGGTGAAAGATGAATTTTGTGTCCAAAATTCAAGACATGTAAGCATAGATGTCAGAAGAAAGCTGTCAGGACAGATAGGTGTGCTTGCACGTGACCTCCTCCAGGCATCCTCTCACATGGTCCTGAAACACTGGGGCCTTGAAAAAAAAAAACAGTGGAAGCCTGGAGAATCCTAGGAGAAGCAGGCAGGGCAATGCAAGTTAAAGAAATTCCACAAAAAGAGAGGAGGTGAATGCCAGGTGGGGGACTGGTGACCAAGGTAATGCAAGGCAAGGAAGGGGTTCAAGGGCAAGGCAAGGCAAGTGGTGGCTTTGTCAGGCAACACAAAAGAGAGGAAGGCAAGGCAATAAGAGTCCTAGAAGGAGAGGGAAATGAAAGACTGGAGCTGGACAACTGGGAAGGAAAAGAAGGATAGGTGAGCAAGTCAATGCAAGGCACTGGGTTGGTATCAAGGGCAAGGGAAGGACATGCATGGGTCAGGAAGGCAAAGGAAAAGAAAGGAATGGTCAGCAATGACAAGGAAATGTAAGATTGGATAGGAAGGGCAAGGCAATGTGCGGGAGGGATAGGCAACACAATGGGTATCTTAACAGGAAATGTCCATCCACAGCAAGGTCAGGAGAAAAGTGGTAGAGAGGTCAAGGTGGGAAATAGGTGAGTGCAGCTAAGAAAGAAAGAAAGAAAAAAAGTGCATAGCTCTCATGTGTGTGCGTGCGTGCGTGTGTGTGTGTGTGAAGTTTGCAGGATGTAAAGCAAAGAAAGCTGTCTCTTGATTCTGAAGTGAATGGATGTTTTTGAACATAAGTGGCAAAGTCCAAGCAACCTTTTCATCCTAGTACATCTGTGTGTGTGAAACATAGCCAGAAACTTTTCCATTTAGGTTCAGACTGCAAGAAGGACATAGAATGTGATGGTGTGAATAGCTGAGCAGGAAAGCACATCACACGAGCATGTTTCAACAGAAGCAGTTTGTGCGAGAAGGAGATGGACGCGTGGGACTCCAGCAATATAGCAATGCTGAGAAGCTGAGAAGCAAATTGCAATGCCTCGGTGCGTGCTCTGAAAATAAAAGCCTGCAAGGAAAAGGCAAGGGGACAGGTCAGTGAAAGCCTTCTGTCCTGGTACACTGGGCTGTTTGAATGTGGACCGCTGTTTAGTTTCACTAAGGATTCAGCAAGACGGACAGAATGTGCTTGTCCGTGTAGGTGAGAAGGAAAGTGAGAATCACCGGTACATTTGGCAGAGTTTCAAGGCTGAGAGGAGAAGATGTTGGCCAGGCCTGGATTTGGGCTGTGGAACTTGTTTCAAGGAAGAGGCTGCTGAATTGTTTAAGCTTTTGGGAATCTGCAAGAGTGAAAGACTATGTTGGTACCTCATTAAACTAATGATTGCTGATCATCTGGCGGAATCTATGACATAAACCAGAAGTGAAATTTCCCCCCATTCACACCAGTTTTTTTACCTTTTCATCCAACAGCCTGAGTGCTTTTGAGGCAGCTGTCAAATGGCTTGCCTTGAAAGCTAGAAGTATCCTGCAATACGCAGGGTGGTTCCCAGACCCAAGCTGGCACCAGTGCCAAGTCAGGCTGGTTTGACAGTGCCATGTGGCTCCTGCAATCTGCCATCAAGAACCAGGCGAAGTGAGTTTAGTTTGACAGGAAAAAGGAGCGAGGTTTTTATTCGGATGCTGTTATGGTCCACCCGAAATGAACGGGTGACGAATGATTTTTGGGTGCAAAAATAACCAACATAGGCACAGGGGTTTTGCAGTAACAAATCAACAAAATGCAATTTATTGATGGTAACCACAGCTAAATATGCGTTAGGTTAGAGGATCCGGGGAAGAGAAGGATAGGATAAGGGAAAAAGGAAGGAAAGAAGGTTAGGGAATGGGGTATAGCTACCAAGATGTGATGTCTTCGGGGTCCTGCCGCCGATGCTCGCTGGTACACGCCTTGGGGAGATCTCGGAGAGGCAGTCGAACCGAACCCCAGATATACTGTTCTTGGTTGGGGGAAGGGTGGCCGAAATTATGTTTCCATGGAGGGGAAAAGGATAGATTATTCCATTGTTTTCATGGCCGAATGCTCCCAGGTACGTTTACTCTGGGCAGGTTCTCCCCCTTCCCTGAGGTGGGAGGGGGTACAGTCCCAGTCTCTGGAAGGAGGTGGCCAGGGGGGTGCCATGGGGGTGCCAATAGGGTGCCAGTAGGGTGCCAGAGGGGTTCTTGGTTCTTTTATGAGGGGATTCGCACCTCTGTTAGTCTGCCACATTGGTTGAAGACAGGCAAGAGGTGTCTTCTCTTGGAGGGGAGGGGAGCCACCCCAGAGCTCAGTCCAGCCAGGCCTGAAGTTTGGAAGAAAGCCCAGTTTCATTGTTCAGAACAGGGCAGCATGCCCCCTTCGAGTACAGCATGGCATGTTCTGCAGACACCATCTGTAAACACGCTAAATACGCATGAGACTTTCTTTCCCAACTGGCTCAACAGTTTTTAACCCTTCGGTGGTCTCATGACAATTGTGAGGCAAAAACTGAAGGATTTCCGGATGGACTTCCACAGATGCCAGTTGCTGAGAGTGGCCAGCTGGCTCCGGAAAATCAACAATACGCAGGATGGTTCTCAGACCCAAGCTGGCACCAGTTGCAAGTCGGGCTAGTTTGACAGTGCCATGTGGCTCCTGCAATCTGCCATCAAGAACCGGGGATGGTGAGTTTTGTTTGCCAATGAAAATGGGCCAGTATTTCTCTTCGGAGGTCTGTGGCTGGAGCGGCTGGCTGGCTCCTGAAAATCCACAATACGCAGGATGGTTCCCAAGCACAAGGTAGGACAAGTTGCAGTTTGGTTTGACAGTACCAAGTGTCTCCTGCAATGGGCCATCAGTTTCCGGAGAAGGTTAGTTTTTTTAAAAGGAAAATGGCAGAGGGCTGAGTTCAAGGGCTCCTGTGGCTGAGTGTGGCCGGCTGGTTCTTGAAACTCCGCATTACGCATGATAGTTCCCAGACCCAAGCTGGCACCAGTTGCAACTCGGGCTTTTTTGACAGTGCCAAGTGGCTCCTGCAATCTGCCATCAAGAACTGGGACAGGTGAATTTTGTTTGCCAGGAAAGAAAAGCAAGGCTTTTACCTGGGGGCCTGTGACTGAGATTTGCTATCTATCTCCTGAAATTACGCAACACGCAGGATGGTTCCCAGACCCCAGCTGGCACCAGTGCGAAGTCAGGCTGGTTTGACAATGGCATGTGGCTCCTGCAATCTGCCATCAAGACCTGGGCCAAGTGAGTTTAGTTGTCCAGGAAAAAGGAGCGAGGTTTTTATTCGGATGCCAGTTGCTGAGAGTGGCCGACTGGCTCCAGAAATCCTGCAATAGACAGGATGGTTCCCAGACCCAAGCTGGCACCAGTTGCAACTCGGGCTGATTTGACAGTGCCAAGTGGCTCCTGCAATCTGACGTCAAGAATCGGGGATGGTGAGTTTTGTTTGGCAGAGAAAAGAGCCGAGGTTTGTGTTAGGCTCCTATGGGGAAAATGGCCCTCTGGCTCCTGAAATTTTGTAATATGCAGGATGGGTCCCAGACCCAAGCGGGCACCAGAGACAAGTTGGTCTGGTTTGACACTGCCAAGTGGCTCCTGCAATCAGCCTTCAAGATCTGGGACAGATGAGGTTTTTTTGCCAGCTTAAATGGGTCAGCATTTCTGTTTGGAGGCCTTCTGCTGGAGAGGCCGGCTGGCTCCTGAAATTCCTCAATATGCAGGATTGTTCAAAGACCTAAGCTGGCACCAGGGCCTAGTCGGGCTGCTTTCACGGTGCCAAGTGGCTCGTGCAATCAGCCATCAAGAACCGGGGATGGTGAGTTTGTTTGCCAGGGAAAATGGGCCAAAATCTTTTCTTGGTCGCCTGTGGCTCAGAGTGGCTGACTGGCTCCTGAAATCGTGCAATAGGCAGGATGGTTCCCTGACCCAAGCTGGGACCAGTTGCAACTCAGGCTGGTTTGACAGTGCCAAGTGGCTTTTTCAATCTGCCATCAAGATCTGGGCAGGCAATTTTTTTTTGCCCGGGGAAATGGGCCAAAAGTTTTCCTGGGCAACTCTGGCTGAAAGTGTCCAGCTGGCTCCTGAAATTCCACTATAGGCAGGATGGTTCCCAGACCCAAGGTGGGACCAGTTGCAACTCAGACTGGTTCGACAGTGCCAAGTGGCTCCTGCAATCTGCCATTTGGATCCAGGGCTGGTGAATTTTGTTTCCCAGAAACGAAGAGTGAGGTTTTTATTCGGAGTCCTGTGGCCGGAATGGCCAGCTGGGTCCTGAAATTCCGCATAAGGCAGGATGGTTCCCAGACCCAAGCAATTACCGGTTGCAACTCCCACTGGTTTGACAGCTCCAAGTGGCTCCTGCAATCTGCCATAAGATCTGGGGCAGGTGAGTTTTCTTTGTCGGAAAAAAGGTGCTTGCTTCATGAGCCTGTTACGGGGAGAGGCCAGCTGGATCCTGAGTATCCACTACACACAGGATGGTTCCCAGACCCAAGCTGGAACCAGTTACCACTCGGACTGGTTTGATGGGTGGTCAAAGGGCAGTTGCAATCTGCCATCAAGGACCGGGAATCCTTAGGTTTTTTGCCTGGAAAAATGGCCAAAGTTGATTTTCGGGGCCTACCCCGGGAGTGTCCCGTTGGCTCCAGAAATTCCGTATTATACTGGATGGTGCCCAGACCCAAGCTGGCACCAGTGCCAAGTCGGGCTAGTTTGACAGTGCCAAGTGGCTCCTGCCATCTACCATCAAAAACTGGGCATGGTGAGATTGGTTTGATAGGTAAAAGAGCAAAGGTTTTTATTCAGGGCCTACGGTTGCAGTGGCCGGCTGGCTCCTGAAATTCCGCCATACACAGGATTGTTCCAGACCCAAGCTGGCACCACTGCCAAGTCGGGCTGGTTTGACTGTGCCAAGTGGCTCCTGCAACCAGCCATCATGATATGGGGATGGTGAGTTTTTTGCCAGGGAAAATGGCCAAAGTTGTTTTGGAGCCCATGCCGGGAGAGGCCAGGTGGCTCCTGAAATTCTGCACTATACGCAGGATTGTTCCCAGACCCAAGCTGGCACCAGTTGCAACTCTGGCTGTTTTGACAGTACCAAGTGGCTCCTGCAATCTGTCATCAAGAATCGGGGATGGTGAGTTTTGTTTACAAGGGATATGGGCCAGCATTTCTGTTTGGGGGCCTTTGGGGACCTGTGGCCGGTGGGCTCCTGAAATTCCGCATTAGGGAGGATGGTTTCCAGACCCAAGCTGGCACCACTGCCAAGTTGGACTGGTTTCACAGTGCCAAGTAGCTCTTGTAATCTGCCATCAAGAACCGGGAATCCTTAGTTTTTTTGCCTGGGAAAATGGCCAAAGTTTATTTTCGGGGCCTACCCCAGGAGTGTCCAGTTGGCTCCTGAAATTCCGCATTATACTGGATGTTTTCTCAGACCCAAGCCGGCACCAGTGCCAAGTCGGGCTGGTTTTACTGTGCCAAGTGGCTCCTGCAATCTGCCATTAGAAACGGGGCAGGTGACTTTTGTTTGCCAGGAAAAAGGAGTGAGGGTATTATTCTGAGGCCTGTGGCCAGGAGTGGCCGGCTGGCCCCTGAGGTTCAGCAGTACGCAGGATGGTTCCCAGACCCGAGCTGGCACCAGTGCAAACACAGGCTGCTGTGCCAGTGCCAAGTGGCTCCTGCAATCTGCCATCAAGTTCTGGGGCAGGTGAGTATTTTTTGCCATGTAAAAGGAGTGAGGGTTTTATTCAGGGGCTTGTGGCCAGAATGGATGGCTGGCTCCTGAAATTCCGCAATTCACAAGATGGTTCAAGACTCAGGCTGGAACCAGTTGCAACTTGGCCTGGTTTGACAATGCCAAGTGGCTCCTTCAATCCGCCATCAAGAACCGGGGATGATGAGGTTTTTTTGTCAGGGAAAATGGGCCAAAATGTTTTTCTGGATGCCCCTGTCTGAGAGTGGCCGACTGGCTCCGTAAATTCCGCATTAAGCAAGACGGTTCCTGGGCCCAAGCTATAACTGGTTGCAACTGAGGCTGGTTTGACAGCGCCACATGGCTCCTGCAATCTGCCATAAGAACCAGGGCAAGTGACTTTTGCTTGCCAGGAAAAAGGTGCATCGATTTGATTCAGGAGCCTGTTCCCGGGAATGGCCAGCTGGATCCTGAATTTCCAATAGAAGCAGGATGGTTCCCAGACCCAAGCTGGCACCTGTTGCAACTCGGGCTGATTTGCAGTGCCAAGTTGCTCCTGCAATCTGCCATCAAGTTCCGAGGCAGGTGAGTATTTTTTGCCATGTAAAAGGAGTGAGGGTTTTATTAGGGGGCTTGTGGACAGAATGGCCGGCTGGCTCCAGAAATTCCGCAATACACAAGATGGTACAGGACTCAGTCTGGAACCAGTTGCAACTTGGCCTGGTTTGACAGTGCCAAGTGGCTCCTTCAACCTGCCATAAGAACCAGGGCAGGTGACTTTTGTTTGTCAGGAAAAAGGAGTGAGGTTATTATTTCGTGGCCTGTTGCCTGGAGTGGCCAGCTGGCTCCTGAAATTCCACAATACACCCGATGGATTCCAGACCCAAGCTGGCACCAGTGCAAACACGGGCCAAGTGACAGTGCCAAGTCGTTCCCGCAATCTACCATCAAGAACTGGAGATGCTGAGTTTTTTTGCCAGGGAAAAGGGCAGAGGTTTTTATTCAGGGCCTATGGCTGGAGTGGCCTGCTGGCTCCTGAAATTCCACAATATGCAGGATGGTACCCAGACTCAAGCTGGTACCATTTGAAACTTGGGTAGGATTGACAGTGCCAATTTCCTCCTGGAATCTTCCATCAAGGACCCGGGCAGGTGAGTTTTGTTTGCCAGGAAAAACGAGCGAGGTTTTTATTCAGAGGCTTTTGGTAAGAGATGCTGGCTGGCTCCAGAAATTCCACAACACGCAGGATGGTTCCCAGATGCAAGTTGGGACCATTTACAACTCAGGCTGTTTTGACAGTGCCAAGTGGCTCCTGCAATCTGCCATCATGAACCGGGGAAGGTGAGTTTTGTTTGACAGGAAAATGGAGCAAGGGTATTATTTCGAGCTCAGTGGCCAGGCATGGCCGGCCAGCTCATGAAATTCAGCAATACGCAGGATGGTTCCCAGACCCAAGCTGGCACAATTTGCAACTTGGGCTGCTTTGACAGTGCCAAGTTCCTTCTAGAATCTGCCATCAAGAACCAGGGATGGTGAGTTTTTTTTGCTTGGGAAAATGGCTGAAGTTTCTTTTAAGTGCCTATTCCTGTAGTCACCACCTGGCTCCTGAAATTCCATATTACTCAGGATGGTTCCCAGATGCAAGCTGGCACCAGTGCCAAGTTGTTCTGGTTTGACAGTGCCAAGTGGCTCCTGCAATCTGCCATCAAGAACCAGGGCAGGTGAGTTTTTTTCATCACGGACAATGGCTCAGGTTTTTATTCGGGGCCTGTGTCTGGAGTGGCCAGCCGGCTCCTGAAATTCCGCATTATACGTAGGATGGTTCCCAGACCCAAGCTGGCACCAGTGCCAAGTCAGAGTGGTTTGACAGTGCCAAGTGGCTCCTGAAATCTTCCATGAAGAACCAGATATGATGAGTGTAGAGAGCTTTGTGCACAGTTGGTTAACTGAGAAAAGTCACGTCGACTTAATGCCACTAGTTAAGCTTGAAGGGGACAAGCATAGAACCCTGTAGTCAGTGTCCAATAACAGGCAAGGACATGGTGCCCTTGGTTCAACAGAAGGATAGGGGAGAGCCTCTTTGGCAGAAATAAGAAGAAAAGTTTCAATAAAATATCCACAAGAATGCAGAAGTAGGCGTAGTTGGCTGATAAGTAACTAGCCAATAGTGAGCTCACCTTTGCGATATGTATGAGCCTAATTAACACCGACATAAAGATGTGTGCCTATCAATAAGGATTTGAGATTTGCTGATCACTCATATTGCGTGCCGCATTTCTCCCGCCGGTCCCAACAACATGGTGACCCCGACGTGATATCAGTAACGGCCACCACGGGGGATCGGTGAAGGAGTTTGGGTCCTGTCGCAGCAAGGACGGCGAAAAAGCACCGCTGAAAACGGGGGAGGTTCCGCTCCCTGGGTGACTTCAAAGGAAGGCCTGGCTGATACGTGCTGCTGCGACCTTGTGGAGCTGCAACAACGCTGACGTTTTTAAAATGGAAAGGCAAGCAGCATATGATTTATTTTCTGGCTTTTTAAAAAAGCAACAGGTTAAGGGCATAAATTTGCAGAAAGAGCTTCATGGGTTATTAGCTTACGGGAATGCACAGGGATTTTTTCAAAATCCTCATACAGTTTATGAAATAAGTGAGTGGCAAAAGTTTGGAGATAAGCTGTGGGAGGCTGTTTTAGATGATGATAAAACTGCAAAGAAGTTAAGGAAGTTATGGCGAGTGCTGCATGAGTTAGTACAATATCAGGTAGAAAAAAAGGCTGCACAGCAAGCTACTGCAGCTCATGGTAAGAATAAAAGTTATGGAGATTGGTCAGATTGCCCATTACTCCCTGCCACATCCACAGTTATCTTGCCACCAACATCGACTCCTGCTTCAAGCAGCAACTCACCCCCCATAACAGCACCGCCTGTGCCCTGGCCAGACCCTCCATCTCCCCCTCCTAGCAATGAGCCGATCTCTGGGGCAGAGAGTGACCTAGGGGGGGCCATTGCACAACAGCGGAGGAAGGAGGAAGGCATGGGCAGCGGTAGCAAAAGAGATCATGGATTCGGGGGATAGTGAGGCTATGGCAGCAGCTATGGAAGTGGCTTGCCCGGTGGTGTATACTCCTCTGGATAGGGGTGGATTACAGGCAGCAATTACTGCCCTAGATTGGAAACTGTTGTCGCAGTTATGGTCCACAGTTAGTCAGTTTGGGGTGACTGGTGAGCCCACAAAGCAAATGCTTGACTATATTTGGGGGACCTAGGTGTTATTGCCAGCCGATTGTAGAAGAATTGCAAAACTTATTTTTACTCAACATCAGCAGCTTCTGTTTAATGCACATCGGCAAGCACTCTGCCAGGAGCGCTTAGCAGTGGTACAGCAACCAGGTGACCCTTTACATGGGGTAACCTTAGATGAATTATTGGGTATAGGGGCTTTTGCTCAAACAGAAGCACAAGCGTTAATCAGTCCTGATAAATGTCGAGAGGCTATGCGACTGGTGAGGCTGGCTATAGGTAGGACAAAAGAACAAGGCGGGGTTCCATCATACATGGCTATAAAGCAAGGAAGGGATGAATCGTTTGGATCTTTTATAGATAAGGTGACTGCTGCTATCGAGCAAGCTGGAGTGGCAGATTTCATGAAAGGGGCCCTTCTCAAACAGTGTGCCATTCAAAATAGAAACCAGGCTACGAAAAGTGTGTTAAACACCCTAGGAGCTAATTGGACTATAGAAGAAGCTTTAGAACGGATGGCAAATGTGCCCGTAGGGAGTCAGGCGATGTTAGTAGAAGCTATTAGAGAGCTAGGGACAGGATTGAAGGAGCAGGCAGTAGCATAGCAGAGCCAAGTCCTTGCTGCCCTTGCGCCCCTACAGGCAGCAAGTCCATGATCTCCATCTACTGGCTGATTTAAATGTTACTGGTGCGGAGGCATGGGACATACCTGGCGAGCCTACCAAGCAGCTACCATCTGGTGTCACAGCTGTCGCTCAGATACCCACAACACCGGAGCCTACCAACTCCGCTCAGGAAATGGGAGGCCCAGCACGCCCAACACTCACCATGCCCAGACACAAGTAGCAGCTGTCAACACCTCAGCCCAGCCCCCCTTCAACCTGCCACCGCCGGGAGCCTCGGGCTGGATGTGGCAGCCTCAGTAGCGGTAACATTGATGACCATCCAACCGAAAAAGGTCCCGACTGGAATAAAGGGACCAATCATCATTGATGGACAGCCTATGAGAGCTTTGCTTTTGGGGCGATCTTCAGTTACCATGATGAGATTATTTGTTTTAACTGGGGTAATAGACGCTGATTTTACTGGGGAAATTTGTGTTATGGTACAGACTCCTTTTCCACCGATACGAATTGAGAAAGGACAGAGGATAGCTCAATTAGTTCCATTAGAACAAATGACTAAAACATTACCCCCTCATCAATCACAGTCCAGGGGGAAACGGGGCTTTGGCTCCACTGGAGGACTTACTCTGTTAACAATGAACTTAAACGATCAGCCAAAATGTGCTGTATTGATAGAGTATCAGGGTGACAGGCAAACCTTGGAAGGTTTATTAGATACTGGCGCAGACTCCAGCATTATCAGCCCGGATTGCTGGCCCCACAACTGGCCGTTACAGCCAACCACAGTAGCAGTTACCGGGGTTGGAGGCCTAACGCTTGCAAGAAAATCACCCATGTTATCAGTAACTATCGACGGAAAAAATTTACGGAGTGTTTTCTCAGTTGTGCCTTTGCCTCCTACTGTGCAGTGCCTCATTGGTCGGGACATTTTGGCTCAAATGGGGGTAGTGCTGACAAATGAGTACTAATTGGGCTAATGGCCATTGCGTGGACTTTCCCAGTCCCACTCATTTGGAACACGGACACACCAGTGTGGGTTAAGCAATGGCCATTAAAAAGGGAAAGTCTGGAACAAGCACATGTACTAGTACAAGAACAATATGAGCAGGGCCATTTACAGTTGTCAGTAAGCCCATGGCATACCCCTATTTTTGTTATAAAAAAGAAGTCGAGAAAGTATCATTTGCTACAGGATTTACGAGCTGTAAATGAACAAATGGAGCCTATGGGAGCCTTACAACCAGGTTTGCCTAACCCAGCCATGTTGCCAAAGAACTGTCCACTGTTAATTGTAGATCTTAAAGACTGCTTTTTTACTATTGCTCTTCACCCTCGAGACACTCGGAGGTTTGCATTTACCTTACCAGCTTTAAATAGGGAAGAACCAGACAAAATACTGGAATGGCTTACTCTCCCACAGGGAACGTGCAACAGCGCCCCCTTGTGTCAGCTGTATGTTTACAATGCTTTACAATGGTTTACAACCTTTGTGACAGGCCTGGGCCATTTATCATTACATGGATGATATTTTGTTTGCACAGCCACAACCTTCTACAGGTCAACAAAATCAAGAAAAACATAAGGCCCTGGAACTACATGGCTTGGTTGTAGCTCCTGAAAAAATTCAATTATCTGCACCCTGGAAATATTTGGGATGGACACTTATTGATCAGGTTGTTAACCCCCAGAAATTGCAATTGAATATTAAAATACATACATTGCATAATGCTCAAAAGTTACTTGGTGATCTGCAATGGCTGCACCCTATTGTGGGCATCCCAAATGAGTTGTTAGATGAACTTCGACCTTTACTAAAAGGGACTGACCCAGCACAACCTGTCCATATAACCTCTGAGCAAGTTAAGACACTTCAGCAGATATTGGACTGTGTAACACAAGGCAGTGTCCGGAGACGAGATCTTAACCTCCCCATACAGCTGACAGTTTGGTGTGGAACTAAATTTTTACTGGGTGCACTTATTCAGCAAAACAGAAAATCAGAGGAGGTGTGGGCCTTAGAATGGATATCTCCTCCACTTCGACAGCATAAAACCCTTCTTCAAAAAATCGAAATTTTGGCTGACCTGCTTAAGAAGGGTCATGAACGGGCATTACAGATTATGGGAAAGAAGCCTGATCAGATATGGATACCAATGAAGAAAGATACATTGACCTGGTACCTGATAAACAGTATGGAATTACAAGAGGCCCTGCTGGGAGCTGGAAGCGTGATTGCCACTGATGATATTCCCAATATACCATTGAACTGGGTAGGGCAGTGGGGTTGGATTCAATGCCCAAAAAGATCACAGAAGCCCCTGTCAGACTCTATAACAGCCTACACGGATACAGGAAGAAAATCAAGAACTGCTGCAGTGACCTGGCAGGAAAAGGGACAATGGCACCATCAAATTCTCCAGGCTTCCGAGTTGGATACTTTACAAACGATGGAGCTATTGGCTTTGTATGGGCCACGATGCATTTTTCTGGGCCCCTCAACATAGTGACAGATTCTTTATATGTTGCAGGAGTGTGTGAGCAAATAGAGGATGCCTCTATAAAAGAAGTTCAAAACAGGAGGTTACATGAGCTGTTTATTCAGTTACAGAGGGCGATTAAGCTGAGAAAACATCCCTTATCTGTTATCCATATCAGAAGTCACAAAGGGGATATTGGTCTGGGAGAGGGTAATGCACGAGCAGATAAGCTAGTCTCAATCACGCAAATGACTCCAACTCCCAGGCAGACTATGGCCAGAGAGGCACATTCCATGTATCACCAAAATGCAAAGGGCCTCCATAGAGAATTTCAGTTATCTATGGAAGAGGCATGGGCAATAGTCAATGCCTGTCCCATATGTAGTCATCATAATGGGGGCTGCAGGTTAGGTCTGGGAGTTAACCCAAGAGGGTTGAGTACAAATGAGACCTGGCAAATGGATGTCACACATGTTGCTGAGTTTGGTAGGATGAAGTATGTGCATGTTACTATAGACACCTACAGTCATTTTATATGGGCCACAGCACAGACTGGTGAGAAAGCCAGGCAAGTGGAGAAGCACCTCAGCAGCTGCTTTGCTGTAATGGGAGTGCCACGGTGTATTAAGACAGGTAACGGGCCTGCCTATTGCAGCAAAAGAATAAAGCAGTTCATGCAAATGTGGGGGATAGAACACGTGACAGGCATTCCTAATTCCCCAGCAGGGCAAGCAATCGTAGAAAGAGCTAATGGTACCTTGAAAAGATATCTAGGTAAATTCAAAGATATTAAAAAACCACAAAAAAGACTGTTAAGGTGTTTATTTGTTTTAAATCACTTGTGTGTTTTTGGGGAAAGCAAGGTTCCTGCTGTAATTCACCACTATGTACAGGAGAAAGAAAGTGTAAAGCAGGACGTATGGGTAAAATACAGAGATCCTAAAACACGACAATGGCAAGGTCCTGCTAAGGTGTTACACTGGGGCCAAGGATATCTTTGTGTCTCTACCCCTACAGGATCCTTATGGGTACCTGCCAAATGGACCCGAGCAGCTGTGTTAAATGGAACCACCAGAACTCCATCAACTGAGTGCAGAAGACCGTTAGGGGGTAGAGACGAAGCTGTTGATCATCCTTCAACTAGTACTTCTTAAGCTGAAAGGACAGTGTAGCTTGGCTCTCGACCAAGTGATTGATCAGTGTAAATCCTTAGATTATATACTAAGCCTGCTTCCAGCGCTTTCTACGTTTGAATTTAGAGGGCTTAGGAACCTAGCTTGTATTGATTATCATAATAGACAGTGTGCTGCATGGGTATTGATTTTTTGTGGGGGCTGTCAGCAAACTAAGTGGGTACATCAGACTCAATTACCTGACTTGTGGTGCAGGAACTGTGGATTTTATTGGCAGTTGGGCTCCTGGCAAGCAGAACTCCGGGCCTTTACAGGATTACCTGGCCGCCAAGGGTTACAGTTGTATGAATCACCAGAACAGAAAATTATTGCATGGTTTAGGTGGGAAACCCAGCATTTAGTTAAACGTGCTTTGGGACAGTCCAAGTCGCATATTTTACAGGCTAAGTGTGGTAGGGGTATTCCCCTTTCACAGACAAGTGTAATAGGTCCAATTTCGTGAGATCAAGATCCCAACCAAGTGTGGACAATTGTCCGAGAGACCTAAAGAGGTTAAATCTGGGCAGATCAAGGAGAAAGAAGGGGAAAGGAAAGAAGAGACATTCTTAACAACTTGTGGGAAACATGTTTATCTCCCAAATGTCTGGGTGGTTCAAAGCAGCGCCTGGGGAGACCAGGGTGATGCGGCACATTTATGCTATTACCTTGCTAATCCTCACCCTCTTAGCAGACAGTGCAGATGCTGCCGGAGAAGTGAAAACTCATCATGCATGGGCCCCACCTCAGCCTAATACTAACATTTGGGTCACCCTGGCAAACTTAACTAACCAGGAGGGTATTTGCCAGTCGTTATCTTCTCCCAGTAATCCATTTACAACTTGCTTGGTTGGGCTGCCAGCAGATCCCTGGCCATGTCCCTCAGGTGTACCCACCTGCAACACTGACAATCCTAAGACAAGTGTAGATAATTGGGACCAATGGGTTTCTCACTTCCCCATAGCACCACAGGAACCCCAAGAATTGGAGTTGTTAGGTTCAGTGATGGCAGATGAATGTATTAATTTTAACCATACAAGCCAACTTTCAGCAAAAAACCATTCCACTATTGTAACTTCCAGCATGGCTGTCTATCGTAACGCAACAGCTTGGTGCAATTATACCACAGGGAAAGTGTCAATCTCATCAAATGACCCTATTCAATTGCCAGCAGGTTACTTCTTAATCCGTGGGGACTGTGCTTGGCCTGGTGTCCCATCGGTGCTGCCATGTACAATTGGATGGCTGTCTCTGCTTACACCCAATACGTCCATGATATTAAATATGAGCTGCCGCCGTCATCAACATAAGAGAATGATCCATGCATTTACTGCTGACTGTAGGGAAGATGTAAAATTTTGGTCCCCAGGGGCCATAATTGCAGCATCCTTTCTGACTCCAGGGGTGGCAGCTGCAGGTGACCATGGTGCCCTAAATAAGTTGGGATGCTGGCTTGCAAAGCAAACCAATGCCATCTCTTTTGCACTTTCTAGCCTTTTGCTTGATGTTGATTCTATTCGTCATGCAACGCTTTAAAATAGAGCTGTGATCGACTTTCTTTTACTTGCACAAGGCCATGGCTGTGAAGAATTTGACGGCATGTGTTGCATGAATCTTTCTGACCATTCGCAGTTCATCCATGCCCCGCTCGCAGAATTGCAAAGGTTAACTGGAAACTTACAGGCAGAATCAGGTTTCGGTATTGATGGATGGCTCTCATCCTAACGCCTGGGATCATGATTACGTTCTGCTGTTAAAGTTAGCATTATAGTGGGCATCATAGCTCTGTTAGTAGTGTTAATTTTGCCGTGTTTTTGCATGTGCTTACAGAACATGGTGCAAAGAATGACATCCGCTGCATTTAATCAGACTATGCTTGTCCAATTGAAAAACAGGGGAAGGGGCTTTGTGGACAGTTGGTTAGCTGAGAAAGGTCATGTCGACATAATGCTGCTGGTTAAGCTTGAAGGGGACAAGCATAGAAGCCAGTAGTCAGTGTCCAATAACAGGCAAGGACATGGTGCCCTTGGTGCAACAGAAGGATAGGGGAGAGCATCTTTGGTAGAAATAAGAAGAAAAGTTTCAATAAAATATCCACAAGAATGCAGAAGTAGGTGTAGTTGGCTGATAAGTAACTAGCCAATAGTGAGCTCACCTTTGCAATATGTATGAGCCTAATTAACACCGACATAAAGATGTGTGCCTATCAGTAAGGATTTGAGATTTGCTGATCACTCATATTGCGTGCCGCATTTCTCCCGCTGGTCTCAACAGGTGAGTTTTGTTTGCTTGGAAAAGGAGTGAGATTTCTATCCGGGGGCCTGTGGCTGAGAGTGGCCGGCTGGCTCCTGAAATTCAACATTACGCAGGATGGTTCCCAGACCCAAACTGGGACCAGTGCCAAATTGGGCTGGTTTGATAGTGCCAAGTGGCTCCTCCAATCTGCCATCAAGAACCGGTGAAGGACAGTCTTGTTTGCCAGGGAAAATGTCCGAAGTTTGTCTATGCCTTGAGTGGCCATGTGACTCCTGAAATTCCACATTACGTAGGATGGTTCCCAGACCCAAGATGGCACCTGTTGCAACTCACGCTCGTTTGACAGTGCCAAGTGGCTCCTGCAATCTGCCATCAAGAACCGGGGCAGGTGAGTATTTTTGCTAGGAATATGGGCCAGCATTTCTATTTGAGGACCTGTGGCTGAGAGTGGCCGGCTGGCTCCTGAAATTCAACAATACACAGGAGGGTTCCCAGATCCAAGCTGGCACCAGTTCCAAGTCTTACTGGTTTGACAGTGCCAAGTGGCTCCTGCAATCTACCATCAAGAACCGGGGCAGGTGAGATTTTTTGCCAGGGAAAAGGTCTGAAGTTGATTTTCGGGGCATATGCCTGGAGTGGCTGGCTGGCTACTGAAATTCTGCATTATACCGGATGGTTCCCAGACCGAAGCTGGCACCAGTGCCTAGTTGGGCTGGTTTGAGAGTGCGAAGTGTCTCCTGAAATCTGCCATCAAGATCTGGGGATGGTGATTTTTTTTGCTTGGGAAAATGGCCAAAGTTGATTTTCAGGGCCTATGCCTGGAGTGTCCAGGTAGCTCCTGAAATTCCGCATTATATAGGATGGTTCCCAGACCCAAGCTGAAACCAGTGCCAAGTCGGGCTGGTTTGAGAGTTCCAAGTGTCTCCTGAAATCGGTCATCGAGGACCGGTGATGGTGAGTTTTGTTTGCCAAGGAAAAGAACTGAGGTTTGTGTTCGGGGCCTTTGGATGGAGTGGCCGGCTGGCTCCTCAAATTCCGCAATACGCAGGATGGTTCCCAGACTCAAGCTGGCATCAGCACCAAGTCAGGATGGTTTGACAGTGCCATGTGACTCCTGCAATCTGCCATAAGAACGGGGGCAAGTCAGTTATGTTTACCAGAAAAAGGAATGAGTTTTGTATTTGTGGGCCTGTGACTGAAACTGGCCAGCTGGCTCCTGAAATTCCACAATACGCAAGATAGTTCCCAGACCCAAGCTGGCACCAGTTGCAACTCTGGCTTGTTTGACATTGCCAAGTGGCTCGTGCAATCTGCCATCCAGAACCGGGGATGGTGAGTTGTGTTCGCCGGGAAAAAGGATCAAAGGAGCAAAGTTTTCATTCAGGGTCCTCTGGCTAGAGTGGCTTCTTCACGTAAAGAGCCTTATGCCGGTCGTAGATCATTGTGCCGATTGCAGAGTGTAGTTCGGCTCGCGGTGCGCTCCTGAGGGCAGCTTCTGCCGAAAGACGTCCGGGACCGGTGTCTAGCTTTGGAGAGCTCTGTATCTTCATCTGTAGCGTCTACAGTCACATACATCTAAGCAAAAAGCTTTTTCACTATGTCTCGCAAGGACAAACTGTGCCTGTTCAGAAAAAATCTCTGATCGTCCTCTGGACTTTGCACGTATGTCTACAGAGTGTTTTGCAAGAAGCAAAAGCAAGTTGTCCAAAACTCTTTTCATTTGAATGTTCATGTGTTTGGAAAGGGCAGGAGAGTGGAAAGATATTGTTTTCTATCAGTTTACAAGCTGCACAAAAAATCCCAGTGTTGTGCAGCTTCGTTATTCGCCTTTCGGATGCTGCCGCTCTCTCCGTCTCCTGGAGGTGAAGAAGCGGCTTCTTCGCAACAAGAGCATTGTGCCGGTCACAGAGCATGGTGCCGGTTGTGGTGCACTCCGTAATGCTGCTTCTGCCGAAAGTCTGCCTGGGACAAGTGCATAGCTTCGGAGAGCTCTGTATCGTCGTCTGTAGTGTCTCTAGTCGCCTACATCTAAGCAAAAATCTTTTCCACTGTCTAGTGAGGAGAAAATATGCCTGTTCAGAAAACATCTCTGATCATGCTCTAGAGGTTGCATACAGATCTGCAGAGTGTTTTGCAAGAAGAGAAAGAAAGCTGTCCAAAACACCTTTCATTCAAATGTTATTGTGAATGGAAAATGCAGGAGAGTGGCAAGGTACCGTTTTCTATCAGTTTGCAAGCTGCGCACACAATTGCAGTGTTGTGTGTCTTCATTGTTCCCCTTTCGGAGGCTGCCGCTCTCTCCGTCTCCCAGAGGCAAAGAAGCGGCTTCATCACCTGAAGAGCATTGTGCCGGTCAAAGAGCATGGTGCTGGCTGCGGTGTGCTCCGTAACACTGCTTCTGCCAAAAGACTGCTGGGACAAGCGTATAGATTCGGAGAGCTCTGTGTCTTTGTCTGTAGTGTCCCTAGCCCCCTACATTTGAGCAAAAAGCTTTTTCACTATGTCTCACAAAGAGAAACTGTGCCTGTTCAGAAAACATCTCTGATTGTGCTTGTCATGGTTTGAGCCTGGCACAGAGCCAGTGCCCCCATGAAAATGCCCTCACCCTGGTGTCTGCTGTGAGATGTGACCAGGAATAAGCAAAACAGGCTCCAGCTTAAACATAAAGAACACTTTATTACCTAAACTACAGGAAAATAGGGAAAAACTATAAGGAAAAGGAAAAAAAAAAATTGAAAACCTTACAAAAAACCACTTTCCTCCTCCCCACTACCTGAATTTCCCAATCCGATACATTCTCCCAAATCACCAACTGCCCAGCCTGGCACCACACTTTAGTATACTCAAACTTCAGTTCATGAAGAGGAGAAGAGTCCTTCTTGTTCCATAGGCGTCTCCTGGAAACACGCTGAAACCTCGTGTGCTTCCATGTCACTCGGCACCGCCCGGAAAAGTCCTTTTGCCGCTTGTGACATCTTCCTTCCATGCCCAGTGCTCTCACCACCGTGCATGGACCAGAGCTGCTTTTAGGGTTGTCTTTTAAGGATGCCTTGTCTCACTCCAAAAAGGCACAGTCTCTGCTTTGGGACATCTGTCCCCCCCATATTTTTCCAACCCCCTGGGGCCGAGGGGTCCTCACGATGAACCCTCCTGGTTCTGAGGCACTGCTTCCCCCCAAGTGCAGTCTCTGCGTCACAGGAACAAACTGAGTCCATGGCCACAAGAAAAGTCCAGCCAAAAGGCCACTCCAAATCATCTCTCCCCATTCAATCATCTCCACGTTCTTCGGGCCAGGTCCTTGTCTCATCTCCTATCTCCCTTCTTATTCAGCTTCGAGGAGGATTAGCATTTTTGCAAGGCCCCAATCATGAAAAAAAGGGGTTAAAACTTTCAGTCTCTGTCTGTCCCGGAGCTGCGGCACTCCCACACACGCTGCCGCTCCGGCCGGGCACTCTTCCCCCCCCTTCTCCTCCTGGGCCGGCTGCTATCACATTCGGTGTCGCCAGCTCTCCTCTCTCCCTCCTGGGGGGGGATGGCTGCCCGAGGGCTGACTCCTTGGGCTCTTCCACCCTTCCATCCTCGAGGGCCTTCTCACCCCCCATCTCTGTCCAGGCCCCAGGCCTACCGCATGGCAGCCCCTCCCCCGCCCAGCAGCAGCGGCTGGACAGGGGAGGGTGATCTGACCTCTTCGCCTTGACGTCCCAAGAGAACCTCCCAGGGCCAGAGCTCTGCTTTTTAACTCCTGTGTATTCTCGGAGGTGTGTCCAAACCCCACTGGCTACACCAGGTGCCAGTATCAAACTCAGAACATCCATTGGTTTGACCACAGCATCCCAGAATTCCCACTTCTTCCTGGTCAAACCACCACAGTGCTCTAGAAGTTGCATGCAGATCTGCAGAGTGTTTTGCAAGAATCAAAAGTTGTCCAAAACGCCTTTCATTTTAATGTTAATGTGTTTGGAAATGGCAGGAGAGTGGAAAGGTACCGTTCTCTATCAGTTTACAACTGCGTACACAATCGCAGTGATGAGCGACTTCATTGTTGCCATTCGGAACTGCCATTCTCTCTGTCTCCTGGAGGTGAAGAAGCGGCTTCTTTGTGTGAAGAGCATTGTGCCAGTCGAAGAGCATTGTGTCAGTCGCAGGGCATGGTGCCGGTTGCGGTAAGCTCCGCAGCCCCTGGAATGTGCCATGAAGAAGCGGGGCAGATGAGTTTAGTTTGCCACAAAAAGGAGTGAGGTTTTTATTTGGGGGCCTGTGGCTGAGAGTGGCCGACTGGCTCCTGAAATTCCACATTACGTAGGATGGTTCCCAGACCCAAGCTGGCACCAGTGCCAAGTTGGGCTTGTTTGACAGTGCCAAGTGGCTCCTCCAATCTGCCATCAAGAACCAGAGATGGTGCATTTTGGTTGCTAGGGAAAATGGCTGAGGTTTTTATTCGAGGCCTATGGCTGGAATGGCCGGCTGGCTCCTGAAATTCAGCAATACCCAGGATGCTTCCCAGACCCAAGCTGGCACAAGTTGCAAATCAGGCTGGTTCGACACTGCCAAGTGGCTACTTCAATCTGCCATCAAGAACCGGCGCAGGTGAGTATTGTTTGCCAGGAAAAAGTACCGAGGTTTGTGTTAGGGGCCTATGGCTGGAATAGCCGGCTGGCTCCTGAAATTCTACAATACGCAGGATGGTTCCCAGACCCAAGCTGGCACCAGTTGCAACTCTAGGCTGGTTTGACAGTGCCAAGTGGCTCCTGCAATCTGCCATCAAGAACCGGGGCAGGTGAGTTTAGTTTGCCAGGTGAAATTGGCCAGAATTTCTGTTTGGGGCCTCCTGTTGGAGTGGCCGACTGGCTCTTGAAATTCCACAATACGCAGGATGGTTTCCAGACTGAAACTGGCACCAGTGCCAAGTCGGGGTGCTTTGACAGTGCCAAGTGCCTCTTGCAATCTGCCATCAAGAACCCTGGGGCAGGTGAGTTTTGTTTGACAGGGAAAATGGGCCAATATTTTTTTTGGGCGCCTTTTGCTGGGAGTGGCTGGCTGGCTCCTGAAATTCCGCAATATGCAGGATGGTTCCCCGACCTGCAGGGTGGCAGCACCAGCATCAGCCTCTGGGAGCAGAGAGCACAGGGAAGGTGCCCTGGAACAAGGCTGGGAGCAGAGAGCGCAGGGAAGGTGTCTTGGGAACAATGCTGGGAGCAGAGAGCACAGGGAAGACGCCTGGGAACAAGGCTGTGCTCCCAGGAGGGATGAACAGAGCACAGGGAAGGTGTCCTGGAACAAGGCTGGGAGCAGAGAGTATAGGGAAAGTGCTCTGGGAATAAGGCTGTGCTCCCAGGAGGGATGAGGTAGCTCCAACGGCGGTTTGTCACCAAGGGAAGTTTGTCACTGCTCCCAAGACGCTGTGGCTTCCTTCCCCTGTCGGCACAGCCTCTGATTCAGTTGTCTCGGGAGATTCAGCCGTGCTGTCCTGCCCACCGGTCTGACACGGCTCAGCAGCATTTCTGGCCTTGTGCAACACCCAGGTGACACGGCGTGACCCAGAAAGGCCCGTGCAGGGTTCACGGGACAGCCAGGCTGGCTGGACACCCGGCTGGGGACAGGCGTGTGCCCTTCATCCTCGGGCTGTCTGCAGCAGTCCATTGGAAATGCAGCGTGGATAACCCATGGATGGATGGATGGGAGGTGGCCGTGGGGACAGGGGCGGCCGTGGTGGCATTGTGCCCACCGGCCGTCCCAGATGCGGTTCGGGACACGGCCTCTGCCGAGGGAAGCACGGGGGCATCCCGGCCGCCCCGCCCACCGCTAATGACAGCACGGACGCTAATTACAGGGCAGGCAATTAAACACAAAGCCAGCCGGAGTATCGGGGCAGTGCCGGGAGCTGCGGGTCACGGCCCGCCCGGGAGCCCTGCAGAGGAACCCGAGCAGCCCGGGGACGGCGGGGACAGCTCTGGGGCAGTCCCGGAAGGCCGCGCCGTGCCCAGAAAACGGGAGTGAGAGAGGCACGATGGACAGGGACGGCCCTGGAGGCTGTCAGCTCTCCTAAGTTCAGCTCGGGCTAGAGGGGGTCCCTGGGGGAGCTCCAAAACCCTCCGTTCACGGAGTTCCCTGCTCCGGGGACAGACACAGTGTGCGAAGGACGAGGCAGCAGGCGCGGGATGCGAAGGAGGAGGAGCTGCCCCTGCCCGCTCCAGAGCTCCCCGGAGGGATGGATGTCCTGAGCCCCGAGGGATGGATGTCCTGGGCCCCAAGGGATGGATGTCCTGAGCCCCGGGGCAGGGACAGTGTCCATGCCCGTGCCTGGCTGAGCCCCTGCCGGGGTCACCGGGACTGAGCGGCGGAGGACGGGCAGGGGGCAGCTCCCGAAGGCCGCAAAGGGGAGAGGGCTGGACCATCTCACCCCGGGAACTGCCGGTGGGACGGGGGCGAGCGGGGCGGAGGGGATCCCCTCACCGGGGGACAGGGGCCGGGGGTTAAAGGGGCGAGCGGCTGTACCGGGAAGCGGCACTGGGGAGCGGCCCCGGGGTGCGGCACCGGGAGCGACACCGGGGACTGGCACCGGGGAGCGACACCGGGAACCGGCACCGGAGAGCAGAACCGGGGATCGCCACCAGGAACAGGCACCAGGAGCGGCCCTGGGGAGTCGCCCCGGAGACCGACACCGGGGAGCGGCACCGGGGAGCGACACCGGAGACCGGCGCGGGGACTGGCACCGGGGGCCAGCACCGGGAGCGGCACTGGGGACTGGCACCGGACAGCGGCACCGGCACCGGCACCGGCCCCGGACAGCGGCCCAGGACAGCGGCGCCGGTGAGCGGCACCGGAGGCCTGTACCGGGGACCGGCTCCGGGAACCGGCACCGGGGAGAGGCACCGCCCAGGCCCCGGCCCCGCCCCTGGGCCCGCCCCTCATGTGACAACAGCGCCCCCGCCCCCGCCGGCTCTTGCATCACGCGCCGGCCTCGCCCCCCAGTCCCCGGATGAGGCGGCCCCGGCGGGCGCGCGCGGCGGCGGCTGTGACAGGGGATGCGCTCCGGTGAGCGGCGGGGCCGGGCCCGGCTCGGGGCTCCCCGGGTGGCCCCGGCGAGCGGGACCCGGCGCGGCGGGCGGGGGGCGCGGGCCGGGCGGGGAGGGGGCCGGGGGTGCTGCGGGCCCGCTCCGCGCCGCGATTGGTTGGAAATTGACAACGGGGCAAGACCCTCCCCCGAGCCGCGCCATTGGCTGCGGGCGCGGCGGCGCCATCTCCCATTGGCCGCGGACGGTGTCAGTCACGGCGCGGCCCCGCTCGGCCGCCGCCCTGGCCGGATCCCGGTCCCTCTGCCGGGAGCGCGGCGGGAGCGGGCCCGGGGGTCGGGGCTCGGAGCTGCCTCGGGCCTGCCCGCCGGGGCTCGGAGCTCGGAGTTTCCCCGGGCCCTGCCCGCCGAGGCTCGGAGGTGTCCCGGGCCCTGGCGGGGCGTTTTCCCGTCACTGTCAGCGAGCTAGACGCGTGGTTTGCGTCTATTCTCGTAAAATCCCTGATCGATCATATGCCCAGGGCGCAGCGTCTTTTTCAGGAACAAATTCCTCCCGGAATTGGTGCTGGGATGCTGGAGGGGAAGGGAGGAGCTGATGGAGTCATCCCCCTGGGGGTGCTGAGGACAGGCGCTGGAGCTCTGTGCCCTGCTGGGTGACACGGCTGTTTGCTCCCAGGCTGGACCCACAGGTCCCTTCCTGTCATTCTGCGGTCTCGCTGGGTGTTTGTCCGTCATTGCGTCCGTCATTCCGCCAGTGTTCCTCTCCGGGGTTGGTATCCTCCCCGAGAGCCCCGTGTGCTGTGCCTGAACGTGCCCTCCCGGGTGATGAGCGTGACCCGAATTGCAGCAGACGGGCTGGAAGGGTGCGCTGGGAGGAGAGCGGCGACATCCCCAAGCCAGCCCCGGGCTCCCACCGGCACAGAGCCCCGGGCTCCCACTCACATCCCTGTCCTTCCCGGGGAGCAGAGCTGAGCCATCCCCCTGGCACAACCCTGTCCCCAGAAGGAGCAGAGCTCTGTTCCCACCGGCACATCCCTGTCCCCAGGGGGAGCAGAGCAGAGCTGAGCTCTCCCACCCGCAGCCAGCTCTGCGCTGGGAGTGACTCAGGGCTTCTCTCTTCCCCCTGCCTTGACTTGCTCACAAGTGCAGGGGTTTGGCTGCCTGTGGCATTTGTTGCGTGAGAGGTGGTTAAATACAAGAAACTGCTGTAGGGGATAATACTGGATACTTCAGATACTTTTTTTCTTCCTTCGCATTTTTTTCCAACCCCTCCCAAGAAACAATTCCTTGTTGAGGAAGGAATTGTTCCTGCTGAGAGCTGGTGGCCTTTCCAAGGTCAGTGTTTTGTTGGAGATATCAGTAACTGTAAAAGGAAGAAGCTGTCCCAAGGCAGAAAAGAGTCTGGGAAGCTTTTAGATCTTTTGGAAAGGGCTGCGCAGGAAGGCGGTGGAGTCCCTGTCCATCCCTGGAGGTGTTCATGGAGCTCCTGGATGAGGCACTCAGTGCTCTGCTCTGGTTGACAAAGTGGTGATTAGTCAGAGGTTGACTTGATGATCTCAGAGGTCTTTTCCAACCTCAGTGACTCTGTGCTTCTATATTTATTTATTTAAATGACAGTTTGATGTGTTTGCAGTGTGACTGCACAGACAGGCTGGCTGATGGTGCCAGTTAACTGTGGCTTCACAGGATGTGGGTAAAGAGTGTGGATCTGGGATTAATAGTGTTAGATCTGCTCTGTTTCCTGTCTGGGCTGCGCATTTCTGTGTTGTTGTATACGTGGAGGCAGAGCCCTGGTGAGAAGGTTTAATAATTTAATTATTAAAAGGAGTCCCAGAAGTGAAGGAAGAGGCAGTGTTTGACTCAGTGTTTGTCAGCCTTCCTTCCTCTTCAGGAGAAAACCCTCCCTTTTCTCCCCCTGACTCTTTAGAGTTTCCAGATACATAACATAATTCCTCATTTGGTGGAGAAGGACAGAGAAGGGAAAGGAAAATAAGAAAGTGGAGAGAAAGCATGAGACTGATGATGTCTGTGACCTTGGTTTCACAAGGAATCTCGTCTCTGCTGCTGGCAGCAGGCTGCCAAGAAGTACAGGAACAAAGCACAGTTTATGCCCTCAGCCCATTACATTGGTTTTTTGAGGTGCCAGGAAAGTCAGACTGCAGAAAGGAAATGGTATTTTTGCAGCCCTTGATGTTTGATGCAAACATCATCAGATAAACCAGGGAGTGTGTTCACAAAGTGCCTGCACGGCTGTGCTGCCCTGACCCCAGGCAAAGCCAGGCCCATCAGAGCAGATTTTTCATTATGTGCTCATGTCCCTCCAGGGCTCTTCTGTCCCCACAGCTCAGTGGAAGGTTGTGCTGGTTCCTTCTCCTGATCAACATAGAGTTTGGGGGGATACTTTTATTATTCTGTTTAATATTTTGTTAATATTTTGTTACTATTTTGTTAATATTCTGTTTATTATTCAATTTAATATTCTGTTCAGAGCCCCTCTCTGCTGGGAGCTGGTCTGGGATCCATTTTGGGGGTTATTTTTCAAATCCATTTTACCTCCTCCCAGCACTGGTAGAACTTCAAAGCTGTAAAAGCAACATAATTCATTTTGGCAGAAATCCTGCTGAGTGCTTTTCCCTTGGAATTCCTTGGTCACTGTGTGGTGTCCAGAGTCATGTCACCCTCTGGGCACTGCCTTCCAAGGAGATGTTGTCATCATGGTTTAGATTCTGGGGTGACAGGCAGGCCCAGGGGACCTGGAGCTGTCCCTGGTGCAGGCTGTGTGTGCCACAGCCTCCCAGATAAGCCATTGCTGCTGCCAGGGATGCCCTGGTGTTCCTCAAGGTTGGAACTGAAAGCAGCAGAGCTTAAAGATGGAGGTGGCTAAGTGGTCTCAGAGGGGTTCAGGTCCTGGCAGCCCGTGTCAGCTGCCAGCCTGCTGTGGGTGAGTGTCGGGATATCTAGCTTGTCAGAGTGACCCCAAGAAAAGTTGGAAAGTCTCTTTTCCCAGCCCAGTGCTTGAAGAATGAGTCAGGGCTCTTCATTTCTTGGTCTCAAGGTTGTTAATTTTACCTTATCTATAAAATTCTTTCTCCTGCCCTGCCAAGGTCCATCCAGCAGGACGGTTCCAGGCACTCTGCTTCCCCCCAGAGTGGTATTATGTCATTATACTAAAAACTATGTGTACAATGTTTACAATTACTTCCCAATACCTATCACCTATGTTAGACAGTGAGCTTCTACTCTAAACCTATCCAAAAGTGCCACCATCACAGCAGAAGATGGAGGCCAAGAAGAAGAAGAAGGAGAAAGGCTGGACACACCCAGACCCCTCCATCTTGCCCTCCTGAATCCCCATTCTAAAAACCCCAAAATCTACTTTTTAACCCCGTGATAAATTCACTATCATTCTATTTAATTTGTCGTGGCTTGCTGATCTTCATCCAAGGTTGGTAATTTGCTCCACAGGTCATAATCAAACCCACAGGTGTTTTGGGCTCTGTGCCAGCGTCTCTGAGCCTCCTGGCAGGGGTCTGGGCTGTTCTGGACAGCCAGAGGGATGTTCTGGGTTCCAACAGGTGAGGATCAGAGCTCCTGGTGCCCACCACACCTCACGTCAGCCTGCCCAGGAGGGGGGAGAGGCTGGGGCAGAGACAAGCAAATCCTTTCCACAGGCAGAATCTCCTGCTCAGTTTGCTGGTTGCTCCTCTCTGTGTGGGTTCATCCCTCTGGAGTTCCTGGGTATGAAGCTGGGAGCAAATTATCCCTGTGCTAAGGCCTGAGTGTTCTGGGACAGGGACATCTCCGGGAGCCTTTCCTTCACCTCTGCAGTTGCTGAGCCTGCAGCAGAAGCACCAGCCTCTCCTTTTTTAGTCACTTCTGTGAGGTTACTTGGGAAGAAGAAAAGGTCAAATGTCTGAAACTTCCTATGTTTGTGAAAGCAATAAATGTTTTTAATAGAAAATTCTGATACTTTTGGTAGTCGTAGGTTGATTTCTGAGAAGAGGCTTTTTGCATCAGTCCCTTTCTTCTGGTTTCAAGGCTTCTAACACAGTGTTGGCTCACTCTTCAAGGGTTTTCTTGTGACTGGATATCAAATATTCACCAGACAGATGAGTCCTGGCCATGTGATGCAGAGCAGACATGTTATATTTGATTAATGAGGCTTGTTGAGATAACAAGGCTTTGCTGTGTGGTGCTTGGTTTATCTTAAAGGCTTTTCTGAGTTTGGCACCAAGTTCTGCAGGTAGGGTTGGTTATCTCCTGCCTCCTGTGCTGCCCAAATTGGAAATGCAGGATTTATTTATTATTGCAGCAGAGCGAGGAGCATTGTGCTGACGCTGTGCTCGCTGACTTTCTTCTCTTGCTGACAGCTCCCGTGCTGCTGTTGTAAGAGAGAGGGAGGCATTTGTTGTGGTTCACTCGAGAACATTCAGTTCAGAAATAGAACTGCAGGGGAAGGTTCACTTCCCAGAGGTTCAGTTCCATCCCAGCCATGGATACAGGCACACATCCAGGCACGGATGGAAATCCGCCGGCTCCTGTTCCAGCAGGGGCAGAACAAGCCCAAATTGATTGGTGACATCTGATATGTGCCTTCTGTTTGTTTGTTTTCCATCTTCGAATAAGACAGTGCACGTTTGCTCTGAGTTTTGGCTGAAGGGCTCTGGTTGCCTTGCTGTGAGTCTTGGTTGGGTTTGCAGGGGAAAAATCAATATCTTCAGGAGCTGGAGGTTACCTGTTGGTCCTTGTGGTTTGAGAAGGTGAAGAATGATGGAAACAAGATTTCTTCTGCTTTTCTGCCCATGAATCAGCAAAAAGGAGGAAGAGGAAGGAGAGCTGGCTGTGGACAGTCCTTGCTGCTGTGCTGGCAGCTCTGGATGGTGCCAGCCCTCCGTGACAGCGTCATTGCCTCCGAGAGGGGGGACTGGCAGCCAGCAGGCACTTGGACACTTTGTGATAGCCAGAGTGGGCTGTTATCTCCAGAGCTGAAGGCCACATGTGAGCTTGGCAGAACTTCTTGATCAGGTCCTGTTTGAGCTGGTTGCTTGTTTAATTCCAAAGGTCAGTGGATATTTGTGGTGTCTTGAGGGGAGGGGGGATCAGCCAAGCGTGGCTGGGGGAGTTCAGCCCTGTGGTTGGTCCTGTTTGAGTGGCCTTGCTTTGCTTCTGCTTAAATTTTCATGTTGGGTGTCTGAAAATCTTGGGCAAATGGGGTTGTGAGGAACAAAGCAGAAATTCATGAAGATCAAATAATATTAATTCTCTTTATAGGGCAGTATTTA
Source organism: Zonotrichia albicollis (assembly GCF_047830755.1). Lineage (NCBI taxonomy): Eukaryota > Metazoa > Chordata > Aves > Passeriformes > Passerellidae > Zonotrichia > Zonotrichia albicollis. The sequence goes on along the minus strand of NC_133837.1, from coordinate 2,790,582 downwards.
TGAGCTGGTTTTAAATGGGAGAGTGTGAGGCAATTAAAATCAGGAGGAATTCTTTCTGCAGCCACTTGAGATGCTGCAGGTACATCTGGGGTGAATTGCAGTGCTCAAAGTCATCCCTGCCGTGACGTGTGAGGGACTGGGTGACTTTGAGAGCCGGGAGGAGTGGATTCCCCTCTGTGGGAAGGGGTGGGTCCCAGCTGAGAGCCGTGTTGGATTTCAGGCTGAGTGTTTTGGTCTTAGATTTCACCCCAAGCTTCGCTGCAGTCACATGGAGAGCCTGGGGAGCTTGTTTAAGGTATGTGTTACACTTCAAGCTGTGCTTGTGCTTTCATGGCTTAGCTGAAGGTGGCTCCAGAGAGGTTTGGGGTTGGCTTTGAATGCAAGATTGCTTAAATTACTTTGAAAATCCTGTCTGCATGTTAGTTTGGTTATTTCTGGTGCATTCTTGAGCCTCTGGCTCTCGTGATATCCACAGGATACTGCTCCTCTTGTTTTAAGGATGCTTTTGAGGTGGGAAAACAGATTTGTCCTGTACAAACCCCTCTGGGTTTAGACAAGTTCTTAACCTCCACACTGTGTTTTTTTAGAGTCATTGCAGCGTGGAGAAGTTCTTTCCTTTTCTCAGTGCAGAGTTGCTGGGTCCTGCTGACTTTGTCGGGGGGGTTTGAGAGGAGCTCCGGTGGTTTGAGGGTAGTTCTTGTCTGGGAGCAGCTTTGCAGCTGGAACTGTGCCCACGGAGCCGTGTTTTCCCAGGGCACTGTGTGAATGCTAAGCTGTGTTGGAATGAATTTGAGGGGGCAGCAGCATAAGCCTGCTCTCATTTTCCCTGGAAGACGCTGCTGCATTGTCTTGTCTGCTCCCTGAAAGCCTCAGTGTTGTTTGTCAAAGGCTGGATTCTGCAAGTGCCACGTATGCAAAGAAGCCCTGAATAGGAAGGACTGGCCATGTTGGTTTTCAGCTCCTGAGAGAATTCCCAGGGCCAGGACAACAGGCAGCAGGCTGAGGCAAAGCACTTTTTGTTAAACTCTTGGTATTCCGTGGGCCTCCACTCTCCCACACATGAGATCTGTGGGGTTGTCTGGCTGGGCTCTGATAACTCCTGGGATTTGCTCTCTGCTTGCACAATCCATCTTTTTGTGGATCATTCTGAGGGAATGGGCAGAGGTTGGCAGAGTGAAGGATTTTCCCATGGCCACATATGTGCTGGGAGCAGGTCTGGAAGTGTCAGCATGCCCCAGCTCCCAGGTTGATATTTTGGTTTGCAGGGTGGCTGTGTGCTCTGATCCCTTTGTCCTGCCCCTTGTGAGAATACAAAAAGCAGGATAAAATATAAATATAAATAAAAAAATGAAGAACACAAAAAGCAGGATAAAATAGAAATGAAATAATAAAGAATACAAAAAGCAGGATAAAATAGAAATAAAATAATGAAGAATATGAAAAGCAGGATACAATAGAAATAAAATAATAAAGAATATGAAAAGCAGGATAAAATAGAAATAAAATAATAAAGAATACAAAAAGCAGGATGTGAGTGCTGGAGCTCAGCAGTGCACACTGGTGTTGGCATCTGCAGCAGGGATTCATGTGCTGATCCCAAATCAGCAGATCCCAAATCCCTGCTGGTGGCATTAGGGATGGTGGGACACACAGAGCAGGGGCAATCATGACCTACCACACCCCTCACCAAGCAGGATGGGAGAGCTGGGGAAGATCTGGGAAGGCTGGGAAGGGAGAATTCCTGCCCAGAATTCCTGAGGCAGCTGAATCTCCTCCCTCAGGTGTGTGGAAGGAGAAGGTGCTGGACAAGGAGTCGGGGGCAAACACACCACCTGTCCTTGGCAGCCCCAGGCAGCCCCTCCCGGCCTTGAGCAGGCTGCTGTGCCCGCAGGGATCCCTCAGATGTTGATCTCCAAGGGTGTGCCCCGTGTGAGCAGACAGGAAGGAGTCTTGTGCCTTATCTCAGCTGCTTCTAGGAAATTATGTAAGACACTTCCTTGCACAAGCTTTTTTCTAGCCACATCCTGAATTTTACTGACAGCTCGCTTGGCTGCTCACCTTTTGAACCCAGCTCCTGAGCTGTGGGAGCTGAGCCTGTGCTGTGCTTTATCTGGTTTATTCTGGGGTGAATGTGCTCCCTGCTGCTCTGAGCCTCTCTGGTTTAGAGCTAGTCAGGGAAAGGTTGGAGGGGTTTGTGGAAGGGTTGGATCAGTGTTGATAAGTTCTGGGGACAGCACCAGCAGTGCCCTGTCCTGTCAGTGGGAATCTCTGCCCAGGAGCTGCTGAGCACACCTGAGCTGTGCCAGGTGTCTGCTCCCACTGCCCAGGAGCTGCTGGGCACACCTGAGCTGTGCCAGGTGTCTGCTCTGTGCTCCCACTGTGGGACTGCAGCAGTCCAGGCAGGAATACTGAGCTCCACATCCACAGCTTCTGCACAGGGACCTGTCCCTGTGGAGTGACTGAGCTGCCTTGGTAACGGCTGATGCAAGTGCTCCCAAAGAAAATCCTGTCTGAAATTTGTGATGGGAATGGCTCCACAGGTACCTCTCATTTTCTCAGTGCAGGAGAGGAAAACCCATCCCTTCTCCTGAGCCATGACATGTTTGCTTGTGCAGCAAAGCTGTGCCGTTAAATGAGCCCAGTGTGAGGTTGGAGGTGGATTTGAGGTGCTTGGCACTCTGTGGATCATTTGCTCTTGGCTTGTGGCAGCTGCAGGCTCAGCTGGAGAGCCAATGTGCCACTTCTGCCTTGCTGTGCTTGGCCTGGCTGCCCTCTGGTGAAAGCAGGGAGTTGTTCTGGCCCACTTTGAGGTGTCAGGAATGTGGGTCACTGAGATACAGAACACATTAGTGTGACAGTTTTAGCCTGAGGGGACAGGCTTGGCTGGGAAGTGATGGCTGTTAAGTCAGGACTTTTAGGTCAGCTCTCCTGATCGATGGGCTCGGTGCAGGCATTGTTCACAGCCTCTGCCTGGAGCTTGGGTTCACCCCCTTCTTTTTTGGGGTGGTGAGGACAGAATTTGAGGCTTGGCTTTGTAAGGAGAAAAAAAAATGCCCTGAAGAGCTGTGGGATTGCTTGGGGAGGGCTCAGCAATGGTGCATCTCCTGGAGGGGTCTGAGCATTCTCTTGGTCCTGCTCTGCATTTTATCTCCTTCATCACCTCTGACACCTGGTGTGTGCTGACGCCTCTGATATGTCCTCTAGACCATATAAAACCATAAAACCACACCAGAGGTATGTTGAGTTTTGTTTCCTGTGCTGGCTGATAGCCTGGGCAGTCCAAGTAAGCAGGATCCTCATGGAGAGGGGTTCTCCAGTGCCTTGATGTGGGAAACTTCTCTGAACACTCCTCTTTGATGTGACCATGTCATTTCTGGGACAGGCTGATCTTCCTGTGGCTGGCTGAGGCAGCAGGACCACGTGGATAATTCCTGTAACCTGCATGTGACACAAGTGGGAATTAACCAGGACTTGCTGCAGGAAGAATGAGTTGAGTTTTGATGTGCACACAGAGCTGTTTGTGCTTACCTCACCTGGAGTGCTCATCCTCCTTCCCTGCTCACCTTGCAGCTCTGAAAGCAGCCTCAGTGCAGTTACTGTGTGGTGGCAGGAGGCAAAATCTCTTCAGAACATTTAATGGGGTAAAGTGGAAACTGATAGCTGTGAATTTGAGTGTGTGACAGCTGTGGGCCTGAGAGGGCTTGTGGTGTGGGAATTCTTCATCACTCAGGGTCACTAATTGTGGTGATGTTCACAGGGATTTTAGGATGAGAGAAGAGGATCTGACTCCATGTTTCAGAAGGCTGATTTATTATTTTATGATATATATACTATTAAAACTATACTGAAATAATAGAAGAAAGGATTTCATCAGAAGGCTAGCTAAGAATAGAAAAAGGAATGATAACAAAGGCTTGTGACTGACTGAGACAGTTTGGACAGCTAGACTGTGATTGGCCATTAATTAGAAACAACCACATGAGACCAATCACAGATCTACTTGTTGAATTTTATAGCAGCAGATAATCATTGTTTAGATTTTGTCTTTGAGGTCTCTCAGCCTCTCAGAAGAAAAAATCCTAAGGAAAGGATTTTTCTGTGACATTGTGGCACCACTGGAATTTTGGTGGCAGCTACAAAATACAGCCAGCCCTTCTGCTCTTATTCCAGCTGCTCCAGGAGCCCTTTTAGAAGCTGGGTAAAGCCCTGGGGCTCCTTGGGGCAGCTCTGAGTGCTGGGTGAGCCCGCAGGCACTCCTGGCATCTGCCTGTGGGTGCCAATCCTGGTGCCTGGAAAGGACTGAGCAGAGGTTTTGGAGTGATCTGCCTGGGTTTGTCCTGAGTGTATCCCTGTGTTTGTGTCCTGCAGGTCGTGTTGATCATGGACAGTGAAGAAATTCCTACTTTCTCGAGTCCAGAGGAGGAAACTGCATATTGGAAAGAACTTTCCTTGAAGTACAAGCAAAGGTATTGTGGATTTGCAAGCTGAATGTGGTTCTTAATGACCAGGATTTGGATCTTAATGATGGCTGTTTAATCTGTTCCTCTGCAAGGCCACACCAAGATGGTTATTAGATACTTCAGAGAAAACCTGTGAGAAGAGAATTCTCTGGAAAGGATTTCCAACTTTAAAATTTCCATCTCTGTGGGAGCCGAGTGTTCCTTGCCCAGTGTCACCATGCCAAGAACTGCAGGCTATGTTTTGAGCGTGTTTGAGCAAGAGCAGAGCCTTTCTATGATCTTGTGTAATTAAAGTGCTGCCTTGAGTGGTATCCTGGCGTTTTATCACAAGAAGGTGCCTTTGGGCTTGCCTTGTATCATTCCTGTTCCCTCAAGCTTCTTGTAGTGGAGTTACTGGTATGAAAAGTGCCTGATTTGGTCTCTGCTGCATTTTATCCAAGTGTTCCATGGCTCCTGGTCCTGCCTGTGCCTGTGGTTTGCATAATTTGCAGAGCTTTGGCACCCAAAGTGCCAGGAGAAACTGCAGCTGCTCTCAGGAGCAGTGCTGTGCATCTGGAGAGACTGGGGCATGGGCTGAGGTTTATTTGGAGTTAAATCCCTCTCAAACCCACAGAGCCCAAGGTCCAAATGGGGTTTCTTGTTCGGTTTGGGGTTTTTTGGGACTGTGTTGGGAATGTGGAGGGGCCTGTCTGTCTGGAGAAACCTGAGCTGTTCTTGTGGCTCAGGAATTCCATCTGAGGCACCCCTGGATGTGTTGTTGCCCAGAGCCTTGGTGTTTTTCTCTGCTGCTTGCTCAGGTCTCAGCCATTACCTGTGGTAAAGATGCAAATTTAATAAGCAAAGTATGTGGGGTGGCTACTTCTGGTATTTAATAACTCACAGTGGAATGAGGTAGGCATGTCCTGCCCTCCTGACTCTGCAGGATTTTTACTAACTTGAATTTTCCAGCTAGTGCAGAGATGCAGAAAATGTTGTTCTCTCTTCAGCTGCTGACCAAAATCTGGTTAAATGTTTGCTTAATTCATTGTCTGTTCCATAAAGTCTGCCAGCAGTGAGAGCTAGTGGAGCACAAAGTGCTGCTCAGGCTCCCTTGAATGCTGTAAATAGCTTTGATTCCACACAGGCATTCCAGGTGGCTGCTGGGTTTGATGTAAGAGAATTAATTTCCTTCAATAGCTTAGCTTAATGCAATTTCTCTATTTTCCCATTTTTCTTTTCCCCCTTAGAGGCCTATGGCTGACACTTAAGTGCTTTAAAACTCGTGTTTTTCAGCTTTTTCTTTGAGAAGAGCTGCAGTTTTGTTGTAACTTGGGAGATGCTGGCTTTTCCACTGATGCAATCCTCTCCTTGCAGCTTCCAGGAGGCTCGTGAAGAGCTGGCTGAGTTCCAGGAGGGAAGCAGGGAATTAGAGGCTGAGTTGGAGGCACAGCTAGTACAAGCTGAGCAGAGGAACAGAGATTTGCAAGCAGATAACCAAAGACTGAAATATGAAGTGGAAACATTAAAGGTAGGTTTTCTGTGTGGTAGTGCTGCTTTTCCTTTCAGCTCGTCTTGGATCTCTTCTTGGATTGTCTGGGCTGCTCTTGGACACTGAATATCCAAATTAAAAAGGAGATGTCTGGTTAAGATCCACACTGAAGCAAGCGTGGCATGTACCCAAATAAGGCCAGGGACGTTTCTGGCGGAATTTTTCTCGTTCACGTCATGAAACTTGGTCCTGGAGTTTGTGATGCTTTGAATTCCCCAGGCTGTGCCAAGGAGGAGCTTTATTTGTTCCACAGGGAACAGCAGCATAGCAACAGGGCACAGCACAGGGGGTCTGCCAGGCCACTGCCTTGTCACCTTTCCTTGCAAACCAGTCTCGGTGCCCTCAGGGTCTCTCTGGTTTCATGAGACCCCAAAGAAAGCAGGAATTGGGTGATTTGTGCCCATTTTCAGGAAGCCTCCAGTCCATTTACAGCTGTATCTATGGAGCCAGGAATTGCTGAAGGATCTGCAAAAGGTGGCTCTCAATTGATGCCTTTGTGCTAACAGGTTCTTGCCTCTCTTGTAATCTTGAAAAATCATTTTGGGCAGTCTTGGCTTATTTAGTGAAGACAGAGGTTAGAAATTCACTCAGTGGAAGGAGGGTTTATGGGATTGCTTGATGTCTCCAGTCCCAGCTGCACTTGCAGGGTCAGGATGTGTTTTAGGAGCTCAGGAGTTTCTCCATAGGCCTTCAGAGGGTTTTTGGCAGTGAATTCTTCTGTGGGCCTGGAGGTTTTGTGACAATTTCAGTGGCCCATTTTTGCCAATGGACACATCAGAATTTCTGCATTTGGGTGTGTGCTGTCAGAGCAGGGGCACTCAGGGGAGGCTGGCAGGGCAGGGGCACAGAGAGATGGCAGGGTAGAGGCACAGAAGGGAGGCTGGCAGGGCACGTGGATGTCTCCCTGCCCTCCTGGAGCAGCTGTCAGTGCAGGCTGATGGCAGCAGATGCAGGGCTGCATCCCTGACAGGCAGCTGTGCCATTCTGCACTGGGGCCAGCTCTGAGGCTCACAGCCTGTTCCTTCTCCCTCTCCCGTTTCTGCTCTGAATTACCAGCACTCCAAAACCAGCATGCTGCACACAGAGTGACACTTTTTTGTCCCCTTTTTGTGCTGATGGCTTGGTCAGTGCCAGTAGCTGATATTTATCTCCCTGTGCTTTGTTTCAGGAGAAACTGGAGCACCAGTATGCCCAGAGTTACAAGCAGGTATCGTTGTTGGAGGATGACCTGAGCCAGACAAGGGCCATCAAAGACCAGCTGCACAAGTATGTGAGGGAGCTGGAGCAGGCCAACGATGACCTGGAACGTGCCAAGAGGTGAAGGCTGCAAACCCTCTCTTCCCTTTGAATTTTCACCACAAAGATCTTTTCTTTGCTACTCAGCTCGAGCATTTCATTGTTCCTTAAAGGGAAAATATCAGAAAAACCCCAAACAGCCCCAAGATTTGGGATTCTTTGAGCAGTGCAGTTGCCCCTCATCACCAGCTGGTTCCTGCTGCAGCAGGAGGGGAGGTGTGCTTTGTGCCCAGAGCCAGCCAGGCCCCTGCACTGCCCCTGATATTTGTGACTGGTATTTGTGGTGCTGCTGCCTCAGAGCGCCTTTGAAGTCAGTCTCCTGCTTTCCATAGTCCTGTTCAATCAGGCAGGCCAGAGGAGTGTCCTGGTGCCTTGCAGAGCAGCTGGAGGGAGCAGCCCTGCCCTGTCCTAGTGTTGCAATGAGCAGGCTGCAGCTGGCAGCACCCACTTTGGGAGGAGGTCATGCTTCCCTTCTGCGCAGTGGGAATGCTGCCATTGATTCAGGGAGAGCAGGAATGAGCCTCTGGCCATCTGGAGAAAAGGTCTGAGAGCTGAGCCCTGTTTGCACAAGGCTCTTAAGCCCATGACTAACTTTTGGCACTGGTTTTGGGAGGAATTGGGTCTAAGGTAATGTCCCAGTGCTCTGCTGCCCACCTGGCTGGGCTGGGGCTGTGCAGAGCTCTGAGAGCACAGCTCCACCTGAGCTGGGGTGTGCCAATTTTCCTCACTCAGGGTCACCAAATGTGGAGTTTGCAGGCAACCATGACATGGGAAGAGATGAGAATCTCGACTGCATGTTTCAGAAGGCTGATACATTTTATTATGTTATGTTATGTTATATTGATTATATTATATTATATTATATTATATTATATTATATTATATTATATTATATTATATTATATTATATTATATTATATTATATTATATTATATTATATTATATTATATTATATTATATTATATTATATTATATTATATTATATATTATATATTAAAACTATACTAAAAGAACAGAAGAAAGGATTTCATCAGAAGGCTTGAAAGGAATAGAAAGGAAAAGAATGATAATAAAATCTTGTGACTTCTTACAGCCTCGACACAGGTGGCTGTCGTTGGTCATCAAGTAAAAACAATTCACATGCTGGGTAAACAATTCTCCAAATCACATTCCAAAGCAGCAAAACATGGGGAAGCTGTAGCTTCTCAGCTTCTCAGGACAAAAGATCCTAATGAAAGGATTTTTCAGAAAATATGTCTGCGACACTGGTGCACTGATTAATGCTCAGCTTTGGAACATGGCTGGGGGAAAAGGAGCTCTGGGCTGGCTCTTTCCCACATCCTTGGTACCTCTCTGAGAGCCAGATGCTATCATGTTCTTCTCATCCTTTTCTCCTGTTTCTTTGATTACTCCTTCCTAAGCAGCATTTCCGTGGCTTTCAGATACTTCCCTTGAACATAGCCCTGCTAACATTTTCCTTCTGTTATGCTTCTGAATAAGCTTTTATGCTGGCTGAGCTGAAGAACCTAATATTCTGGATTTTGTTCCTAGGGCAACAATAGTTTCATTGGAAGACTTTGAACAAAGGCTGAACCAAGCTATTGAGAGAAATGCATTTTTAGAAAGTGAACTGGATGACAAGGAGTCATTGCTGGTCTCTGTACAGAGATTAAAGGATGAAGCAAGAGGTATGGCTGGTTTGGTTGGTTCTGGCTCCTGGTGCAGGGCTGGGTTGCTAAAGGAGATGTGCAACAAGCAGAGCTCGTGTTTCTAGAAAGCCTCTCATGATGAGACTTGAACTGCATGCTTCAGGTTTTACTGACAGTGTGTTCTTTGTATGTCCAGTGTAGCCAAAAAGAAAAATTTCCTCATTTAGGGCAGAATTAACAATTGATGAATTCAGGATTTTTAACACAAAAATACTCTGTTCCACAGATGTAAGAGAATTGAGGAAGTTGCTTCACAAGTTCCTCTTGCTGTGGGTTTACAGGAAGGGAAAGCACAGGAAATGACAGGGAAATACACGATAAATGATCAAGTAACTCTTAAAAAAATCTCTCCTGTGTTCCTTCTAAGCCCCTTGGAAATTGCCTTGAATGTATTATTTAAGATGTTCTGGTAAAAGCCGTGTTTAAACCTGTGGGAGATGTTTGAGATGGTGTCCTGGGATAAGATCAGGAGTTCCCCAGTGGATTTCACACTGAGGATTCTGGGGAAGCATTTTTACTGGTGCTATAAACTGATTTCTTTAACAGTGGAGGTTTCTGCTCATCAGCCTGTGCCAGCCAATAATGGCTTTAGAGGTTGGTGGTTTGAAACTTTGTTCCCTAAATGAAGCTTTCTAAAATATAAGAACACACCTGACAGCAGGCTGGCATTTTTTGTTGTTTTTCTCCTCTATGAACCTTTTTGAAGCAAATCTGTGCCCCAGAAATTGTATTGGAAGCACAGGGATTTTGAAATAAATGTGAAGAAAGAAATTTTCTGAGGGAGTATATGTATTGTAATGTGATATTAGAGCAATCAAACTGGAAAAACCAGCAAAACCCAGGGGACTGTTTTCTAGAACACTGGAATAATCAGTAAAACAGACATCTTGTTTCTTAGATGAGTCATTTGGACATTTTTAGCATTTGTGAGTTATTCCCCCTGGCAGTAAGCAGGAACAATAGCCTCTAAAAGAACTGGTTCTGTCCAAATCAAATACGACAGTTCCGACTGAATAGCCTCAGATCCTAAAAGAACTGGTACTGTCCAACTCCAGCATGACATTTCTGATTGAACAGCCTCAGATCCTCTTCTGGGAGCCCAGGCAGATTTTCACTTCAGCTCTGCTGTTTTACCTAAAATCAGCTCTAAATATTTGTTACAGCTTTAAAGCTGTTATGTGCAGGTAATTTTGCTTTTGTACCAGATTGAGGTAAGGAATAGGAGTTCTGTGAAAGTGAAGTTACTCTGGCCCAAAAAGGAACAACTCACTTGGAATGTTTGTTTGCATCTTTCTGAGGATTTGAGAGATCCATTGCTGGGCTGGGCTGGGTGTTCCTGGTAGCAAAAAGCTAGGAAAGGGGAAGGGATAAGCTGCAGTCTGGGGAGGAAGTGAGAATAAAGCCAGGCTTTTCTAAGGCCCAGTCCTTTAGACTGCCCTCCAGTCTGATCTTTGACTTGTCAGGGCATCAAGAAATTGGCTGCTACCCTTGGACTGCCTTTGGCTTGTGTGCATTATTAACTGGGAGGAGAATGCGGGGAAGGGGAAGCACAGGAACAGATCAGTGCTCTGTTCTCCCAGGCTGGGTTTGAGGAGGAGCTGGGCCCAGCAGCAGCAGCAGCAGCAGCAGCTCCTCTTTGTGTCCAGCTGCAGTTTTGGGAATGTGGAGCTCACACTGCAAATGGGGAAAAATCCTGATGTAAATCAGCTGCCCTCATGCCAGGGACAGGAGCTGTGTGGGGCAGGCAGGGATGGGGTGGGACAATGGGGTGGGATGGGATAATGGGGTGGGATAATGGGATGGGGCTGCTCTGAGCACTGTCTCCACTCCTGGGGGAAGCAGCAGCAGGCACCAACCCAGGATTGGTGGGAATTTCCTGCTGCTGCCCCTCCCAAATGAACAGAGAGACGGTTTGTGAGTTTGTCAATCACTAATATGGGATTTTGTGGGTTTTTTTCCTTCTCTCAACCCTCAGACCTGCGGCAGGAGCTGGCTGTGAGGGAAAGGCAGCAGGAGGTGACACGGAAATCAGCTCCCAGCTCCCCCACCCTGGACTGTGAGAAGATGGACTCAGCTGTCCAGGCCTCTCTCTCCTTGCCAGCCACACCCGTTGGAAAAGGATCAGAAAATAGTTTTCCTTCCCCAAAAGGTACCATCCACAGGAATGGGGTCTGGTTGTGCTCCTTAAGGAACTAGAGGTGGATGGGGTGTGGATCTCACACATTTCCAAGTGTGTGTGTGATCCCAGGGTAGCAGCAGTGCATTTCAGGAGTAAATTTACTGATTAATGCTCAGCTTTGGAACACGGCTGGGGGGAAAAGGAACTCTGGGCTGGCTCTTTCCCACATCCTTGGTACATCTCTGAGAGCCAGATGCTATCATGTTCTTCTCATCCTTTTCTCCTGTTTCTTTGATTATTCCTTTCAAAGAAGCTTTTCATGGCTTTCAGAGGACAGTGAAGGTTGGGGACTGCCTTTAGGGGCAGGCAGGGTTTGCACTGGGGTCCTGCAGATATTGGGGAGTGCAGGGGAGTGCAGGGACTGATAATTCTGCTCCATGTGCAGCAGCAGTGGTGGGTGAGCCTGGTCAGGAATTTGGAGTCTCTGTCACCACAGTGACTTCCCAGGGGTCTGTGTGGGGCAGTGGGAACTCAGCCCAGCCCCTTTCCCATCTGCAGGGCTCTGGGCTGTCCCAGGGATTAACAGTGGGTGTTTCAGAGGCAGCTCTGGCTGCTGGGGTGGATTGCAGTCAGTAGCCTTGCAGATGGAGAGGACATGAACTCTGCTGGGGGGGACTGATGGCAGCCCGGGCAGGAATTAAACTTTATCATCCTCCCTGCCTAGTGATCCTGCAGTTACTATGGGTGATTGTATGAAATGTCTGCAGCAAGACTGTAGATGTGTTTGGGGTTTGTTTTTAATGTAGAAGCTGATGTATTTAAATTTTTGAAGAACCTGGGCTGTGGAGGAGTGAAGTAATGAGAGGTGTCTGTGTTTGCAGCTATACCAAATGGGTTTGGAACCAGCCCACTCACTCCTTCAGCTCGAATATCTGCACTCAACATCGTGGGAGATCTGCTACGCAAAGTGGGGGTGAGTGCTGAGCTCTGCCTGTCCCTGGGGCTGCTGTCCCTGTGCTCAGCCACAGCACAGCCTGGGCCCTGCTGGTTGCATTCTGGAGCTGCCAGATCATCCATTCACTGCTTAGTATTTAACAATGCTTTATTTTTTAAATTATTTTGATTTTTAAAGCCTGATCCTATGGTTCTGAATCAAATTTGGGATGACAAAATTCACATTTGGAATAACAATTTTTCAAGTGGTGGGTTAGACACGGCCAGCTTGTCCTTACCTTAGCTGGGCCTGCAGCTTCCTCTGCCTGGGCTGCAGAGCTGGAGCTCAGGCCCTGGGTGAGCAGGAGCTGGGATCTCCCTGCCAGGGTGGGACAGCTCCTCTGCCACTGAGATCTGCCACAGACACTGAAAGAAAAACCAGCCTGAAAACCTTTGGTAAGAAAGTGAGAAAATAAATGAGGAGAAAGCCAAATGCTCCCATCTGTGCCTGGTGGGGAAGTGAAATGCATGAGCCTTTAAAGGGATTACACTGTCAGCAGAGAAGAACTGCTCTCAACATCTGCTGCAGTGCTGCTCAGGACCCAGGCTCTCCCTGTGGAAGCAGAAATGACTTTGGAGCTGCCAGGAGCTGCTCTGAGCTGTGGAGGTTGGAGTGTGAGAGGACCTCAGGGCAGCTGTGGCTGGCTGTGCCCTGTGCCCCTGGAGCCTGCCAGGAGCTGCACTGCCGACAGCTCACACAGTTGTTTTAGCAGGTTTGGACATGAAAAATGCCCTGGCTGCTCCCCTTGGAGCTCAGGCCTGGTTTGAAAGGGCAGCAGGACAGCTGGGGTTAGCAGTGACATGTTTCACAGGGGATCATTGTGAGCAAGAGGCTGCAGGGGATTTGGGGAGCTTAGTGCCAATCCCTGTGATTACTCTGTCAGGACAGGAAATGCCAAATAAGCAAGCTGCTCTCCAGCCTGCCTGAGCCACGCTGGCCCTGGGACAGGGCTCTGGAGCACTTGGGGGCTGCTCAGTTCTTTGGGGTCTGGCTGTGCCCCATCCCAAGCTTTGTCCTCCTGTCTCTGCAGGAGGTTTCCCCTCTGCTCCCCTGCCTGCAGCTGAGACAGGGCTCAGGTGACACTGCCTGTGGCCAGGGGACAATCTGTGACACCCAGAGCTGCCTACAGCTGCCTGCATAGTCCATAACCCCTAAATAAACTTCCAGGGATTCCTATAGGAGTGTGCCCAGGGCTCATTCACCGGTGGCAGCATGTCAGTGCCCTCTTAATGCAATATTCTGTGCAGAGCAGGAGCAAAGCCCACATTTGGGGAGATGGATTTCAGTCCCCACTGCAGGCATTTGCAATGTTCTGAAAACTGTAATGAATGAGGGCTGTCTGGTACACCACGTGGATCTCCAGGATAAGGTGGATATTCAGCAACTGATGAGGTGAAGGTGATGCTCTGGACTAAAGGACAGAATCAGGATGTTGCTCCTCCTTCCAGGAGTCACTGGCACTTCACGTGGGGTAAAGAAACTTCACCAGGCCTCTTTGGAAGGGTGGCGGTGAAACTTTAGAAATTGACTTTATTTTGCAAGCCAAGATTAAGAAAGAAACTCCAGGAAACATTGTCCTGGTGAAAAAAAATAACTTTCCACATGCACAGTCCCTCTCAAAGCTTGAGGATTCTGCTTTAGGCTCTCAGTGCTCTGATCAGTTCAGGGCAGCTGCAGAGGGAAGAAGTTTGGGTAACTTCTGCTGGGATTTGGCTTCCTTATCTTGGGTAATTATTTCAGAGTTCGTCTGTTCTCGAATCTGAGCCCTCGTGGAGCTGAGTAATGTCTGGCAGTCTGCATCAGCATCTGTGTGTTCCTTTGTGGTGGGGTGATGAGGCAATGACAGCTTTGTTCCTGTTTTTTTGCCAAGGGTGATCACACTGGAGTCCTGATCATGGCAACCTGAGGCTCATGAGCAGCAAAACACATCCCTCTTCATGGTGTCACTTCTTTAACACTGTCCTTTCCTCCCCTTTCACAGGCCTTAGAATCCAAATTAGCTGCTTGCAGAAACTTTGCAAAGGACCAGGCATCACGGAAATCCTACATTTCAGGGAACGTCAGCAGCGCCATGCTGAGCAGCAACGGCACCAAGTACCCACACCCAGGGCACACGTCCTTCTTTGACAAGGGGTGAGTCAGGCACTGCTGTGCCCTCTCCTGCTCTGGCAAGGGGTATCAGGCACTGCTGTGCCCTCTCCTGCCTTGGCCAGGGGTGAGTCAGGCACTGCTGTGCCCTGGAGTGGCAGTGCCAGTCCTGCCCCATCATCTGGTGGCTGTGCCAACCCCAGGCTGTGAGGAATGAATGCCATTGAGCCCTCTATGGGCATCTGCCCCATCTCCTGGTGGCTGTACCAAGCCCAGGAAGTGGGGAATGAGCCCTCTAAAGGCATCTGCCTGATCTGGTGGCTGTGCCAAGCCCAGGCACTGAGGAATGGGCATCTCAGGGGCAGAGGAGGGGGTGCCCAAGCTGCAGGTGTGCTCTGGGGAGGTGCACAACCACAGCTGGAGATTCCCCCTCAGAGCCAGGGCAGGCGGGAATGTTCCCTGGAAGGAAGGAGGGAGTCCTGCAGCTCACACCCCCTCCAGGAGGGGAGGATGAATCATTGGTGATGGAGTTTGGCTCCTCCCTGCTGTGGGCCATCCTGGGAACAAGGACTCCGTGTGTGTGTGCTCAGAGCTCCCTCTGGGATGCTGGCAGTGCTGCTGCAGGAGGCATTCCCCAGTTCCTCACTGCTCAGGGCCACAGAGGTGGAAAGCACAGGGTTCTCCAGTGGTGCTGAGGGCAAACAGCCTCCATGCTCCCTGCACGTTAAATCTCAGTGCAGTTCAGTGCTGATAGTCAGCACTTCCCCAATCCTGCATTTATTTTAGAGAATATTTCAACCTGGAAGTGCCAGAGCAGCCAGCTGAGCTCCCCATATCCATCCTCAGCGGGACTGTGAGGGAAACAGGACAAGATGCACCCTAAAAACTGGCCCTGGGAACTTCTGCAGCTGCTGCTGTTTGGAAAGGAAGGATTAAGAGCCTTGAACTCACGTGCAGATCAGCCTTTGGGGCTGTGTGAGCTGCAGGGTGGGCTGTCCCTCCCCAGCAGTGCTCCTGCAGCTGCAGGGAGGTGCTGGGCAGGGATTATGGCAGCTCCTGGCAGGCAGCAGGGCTATATTGAGGTGTGCTGGGACAATAAGCTGATTGCTCTCAGGAT
Source organism: Zonotrichia albicollis (assembly GCF_047830755.1). Lineage (NCBI taxonomy): Eukaryota > Metazoa > Chordata > Aves > Passeriformes > Passerellidae > Zonotrichia > Zonotrichia albicollis. Next base: position 2,775,271 of record NC_133837.1, on the reverse strand, counting down.
GGGGGTCACTTTTAATTATACAGATTGTCATCACACTCCTTATCCAGGGCTGGCTGCCTGGAGGGAGGAGCAGGCTGGGAAGGCCTGGAAGGAAATGCTGCAGCAGAGCTGAGGGTGGCAGGGACAGGAACAGGGCTGGAAGTGTTCATGTGCTTATCTGCAAGTGACCAGAGGTGCTGCATGGCCCCCTGTCCTGTCCTTGTCCCCTCAGCCCCTGGGCTGCTCCCAGGCTGTCCCTGAGACACTCTGTGCCCAGCAGGGCTGGCAGTGCCCGTGCTGTGCTCCAGGGCTGCTCTGGAAAGCCTGGCTGGGCCCTGGCAGCTGCACTGGGGGAACAGCCCTGACCCAGGTGTGAGTGTAACCCTGACCCAGGTGTGAGTGCAGCCCTGCTCCAGGTGTAATTCTGCTCCAGGTGTGAATGTAACCCTGCTCCAGATGTGACTCTGCCCCAGCTGTGAGCACAGCCCTGCTCCACTCTGCAGTCACTGCCCCAGGAGTAGCTGGTGGCTGAGTGCTGGGTTGGGCACGGATAACTCAGCCACACCATTACAGCTGTGTTACAGCTCTGTTTGCTCTGCCATTTCATTGAAATATCTGAGGTGTCTCCAGCTCTTGTCAACCCCCTCTTTAGGGGAGGCCTGGAGCACAGCAAGGGCTTGCACCAGAGCTTGGCTGCAGACCTGGGGCAGTCAGGGTTTATCTGCTTGTTAAAGACTCAGCAGTGTCAAGTATAAGATCAGTTTCCTGCAGATTTGTCCCTTCAGGAACATGCAGGTTTTGTCCAGATGCCAGAACAGCACCTGAGGATGATCCTCAGGATGGATACTTGTATCTTGATATTGTAATTATTGTTAATTGGTTGTTAATGTCAGTCCAGTTTTGTCCAAGAAGCAGAACTGCTCTGGGCTCTGCAGGACAGCCAGCCTGAGGTGCTTGTTCCCCTCCTGCAGTCCTGACTGTCCTCACAGCTGATGTTTATTCTTGGCTGGTTTTGTGAATCCCTTGGGCTTTGTTTTAATGAAGGGGCTGAAGTTCAATGTGAGAAGTGCCTGTGCTCACACCCAGCACTCAGAGGTGTCTGCACTGGTACCCTGAGCCCTGACCACAATATCAGGCTGGGAAATCTGGGTTTTTCCAGGCTGGGAGATCTGTATTTTCCCAGTCCCTGACCCATTGGAAGGTTCCCTCGGAGAGGGGAGCTGTGTGTGGTGCAGTGATCTGTGCTGTGCTGCCCCTGCAGAGCAGCCTCACTGGGCAGAGCTCACTCAGCGGAGCTTTGCTTGGCCCCAGCTGCTCTGTGCTCAGGAATGTCATTTTTGTGTGAATAAACTTTCCCTTTCTCTCCACTAGGCATGAGAAGGTCATATTCCCCACCTTGGTCATGGGTAAATGAATTCATTTGCACTGATTGGCTGCATGTGGTGTAACCTGGGGCTTGGGGCAGGGCTGGGGCTCTGCTAACTGCACAAGCTAGTTGGTAGTGCCACACTAATGGGCCCTGGTCAAAGCCTGAGTGCAATTGCTCTTTCTCCTGACTTGAAATAAATCTCTGTGCTGCTGTGACCTGTTGCAGACATAAGCCTTAGTGCTGCTTGCTTTGTTTAATTCTGTTTAATATTCTGTTTAATACTTCCATAAGTGCATGTTTCTGATGGAACTGGTCACAGCAGGGGTGTAGGGGAAGTGAGGTTTCATGGATGGAGTTCATGTGGAAGGTTTGCCCTCTGCTTGGGATTTTCCTCCAGCATTTTGTGGTTCTTGACCTGCTGATGTGCAGTGGTGTGGTTGTGGCTGGCAGGAAAGCAAACAAGGGCACAGGGAGGGGACAGTGTGGGTGGGGACAGCAGTGTCTCTGCTCTGTGTCACTGTCCCTGCTTGGTGTCACTGTCCCTGCCCAGCTGTGGCAGCTGGGAGCACCTGGGGCAGTTCCAGGTGTGCTTTAGCAGGTCCATTTCTCCTTCAGGCCAGGCTGGTCAGCTCCAGGAAAATCTTCCACCCAGGATTTGTTGGATATTTAGAGCTGAGGGAGTCTTGGGCGTGAGGTGCTAAGTACAAAATACAGCTTGAAACGCAGATTAATGATTAATGAGTCCAAATTAGTAATCAGGGCAGAGAGTGGTTGGACATGGACACAAAGCTTGTGGCACTGCAGGGACAGGCAGCCAGAAACATCCCTGAGGAGCCAGTGCAGGGACATTTCCAGCAGGGAATGCTGCTCCTGGCTGGCAGGAGCTCCCAGGAGATGAGGAAAAGCTGCTGGACCCACAGGCTACTGTGGGAAGGCAGGAGCTGCACAGCTCCAGCAGGACTCTGGGGAGGGGGAGCCGCTGCATCCTGTGGTTCAGCACTGGGAGCCTCCCCTGCAGCCCTGTGGGGACTGTGGGGCACAGAGCCAGCTCTGCTGGGCTGGGACACTGCTGAGAGAGTGTGTGAGTGTGTGTGTGTGTGTGTGTGTGTGTGTGTGTGTGTGTGTGTGTGTGTCCCCTCCTGGGCATGGGGACACAGGGCTGTGGCTGGGCTCTGACACAGAGCACTCACTGCCAGGGCAGGGACAGGTGGGGATGCCCTGAGGGCTGCCCTGACCCTGCCCAGCCCCTGGTGAGCCCCAGCACGTTCAGGCTCTGTGGCCGCTCGTCCCCCTGGCACAGTGACCTCAGCCAGGCCGTGCCAGCTCCAGCCCTGGCATGGGCATCCAGCTGGGCCCATCCTGCCCTGCTGGCAGGGATGGAGGAGGGAAGGAGGGAGGAGCAGGGTCACTGCAGTGCCTGTGCTGACTGCTGCTCCCCTAACGGGCTGTCTCTTGTCCCCAGGGCAGTGAATGGCTTTGACCAAGGCCCCCCTGGCCTGGGGGGCTCCCGCCCGTCCTCGGCACCGGGAATGCTCCCCCTGAGCGTATGAGCCCCCAGGGCTTGGACTTGGATGCTTTTCTCAGCCCACCTCGAGAAGAACTGCTCCTGATTCCTCCCCATTGCCACCCCATTGCTGGAACATGGCCTGAGAGGAGACCCCGAGCCCACGGCCCTCCGTGTCCTGTCAATACAGTTTGTTTTCTGCTCTCGCTGTAGTGGACCTTGTCTACCCTGGCCCCGCCAGCTGCCACCTCTGCTGTGCTTGGGGACAGTGTCCTGCTGTGCTTGGGAACACTGAGTCCTGCTCTGTCTGGGGGCCAGGCCCAGCCTTGCCCCCTTGGCTTTGCCTCTCCTCTCACTTAGGTCTGACAGAGCCTTGTCCCCTCCTCTGCCCTGTCCCCTGCCAGGCCCTGCAGCTGCTGTTCTCAGACCTCGTGGAAGTGCCCTGGGGTGGCCACTGGTGGCCCTGGGGCCATTGGCACTTGGGATCAGCCCCAGGTGCTGTCTCAGGGGAGCCAGATTAGGGCTGGGGGAGCAGCTCCAGCCTGGCCAGGCCAGTTCCATCCCCGCTGGACAGCTGGACACACACACACACAAAGCCAGGCACTGTGCCCATGCCAGCCCCCAGCTGGGCCTGGCATGGCTGAGCTGTTCTCCCTGGAGCAGGTGGGCAGTGCTGTGGCCAGGGGCTGTGCCCTCAGGTGTGCCCAGGGCTGCCCCACAGCTCCCTGGCCCTGCTGGCCTCCATCCCTCACCCCACTCACAACGACCCCATGGGAGCTTTAGGAAGCTGCTGCTCCCCCTGTCCATCACCCCTGTGCTGTAGGACTGGACTGTGCAGCCTCACCTGGAGGCTGCTCTGACACTTTGGGGCGACTGAACCTTGTGGGTCTTTCAGGCAGCACATTTGTGTGGTTTCTCTGTCCATGTGCCTCAGAGTCAGTGGATTTTTTTTCTGATCCAGCAAATGGAGCCAGGGTTGGAGCTTAGGGTTCAGCAGTCATCGGTCAGGGACTCTGCAGCTCCCAGGTGGTTGAATTAAATGCTGAGAAAAAAACCCCACTGGCCCAGCAGTGGAGGTGGGATTGTCCCTTTGCCATTAGGGTTTGTATGGTCTTTCCTTCCTGTGCATCCTCTGCTGCATTTGACTGTTTACATTTGTTTTATTGTACATAGATTTGTAAACATAATACCTTTGCCTGAGGTCTTTGTACATAACTTGGGCTTTGTAGCTTTATTTATTCAGCCTCTCTCTGGCATGTTTCCATAGGATGTACCGTTCCACCCTGGTGCCACTGACATGATGTGGTTTCAAAAGAATGAAAACAAATGAGAGTAATCTTCCAAAAATAAAGTTCTTTTAATGTGGAATCAGTGGATTTTGCAGAACCAGTGGCCGTGGCTCTTACTTTGTCCAGCAGGGTTTTCTGCCAAGCCCTGGGGAGGGGCAGTGTTCAAGCAGCGCCACATTATCCCACACCCCCTTCCCTTGGGAATGTTGCTCAGTTTGGGCACAGGGCACCCGGCACTGCTGGGGCCATACCAGCCTTGCTGCTGGCACTGAGGAGGAGACACGATATTTCACTTGGGGAAGTCTTGGAAGCCTCCAGCTGAGCCTTCTGGGGGATTTTTACTTCCTTAGAGCAGCTGGAAGGAGTTTGCTGTGCACGGGAGCTGGGCTGGGACCCTTCCCAGGCTGCTCCTTCCCCTCCCAGGCTGCTCCATCCCTTCCCTGGGTGGCTCCATCACCTCCCGGGCTGTTCCATCCTTTCCAGGGCTGTTCCATCTCTTCCTGGGTTGCTCCATCCCTCCAGGGCTGCTCCATCCTTCCCTTCCCGGGCTGCTTCTTCCCTTCCAGGGCTGCTCCATCCCCTCAGTGCCTGGGGCTGTGCCCGTGTCCTGCCCCTGTCCTGGAGTCCCTGGCCCCACACTAACACCCCTGCAGCCCATCCCATTCCTCTGGAGCTCCTGCCAGAGCCTCACCCCCCAGGCCAGTGGGGTAACCCTCCCCATGGCCACCCCCTCTCCCCATTACTGCCCTCCCCTCCCATCTGTCCCACCCTGGTCCCAAACCCAGCCAAAACCTCCCACCCTGGACTCCAGCTCCTGCCCAGCCCCAGGGCAGGTTCTGCACCCCAAGACCCCAAAATATGGGATGTAACTGCTCAGGCAGGAGCCCAGGCCCTGTGCCACGGCTCAGAGTTTCTTTGTGCTCCAGCTGGGCCCTGCCAGTGGCATTCAAAGGCAAAGGCTCAGCTCAGACCAAGCCATTGATGCTGTATTTAGGTCAAAAAAAAAGAAAAAAAAACCAAAAAACCAAAAAAAAAGCAAGGAAACAAAAGAGGAGGAAGGGAAAATGCAGCTTCCAGTCATATCTCGTTTATTAAGGTCTATGCCAGCCTCGGGAGAGCTCTTCCAGTAAGTAAACAGAGCAGGCGGCCGCATCTATAATGAATAAATTTATTGTCTTACAAAAATCATTGTCTAGAAATATGGGTATACAAGAAAACAAGATATTTGCAGTCAGACGCCTGGTGGTCAACAGCCAGTTTGATTAAAAATATCCAAATACACACAACAAAACCTTTGCGACAGATGTTAAAGCTTTTAACCAAAAAGGGAAATCCATGGGTTTTGAGCATGTGGCAGAGGAAGTTTCCTAGTTAACACTGATTCATTGTCACTAATATCAATAATACCACTTGGACTAGAGAGGTACATGATATGAAGCACAGTCAAAATTAATACATTAAATCATTGTTATATAGGCAAATTATATATGTAACGTTGTCTTAGTACTGTAGTGTCTAAGGCACTTTCTGTAATGTCAGTTTTCAGCTATTTAAACAAAAAACGCTAACTACTCACTGTAATACTGCTCAAAATAAAAAAAACAACAACAAAACAACAACAAAAAAAAAAAGGATTCACATCCACTGGCATGTTAACTGTAGGCAGGCAACATCCATCCATCCAGGGCGGGAGCCCCATAGGACCCAGGGCCCCCACAGCCTGGCTCGGCCTCACATTAATAAATTAGTTTTGCCTGTGCTGTGTGTTTATTTCCCACTGGTGTTCACATTCTCCCAGCCCGGGGGGCTCTGAGCTCCACAGGCTGTGCGGGGACGGGACCCACCTCAGTGTGCCTGGACTGCATGGACACGAACGGATGGAGCTGAGAACACTTCAAATGGGATTGCAGGATAAAAACAGACACTACTCACTCATCCCTACACTTCCCTCTAACACTTCCCAAGGCCGTTTTTCACAGTTCACTCAGGGGTCGTGTGCGGATCACAACAATTGGGAGAAAAGAAAGAAATGGGAGCGGTTTGGTCTTCACTGATCCGAGAGGCTGCGGCCAGCCCGGAGCCTGAAGGATGCTGCTGGACACAAGGCATGCACAGCCACGGCAAGGGGTCTGTCCTGGCCCCCCACCCGCTGGGAATGACGCTTCTGGATCGATAAAAAAAAGTTTCATCCTTCACATGATGCTTTATAAAATGGCTTTACAATGAGTATCTGGAAAAGAGATGCACTGAACAGAGACGATCCCGGTTGTTTACTATATATAAAAAAGCAGTTGTACCTATATCTGAAGCAGGGTACAGTGTGGTGAGGCTGGAGAGCCTTAAGACATGGTTGACCTATGATAAGGAACCTTGTAGCACATGCCGAGGGTCGTAAGGCAGCTTTCCGGCCACAAGGCAGTTCCGAGGGCAGGGCAGGGCGCTCCTGGGGCGCTCCTGCGGGGCTGGAAAGGTCTCTGCATGCAGGCGGGGCCGGGGCTACTCGGAGGGGGCTGGCGGAGCCTCGTTCACGTCGCTGCCTTTACTCTCGGCGTCGTCGTCCGACAGCTCCAGCGAGGCACCCTCGATGTGCAGCTGCCGCCGGCCCGAGCGGCTCGAGGAGAAGGTGATGGGTCCCCCCCTCCTGCGGACGGAGAGCGGCGCTGGGAGAGGCTCCTGCACCGCCCGGGCCCGCCCAGGGGCACGGCACGGGCTGGGCTGGGGGGATCTTAGAGCTCAGCCCGTTCCACCCCTACCATGGCAGGGGGATCTCCCACCAGGCTGCTCCAAACTCTGTCCAGCCTGGCTTGGGCACTGCCAGGGATGCAGGGGCAGCCACAGCTGCTCTGGGCACCCTGTGCCAGGGCCTGCCCACCCTCCCTTCCCCAATATCCCACCCATCCCTGCAGCTGTCAAGAATATCCCCATGGAATATTCTTGTTCTCATTACCATGGCTCCAGTTTGATGGCTCATGGTAATGAGCCATGGTAATGAGAACAAGGTTATTCTTGTTCTCGTTCTCATGGCTCCAGTTTGAGCCATCCCTAACCCCAGCAGCTCCCCAGCTGGATGTTCCCCAGGGGGTTCTGTGGGCTCAGGTCAATCTCAGTCCCAGCGTTCAAGGGCACTGACCTTAGCCTGTTTTTGAGGGTGCTGACCTCCCTGCTCAGCCCCTCGTTGGCCTCTGTGGCATCGTCCAGCTCGCGCTGCAGCTTGCGCCGCGAGGCGTTGGCGCGCGTGGCCTCCTCCTCTGCCTCCTCCAGCTGCCGCTTCAGCTGCTTCATCCTGGCATTGGCCTTCTCCATCTGCAACCAAACCAGCACCCGGGGTCACCCCAGAGCTGCAGCCTGACTGGGGATGCAGCACAGCCCTCACTGGGAATGCAGCACTGCCCTCACTGTGGATGCAGCACAGTTCTCACTGGGAATGCAACACAGCCCTGACTGGGAATGCAACACAGCCCTGACTGGGAATGCAACACAGCCCTCACTGGGGATGCAGCACAGCTCTCACTGGGGATGGAGCACAAACTCGTTCAGGCTCCAGCCTGGACCCTGGAACACCACAGAGCCTGGGAGAGCCTGTCCCAGCAGAGCTCACACACACACACACACACACACAATCCCTGCTGGGCTTAATCACCCCTCTAATTCCCTTTCCATTACAGTTCCTCCTCACCAGCCCTTCCCACCCCAGGAGGTTTCACTGAGGCCCCCACCCACCTGCTCCTTGTACTGGTCCGCATGGCGCCGTTCATCCTCCACCTGCATGAACACCTCCTTCAGCTTCTTCTCCGTGCGCCTCACCAGCTTGTTGGCAGCTGCTCTTTCCCTGCAACAGCCCAAAACCAGCATTGGTGCCACTGCCTGATCTGCCCCCTGGTACAGAGCTCTAGGCATGCCAGACACAGCAATGCCTAGATGCAGAAATACAGGGATGCAGCTCTCAGAGCACAAAGCCTTAGCCCTGGGGCAATGTGACCATGGCACAAAGAGGACTCAGAGGGTTGCCTTCACAAGGAGATTGGACAGAGCAGCTTTAAGGTTGCTGCTTAGCCAGTAACACAATCCTGCTGCCGAGCCCAGAGCACAGAAAGGACAGAGGTGGTGGAGGGACAAGCTCCACCTGCAAACCAGCTAAAGAAGTGAATTTTGAGAATAGGATTCAAGGACAGATGGGTAATTCACCAAAGAAAGACTTCTGGAGAGCACAGGATTCATCTCAAGCTGTCCAACATAAGCTGTTCCTCTAACCAAGCACCCAGGGAACATTTCACCTTGTCCCAGGAAACTACTGCAGCACCTTGTGGCTCTGGGACATCAACACCTTGCAGAGTTCATGCAGCTGGTGCAGGAAGCAAATCCATTCTGGAGCTCCCAGCCCCAGTTACTCTACAGCTGCCTTGTTAAAAGTTTATTCCCTGAACAGGAGTCTCCAGACAATACACCCAAGGCCCTTCAGAAACGTCCAGCATGGAACTTCCAGCCATTCAACCCCCACAGGCAACCAGGTCTTGTCCCCTTACTTGGCTTCCTGCTCGAGCTGTTCTTCAAGCTGTGCAATCTTGGCTTCTAGAGTAGAAATTGTTGCCTTGAATTTGGATTTGACAGAGCCCTCCAGCTCCTGCAGCTTGGCCTTGAGCTCCTTGTTCTGCCTCTCCAGCTGCTGCCGCGCGTTCTCACTCTTCTGGGCCGCGCTGCGCTCGCCGGCCAGCTCCGCATTGAGCGTGTCCACCTGCAGGGAGGCGTCACAGACACATTTTATGGAAAATCCTTTCCTTAAGATTTTTCTTCTCCTGAGAAGCTGAGAGACCTCAGGAACAAAATGTAAACAATGATTATCTGCTGCTGTGAATGCAACAGGTGATCTGTGGTTGGTCTTGTGTGGTTGTTTCTACTTAATGGCCAATCACAGTCAGCTGGCTCGGACTCTGTCCAAGACACAAGCTTTTGTTTTCTTTCTTTCCTTTTTCTATTCTTAGCTAGCCTTCTGATGAAATCCTTTCTTCTATTCTTTTAGTATAGTTTCAATATAATATATATCATAAAATAATAAATCAAGCCTTCTGAAACATGGAGTCAGATCCTCATCTCTTCCCTCATCCTAAAACCCCAGTGAACACTGTCACAGGGAAGGACAGGGGTCACTCAGTGCCACCAGGGGCTCAGTGCACATCAGAGCCAGCAGCAGCTGCCCCGGGCTCACCTGCAGTGTGGTCTTTCGGAAGCGCTCATTGAGCAGCTCCATGTTGCTCTGCTCCTCCTCCAGCTCCTCCTCCAGCTGGGCAATCCGAGCCTCCAGCCGGCGCTTCTCGTCCAGCAGGGCTGACCTGCACAGGGGAAGGGGTCAGGGGCATCCAGAACCAACAGAGCTCCTGGGGAGGTCACTTAGCATCAGGGAGACTCCTGAGCTGGAAGGGACCCACAAGGATCCAGCTCCTGTCCCTGCACAGACACCCCAACACTCCCACCCTGGCATGTCCTGGAGCTCTGGCTGCCTCGGAGCTGTTCCCTGGGGAGCCTGGGCAGTGCCAGCACCCTCTGGGGGAAGGACCTTTCCCTGAGCTCCATCCTGGCCCAGCCCAGGCCGTTCCCTGCCCCAGCCCAGCCTGACTCACTTCCCAGAGGCGCTGTTGGCGATCTCGTCTGCCAGCTCGTCGCGCTCCTGCTCCGCGTGCCGCCGCGCGCGCTCCGACGCCGCAAACTCCTGCCACGGTGGGGGAAAGAGTCAGGGCAGTCCCAGGCACCCCCCAGCCTCTGGGACACAGCCTCAACAGCCCCTGGGAGAGGCTGTGAACTGGGATATTCCTGGGGTTTGATGGATAAGGCAGCAGGACACTCAGCTGGATGTTCCCTCATTGCCCCGGGACTGCAGGGCAGTTACTTCTCCCTGTCCCTGAAATGTTCCTCACCCAAGGCAAAGGGAAAAAAAATCTGTGGAGATCAGTAACTCTCAAGCCCTCAGCAGCAGGAGAAACCACTGTGCTCCACGTTCTGATAGACACAGTCACTGTAAAGTAGGAGCTAAATTAAGCAAATGTTTTAGGCTCTCACAGAATTCTCAGCATGAAGACAAGGAGAATAAAAGTTAAAAAGCTTCAGCACAACAGCACACACTGCACTGAACCACAGATTATACATCTGCATTAAGTGGCAGAAACACTCAAGCATTTCCTAAGGACAATGAAATGCTCCACAAGTGCCACACTGAGGTCTGAAGGCCACTCAAGTCCACCTGGAGAAGCTCCAGGCAGTGCCAGGTTATCTGTGAAGGATCCAAGGGAAGTGTGGTGGGTCTGGGCAACTGCTGCAAGCCTTGCCCTGCAGCTAAAGCAGACAGGAGAGGCACAGGGACAAGAAAAACCAGTCTCTTGGATTTCCATCTCACCTCTTGGAGTTGGAGTATTTCTGCTTCGAGACTTTTGAGCTTCTTCTCACTCTCTTTGGACTGGGCAAAGATCTCATCCCTGGATGCTCGGGCCTCTTCCAGCTCCCGCTGGTAGTCCTTCATCTGAGCCTGCAGGTGGAGAGCAGGGTGAGGCACAGCCAGACTGCATCAAGACAATCAGCCCCTTCCAGCTCTGAGGCATTTCAGCCCCTAAGAGATAAGGCTGTTCTCCCAAAGTGGCTTCATCTCACTTAAAGGCATTTCCAGTTATTCTGTATTCTTAAATTTCATTTTCTCATCTTTCCACCCCTCAAAGCCTGGTCAGAAATGTCACATTCCAAGACTTCAAGCGTTCCACAGAATTATAGAGTGGAATCTTAGAATTACCTGAGCTGGAAGCACCCTTAATTATCATCAGTGCCACCCCTGCCATGGCATGGACATCTTCCACTGTCCCAGGCTGCTCCAAGCCCTGTCCAGCCTGGCCTTGGGCACTGCCAGGGATGTGCAAAGTGGTTTTGTGGCAGGAGAGTTTGGAACAAGATTAGCTTCAGGGTCCCTTCCAACCCAAACCATCCTGTGATTCTGTATAAGGATGAGTTTTGCCCAGATGATACATCCAGGCTGGACACTTTCAGACCCATCAGTGGAGTCTGGTTCTCCTCCTGCCCTCAATTGCAGCTGTACTGAATAGAAGCAGCCCCTGGGCAACCCCCAAGGACAGCCCCCAGCCCCCTGACCAGTTGTGCCTACCTGGAGCTTCCTGAGCTGTTTGATGGCCTCATCCCGAGCCTTGTTTGCAGCCTCAATCTGCCCCTCCAGGTCCTTCAGGTCCATCTCCAGTTTCTTCTTGGCTGCCACGGCCAGAGCGCGCTGCTTGCGCTCGTCCTCCAGCTCTGCCTCCAGCTCCCGCACCTGGCATGGGGACAGCACCAGCTCAGCCCCTGCCAGGCTGGGCAGGGCCAGGCTGGCACCCAGGGCACAGGGGCAGCACCAGCATCAGCACCAGACAGGGCCAGGCTGGCACCCAGGGACCCCTCCCCATGGCACAGCCCAAGGGAAGGCAGCCAAGGCCAGGTCCCAAATGGATGAGAGATCTGTGCACTGAGCACAAGGGAAACCCCAGGAAGGGACTCAGCTTCTGGGACTCCCTTCTGATTTCCATCTCAGCCTCATGCCCACACTGCCATCCACCCCAGGGGATGGCTCCAGGGCAGATGGAGCTAACTCTGATGGAAAATAAGAAGTAGAATCACCTCATTGTCTCAAGACAACAATGAAGCCATTCCCTTTGAACACCCTGTTACTGGCACTTATACACCAGCAACTTCTCTTCCCAAAATGAAACAAAACAAGAGTGTGTGAACAGCCAGGCAACATGGGCTGGGCCAAACCGATGCAAAAACAAACTGAACCAGAAATGCCACAGGTGCCACAGGTTACCAACATGAAAGAATATTCTGTTTTGAAGCAAATCTCCCTCCCATTGCAAGGTCAGGAGCTCTTGTCCAGTTCAGATAACAACAGCTTTGTCCCCTAAAGGCATTTCTTGAGGCTTTTCTGATTTCTGTGTTCCGAGAATTCTCAAGTCTGGAAACTTGGAAGCTCTGCCATGATTTGCATTTAGGAAACTGTTAAAAATCTATCTCAGCATCCATGGATTTGTTCCTGGACATCAAATAGGATGGGCTTGAAAATGCACCTGAGGTATCCCTGTCCCGGGAATATACCCAGGCAGCAACAGCCAAACTCCTGGAGTGGCTTTGGAGGCCACCAGCACCACCTGACCCTGCCTGGGGACAGTGGCCACCCCTCAGCCAGAACTATTTATGGTTTGTAAAAATGCTGTGGTTTGGGGTTTCCACTGGATGAAGTCTTTAAGCAAAGGGGTTTATTTTTCTGGTAGCACAGAGGCCCAGAATTGTGCTCAAAGCCCTTCCTCCCCTCCTGCCTACAACACAGAGTAAAGCACACGTACTTGTTTCACCAGCATCCTCTTCTTCTCCTCGTTCTGCTCATCTCTGGCTTGCAGGTCTCTGTCAAACTGGGCCTTCATGGCCTGCATGTTCACCTCCAGACGGAGCTTGGCATCTTCTGTGGCCTGCAGCTCATCCTCCAGCTCCTCCAGCTGAGTCCTCATCTCCTCCACCTGCTGCTCCAGGGTTCTCTTGGACTTCTCCAGCTCATGGACCTGCAGCACAAACTCTGCTCAGAGCAGTCCTTGGGGCTCTCCCAGCAGCAGCTCTGAGAGCAGGGAGGGCAGTGGCTCCCCTGGTCCCTTTGCCTCAGCTGGGTGCAGCAGGGAGGACACTAAGGGGTCACAGTTCTGCTCTGCCTTTGGTCCAACCATGTCCTGCAACTCAGCTTGACCAAAGGTAACAGAAATCCTCATGATCCCTCATTTACACACAATAAATATGCCCAGCAACACACAAATCGGGAGTGGCTGATCTGTCACAGCTGCAACGCAAAACCAGCTCTGTCTGACTGCAGTCCCACCTCCACTGACCCAAACGTACAAAACTGATATGTGGGATCCCCGTGAGGGTGAGAACACAGCTCTTGAAGATGTTAACAATTATGCTGGGCATTAATTCCTCCAGCATTTTGGGTGAGCTTCAGAAAGTTCTGCTCTAGTGCACAGACATGTAGCCATGATATTTTATGTAAAATCCTTTTGCCAGGATTTTTCTCCTGAGAAACTGAGAGGCCTCAGGAACAAAATGTAAACAGTGGTTATCTGCTGCTGTGGAATGCAACAGGTGCATCTGTGATTGGTCTCATGTGGTTGTTTCTAATTAATGGGCAATCACAGTCAGCTGGCAAGGACTCTCTGGTCAGTCACAAGGTTTTATTATCATTCTTTTCCTTTCCTTTCAAGCCTTCTGATGAAATCCTTTCTTCTATTCTTTTAGTATAGTTTTAAAATAATGTATATATCACAAAATAATAAATCAGCCTTCTGAACATGGAGTCAAAGATTCTCATCTCTTCCCTGGTCCTGGGACCCCTGTGAACACCACCACACAGCCCCTTCTCCAGGCAGGGAGATTTCCCTGCTATCCCCAGGCTGGAACAAACAGCCTGTGGAACCATACTCACATTTTTGGAATTATACTCACATTTTTGGAACCATACTCACATTTTTGCCCACATCATCTTTGGAGCTCATCAGGTCTTCCATATCTGCCCGCAGCTGCTTGTTCTGCCTCTCAAATTCCTCCTTGGCTTCCAGGGCCTCCTCCAGGGCCCTGGCCAGGGACAGGGCTTTGGTTTCCTTCTCCCTGGCCTCTGCCTCAGCACGGTCCCGCTCCTCTGCATACCGGGCAGAAATGTTCTTTTCTTCTGCCAGCATCTGGACAGGAGAAACAATGAATCCATCTCCTAAGCTCTACAGCCAGGTCCTCCCTGCCTCAGGTGTTTTACTCAGGAAGAGGTTCATGTTCAGTGCTTAACTGGCCTTCAGGAGCTGTCTGGTCCCTCAGCTGTGATCAAAGTGCAAGTGAGGGAACAGCTACAGCTGCTCTGGGGTGAGAGGAGGAGAGCAAGCCACTCATCAATACTGGAGTTTCATGAGTCTCATCTTTCAGATCCTTTTTAGTCTACCTTGAGGGACTACAATAAAACTCTAAAGTTTCTGTTCCAGCATAATTCTCTTTTTCTACATGGTCACCTGCTCTAACAAGCCTCAGAGATGGAACCTGGCTCACAGAACTGGGAGTGACAGCCTGCTCCTAGCAAAGGCCAGCTGCTCACAGAGTTACTAATAACCACAGCAAGACCCTCCTTCCCACCAGGCTCAGCAGCAATAACCAGGTGCCATTTAAAAACCCCAAAAAGCCAGGCAGGTGGCAGGAGACTGCAGTACCTGATCAAACTTCTTCTGCTTCTTCTCCAGGTTGGAGACAATCTGGCGCTGGTGGTCCAGATCCACCATCAGGTCATCCAGCTCCTGCTGCAGGCGGTTCTTGGTCTTCTCCAGCTTGTCGTAGGCCAGGGCCTTCTCCTCCAGGCGCTGGCTGAGGGACTCCATGTCCTTCAGCAGCTTCTTCTTGGTCTCCTCCAGCCCTTCAATGGTTCCCAAGTCATCATCCACCTTCTTCTTGGCCTCGGCCAACTGAAATTCAACAAGAGCAAGTGGAGCCCCTTAGAGCATCACCAGGGGGAGCAAAGGCACAGGGGCACAGCACAGCAGCAGGAGCAGTTCCTGCAGGCTAAGGGAACACAAACCTGGCACTTCTCAGGCTCCCAGAGGCCCCAGCCCTGCCCATCACAGTTCAGGGGACACAGAATTATTACTTCAATGGGAACTTGGCTCCAAAATCTGCCCCAGCACCGTGGAAGTGCCATGATGTGCCCCTCAAAGCTCTGGGACACCAGCTTGGGACAGCTCCTCACACAAGGGCTGCCACTCCCAGCAGCCTACCTGGGCCTGCAGGGCCAGCATCTGCTTCTCCAGGTTCTTCCTGGCCTCCTCCTCCTCCTCCTGCTGCTCCTGCAGGTTGTTCTTCTCCTCCTCCAGCTGCCTTATCCTGCTGCTGAGGTTGAGCTTCTGGCGGGTCTCCTCCTGGAGCAGCTCCTGAGACACAGCACGGGCAGGGCTGAGTGGGCTCCCAAACCCCCACAGCTCCTCACGGGGACTCCCAGGTTTATTTTCCCTCAGATTTGGGGACAAGGACATGCTTTATGAAGATATAAGTTATTTGGGGTCTCAAGAAGCCACTGACCATTCATTGTGGACACATTTAAACCTTCATAAAGCAGATTTCTGCTCAGGGAACCCCTGCCAGAGTCTGCTCTAGAAATTCAGGGATGATACTTTCCCATCTTTCAAGGGAGTGGCACAGAAGTCACCTGCAAAATGGATTTTTTCTTTTTTCAGACAAACACAGAGCACCTATTAAAAACCACCTGAGAAGAACATGGAGCAGCAAATCCTGCAATGGCAGCATGCTTCCAGGTTTTCTGCATTGGTTCAATATAAAGGTCACTTTAAAGGTGGAAACTTCTGTCATAACAAAGTAATGGAAGGTGCAACCCCCATCCTGCTCCCTACAAACCCCTCCAGTTGTGATTAACATTATTCACAGTTAAGTGGTCACCATTAGAACTTTAATACAGGCATGATAAAATGTATTGAAGTGATAAATATTTGCACAAAGCTGCATTTTCTTAATTAAGAACCAAAATCTGACAGTTTGAACTTGAGCTGTAAGAATTTGAAGCTGTCAGTAGAAGACTCCTGTTCCTCACATATCCCAAGGATATTGACATTAAATTCTGCCTGGGAAGGGTTTATTTGATTCTTATCTCCCTCAGAGACAAAGACATAAACCAGAACTCCCAACTCTCAGGAAGTGAAGCTCAGATAATGAAAACTTGGTTCCCCACGTGGCTGAGCCATCCCAACCCATCCCATCTCACTGGGCTGAGCAGGAAATTCAGCTGCTGCCCAAAGGGACTTTCCAAAGCATGAAATGAAAATGTGTTTTCTGTCAGCAGCTCCCTGAGGAGCAGAGCTCCATGGCCAGCCCAGCTCTGCTGCACACACACCTGTGTATCCTGGAGCTGGGATTCCAGACTGGCTGCATCCTTGGCAAACTTGATCCCTTTCTTCTCTGCCTCCTCCAGCAGACTGGAGACATTATCCAGCTCATTCTGCAAGGCAAGCAGCCCAAAGGTGAGAGCTCAGCCCAAATCCCACTGGGGCTGGAGCTGCACAGCACAGAACCTCAGCAGACTCCAGGCACAGAGCCCAACAGAGGGAGACAGCAAGCTAAAACCACTGAGGTTTGGCCACAAAAAAGGAAACTGAGTGTCAGTCCTGAAGCGCAGTAACAAAACCAGAGCCAGGCTACTGAGCTCTAAAATTCAGCACTTTGCTCTGATCCTGCATTCACACTTTAATGCCATTTTTAATTCCAGCACCACCTATTTCATGCAAGCATTAATCCAGGGATCAGCAGGGTGGCAGCTGGGTTTAGTCTAAAGCATCACTGAGAGGAAAGGTCACTGCCAGGTGCCAGCTCATTATTTTGGGTTACACTGCTTTTATACACACTGAGAGACAGCCTGAAAGCTTCCCCAGAGAGCAGGGTCATTCCCTGCTGGAAGTGCTTCACCTGGATTCACCTGAAGTCCTCACTGCTGGGGCTCAGAGTCAGCCATGGCTGCATTTTGCTATGAAAATGGGGCTGCGCTTGCACCCCCTCCCTGCCAGGCTCCAGCCTGGAGCATCAAACCAAACCTGAGGCCACCACCAAGTTTTGTTCATCCCTGTGGAAAAGCTCAGCCCAGTCTGCTCAGTCCCCAGCCAAGGAAAACCCTTCAAAGCCACTGGAACCCTCACATAGCCCAGGACTGATGTCACACAGCTCAGGACTGATGTCACAGCACCACTTTGAGGCCTCCCAGGTCCATGAGAGCCCTTGCTGAGTCACCTCCCACACCAGGCCATTTCTGCACACGGTTTTCCAGGATTTTAGGATTCCCAGAGCCTTACCTGCAGCTTGTTTGCCTTCTCAGCCAGCTCCACCCTGAGCCTCTCCCCTTCTGACACCTTTGCAGTCAGCTCCTGCACCTGGGCATCGAGTTTCTTCCTCTTGTGCTCAGACTCTGCCTTGACCTGCTGCAGCACCTTCACCTCACAGGCCAGCTCCTTGTTGTCAGACTCCAAGCCCTGCTTGTTCTTTTCAAGGTTTGCTTTGAACTGGGGGAGACAAAAGGGGAGAAGTTCAGCTCTGTAGTGCAGGTGGATGTTTCCTGCTACAGATGATTGTGCAGATCAGGTTCCATGCTCAGAGGTGCTCAGCAGTGTGTGAAATGCTGCTGTGGAACATTCTGGGTGCCAGCAAAGGCTGAGGAAGCCAGGCTGCTCTGCCCCAGGTGAGGGTGAGGAGCAGCAGGGCAGGATCTGGGCTGGCAGCCCTGGAAATGACTGTTTTGGTAGCACTGCAAGGAGGAAGGAATGTGCCCATTAAGAGCTCAGCATGGCTCATCTCACAGAAATAAAGGGAAGATGTGAACCAAGGCTGCCCTGATTTGAGTGGGCAGAGCAGCCTGGAAGTGCAGAACAAAGTAATTCTCAGCACTGACATTTGTCAGAAGCCTTTCACACAGCAATCACTGGCACCAGGGATGTTTAAGTGTCATTTCTGCTACATCACACCAGCTTGTCACAGGAGCTTTGTTTCAGATTGCAGGGTATTTTTCCATCTTTTCATGCTCTTATTGAGAATATTTATTGAATAAGGAGCAGAAGACATGCAGAAGATTTTCAGGTGAATAAAGGTGGTGAAAATCATAGTTTAACTACTACATTTCTCACCTAATTTAGAACACTAAGGAAGACTGTGCAGTATTCACAATACATAAAAACATCACCACAGGACAGGAACTGTCCACACACACATTTGTGAATGACCCCAGGTGTAATTTCAAAAACCAGACACTTCTTTTTTTATGGAATAATTCTCCTTCTGAACAAGACCAGGAGCTGGGATCCACCTGTGCCTCTGCTGCTGGTCACCAGAGGACACAGCACAGATGTGCTGCTGAATATCTGCAGCATTGTCAAACCAACATGAGAAATCTCAAGAGCTGGGATGGATTTTTAGAGGCCAGCTTAGCTCTGTGATGATGGAAAGCCTCAGCTCAGGTCTCCTGGAAGGAACCATACTGCCTATGGTATTTAGAATATAATATATAATATAATATAATATAATATAATATAATATAATATAATATAATATAATATAATATAAGTTACATGTTACATGTTTGTGTTATATGTTTATGTTATATGTTATATATTCTATTCTATTCTACATATAATAACCCCTGCAGCAGAAAGTTCCTTTTCCTCTCACCCTTTTGGCCTGTTCAAGCTGCTCAGAGAGCTCCTCCAGGGCAGTGGCATGCCTCTGCCTGATCTCCTGGATCTGGGCTTCGTGGTTTTTGGTTTCCTCCTCAATTGCTTTCTTCAGCTCAGCCACCTCCTGCTCTCGCTTTGTCCTGGAGGAAGCACAAAGGGTTACCCAAAAATCAGCATTTAAGTTTTCATAAATCACAGCTGAATTTCAGTGGTGCTTTCTTACACAGACCATGACCCTACCTCAGCTCTTGCTGTGCTGCAGTGGTGTCCAAGGTATCTTCCAGTTCAGTTTTCAAAGCCTCCAGCTCTTCACTCAGATCCCTTTTCTGCTTTTCTGCCTTGTTCCTCGATGCCTTCTCAGACTCCAGATCCTCCTGGAGCTCTGCAATCTGAGCCTGCAGCTCCCTGATCACCTTCAGGGCATTGTTCTTCTGTACTGCCTCCTCATCCCCCCTGTCAAACAGGCACCACAGTTACTGGGGCTGCCTCTCCCCAGAACCTCCTGCTTAAATTAGCTACAAACACAGCTCAGCTCTGCCACTGGAATAAAATAAATATCAACATTTATAGAATGGGTGGGTTGGAGCCTTAAACATCATCAAATTCCCACCCTTCACGGGCTGGAACACCTTCCTCCATCCCAGGTTGCTCCAAGCCCTGTCCAGCCTGGACAGCTCCAGGGATGGATGAAAAGTACCACAGATAAAACCAAGGTGCACCATCAGGATTATCAAGCTTTAGTTCACAGTCAGGTATTCCAATTTTGTAGACCTCATCATTGCCCCAGAAATGTTCCATTTCTGGAGTTTTCTCTTCCTACAAAATTATACTTAAAAAATCCAGGTGGTGTTCAGCACAACGTGGGACTGCAGGAGTATCACACAAACCCAGATAAATTCTCTCCTGCCCAGCAGTTTGTTTAGATCCACTGAGAAATGCACATTTTCCCTCCCGAGGCCGAATTTGGGAGATTAAAAAGCTTCCAGAGCCCAAACACTGTTATACCACATAAAACTTCTCCGTTGTGCAGGTTTGCAGAGCCAGGATGCTGAGGGATCCCTGAATTTCTGTAAATTTGCCATTTCTGTGCTCAGCACAGGGCTCCAGAGCTGGCTGCTGTTGGATTATCCCAGCCCTGACTGCAGGCAGGGGAAATTCTCTTTGGGGAGCAGCTTTGCCCCACTCTGACCTGGCCACAGCAGCCTGCAGCTCCTCCTCCTTCTTGGCCAGCTGGATCTTCAGCTCCTCAATCTGGGCTTGCAGCTCAGCTATTTGGTCCTGCAGGTCTGTGGTTTCCCCATCCAGTTTTCTTTTAGCTTTTTCCAACTCCTGGCGGGTCTTCTCCTCCTTTTTCAGGCGTTCTAAAGGAAGCACAGAATTAAATTCCTGTGGGATTGTCCCTCTCGTCACCCTCAGGGACTCTGGGGTGGCAGGAAGGGTGGGAAGTTTAATTTATGCTGCTCAATTCTTTCTCCAGTCTGCAGAAAAATGAAATAGCAAAGGAGAACTGCATGACTTAGTCAGAAAGTCAGGGAAAGTCTCCGACAACTGTGAATAGTTCGAGATGAGGAAACAGAAACATCTTGGTAGAAAACAAGGAGTGGGATCTGACAGAGCAGCTTGAGCTGTTAGGCCAGATAATCCCAGCCATCAACACCCAAAAAAGAAGATAAACCGTGGGCTGGAACAATTGCATGGCTTTGGAAGGGCTAGGCCAGACTCCAAAAATCTGCTGGAAAATGGCATAGCTTAAAGTAAACTTGAATAAACCATTTTACAAGAGTCTGTGCTGTTTAATCACGTCCCATCAATATTTAGCAAAACTCTGCAGCCCTGAGAGCTCCCTCCCAGGGATTTATTGTGCAGCTGGGATATCCAGCCCCAAGGAGCTCTCTGGGACAGGCACCCCCCAGCAGGGCACAGCAACCTCAGCTGTCACTGGGATATTCTCTGAAAAATCCCTTTGCAGGATTTCTTCTCCTGGGAAGCTGAGAAGCCTCAGAAAAAAATGTAAATAATAATTATCTGATTGCTTCTCCTGTGCTTGGCTGCTTTGGAATGTGGCTGGACATTGTTTATCAACAGGTGCATGTTTGATTGGTTTCCTGTGAATTGTTTTTTATTAATGACCAATCACCATCAGCTGTGTCAGATTCTGAAGAGTCAGTTGTGAGTTTTTATTATTCATTCTTGTTCAGCCTTCTGATGTATCCTTTCTCTTTCTTTAATATAGTTTTAGTATAGCATGAATAGAATAGAATACGATATAATGTAATGTAATGTAATATGATGTAATGTAATATGATGTAATGTAATGTAATGTTCACAGCCTCAGCCCAGTTCTAAGGGCATAAATGGCACAAATGTACAATAAATGGCACAAATGTACAATTTTGAGTGACAGCAGGAGTTCATTCCCTTGTTCAATCCCTTGTGGCTCCTCGGTGCAGGGATTTCCCTCACACCCTTTCCAAAGCTCCTGGACAGGATGGAAAGGGAGCCAAGGTCAGGAACCACCTCAGGGCCACCCTGGGCTGTTTGGGGTTTCCAGACAACCCAAGGTAACTCTGCTTTTCTCCAAGCAGTTTCACATTCCCAAAGATTTGTACTTTTCCCTCTGTTTTTACATGAAGTTCCTGATGAGTGACACTGACAGCAGTGTCACAAGACCCAATTTTGTAATTGAGAGAGTTCCCAGCAAACTGAATTAATTTTTTTCCCCAAATATCAGTGCCTAGCAGTGACAAGACTCTAGCAGAGAGACCTTAATGGCTTCTTCAGTCATCTCCAAGAGTAAATATCATTTTACTCTGCTTTCCTAGCCAAGAAATTGCATGCCTTAAATACAAGCTTTAATTTCCACTTCTAAGGCCATCAGTCTTGGACTAGCTCTGTAACCAAACACATCTCTCAAGTTCCTAGTCCTGATTTAAGCACAAAGCTACTCCAGCATTATTTTCCAGTGAGTAAAGCTTGCTTAGACCCACCTTAAAGAGTCTGAATGAACAGTTAAAGATAAGGCTCATCAATCACTGCTACCCCTGTTAGCTCAGCACCTGCCTGCACAGATAAGGTAAAACTCTGGCATCCTTCCAGAAGCACATCAGCCTCAAAATATGCACCAAGACAGGCCCCAACACACCAAGTGCAGGAAGCATTACCAAATTAGGGCTCAGAGAACAACTTTCTCTTTTATTTTGCAACTTTCACTTGGCAGCTCGTTAATGTTGTGCAGTATCTATAGTAATTAAAATAAAACAACACCAAATCAAGAAGGGTTGCATATGGGTCAGGTTTAACTTGTGACAACACTGGCAAAACAACCAGAAATAAATGGCTAAAGGAATGGAACCATTTTAGGTGGAATCATGGAATGGTTTGGGTTGGAAGAGACTTTAAAGCTCAGCTCATTCCTGGGGCAGGACACCTTCCACCAGAGCAGGCTGCTCAATAAAATAGAGCACTACAAACCTTCCAAATCAGTGATCATCATCTCCTGCTTGTTCTTCAGCTTGGCCAAATTCTTGGCTTTTTCTTCTTCTTCAGCCAGCTGAGAAGAGCACTCAGCAATCCTATCCTCCATCAGCTTCTTTTCCTGGGGAGGAGAAAGGAGAGGGAAAATAACTTCAACACAGCTTCCAGAGTCCCTGAGCAGTGCAAATAAAGGAATGTACAGAACCCACAGGGGCTGTCAGACAGCACAAGGTTCTATTACACATTTTGTTTCTGATACAGATCTTATTTCAAGTGATTGTCAATATCAAGGATCAATTGGAACTGTTTGGAACCATGAACATTTATTTTCCAAGAGAGACCTGCAATTCAGCACACAGCAGGCCTGCCTTTAGGACAGCACTGTTTGCAGGGAACAATGGCAGCTACAAACCATTTTTCCAGCTCTAAGATTTGGGAGAGTCATGAAACTGGGAAGAGTGCATGACAAACTCCCTCTGGAATGTCAGCCCAAACTTCTCTCCAGTGTCTCACACCCCAAAGGCGCCTCAGACCCTGTGACAGCAGCTCTGGGAGCTGTCCCTTGGCACCTCCACCATGCACACTGCTCCCACCTTCAGAAATTTGGAATTTTGGTCCTCCAGCAGCAGGATCTCCTCCTCCATCTTCTTGATCTTTGCTTCAGCTGTCACTTTCTCAAGCTGCAGCTTCTGCCGAGCTCCCTCCTCCTCATCAAGCTGTTCCTCCAGGTCCTGGGAACAGAGACAACTGCATCTGAGCATTTCCCAGGTTATCCAGGTGGTAACTTGGGTTTTTTTAACTCAGTGACAAAGATGTGTCATTTTGAAAAGCCTTTTGCCCTAACACACAGCAAACCCACATTTGCTTTGTTAGATTCATTGATAGGATGAATGATCTGGTGAGGAATGAAGGGCCATGGGATGCACATGGAATTTTTGATGCTCTGGATTGCAGCTTCAGGTGAAATGTGCTCTCTAGGAAACACAAACTCACTGCCACAGGCTTCACCCTCCTAATTCCAACTATAAAATAAAAAATCTGTAATTAATGACAGCCAATCAGATCAGGCTGATTGGTCAGAGGCTTCCCAGCACACTGCACCTGAATGGGGCACCTGGTGGAAAAACAGCAGGATCTGGGAAGAGATTCCACAGGAAACAACCCTCCTTATTTCAGTATCACAGCTGAGCCAGTTCAGTTATTGACACAAGAGTTAAAAAGCAATAATGCTCTGTGCTTTTGAGGGTTTAAGCATGATTCATTTAAATATGATTAACAGACATTTTTTTAATTGCATCAAAAGCTGTGAGAAGTGGAGTTTATTCCCTCTTCAACTACTTTTAATATTTTTCAAGACAGGTAAGTTCTCAGCTGCTCCCTTCTTCAGGGCCACCATTATTTAAAAGGAAGCATCTAAATAATCTGATTTTCAAAAACACCTCAATCAAGTAACGTGGAGGAAATGACATTGTCTTAGTGAAGTCAAAGGAGTCATTTCCTCATGATGTTCCCTGAATTTCAGTCCAAAAGGAACATTTCTCTCACAAGTGACATGAGGGCAGGGCAGGAGAGGAGAATCATTTTATTCCACTCAGGAGCCAAATTCCTCTGTCCTGTAGAGAAGTTGAGGGAGCTTTCCCATCCCACTTCCCCACCTCCAGTCACTGATAACCATACCTGGATATGGCCCTGCATCTTCTTCTTCTCATTCTGCAATATTTGGTTTCTTTCCTCCTCTTCCTCAACCCTGGACTCCAAATCATGGAGAATTTCTTCCAGCTCTTGTTTTTTGGCAGCCAAGCGAGCCCTCATCTCCTCAGCCTCTGCAAAGAGCTCTGTCTCAGCCTGGAGCTGCTCTGCAAGGATGTTCTTCTCCTCCAGCACCTGCAAATACAAAAGGCAGTGAAGCTTTAAAAATGATACTTCAGAGACTCTGGTGAGAGATTACAGCTGTGACAGCCACAGAGGAACTTCAAGACCACATTGTGCTCCAGTTCCTGCCTCCCATGTCCACATCCCACACCAAGGGCTTCCAGAAGAGGCTTTTGCTACTTTTATAGAGAGACATCTCTGACTGCCTCCTAACAATCTGCTGAGATGTTGAGATTAATTTAAATTTGAGGAAACAATGGCCAAACATCTACCAAATTGCTAACATGATTTCTTGCAGCACCCAGAATTTCAATTGTAGTTATAAACCTTAGTATGTATCTTGTTCATAGAATTCCTCTCACAAGGAGAACAAAAAGATAAAAGTTACAAAAAGACATAAAACTACAATATAATAAATAATTATAATTTAGCAGCAGTTCAGAGGACACCAGCTCTGGCTCCAGCAGCATTTCCTGCAGGGTGGCCGGGCAGTGCCATGGGCTGATCCTGGCACTTCTGGCCAGTCCCAGTCCCCATCCTTGTCACTGGAATGGAGGCACTGCCTGCCAGCCCTGGAGTGCCCCCACCCACTGAGGGTCCATCCATCAGCTCCTTGTCTCTCCAGGTGACACTGGAACTGCTCTTCCTTTATTCACCAAGTTTTTGCCAGCACAGAAAGCCACCAAAGATCTGCACAGCTGCCCCAAGTGTTTGCCCACAGCCTGCCCAGCCCAGGCACAGAATGACACTGCCACTGAATTTCTCCTGTAAACCAGGGAAGGCCACAAAATCAGGTTTTGTTTTGGTAACACGTTCCTGCACCCTATTCCACATTTCAGTGCTGTATCTTCCCATTCCACACTCCAGCAGAGTGGGAATCAGCTCACCTGACCCTCCTTGGCTCCCTCACATGGGACACAGCACAATAATCCATGTCCTGCATATCAAAAGCCGATCTTGGACACAAACCTGTTGATGTTTCCTTTCCATTTCCTCCAGCTCTGCCTCCACTTTTGTCTGTTTTTCTTTGACCTTCATCAGCTCCTCATCCTTGGCTTGAAGCTCTTCTTCCTGACGAGTGACCTGCAGAAGAGGCTTCACCTGCACAGGTGGGAAATGAAGATGTGAGAGCCAGCCCTCAGCTATTTATAGGTGAATGAAAGAGAAAAGACAGAACAGGAAGAACCTTGGTGAAGACTCTCCACCACTGCCAGTGCCTCAGCTTCAAATATGCAGCACAATTCCTCTGCAGGATTTTCAGTGCACTCAGTTGCTGCTGCTTCTTTGCAAAGGCCCTAAAGACAGCAAGAAGTTAAATAAATAGATGTGTTAAATACAGCTGACCATCATTTAATTTTTAGGTTACACAACCTTACAACACTTATAGACCATAAATAGCCTTATTTATAAGTTTCAGTAACTACAGTGAATTTATGAGTTCTTGTTCCTACAGAGTCAGAGCAAGAGCTGCATTCATCATTTCCAATAAAAAGTCTGTTTGCTCTTACTCTCAACAGGTTTTTTTCTTAAAAAGACAAAATCAGGATGGATTAGCTACTTTAATTTTTAAAAAGCAGCTTTTCAAAGAACTTCCTGGAACCTCCAGTGGGACAGGAGGAGAGACAAAGGAATTTGCAGCCACTGTTTAGGGCTGTGTATGCCACAAAGGCAAGAGCAGGGAAAGGAGATTTTCTTAAGGAATGAAGGTGCAAATTCTCCCCAGACAAAAATCCTCTTAATACCCAGGATACAATTACAGTTCCTCAGGCAGCACACTCAGAAAATCTCTCCTAAAATTCAAGTTTTAAAGCACAGCTCCCCATCAGAGGGGCTTGGGAGAGCCAAGGGAAGATCCAGTCCAAGAGCACACTCACTTCCTGGCCAGGTATCCCCTGCACACCGCCTGGAAGAAGATGATGATGTCTGTGATCTTCAGGTCCCTCTCTTCCTCCAGGTGTGCCAGGACTCCAGCTCGGAAGAAGATCTTGCTCTGTCCAATTCTGTACAAGTTGGGGTCCAGCTCCAAGGCCCTGATCTGAACACACAGGCAAGGGCGTTGTTGTTACACCAAGAAAAGGACAATTTAGGGAAATTTTCCAATGTTTAGACAATATTTAGCTATGGACACTTACCATACGCTCACAGGCCTGCTTACCATCCATGAAACCTTTGGGAATTGCATTGGGAGTGAGGATCTCATACCTGGAAGGCAAATGATAAAACACTTTTACATTCAGCAATAAACAATATGATTTTTAGTATAAACTTATAAATGAAAAAACACCTTTACACTCAGCAATGGCCAATGTGGTTTATAGTATAAACTTAGTGATTTGTAGCATGAACTACAGTAACCAAGTGCACAGTTAGGGAATTCCTCCAGGAATCTTTTCCAGCAGCCAACTTTGGATTGTTCCCCTTGCCTACTGCCTTCAGAATAAACTGCAGTAGTTAAACATATGAAATTCAAGGCCTCACAATCAGGTTTTGATTTTCTTTGAGCTGTGCTGGGGGAGAAGGGAGGAATGTGGGGTCTTCAATTATTTAAAAAGGAACTTTAGCTCCTAGGAACTGAAAAGGGTGTTGCTGCTGCTATTACCTCTGCCTGAATTCCTGGAACACAATCCTGTTTGGGAATCCCTGCCGACAAATCCTTATTCCTTCCAAAACCCCATTGCATCGGAGCTGATCCAGAACCAGGTGTGGGTCCAGTTTTCCAGCCTGGACAAAACAAAACACGGATTCTTTTAATTGGTATTAAATTAATTATTAAAATAGTTATAAAATGAATTTATATTATTAAATGATAAATTAAATTAATTAAATTATAAATTAATTAAATTATAAATTAAATTATATTATTAAATTAATTATAAAATAAATTTATATTATTAAATTATAAATTAAATACATTACAAATTAAATTAAATTCTATTATTAAATCAATTATTACAGTGGCAAAGTGTACTTTCAGTTGTTCAGGCCAGAAGCCATCTGGGTGAGTCAGGGCATGTGCAGGGAACTCTGAGTAGCCAGTGCCCAGTGTGACAGCCCTGAGTGGAGAGGGAAGGCCCGGGCAGGCCGCAGGGCTCAGGGTAGGTGAGACCAAGGAGAAGCAGGCACCAGGAGTGGCCTGCAGCCCCTACCCTCTTCTCGTGGTTGGGGATGATGCAGCGCACAAAGTTGGGGTTGGTGTTGCGCAGCGTGGCCATCAGCTTGGTCAGGGACTCCTTGTAGAGCTGGCCCACGGTGCGGAACATGCCCTTCTTGGTCTTGTAGGCTGAGCCAAAGGCCGTCTCCGTGATGCCCGTCACCTGGTCCAGCCCCACGATGCGATCCACTGCAGGGGACAAGAGGCAAGGGTTGAGCGGCCGCCCCGAGGGGCTGCCAGGGTGGCCCTGGTGGCACAGGAGCAGCAGCAGAAGCCGGGGACAGTGCTGGTGGGCGAGGCGGCGCAGCGGGACCGCGACACAAGCTCGGGGACCAACAGCCACAGACTCATCCAGCACACGAGTGCAGCTTCAGGAGGTACAGGCTGAGATATCCAGCTCTTTACCTGCAGTTCTACATGACCAGGAAAGCTGTTTTGTGTTTAAATCACTTTGTACAGAGGTAAATGCCAGTTCACAGGCAGCTCTCTGTCTGAGTCCTTACAGTGCACAGTGTTCATGGGGTGAACATTTGCAATTACACATCTGTGCGTGAAAAGTCACTTATGACAATAGAACAGGTTAAATAGAATAGCTTAAACCTGACTTTACTTCATAGAAATAGTTTTAATAGAAATTTCCAGAAGAGTTGGAAATAGTGTTATTTCAATGATAAGAGGGAAAAAAGTGTCTGCCAGATTTGTGCTCAGCTGCTATTTGGGAGAGTTGTTCCCACTTTTAAATACATCTGGAAAAATCTCCCCGCCCAAAAGACAAGTTTCCAACCAGGAAAACTCCACACCAAAGCACTTCCAAGCTGCCTTTAATAAAGCATCAGAATAGAGACTTGTCTTTGATTTTTTGGAACATTTTGGGTAAGAATCTCAAGGGTTTGTTTTTCAGAAGCACAATTAGAAATGTGAGTGCCATTATTAAAACCTTGAAGGTGATTCCATATGCAAGTCAAGAATTGTTAAACAGTTCAGTAAAAGATATACAGGTGGTTTAACACCTCAGTAATTACAGCTGGTGCTTCTCAGGACTGAGCAGATCCCAACATTTGGGGGTTCTCCATGAAATCCAAGCTGGGCAGCCAGAAACAAGAATCTATTTGTAGGCTACATCTTCACTTTTGTCACATTATTTTCAAATTCATTTAAACCAAAGCAGAGGGAATTATGCTTTGCTACTAGAATTATCTGACAAGTAAGGGACACTATTTAATTTCTTCCTAATATTCAATTGGTCAAAGGTCTATTAAAAAAAAGGAAAATTAAAAAGCAGAGAAATAAAGGGCAGCAAATCTGAATAATCAGTTTTAAGTCTTGTGTGTAGAGCAGAGCCTGGATCCTCCACAGGGTTTTGAACACAAGAATTAAACTTATTAAATTTGGAGAAGTAAGTAGGTGGTAAGGTGTTTATAAGGTCAAATCCCAAATATTTGTTTCGAAGCAGAATTTAGTCCCAAATCAGACATGAGACAGAGACTACAGGAGTCAGTTTTCTAGAGAATTAAATTATTGCCAATATTAGAAACCTGCAGCCACAAGGCCCCACTAAGGACTGCAACCACTCAGCTTTATTTCACCTTGTACTTCCTACAATTTGGCACACAGATCTGATCCTGCAGTTTTGTGCTGCTCCCCTCTGTGCTCCAGCTCTAGGAGGGTGATTTATGTTCGAAACAGGATGATTGGAGTTAAACGTGAGCTCTGCCTATAGGTAAAAGCATGAACTGCATGGCTGGGCCACCACCCCTGGCTGGAGCTCCTGGGTCAAAGCTCTGCAGGAATTCCTTTAGGAATATCCCTGGTTTCCTCAAGGATGGGATCTATCAGGAATGGTGAGAGATAAACCCAAAATCTGAGGGCACAACCTTCACATGCCTGTGCTTCTACACTTGGGGAGAGGAATCCAAGAAGGATGAGGAAATTGAATTAAATATCTAAAGTGTCTTCAAAGATATTCCAAGTGCACTTCTTGATTTCTCAATACCCCAAAAAACATCTGCAGCTTATATAAATATTAAAATTAATAGGCTTTTAAACAAAAGAACAATTCCAACAAGAAGTTTATTTCACTTTCTACCCCCACTAAAACTGCAGCACTCATCCTGATACTTCAAAACATTCTTGAGCTCTCCTCCCAAACTGACACAGCCACGTCCTAAAGATCCCAGAGTTTTGTCAATGTTGGACTGCAGAAAGAAGCTTGATAGTGTTCCAAAGCTTTTGCATTCTCTCAAATGCTTGCAGCTACCAGAATTGTCACTTTTAGAGGCAATTCTACATCTCCTCATGGAACCAGGAAGCAACAAACCTTTTCATCTGCAATGCAAAACTGGAGATGCTTTGTGTGTGTGCAGCAGCAGCTGGACAGGAATGCACTGGGGGCCCCAGGGGGGCTGGGGGGGGTTTACCTAAATTCAGCATGAAATGAGAAGTTCATGCAAGCCTACGAGCAAAAATGGCTCTCCTGGAGGTACAACAGCCCTGCCTTTAGTAGGCCTAGTGTTTTATATCCATTCACCTGGTGGCTCATGAAGACCAGAAATATTGTCATAGAAACAGGCTCTCTGAATATTCTGAATCTCTAAGGCAGAGAAACAGCAGAAACACAAAGACAGAAGAGCAGATACACAAGACACTTGAGTTAGTAAAAACAACAGGTTCATCAATTGCAAACACACTTCACTGTGCCACAACATATCCCATGCACATCTCAATGGTCTGTGGGAAAAGGGTGTGAGGATTTGGAGCAAAACACAATTGCTCTGTGGGAAAGGGGCAGATCCTCAACCAAAAAGTTCTTTACAGATTCATTAAAGCTGCTCTCTGTGGCTGCCCAAAGAGGGAAACTCAGCATTAACCTCCAGCACCACCTAAATCACAAGCTGCATTTCCTCCTCAAGTAACAAACTGCAGGGTTTATATCCTGTGACATGTAAATATACACTGTGATGTTAAAAAGTAGAATAGAAAAGTCCCTGCTAAGTATTTATGTGGCTATTTCTGCTTTTTGGAGTCATTTGGTGCAAGTACTGATAAATACTTGCAGGTGATGGGCAGGTAACCTGGCTGAGCAGCAGTGTGCAGCTAAAACAGGATTTGATTTTAATCTCAGCACTGCTACAGCTGCTATTGCAATGAATTTTAGGAGATGTGGATTTCCAGAGCACCACCCACCACTGCACAGGAAATAACTGTGCTGGTGTTCACAGACAGTGTTTACAGTGCTTTACCAACAGCAAGAACCACTCCAGCTGTTCACACTCAGGACTCCACTGCAGCAAGCCCCAACCAAGAGTTCTGGACAAGATTCCACATGAAATTGGACACAGAGAAACAAGAAATAAGTGAGTATCAGTTCCAGTAATGAACATGAGAAGCAGCTACTCAGAAATGGTACATGTGCAAGGGACCAGAGGTGCAACTCAGCTTCCTTGGTGGACTTTGGGCACTAATAAGAGAGAAAATGCTGTAGGGATTTACAATGGAGAAGTGGAGGGTGAGGAAGGAACAGGCATTAAAAAACCACCCCAAACAACTCATCCAGCAAGGTGAAATCACCAACGATTGTGCTCAGAGCTCTCTTACCATCCTTCCAGAGCTCAGCCACAAATTTATCCGAGGACTGGTGCAGGAGCGTGGCCACGTTGTCGTTCAGGGGGTCCATGTTCTTCATCAGCCACTCATCTGCCTTGTAGTCCACCTGCAGGTCAGCCAAGGGCTCAGGCTCAGAGCAAAACCAGCTCCAGGTTTCCATTTCTCAGCATCAAACATCAGAGGTGCTTTCCTCTCACTGCCCAAGCTCAGAACCACCAAGGCTGGCTCCAAGCTCAGATCCAGCCCTGCCTGGTGCTCACATTTGCTGGCTGAGCCTCCTTAGGACAGCTCAAAGTACCACAATTGGCTTTTGGAAGAGTAAATGGGGTTTTCTTCAAAATTCAGCAATCTGACTGCTTTCTTACTGACAGCTGGGTATTTATTTGCTGCCCACTTTATTGCCAAAGTAAGTTTCATTGTGAAGATGTAAAACCAGCTCTAGGATAGACACCAATTACTTTATGTAAATTACTGGAGAGTAAACTAAGGATGTGCTGCAGCATGATTTTTTAGAATTTCTCTACAGTATTTACATTTAAACACTTGGTTCTATACAGAAAACAAATTATCTTTAAAGGGCCCAACCTGTGATTTCCAAATAAACCCCAGCTCAGCAGCTAAAAAATCACTGACACCAACCTGGGTTTCATCCCAACCCAGAGAGCCCTAAAATTCTGTAATTCCCTACAGAGATTCCCTGAAATCTCTGTAGACCAGCATGGTTCTGCTCCAACCAAGGCAGAAGCTGTCTATTTTTGCATCCAGGCTTTGGCAGGAAAACAGAGAACTTTTCCCCAAACCAACCTTTCCAAATAGAATTTAATGGTGAGCCCTTACCTTCCCTGCATAGTGAATAATGCAGAAGTCTGCTTTGTCCTTTAGCTGTCTTGGCTTTTGGAACTTGGAATGAGTTCCTTGCTCTTGGACCAATTTCTCCACAAATGTCTTGTCAGTAGCTTTAGGGAACCAGCATTCCTCATCCAGCAATGCCAACACACCAGGAGGATTTGCCTGAAAAGCAGGTAAGGAATGTGTTCATGTTTTATAGATGTATATACATATATATTAATTTTTTTAAGTTTAATATTTCCAGTGCACCACTGAACATCACAATAAGGGTAACCCAAAATACTCCAAGGCTTATTTCAGTTAAAACAAGCTGTGGGAGAGTCCAGGTCAAGAAGGATGCTATGGCTGACTCAAACAAACTCATTCCAATATCCATGGGCACACCACTGAGCTGGTCATTGCTGACCAGAGCCTTGCTTTGCAAAGGTTTATACTTAAAAGGTTCTGAGGGAATGCAAAGTTCACCCATTTGGTGAGAGATGTTTCCATGTACCTGGCATCACACTTACAGAACAACTGGGAGGGTACAGAGGTTTGCTTTGAAGTTAATAAATAACTTGAGGTGTTTTAGGATATTCACCTAAACATGTGCACACTGAGGGCAGCCACACTTGTCCCCTGAGGCTTTTTGGAGGAGGTTTTACCTTCCAAAGAGGCAGAACTTTCTCAGTTCCACACACAAAGTGCAGACCTTTGGTAAGTGAAACCAAATTTCCCTTTTCCCCCAGGGAAACAGGAATGCAGCTTTTCTGCTGGTCAGGATGCACAGCAGCACTGGGAGCTCCCCTGCACCCCAGGATGCACAGAAACAGGCAGGAGAGTACCTGCACTGGCCCAGGTTTCATTTAAAAGGTTCTGAGATGGACAGAACAAACTTTCAGGAGTCTCTGTTCTCCCCATCTGCTCCTCAGCTTCCATGGAGCCAGAGGAGGATGTCAAAAACCACAGTGACTAAAACCACTTTTAAGATCCTGTTTTCCTATTTACAAGGCAATTTTCTGAGGGGAAACTCTACACAAAGTTTCAGGAATTTTGCTATTGATTTCCAATGAAGGAAGCCTACCACAAGTCTTGGGAAAACTTTCTACACCAGAAAAAGCTCCTACACCACAATGGCACAGTTTAATGACACTGACAGGATTAATGACTTCATTAGTACTAGCGGAAAAGGTATAAAAATAGCAGCTTCATATCTTGAGCTCAGTGTTTTACACTGACATGAGGGCAAAATCCCCTCTAGATAAATCCTTTTATTAACAATACACAGTATTTTAGATTTGAGCTTCAGCATTCCAGTTAATTCCCTTTTAATGACAGCTCCACAAAGAAATGTCTTATTTGCAGGCAGCAAAAGACACAGTCAGCACTCCAAGCTCTCCTCCTCAGAGCATTATTCATGTGCAAACTTACAGGTCTTTCAATTAAGTCAATGCAAGGCTGCAGGTCCAGGCCAAAATCAATGAAGTTCCACTCGATGCCCTCTCGCTGATATTCCTCTTGCTCCAGGATAAACATGGTGTGGTTGAACAACTGTTGCAGTTTCTCGTTGGTGTAGTTAATGCAGAGCTGCTCAAAGGAGTTCAGCTACAAAACAACATCAGCGTTCAAGAATGAGTTAGTGACAAGGCACCGCAGATCTGGGAGGCAAAAATTTGACTTTATTAGGAAATTCTCCAAAACTTTGTGAAGTTCAAATGTAACGCAAAGAAAACTGGAATGCAATTCTACCCATCTCCCTGACGTAAATTATAGTAGGAATTACTAAATTATAGTAGGAACAACTACCACACATAACAAAGGATTAAAGATTAAATTATGATTTTCTGGCACTGTAACTTTGGGCTGTCAAAGCCTTTACACCCCAAACCAACCCCTCGTGTAACCTCAGACCACGCTGCTTTCGGTGCCTCTGCAGCTGCCCTGACCCCACAGAAACAGGAAAAGGAAAACCTGTGCAGCGACATCTCCCTGTACCTCGAAGATCTCGAAGCCAGCGATGTCCAGGATGCCAATGAAGGAGGCTCCCTGGCGCTTGGTCCTGTCCAGGGCTTTGTTGATGCGGTGCACGAGCCAGCGGAACAGGCGCTCGTAGGTGGCCTTTGCCAAGGCTTCCACTGCAAAGTCCGCCTGCAAACCCAAACAGGAACATTTATTTACCCTGGAAAAGCCATCAAAAGGACACAGGCATGGATGTTATCACAACTCAGTAAAGGAAGAAGCCGGATGGAGTTAATACCAGTGAGGAATGAAAACAAGCAGTAGGAATGGTTTGGAGTTTGATCAATGTTAAGAAAAATTTCTTTCTAAACTGCTCCATAAAAACAAAAGGTCTCCAAGTATTTGATAATGTCACAACATGAAAGGATGAAACCAGGAGAAAGTCAAGGAAATGGAAAAGTTTCTTCTACTCTACAGATGATTTTTACCATATAAGAACATTTCACAAAGACAGTGAAGCTTTAAGAGAGCAGCAAACACTCAAAGCCAATTGTCTTTGTTAGGAGCTAATGAGGACGAGGCAGCTTCCCTCGGCCTTTAAAGCACCTTTTAGAGCTCACCTGTTCTTTGGTGTGGGCTTTGTGGCCCTTTCAGAGCTCACCTGTTCTTTGGTCTGGGCTTTCTGCACGTAGTCCCGGCCCACCTTGATGCGGGGGGTGAGGATGGCGCGGGTGAACTCCATGACGTTCATTCCCAGCAGGTGGCAGAGCTTCTGTGCGACTGCGAGGGACACACGGATACAGGGACACACGAACAGAGGGACACAGGGACACAGGAGCACGGGAACAGAGGGGCACAGGGGGACAGACGGACATGGGGATATGGGGACACAGGGTCAGATGGACACGGGGACGGAGGGACATGGGGAGAGAGGGACAGAGGGACACAGGGAGAGAGGGACAGAGGGACAGAGAGACAAAGGGAGCACTGAGACCCTGCCCTGACACCTGGAGCAGCTCCTCACCAGGAGGTGGCATCTCAGGAGCCAGCATAGGTGCCCAGGTCAGTGCCAGCCTCGGGGGCTGTGTCCCCAAGGCTGGCAGAGCTCTCCACAGGAACACAGCTGGATGTGCCTGGGGAGCAGGGAAAGGCTGGAATTCATCAGGGGTCAGCTAATTAACAGCTCATTTAGATCCCTTTTCTGATGCCCAGGAAAAAAGGACAGGATTGGGACATCACACATCAAATCCACCATCCTAAAGGTGCCTTAAAACCTGGCTCAGGGCAGGCAGCTGTGCCAGCCCAAAGCAGGGCTGTGCCACCTTGTCGGGGAGCTGAGCACTCCCCAGGCCAGCCTGGCACACTGGGAGGTGTCCCTGCCATGGCAGGCGGCTGGAATAGGATAATCTTTAACCCAAACCACCCTGGGATACCAATATTTCACACAGAATAACACTACAGGCAGCAGGGCACTTCAAGAGCAGGAGCCTCCTGATGTAATTTCATTATTTAAATGTGCATTACCCACCCCAGCCCTCCAGGCTCCTGCTGCATCAGTCCCTCCCCTGAACACGAGGCCCAGGAGCTTGGGTGTTTGTGACTCCACACTTCTAAAAATGACAGTGACACTGAAGGTATTTTTAGGTCCAGGGAAGTGTTGCCCTTTAGCAGGAAGCTCTCCACACCACCCAGTAAGAACTTGGCCCCTTATCTTTATCATCTGATAGCTTCTTTTACTGTCAAAATGAAAATAAAAAGTTGTTTTTTCAAACCAGCATTGGAAAACAGATGTTCATACTAATATAAGTGAGGTTTTGCTGCATTATTTTTTCTTTAGTATTAAGAAAACTATTATTGCTCTTTAATGTTGAGATTCTCTGTCTGGCCATATGCTCACTAGAAGGGTTCATGACCTGACACACAAGCAGTGAGATCAGGGGAGTGTCACAAACTAAGCACTCCTTCACTTGTGCCACAAACAGGAGCATTTCTGGGCTCTGAGCACACAAATCTGCACCAGCACATCAGATAAAAGTCACAACCTCAGGCACCAAGCAGGAAGTGCTCTCAGGATCTTTAAAACAAACAAATAAAACAAGAACTTGAAAATATTAAGTAGCCAGGGGATGTTGTAAAGGATATTGCAGTGCAAGGAAGGAGGGCCCAGAGCACCCCAAATACCACACTCAGCTCCCTGCATAACCCAGGGGCTTGGAATTTATTGTTCCAGCCTTTCCAGTCAGTCATAACTGTGCTTCAAGTGAGAATGATCCCAATAGACCACAGCAGGTGAGATCCCAGTCAGTGATCCCAGTCAATGATCCCAATAAACCACAGCAGGAGGTGAGATCCCAGTCAATGATCCCAATAAACCACAGCAGGAGCAGGTGAGATCCCAGCCAATGATCCCAATAAACCACAGCAGGAATGATCCCAGCCAATAATCCCAATAAACCACAGCAGGTGAGATCCCAATAAACCACAGCAGGAATGATCCCAGCCAATAATCCCAATAAACCACAGCAGGTGAGATCCCAGCCAATGATCCCAATAAACCACAGCAGGTGAGATCCCAGCCAATAATCCAGAGCAGGTGGTAGAAGAGACCTCAAATATCGCCCAATTCACCCCCTACCACAGGCAGGGCACCTCCTTGTTTGTTTGTAATGAGAAAGGACAACTTAAAAAGTGGGACTGGAGAAAACCTTGATGTCCTGACCCATGTTTTATTACTGCTGGGGTTTGGACAGAAAGTTCTGAATTAATTACAAAGCCAAGATACTGAGGAGCTCCTGTCAGAGGTGAACATGAACTTTATGAGGTTGCTTTGAACTTTTGCCCTCCCCGCTGCAAGGTCCCCTTCCCAACCTGGTGATCATGAACTGACTCTCCAAGCACAGCTTCTCCATCCTCCTGAGCCACAAAGGCTCTGTGGCTGCTCTGATAGCTGTACTTGAGCCCAGGAGTTTTTTTATCTCCATTTCCCATCTCCAGGGGAGAATGTGCTTGCCATGTTCTTTGAATGGGTTCCCATCTCATGCCCACACAAACTGCTCCTACCCACAGAGGAAGTGCCTGACTGTGTCACACCCAGGCTCTGAGCAAGGGCAGTCCCTGCAGGAACACCCTGATTTCTGCAGAGAATGCAGGGAAACCCTCACAATGGGATGTGACAAGAAAAGATAGATCAGTTACCCTCAATTCCTTCAGAAAGATGCAATAACTTAAACCATATCACTAAATTCTTAAACACAAGAGGGCAAAAATATGCTTTAATTGTGATCTGAGCCTTTCATCCTTTTGGCTTTAGAAGTCAGAATTTTGGATCCAGTACTATAAATATCCAAGAGTATCAATGTATTTATAGTCAGTGTTGTAATTCAGAATTGATGTCTAAAAACCAATAATAATGCAACTAAAGACAGCCAGGAAGCATCTGTGTCTTTCCACATCACACCTTCCACATGGACATGACCTGGGTGAATTCTCTAAACCAGCAGGAAAAGCCAAAAAAATTAACCCCTCACCCACCTTTTCTCCCCATTGCAACGCAGAAAGTGCCACAAGCCAGGTCAGTAACTACTGACCTTTAACCTGGGCAGCACCATTGCCCTCAGAAAGGACAATTTTGGGCTTTGCAAGTGACCCAGGTGCTCAGGAATTTGGGGCAGCCACAGAATGAGACCAGACAAGAAGGTGAGCTGTCCATGTCAGCAGCTCCTGGGAATGGGGGTTCCCCTGCCTCTCCAC
This sequence comes from Zonotrichia albicollis, assembly GCF_047830755.1. NCBI lineage: Eukaryota > Metazoa > Chordata > Aves > Passeriformes > Passerellidae > Zonotrichia > Zonotrichia albicollis. The sequence continues at coordinate 2,738,235 of NC_133837.1, read as the reverse complement.
TGATGCCAGCTCTCCAAACTGCCTCTCATGAGAACATTTCAAGGGCTGGCACTGCAGCCTGCAATAAAAACCTCAAATGTGCCTCTCAGCAGCTTTTTCTTTTTTTGGGGGTGGGGGAAGAAATGTATCCTTCCAAATGCTGATTGCATTGCAGGCACTGATAAATTCAGTGTCAGCCACACTGCCAGGACACTCCAGCAATGAGCCTGCTCTAAATGCAGCATTCCTGTCCTCAGCCACTGCACCAGGGAAGTTGTGCTTGGCTCCAGGGCTCTTATCATTGGCAACAAAACTGCTCTCAGCAACCAAAGCAAACAAACTGATTTAAGCATGAACTTCTTGCTAGGGCTTAAATCTTTGGAGAGAGCAATAAACAAGATTACAACCAAAATACTTGTTCCAAGCTTAGCAGCAATGCAAACAGCATCAATTCCCCTGATGGACATTGCATCTGTCTGCAGCAGGAGATGGAAAGGAGAGGTTTAGGAATTGTTTGTTGGTGCCATCAGCCCAGAGCCCTCCCAAGGATGCTCAGCACTGCTCTGTGCTTGCCAAGATTGCTCTGGACAGGGCAGGGTAGGCAGACAGCTCAGCACAAGCCCAAGGACTCCCCCAGACATGGGAACTCACCAGTGTTCTCTGGCATGGAGGCCTGGTCTGTGTTCCTCTCCTTCTTAAAGGAAATGTTTCCAAACTGCAGCACTGAGGACACCACTTTCAGCATGGCTGTGATAACAAGAGACATTGCATCAGTTCCATGGCACAGGGCTCAGCTGAACACATTTTCCTCCTGTTTCTTGTGTCACTCTCCTTCCAGATTGCAAGGAGAAAGAAGTTCAGGGAGGAAATACAGTTTGTACTGTGCTTTTTGGGCAAATGGCTTGAATTCAACTCCAGTTGGAGTTAAGCAAACATTTTCTTCAGGCTGTCAGAGACACTGAAGCAACATTAAATTTGGTGACACTAAATTAGCAGAGTGTATGTGTGTGAGAGAGAGGGAAAAGGACCCTGGAATAACTTACACAAGATCTCATCGTGTGAAAAGCCCATGATATGCATGGCTTCCATTGTCTCCTGGAAGTTGTCCTTGTCCTGTTGCCCAGGGATGGGGATGTAGCCATTAGATAAAAATCTGTAATTGTTAAATCCCTCGAGCAGCAGGTCAGCTGTGTTGGAGGAAGGGGAAGAGACAGAAAAATAACTCAGCAATGCTGTTCACACCCACCCGTGCTCTGTTCTCACCCAATTCCCCAGCTCTCCTTTGGGAAACCAGTCCCTCAGAAATGGCTACAAGCCAGGAGAGCAGCTTCTGAAACCCTAAAAATACAAGTGCACCTCCCAAACTGAGGCCAGACAGACTCTCCCTGCAGCGACCTCCACGAGCTCCTTAATGCATTAAACCAGCCCCAGAACAGTGCCCAGATCCATCTCAAATCCTCATCTGGAGTATCTTAAAAGGAAATCTCTACTGAAAGGTACAAGACCCAGGCAGAAATGGAGCTGGGGATTGATGACCCTATCAAGGATGCTGAGCACAGCTTATCTCCTACAGAATGAGTGGACCAGTTCTCTGAAGTCTCTATCTTTATGAGCTTCACTTATCACAACCCACCAGGAACTCCTAAGGAGGGGAAAAAGCCCCAAACAGAGCTGAGATAACCACCCCTGCACTGCCATGGCTTGAAGAAAGGCCAGGGTTTCATTGGATTTGGGTTCAATTTCTCTGTAGGCTGGAGGAGATGGGGCTGGTTGTTTCCAGCTGGGAACTTTGCACTCCAATCCAGGGATTCCCAAACTGGGCTTTGGCAGGGAGGAGACACTGCCTTGGAATGGCAGAGTGGCTCCCCAGCACATCTGATAAAACTCAGTGTCACAGACACATTTTCTGAAAAATCCTTTCATTAGGATCTTTTCTCTTGAGAAGCTGGGAAGCTTCAGCTTCTCCATGTTTTGCTACTTTGGAATGTGATTTGGAGAACTGTTTACCCAGCATGTGAAATTGTTCAATAACAGACACCTGTGTCGAGGCTGTGAGCAGTCACAAGATTTTATCCTTTCCCTTTCCCTTTCCTTTCCCTTTCCCTTTCCCTTCCCTTTCCTTTCCTTTCCTTTCCTTTCCTTTCCTTTCCTTTCCTTTCCTTTCCTTTCCTTTCCTTTCCTTTCCTTTCCTTTCCTTTCCTTTCCTTTCCTTTCCTTTCCTTTCCTTTCCTTTCCTTTCCTTTCCTTTCCTTTCCTTTCCTTTCCTTTCCTTCCCTTCCCTTTCCTTTCCTTTCCTTTCCCTTCCCCTTCCCCTTTCCCTTTCCCTTTCCCTTTCCCTTTCCTTCTTCTGATGAAATCCTTTCTTCTGTTCTTTTAGTATAGTTTTAATATATCATTTCCTTTTAATATATCTATCACAAAATAATGAATCAGCTTCTGGAACATGGAGTCAAGGTTCTCATCTCTTTCTTCATCCTGGGACCCCTGCGAACACCAGCACAACCCAGCAGTGATTTCAGGACAAACCTACCCGGCCTCTCCTTTTAGAGCTCACCACTCACAACCACAGAATAACCCAAACCCACCCTGTACCCTTGAAACAACAAACTCAGCACCCAAGAGGTGTCAAAGGGACATTCCCAGCTTACACTTGAGGTGCTCTCCTGCTCCAGCCAGCAGCTGGTAGAAGATGTGGAACGTGCGCTCGTCCTTGGCCTGACGCACGGCTCGGGACTTCTCCAGCAGGTCTGGGGTCACCTGGAGTCAAGGGCCACCTGCAATCCCTGCTTCAAAATCTACTGAGAGCTCCAAAGCAGGCCAGGGAATCAGTCTGAGACCAAAGAGAATTGTAGGAGTAATGTCCAGAGCTGCTGGGGCTGCCCCTGGATCTCTGGGTGTGCCTAGGGCCAGGCTGGACACCGGGACTGGGAGCACCTGGAGCAGGGGAAGGTGTCCCTGGGGCAGTGGAGGTGTCCCTGGGGCAGTGAGAGGTCCCTAGAATAGGGGAAGGTGTCCCTAGGACAGTGAGAGGTGTCCCTGCCGTGGCAGGATGGACACTGAGGTCCCTTCCACCCCAAACCAGGCTGGCATTCCGTGACTGGACTTGGTCCAACATGGACTTTAGTGACTAAATAAGATATTTCCAGTTGGTAGAAACCCACTGTTCATCTCAGCCAATTCCTGACATTTCCATCCCTACATTTCCCTGCATCCCCTGCTCCTTGTAGCCACCACTGCCTGGACCAGCTGCTGGTCTGCCATGGACCAGCTGCACTTTTGCTGAGGGGGAGCTCCATCCTTCTCCATCATCACTTCTATTGAGGTCCCAGCTGAACTCCTAATCCCAAAAGGCAGCAGCTGCTGAACTCAGAAGTCCTTTGTTATCCAAAGTGCATTTGCCATTCCTTCCAAGCATTGCCTTTCTCCATAACAATCCACACTGCCTTTCAACAGCGCCCAGATTCCATTTCTGCAGCAGGTAGTGCCTGATTAGCTGCCATGAGCTGTAATCTTATTTCATTTTTTTATTTCTTGATATCCTATATTGTAAAGCAAATGCAGGAGAGGGATATGAATTGACAATGCCAAGGATGGGTTCCTGTGATGAAGAAGAAATTCCCCAAGAGTTAAACCCTCCTGTTTTCACAAAGCTCTGAGCAAAACAATTCATCTGGACTTTCCTAAAGGCTGCCTTCATTCCTGTGCTGTGGTGAATGAAAAAAAAAACACTTATTGCAGCATATTTTGAATAACTATAGATCTTTCCCAGCCTTATTGGGAAATCACATTTTCTGACAATTCCAAACACTTAATGTTCAGATCAAGCAGTTTCAAAACACAGGAACCAAATGGAAACTTAACTACAGCATTGTTTATGATCAATATTCACTTCATGTTGTTTAGCAAGACTCCCAACTCCATCCTTTTATGACCACTCCACTGCTATTCTCCCAGAAAACTCAAAATTACATAATACATTTTCAGCACAGAGAAAACAACTTCAGGGAAGGGCTTTCAGTGCCACTATTTTGACTTGGTTTTACACTCATAAACAAGAACAACTCTTAGAGCTAAAACTGAATACGCTTTGGTATTAATTACAATTAATGAAGCATAATAGAAGGCCCTGTGTTACTGAACCTTCATGGTAGCCAGAAGAGCTCCTGGCACACACAGAGGCTCAGCTCCTCCTCAGGAAGGCGTTGGGGATTTTCAGAAATGTTCCCAGAAAAAGCACATTTCACATGGTTTCCCTTTCTAACACAGCCTGGCTTTAAGGCCAGCCTGAAAACCCTGCAGGTTCCAGGGGGTGGGATTTGGGAGTTTAGGATTTCTGAGCACACAGAAGCTGCTGAGTTTGTGATATTTGAGCAGTTATTTTGAAACAAAGGGAGAGATGGATGCTGTCAAAGGAATGTCCAAGTGTGGCAACATCTCACTGCATTCCAGTGAATTCTAGGGTTAAAAGCAAAACAAAGCAGGGCAGCTGCCTTTTGCAAGGATGTGGCAGGAAAAAGGATACAGGTCTCAATGTTGGCCCCAACAATGTAACCAGTGACATCAAAGTTAATCCTGATGAATTTGCCCTGCAAAGGAAAGAAGATTTTTTCATAAGTACTTTGGTTTTTTTTTTTTTAATTAGAACAATGCTGTCCATACCAGAGATAACCCAAATACACTCATGGCCCAAGGATTTCCCAGGTTCAGAGGAAATATTTTCCCTTCCATGGGCTCACTCCAAGGGAGCACACTGCACACAAACACCCTCCAGGATTGGGGAACTCCTAGGGCAGATTTATTTGGGATCCAAACCCCTCTGAAGGTGAGGCTGCATTTTCCCTGAGCAAACACTGTGAGGTGGGGAGCAAGGCTGGGATTCCAGGTGTGCACATCTCTGGGGCATTTTCTGGTCCTGCTGGCCCAAAGGATTTCTCCCTCCTTTTCCAAAAGGCCTCCATGGTCATCTAAGGGCTCAATTCACCATCACAGCACTGAGCCCAGGGCTTTGGAAAAGCCATATCAGAGGGAAGCAATCAGGGCTGCCACATCAATCCAGCAAGGCCACTCTCATGGCCAATACAAACCCAGAGACTGATGATCTCCTGGAACACAAGAGAACTGCCTTTGGTAGAATAAAAAAGGGGAAAAAATAAAATACATTGGCCACTGGGCTTCTCTGAGTCCTGCCTGGGTTCCCAGGAGCAGGGCAAGGCTGAACCACCTCTCACCTTGTGGGAGGACAGAGATTTCTAAATCAGGTTTGGAAATGGCTGTTAAAGATGATTTTTTTCTGCATGAGATGAGACCATCTGGAATGAATTATACTGGTTCCTTTATGAAAACAGAGCTGGAGCCATCAGAGTGATTATGTTCATGATGGAAATGCAGAGCTCAAAATAACACAAACCAGATGCTGACATCTTTTAGGGAAAGAAGTATTCTCATTAAGTTAGTACAGCCTCTGATGGATTCAAGACAGGTAACAAAGGAGAATCACTGTGCAGTGAAACCTGTTGATGTTATAAATCCTGTACCCAGCTTCTATAAGCATCAGGAAACATTATAAATAACAGGGCTGTAAAATTAAAAAAGCTGAATTTCCACAGAACTGTGCTCTCCCTCCTCAGCTGAAGGGGCTGATGGATTTAGTCATACAGTTTTCCAGAGTTCTTATCATGGAGTTGAGTTCATGCATTATAAATCCAAGCAACTGTTGAAATGTCAAAGGCAGACAAGAAATCTTTCATTTGTTCTGTAAATTTTAGTGCTGTTCTCACAAGCAAAATGATTTAATACCTCCTGAACACTTTTGAAGTTGTACTAAAAACATCTTCCCCCTGAAATAAGAGATGGCTCTTTTTTTCCTTCAAAGGAGAGGAAGTTCTAAGAAGTGCTAAAAAGCTATTTATTCATCCTGAGCTCCACCACAATTTTTAAAACAATAGAACCCATCAGAAGTGGTTATCAGCCACCAAAACACTGTGAACAGCAGGCAGGGACCCAACAAAAACATGGAGCAGCTACAGCAGTGCCTGCCACCTGGGCCAGGTCACACAGTGGCCTTCTGACTTTCCTGCAGTAAATCAGGACATTGAGATGGGTTTTATGTGTGCTTTTGCAGAAATTCAGGATGTTCTCTCCAACCCAAGCACTGGATAAAGCCACGGCTCTGCACAGGAAGGCTGCAGGCTTTGCCAGCCCCATGGGTGCCCCAGTCCTGGGCACCTGACAGCAAGCCAGCAGCATCTGTGCACACAAGCCCAGCACAGCTCTATTTGATAGATTGTGAGCTGCTGTCAGCTCAGGGATGGCTAGAGTCAGAATAAAATCCCTTTGCCAGGAGCCAGCGAGAAGGTACCTTCAGTGAGCCCAGAAAGCAGAAGGCATTGGAAGGAAACCTGGATTCATGGGGGATGAGGAGAGAGAAATGTCCTGATACAATCAGAGAACACTTGGCACAGGGCATTTCTGCAGCAGCAGCTCTGGGATCAGGGGCACAGGCTGTGGGATCAGGGGCACAGGCTCTGGGATCAGGGCACAGGCTCTGGGATCAGGGCAGAGCTCTGGGATCAGGGCACAGGCTCTGGGATCAGGGCACAGCTCTGGGATCAGGGCACAGCTCTGGGATCAGAGGCACAGGCTCTGGGATCAGGGCAGAGCTCTGGGATCAGGGCACAGGCTCTGGGATCAGGGCACAGCTCTGGGATCAGGGCACAGCTCTGGGATCAGGGCACAGCTCTGGGATCAGAGGCACAGGCTGTGGGATCAGGGCACAGGCTCTGGGATCAGGGGCACAGGGTCTGGGATCAGGAGCACAGGCTCTGGGATCAGGGCACAGGCTCTGGGATCACGGCACAGCTCTGGGATCACGGCACAGCTCTGGGATCAGGGGCACAGGCTCTGGGATCAGGGGCACAGGCTCTGCAGGGATGAGGTGCCCAGGCTCTGCAGGTGCCCAGGCTCTGGGATCAGGAGGCTCTGCAGGTGCCCAGGCTCTGGGATCAGGAGGCTCTGCAGGGATCAGGAGAGGCTCTGCAGGATGAGGTGCCCAGGCTCTGGGGTCAGGGCTCTGGGATCAGGAGGCTCTGCAGGGATCAGGGCACAGGCTCTGCAGATGCCCAGGTTCTGGGATCAGGGGGCTCTGCAGGGATCAGGGCACTCACAAAGCGGGAGGAGTTGTCGTTCTTCACGGTCTTGGCGTTGCCAAAGGACTCCAGGATGGGGTTGGCCTGCAGCAGCTGCCTCTCCAGCTCCCCCTGCAAACCACAGAGACACAAACACAACACATTTACCCAGAGCACAGGGCCCAGGCGCTCTGCCTGTCCTGCAGTCACCTCCCCGGGTGTGGCAGTGCCACCACCTCCAAGGGGATTCTCATCCTGCCCTCACTCCCAAACCTGCAGCTGCCTCCATCCAGGGGTGAACGTGGCTGGATTTGGGTGGTGGTTGTTTATCAAAACACACAGAGACACACACAGACAGAGCAGGGACCAGACAGGACTTGATGGATGTTGAATGTCACTGAATATGGGAAAGAAAATTCACATTTAGGGCTAATGAAATCAGGCACAGACATTTGAGTGCTTAGGGAAGAAAGCAATTTAACTAATTTAAGGTTTTAGGTTTAAACTTTGTGCTGGCAACACAGCTATCTCAGAACAGCTATTTCCAATTTCAGAAATACCTATTTTCAAGCTTATTTTCAGGTGAGTGAAACTCCCCTTCAGTCAGCCAGACTGAAACTCATCTCATTGCATCACCTCTGACCTGGCCACACCAGCACTGAGCAACCCCAATTACAAACACTGCTTTCAAATTGCTCAATCCAGCCAGCATTGCTCAGGGTGCTTAATGCATTTGTTAAATGCTTCTGTCAGCTCTGGCCAATGAGTTTAGAATTTGAAGTACTTATCTCAAGGAAATTTCACAACAGCTTTTACAAGTTCTGTCCATGAGGAGGTCTGGTAACAAAAAAAGTCTGTGCTGCTTCCAAGAGCCCAAGAGGCACAAATGTACACAGGAAACTATATAAATATATTGTCTTCTTGCTCTGAAGGATGGTGTGGGGAAAAAAAAATTAAGTGAACCTGTCTGGAATGTAGTCTCCAATCTGACATTTGTGTTCATGAACCTGCTTTTTCCAATTATTTATAGTCCTGGTGAATAAAGGCCCAGATCAAGCATCAAAGAACAGGAAGCATTAAGTCTCTTAAGGCTTCCACATGGGGTCAATTCTTAGACAGGAATTTTTAAAATTCACTACTTAACACCTAAAAGAGTTTGATTTGTATATTGAAATATATTTCAAGCTCTCCTGGAAATAAATGGCTGCACCTTCGTTAATGTGACCTCAAGTTATCTGCTCAGAAGTTGCTTAGTTCCAAATGTTGTTCCCTTTGGGACAACACATTCCCTAAATGCTGGGGTGGGTAAGAAAGAATAAATGCAGAAGGAATAAATGCAGAAGGAATAAATGTGAGTCCCAGCCCAGAGCAGAGCCAGCAGTGCCATGGCAGGGCTGCCAAGGTGACAGCTTAAAAGCATTTTTAAACTCACAAAAAACTGGAACTGGAGAGAAACTGGATGCCTGTTATAGCCACTCTGTGCTGTTATATTCTCCAAATTTCCCAAGTAAATGCCACAGAGAGCCTGGAATGCTCCCACCTCCCCTCCCCTCTCTCAGCTCCTGTGGGCACACCAAGACCCAGGGCAGCATTCCCTCATCAGCACTGCTCCTGGGATAAACCCACAGTGCCCAGCCAGGGCAGGGAGTGTGGCACAGCTGGCATGTCCCATTTCTGTTATTTCAGAAAAGAAATGCCCTGAGTGCCCAGTGAGTGCTGCATGGCATGGCTGTGTGCCACCAGCACTGTCTGGGCTGGGAGGGCACAGCAGGGCTGGATAAACCTGGGATAAACCTGGAATAAAGCAGCAGAGGATGTGGATAAACACATTTACCCATGAAATGCTCTGGCTGCTCCTTGCTGCCATCACCCTGAGGGGCTGAGGGAGCAGGGGATGCTCAGCTGAGGGTGAACACCACGGGAACCAGCAGAGCTCAGTGCTGCACACACAGACCTGTCCCAGCCCTCACTGCGCAAAAGGCTCCTAATTTGGGGGGTTCCTCTCTCCAGGCACTGCTTTCAGCCAAGCCCAACCCTCTCTGGGGAGGGCTCAGGCACTGAACTCCAGCTTGGCCTCTGGGCACAGCCCCTGCACAGCATCTCCTCAGAACTTTTGGAAAAAGCAGAATGGGAACTGTGGGAGAAGTGAGGGCATGCAATGGCTCATGCAGCACCACGAACACAGGGCCAGGAAATGTCTCAGTTCCAGAAAAGCAGCAGCAGCAGCCCAGGGGCTGGCTCTGGGGAGGCCTGGGGCAGGCAGGGATGCTCCATGCTACTCACATACAGCAGGGATCCACTCTGCACTTCCAAGTGACATTGAAACACAGATGTTAATGATTCCATGCCTTATGCAGCATCAACAGCCTGGGATTAGCATTTTCCACAGCCACAGTCAAAATGTTCACCAGCAAATGTTTCATGTCCACCCTGGCACCCAGCTCCAAGCAAGAGGAGGGTCCAACCAAACACCACTCTGTCTATTCTTGGACTTGACAAATATTTGAGTAAAAACCCTTAGAAGTGACTGATGTGTGCAAGGAGGGAGGATTCAGTGTCTCACTGGGAATGTCTGCAGCTTCTGAACAGGACAGCACAGCCCCACAGCTGGGTCTGACTGCACCACACACTCCCAGGGCATCACAGCTGCCCAGGCACTGCCTTTTGCTCCCAATAGATCACACCTGAAGGTCCCTTTATTATTTCCCTTTGCATTCATCAGCTCCAGAGAAATGCAAGGGGGGAATTCACCCAGCTGAATTAACCCTTCGGTTTCCATGGCTGGTCACACCCATGGGAGCTGGGACAAAGCTTTGCTTTATTTAAAAGCTCAAAGGCATCCCTTATCAGCTCGGGTTAGACTGGGGCATTTCCCCTGTGGCTGCAATTGTTTGTTTATCCCTCCCCACAGTCCTGCCCTCAACCTCCACTTAAGCCTCCTCCAGGTGAGCTCCACCTGGAGCCCTGCAATCCCTTCTGTGCCCCAGAAATTGGGATCAGACAGAGCAGGGGATGGGGAGTGTGCCATGGGCAGGGGATGTGCCCAGCACTCTGCCAGCCTGGGCACTGACAGCAGCTGGAGCCCACATCAGCACACTTCACTCAGACCCCACTCTGCTTACACCACCTGTCCTACAAAGGCTGGGGAAATCCTTCATTTCTCAAGGCTTTTGGTTATGCCAGGCCTTTCACACTTGAGATCAAAGTCTTCACTGGTGATTTGCCAAGCTATAAAAGTATTCAGACAAAGCACTTAATCAAAAGAATTTTGTAGCTTCCATTAATCAAATCTTTTATTTAGTGCTTTGTTTAATATTTACAAAGTGTTCTGCACTCTCTCAGCAGCACATTACCCAATATACACAAAGTCATGGCTGGAGAGAGGGCAAACCTTTCATTTCAGGGCTCAAAAGTGCTTAAAACCTTTGCAATAAAAGTAAAATAAAAGTAGTTAAAATCGTTTGTAATGCTGAGAAATTCACAAGCTGCTCACTATTCCCTCTCTCAAAGCCAGTTAAATATTTCCAAAATTCTCTACTAGCTGTGTGTTCCTTCAAGGTTTCCCACATTATCAGCACAAAGAGCAGAATACACATCAGTTCTCCTACATAACTTGAAAAGCATTAAGAAAAACCACTTGCCTGGTGTTTGACGGGTTTGGGAGATTCGGGCTGTTCATTGCAAACAAACAGATGATAAGTTAGCAAGCAGGCATTCCAGCTGCATGTCACATCCCACATTAGCACTGTCAGCACCTTAAACACACTCACTTCACATAGAGTCACACAGAGAGTTCCACAGACACTGCCCAGATTTCAGAACAGGGTTTATGGCATGTGCCACACACTGCACCCTGTGTTTATGCAAGGGTTAATGAAGCCCAGGGTGGCACAGGGCCCTTGAGAACCAGGGAGAGGCAGGAGCTGCATTATTTGGGCACTGCTTCCAAAATTAACCCAGCCTGAGTCCCCTTGTGGCCAGCCCTGGGCACTGTGGGGTGGCTGGGGTGAGAGGGGATCACTTGTCACTGCGATATTCTCTGAAAAATTCCCTTTGCCCAGGATTTTCTCCTGGGAAGCTGAGAGGCCTCTCAAAAGAACAAAACCAATAATTATCTGATTGTTTGGGAATGGGGTCTGGAGATCATTTACCAACAGGTGCCTCTTTGATTGGTTCCATGTGAATTGTTTTTAATTAATGGCCAATCACCATCAGCTGTGTCAGACTGAGGAGTCAGTCACGAACTTTCATCATTCTTGTTCAGCCTTCTGATGTCTCCTTTCTCTTTCTTTAGTATAGTTTAGTACAGCATTATTTAATATAATACAATATCATAAAATAGCAAATCAGCCTTCTGAGCACATGGAGTCAGATTCTCATCTCTCACCGTGTCCTGGGGACCCTCAAACACCACAATCACTGTCCTGAGCACTCCCATAGGGGTGGAACAGCCCAAGGGGAGCCACACAAAGCAGTCAGGGGGGCTGGATTTGCACCCTACTGCAAATATGTAAAAATGCAAACCCACACTCGAGACAGAACCTTTGCTTCTTTTGTTCACGCAGCAGCACAACCTTGCACTGGACACTTTGCCAGCCAGAAGGGCAGAGGGAACATGAAGGTAACAAACTAAAATAAAATCCCTTCAAAACTCAAATCTGCACAGCTTCAGCAGAAATTTTCAATTCCATCCTCTCTTCCTTGGCTCAGTCTGTGAGTTTAATAATCTTAAGGTTCATATGTGAGAGCCTGAGGCAAAGTATTGTGGAGAAACACACACAACAAGAGGTTTTTACAGCAGCCAAATGTGCTCCCTCTGTCTGTGACTCTTATTTTATTAGGGCAGGATAGCAGATTTGGACAGAGGTCTGTCAGGCAGCTGGCAGTGGCCTGGCTTGCTAGGTGAGCAAAGTGAATTTTCAAATTGCCAAGGAGAGAACCAGCTTTCCTGAAACCATGGGGCAGGACAGGAGCACCTCAGGATTCAGAGGAGTTTTGTTTGTTTATATTTACAAATGATGAATTGCACTCCTGGGTGTCCATTCCTGCCCTACCAGAGACAGAACTGAGACCAGCAGGCACAGCTTGAACTTCTCTGTGTTTAAATGAGGGCAGTTAAACCTACTTGGGAAACCCAAGGGAGCTTTAGCCTGAGTGAGCCTGCCTGAGATCCTGTCCTTCAAAAACTAATTCTGTTCCTTTAGAAATTAATAAGGCAACTTAGCATTTCAGCTACCAAGGCAAGGCAGCCACTGAAAGCAATCATTAATCTAAAGTACCAGTAATGAGTTATGAAGTCTAAAATAGCAACATGAGAGCTGGGTTTAGTGAAAACAGGCAGTTTGGGTAAGAACACTTTGGGGAAAGCTTAAAGCCCCTTCCAGAGCCTAAAAAAGGGGCTGGGAGGGACTGGGGACAAGGCATGGAGGGACAGGACACAGGGAATGGCTCCAGTGCCAGAGGGCAGGGCTGTATGGGATATTGGGAATGAGGAATTGTGCCCTGTGAAGGTTGAAGGTTGCCCAGAGCAGGTGTGGCTGCCCCTGGATCCCTGGCAGTGCCCAAGGCCAGGCTGGACAGTGGAAGGTGTCCCTGGGACATGGAAAGTGTCCCTGCCATGGCAGGGGTGGCAATGGATAATCTTTAGCATCCCCTCCAACCCAACCCATTCTGGGATTCTGTGGTCTACATTTGATGTGAAGGTTTCCCCTGATGGAGACTGCACACCCTGCCTTATTTCAGCCCTCAGAGCAGCTCCTGTTCCAGCCCTGCCCAGCAGCTCTCCCTCCCCAGCCTCTATTCCCTCTTTTAGGGCTGCTGCAGCCTCACCTGGCTCTGCCAAACCCCACAGGTGCTGAGATTCCTCTGCCACCTCTCCTCCTCCCCACACTTGGAGTGCAGTGCCCAGGACACCACCTTGGGATCACCCAGGAAATGAGATTCCCACACTCCCAACCCAGGAATCCTCACTGAAATTCAGGCTGGAACTCCAGCCCTGTGTCACTGACTCCATTTGCAAGGCCCACGTGCTCAGGGCTGGGCAGGACTCTGTCAGCTCTAAGGAAAGAGGGATTTGGGGACAGAAAAGCCTCCTGGACAAGCAGCTGGATGCCAGCCATTGGGCAGAGCTCTCACAAAAGCTGAACATCTCCCCTCCACCCCAGCTGGAGGAGGCAGCTGCTGAGCCCCAGTGTGCTCTGAGGTGTCACTCTGGGGCTCCTCTGCTTTGTTCTGCTTTTACAGAATTAGGTCAGGCAAATCACAGTTAACCCTTGGCTTAGCATACAAATTGCTTTGTTTAAAAAAATAATCAATGAGGCATTCAAAGACGCTCAGAAACACACATGTCACTGATAACTACCTGTAACAGGAATGCTACAGACAGACTGCAAGGCATGGATTAATTTAACAAGTCTATTTAGCATCTCCTTGTGCACAGGGCAATGCACAGGTTGCACACACTGTGGATCACCACCAGCCCTCTGCAGCTTTCTAATGAATATGCTAAGAGGGTAAATTAGGGCTGCTTCTGTAACCCCCATTCTGACCCTTCCTACCTTCCCAGTGGCACTGAGAGGGTTGGACATTCTTTGTTCCCAATATATAAACACAAACTAATGGTTGCACAACAAGGGAGACTAATTTGTATTTTCAAAATGAGTTTGGTGACAAACACTCTGCATTTTTCATGGAGACATGGCAAATCCAGTGTCCACTATGGTACTGCATTGAATAAAGAGCACAATCCAAGACTTTTATTCAGGACACTCCCTGTTCCTTTTGTTCACATCCCAGCTTTCCCCTTTCTTTCTGTGCCTTCACAGGCTCCCTGAGAAGTTGCATCATCCCCATCCCTCAAGATTTTGAAAACCCGGCTTTTGTGGGGATTGGGCAATGCAATCTCACTTTGAAGGGAGGCACATTTTGAAAGGTGTCGGGGCAAGAGGCTTCCACAAGTGTCTGAGGTATTGCAAGTTGTCAACAGTGTATTTAGAAATACTTGGTGCAAACCCTGCACAATTCCCTTCTCTCCTAAAGCCTACTGGCAATTTTGCTTCTGTAGAAATGGAAAAAACACTGAGTTTGTCCAGGGCTGCACAGTGGAACAGCCAAGAACATGCACAACTGCAAACCTCACAGAAAATCACCTGTGCTGGGTGATGTCCCAGTGTCACCAGAGTCACAACATGAGTGGAGGTGACACTCCAAGGGATGCTTCAGTGGGAATGGGGTGTGGGCAAAGGCTGGGCTGATCTCAGAGCTCTTTGCTGTAATTCTGTACGCCTCTAACTCTATAATTCCATAAGATAATGCAGTTTGAAGGTTCCAGCCACCACAGACACCAGGATTGCTACTGGAAAACCATTTGTGATTACAAGAAGACACTGTTTGGAGCAAAGCTGAATTAAAACTTCACTGCAAACATATCCAAATGACCCTAACAATGAATATTCAAACACATTCCTGGATTTTAAAAGCAAAGAATCACTCCAAATTCAGTGAAAATGTTGAAGCCTGGCAGGAAATCTGAAAAAAATTCTATATAAATCAGAGTTGGTTTCAAGCTATCAAAAAAGCCAATATTCTCTGATATAAAAGTATATACTCACTTGTTTATAGTGTAATAAAATCTGAGCTTTTAATTAGATGCTGGCTCCTAGATATAGCAACTCTAGAGTAGTTTTTAAGCTGGATGATTTTCCCATCTACAAGTTAATTTCTGAAAGCACAGAAAGCTTGTTCACAAATATAATACCAAAAACTGCATCTTGGGGGAACTAAATTCAGCTAGAATTGCCTGGGTTTATTGAATCTTTTTGGAAAATGGGGTTTATTGCATCAGAAAGCTTTGCTTTTATTTGTATAAAGCCTTTAATTTCACAACAGAAATTAGGCAGCTGACATGGACTAGAAATTTTGATGTAACTGCTCATTTCAGCCACTGCTAAAGAGAAAATAATGGTTGAGACAATATTGCACAGATTATATTACAGTTCAATAAAAAAGTCACTTTTTCAAATGCAAAGATGGTAATTTGCAAAAAGAGCAATGAAGAAATGAGAAAATGCCCCAACTTACAGGAATATTATGGTCCTTTCTTCCTTTATGGGAGGAAGCAACATGAGCAAGGTACTGAATAACCTTCTTGGTGTTCTCAGTCTTCCCAGCACCAGATTCACCTCTGCAAAACAGGGCACACATTTCCTTCAAAATTCACCTTCCACAACAGAATCCTTTGTTTACAATCCCTCACCCATCCCATTGATGGCTCTGGCTATGCACAGACCAAAACCCAAAAGCAGGGATGCTGCAGGGAACCACAAGGTGTTAGGTTAAAATCCCTCCTCCATCCCAAAGATCTCCTGAGCTTTAAGGTGTTGATACAAGGTGTGACATCAGTTTGATTAAGAGCTTCTGGCTTTGTGCCTGAAGCCCTTTGCTAGCCAAGGTGACATGAAACACTTGTGCCCTGCCTGGATCACTGCAGACAGAATTTTTCAGAGTGCAGGAACATTTTTATTTTTAAATCATGAGATATACACACACACTTATACACTTAGCACCGTTTTAATACTTCAGGGTTTGGTTATGGGAATTGCCACGTTAAGGGAAACACTCAGCACCTTTAGGAGCCAGAAACAGAGTGCAGTAAAACACACCTTAAACAAGATATTCTTCTCTTTCCAGACTCACTTCAGAGTCTTTGCTAGGTTAAAAATATTATGAAGGCCACAGGGCTACATGAAACCATAAAGAAATGAATTTATCATTGCAGAGTTCACAGATCAATAAAGATAGCAAATGAACATTTCATTTTTAAGCCAGAGGTGGATTTAAAGCAGACCATGTTTAGACAGAATTTATGGAGAGGTTTACAGGAGATATTCAAGGCAGGAAATGTGACCAGGTTCATGTCCCTGCAATCACAAATGAGGTTACTGCAGCTCTAAAAATGACAGTTTGGGTTTTTTTCCCTAACATAGGTCTGATCTTCAGACAAACCCAGCCCCAGAGAGGTTCAGGGGTGCCTTAGGCAGGGTTCAAGCAGTGCAAGGCAGATTTCCAGGGAGACAGAGACTGCTGTGAGCAGCTCTGAAGTGTGGGAAGCTAAAAAGGGTTTTATGATGGGGATTTGCACGGAAAGAGTGGAAGCACTCCTGCCATTCAACAGTTGTTCAAAAATTAACAGTTTGGAAGCCAGCTCCTTTGTGAGAATGACAAGCACACATTTTCCCTGCCTGCTTATTTCTCCTCTAAGCTACTTAGAATAGAAATGTTCATTTAGCAGGGGAATTCAGGCACATTCTTGTGCAGCCTTTTTCATCATACACCCCAGTTTTTAGCTAATCTGCATTTGCTTAGGGATTCAGCACCTCCAGAGCTGCACTTGTGGATCAGATAAGAGCCGAGGAGCATCCCTGTCCTCACCCTGCACTCAGCAGCTGCAGAGGGAGCTGAGAGAGCCCCTGGAACTACAGGAGGGATATTGACACTGGCCCAGATTTTCAAGACTCAAACACTCTCATTGCTTCTCACCTTCCAAAACTCTAAAATCCCAGAAACACTACAGGGAATGGCCCTAAGAGAGGGGAACCTCTGCTGAAGGGTGGTGGGATGGGCATTTCTGCACCCAGGAGCAAAAACCTGCATTCCCTGCAACTCATGGGACTCCTCACAGGAGTTCCAGGTGAAACAGATGAAAACCCCAGGCAAAAAGGTCCTGCAGATGAGCTGCGGGACAGTGCACAGCCCCAGTGACCCAGCTGTGGCCTCAGCTCCAGAGGTGGAACTCAACCAAGGGTCCCTGGATTCCTGACGGCATCTGCTCCTTGGAAACAGCTCCATCAGTCTGGCTAAAACCATTTGGGTTCCATCCTCCTCACAATCAGAAAATAGCAGAGAATATGAAGATAAGAAAGCTCTGCCCTCCATTCCCCAAAGCTCCAGGGAGACAGGGGAGTTCCCTGCAGACTTGTTGGCTGAGCTGGCTTTGCTCAGTGCCTGGAAAAACCTGGAAGGTGCTACCTGAAAAGCTGGTTGCAAAGGAGATTACTCTGAGAATTGGCTAATGGATAACTGGGTTTCCTTTTTGCCAAGATAGCATCACTGTGAAACCCAGAACCTGGGTGCACTTTGGGACAAATGGACAAGTGGAACAACACCCTCTGACTTAATGAAAAATCCCATTTCCACCCAGCCCAGAGTCCCCACAAACGAGGCAAATGTGAATGCTGATAAGCAGAAAAAAAAGCCCCAAACCATCAGGTGCCAATTTTTGTTTCTCAAATCTTTATTTCTCATTTCCCTTTCACTGCAGTGTTTACATTAACATAATTCATGACCATGAGCAATAATAAAAGCAGCTTTGCCTGTTTCTGGATGTGTATTAAAAAATGCTAATGCTAAAACCATTCCAGCAGGTAAGAGAAGTAAGAAGCACAGCAAAATACACATTTACATTTTAAAACAATACAATTTGTTCTTATTGTCAGCAGAGCTTGGGAATGCACTATTAGCTGCGCCTGTAAAGCTGGAGAAATAATCTTTTCTGTCAAATCACAAGAAGAAAGTTTATTACATTTTAAAGGAGGAAAATCTCCTGTAACACATGCAGTGCAGAGAAGCTGCTACAATAAATACAGCTCAGATGTCAGCTCTGGAAAAGGGCAGCAGAGGGCTGGAGGAGTCAGCACAAGCACAGGAAAGACAGCAGCTTGAAGCACATTCCTTGTGTTAAAAACCCTCTAAATCTATCAGAGGGGTATTTTAGAGAGAGTCTTTGTGCAAGAGCTCATTGAAAAACAGCGCCAGAGGATGTTATCATCCCAGTCCTGCTCTCCCTGGAGCTTACAGGAATGCCAAATATTTCCTGCAGCATCGTGGCAAATAGCTCTGCTGCCACATACTATGAAAGAATTAGAAGATTTAGGATAAAGTCCTTTGCATTTACAGGAATAATGACATCTGCATACTTTGGTTCTTTCCCAGGAGTGCAAACACACAGATTACAAAAATAAATTAAAATCTTCTACCTCTATCAACCTGCCCAAAAAAGGTAAAATCTGAGTAACACCGCCTACAGTATTTACGGAATGGGGATGGAATCACAAAGCTAAAGCTTAACTTTTTCTAAACCTTGTTTTAATACAACTCAATCTGTGGCCATAAATTAAACAACTAAAGCCCTGGGCTGAGAAGCAGCCTCACCTCAGCCAGTGGCAGCTCTGCTAAATGATTTCATCTCCTTCATTCCAGGCTGGCAGAATCCCAAACTCAGCTCCAGCCATGGGCCATGCCAAACTGTGCTCCCAAGGAAGCAAACCCTGCTTGGCTCCAGCTGGCAGCACAAGGTTATTCCATCCTCTAACTGAGGGATCCCTCCCTTGGAAGCCACCTTCAGGGACGGGTCAAACCAAGCCTGCCAGTGGCTGGTGAATTCATGCAGGATCCCATGTCCAAGAGCTCTTCCCTGGAGCAGCAAAGCTCCTGCTTTGAAGCAGCTTCATGCACATTTAAAAGAGGGAAAGTTTAGCCAGCATGAGCACTTGAAAGTTGAACATGGTTTTGAATTCATTGCATGTAAAACTGGAGTGTCATTTTGAGCAAAGCCCAGAACTCTGCAGGCAAATTCATCCCAGCTCCAATTTGCTTAGGAAAATGCAGGCACTGACTCAACCAGCTGCAGCTCTTTCCCTGGGCAGCCTGAGCCCAAACCTTGTACAAGAAGCACTTCCACACTGGATGGGCTCTCCCTGGAGAACAGCCAGCTCACAGAGGGGAGGGCTCACAGCAAAGAGCAGGGATGGAGCTGCTCTCCCCCACAGCACCACTCCCAGGGCAGGCATTCTCCCCAAAACAGGTCAGTGCCCTTCCTAGGGGTCCGTTCCAGGAGGAAACACCATTTCTGAAGGAAAGAGAAGTGGAACAGCTGCTTTCCTTATGCCAGGCAGGTCTGAAGCACTCACACACCTTGTGACAGTGACAGCACCCAGCATGGCAGGGCCACCACCCCTCCCTGACCTGGGAAATGCCTTGTGGGCTGCAGGGAAATGAGATGAGGTTCAAGCTGCTTGCTGAAGGCCACTGGCCCCTCTCCAGCTGCCTTCCCAGAGAGCCATGAACTCCATCCCACAAGGTGCCACAAGCAGCAGGACACAGGGACACAAAGCCACACACCCAAAGAAAGCCTTGCAGCTCCAAGTGCCAGGAGCAGCGCAGCACACGGACACAAACCCAATGAAAGCTTTGCAGTTCCAGGTGCCACGAGCAGCACAGGACACAGGGACACAGACCCAAAGAAAGCCTTGCAGTCCCAAGGCAGGCTGTGCTTTATCTCCCTGCCTGGGCATACTCTCCATTCTAACAATTATTCCTGAAGATGTGGAATGTGTTAGCATGGCCAGATTGCAGTTGGAGATCATCTCTGTGATATAAATTCCTGGAAAACTAACCCAAACAAAATCAGGATTTTATATTTTGGATGGCTGGGTCTCTCAAACTCTATCTCTGGCCCAGGGATTTCAGTCAAGACAAGCCCTGCGATGAGAAGCTGATGCGGCAGCACTGGGTCCTCCTGTGCAGAAGTGGCACCTGGGCAAGGTCCCAGCACACAAGAGCCCACCCTGCTGCTCACAGCTCCCCTGCCATCAACACCTCCTGCCATGGAAGCAGCCACTCACAGAAGGCCCCAAACCACGGAAATATGGAAATATGCACTTAAATTGTTTGGAGGAGAAAGTAACTGCGTCTGTAAGAGCCCCAACAATGGCCTTTTGTCCTGTGACAACAGCAGTTGCAAAGAACAGAGGAGACACTTATTCTCAGGCACAACTGAGCGCATCATCTGCCAGTTACAAATTAACAGATATTTACAGACAAGACCTGTAATTAAAGGGTGCCTTAATCACCTGCCTTATTTTCTGCAAGAGGTATAACTGATAGTTTGGAAAAGTGTCATTAATTGGCTTTACAGTTTAAGTGGCTGCTCTGGAGCTGCTTCCCTTCCCTCCTGGTGCTCCCCATCATCTCCCCAGCACTTGCCATGGGAATGTTCCCAGCTGGAGCCCAGCCAGGGGTTGTATACAGCAATGTTTGGTATTTGCTGCTGCTGGCCTTTAATAAGCAGCCTCTATTCCCTGCACAGCCCATCACTCCCACGGAAGGCAGCTCAGATTAGATAACCTTGTAGGGCTGCAGGCATCTGCTGGACACCTCTTTATCAGGCCAGGCCCAGCCCTGGGAATGCCACAGCTCTGTGCTAAGAGTCTCCAGAACACACGGGTGTGTTTCAAAGTGCAGAGCAGCACATTTCCAGAGCTCACTTTCTTCTGTGTTTCCCAAATTCCTAATTACCACAACAAAATTTCTTCATCTTGGTCATGAGCCTGGCATGCTCAGTGAGCAGAGAAACACCAAAACTTCACAAAATAGCAGCTGCAGCTTCTCCAAGAGAAAAATAAAATAACAAATATAAAAAAATTCAACACTCTGAAAAGCTCTTCAGCCCAGCTTCACATTCCACAGAAAGAGGAAAATGTGCAGGAAGGTCTGGGAATGCTACAGTGCTGGCATCACAGCTCTGCACAAACCACTGATGAATGCTGAGTCAACACAGACTGAAAGCCACTGCTTCTAGACACAAATATATCACTTATATTATATATTTGTTACTTATAAGCTAGAAGGAACATGAAATTTCTGGAATTACACATATTTTCCTTTTTTTTCAGCAAACTAAGAATTTACAGAGAGAAGGTCCAAAATAAACTCTCATTTGCAGTCCCACCAAGGGGGAATGATGAGATGGAAGCCAGTTGAGTCCAGCTCCCCAGAAAAGTGCTAGTGGTGAGGGCTGCTCCTTTGGTTTTCATTGCAAAGCTGGATGAACCAAACTCCAGAGCAGAGGAGAGCTCCAGCAGCCTTCCTCACCGTCTGTTAGTGGTTAGCAGCCCAAGATTAAACCATCCAACTTCAAAGCTAAAAAGAAATTCTCACCACTGCTGTTTGTTCAGCTCCTCCCATCTCCTCTCCAGCCAGGCAATAACCTGGCTTTCACCCATGGATTGTCCAATGGATTTGGGTGCTGAAGCTGTTCCTGTCTCTAAAAACTCATATTTGGGTTTCTCAGTTGGTGAAAGGCCAAAGAGCACAGCAGAAATCCCATCCCTGCTCCTGAGGAAATCAGGGGGATGCCTTGGAGCAGCAGAGGCTGCTGGATATGGTTCACTGTGAGAAAAGCACATCCATAGTAAGAATTCCATCAAGAAGTTCCTTCTACAACTTTCATCCCTGGCCTCAGCAGTCCCAGCTCACACAAGCAGATGGGGAAGGGGAGAAGAACAGAACTGAAGATCAGAGTGTGCAAAGGTTCCCAAGGTAAGTACAAAGGGGTCAGACACTCACTGAGCCAGAACCCAAGGAAGGCACCTGGAAAACTGCAGAGACAAACTGTGAAGAACAAGAACCCAAGGGCTTGTCACAGCCCCAAACCCAGGAATCCTCCCAAAAGCAGCACTCCTGGCTGTCAAGAAGAAAAGGCGATGGATCCAGAGACCTGCTAAAGTGTCCTTCAAATAGCATTGCTGGAGAAGTGACTGCCCCTCCTCTGAAGGCCGTGGAAGGTAAAAAACCAGGAAACTTCACCAATAAAGGCAGGGGGGAAAGGGGAAGGTAAAAACCCAGGAAACTCCACCAACAGAGGCAGGGGAGGGAGGTGAAGGTGCAAAGCAGGGGGACAGGTGAAGGTGCAAAGCAGGCAGACCCTCAGCAAGCAGAGGCACAGCTCTGTCCCAGACAATTCCTGCTAGGCAGCTGGAGACAGGGAAATGACAGGCACACCAAACTGTCCACTCAGCTCAGGGCACCACTGACGAGGTGGTTTTTTCCCCATTAGCTACCCTGAACTACTCCTACTGGAGAAATGAGAAATTATTCTGAGGGCTCCCAGCCTCAGTAAACATCAGGGTCAATCAGGTGATGCAGGTCCTGAGACAGCAAGTTTGGGATGAGAAGATGACTCTTTATGAAGTGCCACAGGAGTTTCTGAAAGCACCTCCGGGCTGGTTAGCACTCTGCTTGCACTTTATTTACTGCTGCCTTAGTCCAGGACCTGCAAAACCAGTGCCATGAAGGGGAACACAATTTAAATTTACCTCATCACCAGAAAGAGCAATGAAGGTCAGTCCTGGACCCCTTTCCCCCTCCTGATCAAACCATGGGATCTCTTCCCAACCAAGAGGGAGCTCCCCATGGCCCTGTCCCACTCCCAAGGAGGATTTAATCCCCAAAATCCCAGTTTATACTGCAGACCTACAAAAGAACAAGGCTCTCTCAAGAGGTGTGGTGGCATTCTCCATGTGAGGATATGTGTCCCTCCTCACCCTCATCACCTGAGCTCCAGCTGCTCTGCAAGGCAGAGCCAAGCCCAGCCAAGGGGGATCCCAGCACGAGATGCACAAACTCCACACTCTGTACCAGACACAACCAGGGATCAATTGTCCACTCAGTGCAGGTGGATCAAGAGCTCACAGGGACCTTAGAGGGGAGGTAATGACAAAGTTGAAGGCAGGAGAGCTTTGAGGCTTTCCAGTTCGTAAATTATCAGATTGGACATTCACCAAATCCTGCAGCGCTGCCATTCCAGCCCTGTGGGCTTGGCTGACCATGCAAAGGAGAGGAAAGTTCATGGGCAGACACAGAACATGAAGCTACTTCCAAACATTCACCTGGGGCAAGCACACACTGCCAAGGCATCCACAATCACAGGGGAACAAAGCCTTTCTCCTCACCCTGGGATCCCACCCTGCTTTGAGGGCTGCTTTGTGCATAGCACATGGAACAGGCAGCACACAAAACAGGAGTCCTGCTCGGAGCAGGAGCCACAGACCCAGCCAAGCCAGAGTTAACCAGATCAACTTTTATATGAAGCACAGAACTCTTTCTGTTTCTGTGTCCTTAGGCCCTGGGAATCCTGCATCCATGGTATCCATGGCTTGCAAGGATCCAGCCTCAGTCTTGTACAGACTCTGGGAGTTGAGGCACCTCTGTGGGGAGCACAAGATGGAGATTTGAATCCCCTATGCCAGGAAGGAACTGAGCCCAGGCCTGCTTGCAGCAGTCAGTGTCCCAGTGAGCTGCTCCAGGCAGCAGGGTCCCCCCAAGCACATCCCCAACACCAGGGCCGCAAGCACTGGAGCTGCCCTGTGCCTCAGACCCTGCATTTGCTGTGTCCACCCCGCACACAGAGCCACAGTGAGGTTTCCAGTCCAGATGAGCCCCCCTAACCCCCAGGCTGCTCCCAGCAGGGACAATGTCCCCCTGCAGCCCAGGCTGGCACAGGGAGTGCTGGCCCAGGGCAGCGCTCTGAGCTGAGCTGTTCCTGCCCAGTGCAGCTGGGGCTGGGCCAGCCTGGCTCCCCGAGCCCAGGGAATCCTTATCTGCCTGCTGACACTCCCTGCAGCAGCACAGGAAGCTGCAGGAACACACAGTCCATGGGGGAGAGGGCAGGAAGCTGGCTCACCCCTGCCAGCTGCACTCTGAGCACTGAGAGCCTCAAACCCCCCTTGTGCTCTGCCTTCCCAAGCAGGGAAACCTCTGCTACACGCACAGCTTTGCTCAGGTGAAAGGCAGCCCTGGTGTCCCCCTCCTCAGAGATTCCTTGGAGGCACACCCAGAGCTGAGCTGCTGCTCAGGGTCCCCAGACCCACTTTTGGGTCTTGTCTTCCCCAGGCCTTTCCCCCTGAGCAGTTACTGCACAGCAGTGCAGAGATGAACTCCTTAAA
Organism: Zonotrichia albicollis; assembly: GCF_047830755.1. Classification (NCBI taxonomy): domain Eukaryota; kingdom Metazoa; phylum Chordata; class Aves; order Passeriformes; family Passerellidae; genus Zonotrichia; species Zonotrichia albicollis. The sequence goes on along the minus strand of NC_133837.1, from coordinate 2,714,351 downwards.
GCTTCTGGGTTGGATGCAGAGCTCCTCACTGACATTTTTAAGTCACATTTCTTAAGCAGAACATGCCTAGGAAACTCAACAATGTGATTTACAGTACTAAAAGGCTATATCCCCATATTAAACATCACTGACTATATCCCCATATTAAATATCACTACATGCTACATCTTTTCCCACTGCCTGTCAAGACTGAAGACCAAGCTTTGCCTCCCACAGCTGCATCAAAGCCCCTCTCACAACACAGATTCCCCAAAGTGCCAAATGAAAAATGATCACTCACGTGCAGAGAATGGATTGGTCCTCACGGTCTGCAAAACAAGAACAAACATGGTTATAGGGCTTTGCTTACACTGCTCTGTGATCTGCAAAACAGCTCCTTTTAATTGAGTATTTCTAACATTCATCTTTTCAGTTTAACAATTCGAAGGACACTCCGAAGCAGTATTAATAATGTCCCCATTTCCCATGCACACACCCCTCAAACAACAGCTTGGAAGTTCCTCAAAGTCCTGACATTTCAGATAATGAAATCAAAATTCTGGTTAAATTTAATAATCTTCCACCACAAGGCTTTCAACTATATTTTCAGATAAAGTGGCCCTAACACTTCTCATTCTGAATGCAGTAAGAATATAAACCCTTACATGAGCAGAAAAGCAGTTTCAAGCACACAACACTGACAAGCACACACTTGGAAAGAGCACTGCCATCTCCAGCAAACAAGTGCTTTCCTCCCCAGCATTTTGTTCTCTTTTTTAAATGAACATGCAGGCCTGAAGAGTTCCCACAATTCAGCTTATTCATGAAAGCCTTGTCTAAAGGACACCCAGGGAAAGCAAAATGCTGCAGCACTTGCTCAGCACTTTGTGCTGCATTCACGACCTTTGGGAAGAACTGAAGGTCATGTGCAGCCTGCAAGGGCTATTTCACCACGCCAAGAGCTTCACAGAGTGTATTTCAGCACCATATTAAAAATTCTATCATCAGAACATGGGAATATACCTGCAGCAAGAGAACATTTCAGCTGAAGCCTTTCAGAGCAGGCAGGTGCCAGCACAGGCTGAGCCACAGATGCCACCCCTGGCAAGTTCCAGACTACATTAACACCAAGGATGACAAAAAATGGAGATGCTCTCTGGCTGAAAAATGTTAAAAACATGCAGTCAGCTGTACTTGGGGCCTGCTGTTCAAATGTACCAAGGATCAGGAGTGCTGGGCTAGGTTCTGTGCAGAGCAGCTGCACTGGCTGTGCCTCACCAGGCAAACCCTGCAGCTCATGGCTGTGTCCTGTAGGCAGATTGATCTCCAAAAATCTCTCCTAAGGGTAACACACAGCAGAATTAGTGCAGAGAACTGGAGAATATTAGTTCAGATCGTTAAAAGTGGGGGAGAAAAATTCCAAGTGTTGGAGACCCTCCTGACAAGGCTGCAGGGATGCTCCTGGATCATTCCCTACAGCTGCAAGACCAAAACAAGGAATGGGAAGCCTGGGACTGCAGGAAATGCAAAATGAGAGGGGGCAAAAGCAGTGGGAGTATGACAAGAGAAACATTAGTAAAACATTTATTTATGTTCTTTTAGGTTTGATATCAGGCAGCAGGTCCTGCAAGATGTGTCCAAAAGAAGATTTCAGTGGGAGAAGCAGGGCCAGGGCAGGGCTCAGTGCAGCTGAGGGTCCTGCAGAGCCAGGGGTGCAGCTCTGAGCCTGGGCTGCTCCCAGGGCAGTGGCTCTGCAGCAGCTCTGGCCAGCACAGGCTCGAGGTGACCAGGATAGCACAGAATATTTGTTCTTGCAGGAGAAACAGCTGAATGAAAGCCAGGCTGGGACTGTGAGTAGAGCTGAAAGTTAGAACTTCTTAGCTCTATTATTTACTGAGGCATTTCTGTAAAGTGACAAGTTGATTTTACCTTTTCTTACTTCCCAGAAATAACTTCATGCTAATTTTGGCACTGTAGCTGGGCCATTACCTCAAAAAGCACAGCCTCCTCTAAACCAGACCTCTTCAGTTTAGCACTTCAAAAAACACAGCTTTGCCTTGAAGTTTAATTCATTTAAAGACAGTGTGAGTTTGTCAATGCTTTGTATTGTGACTTTTGTTATCTGTGTATTTGCCATGCAGTCCTACTGTGCCACAATACACACTATAAGTGACTTTTCTTACCTATTTAAATTTAAAGAAAATCTACAAGTCCAGAAAGTTGTATTTATTTGCCACTGCCAGAAGCCCCAGCAAGTGCAGCCATGCTCTTCAACTTTCTCTGTCCAGGAGCCTAAACTGCCACAACCCTTACAAAGTCAATTATCTGCATTTCCTGGGTTCCAACAAGAGGCTCTCTGACAAATGACCAAGGTGGAAGGGTTATGTATGGTTCCTTTAGCTCCTTCTCCCCCAGATAACACAGATAACAGTGTGTGCCTGCAGCCCTGATTTCAGAGCAGGTGCTTCCTCTCCCCAGCCCGTCTGCAGGGCAGCACAGGAGCTCTGTCCCAGAACAGTTCCCAGGCACACAGACACCCAGCCTCTCTCTGCCTGGCTGTGCTCCAGTCACCCTGCATTACACTGATATTTAAAGTATTGCAGATGCCCAGATCCCCCTCACCAACTGACTGGGGATGAATGGGAGAAGGCATTTGGAGCTTCCCTGGGTGAAGTGCCCAGCCAGAAAAGCATTTTTGGAATTATCACTCATTCACAGACCTGGGAAAACAATTCCACAGGTGCCTTACCTGCTTTGGGCTTGAACCTGTCTCGGATTGCAATTCTTATCAAACAGTGACTTTTATACAGACACTGACTGTCTTACAATCCCTTCTTTAATGAAACAAGTGTGCCCCGTGAAAACAGTTAAATCTGCTTTCCCAGCTCAGGCTGGAGGGAAAGCAATAGGCTAGCACACAGCACGCAGAGGAAAATGGTTCTGATTTGCAGGTCGTTATTGGTCCTTCCTCAAACTCAAGCACAAAATTCCTGTGGATCATTCACTCTGGCACAGCCTTTCCTTTTCCTGTCCAGAGCAGTGATCAAATGCCACCCCCATTGCTGGAGCTGACATTTAAAAATTCCTGCTTTTTTGGGAGGTGGAGGAGGCAAGTTCTTTGGCATTTGTCAAACAGGAGAAATCAAAATCCTTGGCTTTCTAAAAGGAGCCCTGTGCAGGGAGCAGAGGGCTCTGTTTATTTGTTTATTTGTAGGTGGTGTTTCATGCTCAGGTGCCACTCAGCCCAGCCCAGGAGAAGCTCTTGGCTCCTGTTTGTTGTGGAAGCAGCTCCAAGGAGCTGCTGTGTGTGTGTCCTGTGCTCTAGGTGAACAGGCTCAGATATCAATCTAGCCAAGGTCATTTAAAAATTACATTCCTGACAAGTTCTGTGAAAACAGGGCAGTGCCTGGGGGACAGGGACCTTCCCAGCAGCACAGACTTTCTGCTGCCAGAACTCTCCCAGCACTGCTCCATGAATGCCACATGACAAGGAGAGCACACAGGTGTCCCCAACCTGCCACTCCTCAAGTCCAATTATTTTATTTTTCCAACTTTCCTGCTGGGTTGATAAACATGGGGAGAGATCTGGTTACAGAGATGAAGCATGCCTTTATAATTTGTGTTTGCCTTTAAAATGTTGCCTGGTTACTCCCTAAACCATCATCAAACACTTAGCACTGTGCCAGTGACTCCCAACAAACACCTCTGCCCAGAGCCAGCAGCAAGAGTGACAGGCACAAATTGGTGTGCTGGACACCCACCAGGCCAAATGTGCCCTGGCACACTCCTGGGCACCACAAGAGTTATTCTGCATTATTATCTCCGGTTATTCTGCATTTCAGCTCCATGGGTAGCTCACCCTCCTCAGTGCAGCTCTGCAGCTTCCCAAAGCCAGGGCAGGAATAAATGAGCAGGAATAAATAAATAAAGCCAGTTTGCAGGAATAAATGAGCACTGTGCCCCCAGTGACCCATCCAACACTCCAGGGAGCTCTGCAGGCAGCAGGACACTTGCTAATAACACAAAATTGATATTTTGAGTTTTAACACCAAAATTCCAGCAAGTTACACGTGTTTAAAGTTTTAAAGAAGCTGAAGCCAAGGCACCTGACGTGACACACTCAGCAGTGTCACTGTCACCCTCCCTGGCAGGGCTCAGGTGACTGAAGGATGGAAACACCACAGGTATCTCCTAGAAAGGTGAGCAAGATCACTGCACTATCCTTCCAGCAGCTGAAAGGAACTCTGGAAGGGAGAAATTCTCAAGGACACTTCAGGAGAAGCCATCTCTCTTGGTGCACCTTCAGACTACACTTATTTTCTTTCTTCTTGCCCTGTCATCACCAGCTCATTCATATATTGGTGGGGTTTTACATCCAACCCTTATTGCTTTGAAACTGTCAAGCGATGAACTCCCAGAAATTATTATTATTTCTCCTAAAAGGTGTAACATTAATTTATACCAAATTCAGATGCAGCCTACTCCTCATGGGTATCCAGTGGTTTAAAGTCCTAGAATAATAATATTTATCAAATAATATTTATCAGCTTTGCTCCATCAGTGCTTAGATACTTTTCTCTCAGAGCACTGAAACTGCTCAGCCATCACTCCATGGGCAATTCCATCAACCCTGTCCCAAAGGCCACTCCACAGGGCTGCCCTCAATCACCCAGCAGTTCCAGCCCTGTGCTCACCTGGTGTCCCCACTCAGCCTGACACAGCACAGGCACAGCCAGAGCCTCCTGCACTTCCCCTGCTGCCTGAGAGCTGCAGCTCCAGCGGCCACACACCCTTAACAAGCAGCATCTCCCTCCTGCCCCTGCTGCAGGGCATCTCCAGGGCTGGGTCAGTCAAACACCTCCTCACTGTGGGGTGGAGCACTGATGGAAACACTCCAGGTGTCTCTGCTATTTGGGAAGGTAAAATAACAACAGCTTTTATTCAAAAGGAGGGGAAAAAAGGCTTTTCCTGGGGTGGGCTGAGTGGCACCTGAGCATGAAACACCACCTACAAATAAACAAATAAACAGAGCCCTCTGCTCCCTGCACAGGGCTCCTTTTAGAAAGCCAAGGATTTTGATTTCTCCTGTTTGAGAAATGCCAAAGAACTTGCCTCCTCCACCTCCCAAAAAAGCAGGAATTTTTAAATGTCAGCTCCAGCAATGGGGGTGGCATTTGATCACTGCTCTGGACAGGAAAAGGAAAGGCTGTGCCAGAGTGAATGATCTACCAGAATTTGTGCTTGGGTTTGAGGAAGGACCAATAACGACCTGCAAATCAGAACCATTTTCCTCTGCACGCTGTCTGTCCTGCTGGCTGGATGTGGTTCTGTCCCTTCCTGAGATAAATCACAGAGCCACGCTCCAGGTCTGGGCTGGCTGAGCACATGGGGTTAATAATTAGCAGGATACATAGCAGAGGTCACCCAAAGCCCAGTCCTGGCTCACCCTGCCCTTGTTCCAGTGACCCACACACAGGCATTGTGTGCCTGTCCCAGCACACGAGGTGGCCACACTGGTTATTCCCTCACCCAGCACTGCCCCAGCCTGGGGGGACTGGCCCAGCTGGGAACTGAGACTGGTTTAGAAATCACAAATCATGAGAGAGGTATTTGCAACATTAGCCCAAAATTCCCCAAATTCCTGAGGAGAAAAGTGTGACGTGCTCAGCCTGGCAGCCAGGGCTGAGTCAGCAGAGAGGACAAAGCAAACAGGACTCTGTCCTGCCCACTGCAGCATTCCCCACCACAGCAGCCACAACTGGCACTTGGTTTGACTTTTTAGCCCTAATTAAGTTGGAAGAACCTCAAATATGGTTTAGTTTTCACTGTCACTCTCTCACTCCCTTTATTAACGACCATTAATGAAGCTTTAGCAGAATTAATTCAGAAATTGCAGCAGAGCTGCTGTGTTTGTGAACAGCAGTTCATGGGTAACGTACTGCTCACCCAACAAATCCCAGCAGCTCTGGGGAGAGTGATCTGCTGTGATTCAGGAGATAAGCAGAGCACACAGGGCAGCTGCAGTCTGGAGAGAACTAGGGGAGCTCCATGGGCTGGGTGAGGGCTCCTGATGCCCACAGTGCCCAGCTCAGTGCCCTGGGGCTCACAGGGGTTTCAGCAGCTCAGCTAAAGGGCAGAGACAATCCAGAGGGGAAAAGTGCCCTGGCCAGAGCTGCCAGGACTTGCTCTGACACCCACAGAGCCATGGGCACACAGGGGAGCAGATCCCTGCCTTCCTCCAGCCCTTCATTCACACAAGGAGCCCTCCCAGGAGAAATGAAAATCCACATAGGCCATCCCCACACTTACATTTCAGCCCTTATTTGCATTCTGCTTAGCACAAACCCAAGATTAGTAGGAGCTGGCAAGCCACAGGCTGGACAGGGTTTATTTGGACTGCAGAGCCTCAGCACAGCAGTGGCTTCCATTCTCCATCAGCCCTGCTTAAGTTGTTCTACTTCCCATGTTGAATAATTCTTTTTAGACAAATATTACACTGTCCACTGAGAGAATGACTCAAGGAGGCCCTTTAGCTTTAAGATCTGCCATGGAAGCTCACTCGTTTAACTTCTGCTCGTCTCCTTTCCAAACAAACAACCAAGCACCAACCACTCAACAAAGGGGACTGGCAACTCTCACTGCAATGACCTCCTTCCCAAGCTGCTTCATCCTGCCTCAACTGCACTGAAGAGACAGCAATGTGACAGCAGAGCCACTGCAGGGCATGGTTTAGTGCTATGTCCAGCCACATACAGGGCACAGATCACCCCCCAGAGCAAGGCCAGGCACAGACACTCATGGCAGCCACCAAACCCTCCTGCCATGGACACTCATGGCAGCCACCAAATCCTCCTCCAGTTTCCTGATCCATGTGTTCCTGTTCATGTATTCCTGATCCATGCACTCCTGTCCATGTGTTCCTCACCCAGGCTTTAAGCCCCCACTACATCCTGAGGCACAGAGTTTAGCTCCGCTATTAAAAAATTTGCTTCTTTTTGGTGTTTTGGACACATTATCTGCAAATTTCAAGTAATGATTGTTCCTGCATAGGAAGAGAAGGATGGAGAGGCTCCCCATTCCCTCTGCCTCTGCCACTTACGACTCCTGTTACATCTGACCTGAATTGTCATTTCCTTACTGGAGTTTTGTTCATTCTGGTTGTTCTTTCAATGTCTCCTGTTCCATTTCCTCTCTGCTCAAAGCAGGGCTGTACAAAGTGCACATTAAAAAGGAACTTTAGAGATCCTCCAGCTCCACCCCTGCCATGGTAGGGACACCTTCCACTGTCCCAGGCTGCTCCCAGCCCTGTCCAGCCTGGCCTTGGGCACTGCCAGCCCCAGCTGCTCTGGGCACCCCGTGCCAGGGCCTCCCCACCCTCCCAGGGAACAATTCCTTCCTAATCTCTAATTTAAACTTCTGCTTTGGCAGTTTACACCCGTTCCCCTATGTGCTGTCACGCCATCCCTGGTCCCTCTCCAGCTCTCCTGGAGCCCCTTGAGGCACTGGAAGGGGCTCTAAGGTCTCCCCAGGGCTTTTTCTTCTCCAGGCTGAGTAACTCCAGTCCTCAGAGCATCAACCTGGAGCCTCCCCTGGCCTGGCTCCAGCAGCTCCAAGTCCTGCCTGAGCTGGAGGCAGCTCTGCATGTGGGCTCTCACCTGTGTTTGTGCTTGGCATTCTAAGTCTATGTATTCTAAAAGTATTACATTTTATACATTGATTGTATGTATTATGAAAAGATTGTATGTATTAGAAAGAAAATGTGTCCAGTCTATGGCAAAAATGTTTCTTAGATGGATCCCTTTCCCACTCACTCCTCACACTCTCTACCTGATTTACAGCCACTGCTGCTTTTAGATGTCCCCAGACCCCTCATCCCTTCAGCTCCTGCTCAAGCAGCAGCAGCTCCAGCATTACCAAGGGAATTCATCTTTCCCAAGATGTTCATGCACAAAAAGCACAAACAGAGGAATGCAGGTTCCAGGGTCTGCAGCAGCAACTCCCAAACCACAAAAAGCACAAAACAATGGGAAGGATTGACCAATCTTTAACCACTTCTCTGCCCATATGAAGGCCTTTCCTCACACTGCTTACAGCCCCCTTTGCTTAGGATTGTTATCAAACTCCTTTTGCAAAGCTCATCATGAGCACAGGGGTCTCCAGATTCTGAGCAGGACCCTCAGAGATGGCTCCAGCAGCTCTCATCTGGCTGCTCTGCTGCCAAATGTTTTTGTGCAGCACAGTCCATCAACTATTCCATCTCTGAGATCAAGGATTTAGTTCTTGAAAATTTTCTATTTTCAGTATTTTCCATTTACTAACCCTTCAGAGAATGATTTCCTGCTATTTTCCCCCAATTTTCTGCAAGAACTTCCCTGAGCAACTTCACAGCAGATACACATAAAGAGGTAGACATCTATTTTTTCCTGCTTTTTCTTCTGCATTTTCCTTCTCCACACCATCTGATGGCTTTGAAAAAGCCCTAGAACAGGATGAATTTGAATGGCCCAAGGTGACCAGAAAGCCATGAGCTTTTATTCACCTTCTTCTCTGAAACAGATGCACAACACCTTGCAACCCTGAGTCCTTGAGGAAGGCTCCAAAGCCTGCCAGGAACACCTGAGAGCATCAATCCTGGACAAGAGAGAGGAGGCTGGAGATGCACCAAGACAGAAATTGGCAATTGTGCTGCTGGGATCCAGGACAAGGAGCAGGACAAGGAGCAGGACAGTCCCCACCTCTGGGGTCCCAGACAAGGAGCAGGACAGAGCAGCCCTCACCTCTCCCCACTGGCCATGGGATAAATCCTGCTCTGCTGCTCCCTTGCCAAAAACCAACAAATTTAAGAGGAAGGGGAGGAAAAAGGAGCTGCAGCAAGTGCTGGCAGTGGCAGCATAGCTGCACTCCCAGCTCAGCAGCCCAGGAATGCAGCAGTTCTGACAAACGCCAGCTTTGTGCCCAGCACAGCTCTCACGCTGCTGCCGAGATTAGAGCACATTGGAGGTTTTGTTACATCAAGGCATTGCTGCTTGTGCCTGTCATCCCAGGCTTGGGCCAAGCAGGAGCAAATTAGCCATTTCACAACTACCTAGAAATAAAAGGAGTTTAATTTAAAGGAAAGCTTCAGCGCAGGAGCAGGTGCTGACTGAGTGATCACACAAAATGATTCATCTCATGAATGATTTCCCAAGTTGGGAGCACTTAGCCTTGAATTCCTGTCTGTAGGCACAGTCACAATTCAATTATAAGGCCAGCTTGCATAGCAAGTTTTAAAATTAAAGTAATCTCTGCTTGCTCAGAATATCAACCGAAAAAGCCCATGGAAGTGGCTCATCTACTGCAGCACTGCACCTCAGGAGGGGGAAGAAAACCCAGGCACCAGGGAAACTAAAAATTCCTTATGTAACAATTGTCACCCTTGTGACATTTGTAAATACAACAAAGTTACTGAAATTACATAAAAAAGATGTCAACTTCCAAGCAATTAAGCCTTCAGAGAGAGCTGTGCACTGAAAGTGTCATCATTGCTAATTAAGTGCCCAACCTTGAGCTGAACAACAAACAGGGACTCAGTCACATTTTGACACAGAGAAGGACAAAGGTCAGCAGAGCACTAAAACTTTTCCAGCAATAACAAAAAAAGTTTAAAATGCAGTTTCTAGAACTAGATTGTGTAAGCTCAGTAAGTACCTGCTGCCATTCACAGCTGGCCAAGCAAAGTGCAGTGATTTCAATCCTGACAACTCCCAGCCCCTGAATCCCACAGGTTTAATACCAATAGCCAGAACACAAAGGTGAGGGGAAGGAGATGAAATATTGCAAAACAAGTTCAGCTGACAGAAGTATTTATCATTCTACTTCAAATTCAAAAATAATGAGGCAGAAGACTTCCAGCATGATGGATTTCAGTTTTTTCTACTGTGTTTCCTGCTTCAGGAATCTCCCTGCACTCAGCCATGCACACACTGCATGTGACACTCCTGGAGGTGTACAAGCAATCTGGATGTTAATGGTGTCATCACCTGAGCATTTATATTCCACACCTGCCTGAGTGGACCAAGTGAAAGCCCAGAATTCTCAATGTAACCATAAAGGGACCTATAAATCCTTCACATGACATTTACCAAGCAGCCAGTTCTGCTGGGATCATCATCCTGCACTCTGTAACTCCTTAAAAGGCCTTGGGGACCCTTTTGGGAAGTCAAGATGTAGTGAAAACACCAAGAACATTCATGGCACATTTATCAGGTTCCATCTGCTCCTCACAACAGAGAACACCAACCATCACTCCCAACTTTTCCAGTCTCAGAGCAATTTTTCCCCCTTTCATTTTTATTTAATAGATTTAATAGACCTTTAAAAGAAAAAAATTGTCTTATTTCACTTTCAATTCTTGTCTTCCGTAGCTGGGGGTGGCTATGCCCCCAAGGGAGGACTTAAATCAAGATTAACTACAAATATAGCTCAAGAAGATGTTTTCAAGGCAGAAGCATTGCACCTGTAGGCAGTTCTGGCTCCTCCAACACCAAGTGTTCCCTTCCCCTCTGAGGCTGTTTCCGATAAACCTTCTCTGCAACAGGATTAAAGGCAGGCCTAAAATATCAGTGCTAATTTGGTGCTCATCAAGATGTCCTCAGGGAAACAGGATAAAAAGGAGACTAAGCATAATTATACAAGAGTAATATTGACAGGCAAGCTGGGCTTTAGCAGCAAAAAGTCAAAAAGTTTTCCTCAATATTTCCTCTGAAGCACTTGTATGTCACTGAATAAACAGGCACAATAAAACAAAGCCACACTTCCTCCAGAAATCTAGTGGGAAAACTGGAAGGGAAGAGGGAAAAGAGAAAGTCATCTGTGGAAAAAGCACTAGAAGAAAATTTGTGAGTGCTGCTTTTGCACAATCAAATCTCCCTTGCAGGTAAAGTATTGTCACAGCCCTATCAGCCCTAGAAAATTCATTTTTTCTCAAAGAAAATCCTGCTCTGTGGCAAATTTTCATGGCCCATAATTTTGGGCAGGACTGAAGAACACTAGCAAGGCTTGCAAATTGTATAACCAAGCAGAATTAAGGTCAACCTTGTCCCAGGGATTAGGACAGCAATTCCTTATGATCATGTCAGCAATGCTGTGTGGGGCCAGCTCAGCCCTACCCCAGTGCTGGGCTCTGCTCCAGCCCATCACCCCTGGCCATGGGTACTCCCTGCTTCACCTCCTCCCCCTCAGGGAAATGAAGGGAAAGTGCAGCAGAAATCCACTAAACCACCTGTGAAGTAACACCCTACCACCACAGCACTTTGAAAAATAATTACTGGTGGAAAGAGAGGGGAAATCCAGTCTGGAAAGCTGAATTGCAGGTTACTATCTGCTGCGGTCAGGCACTGGGTAATGAGGCTTTTCCTGAAGAGAAACCCTGACTGGCATAACTAGAATGCAGCCCAGGCCCTGCCTGTCTCCAACAAGAGCTCCTTCAACTCAATCTTTAATGCAATTGCTGCTGCAAGGGCAGCACTCAGCACACCCTGCACTGCCCGAGTTTGCTTTTCCCTGCAGAACCTGCTCATCTGAAACACTCAGCCATGGAGAGCAACCCTGCACCTCCCAGAAATCCTTTTGTGTGCCTGGGGAGTCCATCCCCTCCAAAATGGGCTCTCAGATCTATTCTGTGTGTCAGACTCTTCCCCCAGCCCCTGCCCTCTGTCTTTGGCAAGCACTGCCCCACATTTCCAGCCATTCCTCCCTCCCCAGAGGGCACAGGCAGGGCTGGCCTGGGCAGCCAGGGGGGCAGGATGTGCCCCCAAATAGGAAATTATTCAGGGGGTGAAGGACAGAGCAGGGGTTGATGGCTGGCAGGCAGCAATGCTTCCACACACACTCTTCCGCCACAGCACACGTGGAGAACTGCAGGGATTCCTTTGTATCCCCAGCTCAGGAAAATTCAGAGTGTTCCAGCAATGTTCAACACAAGGAATAACTATGGAGATGCACACACACCAGTTCTGCTGACCAGAAAACCCTTTGCTTTCATAATCTAAATTAAAATCTCCATTTTCTTATTTAAACACACAAAACCTCAGCAAAGCAGAAGCTGGAAGCTGAGCTGTGAGTCTCCATGCTCTGAATTAGAGGCATGAAAGCACTGAGAGCCTGAGTAACACTTTACTCACTGTGCCCAACTCTCAGCACAGTAAAACTGTGGTTTCAGGAATCAGCTTGCTCAGAGTCACAGCTCAGGTCCAGGTATCCTGTTAATCACAGTAAACAGCTCACAAACACCTGGAAATGAGTAGTTTGTGATTAGCTGCAAGGAAAATAAACATGATTATACTGCACAAAATACCACTGAACAGGCCAGAAAAATCCAGCCAACCACTTTCATTAATCTAGATTAGTGGCCGGGATATTTCTATTAGGGGAAGGTCATATTCTCCAAAGGAATTGCATTCCTATGGTTTCAATTTCAGGTCTAAATCCTAATAATTAAACTTCAGACGTCAAACACTGAAACACAGCAGCCATTCCTATCAAAAGGAACCTGTGGATATGCTGCAGCAGCAGAAGCAGGACTTCAATAATCCTGGAAAAACTCCTCTCTCTCTATGTACCAGCCCAGCTATGTGCACAGAACAGACAGGAACTGCACAGCAACACTTTTACAAGCATGTGTCAGTAACTTATCAGCAACAGCACCCCAGCCAAGGATTCTGCTGCACATAAATGCTTGCAGACACCTCTGATGATTAATCTGAAGAGCTTTGATTAACCCAGCTAATGGTTACAGACACATTTCTACCAGGCAAAACTTCCTGACACAAATTCTCTGTTGCATTGAAGACTGAGTGCTGACTAAAACACAGGGCAGAGTTAGGAGTAATGAGGGACATTTTGCACATTGTGTTAAATACTTGATAGGGAAAACCCATCCTCACCAAGCACTGGGCACACTCAGTAGCTGACCTTGTGTTGCCACTGATAACCAGAAACAAACTGAATAATGTGTTACTGTTTAGACAAATATTATTTGGAGCTCTAACGACTACAAAACCTTGGTTGTTGTAGCTGCAAGTTTTATTTACATGGAGACAAAGTTCCCTGAAGTGTCTCTGCAGCAGGGTCAGTGGCAGAGCCCCCCACTCCACCTGGCACAAACACTCACTGCTCCCCCTCACCAGCACTCACGCCTGGGTTGGAGTTTTTATTTATCCCTGCAATGCACCTGTGCAGACAAATCATCAATGGGAAATTCACCAACTCCTGCAAATGCTGCCTAAAACAAACAGGGAGTGGCTCCATACAGATGAAGGGCACTAGAAACACAGATTTTGTTACCCTTAAACAAGTTATTCCCTAAATAATGGATCCCATTGCATGGGTTTCATCCACTCTTATTCCAAGCTATGCCTTCATTAGTTAAGATGAGAACTCAGGCTATCAAAACCAAAAAGCAAGCACAGAGAGATTCGATACAAAATATAAACCTCCATGCATCAGAAGGAAAGAAAAGAGGACTGTAACCAAACATACATCACTATGTGCATTTATTTTAATTCCACCTTCCAAAAATAGTAACATTTCTGCATGTAGCAGGATCTCCAGAGATACAAATGAATTCCAGCAGGGTATGTGAGCAAATATATGGAGCACCTGGAGTGTGGTGATTGCTGACACTGACTTACTTTATTAGAGGACATTTGGCTCAAGGACATTTCAGTGCATTCTTGAGACCATTTCAAGAGGTGCTTTCAGACTGGGAAGCACTTAATCACAATCCACTTGAGACTGCTACAATAAACTCCTTAAAATAAATCTTAAGGTTTGCCCTGCTATTATTCCACATGCACTTATTAGGGGTGCTCTGATCTGCGCTGTTAGAGGTTGTTGTTCTGGTCAAGAAGTCAGAGTTTCTTTGACAAAAACACATGAAAACAGAGCCCCAGGTATCCATGGGAAGCAGAACAACTCCTGGTGGCCCCAATTTGCTGCTCCTCTGCCTGTCCCTGCATCACCTCTCTGCTGGCACAGCTCTGCTGAGGTGAAAGGACACTCAGCAACCTGCAGTTGATTATTAAGCAGCTCTAAAGACAAAGTCAAAAATCAAGAAACAAAGACTTGCGTGATGTATTTAAAGTGTCTAAAAAACCAAAAGTTAACAATTAAATGGTTTAACCTGGCAGCAGAAACAGCTTTCCCTCAGTTTGTGTGAAGTAGGTCAAACAGCTCTTCCCCTCCTTCCAGCCCAAACTAGGCTGGAAGGAGGGGAAGAGAATTCTGGGCTTTCACTCGGTCCACTCAGGCAGGTGTGGAATATAAATGCTCAGGTGACGACACCAGCAAGGTGTGCAGAGCAAGGTGGTTACACACACAACATGCTGCTGTCCCCACACCTCCAACAGCCCCCAGAACAGGAATCAGTGTTGGAATGAGCTGTGCTTCCAAAATCCTGTGTCAGAAAAGCAAGTGTGTGAGTTCAACAGCACATGCTCATTTCTGTCACATCAGATTCACTTTTCATGTTTGTCCAGCACAGCCTTAAAGCCAAAATTCAAACCATGAGCCCTCCATGAACTCACTCTATTCTGCTACAGACACACATCAGTCAGGAGAAAAAGACAAATTCGTCCAAGTTAAGTATTTCCCTGACCCCTTTTTGAACTCAAGCCCCCATTGTTGCATTGTCACCTCGGATTATCTGGCAGCTGCCAAACACCAGCACTTTTATAGCACTGCTTTTTCAACCCCACTCTTTCACTCCTCCTTCATCCAGAGCCAGTGCACAACATCTTTGGGCATGCAATTAGCTCTTTTCTTTGAGGAACAAAGTATTTCTGCCACAACTCCCAGAGCAGCAATGGCCCAGCCCGGCTGTGCTGGTGCACCTCAGTGAGTTACAAACCTGGTTCTCTCCCCTCTTTAAAACCCCAATTGCACATGGCAAACCCCAGCTGCAGGGACACTGAGGGGTGGCCAGGCAGTGTCCAAGCCCAGATGCTCCTTACCTTGCAGCATGCACCTGTAGGCAGACTCGGAGATGGCGTAAATGTGTGGTGGCATCTCGTGGCGCTTCTTCCCTCTGTACATCTCAATAATGTTCTCTGAATAAATTGGGAGGTTCTTGTAAGGATTTATGACTACACAGAACAGCCCTGAATAGGTCTGGGAAAAGAAAAAAATAACAAACATTTCTGTTAGTAAACAGTATTGAAACAAAGTCGGAAAGAACAGAAAGCCTTTTCACAGGTTCTAGAATATCTATCTTAAAACAAAATTGAGGTGCTTTTTGTAGAGCAACTCAAAGAACATGCTATATTCAAATTATTGGTTTCTAGTTGTCTTAAAAGGCTCTTTAATTACCTGCATAAAAAGTAATTTAAAGATAATAAGGCTAGGTAAATTTGAAGAGGAGTATCTGATCTCTTTCCCACAGACATTTAAATCTCTCTTCCGTTTGCCAAGTTCCAGCTCTATGGACACCTTTTGATGTTCACCTCCTTCAGTAAAATGTGCATTCCAAGTTAGTTTCATTTCGAAGGAACTGATAATATCCACTGCTCTGGTAAATAGTCTAGATGAGGGAAGAGCATATGTCAAACCAGCATCATTTCTGCTGTCCTGTCTCATAACTGTCCATCCTTCCTGCCATCAGCCCTTTTCATCCCACAGAGGGCTCATTCCCTTCCTTGCCAGCCCAGCTGAGGGACAGATCTGCCCTGCAGATGTTTCACACCCTCCCTGCAGAGCTGACACTGCACACAAGTGGACAAGCAGAGTGTCAAGGAACACAAATTGGACACTGGTGATTTCACTGGGACATTTCTGTTCAGCCAAAATGCCCCAAGTGCCACAGGACTGAGCCCACACTGCAGCCATGGCCACGGGGCTGCACTGGACTCCCAGAATATGGAGGAACCAGCACAAATTGGACATTGCTGATTCCACTGAGACATTTCTGATCAGCCAAAATGCCTCGAGTGCCACAGGACTGAGCCCAGCAGTGCCCACAGGGTGCATTTCCCTGTGACCCAAGCAGTCTCCTGCAGCAAACTCCATCCCTGCTCCTGCAGTTATTCCTGAGGAACCATGACAGAACAGCCCTGGCAGAAGGAGGCAGCCACAGACACTGGGTTAGGAGGAGGACAGAGGAGCCTGGACTAGCCCAGGATCAGGGGCTCTGACACTGCTCCCTGCACACAGCACAGCTCCTGGGTGCTCCCTGTCCAAGGAATCTGCTTGGTCACAGCCCCTCCAGCAGCAACCACACCTGACTGCTCTCAGGAAAGCAGAATATCCAATCTCTCCATTCCCTGACTGCTCTGAAGAAAGCAGAATCTCTATCTCTCCATTTACTGCTGTCTCCTCAAATGCTCAGTTCCTTTTGATCACTGCTGAAATTCCCATCTTTACCAGCTCAGGAAGGGAGCAACAGAGACCAGGTTTGGCAGAAATAGGAAATACCCTTCTGAATGTCAGGAAAACCACATTTCTTACCTCTGCAGGTTGAGAGGAGAAAAAGGATGGGGAGAATAAACAGGAAGCTTTAACAGCTGTTGAGAGCCCAGAGTACTCAGCAGGTTACCCAGGATAGAACATTTGTCCATTTTAAAAAGTATTTCTGCTGCAGTCTGCCTCCTTTTTCCTTTGTAAGTATAAAAGATTTTATTTGGAGGAAAAGGCGTCCCCCTGTCCTTTCTACAGCTCCACCAGCCTCTGGCAAGACAGGCAGAAGGTGTTCTCTGAACTGAATCCAGCAGCACCATCAGCAAAGAAAAAGAACTTGGTTTTCAGCCAGGTGTCCTGACATGGGGACATCTTATGTCCTTGCAGGAAAATACTCCCTCTGCTTTGGTGAGATCTGCTGGATGATAACTGCAGGGCCTTGCCACCCCAACAAGGTATTTATTTCTCAAGAGAAAGGAAACACATCTTATCAGGGCAACCGAGCCAAGCATAAAGAACAACTTATCAGTCATTAACTCAACATAACATGGGGCTCTTGGCAGGTGGGCAGCTCCTCCCCAGCCTCTTTCCTACCACTGTCCCTCCTGCCAGCATCAGTGCTCCTGCCCCTCCTGACTGACCTGGATAGTGCTGCAGACAAATGTCACCCAGAGCTGGCTGCAAACTGCAGCACTTCCCTGCCCAAATCCATTCCTGCTCCCTGGGGAAGGGAGGGAAGGCAGGACAGTGATGTCAACAGCTTGCTACAGCCATGCAAGGAGCCAATTAACTGCTCAACAGAGGCACCCCTTCCCAGCAGCCTCCCTGTGCCCAGCTGAGGTCACCCACATCCCTCTGCCACCACCAGCAGTGACACAGAGGCTCAGAGAATGCCACAAGCCTGGTTCCAGCCCAGCCTTCCAGACAGGGCAACCAGAAGAAGGAAGAGGTTTGCCAAGCCCAGCACAGAATCCCAGCTCAGAGCCAGGGAGCAGCACCTCCCCTGTGCTCCTCCAGTGCAGGCACAGCTCAGGAGGGAGCTGGTCACTGCTGAGAGCTGGGAGAGGAATTCCCAGGGCCAGAGTCCATCCCAGAGCTGTCCCAGCACAGCCCTGAGCAGTGCAAAGCACCACAAGGAGCTGGGGCCAGCAGGGCTCTGTCCTCCAGGAGGGGTCTGGATGCTCACTCTGCTCTACTCCTTACCCACTGAGCCTCACAGACTGGCAATTCCCCTGCTGGGCTGCTGCTCCTCATCCTCACAGATTGGCCATGTCCCTGCTGGGCTGCTGCTCCTCATCCTCAGTTTGGCCATTTCCCTGCTGAGCTGCTGCTGCTCACCTGAGCAAGGACAGAACTCCCAAAGCTCTCAGGGAATTATTGCAAACCCACCTGCATTGGTGATCCCCTCGCAACACAACCCTGACTGCTCTGCAGGTTCATCCAGAACTCTGACTTTGTTTTGGCATTTAATGTTCCCAAAGGAAAGCTGTTGTTCTTTCCCCAGAATCACTGCCCTCGCCTAGACATAAATAAATTGATCTGGTAAATAATTAAAAAAAAAATAAATTAAGATGGGATAAGGCAATTCTTTGAAGATGATCCTTCTCTCCTCCCTCCAGTTGCTTTGGCATCTTTAGTTTATTTCCCCAGCACAAGCATGGAGTAAACGTTACTATTTTAGCTACATAAAGAATTAATAACCTAGAAACATAAACTTAACAAACCTCTACTGATAACACCTAACCTGGAAGCCTGTCCAGCTATCTCCTGCAGCAGCAGCTGATGGACCTGTGAACCTGGAAGGAATGGAATAAGCAAAGCCCAACATAACCAAACCAGAGAAGGCCAACAAATACCTAGGCAACTGAAAAGGGTTAATTGAAGAAACTCTGTATTGAACAGGGCTAAATTAGAAGTTATGAAACACAAAATTCTACATTTTGTTAGTGCTGGGTTCATTTATTTGAAACTAAATCGAAAGGAGATGCTTGGATCCCAGACTATCCCTCTGTGCCATGGCAGCTCTTTGCATGCAGCACCCTGAACTCCAGCACCCTGATCTCCTGAATGTGTTACCAGTTTCCTCTCCTGCTGTTTCCCTGCAGAATTTCAAAATGAGATCTTGCCCAAACCAGCACCACCCTGCACTACTTTCATTTATTCACAGGAAGATGGAATTGAATTTTCCCAATTTCCTGACTGTCATCTATTGCAGCAAGCAATACATGAACATATTGGTGGGCTGGCTTCATGGCTTGGCAGGCACAGAAGCACAGAAAGGATGCTTCTAATGAGCCAAATTTAATTGGGAGGGAGCAAATGGTACCAAAATCTTCCACAGCTGTTTTATAACTGTAAGTCTCACAGTGAATCACCGGGCCTAAAAAAGCAGGAAAGGGCTTTGTGCATGGAAACCAAACACATGAACAGTAGGGACTGTTTAAAACCCCTCAAAAAAGCTTCTTGGTGAGCAGCCCCAGGAGAAATTATCAGCAATACACACACATCTGTTTAACAAATGGACACCCATTGAATGAACTCTATCCTGTGCACTCTGATGGAATAGTCAGGGATCAGCTGGGTGAGCTCCAGTAACAGCCCAAGCTGGAGGGAGAACCAGCCCTCATTCATTTTTCAGCTGACAGAGGTGGATAAGCACATTAAGAATTGAAAGGCAAGCAAAGATGCTGATTCACCTTGAGCTGATGGATCAGCTGTTGGAACACATTCCAGCCTCAGGAATAGCCAGCACCAGCCCAGCACAGGACAGGACAGCTGGAATGCACTCTGCAGGCAGGGCTCCAGACACCAGCAGTAAAGGAGACTCTGACTGAGGGCTGGGTTATACAAGCTCCCCTCCAGAACACTAAATGTGCAGCTTGAAGGTTTCCAGATGCTTCCAGCCTGTATCCAGTAGTTTATCATGCAGTAATTTGGGTTCTGGTAAGCTGTCCAAACCTGCAGAGCTCAGGATCCTGGCATTGGCCTGTTTCACACCCCACTCTATCCCTGCAGTCTGGCAGGGAGTGAACAACTGGCAAACAGGGGGAGTTACTCCAAAGTGAAACCACCTCTGCTCTGCCAGGCCATGCAGAGGCCTCCTCAAAGCAGCACTGAGACACCAGCACCATGCAGGTACTGCTGGGCACTGTAACAACCAGTGTGGTGATCTAACCATCACCCCAAATACAGGCTCAATATTTATCTGCAATTCTTCACATATGAAAAACGACAGATCCACTCTATTACTACATAAATAATTAAGCTGAAGTAAGCATCTAGCCAGGTCTCATTATTAGCTGAAACAGGAACCAGCCATGCCCAGCCCAGCACTGCTTTAAGCATTATCCCATACTAAGGGAGTGGAGCTCACTCTCCAGTTGATAAATTGCCCCAACAGAGCATTTTCTTTGCCTGGTTTTCACTTCCTGAGGTTACAGACTCACCTTTCACACTCCAAGCTGAGTTCCCTGACCTAGACACGGTTTTCTCACACCTTCTCACCTTTTCTCCCTGGAATTATCTAAGCCAAGCCATAAAGAAGGGCAGGGACTCCTCTTCCCCAGAGGGGATGAAGGTGAGGCTGTGTCCTGGGGTGGGCACAGCACTGGAATCAAAGGGTGCTCAGCAAGGGCAAGGAGCAGCCTGGGAAGCTCAGGTCAGAGCCTGGGGATCACAGCCACAGATCCATGCAGGGCAGCCCAGGAGGAGAGTGAGAGAGGGAAGGAACCCAACACACCCAGCAGGCAGGAATGGAAAAGCTGAGCCCACACTATAGATGATGTGGATGTTCTGCAGAGCTGGGGCTGAGCAGAGGCTCAGCAGGGCTGAGTTTCCACACTCACAGCCCTCAGGTGATGTGTCAGAGAGAACCCCCAGCCCAACAGTGCCCTGCCAGCTCCTCCTCTTACACAGACACACTCAGGGTCACAGCCTGGGCTCAAACTGCCTCAGCACTGCTCAGAGATAAAACACGAGCTGAGCTTGCAGCAGGGCCACAGGAGAATTAAAATCCACCCACCAGGCTGCTGGAGAGCTGCATGTCAGAGCCTGACTGCCCCACACACAGCCCTGCAGCGGCTCTGACCCAGGCACAGGGCTGGAAGGGTGTCCTGAGCACAATGCAGCCCCCCGAGCACCTGCACAGGAGAGAACAGAGCAAACTGCTGCTCCTTTCTACCCACCCTTTTTTACAGAAACACACTTTGACAAGAACAAGCCCTCACTCATACCTCTGCTTGCCTAATTCACTTCCTTGCAGTCCCTCAGACACTTCTAACCCTGCACACAGCTCCCTCAACTTGAGCACATTTATGAGTCTTCCAAAAATCAGAGTCAACATAAATAAAAGTTCTTGTGCCAAAGCAGCTCCACCAGTGAATCCCAGCACTTCTGCCACATGCTGGGTATCAGATCCAGTGACTGGCTTGTGGTAGGAAAGAGAATTAAGTAACAAACTCCATTTCTTGCAGGTTTCTTTTAATACCAATCTTTGACACTCAGTAACGTGAAACATTCCCAACTGAACCAGCAGGAAAATTAAAGCAATTAGAACACAGATGCTTATATAATAGCAGAGATTGTTCTAGGTTACACTCAGGCCTCACAGGAGGCAGCAGCTTAGCAGAAGGAACAGCTTAAAGACAGCTCCTCCAGTGCAGGGCTGTAAGAGCTGCCACCCACAGCAGGCTCTGGAGCTGGGGCCTGTGCCACGGCTCCATTCCTTCCCTCTCCTACTACAATAAAATAGAAAGTACATTCAGAAGTGAAATAACAGGGCTACAGACTCATTACAGAGGTAACAGTTGCAATTACCAACAAATACCTGCTGCAGCGCTTTACTTGCACAACACTGAGCACGTTTTCTACTTCACTGGTGCACAGAAAGCGCAGCAGCCCTGTGCCAGGAGAGCAGAACCAGCAGGAGGCTTCCAGGAACTCAAAGCCTCACAAACAGCTTCCAACGCTTTTCCAAAAGTCTTGGCTTAAAAAAAAAAAAACCATGGGGGAGTGAGAAGGGAAGATAATGCACAGTTCACTGGAGCTTGGGGGACTCTGAAGCTGTATCTAAACCTTTCCCCAAGCTTCACCAGCTTGCTGTCCTTCCTCAAGAACTCTTCACTCCAACCTGACTCACCCCACAGCACACACACCGCGGGTACCTGTCCCCACCTGAGCCCCCCAGGGCTCCCCACAGCCCCCTCCACTCACAAGGGACCATCTGGACACTGGCACAGTCACCATGTGAGAAATTCTCTGTTCATTTCAGTCCTTCTGGCTCAATGGGGCAGGAAGCAGTTAAGGAGAAGCTGCAATGATCTCTGGGGCTATCACAAAGCCACACAAGCACCTGGGAGCAAGGGCTTATCCAGGAAAGCTGGGCCTACCACAGAGGTGGCAACTGCAATGGTTTTAAAATAAATCACTATAAAGTACATGGAATTTGGGATACCTTGGTTAATACCTAAGCTTAATTACACCCTGTGTGTGAGCAATTCCTTCATCCCATCTCACTGCACTGGGAACTTCTGAGTGCACAGGGTAGACTTGTGCCCTGCCAGAGCATCAGAAAAGGCACTCAGGCTTCAAATTTACAGACCCAGGGATTGGGAAATGTGCATTTACCCCAGAAGTGCTCCATGTTCACCTGCACTCACCAGTCAGACCATTAACAGCAGCTAGCTGCAGCTCACCTCCTGGAGTCCCTGCAGAATCACAACTTTGTGCCAAACCTGCACGGCCATGAGAGACCCACTGGCTTTGACAGGATATTTCTGTCCACAGAAGTACATAAGATGATGTTTCTAAATTTAAAATACATTTTTAAAAGCAGGATTGAAGAGTCCTTCTGGCCATCAAAAAAGCTTTAAATTGCTGGGTAAAGTGTCACCTAATGCTTGTGACAAAGAAGTAAGTGTGGTCCTGAAAGAGCAGCATGCTGGGCTGAGGGACCCTCACCATCCCCTCTTCCCAGTGGATTTCACTTCTCCATCTCATTCTCTGACCCAAAGGCTTCTTCCCCCATGAAATCATGTTCTGCAGACACAACCTGAGCACAAACCAAGCTCTAGAAACCTCCACAGTGGCATTTGACATGCAGGCCTTACAAGAATAAAAATGTTTCCTCAGCCAGGGTACAGACTCCAGTGAGTGAAAACCTCTGACTAGAACTGCTCCTTTCTTAAAGCAACACCCCCAGAAAGTCACCTGGAACTCAGTTCATGGGATAAGGATATTCAGGAAGCACCATAAAACCAGTCTGAGCAAAATCATGTTTATTCCAAATCTTCAAAGGGCCTCCTAAGCCTGTGGGTATTCCTCCTGGGTGCCCTCCCAGTGAACCACCTCCAGCTCCTGATTTGCAGCTGAGGGATGTCACTAATGCAACCTGGAGCCAGGATTAAAGGTGGCCACTCCAAAGCAGGGCAGCCCCAGCAGCTCAGTTTTGAACTGGAGAATCAACACTCACAAGCATTCACAGCCCACTCCAGCAGGATGTGAAGATCAATTCAGAGCATTAGTGACTGAAATGATAGGTAAGAAACACTGATATCCCTAGAAAAGCACAGGACTTGGGGAAGTTCAGCCATGAAACACAAGGGAGAGTGAAAATCCCAAGCAAAGGCAGAAACAATAAAAACACAACCAAACTACCTGCTGTAGGTGGCTCTACCTTCACAGAAACAGCACTAACACTCCAAATAAACCTTGTGACAACCAATGCAATAGATGATGTTGAAGCGGAGCAAGCAAGTTATTTCATCTCCAAATCAAACTGGGATTACCATAACTGACATTCCAACCACCTTTCCCAGCATTCTTGTACAATCCTGCTCCTTTCCATGCTCCGTGCTGCCATGAGCAGACCCCAGAGGGACAGGACCAAGCAGTCACACCATGCCTTCACAATCCCTGACTTTCCATGTTCTCCACTCTGCTCACCTCCCCCAGCTCAGCAGTGGTGCTCAGAGCCTGAGATCACCATGCTTGGCAGGCAGCAGAGATGCTGCAAGTTCCAGAAACTGCTGGCCACCCCTACTTGGATGTTACATGAAACTCCTGGAGGGAGCATCAGTGCCCAGGTCACTGCGGGCTTTAGTCAGCCTCCTGTTCCTGGACACAGATCACAGCCAGATGACTGCAGCCACCCAAAGCTCGCTCCTTTCCTTTCTAGGGACAGACAGGAAACATGTGGCCAGTCTGCTTCACTCGGCATTCTTGCATCTTTCACTTCCTAGAAAGGCAACACTCCAGGCTGCCTGTTGGGAAATTCCAGGAGACCTGATCAGATTCACCACCTGCACCTCAACTGCTTGAGACCAACACCAAAATACACAGTTTTCATTTGGTTATTATGGGAGTACAACCTGGAAATCCAACCAGAGCTTTAACCAGCTCCTGTCAGCACGGCCAAACCACCAGAACTCACTTGAGCTCAGCTCACCTGGGCTCTTTTCCTTACACCAGGCAAACAGGAATGTGGGCAATGGCTCTGGGTTGTGCCAGCAGCAGCAGCGCCACATCCATGAAGTTCAGGGATGCCACAGAGAGCCCCCAGCAGCTTGAGCTCCTGCAGGGTCCCTCTGGCCTGTGAATCCCTGCAGCATCCAGTCCCCCACACACCCCACACCGCCCTGTTGCACACCCTCACCAAGCAAGCCAGGTTACACCTCAGCCCAGGAGCGAAGTGCTACAGCTGCACTGAATCAGGGCTCTTGGGAAGAGCAGCATCCTCCAGCAACATCCCTGTACTCAGCAAAGCCCAACAAATGCTGGAGCTTCTCAGCCCAACCAGGCTTTCCCAGCTTGGGCAGGGAGGCCACAAACCCCACATGCAGTGACCCCCCTGTGGCAGAGCATCACACAAGGAACAAGCTCCAGTGTGCCCCAGCAGAGCGGGATGAACCCTTTGGGAAGGGAACAAGGTCAGGCACCTGCAGGACCTCACAAACCCCACATGCAGGAGCAGCCAGGCAGCCAGGGGAACTGTCAGACCCAAAGTGACATCCCGTGCCCTGTGTGCCAGCACCCCGACAAACACCTGGGCCTGTGTTTGCAGGCCCTGCACTAGAGCTTGCTGTGACATTCAAGCCTGCAGGTTTTTAACCTCCATCATGAAATAGGGCTATAATAATTGTAATGAATTTCCTAACAGCCATAATTAGGATTGATACATAGACTGGAAACTTTTGACCTATCAACATGTTTACTTTTGATTTTCAATCCATTAATTATGCCATTAGTTTCCTTATGCAGGAATCATTCCAGAAGTATTTTTCACCCAGCTCTGCTATGAGTACCTTGATGTAAGGCCTTGGAGGAGGAAGCTGACAAAGACACACAAATACAGAAAAAACACTTTGTAGTTGAACATAATTTTTAATAAGTCCAAATACTATCAAGGGTCAAGCTAAAAATGTACCCCCTAATCCCCAGATGGAGGGGAATATGAGCCAACTATCAGGACTAAATAAAATGGAGTGTTTATAAAAAGTGAAGCAAGCATTTAAGCAGATGTTCCAGTGTCTTTTGAGACAGAAAGTCTCCTTGTAGCTGTTCCTGACTCCCTGACCCAACAGTCACTGCGCAGCCAGGCTGCCAAGAGAGCAGGAGCTGCTCCTGACTGCAGGCACAGACCTGGGACAGAGCCCAGGGGAGGAGCAGGGTCAGACACAGCACCAAGGGCACTGCGATTCCCAACTCCAGAGCAAGATGCTGATAAGCCAGATGTTCAATCAGTGCTTCAAAACCACTGGAAAAAAACAAGCTTTATCTTACTGGTTTATTTTAAGCACTTGAACACATCCCTTCCTGGCCACTAGGCTGATATTCAGTTCCAAAAAGACATTTCACACTCGCAGTACTCCCAAACTTCATATTTTAAATACCAGCAGAGCCTCTTATTGCCATTTTTAACACACGGCAAGTTAAAACAAGAGATGTGCTCATTCACATGAGCAGTTAACCTCAGCAATCCAGCAAAGCGAGGGTTTGTCACCTCCCTCAGCTCAAGGATGCCACTCACCACTGCTCAGTGGATCAGTTCAGCAGGAGGCAAGTGCTCCAAGGAGCAGCACAGCAGAGCCCCTCCAGCCGCCATGGCACACTGAGTGGCTGGAAGATGCTCACAGAAATGTATTATTTGTTTTATGACAGAACTCTTGACCTGTACACAGCACGGAAAAAGACTTTGGACTCATGCAAATGCTGGGGATACAAAGTATATAGGCTGCCAAAATTAAAGCCAGGACCTACTCTGACAGCAGGGATGGCAATCAGGTAAGGTCAGCTAAATTAGCACCCAGAATGGATCCCATAATTACTACTTACATAGATGAGCCCAGAGTAATAGCGATCCTTTAAATTATGCAATACAGAGGCTTCATTTAAACAGGTTAATTCTGCCATGTCTTCCACTTTGGAGAACTTGGGAGGATTCATCTTCTGAACATCATCTTTATTGACGAGCGCCTTCTTCCCGTTCTCCGCCAGTTCAACCAACACCTCGTCCCCCTTCTCCTCCTTGATGCTGGCTGCCTCGAAGCCATGGCGCTCCGAGGGGATCCACACCAGCTTCTTGGCAGTCCAGTCAGCCTGGGTGGCAGGGTTGTAGATGACAGCCCTGTCCACGAAGAGGTAGCGCTCCGGATCCTCCTGGCCCAACCTCTGCGCCATCCCGGCACGAGAAGGGCTCTGCTCCCAGTCACCCTGCCAGAGAGAGGGGAAAGCAAGGAGCACGTTACACACAGCATCACAAGCCAGTGATCCAGCACCAGCTCCTGCTCTGGGAGAAGCAGCACCAGGCAGTGCTCCCAGCCTGGAGGAGCTGCTGCACAACCAAGGCTCTGTTCACACACCCGTGCCACACAAGAGCTCAGTTACCTGTCAAGTGCCACCCAAACCCAGTGCAGGACAGCCAGCAGGGTTCCAGCTGTGCAGCAGCAAGGCAGAGACATCACAGCAAGAAAAGCTCACACTTGTGTGCTGGGCTTAGATAAGGAACGAGAGCAAACAGAGCAGGAGCTTGGCAGTAAACTCAGCTGTGATGGAACAGTGAAAAACAAAAATACAGAGATAGATACAAACCCATAAATCTGCTCAGTGGATTCTGCTGCAAAAACCAGAAGGCAGCAAGGAGGAGTTTTAAAAATGGATTTTCAGCTACAGACAAGAACTTGGGACACTTTGGGTTTCTGAAAGCCATGCAGGCAGCTAAACCTTGCTCATATTCTCCCTAAAAAGCTTTGCATTTCTACAGCCAGCTCCCGTTCTCAGTCCTGAGTGCTGACATCACCATATTCCAAAAAATGTCTCCAGATCTCAAGTTTACCTCCAAGCTCAAAGCACTGCAAGGAATGATGCTGGATTTTCCAACAGCTCTGCGGGTAATTTGAAGCAGAAAGAAAAACCACTGACTGACAAGAGCCCCTGCACACTCATTTTACCTGGCTGCCTCTACCCAGAGAGGCTCCTGCCATCACAGCCACGATTCCTGGGGCTGCCAGATCCAGCTGCAACTGCCCACAGAGCACCAAGGTAAAGCCTGACCCCTGGTCCTCAGGATTTTAAACGTCTTGGTTTGTAACACACACCACCTTCCCTGCTGAAGAACTCCACACTGGCTACGGAATCCTTTCCCAGCAGGTAACCCAAAGGCCAGCTTGGGAACAAAGCCACGGAGGTTCCCAAACTGCATTTGTCACCTTTCCTACTATGGCACGCGCCCCGATGGAAGTTCTGCGACCCAACCCTCCCGAGAAGAACGTGTAATTAAACACGATAATTGTGTCTCCAGCTAAAGCAGAGAGATTTGTTACATTGTCCAACTTTAGTGCAAAGCAAGCCTTGAAGTCACTGAACCCTTCAGAGGTGTGAGGAGCAGATCCCTTAGCACAGATGGCTTAATTCAAATCAAGAGATGATGACTCAACATTTAAAGTATTTTAGAAGAGCCTCTCAGAGAAAATTTTCATGAACAAAGATGGAACCGTCGAGGGCACACCTCTAAGCGACAGCTGGACTCCTCCGCCAGGAAATTGACGGTTTAGTCAATGAAAGCCACATTTGGCTGGAGAAACCGACAGATGAAACAGACGAGCTCTGAAACCCACGTGAGACAGGTGACTATCCCCACCGTGCCAGGCTCCAGCCCAAGGTCTAACAAAGCCCTGGAACGGCAGTGCCACCCTGGCGTGCCAATGGCCCTCGGTGTGAGCTCCTGAGCGGTGCCAGGCAGGTGAGACACAGCCCGGAGCAGCCAGCACTCCGCTTTTACACACCAAGGGGCCTGGAACCTGAAGGTCACATAAAGCTCATACAGCGAAATGAACCATCATTGCACCCAGGGAATTAAAGAGTGCAGACGGAGATGAACGCATTCATAGAAGAGTGCACGCACCGGTCACACACCAACGGTGTGAGTGACTGAGAGCAGCTCTGAGCTAAACCCAAACCCCGGGCAGCACTAACACCTTCAGGGTCATTCCCCCAGCCGGGCTCCCAGCCCCACAAAGCCCAGCACAAAAGACCCTCTGCAGAAGCAAGGCAAGCTGCAGCTCTCCCTAGCCAGGGCTGCTCCGCTAACAATGGCATTCAAATGAAACACACAAATGAGCACATTTATCATGCAGGAATCCAGCACTCCCAACAGACGACGTGCGAATAAAGGCAAAAAAAAAAAAAAAAAACCAAGAAAAACCCTCGGACACGTTGTGAACAAAAGGGGGGCGGGGGGCGCGGCGGGGCAGGGCAGGGCCGGCGGGCAGCCTCGGGCCCGAGCAGCCGCTTCGGGCCCGGGGCCGCCCCGCGCTGCCGCTCGCCGGGCCCGAAGGACAAAGAGGCGGCCGCGGCTCGGCCCGGCGGCGCCCGCAGCGGCCGCGGCCCCGCGCCCCCCGCCCGGGGCCCGCGGGGAAGGCAGAAAATGGCCGAAAACGGCCGGGAACGGCCCCCTCCTCTCGCGGCCGGGGCCGGCACCGGCAGCGGGGGGGAGGGCGGCGCGGGCGGGCGGCCCAACAAGGGGGTCTTTGTGTGCCGGCCCCGCCGCCCCCGCCACACCCCCGCCGCGGGCGGGCCCCGCCGAGCCGCCCCCCTCCCGGTGCCGCGGCCCCACCGCCGGCCCCGCTGGCTCACCTGTGCAGCGCCGGCCGCCGCCCGCCCGCCGCCCGCCCGCCGCCCGCCCGCCGCCCGCCGGCTCCGCCGCGCCCGCTCCGCCCCGCGCCCGCCGCGCTCCTTTAGCGCCGCGCCGGCCCCGCCGCCCCCCGCCGCACCGCCCGCCCCCGCCGCCGCGCGCCGCGCGACCATTGGTCCGCAGCCGCGTCCGTCAGCGGCTCCGAGCGCTCCCATTGGTCCGCGCCGCGGCCGCTCTCCGGCCACAGCCATAGCAACCTCCGCACGCCGTGGGCCGGCCCGCCCCCGCGCCGCGCCCCGCCTCCTCAGCGCCCATTGGCTCTCGTCACCCCGCAGCGCCACTCTGATTCGGCGGTCGCCACGCCCATCACGGCGGGCTCCGCCCCGCGCTGCAGTACGGTCGGCGGGGGCGCGTCCCCGGTGCTGCGGCGAGCGGCGGGAGCGCGCCTCCCCCGCGCCCGCCCGCGCGGCCCCGCCGCCCGTCCCCATCCTCGTTCCCGTCCTAGGCACCGCCACCGCCAGTGCGGCCGGGATCGGAGCCGGGCTGCGCAGAGCCCCGGGCTCGCTCCCCACGCGGCCCGTCCCGCGTAGCCGGCCGCAGCCCTCGGTGACCGCCCCCGGGTCACTCCCGCACGGTCGCAGACACGCCGTGTCCCGGCCAAGTGTTCCCGGGCCGCCTCTGCAGCGCTCGGGCCCCGTGTCCGGCCCGACTCCCGTTCTCCGCTCCTGAGCCGTGTCCCCGGGGCTCCGATCGCGGCTCGGCCGGGATGCGGGACCGCCGGCGGGAGCGGAGCCTCCGAGCGCCCGGGGCTCGCTGCGCTCTGCCAGGGATGGATCCCTCGGGGGACCCGCGCTCCCGGTCTAGCACGGACAGCTTCCCCGCTCCCGATCCAGCACGGACAGCTTCCCCGGCCTTTCCAGAGCCTTCCTCCCTGGCCGAGCCTCCCGGGGCCCGCCCGGTGCCTGCAGCCCGGGGTGGGCACGGCCCCTGCCCGAGGCACGGCTGTGGAGCCCCGGGGCTGCTGCCCCGAGCGAGAGCCTCGGCGTTAAAGGCTTTGTGTGGAAGGAATTTGAGTTGGACCCTCCCGGGGCGAGGAGCGGGGAGATGCGGCAGGAGGGAGCATCGGAGCTGGAATCTGGGGGATCCCGGGCAGGGCTGGGGACAGCTCCAGGGATGTGTCTTCTTGTCCCCGTGCAGGGATGTGTCCCCTTGTCCCCGTGCTTGGCAAGCAGGACTGTCTGTGATCTGGAGCAGAAGTGTTTCAAATCACACCTGCCTTTACAGTACAACTTTAAATTTTTGGGTGGGTTGCAGGGTTCAAAAGGAGGCAATCAGACAAACGTGGGGTGCCAGGCTCCTGGTAGGGAGCAGGGGATCACTGGCTCACTCAAAGGAGGCAGTCAGGTGAAGGAGGGGTGCCAGGCTCACCCCAGCCCATCACTGCACACAGATCAGCCCTGCACAGCTCCTAGCGCCCGGGTTTCTCTGACAGCCTCCCTGGTAATTACCATGGCAGTGGGAGGTCTTGCACGTCCTGTTTCTCCGAAAATTCAGGGTGTTGACTCGCAGGCAGAAGAAAGCCCAAAGGCTCAACTGGTTCCTCCGCTGGTTAGGCTGTGCAAGGGCTGTGCCACTCCCGGGCAGCCCAGCTGCAGCTCCAGCTCCAGCTCGTGGCCACTGCCCCGAGCAGCCCCAGGCACCGAGTGAGGCAACCCCACGTGGATTTGGGTTGCCTAAATACGGGCATGTCCCAGGATCTCCACGTTTCCCTTGCTCAGCCATCATCAGTTTCTGTGAGATGAGGCACTCAGCAGCGCTCACAGAGCAACAGCAGCTCCCTGGCACTGCCTGAACTTTCCAATGGAGAAGCCTGATGAGGTTTTTGCTCCCTTTGGAAAGATCACAGGCACCAGGAGCAGCACCTGGAGCAGCACCATCACCTGTGGTCACCCCCCAAGGCAGCCAAGGGCTGGGGATGGAGCAGCATCCAAACCTTGACACCCTCACACCCCAGGGCAGCACCTCCACATCTCCCTGCTTCCAGAAAACTTCCATTTTTACACATTCAGCACCATTTAAAAGAGAAATGGAAACACCACCCAGAAAACATTAATCTAGGCACAAGCTGTTTGAGGGGTTTCGTTTCTTCTAGGAAATTATTTCCATGGAAAATCTTTGAGGATCCCGTAGATGCCATGTGGAGCTTGTCAAGGTATAGCATTGGGTTATTATTTTTATCACACAATTATTTTTATCCAAGCTCCTGTTAGGAAGGAAATCTCCAAATCCACTCAATGCCTTTAACCCATGGAGAGAAAGATAATATTTGTGTCCAACCCAGGAGAATGGAAAGAGGAGAGGCTGGAGAAAGCAGAGAGAAACATCTTTATACAGGATTTTTATTTCAATGGAAACTCAGCTGGTCATTAATCCTATAATTGGCCCTGTACCTTTACAGAGAAGTCTCTTGATACCAAGCTTGAGGCCAAGCCTGTCCCAGGGGTTCTCCAGAGCTGGTCAATAAGAACCACATGCGCCTGAAGCAGCACTTGATATGTTTGAAACAACACAGAGAATTTAAGCAAACAATGCTCCAATTGTTCCTAATGTAGAGGTCTTGCTGCTGGTGGCATGTCCTGTGCAGCTCCTTTCCACACTGGGTGATGCTCCCTTCCCTCCCAAGGGACAGCACCAGGCAGGACAAACTTCTGCAAGGGACAAACACCCCTGGCACCCCAGTGCTGTTTGTCCTCTCCCATGGCCCTGCAGCATCCACAAATAAGTCAAAACCCCTCGTTCCTTGGCTATTTGGCACTTTTGGTGCCTCCCTTTCTGTCTGTGGGAGATTTTGGGTGCATCTCCAAGAGTTACAGACCTGGGTCTGGCCCCAAGGAACCCCTGCAGAGCAGAACTCCTCAGGATTTCTGGGTCAGGCTTGTCCCCCATAGCAATTTTGAGCCAGGGTTTAGATTCAGTATTTAATGCAGGGGTCTCATATGCACAGAATGAGGTTTGAGCTTAGTGGTGACAAGGGGACACCTAAATAAAATATATTTGAATTAATTTCCCAGTTCAGATCCTGAGCTGCTGTGACTTTGGGTGGCCACAGGGAAGAGATGTCACCATACCCATGGCACAGGTGAGGTCACATCTGAGGCACATGGTGCTGTGACTCCTTCGAAGGAAGGGGGAGGAAAAGGCAGAACTGCTCCTGTGCAAACTGCCTGCTTTGTTGTGTGGGATCAAAACAGAGAGGTGTAGGGATAAAGGATAAATTATTCCACGAGAAAATGGCCTTATAATAAACATTTCTATGTGAGAGGCATGAAAGGAATGGGAAATTCAAGCCTCATGCTTGATGCTTGAGTTTCAAAGATTTCTGAGCTGTACTAAATGGCAGTCAGATGAGGTTAACATTTATTTCTTGCAGCAGACTGTCCTCCACGGCCACACCACTTATTTCACCTCGTGTGTCAATAGGAAACGTTCCCAAACAGGAGGGATCAGCACCAAACACCAGCTCCATTGTCTCACCCAGCATATATTTCAGTCCTGGAAAGTTTTAAAAGTTCTCTAAATCAGGAATGGAAAGTGTGTTCCTTCCTGTCCAGAGGGGATTGCACAAGAGCTGGCTGGCCAGGCTGCAGTGCCCCTGATGTCACAGCGGCAGAAATAGCCCCTATGCAGGGCTGAGCACCCTGCCAGGCTGAGAGGGGTGGATCTGGGGTCTGCATTGCTCCCAGCACACCTGGCAGCCAAGGCGTTCCATGGAGCACTCCTAGCCTCCTGGAGCAGGAAGGGCTGGAGCTGAGGACAGGCTGAGATCCACCCCACACACACAATCACAGAATCACAGAATCACACAATTCACAGAATCACAGAATCACAGAATCCACCGAATTCACAGAATCACAGAATTCCCAGAGTCACAGAATTCACGGAGTCACTGGGTTGGGAGAGACCTTCAAGATCATCAAGTCCAACCCATCCCCAGCACCTCAACTGAACCCTGGCACTCAGTGCCACATCTAGACTTTGTTAAACACCCCCAGGGATGGTGATTCCAGCACCTCCCCGGGCAGCCATTCCAGAACTTTATCACCCTTTCTGTAAAACACTTTTTCCTGATATCCAGCCTGCATTTCCCTTGGTGAAGCTTGAGGCTGTGTGCTCTGGTTGTGTCAGTGCTGCTGGAGAAAGAGCCCAGCTCCAGCTGAGCACAGGCACCTTTCAGGAGCTGTGCAGAGTGATGACGGCACCCCTGAGTCTCCTTTTCTCCAGGCTGAGCACCCCAAGCTCCCTCAGGGGTTCCTCACAGGGATTGTGTTCCCAGACTTGTTCCCCTCCTCTGAACGTGCTCCAGCCCCTCCAGCCCAAACTGAGGGCTCAGAACTGGGCACAGCACTCGGGGTGTGCCCTCACCAGAGCTGGGCACAGGGGAGGAATCCATGCCCTGCTCCTGCTGCCACACCAGCCCTGAGCCAGGCCAGCAGCACCAGGATCCCAGATGATGCTGGATCAACCCCTGGGTGTGCAGGGGAACCTATGCTCAGCTGCTCCTGGCTTCCTTCCTTCCACCCATCACCGGCAAGGAGTGGAAGCTGGGAAGGCAGAGCAGCATTTTCACAGCTTCCTTCCACTCTCACCACGAGGGTTTGGTGTGCAGGGCTCTTCCCTCAAGGAAAAGGAAGGATCGTTCACAAATCTCAACTTAAACCCTTCCAGAAATCTAAACCTCCCTTCTCCCCCTGAAGCAGGGATTTGTCTGTCAGATCTGCCCTCCCTGCCCTGCTCACCACACCCTGGGATTGGAAATGTCCTGGGAAAATGTGCAGGTCTGGGAAGTTGCCCTGGTACCTGTGACTGACTGAGGGCTTTCAATTCTCACCCCAAGTACACCAGCCTGCACTGCTGAAGCACTCTTCCCTTGCAATATTGTTTTTAAGGGAAATTATTTACCTTAGGCCAGAAGGAAGTTTCATTGGGCACCTTAGAATCAGAGGGTGGATCAAGCTGGAATGAGCATCATAAGATCACCTAGTTCAAGCTAGCTAGGGTTTTGCAGACTTAGATAAAGGAAATGGTGGAAGTGTCCCATGGGTCCACTTGCAAAGGGCACATTTCCCCAGGGATCCCAGCCTTGCCCAGAGCTGGCCTTTACTCAGCACAACTGCAGGATTAGGTGTGTGGATGCCAGCAGCATGAGCCTGTCATGCAGAGCTCTCTGGATGGGAAAGATTCCCCTCCTCACATTGTGGCTGTGGGGTTTGTTAGTAACTTCATTTCCCACTGACAGGGCTCAGTCCTGGTCCAGCACCCCCCACCCTGGCTGGGAACCCCATCTATCCCCTGTCCCTCTGCCCACACTCCTGGGGGAACTAAATGCCCTAGAAAATCTGGAAATTATGCCCCAGAAAATGGGGAAATAATGCCCCATCAGATGGGAAAATAATGCTCCATCAAATGGGAAAATAATGCCCCAGAATATGGGGAAATAATGCCCCAGAAAATGGGGGATAATGCCCCATCAAATGGAGAAAGAAGTGCCCCATTTATACCCAGGCAATTCCAGTAGGATTATCTGACATTTGTCGCATAAAAACATGTGCCAAAAAGGAGAAAAAGTCTTCAGAGCCCCCTCTGAGGAGCAAACAGCCAAGAGATGATGAGGACAGCAACCAACAGACCCCAGAGGAGAATCTTCCACCAGGAGTGGAGATCTGATGGCTGCTGGGGTGCCTTGGGAGCCTGGGCCCCATTTTTAAAGACAAATAATGCATTTGGGGTGTCACTCAAATGACAAATAATGACAAATAATGCATTTGGAATGTCTCCCTGCCTTGTGAGAAGGTGTGAGCTCCTCAGAGCCTCCCTGAGAAGGCAAGGACATTGCCCAGAGCACCAGCAGCTCCCACACCACCAGCAGTGTCCAGGGCCAGCAGCAGCCTCGGCTCCTTGAGACCTGACCACAGGAGCTTGTGTCTGCCTAAAAACCCCAGAGGAGCATTCCCAAGGCCTGCCTCGTGTTTGGGCAGGGGCACAGGTGCTGCCAGCTGCCCTGACCCTGCACAACCCTCTCACACTTCAAAGTGAGTGTTTGCCCAGCCAGGCTCCAGCCCTGCACCCCTGGCCAGCTCCAGTGCCCTGCACAGAGCAAGTGATGGCGTGCAGGGTTTGCCCAGGCAATCCCAGTGTGCTGGGAGTTTTCCCAGCTCCACTTGGAGCCTCCTGTTAGGCTCTGCACACTTTAATTGGAGCTGATTTACAGCATTTTTATTGCTGCAGACAGCCAGCAGTTGGCACAGCAGGCAGCTTTAATATTACTTTTGCATTTTGTTATTGAACCACCAGCTTAGAAGGCAATAGTGGGGCTTTTTATAGCTGCAGCCCAGCAGCACAGCTCCTCCCTGGGCTCTGGAGAGCTCAGGGTGCCCCTGGGGGCCAGAGGGAGCATGGCCAGCTGACCACAGCACAGCCGGGCACCAGTTTGTGTGAGCAGCTCAGGGCACAGCCCTGCTCCGGCTCCTGCTCCTGCTCCACAGCACTGCTCAGCCCCTCCCTGGACTCATCGTGCCTTTACTGGCCTGCAGGGCAGGCCCTGGGCTTCTTACCTGGAGATTTGCACCCTCCCAGAGTGAAACACACAGCTTGTGCTGTAGAACAGGAGATACAGTCCAGGACAGCTCAGGGCAGCTCACAGGAGGCAGAGCAGCATGTGCCAGCTGCTGCCACCCTCCTGTGTCCAGCAGAGACTGTGACAGGCACAGTGGACTTGGGATGTGCCTTTTGCTGCAGCTCACACTCTCCATCCCGGGTATCACTGCCTTTCAGCCTCCCAGGTGTGCAGGATCTGTGTCCTGGTCCAGCTCCCCTCTGTGAGGAGTGTGATAAAGTGTGCCTGGAAGGGGTCAAGGTGGTCTCTGTTATCAATCTATTACACACAGCTTGTTTTAGCACATCCTGGAGGAGCCCATTCACCTTCACAAGACTCCTCTGTGGTTATTTATCTTTGGCTTGAAAGCAGGAGGGTCCAAGCTCCACACACAGGTTAATGCCAGCTGGAGAAACCGTCTCCCCCAGAGCCCAGGGCCGAGGGCAGTGCCTGCGAGCTGGAGATCACTTCTGGCAGGAGAATTTTCTGCTCCCACCCCTGTGGCAGCGCCCGGCTCTGTGTGGAGCAGGAGTTCCCTTGGCAGCCCGCAGGCACCGTCTCATTCAGTCTCGCTCAATGGGATTTAATGATTGACTGAGCCCTGCTGGTTAATTACCCAGCCAATACTCGGCTATCAGCCTCGCTGAGTTTGTAACTCATACACCCGGCCCTGGCCAGGCTGGGGATCGATCCCAGCACATCCCAGTTTATCCCAGCAGATAGATGCCCTGGGGCAGTGAGGATGAGCAGGGTGAGGAGCAGTTAACCCTGGCACAGCCCCAGCTCACAGGGGAGGAGGAGCTGGCATGTCCCTGTGGGGGTCAGGCTGTGTTCCCTTTGTGCCCTGAGCACTGGGATGCTGCTGGCAGTGCCTGTCCTCTCCAGACCCTGTGCTCTGCAGCTTTTCCTTGTCCCCAGGCACAGCCCTCAAAGGATCACAGCATCATCAGGGCTGGAAGGGACCTCTGGAGAGCCCCCAGTCCAGCACCCTGCCAGGCAGTGTCACCCTGAGCAGGTTACACAGGAACACACCCAGGTGAGGCTCCAGTGCCTATGCTGATGTGGTGAGCTGTGCCCAGCTGGCAGAAGGGGACCTGCAGAAGCTGCCTGGGCTGGCTGGGCACAGCCTCAGCCTCCCCTTCACACAGTGAGCAGTCAACCCCCTCACTAACCCCAGCAGGGACAGCTCAGCCACAGGATGACTTCTGAAATATCTGCAGTGCTTCCTCCCACCCTCAAATGGATTGAGCTCTGTTGGTGGGAAATGCAGATGCTGCCATGGGAGGAGTGGGAGAAAACCACAGCCCAGAGCCTGGAGCTGTTGGGTAGCACAGGAGGTGCAGAAATGCAGAGTGCAGCTCCTGCAGCGTGGCATTGGGATGAAAGGGTAGAGCACAGGCTCCAGGGTGCTGCCAGCATGGGCATCCCACCCCTCTCACCAGCAGAACCTGATCCCCATGGTCATTTCTGGGAACATTTTCATGTCCCTGTCCCTGTGAGCATCTCCCCATTCCCCACACAGGCAGTGTTCCCAAATCCCACCTTGGCATGGCACAGGCTGTGCCAGTGGCAGGGAGAAGCTCACATGCTGCTCGATAACTGCTCCCAGACAGAGGAGGGCAGAGCACCATAGAGGCCATGCTCAGCTTTAGGATGACAAGACAAAGGTGATTTGCAAATGATTCAATGATTGAGTTTTTAATTGGACTCGTGCCTTTCCTCACCTGTTTAAGATGGATGAGATGGGTCTGAGCCTCTGGAAGGGCTGTTTTTAAAACAAACAAACAGGCTATTAATTATCCTGCATGTTAGCCTTGGCTGGAGGGCACTGCAGGAAGGTCTGCTGCTCCTCCAGGATGAGCCCTGGTGGGTTCAGGTGCTGCTCCTGGCACTGGGATTTGTGCTACCAGCTCTGTGCAAGCCCTCCAGAGCCCAGTGGCACCAGTCTGATGAGCCTGTCGGGCACAGGAATTGAAGGGCATCTGCAGATGGAGCCATGGGACCTCCCTGAGTTCTGCTGAAGGATCCTGGGGCTGCATTTTAACAGACTCCCTTCCTGTGCGTGCATTTACACCCCAGGGTTTAAAGAGGCTGAAATGAATGTATCTTTGGTAGCTCAGCTCTTTGTCATGGTTTATTTATTAATTATTTCTTAGCTGTCATTTTGTATGTGTGCTGTTACTCAATTACCAGCAGGATGGAAGCTAAACCTGACTCTAGAGAGAATAAAATGGCCTTTTCCTGTGTTGTTTTCTACTGGAACAGCCTCTGCAGGTGCTGCTGTGCCTGAAGGGCAGAGAGTCAAGGGATTTTTCAGTGTTAAATCATGTGGAAATCAGCATAGAGGGGGAGTGTTCATACAGCGGCTGTGCTTGAGGAGTGCTGAGCAATGATGGGTTTGCTTGGTGCAAAGAACACCAAAGGAGATGAAACAGCACAGGAGGAACCAGCAGAGCTTTGAGGTGAAGGAATCCCTAATTCCTGGAATTCCTAATCCCTAATTCCAGCCCTGCAGCAGAGCAAGGAGGAACCACTGACAAAAACCACTGGGCCACTGCACCCAGGGGCCACTCTCAGCTCTGGGACATGGAAATACCCAGGAGGAGCAAAGCCACTGGTTTAGGGTGTGTAAAGGGGGAATTGTGCCACATGCAGGCAATTCCTGAGCATTGTAAAGGAGGGCAGCCCATGCTGGGGGAACAGAGCTTGTGACTCAGAGCAGGACATGCAGCCAGAGGGGGTTTCATATACACATCCTTGTCAGGAATTTCATTTTCCATAGGGCTCTTTCCCCTCCATCCTCCCGTTTCAATTTAAATTCCCTGTCAGGGTCCCAAAAGAGGCCAATCTTCACCCCCAGCTGAACGTCTGCAGGACCTGTAATGAGTTAGGGCTGAATTGCTGCCAGCCCTTCTGGTAACGTTTAGAGAGGCTCTGGCCCCCGGCCAGACCCAGCGCTGGAGGAGAGAAAGGCAGAGCTTGACAAGAGAGAAGATATTGCAGGATGTCTGGGAGACAATCCCATTCTGAGCAGGATCAGAACCTCTGCAGCCCCTTTCCCATCCCATCCCATCCCATCCCATCCCATCCCATCCCATCCCATCCCATCCCATCCCAGGTAAGATCAGAGCCCTCTGCAGCCTCTTTCCCAGCATCTGCAGCCTGGCCCCGCAGGCACAGCTTGCCTGGGGCTACTCCAACCCCATCCCTGGGGCTTTTCCTGCTCCCCATCCGAGGTGTCCCCTCTGGACCTGCTCTTCCCAGAGCAGGGCTCTGGGGACAGCAGGAGGTCCTGTGGCAGCACCTGGCTGTCCGGGAGTCACCAGGTATGTCCCAGCTCCTCCTCAGCCTGTCCTGGCAGGAATGCAGCAGCTGCCAGCTGCCCCAAGCAGTTTTACCCTGTAGTGCCTGCTCACACTCCTTCCCTGATGGAGAGCCTGGGGACAATGTGGGAAGATAAAGGGCCGCTGCCAGAGAGGGGATAAATATTTGTCGTTTTCCATTAGTCTGGAAGAGGCAGTCAGGATCACGGGCAGGCCGCAATTAAACCGGATTGCGATGTGATTAACGCCGGCTCTGCCGCGCTCAGCCACCCGCGGAGCCGCGGCTACGGAGGGGTTAACGGAGCTGTGACCGGGGATCACCGGGGGTACGGAGGGGTTAACAAGCTGTCACCGGGGATCACCGGGGGTACGGAGGGGTTAACGGAGCTGTCACCGGAGATCACCAGGGATCCCCAAGGCTGTGGAGGGGTTAACGCCGCTCCCCAGCCAGGGAGCTGTCACCGGGGATTACCGGGGATCCCCACGGCTACAGAGGGGCTAACGGTGCTCTGCAGGGAGGGAGCTGTCACCGGGGATTACCGGGGATCCCCGCGGCTGAGGAGGGGTTAACGGTGCTCCCCAGCGATTCCTGTCACCAGGAATCACCAGGAATCACCGCGGTCCCCGGGGCCGCTCGCGGTGCTCTGCCGCAGGCAGGGCCGGCTGCAGACAGCGGGTGACACTGGAGGTGGGGACGTGGCTGTCCCCAGCCGCTCCCGGCACATCCCGGACTCTTGGCAGCTGCTGCCCACAGGACAGATGTGCCCGCCGGGAAGGGTGGGCTCCGGGGAAGTGTAACCAAGGTTTTCTTTTCCTTCTCGTTATCCTGCTGTGATTTTGCCAGCAATAAATTCAGTAAATAGCTCCAGTTAGAGCCTGCTTTCCCCGTGGTGGTATTTGCTGAGAGATCTCTCCCGGTCCTTATCTCAAATCCGTCACTTTCCATGCACTCACCCCCTCGGGGGGCCTGTCCCATGTCCCTCAGCACCAGGGCTGTGCCTGCAGCTCCTGCCCCCAGCCAGCCCCAGCAGTGTCCCCAACACAGTGCTGTCCCCTGTCCCCGCTGGCTGCTCCTGGGCCAGTCCCCATTCTGACAGTGCTGCTGTGTCCCTGCAGCAGAGATATTTGCACCCCAGTGGGCACATCCCTGGCTGAAATCCCATGGGAAAAGGCATGGATGGAGCCAGGGCTGGTCCCAGCAGGATTCTCCATCTGACACTGCAGCACGCCAGGGCTCAGAGCACCCATCCCCAGCTCTGCCAACTCACACTGGCTGTTCACATTTTCAGCATTCCCTTCATAGGCACAAAAATTAATTTCTTTTTCTCTTTTTCAGTCCCTTGACTCTCTGGTTTCCTAAAACATCCTTGCTGCTGCTTGGGAATAACCAAAAGCTGGAAGTGTAGGGGGAGGAACGTGTGCAGGCAGGCTGGACCACACACAGCCCAGGCCACGAGATGGGAGAAAATTGATTTGTTCATTCCAAATTCCATTCCCCCTTTTCCTGGGCTTTGCTGGAGGTGCTGTCCCTGCTCCACAGGACAGGGGAATGATGTGGCTGGATTAGGTGGAATCCACTTTTACACGGCTGCCTCATTGCTCCCCTCCCTGGTTCTACTACAGGTGTTTGGTGCCTGATCTCTGCATTCCTGGCATGCCTGGAATTCCCTGATGCTTAACCTCAGATCCAAATTTCCTGGATTTGTAACGTTTGGCTTTAATTGAGTAGCAATGACCTTGTACAATTATCCACCCAAACTTCTGCTGTTTGAGCCCCTCCATAACCCCAGCTCGACACCATTTCTTAACAAAACTTCTAATTTTGTTTGATGCTAAATCAGCCTCCAGAGCCTCGGCTCTGTCCTTCTGTTCAAATCCATGTGATATCCCAGATCTGGTGTTGAAAGGAGTGGCTCCAGACAGAAATCTCTCCCAGTCTCACACTCAGGTGTTGTGCAGCTTGGTGGGATGCAGACCCGGAGCACCTCCAACCTCTCATCCCACAGGGATGACACCTCCAGAGAGCTCTGGCTCCCTCCCAGCCATCAGCTTTTTCTCTCTCAGCCCTGGAAAACTCCCTCAAGTATTTCCAAGCTGCTGAGCTGTGGTTCAGAGCTCTTTGGCTCCCCAGGAGCTGCAGGATGAGCAGGAGTGAGGCAGCTCCAGAGGATACTCAGGGCCTGGCTGCTTTGTGCTGGGTTTTATCTGGCCTCTGCTGCTTGCAGAAGTTGTGTTTATTTGCTGGGAATAACTGCGGGGCAGATGGCGAAGGGCGGAAACCTGAAAGCCCTTGAAGGCAAATATCCACAGTGGAAATGTGTGAAGTTCTTCTCAGGGAGAATTTCTTCACAGAAAGGATGGCCAAGCGTGGGAAGGGCTCCTCAGGGACATGGTGGGGTCCCTGGAGTGTCGGAGAAACACCTGGGGGTGGCAAGGTGGGGATCGGGCTCAGGTTGGGCTCAGTGGTGTTGGAAGACTTTTCATCCTGATAGTTCTGTGATCCTGTGTGATTTACACCGTGTTTTACACCGTGTTTTACACCGTGGATCAGCTCCCACCCCGCTCTGGGCAGGACAGGCCCGGTGGCTCCGGCAGGCTCAGTGCCCCGGGGATGGAGGATGCTGAGGGCTGCGGGCCGCGCTGGGGTGGAAAGGCTGCACAAAACCCGATTTCATCCCTGCCATCGTCCTGCCCTTCCTCCACGGCAGCAGGAATTGCCCCTCCGGGCTGATGGGTGGAAAATCAGCAGGATCGGGGCCAGGGCTGAGTCACAGCGGCGCGGCCCGCCCCGGCCCCGGCCCTGCTCGCTCAGCGCCTTCCTATCGCCCGGAATCGCCCGGAATCGCTTCCCATGGCCTGGAACCGCTCCTCATCACCCAGGATCGCTCCCTCGGAGCAGCTGCTGCCGGGGAATGGCACTCAGCAAGTCTGAGCAGCCCCCACGCCCTGCTGCAGCTCAGCCTCCCCTGACCTGCCCAGCCGGGGATGGGCTGGAGAGGAGGAGGAGGAGGAGGAGGGGGATGAAGTTGTGATGGTGGTGTTGATCCAGGACCCATCCCGGAAGCTGCTGCCCCACACCTCACTGTCACTATAGGACACGAAAGAACACAAGCACACACCGCTGCTCCCAAGGTGAAAAATTGAAGTTTATTTTCTGACTCCAATATTTATAGTTTTCCAAAAGTGACAGTGGATTGGAGGGTGACAGTGCCACCTCTCCAATGACACTGCACAAGCCAACAGTCCACCAGTTCTCTCCTCCTCCATAAAATAAAGAAAAACAATGAGTTATTTACAGAAAGTGTGTGAGAAAGTTTGTTACAAGAATGTTGACATCAGAAGGCTTAGAAAATCTTAAAAAATCAGGGTGACACCTCACCATTGCCACTGTCACCTGTGGGCACCCTGCCAGGGGCCCTGCAGTGGCCTTAGGAGAGACCCTGGCAGGCAACTCAGAACAGGGACTCATGTGCCCAGCTCAGACCCCCTGTGTGTCCAGCCCAGGTTCCCTGAGTCCAGCCCAGGTGCTCTGTGCCCAGCTCAGATCCCTCTGTGCCCAGCCCAGGTTGCCTGAACCCAGCCCATGTCCCCAGTGCCCAGCAGCCTAGCAGTCCCCCGGTGCTGTCAGTGACTCCCTGTCCCTTGTGCCATCCCTCCTGCTACACCCCATGGCCCTGCTCTCCCTGCCCTGGTTCACAGCCCTCAGATCTCCTCTCTCTCCGGCTCCCAGCCAAGGCTGGGATGAGAATCACTCTGTCCAGCTTTGGAGCTGTCCTCATTTACTGGCCTGGGGCACATGGACATGTGAAGATTCCTGGGGGTGAATATTTTCACCTGGATTTGGGTATTTTCACCTTCCCCCTTTGCCCTGTCACTCCCCTCTCCAGTTGTGCCATATCTCCAATTTCCAGAACAGAGCAGAAGCTTTGCCATTATAGTTTTGTCCTCAAATGTTTTTTCCTTTGTTACTTTTGTTTTTTTTAAGAAAATGCTCTGAGTTCCAGATTTTTGTAAAAAACTCACCAAGAAGTGAAATGAAGTGAAATAACCCCTGGAGCTGAAGCAGAGCCCCTGCTGAGCCACCTGGCTCCCAGCTCATGTCACCCAGTTGAAGTGGTTTGATCTTTTGACTTTTCTCTTTTTCACCCCGCATAATCACATCATTTTCTCTTTGTGGAAACTGCCTTTGATCGCTGATAGAGGGAGAAAGGAGAAATCCAATGGGAACAGTGGGCAGAAATGACCAGGGAATGGTCAGGTTGGTATCACTAGGTACAAGTTGTCCCCTCGATACTTCCCCACCCTCCAAGTTCTTTTGTTGTGCAAGATTTTCCGAGCCTGGTGTGGTTTGTTGGTTTAGCAAATCTTCACAGATCTCCTTTTCAAGCACTTTCTCAGTGTCTCCTGGAATCCTGAACCTCCTGCAGACACAACCTCAGCA
Source organism: Zonotrichia albicollis (assembly GCF_047830755.1). Lineage (NCBI taxonomy): Eukaryota > Metazoa > Chordata > Aves > Passeriformes > Passerellidae > Zonotrichia > Zonotrichia albicollis. The sequence goes on along the minus strand of NC_133837.1, from coordinate 2,671,401 downwards.
GGGAGTTCCTGACTCAGCCCCTTCCCAGGATGAGCACACCTTCCTTTGGGCTGCCTTTGGGTCCTGGGCCCCTCAGCAGCACAGTGGAGGGGACATAAGGAGGCTCATCCCCTTTTTTAGGGGTAACTGTTCTCCAAGTCCTTGGACCATCACCATCCTGGCTGAGCAGCTCCAGATGCATCGCTGCTATTGCAGAATTCAGCTCTGGGGAGATGAGGGAGCAACCACCAGAGACAAGTCACCATCCCAAATGGTTCCTGTCCATTCTTGGCCATCACTGGATGGGGAACAAAATGGAAAGTCTCCCAGTCCAGTGCAGCTTGAGCAGAGCAGTGAGTGATGGGCTCTGCTCACCCAGCTCCACCCAGGCAGGGCGTGCAGGTGTCCCTCAGTCCTGTACCACTCACAGGGGTTCCTGCTGTCCCACCCTGGCTGTGGCCTCACCCTGAGCCCCTGCAGTGCCCAGGGCAGGGGCAGCTCCCAGGGCACAGGACACTCTGTGTGTCTGCAGAAGCAGGGGCTGGCACTGTGGGGTCACACACTGTCCCCATGCCCAGGGCTGTGCTCAAAGAGCCTGGAGAAGGAGCCCGGTGAGTGTTTCCTAAACCGGCCCCTTGCCTTGCTCCCAGCCCAGCCTAACTGGGCTGAGCAGGGCTGCCTGACTGGTTTCTATCCAGCCCAGCTGGTTTGGTGTTGCCTTGCTGCTTGCTGGCAAGACAAGTGTATTTTCTGGTTCTGCTGGCAGCAGCTTTCATGTGGGATGAGCTGCTCTGCTGCCCTAAACTGCAGCCTGGCACTGGGGCAGCTCCTGTGCCCACACAGCTCTGTGCTGGTGCCACCAGTGTCTCCTCACCAGGGACACCCACGGGGATGTCCCAGCCCATGTTGTCCCCTGTGTGGCAGCTCTGGAAGGTGTCGCTGGCTCAGCTCAGCTCTGTGATGCTCACCCAAAGGGCAGCAGAGCTCCTCAGGCTCTGTACTGGATGGCAAAACCCTGTCTGTCCCAATGCCAGGAAGGCAGAGATTGGTTCATCCCTGAGCAGAGAGATCTGTGAGCCCTGGAGGTGCTCAGGAAGTGACAGGACAAGCACTCTGGGTGTGATGGTGATGGGTCACAGGCTGGACTTCGTGATCTCACAGGTCTCTTCCATCTTAATGATGACAGTCTCTGATCACCCCAAACCTGGAAAAGCTGCGGGAGGCTTTGGGTTTAAGGAGGTTCCTTACTTGATCCAGGGCATGTGCAACAAAGCCAGGAGCTGGATGCAGATCTTCTAAATCTCCTTGGAATCTCCTCCGCCAGGCCTGGCTTCTTCTGCCAAGTCAGTGCCAGAAGTGCCAAGGGTCAGTGACAGAAGTGAGAGCAAAGAGCCCAACCCAAGTGCCCCAGCTCCTCCTCCCCTCTGTTTGTTTCCACCAGGCTGACTCCCCACAAATAAAGGATTAATTGAGGCTGTTACAGTTAACTTGAAAGGGCCCTGCAGCATGAATTCGGGATCCTAAACACAACCAGTTTCAGGTCAGTAATTAGTGCACTTCACTCGGTGCAGGTGTACCCTGGGAGCTCTGATCAAGTACAGGATCAGCAAGAAAAATATCTGGAAGCAATGGCAGTGATTTCAGAGAGCTGTCTGCTTGAGCACCAGCTGGATTGCTGCTGCCTGCCTCATTAGGGCTGCTCCGTTACTGGAAGGCCTTTGGGCATTGAGGCAAGATCCTGACATTTCATCTCCAGTCTACAGAGTGAGGGCACCCCATAATTCCCATATTACAGGTGTGGCTGGACCCATTCCACTGTGAGCATGGATGGGTCACTTCAGCCTCCTGGGGCTCGTTTTCTTCTTCTCTGAAGCAGCAGAGGAGTTTCTGTGCATTGGGGGTGATGGGTGTCTGCACAGAGCTCAGGGAAGGGATGAAATCCCTCTGCAGGGCTCTGGTTCTGCCCCTCAGGGCAGCCACCACAGAGCTCTTGGAGCATTGCTGGGGGCCAGCACCCAGCACGGGCCAGGAGGAACAGGATAAATCCCAGATCCTGCTGAATGCCCCCACGGGCGAACACTGCTGCTTTGTCCAAGCTTGTTGAGTTTAATTCACTAAGGAGCCGACTCCTTTCTTGAGGAGCTCAGACTCTTCCTGCACAAAGAGCCATTCCTGGGCCGTGGGTGGCCTTTGTGCAGAGCTGGGGGCTGGAGGCTGTGCCAGGATGAGATTAGCAGCCCTGGGCAGGGAAAGGGAGCTCCTGCAAGTGCTCTTATGGCTGGGCTTTGCACAGTGCAGTCCCTGTCCCTCTGCTCTCAGCCCCTCTCACCTCCCCAGCATCCTGCTCACACAGCCCTGGAGATGGGCACTGGGCTTTGGGAGCTTTGCTATTCCAGCCCAGCATCGTGTGCTGCTGCTGTGACCGTGGTTCAGGCTGCAGGGCTGGGGCTGAATAGATCACCCATGATGGAAATGGTGTGCCTGAGTGGGCAGGTGGTGCAGGAAGGGCTGGAAGGGCAGGGTCTGGCAGCAGCCCCTGTGATGCCAGCAGGGCTGGGTGTCTCCAGGGGGGCAGCTCAGTGCCACAGCAGCGAGCTCAGCCTGCCCACAAAGGGCAGGTCAGAGCTGCCAAGGAACAGGGGAGGGGACACCACAGAGGGGCCACAGAGACCTCCTGTGTGCCAGCTGTGGGAGCTGGGACCCCCTTTCATTCTCCAGTGGGAATTTCCCCTTGGACACTTCCCTTGTGTTCTCCTGCAAAGGGCAGCCAGTGCCCCTGGAGGTGGTGGTCAGTGAGAGGCAGGACCTGGAGCGGGTGGTCAGTGAGACTAAGGACAGTGCCCAAAGGTCCTGCTTGCCCCCTTGACACAGCCAGTGCTGGAAATCCCCAGGGAAGGAGAAAGCAGCGGAATGTTTCATGGCTTTATTCACAGAAAGCCAGCATCAGTGAAACCTGCTTGACAAACTGCCCCCTGAGGACTGCAGAAATACCTTTTCCATCTGCAAATGGGCTGTTAATAGAAGAAGATTTAGAGGTTCCAAATGCACTCCTGGAGCGTTTGATAGAAGTGTGTGGGAGCAAAGTGTAGAGGCTGAGCTAATGCTGGACCAGGAACACTGTCTGGGCTTGGGCAGGATGCAGAGAGTGTCAGAGCTACTGCTGGGGAGGCACAGGGAGCACTGCTGCTTCTGCACTGGGGCTCTTCTACCCACTGTCTAGAGCTTGGTGATTCATAGGACAAATATATGGTCTAGAGGAGAGACGGTGTTGCTTCAGCACTGGAAAATCCAAGATAAAGGCCAGAAATGTTTTAAACTGAACCCCAGCAAGCGCAGAGATAGGGAAGGACATTAGGGCTCCTTGCATATGCCAAAAATAGAGCACATCAAGGAAAACAGCCTGGAACAATGGTGCAGGAAAAGCTTATCTCCAGGAGCAAAGTAGCACAGGTTTCTTTATAGTGCCAGAAAAAAACCCAACAAAACAAAACAACACAAAACAAAACCACGGCCTTGTTCTAGATCCTGAGTCTCAGCTTTCCCAAACTCTCTCCCAGCTCTGAAGTGATGTGGTGTTGCTCTGTATGGGTTGAAGCCTTCTGAAATTGCATGGTGACACTCTGTGTGTTGTGTCCATCTTGACTGTGACATTTCCTGTGACACCCCTGGGCACCAGGGCTGCAGAGACCAGCTCAGGATCTGCTCCCCAGGCTGGGCTGATGCTCCAGGGGCACCTGCTGCAATCAGGACACCACAAAAACCCTGGTGAGTGCACTGTCGTGAGGACTATGTAAATATTTTGATTAACTTCACCTTGAATCTACGAGAAGGGCAGATTTTTATCACATTTACTGACAAAACAGCTTTTTTTTTTTTTTTTTTTTTTTTTCCCGGGAGGGAGGAGGAGGATGAGTAAGTGCTAGAGGAGAATTCCTGCAGTGATTTCACAGCAGATGAAAGCAACCAGATAGGAGCTGCTGCTGCTGCTGCCCGGAGCAAGGGGACAGCCACCCCCAGAGCATGGAGGAGTCACAATTCCTGGCGATGGGACACGTTTGGGATTTCTGTCTGTCTCTCAGGAGCATGGGGTGGCACAGGGAGTGTGCCCAGCCCCGGGGGCAGCACGGGGAGTGTGCCCAGCCCCAGGGGCAGCATGGACAGTGTGCCCAGCCCCAGGGGCAGCACAGGGAGTGTGCCCAGCCCCATGGGCAGCATGGACAGTGTGCCCAACCCCATGGGCAGCACGGGGAGTGTGCCCAGCCCCAGGGGCATCTTTGGGAGTGTGCCCAGCCCCGGGGGGCAGCACAGGGAGTGTGCCCAGCCCCATGGGCAGCATGGACAGTGTGCCCAGCCCCAGGGGCAGCTCCAGGCTCTGGATGGCTCCTCCAGCAGCCAGTGCCCTGTTGGCAGGACCCTGCCGATTGTCACACATGGGACCCCCCCACCCTCACCCCAGGTCCCACCTGGCACAGGTGATGTGCTGTGGGGGGCACAAACAGCACCCCAGTAGTGTGCAGACGAACTCAGGCCCCGCTGTGCTCCAGCCCTCAGAGCCTGGCTGCTCCCCCAGTTCTGCTCACAGCAATCCCCAGATCCCAGCCCTGCTCCCAGAGCATCCTCACTCTGTCCCGTGGCTGGCCCTGCACCCCCAAGGAAAGAATGCAAAAGCAAGGCAGGAACAAAGCAGAAAAAGAGCAGTTTGGTATTATTTTCTTTTCTGGGCCATTTTGAATTAATTAAGGAATGTGATCTAAACTATAAATACCCTCCTTCACGTATGATTTATGGCCTGTTTGTTCTGGATTGGTATGTGCTTAATCTCTAATTGTGAGCCCACCATCTGTTTTTATTGATCTGCTTGCCAGGAGAGTTATTGCTCTCCTTGGCCTTATATGGGAAAATTAGGTATGAGCTGAAGGAGCCAGAGCCAGGGCTGTCCTGACGTCAGCCTTGGAGCTGCTCACTCAGGGCTGTGCTTCCCAACTTTGCTCCAGCCTCGTGCTGCTGCCAGGCTCCCTCCCCGTGTGAAACTGCAGCTCAGGGTCCCCAGAGCCCCCTTATCTGCATCTCAGACCCCCCTTATCTGCATCTCAGACCCCCCTTATCTGTACAGCCCCCCAGCCCATCCCAGCTCCCTGGGCACCCATCCCTTCGCTGCCCACACTGGGTTTGCTCTCCAGGGGAATGAAATGGTGAGAAGAAGAGGCTGGCGTGGCTTTGGTGCTTTTGGCTGTAAATCAGGATTCTGCCAGGCCAGCCTGAGTGCTCTCAATGGTGGGAGTGTCTCCATGAGAAAACAGGGATTATTCATGGGACCTGCAGGGCCCGGGTGTGTTATTGAGTGGAGAGATAATAGAGGGCGAGCCCAGCCCGTGTGCTCTGCATGGCCAGGGCAGGGAGGGGAGGACAAGAGCTCCTAGGAAGGTTTTGAGGCTCAAATGAACCTTTTGAGACTTAAATGAACACTTTGAGGCTCAAATGAACACTTTGAGTCTTAAAGGAAGCCCATGGATTTGAAGGAAGAATTTATTTATTTATCCCATTTATCTGCAAAGCTGGGAAGCAGAGAAAGGCAGTGCTAGTGCCACAGGGAGCTGCCCCAAAGGGAAGGGGTCTCTGTCCCCCCCACCCACTGTCCCAGCGGGGCCAGGGGATCCCTCTGGCTCTCAGACCTGCCTGGACTGTGGTGGGAACCCTGTGAGGAGTGGGATGAGGCTCCCTGGGGCACTGCAGGCTCCCAGAGCTGCTGTGGCACAGCTGGTGGGGAGGTGGTGATGCCCAGGACCCCTTGTTCCTGCCTGGGGTCTGTGGGGACATCCAGGAGATTCAGGGACAGAATGGGGACCCTCCCTCCTCAACCCCTGGCTTGTGTGGGTGGGACCCTTCCCCTCCTTGGAGATGGGAGTCACACTGATCTGGGAATTGCTGTGCAGACCCTTCCCCTCCTTGGGGATGGAGTCACACTGATCTGGGAATTGCTGTGCAGACCCTTCCCCTCCTGGGGACCCCCAGGGATGGGGTCACACTGAGCCCCTGGCTCTGCATTTGTATCTCCAACACAAAATGCCTCAAATGCATTTGCAGGCAGGAAGGAGCTGCTGTAATTTGCTCAGTCTCCCACATCCTCCTGTGGTTATTATTTTAAGCCGTTTCCCTGATTTCAGGGCCTGGTCTGGAGATCCCCATTCCCAGACTGACTGATGCCTGCGATGACAGCATTGCTGCTCTTGGGCAAATTAATTTCTCATGGGATTGTGGCCTAATACATAAATATAAAACTGACACATTTTTACTGGGTTGAAAGGAAAATAGCTCCAGCTCGCAGGAGATAAGGCTTGCAGGAGATAAGACAGCAGATGGAGTGTGAATTGTCATGAGGATCCCACTTTTCCCACAGATCCTGGTGATGTTTGCTGGCCTGGCTGAGCAAGCCCTTGATAAACGTCAGCGGCATTAATGCAACCTTTGGTTCTGCTCAATCTCACCCTCACCTGCCTCCTCCTGGGCACAGCAAGGGTGGGAAGGGGGAGCTCTGTGCCCTGAGTGCTCAGGATTCACTGGGGGATCTGCCTGGAGCTGGGCTGGAGCTGGCGATGAGGGGCAGCCCCAGCCCTGGAGGAGGGCAGGTAGCTCCTTCCCGCAGCCAGGGGATGGACAAACAGCCAAGGTCCAGCTGGATGGGATGGATGGGATCTCCTGTGCCCCCTCCAGGAGGGAGCCACGGTGAAAGCACCTGGTGAGTGCAATTCCCATGGCCCTGGGCAGAGCTGTGCTCCAGGCACTGGGAACTGCCCTGAGCCAGAGCTGTCTGCCTTGTGCAGGAGGAGAAGCAGAACCTGGGCGGGGGGTGGCTCCTGGGGACCAGGGACCAGGCTGTATGTCCAGGCTGTATGTCCAGGCTGTGGGACCAGGCTGTATTTGGAGGTTGATCTCAGAGCCCTGGAGCCGTTTGCTCAAGCAGCAGAGCTGAGGGTGTTTGATCCTGACCTGATCCCTTATAAATAACCCTGCTGGGGCCATGCAGGCACCCAAAACAATTTGCTCCTCTCCTCTCCTCTCCTCTCCTCTCCTCTCCTCTCCTCTCCTCTCCTCTCCTCTCCTCTCCTCTCCTCTCCTCTCCTCTCCTCTCCTCTCCTCTCCTCTCCTCTCCTCTCCTCTCCTCTCCTCTCCTCTCCTCTCCTCTCCTCTCCTCTCCTCTCCTCTCCTCTCCTCTCCTCTCCTCTCCTCTCCTCTCCTCTCCTCTCCTCTCCTCTCCTCTCCTCTCCTCTCCTCTCCTCTCCTCTCCTCTCCTCTCCTCTCCTCTCCTCTCCTCTCCTCTCCTCTCCTCTCCTCTCCTCTCCCTCTCCTCTCCTCTTTCCCATCTCCCTGGCTGCCCTGTGAATGTCCCCTCACCCCCAGGATGATTAAATCCCGAGGAATGTGCTGGGAGCTCTGCTGGGGCACACACACACACACACACACCCCACACTCTCACACACACACAGGGTGTGGGGCTGGAATAAGCAGGAGCACTTCCCTGCCTTCTGTAACCCAGCATGGCCAGAGCCCTTGGCCTGCTCCTGTGCCCTGGCAGAGCCATCCCCTCCATGCCATGGATGGAATGAGCTGGGAAGTGAAGGGCAAGCAGCTCCTGAAGAGCAGATCTGAGCAGAAAATGCCAGACCTGGAAGGATTTGTGCTTTTCCTGCCTGCCAAGCATGAGCAATGCTTAGAAAGCGCTCTGGGGTGGATTGCAAAACCCACCCCGTTTAGAGTGGGTCTGAACATTTCAATGCCTCTTTAATGACACTGCCCAGGAAATGACAAAGCTTTGGGCAAACAGCCGGGCTGGGTTCTGGATTCTGCCTTGGGACATTTCAAATTCTTGCACACATTTTTTTTCATGCGTCTCAGCAAAATCCTCCAACATCCTGCCCCAGCTTCCCTTGTTTCCCTGACACTTCTGGCACAAATATTGGACACCACAGCACATTCCAGGGCTCAGTCCTATCCAGGTTTGCCCTGGGCTGGTTTGGATCACTCTGCTTTCAGGTTTGTGGGTGACAGCTCCGTGGGGATTCAAGAAAGGAGCTGCCCCTGACATTTGGTGTTTTCTCCCCTGCTGCCCCTGCAGTGGTGCCTGTGGATGGACACTGCCAGGGATGCTGCAGTGGGAAAAGGTTTGCCCAAATCCCACAGCCACGTGCAGTGGCACTGCCCAGGGAATGCCTGGCAGGAATTGCTGTGTGTCCAGTGTTCCACAGGGACATCCCAGCTGTGAGCTCAGGACAGGGAACTCTCAGAGCTGAGCACACTGCAGTGGGGAAAGGAAATAAAATAAAACATTGGTGCTCTTCCAGTAGTTAATGAGTAAATATTAAGCTATTTTGAGGTTTTGTTACAGGAGGTGTTTATGGGGTTATAGCTTTTAAAACAGAACATTGAGAGCCTTTGAGTCCAGGTCATTCACAAGAGGAGGTTACACTTGAAAAAATCCACATTAGATTTAATAGTGTTTGCTTGAGGCCACAGCAAGAAGGGAGACCCAGGGAGAGAATCAGAGGCATCTCTAGAGATCACTTTGGTGCAGCCAAAGTGGGAACAGTGCAAACAGTGAAATGCCAGCTTTGGGCTTGTGTAGGGCTTTTGTGACCCACAGTTTGGGGCCATTGGGATGGGGCTGTGTGTGGCACAGTTTGGGGTCACTGGGCTGTGTGTGGCACAGTTTGGGGTCACTGGGATGGGGCTGTGGCCCAGCCTCAATGGCAATGGGCAGCGCAGGAACACCAGATCTTTACCACATACATATGGGTAAAGAACAAGAAGAGCAGACACTTGCAGCCTTCTGAAGTGATGTAATGTTACTGTTTATGGGTTGAATCTATCTGAAATGGCATGGTGACACTCTGTGTGTTGTGTCCATCTTGACTGTGACATTTCCTGTGACAATGCAGCTCATCCTGAGAGCAGCTGGGGAGGGCAGGGTCCTGCTCTGAGCCAGCCCAGCCCAGCCCAGGCCTTAAAGCCCAGCCCTGGGCACTTCCCTGGGCAGTCCCAGCTCCTGCAGGGCTCGGGCAGGGTTTCGGTGCTGCCCCTCTGCACAGAGCAGAGAGCTGCTGCACATCCCATACCTGGCTGCAGCTCCAGCATGATTCCTTTGCTCTTTCCCTTTGTATCTGACCCAAAAATGCTGCCATGCTTTGTCCCTCCATCACCTGATGGAAAATCACTGCCATTCCCTGTCCCTGGCAATCAGGGTGCAGCAGCAGAGCTCTGGGCTCAGGAGCCCTGAGCAGGCTTAGAAACCTGTGTGCAGAAAACTGGAGGCACAAACGTGGGAATTCCTCCCTGGGAAGCAGGTGGGAAGGGGCTGCCAGCTTCTATCAGCCATCAGCTGTCAGGGCCATGAGCAGCAGATTCTGATTTCCTCCAGGACCTTCAGACATCAGCCTGAGTGAAGCAGCTCATTAAGAGCAGCTAATTGCTGCAGTCATTTGTGAAATGAATTTTTCAAGGTTAATTTAGTTTAGCACTGAGAGGCCTCCATTTAGCTCTGGAGAGGGTGAGCTGCATGCCACACATCCCTCCCTCGATGGACAGAGCTGGGGAGCTCAGAGCTGGGGCATGCTCAGGGCTGGATGAGGGAGGGATGGGATGGGGAAGCCCAGGGATGCAAACACTGGTCCCAGCATGGTGGGGTGAGCAGCAGGGCAGCTTGGCCTGTGCTGGGTGCAGACATCAGCTTTGCTTTGTCAGGAGATGAGCAATCCCCTCAAAAACTCTTTTAACCATTGCAGGGGTACTAGGAAAGCAGAGCCTGAAATGTGATGAGTTCAGTCAAGCTTTGCTGTTCACCTCCCTGGTGCCCATTTCCCCTTTGCCATGGGATTCCACAAGCAAACCTCCCTGTCTGAGGGGCTCCCAGATGGCTTTAAGGACAGAGAGACAGCCTGCGGGGACAAAAGGGACATTTGCTGCACGGCATGGTGCCTGGTGTGGAATCACTTTCTGCTCCTTGCAGACTGAAGTCCAAGGAAGAAACAAGAGCAGAGCTTCTTGTAATGCATCAGTTCAGGTCCAGGGGCTGTTTCAGCCTTTGCTGTCTAGTGTGGCCCAAGGCAGCCTGGGCAGAGCTCTTAGTGCTGTGGGACACCGACCATGGGTCCTCTGCCCACGCAGGAGCACTGGGGACCTCTGTCTGTCCATCCCTCCGCTCCCTGTGCATCATCACCCACATCCCTGTGGAAGGAGTCAGTGCAGAGCCCAAACTGCCCAGAGCTGCTCCAGAGCTGCTGGGGCTGGAGAGGAGCTGATGGAGCTGGAGAAGGGCTAGTGGAGCTGGAGGCAGAGCTGGTGGGGCTGCATGGTTCCCACCTGAGCACAGCCCACCTCACACTGGCCTGGGGAAATGGGCAGTTTAATGGACACATCCTGTGTTTGCAGAGGGCCCGCCAGCTGTGACAATGCAGATGTTTCCTGTCTCCCTGGAGCTGCTGGGAGCCTTTTCCCAGCTGGGAGTAGTTCCTGCATTCAGGCTTGGTCTGGGGGATCACACAGACCTGTGGGCAGGAAGATCCCCTGTGTGAGCAGGATGGAGGATGTGACTCTATTGACTGTCCTCCCTTGTTGAGTCTCCGTCTTTTCCTTGTCTGGACCCCCAGAGCCGAGTCTTGACACGTCCTGTGGCTCGGGATTGCATTTGGGAAGCAGATAAAGCAGGTTCACCCCCTTTTCTGCTGGGGCAGAGTGCAGCTTGTGCAGCCCTCACAGGCAGGTTCTGCTTTCCAGAGGGGCAGCTGGACCAGCCTGCCTCTGCTCCCTGCACAGGGGACAGCCTGCCTCTGCTCCCTGCACAGCTTTTGGGGATGGCTGGACCAGCCTGCCTCTGCTCCCTGCACAGCTTTTGGGGATGGCTGGACCAGCCTGCCTCTGCTCCCTGCACAGCTTTTGGGGCTCCACGGCAGGGAATGAGCTGAGCTGAGTTGAGCCGAGCTGAGCTGAGGGGATTCAGCCCCGAGTTTCCTCCCGAGCTGCAGTGAGCCCTGTCCTGTCTCTCTGGTTTCCCTGCCCAAGCCCCGGAGCCGGCAGTGCCTGGGCATGACCCGGCCTCACCCAGGCTGACCCGAGCGCTTTTCCTGTCGCGCTGAGGCAGCCGCGAATGTTTCCCGGGATGTCTCAGAGCTGGGGCAGGCCCTGGGTGAGGATGCCACCCTCCGTGAGGATTCCTACCTGCGCTGTTCCGGATGCATTCCCTTCCTCCCAGCACGGAACGTGCGGGAATTCCTTCAGCCTGCAGCTGTGCATGGAGCAGGGATGCTCCCTGTCGGAGCAGCCAGGCCAGGCTGCCTGGGCACGGGGACAGCCGCGTTGGCACCGCTGTCACCTCAGACTGCCCTTCCACTCCTCTTTGCCCGCTTCCTGCAGAACCGGGGTTCAGAGCAGTCCCGGGGGAGGCACGGGGGGTGCCTGGGGACAGGTTCGAGCTCTGCCTGAGCTCAGGGGAGCTCCCTGTCTTGGCAGGGATACAGGACCCTGGACAGGGATGCAGGAGCGCGGGCTGCTCCGTCCCTCGGTTTCCTGCGGTGTCACAGCCCCGGGATCCTGCCCCTGAGCGGCTCCGGGACAGCTGTGGAGCATCTGCGGCTGTGGAACTGCAAACTCTGCCTGGCTGCGGCACGGAGGGGGCGGGAATTGTGCCCCAAATCATTCCTTTCCCTACCAAGCTGTGGGGCAGCCTCGGTGACCTGCAGCCCTCCCTGCCTGCCCCCCATCCTCCGGAGCAGCGCTGGGGGCAGAGCCCCTCACCCTGCCCGGGGGCCTGCAGGGTTCCCAAACGCCCCCAAACCACAGGAGATCAAAAACCCGCGGGAATTGCAGCCAAAACGGGACAATTCCGCCGCTGTTCCTGGAATGCCGCGTCAGAGGCAGAGCACTCAGCACCCACCTGCATTTCCCAGTCTCGGCGTGCAGCCCACGGGATGTGCAATGCCTCCCATACAGTGCAGTCCTGGGATGTGCACTCCATCCCACACAATGCAATCCTGGATGTGCTGTCCATGAGATGTGCGGTCCATGGGATGTGCAGCCCATGGAATGTTCAGTCCATCCCATCCAGGGACAGGAGCAGTGCACAGCGGGCTCTGTGAGGGCGCTGCTGAGGCGCTCCTGACCAACCCGGGCTGAATTCCCGGCAAAGGGAATTCACGGGGAAGCGAAGGGGACAGGAGGAACAGGACACAAAAGCACAAGCGGAGCGCCTCGGTCTGGCAGCCGCAGTGCCGTGCTGGGAAATTACTCTGATTTACTGCAAGAGTTCTGGCTGATGAGGAGAGAAGGCAGCAGAGTTTCTAACAAGTGACAGCTCCCTGAGTCTTTTCCTTTCTTCCCTGGCCAGCTTTGCAACCCTGCTTGAGACATCCAGCGGTTTGGGGGATTTTATGCTGGACTGCTGGGCCCTGGTAGGGTCTGAGTGCCCTCAACTCCACGCAGTGCCCTGCTGTGGGTGGCAAAGCCCTGCCCAGAGCAGTGCCCGGCTGCCCTCGGCTCTCTGCGCAAACCCGCTGCTGTTTCTCCCGGCGCCTGGGGATGGCATCAGCTCCTCACTGTTGGGAATGCCAGGTGAAGAGCCGCAGGTTTCCCCATCCCCTGCGCCCTGCAGGGCGTGGGTAACGCTTTGTTTGGGTGGAAAACAGAGATGCCACATTAAAGCCGAGCTCTTCACGCATTTCCAGCCTCAGGTCCCCGGAGCTGCTGTCCCTGGGGCCGTGTCCTGCTGCCACCTGGCTGGGACACGGGCAGGGCTGGCCCGGCCCCGGCTCGTTCCCGGTGGGCAGCGACAGCTCGCGCCCGAGCCCAGCTATTCCTGGGGTTGGTAATTCTTCGAGCAGGAGCAGGGGGTTCCCACAACAGGCTCCCTGCTCATCACAGCTCGGCACTATTTACACATTTTAACAAACGAGGGCATCAGCCTCCACCAATTGCTGATCACATCGCTTTATTAATATTTGCTTTTCATTAACTAGCATCCCAGCCCTGTTTGCTGGGTGCATCCTGATCAGTCACAGGAGCAGCTCTCTAGGTGGTTGCACTTTCCACTGCTGCAATTCCTTTCCCCTGCGTATTTCTCATTCCCGCTGATTCCCCTCCTGGTGGCTCTGGCCCAGACACCCCAATTCCTGGTGTGCCTGGATACCCCATGGAAGTCCTGAGCCATTCCCATTGTGCCTGGATATGCTGTGGAGGCTCAGAGCCATTCCTGGTGTGCCCATGCCCAGCCCTGTGGGAGCTCTGCCATCGCTGCTCCTGCTGTGCCCTTCTGCCAGTGCTGGCACAGCCCCAGGGCAGCCACAGCTCCTGCCCTCAGTGGCTGCAGGTCTAGGATGGGTGGGAGGTGACCCCACCTGGGAAAGTGTGTTTGGGGAGGGCTCAGAGGGCTCCCCATGGCCTCCAACCCTCCCGTGTCTGACAGAGAACACCAAACATTCCCATTCCATGTTAAAATGGCCCATCCTGGTGATCACATTGGGGGATCTCCTCCGTGTCCAGCCCTGCAGCCCCACGCCAGCCCTGGGCTGGGGACAGAGTAAAGGGCTCGGCCGCAAATGTGGGGTCTCCCTGGAGCTGTCACTGCACCCACAAACTGCGGCAGGGCTTTGCCATCTAATCCAATCCGGTCTGATCCATTCTGCTCTGCTCCGTTCTGCTCCGTTCTGCTCTGCTCTGCTCCGTTCTGGCCGTGGAGGGGCCCAGGGGACCAGAGCAGCCACCCAGGTGGCCCCAGCCTGGCCGGAGGTGCCAGCGCAGGGAGGGTCCAGGTGCCCGGTGCCCGTGCCCGCGGGTGGCACTCGGGGTGTCCCCAGGGCCCCTAGGCGCTCTGGAAGCCCCACACCTCCAGGAGCTGCACCTGGAAGTTCTCCCGGCAGAGCGGGGGGTTGTCGAAGGTCTCGCAGCGCTCCGTGTGTCCCCGCAGCAGGCTGGCGTCCAGGGACAGCGCTTGGCCTCCCCCTCCGCCTGCAAGGGCAGCGCGGGCTGGGCTGGGCTGGGCTGGGCTGGGCCGGGCTGAGCCGGGCTGGGGCCGCCCTCGCAGCGAGGGAAGGGCCTGGCAGGGCCGCTCCGGGCCCGGGCAGCGAACCCCGGCAGGGTTTGGGCTCTGGGGTCCCCCTGGGGCTCTGGGAGGAGCTCCCGGGCTGGGGAAGGGGAGCTGCCCTCGCCTGCCCGGACTTCAACCCGATATCCCCAGCTGGAGCTCCGGGGAGCCGATAGGGATCCCCCCCTTATTGATAAGGATCCTCTCTTATCCATAGGAATCCCCCCTCACTGATAGGGATCCTCCCTTACTGATAGGGATTCCCCCCCTCACTCATACGGATCTCCCCTTATTGATAGGGATCCCCCCGTCACTGATAGGAATCCCCCCTTATCGATAGGGATCCCTCCTTATGGATAGGGATCCCTCCTTATCCATATCAATCCCTCCTTACCAATATCGACCCTCCTTTATTGATAAAGATCCCCTCCCTTATTGCTAGGGATCCCTCATTACCGATATCATCCCCCTTTACCGATATCGATCCCCCCTTACCGATACCGACCCCCCTTACCGATATTGATCCCCCATACAGACATCATCCCCCCTTACCGATAACGATGCCGTCCCGGGAGCCGGACATGAACATGGAGGCCGTTTTGGAGGGCAGCAGGAAGTGCCTGGTGGCCAGGAACGGGGACAGGCGGCCTCTGCCCTGCGCCGAGGGCACGGCCAGGTGCTGGGGGCTGGAGCTGTCCCGGGAGGAGCCGAGCAGGGACTCGGGAGCGGGGGAAGGCGAGCGCTGCCGGGAGCGCGGCACGGCCTTGGCCAGCTCCGGCCTCTGGATGAGCACCCACTCGTACCTCTCTGCCTCGGGGCGCACCTGGGCACGGGACACACCTGGTGACCTGGGGGAAGGTGCTGCTGCTGCTCCGGGTGGGGCCTGGGGCAGGGAAGGGACGGCGTGTCCTGGCAGGACAGCAATGAGGGGACAGGGCCGGACACAAACCGTGACTCACAGTGAACACAAAGCACTCCCCTGTCCCAAAAAAGCCCGAGGTGGCTCCGCTCTTCTTCCTTTCGGCCCAGTCGGAGGAGAGAAAGGCCCCACACACCTGGGAGAGAGCACAGGGAGCTCAGGGATGGATCAGTCTCACTGGTGGCCTCTCCCCCTCACCCTCCCCTCCTGGTTCCCCAGCACCCCGGCTGAGGTGTGTCCTGGTGGCAGAGGGGCAGTTTGTGCTGCCCTGGGAGCTGGGACAGACCCAAGCCGGGGCACGACAGGGAGCTCACAGCCCGTGGGTGCTCCCAGCAGTGCCAGGGGGGTCACCCAGGCCGTCCCCTTCCCCAGCCCTGCCTGGCAGCGCTCACCTCCCCCTCGGTGGTTTTGATGAGCAGCACCGTGGGTTCGTAGCCTTCACAGCACGTGTAGAACCTGCAGGGATTGACAAGGCTGGGCTGGGGGAGCTGGAGCCCCAGCAGGGTGTGCTGGCTGTCCCTGGGCATGGTGTGCTGACTGTCCCTGGGCACGGTGTGCTGGCTGGCCCTGGGCAGGGTGTGCTGGCTGTCCCTGGGCACGGTGTGCTGGCTGGCCCTGGGCAGGGTGTGCTGGCTGTCTCTGGGCACGGTGTGCTGGTTGGCCCTGGGCACGGTGTGCTGGCTGTCCCTGGCTGCTCACAGCATGCTGGCACAGGGTGGCACAGGGGACATCCCTGCCTGGCACAGCCACAGGGCTCCCTGTGCCCCGGGTGGTGCCCAGGGGTCGGTGCCCATCTGGGTCAGCCTCTGCCCTCTGCCCTCAGCCACCCTTGGGACCCCGAACCCAGCCCAGGAGGGTCCCCAGCAGCCCCAGAGGTGTCCAGGTCCCTTGTGCTGCTCCTCCCTCCAGGACCAAGCCCTGCCCAGGTTCCCCCGTGCCCGCCCGGCCCCGGGGCAGGTGAGGCTTCACCTCTGCAGGCTGCAGCCGTCCTGGGAGGTGGAGAAGAGCAGCAGCGGGGGGAAGAGCGAGAAGCGCTCGGGCAGCCAGGACCAGACGAGGCGCATCTCCTGTGCCGTGACCGTGCTGGAGCTGAACTTCTGCATGTCCACGGCCAGGTGGAAGGATGGCCTGGGGGGAGGGACATCAGGGGGCTGGGGGCCTTTGCGTTATGGGGCACAGCCCCTGCAGCAGCTTCTGCCCTGCCCTGAGCACTGTGAGCTCCCTGCCAGCACCCCCAGCTGGGCTATGTCCCCTGACAGGGTCCCCAGCTCTGGCTGGGCCATGTCCCCTGACAGGGTCCCCCAGAGGCTGTGAGGGCCCAGCACAGCTACAGCTGCGGGAGTTTCCTGCAGCTCCCCCAGAGCTCTCCACAGGAGCTCCCATTTTGCCAGCTCAGCCCCAGAGCTGGGAGCGCAGAGCTCTCCTCACCTCCTCTGCACCACGGTGATGCCCCTCTCCACCAAGGCCTTCCTGTTGGCCATGTGCAGCAGCCAGATCTCCTTGCGGGAGAAGAGGCGGATGCCGAAGGCTCTCTCCAGGAGTTTGTCCACGCTGACGTGCTGGGCGATGTTCCTGACGAAGGCCTGAAGCTCGGCCTTGACGTCGGAGCCCTGCGGCCCGGCCGGGGCCGCCGAGAGCCGGAACTGCTTGAGCAGGGCCAGGCCGATGCGGTACAGCACCTTCTGGCCCTCCAGCAGGAACACGTCCAGCACGCGCACGGCGTAGGCCAAGGGCAGCCCGGGGAAGAGCCACGACAGCCACTCCGAGTAGACCTCGAGCACGTTGTCGGCAGCGGCGGCGATGAGCTTGTGGGCCGCGGGGCAGTGCTTGCTGGCCAGGTCCCCGAAGGTCATGCAGGAGGCCTGGTGCGCCAGGAAGGACTGGTCGATGTAGGCGGCGTGGGGAGCGTTGCTGGCGATGAGGCGCGAGAGGCTCTCGAAGCACCGGGCCTCGTCCTCGCTGTAGTGCAGCAGCAGCGCCGCCAGCGCCGGCAGCAGCGGGCTGTGCGTGATGTCGGGGAACAGGGCGCCCACGCAGATGAGGATCTTCCTCAGGGCCGTGACCCCGCGCGGGCTGAGGCAGTAGGTGGGCACGGGGCAGCCCTCCAGGAACTCGGGCAGGGGGTGCGAGCTCACGCTGCGCTGCCCGAAGAGCCGGCCGGCCACGTCCCGGTACACGAGCGCGTCGGGGGTGACGAGGCGGCAGGAGACGCGCTGGATGAGCCGGGGGTAGAGCCGGGCCCGGCCCGCGTGGCTCCCGGCCCAGCAGCCTTCCCTCGCCAGCCGCTTCAGCTCTTTCGCGGGCCGGCCCAGCACGTCCCGCGGGATCCGCGCCGGGCCCTGCGCCTCCGGCATCTGGGCCCAGTCCACGAAGGGCCCGCAGCCCCGGCCCGGGGAGGTGTCGATGTCCCACGTGTCGGCCTCGGACGTGACCACGATGGTGACCGGGGGCGAGCCCAGCGCCTCTGCGGGACACAGAGCTTTTATTGATCGCCTCTCCCCGTCCCACCGGCGGCGTTCCGCCCCGGCCCAGGGCGCTCTGAAGCCTCACAACCGCGTCCTGCATTTCTTTGCTCTGCCCCGCCAAGGGAAGCGTTTTAGCCTTTGCCCTCTCCCGCTCCCATCAGCTCCAGGCCCCAGAGAAGCTGGGGCCAGGTCCCAGCTGGGTGTCAGGGCTGCTTCTCACACCGTGAGGGGCTTTTCCCCGCTCCCAAAGCTCCCGGCCCCGATCAGTGCTCGGGCAGCCGCCGGCGCTGGGCAGAGCGGGCTCCAAGCTCCGCCCGGACACACGGGAGCGGCATTTCCCCGGGGCTCGGGAGAGCTGAGCCGAGCCCTGCAGGGGCTGGGGGCTGTCCCCGCGTCGGTGAGCTCTGCTGGGCGCTCATCAGCGGCCGGGGACACTGCCAATTAGCCACTCATTGACTCTCGGGTGTTTATTCCGTGCCTGTGCTCGGCTGCTGGGGGCCAGGGAAGGATTCGCACCGAGACAAGGGGACACGCGGACAGCCCGTGGTGGCACATCGGGACGGTCCCGGGCCGGGTCCGGCTCTGGCTCTCGCTCTCCAGCTCAGTTTGGCGCCTGCCCAAGGCCAGCGGGAGCAGCGGGTCGGGCTCAGCCTGGTTCAGGGCAGGAGCTGCTGGATCCGGAGCCGCTCGGGCCGGCTCCTGACCCGGACACAGCCTGACCCCGGCACATCACGGGGGCTCCTGGCCACAGAAACCAGGCTGAGACATCACTGGGCGGCGATCAGGGGCCGTTCGCAGCCCAAATTCACCCCAAATCCCTCTCTCAGGGCGCTGCCCTGCCCGGGTACCGAGGAGCATCAGCCCGAGCCCACCCGACCGCCGGTGCCCCGGGTGCTGAACGGAGGCTGCGGCTGTGCCCGGCCCGGGACGAGCCGGGGGCTGGGGGCCGGACCCGGCTGTGCCCCAGCCCCTGCGGCTGTGCCCAGCCGTGCCCCAGCCCCTGCGCCCCCGTTCGGTCCCCCACTCACCCGGCCCGGTGCCCGGCACGGGCGGGTCCCGCTCGGTCCCGCACTCACCCGGCCCCGTGCCCGGCTCCTCGCCCGTGCCCGGCTCGGCCATGGGGCAGGCGGCGGCCGCGCCCCCGGGGCAGCGGGGCACGCTGAGCCCCAGCTGCAGCATCTGCCAGCTCGGCCACCCCTGCCGGGTCCGCTCTGCCCCGCACCTGCCGCGCTTTTAAGGTGCGGGCCGGCCCCGGCCCCACGGTTTGTTTGGGGTAAACACGGCGAGGGGTGGAGCGGCTCCGCGCCCGCATCGCCCCTTCCTGCCCCGATTCCGCGCCGGGCCCGGCCGGGGACCTCAAACACCCCGCGGGCCGAGATAGCATCGAACAGCAACACGGGCAGCAAATGAACCCTTTATTTTCTCCAGGATACCCTTCGTGCTCCGCTCGGGCTGCGGCTGCTGCGGCTCGGCCGCGGGGCTCCGGCGTTCCCCGTGTGCCCCCGGGGAAGTGCTCGGTACCGGTCGGTGCCAGCCCCAGAACGCGCTGCAGAACTGCACAATGAGCGCTGTGCTCACCGACAGAGGAGCTGGGCTGGAGAAAAAGCGGCCTCCAGCAGCTGGGAGAGGCTCCCGGGACACCGCCCCGGTCCCACAGAGCTGCTCTCAGCTCGGGCTGCACTTAGCGGGCACTTTTATAGGCATCCCAGCCTTTTAAAGGATCTTTATTTGCCTTTAAAACCGGATTGTTTCTGCTGTGGTAAGGACTGGGGAGCGGAGCGGGGATCAGCCCCGGGAACAGGGGAACAGAGTGGGGATCAGCCCCGGGAATGACGAGATGCGCTCGTTCTCGTTATCAATACCGTTATCACCATTGTTGTGATTGTCCTTATCGCTGCCGTCATCGCTGCCGTTATCAGCAGGCCCAGCAGCCCCGTCACGAGGGCGATAAAGCCTCGCTGGCAGCGCCCCGAAGCTGCTCCTCACTCAGGTTTGTGCCCGATTTGCGTCACCGGTCGCATCCAAAAACACAGGGAGAGGCCAAATCCCGGCGGATCAGGGAGCGAGGGGCTGCGCCCGCCGCAGCCAGAACAGCGACAGTGCCAGCAGCGCCAGTGTCACCGGGACCGGGCGGGGACAGGGAGGGCAGCGATGTCAGTGCGGATGGGCAGGGACAGGGTCAGGGCTGGGGTTTGGAGAAGGGAACCGGTGCCACCGCTCCGTGTGGGGTTTATGGCAGCAGGGAGGGGTGTGCACATCTGCACACATCTGCATCTTGTACTGTGCACCTCTACACCCCGAACAGCTGCACCTCTGCCCCTTGTACTGCAGAGTTCCGTGCCCGCCCTCTGGACACTGAACCTCTGCCCCTATAAACCCCGAACATTTGCATCTGTCCCTGAGCCCCGCACATCTGTCCCTCTGCACCCAACACCTGGTGCTTCTCTCTCTCCCGAACATCCAGCCCTGCCTCCCTGCCCAGCACAGCAGAGCCGCTGCGCCATCGGCCCCACTCCCCACACTGTCGCACCCCTGGGGCCGGCTGCGCTCCCCGGGCCTGCACCCCAGTACCTCTCTCCCCTCTCTCCATCTCTCTCCCCTCTCCATCTCTCCCCTCTTCTCTCTCCCACTTCCCTTTCCCCTCCGTCCCCTCCCGGCGCCTGCGCGCGGCGCGTCCGGGCGGATCCGGCGGAAGCGCCGCGAAGGTTCCGGGGTCGCGATGGCTCCGGACCCCTGGTGAGCGCCGGGCCGGGCTGGGCCGGGCCGGGCCGGGCTGGGCCGGGAATGCGGGTCGGGACCGGGTCAGCACCGGCTGGGACCGGCCCTGCCGGGGCTGCGCAGCGTGCGGAGCCTGCGGGCCCGGCACGGGCGGGAGCGGGGCCGGGCGGGCTGGGCTGAGCGGGGTGTGCCTTCCAAAGCCGGTGTGCGTGTGTTTATTCGGGTGTGCTGTGTGTTCGGGGCTGCTCAGTGTTTGGGGGTCCTGTCCCAAAGCCCACCCCGGTGTCCGTGTGTTTGGGGATGCTGTGTGTTTTGGGCTGCTGTGCCTTTCCTTCCCGAGTCCTTTCCCAAAACCCATCCCAGTCTTTGTGGCTGTGGGTTTTGGGGCTGTTGTGCCTTCTCCTCCCGAGGCTTATACCGGTGGGTCCCATGCCATGCCATGCCATGCCATGCCATGCCATGCCGTGCCGTGCCATGCCATGCCATGCCATGCCATGCCATGCCATGCCATGCCATGCCATGCCATGCCAGCCGGTCCCGTGTCCCCGGGCTCAGCCTCTGGGTCCCCGCAGGCTCCCGCTGCTCGCCGCCGCCCGGCAGCTCGCCCAGGACATCGCCGAGAAGCTGCAGGAGCGGAGCCGCTGCCAGCGGAGCGGGGAGAGCTCGGCCAAGGTGCCCGGCAGGGATGGGCCAGGCGGGGCTGGGGCCGGTGCGGTGTGCCGGGATAAGGGCGGGATTCCCGGGATGCGGGTGGAACTCCGGGGATGTGGGACGGAACTCCCGGGATGCGGGCGGCATTCCCGGGATGCAGGGCGGAATTCCCGGGATAGGAGGCGGAACTCTCGGGATGCGGGGCGGCATTGCCGGGATGCGGGGCGGCATTGCCGGGATGCGGGGCAGGGGGAGGAGCGGATGCGGGCCGGGGCTGTGTCGCTGCCGCTGCCGGCACCCGTAGGAGAAGGCTGTGCTCCAGCGCCGCTCTCTGTACTTTTAGGGGTCTGTCAGGGGAACGAGAAGGGAGTTTGGGGATGAACCGCGGCTCCCGGTGGTTTGGGGTCAGCAGCGGTGAATCTGCGTGCAGCAGCTCTGGTTCGGGGAGGAGCTGTGGCCGTGCTGGGCACGCCCCGCTGCCTGCTCCGGGCTGTTCCCGACGGATGGAGCTGATCCAGAGGGTCAGGGATGCTGGGATGGAGCTGGTCCAGAGAATCAGGGATGCTGGGATGGAGCCGGTCCAGAGAATCAGGGATGCTGGGGTGGAGCTGTCCCTGAGGCTCAGGGATGTTGGGATGCTGGGATGGAGCTGTCCCAGAGGCTCAGGGATTCTCAGGGATGCTCAGCAGCTGCTCTGTTCCCTCTCTCTCTGAACAGGGATGTTCCTCACCCAGGGCTGGCTCCAGTCTTTTGCAGTGGCTGCAGATCAGAAGGAGTAGGAACCTTGCAGCCTTTAGTTGCATTTCTAACAAAATACAAGCCCAGAGTTACACAGGAATGAGAAGCAGCAGTTGGAGCTCTCCCAGGAATGTTGTGTTCTCCACGTTTTTCCACTTTCTGTGAAATAAAGAAATAGAAAGAAGGAATAAGAAAGAATAAATAAGTCAGAAATAAAATAAAGTTAAGGTTTTCAGGAGGCTGCTTTTCCTGTGGCTCCAAGCCTTGTCCTTTCCTTCAGGAGCAGCTTTGAGTCATTACCTGCTCCTTTGGCTGTATCCAGATGAAAATTGCTGTAAGACCTGAACTGGTCATTTATAACTATTGGCATAATTAAAGCCCCAGTGCTTTTTCTCCCCCTCTCTGTATCAGGGCTGTAATGCAGTGCCTGATCTCTGGGTCTGCTGGGCCACTCACTTTGCTGAGAGCTGTTCAAATCAAATGTCATTTTTGAAATGTTTCCTTGGGAGAAGTTCTGAGGAACAGTGTTAGGCTGTGCACAATAATCAGTGCTGCTGCATGGCAGCCTCACCTCAGCAGGAGTTGAGAAGGGGTCTCAGAAACCCCAAATAAGTGGGGTTTGAGCAGTATTTTCTCTGCCTTTGGAGAGTTTGGAGGTGCAGATTAAATTCCTGCTTTCAGCATGGTGAAGTGTCAGAATTGCACAGAGACACCTCAACAAGAGCAGAGCAATAAAAGATTGCTGCTCAATGTGTCTGTATTTATAGAGGGCAAAGTCCTCTCCTGCCATCAGTGCCACCCCTGAGGAGCCCAAAGCCCAGGGAAACGTGGGGCTGGTGCTGTTTGGAGCCTTTGTGGGGCTGGAACTCTCCGGGCTTGTGTTGGCTTGTTATGGAAACATTGCAGGGGTGGCTGACTTCTCCATAAAGTCATTTGTCCCATGCCCTGTGTTTTCCAGCTTCCTTTAATCCATTAACAGGTAAAGGGGAATATTTGGCAGTGTTTGATTCTACTCTAAACAAGGTTCCCACAAGGAGAGAGGTGTTTCCATAACAGAAATGCCTGTTGAGAAACCCACGGCTGAGCAGTCGCGTGCCCTGTGCCTGCTGAGGGCTGAAATGCAGGGAAATGTCTGTGTACAGAACTGGCCTTTCAGGGAGAATATAAACAGGGTTTATTTCTGTAGTATTTTGCAATTAGCATGGCTGACAAACTTCTTGCCTGTTTCTGAGCCAAAAATAGAGCACAAAATCTAAAATGGAAAAATAAACGGTGAGGAAGGATTTTAATCCAGCACTTACCTGTGAACTATGCTCTTTCAGCTGATCATAAAACTTCCATGGGTTTATTTTTTTTTCTACTTTTTTTCTACCTTAGTTTTCTGTTGAGGAGGCGAAATTTTTTGTTCTCTCACTGCAGTTTCTGCCCAGGCTGCGGCATTTGGTGACTTTTTTGGCCGTGCCACCTTTGTGCTCTGTTGCTGTTCTGGGTCAGTCAAATGCAGCATTCTTCACCGGGAGCTGAGGACAAACAAAATTAATTACCTTTAATTACCTGACTGCAGAGCTGGAGGCCCCACAGAGGCTTCGGCACTCCCCATATCTCTGATCCCCTGTGCTGGTTTGGATCTGCTGCCGTGGGGGTGTTGGGTGCTGTGGTCCAGAGGTGGATTTGGCTGCCTCAGCCTGGCTGCATCTGCTCTGTGCTGGTGGTGTTTGAGGGCAAACCCCAGCCAGTGAGGCAGGTTCCATCTCCTGAGGCTCTCCTGCTCCATCCCTAAGGGTTCAGTCTCCTGAGGCTCTTCTGCTCCATCCTAGAGGGGTTCAGGCTCTCCTGCTCCATCCCAGACAGGTTCAGTCTCTCAGGCTCAGCTGCTCCATCCCAGACAGGTTCAATCTCTCAGGCTCAGCTGCTCCATCCCAGACAGGTTCAGTCTCTCAGGCTCAGCTGCTCCATCCCAGACAGGTTCAGGCTTTCAGGCTCTCTTGACTTCAGCACTCAGGCAGGGTCTGGCAGCACTGCCCCTGCTGCTGCTGCTGCCTTTGGGACTCCAGGAGAGCAGGGCTGAGTGTGAGAGCAGATTTTCCTCTCTGGTCCCAGTTCCCCATTGAGCAGCTGGGGTTGCTGCCCGTTGTAAACAAGAGACACAGCAAGTCTTAATTAGGGTGACTTGCATTGTTAATTGCAGTTTGAGTGTTTTTTTCTGCATAACTGGAATGAAAAGAAATAACATCTGAGGAGGAAAAACTCAGGATGATGTGAGTTTGAGTTGGGAAGGGGTGGGGGGAAAGCAGGAGGGTTTCTGCCAGCCTGGGGTTTGCTTGCAGCAGGGAAGAATGGCTGAATTACATTTTACTGAGAGCAGACACATGTGGGCTTGGGCTGCTCCCTGGTGAGAGGGGACTGGGGAGCTGGGTGCTGCTGAGAGGGGAAATGGAACAATCTGGATTTCTTTGGGGTCTTAGGTTTCAAGTCTGGAGGAGTTCAGTGCAGGGAATGTGTGAATCTGTAGCAGCCTCCTCTCTGATCCTGGTAGCTGGGGAAGAAACCCAGTGGCAAAAGAAGCTGGTGCCTGTATTTTTACTGAAGATCAGAGCAAAGAGCTGGAAATTTATCTGGAAAATATTAAAATGTGCTGAGATGTTTTGCCCATATAAAGAAGTGTGTTTATAAAGACTTGAAAGACAGCTTTCCATATTCATCAGCATTAATACCTCAGAGTTGTGTTTGTGAAACTGTTCCATTGTTTTGTAAGCAGTGACTCCTGGCTCTGAACAGGCTCTCTGGGCTGGCAGTGGAATCCTTCACACCTGTGCAGTAAAAGTTAAATATATATGTCAGATCACAGGACATCCTTCTGGCTGCCCTGGATGGCTCCAGACCCTGGCAGGGGTCTCAGAGACCTTGGCACAGAGTCACAAACACCTGTGCCTTTGATTTTAACCTATGGAAACAATTCACAACTTTGTGTGAAGAGTTACAAGCCACAAGAGTTTGAGTAAAATGATAGTGAATTTGTCACAGGGTGAAAAAGTAGAATTTTTGGGATTTAGAATTGGAGTTCAAGAGGCAAGATGGAGGAATCTGGGTGTGTCCTGTCCTTCTTCTTGTCCTCCATCTTCTGCTGTGATGGTGGCACTTCTGGATGGGTTTAGAGTGGAGGCAGCCTGTCTAACATAGGTGATAGGTATTGGAAAATTATTGTAAATAAAGCACACGTAGTTCTTAGTATGAAAGGCCAACAGCACCCCAAGGGCAGGGACTGTGCCACAACCCGACCTGCTGGACAGATCTCAGCAGATCAGAGAGAGATAAGAGAAAATAAACAACCCTGAAAAGCAGAACCAAGGAATCTCGACTTCTTCTGTTGTGGGGCTGGGAAAAAAGAGACTTTTAATACCTGGGGAGCCATTTCAGCAACAAACCCAAGATATATGTACATGAAATGTGGTGCAGGTCTGCCAGAACAGGCCAGTGACAATGTCTGTGTTCCACCAGGTCAACATTGCCATCAGGTCCTCACTGCAGAGCCTCAGGGAGAAGATCGAGCAGCTGAGGGAGCAGCTGCTGCGGGCGGTGTCCACTCGGCAGATGTACCTGTGCCAGCAGCCTGCCCCGGGCTGAGGCACTGCACAGTGCAATGTGGGAAAATGTGCTGTGCAGAATGTGGTGTGCAAAATGTGTGCAAAGTGTGCTGGGCAAAATGTGCTGTGCAAAATGTGAAAATGTGGTGTGTAAAATGTGTACAAAGTGTGCTGTGCAGGATGTGCTGTGCAGGATGTGCTGTGCAGGATGTGCTGTCCACCCCTGCCACATCTCTGGCTTTCCCCTGGTTCCCTCTGCAGGACACTTGGCACAGAACATTCTCTGTGCTGCTGTTGCCACTGTCAGGGCAGGAAGGGGCGGGCACCCCTGGGCGGCTGGGACAGGGCCTGGCTCTGATCACCCCTGTGTCCCCATCCTTGACAGGAGGGGCTGAGAGGAGCTTGAGGAGAGCTTTGAGGCTGTGTGAGTTTGGTCCTTAACCCAGAGCCCTCAGCACCCAGCTGGAGGGGGACAGGAGGCAGAACCTAGTGGACGAGCTGGTGACACGGCACAGGCAGCTGGAGGCATCCTACAGGAATGAAGGTCCTGAGCCAGACATGAGCAGGTATGGCCCTGTCCCCTCAAATCCCAGGGGATCTGAGCTCTGGGGGCACCTGGAGTGACAGCTGAGCTCATCTGCCCCTGCAGGTACCAATGGGAGGCATTTGCTCAGAAATGAGCTGGTTTTGTCAGTGACAGCACGTGCCTGGCAGCTCTCTTGGTGCCATTCCCAGCTCGGGGACCCTCTGCAATCCTGGTGGATCCTGGCCCAGCTTTGGGCTCCTGGAGGTGGCAGAGCCCCCCTGGAATGTGCCTGGGGCTGACACTCAGCTTTGCCCTGCATTAGAACAATCAGCACCTGGGGTTTGATGGGGCTGAGCGCTGACACTTGCCTGGCTGGTGCTGCTTTTCCACATCTAATCCAGGCCTGATGTGACAGCCCACGGTGCCCAGGCCCTGCTCTTGCCAGCAGCCCTTCCTTTCATTAACCTTCCTGCACCACTGATCACATGTTTGCTGGCCAGGCCTGGGGCTGGAGCTTTGCCCTGGAATTAAGCTGCTTTACTGTGCTCAGCACTCAGGGAGCTCCACATCCTGTGAAAGCTGCTCTGAAGCTGTTTGGGCTGCAGGGCTGGGCTTTAATGCTCCCGGGGCTGATCCCAAGTGACAACTGCTGCAGGACTCTCCCTGCCTGGGGACAGCATTCCTGCCCCTCCAGCCCTAATTAAGGAGCCCCTGGAATGCCCAGGGCAGGGTTGGGCTGTTTGTGTGCCCCCCTCGAGCAGGGCCAGCTCCATTTCCTTTAGTGGGGATTTAATGACAATTTCAGTGGCTTCTGCCGCTGTTTCTCCGGGAGGGTCTGTGCAGGCTGTTGGAGCAGGGGCTGCAGTGGGGCAGAAACCCCAGGGTGTCACTGCATTCCCAAGGCAGGGCGGGGAGAGCAGCCAGCAATGGGGACTCTCTGGGTGCCACAGGTCAGACTTTTGCAGTATTTAAACATCTGTGGAGACAGAGGGATGGGAATAGTCCCACTCCTGTCTGGCCTGGTCTCAGGCTGGAGAAGTCCATGTCAGTCACCAGAGAATCAATGAATTCCTGCCCTTCCTTGGTGTCTCTTGGAATTCCTAAAAACAGAGACAAATTCTGGTGTCTGTGGGACACAAAGCTCCTTCAGGAAGAGAAGAGTCTATATTAATTTTTCTCCTCAGTGAGTCTATAATAGTTTTTCTCCTCAGTCACCGTTTTCCTGTTTGAAGCCCTTCCTGACAGATGGAAGGGATTCCAGCCTGGATCCAAACAGGAATTTTACCTAATGCCAAACAGGCTCCAATCCATGAGTGCCCACTTCAGGTGTCAGATACTTTGGGAATCTGGCTCTTGTTTGTGGGGGGCAAATAAGGAAATAAGAAAATGAGATCAACAGGAGTGGTCTGGGTGCATCTGAAATCCCTTCCTGATGTCCTCTCAGTTGTGCTGGAGCCTCCTGGCTGCAGCATCCTGAGATGGGGATGGCTCAGGTGGGTGGGACAGAGGGAATTGTGCCCCAAGAGAGCCCCTGAGTGCCAGGATCAAACCTGGGCTGGGGCTTCCCAGGGTTCAGGGGGCTCTGTGGTCAGGGCTGCCCTGCAGCTCCAGCCCTTGGGGCAGTGGGAGCAGGGAACCACAGGGAGATGCTGTCCAGGGCCACATGGTGTTCCCTGGAGTGGGGAACTGCAGCTCCTGTGCTGCTGGGCTGGAAATCCTCTGAAATCTGCCAGCTGCAGGGACTGCTGGAGAATTCCCATCAGGAGGGGTTACTGTGAGGAAATCTCCACCTGGATGGTGCCTGGAGGGGATTTGGAGCTGACTGTGCTCGTGTGGCCTCTCATGGGTTTTTGGAGAGATAGGGTTTCTATTTCAGAAAATTCATTTTTATTAGAAAATTGTTATATAGAAAATTTATATAGATTTTTTTTTTTACAAATTTCTATATTTGTATAGAAAATTGTTTTATTTATTAGCTTGGAGCTTCCTAAAAATACAGAGTGAGCTCTGTAAGTGAGAGAATGCCCCAGTCCTGCCGCTTCCCTGTGGAGAGTGACCTGTGAAGCCAGGCTGGGGTGCCCTGGGTGCTTCAAAGAGCCCCTCTGCAGTTCAGGGAATGTTCAAGTGATCATCCACCCAGCTGTCAGATGACCCAGGTTTTGTTTCAGACTCAGTCTTGCAGAGCCCTAAGCCTCGATGTGTGGCCTGGAGTAAGTGCTGGTTGAGTAATCTAAGTTACTTGGGAGGTGTTCTCAGAATTATCAGTGAAACAAAGGACAAGCCCTCCCTTGTTAGGCAGTACCAGAGCTCCCTGATTTTAAGGCCCATCACCTTTTTTGCTCGGGCATATCGCTGAGCCCTGTAATTAGTGAAATCTGCTCCCCTCATCAAAAGGCATCCCCACACTGCAGTGCTCTGTGAGGCTCCCCGGCTTTGCCTGATTAACTCGTGGAGGCAGTGGGTGGCTAATTGGATAAGCTTTAATCTTCACACCAGGCAGGGCAGGAGGAAGTGGGGCTGTGTGCAGGGGAAGGCAGTTACCAAACATGTCACAAAGATTATTGTGAGCAGCAAACCCCGGGCATGACCCAGCCCCAGGAGTGGGGCTGGCAGGGACAGAGGCACAGCCACAAATTGTCCCAGATTTGCTTGCCTTGGCTGTTTTTGGGCTGGCAGGAATAGCTGTCCTGGTTTTAGCAAGCAGAGAGTTTCTGTTCCCTTTGCTTTGGTTAAACAGCTCTGGCAGATGTTGTTACCTGGGGTTTGTGTCCCTCTAATTGAGGGGAATTGGGAGAGCTGCAGAGCTGGTTCCATCTCTAGCAGAGCAGTGTTTCTGTCGTGGTCACAAACTGGTGGCACTGGGAAATAAAAGAGCCCATTTAATCTCCCAGAGCAGGGAGGAAAGGTGGGCAATGTGCAAAACTGCACTCCAGGTGTGTGTCAGTTTGTCTGGTCCAGCCTGACTGCCAGCCCTGAGAAATGCAGGGGAATTTCATGGAGGAGCAGGGCTGGGGTGCAGAACAATCCCAGCTCCTCTCCCTGAACACCCAGCTGGCCATGGCACAGCAGGGCTGGCTCTGCTTTGGGGTTCACCCATTGGGGTGGGTAAGGCAGATGCTGAGATTTAGAAAAAGTGCTTTTGAGCCATTTTCATGAAAAAAGAGGTCTTCTGTTTTTTCTATATATTTTCCATATTTTTCTATTTTTTCATATTTTTCCATATTTTTTATTTATTTTTCTTTCTTTATTTTTTCCTATATTTGTTTTTTTTTCTGTATTTGTTTTTATATTTGTTTTTTCCTGTATTTGTTTCTTTTCCTATATTTGGTTTCTTCCCCTATATTTGTTTTTTTTCCCTATATTTGTTTTTTTCTTTATTTCCTATTTATTTTTTCCTATTTATTTTTTCTATTTTTTTTTTCCTATTTTTCCTACTGCCTTCACCCGGAGCCGGAGCGCAGTGCCCGCGCTGCCGCGGCCGGGCAGAGGAGCTGCGGGCTCTGCTCGGGTGATTTCCCAGCAGCGCTGCTCCATCGCACGGCCAGGAGATGTCCCCAGCTGCCCGGGATTGCTGCGGGAGCCCCGGGAGCTCGGAGCCCTTCGGTGCCCCTCTGTCCCCCCAGTGCCCCCCAGTGCCCCCCTGCCCCGGGCTTGGCCACAGAGGGGTGCCCAGCACAGGGGGGCACTGGGCAGATCAGAGCAGCTCCATAAAAACTCAACTAAAAACACCGAAACAACTGCAACGTTCTCATTTAGGTCTGGGTGTAACTAAGATAATTAGTTATTCTTAAAAATACTTATAAATAATATAAATATATATAAATAATATAAAAACCGTATAAATAGTAGTTATTATAATTAATTATTACTTCTTATAATAATTAGTTATTTTAGTTACACCAAAGTCTAATAATTGAGAACTTCGGAGATCCTAAAATCCCTCTCATTTCTTCTGTTTGTGGAAGTGCTTTGGGAAAGAGCAGGGAGAAGCTAAAATGGGGATGAAATACAGAGTTGAAAGAAAGAAAAGCAGAAAGCAAAGCTCCAACTTGTGAATTGCTCCAACTTCCTCCAGTTTGGGGGAAGCAGCCTCAGCATGCCTCCCCCCAGACCCAAGCTGCAGCTCTGGGGTCAGGGACTCCCAGTCTGCTGTGCAGTTTGTCCTGTAGGAGACACCAGTGAAGGGCTGGAAGGCAGAAAGCAGAAATCTGGGACTGAAGAAATGTTTCAGTGGGGTTTCATTTTACTGCCTGGATTTATGTTCCTTGGACATGGAAATCTTGTTTTCTATGGTCACCAGGGAGGTGTCTGTAATGTGAACAATCTCAAGTCATAATTCTTTGAAAAGAAAACCCATTATTTAATTACTCTTTCATTTAGGAGTGTGTGCTCCTGGCTTCTCATTTGGGCTGGTGCCAGACTGGGAAATACAGGGAGGGAGCTGTGTCCATCTCAGTTCCCAAATCCAGGAATGTTCCTGCTTAGCTTTGGTCAGCATGGCAGGGAATTCTCATCTGATTTGCATCTCTGTTAACAAGTGGATCCTGTTGCTGTTTGAAGCTGTGGCAGTATTTTATGTGCTTTGATCAGGTAGCAAATCCAGGAATAATGTGTATTCCCAGGAATGCTATGTGCTCTACATGCAAACAGCATTTTATATGGATTTATTTATTTATTTATGTATTTATTTATACAATAAATACATACATATATTTATCTATACAATAAATACATAAATACATATATATTTATATTTATTTGTACAATCTGTGGATTTATTACACAATTATTTGTCCCTGTAAGATGAATTCTGTCCTTCCTTACCACTTCCAGCCTGTGGGGTGGATTTGTTCTTGGGGATTGTTCTGGCTGATCCCTGCTGGGCTGCACAGAGGGCTCAGCCCTGGGTGCTGCTGTGTGCCAGGGATGGGAATCACTCACTGGGCTCTGGGTGCTGTGTGCCAGGGGACAGACACCCAGCCAGGGTGGGAATCACTCACTGGGCTCTGGGTGCTGTGTGCCAGGGGACAGACACCCAGCCAGGGATGGGAATCACGCACTGGGCTCTGGGTGCTGTGTGCCAGGGGACAGACACCCAGCCAGGGTGGGAATCACTCACTGGGCTCTTTTCAGGTCCAGCCTCATGGCAGGAGGGGCCAAACGAGGCGTCACCAACCCCTGGCTCTTGGAAGAATCGGAGGAGACCAGAGGACTTGGCTTTGATGAGCTCAGGCAGCAGCAGAGAAGGATCATTGAAGGTACAAGAGCCTTTCTGGTTGTTTTGAGCATCTCTGGGACTCTGAGAGGAGCTTTTATTTGGACCTCAATACTCCAGCCTGGGCTGAAGTTTGATTCTTTACAGATGTCAAACACAGCAGCTCCAGGCAGCTGCTCTCTGTGTGTGCAGGGGCAGCATTGTGCTTGCAATGTTCTTACCTGGATGCAACCTCTTAAATTAAATTTCAGAGGTCCTGATTTGCCCATATTTAAGGTTTTGTGTGCTGTGTGATCACATAACTGCCCTGGCTGAAGGGGCCTTGCTGGGTGCATTAAAGGTCTTGTTGAACTGGGACAAGGTAAGAAACTCCAAATCAATTAATCCAAAAACGGTCTTCAGATTTTGGCCCTCTGCACCCATGGGGAGTCTCTGGCTTTGGGAGTGTTGGGAGAGCTCAGCCTGGGGAGGTCAGGTGGCTGATGAGGTCATTTCCAGGCAATTCCAGTCCTGGAAGTGATGCAATGAAATCATTCTCCAGGAAAAGCCTGCTTCACTCTGCCTGGGAACATCAGCTCAGGAGGGTTTCTGATGGGCCAGGAGGGGCTCAGCTGCGTTTTTAATTACCTTATAGCTAATTAAACTGGGGCTAAAGGAGGCTGCAGGAGTGGAGGTGTCCTGGGCAGCCCATTTGGGCATCACTGCTGTGCCCTGGGCACTGACCCTTTGCAGCTTCTCAGTGCCACCCTGGCAGCTCTGGGCAGGGAGAGCTGCACATTTGGGCTGAGGGGCTCCTTGCAGGGCCCAGGGGATGTGCTTCTTGCCCCATGTGTCACTGCCCTCATCCCCTCAGCTCTCCCCACCCTCCGTGTCCTCTCGCAGCTTTCAAAATCTCTTGGAATTCTTTGGTGTTTGCATCACCTGTTTTCTTTTATTCATGTTAAAAGTTGCTTGGAAAATTTAAAAAGGCTAATCTGGAGCTCGCTGTGCGTGCCAGAAAATCCCCTGCATTTATGATTGAGTAACGGCTAAATGTTAAATTCTTGGATTTTTTTTTTTTTGGATCCTCAGCAAAATGTCCCAGCCAGAGCACAGAAATTATTTACCCATCATTCACGTTATTTCAAGAGCACTGTTACCATAATTTTCATGTTGTGTTCATGTGTTTTTCTTAATACATTTTAGCCCTTTAAGCACAGAGTGGGTTTTTTTCCTTCACTTCTACCTATTTTATGTAGCCTGGCATTTCAGCAGTAATTTAATATATTTTCCTGGTGCAGAACAAGATGCTGGACTCGATGCTCTTTCTTCAATCATATCCAGGCAGAAACAAATGGGGCAGGAAATTGGGAATGAGCTGGACGAGCAGAACGGTAAGGACCAGGTCTTGCCTCACTTTTGTGTAAACCTGGGGTTTGTTTTTTCCTCTCCTCACACAACTGCTCCTCCTGCCCACAGAGCAAGCAGCTGGCACTGAAGATGTGTATTTAGGCATTGCAGACTGTGCCCACTCACACCTGGTTCTATTGTGCCCGCTCACACCTGGTTCTATTGTGCCCACTCACACCTGGTTTTGCTGTGCCCGCTCACACCTGGTTTTGCTGTGCCCCTCTCCTCCCCTGTGGGCTGTGCCCAGTGCAGAACACTTGGGGTGCTTCCCCCAGCCTGACTCTGGAACAAGGACATTGCTGATTGCTGCTCCAGAGCACAGAATGGATGTTGTGCTCCATCTTCTGCCTTTTTCCATTTTATGGCAGTTTTTATGTGTTGCAGGGCTTCACTTGAGCATTCTCATTCTGTATTTCCTGATTAGCTAATGGAGAAGTCTTGAGGCAGCGATTAAAGGAGCAGCCTTGCACTGTTTGCTGCAAGAGATTGGGTTGGGGAGGGTTTGTGGCAGTGAGTGTGGCTCAAATTCAGTGTCATATTGAACCAGAAGAGCACCTATCTCCTTTCAGAGGAGCCCGTGCCCTGTGGAGTTGCTCTCCTGCAATAATAAGTAAATAAAAGTGCTTTGTTACTCACCTCACTGTGGCATGAGCAGATCCTGCTGAGCTCTGCATCCCTTCCACCTGGAACAGCCCAGAGAGAGCCCTGGGCTTCATCCCTGGGCAGGGCAGTGTCCTTTTCCTTGCTGAGAGCCTGAAACCCTGATTCCTGCTTCTTCTGGGGTGGTGTTTGCCCTCTGCAGTCTCTGGAGTTTGGAACCTCTCTGCTCAGAGTGAGGGGTTCCAGAGTCACATCCCACTGTCAGTGCTGATGTCAGCTCTGCTCTGTGCACAGAAGGATGGGTTTCTCCTGTTTGCCACAGCTAAGCCCAGGAGGGATGTGAAATGCCTAGAATAGGAGGGGAAATTCCTGCAATATGTCTTTGTTTATTAATCTTAGGTCTGCTAAGGAAGGGTTTGTGCAGCTGGGACAGACCATGCTCAGGGCTCTTGGCATGTTTGGATCCTCTGCCTCGTGTGAGGAAAGACATTTTCAATTAGGGGTCTCATCTCATAGGTTCCTTTATTAATTGTTGTT
This sequence comes from Zonotrichia albicollis, assembly GCF_047830755.1. Taxonomy (NCBI): domain Eukaryota; kingdom Metazoa; phylum Chordata; class Aves; order Passeriformes; family Passerellidae; genus Zonotrichia; species Zonotrichia albicollis. The sequence goes on along the minus strand of NC_133837.1, from coordinate 2,638,015 downwards.
TAAAAAGTCATATTAATTGCTTTTTTTTCCCTCTAAATATACAGTAGGAATTTCCTCTAAATAGGAGACAGGTGGGAAGCATGAGCATGTTTATGGATTCTCTGTAAAATTTTGGTTTCTCCTTAGGAAAATACACAATCTGTGTCCCATTTCCCTGCTGGGGGTTGGGAATGGTTCCCCAAATTCTTATGTTTTTGGGACCTTGTGTTTTGTGCCATTGTATTTTTGCCAGACTTCTAGCAACAAGACCTGGAAATATCTGTGAATGGAATATATTTAACCCTCCTTTTTACGAATACTGCAGATAGTGCTGCTGTTGTTTGTCTTGGAGACAGTTACAAACCTTGAGCAAATTCCTGTGTTTCCTTGGAGCTCCACCTTGAGCTGAGGCAGCAGAGGGGAGCCTTGTGGGTGCTCTGAGCAGGAGAGGTGAGGATGGTGTGTGCTGCTCCTGGGGGTGCTCAGAGCCTGTGTCCCACAGCCAGGAGCAGCAGAGCTGCCAGCCCTGTAGGAAGGGTCAGCAGGAGAGGCTGCAGCTGCCCAGGGGATTTGGGAGCAGCCTCCAGGTGTGGGGCAGATCACTCAGCACTTCCTCCATCCCTGCCATGCCAGGGGAGCTCCCCTGTTTCCCCTGACTCAATGCAATCCCTTTTTGGGGTTTTTGGCAGGTATGAGGGATAGGGTCAGACATTTCATTGCCACTGGCACCCTGCAGGAGCTGAAGCCCTTAGCAATATTTTCCAGGGGCTGTTTCCCTGTGCACACCTCACTTCATGCCCTGTGTTAACCACGAGCAGACTTTGCTCAGGCTCTGTGCCAAGCCCTGTCGCTGCTGCTGGCCCAGGCTGATGAGGATAACTGCCCTGCAATTTCCCCTGCCCTGGAATCCCTTTCCTTCCTGGTGCTGAGTGATAATGGCATCGTCTGCCTTGTGGGGAGGCACGGGAAGTTCATCTTCATTAAGTGCTGCTTCAACATTTCTCTTTCCTGCACTCAGACTTTCCATCAGAGCTCCTTTCTGTGGGAAGCTTCACTTCCCCTTGCCTGGCTGCTGGGGATGTTCCCACCTTCTGCAGCTTCTCCTGCTGTTAAAATAAAGCCTGCCTTCATCCAGGAGCAGCTGATAGCGTGCATTAATTAATGAATTAGCCTTTGGGGAGCTGGGTACCAATTTTCCAGGCTCCACAACTAGATTTTTAATTTCAGATTCAGTAGCATATTAATGCTGAACTGGAGTTGGGAGAAAGAATTGACCATGTTGACTGCAGTAGTGGCTGTCCTCAGCCTATATATTCTTTTTTTCATGGTTATCCCTATCACACTGGGCAAAGAAAATGTAAGGATCATGTGTGTCTGTGCAGCTAAGTAGCTCTTGGGGCAGGATATATACAAGATATTCATTCAGCCTGAATTCAATGCATTGGGCTGTGGAAAGTATTGAACCTTGATCACTCCTAATAGTGACTGACTCCTCTGCCATTGTGTGAGGACAGATGAGTGACCTCTCATCACAGTGATCACACACACACTGCCATCCAACTGGAAAGAAACTCTTTTGTTGACCTGAAATGAAATATATCTATATATTTATGAATTATATTTATATAATATGTATATATTTATCTAATATTTATACATTATTACATTTCTAGTATTTATATTATTTAATAAATATTTATTTAAATATTTATATGAATTCTATTTATAGAATATTTATATATTTATTCTTTATATTGTATATTAATATTATTTATTATATTTGTATATATATTTATATGAATTCTATTTACAAAATATGTATATTTATATATATTTCTATATGAATATACAAATGAAACACTCATTTCCTCAGGTCTGCTTTTCCCAGCTCCCTGGAGGTGTTGGCACCCCCAGCTCCCCGGGGTGCTCAGAGGCATTTGGGCATTATCCCCTGGTGCCAGCTGGGGTAGCTGTGCCCCTGCAGATGCACCAACACCGAGGGATTCATTATGCAAAGTTTACTCCTCATGTGTGGATTGCTTTGTGTTTGTTAAATGACTGCAAATTGATTAAACCCCTTTGGGAGGGAGGTGCCCGGTGGTGCTGAGGGACAGGGCTGGAGCTGTGTCCCTGGGCATCCCTGGGCATCCCTGGGCATCCCTGGGCATCCCTGGGCTCTGGAGACAGCTGTGCCCATGGAGGGTCCTGTCCTTGCGCCCAGGTGACAGCAGGTGACACCAGCCTGCCTCGGCCCACATCTCTGCAAGAACCTCTGGAGGCAGCAGGGGCTGCTCAGGTGGGATCCCTGCATCACAGAATGTTCTGGAAGAGCTCCTTTCCCCCAGGGTACAGCTGGGGTGGATGTTGGTGGCACAGAATGTTCTAGAAGAGCCCATTCCCCCTGGGTGGATGTTGTTGTGCTGAGCCCCATCCTTGGCTCTCCCATCCTCATTTTAGTGGGGTCTCAGTGGTTCTGTGCTCAGGTTTTCACTGCAGCTCTGCCCTGCAAGTTTTCTGGCTCTGCTCAAAGCTGATTTTGGGCCTGTGCAAACCTCCTGAGCCGGGCATTTTGCACTGATGAGCAAAAGAGAAGCTGGGTACCAGGAGACATTGTTTTTTTTCCAGCCTCAGGAGTTTGCTAGCAGTGGGGATTAGCAAAAGAATTTTCCCATCATTAGCTCCAAATTTGGCCCCAGAAAACTTTCTGTAATCTTTTCATCTGTTCCATAAAAAAAATAAAAAAGAAAGAAAATAGTGTAAATGGCCTCTGGCCCTGGTGATGAGGCAATCTAATCTAGTGCAATAATTGTGGAAGAATGCTTTCAGAAATTGTGAATGCTGTTTGTTTTACCCTTATAGAGATGTTGTTTTCTCATTGTGACATGCTTGCATGAGAATGGAGTACTCTGGGATGGATGGTAAATATTGGGAGCTTGCAAAACTCGCCCTGTTTGGCATTTTTCCCTGCCAGGGTCATTCCTTTGCTCTGCTGAGGAGGGATTCCTTTGCTTCCGGCTCCTCTGAACTCCATAGCAGAGCATAAATAAATTCATGTCTAGATAAACTGCAAAATCAGACCCTTCATGTCCTTCTCCTGGTCAGGACAGTGCTGTGCCAGTCAGGATGTCCCTACCCAGAAAGGATCATTTTAAGTAAACCACCTCTCATAATAATCCTTTAATTATATTGTTATGTAACGTTTTCAATTTCTTGTCAAAATCAAGTTTCTGAAACCGACCAGAAATTGTGGCACAATGTTTTTGTTTACAATGGCTGTGCAAAGCAAAGGTTGCAGTGTCACCTCTGGTCACAGTGGGTGGCACAAGATCCTGCAGAGGGACCCAGCTCAGCCTGGGGCAGGGTTTGGTTGCCCTGATGGAAGTGTGAGCCTGGAGCCTGTTCTGGCTGCTCTGAACACACCTGGACAATTGTCCTGGCACCATCAGTAAAGGATGGAAACGTCCCTGGTGCTGCCAGGCTTACTGGAGGCAGCAGCAGAGTGACATTCCCCTCCAGGGCAGTGCTCAGTGCTGCAGCAGCCCAGACAGTGAAGAGCTCCTCCTAAAGGTTATTTACATGGCTATGGCAAAATCCTAAAGTCATTTCACGTTTCTGTTTATTAGGAACTTTTTGCTGTAATACAAACTAATCAGCACTGTGTATGGGTGTGCTGGAGTGCTGAGCCTCAGAGCAGAGGCTGGGGATGCATCGCATCATTGTTAGGATTAGTTTGTAAATCAGAAATGAGTAAAGATTGAAGTTTCAGAGATGTTCATCATCTTGTCTAAACAATATCTGTTTCCATCCTTTGGAGGTGGCTCCATCCTGTCTCTGTGAGCCCTTGGAGGTGCTCAGCATTCCCAGGAAAGGCTGAGCACCAGCAGGTTCAGCTTTGCTGGAAGCCTCCATGGCGGACCACGTGTTTCTAATATTCGTATTTAAAATAACCATCCCTAGCCCCAGTGACCTCAGACCGTGCAGATAGATTTTAATTTTGCTTCCTGAGCTTATTGTATGGAATAGAAACAACTGCAGTGTTACTGGGACACAGATCTGTCTTTATTGCACATTGTTTAAGTGGATTTAACCCTTCCTAGGGGGAAACTTAACTTTGCTTTTTGTCTAGAGTGGTCTGAATAGTGCAGTACTTAGGCTGAGAAGCTGGGAGCTGCCAACTCTGAGCTTACATGGCACTTCTTGGGTGTATTTTTAGTCCTACAGCCCTTGCACTCTGTTTTCTGCAGGTCTTGCCTCATTTCTTGCATGGGACTCAATCTCTTCTGGGGCTGAGCTGTGCATTTGTGGAACTGTCTGTAAGGTCCCTGCCTGGCTGTTCCAGGTGTGGAGAAACGTTTAGGGAGTGGGGCCAGGCTTGTGAGAGGGTTTGTGGCAGCGGCAGCAGATGAATGTGGCCTGAGAGCACAGAACTATCTATGCTGCTGCCCAGGAGCTGAGGGTTTAACCCATCCTGGGCTCTGCAGCAGTGCCTGGCTGGGCACCCCAGGCTGGGTGCAGGGAATCAGGGAATGCCTGGGCTGGGAAGGAGCTCTGGGATCACCTGGGCCACCCCCAGCTGGGACTGGCGATGTGGAATCATTTCTTTGTGAAGAACCTTTAAAATCCCAGAGTCCAGCTATAAACCTGGCACTGCCAGCTCCACCACAAACCATGGCCCTGAAATATATTGGAAAGGTAGATAAGGTTTGGTTTGCTTGTGGTTTTGAAAAAGAGAGCTTCAAACTCTCTTTGAGGGAACATCCAAACTAAACCTTCACTACAGAATAAACCTCCAGTTTTCCATGTGAGTTGCAGTAGTGGTGTTTCATCTCCCAGGGAAGCTGTCGGAGTCAGAGCACACTCAGCCCTGCTGTCAGGAGGGCCATGCTGGGCAGGTCTGTGGGGCAGCTTTAACTCCAGAGCAGAGCTGGAGCTGTGTGCAGTCCATCAGGAATGCAGCCTCGTGCTGGGTGATGAGGATAAAACAAATTATTTGGTGTCTGTCAAGGAAGTCACCCTGCCTGTGCTGCCTGCTGGGTGATGGAAACCAAGGTTACACTGAATTTGCATTGCTTTGAGAAAGGTAGCTACACAAAAAAAAAAAGTATTTACAGTGTTTCCTAACCTTTAAAGTATGAGACTTTGCTGCTTCAGTATTTCCAGTGTTTATTTATCTGTGAAATTTCCTGGTATTCTTAAAAGGAATGTGGAAAAAGCAGGGAAGCCACTGCAGAATGGATGTGTCTGCAAGCCTGGGTGTGCAGCCAGATGGGAACCTGCACAGGGAGCTCTGGAGCTCAGGCCCAGGGCAATTTCAGCAGTGTTGGATGATTGGAGCAGCAGGAGGAGGTGTGAGGTGTGCTGGCCATTGCTTCACAGAGGGCTGCTGACAGCACGGGGAGGAACAGGGAGCAATCATCCCTGTGCAGCCTGTCAGGCTCTGCTGGGCTGGGTTTGCCTCCTCATGCTGCCTGTCAGCCTTTGCTAGGCTGGGTTTGCCATGCAGTCCCATCCTTTTTGGTTTTCTCTCCTCAGTGCAGTTTCTGCTCTTGTGCCTGTCACCTGTATGGCTTGTCCTTAGTCCCCAGCTGGAGCAGGAATTGTTTTGTCTCCCTGCTCTGTGCATGAAGCTCACATCCCCTGATATGAACCCAGACCCACACACTAAAGCAGCACAGAACCTGAAAACAGAAAAGCCAAACCTGAAGGCGTCACTTTAGGTGACTGGAAATAGAGAATGGGGAGCAGCCAGGGGCTCAGCAGGACTCTTGTGCAGGGGACATGCAGAAGATGCTGCTGGTGCTCCCAGGGGTGTTTTTGCTGCTCCCAGGGGTATTTGCAGAGGTTATTGCTCCCAGGGGTGTTTATTTGCTGCTCCCAGGGGTGTTTTCCCTTCTCCCAGGAGTATTTGCAGCCCTGGGGCTGCACCTGGCAGGGATGAAAGTCCCACTGCTGCCCCAGGCTGCTCACACACAATGAGCCTGGCTGGCCCCTTGGCACGGGCAGCCTTTTTCCTTCAATAGTTCAGGCTGTAAAATAACTGTTCAACATTTGTCTTCTCAATTATGTGGATTTTTCCACAGTTAGTCAATCCCTACCTTACCCAGCCCGTGTTGGGGAGGGGGAAGCTGTCTCCCTCCATCTGTCTGACCAGGGACCAGAGCTGCTGGGGAAATGAGCTTCCAGCTTTTCTAAACCTTTCAGGATTTTTTGATAAGAATTATGATCTCAAACATCTTCTTTGTTAATCCTTGTCTTTCATTTCCTAATGGAGAGCTCTGGTAGAAGCCTCAACTTTTAGCACATGAGAGTTTCCCATCTGCTTCTTCAGGCATTTGATTTAAACTGTTTAAAAAGAAAACAAAACCCAACTGTAATTGTAGATATTTCAAAACGCTGATGATTTTTTTCCATGTTCATTTTGCTTTTCCTCTGTTCGAGAAAATCTCAAGCTGGGCCTGTGGAAGGGGATTCATTTTCCCAGCCTGCTTTCTCAGGATGTCTGTCATGTATCAGAGAGGAGCAGGGAGGGACAAGCCTGGTCTGTTCTCCTTTAGAGCCCCTTTTTGGTCAATCCCCACCTGTCTGGGAGCAGCTATATTCCCTATCCTACCCAGCTATATTCCCTATCCTACCCAGCTATATTCCCTATCCCATCCAGCTATATTCCCTATCCCATCCAGCTATATTCCCTATCCTACCCAGCTATATTCCCTATCCTACCCAGCTATATTCCCTATCCCATCCAGCTATATTCCATATCCTACCCAGCTATATTCCCTATCCCATCCAGCTATATTCCCTATCCCATCCAGCTATATTCCATATCCTACCCAGCTATATTCCCTATCCCATCCAGCTATATTCCCTATCCCATCCAGCTATATTCCATATCCTAGCCAGCTATATTCCATATCCTACCCAGCTATATTCCCTATCCCATCCAGCTATATTCCATATCCTACCCAGCTATATTCCCTATCCCATCCAGCTATATTCCATATCCCACCCAGCTATATTCCATATCCTACCCAGCTATATTCCCTATCCTACCCAGCTATATTCCATATTCCATCCAGCTATATTCCATATCCTACCCAGCTATATTCCCTATCCTACCCAGCTATATTCCATATTCCATCCAGCTATATTCCATATCCTACCCAGCTATATTCCATGTCCTATCCAGCTATATTCCATGTCCTATCCAGCTGTATTCTATGTCCTATCCAGCTATATTCCATATCCCATCCAGCTATATTCCATGTCCCATCCAGCTATATTCCATATCCTACCCAGCTATATTCCCTATCCTACCCAGCTATATTCCATATCCCATCCAGCTATATTCCATGTCCCATCCAGCTATATTCCATATCCTACCCAGCTATATTTCATGTTCTATCCATCTATATTCCATATCCTATCCAGTTATATTCCCTATCCTACCCAGCTATATTCCCTATCCCATCCAGCTATATTCCATTTCCTGACTTTCCAGTCCTGCTTGTGGCAAAGAAGGGCAGGGGATGGATTGCCCTGTGCTGAGCAGCCTTTGCTAGAGGAGCTGGGAAAATGTTTGTTGTGTGAGTTTCTGTGTAATTGTATTTATTTTATACCCTTGTTGATACACCAAGGTGTTGTACTGACTCATTCTCCTCTGGTTTTTGGCTGAGTTAGGAGGGTTTGGCTGCGTCAGGGAGGGTTTGCAGGTCTGAGCCAGGATCCCAAATGCTTTCTGTGTGCCTGAGCTGGTGCTCAGTGAGCACGATGGGGCTGCTTCAGCATTTTCTCACTGTGACATTTCCCTGTCTCTGGGTAATGTTTTATTCCCCAGTCCTTAAGCACCACTTAGGCTAAAAATAATGGTTTATTTTTAAATATTTGCTATTTGTGGCAGTGAAGTGCAGCTTGATGGTTTCTACTTCAGTGTGTACATTAAAGACTCTCACTCCAGTGCTTCCTCTGTGTCTTCCCCTTCTCTGAGGGGATTTTAGGGTTTATGGAGGAGGTTTTGGGGTGTCCCCGGCTGTGGGACATGCACAGGAGGAGCTGCTTTGCCAGGCACTGCTGGAGAGGAGATGATCCCAGCCTTTGGAGGGGGAGCAGATGCTCCTGTGTCATGGTGATTCCACTCAGGGCTTTTAATGGATTTCCCAGGAACCCTGCAGGGCTGGAGGCTGCACAGTTACAGCTCAGGAGAGGAGCAGGAAACCACATTCCTGGGCACATTGTGCTGCTGAGGTATGGCTGGAATCTGAGCAGTGCTTTGAACTGGGCTCACTCAGCCTGAGCTGCTCTGGGCTCTCCAGCACATCCTCCTGCTTTTCCCATCACCTCCAGGAGCTCATCCCTCCTCCCATGCCTCTCTGCCACCTCTCCTGTTCCCCTGAGCACCATTTATTGCTTCTCTGGCTCTGTGTGCAGTCCCTGGAGATGCTGCCTTGACTTTTGGGGTGCCTGGGTGGGGCTGTTCCAGCTGGGGCTGCTGTCCCAGTCCCAGTTTGTCCCTCCCAGGAGCTGGGCTGGGCTGAGGCAGCAGAACCCATCCATGGTGCAGCACTGGGGGGGATTTGCCATGTCATTTTAAGTGTAAGGAAATTTGAAGGGTCAGGTTGTGCCCATGGTGTTGGTGGGAGCTGTTTTTCACAGAGGGGTTTTGGCCTGTGCTGGGTCAGATTTTTCTGTTTAATGCCAGGGTAGCTTGATGGAGGCAGAGTGGGGGCAGGTGCTTCCTCAGAGCTGTGTTTGAGTCAGAAGCAAAAACAATGTGACATAAAGGTGGCATTCTGCTGAAATGGTGAGGTTGGTATCTTAGAGCATCCCAACATCACTTAAAAACTGATAAAATCATTATGCTGTAATTACTACAGCTATAAATTGCTGTAAATTAAAGCAACTTCCCTGCAAGCTTGGGTGTAACCTTTTAATGGGAATTTGCTGATGTATTGAATGTGTTTCATCCCTGTGCATCCCAAACCAGGCTGGTGTGGGTATGACCCTGTTTGTGCCATTATTGTGAGAAGCTCTGCCCTGCTGCCTGAGCCAGGCCTTTCTGTGAGCCCAGGAGCTCTGGCAGGGTGGGAGGGAGGTACTGCTTGTTCCCACTGAACTGCTCTTTCCAGACATCTGTAACTGGAATAATCCTGCAGCACAACAGTAGTACAGCCCTTGGATGTGGGAGCAGACAAAATTCCACTTTCCTTTCTCCCAGCAGTTTTACAAGGAACGCTTCAGCATGAGGGGAATAAATCACACAAGGTACATGAGGTCCCATGCCATGAGGTGTCTGGCACCAGAGTGCAGGGGCACAATCAAATTGGATTTGGCTCCTGGATCACTGTGCTGAAACAGCTCCAAGGCTGTTTGATCTCAGAATTTTGCTGGAAATTCTCTTACAGGACAAAGTTTGCTGAAAAATGCTGGTTTGGTCTTTAGTGTGAAACATGTGTGGCTGACAGGCTTTTTCCAGACTCAGGGTAGGGATTCAAGTGATACCTTTGTGATACAAAGTGATGGGCTGGGCTCTGGGACACCGAGGCCACAGGTGCCAGTTTGGGGCAGGACACCCTGGGGTTCCCAGTTTGGGGCAGGACAGAATGCCCAGGAACCTTCTCCTGCTCTCAGGTCCTGCTGCTCACTCGGCATCATCACACTCCTGCTGAGGAGGACCCTAATTAGCAGATCCCAGTCAGTGTTTGCTGCAAGGTGTTTGTTCTCCTGCAGGACCTGGGAGCTCCTGCTCTGTCAGAGCTCCTCAGGACACCCTGTTGGAGTGAGGGCAGAGGGAAATGGGGTGGGATTTTGGGGTTTCTGTGGCCTGGGCTGCCCCTCTGGCTCATTAGCATCCCCCACACTGTGACATGGTGACAGCTGAGCAGTTTATCCCCTGAAGTTAGCAGGAAGATTAAGGAAAACTCTCATTTCACAGTTGCCAGGAGCCTTTACAAGGGATGTGTTTCAAACAAGCCTCCCAGTAGTGTTTAAAGAAATTGGAAGGGGAAAACCAGTTTTAACAGGGATTAAATGGAGCAGCTGGGCATTAAAGGCAGCAGATGTTGTCTGCCTAAAATCATCCAGAAGTACAGACACTGCCAAGCACAAACACAGCCAAACCCCATCCTTCAGCTCGGGATAAAAACATCTCATAAACGGGCTGGCACTGCTGGCCTCAGAGAGAGCTTTGGGTTTTGGAAGGGGGAAGCTCTGCAGAAGTTCTCACTGACAGGAATTGTGTGAAAATCAGCCACAGCCACAGCTCCGTCCTGCACCAGTGTCCTGGGCTGCTCCACTGGAGCTCCCTCACGTCCTCTGGTGTTTGTGCATCAAAGCAATGGTGATAAACACTGAATTCTCCAAATTGAGCTGTGCTCAGGAGATCCTGGGTAAAATGTGTCATTGCTGGCAGCAGCTCTTCCTGCCCAGAGCTGAGAGGGAGGAGCTGCTGCTACAGCCAGAGCTGTCCCCAGGGCTGCAGGGCCACTGGCTCTGTGCTCCCTCCTGCTGAGGATGCTCCTCCTCTGTGATGGTGCTCACAGGGTCTGAGGGAGAGGGAAGTGATGAGGATCTGACTCTATGTTACAGAAGGCTTGATTTATTATTTTATGATATGTATTACATTAAAACTATACTAAAAGAGTAGAAGAAAGGATTTCATCAGAAGGCTGGCTAAGAATAGAAAAAGAAAGAATGGTAACAAAGGTTTGTGGCTTGGGCTCTCTGTCCAAGCCAGCTGGACTGTGATTGGCTATTAATTACAAACATCCACATGAGACCAATCACAGATGCACCTGTTGCATTCCACAGCAGCAGATAACCATTGTTTACATTTTGTTCCTGAGGCCTTTCAGCTTCTCAGGAGGAAAAATCCTAAGGAAAGGATTTTCCATAAAAGATGTCTGTGACATTCCTCTTGCTGCCCCAAAGCAGAAATGGTTTTAGCACCAGCTGAGGGTGTGAGTTGAGCTGGTGGTGGCTGCTGTGTGGTGCTCAGAGGGTTTGGCCCATGGTTTGGTGCTGCTGTTCCCATGCACTCTGCTCCTCTGGGCTGTCCCAGGGGTTGGAAGACTCCCTTCTTCTGGGAAAAAAGGGGAGGAGTGGGGGGACGAGAAATTCAGCAATTTAATCTGTTTCAGTGTTCCTGAATGTCCTTCCCCACATCCTAAACATGAAAAATATCAGTGAGCTTCCCTTTGGCCCTGGGGGGAGAAAAAGGAGTCTCCAGCTGGAATTCATGAAGGTCTGCTGCAGGAAGGAGCTTGGGGTGATCCCATAAGTGCTGTGCTGGAGTGAACAGCCGGCTCATGCACACTCAAACTGTCCTCAGGCACCACCTCCCCAGCATTGCTTCATCCCTTCCACGTGGGAGAGGAGCTCAGGAGAAAAAAACCCACAAAACATTGAAAAAGGAGAGTTAGAAACCCAAAGGTACGTCGTGTCTTTTGTAAAGAGAGGGCACTGCTTTTCTTGCTTTAACTCTGCCTGAAATCATGGATGTGTTTTATTTTCAAGGTGCTTTTTAAGCATGGGGTCAGCAGCAAGGCTGGAGGATCCTGCAGCCCTGCGCCTGGCAGTGATGCTGGTTCAGAGGAATGTGTTTTTCCCCTCTTAGGCTTCTTCAGACAATTGCCCAACTGTTGGAAGGCAAGGTAGTGTGCTGAGGGGAGGAGGAGGAGGAGGAGGAGGAGGAGGAGGAAGTGCTGCTGCCCAGCCCTGGTGCTGCACGCCAGGGGAGCCTCAGCAGCTCCAGCACACCAGCTCAGGGAGTATTGGAATTGATACCAATATAGAGAGGCTATTACATCACACCACAACAAGGGAGGAAGAGTCTGGTCCTATCCTAGGAGAGGTCAGCAGCTCCAGCAGGTCCAGCAACCCCAGCTCCTCAGGGAGAGTCTCTGTCCTGTCCTGGGGCTGCTGAGCCCTGGCCAGGCTGGAAGTGGTGCCTCAAGTTTGAGCTTTCGTTTTTCAGCCTCTCTGCTGCCTTAGCGTGTGACTGAGCTCCACACAAAGTGTCAGCAAGGTCTGCTCACAGCTCAGGCACACAGAACAATCCTTTTCCAGCCCCAGAACCAAGGACACCGCTGCAGCTTCAGCCCCAAAAAGTGCAAACAACAGGGAATGGAGGGGAGCAACCTGGGAGGGTGGGACTGCATCCCCTGGAGCTGGGATTGGACACTGAACCCCAGCGTGGACATGGACCAGAACTCATAAAAGGGTGAAAACTCCTGACTCTGAGTCCATCCTGGGTCCATCTTGGATGCAGCCCTGGCTGGGCTCTTGCACTGCCCAAGGTGGATCCTTTGAATGTTTTTTAAATAAATCCCCACTTTATTTCTGTAACTCTGTCCAGCCCCTGCTCCAGGAGCCTCTCAGGCCACAGCAGAGGTGAGCTCCTCTCTGAAGGCTCTGCTGTGCTCAGGAAGGGAGGCTGCCCTGGGCCAGTGCATTCCTGCAGCTACTCCCCACGGGCCTGCTGGGATGATGGATATCTCAGCGTCTTTGTTCTTTGTTTTCCCTCTAACACTGGCAGGGCTTAAATCAGGCAGAGAGGGCCTGACAGGTCTCCAGTTACACAAACAAGTGCTGCAGAGACAGGAGTGTGTCGGGTGCTGCTCCTCCAGGGTCTCTCTGGGAGTCAGGGCTGGGCCAGGGCTGGGAGCCCTGGATGGAGGCTCTGCAGAGATGGGGATGTGGCTGCAGGGCTGGGATGCTGTCCAGGAACAGCCTCACCAGGAGCCTGTCACTGTGTGCCTTTGGGATGGATCCTGACACATATACTGTGTGTTGTCAGACACGCCACTAAAAGAAAATAGAAGCTGTTGGCTTCCCTTTGTGCTTCTGCTGCTGCTTTCTCTTAAAATAATAATTCTAAGGGTGATATTAATTTGTTCCAGCTTCCATAGAGCAATCCCCTGTCTCCCCAAACCTCAACAGGAATAAATACGACTGCGTAGGTGCAGCTTCAGCAGAGGAGCAGATCTCAGGTTGCACATTAATGCACATTAATGTCAGTTCTCAGCAGCAGCTTGTGAGTGCAGAGGAATCCAAGCTGTGATATCCAAGGTGCTGTCTCCTGTATGTGGGAATCCATAAAATCAGAGGGTTTTGGGAAAGCTGCAAAAGGCCTCAGAGACAGCAGAACTGTGGTTAGAGCTAAGCAGGAGCCGTGGGATTGGTCAGCAGAAAAATTATTTAAAAAGTAGAAAAGTAAGGACAAATAGAACAATGGTCTGTGTATTAATACTTGTCTAGAATAACTCCCTAAGCTGCAGAAAAGTTTATCTAGGAAGATATTAGGGAGTTCCGAGCTTAATAATGGAGCTCTGTGCATTGTATTACAAGCAGGTGTTATATTTGAAATAAGCATTGTTTAACCAAAGGTACCTGTGCTTATAGTGCTTGGATAGAACTACTGTCAGTGTGCTTTTGCTTTGTGTGATTGGTCAAAAAACTTATAAAGTGAGTTGTAACATTAAGTTCTGTGTCTGCTGCCTGGGGTGTGAGCTGCTGGCATCTTCCCATTGTCATAACCATGGAATGAGACTGATGCTGGAAAATAAACCAGCTCAAGGCACGTTCCCAGCAGTCCTGTCCCATTTGTGATTTGTGCACAGACCCCAGACAGAGATGCTGCACACCCAGGAGCAGCTCTGCTGTGCTCTGCTGGTCCCATTCCTGGCTTGCCCAGGGACTCCTGAGTGATTTTGGGCAGGGTTTTCACCTTGCCCTTTGTTTCTGAGCCCCAGGTGTTACCCCAGGGATGGTGCTGGTGAGCCTGAGCTGCTCTCTGAAAGCTGATTTACTGACAGAGAGCATGGATGTGCCATGAGGTTCCTCTTGCCAGATCCTTCCTTCAGTGTGGTTCAGGTCATGGTGTGATGAGGGTGGAGGGATGAAATGCTGTGAGGATCAAGCTTTGAGTTTGCTCTTGATCCACAGAGCTGCAGCAATGGCCTGAGCTCATCCGAAACCTGACCAGATCTTTGCTGGTTTGATGGGGAGGGAAAATGAGGTGGAGCAGGTGGCAGACAAAGCACTGCACCTGGACACAGCTTTGGGGAAAATGCTCTCTGAACCTTCTGCTGCTTGTTTCAGAAGAATGAACTAGAGGAGAAGGAGGTCCAGAGGAGAAGTGGAACTGTGAAGTCAGTGGGAAAGCACAGAGAGGGCTCTGATGTCTGGGCTGTGCAGTCTGGCCAGCTGGGGATGGATTGCAGATAATGGTTTGCTTTCTGTTCATGTTTTGGCAGTGAAATATTGGGGAGGGAAAAAAACTAGTGAAGCTGAAGAAGGATATTGGTTCAAGAAAAAATGGGAATGAATTGACCATAAATAGTACAGATGAGAAAATATCTTTTCTTTTTTTTTTTTTTTTTAACTGAGAGATGAAAAATTCCAAAGGAGCTTCCAGAAAAAATGGGCAAAAAATGATCAGTTTTTAAAGTGGAGTTCAGATTAGTAAAAAGTTTGTGACTCGATAGGGAGGGAACTGGCCTGGATCTGCAGATCTTTCTGGGGTTTCTATCTGTGAATATGTGCTGCTATTTCAGAGTAATAAACCCAGCTAAACCATGCTTGGAACTGATTGTTTAATGTATAATACACCAACAATGAAGAACCAGCTGTATTTTGAATCTAGAGAGTGGCAAACTCAAGTACCAATTATTTTCATTCTATGGAAAGATCTTATTGTCAAATCATCAGAAAATCTCGGTGTATTCTGAGCAAGGCACTGGCTTGTGTAGGGCACAAAGATGCATCAGGGAAGGAACCTGCAGTGCAGGAGAAGGAAGAAATCTGCCCAGGCTGGGCAGCAGCACTGGGGGAGTCAGGGAGATTACCATTAATAATTTCTAACCTTTGTGGGCATACATTATCCTGCTAATTTTTTCCTGCTGCTGAATTCCTGTCAATGTTGAAAGTATAAACAATCCCCTGAATAAAATTGTGTTTGGTTTGCCTTGTCCCACGGATTAACAAATCTGATTACTGCATTTAAATTTAATGCCCCAAAAATTCCCCAAATGAATGATTCAGTGTGGGGCCATGAGCAGATGTAATTATCTATGAAAACTAATGAATCATGTCGTTAGGAGAGTTCTCCTTGCAGCTGTCTCCAATTAATGTGTCCGTCAGTGCTGGAGTGAGTAGGCTGTAACCAGGGTTAGGTGCTGCCCCTGCCCAGCCACAGCCACACTGGGCAGGAGCAATCTGCCCTCACTTCTGGGTGTATTTTTGGAAAATGCAAAGCCCTGAGCATGTGTTCTGCCAGTCCTCTGTGATGGGGTGGTGGTGGTGGATTTAACTGCATCCCTTTCATCTTTCTCTGAACAGGGAAGTGTTGCAGAAGTGACTTCTGGGGAGGATTCAGAGCTTTTCCCTGCTGGTTTTGTCTGGCAGTGCTGTGAGCTGGGGTCAGGGTGTGCACATGGTGGGGTTTCTGCTGGGCAGCCCCTTTTTCTGAGTGAGGCAAGTCCCAGTTTTGCTCAGGGAGCCCTGGTGCTACAGGATGGATCCAGGAGCTTCTCCCCTCTCCAGCTGAGTGGCAGAGGATGTTGAGTCTTTAACAAACAGCTCAGATCTCCTGGAAACAGCTGAGTGAAAAGAGTTTAGTGTTAAAGGAGGCTTCCAAAGGCCGGGGGAGGAGGGACTTCCTCCTGCCAAGTGTCAGTGTTTGGTGCCCCTGTGGCAGCTGGTCCTTGCCTCTCTGCTGGGTCAGTGTGCTCAATAATAATGTCCATGTTTATTATTTTTTCTGTCAATAGTTGAAGTTTTCCGAGGCTGGGGTAACCTAAGGAGAAGGCTCCCTGCCAGCTGTAGGTGTGGAGCAGTGGCCAGTCAGTGTCTCAGGTTCCTGGACTGCTGCATTGGGCTGGACACAGCAAACAAGGGATACCCAACAGTGCTGGAAATGTGTATGAGTTTAACTGTGTGCCTGCTGGGCACAGCAAACCAAGGGATGCCCAACACTGTGCTCCACTTCAGGCTCACAGGGACATTGGGGATGCACTGCTGGCACCTCAGGCAAGCACAGCCTTGCTTAAAACCAGGATTAAGAGGGAAAGTGAGCAGATTGTGTGGTGTTAACAACCTGTTGGCATTGCTTGGGAGGTGGGGAGGGACAGGAGTGGGGCTCCTGGGATTCCTGGTGAGCAGGGTTTGCTCTGTGCTGATGCTGTGGTTCCTGGTGAGCATAGTTTGCTTTGTGCTGCTGCTGGGCACTCCCAGCCCCAGCACGGCGCTGCCATTTCAGACATGAGATCTGTCAGCCTTTGGGGCACCTGTAAGTGCAATTAGCAGCCAGGACACACAAAGCCACCGTGCTGGAGGAAGGGGGGAGCTGGGGGGGATGTTCTGGAGTGGGGAGGTGCGTGTGAGCAGCATGGCCTCTCCTCAGCACAGCAGCACAGCCTTGTACAAACAGCCCAGCGCTCCCAGCCTGTCCTGCTGATCAAAGCCAGGCAAAAGGGGATTTTCCTCCTCACTTCGGGACACTTCCTATCACAGGGCTGCCTGGGGGATTGTTTGTGAAGGTGCAAACGTGGGGAGCTGCAGGGAGCAGAGGCTGACAAAGGGAAGCAGTCCTTGCTTTTCCCAGTGCGAGTGCGCTCGCGGATCCACGCTCGGCGTGACCCCAAACAACTGCAGCGACTGCAGGGAAAGGAGCTGCTGTGCTCTACCACCTGTACTGCACTGTGCTCTCCCTGCTATTTTAATAGCTAATTAATCTTGATTTGCTTGGATTTAAAGGGGTTTTTTTCTCTTTTGGCACATATGTGCAACCTATTATGTCATAAATCCCCCACATTTCAGCAAATGTCACCCTGATTGTTCCCTCCAGCACAGCATCCTACTAGGGAAACATTCAGGGTCAGGAACTTGGATTCTTTAAGCAATGTATTCGAGGAAGCCTATTTATTGTTCTTTCCCAGCAGAACAGGATGATTTCTTTTGGACCTATATCACGTTGGCAGCCAACATGGAGAGGTCACAATTGCCTTAGCGCTGGTGGGTCTGGGCACATTAATCTGTCCTCATAAATTGACTGTTGTACCCCACAGATGCCAGCACAGGGCACCTCTGAGTGTTCAGTGCTTTTCTATTCCTCTAGAAGCAGGAATTATTTTTGTGCACTCAGTGTCTCATATTCTAAAATCGATACAAGTGCTCCTTGTCCTTTTTCCTTGTGTCTTTTAAAGGCTTTGAAGGAGTTTCTTTGGGGCTGGAGGAAGTGACCTTCATATCAAATAATCCTGACGTGGCGAGTTGGGGCTTTGGGTGGTTTTCTTGTGGCTATTTGTGCTGTGAAAGCTGAATAAAAAATTTGCAACTGAAAGTCTTAAAAAGTGAATTAGGGAAGTGTTGACTCGGAAGGGCCATTAGCGTGTCCTCAGCGTGGGATGTGCCTTGTTTTTCCTTGCTGCTTAATGTAGAGCTATGCCTGACCTTTCCCCTGGCTTGTTTTGGTGGGCCTGTGAAGGAGATGTCAGAAGGAAAATGTGAATTAAAACATCTTGTGTAAGGAAATGACTTTCCTGTTCTTCTCCAAAAGGGAAAAACCCCTGAAAATAAAAGAAGAGGGCGAGTCCTCTCTTAGTTTGCCATCTGTAACGCTTCTAGTTCCTGTTTTCCCTTGCTTTGGTGGTAACATTTGGATGTTTTCAGTGTGTCTGTGTATCCTGCAGGAGCTCTGGGGCTGCTGTCCCTGCTCAGCTGCTCTGAGCAGCATCACACCAGGGCTGGGTTCTTTGTAAAACTCCTTTGTAAAACTCCTGCAGCTGGATGTTCCCTGAGGTGGGATACCCTTCCCAGGTAGAACACAGCTTATTTCACACTTTTTGTTAAGTTTAAGTAGCTAAACCAAACTTTGTAGACATTCCAGCTCTCAAATCTCCCTGTGGCTGGAGCTCAGAAGCATTTTATTTTCTTTCTGAGGAATCTTTGAGTGTTCTTCCTTCCTGCTGCTCTGTATCAGGTTTTTTGAGAGCAGAGTGCTGCTCGATGGTTTCCTGCCCAGCACTGCTGCGTTTGGGGCTCCTGACAAGCTGCAGAGGCTCTCACAGCTCAGCCCTTTCACAGCCACAGTGGGCTTGTGGTCATGTTGACAGCTTGACACTGCGATGGCAGTGATTTGTGAAAGCTCCCTTCTGTGTCAGAGCAGCCCTGTGAGCAGGGCAGACAAAGGGGAGGCATGGGCAGCACCTCCCGGAACGAATTGGTGTCTGAGGGAGGCTGGGCTGGGGATCCCTGGGGCTCTGGGGCTGAGGGAGGCGTGTTTGGCACAGCCCCTGGCCTTGTGCAACAGGGACCTGCATTCAGCTCAGTCTGTGCTGCAAAACAAACCCTGGAGTGCTTGGTGTGTGTCCTGGAGTGAGCTGGGGTCCAGGAGAGAGGAATTGGAATGGGACAGACCCAGGGCTGTGCCAGGGCTGTGCCAGGGTATTCCTCCTGCAGGGATCCTTCCTGAGCTCCAGGGACATCCCAGCCCTGAAGGAAGGAGCAGTTTGGGGTTCTGTGCTCTGCTGGGGCAGTCAGTGCTCTTGGGGCTCTCCCCTGGATAATTGTTCTCTTTGCAAGGGAGAAGCTTTGGGGTGAGCTCTGCTCTCTCAGGGCAGTCAGTGCTCTCGGGACTCTCCCCTGGCTAATTGTTCCCTTTGGGGAGAGCTGATCGCAGTTTCCCACTACCTGAAGGGAACCCACAGGAAGGATGGGGAGTGGCTGTGTCTGAGAGATGGAGGGACAGGACACAGGGAGTGGCTTCAGTGACCCAGGGCAGGGCTGGATGGGATATTGGGAACGAGGAATTGTTCCCTGGCAGGGTGGGCAGGCCCTGGCACAGGGTGCCCAGAGCAGCTGGGATCCCTGGCAGTGCCCAAGGCCAGGCTGGACACTGGGGTTGGAGCACCTGGGACAGGGGAAGGTGTCTCTGGGACAGGGGAAGGTGTCCCTGCCATGGCAGGGGTGGCACTGGAGGGGCTTTGAGGTCCCTTCCAACCCAAACCATTCTGGGATTCTCCTTCCAATCAAACTGCCCACCCTGTGCTTTCTGCTGCTCCCCCAAGTGAGCACACCAGGATCTCTCCCATTCCTGGTTTCAATCAGGAAGAGAGGCAGAGAGTGCCTGAGGAATAAATTCTACCTCTGATGAAACTTAATCTGTTTTTAAAGAACTCCCTCCCACTAAAATAGAGGGGGTTTTTCCTTGCTTTTTAACAATCCTCCCCTGAACAGCCTCTCTTGGGGTGTCTCTCATCCTCACTCAATGATGTTGAGGTTTTTTCCTTTTTTATTTCGAGTTTCTGGAAGCTCTGTGGTTTTCCCTGTTACACGTTTTTAATTCAGAATGCCTCAGTGAGCCTTTCCTGTTCTGAATCTCCAGAGTACTCCGTGGGGGAAAATTTAAAAAATAACATGTAAGCTTTACATAATTTACTATGAGAGTAATTGGGTTTATACAGCAGTTCATAAACCTTTAGCTGGTAAAAATCAAAGTACCTTAATCTCAAAAGCAGATGGGGGGATGTCACGGTGGAGGCTTAGAGAGTTTTCAAAGACAAATTGTTTAATTCCATCACTGCTAGGAAAATAAATAGTTCTGCTGCTGGATTGAAAACAGAAACATCCCAGAAATGAGACTTTCCTCGCTTTCAAGCATTGTTAGCTTGACAACAAAGAAATCCAAAGAGCTCCAAAGTGGAGAGATGTGCTGGGGTTCCAGTTTATGAGAAATGAAAGGCAAGAGCCTCTAAACCTCATTTTATCATTCTTGGGGAATTCTCAAGTGCCTTTCCTGGCTGCTCCCAGGCCCTGCCCCTGTCCCAGGCAGTGTTTGGTGGGAATCAGGCAGGCATGAGATGTCTGCAGGTCATTTCCTTCTATCCTGGGAGGTGGCAGGGCTGGCCCTGCTCCGTGCCTGGGCTGGGAGCTGCTCCCAAATCCACTTCTCAATGTGTTTGCAGGGCTGGATTGAAAGCTGGGAGCCATGCCTTGCCTGTGTAATGAAGTCTGCATTTGTAGCTCCACAGAAATGCTGCTCACAGGCCAATCAGGGCTATCTGGCCAGCACATCCCCTTCCAAGTGATGGTCTTGCTTTAGTCCTAATGGCCTGATGAGATCACCTCTAATTTGTGTATCAAGCTGGTCTGTATCACATCGTTCAGAAAAAAAAAAAGAAAGGGGGTAAAAAAAACCCACACAAACCCAACAAAACCCTCTTTATTTTATTTGTTTCTTGCTGGACTTCAAAGGGTTGCATTGTAGCCAGTGTGCAGTACCCTGTGAAAGCTCAGAGCCATTACCTCAGCCCACAGCCAGCAGAGAATGAGCTCCCTTTGGGTGGGGGCTCCTGTGCTCCAGGATGGTGGCAGTGCTGTCAGCCCAGGAGGAGATGCTGCTCTGGTGGCTCCCTGGGCTGAGCTCAGGCTGGCCTTGATTCCAGCAGCATCTGCTCCTGTGGCCAAGGGAATGAGGAGCCTTGGAGAGAGAAGCAGGAAAAGCTGGTGGTGAGAGCACAGAAAGAGCAGAGGAAGGTGCTGAGGTGGCTCAGTGTCACAGTAGTCACAAGGGTTGCAGGATGAAGAGAGAGACGAGAATGTTGAATCCACGTTCAGAAGGCTTGATTTATTATTTTATGATATATATTACATTATGACTATACTACAAAGAAATAGAAGGAAAAGTTCTCAGAAGGCTAGCTAAGCTAAGAATAGAAAAGGAATGAATAACAAAGGACTGTGTCTCCACAGAGAGCAAGAGCAGCTCTGCCGTGAGTGGTCAGTAAATCCAAACATCCACAAGAGACCAACCACGGATCCACCTGTTGCATTCCACAGCAGCCGATAACCATTGTTTACACTTTGTTCCTGAAACTTCTCAGCTTCAGCAGGAAAAATTCTAACGAAAGGATTTTAATGAAAAGATGTCTGTATCACAGGATGCTGATAGCAGTGTGGGGGACAGCAAGGTGCTCCCACACAGAGGTTTGGCAGGTGCAGATGCACACCCTGTCAGCCTGGAGAAAAGCTTGCTGTGCTCTTCTGCTCCTTCATGAAGCAGCCAGGAGGGACTGGGTGAGGATGGAGTGACCCTGTGCCAGCAGGCTGGGTCCAGGTGTGCCTCTGCCCAGGTGAGGGATCTCCTGCAGCAGCAGCAGAGGGTTCTGGTTGTGCTGTTAGCTCAGCAGAGCTGATTGTGAGCAGTGTTTCTCCAATTTAGGGAAGAGAGGACTTAGCCGTGGTGCTCAGCAGTGATGGATCCATTCCTGGGGACTGAGGCACAGGGAGCCAGAGCTGGAGGAACCCAGCAATCCTGAGAGCCCAGCACACAGAGCCCTGCATTGTGTGTTTGGGAGGATGAGGGGTTTCATAAAGTGCTTTGGTATAAAGTATGAGGAATAATGAAGTTGGGCTGTGGGATATTTGGGAAGTGAGTGCTGACAGGCGCTGACCCAAGCACAGCCTGGTGCTCAGCATCTTCGGTGCATCAGCCAGGCTTTTCTTCCAGGTTGTTCCAGAGCTGAATTAACCTCAGGTTGTCTTTTTTCCAAAACTGCTCTGCCTCTAAAGGAAACAAATTATTGGCAGAAATTGATTCTTCTTAGCAGCTAACTTTTAAATCTAAAAACCCAACAAATATATGCTGCAATGATCAAAAAATGTTACACTAACACATTTTTTATGACCATTGCTGAGACACTTGGTAACATGCTGTTGTCCTGGGTGATTTGGATACTTTTATTTTTTATTATTTTTACTGTTCTACACCCTTTTGTTGCTGAATCAGTTTTGCATGTTGCAGGGCTGGAATTTCGATTTCTCTTGAAATCTGGCTGGAGGAATTTAAACCTTTGGAGCTCAACTTGTTGCTTTCTGCCTCTTTGCTTGTGTCCTTGTGTTCCCACACTGGTACCACAGCAGAGTGGGAGCCCAGGGGGGCTGACAGCATTGAGCACTCAGCTCTCATGTTTGGAAACTGCACTTTTCTCATGAAATCATAGAAAATGGGGCAAAATTTAACAGTGTGAGCTGCCCTCAGTGGGCTCTGGGTGTCTGTTTGGGATCAAAGCCAGGTGGGCGATACTGCTCCAGCCTGAGGGATTGGATGGGGTTGGTTTGCTCTCTCAGGATTCATATCCAGGGTTGTCTTGGGGCTGCCTGCATTGTTTTGGCTTTCTGTGTTGGCTTTTTCACTGAGCTGGGCCCAAGTTAATGCTGAGGCTCGATTTCCATGACAAGGTCTCTGCTGGGAGATTTACAGCTCAGCTGCTTTGGTTTGCCAGGCTAATGCTCTGGAATGCAGGTTGACAGTCCAGATGTGAAACCTTTCTCCTCAGAAAGAAAACAAAGGATTAAATGCGTTTTAAGAGGGTTTGAAAAAAATAATTTAAGGCTGAGGCCCTGAACCCAACATCTGAAATGCTTGAAATACTGCTGGGGATGTGAAACTTCAAAATCAGGACACTTGGGAGAGTGGCCATGCTCTGAGTTCCCTGTGGCTTTTGGAGCACCTGGCACTGCCTGTCCTGGGGCTTGCCAAGGTTTTACAGGATGTCAATAATCAAATTCTGCATTTTCATGCCAGCAGTGCAGGGGAAAGCATGGTTTGGGTTTTGCTCCTGCTGAAACCTGGGGAGAATGGGGACAGCTGCAGGCACTCCCTTGGAGGTGACCACATTTCCTTGATTTTCATAGCTGAGGACAGTGGCTCTGTTTTCTGACCTGTCAAACTCACAATTGTCCTGATTGTGGAATTATCCCAGTTTCCAGGGGGTGGAGGAAGGCCCAGGTGGTGCAGGTTTGTTCCCCAGCATCCGCACTGCAGGGGAAAGGTCTGAGCAGGCTGCAAGGTCATGACTGGGCTGGAGCAGGGTTTAATAGTGGTGTTTAATGTCCAAACCATCATTTTAATGAGAGAAACACAATGGCCTCAGCCAAGCCATTGAATGTGATCCTTTGTGCTGGTGAGGATTTGTACAATGCATCTACCCCTGAATGCCCATTTGGGTTTCAGAATTATTTGGATTGGAAACAATACAGCAAGAGTTCATTGTCCTCTCGGAGAAATGATGAAAACATCCAGAACTTTCTCCCTGCCCATATGGGAAGAGCAAACATGAGGAGTTTGTACTACCAGATGTCTTAAAATTGAGAGCATAGCCTCAAAGGTAGAGAGGGCAGACCTTGCAGGGCAGGTCATTCTCAAGCTGCCTTGGGAAATATCAGGGGGTTTATTGGCATTTATTAAAACTGGGGTTGTAAAAAGCTTGTGGATCTTTATTTGGGACTGATAATCCTGTTGGTGTCCTGTTCTGGTCAGGCTCAGGAAGCCTCTGCAGAGCAGTGACTTTGCTGGAGCCCAAGAACGTTCTGGACACTCAGATATTTGGAATTTGTTCTGTTCAGAAAGGTCTCTGCCTTTATTCTAGGCTGTGGAACAACAGATGAGTACAAGTATGCTAAAAACCCAGGTTTAACAAGTGACAAAATGGCTTGTGTTTTTCCTAGGTAAAAATCAGGAAAAAACCAAAAACCCTGAGCTAAAACTGCCTTTTGTAGTATCAGTATCTTTTCTGAAAGCAGGATGCCCTAAACTGAGTCATCAGAACAAACAACTTTGAGATTACACCCACAGAACTAGGAGTTAATTTTTTGCCATGTAAATATGCACTTTAATACTAATTTCTCACTGGAAGCAATGTATTTTGTGTAATAAGGTATTGCTTGGTGTTGAATCTGGCTGCTGCAGTCAGCTCCTGTGCTCCTTTGTTCCCATGCACTGAGAGCCATGCTCAGCCCTGCTCACCCTGCTCACAAGGAGCCCCAGCAATCTCTGCATTTGATAAACCCCATGTTTGTGCAGTTTGATAAAGGGAGGTTTCCTTCCTGCCCTGGCCTTTGTCACACTGTAGCTCAGGGCTCCAGCGTGGGGATCAGAGCAGGGCTCAGCACACAAGTGTCCCCAGCCTGGTGTCCCCAGACCCTCAGCAGGGTAAGTCCACACTCAGCTGGGTAAATCCACCCTCAGCTGGGTAAATCCACCCTCAGCTGGGTAAATTCACCTTCAGCAGTGAATCCCTTGGGGTCCTTCCCCTCTGGCAAGGGGAAAATCACAGGGCAGCAGTGGCAGAGTTCCCTCTGTGTAGCAGCCTCCTCCTCCTCCTGCTCTGCAGAGCCCACGGGCACACAGCCACCCCAAACACCCAGAGTTCAGCCACATCTGCAGAAAATCCATGGCCGGGCATGTGGAAAGTTGGCCCAGCTCTTGGTGGAAGGAAGTGGGAAGAAAGAAAATCATTAGCTGAGGCTGCTGGGGATGCGTGGACTCGAGGTCGTGTTATCTGTGGAAGTTCTCCTTGCACCCTTTCTGTTGTTTTAACCACTTCTCCCAGCAATCAGGACGTTTTCCATGCCTGCGTACTGGGAATGGAATATTTTTGAGCTGTATTTCTGAGCTCTGGAGATGTGTCTCTGCTTTTGGCCTGGCAGTCTCCTGGGCAGGTGGCTGGGCAGGCAGGACACTGATGGCAGTGAGACCCAAGGAGTGCCATCCCTGCAGGGCATCCAGCTCCTGCTGTGTGCCCAGCTCTGAGCATGCTCTTAGGTGATGTATTCCTCTTGCTAATTTACTCAATTTATCACTGATTCCAGTAGAGCTTGATGAGGGATGTCAGCTGGAGATTAGTCCCAGATGCCTGGGCTGACCTTAGCTTTATCAGCTGCTTTCAATACTGTAACCATGAAGCACTTGCAAGTTTGCTGGTTCCTCCCATGATTGATAGCCCAATTCTGAAGTGGCTTTCCTCCTCCTTTGTGATCCAAGAGGATAATGCCCTGCAGCTGTCCACAGCATGAAGCTCTTGTGCTGAGCACTCTGATGCTCTGCTGGCTCCTGCCCAAGGCCAGTGTTTATTAAAATGGCACTTGTGTTCTGCAGGCCTGACCTCCCGCTGCTCCACAGCCCTGCCTTTTCTCTGCCACACGTCTCCTGAGCAGAGTGCAGCAATCCCTCAGTGCCCAGGTGAGGCTGAGGTGTTTTAGGACAGGTTTGGCTGTGCGTGTGCAGAGAGGATGGGCAGAACTGCGGGGCCTGTGGCAATCAGAGCTGCAGGGCCTGTGGCAATCAGAGCTGCGGCAATCAGAGCTGCAGGACCAGTGGCAATCAGAGCTGCAGGCCCTGTGGCAATCAGAGCTGCGGCAATCAGAGCTGCAGGGCCTGTGGCAATCAGAGCTGCAGGGATTTGGCAATCAGAGCTTCAGAGCCTGTGGCAGTCAGAGCTGCAGGGCCTGAGGCAGTCAGAGCTGCAGGGCCTGAGGCAATCAGCTTTCAGCACTGGGCAGAGCTGTTGGGTCATTCTGAGCCTGATTTTGGAAACTTTCCTGGAGCCCCTGTCAGTGCAAGGGTTGGGCTGGTGGGGAGGATCTCTCCTGCTGGCCTGGTGACCTCTTCTGCTGTGCTTGCCACTGGTTTGCCACACGTGGGAAGGGGCTGCAGGGTCGCATCTCCCCTGCCTGTACACTGTGGGCATTCAGAAGGTTGTGTGCACTCCCAGCACTGCAGAAGCTGTGTGGGTTCTGAGGCTGGTGGCATCCTTCTGGTGATCAGAGCCAGGACTAGATCTGGGCATGTTTTACCCTGAATTTTGCATCTCTCCTGCCTGATGTTGGGGTTCTGCAGAGGGTATTGTGGGGGCTCACTGTGGCTGAGTCACTTCAGACACCGCGTGTAGGGTCAGGCTGGGCTGGCTGGGGGAAGGTGCTCCTTGGGTTTCTAGAGTGCATTTTCATTTCAAATAAAGGAAGAAGGAAAACAAACACCAAGCCCCCTTTTCCTTTAAAGGGTGAGGGTGGAAGGGCATGAGCTCTGTCCTGGCTTGGTCACCTCAGGAGCCTCTGGATGTGGTGGCTGCTGGTCCTGGTGTGTGTGCCAGGGGAAGGGGGCACTGCCTGCTCTGCAAAGGGGTGAAGCTGGCAGGGAAGGAGCTCTGGGCTTTACTCTGTCCTGCTCCTCTGCTCAGCACTGCTGCTCATTTTCGCCAATCTCCTTTAATCTGCACTGAAACCAAGAGCACTCATCTGCAGTTGTTGGATAGTTCCCCATTGCAGGGGCCTTGGCAGCAGTGAAATTTCACTGCTTTGGAGCTCCTAAATGTGAAAAATGTGAAAAATGTGGAGCATCGTTGTAGGCATGGCCTGGCAGTGAGCACTGGGGATGGGGTGGTCCAGCTCTTTGGGTTGAGTTTTCCTTTATTTCGGTAGGGATGAGTTAAAAATCCTGCTCAGCCTGCTGGACACCCCAGCAATGCCAGAGTGCCTTTCTTTGGGGTGCTGCCCCCAAGCCAGCAGGTGAGAATTGGTTTAATTGGTTTTTATCTGGTGGAGAGGTGGCTGGAGGTGACCAGAGAGGGTGAAGACCTCTGCCCACTGCTGCATTTTCTGTTTTTCTCCATGGGCTAAAGCCTGGTTTGTTGGTACCCACAAGGATTGTGTTATGTTCCTGGGGGGGGGTTTGCTTTTTATGAAGCGTAGGAGCAGGAATTGCCAAGGAGATCTTAAAAGTGGCAACAGCTGCATGGAGTGTAACACAGGTTTTTCCCTTTTTTTTTAATATTTTTGTTTTGGTGTTTTTGTGGGGATTTTGGTTTTCTTTGTGAAATGGGCTGGAAACCTCAACTTAGGGTGTTTAGTAGCCAAATAGTGTTTTATGGGGTATAACATAGCTCTTTTGGACATTTTTTGGTATTGGTTGTTTTGGTTGTTGGTTTTTCTCTTTTTGTGTTTTTGTTTTGGTATTGGTTGTTTTGGTTGTAGGTTTTTCCTTTTTTAATGTTTTTGTTTTTGTATTGGTTATTTTGGTTGTGGGTTTTTTTCTTTTTTGTATTTTTGTTTTGGTGTTGGTTGGTTTGGTTGTAGGGGTTTTTCTTTTGTGTTTTTATTTTGATATTGGTTGTTTTGGTTGTGGGTATTTTGGGTTTTTTGTAGGGTTTTGTTGGTCTCTTTCTCTGTGAAATGGACTGGAAGCCTCAGCTTGAGGTGTTCAGCAGCCAGAACAGTGTTTTATGGGGATTTGCTAAACTGCCTCAGGAAATTGTGGCAACTGATGTGTATTTGTAATGCAAGCTGTTGATATCTATGGAAAAGGGTTGCAATGGTGTAAAAGCTTGGGAAAAATGAGACTTGCTAAAGGAAAGCAGGCGTGAGTGCTACCAACAGTTTCTGAAGGCAGTATTTTAACAAATCCTGCTTAGATTTTGGATAAAGGGAAAACAAACAAATGTGGATTCTGAAGCAGCTTCTGTCCTTTCATTTTCTGCTGTAAGTTTGCAGAGCACAAACAGATTGTAGCAGGAGAAGTGTTTGGCTTGTCAGGGATTTGTTAGAGCCATGGAAGTGGCCTTGCAGCCTCCCAGTGCTCCAGGCTTTCCTAGACATGCAGATTTTATGGGTGTTTTATCTGTTAGGAGGATTTCCTTGCTTTTTCCCAGAGCCACGTCGGTAGGAAAATAATTTGTTGACATTGTTCCTATAACTTGAAGATTTTGCTGGAAGTTTGGGTTGTGCAGCCCCAAAATCTCTGTTGTGTTGCTGGGGCACTTGGATTTGGGGTTTGAATAGAAATAAATGTTAATTACAAGTGCAGAGAGCCCAGTGAGTGCTGTGAGCTTGGAGAGCCCAGAGCAGAGCCCTGGCGTGTGGCACTGGGGACTTCAGGCACTGCTGTGAACTGCAGGCATTTATTTATATTTATTTATAATATTTATAGTTCCTGTAGGAATTATAAATAAATAAGTTTATTTATGTATAATTCCTACAGGAACATTTTTGTTCTGAAGCTCTGTTTGATCTTAGGTGCTGTGCCTCAAACACAGTGAGGGAAAGGAGGGGTCACTGGTTGGGAGCAAAGGGGAGGAACAAATGGCTTCACACTCAAACACTTGCAGGGAAGGAGACTTTTATCTGCTGGCAGATAACAGGAGAGGAAAGGCAGTGCCATATCATGTGGATATAGCTCTTGCCTGCCTTGTGTCACTGCGAGTTCTCAACACATCTGGGCTGAGAGCAGTTCCAGTAACATCCAAAAGTACTATTTTGGTTGGCACTCTGGGGCTGTGCTAGATGCCAATTGGTAATGGCTCTTGGAAAGAGTCTGCCTTGAAACTGTCTCTGAGCTGTTCCCCAGAGAAATTATTCAATTAAGTACAGCTAAAATTAATGGCCATGGGTTTTGTTCAATCAAACAAAATAAGCAGCTGGAGAAGGGGAAACTTCTCAGTGTGTGCTTTTAAAATAACAACTCTTAGCTAATAACTGTGTGAGCTGGGGTTGATAGCAGTGTTTGTTTTCCCAGAGATGCTCTGGATGAGCCACTGAGGCTTCCCCAGCTGACAGCCTTGGATGGCTCTGTGTCACCTCCAGGCATTCCCCAGGCACCATCTGGTGCTCCTGGACCTGCTTTGGGGAGGATGGAGTGTCCTGGGCTGCCCTGGGGTGTCAAAGTGTAACCCAGATACACTCAGATATTTTAGGATGAGTGAATGCAGCATGGAAGGGGCGTGGGGTGGAACCAGAGGGCCCAGAGGTGCCCTTGGAGCAGGTGGCAGGGTTCTCTGTGGCAGAACGAACAGGCTCCTCTAGTGGTGGCAGGTGTTAGCCCTGAGGGCTTGGTTGGGGAAGTTGTGGGCTGCTCCTGGTTCTGAGCTGGGTCTGGTCTACTCTGCTCTACTCTACTCTATTCTACTCTACTCTACTCCTACACTAAAGAGTAGAAGAAAGGATTTCATCAGAAGGCTAGCAAGGAATGGAATGAATAATAAAATCTTGTGACTGACCAGAGTCCCAACACAGCTGGACTATGATTGGCCATGAGACCAATCCCAGATGCACCTGTTGCATTCCACAGCAGCAGATAATCATTGTTTACATTTTGTTTCTGAGGCCTCTCAGCTCCTCAGGAGAAAAAAAAATCCTGGCAAAAGGATTTTTCATAAAATATGTCAGTGACAGAGCCCCTCTGCCAGCCCAGCCCAGCAGGGCAGGGACATGGAGAGTGGGACATGTCCTGCTGCCACCTGGAGTCCGAGGAGCTGCAGGGGAGGCTCTGCAGGTGAGATCCCCTCTGCTGTGTTCCCCTTTGTAACAGGAATATTCCTGCAGGAGCTACAAAATTCCTAACAGAAATTGTAACAGGAATATTCCTGCAGGAATTACAAAATTCCTAGCAGAAATTGTAACAGGAATATTCCTGTAGGATCTCTGTTAATTGAAAGAGGTAAAGAGTGAGACAGTTGGAATACAGAGGAGCAATTTGGTGTGACCCCTTGGAGAAGTTTGTGGTTTTGGGGTTTTCAATGCTTGCAAGAAGTTCTGCCAAAGTGGAGATTAAATGTCCTCAGTTAAATTTGGTATTGTGCAGGGAGGAATCTTGTTGTTTGCATGAAATGCAGAGCCCATCAGAGCAGGGAGCACAGGGGTTTTGGGGTGCAGCTGAAGGAGGAGAAGCCCAGTGGGGCTCTCCTGTGGTGTTTGTGTGAAATGCAGAGCCCATCAGAGCAGGCAGTGTGGTGTCCCAGGAGCACCAGGGGATTTGGGTGCAGCTGAAGGAGGAGAAGCCCAGCGGGGCACTCCTGTGCTGCCTTTGGCACAGGCAGCTGCACACCTCAGAAAGCTACAAAAACCTGCCATGGCTGCAGCCAGGAGACAAATTAGGATTCCTGGCTTTGTGTTTTTTACTACATTTTTCCTCTTTTCACTCTGCCTTGACATTGCAGCTGGCACACAGTGCTGAGGTTGTTCAGGTTTCTGATGTGCTTACATCAGTTGCAATCTTCATTTCATAGCCCTGGCACTTGGAACAATGCTTTGCTTTCTTATTGCCATGCAATTATGGGGTTTGGACATATAGGGGTTGGCATTCCCTCTGTGATTCATTTCTTTGGTATCCAGCTCTTCTCCTGAGGCACCAGAGACCTGAGGGAGGGAGAGCCTGCCTGGCCTCTCCTCTGGATTCCAGCCTCACTGTAATTGGGTTTATGTTGGGATTTCAGCTCTCTCTGTTTTCCTAAGGCTGCCTGGAGTCTCCATGACTCAGTGGGGCAGGCCTGGAGGTGCATTACTCACCAATAAATGCCATTGAGTGATCCATAAATTTCAATATATGGAAAATCCCAACCATTCTAAGGAAATGTCTGGTCAGCAGCAGCACTGCTCTGAGAACTGATCAAACCCCAGGTCTGCTTCTCTCTTCCAGTGCTGAATTTCATGTGGCCACCTCTGCTTGGCTTTTGGGTTTCTCACTCACAGACAGAAAGGGTGCAGGTCACAGATGGAGTTGCCAAACCCAAATGCGACTTCTAATGCATTTTAAAGAAAACAAGCGGGCAAAAAAAAAATATCTATTAGTGTAAAGTCATGTGTGCAGAACTCTAAAACCTGTTCCACTTCATGGGAGGAGATGGTCACCCTTCCCAAGGAATTCCTGAGTTAAGGAGAGGGATTTAAAAAAATAAAAAACCTCGGGACACGTGTGCAGGGATGGGGACAGCTGTGACAGTGGGCTTTGGGCACTGCAGCACAGGGACAGGGATGGGGACAGCTGGGACAGTGGGGTTTGGGCACTGCAGCACAGGGACAGGGATGGGGACAGCTGGGACAGTGGGCTTTGGGCACTGCAGCACAGGGACAGGGATGGGGACAGCTGGGACAGTGGGGTTTGGGCTGATGGAGCACAGGGACAGGGATGGGGACAGCTGGGACAGTGGGCTTTGGGCTGATGGAGCAGCTCCTGGCCCAGCTCACCTCCAGCTCTGACCTCCAAACCTCTCCCACTTGGGCTGTGCTGAAGTGATTCTGAGTTTAGTGCTGGGCTTGGGCACTGGGTTTGATCTCCTGCTTCCCTGAAAGGAGCCCTGGCTGAGATGTGCTCCTGGCTGGGTTGTGGTTGCAGGGCTGTGTTACAGGAGTGTCCTTTGGAAGGTCACCAGCAGCCAGCCTGCCTTCCCCCGTCTGCTCCCTCCCTCTGCCAGCTCTCTCTCCATCCTTTTTTAGCCTGTTCCTTGCATGGCCAGCTGAATGGGAGGTGATAGAATGTGGAATTGCCAGCGTGAAGGGCAGGGGGGGCTGCAGGTGCGTCAGGAAAGGAACCTGAGGAGGGTCAGTGCTCTGAGAAATTCCTTAGCTGTGGATTCTTTGGTGCCCATCTTAGAAATCCAGGGCTAATTTTCAACTCTGCCTTATCCAACACGAATTTCCTTTGGAGTGGGGAGAAATATTGAATTTACAGGGAGGTTGGGCACTGCCCTGTGCTTGGGTGTCACCACAACAGGGGATCTGTGGGTGCAGGGGATGGATGGATGGATGGATGAGTGGATGGATGGATGGATGAGTGGATGGATGAGTGGATGGATGGGTGGATGTTTCTCTTCAGAGGAACCTGCTGGGCTGAACTTTTGCTTCAGCTGGGAGTGGGGTCAGAACCTCCTTGTGCTTCCTCCCTGTTCCAGCTGCTCAGACCTCCAGGTGCTGCCATGAGCCCTCCAGAATTCTCCCTGTCCCAGCTGAGACATCAAAGGGCTGGGTGTTTGAGCTGTGGGTGAAGTGCCCTGCTCCCCTGGAAGCTGACTGTGTCACAAAACATGTTTTTATCTATCTATCTATCTATCTATCTATCTATCTATCTATCTATCTATCTATGTATCTGTCTATCTGTCTATCTATCTGTCTATCTATCTGTCTATCTATCTGTCTATCTATCATGTTTTTATATATATATATATATATATATCTGGAGAAATGCTCCTTCCAGGATGTGCAGGGCAGCCCTTTGGTTCAGCAATGGGTCCTGGCAGTGGGATGGGAAAGGAGAGGCTTCCCACAGAATCCCAATTGCAGTGCCTTGGGCTTTGAAATGATGACAGAAAATTTCCCTGCTCACATTTGTTCTCATTTAGCTACAGCTTGTTCACCAGGATGTTTTTCAAGGAGGGTCTGGTCCGTGTTGGCAGAGGAAAGTCTCCAGTTTCCCAAGCATGCTTATCACTTTGTCCTTGACAACGATGGGGACTTGCAGCACTTTTTTGGTGGAGAGGCAAACATGAGCAGTCCTGCCCTTGCAAGCAGCATTGTCCTGCTCTTCCTGTGTGCTGAATCACGCAGGACAGATAAAGTGTCCCCAAAATGTTGTTGGCTTTGCAGATGTCAGACCTGGGAAAGTTGGGTGGAAGGGGGAGGAGAGTGAATATCTGAACTGCAAACTGAGCAAACCTGGTAGCTCAAACAAAATGCCTCCCATCCCTTGGGAAAACGTGTGCTGGTGTAGGATGGACAATACTGAGTGCCATAATAGTGATGAACAGTGATTTTCAATATTGCAAACAACTTTAGAAATAAGGAGAGTTTGTGTTTGGCATAGAGCAGTGTTGGTGGGGTGCATGGTCAGATGCAGAGGGTAAAACACAGGGGGTGGTTAATTTTGGTAGAGCACAGGGGAAGGGCTAATGTTTGGTAAAACACAGGGAAGTGGTTGATGTTTGGTAAAACACAGGGGAGGGGCTGATGTTTGGTAAAACACAGGGAAGTGGTTGATATTTGGTAAAACACAGGGTGGTTGATATTTGGTAGAACACAGGGCAGTGGTTGATATTTGGTAAAACACGGGGTGGTTGATGTTTGGTGGAACACGGGAATGGCTGATATTTGGTGAAACGGGAATGGTTGATGTTTGCCCCCTGCCCTCCTTCCTGGGGATTCAGGGATGGTTTGGGCTGCAGGACAGGAATCAGGAGCTCAGGCTTTAAGAGAGCTGTGTGTTTTCAAAGCCCAGGGTTTTTTAGATACTGATATCATTTTACATGGGGACTCACTGGAGATGACAGAGTGTTGGTGGAGCAGATGGAATCATGCACTGCAAGGATGCTGCTCAAATGTCTCAGCTCTCCGGGAGAGCAAAACCTCCGTGCTCCGTGTGCCTTAGACATTTCCTTTGTGCTGCAGAACTTTGATAATTTTATGTGGCTTTTGCTATCTCTGTGTACAATCAGCCTGGTTTTATCTGTGTGTGATACAGTGCTTGTTCCTTGATAAGACTGAGAACATAAACACCCTCCATAATGAACATCTGGGACCTGAGGGAACAGCTGGAGCTGTGTCAGGAGAGGTTTGGGATGGATTTAGGGGAAGGTTCCTCCCCAGAGGGTGCTGGCACTGCCCAGGCTCCCCAGGGAATGGGCACAGCCCTGAGGCTGCCAGAGCTCCAGGTGCCTTTGGGCAGGGTGGGATTGTTGGGGGGTCTGGGCCGGGTGATCCTGGGGGTCCCTCCCAGCTCAGGAGTTTCTGTTATCTGCTCTGGGAAGGTCAATGGTGCAGAAAACCATTCCCAGTCACAGGGGTGACAGCAGGGAAGCTGCAAGAACTATTGTCACACCCTGGCACTGCTCTTGTAAGGACAGGGGCTCCCTGTGTCACAGGGAACTTTGGGAAGCACAAGGAATGCCCTGTCTTCCCTGTCTGTTCACTGTCACCCCTTTTCCCTTGTGGAGACAGCTGGGAAATCTTCTGTTTGAAGGAACACAGTCAAACCAATAAAGGCTTCATAATAAAGGCTATGTCCTGACGGATTATATTCTTTAAATGTTCTTTAACCCTCTGCCATCACCCATTCAGGGTTTGAGCCATTTTGGGCAGAATATCACTTTGTCTGCTGTGTGCTCTGACTTCTGCTTTGGTTGGTTCCCTCAGGGCAGGGCTGCAGTGCCAGGACCTGATGGGGTACAAGGGCACAGCCACTGTCCCCAGGCCTGGCTCAAAGGCAGGCAGGGCTTACAGAGACCAGCATCAATAGTGGGCAGGGTGCTGAAGTGGCTGTGCACAGCACTCAGGGCTTGGCTGCTGTCC
This sequence comes from Zonotrichia albicollis, assembly GCF_047830755.1. NCBI lineage: Eukaryota > Metazoa > Chordata > Aves > Passeriformes > Passerellidae > Zonotrichia > Zonotrichia albicollis. Next base: position 2,604,154 of record NC_133837.1, on the reverse strand, counting down.
TCCCCTATCTGTCAGGCACACTGGAAGCCTCTCCTACCTGCAGGACTGAGGGCACACCAGAGCTGGTGTGTGCAGGCACCAGGAGCACTGGCTGGGTGTTCCAGGGCAATCAGAGCATAACAGGCACTGAGAGGGAAATTTCCTGCCTGAATGTGGCTTTTCGTGTTGAGCCATCCCATCAGCCACTCTCAGGGAAAGCCTTGTACCAGCTCTGCTTTCCATGACAAAATTAAAGCCATCACTTACAGGAGGTCGAGGGTGGCTTGGCTTCAAGTTTTCCTTTCTCCTCTCTTAAAATTTAATGTAGGGGAAACTCTGCCTGCTTTTCTTTTCCCAGAGGACCTTCTGGGCTGCAGGGAGAGCTGCCAGACCCACAGCTCCAGGAGGGAACCAGGGCAGCATTTGTGACCTCAGTGGTGGTGTGGTCAGGGCTGCACTGGGTGCTCCCAGAAGCCTTTATGAAGGTGGTGGATGTGGTCTAGTGAGGATGTCGTGACCAAGTGCTGAGATGCTGTTCCAGGGACTGAAATTCCAGATTTCCTGTAGCACAGGCATTAATTCCCTCACTTTGGCTCACATCAGCTTTGTGGCTGCCACCATCCTGTCCTCCCTGACCTCCTAGACTGGTGCTGCTGTTTCAGGCTGTATTTTTTCCTCCACTTCAGGCTGTGCTTTCTCCTCACTCTAGCAGTGGAGCACTGCACTGAATCTGCAGTCTCTGGTGTGGTACCTCCCAGGATTTGGACCTTTCAGTGATGGGAGCCGTGGTGTGTCCCTCTGGGGGATGCAGCTGGTTCCTTTCTGGGGCTTCCAGCAGGAGGGAGGCTGGGCAGGGCTGCTGTGGGCTCAGGTTTGATGTTCCTGTTCCTCTCTCCCCAGAGATCATCGATGACCTGACGAGCCTGGTGGAGAGCACAGACGGGCGGCTGCGCAGCCAGACACGGCACGTGCAGGCAGTGGAGAGGAAATCCACGTCATGTGGTAGGAGAGGGGTGCAGGGAAACACCCAGGGGTGCAGGGCGCACACCATGGGGTGCAGAACAAACACCCACCCAGGGCTGCCCTGGGGGCTGAGCTGGAGCAGAGGCTGGGCAGAGTTACAGAATAAAGCAGGGATTTATTCAAAGGATCTCCTTAATGGATCCACCTTGGGCAGCACAAGAACCCAGCCAGGGCTGCACCCAAGATGAACCAAAATGGTCCCAAAATGAACCAAAATGATCCCAAAATGCACGACCGGGCACGGGGTCTCTCCCTGGGATCAGTTCTGCTCCATTTGCACCTTGCAGTTCATTGTCCCATTTCAGCTTTAGCCCAGGCAGTCCCACCCTGCTTGTTTTTCTCTCTCCAGCCCACGGTGTTTGTGCTCTTGGACCTGAGATTTGGATCATTTGTCCTTGGTGCCCAGCTGGAGTAGGAATTGTTTTGTCTCCCTGCTCTGTGCACAGAGCTCACCATCCCTTACTATGAAGCTCAGAACTGCCCACCTAGCCAGCACAGAATGTGAAAAATACAAAAGCTAAACCTGAGGCATCACCAGGGCAGTTTTTCACTGAGGATGTGCAGTTATTAACTGTTGCTAATTGCTGTGCAGTGCTCCCCCTGAGGCACAAACCCCAGCACTCCACACATCTCAGCAGCTCTGACTGGCTGGGTTGAAGTGCTGGTGCAGTTAATTCCCTTCAGCCGTTTGACTCCAGCCTTGCACAATGTCCTGATTGTAAGAAATGGTTTGAAATTAGAGCAGTGCATGTTAATTAGCTTTACACAAACTTGCTACCAGCTCTCACAAAGCTGGCACAGCAGGGAGCGGGGCTGCAGGGGTGTTCCTGGGGTGTCCTGCAGGAATGAGCTCCTAACCCAGCAGCACTCAGAGCCTGCCAGGCATGAAATCCTTCCTGGTGACCCTGCAGTGATGAGCAAGCTGCTAAACTAAACTGGCCTTGCTCTGCAGACAGCCAAGGACAGGGATATCCACAGGCAGGCTTGGATGAAGGGCTGAGGGCTGGAGCTCTGACCAGGAGAGGATGCTGTGGATGGTGGAGAAAGTGTCTTTGTGTGGGGAGAGTGACTGACTGGGGGATGAAATCCCTGGGGAGGTGGTCACAGTTCAGGTCTGGATCAGCATTTCTGGTTCTGGTCTCCCTGGATTTTACCGTACTAGAAGACTCACAATGCTCTACAGAATTTTGACTGTCAGTCAGAAGTTGCTGAAATTGGGTCTGTGTAGCTCACTAAAGAGGAATCCAAGGGCTGAGGTGGTCCCAGCTTGGCTGTGGCTGGTGGCAGGGAGATTTCCCTCTGTGCAGTGAGGCTCTGCCTGCGCAGCTCCCCAGCTCTCCCTGTCAGTGAAGCATCTTTGCAGCACTGACAACTCCAGGGATTTATTTGGCTCTCCATGTGTGATAAGGTTCTGAAAGCGTGGTTGATGGAGGCTGATGGAAAGCTGTGGCTTCTTCTGGAGGTTAAAGTTGACTTGTCAGAGTCATTTGTCTCTGTGTTCTCCCGTACCAACTGCAGCTGGAATTAGAGGCGTGACTGCAGAGTTCATGACTGACTCTTTTATTTTAGATCCTGGATGTTGATGCAAGATGGATTTAATTTAAAGCTGAGTGCACTTGAATGATGCTGAGTAGCCCTGTGTGCCTTTGGAGTCTCCCCTTAATTCCTGTGGCCTCGCGTTCCTCACGAGTCCAGGGCAGCCCAGCTTGGGATGGGGGTGGGCAGGGGGTCAGTCCCAGGGGGTCCAGGAGGGATTTCTCCCCATTTTTAGGTTCCTCATTCCCCATTTCCATTCCTGCAAGTGCAGCCCCAGACATGTTGCATGATGATGGGGCTGTGTCTTTAACTCGGGAAGCCCATCCTGGCTGCCTGGGGAATTTCAGAGGAGGAGGAGGATGGGAGAAGGAAGGCTGGGAGGATCCTGGCCTGGATTCCTTGGGGGTGACCTTTCTCACCCTTTGCACATTGGAAAACATTTGGCTTTGGTGAGAAGTGCAGCCTCTGGTGCCTGTTCCCTCTGCTCCCCTAGGCCTTCCTGTGTTTGCATAACAATTTGGGCATAAGCAAACACCAAATTGCCTCAGCTGGCTGCTTCCTCCTGCCCAGGCGTGAGCTGTGGAGCAGCAGAGCTGAGCACACAGGCTTCAGCAGCATCCTCCCATCCCCTTCCACCCTTATCCTGGCACTGGGATGAACTGGTGCACTGGGATCAGAAATACCCTCCCTGTACATGGGCTTGCCCCTGGAATGAGGCCAAGCAGCAGGAAGACTGGCACCTGCCAGAGTGCCTGTTTATCATTTACATTTGATCAAATTAAATTGATCAAGTTCAGTAACTCTCTGGGTTTGATGCCTTACTTTGGATTTAAAGCAGGGTGAGTGCTCAGCCCTTGCTCCCCCAGACCAGTCTCCCCTCTGCTCCAGCTGTGGCTGGCAATGTGTTTTTCCCTCCTTTTTGAAATCATGATGTCTTTTTATTCTGCTGCTGAGTGCCTGTGCTGGAGCCAGGGGCTGTGGGCACAAGCAGAGCTCCCTGGCTGCAATAATGGAATAATCCCTGTTTTACAGGCAGGAATGTCATGCATTAATGGGTGTGTCTTTGTTAGCAGCCAGTATCCTCAGAAAATCAAAGGATTGCTGGAGAAGCCCAGCTTTAATCAATATTTCAACATCTGCCTCTGATGCAAACCCCATTTCCAGCTGTGGGGCTGCTCCCAGTGCCCTCTGGTGAGCCCAGTGCTGCCCTTGGGGCTATGCCCTGGGCATTCCCAGCCTGGCACAGCCCTCAGCCTGTCCTGGGGGGGGTGTATTCCATTCACAGCTGATTTTCAGAGCCATTTTTCTGGCTGTCCCCGAGCTGCTGACAGTGCCCATGGAAGGCTGTGCTGTGTCCCAGAGGCCTCAGGCAGCCCCACACTGGTGGCACTGGGCACTCCCAGGATTGCAGTGCAGGGATAACCATGGGATGGGCTCCAGCCTCTGCATTTATGAAATTATTGTTGAAAATCATCAGTCATCCGCAGGCAGATGTTTGCATAGTCCCTGGCATTGTTTTCTCCCTTCCCAGTGAGTGCTGGGCATTTGCAGGGGTGCTGGGACATATAAGATTCTTGGATTTCAGAAATTTGCATTGAGCTTTCAGCAGGGAGTTCACTCAGCCCATCAGTCAGGTGCCAGGCTGCCTGCACCAGCTTTGCTCCAGGAATGGCTGTGTGTGCACAGTCCTGCCTTCTCAGCCTCACCACTGCTGCTCCTGGGCTGCTTTGTGCTGTCTTTGCCAGTCTGGGCACCTTTAGGGCTTTCTGCAGAGTAATACTCACCAACCATTTCTCAATAAATGGTTTTATTAGAAACTTTAATCCTTGGAGTGTCTTCTTAAGAACTGCATTTAAAAATTTGCAAATAAATTGAAGTGTAATTAATGCAGAAATGCTGGGGGAAATGGGTTTGGTGCTTTTGGGTAACTTTCCCTCATCCTTGAGTTTTGCAGTGGGATTTTTTGTTTGGTTATTTCGCTAAAGACCATGAGTAGAGAGGATGGTTAAGCCAGGCTTTGGCTGTGATAGAACATCCTCAATGTTTGTGTCTGGAGCAGCCAAGGGGATTTTGGGTGCTCAGGCCCCAGCTGGAAGCTTTATTGGCAGATGTGACCTGTGCAGAGGTGGTTGCACCTCAGCTGTGCCATGTGTGGGGTCAGAAATGCTTCAGGTCCTGCTGAAGGATGGATTTTGGGGAGGGGAGCTGGGCACTGCTGGTCCCACCCCAGTCCTTCTCTGGTGTTCTCCTGCTGCTCCTGTTTCCTGGAGAAGCAGCACAGAAAACCATGAGTTTGTCAGAGTAAAAACAAGCAGAAAAAGAAAAGAGGGAGCTTCTAATTCTGGTGGGTGAGTCTGTGTCCATCCCGTTCCCAGCAGCCTGAGGGCAGCAGACCTCGCTCTCCTTGTGCATCCCTGTGTGCCTTCAGATGAATGAGAGTGAGGAGCAGGCACAGCAGATCCCTGCTGGGCAGGAGTGTGTCCTGCAGAGCACGGAGCAGTCTGTCCCTGTCCCTGCTTTCCCCTGGTCCAGCAGATGGCAATGCAATGCAAGCACCTCCCTGAGGCCAGGTGAGGGCTCTGCTCCCCTTCCTGCCCAGGAGTGCCAAGGGCAGGGTGGAATCTACAGCAGATTAATCTGCACCAGGTGGGTGACTTGTTTTAACCTTACCAAAACACCTGAATGAAAACCAGAGCTCTGCTAATCCCTTTAATGGGAGTTTTTGGAAGGTTTGGTTTGTTTTAAAACAGGGTAGCTTGGATTATATAAGGTTTCCTCTAGAAAATAATGATTCATGCAGGCTGGGGCCTTTTCCTGCCAGGTTCTGTGATCTCTCTGTTCTAAGTTTGCTTATTTTTGCCATGGATTTAATTTGTTTTATAAATTACAATGGCAGCTGCTCAGGTTTGTTCCTCTGACATTTCCTGTGTGTTTAGATGAGCAAGTCCCCATCCATTTGTTTTTTGCTCAGTGGGGAGGAGGAGCTGGTTCAGCTGCCATGAAATCAGCCTTTCCTGCAATCTGACTCTGGCAGAGGTTACTCTGATATTCCTCCTCCCTGTCAGAGCTGCTCTGAGTCCCCTGTCCAGCCTCTGGTGGGATCACATCTCTTGGCCTGGCAATTTAGATGTTTTCCTGAGATGGGGCTGTGCTGGTGGCAGTGTGCCCAGCCTGGTGGCAATATCTCCAGCCTGGTGCTCACTCCTGCAATGTTCCAGCCTGGTGGCAGTGTCCCCAGCCTGGTGCCCATTCCTGCAGTGCCCTTGTGCCCTCCAGCCAGCTCCTGGCCTTGCTCTGCCTCCTCCTCTTCACACTCACTGTATTCATGTCTCAAATATTTGCTGGTGCTGAGGTGTTGGAATGGATTCAGCTGATGAAAGAGGATGGAGCTAAGCAGTCACAAAAAGGGTTTTTTTTGTGAAAAAGGTGGTTTTGATTTGCTCTATGAGTCCCAGGTGGGAGCACAGCATGTCCTGGTGCTGTCAGCCCTGTGTGTGTTGAGCAGGAAAAGATGGGACTTTCTGGGTCAGAGGATCCCTTCAGGATCAGTTTCTGAGAACAAGGTTGTTTTTTCCCCCCCATTACTCCTGTTGCAAAGCTGAAATGGTCATAAACTTATTTCCAACCTGGACCTGTCAGGGATACTTCATGATGCCCACGTGCAGCCCTTGTTCTGCTGTCCTGAATAGTTCTCTCCTCTTTTTCATTTTTTCCCTTGAATGTGTGTGTCCAGGAGATCACTCAGTGTGCCCTCCCAGCTTTGTTTTGTAGGGCTGAACAAGTGTCTTTACATTTTCATCTCCTAAATTAATCTGGTTTCTGCCAAGTCTTTTTTTAATACCCCTTCCTACTTAAACCTTTTGTATGTTTAAGCACAGGAACCAAGTGCAGCATCCCTGGGGCTGCTCACAGCCCTGGGTTTGTGTAAACCCTGTAACCTGGCTTGTCCAGCAGCTCCAGCTCTTCTCTGGCTGTTGGACATACTGCAAGTCCAGCACGGTGATGCCTCAGTCATTTTGGGTTTGAGCTGTTTGCTTGGGCCTTTCTCACTCTTGAACATTTTCCACTCGAGTTCATTTTCTTTCCAGCTCCCAGCAAAAACCACTGTTTATCCCCAGAGTGTGGCTTCCTCTCCCCTCCCGTGGAATTTCACCATTTCTCCATTCATCTTCACAGTTTCCCATTTTCGCCCATCCAGTCCCAGCTTTCCTGTGTGCTGCTGCTGCTGCTTTCCAGCTTTGTGTCAGCAGCAGATGTCATTAGCACACTCACTTCTCGTGCCAAGGTCATTAATAAAAACATTTAATAAGCTCAGCCTGCTGACCACTCCTGGAGGAGCTCTGCCAGTGACCTCCATCCATTCTGCTCCTTCTTTCAACGCCACTTCCCCTCTCACCAGTTTCCTGCCCCTCCAGCTCTGCTAATTCCCAGGTTTTCATTCCAGGCTTTCCCATCTGGGGCTGCATCACTTTGCTGAAGTCTGTGTGGGTAGGTTCTGTCACGTCCTTTGTCTACAGAATTCACTATCTGACCAGCTAACCTGGTTAGCCTTGTGTGATTTGATTTCCTCTCAGTGCACTCCCAGTGTTTTCTACCCTCTTTAATTTTGGTTTCCTGTTCTAGTTTGCCTTGGTTTGCTCTGGAGCCTCCAACCCGCCCAGGCTGGTCAGAGCTGGGGATGCTCAGAGCTGTTTCTCCCCTACATTTTATGGGTGGCAGCAGTGTGGGTGCTGCAGTTCCCCTCTGGCTCTGGAGGGATCCCTGGTTTGGGGGTACCTGTCCTGGCTGGGGCTCGGGTGAGGGGTGCATCACTCCTGCCTTCATTCCTGGCTTTAGGGACACCCCAGAGTGGCATTTCTGGGCCTGGATGGTGTCAGTCAGGCAGAGGCTGAAGCCTGGAGCAGTGAAATGCCATCCCTCCCCATCAGGGGACAGGGAGAGGGGGAGTAAAAGGCAATCGAGATCTTCTTAATTACATTTGCATATGCAGCTGTTCAAACAGACTGAACTTCATCAGAGCCTGCTCATACCTAGCAGGAGATTTAGAGCAGCTGTTGTCAGCCCACGGAGTGGGATCCTGCAAATCTGGTGTTAAATAAGCCCCTGGGCATCCTGCTCACCCAAGCTGCCCATCACTGCAAAAGGCCAAGCAATTAATTGGATTTCAATATTGAGAAAGTGGAATTGTGTGAAACATCCGAGCGTGGCTGCTTACAGCTCGGTTTCCAAGGATACGTGTTGCAGAATTAAATCATTAATTTATATTTCTGAAAACAGTGATGAAATGTGTTAATTTGTACATTACCAAAGAGGCTCAAACTTGCCTCCTTCTGCCTTTTCTTTCCTAATATGCTCAATGACAAAATAATTGCTCTCCCTGATCTGGAGCTGAAATCCATTGGTGCTCAGGCTCGGGGATTTTGTGCCACGTTCAAACCCAAATTAGGGGGAAATCATCTGGGTTAAAGGTTTGTAGTGATTCCTGCAGACTGAAATTCTGCCTTAATCTTTGGTTCCTGAATGCTGAGCCTTTTGCAGCCTTCCTTGGGAGTGTTACCCTGCATCCCCTGAGCCAGAGCTGGGCTGAGCATGCAGTGCCCGGGCAGGGCATTCCAGCATCTGGAATTTTGTGCTTGGCCAGGGCAAGGGAGAGGGGCAGCATCTGGAATTTTGTGCTTGGCCAGCCCAGGACAGAGCGAGGGGCAGCATCTGGAATTGTGCTTGCCCAGCCCCGGGCACTGCAGGGCCACAACAATGCACGGAGGATGTGGTCAGGGGGAAATGAGGCTGCTGGGGACAAGTGGTTGTGTTGTCTCTTCAGGGCTCTGTGGGATGTGTGGAGGATGCTGATCCCAGCAGAACCCGGGGATATAAATCAACAGGGGCTGGGATCTCAAACACTTCTTGTTTTGCAGAAGTGCAGTGGGACTCCTGCCATGGTTCCAGTGGGCTGAGGAGCAGTGTCCTCATGGGGAGAGCAGCAGGAAAGCCCTGCCCTTGTGAGGATTGGTCAGCTCTGCTGTTGCTTCAGGAAATGTCCTGACTTAAGGTGAAAATTAAGATTTTCGTGCAGCCTGGGGAAGATCCCATCAATGTCACTGTCACCTGGGCTGCCTGTCTGCTCGCCCAGGCTCCAGGTGGGCTCTGCACCCTGGCTCAGTGTCACACGTAGGGGAGGGGTGCTGGCTGTCACACAGGGTGACAGGGCTCACACTGAGGCTGCTGTGCCGTCCTGGAGCTGCTGTTTGCAGTGACCTTGGTGGGGGAAGCAGAGCAGTGACCCTGGAATGTCACAGCTGTCTGTGAGCCCAGCTGGGTGCTGGTGGCAGGAACCAGCTCTGGGCTGAATGTGCAGCCTGGCTGCTTCAGAAACTTCTCTGCAGGATGCTCAGCCTGTGCCATTCTGGGGGGCTCTGGGCTCTGTGAGTATGGAGCTGTGGCTCATGGGGCATGGCTGCATTGAGGTTGTGTTGTACCGCAGATGGATTGGGACACTCAGTAGCTCCTCTGTAATACTTATCTCCTAAATATTCAAAAATCCTGCACCAGAACATCTCTCTTTTGGCAAGGAAAGCAGTGCCACTGGCTCTGTTTCAGTGGAAGCTTCATTTTGCAAGCCATGCTTTCTGAATCTGCCTGGTTATTGCATTTATCTGCGAGGTGCATTGGGAAAACTGGGAAAACTTGGCTACAGTTTGCAGTGGCCTTTTCAGGGAGGTGCTGTGGGCTTGCACCTCACCCCGGGGTCATTGTGTGCCTGATAATTAATTGTGATTGTCACTGTGGCTCCTGGGGCTGAGGGGAGCAGGGGATGGTGCAGGGTGTCCCCAGACTCTCCTCTGTAAACATCTTCCTTTTGTCAGGAACCTAAAAGAATACACTTATTTTAAACTGCTATCTGCTTCCACAGAGGGACAGTTTTATAGGATACAGACAGTGCCTGCTGGGATTTTTATGGCCTATAGTGTTCTCAGCAAATGGTTTTGAGCACAAGTTGGCTGGGCTGGAATGACCTTCTCTTGTTCATTAACTGTCTGTTGAAAAATCTGCGTGTGGTGGTAGCCAGAGAGCCCTGATTGGGGTTATTTTAGGTGGTGCAGGGAGGTCTGGGCCTTTCCTTCCCTCCTCATTATCAGGCAGCAGAGGCTGCTCAGGGCCTGGTTTATTTACCTAATAAACTGCCTCTTTATCGTCTAGGAAATGCTCACATTTTTCAGCCAAGAAATCCTAGTAACAGGCAAACAGAGGTCTAGCAGTCAGGTCTGGGGAAACAACACGCTGAAGGTCAGCTAATATTGCTGTTATTCTCTGTCCTGGTGGCCATGACAGCAGGGGGGGTTTATTTGAGGATCCCAGACTTGGAGTCATTGTTGGTCCCCGAGCACGGGGGGCTGTGCCAACACTTGGGATATTAATGCATTCTGCAGATCAGTGAATGAGGAATTCCTCCACACTCCTTTCTTTGCAGAAAAAGGGAAAAAATCCCCTTCTCCCCCTTCCCCCTGCTCTCCACACTTTGTTTGCCGTGGCTTTGTCTGCAGGGTGATGCTGGGCATCCCTAATGAGGCTGGCAGGGATGGGATGGGGATGGGGAAAGGGGATGGGATGGGGATGGGATGAGGATGGGATGGGATGAGGATGGGATGGGGTTGAATGGGGATGGGGATGCCAGGGATCAGAAAAAGGAATCTGGGCAGGTTTTTTCTATATTCCTTTTCCATAGCAGGAATTGTACTTAGATATTTTTAATATATTCTTTGATCCCTGATGGAAATGTTAATGAGACAAAAACTCCTACAGAGCTCTCCAGACACTGCCCTGCTTTGGAGCAGGGTGGAGTGAAACACAGCCCTTGCAAGGGCTCCTGACACAGAGGCAGCCCCTTTGTTCCCTCCCTTCTGTCCCAGGGACAGCCTGGAAGTGCAGGGGAAGGAGAGGGGCTGGAGAGGCTGAACGTGCAGGGAAAGGAGAGGGGGCTTGGAGCTGGGCAGGATTGGGGTGTTACATGGCCTGCAGGCTGAGGTGGCAGCTCCCAGGAGGGAATGGTGGCTGTAGGGGGCACCCAGGGGTTTTTATGGGATGTAACTGAGGGGGATTGACAGCAGACAAGTTCCAGTCTGCTTCCTGCTTGGATTGGCACAGGCACACAGAGCCCGGCTTGAGCTGAGCCTGGCTTTGGCTGGGCCCTGCTCAGCACCTGCCTGTGCTTGGGCTGGCTCACCTGAGACCCCCAGATGAGGGGGGGAGCCCATCTCCTTTTCATGCCTTCATTCAGCATTAGTCAAGAAAGAAATGGGGGTCAGGAAGGCAGGAAATGTGTGATTTCTGCTCTTGGGTCTTCAGAGACTCACAGAAGGGTTTGGATTGGAAAGAGGACCTTAAAGCCACTCAGTGCCACCCTTGCCATGGCAGGGACACCTCTCACTGTCCCAGGGACACCTTCCCCTGTCCCAAGTGCTCCCAGCCCCAGTGTTCAGCCTGGCCTTGGGCACTGCCAGGGATCCAGGGGCAGCCACAGCTGCTCTGGGCACCCTGTGCCAGGGCTGCCCACCCTGCCAGGGCATAGTTTGTTCCTGATTTCCCATCTAACCCTGCCCTCCTTCAGCTTGAGGCCATTCCCTGTGTCCTGCCCCTCCAGGCCTTGTCCTGGGTGCCCTGAAGGAGCTCTGAGCTCTCCCTGGAGCCTTCTCCAGGCTGAATAACCTCAGCTCTCTCAGCAGGAGCACTCAGCCTTGTGCTTTCCCTTCAGAGCTGTCCCACCATGCAGATGAGCCCTTCCTCAGGCTGCCCATGGGGTTTGTGCCCTTTGTCCGTTTGGTACCAGGGTGAGGCCATTCCTGCTGGAGGAGTCTCTTTGGATGGAGCTAGATGCACTTCAGCAGTCCTGAGCTGTCTAATTCTTGCATAAGGAACTTTCTTTGAGAAGTATTTTTAGAGACATCTCTGATAAAAATACCCCAGGTAGGAGGGAGATCTCTTGGCACACTCACCTTCTCTAAAGTGAGGGGGTTTCACCTTTCCTTTCTAGAGATCCAGAAAAGAGAGGATTGTAATGCTTCAGATCATGGGGCCTGCTGAATAATGCTGTGTAATAATAGTGATGTGCAACTATAGTGCTGTGTAACAATAGTGCTGTGTAACAATAGTGCTGTGTAACAATACTGCTGTGCAACAATAGTGCTGTGCAACAATAGTGCTGTGTAACAATAGTGCTGTGTAACAATGGTGCAGTGCAACAATGGTGCAGTGCAACAACGGTGCAGTGCAACAATAGTGCAGTGCAACAATAATCCTGTTAAACTCAGAGTCCTTTGTTCCATGAAGTGTCACAGAGCCCTGTCTGGAACAGCCTCTCCCAGAACCTGTCGCTCCTCACAGTGCCATGAGTTGACAAAAAGTCAGGATTGTGCCAGCTCTGCAGGCAGGGAATGACACCCTCAGTCCCTGTGCCAGCTCTGCATGTAGGGAATGTCACTCTCAGTGCCAGCTCTGCAGGCAGGGAATGCCACCCTCAGTCCCTGTGCCAGCAGTCCCAGCACGGAATGCCGCCCTGAGTCCCTGTGTCAGCTCTGGCAGCGAGGAATGGCACCCTCAGTGCTGTGCCAGGCAGGGAATGCCACCCTCAGTGCCTGTGCCAGCTCTGCAGGTAGGGAATGCCACTCTCAGTGCCAGCTCTGCAGGCAGGGAATGCCACCCTCAATCCCTGTGCCAGCTCTGCCATCAGGGAATGCCACCCTGAGTCCCTGTGCCAGCTCTGCCAGCATTGCAGGCAGGGAATGCCAGCCTCAGTGCTCTGCCAAGCCATGGTGAGTGCAGAGAGGGGCATCACCTCTCTGCCATGGGGCAGCCAGACCCCACAGGGGTCTCAGAGCCCAGGTGCCCAGAGCTGGGGATCTCCTGTCACATCAGGAGAAGAGTTGTTTCAGCACGAGCTGCTGCCTAGCCAAACGCTACTGCAGCCTTTCCCCCTGTACAATTTTATCAGAATCTCCCTCTCTGGCAGGGGGCAGAGCTGGTGGAAGTTCACTGGGAAGGGAATGTTGGATGCTGCCAGGGAGGTTACTGCCTGAGCTGGATCCTGGAGCTGGGGATCAATGTGCTCTATCAGGGCCTGGGGATTTAGGGTGTGAATTTCCCAGGGTCTAATCGTCTCATAAAGCTGCTGAGTGTGACTCCTTCCCCAGTAATCTGCTTAACTCAGTCACTTACCCTTCCATGGAGAATGCAGCTCCCAGGCTGTTTGCATGACAAGCAGCCCAGGATTGTCTGGGCTCGGGGAAGGTGCTGGGAGTTAATTGGAGCAGCTGGAGCTGCTGCTGCTTTCCCATGTTCATGGCAGCATTTATGGGCAGCCCCAGTCCAGGCTGCACCATGTGTTTTGATACCTAAAATACTTAAAATTTAAAAAAAAAATTGGTTTACCTTCCAAAGGGTGCTTTTCTCCACCAAAACTAATCTCGAGGGAAAATGAGGTTTAGTAGCTCTGGAATTATTGGATTTGTAGATAGAAAGTGCTGTGTTAATGGCAGCTACTGACTGATGACCAAAGCAGCTAACTGGGAGATGTTCTTGGCAGCTGGTCCTGCTGCAAACCTCCCCTCAAAGCCATGAAAACCACAGTGAACAATATCAAAATAAGAAAAAAAAAAGCTGCTAGTAAGCAGAAACAAATCGCTGCATCCACCTCTTCATTATAGAATTAAGGATGCTCCATTAGAAGTGTTCCCTTTGAAATTTTATTAGAATTCCCTCCCACCAGACCTTGATTGTGCTAAAAATAAAAGGATAAGTATCCCTTCATCTCTGTTTTTAATTTGCCTACTCCCAAAGCCAGACCCTGTGAGTGGAATTCCTGCTTGGAGATGGGCTCTGTGATACGTGGCCAGCCTGTGCTGCCTTGGTGGGAGCAGAGGCAGAGAGAGAGGCTGAACACTAGAGGAATTGTGCAGGTTTTATTTCAATTGCACAGGCATATTTGTTCTGTGACTCAGAAAGACATGGCTGGCTTAGGAGTGTAATTTTAGCAGAATTGTATCACTTGGTTGGAGTTAATGCTTTGCAGACGGCAGAGTCCTAAAAACAATGTGAAATCTGGGGGATAAATGGGGATCTTCCCAGTCAGAGCCCACGTGGAGTCGGTGGGAAGCTTTCCTAGGCAGCATTTTGTGTGCACTGCAGATCCCCATCCTTGGGAGCCCATCCTCAGCTCTGGGGTGGGAAATGGGCACTGGCAGGAGCAGAACCTTCCTGAAGCCATAGCTGATCCATGACATCCTCCAGATTTGGGGTGGAAAATGGGGATGGCAGAGCTGGAAGGAGCAGAGCCCTCCCAAAGCTGTGGCTGATCTGTGACATCTGCCAGGTCTGGGGTGGGAAATGGGCACTGGCAAGAGCAGAACCCTCCCCAAGCTGTGAGCAATCCATGGCATCCTCCAGATTTGGGATAAGAAATGAAGACTGGCAGGAGCAGAGCCCTCCTGCATCTGTGGCTGATCTGTGGCACACATGGAGCCTCCCAGGAGCAGGGCAGGGGCTGGAGGTCAGCTCAGGCCAGTTCCACATCCATGGTGCTCCCAACCTCAGGGCAGGGACCTGGGGAAGGGCAGGGTGCCAGGGATTGCTCAGGGACCCCAGCAGAGCCCTGCTTTTCATGCCCAGCAGTGCCCTCCATGGCCAGCAGTGCCCTCCATGCCCATCACTGCCCTCCGTGCCCTCCATCCCCAGCAGTGCCCTCCATGCCCATTACTGCCCTCTGTGCCCTCCATGCCCATCACTGCCCTCCATGCCCATTACTGCCCTCTGTGCCCTCCATGCCCATCACTGCCCTCCATGCCCAGCAGTGCCCTCCATGCCCATCACTGCCCTCCGTGCCCAGCAGTGCCCTCCATGCCCAGCAGTGCCCTCCATGCCAGCAGATTTGGCCTCCCTCCCGGTTCCCGTGCTGGGCACTGTGGGGGGCTGTGCTGGGTTAAGCTTTCCCTTTCTCTGCCAGCCTAGGGGCTGCCCCTGCCCTCGTTGTGCATTCCCTTAGTTCATGGGGAGTGTTTGGAACACCCTGCACCTCAGCAGGGCTCAGTCCTGGGGGTGCCAGGGCTTTGTTCCCCGGCCAGCAGAGCACTCTGGCTCTGGAACACTGTCAGGAGCTCAGGGATTGTGGGCACTGAGGGCTTGTGCCAGTACCAAATTTCTTCCAATGATCCCAGCTCAAACAGTGACATCCAGGGAAATGTTCCTTAAATCCTAATGCTACCTTAAACAGCCAGGGAGACAAAGACTGAGCCCAGTGCTTTGGGGAGGTTCTTCTGGGAATGGAGGAAAAGGTTTGAGGTTCTTCTGGGAATGGAGTAAAAGCCAAGGCTAAAGGTGATTTTGCCTCTCTCCCCCCTTATTTTCCCTGCTGTTCTGTAGTAGCAGGGGTTTGCTTTAACTGTGGTCATCTTTTAATAAATGGAGAGGAAACTGGAAGGGTTTGGAAAAGTCTGGGCTAAGCAAACGCTCCAGAGGGACCTGCAGTGGCAACATGATTAATAATGGACAGTGCTGGTAATTCTATCAGAACTGAGCTATTGCAAAAGCAGCTGGAGCATCCTGGCTCTGGGCAGAGCAGCACTCAGACAAATGGTCCAGGGAGATTTGTGTGCCTCCCTGCTGGGGGGGTTTCTTCTCCCCCTGCAAGTGTGAGGGGAAGAGCTCTGTAGGTTTAACCATAGGATTAGACTCCAGGAAAAAAGAAAAAGGAGTTAGTAAATCAGGCAGCTAATGGCTCCCAAGTATTTTCATGCTGGTTGTTTGTTTGGTACAGGCTTCAATCCTTACACAGATTTTTTTTTCCCCTTAATTTTATATATTTATCTTTCTTTTCTGTCAGCCCCCACAGTATCTGGGAATAACCTTAAGGAGCTGAAAAGGGGAAATGCCTCTAAAAGGAAAATATGATGCAAAATATAGAATCCTAGAGTGGGTTGGGTTGGGAAGGACCTTAAAGGAGGGACATCGAGTGCCACCCCTGCCATGCAGGGACACCTCCCACTGTCCCCTGCCCAGCCTGGCCCTGGGCACTGCCAGGGATGGGACACAACAACTTCAGAGGCAACAGAGAATGTTCCAGCCCGTGCTGCTCTCTGCTCGGGGTGCAGAGCTGTGACACAGTGACAGCAGTGACACAGTGACACAGAGACCTGGTGACACAGTAACACAGAGAAGGTTCCAGCCCGTGCTGCTCTCTGCAGGCTCTGCCAGGGCTCTCCTGGGGGTGCAGAGCTGTGACACAGTGACACAGCAGTGACACAGTGATACAGCAGTGACATGGTGACACAGTGACACAGTAATACAGTGACACAGCAGTGACACAGTGACATGGTGACATAGTGACACAGTGATACAGCAGTGACATAGTGACACAGTGACATGGTGACACAGTGACACAGTGACACAGTGATACAGCAGTGACACAGTGACATGGTGACACAGTGACATGGTGACGCAGTAACACAGTGATACAGTGACACAGCAGTGACATGGTGACACAGTGACACAGCAGTGACACAGCAGTGACACAGTGACACAGAGAAGGTTCCAGCCCATGCTGCTCTCTGCAGGCTCTGCCAGGGCTCTCCTTGGGCTGCTGGGCAGAAATCCCCACTGGGTTGGGGCACAGAGCTGTGACACGGTGACACAGTGATACAGTGACATGGCAATGACAGAGTGACAGCAGTGACACAATGACACAGTGACGCAGTGACGGTGATACAGCAGTGACACGGTGACACCCTGCTGCTGACGCCCCTCCCAGGTGTCCCCAGCATGCTGTTCCCAGAGCAGTGACACAGTGACAGTGACACAGCAGTGACACAGTGACACGGTGACACCCTGCTGCTGTCACTCTCCCAGGTGTCCCCAGCATGCTGTTCCCAGAGCAGTGACACAGTGACAGATCAGTGACACAGTGACAGTGACATGGTGACACAGTGACAGTGACACAGCAGTGACACCCTGCTCCTGTCACCCTCCCAGCTGTCCCCAGCACGCTGTTCCCACAGTGATTTCCTCATTTCCTCTGTGCAGCTGCAGGGGCAGTCGGATCTGTCCTGTGGGGAGGCAGAGCAGGGCCCTGGAGTTGAGAGCCCATAAACTTCTCTGCTTTTAGGAAGGCACAGGGATGAAATGATGCTGTGGTATTTTTCCCTCCTCCTCTCTCTTCTTTTTTTCTTTTTTTTTTTGACACAAAATGAGAGGGGACCTCTTGCACTGCACGTGCATAAATTGTGCAGGTTTGGCTCTGCTCGAGGCTGAAATTAAAGAATAAAAGAAAATCAAATAGTCATCCTGACACATGAGACTATGCAGTCGTCCAAAACCAAAATAGTTCTGTGTAGTACTCTGCATAGAGGAGTCAGGGATCTGTGTGTGGGCTTTAAAGATGCCTTGCCTTCTTTTTCTGGAGAAGAAACTTCTGTTAACATCTAAATGATGTCAAGAATTCAGCAAGGATTGAATTCCCCACTTTATCTGCATGAAATTTTTGCATTGCTACTGAACTCTGTTATTTTATCAGCCTCCTGCTCTTCTGACTCCATTTTCCAAAAACTTTTAAAATTATTGTGCAAGTCAAACCTAATTTCTTATCACAATTCTTGTGTATATTGGCTCAGTGCTTTGCAAGGGATTGTTTCACCCACCCTGTTTCCCTTGGCATTTCTAGAAGGTTCTTGGAGTTGTTAGCAGCTGTAAATGGTATTAATAAGGAGGATTTGGTTGCTGGGTTCTGCAGTTTTCTCTGCTGATTAGGCTGCATTGCCAAAGGTTGAGCAAGTTTCTAAAAGCAGGATTGTTATTTGAGTTGTGAAAACACAATTCCCAACAAAACAACAGCTGTATGTGTGTCAAGAATTCTCCAGGCAGGCTGCACCCAGCACAAACTGGGCTGGAACACTGAATCCAAAGGAGTGTTGGTGTTAAAATCAAGGACGTTTCACCTGAGTGTTTAAAGATCCAGCCAGGAGGACACCAAGGCTTTTCCCCTTTGCTCAGGGTATGTTTGAGTGGAAATCCATTTCCCACTCCAGGGCTCTGTCCTGCTGTGCTGGGCTTCCCAAAGCAGCTTTGGTGGGCTGGGAAGAGCCTTCCTGAGAGCAGCTGGGACTGTGGGGACAGGGGGCACATCTTGGGCTCCATCCAGGGAATCCAGAGCGTGGGATCCCCCAGCAGCTCCCAAGGGTTCCCAAGGGTTCCCAAGGCTCAGGACAGTGAACTTTGGGCTCCATCCAGGGACTCCAGGCTGTGGGATCCCCCAGCAGCTCCCTGGCCGCTCTGGCTCAGGCAGGAGCCTCCTTGCTGTGTACCTGGAATTATCTCTGAGCTTTCTCCAGGCTCTGCAGCAGATGGACAGAGACATCATGAGCAGAGGGGAGAGCAGTTTGGGCTTCCAGTCTGCATGGACTGGACAAACCAGAGGAGTTCTGGGTGTGTGGGAGCAGTTCAGGCGTGCAGTATCATTAATCTTCATCTGTGGCTTTTGAAATCAGCAGCAGCCAGAGTGTCCCAGACCTGAAAGCCGTGTTTGTTTGGGTGGAGTGGATGTACATGGAAGTTTTCCTGAGTGTTTTCACCCCACCAGGGCAGGTTTTTGTCAAGTGGATTGACTGGAGCAGCAGTGTGGCTTTGACCACTGCAGCAGCCCTGGTTTACAGGGTCAGCCCAGTGGTTTTGTGTTTAAAGTTGTCACACATTTAATTCTTGACTGTTCTGTGCCCATTCTTAATTTCTAAAAAGAAAAAGAAAAGTCCATGCTTGTTTTGAGCTGGAGTTTCTCATACTTAAGTCTGTGTAAAGATGATTTATGGTGCTAGAAGGACTCCACTGGAAATGCAAGATCTATTATGGAGTGGATTGAACGGCCCATGCTGAAATGTTTATTGCTGTCTTCAAAACAGAATTCATCAGGGCTGATGGGGCCTGTCCAGGAAAGAGAGAGGCTGCAGTGCACTGGGGCTAGTGGGGTATTTTTAGTATTTCAATAAAAGACGAGGCTTTTAAAGGAAATCACTTATTGCCATTTTGCAATCAAGAATGCAGGAGTGTTCCAGGGACTGCGAGAAATATGCTTCAAGAATGTGGGAGCCATAAGGAACTAATCATTAACGATTCTCCCGTTTCCACCCCTGGCCCTGTGCTGAGGAAGCCATTTAGGAGCTTTGCAATTTGTATGAAAATCTTAGCCCTGCCGAGCACTCAGCCAGGCAGCCCAGGCACGGGGCAGCCAGCAGAGCCCATTTCCAGCAGTTCCTGCAATTCCTGGGGGAGCAGGGCACTTGGGCAAATGGGAGACACATGGAGCAGCCTTCAGGAGCACTTAATCCACCTTGAATGAGTGACATGAACAGAGTCTAATCTTTTTGAGTGTCGGTTCTTCTTGCTCAGTGCCTTGTGGGGAGGTTGTCCCTGCAGGATCAGATGGATCAGTAAAACTTTGAGGTTGTTGCCGTTGCTGTTCCACTCGTTTGGCTGAGCTGGGATTGTTTTTATTTCTTGTTTATTTTTTTCATGGGATGCTGGAAACCCTTTGGAAGCATTTTGGTGCTTTGATACGTCCATGTAAGCAGGGAGGGAGTGATCCCAGCCCTTGCCAGGGTGAAAAACAAAGGCAGAGGCAAAAGAGAATCCTTTCCCAAGTGATTTGGGGTGATTGCCTGATGGGACAATTTAGTGATGCATCTGAGCAGAGCTGGTGGCTGCCTCCTCCTTCTCCCCACGTTCCCACCTTTTTCCCTGTCTGGCCCTGGTGTCCTGGGGAGGCAGTTCAGGCAGCCACAATGGCACACAAGTGACCCCACCAAAAACAAAGCCAGGGTGTGGGGCTGGTGGCAGATGGACGTAGGCAGATGTCCCTTGTGTGCCAGGCCAGCAGAGCTGCCCTTTAATTTGATTCTTTCTCTTTGCCCGTTTGTTTTTACTGGGGAGAGTGGTGCAGGGACAGCAGTTCCCTGCTGAGATCATCTGTCACAGCTTCTGCCTGTCCCCAGGCTGCTGCAGGTAGCAGGGCTGGGCTCTGACCCTTCCTTTCAGGAAAACCCTTTGGAGTTTGCCAGCTGGGCTGGGTTGCTGCATGCTCTGCTGGAGCTGGGGCTGGGGCTGGGCAGGGAGACTGAGCTGGAGAAGGACCATGGAGACAGGGAATGGGAGAGCCCCAGCCTCAGGGCATGGCCCCAGCCCTGGGATTCGCTGGTGAATCTCCCAGGCTGGGGAGTGACACTGCAGTGAGAAATCTCCTCAGTGCTCTGTGGCTGCTGCTGCCCAAGGTCCCACCTGGCTGGGTTTTCCATCAGGAACCTTGGATTTCCTGTGGCCAGGAGAGCTTTCCCTGGCTGTGCTGCACTCCCTGGTCCCAGCTGCTCTCCCCACCTCTATGGGTGGTGCTCTATGGCACCATTCATGGCAAACCCTGCTGTTCCTCATAGCTCATGGCCTGGGGGATAACTTCTGCTGGAGATGGGGGTATCCCAGTTTAACCTGTGCTTTCTCACCCTTCCTGCTGGTTTTTCCAGAGCAGAAGGGTTCAGGTGACACCTTGGGCTTGGTTGGGCTCACTGGAGTGAGCTGAGTGACCTCATATGAAATAAGGGATTTTTAGAACCTTTGTGCTCTCTTTTGTGCTGTTTTGTTTCCTTTCTCCTGGGAAGCCTTCTGTGCACATTGAGGTGTGTGACACTTCCACAGGTGCCATTTCAGGCTGCAGCTCTGCTGCTCAGAAATGCTGAATTTCCCTCAGCTGCTCCTGCTCCTGGCTGTCCCTGATGTGAGGGAAAGGATGCCCAGGAGTCTGGAGGAAGGACAGCTGGAAACTGTGGCTGTGTGTGCTTGTTTAATTAAAAAAAAAGGGGGAAGGAAAACAAACCACATGCAAAGAAATCCACTAACCACATCTGCCAGTGACCTTTGGGGCTGGAAAGAGTCTGGTGATGGTGTGGGGCCAAGCAAGGAAAGTTGTGAAGTCACTCAGAGGAACAAAAGGAAAATCCATGAGGATGTTTCCAGCTTGAGGCTGGGTGATTGCACAGCTCTTCCCCAGGCTACCCCTCACAACAGGCAGAGGTGGGTTGAGGCTGCCAGTTTTGGGTTGATTTGGGGTTTTTGGGATGGGGAAGTGCTGCCTCTCATGCCTGCTCCTGATGCAGTGGTGAGTGCAGGCAATGATTTTATTTCCCAGTGTTTTTGCACGAGCTGTTCAGGTGTGATTCCTTTAAAGCTCTCTGGTTCAGTCACTGTGGCTCAGAGGTACCTGAACCATTTCTCCACCATTGTCCTCTCCCAGCTACCTGCTGCTATTTAAAGGAGGTACAGATTTAGCTCCAAGTGTTCCCTTTCCCACAGACTCCTCTGAAAGTTGAAACTTGTGACAGTTCACTTCTTGCTGTGCTCTTGCCTTGCCTTCAGCTCCGAACAAATGTCTGTCTCTGAGCTTCACTTCTGGTGCCTCAGAAGGGCAAATCATTTAAATTTCCTCATTTCCATGGGAAACTCTCCTTTGAGCTGCCATTGCTGAGCTCGGGTTCCCAGGGCAGAGCAGGAGCTCAGGGATGGTTCAGCAGACTCACAGACAAATGGGGCACCCCAAAGCCTTCAAAGCAGGAGGTGACCTTGCCATGGAGCAGCTGAAACCTGAGCAGCAGCTGGAGGCTGGGAGCAGAGCCCCGAGCTCAGGGTGAGCTTGGGCTTGTGCCACTCCTGAAGGAATTTGGGATTTCGGGGCAGTTGTGCTTGGAAGCAGTCCAGGGCATTACCTGGCATGGGTCTGAGACTTGAAAAACAGATTAACAAAGAAGCAAATGGAAGGGTAACAATAATAGATTACAGAAACACTTCTCTCGCTTGCCTGCCCTCAGCCAGGCTGCACGTGGGGTTTGGGACCCGAAGTTTGGGGTTATTTGATGGCTGAAGTCAGAAAGGTTTGGATAGAAACTCACTCCACGCTGCTTCTCTGCTGGTGTGATGTTTGATTTCTGGTGGTAGGGATGCTTCTCACCCTGCTGGATTTTAGCCCCACTTTGTTTGCCCACAGACCCTTCTGTCAGTGACCTGAGGGATCTCCAGGCACTGACCAGAGCTGGTGTTAGCCCCAAACTCATCTGTGCACCCAGAGGGAATCCCAGCTCCAACCTGAGATGACCAAAGCCCACAAAAATGCAATTTCTGGCGTGTGAAATAATGTTGATGGAGGAGTTAAAGTGCGCAAACAAAGTCTGCACCTTCCCCTCAGATAAATTGTTTTTTCGGGTTAATCTGGCATAGCATGAACAGCTCCAAATGTGCAATAACTCACGGACCCAGAGCCTTTTCATTTCACACAGAAACGACCTAGGCTGTTCTTTCTCCCAAATAAGGAATTCATAATGCAATATTGTTGTTTCCAAGGAGCTCAGCTTTTCTGAGGAGTGCCTTCTCCCCCTCCTCTAGAGCCAATGAAACACATGAACATTTGGAGCCTTTAATAACCTGGCGCAGCCTGCTCTTGATTTCTCTGAGAGCTGCCAATGATTTTGGTGTCAGGGCCGCGAGGTACAACGGCAGTGTTGGATTTCTGCAGGCAGAGCAGTTGAAAGGGAAGGTCAAAAGCAATAAGGGCCGGGTTCCTGGGGCGGGAGGGTGAGCAGCATTTCCCCGGCCCTCTCGCCCAAGAAAACGTTTGGCTGTCACAAAACTAATAAAGGAAAACCTCCAGAGAGGTGGGCTCGGAGCTGCAGGTGTAGGAACGGGGCTGTAGTCACACACAAGGCAGCTTAATAGCGTGGGATTTCTGCTCAAGTGCTTCTTAATGCAGCACAAATGGAATCCCCAGCATGGGGAAAGTGTTGGAGGGAAAGGATTTTATGGCTTTTGGGGGAGAAAGGGCTTGGCTCTCCTGTAGGGGACATAAAGGGCAGCAAGATGGATTTCTTGGGGTGCTTGCCATGTGAAAGCAGTGCTTTAGGTATGTGCAGAGGGTTCAGGGCCAGCCTCCAGGCTGGTTCTCTCTGCCTCCCAAAGCAGGGTTTGAGGGGATTTGGGCAGGGTTTCTGCCATATATCTGGCAACACGGGCTTAAAATTAACTCACTGAAACAGCAGATAAAGTTTGGGTTCTTTAAAGCTGTGATATTAAATAGAAGTCCCGGAGGAAAGCAGCCAGGCCTCGTGCTGAAGGTCCCATCCTTGCCCTGCCTCTCTGCTGCCCTATAAAACAACAATTATGTGTTTAAAGTTACTGCTCATGTCCCTTATAAAAGAAGACTTACTCATAAACTTCTGGATAGACAGTTCTGTGGGAATATAACTTCCTTGGCCTGAACCAAGCTGCCTTTTCCAGATGATGGAATGCTATACAGGCTCTTTAAAGTCTGACCATGCTATTTATTATTATTATTATTTTATCATCTATAAAAGACACCAGTGTTGAACCTGGGAGTGACACTACACTCAAATCATCAGGAAAGACAGGGAATACCCCAAGGAGAGCTGCTGTTCCTGGAAATATTCACTGACAGGTGCTGGGGATGCTCAGGGCTTGGTGCAGGGCTGCAACTCCTCTCTGCAGGCTCAGGACCAGGGCATTGTCAGTTTTGGGGTGGGATTTGCCAGATGCAAGTTGGGCATTGCTGAAATGGGCTTGGATGCTGCCCTGCAGCTGCTGAAGTCAGGGCACAGGAGCCACACACATGCACATGCCTTAGAATTCTTTTAATGGGCTGAAATCAGCATTTACTTCAGGACCCAACATTCACATGGTTGTGTTTGCTGTCTGAATATCTCCAGTGAGGGAATACCAGCAGTGAGGATCAGCAGTGAGGGATCAGCACTGGGATCAGCAATGGGCTCAGCAGTGGGGTCAGCACTGGGATCAGCGCTGGGATCAGCAGTGAGGGATCAGCAGTGGAATCAGAACTGGGATCAGCAATGGATCAGCAGTGGGATCAGCAATGGGATCAGCACTGGGATCAGCCCTGGGATCAGCATTGGGATCAGCAGTGGATCAGCAGTGGGGTCAGCACTGGGATCAGCAATGGGATCAGCAATGGATCAGCAGCTGGAGCACTGCCCCAGAGCCTCTAACACAGGGATTTTCAGGAGCATGGCATTTATTGCAGCCTGCCTTGATTACTTGCTCAGTAATTGCACAGGGACTTCTGCTTCCCACCTTTCCCTGGGATGCAGGTGGGATTTGTATTTCTGGAATGTTTCCTGTTGCATGAGAGCCTTTCCTTTGTTCTCTTCTGACTCCTGTTGACTTTAAGAATGGTTTTGATTCCTGAGCCTCTCTTTGAGGGTTTCTTGTCAGGAGGAATATTTATATTTCATAGCATTTCAGCAAAAAAAAGGCAAAGCAGGCAGGAACCTCAGAATGCAGAATTCCTGTCAGATCCCATCCACAACTTCAGTGGGGAAAGCATGTGAAACACTCAGGTTTAAAACCTTCAGATCCTTCTAATCTGCTGCTCTGTAGTTCAGGGGGGAAATGTGTGCAGCAGCTGCTCTGTGTGGTGTGAGGGGAGCTTGGGGATGTGTGTGTGCTGGGACAGCCCTGTGTCCCTGGAGCTGTGTGTTGGGGACAGCCCTGTGCTCCTGTCCTGGTGTCCCTGTGTCCCTCAGCTGGGACAAGGACAGCACTTTACCTTTTTGGCTTCAGATTTTTGAATTCCAGTCTTTTCCCAGGGGTTGAACAAGGTTTGTTTCACTTTGCTGTCCCCTCTCTCAGTGTGTGCCTTGCAGTTCCCTCCCTCTGCACTGCCCATCAGCAATCCTTTATCAGCCTTCCTGCTGCGGATAATTTGGGGTTTATGTGCAGTTTTTCTTGGGACTTGTCAAAGAATAATTACACCCCATTAACTCCCCTCTGTATCATTAGTAATTCACACCTAGGGAATATTTTCCAAGCAGCTGATCTCGGTTGTCTCTTAATTGCTGCAGTCCATAAACTCTGTTACACTGAAACTGTGTGAAGGATTTGCACCCTCTAAAACTTCTCCCTCCAGTGCAAAACATAACAGAGAATGGGAATGTGGCAGCTTTATCAGATCTTACTTCTTCCCTATTTAGGCAACTTATTTGCTTCTGGCTCTGTGGAAAACTCTAAAATGTATGTTAAGGTGTAAAAAAATTGAGACTGAAAGGGTGAGGAAGTTGTGGCTGCTCAGCCTGGAGAGGAGAAGGCCCCAGGGAGAGCTCAGAGCCCTTTGCAGGGCCTGAAGGGGCTCCAGGAGAGTTGGAGAGAGACTGGGGACAAGGGATGGAGGGACAGGACACGGGGAATGGCTCCCACTGCCAGAGGGCAGGGATGGATGGGATCACAAATGGTTTCAGCTGAGCATAAGAGAAAAAAATCCTGCTGGTGGCAACTCTTATTTCCCTGGAAAAAAAAAATCCTGGCCCCCTGGCAGAGGAATAGTTTCGGCATAGAAAACATGACACTATTTACAAAAAGCAGTGTCTAATATCCTTTTCCAGTGTGGAAGGAGGAGTTTATTTCAATACATCCTTTTTTAATTGCCATGAGCTGGACTTGTAAATACTGTGAGTGGTTGAGTAATAGTCCTCAGTGAGCAGAGAGAGGAAGGGACAGGTTTTCCACTCTTGGAAGCCTCTGCATTCCCTCAGCTCGGGCAGGGAGACTGCACACAGCAGATACTGAACACCAATGAAAGCCTCCTAATTAAAAGATCATTGAAGCCCAGGGGATGCCCATGGGGGTGAATGGCAGTGCCCAGCACAGGGATCCAGCTGGGTGAGGAGTTTGTTTATTGGGGGTGGTTTGGGAGGTGGATCCAGGGTGTTCTCACTCAAACATTTCTTCCTTTCCTCTAAAAATGGGAGAGAAAGAGGAGAGTTAAGGGGAGAAATGGGGAATTAAGGAGAGGGGAGGGATCCCATTTTGTACAATCTCATTTGTCATTGACCTCAGCTAGGTTCAGTGGGTTTGGGGCAGGATGGGGCATACAGAGGTGGGGCAGGGCACTGTGGGGTTCTCTCAGGGCTGGATGATCCCTGTTCCCCAGGTCAGGTCCGTGCCTGACAGCCCAGCCCTGAACAGAGTTCTGTCTGAAAGCGGGAGTACTTTGTGTTGGAAACAATTTCCTGCTGCAGTGTGGATTTCCTCCTGGATAATCCTTTGCCCCAGTGGGATGGTACAGAGGGATTCCAGCAAAGCTCAGCTGGCCTGGCTGTGAGTTAAACACATCCCTTGGTGTTTCTGTGGCAGATGTGCAGGGAGGAAGGTACCCCACAGCCCTGCTGGGAAATTCTGATTTGTGGGGTCAGGAAGGGAAGGAACCCCTCTGCCAATGTGGGATTTGGGTCTAGGTCTGTGCTCAGGTCACCAGTGCAGGCCTGTGGGGGTGAGCAGGGGGAGGAGGAGGAATTGAATCACACACAGAAATGCTGAGCCTTGCTGTGTCCCTGCAGGGATGCTGGTGGTGATCGTGCTGCTGCTCATCGCCATCGCCGTGGTCGCGCTCTGGCCCACGGGGTAACCCCGACCCTGCTGGGGCAGCTGCTCCAGGGGAGCCCCAGGGCTCGGGCAGGGACCTGCTGAGGGCAGGGATGAGCTCCATCCATCGCTGGGAACAAACTCCACAGCTGGGAATGACCCCACTGAGCAAACTGAACCATCTCCACAGCTGGGACTGACCCCACTGCAGGAGCCTGGACAAACCCACAGCTGGGAATGACCCCACTGCAGCAGCCTGGACAAACCCCACAGCTGGGAATGACCCTACTACAGCAGCCTGGACAAACCCACAGCTGGGAATGACCCCACTGCAGCAGCCTGAGGCAGCCCCGCTCTCCTTGGCCAAGGAGCTCAGTGAGATCTGCAAGATTTCAGTGGGAAAGGATTTCATCCCATCAGGATTTCAATCCAACAGGATTTCATCGCACTAACAGGATTTCATCCCACTCTTCCCACCTTCCCCTGGCTCTCAGGCAGCTGCAGCTGTGGGATGGACCCACCTCTCCTGCACCTGGGCCCAGCTGGTGCTGCTGCCCTGCCCATCTCCTGAGCTCAGACATGCCAGGGGCTCCAAACACCGAAATGCAGGAGTGCTGTGGAGAACAGCCACATTCCCTGCTCTGGGATCCCTCCTGCAGAGGGAAATGCTCCATTCAGGGAATGTCCTGGGGAGTGGCTGCCTCTGGATTCCCCCAGGATGGGAAGGGACAGCCCTGCAGGAGCCCCTGGGCTGCACAGAACCATGGGGACTGGGTCAGTGCTCAGCCTGGGGGAGGCTTGCTGGGGTATTGATCCCCAGGGATGGTCATTGGTGGGTTATTGATCCCCAGGGATGGTCATTGGTGGGTTATTGATCTCCAGGGACGGTTATGGGTGCGTTATTGATCTCCAGGGATGGAGTTACTGATCTCAGATGGGAACTGAACAGCAGCAGGACTCAGCCCAGCCTGTGAGAGTGAGAGCTCTGCCCGTGTGTGCTCCCCAGAGGCTCTGCCAGCCTGGCCCTGGGAGATGCACCACAATTAACGTCCTCACTGAGCTCTGGCTCTTCCTTTGACAGCTTCTCACACCCTTCTACAGCTGAGAGGAAGGATTACCTGTTTCAAAACTAATGAAAAAGAAGTATTAAATGTTTGCTTCTGGCCAAGAGAATAATTATTTTGTTACAAATGTCAGTTTGATTTCAGGATTAATAGAGCAAGCAATAAATACTGATTAAAGCTGATCCATTTCTATACAGTTTCTCTGCCTGGGGTTTTATTGTTTCCTCCTATCTTGTGTTGTCTGTGAATGATTTATCCAACGCTGCCATGTCCTAAGAGCTGGTCTGGAGAAGGAAATAAGCAATTTCTGTCAGACTTTGTGTGTATTATGGCAGATCTGCCACTCTTGCAAGAGCTGGCCCTCATCGGGGATCCCAGGGATCCAGAGCTTCTCTTCTTCATCTGTCACAGGTGGTGCCATGTCCTGCAGCTGTGGGAGCTGTCTGCTGGATCCAGAGAGGTTTCCCTGTCTTTGTGCTCCCAGGGAGGGACAGGAGAGAGGAGCCTGGGGGAGAGAAAGGCCCATAGATGCAGCTTCAGCCAGGGCTCTGTGCCCATCCTCAACCCTCAGAGCTGGAGGCTGGAGCTCCTCTGGGGCTGTCTGTGTGAAACCCTTGGAGCCTTCCCAAGTGCAGCCCAGGCTGTGCCTGCTCAGCTTTCTTGGAGGGATGTTTCGGGGCTGTCAGTGGCGGCAGGGGCAGGCAGGGCTGGTTTGATGTGCTCTGGTTTTCCAGAGGACAGGCAGGGGTTTCATCAGTTTCTGCTGAGGTCAGATTAGCAATGGAGCTTTGGGCAGGGCTGCTCCAGCTGGAAGCAAGGAAAGGTTTTGGAGAGGAGTTCCAAATCCCTGCATTCCTACAGCTCTGTGGACACTGGGAATGCTCCTGGAGCTGTTCCTCAGCAGCAGCCTCCAGACCTGGAGCAGGATTTCAGTGCCAGCTCTGGAGCAGCCCCGTGGACCTTCAGTGACAGCCAGAGAGCAACGTGGGCTTTGTTCAGAGGAGACCATGGGCCTGAGATGCTAATTAAAGCTGCCACTTCTGGGCTGCTAATTAAAACTGTCACTTCTGGACTGCTAATTAAAACTGCCTCTTCTGGAGGGAATTAGGGCTTTGCTTGAGTTCCCAGGACGCACAGGATGGATGTGGAACTCACCCTGTCAGTGTTCCACAGCACTTTGTTCTGACCCAGGCTTTCAAAGCTTTTCTGACCCACTGGGTCCTCCAGCACATTTTTCTGTGAGATCCAGGGAAGTGTGGAAACAGCAGGAGCTGCTCACTGTGCTGGCCACAAAAGGGTTCTCAGCCTTGCCCTTTAGGTAGCATTTAACGTGTCATGTGGGTGAGGAATTTGATTAAAAAGCAGTGGGTTTGGCAGCACTCTGCTGTGTGCAGGGAAGCTTTTCTGTCTCCCTGCCCCACTAAAGAAAAAGCAAAGTTAAAATACGACAGACACCAGGGTTTGGCTCCCAGCAGCAGTGGAGGAGCCAACCTGGAGTGGCTTCCCAGGCAAAGATCTTCCTGGAATGTGCCCAGAGACATCCCAGCCTTGGCCTTCCCTGCCACCTCCTCATCTCTCTCCTGGAGTGCTCAGGGGTTCAGCAGCTTCCAGACCAACAATCCCAGTGCTGGGGGCAGCTCTGGTGTGTGCCCCAGGCACCTGGATGTTCCAATGCCCTGGGAGAGATCCCCACCTCCTGCAGGGATCATCCTGGAATGCTGCTGGGCATTTTCCTCTTCCCTGGATCCTGGGCTGAGCTGGGTGTGTGGATGGCTCCTGTCCCACTCTGCCTGCTGGGACCAGGCTGGGAAAACCACTCCAGGTCCAGCCCTCTGTGGGAAAGGCCTCATCCCCCCCTTTCCAGAGGCACCGTGTCACCTCTGCACAAGTGGCCACCTGCAGTCTGGGAGCCCATTTGCCCCTGGGAGCAGAGGGCTGGCACTTGTGACCCGTTTGTCTCTGCAATAGAGATCTGACATTTCCACCTCTGTCGTGGTTTTGGGTTCATAAATTCCCGGCCCTGATGAAGGCTCAGGTCAGCTGGGCTGACCCCAGCACTTGGCAGCACCTTTTGCCTAGAGTTTTGTCCCTGGAAGGGTTTTGGCCTCAGTTCCCCCCACCTCCAGCTCTCTGTGCTGTCAGTGCCACCAGCCCTTGCCTTGCACCAGTGCTGGCCCCGCTGATCCTGGATGGGGCTGGGGGAGCTGAGGGAGCCCTGAGCCCTGCAGGGTGGGCAGGAGGGGCCAGCAGTGCTCAGCAGCCCCTGGATGGGGCTGGGGGAGCTGAGGGAGCCCTGCAGGGTGGGCAGGAAGGGCCAGCACTGCTCTGCAGCCCCTGGATGGGACAGAAATGGGGCCAGAGCGGGGCTGGCAGCTGTCCTGACTCCAGGCTTTGGCTATCCTGACTCCAGGCTTTGGCTGTTCTGACTGCAGACTTTGGCTGTTCTGACTGCAGACTTTGGCTGTCCCCACCTGTCCCCAGCTCCAGGCAGGGTCCCAGAGGTTTTGGCTCTGTCCCTCTGCAGGGCACAGCTGAGCCCACAGGGGCTGCTGGGGACCCCCTGCCATGCACCCACAGTGACCCCGCTGTCCCCAAGGCCAGTGGCCCCAGCCTGGGGGTGCTGGGCAGGGACAGGGCAGGGACTGCCAGTCCAAAACAGCTGTGCCACCTCAGGCCTGCCTGGAGACACTGACAGAGCCAGGGATGGAGGGGACACCGTCATTTCCCTGCCTGCGTCCTTGTTCCACAGACTCACTGAACCATAGGGTGGGAAAAAGCAGAAATTCCTGAAGATTTTTACAGTTTACAAGAGTTTATTCAACTGGTTTCTGACTTTAGTTCTACGGAGGGGGTGCTGAACAGTTACAAGCTCCTTCAGGTCAATTACAGCCAATCTAACGAACGAACAAACAAAAGGGAAAAAAAAAGGAAAAAAAAGAAACAACTTGGAAAACAATAAGAAAATCCACAACTTCTTCACGTGTCATTAAATATATTCATATATAATAACCATAATATATTAGTATGCATTGTAAAGAAACATTGCCCAAAGCAGTCTGCCATGGTCATAACTAAACAACATTTACAGTTCAAGATATTAACAGAAATAATAAAAAAAAAAACACAAACAAAAACAAAACCAAAATAAAACAACCCCAAAAGGAACACAGGTTTGTGAGGGGGTGAGGCGGGGTGGGAGGGGCACGGACACACAGACAAACAGAAACGAGACCAAGCCACATCTGTGGGGTGCTACGGTCGGTGATGATTGTTTTGGCATTTCAGCTGCTCTCCAAAGCCTCCCTGAAGGCACCACAGCCCCTTCCCCACTGCCCCGGGGGTGCCACTCCTGTCCCCAGGGCGCTGGGTGGCCCTGGCTGGGTCTGGGCTGGTCAGAAGGGGATTGGTGCCCCAGAGCTGCCCCTGGCCAGGCAGGTGCTGAGGGGGCATCCTGTCCCTCTGGGGGAGCAGCAGAGGGGTCCCCCTGGAGGTGTCCTCATGGGGGTGTCCTCCATGGAGATGTCCTACTGAGGGTATCCTCATGGAGATGCCCTCCTGGAGATGTCCCACTGAGGGTATCCTCATGGCGATGTCCTCCTGGGGGTGTCATCCTGGGAGTATTCTCCTGGGGGTGTCCTCATGGAGATGTCCTGAAGCAGGGGTGCTGCAGGAGGAGCTGCTCCTCTGGACCCCAAAATGGGGCTGCTGTGCCCTCCCAGCTAAGGCTTCTCCAGCTGCACCAGTTCCAGCAGGTCAGGATTACTGGAAGCACATGAAGGGCACTGGGACCGTGGATGGAGTGAGGTGTTGGTTTGCCTGGGCTGATGGAAAGCACAAAACTCCAGCAGGGATGGAGAGACAGGCCTGGAGGACAAGCCTGGGGGCTTCCCTCCTGTGCCAGCCTCCAGGCTGCTGTGCCAGCTCATTTCCCTCTGAGCCCCCAGGCTGTGACAGGGCTGTGGGGTCAGGCGCTGGGGGCCTTCCAGGAGCAGTGGGAGCAGGGAAGGGGCTGGAGGGTCTCCCTGGGGTTTGGGGTGTCCAGGCTGTGCTGGGAGGGTGCTGTGCTTGACAAGGGTGGAAACTGGGAGTGAGCCCTGGGTGTCCAGGTGTGCTATGGGCAGTTCCTGAGTCCCCAGGTCCCCTGGCCTTTCCTTCCTGCTCTCCACATGGAGAACTGGCTTTGGGTTGGATTCTGTTACCTTTAGGCACCGTTTGAGGTTTGGGGACATCCCGGCTGCCTGAGGATGTGCTGTCCCACCCTGGCAGCAGCTGATGGTGACTGCAGGAGAGCATCCAAGCCCTGTTTTGGGGCTTTAAGCCTCCATTTGGACACTTGAGGTCAGATTTTATCCCTCAGAACCTGGTGGCTTCACTTCCCTTGGCTGCAAAACCCTCAGCTCTCCTTGAGGTCTGAGATAAGGAAAACCAGGTCCAGTGTGGGAAAGGGGAGAAAACACACACTTGGTGGGGGGAGCTGCTTGATGTCCAGGGTGGGATTTTTCTCCCAATACCCAGATTAATTTTGGGGCCTTGTGGTGTCAGGGGAGGCTCAGCAGAGCTGGGTCCCTCCGGGTGGTGTTTCCAGCAGCCCCAGGAGCCTCCTCTTTGCACCTATTTACATGGCTGCCCTGCTTTATGGTGGTTTATGTCATTATATAAATATTGTCAATTGCTATAAAACAAGGCAAAACCACTGGAAAATGTCATAAAAGAGATGTTTCCAAGTTTCCTAAAAGGAAAAATAGCAGGGAGGTTTTGCTTTTCATAGCGACTAATGTTTGCCTCTCCTCCAGGTACGGTCCTGCCCTCCCTGCCTTCCTGCCCATCCATTCCCACTCTGCCTGGAGGAGGTGGAATTGAAAATCCCCATTGCCCAGGGGCTGCTGTGCCAGGGGAGCAGCCTGGCATGGGGCAGCAGCCTGGCATGGGGATAGCAGCCTCACATGGGGCTCACAGCTCCCAATCCAGTCCTGCCCACAGGGTGCCCCAGGGGAGGATGCTCCAGTCTGAGATGAGGCAGTCTCCACTGGGCTCAGTGCATTAATGACTGGAAATTGGGAATTTTAAATTGGCTGGTTGTCCCCCCAGCAGAGGGAGGAGAGCTCCAGGTGGGTCACACCTGGCTCCTGGCTGAGACCCCTTCCCTGGGTGGGCTCTGCACTGGCCCCATGCCCATGGGGACAGTCCCTGGCACTCTCTGCTCCCCTCTTTGTCTCCAAGACCTTCACAGGGATGTCAGGGGCTGCAGCTCCAGAGGGAGGGAGGGCAGAGCTGCTCTGGGTTTGGGAGTGAAACCAGTGACCATCCAGGACCCTGGTGTCCCCTGCAGGGATTTGCTGCCAGCTGAGGGTTCCTGGTGTGCTGACAGCAGCAGAGGGGACCGAGCCCATGGAGGAGGTTCAGGGGTGGCCACAGTGGAGATTCAGGGACTGAGACTGGCAGGATCTTCAGGGCACTTTGTGGGAACTGGATGCCAACTCATTTTTTGTCAAGTCTGGGTGTTTCCTTGGGGATCCTGGTTATTGACTCCTTGTAAGTGGGTGGCTAGAGAAGGACAGGGCACCCTGTGGGCTCTCACTCCTTCAGTGTGTTGGGGCAGCATCCTCAGGGTGGGGGGCTGAGCACGGAGCCATTCCCAGAGTTATGCACAGCAGGAACTCACCCACCAGCAGTGTCCCCTCTTGGCTGTGCCTACAGTGGACCCAGAGCACCATCACAGCCCCAGGCACCCCAGGTGGTGGCCATGGCTGTGGGATTCCACAGCCCCCCAGGACCCCGTGGGCTGATCCTGGGGTCTGTCCTCAGCAAAAGTCTCGGTTTAGTTTCCTCTACAATAGCTCTCTCAGTCAGCCTAAGTTGCAAGTACGTGTTTTGGGGATGGGGAGTTAATTTCCAGCGGTGCTGTTGATTAGTTTCTTACGGGGTGGATGTGCCCATGCCGTGCTTTGGAGGCAGCAGATGTTGGCAGCTGGAAGGCAGTTTGGTGTCTCTGAGTTCTTCAGCAATGGGGCAGGAGGGAGCTGGGGGGCCCCAGGTGCTGCATGCCTGCACCCCAGTTGTGGGCTCTGTCTGTGTGTGCAGTCGAGTTTTCTTGGGTTCTGTTGGACCCTGTTGGGTTCTGTTGGGTGTTGATGGGTTTTGTTGAGCTCTGTTGAGTTCTGTTGGGTCCTGTTGAGTCCTGTTGGGTCCTTTGGGGTTCTGTTGGGTTTTGTTGGGTCCTGTTGGGTCTTGTTGGGTCCTGTTGGGTGCTGTTGGGTTCTGTTGAGTCCTGTTGGGTTCTCTTGGGTCCTGTTGGGTTCTCTTGGGTGTTGATGGGTTTTGTTGAGCTCTGGTGAGTTATGTTGGGTCCTGTTGGGCTCTGTTGGGTTCTGTTGAGTCCTGTTGGGTTCTGTTGACTCCTGTTGGATTCTGTTTGGTCCTGTTGGGTTCTGTTGGGTCCTGTTGGGTTCTGTTGACTCCTGTTGGATTCTGTTTGGTCCTGTTGGGTTCTGTTGGGTCCTGTTGGGTTCTGTTGACTCCTGTTGGATTCTGTTTGGTCCTGTTGGGTTCTGTCCCCCCTGGAATATGAGGTGCAAGCCCAGCACCCCCAGCCGTGGTCGCTGTCCCCTGTCCCCCCAGCCCGCCCTGGCAGCCGGTCCCTGCCCGCCCCAGCTCTACACAAAGCAGCATGCACAGTCAGTCTCTCCCTCTCCTCCTCCTCCTTTAGGCTTTCTTACACTTCCCCTTCTTCTCCCGCTGCTGGAACTTCCGGAGCCGCCGGGCCCATGTGTCCCGCCACTGGATCACCAGGCTGGTTTTGTCCGCAATGATGCCGCTCTGGTCGGGAGAGTCCTCGTTGTTGCCCAGCAGCAAATACTTCTTCATGGGCTTGATTTTGGGGCACTTGCAGGCGATGTCCTTGGAGTGGATCCACAGGATCTGGTCGCCACGCCGGATGCGGTTGCTGCCCTGCTTGTAGACGGAGATGATGTTCACCGTGAACTTCCACCAGTCCGCATTCTTCTCTGCCTTCAGCACGTGGATCTGGACAGCTGGAGAAAAACAACACACAAGCAAGAGAGGAGAAGGTGTTACTGCTTGGGCTGGTGAGCAGACAATGAGCTTCAAGCCTTACCTAATGGGCTGTGTGAGGAGGAGGGATTTTGCAGCAGCCAGGGGATGTGGAGACCCCAAAATACTGTCCCCAGGCCACACGCCAAGAACAGGAGCAGCCACTGCTGCATCTGAGAGTCCAGCAGAGCTTCTGAGGGCACCACAGGCTTGGGAGATGCTCTCCAGCTCTGTACCTGGCAGAGTCACTGAAACATCTCTGCAAGCACAGAGGGCAGCTCTGGACTCCACCTCTGGTGTCCTGGCAGAGCACTGGGAGACCTCCAGCTCCCACAGCCAGAGGGAGGTGGGAGAACAGCCCTGATCCCTGCACAAGGTGCTGGTGATGATCATGATGGTGATGGTGATGATGATGATGATGTTTTCCAAGCCCATGGCTGATGCTGTGTAACCTCCTCTGCAGCCATGGACTGAGGAAACCTCAGCCCTTGCTCTTTCCTGGGGCAGGGCTAAAAATCAGCTCCCAGGAAATGCCTTCCCCAGGCAGGGCCTGCCCAGCCCTCCTGGGTTGGTTTGCCAGCTGTGAGTGAGGATTCCCCAGCAGGAGGGACCCAGGGAAGCCCCAGGTGAGGGTGGTCTGGCTGGGAGAGCAGGCAGGGGCCAGGCCCTGCACAGGCTGGTGCAGCACCACCACAAAGAGCTTTTTTAGCCACTAAATCACTGTGCTTTTCCTTTTTCCCCACTGCTCCCTCCATGCCCTGGGAGCTGTAAACCCTGCCCACTCACCTGCCTATATCAGCTGCCCCAGTGGGACCAATCCTGTTTGTATAAATTAACAGAGGGAGAAGGAACTCCCAGAAACCTCAGGGAAACTATGCCCCTTGCCTTGTAACAGTCCAGTTTTCCCCCTGGATGGAGGAGCATCCCCCTGTCGCTGAAACCAAGTGATTCCAGGCTCTGGGAGGAAGCAGAGCTCTGCAGCCCAGCACAGCTTTTTGACACGTTGCAAAATATATGGGGTATTTTTTTCAGAGCGTGTCATGGAGGCCAGATGCTTTCATTAAAAAAAAAGGGAAAAGGGAAAAAAAGGAAAAAAAACAACCCTAAGCTCTGACCATGTATTTCCCTGTCTGGTGTGAAGGTAACAAAATGTGAAGAGTAGCCAATTTTTATTTTTTGGAAACAAATCTTTCCAAAAAAGCTTAAACCTTTGACCCGCCTGGGTCCACACTGACAAAATGGAGAAAATGAATGAAAAGGAACTGAAGAGAGGCGGTTACAGGAAACTCTGCTCTAAAACACACAGTCTGTATTTTTTTTTATGTCAAGGCCCCTCTCTCTTATTTTTTCCCTTTTTATTAATGAAGTGGAAGGAGTGAAAGCTTTGAGGAAGGCTTGGCTGGGGCAGGCACAGCTGCCTGCCCTGACAGCCGGATTTCTGCCCACAGCCTCACGTCCAGGACGCTCAGTTCCTCCTGAGCTCAGTTCCTCCTGAGCTCCAGGGGTGTTTGCCTGGCTGTTTCAGTGCTGAGCGGGGACCAGCATCTCCCAGGGGACACTGGACATGCAGAGAGGCAGAAATGGGCCAGGATGAATTTTTGAAGCACCTAAGCTGGGTTTAAAGGCTCTCTTCCCATGAAGGAGGTTTCAGTCCCATCCTGATTTGGAGCTCTGGCTCAGCTGTGCCTCCCAGTTCAAAGCTGGCTTTGGGGCTTGGGGCTGCCCTTCAGCTGCCCTCTCCTGGGACAGAGCTGGGCTTTGTGCTGAACTAACTGCTCTCCCCTGGCTGATGTTCCACTGAGCCCCTGCTCAGGCCTGTCCCTGTCTCTGCATCCCTGGAAAAGCATCCCTGGAGAAACATCCCTGGCAAAACCCCTGGGGCAGCAGATGGAAGGTGATAGGGGGTGATTGTTCCTCCTGGGGATGGTGCTCCCCTTGCTGTGGTCCCCTGGGTGCAGGAGAACAAAATCAGAGGAGCTGCAGCTTCCGCAGCTCCAGCTGGGGCTAGTGACACTGGTTTCAGTGATGGGCTCTGGTTCAGACTGGTCACACTGGTTTCAGTGAGGATGGGCTCTGGTCTGGGCTGGTGACACTGGTTTCAGTGAGGATGGGCTCTGCTCCAGACTGGTTTCAGCAAAGAGGGAATCCAGTCCAGCTCCTGATCCCACCTGTGCCTTGTGCCTGCTCCTCTCTGACCTTTGCAAACTCTGGGCAGCCGAGCCCTGACGGGAATCTGAGGCTCCTGCATCCCACGCACTCCCAGAGATGCAGAGATTTTTCTCCAGGTTCATTTCCCTGCAGCCTGCTCTGCTCTCCAGGGAGCTCCCAGGCAGCAGAGGGGCCTGTGGAGCAGGGGGACAGCAGCGGGACGGCAGGGGCACAGCTGGGTCCTGGTGAGGGCAGGGGCTGCCCCAGGAGCTTGACACTGACACTCCTGAAGCACAAATCCCACCTGGATGGTGCCTTCCAGCCCTCACCACATTTTGTGCTTTGCCAGAAGAAGGGGACAGAGTGGTCCCTGGGCTGGGGAAGGGGGGGAGGGTCCCTCGTCCCCTCCTCCTGCATCCCCAGAGCTCAGGGATTCTCCCAGTTCCCCAAGGCCTGGCTGAGAGCCTCCAGCTACAAGAAAGCCCCAAAGGCTGGAAGCTGGAGATGAAAGCCCAGGAGTGGATGGTTTGATGTTAATAAAAACAAAACACAGCCCAAAGCCTCAAAACAGCGTTTGAGGGCAGCTGCTGGAGGCTGAAAGCAAAGCAGTGCCTTGCAGCATTCAGAGATCACCATGAGTCAGGGCCTCAAACTCCTGAGGCTGCCATGAAAACAGCAAGGCTGGGGAAAACCTAATTTAATTACTTTTTAAATTTACATTTGGGGTTTGTTTGTGATAAATCTCCTGAGTTGAAGGCTTCCCCTGCTGAGGCTGACTCAGGGCTGGGCTGCAGGGCCAAACCTGTGCATCCTGTGGTGGAATCCTGGAATATCCCACACATCCCCTGCACAGACCTGTCTGTGGGAGCTTGGGCACCATGGCTGGGCTGACCCTGGCGGGTCCCAAGGAGGAGCAGTGGGACAGAGCACCTGGAGGCTATTATTGAACATGGCCAGGTGGGAGGGCGTGCTGGGCACAGCCCTGGCAGGCCCAGATGTCCCAGTCCAGGGCAGGGTCTCCAAAGGCTTGGCTCCCCTCTCACTGCACAAGTGCAGCGGAGTCCATGTGGATTCTATTCCAACCAGCAGCAAAAGGTGACCCCGACACCATCTGGGTTTGGGAATGTAAAGGGCTGGCTCTCACTGGAGCAAAGTGTTAAAATAGGATTTTTTTTCCCCCTTTTTCCAGTTTTTAATTTATCTGGCGGCGGCTTTGCCTCGCTCAGGTTGCCAATTTCCTACTGGTTTAATATTGGAGATTTATGATCCCTAATCCTTGGGTGTGCCCTGCTGCTGGGGGACCCTCACTCCCTCAGCACGTGGCTCCAGCAGGGACTGC
Source organism: Zonotrichia albicollis (assembly GCF_047830755.1). Classification (NCBI taxonomy): domain Eukaryota; kingdom Metazoa; phylum Chordata; class Aves; order Passeriformes; family Passerellidae; genus Zonotrichia; species Zonotrichia albicollis. The sequence goes on along the minus strand of NC_133837.1, from coordinate 2,566,561 downwards.
TCAGCCCCAGGAATGGGATTTCTCCACCTTCCCAGCAGTGCAAGGAACTCTGAGTGCAGGGCTGGTGCTTTCCCTTGCCCTGGGTTTTTTTGGGGATTCGGGTTTTTCTCCCCCTCCCTCCCTCTTTTCAAGCTGCCTTTTGAAAACACATTTTGCTTTTTTCCAGCAGCCCCTGCCAAGCTCCTCTCCACAAAGGGGGTGACTAAGAGAAGGCTCCGCTGAAGGAAGGATTTTTTTACTTTTTTTTTTCCAAGAAAGGGCAAAGTGAGCAAATGATCTCACCTTTCGGATGAGGATTCTGTTCCTCAGCCCCATTCCCTGCCCAGCACCGGGATAGGGATGCAGGGCCAGCATGGGACCACAGTGCTGGTACAGAACCAGTCCAGCATCACTCGTGCAGGACCAGCCCTGCTGCAGCACAGGCAGCTCAGCACCTGGGGCTAAATGGAGATTTAAAAGCTCCAGGTTTCCTTTACCACAGTCACACCCATTGAGAGAGGGAACATCCCCAAAATCGGGCAGAAAATAAGAAAACGCGGCACTGAGGGAGTACAGGATGTCCACATCTCACCTGGATCAGCATCACCTGCTCTCATCAGATAACCCCCCCCTCCTTCTGGGAATCTCCATTCTCGGTGGGTTCAGCTAGAATCCCTTCTGCTTCCCCGGGATTTAGGTGCCCCCACCCCAGCAAACCCCTCCTCTCTCCCCGCTTTTCTGGGAGCTGAGCGGCCCTGCGCTCCCCCACGCAGCCCAAAAATCCCAGAAAAAGCTTTTCTGCCTCTGCTCCTGCCTCCCCCTCCCCGAATCTCCCGCCCGCCCTCCTCTCGTCCTGTTGAACTCCAAATATTTGCACCCAAACCCATCTCGCGGGGAAAAAGCCCAAATTAAAATAAAAAGGAGAAAAACCACAAACCCGACAAAAACAAACAGATAGGAAAAATAAATAAGGGAAAATATCCCCTTTGAAAGGCTGAATGAAGCGGGGAGCTAAAAAGCCCCATTGAGGAGCGGGCGGATGATAGCTCCGATTGAGCCCGCGGGAGAAGGAACTCTGTTCAAGCTAATTAGGGCCTTTTAGGACATTCAGCCCGGCGATGCCAGCAGAACGGTGAGGAAAAGAGCCTCCTAATTGGCTTCCTGCTGGGGTGTCAGTCCCAAAGTCTTTATTATCCCTCCCTGCACCTTTTCAACCCTTTCTTCCCTCCCTGGCCCTGCTGAAAGCCTGGGCTGCCCCGGCATCGCTCACCCCGCTGCCTCTCCAGCACGGTTTGTTCTCAAAAAACAAATTGCCGTGGCTATGGGGCTGGTGGGGCTGTGGGGGACCCTTCCATGGCCAGGAGGGTCAGGTGGAAGCACCCCAGTGCCAGCACTGGGACAATGTCCCCACACCTGAACCAGCCCCAGCACGCGGCTCTGGCTCACTGTGAAGCTGCAGGAGCGATGCTGAGTGAGAAAAGAGAAGGGAGAAGCCCATTCCAGCTCCCCCAATCCCTGCTCCAGGGGCACCTCGTCCCTATTCACTGGGACCTCCTGCCTGAGACACCTCTTGGGCCACCCACACCTTCCCAGGGTCTGCTGCAGCCCACAGGGCAGCCCTACACAGAACCAGGTGTGTCACCCAAAATTCCAATAGAACTGAGTGAGAGTGTCACCCAAAATTTCAACAGATCCAGGTGTGAGTGTCACCCAAACCCCCAACAGATCCGTGTGTGATTGTCACCCAAAATTCCAACAGGACCAGGTGTGAGTGTCACCCAAAATTCCAACAGGACCAGGTGTGAGTGTCACCCAAAATTCCAACAGAATCGGGTGTGAGTGGCTCCCAAACCTCTAATATATCCGGGTGTGAGTGTCACCCAAAAGTCCAACAGATCCAGGTGTGAGTGCCACCCAAAATTCCAACAGAACCGGTTGTGAATGTCACCCAAACTTCCATCACCCAAACCTCCAACAGAACCGAGTGTGAGCTGTCCCAGGGCTGCACCACCCTCTGAAGTCTCCTGGGAATTATGGGGGACTGGATGCAGGTGACAGGGAACTGCTTGCTGCTCATCCCCACAGCAAAAAATATTTTAAATATTTTAAAATATTCAAAAGCTGCGGCAGATAACGACACAGTGAGAGGGGACCTGGTGTCATCATAACCAGAAGACACTGGAAAACACTTGGAAAATGTGAGTCTCCTGCAGATCCTGGGATAGCCCCCAAATGAGGGTCCAGACTTGGGTGTGCTCATCCCAAGTGACACAGGGCATCGCTGTCCCTCCACACCTGGCAGGTCTGGCACTCCCAAACCTGCACACAGCCAGCACGGCTGTGGCCGGGGGGCCCTGGGGACACCCCCGTGGGGACACTCCTGCCCCGCATCCCCGTGGCTCGTCCCTGCACAGGGGACACTCACCATAGTCCTTCTTACAGTACTTCTTCATGTTGATCTTCAGCTTCCCCTTGGAGGCTTTGCAGTACGAGTCACAATCTGCGCGGGGAGAGGGGGAGGGCAAGAAAACATTAACAAAACAAATCAGTCTGCAAATGCAGAAAGCGCTGGGGGAAGGGGAGCGGCTCCGAGGCGCGGGCTGCCGTGAATAAGCAGCGTGCCTGTGATATCCATCTGCCGGGATGGGGCCATTGAGAAACCCTTCCTTTCTAAAGAAAGCTGCTCACAAAGGAGCCCGGCCTCCTCCGCCTCCCCCGGGCCGGCTTCCCCGGCCGCCTCTGTCTTCCTGGGAGACCCGGGGGCCTCCCTTATTGTGCCACCCAGGGCTTTTGAGAGCCACACAAATTCCCGCTGTTCTGCAGCTCCCACTGGAGCCTGCCCGGAGCCCACAGAGGCCCCATTGTCACCCCTAACCCGGGCCGGTGTCAGCCTTTGGCATTCATTGCCGGCAGATTCGGGCCGGGGTCAGCCCACCACAATGCGGGTCACGGAGGAAATTAGCAGCCCATGAAGCATTAGCAAAGCCTTTTGGTGTCCACTCTACTGAAGTGTGCAAATAAGATACCCCAGGGGGAACATTTCATTTCTAATAGGCCCCCACTGCAGGGACACGCTGGCCTGGCCCGGCGGCCGGCGGGAGCCTGGCACAGCCCCATGGCACTGCCAGGGCTGCTGGCCATGGGCCACGGGCCATGGGCACGGCCCTGGAGCCTGCAGGGACACCGAGCCTGCCCTGGAGCCTGCAGGGACACCGAGCCCTGCACTGGAGCCTGCAGGGGCACCGAGCCTGCCCTGGAGCCTGCAGGGACACCGAGCCCTGCCCTGGAGCCTGCAGGGACACCGAGCCCTGCCCTGGAGCCTGCAGGGACACCGAGCCTGCCCTGGAGCCTGCAGGGACACTGAGCCCTGCCCTGGAGCCTGCAGGGGCACTGAGCCCTGCCCTGGAGCCTGCAGGGGCACCGAGCCTGCCCTGGAGCCTGCAGGGACACTGAGCCCTGCCCTGGAGCCTGCAGGGACACTGAGCCTGCCCTGGAGCCTGCAGGGACACTGAGCCCTGCCCTGGGAGCTGATGGCCCTGCAGTGGGTGGGCAATGCCCTCCATACACTACTGGGCACAGCCCCATGGCACCAGGCCCGTGCCAGTGTGGCTGCAGAGGGGCTGGGCCATGCCAGCTGCCAGGCCTGGGGTGGGCTCGTGGACGTGCTGCCCGTGCCCATCCACGGCTCCTCAGCACCCATAGAATGGCTTGATCCAGGAAGAAGGGACAGGGCTGCCTGCAGCAGAAGGCCTTGGCACACTCACAGCCCTTGGAGGCTTCAGCACTGTCACAGCCCTGGAGGCCTCCATCTCTCCCAGCATCGTCCTTCCCCAGCCATTGCTGGGGCACAGATGTCAGCAGCACTGCTGAAGTGCCCCAGGAAGCTGTGGGGAAGGTGGCAATGCTGCTGGCATGCCATGGCCAGCTCACACTGGGTGCTAAGACCAGGAGGAACCCCCTCAGCACCAAGGCCTGTGACCCCTGTGTGCCCCAGCCCCTCTCATGCAGAGTCCCCCAGGCTCCCTGCTGCTCCTGCTCCTCAGGAGACACCCTCAGGTGAACCAGGCTTCCTGCTCTTCCAGCATGACCCAGCCAGGCCCAAACCCAAATCCAAACCAAACCGAAACCCTGTGATCTTCCTCCTGCCAGAGCCCCAGCTGAGATCTGTGCCCAGCTACAGCCTGGCCAAAGCCCCTCCAAACCCTGGTGGCTGAGGTTTTCCAGCCACTCGTGCCTCCCATTTGTTTTTCTCATCTGACAGGAGACACACGATGTGAGACTCCTGCACCATTTGTCCCCAAATGTTTATGTGACAAACCTCAGGAGTCCCAAGGCCTGTGCTGCCTGGCTGTGCCAGAGGCTCCTTGTCCTGCAGGTCCCTCTCCATGAGGCTGCAGAGGATCAGCCTGGGACATCCTGCCCATGGGAGGTGATGCCAGAGCCCAGCAACAAGGAGGCTGAGAATTCCCAGAGCTGCCTGAGGGACACCCTTCTGCTATGGGGGGGTCAGTGTCCAGCTCCTGTCCTGCAGGAGTGATGAGGGGGCAGCAGGATGGGCCCAGCTCCCAGTCCCACTGTGCAGCACGAGTGTTCCCTGCTCAGGGGCAGAGTAGGGCTTGGTGCTCACCCTGCTGCTGTCCTGCCTGTCCTGCTGACCCAGGACTTCCCTGAGCTCCTCTCAGCCTGTGTCCAGCCCAGCCACCCTTGTGAAGCACCCTGCCCCTGATGCAGGACAAACCCATGGACACATCCCAGCCTTTCCTCCAGGTTTGCTCAGCTGTACAAATATTCCAGTGCAAATCCCAGTTCCAGAGCCACAAGCCCAAACACAGCCAGCCCCTGGTGGTTTTTGGGTCAGCCCTGCATGCCCCAGTCTGGGGGATCAGCAGCTCCCCGCAATGAGCAGAGCAAGAGGGATCAGGAGCAGCAGCTCCCAGCCATGAGCAGAGCAGGAGGGATGGGAGCAGCAGCTCCCAGCCATGAGCAGAGCAGGAGGGATGGGAGCAGCAGCTCCCAGCCATGAGCAGAGCAGGAGGGATGGGAGCAGCAGCTCCCCAGGATGAGCAGAGCAGGAGGGATGGGGAGCAGCAGCTCCCAGCCATGAGCAGAGCAGAGGGACCGGGATGGGAGAGGCGCTGGAGCCGCTGGCTCGCAGAGGGAGCAGGTGGCGGGCGGCTGCTTCGTGTCGCTCGCAGCTCAGTAAAACGTGTCAGTACAGCTTTCAGCAACTTTGCAGCTCAGCCCATCCCCTTGATAGAGCTAATTCTCTGCCTGGGCAGAGACTTTTCACAGCTAAACACCTTCTTTGTTTTCCTTGATTTCTTTCTTTCTTTTTCCTTTTGCAGAAAGTTGATTTTTTTTTCTGTTTAAACATCTTTGGTTTGGGGGTTGTCTGGGGTTGCTGTGATGAGGCTGAGAGCTGCAGGGTGCTGAGTGCCCATCCCGTGATTTGTTAGCGGATCTTGCTCTGCCCGGAGCGCTGATGCTGCCGGGGCTGGGCAGGAGGGAGGTGCTGGCAGCAGAGTTGCGGGTGCTGAGTGTTGCTGCAGGGAAGGGAAACCCTGCATGCACCAGGCGCCTCTTGCTGCACTCTCAGCCCCAAGCTCAGCTCTGAGCCGCTGCAAAAGCCACATGTCGGGAACGGAAATTAAAGGCCCCTTGATTCTGACATGATAGAGCGATTAAAGCCACATTTCTTGGCCTGGGTACCTAACTGGAAATGCAGATATAAGGCTTAGATCCCCAAGGGGATTCAGATTCCTAATCCGAATTTATGCAGCTAAATTCCTATTGATTTCCCCCAGGTAGGGCCCTAAATGCCTTTGTGGGCTGTGATCCAAGGTGGAGGTGTTGTGGCTTAGGAGGGAGCCCCGGCCCTGACAGCCCGAGCCCGGCACTGGGGTGAGGGGCATTGTCCTGCCCTCCCTGCCAGGGCTGTGCTCTCTGGGGCTCTGCAGGTGGGCTCTGGGTGCCCCCATCTCCTGCTGTCACTGGCGGGGATGTGCAGCCAGACAGCCACTGAAGGAAGGTGCAGCCCCAAACAGCAAATCCTAAATCCATTATTCCCTTACCAGAGAGAGCAGGACTGAGAACACGGGAGGGGGGTCTGCCTTGGGTCCCAGACACTCCCAGAGTGGGGCAGGGCAGACCAGCAGGGCTGGCTTGGTTTGCGGCAATGCAAGGGGAGGTTGTGCTGAACAGCTTTTAGGTTCCTGCCCTTTTCTCTCCCTCCCCAGAGTTTCTGGTCAGAAATTCTCTGTGCATGAGCTGCCCCTCACCATGAGGGTGAGCAGCAGTGACCATGGGGACACAGCAGCTTCCAGCTCCCCTCTGGCTCTGGCCAAATCTGAGCTAAACCTCTCCAAAGGCAGCCCTGAACCTGCACAGGGCTGCATCCTCAGCTGTGGCTGGGGCCCGGAGGAAAAGCTCATGGGGCAAAAAGGGGGTGCCTGGGGGGCTGACCTCGGGGAGGGCAGGGGCAGCAATGTTGTGTGTCTGCTCTGGGGCTGAGTGTAGGCTCAGAGCTGGATGCTCAGAGTGTTCCCCCGGGCATGAAAACCTTTCTGTGAGCTACCCAGAGCAGCCCAAAGGCAGCTGGGAGCCACATTCCCAAGGGACACGGGATAAAATGAAATCCAGCCCTGGGACAGGAGAGGATGGCCCTGCAGTAGTGGTGGCAGGGATGCCTTTGGCTCTCAGAGCTCTGGAGATTTCCCCAGATGACCACAAGCTCCTGCTTCACTTCCCACAGCACTGAGGCTGCCCCTTGCTTCCATCTCAAAGAATTTCTTTACCATGTCCCCCATCAGTCCCAGGGATGACTGCTGGAGTCATTTGGAGAGCTCCAGCCCTGCTTTCTCCAGGCTGCTGGCTCTGGGCTGTGCTGAGCTCTGGGGAAGGAGGGGGTGCTCTGCAGGAGCCCCTTGCTCTCCCAGGGAGCAGGGATGGGCTCATCCCCATGGGACAAGCTCAGGGACTGCAGCCCCTGGCTCACAGTGACCCTGAGGAATCACTGCTGTCATTTAATTTGTGCAGGACTCCACTGGGAGTCTTTGTCTCGGAGCTGGCTGCTTTAATGTAAAGAAGCTTTAATAAAATAGCAAAGTTAAGGCACAGAATCCTCCCCAGGTTATTCATTTCAGCAGTGGCATCATTTGTCCTGTGCTTTGCTGCACCCTTGTCTGGCCACTGAGTGGACAGGGGTCTGTTATCTCTAAACTGGGTCTGTTATCACTAAACTGGGTCTGTTATCACTACTTGGCTCTTCTCCTCTCACCTGGCCGTGCCCCAGCTGTCCTGACAATGCCCTTTGCAATTCTCATGCATAAATCAGTGCCCTTCATGCCTGGGCAGCTGCAGGACAGCTGGTGTCCCCAGCAGGGTGGCCTTGGCCGTTCCTGCAGCATGGCCAGGGGCTGGAGCAGGGAGCCACATCCCTTCCAGGCCATGGACCTGGGATCAGCTGGAACTGGGTGCTCCAGTTCCTGTGGGCAGGGATTTCAGGGCCATTCCAGGGCAGGGATTCCAGGGCCCTGGATCTGCACCCCAGAGGCTTGCCTCGGTGCCCAGCAGGCCTCTGGCACTGGTGGTGCTTAACCAAGTGGCCGTGGACTGTCCTTGGTCCCCTTCCAGCTGGGAGCAGCAGTCCCAGGAGCTGGCAGGGGTCTGTCCCACAGGCTGAGCGGGGCTGTGACCAGTGTGCCAAGGCAGAGGCACCTGCTGGGCACCAGAGCATCCTCTGCTCTGCAAAGCGGTCTGGGGAGCCCTTGGCACAGCCCAGGAGTGTGGGGGCACCGAGGGCAGCCTTGCGCTGTGCCGGGCACAGCCCCCGCGGCACTGAGCCGTGCCACTCCCCGGCAGGGCAGGGCAGGGCAGGGCAAGCGGGAGGAGTAATTTCCACTCGAATTCATTCGTTTGTTTCGGTGCTTTGCAGACCCAAACCTTCCCGTGGGACCCCGCTGCCATCCCTGGCAATGGACTCACAAAACCTTTCCTGCGGGATGGCACCTCGGGAACACCTCGGGAGCATCCCGAGCCCTGCCTGCAGCGGCTCCTCACAGCCAGCATGTCCCCAGGATGCTGCCCAGTGCCCCGTGCCAGGCTGGAGCTCGCTGCCCGTGCTGCGGGAGGATCCCGGGCAGGCAGAGCCGGGAGCGCCGATCCCAGCGGATAACGGCCATTAACCTCTCCCTTGGAACAAGAAGGTGCAAATGAGCCCACAGCAGCCTCCTTTCTTCTGGCTGGGCAAGATTGATTGAAAAACAAATTGGCGCAAATAAAGCATGTAATTAGATTAAAGCCTCTCGTCTGGAGCGGCTGGAAAGCGGCAGCGAGGGATTCCCGGAGCCCGCAGCCCCTTCCCACCTCCACAGCCCCTTCCCACCTCCGCAGCCCCAGCCCCGGTGGTCCAGCAGGACCAGCAGCTCCAGGATGTGACCGGGCTGTCCCCCCACATCCCGGCAATGCCCTCGCAGGCCCCTCGGCCGCTCCTGTCCCGGCTGGGGTGCCCTTGGTCCCTCCCTGGCAGCTCTGGGCCCGGGTATCACCGCAGGCACCCCCCAGCACCAATGTAGCTCGAGGGGAGTTCCCTCCCTGCCCTCGGAGCTGCCTGGGCCGGTTTGGGGATGGGGATGAATGGCCTGAGGGGTGTTTGGTGGTCCAGGACAGTCGTGGCCTCAGCAGCACATCCCAATATTCCCGGATCCAACGGGAGCAGGAGATGGCTGCTGGGGACAGTCCAGCTGTGTCAGACACCCACTGGAAACGCTGCACTGGAAAAGCCTGCACTGGGAACACTGCACTGGAAAACCAGCACTGAACTGGGAAACACCTCACTGGAAAACTCCCCACCATTACAGCTCTTCCATACCACTCTGCCCCCTCCCAGGGCTGGCTGCACATTTCTTATCCCTTCCCGCGGGATTTATCCAGTGTATCCGTTCCCATGGGATTTATCCAATGCTGAGCCCCAGGACACGCTGGGGATGTGGGGTACAGATCCAGGGGTGCCCTGCCAAGAGCCACTGCCAGCACTGAAATACATTCCTGGGAAAACGCCTGTCCCCGGGACCTGAGCACCCCATCAATCCCTGCCTGACAGCAGCTCCCAGCCCAGGAGGAAAATCAGAGTTTTCTGTTCAGGAGAGATGCAGAAACAAGGAGCTGGTGCTGGGACAAGAGCTCTCATTCCAGGGGGAATGAGCCTCTGGAAATGGCCCAGGATGGGGAGAGGGAACTCGTCAGTCCCGACTTGGAAGCTGGAGGCTTGCCTGTGGTGGGATGCGGGGATAAAGGGTTGCAGGGGTAAAGGGATGTGGGGATGAAAGAATAAGGGGATGCAGGAAGGGAGGGGTTTGGGGTGAAGGGAGTGGGGTGCAGGGATGTGGGGCTGGAGGGATGCAGGGTTTTGGGGCTGGAGGGATGCAGGGAGGGATGCAGGGATGCAGGAAGCCTGGCACTGGGATGATGAGAGCACAGTGCCGTTGTGCATGAAGTTTATCTGTATTTCAGCAGTTTTGGGGGTCGTTTTAGTTTTTTTCCTTCAGACTTTCTGAGCTGTTTTGAAGTGACCAGGAGCTCCCTCACGGGAAGCCCCTCTCCCCCATTGTGCTCCCAGCCATTCACCGGGATCACCATGAGAAACCTTTCAGAGGGAGCTGGATGCTGCTGATCAATCAATCACTCAATCAATCACGCAGCCAATCCATCACCTCGCTTACAGCTGGGACAAGGCAGAGAAAGCCCGGGCAGGGCTGAATGAATTCCTCCTTTGGATGGGCACAAAGCTGGAGCCTCCCAGGCCGAGCCCGGATTTACGCCGGGGTGAATGAAATGAGGATTTCCTCTCCCGCCTGCCCGCAGGGAGTGGGGCAGGGCTTTGTTCCCAGGCTCGGGATGCTCCCGGCTCTCCGAGGGCTGACACTACCCCACAGCCAAGGGCTCCGGCTTTTCTCCCTGCCGGTGCTGCAACTGGAGCCCCAGCTCAGCAGGGAGGGCAGTTTTCCCGTTCCTGGTTCTTGGGGGAGGATTCAGGCTAAGATTTGGGTACCACAGCCTGCAGCCAGCTCTGCCCCGGATCTCCTCTGCCCTCTGGGAAAGCTGCAACTGCAGCCAGAGCTGCTCTGGGTCTAGGAGGGCCAGGCATCCCTCAGAGCTGGCTTTTCCCTTTCCTGCACTTACATCCAGCCTCTTCCCCACCAGCCAGGAACAAAAGGACCCAAAATGACATTTGGAAGGACCAGATCTGGTTTTGTAACTGCAGAGGTTGATTTCCAGGGGAAAACCATGGGGAGCTGCATCAATCCAATCACCTGGTTTTATTTAAGGCCCCTGGCTGAAATCATCCATTTCAGATAATCATTCCCCAGAAAATCTGGATTTGATTCAGATAAGACAAGGACTGACTGGCAGGTTTGTAAACCTTTGTAAACCCCCCCACTGCTATTTTTGTTTGTCCTTTCACTGTGGTCTCTTCTGTCTGGGAGGGACCAAAAAAGCACCAGAAAAGCTCCTCTTGCCTGGCAGCAGAAATGAGGAGCAGCCTCTCCTCTTCCTCCAACCTCCCAGCATGGAGAGCATGGATCTAAACATGGAGAGCATTTCATCTAAACAATTCATTTTGGCTGGTTTTCCCAAACTGATTGGGACCCCTGAGAGTAAAGCAGAGCCAGGCAGGCCCCCCACACCAGAGCTGATGCATCCCACCCCTCATTCCAAGACCAGCTTGGCCCGTGGTCCTTGCAATGGCTCAGGTTGGGGTGATGCTCCCTCAGCTCTTGGTCACTTTCTGTCCCACGTGGCCATGAGCACAGGAAATGGGGCAGCATCTCTCCCACAACTGCCTGCACTCAAAGTCTCCCATAATTGCTTTTCCCATCTTGTTTCCAACCCCTTTTTCTCCCATAGCATGGGAGCTCTGCCTCGCAGGCACGGATTTAGGGATTTGTGAAAAACCCCACAGATTTCAGCAGGGTGAGGGTGGGAGCTGAGAGATGCCAAAACACAGCACTGCTGGATGCTCCCCATTGAGGAAAAGGGATGAAATATGGAGGGTTCAAGCTCCTTGGACGAAGCAGTGCTTAAATCTCCAAAACAAAATCCCAGTGAGAAGAATTATGATGGGATTCTGGGCCTGATGGATTGCTCAGCTTGGCTCAGCCTTCACTGGGCTTTCACTGGGAGAAGGCTCCTGGTAGGATGCCCGGGTCCCTGGTCACCCCATGGGGAATGGGGACATCTGTCCCTCCAAGGACACGGGGATCCACAAGGCACTGTGCCACCATTTCCTATCCCTCCCAGAGACAGATAACCCACCCCAGCCTCCAGCCAGGGCTCTGAGCTAAGGAAGGGCTCTGACCCTGCTGGGACGTGCTCAGTTATCAGCTTTATGCAGCTTTATGTTCTCAGTTATCAGCTGGGCTTTAGACCCCTGAGCAGCCCTTTCCCATGGCAGGCTGCTGCTGTGTTGGCACACGATAAAACCTGTCCCTCAGTCTGTCCCACACACCCCCTGGGATATCAACACTGGGGACTGAAGATCCCAGGGCTGTCCTCTGCTCCTGAGCCTGGGTGACAATCCTTGACACAGCACTCGGCTCAGGGATCAATCCAAGGTGACATCTGCCATTTTTAGTACAAACTCCTTAATTTATGAACCACTGAGACAACAGTAAACAGCTTTTCCACCTCCTGTCCTTCAGAGCTGGGGCTCAAACACCCCGGGAAGCTGCAGGCAGCAGCAGCACAGGACAAGTCACCCTTTGAGGGACACTCTGGCTCCTGCTGCCATGCCCTGGTCAGCACCATCGGGGTCCCTCGGTGACACGGGGGGACAGAGGTGGTTCCTCTCGGATCCAGCACTGGGTAACGCCCCTGTGCTCACAGGTTCAGCAGGAAATCCTCCTGCACCCTCCCTGCACACCGGGAAACAGCGGGCTCTCAGGATGCTGCCCGCGTGTTTCTAGCACTTTTGGCATCAAAGGAAACCCCTCGTCCCGGTACGAGCAGAAGGGTTTATGGCTTTGGTGCAGTTTATCTCGAGGGAAGCGATTGCTGAGGAGACATTGAGCACCGAGATGCTCCAGAAGAAGGGAACAGAACGTACACGTACCTGCGGGCTCCTCGGCGCTGCTGGCGGCCGTGGTGGGCGGAGCAGCCGGGATCTCTGCGGGACAGCGGCGCACACGGGACACACAGGGGACAAAGGAGGGAGGAGAGGTTATTGCAAAGCCCAGAGCTGCTCCCTGCCCACGCTGCAGGCTCCCCTCCCAGCCGCGTGTGCCAGCGAGAGCCCCAAACCAGTACAGCGGCGACTGGGGAACCGGGCATCCCTCAAAGCTGTCACATAGGGGGTTTTTACAAAAAAACCTGGCTTTTGGCTGCGTGCTGCACTGTGCCCAGCCCCTGTGGCTGCTGTCACTGCTGTCCCCTGCAGCTGCTGTCACCAGATCCGAGGCAGTGCTGGCGCTCCCCTGGTGAGAGGCAGGGTGCAGGTTCAGCACTGCTGGGGTGCAAGGGGTGCCTCCCACGTTTAAAGGAAACACAAACACATCTGGTGCCAATTCCCTGGTCCCTGGCTCTGATTTGGGGCCAGCTTTGCAGAGCTGGAACCACATCATGCTCTGGAGACTCGTTCCCAGGCCTGGTGTGTTTGTTGGGAGGATGGACTGTGGATGGATGGATGGAGGGAGGGAGCTGCACGGTCCCAGCTGTGCAGGATGCTCCCCTTGGATGTCCTTCCTGCATTCAGGGCATGGTGCTGGCATTCCCCTGCATTCCTGGGAATCCTGGGGGGGAACACCGACCAAGGCAGGGTTTGCTCCGGGTGTGGCAGCAGCTCATAGGGCATCAGGTGATTCTTGGGGTGCCTCACTCTCATGCAACTAAACCCAGCACAAGCCATGGTGCATGGCCAGGCAGCACTGGAGCCAGCACAGCCATGCCACAGCTGGGCTGGGGGTGCTCAGCCAGGCCTGACACAGACCCAAGGTGTACTTTTCATGGCTAAAAGTCCCTGGAAACAGGGAATTACCAGCAGTGGTAAACAAGAGGGTGGCTGTGCCCAGCCCCATACCCTGGATGGGCCATGTTGAAATCCTGGGCCTGTCTTTATAAATGCCATGAATCCTGAGGGAGCTGATGCAAGGAACAATCTGCTCTCTGATTTCCCCTGGCCCTGGGGAATGGTTCATGATAAACCTTTGTGCACACTTGCGGCAGAGCAGACTGGAGCCATGGCTGGAGGTCCTGGGGACAGCAAGCCTCTGCTTTGGGCTCTTGCTGTCCCATTGCAACACGGGCAAAAAGGAATCCCAAGTGACCTCAAACCACTCTGGAATGTGTGTTTTCTTCAGCAGGAGAAGGTGGAGAAAGGGTCTCTGCCCCAGAATTTGGCAATGGCTGTGCTGGGGGGTCAATGGTGTGGGAACAGACTGTGGGTCTCCAGTAAAGGCTGGAATCTTTTAACCTTCACTTTTCTTGCTGGGCCTTTTTCTCCTTTTAGCTGCAGGGAATCCCCCCTCAGGGGAGTAGTTCCTCCTTCCCATCCCATCCCATCCCATCCCATCCCAGGCACACTAATTTCGATATTTTGTTTTGTTAGGGCAGATGATGTCCCACAAGGAGCATGAGCCACTGGAAGGTCCAACAGCAGCAAACTCCACAGGCAGCAGAGAGGGGCACAGGACTGAACCCCACCTTCCCAGGCAGGGAGAGAGAGGGTATCCAGGTGTTTGCAGAACAGAGACTGCAAAGGAGGCATTTTGGGAGCTGTTCCTGCCTTGGGAAGGCAAATTGAAAAGCAAACCCAAGGAAGCCAAGGATAACCCCTCCCGTGGCAGGGCTGTGTGAGTGCAGGAGCCCCTGCAGCAACCCAGGGGGTCTCAGATGTGGTGGAAATTGCATCAAAGGAGCAGCTCCTGTGGTCTGAGCTCTGTGCCAGTGCAGCACAGCCTGATTTTGGAGAGAAGAACGTGTTTCTAGTGATCTGTAGCGATCCCCCTAAGCACAAAAAATGTGATTTTAGAGCACCTCTGTTCCATGAAGCAAAATGGAATTCCCAGCAAACCTGGCTGTAGATGCACTCACAGAACACCCCAAGGAGGCAGGAAAGCTGCTGGAAGCTGCTGTGGGTTCAGGACCCCGTTTGGGCAGAGCAGAGGGGTCCCCAAACAGCCCCACACCCCGAGCGCTGTGGGGTTCAGCACCCCCAGCCTGGGCAGCGGCTCTGGCAGGGTTTTAAGGGTTAAAATCCCTACTCCACAGAAAGGAAGAGGATCCACCTACTTATGCAGGGGGCGATGGGGGAGCGGCTCTGCTGGTAGCCCTTGGCGCAGCGGTTGCAGGTGATGCCGGTGACGCCGTCCTTGCAGGGACACTGGCCCGTGGTCTGGTTGCAGGTCTGGCCGGCCGCACCCACGGGGTGACAGTCGCACTCTGCGGGGACACACGGCAGCGGGGTCAGGGCAGGGCGGTGTGGCATCGGCGGGAGCGGGGCAGCTCCCGTGGCACCGCTCCATCCTGTCTGCGCTCCGAGAAACCCCCGGAATGAGCTGGAACAGAGCTGGCTTTTGGCACAGGGCTGGGGACAGGGCTGGAGAGGGGGTGGCCCTGTCACAGCACCACTGCGGGGACAGGGTTAGGGTTTAGGGTTAAAGGACACAACTGCTCACCCCATCGGTGCTGAGATCAGGAATTTGCAGGATTTAAAGGCAGGGCAGTATCGACCACTGCCCCCCTCCAGCAGCCCCAAACCCCCGGGACTGGTGCAGGGCTGGTACAGGGGTACAAACCCAGCAGGATTCCACCACCCCTCAGTTCAGCAGGAAGCAATCGCTCGGGAATTCATCCCACGTGCACTCCAGGAAAAATCAAAGCGGTCCTTTCAGAGCCCTCCCCGCTGAGCTGCATCCCTGGCAGCTGGCACTGAGGGCACAGGAAGGAAATGCCCTTGTGGGATGGATGGGGGCTGAGGACCTGCTGTTCCCGGCCAGATGGATGCAGCCTTGCCGGCAGAGCCGGGCAGATGTGAAGGGTTTGGCAGGAGATGTAAATACTGCACTTGAAAACATTCAAACATTCACCAGCTCATTTCCCACAGTGGGACTTCACCGGCACAGCTGTTTGGGAGAGAAAAAAATTTTAAAAAGGCAAAAAGAAGAAAAGCCAAAAAAAAAAAAAAAAAAAAAAAAAAAGAAAAAGCATCAGGGCTTGTTATCATCACTGCTCCAAAAGGATTAGGACCTCGCACATTTGTTAACAGCCCTGATTTCTAAGAGCTGCAAGCGCCGTGCCAGACTGTGGGCTGCCCCTGCTGAGCCGTGGCAGGGACAGGCAGGCAGGCAGGAAACTTTCCTTTTCTTCTGCAGCATCCCGGGAAGGAGCCAGCCAAATCCCTCCCTGGGGAGCGCTGATTCCCCTCTGCTCTGCCCCTCAGGGGAGATGCCTGCCAGAACAGAGGCTGGGGGAGCCTGTCCCACTGCTGGGCCCTGGAGGGGCTGCACTGGGGTCAGGGCAGGGTGAGTGTCCCCAAGGGCACAGTGTTCAAACCCCCCAAGCCCCCACACTGGGCACAGCACTCCCAAGAGGGCTTTTCCTGGACCTTGCAGTGCTGCTTGGTTTGTTCTGCACACCCCTGTCTCTCAAACACCCTAAATGTGCCTTATTTGGGGACAGCAGAGCACATCCCATGTTGATTTGGGTTTCCAAGCGTTGGTGCTTGGCTGCAGGCTCCCTCCAGGCCAGCCCAGTGTGGTCCTGCACAGCAGCACCAGTCTGACCCCACTGGGCAGCAGCTCCTGGCTGATCCCTGCCCAGCAGGATTGGGATGGTGCCTGGAGCACCCCTGCCCTGGGATGTCCAATTTCTCCCTGGGGACATGCAGGGCTCCAAAGTGCCACCAGCCCTGACCCCACAGGTGCTGGGTGGGAAGAGACAGAGCCTTGCCAAAACCCGATGATTTTTCATTTGGAAAGGAAAGAAACTCCTCAAGAAACCGACTAAGCTTTTTCTCCTTTCTCCTCTTTTCCCGACACTTCTGATTTAGAATTTTTTTATTAAAAGTCTCTTTCTCCCCCCTGCCCTGAGCTCTCCCTGGGAAATGACTCCTTGCAAACCTGCCCACAGCAGAAATCTCCTTTTCTAAAGCTAATTTAGATTGGAAACGTTTTAACGGGAAATCAGTGTGGCTGGTGATGAGCAGAGGGATGCTTAGGTGGGAAAACTGCAGCCCCAAGGGATTCTGGTAATGCTGGGGGAAAGGAAATAAACACACGTTAAGAGAAG
Source organism: Zonotrichia albicollis (assembly GCF_047830755.1). Lineage (NCBI taxonomy): Eukaryota > Metazoa > Chordata > Aves > Passeriformes > Passerellidae > Zonotrichia > Zonotrichia albicollis. The sequence continues at coordinate 2,550,301 of NC_133837.1, read as the reverse complement.
GCCTGAAGGAGGAACAGGAGAGAAAAGAGTTAAGAGCAGAGAGTCAGGAGATAACAGAAAAATAAGGGAAGGGTTACCCAAGGAGAGGCAAAGGACAGGAGATGGGGAGAGCAGCCTCGTGATTCAGGCATTCCCTCGGGGCTGCTCCAGGCAGAGCCCATCCTGTGAGGAGCTCCTGGGTGAGGGGAATCGCCCTCATTTCAGTGGGACCGATCGGGGAAAAGAGGGAAACGAGGGAAAAGAGGGAAAAAAGCCCTGGTGATGAGTGAGATCCTCAGGCTCTTGAGGCCACAGTGCAGAGCCCTCTTTGGACAGCACAGAAATCAATCAATAATCGAATGCTGCTGCTTCCTTCCCTCATGAGGCAGCGGCTCGGCCAGCTCGCCCAGAGCTGCCGGGTTATTTTCAGAGTCGAATCTCTCTGAGGTTGTCTCCTGTCCCTCCAGGCCTGGCTCTGTGAGGGCTCTGATGTCCCCACGTGTGATGTGATGTGCCCAGGGCTGCAGGGGGCACGAGTGGCAGAGGGTCGGGGACCAGGATTTCACCGGGATGAGACCCTGGCGATCTCTGCCACACCGAGGTGAAATCCTCCTCTCAGGGTGACGGACGGGCTCTGTGCCACCTGTGTCACCTGTGTCACCTGTGTCATCTGTCCCCAGCGTCCCCCTGGGCCCAGCTCGTCCTGCCAGGTCTGTTCCCAAGCTGAGGGAAGCAGGGCAGCTCAGCGGAGGCAGGAGGGGCTCTCCCCGTGCCTGCAGATGGGGATTTGCTGTCCCTGTCCTCGAGAAACTGAACCAGCGCCAGCAATTAGGAGCAATTAAAGGTAATTTACAGTTCCCCGGCCAGTGCAAACACTCGCAGCCAGCAATTACAGGCTCTTCTTCTTCTCCTTCCCCAGACATGGAGGGCCGGGCTGCTGGTGCTTGGTGCTGATTTTCCCAATCCAGTTCAAATTCCTTTGGGCTGTAGCTCCAAACTGAGGGAAGCGTGCGCCAGGATGCCAGCGGAGGGGGGGGGGGGTGTGTGATCGCTGCAAGCTCCCCTTTGGCATCTCCGATGGGCACCCTGGCACTCACAGAACGCGTTTGCATTCCTGAACTTGCCTGGCTTCCATCCCTGACCTTCCCTGGGTGCAGGGATTTGTGGATTTGTTCATCCGCCACCGAGGTGCGGAAATTCAGCAGAGCCCTCGGGGCGCCGGGGCTAAGGGCAGCTCTGTGAGCACGACAGGAAGGTGTCCGGGACACCCCGGAGATGATGAGGAGGATAACGCGGGGTTTCCCTCATGCCTTGCTTGAAAGGATCACCCCACAGAGGGTACGGTGAGATGGGAGAGAAGCAAAAGAGGATGATGCTGAACAAGAGAAATGCCCACAGAGCACCGGGGAAAGGCAAATAACTCTCAGGATTTCGGTTTTTCAGAAAACCTTTAAGAAAAATTTATGCTGAGTGTCTGTGGCAGAGATGACCGGGAATTCCTAGTGAAAAAGTTAATTTTTGGTTGAAAACATGGCTTTGGAGGAGAAAACAAGGAGCAGGAATCTGTGCGGAGGCTTTAACAAGCAATGGGGGGCAGCAGTGGGGGTGCCTCTGCTCCCAGAAGCTGAATTCCCTATGAAATCAGGAAAGCAGGGGGCTGAGAGCACTCCCAGGTGAGCACCTCCAGCCTGGCTGCTCCAGATATGAGGAGACCACGGCGCTCTGTGCGAGACAGACCCGCGGCGGCCGAGTGGATGAGGGGACAGCAGCCAAAATCCGGAGTGCAGAAGGAGGCATAATTGCAAGGAGGGAACAGGATGGCTCATCCACGCTGAAGGGTCCCATTTAATCGCAGCCACTCCAGGAAAAGATCTGGGACTCAATGAAACATCTGGCTGATTGCAGCGGAGCTCAGAAGAGCCACAAGATGCGAGGCTGCGCTGTGAAAGGGGGAGAGAAAAACTCTGAATTCATATTGGGGCACTATAGAAATCAATAGCACGTCCTCAGCTGGGAGCTGCGGTGAAAGGCACGGAGAGCACCCACGGAAAAGATTCGGAATGCCTTGCCAAGAGACGGTGGAGCGCTGCCAAGCAATGCGCAGCGCCGGGAAGGTCAGACAGGTGCTCCTCTTCACTGGTCCTCAAAGCCAGCAACAAAGGGACATTGAGGGCCTTGAAAAGGCAACCTTCTCAGCGATAAAAGGGAACGCTGCTTTGCACCGCACGTAATTAACTCGTAGAACTCCTGCTACGAGACACCATGGCAAGGGCCCAACAGGATTAGATAGGGCTCTGAATGAGAACATCTGTAGTTACATTAGCTGGGATTAATATATATACGGATATAAGCACTGCCAGGCAGCTCCTCACCGCCTGCAGCCAGAGATTTCCCCCGGGGCCAGGCTCTGCCCAACTGGCTGCCGTGCGCTTTTATAGCTGTGTCTGGAGCTCCCAAATCAGCCCCGGTTTTCTGTACAAAGCTGCTGAGGCAGAGCATCGCCCTCCCCAGCCCAGCCAGCGATGCCGTTCTGTGCTTCAGCTCAGGTCTGGGGCTAAAAAACACCTGGAAGGATCCTGGGGCCGTGCTTGGGATAAAAAAACCCCACGGTTTTCAGTTCAGATGGTTGAACTTGCTGAGGTGGTTCTGCCCCACTGAAGGTTGACAAATAGCAAGACAAAAACGCAAATATTTTCGCACCCCCGGTGTTCGGGTGGAGGTATTCCCAGCCGCTAATCCTGCCCCGCACACGTGTGGGGAAACGTAAACACAGGGATAAATCTCCAGGCTCAGCTCCCCTCAAGTGTGACCTTTATGGAGAAGGTGCCTGAAAAGATCTGCATTTTTGGAGAATTAGCATCTTCCTGTTTTCGGGGAAGCTGCTTCCTTGGGAGCTTTTCAGAGTGATGAAAAACCTTTTGCCAGGACAAGAAAAAAAGGCTGGACTTGCCAGGGTGTCCAGATTTCCTCTTGTCACCCTGGATGTGCCAGGATCACAAACCTCGCAGGGCTCCAGATCCAGCCCCTGGACTGAGCAGGAACCCAACAACGCATTAAACTGGGAAAAAAAAAAAAAAAAAAAACCAAAAAAACACCTTAATTTTCAATAATCAGTGATGAAGGCTCCCGTATTCAGGAATCCCACTCAGTCTGAAGTACAAATTCAATCCCAGGTAGCCAATGTGCCTTAGGTGCACATTTATATTTAACCAGGCTTTAAAATGCTTTTCCAGAATCATGGCCAAAAACTGCTTCCCTTTGGTTGTTTCCCTTCTTTCCTCCAAAGACTTCAACGGGAGAAAAAATTGTGGCTACAGAAAACTTCTGCTGGAAAAAATTGCAACAAACCCAGGTTTGTTGTCAAAATGTCAAAACAAATTCAATTTAAATTCTCCTGTTGCCTCAACAACGCATCCTGATGCAGCAAACACGTCTCACTCAACCTTGTGGTTTAGCATTTAGAGGGGTGGTTCTGGCATTATTGCTTAAGGGAGGTTTTTTGCTGTAGAGATGTTTTTTTCCTGCTCCACTGCCTTTAGGAGCTCAGGTACTTTAAATCCTGCTCCCTCTGAACACATCTTCCCAGGGAACTCAAGGTGTGAGAATTGCTGGAGTGTCCCCCGTAGCTGGAATCCATCCCAGAGGTGACCTTGAAGTGGTCCCAAGGAGGACAGGATGTTTTCACAGCTTTTCTTTGCCTCCTGGCTTTGGGAAATCAATTCAAAACAAGCAGAGCTCCTTCTTTTGGGTACCTATCCCGGTCATTTGTCCATGGATGAGGGAGGTCTGAGCAGAACCTGTGCATCTGAGTGCTGAGGAGAGGTTTGTGCTGGCTCTGGGCACGTCCCGTGGGGATGGGAGAGCCCTGGCACTGCCAGAGCACCTCCAGCACGGGCAGCACGTCCTGCAAATCCCCCGGATTTATGGGGAAGAGGAACTGCAATTGGGTGTGCACCCACCCAGTCTGGCCCCAGCTGGTTTGCAGAGCGCAAGCAGGGGTGGAAATGTCTCTGTGCCGACTCTGAATACCAATAATGACTTTAAATATTAACCACTAACTGCTCTGCCGTGAGCTGCTCAGCCTGCCTGCACACTGGGAGCTGCATTTAGCCCTCCAGAGGATCGTGTTCGTGCTCAGTGTCCCTCAGCACATTCTCCTGGAGATTTAAAGGTTTCTTGCCAGCAGAACATGAATTCCTCCTTTTATTGGGCAGAGCCAAACAATCTCTGGGTGTCTCCTGCTGTCCCTCCTCCCGCGCCCCTTCTCAGGGCTCTCCGTTTCCCCTCCTGCGTTGGCATTCGGGGGAGCCAAGGGCTTTGGTGCCCTGCACTTTGGGCCAAATTTCACAGATCAGACCTTGGCTTTGTCTTCTCCATAACAAGGAACAGACGGGGCCACAAAGCCTCCACTGAGCTGGAGTCGCCGCTAATCCGGAGGGGCCTTGGAACCCCGGCTGTAAATCCACTTTTTGGGCAGGGGCACTGTGGGCAGGCATTAGTGACACAGACAATGGGACAATTATGGCAACACTCCCCCAAATGCTGGAAAATTCCCTTGTTCCAAAATTGTTAAAACTTCCCCTGTTCACTGAGAGCTCCCCTTCCCATGTGATTCCAGCAGGGCTGGAGAAGCTGCCAGGGATGCTGAGATGAAGATTTGGGGTTTCCTTCACCCCATTTTGCTGGCAAGATTTGGGTTTTATCGTGGAGGATGTGATCCCTTTGATTTTTCCATCAAAAATGTCAGAGCTGCAGGGGCCAAGAGCAGCAGCTCAGTGGGGCATGGTGGCCTCATGGACCTAAAGCCAAGCCCAGCTCCCCCTGCACTCCTGGGAGATGTTGCACGAGGAACAGTGGGTTGGGAATGCTGTTATTGAAGAAAAAAAAAAAAAAAAAGAGAGGCAAAGTTTTTCTCTTCCTGATGCGTTTTTAGCCTGGCTCTGGAGGAAACGAGGTTCCTACAAGCTCATTCTCCCTCTAATAATAAAAATCAAATCTGGCAGCAGAGCAGAAATTTCAGAGCTAATGAGGTTGCCACAAGGCTCAGGAAAGGAGGCACTGGGGAAGGTGAGGGAGAAGCTGGAGCAGCTCTGCAGAAAAGGATCCTTTTGGTGTGTACAGCCCCCATGGGACACCACAGCATCCACAGTGGGGAGAGCCTCCAGCGCCCCAAGAGAGGGGAGAAATCCCAGTGAGAGCTCCCGGGGCATAAATGCCAGCCCCTCGTTTGTGATGCTCTGAGAAGCATCTGTTTAAGTGGAAAAGAAATCCTTTCCTAACAGAAAAAAAAAAAAAAACCCTTTTCACTTTAGTACACTGAAAACCAGAGTGTGGGGATGAGCAGGGCTGAGCTTGGGTTGAATTCTCAGGATCTGAGAGCCTGAAGCACTTTCCACTCCTGAGAACTGCTCTGAAGCAGGAAATTATCTCCATTATTGGAAAACATTCATGGGGAAGGCAAATTATTCCTTTTCTTCCCTCTGTCTCGTGGATATGCAAAGGTCTGGCTTTGCAAGTGAATTTAGCAACTTTTGTCCTTACTCTGAGAGCAGCAATGGAGAGCTGGGGTTTAGTCTGGTTTTATTTTCTTAATAGGGTGCAAATTCCCCTCTATTGTGTCACCACTTCTGACAAACCGCATCCCAACCTGCCCTCCAGGATTGCTCCTGGATGTTTCCCTGCTGGAAACTCAAACCCAAACACCGGGTTGGAAGGTGGCCGGCCCCCAGTTCATCCAGCAAACCTCTGCTGGGCACCAGCATTGCCAGGATGTGATTTTGCAGGAATGCAGAGCCGGCTCTGGTCTGGGAATCAATGCTGTCTACATTTTCCTCTTGAGCTGGGCCCTCCACATGTCTGCCATGGATTTGGGACTCAGCTGTGAGCTGCGTCTCTCCTCTGGAGGTGCTGAGGTGGTTTCCAGGTGGCAATAGAGATTCTAGCTCCTTCTGAGCAGCTTGCTCCATCTCCTCATGGATTCAGCAGTGTCCTGCCCTGAATTCCACAGCTCAGCAAACTCTGCCTACTCTGCCTCACAGAGACACAGCTGCCTAAACTGATGTGTCTGCTCATCCATTGTTAAAATGTGGACTTTAATGGATTTATAAAAGCTGGCATGGGCTGGGAGATGCCTTGTGTTGAGCTTGAGTCTTACTTGAACAAAAAATCACTGCTTTTCCATGGTTTCATTCTACAAACTCAGAACAGTGTAAGAGTTTCAGTAATGCTGGTGTCCCTTCTTTTCTCTGGGATCCTTCCAGCCCAGGGGGGTGAACGGTGCAGCTCTGCCCTGGGTCATGGCAATGCCATGGAGGAGGTGACACTTGGTGTGGCACTCGAGCCTCCCCTGCTTCCCCAGGACACTCCCACAGTGACCTGTGAGCATGGACAGCTCAAAGCTGCATTTCCAGAACCTTCTCTGATGATCTGTGCATGTCTGGGGCTGTGGTGACAAGTTTTAGATGCAGGAGCCATAAATCAGCTCTCAGGGCTTGCAATAATATCAATATCAGGAATTATGGGACTGTGGGGAAGGGTGACTCAGGCACAGCCACTGACAAATGCAGGATGGAAATACAACTAGAAAATCGTTCTTGTGGCAGTGGAAGAGAATCTCCACAGTCCTGGGGAGAAATTGAAGTCTGTGCTTGGCAGATCAATGCCTGGAAACTTTGGAATTTCTCCAGGGATGTGATTCCTCAGAGGTGACCAAGCCCTGACACAGGAGCCCAGCCCAAGCCCTGCCAGCACCACGGGCTGGCTCCTCTCTCCTCAACAGCAGCTCCATCTGGAATCCTGCAGGATCAAAAGGAGGAAAGGAAGGAAAGCAGGTTTGACCATTAAGGACAACTCCCAGGGCTGAATTCCTGGAAAGTATTGCCTTGGAGTTTGCCTTAAAACCACAACTGAGCTGGAAGAGAGATGGGCATCAAAAGGAGGCAGCTCTGGAGAGGGGAGCATCTCCCTCAGGCTGGGGACAGAGCCCTGCAGAGCCACCACTGCTGGCCCTGCTGGCCCTGCTGGCCCTGGAGCCCTGGAGCCCTGGTGCAGGGATCCAGCCAGGCCATCCCAGTGTCTCTGGCACACTTCAGCTGTGAGCTTGTCTGCCCCACCCAGGTGTGAATTGGGGACTATCCACTATGGTGGCAGGGGACATCTCCAAGGCTGGAGAGATGCTGACCACAGCTAGAACCATGGACAGATTGGTGTCCCTGTGCTACACCAGGACACCAGCAGTGGGGCACCTTTGGTGGCACTGCCATCATTCTCAGACCGTGCTCTGGTGGCAGTGCCACCCTTCTCAGACCCTGCTGTCTGCCGTGGGTGCTGCCCCTGGCACCTCCTGTGCCCCAGGCTCCCAGCAGGACCCAGCAGCAGGAACAGAGAGGATCCATCTCCCCTGGCCCAGCCTCCAGGGAATGAGCTCTCAGCTCTAAGCTGGTCACGCAGCTCCCTCTATAGTCACTGGAGAGAGACGGGGACTTGTGCCACTGTCCCTGTCGCCGGGGACTCTGCTCGGCTCTCCCAAAGCCAAAGGGCTTCAGGTTCTGCCTCACTCAAAGCCTGTGACTGGGTGGGGAAAATGCCTTTATGTGCACCCATGACATCAAGGACAGGAGGCTGAGCCCGTGGGACAGCTCTCACCTCCCTCTGCTCCAGCCCAAACTGCCTCCAAATGGACATGTCAACTCTTGACCCTTGGTGGGTGCAGGCCAGGACAGGCAGGGAGGCTGGGAGTGCTTTTTGAGCTTTGCACAAGGCATGAAATCCTGCAGCACAGCTGGAAAGCTCCCCAGGCTACAGCAGCACCAGGCACACAGACAATCCCATTTCCTCCCGAAAGACTGAGCCCTGATGGATGTGACCTCTCCAGGTGCCAAATCCTGCCCCTGCATGAGGGGTTTGTGCTGGCAGCCTCAGCACAAGTGCATTCAGAGCACGTCTCGTTTGTCATCTTTTCATCAAAATGTGTGCAAAGCCTCTCCCCAAAACGCAGAGCTGTTTTACAGCCAGGCTATAAAACCCTGCAGACTCTCCACTCCAATGGAATTACATTAGTGCCAATAATCTGGCAAATATCAGGAGGGAGTTTAATCAAAAGAACCAACAGCAGGGCCCTGATTTACAGCGGCCCATGACAGAGCGGGGTGGACAAGGTTTGCAGGACCCAGATGTGGAATTTCACTTGCAACATCATTTGGAGCAGAGGGAAAGCAGAAGAAGCTGGAAGCAGGGTTTCAGTGTGCTGGGAGCTCTTGGTGATTTCTCAAAAACCAGGGAGAAAAGAGAAACAATTCATCCTTGTCCGAGTCTGAAAAATGAACATGGAAATTTCTTACACCCCGAGTTTTGTTGCTTCTCGGGCCAGCCCCACACCAGGGGTGTGCCCAGGACAGGGTGGGATGTGTGTGCCAGGACAAAGGGCATCCTGCTCCCCTCCTGCCAGGGTGAGCCCACCCCACCCTCTGGAGGAGGAGCAGTGGCACCATCGGGCTCCTCTAGCCCAGGGTCCAGGGTTGGGATCAGCTGCAGTGTGACCCCAGAATGCCAGGGGAGCCCTGGCTTGGTGTCCCAGGGGTGCCTGACCACCCACCCAGAGCAGCCACATCCTCCATGCCCAGCTCCATGCCCAGCTCCAGCCTGGCAGGCTCTGGCACACACCCAGCATTGCTGTTCCGTGCAATATCCCTGCTCCATCTGTCATCAATTCCTTTGCCTGTGGTTTGCAGCCTCCTTGCCACGGCCTGCCTGGCGTGGCTCTGTCCCAGGGCATCTCTGGCCACTGACAACTCCCAGGCTTTTGTCATTTATGGAAGGAAAACCACTGGAAGCAAACAGAGCAAAGCACCTGGCATGGCTGGATCCCTGTTAGCCATCAGGGAAAAGCATCTTTACATTCAGCTCCTTGTGCCTTCACCTGCGCTGCTCATCTCAACTTCAGGCCATTAGAATAGTCTTTTATTTATCAATTATAAAATATTTGGCTGTTGGAAACACAAGCAGCCCTGAGCAGGGGCTGTTGCCCAGCTCTGATTTCTGCTCACCTTTTGTTGTCTGAGCCTCACCTCTGCCCTGCAACACGTGCAAAAGTTTGTGGAATTCTCCTTTTCTCCGAGTTAAAAAGGAGGAGACATTGTGCAAGCATTTATGCAATGTCATATTTTGCATAATTACCCAAACCAACCATTTCAAACAATGCAACTGCAGCCTCTCTAATTTGCTGACGTTAGATGTGTTGTGAGTGGAGGCACTTCGTGCATGGGATGGAGTGGGAGATGAGGAATGCAAGGCACAGGAGAAGCAGCTTAGCTGGATGTGTCACTTAGACTGAATAAATGGGGTTGAATTAATGAAAAAATGTCTCTGGCAGCTCTTTCATGGAGCCTTTGCTGTGAGATCACCGAGACCTTGCTGGGGCGGGTGAGAGCCACAAGCTCCTCAGCAGCTCCCAAGGCACCAGGGCTCTCTGAGATGCTTTTATTTAAATTTATTATGTGTGGGACATGATCAGAGTGATGTGATGGATTAAAGAATCAGGTTATATAGAGGAAAATATAGAGAAAATCTGTTTCTGCTGGGTGCAGGCAGTGGTGAAGGAGGTGGCAGGGGCTCAGGATAGTTAATTCCTTAAATTTAACCACATCCAGTGGAGATGAGGCTCTGGGAGTGCTGGTTTGAGGAGATGGTAAATGAATGCTGTTATCAGTGGAGAGGTGGCTGGAGCTATTAAATGGCAGGGTTGGGTTTAAACCTGCTCATTTGCAACAATGATCTCTGCACAAGCCCCAAGTCAGGAGGGAAAAGCAGAGGGAACCTAAACCCCTCTGTGTGAAAAACAGAGCTCGGGAAAAGGAGTTTTCAAAGGGATGCTGAAGCCATAAAACTTTCCATTTCTTGTTGAAATGAGTCTTTAAAGAGAAAAGAGCTGAGCATTCCTGTGGGAAACCCCAGCATTTTCTAATCTGACTTTTGAATGTTTGCTTGATTCCTTTCACTGCACCTCAGGTTCAGGATTTCCAACTCTTCCAGCAGCAGCTGAGAGTAAAAAGGGTTCATTTGCAGGATTTGCTCTTCTTGCTGCTCCCGCCCCAGCTGAATCCCATCTCGCCTCCATGGCCACACGAGGAAACCTCAAAATACTCTGAGCTCAAAATAAACTCGTTTCTCCTTTTTCTGTTCTCTCCTCGTCCGGAGGAGTGACAAGTTCTGTGCGTGGGCTCAGCTCTGCCTGAAGGGTGGGAGCTGGAGATGGGGCTTGGGGGAGGCTGATTTAAATTCTACATCTCACCCATACCTGGGCTTCTGTGCCCCTCTGCCCTTGCAGGGTGATGACCAGGTAGGAGCAGATGAAGCACCATTTCTAAGTGATAAACCCTGAAATAATTCAAAGTCCTCCTCAGCAGTAAGGGCCTCTATTTCCATGGGCTCATCCTCAGCAGGAGGATGGGGAGAGCAGGGAGAGGTGATGGCAGGGGACGTGGGTGGCCTTGTCCTCACCAGGAGGCTGCAGAGGTGACAGCAGGGAACGTGGGGGCATGGGAAGCCATTCCAAATGGCAAAAAAAGCAATTTCAACCGGGTTTGGGAGAGGGGGGAGCAGGAGGAGCTGGGGAGAGCTGTGGGAGCGGGGCTGCAGGAGGGGCTGGAGTAGGAGGAACAGGATATTCCCCCCACCCCACCTGTGACCCTGTACCTTTGCAGGCCTTGCGGTGGGAGATGGGCTTGCTGAGGTCGCGGTAGAAGCCCTCCTTGCAGTAGTGGCAGTGCCTGCCTGCCGTGTTGTGCCGGCAGTTGAGGCACACGCCGCCGCTCTTGCGCCCCGACAGCTTGAACAGCTCCATGTTGAAGCGGCAGCGCCGCGCGTGCAGGTTGCAGTTGCAGGCTGGGAGAGGCAGAGAGGGGACATTGTCACCATCTGTGCCCCAGCAGGGAGGTGCCAACCCCGGGTAGCTGCTGCCAACCCCTCTGTGTGTGCCCTGTCACGGGTGGGAGGCCCTGGTGGCACCCTGGCTGTGGGAAGCCAGCTGCTCACCCACATCCTGACCTGTGAGCCCATTGCTGTGGGCCATTGTCTTCACAGATCTTTGGATGGCAAAATGAGGCTGCCAAGGCCAGGTTTCACTGTCCTGACTTGCATTAACTACAGCTTTGACTCTCCCTGCTGGCAGTGGGTGTTACAGGGGACTGGGAGGATGGGGTACCATTCATGGTCAGGACACACAAACCCCTGTGGCACCTTCAGCTTTGTCATAAGCACTTTCCCCATGGAAGAACTGCTCATTTCCCTTCTCATCCACTCTCACTTTGTGTTGTTACTGCTCGGTGCAAGGGTCCCCAAACTGCTGAGGGACCCCCATATCCCAGCACCTCAGGAGCCCCCTCAGTCCCTGTGGGAAAGGATTTCCATCATCACCTGCCCAGCCTTCCCAGTTTCCCACTCTCACCAGCTTGACACACACACATCTTTGAGCTCTGGATACCATTCCAAGACCCTCCTAGCTGCTTTCTCCCTCAGCTTTCCACAGCACAGGCTCTGTCACTCACCTGCAGCCCTGGCCATGCTGATAATCCTCATTTCTGCCCCTGCATCCCCCATCCCAGCTGGGATGACACCCAGTTAGCTGAGTTCCAAAAGGTGCCCCCCTGCTTTGATTGCTGTGACTGAGCTGTCCAATTCCTCCACCATATGCAGCCTAAAGTCAACACCAGGCCTGTTTTAGCAGGGGGCCTTTGCAAAGGACAACTTCGGGACTTCAAACGCTCGACCCCTCGCCCGCCTCTCCCTGGAGCTGTCACGGGGCCATCAGGATGCAGTTGCCGGGGCTCTGTGCTTTGCTGAGAATTTTATAGCTTGTTTTCTTTTCCCGCAGCTTTTATTTGCTCTTCACCCCTGAACAATGCAGCTGTGCCATGCCAGCCCGCAGCTGGGCCCCTCGCCCCGGCATGGAGGTGTCACAGCTCCGGCCTCGTCACCTTCCCTCGGAGCAGAGACGTCTTAATCCCTCATTCCTTCCTGTTTACCTTATGGTGCTCTCCCAACACAAAGCCACGCTGTATTTGCTTAATTATCAAATTTCAGCCCAGGGAGGGCCACTGCAGCCCCGCAGGGTTTCTCAGGAGCAATCCCCGGCTGAGGCACGCCGTGACAGCTCAGGGGAGAGCAGCAACCCCATCCCCGTGCTCCCAGCAGGATGGAGCCGCTGTCTCCGTGCTCTGCCATCACAATTCTCCCTCTGACACGGACAGACCCAGCCTCACGTCCCCAGCGGGGCTGGCAGAGAAGGAGCAGTGGCCACCGACGTGCTCATGGTGACAGGAGTGGCCCAGAAGCTCTTTGCCAGGCATAAGGGACAGAGATTCCTGCCATGGAGCTGGACCAGGCCGTGAGCCGCGGTTTGGCCCTCCTGGGATGAGCCCAGCAGCCTGCAGGAGCTTTTGTCATCTCCCCACCAGGACAAAACCGTGAGGGAGCCAGAGACAGCGCTCCTGCCTCCAGAGGGAATGGCTGGGTCAGGTTCTACATGTGCTGAAGCTGTGCTTCTAGCAGCCAAAGCAGCACAGGAGCACGCATCAGGCACTTGTGTGTCCCCCTTGAGGCTTGCCACTCCATGGAAAGCTCAGGAAGAGCAGCCTGCTGTGCCCTGCTGGAGCAGCTGCTCTGCTCGGCTTTCTCCTCATCCCACACGTGCTGAGCAGCCCCTGCCTGCACCACGGATCCACCACACAAAGGGTTTGGAGGTGATTCCTGCCCCGCAGAACGCACTGGCAAAGCAGATACACTACACAAAGGGGTTTAGAGGTGACTGCTGCCCTGCAGAATGCACCGGCAAAGCTTTTGGGAAGCACATGGGGGTTTGAAATTCCCAGCCCTTGTTTTACAGAGGTGATCAAACGAGGCTAAACCCTTCTCCTGGAGGTGCAGGACTCAGGGCTGGTTCTTGCCCTCAGGGCAGAACCTTCCCAAAAGCACAGGGCTGGGACACAGATATGATCTCCTGGTTACACCTAACTCCCAAGGCAGCACCTGTACCCATGGCACAGCCTCTGGGCAGGCTCAAACAGAGGAAAAAGATTTAAATCCCTCAGCCTGAGGGCTCTTGTAACTTCACATCTCCATTGTTCAAAGCCTCGAGGCTCACAAGCAGCTCTGCCTTTGGTGCCACAAACCACAGGATTTGGTCCCTGCTGATCAAATGAAAGGGCATTTCTCCAGGGAGTGGCATGGCCTCACAGAAGCCTCAGTTCTCCCTCAAATCTGTCAGAAATGCATGTTTTCCCAGGAGAATGAAAGCTCACCTCCTCCTAAAACTTGTATTTTAGGAGAGCTGGACTTGGCACTGGAGTATTTTGCAAGATTGCATTGGCAAATCCCTTTTTAAAATTCAAAGCAGAGCCCACACGAAGAGTGAGTGAAAATCTTCACATTTCTTTGGGTTGCTTGATAAGCAGAAATGTTTTTGCAAAGCCAAGCAGACAGAACTCTGGGGATTTTCTCGAGTTCTTTGCTAACATTTCCACTGGTGCCACCAGAGCAGAGCTGCACAGGAGTGTGCAGAGCTCCTCCTAGCTCTGCTCCCAGGATCACTTTTACATTGGTGTCCTAGGGATAGGAAAATCCTGAATAAGGGAAGAAGTTGAACCTCACAAGAAGCTGCAAGGAGCTTCTAAAAACAGCCGACCCTGTCCTCATCCAGAGCCAACGACCTAAATACTGTGGATGCCTTGGGGGATGAACCCTCCAGGGTGAATTGGGGATGGTGTGGTCTGCTCCAGCCCTTCTCCATGACTAGCATAGCCTCCCTCACAACCAATTTCTCCTGATAATGGCACACAGGGATGGAGGGACTGAGGGAAAATCCCCATCCCATTTCTCCTGACAATGGCACACAGAGACACAGGAACTGGGGCAATGCCAGAAATGTCCCAGGCAGGCGTTACAAAGCCCTTGTGGGGACAGGGCTGGGACATGCTCTGTGGGATCTCCCTGGAGGTGCAGAGCGTGGGCACTGCCTGGGCACACAGCTGGCCCCAGCAGCAGGTCGGGGAGGTTTTGGATGCCCCTCCAGCTCCATGCATGCCCTGGGGCGTGTGGCTCCCCGCACGTTTTCCCTGGACAGAGGCGCTCAGGAAGCGTCTCCCGCCCTCCCTCTGCCCGGCCCGAGGTTAGTCCCCCGCTGTGCTGGAGCCTTTTGCCTTGTTCCTAACATGACTTGGCCTGGCTTTAATTTTCTGCCACTGCTTCTCAGTTTGAATTTCCCTGAATTCAAGTGGCTCTTAAGCAACCCATTTTTTCTTTCTATGAACGCCTTTGAGGGCTGTAACAGAAATCACCTCCCAGGACTGGAATAGTTTCCGTTCCTCAAGCTTTGCTTTGCACCTGGTGGAGACAACACCCCTGCAGGCCCATCTATGAGCAAACCCTGGCCAGGTGCTGAGGGCTCTGTGAGGAAAGGTTTTGGCTCCAGTTGCTCCACTGAGCCCAGTCCTGCTGTCTCCTGCTCTCCCTTCCCTTACTCTGCCAAGGACCTCACAAGCCTTTTGTTCCCTGACTTTATTGTGCACAGATGTGCAGAGCTCCATCAGAGCATCTCTACCTGAGCTGCCAGGCCCGGCTCTGGATAAGCAGTTTTCATTTAAACACAGATGTTCCAAAACCTGGGAAGGTTGAGGAGGGAAAGAAGAAAGCTGCGCTTTGGAGCCAGGCAGAGAAAACACCGCGGGATCTCTGTGTGAAATCCAAATTCATTTTGGTCAAATGAATCCCTCCAGAGGTCAAGGTGGGCAGGATTTTCCATATGGGAGCAGGAAAGGAGGGCCATGAATGGAGGCACAGGCTGGGGCTGTGCTCTGGGAGCTGTGGTTGTGGTCTTTGTGCTGCCACCATGTCCCCAGCGCCCTGCGTCTCCCAGGACGAATTCCTCTCCATGGCTTTCATTCAGCAATGACAATGCTGCCCTTTCAAAAGACCCTACCCTCCCAAAGCTTATATTTTGGCAATTTTTAAAATGCAAATTGCTTTTTAAACAAACGAAAACCCCAAAACATTTTGTTTTAATTTTTGCAAACAATAATTCGGGGGAGGGGGGAAGGAAAAGGGGAGGATGGAAGAATCCAGAGACTGAAAGCAATCTCTAAATTTGACTTGAATTTATGAACAGTCCCAGTCTCCTTAAAATTATCCTTTTCCAAAACTAGTTTTCTTTTCCCTGAAAATTGCTAGCTCAGCCTGAGCCACTATTTCTCTTTTGCAGGACAAATCCTGACATGCAGGATCCCTGAGAGGGACCCCCTGCCCGTGCCCATCTTGGGGGAGCTTTGCTCCCAGACAATCCCTAGAGATACCTTCAGGGGTGGTGTTTCTGGGGTACACAATGGTCAAGGGAACAGCCACGGGGACAACAGAGGTGAAGCAGCCAGAGCCAGTGGAGGTAGAGAGAAATCCATGGAGACAGCAGGTGGGTGTCCCTGCAGGGTCCCTTCAGGTATCCTCAGCACAAGGGTGCCCCTACAGTGTCCCTCCAAGCTACTGCCAGCTGGTTTGGGGTTTTGGAGCAGCTGGGCACGAACCTGGAAGTGATGGATGAGCTCTCCCAGCACCACAGGTCACCAGGCCCCACTCGTCCAGCACAGGCTACCAGGGCTGTGCCCAGGAGTGATTCCAGATGTGGCCCTGCAGGGATCTCTCCTGGGGCTTGGGTGGGAGAGGGTTTCTGTCCATGCCTGGTGTCACCCCACAGGGATTTCTCCTGGTGGTTTGGGTGAGCCATGGCTGGGAGGGGGTTTCTCTCTCAGGCTGGGAGGGGGTTTCTGTCCATGCCTGCTGCAACAGAATGGCCAAGCAATCATGAACACCACTGGTGAAATCCTGCAGAGTAGAGTCACCACATGTGGCCCCAGGAGGTTGGAACCACAGGGATTGAGGGCTCAGATCCAGCTCTGCTCACAGAACAGGTGTCCCCATGCCCTCCCACCACCCACAGTCCCAGCTAGCCAGCACCAAATAAAAAGGTTTGCTCAGGAAAACCCATCTGGATGAGCAGCTGGGTGTGAGTAAGAGGAGGCTGGGAGTTGGTTGGGCTGGCTCAGGAGAGGGGAAATCCGAGGGGGTGTTGTGGCTGCCTGGGGCAGACACCAGGGCTGTGCCAGACCCAGGTTTTCCTGCCAGTCAGAGCTCAGGGATGGAGGGAAGTGTGTGCACACACCACAAAGAATGCAGCTGTGGCCAGCAGCACCCCCCAGGGCCAGAGCCACAGGGCTGGCCTGCAGAACAGCCATGGGGATGGGGGAGGGCAGGAAAGGCAGAGCCACAGCCCTGCTGGGACCCCCATTAGGGTGAGGGAGCCCCTCACACTCTGATCACCCCTCATCAGCCAAAATGCCCCTGACTCTGCTCCACTTGAGAACAGGAACAGCCAAACTGCCAGTGTAGCACAGAAAGGGAGCAGGAGCCTGGAGAGGGACACTCTGAGGACATCTCCCCCTCAGCGCAGAAACAGCCTGGGGACCAGAACTCTTCTGCATGCCTGAAAATCCTCAGGAATGGCGTTTCTGTGGAAAAGCTCTGGAGGAGATGTCATCAGAGTGACTCAGGGCCTCCCTGGGGAGGCTGCACAGCCCAAGTGCCCTTCACTTCCCACTTCGGCAGTTCCCAAATCCCACATGCCTTAGGGACAGGGTCCCTGGACATGTCCCGCTGTCAGTGCTGCTTCTGCAAAGTGTAACAGCTCCCTGTGACACTGACACTGGTAACAGAGCATTGACACCCGCCTGGGATTGCCAAGGATAAGACCCTCATTCTCTTTTCCATTAAAAAAGCCAGACTCAGTGTTTGGGTTGAAGTGTTTGAGACTGGGTGTCTGAGTCAGGCTGAGTGTTTCTAGAAGAGTCCCTGCTAAAATGATTCAGCTGGAAATGAGAAACAAGGCGAGTGAAAAATCCTGTGCCATGCTAACACTAACAAATTTGGGGATTTATTTCCTTAAAGAAAATCTATTGCCTTTATGTCCAAAGCCAAGGCTTAAAAAAACACTGCTGTCTGCTAGGGATGTGTCTGTTGCTGTCTCTAGGATGAGCTGCTCAAGCTTGGCTGCACTTCTCAATCACTGAAAAATGGGGCGACTGATGGAGTTCTGCAGCTGAATTCCCTGAAAATCTGACTTTCAGTGCCCAAACCAAGCCCCACACCAGGCCTGTGGAGATGGGGTAGGGATTGCTGTGCTGCTAGTGGGTTCTCAAGTGCTGAGTGTGGCAGTGCCACCCTGATCCCTCCTGCCTGAGGTTCCCTCCATCCCAGGAGCCCTGCCCTGCCCTGGCCATTGCCAGGCCCATCAGCAGGAGGGGAGAGCTGCAGCAGAGGCTGGGAGTGGGGAGGAGAAGCTCTGAAGAGCAGAGCGTGGCAGCTTGAACCCGTGAATGTTTTGGGATTGCCCTCACCCCAGTGACAACAGGGGCAAACCAGGCATGTCCTGGTGAACCAGCTGTCATCAGCACCCAGAGCCAGATCCAACAGTGCCCATCCAAAGCGGGCAGCAGATGGACAGCTTGGCACAGCCTCATCCCAAAATGCGGTGTCTGCTTTTCAGAGCAGGTCCAGGGAGAAAGTCCAGAGCTGTTCACAGAGCAGGCCCCAAGGAGGAGAGAACCAGTCCTGTCAGTTCAGCTGCTGAGGGTTAATCATCAACACTCACAATTATCAACCTTCTGCAGTGTGGTGAGACCAAAACTCTTTCCAACAACACCAGATGCCTTTGGAGAGCACCCAGCAGCCTCTGCCCAGCAGGCACTGAGGCTGCCCCTCCATCCTCTACCCCACAAGCCACAGGAGCTGATCCCAAAGCTGTGGACACCACTGGGAGCTTGACCTGATCCCAAAGCCATGGACACCAGTGGGAGCTTGACCTGATCCCAACAGCCATGGACACCAGTGGGAGCTTGACCAGATCCTGAAGCCATGGACACCACTGGGAGCTTGACCTGATCCCAAAGCTGTGGACACCAGTGGGAGCTTGACCTGATCCCAAAGCTATGGACACCAGTGGGAGCTTGACCTGCTGGGCTGGGGTCTGACCTGGGTTTGGATTCATTTCATGGAGGGAGAGATCTCCACAACTGTTCCCACATGAGCTGGTTCCAGCCTGGACTGGAGCACCAGTGCCTCCCAAGCTGTTTCCTGCCTGTACTCATGGAGTTTCTGGCCCCACAGGAAGCATCAGAGGGGCAAGAGCAAGACTTGTTCCTGGGAGATTTACAGCTCCCAGATATTCGGGTCTTGAGCCAGATTTGAACAATCTCTGGGCAGGGAGGCTCTCCCCAGTGCCAGGCAGCACACGTGGCAAACAGCTGCTGGCAGCCCTCGAGGTCCAGCTGAGCTCTGTGCTCCCTGCTGGAGCCCTGGGGACATGTCCAGTGACCTGCAGTGGCTCCTCCAAAGCCACCATGCAGCTGAGGGTCCATCAGCAGCCCGTGGGGTGGAGGAGGAACCCACGGGCCCGTTGTGCTGCATTGCAATGCTGGGATTTGCGGCAGCCTCTCACCCAAGGCGTTTTCTCCCAAGACAAAAGCGCTCTTACTCAATACAGGATGGGAGCACAAAGCCGGCCTTGCCCTGGTGCAGCGCACACGGTTGGACTCCAAGTGCCTGGAAATGGGCTGTGAATTGCCCTCGCTTCCTCCGGAGCGCTGCGATGGGACAGCGCTGCCCTGAAAACGGAGCGGAGCGTTCTCCCGGCCGGAGCTGCTCTGGGGCTGTGTCAGGATCAGCCTTCAGCCTCAACAGGAGCCAGCCTGACCAAGAGTCTGCCTCACCAGGAGCCTGACAAGGAGCCAGCCTGACCAGGAGCCTTCAGCCTCACCAGGAGCCAGTCTGCCTCACCAGGAGTGAATGTCACCAGGAGTGAATGTCAGGAGCCATCCACACCAGGAGCCAGTATCACCAGGAACCAGCATCACCAGGAGCCAGCCTGACCAGGATCCAGCATCACCAGGAGTCTGCCTCACCAACAGCCAGCAGGAGCCAGCCTAAACAGGAGCCAGCTCTGAGTGCTGGGATGGAGTTCCAGGGGACCTCACCTGCAGGCTGCTCTGTGCCGTGGACAGACCCTGTCCTCTGTCTGTCCTGCATGGGCTGCCAGCTCCTCCCACAGCCAGGTCCTGCTGGGACAGTGCGAGGTTTTCCAGAACCAATGAGGCTGGAAAAGACCTTGGAGATCATCGAGTCCAAGCTATGACCCAAGACCACCACCTTGTCACTACACCACAGCACTGAGTGCCACATCCAGGCTTCTTTAACCTCCAGGGTGTGCCTCCACCACTTCCATGTGCAGCCCAGTCCAATGTCCAACCACTCTTCTCACAACAAAGTTTCTCCAATGTCTCACCTAAACTTCCCCTGGTGCAGCTTAAAACATGCAGCAAAAGCTTTGACCAGGATTTGATTTTGATTTGACCAGGAGACTTTCTCTGAAAACCAGGTGTCGTGCAGAAAGTTTGCAGATAAACCTTGAATTGGAAAGAGTTTAATACTTTTTTTCCCTTCATTTTTAAAGAAGGGAAAAGTCAAGAAGTGAACTCTTTATTTCACTCTGGGAGATGATACCAGCCTGTCATCAGCTTGCTTTGTTTAATTTCACCATCCAAGCCCAGTCTCCTGAGATTGTCAATCCTTTGAAATGAATTGTTTGCATCCCGTAACTCATCCAGATGCCATTCAAAGGCAGGAGCTGATGGCAGAGCTCACCCTGCTGTCCCTGGGTTACCAGGGACAGCACGGAGCCCCCAGCCCCTGCTCTGCCCCAGCCCCTGCTCTGCCCCCAGCCCAGCTCCAAGGTGCTCCTGAAGCCTCAGTGTTTATTTGGAGTGGAGGGGAATCCACTTGGGAACAATTTACCCACTTAGACTCTGCCCTTGTGGTTTCCCTCTTATCTGGTCCCGATCTGAGCAGCAGCAGCAGCTTCCCTCAGCTGCTTGGGGCTTTCCAGGACATTTCTCCTCTCTCTGTCCCACACACTGGTGTTTGTGTCCAGCCTGAAGACCCCTGGGCAGCTGAGCCTGCTGTAGGTTGAGGGAATGCTTTTCACATCATCAAATCCTCATCCCAGTTCCCAAGTGCTTGCTCTGGTCAGTACCTTTGTGTTTCTGTAAAACCAGAACCCTGCATCTCAAAAGGCAGTGGTGGGACTGAGAACCCCAAAGCTGCAGGTGATCCTCCAGGACATTCTCCTGTAAGCTCTCGTACATTTGTGCCTCAGGAGGGATCAGCCATCTCAGTGTTAAAGCCACAGCAGAGGCAGATCCTGAAAAAAATTGCTCATTCCGAGCAAAGGTTGCCCAAAATGCACAAGGCTGATAACGCAACCAGCCTGGGGAAGAGTCAAAGTCTTTTCAAATCTGGATTAAAACTGTTCAGCCCAGAAGGACGAGGGACACAAACAGCCTCAGCTCTGCTTCCATCAGGGGAAAGACAGGGACACAAATAGCCTCAGCTCTGCCTCCATCGGTGCCCCAGGGAGCCAGGACACTTGGCCGTGTTTCCCCACAGGCAGGGGTGAGAGCAAAGCCAGGCAGTTTTAAACCAGCTCAGGCTGTGCTTCCCCCAGAGCAGATCCAGCTCCCAGTGCTGCTGCTCCCGTGCCCGGTCCCTGCCAATTCAGCCTCTGTGTGGTAGGGCTGTGCTGGGCTCCTCCTCACAAGCAGCTTTCAGGAACGTGATGTGTTGTTTTAACCCCAGACCATTTCCCAATCTCCTCTGGAGCAGGACCAGGGTAATTGTTAAACCAGCCCCAGCCAGCCCCACTTCCGAAGGGACCCTGTGGCTGCTGCTAGAGCCCAGCATGGAGCTGGGCACAGCCCAGGGCTCATCAACACTCCCCAAACCCAGCAGCATCCCCACCACGGTGCCACTGCTCCAAAACCACCTCTCTGAGGGCTGGCTCCTGCAGATTTCCCTCTGGAGCCTGCATCCCTCTCCTTTTGTCCCATCCCCAGCCCTGGTTTGGTGCTGCCCTCCCCCCTTTCTGCAGGACCCCACGGTCTCATCCTCCCAGGCAGTGCAGCTGTGGATCCACAGCCCCAGACCCCACATCCTGTGGCAGCAGGAATCCCCAGCCAGAGGGTGACACCTCCTTGGAGAGCATCCCCTGGAGCTGGGCAAGCACCTCATCCTTCAGGCAGATCCCAGAAATCCCAGCATGGACAAAAGCCCCGAGAGGACACTCCCAGGGGACGGTCCCCTCGGTTTGTGACACATTTCTGGGAACTGCTCCATCCCGTGCCTGCAGGATCTACTCCTGTCCCTGCCTGCAGGAGCTGCTCCTGCCCATGCCTCTTCCCAGGACGAGGAGCTCCCAATGGCTTTGGGATCGCTGCTGCCCTCCTGAGTGACAAACCTCAGTGTGTCCACTCGAGGTGCCAGCACTAAGCCAGGCTTGACAGATGAGGGCTCTCGGGAAGGGTTTTGGTTTCTGTCCGAGCCCAGCTGGCCCAGGGGAGCTGTTGGCAGCTCAGCACGTTCTTGGGGTGGAGATCTCAGCCCTGGGCTGCCCCGGGAGCCCCCCAGCCTGGGCTCAGCCACTGCTGCTCTGTCCTTGGAGAGGAGAAGCTCCAAGGATGCAGGCCCCGTGCCTCAGTTTCCCTTTCTGGAAGTAGGGAGAGGGACCCTGGGAGGGTTTTGTTGTGGCAAAGGCGGAGAGCTCTGGGTTACAGGAGCCAGAATTGTCTGTGCATCTGCAGAGTGATGTTGGATGACATAAAAACTCAGCTCCAGCTGGGACAGCTCAGCAGAGATGGATTTTAGTTCTGCTTCCAGCTTTCCTAAACCTGAGCTAATCCTGCAGCCCAGTCCAAGCTCGGGCCATGACAGAGGACAGGGTGGGCATCCAGCTCCCATCCCGAAGCCACCTGGACCCAGGCTGGGTTTGGGAAAGCCCTACAGGTGTGAAGAGCTGTGTTTGCTCGTGGATATTCGCACCTTCGGGGCTGTGCACAAAGCTCTGCTGGTGCCCTGGGTAAACAGAACTATCTTATCTCCGGGACACTATCGGGGCATCCGAGAGGGAAGAAAAGCTCGGGCTGATGAGCCTGACATCCCGTTGTTATCGGGTGTTCCAGGGAGGTGTTGGGCTGAGCTGGCTGCCCCGCTGCCCCCATGCCAGGCTGGGCGGTCCTGGCACCCCAACAAGGCACTGGTGCGTTTTGTTTTCCTGGAGATTGGGGTTTTATCAAAAGCTGACAGGCTTATCCTGCCTTATCAGGGCAGCTGTGCTACTGTTAATGGTTTTCTGTAACAGGCTCTGGGCGGCAATGTGGATTGTGGCTGTGCTGGGCTCGGGAGCTCAGGGAGGCCGGGCTGGGCTCAGCATCCCCTGTGGGGTCTCCCTGGAATGCAGCACCACGAGCCCATGCAGGAATGGACCATCCTGCACTGCCCATGTTCAACATCCTGACCCCAACACCAGAACATCTGAGGCCAAATCCTCCCCTGGAGGGAGCAGCTGCCATCCCGGAGTCCCACACTCATATGGAACAGGGCACTTCCCCTCCTCACTTTCCCTGGGACTGCCATGGGATTCCTCTGTTCCACCTCATTTCTCTGTTCTGCTGCTTCCCAGCGAGCAGCCATATGGCCTATGCTGGCTGGAGGCTCCCCTGGGATGGCTCTGGGCTGCTGGAGACGACAGGCTGGTTCAGCAGCTCTGTGCTCCTCACATGCATCACTCCAGGAGCTCATGGTCCATGTGTGCTCATCCCTCCATGTGTGTGCTCATTCCTCTTTGTGTGTGCTCATCCCTCTGTGTGTGTGCTGATTCCTCCATGTGTGTGCACTCACCCTTTTCTGTGTGTGTGCTCATCCCTCCATGTGTGTGCTCATCCCTCCGTGTGTGTGCTCATTCCTCCATGTGTGTGCTCATCCCTCTGTGTGTGTGCTGATTCCTCCATGTGTGTGTGTGCTCATCCTTCTGTGTGTGTGCTCATCTCTCCATGTGTATGCTCATCCCTCCATGTGTGTGTGCTCATCCCTCTGTGTGTGTGCTCATCCCTCCAAGGGTGTGTGCTCATCCCTCCAAGGGTGTGTGCTCATCCCTCCATGTGTGTGCTCATCCCTCCATGTGTGTGTGCTCATCCCTCCATGTGTGTGCTCATCCCTCCATGTGTATGCTCATCCCTCCATGTGTGTGCTCATCCCTCTGTGTGTGTGCTCATCCCTCCAAGGGTGTGTGCTCATCCCTCCATGTGTGTGTGTGCTCATCCCTCCATGTGTGTGCTCAACCCTCCATGTGTGTGCTCATCTCTCCATGTGTGTGTGCTCATCCCTCTTTGTGTGTGCTCATCCCTCCATGTGTGTGCTCATCCCTCTTTGTGTGTGCTCATCCCTCCAAGGGTGTGTGCTCATCCCTCCATGTGTGTGTGTTCATCCCTCTTTGTGTGTGCTCATCCCTCCATGTGTGTGCTCATCCCTCCAAGGGTGTGTGCTCATCCCTCCATGTGTGTGCTCATCCTTTTCTGTGTGCTCTCATCCCTCCATGTGAGTGCCCATCATTCCCTGTGTGTGCTCATCCCCCCCTGTGTATTCTCATCCCTCCATGTGTGTGCTGATTCCTCCATGTGTGTTCTTATCCCTCCCCGCTCCTGCACCCAAGGCTGTGGATAGCTGAGGTGTGAGGCTCCTACAGAAAGAATTCTTGGCTGGAAACACAAATCTCTTTGGGGTCATGGGACTGTTGTAGGGCAGGGACTTGGAGCCAAGGCTGCCTTAAGGGAGTGTTTGGATGGAGAAATGCCTGGTGGGGCAGGCCAAGGGGAGTGGGTGGGTATGGACACACTGCCAGCAGCAAGGACACAGTGAAGGACACAGCTCCTGCCTCCAGCCCCGAGGTGCTGTGGGGCACTGACCCAGGATGAAACAGGCAGACACCTACTCAGTCCTGAGTCCAAATCTGACCCAGAGCCTCCCTCGGGCAAGGCTGACACACCTGGAGCTGCAGCAGCTCCTCCCTGCCCAGACAGGACCTGCAGCTGCCCGCTCACTTTTCAGGGTCGCTCAGGGCAAACTTTGATGGCTTCAAGTCAAAACACACAGCCCCAGGAAGGCTGTGGCTGTTTGTCTCTGAGGGATTTAATCCAGATCAAAGCTGGTCAAACACAGGGATTTCCCAGCTTTTCTGCTGGGATCAGCCTCTTGCACATGCCTGGGACACTGCCCTGGCCCGCCTGGCCCTCGCTGCTCTTTCCTCCCAGGCAGGGAGGCCAGGGAAGAGCAGGATGGAAATCCCTGGATGGGGCAGCATTCCTGGAAACTGGGCAGGCCTTTGGAGAGGAGCTTGGCAGCAACATCCAGAGACATAAAGCTGCACATTCAGCAGGGCAGCAAAGGCTGCTTCAGCCGTGGCAAGTCCTTACTTTTCATTTTGGCCAAACTTGAGGAATGGGAAAGCCCTGGAGTGGGTTCCCTGCGGGAGAGGAGGATTCTGTGCCCCCTTTCCGAACACCCCATCACCCATCACATGTTCTGAGCCCCTTGTTCTCCATGGCGCTGTGGCCCTGCAGCCACTGCCACCAACCCAGGTCCCAGCTGTCCCCAGGGTCACTGCCAGCACCCACCTGAGCAGAGAGACAGCCCAGCCCCAAGCAAAGGTGCTGACAGCCCCTGAAGGCAGGGGAGGAGGAAGCTGGGATGGAGCCCTCGGTGTCCCAGCGCCACCTTCTCCCTCACCCTGGGGAAACCCGGGCCACCACAGCTCCTGTGCCTGCCGGGCAGATTTTATCGGGACCGTTTAATGAGCTGATCACGGGCAATTAGCGCTGGCTGCCGGCACAGGCTGCAGACCTGGCTGGTTTCAAAGGGGCCTGCAGAGCTGCAGACATTCCCGAGAATCAGGGTGGGAGCACAGTGCTGGCCACGGTGAGGAGGATGCTCAGAGATGTGCTTGTGCCACTCAGACCCTGGGCTGTGCCACCGTGTCCCAGAACTGCCCTGGGCAGTCCCACCACCATGAGGGGAGGCTTCACCCTGTCCTGGGGCTGTGGTGCTGTCCCTGGCCTCCCTGCACGAGGGATCAGGCTGGGGCTTGCAGGGCCATGGCACAGCCTGGGCATGGGCAGGACCTGAGCCATGTGCCCACCAATCCTGGCACCAGTCATAAACAAATTCCTATCCCAAAATATGCCCAAAGCTCAAACCTGACCTGCCAGGCACACTGCAGAGGCTGGCTCCTGTCCAGAGTGTCCTCCTCCTGTCCCTCCCATGGTCTGTGTGACCCTGCAGGGTGGCTGGGAGCAGGGACAGCTGGGCCAGGCCTGCCCTGCCCTATGCCAGTGCCCACCTGGTGCCAAGGATGCTGAAAGGGTCAGCTGGCTCCCAGGGGACACTTCCATGAGATGTGGCTGCTGCTCAGGTCGCACCTCAGGTGACATCTCCCTGCTGCAGGACAGGGCTGGACAAGCTGCTGGGACATTCCCCCCGTGGGGCAGGGTGACAGCCCAATCCCTCCATCCCAGAGGTTTTTCCTGCTCTCTGTAGGTGATTCCCCCTCTCCTGCAGCCCAGCTGCTGCTCCAGGCTCACACAGGGTCTCTCTCAGTGGGATCCTGCCCCGGGCTTCAGCTGTAGTTCCTGAATTTTGCCGAGAAGTTACAGAGAGGAGATTGCATTTCTCTGAAGGAAACTGCATTTTCTCCAGTTCCAGCAACAGCCTGGGAGCAGTCCTGGGTTTTCATCTGGCTTTTGAGTCTGGGATGTAGCTCTGAGCCAAACCTCTGATCCTGCTGTGGTTCATTTTCAGGCGCGTGTGCCCCAGAAACTTTTTTTTTTCTTAAATTAATTTTTCATACAGAATTCTTTCGTTTGATGGATGCAGTGAGAAACTATTTCCCAAACAGGAAAGAGGACCTCCCTCCCCCTCCTCTGCGCCGTGGATGTTTTTAATAACAACATCAATTGTCTGCAAACAACTTATTCCTTTCTGACCTCAAAACAACTCCTGGTTAGTGCATTCCAGCGTGGCCACAGAGCGAGGCTCAGTGACTTCACGGGCCCTTCAGGAGCTTTTCCATCACAATGCCTGCAAAGGGAAGGGCCTGATCTGGCACATGGGACCTTGGCTTTGCTGGATGAGGGTGCTCAGACACACACTCCAGCACTGGTGGTTCCCGTGGTTCCCCTGGTGCTCCTCATTCCACGTCTCCAGCCAGGAGGACATCCCTGCTGGTCCCTTGTCCTGGAGGGCCACAGGGGTTTCTGCTGTGCGCTGAGAGCCAGCTGTGCATGGCAGGAGCAGCAGGAGGCACCTCCTGATTCCTGTGCAGATCCAGGAGGGGTTTGAGGGGTGTCAAAGGGAAGGGGAGCCCCTCACCCTGATGCAGACTGTGCCACCCACCTTGGCAGAGGTTCAACGGGACAGTGCAGACACAGAGCAGCATTTATACCCAGTCTGACCTGGCAAGGGGCATCATCTTCCAATTCCATCCCCAGCTCCCTCAGGGATCACCCTGCAGTGGTCAGGGGGCCAGCACAGATGGTTCCCTCACAGCCACCTCCGTGGTGGCACCTCAGCTCCTGCCCTTGGGACCTGCTGTGCCTGGAGCAGTTCAGAGGCTCCTCTCTGGACACTGCACATTCACAGCTCTAACACCCCATTGTCACATCTGTGATGCTGCACAGCTGGACCACAGGGTCACAGCTGGACCACAGGGACCACAGCTGGACCACAGGGACCACAGCTGGACATCAGGGACCACAGCTGGACCACAGGGATTCACCCCAGGACCCAGACCCAGCGGCTCCAGGACTGCAGGATCCAAACCTGGCTGGGGACACTTCCAGCCCAATAAATTATTGATCATTAGAGCAGCTTGGGAGCAGCTGGAGCTGCTGACAGAGCTGGGGTGGTGGAGCTGTGCAGAACCACTCCTTTTCCTGTTAGCTCATTGGAAATACCCGGCTGGCCAATGCTGAAATGCAATATTTCGGTTTTCCGGTGTGAAAGGGCATGGCAAAGCCAAGGTCACCTCCAGGCAGCCAGAGGAGGGATGTCAAACCACAGAGAATCCAACCGCAGGGAGCTGTGCTGGGGGGATCACATCAAACATTTCCATGGCCTGAAAGGCTGCAGGGAAGGGGGAAGGGAAGAGTGCAGGACAGCAGATGCTTTGGCAGGGAATGGGAAGCAGGCTTGAGCTCCAGCCCACCTCCGGACAGAAAAGCTTTTGCAGTTCCCAGCTTGGCCAGAGCCGCCAGCGCTCGCCCACTCCAGGCTCCCCTGGGGCCACCGAGCTGTGTCTGGGGATGGGAGACCCCTCCAGACTGGAGATAACCACCCCACGCCCCTCTGCCCACCCAGAGCTGCCTGAAGCAGCCCTGCTGCTCCTTTGCTGGCCCCCAAACCAACCTGCAGCTCTGGGAGAGGCCAGGCTGTGAGCTCCTAGCTGCAGTGGGGCTGATGCACAAAACCTCTCCCACAGAAGCTTTCCTGGCTGGATTTGCAGCCCAGCTGCTCTGCAGGACAGCAGCAGCTCCTGGGGACCCCCAGATGTGCCCCCAGAGGTGGTGGGTGCTCTGTCCCTCAGGGGCCAAGCTCTGCTCGGCTTGGTTCGGTTCGGCTCGGCTCAGCTCAGCTCGGCTCGGCTTTAGCACAGGCTGCTCCGCTGTGCTCTGTTCATCCCTTTAGCACGGGCTGCTGCAGCCACCCAAGCTCTGCCACGCTAGCTGGTCCTTTTCTTGGACATGGTGTGGTGTGATAGCCTTTGTAATTTAGTTGTTTTCATTACTTAAGGCGAAGGCTTGCTTGTGGTATTGGCCTCACTTTTCCTATCGTTTCGTACTGGGAAGAGTTCATCATAGAGAGAAACCGACCTGGATTGCTCCGCTCTGAGCTCAGATCACGTAGGACTGTTAATCGTTGAACAAACAAACCCTTAGTAGTGGCTGCACCACTAGGATGTCCTGATCCAACATCGAGATCATAAAGCAGGCGAGAAGCCCCAGTTCCCTGTGCCAGCACCCTCAGGAAGGGGTAGGAAAGGTTCACCAGGCCCTGCCCTGGGTTCTTGGCAGAGCTGATGCTGCTCCTGCCACCCTGTTTTGACTACATCGAGGAAAAAATTCTCCTGGTCCATCTCCTGCCACAGCTTGTGCCTCTCACGGCATTGTTGGCAAAGCTCAATCTGATTTTTTCTGCAGCTTCATGAGGCTCCCCATCTGACCAGAAAAGCTCCTTTTAGGGCATCGTGGCTATAAATGGGAGGCACAGGTTCAGCTGAAATGGGAGGCACAGGTTCAGCTGAAAGACATCAGCCCATGAGCTCAGCTGACCCCTGAGACATCTCTGCAATCCCGAGGTCAATGATGAACCTCTTGAAAGAGTTCACTCAGCAGGGACTGCAAAACCTTCCCTGTGCCAAGCATCACATTTCTGTCTCGTTCCTTCAGGTCAGCTTCAGGTCTGCCACAAAGACTGAGGACAGAAAACTCTGGATAATCCTTGGCTGGTGCAGCTTGTGGATGTGCTGCTCTGCTCCCTGACCCCTGCCATGCCCAGAGGGATGGGATTGGTGCCCAGAGGCTGCCCTGACACTGCTCAGAGAGCTCCCAAGCTGGGAGTGACTGGGACTGGGACTGGGACTGGGACTGGGACTGGGACTGGGACTGGGACAGGGACAGGGACAGGGACAGGGACAGGGACTGGGACTGGGACAGGGACAGGGACTGGGGCTGGGACTGGGACTGGGACTGGGACAGGGACAGGGACTGGGACTGGGACTGGGACTGGGACTGGGACTGGGACTGGGACTGGGACTGGGATGTAGCTTGGGGCAGCTGCTCGACCCACCCTGGCTGGGAGCTGACCCTGTTCTGGAGCTCAGGGCTGGCAGGGGCTGTTCCTGACCCCAGTTCCCAATTCAGGCAGGACATGGGCTGCCCTGTGCTGCCCTTTGCACCTCTCCCATCCCATGGAGGAGCCACAGCTTTGCCTCCTTGACCTGGAGCTGCTCAGGCCAAGACGAACAAGATGTCAGGGAGGAAGCAGCCCTGAGCTGGGCTCTGCTAGAGTGAAAACAGCTGCCCTATGCCAGTGCAAACACAGCTCCCTTTGCCTTGCTTGTATAACATGGGAACCTTCTTGCTGCAGACTCTTTATTCCTGGCTCAACAAAGCATTACAAGCATTTATGATTTTTGGCCACCACATTGAGACCCTCGGAGCAAAGGCGGAGCCAGGGCCGGGCACACCTCGCTGGTGCCAGGCCAGGCTGAGGTGAGAGCCTGCCTGAGGAGGGGCTGGATGTTTGCTGAGGGCAGGGGCAGCTGCCAGGGCCAGGGAATTTCTGCATTTGTGCTGCTGGATCTCTGCCTGATGTCACCGCAGAGCTGGATGTGAGCACAGACACATCAGCACTGCTCAGGCACCCTGGCACCTCCTCAGCGGGGCCTGCCTTCCATCCTGCACACCTTGGGTGGCCCCAGGCACGTCCCTGACCAGCCTGGGAACAGCCCTGCTGCTCCTGCCTCCCACTGCACTGCTGGGGCTGTCCTACAGCATGGGGCAGGACAGGGTTTCTATTTCGGGGCTCCTACAGCTCTTAAACTGCTGCTGCTCCACCCCAGCACCTGCACCACAAGGCAGGGCTGGCTTGTCAGGAGAGGTGGGGAAGGGTCTGGAAAAGGTGGTGTCACAGACATCTTTTATGAAAATCCCTTCCTTAGGATATTTCCTCCTGAGAAGCTGAGAGACCTCAGGAACAAAATGTAAACAATGGTTATCTGCTGCTGTGGAATGCAACAGGTGCATCTGGGATTGCTCTCATGTGGTTGTTTCTAATTAATGGCCAATCACAGTCCAGCTGGCTTGGACTCTCTGTCCGAGCCACAAACCTTTGTTATCTTTCTTTCTTTTTCTATTCTTAGCCGGCCTTCTGATGAAATCCTTTCTTCTATTCTTTTAGTATAGTTTTAATATAATCTATATCATAAAATAATAAATCTGCCTTCTGAAACATGGAGTCAGATCCTTTCTCTTTCCTCATCCTCAGACCCCTGTGAACACCGTCACAAGGTGGAGTTTGCAGTGCTGAACCCAGACAGTGCTGGGGACAGGGGGTGGCAGATCCAGGCAATCCACATTGGTGCTGGGGACAGGGAGAGGGAGATCCAGGGATCTCCACCTCGGTGCTGTGTGCTGGGAGCTGTGCCTGCTGAGCCAAGGCATGGCCAGTCCCTTAATCAGATCTTGTTTGGGAAGGTGTCTCCTCAGCCCAGGGCTGTCCAAGAACATCAGAGCCTTGGCAGGGCCAGGCTGCAGCCTGAGGTTAGCAAAACAGCCTGGTGCAGGCAGGAGCTCTGGGAGGAGCCCTCAGCCAGCACTGCCCCATTGCACAGGATCTGTGTGAGCACCTGGGATGTGCCCCCTCACCTTCCCTGCCCTCCCACAGCCTGGGAGCAGCTGGTGACCCTGGGGACACAGCGTGCCAAGGAGAGCCAACCCTGCCTGTCCTGCTGGGGACACAGGAAGGAGGAAAGTTTGTCTTGTGCAAGGAACCAAACTGAGCTCTGGTGCTGCTGCCCTTCCACAGCCCTTGGAATGCCCAGGAGAGTCAGCCCTGCCCGTCCTGCCGGGGACACAGCCCTTGCCTGGCTCCTCAGGCATTCCTCCACCACAAACGAGCCCCGGAGCCAAGAGCAACCTCGGTCCCGTCCAAGCTGTCTGCTCCATCCCGGGGGACAGCCCGGCTGGAAATGCCATCAGTCTGTGTCACCTCTGCCTGCCTGGAGGGTTCATGGGGCAGGAGCTGGTGTTTAACGAGCCCTTTCACGGTGCCTGAGCAGAGCAAAGAAATGCACCAGCAGCACCCCCTCCCCCAAGAGAAACACATCTTCCAATAAAATTTATAGAGCATGGGAAGGGCTTCTGGCACTGGGGTTCAGAGGTGGCCAGCCCCGGGTGTGTGAGGCACCCTCCTCCTCCTCCTCCCCAGGGGACGGAAACAAAACAAACAAGCTGAGAAATTCCGGGAGCAGATAAGTGAAGGCACGTCTGCCTGTCCTTGCTGGAGTGACTGAGGTGCTGCTGGTGGTGGTAGGGATGGACAAACGGAGCCTCTGGGCTCTACAGGACAGGCTCACATCCACCACCCTGTGCTCAGCTCCTCAGGAGCCCCGGGGACAGCCCTGGACACCAGGAGCAGGCTCAGAGGCTTTCCCTGCCTCAGGAACCTCACCCAGGCTGTGCCAGGGCTGGGGTGTGCAGGGGATGCTTCCCATGGACATCAGACAGAGCTTGCACAAGGGGCACTCACAGGATGAGCAGACCATGACCATGGGGAAAGCCACAGGCTGCTTCAGTAGCAGAATGATTTGTTCTGGGCCCCCCTGGAGCCAGACACCCCAGTTCCCTTCCAGAGCCACAGGGGAGCAGCTGGCACCTCTTGGTGCCACCCTGGGCAGGTTCTGAGGTGTGCAGGGAGCTGCTGGCAGCATCCCCTGCTCTGGGTGAGACTCTCAGTGTCCCCTTCCAGCCCTGTGAGTGTCCCCAGGTTGTCACTGGCTCTGTGGGGGCACAGGGACCCCTCATGGCAGGGCAGCCTGTTCCTGGGGGTCAGCACCCCCGGTGGATGAGAGCTGGAGCCTGCACAAGGGGAAAGGGATCTCTGTGCCCAAGAGAACAAATCATTGTGCACAGCCCACCCTGGCCTCCAGTGGCCAGTAATCCCTGCAACCATGACAGCCACTTCTGCTGGCCCCAGAGAATTGTATAAATCAGAGCAGAACAAAAGTCCTTTGCTGGGAGCTGGGCATGTGCGCTGCCTTTCAAAGGGGAGGCACATTTCTCTGGGGATCTGCACTCTCGGGGGACTGCCCCTCTGACAGCACAGAGATTAACAAACAACCCACTCAGCTTCCCTGCTCCAGCATCTCCAGGGGTGGAACAAACCCCTCACAGGCAAACCACAGGGCAGGGCCGTCATTCATTCACACTTGTTGCTCTGCTCCTTGCTTCGTTAATGGACTATTTTCCCTCCTTTCAGTTTTCAAAGTTTTGGGTAATAATTACATCGAATACAGCCTCCTTGGGCGTTAGGGAGGGAAAACTTGGAAATAATGAGGCACAGCAAAGCAAATGGAGCAATGATAGAGTCCTGGGGGAAGCTGCAGGGCTGCAGGGAGCAGGGAGCTGCATTCCTGGCTGCAGCCCTCACCCTCACAGCCCAGAGAAAAGCCCTAAATGAGCCCTACCACACCAGGAACAGCTCCAGAGTCAGAGCATCCCTCTGTCACCAGCAGTGCCATGGGCTGCAGGTCCCCTCGGGCTGCTGGGCATGTTTGTCACTGCCAGCCCAGGACAGGGGATGGAGACAGCCCCTGATGCCTCCTGTGCTCCTCCAGGCCGGGGGTGGCTCTGGGAGCTCTTCTGAGCCGCCAAGGCAGCAAACTCATTATTTGTGCACCTTTATTTGCACCAGGGGTCCTGGCCCAACCCCACTGACCAGGGAGCAGAAAGTCAGGGCTGCGGGAGCTCAGGCCCTGCAGCTCCTCAGGGATGCCTCGGGAAGGGGCTGTTTTTTCAGTCACACTCCTGTTTGTGGGGTAAATTTGGGATCTGGCTCGTGCTCCAGTGCCTGCTCCACTGGGAGGGGTGGGATTGTGACTCCGTCCCCTCCTGTGCCTCCCCACTGCTCCAAAGCTGGCAGGAGCAGATTTTGGTGCTCTCTGTGACCCCTAGCCCTGAGCTGCCTCACTCACGCCTCCTGTCCTGGCTCTGGGGACTGTCCCCACCCTGCTGGCATTGCTGGGCAGGGAGGAATGCTCCTGAGCTCTCTGCAGAGGGGACACAGCACAGGGGGCAAGGGACACTCTGAACGTCCCCTGAGCCACCCTGGAGCCACCCAGGCCCTGCAAAGCCTCTGGGGACAGCAGAACCAGGGACAGCAGCTGCCCTGATGAGCCCAGCAGCAAACCTGGCCTGAAAGGGCTTTGGAGGAAAAGGAGGCACTAAAGAGCAAGGAATGAACAACAACCACATGCGAACATGGTTAGCCAGAGGAAGCAGTGCCACCCCCAAATGTGTGCTAGGAATCTCTTCCTGTGGAGTTCCTCCGCAGGAGGAGTCACAGGGATTGTGCAACTGCTCAGAGCACTGAGCCCGGGCTGAGGAGCTGAGCTTGGCCTCTGCCAGCCTGCCAACCTGGGTGTCAGACCTGGAGCAAAGTGAGAGCCTCAGACAGAAATCACAGGGGCTTGGAGGCTGGGGCAGCAAAATTTTCATTTTGCCAAGGAAAAACATTGAAATGTAATAGAAACATGTTTGGGTGTATTTCAGATTTGAAAGCCAAGCCAAAAGTTTGAGTTTCAAACAAAGAAAAAAGGGAAATATTCCTGTTCTGTTTTGAATTGCCTTCCATCAGATAATCAAAATCTTCACAGAAAGGGAAGAGTTCCCTCCAAGCATTCATATCAAACCTGAGACAGTAAATGAGGAGGAGTTGGATGGTTTTGAGCAGTTCCTTTCCCAGCAGCAATGTCCCTTCCTCCCTAGAGGACACAGCCTCCCTGCCCTGCCTGCTGCCCCCCCTGACCCTGGGGTAGTTTAGGGAGCCTGGTTTGCAGCTGGGCTGTGCCCAGATGGCTCTGGGGGGCTGAGCTCTGCCTGTCCTGCCCCTGGCACCAGAATCCATGGCACTGGGCATCCATCTGAGCTGGCATTTGCCTGCCAGTGCTTTGTTCCCCTTCCGTGGCTCAGGGTCTGGATCCCCCCAAAATCTGGGCACTCACACAAAGAGTAAAATCCACCCTGCTCCACAGTGTCCCCAGCTTGCAAAATCAGACTAAGCATTATTTACTCTCTTCAAACTCCACATGAAAAATGCTAAAATGAGGATAAATATCTGTTTTCCTTTCCCCCCCTCTGTTTCATGCAGGGAAGGTAACGCTGCCGAGCCCGGGGGATCGCCTTTATTTTCTCTTTTCTGATATTTACTAAAGACTTAAAGATGGGAAGAGGCAGAAGCCTCTGGAGTGCAGGGCTGAGATGAAAAGGTCCCGGATCCCCAGCGGGATAGGAAGGCTTCCAACAGGAGGCACAAGCTGCTCAGCTTTGTTTCCCAATTCAAACACGGCCCGGGCACAAAAGGAGGGGAATAATATCGCTCTCCCAGGGGCTGCTGCCCACAACCATCACCATTCCCAACACAAAACGGATGCCGGCAAGAAAAATGATTTGGGATTAGGGGTTGCCGTGTCCCACCTGCTGGCTGGGTTATTCTTGTGCTGAACCCAGCTCTGCCGGAGCCCGGGCACCCCGCGGCACAGCCCGGCCCTTTCCGGGCATCCCTGACAAGCTGCGGCATCAGAATGCTCGGGAAAGGCTGCCGGGGAGCCCTGGTGTGTGTGCGTGAAAGGGCAGCGTGTCACTGACTGTGAGACAGCACAGGGGCTGCAGCACGGACAGCCCGGGGCAGCGGGCGGCACAATGGATGTCAATGCCGGGCTGGGGCAGCTCAATGCCACCCCGGGAATTCCTGTAATCTGCCTTTAGATCCTGCTTTGACACGGCTTCCCTCTGCTGAATGGCAACCCCGCTCTGGGCTCTGCTGAACGGCAAACGCGCTCTGGGCTCTGCTGAACGGCAAACCCGCTGTTTGGCAACAACAAACTGAGCCGTGCCCTTTGTTTGCCCAGGGCGTTGTGTGGGTACCCAGCATCCCCTGGCAAAGAACTGCACTGACCCCCCCCCCCCCCCCCCCAGTTCACCTGAGATCTGCCCCAGTGGAGCAAAGGTGTCAGGAATAAAATTCACCTCTCCTGCCTCGGGATGGGATGAAGGAGCAGCAGCCTCAACACCACAGGCACTTTCCTGTGTTTGCCAAGACTTTCCTGGTCACCCTTGGCAGGGAAAGGGCAGGATGTGTCCTTTGAAGAGGGACATCAAAAGGCATTGCCAAAGAGGACAATGTGGAGACGCTGCAGGCACAACAGCCATTGCATCATCCATCAATTACCCGTCAAAGCCCAGCTGAAACGCAGCTTTCAGTACCAGACGGTGATGAAGTGACAATCTCACCACATCTGGGACAAAGGTCTGTCGCACGCCGATCTCAGGCAGAGCCGGGAGCCTCCAGGAATTTCGCTTCATCTTTTCTATGAGGTTCTGAGTTTACAAGAGTTTCAGTATGGGTGTCTGGCCAGGAAGGGAAGCCCTGGCCTGGCCCCGGTGTCCTGTGGTACTGTCACAATCCCACAGCATCTCCCTGGCCTGGCTGCCCCGTGCTCAAAGGGGGATGAATTTGGATTTGGAATTGTCTCCGAGGTTTCAGTTCCCTGCCTGGCCTTGCTCCCTTCTGCAGGGCTGGGAATTGCTGTGAATTTTATTTTGTTTTGAAAGAAGGGAGCCCTTTCCTGCTGCTTCCTGCAGCCTCCAGCTGCTCAGCTCATGGCTCCCAGCCCGTGAGCTCTGTGGGGCTGCTCAGTGCTGCTCTCTGCATCCCAAGCCCAGGCTGGGAAGGAGAGCCCCGAGCAGAACAGGGAGGAGCAGCATGGACCCTCACAGAACCCTCTGCTCATGCTCTCCAGCCTTTCCCCTCTCGCAGGGCGCCCGCACTGCAGGCTCTGCACTTCATCTTGTCCATGAAACTGATGCTAGGCAGGAGGTTTGGCTCAGCCCGGGCCTGACCCATGGCCATAAATCTGCCCTGCTGCGCCTGCTCTCGCCCCCACGGAGCTGCTGTCACTGCCCGTGTGGGGCTGCAAAACCAACCCTGACATCTCCCAGGTGCAGCCCTGTTTGCCTCCTTCCCTCCCTGCCTGCCTTGCTCCTCTCTCATGGAGCAGCCTCTCCTCTCCTCCTGCCTGGGAATGCTGGGGCACAGGGACAGCTCTGGCACCCAGGGACACCGAGGGACACCAAGGGACACCGTGCCACCCTGCCAGCCTCCAGGCTGAGAGCAGGGCTCGGTTCCTGCCTGGCCCAGGGGCACTTGGCAGGAAAGGAGTTTCCCCCAGCCCAGCCATGGGAGGATGGGGAAGGGCTCCTGGTGCTCCCTGCCTGCAGGAGGAGCAAAGAAAGAGCTTCTGACAGGAGGATGGTGGGAAGGAGGTCGGACAAGGAGGAAAGTTTGTCTTGTGCAAGGAACAAAACAGAGCTCTGGTGCTGCTGCCCTTCCTGCAGGCACCAGTAACCCCTGGGCTCCCTCCTGGGGGTGACGACAGGCTGGGGCCACAGCCCTCGCCCTTCTGACCTTTACACATGGGGACACCAATGCAGCACAGCTGGGAATCGAATTCCCAGACTCCAAATGGTCCCACCCTCCTCTAAGCCCTTCTTCCATAGCAGTTAATCCATATAAACCACTGGAGATATCCTGGGGGTGTGACCTGTGGAAGTGAGAGCCACCAAACCACTCTTATCACTGATATATGCCTAAAATGAACTACAAGAATCCAGTCTGTGGTTCAGATCCCCTAAATTACAGAGAAACCCCCAAATTACAGAGAAACCCCAAATGACAGAGAAACCCCACTCAAGCACCCCCCAGGCAATCTGGTGCTGCTCACATGGGAAGCAGGACCCTGCACCCACAGGTGCCTTCTCTGCACCAGCATGGCCAGTGCCAGGAACAGTTCCTGAGCCTGAGGTGGGCTCCAGCTGCATTATCACTGACATTCTGCTCGGTGTCCCTTTCGGGCTGCTCTGCCCTCACTGGCAGCCCCCAAGGCAGAGAGGATTTCCGGGAGGAAATTTGGGGTGCAAATGGAAACTCCCCCCCCCCCTCCTTCCCAGCCAGCATCTCCGCGGTCCTGCAGCATCATCCCCTCTCAGGTGAGTGTCACCTGGGGGTGGCAGGCCCTGACCTCACCTCTGAGGATTTCTGGAAGAGCAGAGCCAGGATCTCCCAGCTGCAGCCCAGGACAGCAGGGTGAAGGCAGCAGCAGAGTCACTGTCACTCGCCATGTGCACCCCAACCAACTCCCAGGGACTGAAATATTCCAAACTCTGCTCCTGTGGCAGCCCTGGGTGACTTTCATAGCTCTGGGTCAGCTCCAGAGGCAGATTTCCCCTCTCCTGGAGGTGCTCCCTGGAGGTGGCTGTGCTCTGCAGCTGGTGCTGGCAGCCTCCCCTGCAGATCCCACAGTGATTGGGGGGGACTGGGGCTCTTTATGAGGGTGCTTAACGAGCTGATGACGTTTTTATGAATTAAGACAGTCCCAAGGAGATCAGACTTGGTGATTCTTCAGGGATGCCAAGACCCTCCCTGACTAACAAATCCCATTTCCATTCCTCTGGGCAGATGAGATCCTCTCCCTCTCCCTCTCCCTCTCCCTCTCCCTCTCCCTCTCCCTCTCCCTCTCCCTCTCCCTCTCCCTCTCCTCTCCTCTCCTGGAATGACCTGCCTTGCTTTCTGCTGGGAATCTGATTTCTCTCATAAAGAGCAGGAGGCTCCCAGCTCCGAGGTGTGCACGGCACTGGGGGCTGGATTTGGGATTTGGAATTTGGGACTGGGGAGGGAGAACAGGGCTGGATGTGGCTGATCTTCCCTTAGGGGAATGAGGGATGAGGGGAGCACACAGAGCCAGCCCTGCCTGCTCCAGGGACAGCTTTGGGAGAGCAGCTCAGTGTGCCAGGGTGCAGGGAAATCTGCGAGGGGCTTTTCCAACCCCCCAGAGGCTGTTTGGGACCCCTGTGACCGGGGGAGAAGGGCCGAGCTCCCATCCCAGCCCCGGGCCGAGGGAGGACAGACAAAGGCGGGGAGCCCTGCACGGGAGGGGCACCCGCGGCCACTCAGAACGCCGAATAATGACACTGAGCGCTCTCAAAGCGCTCGGTAAACACGATTAACTAATTAGTCAGGTCTTTACTAATTAACCAGTCACAGGACTGGTGTTGCTCAATATGTTTAATGATCCGGAGAGAGGCTGAATGGCCGAGGGCAGCGTCTGGAGGGGCAGGGCTGAGGAGGGGGCTGCTGGGGAGGCTGAGGGGGGCTCAGCCAGGGCTGGGACACGGGATGGACCCTGACACCCTGCCAGGACAGCGCTGTGCCCTGCTCCTCAGCGCTGGCACAGCCCTCTGCAGGTCCTGCCAGGCCAGGGCACCACTGGGTTTGTCCCTGTTCAGGGCAGCCGAACCAGAGGAGATGTTCAGGTACTCCTGAAACCAGCCCAGCCTGAATCAGGCCGAGCCAAGTGAGAATCCCCCAAAGCCCACAGGTAAATGCTCCCCAGCATAGCAAGGATCTGCCTCCTCTCTTTCCTCCAGTAAAACAATTGGAGTAAAACCAGTGCAGGGCTGGGCAAAGGGAGGGAATTAGGACCAGGGAGACTCTCTGGTGGCCACTGCCTTGCTCATTGCCTCAGTTTCCCCAGGACAGGGACTCATGTCACACCAGATGTGGTGCTCAGACACTCCAACATCAATTTGGTTTCTAACCAGGGCTGCAGCTGGAAACCCCCGCACAAAGTGAGTGAAAAGCATCTCTCCAAAAGGCACATGGGGCTGCTTCCAGCCCTGCAGCTCGTGGATGTCCTGCACCTCACTGTCTGTGTGAGCCGGTCCTTTTCCTCTCACCGATGCCCCCAGGCTGCTCCCAAGCTGCCTCTGGTGGCACCAGGCTGTCCCTGCTGCTGTCACAGGTGTCACACGAGGGAAGGCTGCTCCTGTCTGGCGGCTCCAGCACATCCCAGAGCCTGCAGGGCCCCTTCCTGCCCCACCCTGATCATGCCAGGGAAAGCCACCTTGGGGACTGGCTTCAGGTTTTCCTCACAGAAATTTGGGCATTTACCCAGAGTCCAGGTTCTCGTGGAACTGAAATCTGGGTTTCACAGCAGTACAGGTGTCTCCAGAACACATCTGGATGCTGTGCCCATGGCTGAGCCAAAAACTCTCCTCACACAGATCCCTCACCAGCAGCAGGAGTTCAGGTGACCCTCAGGTCTCTCTCAGGGCCCTCCTCCACCACCCTGTGCTGCTGGGTGAGAGCTGGGGGCTTTGCCCACTCCTCCCTCCTGCCAGGGGCCGAGAACTGCAATAAAAGATGCATTTCTCGTTTCTTCAGCAAGCCAGGCCTGCCCCTGGGAAGGGTCCCTGTATCCATGCAGCTCCCTGGCCTCCCCTCCCCTGCTCAGTAATCTCACTCCTGGGCCTGAATTCATTCAGACACTCTGAGGGATTAGCTGACCTTTCTTTCAGAGCTTGCTAAGCTGGGGATGTTAAAGCTTCCCAAAAATTAAACTCTCAGGAGGCTGGGAGCCTGGGGAGCTCTTTAGAGGCTGCGGCTGCTTCCCCAGCATCCCCCCCGGGGTGGGCCGCTCCTGCATCCAAACACCCAGAGGATGCAGGGCTCCATCCCGGCCCGCGGAGAGCAGCGCTGAGGCAATGAGAAATGGCTTCTCCTCCTCTTCCTCTCGCTCTCACTGTCCCTCGGAGCTGGAGCAGATTGCTCAGAAAGGATCAAACAGCAGCAGCAGCATCCGAGCACACAGAGCTGGGCTCCAACACACCCCATCGGAGCACACAGAGCCCGGCTACAGCAAAGCCCATCTGAGCCTGGCTCCAGCACAGAGCCCGGCACCAACAAACCCTCCCCGGCTCTCCCCCTGTCTCTCGCAGCTGGAGCCGTTTGTTCGGAAAGGATCAAACAGTAGCATCCGCATCCGAGCACACAGAGCCTGGTTCCAACAAATCCCAGCTGAGCCTGGCTCCAGCGCAGAGCCCGGCTCCAGCAAACCCGATCTGAGCACACAGAGCCCGGCTCCACCAAACCCTCTACCGCTCTCCTCCCGTCCACGCTCGGCGTTGGAACAGAAGCCGGGGGGGGGCCAGGGGCTGCCTTTGTTTTCCCTTTAATGGCTCCTCTGGAAGGGCGGCCGGCTCCTAGCAGGGATAATTTTACGGCCCCATAACCCAGCACGAGGAGGCTCCTTCCCAACGCCGCACTCCCCCTGGTGCGGCAGCGGCCGGAGCCCGCGGGGCTCTCTGGCACGGAACCCGTCGGTAATCCCGAAAATAAAACTGTCTTATGAGATATAAATTAGATTGCTGCCCGGGGGATGAGCGGCGCTGCTCCCCCGCGGGTCGGAGAGCATCTGCTGCAATTACAGGTTCCTGCTCGGCGGGATGACCTCCCAGATATTCCAGCAGCAGCTGGAGCCCGCACAAACACTCCGACCTCTCTGAACAGCCCAGAGCAAGGGCTGGCTCTGTGCTGCATTGCTGCTCCGTGCCCCCATCCCCTCCCAGCACTCCGGGGGTGTCGGGGGTCCCCTTGCCGAGGGTCCCGATTGTCCCCTGGAGGCTGGGCTGGTCTCTCCTCACGGGTTTGTGGGGGGCCAAGTGCACCTTTGGCACGAGGTCGGCGCCATTCATTGCCCGGGAGAGGAAGCAGCCTTCAGTGCTGTCTAATTACACAGAAATTACCAGAAAAAATGAATTCCAAAAGGTGACCATATGGGCTGCAAGGCTGAAGCCCAGGCTGGATTTTGCCTCTGGTTACTGCCACTCAGAGCTGAGGGCAGAATCCAGGCCAGAAGTGTGTTTCTAGTTCGTGATTTATTGCACCAAAGCGGAGCTGGTAATGAAAACCGTGTTCCACTTAATACTCAGGCGACTTCCAACAAAAATGCCAGCAGGAACTCTTTCTTCTGCTCCCTGCCTCGCAGCTGCCCGGCAGCAGAGGATGTGCGAGCTCAGCCCTCCTGCCGTGCCACGGGGAGGGCCCCGCATGTCCCGCGTGTCCCCGAGCCCGGCTGGTGGCACCAGGCTCAGCCCCAGCCCCGGACCCTGCCCTGCCTCATCTCCCCCATCCTCGCACCCCTTCCCCACCGAGGCAGTCTCAGCCTGAGCTGCAGATTAACTCGGCAACCAAACAAAAACCAAACAAAACCCAGCTCTGTGAGCCTATTGCAGCATTGGGGTCCAAACTGCCCCCAGGGGCTGCTGTGCTGAACCCCCCAGCCCAGCTCTGTGGGTTCTGAGCCGCCTCTGCAGCACTGACCCCCCAAACCCAGCCCTGGGGGTGCTGTGGTGCAGCACTGACACCCCCAGCTCAACCCTGAGGGTGCTGAGCCGCCTCTGCAGCACTGACCCCCCCCAAACCCAGTCCCGTGGGTTCTGAGCCCTCTCTGCAGCCTCAACGCTGCTGGAGCCGGACCCACCAGCGCTTTAACCCTTCCCGTCCCAGCCTGCTGCTCCCCGGCTTTAAAAATGCCATTTTCCCCGGCGTGCAGGGAACAGCAGGAGCCCTCCCCGCTCCTCCTGGAGAGCAGCAGGTGGAGGAAGCTCCGAGGCAGCCTCAGGAAGGACCCTCGGGCCCCTCCGAGCCCTCCCTGTGACCTGTGGGAAACTCGGGGATGGCCCGGTGCCACGGCCGAGCCCCCGCGCTGCGAACGGCCCGGGTTCATTTGCATGCCGGAGGGGTAGCCGGGCTCCTTCCACCGCCGTGCAGGCATGGAAATGCGTTCGAACGTTCAGTATGGCCCAGCAGAGAGCTCCCCGGGCAGAAAATCCCCCGCGGGCCGCTGGAAGGAGCTCCCAAGTCAAGGATGCCCAAAGGGAACCTCGGCTCCCGAGAGCAGCGGAATTGCCGGGGGCTGAAAGGCTCCGGAGTGAGGCGGGACAGCGACAGCGGGGAATTCGGGCTGGGTGACAAGGCCCTGGCCGCTCAATGGCTCCGCAATCCAGGTCCCATCGAAGCCAGGAGCAGTCAGAGCCCAGGGATGTGTCTCAGGCCAGCACTTCCCATTCCCTTTCAGCCCGCGGACACCGATAAATTTTCCAGGACACGGGGACAGGACGTGCCTCGCTGCAGCCATTGCCAAAGGCTCCTTAAAAGCAGCCGGGACACGGAGCAATCAATTCCATGGAGCGATTACAGGGATGGGTGGGAGTTCATGGAGCTGCTCCCTGCCAAGGACCCGAGCACAAAGTCCATCACCCCCAGCCAAGGCAAGCGAGTACAATTATCGGCAATAAATACATTTATTCCAAATGTCCACCCACTTTACATTCCTTTATTTAACGCAGCCGCTCTAAACAGGGGCTGGGATAAATGGAAAATAAAGTTTGGGAGGTTTCATGGCTCCCTGGCTCTCCGGGCAGAGCTGCCCGGGCTCTGGTTGCTATTATTAGTGTAACGATTGTTGTTGTTATTATTATTGTTATGATTATATGCATTTCATTCTCTTCGGGGTAATGAATAATTTATGACTTCGTCTCGACCCCCTTTCAATGGATTCACTATCCAGGGAGACTCGCTGAATAATTTGGATCATTCGTTTTCAAGTGCAGGGGCTGCCGACAAATTGTTCGCTTTTCATTGCTGGGGACATTCATTGGTCACCCAAACCAGGGGATTTCTTTGGTGCCCCCAGCACGTGAGACGCTGTCTGGGGTTTTGTTGGAATTTTTTTGTTATTGTTGATAGGGTGAAACTTTGTGGAGACTAAGAAACAGCTCATCTGGGAGGCTGGATTTGTGCAGAAGTCAGTTTGCCAAATTTCTGTGAGCATTTGGTGGTTTTGCAGAGGCTTGTGAAAAGTAAATGCTACAGAGGATATTAAATGTTATTCAAATGTTTTAAAGGCGACGCTGCTCTTGCTCTTTGATTTGAGCTAGACTATCATGCAGCTGAATATTAAATTTTGCTTGCTCAGCTCACACTAGAGAAATGTTGCGGCGTTAAACCTGCTTTGCCTAAAATCCGGAGGGAAAGGGAATTTTCAAGAGGCTTACACCGGGGATCTTCTAATCCTTGCAATCAAACGAGCGCCTATATCAACCTGGCTGTGTCCACCCTGCGATCCCTAATCCCGAATTCACGTCGGGATCCATCCCACGGGATCAGCCCTGGGCGGGCTCTGAGCTCTGCAGGGATCCATCCCCGGCACGGCGGGAATGAGGGATGGGATGGGATGGGATGGGATGGGATGGGATGGGATGGGATGGGATGGGATGGGATGGGATGGGATGGGATGGGCTAACACATCAGCTGGTAACCACCGTTTGCTGGAGTGTCCCCACCGTTTGCCCGGGGTGTCCCCACTTTTGGACAAATCCCGGCAGATTTGCTGCCTGCTCCGTGAAAGGTCACCAGGACATGCCCCGCTCAGCTGAGGAATGAACTGAGAGCAGAACTCTGCTGGTGCACAGACCCCCCCGGCAGAGCTTTGCTTCTGTCCCGCTCGTCCCGCCCCTGTCCGTGCATCCTGTCCCTGTCCGTGTCCCTGTCCCGCTGATCCCGTTCCTGTCCCGCTGATCCCATCCCTGTCCCGCTGGTCCCATCCCTGTCCCGCTGATCCTGTCCCTGTCCCGCTGATCCCATCCCTGTCCCGCAGGTCCCGTCCCTGTCCCGCTGGTCCCGTCCCTGTCCCCCTGGTCCCATCCCTGTCCCGCTGATCCCATCCCTGTCCCGCTGGTCCCGTCCCTGTCTCGCTGATCCCATCCCTGTCCCGCAGGTCCCGTCCCTGTCCCGCCGGTCGCATCCCTGTCCCGCTGGTCCCGTCCGTGTCCCGCTGGTCCCTCCCGCACCGCCCGCTGCCTGCGCCGCCCGCCCAGCCCCGATTTACGAGCAGCGTGTGAAGGACAGACACTGGGCCGCTGGGCTGAACAATGCGGGAATATTAGCCGAGTTACAAAAACAAACAAACCAAACCCTGCCGGGAGCCCGTTTCATTTATCTTCCTTTGTCCCGTTTTGCTTCAGCGTGAAAGTCGCCCTTTCAAGCGCAGCGGTTGCGTTCCAGCCCCGGCGGGCAGCTGATCCAAGGCGCTGCACCGCGAGCTTCCCAAAGGCTCTTTGCACACTTCAATTCATCCCTGAATATTCAGCCGCCCTTCCCTCCCTCCAACCCTCCCGGGACTTTCTGCCCGAGAGCCGAGGGTGCAGAGCCCGGGCCGGGGATGGCGGGGCACGGAGCCTTTGTGTGCAAACACAAGCTGCTGTTTGTATGTGCCGTGCCTCTGTCAGAGCCCGATCGTGGCCACCGGGCTGCTCTCAATATCCGCCCGGCCACCGCCGCTGCCGGAGGGACGCTCCCCTCCCTCCTCCCCTCCCTGCCCGGCCGCTTTGAAGAGAAGGGATTTAATTTCATGAGGCTCTCGGTAATCACGTTCCGATCTCCAACATTAACCAGAACTGACTCCCTCTCGCACAGGGGGGAGGATGAGCCCGTGAACAGCCGCGGCTCGGGACAGGCCGCGCTGATGGAGGAAGGCAGAACGCGGGGCTGATTCTGTGCTGCTTATCAGATGGGGCGGGAAACAGCAGGCAGCGCCAGGAGGGAGCGGCTTTACCCACAGCGAGGACGCTTTACGGGGCTCTCGTGCACCACAAACCCAGATTTTCACACCCAGACATTTTCCTCCTGTCCGTGGCCTTTCCCGTCCTTTACCTTCCCTCTCCCCGCTCCATTTCCAGTGTCCTGGTGCCTCTGCCGCATTCCCCGGGCTCGCTTCTGCTGGAACTGCTCCTTCTGCTCGGGCATCGCTCCCTGCTGGGGCAGCCAGAGGGCAGGAAGAGCAGAGCCAGCCCTCCGGGGAAGGTTTTCGTGAAGAGGAGGCTGCGGACAGGGGGATTTAGGTCTCACCTGCCTGCACTGCCCCTCCCACCCTCTGCTCCTCTCCCTGCACGCAGGGCTCAGCTCTCCCCAGAGCATCTCCTGACCAGGCAGGAATTACACTCCAGACCCTGAAGGAGGTCTAGAAGTCCTTTTGGGCTGTGAGAGCAAAGCCAGTGCTGGGACAGTCTCCCGTGAGGGTTAAACTCCGTTTTCCTATCAGACGTGCTGTCCATTCTCTCCTCAC
Source organism: Zonotrichia albicollis (assembly GCF_047830755.1). NCBI lineage: Eukaryota > Metazoa > Chordata > Aves > Passeriformes > Passerellidae > Zonotrichia > Zonotrichia albicollis. The sequence continues at coordinate 2,505,549 of NC_133837.1, read as the reverse complement.
CCACTGCGCTCTGGCTGCCTGAGCCTTCACCCTAAATCCCCACAGAGCTGCCATTAAGGGGCGTTAATTGTTCCCGTAGGATAATTAATGGTAATTCCAATGAAGATTGCTGCCTCGGTCAAAGCTAAGCACGGATCGCAGTGACCCACCCCGCGCAGCCTGGCAGGGATCGGGGTGATGGATGGCCCCCAAATACCGCAGGGAGGGTGACGTGGACACCTCATCCATCTTTCCGTGCCGGGCCCGATCTCGGAGCGCAGCGGCTGCGAGGATGGTCTGGGCTCGGGGGGAGTAGCTGGGCTGGGAGCGCACGGACCCGCACGGACCCGCACGGACCCGCACGGACGTGGCAGCGAGCCCGGAGCGGGGCCGGCCGAGCCAGCAGCGTTCCTGCCGTGCTCCGCCTCCAATTCCCACCTGGGACACGGGGAGGGCCCTCCCTTCCCTCCTTCCCCCGTGCCATGACAACCTGGGAGCGCTGTCCCCTCTCCATGAGCTGCCATCAACAAATCCAGGCCTATTTCTCGCTGGCTCAGAGAGTTTCCACCCCAGCACATCTAAAAAGATAAATCTGCTGTGAAACAGTCCCACAGAGCCGGGCTGCTCCCAGCCTGTGTCATGCACTGCCTGTTCCTGCCCCTCATGGCATTTTTGCCCTTTCCCAGGGGAAATTTGGGGTACTAGGTCTGGGCCTGGGCTCTCCATCCTCTCCCCAAACGGGAGATGCAGCAGCTTTGATCCTCAAGCAGAGGTTTCCAAGGCTGCTCCCCGCTGCCTGCGCCGGAATTTCCACTCACCTGCCCACACAATCCTTTTTGCTGGTTATTTTTGGCAGAAGAGGCCAAGGGCTGCTGGGCTCATCCATTAGCAGCCCCTCCATCCCCAGGGGAGCAGGACTCTGCCTGGGGGCTGGGATTGCCAGTGCAGCCCCCCCAAGTCCTGTCTCAGCCTGAGGGGACCCTTCTTTCCCAGCAACCACAGCCTGGGTGACAACAGGGTTGGGCAGAGCCAGAGGCCCCTTCCAGCCCTTCTGTGGAACTCCTCAGAAAACCCCTGTACTTCCAGAGAGAGTGAAATCAAGGTTTGCTCCTTCCCTGCTCTCCAAACCTGTGTCCAGGTGAGGGATGCAGACACGATTTTCAGCCTCCCATCACTCACGAGACGCTTTGAAAGGAAAATTTCTGCCTGTTGAAATTTCTGCCCAGGAAGGTTTCTTCCACAGTCTCGGAGCTGTGTGTGGGACATGAACTCAGGCTCTTTCCCTGCCTGCTCCTTCCTCTGCCCTCTGCCATCCCAGCGGTGCAGGAGGTGCCCGTTGTGGGCAGCAGCTCTGTGCCCGTTGTGGGCAGCAGCTCTGTGCCCAGTTTGTGCTGTCAGTGCCCCCTGTGCCAGCTGAGCCCCAGAACAAAACATTCTCTGTGCCCACATCCCTCTATCACTTTTTAAACTCCAGTCTGCACTGAAACCAGCGGTGCTCAAAACACTCCCATAAACTCATCTCCCAGCAGAGCTGTGTCTCCTCCATTCCCGTGCTCTCCCGGGTCAGAATGTTTATTTGGTACCTCCCAAAAGAGTACAGGATTTTCCCGTCCCCACCATTGATTCCCTGGTTTCTGCTGATCCTTAATCAAACTCTCACTCTGTGGGGTTGAGCCCCACCGTGCCACCGGTGTCTCTGCTGCTGCCTGCGGTGGATCGGGAGCGGAGTCCCCGTTCCGTTCCCTCCCAGAGCTCCGCGCTGCCCTGGCTGAGAGCAGGAAAAGCCTCCCCGTCTCCTTATCAGTCCCCAGGGCATCCTAATCCCCTCATAAACGCAATCCATTACACTGATATCTTTTTAAAAGCCCGCCTGTCACTCCAGCCAGCCCCGTCCCCGCTCTCCGGGCTCTTTGGAGCGCGGTCAGCGGGGATGAGTCTGCGCGGGCAGAGCCGGGATTGCCCCGGCCGTGGGTCCGGCCTTTCCCTGTCCGTGTCCCTGTCCCTTCTGTGTCCGTGTATCTGTCCCTGTCGCCGTTCCTGTGCCCACCCTGTCCCATCCCTGTCCCTGTCCCCTGCCTTGTCCGTGTCCGTGTCCCTTCCCTGTCCGTGTCCCCTGTCCTGTCCCTGTCCCTGATCCCTGCTCAGACATGGCGCCTGTCCCCTTCTCCCCGTCCCGCCGGGCAGCAGAGCCAGCCCGAACCGTGTCACCCCAAGCCGTGCCACCCCAAGCCGTGCCAGCCCGAGCCGTGCCCGCTCCGTGCCAGCCCGGGCCGTGCCCGCTCCGTGCGGAGCAGCGGGGATCTGGCAGGGACGCTCGGCACGGGAGCTCGGCCCATGCCAAGCAAACGTTCCCTGCTGCTCGCAGCGGCAGAGGCCAAGCGGCAGCCGCGGCTCCCGAGACGCCCTGGGGACGGAGCAGATGTGGCCGTGCCACCGCCCAGCCCCGGCTCTGAGCCCTCTGCACCGGCTGATCCTGCAGCGAATCCTCTCCCTGCTCTCCTCAAAAACGGGGGGATCTGTTCGGGGCCACCATGAACGTGCTGTTAAAGCATCCTGTGAACCCCCCTGTGCTGGGGATGCAGCCCGGCCTGGGCTCCCGTGCCACAGTTCTCCAGGAAAAGGTGGATGTTGGATTAGATGGGTCCTGGGGCTGCTCTGGGTTTTTTTTTGCTGTTTGACAGCAACAAGTGGCCCAATGCCCCACAGCCCCTGCGATGCCAGGCAGGCACCCAGGCTGCTCCAGCCATCCTCACCCACAATCTCCTCTGCCCTGGATAAAGCTGGTGGGGAAAAACTCAACACAGAGCCCTGAAATCCTCCAGGAATACCTCAATAAAACTCTGCTTGCACAGCCCTACCACAGAAGGATCACAGACAGGATGGCAGCTGTGAAGGCGCTTGGGGTGGGTAATCAATCAGGGTAGAGAAATGGAATCACCTAAATTTAATAAGAGACACCAGGAACTCCCTGGAGTGAAATCCTGCAGTTCCATAAAAAGCACAAGAGCCTCCAAAACCACTGCCAAAAAGCTGGGTGTCACAAAAGGGAGGCAGGAGAGACCAAGGACCAAAAAGGCATCACCCCTCCGTGGCCACAAAAATCCATCTCCCATCCCTGAGCATGAAGGGGAGATAAATTAAGAATATAGAGAAAAATTCGTGTTCCCACCTGCTCCCGGACAGAAATCCCAGAATCCTGGGAGTGCCTTTAGAGGCAGGGGGGATTCCAGAGCCCTCGGGTGCTTTTTGCTCCATCCCTGGAGAGCAGCACGTCCCCCCGGGCAGGCACAGGGGGTTTGCAAGGCGAGGACAGCGGAGGCTGAATAAGGATGACAAGATTTGGCCCAGAAAGAGGAGAGCAGAGATTAGCCGTGGACAAGCTCAAGGGAAGGCAAGTGTCCAACCCGGAGTGCCAAGCCTGGTTTTGTTTTAGCCTTAACTGCGCTTTTTTGTTTGTTTGTTTGTTGGTGTAAAAACCTTTCTGTTGGAAATCAGTTTAACTTTAAGCTTCCTGAGAATAAAAGCCTGTGAGAAAGCTCTGCCCATGCGAGGCTCCCTTGGGAGGCTACAATGGGAGCCTCAGCAGCTCCTGGGCCCGAATTTCTATGGCTACAGCACCCATCTGCTCAGCAACACAGCCAGCCCTGCTCTGTGCTTCCCCATGCAGCACAGTCCATGGGAGCTGCACCAGGAGGGGCTGGAAAGGGCCTGGGGCTCCTTGGATGGAGTACGCAGGGTCTGCTCCAGCTGCTGGTGGAGCTGCCCCAGCTGCAATTTCCTGAGTAAAAGGGTGCTGCAGTAATGCTTCGTGTCCTTCTGAACCCAGACCCAAAGGGTTTTACAGAGCCTCCCTTTGCTCCCTAGATGTGGGGGAAATTGAGGCCCAAGGCAAACCTGACATCAGACATGATGGGCATTGCTGTTATCATCAGCAGGTAATAGGCAACACCAGCACAGAGCACCTTCAAAATGCACCTGAGAACCCTGAGAACCAGCTGAGAACCCTGGCTGGACCCAGCCACAGCCAGAGCTGAGTTTGCTGCCAGATCCAGGCACCAGAAACTGCCTTGGGTGGACAAAGGAGGTTACACTGTGGGGATCTTCTGTGGGACCCTGGGGATCCTCTGTGGGACCCTGGGGACCCTGCAGGAGCAGCCTGGGATCTTGCCCAGAGCCTCTCTGCCCAGGCTGGGAGTGTGGCTGCGTCTCCAAGAGAAGGGATGGATGTTTGCAACCTTCCCCTTCCCTCTGGAGCAGCTGTAGCCATGAGCAGGGTGGGCATGGGGACACCCAGACTCCTTTTCTCCTCACAGAAGGACTGCAAAGCCACTTTGTTCCTCTGCCTGACTCCCATCCCACCAGGGAACTGAGGGATCAGTGGATGTGCCCCTGTGTCGCCAGATCCCTGCCAGCCCTGCCAGCCCCACTCACACTCCCCAGTGCTGCAGCCAGTCTGTGTCCCTCTGTCCCTCTGTGTCCCTCAGGATAAACCATCGGCAAAGCCCTGAACCACCGGGGAGAGCAGCAGGCAGAAAGGACATCTCCCACCAGCCCAGCCCTTCCTGGCTGGATGTGAGCCCTTCCTGGCCACTGGGAGCCCCTGGTGGCCCAGGCCTGGCCCCTGCACTGCCCGCTCGGGGATGCCTGGACCCTGCAGACAGGCACTGGCTCACAAGTGATTCCTGCAGGGACAGAGCCAAAGCCAGCTTGACTCCTTCTTCCACTTGGAGGCCAAAGAGAATGGGAAGGAATCCTCTCATGAGGCTCCCCAGTACCCCACTGTGCCAGACTGGGGAAAATGGTCACAGACAGGACAGGAACCGAGAGAGCTTTGGAGGTGGAGGTGATTAAGGCACGGTAAAGGAAAGGGATAACCTGATTTTAAAAAGGGACACCAGGAACTCCCTGCATGAAACCCCTCCTGTGCCTCTGAGGGAGCAGGGCTGTGTGGGAGGACCTGATTTCCTGGCTGTGGCGAGGGTGGAGGGGCCCGTTTGCTATTTCAGCAAGCACTGCCCTGCAAATGCCTCGCTGGAGCAGCACGGAGCTGCCAAGGGCCCAGGTTTGGCTGAAGGAAGTTTTGCACTGGGAGCGTTTGGTGGGCGCTCCTTTCAGAGCTCCTGGTCAGCTCCTTGTCGGAGGTGAAGTTTCCTTTCCGCTGAACAAGAACTCGCTGGGAAATCGCTGTGACACGGGACACATCCCAGCCTGGGAACCCTCGGGCAGCGCGGCAGAGCCTGCCCAGCGCCAGGCTCCGGCGCTGCCCGTGCCAAATCCCCTATCTCGGAGCACAATGTGTTTCCTTTCTCCCCCTGCGCTCGCTCCCGGCTTTGTTAAACGCTCTCGAGGGCCAAAGCCGAGCGGGGCCCGGCACCTGCGGCCAGGCTGACGTCAGGAACACCTGCAGGCGCTGGGAGCATCCCCGGCTCCGTGGGGAACGGCGCTGGGGCTGCAGAGCCTGCCCTGGAATGGAGTCTGGAGCTCTCCAAGCGCCTGTCAGCGGGATGCAGCCTGGGCTGGGCCAGCAGGGCCTCATCCAGGCAGAGGCAAAGGTGCAAAGCGAAGGGAGGGTGCTGGTCCCGCTCATTCCCAGCACTCTGACCCACACCGGGGTTCTGGAGGAATCGTGCACGTTGTGTTCTAGTGGTGTTTATTTCTTGAATGGTGCGCGTTGTATTTTAGTGATGTTAAATCTGATCAAAGACCCTGCCTGCGTCCACACGGTCTCACCAGCAGCTGAGCTCTGACAGCATTTCACTTCAGACCTTTCCCAGCTGTGATTCCTCTCCTGGGGGAGCTGGAAGCTGCATCAGGACGGGCTGGGCTGGAGAAGGGGGCTTGGGCCGGACCAGCGCTGAGCAAAGAGGCAGCCCAGCGGCGCTGGGGAGAGGCAGGATGGAGAACAGACCTCCGAGCTCTTCTCCAAGCCGAGCCCTCCCTGGAGCCCTCGCAGGCGCCCCGCCAGAGCCGGACTGCAAGGCCAAGCTCTGCGTGGAGCAGTCACTTGCCAGGTAAAGCTGATGGGAACCTGAGGCTGCGACAGCTCTGCAGGAGCAGATCCCTGCAGAACATCCCCTGGGACAAGCCTTGTCCTCTCCACGTGCAGTGCTGGGGTCTCGCAAGGAGCTCTAAGGAAAAATTCGATCTGGCTGGCAAAAAGTGTTCCCATGGGAAATTTTGACTTTCTGTCAGAAACTCCAGAGCATTTCTTTCTCAGCCCCAAATAAGAATGAATAGGAACAAAGATTCAGTTTTGGCAGGGGGAACCGGCTTACTAAAGAAAACTCCCAAATTTTTAAGCAAAGCGGACACATGCTATCATTTTTCTCTTTAGACTAAAAGAAAAAGAAAACTCCCAACGATTTTCCAGAAAGGAAAAAAGCAAATTCAGTGAAAACAAAACAAAACAAAACAAAACAAAAAACGCAACCTGTTCTCCCAGCGCTCCTCGATGTGAACTCAGCTGATTTGGCTGATGCCCCTTTCGCTCAGCACGGCCGCTCTGGTGCCCGGAGCAGCCTGGAAGGAGCCTCAGCGAGCGGCTCCGGCTGCAGCTCCCGCTCGGTCCCGGCCCTGCCCCGCAGGCGGCTCCTGACCCGGGGCCTGACTTTCTCTCGGGATTTGGGACAGAAACCAGGGTAGGCCCACGGTCATGAGCGAGTGGGTGGGAGTTGAATGGGGTTATTGTGATCTTTATCTGGGGGGATTATTCCAGGCGGTGTGGGCTTGGCAGGGCAGCGCGGGGTTTTGGCCGTGCCTGGTTTTACAGACTGATAGGTGCGGCCCCAGGGAAGGAGCGGCGGGACTGGGCTGCGGAAAATTGTTTTACGGTAGCTTCGTCCTTGCAAAACATTCACTTCCCAGCAAAGCCGATGGAAAAGGAAAAAACAGAGCGATTTTCGTTTGCAGAAGTCTGACGCGGCCAGGAGCGCACATGGTCTGAAATGCAAAGCCTGGCATAAAAGTGACATATTTTACTGGAAACTGGGAACTCGCTTCCCTTTTATTGGAAATACGTTGGAAGGGAGAAGGATGGTAGGAGCACAGCGCCAGCACAATTACTGAACAGAAGCGTTTTTAGGAGAGTTTGGGAATCCTGCAGAGGAGACCGGGGGTCAGATAGCACCTCGAGACCGCACTGAAATTTACGGCATCGCTGATAGCGGTGACCCTGCAGGCACGGAGCGGGGCTGAGGCTGGGAGAGCCGGACCCCTCCTGCCCTCCGGCCTCGCTGCTGGGCAGGACACAGCGCTGAGATGGGAGCGAGGCGCGGAGCTCCGACCCCGAGCGCTGCCGGGCACCGGGATCCGCGGGACGGCGGAAAAGCGAACCCGGAGCTGACCCCGGCAGCCTCGGGCATCGGGACGTGGCATCTCCCGGCCGCTTCCCCCGTCCCGAGGGGGTCCGAGCATCGCCCCGAGACTGCCGGGACCCCGGAGCCGCCACCGCGAGTGCCCGGTGCCACCGGGCTCCTCTCCCTGCCAAATAACCCGGCTTGGCCGTGCCTTCCTGCCGAAGACGCCGGAGAAGAAATTGCACTCTCTGCAAGGCTCACATCTGATTGTGATTTGGGGAAAAAAATTAAAAATGAAAAGAAGGGAAAGAAAACAAAATAAAAGAAAAAAAAAAAAAAGGAAAAAAGGCGGCCAACCCCGGCCGCTCGGCGAGGGATTTTTCCTATATTCGGAGCTGCAAATATTTTGGAAGCCGGGGCCGTGTTTTCCGTGTAAACAAGGCGGCGGCGGCGGCGGGGCCGGGGCTGCGCTCCGCGGGGCCGGGGAGTCCCGGGGCGGGCAGCGGAGCCCAGTCCGGCCATCCCAACCCGGGGCCGGGTCCCCACGGGCACACGGCTGAGCACCGGCCCCGAAGCCGCGAGGAGAGGAGCGGCAGCGCGCTGGGATCCCGCCCGGAAGCGGCGGTGGAAGATCGGAGGCAACGTTCGGCGGGATGTGCGGGACTCACGGGGGAGAACTGCTCAAGCCCTTAACCCTTGTGCACCTCGGCAGACGCGAGGGACACTCCGTTCCGCCCGGGACAGCCAGCACGGCGCGTTTCTCCCTCCAGATGGAACGAACCGGCTGCTGCCAGCTTCTCATTTGGCCCTGGGGCTCCTTCAAGTCCCCGCCGCCGCCTTCCAGGGCGGCCCGCACCTCCCGAGGATGCCGGGACCGGAGCTGCGGGCTTTGCCCGGCTTCCCTGCCCTGCTCCCGGCCGCCTTCGCTCTCCGGAAGGGGCCAGAGCCCGTCCCGGTGCCGGTCCCGGTCCCGCCCGGGCGCGGAGCCTCTCGGGCTTGGGGCGGCTCCAAGCCCTGTCCCGGGGAGGAGAACGGGGCTGCTGCGAGCCCCGGGATCCCCGGACCGGAGCCGAGCCGTGCTCTGCGGGCCCCCCGGCCGGGACCTGTGCGGGACGGGAGCCCCTGCCCGGCCAGCCAGGGCCCCTTCCCGCTCCTGCGGACATGAACGGAGTTTTCCCGGAATCCTGAACGCTCCTTATCCCCTCTCCTGAGCTCCTTGCTTTTTCCTGCTTCGCGTTTCCGAGCTTCCCCTAGCTCTGCTCATCGGAGTCCCCCGCTAACCCGGTCCTGTGCCGCCGGCTGCCTCCGGTGTCCCCGTCCCACGGCCCCGCGGCTCTCGGTATCCCCTGCCCCAAATTGCTGTGCCCTGCCCGGTGGTCCCAGGCTCCCCGTGCCCGCCGTTTCGCACCTGGACGTCCCTCGCTGTTGTCACCAGCGGGCTCCCGAGTACCTCAATGTCCCCTGCCTTGAGCTGCCGGGCGCCTCAGTGCCCCATCCCCTGTGCTCCCGAGCGCCTTCACATCCCCGCTCCGCGCTCCGAGGTCCCTGGGTGTCCCGTCCTCACCCCTATGCTCTCCGTTTAACCTCAGCGTCCTCCTCCTCTCCGTTCGCAGTGTCCCTGCTTGTCCCCGCGCTGCTCGGCGTGTCCCTGGATGTCCCCGTGCCTTTCTCTGCCGTCCCCCGCGGCTCCTTCGCTCTGCCCTCCCTCCGCCTCCCCTCCGGGGACCTCCGCGCCCCGGGCCCGTCCTCCTCCCGCCGTGTCCGCGCCCGCGGCCGGGACTCACCCACGCACTCGTTGGCCTCCCGGGCCGTCGCTCGCTGCCAGGGCCGATCGTAGTGGAAGGGCTTGCAGCGGTCGCACTCGGGGCCGGCCGTGTTGTGCTTGCAGTCGCACACCAAGCTGTCGTCGCGGTCCCGGACGCAGCGCGACGCGTGCCCGTTGCACTTGCAGCGCCCGCCGACCTGCAGGTCGGACACGGCGTAGAAGTAGGAGTCGCGGGCCAGCTCGGAGTCGTCCTCGCTCTCGTCGCCGAAGGTGTGCAGGCGGCTGAAGGTCACCCTGATGTCGGTGGCCGTCACCCAGTCCTGCAGCACGGGCGAGTTGTCGAAGTCGTGGGCGGTGGGGCGGCCGTCCAGGGTGCTGAAGGCGATGAGGCCGCCGGAGAGGGGCCGCACGTCGGTGTGCGAGTCGGTGCACACCGCCTCCTGCTCGTTCTGCTTCGTGATGGCGGCGCGGCTCGGCTTGTTGTACATCTTGCGGCACTGCGTGGAGTAGAACTGGAAAGGCACCCAGGTTTTGCCATAGTCCATGGACTTGTGGATGGCCATGGACTCGGGGCGCGGCGAGCAGAACTGCAGGCTGACGTAGGTCACCTCGAATTTCTTGCCGAGGGACAGGGTGAGGGTGACGTTGTGGGGATACTGGACGTAGCTGTCGGACTGCCAGCAGGTCAGGTTGTGCGGGTTGTTGAGGTCGGTGAGGAAGGAGGGCGGGTGGGCGCGCTTGGGGTCGGAGGCGTTGCAGAGGTGGCAGGTGCGGACCTGCTCCTCGCCCTTCTCCGTCACCACGCAGTACCGCGACGGCGGCTTCCCGCAGGTGCTGGACACCTTCACCTCCTTGCCGAAGGCCGAGTTGACGAAGTCGGGGATGCAGCGGCGGGGTAGCCCGTGCTCGTCGTAGCAGGGGTCGGGCTGGGCGCTCTGCACGGCGAACATGCTCACGCCGTGGTAGCCGCCGCGCAGGGGCTGCGCCAGCCACGCCGCCGCCAGCAGCAGGGCCAGCGGCGCCTCCGCTCCCCTCCGCGGCATCCTGCGCGACCTCCGCGCGGCGCGGGGACGGCGGGGCCGGGGCACACGGGGCTCGCCGGGAGCCGCCGCCTGACCGCGCCGCTCCGCGGGGCACCTCGGCCGGGGACGCGGTGCTGCGGCTCAGGGAGCCCGGAGCATCGCCCGCCCCGCGGCCAGCCCCGCGGAGAAAGGGGAGACCGCGACGGCGGCGGCACCACAAAAGTGGGGCTGGCGGCGGGGCTGGGTCCCGCCTGCCTCCCGCCCCGGCCCTCGCACGGAGAATGACTGGCGGTCCCAGCCCCCGCCGCGTTTGAGGTCATGCTAAAGGAGTGACATCGCGCTCAAGGAACAGAACAACGACATCCACTGGCGGCTCAGCCAGAGACGCGCACAGGCCTCGGGGAGGGCGGGGGGGATGGGAGTGGGACGGAGTCCGCCTCGACACCGCGGCGATGGGCGCGGGGCTCCCGGGCCGCCCCGAGGAGCCGGGCAAGGGTCCCTGCGCTGCCCCCGTGCCCCCGACGGGGCTGGGGGAGCCGGGGCCGCCCGCGCCTTGCATCTGGGGATGCTCCGGGGGCGTGGAGCGGGAAGGGGGGAAGCGGCCCGGAGGAGCCCCACGCCCACCTGTGGGGACGCCGGGGGGATCGGGACGGGGACGTGTCCCACCCGGTCCCTGCTGGCCTCCCCTGTCCACCGGGCCAGACGGAGACTGGCCCCTGAGTTGGATCGGAAGGGAACCGGCCCGAGTGGGCTCCCGCAGCCCTGGGACAGGAAAGCCGGTGCCGGGGAAATTTAACGGGGGAACAGAACACGGGAACTGCTGGGCCTGGCGACCCCCGGCAGGTGTTTTGGGGGGCTGGTCTCGGGGAAGAGGAGCAGTCTCTCTCTCACAGCCCCGGGACAGACCGGGCACGAGGGGCTGCGCTCCGCCTCTTGCCGCCCCCCACCTCGCTCTGCAGTTTGTCGGCTCTCCCGTTAAGGCAAGGAAGGGGTTAAAGGGCGGCACTTGTCCCGCACCGGGCCGTGCCCAGCCCCGCTCTGCCCTTCCCACCCACCCGGACCCCCGGTGCTGAGAGGCTGCCCCGACGGCGCTGCCCCCGGCCCCGCTGGGGCTCCGCTGAGATCCCGGCCGGGGACACAGCCCGGGGGACGGTACCGACACCCCGGAGAGAGCCCCGGGAGGGAGCGGAGCTTCCCCGCCTCGGCTCCCGGCTCCCGGCCGCCCTGCTCGCCCCCCTTCCCTCCCTCTTTGATTAAAAGGGCACTTTTATTTTTCCAACGGAGGTGCCCTCTCTCCGAGCGCTGCCCACGCCGTGTCACTCAAGCGGCCGGGCCTGGCACGGCGGCGCGGTTCCCTCCCCGGAGAGCGGCGGCGAGGCGGCCCGAGGGGCCGGGGGCTGCCCGGGCAGCGGCGAGCCCCGGCCGGCCTCCGCCCCCTCCCCTCCGCCCGCCCTTCTCCCGCTTTGAATTCCTTGCCACCGAGCTGAATAAAAGTGGTTGTTGTAAATTGAATTAGTGCCTGATTAATCTGCTCCCGGGCCTGCTAGCCCAGCGGGGCGTCTTTGGCAATGCAACCGCCTTCCCTGCAGGGCAGCGGGGCTCCGCAGCCTCCCTGCCCCCACCGCTCCCCCCGGACACCCCCAGCCGCCCCCCCAGCCCCGCCGACCCCGGGATTTGTTAACTCTTCCCCGGGAAACGGCCCGTCCGTCCCGCTCCCTGCGCCTCCATCGCCGGGGGAAGAGGAGAGGAGTGCAGGGATGGGGACGGGAACGGGATAGGGATGGGGATGGGGATGGGGATGGGGATGGGGATGGGGATGCGGATGGGCCGGGGCTGGGGGAGCTCCGATCCCTCAGGTCCTCCCCGAGCCACCCAGGGACTCGGCCGCAGTCCGGCACACCCGGGACACTCACGGACAGTCCCGGGATCCCCCAGCCCCGGAGAAAGCTTTAATCCCATTCATGAATGGGGGCCTGTTCACGGAATTGGGATGGGAGGTGTGTGCTCCCGTCCAGCTCTGGGAGGGCACCTCAAGGAGGGAGGGGATAATTTGGGCTGAGCTGTCCCGGGCCTTGGGGGCCAGGCCGGGACAGGGAACGGGGAAGCCCCGGGACATCTCCGGCCGTGCGGGAGCTGGGAGACACCGGGGATGGGAATCCCCTGCCCGGAGCCCCAGGTTCGGGCCACAGACTCTCCAGGTGCCCGCCATCAGCATCTCTCTCGGCGTTTGCGATCCCCCGCTTCACTCGGCCGGCGTTTTTCCTTAGGCCCCGCGCGTCCAGGAGCAGCGGGCGCTGCGGGTTCCCTGTCCGGCCGTGTCCGGGCCGTGCCGGGAGGGACAGGGGCAGGGACACGGCTCCTGTGCCCGGAGGGACTCGCGGGGCCCGCAGCAGGTGCCGCTGCCGGGGCCCTCGGGGAAAGGTGCGGGTTTGGCCCCGGCTGCTCCGGACTCTCCCGGACCCTCTCGCCGGCCCGGCCGCGGCCCGGGAATGCCCCCAGGGTGCAGGGCAGGGCTGAAATCTCAGCGTGTCTATAAAATCCGGGAGGGTTTCTAAAGGCCGCCCAGCCGCCCCTCAAAGCCCGCACGGTCCTTCCCCGCCTCACAGCAAAACTTGGGGTGAATGTCAGGAAAGCTGCCCCCGCGGAACTGCCCCGCAAAGCCGAGGTGCTGCCTAATCCCATTAGCAGTGTGTTAATTTAACAACCTTCCTGCGCTGCCGAGCGCGGGGCTCCGCGCTGCCCGCCGGCGCTCCCGGGGCTGCGGCTCTCGCCTCCCTCCTGCCCTTCTCGCTGGGTTTATTCGGCGTTTCACAACCCCCGGGGTTTGTAATGGCTCTTGCGGTCATTAACGTGATTTACTGAGGCTTTCTCCTCTAATTACCTCGCCCTCGAGCTATTAAATGCATGTAAGCAGCTCGGCGGGGACCGAGGCGCAGCTCGGCGGGCCCGGGCCCGACTCTGCCGGGCCCTTCGGGGCCGGGGCCCGGGGCTGTCCCGGGAGGGTGGAACGGGGGATGCTCGGGGAACCAGGCTGTGCCCTCCGGGGATCGCCCCCCAGCTCGAATTTGATTTTCCTGTCACAAAGCGCCAGCCAGCCCCGGCCCTGTCCTGCCTCGGGACGGGACGGATCCTCGCCCAAGTCAGCCCCGGTGAGATGCCGAAACATCTCCGGTACCAGCCCCGGGGCCGGAACACTGCTGGGACCAGCGCTGGAACATATGCGGCGCCTACACCGGGAACGAAACAGCGCTGGGACCGCAGCGGGGCATCATCCCCTGTCCCCCGGTCCCTGCCCGGGAGCGCGGCCGGCCCCAGGTGCGGGCCCGGGGGTTGAGCGTCAGGGCCGGGGCAGAGCGGAGCGTACCCGTTTGGCCCGGGAGAAGCCCCGGGACCGCAGAACCGGGAAGGATTTGATTCCAGCCGCACCGGGAACAGCGGGAAAGGCGGCCCCGGCGCTCGGAGCCCGTTTTAAAAGTCAAATGGCTTCGGGCGCCGGAGCTCGTCCTCCTCGCCGGGAACAATGCGCTGCTGCTCGCCCACCTCCCCCTGCACCGCCCGGGCTCGGGGAAGGGAGGGGGAGAGCAGAGCGGCTCCTCTGCTCCCCGGCTCTCGGGGGGCCGTTCCCCGGCGGGACCGGGAGCGGCTGGAAAGGCAGAGAAGACCCGGGTTGAAATAATCAGGAGCGATTTATTCCCCTGGAGTGACAGTTCTTTTGAGCAGTTGCCGAATGGCAGTTTCTGTCTTTCTGAAAGCTTTTCTTCCAGATTCTGTTCAGATTAGGCTGGGGAGATGAATGAGGCCATTATCCAGCCCAGTAGCTATTCTGAAATGCCAAATTAATTACCAAGGGCTAAATCAAGGCGATGGGGGCTGGAGGGGAGGGGGGGCGGCGGTTTGAGGTGTGAAAATATCTCCGCGATCTTTTAAACACGGGCACGGCGGGCGGCCCGGGCTGCTCGCTTCGAACCCCCTAAACTTCGCTCGGGGGCAGCGGCGGCCGGAGCCGGGCGGAGACACCGAGGAGAGGCCGCGGGCCCCGCTCCGGTTCCCCTGGCCCGGCTTCGGCACGGCCCCGCCGCTGCCGCATCCCTCACCTCCGGCGGGGCTGAACAGGGGCTGAACTGGGGCTGAACCGGGACCGAACCGGGGCTGAACCGGGGCTGAACCGGAGCCGAACCGGGGCCGAGGCCGCTTGTCCCGCTCACGGCGCCTGCGGCCGCTCCGGTACTGCCCGGCTCTCCCCGCTCCCCATCCCGGGGACTCTCCGCCACCCCCGCGCCGGTCCCGCAGCGCAGGGAGCGGCAGCCCCGCTGTCCCAGAGCCGTTCGCAGAGGTTTATCCGCAGCCAAGCCGCCGCGGAGTCAGCGCGGGGCATTCCCGAATTCCCGCAGCTCCGAAGGGCCGGCTCGGGGATGGGAAAATGATCAGTCGGTCGCGTCTTTGCCATGAGAGAGGGAAGGGGAGGTGGAGGGATTGCGCAGAGATGCTGATCCATAACTCGGTTCGCGTTGCTTGGCTTGGACGGTCACAGAAACACCGCGGAGAAAGGGGAGAAGGACCAGTTGCAAGGGAATTAGGGAAAAAGGCACCGCTGGCTCTTCCCGGGCTGATGTCTCTCCGCCAGCACAGATGACAACATTTGCACATGACATTCAATCCTCTACCCTAAAGCTCTGTGGCTCCCGGCAGGCTGTTATTGTTATTATTGTCGCTCTAATATTTACGCTTTGCTCCCAAACAAGTGTAATTTCCCCGATCGCTTTGTAGCTCCTTGGCCCCTAATCCAGTTTTCCCTTCAGTTCCCGGGAGACCACACCTCTGGCTCCTCTCATTCATGGGGAAGAAAAAAAAAAAAAAAGAATGGAAGGAATTTTTCATTAAAAAGTAACCGTTTAGGAAAAGGAGGGTCAAGCCTGACTCCGTTTTGGACATGGGCCTGATGCTGATTTAGTTTTAGACATCGGGCTGATGCTGAATCCCTGCAATCGCCCACGGTCAGCGAGGGACATCCCAGCTCAGCCTGGCAGCACAGCCAGGCAAGACTTCTCCTCGCACTAGACAGTCCCTGCAAACGAGGAATAAGCACGGAGGAGATTTCCCAGGGGCTGGGAAGTGCGCTGGAGAAGGAATCAAGCCTTTAATGTAAATTGGCCGTGGCTGGCGGAGACCACTGAACACTGGGCTATTCAGCATCTCTGTGAACCTCTAATGATCAACTCGGTTTTCAATTATACACCCACAATTGCCACCAAGTGAGATAAGCCTCCGGAATACTATATTTCCTCTTGCAAAATGTTTTCTTTAGAGCGGGCAGGCTGGGAAGCTCAGTGAGTAATATTTGATTTATTTTCAGTGGAGCTGAGGGACACCCAGATCCCGGCTGGCCCCAAGAGGAGCCAGGATTGTCCGGAGCGGCTCAGGCACTGCCGGGAACTCGCAGGTGGATCCAGCCGCTGCAGCTCTCATATACTCCAGGAAAACAGGGAGCAACGACGTCAAACCCTTTGATTTATTTGTGTGCTTCCCTACAGAAACAACGTCTTCGTTTGGGTGGGTGCAGATGGAGCACAACACAAACCAGGCAGCTTGGGCTGGGAAATGCTGCCGGGAAGCACCAAATCCAGGGAAAAACGGGTCCAGGACCAGAGCAGACCCTCCTGCCCAGCTCCTCCTGCACCCCAAATAAAAGCACCCGAAGCCATTTGGTTTTTAAAACAGGCTCCTGCATTTGGGAGCTGTTTCCAAGTCCAAATCACTGTTCTGAGCAATACATGACAGGGATGGGACAAGAGGGACTCGGTGACCTCACAGCAATGTCCTGAGCTCCAGGGGAAAGAAATATTCGAACGAACAGGGAACTCGGGCACGGGGAATGCCCCGGGACAGCTGGAGAAACCTCCCTGCTCTGAATTGATGGAGGCCTGGGGGGACCCCCTGCACTGCTGGAGGGAACATCTCCGCGTGTTTCTGCAGCCCCAGTTTCAGAGATCTGCAGGACTCTGCTGCCAGGCTGAGGTGTGGGAGATGTGGGGTGAAGGAAACAGGTTTGGGGTTGGAGGAGGCAGATTTCTGTATAAATATTGCTGAGGATCTGTGCGGAGAGGAGGGATGGGGACATCCAGTTTATTCAGTAAAATATTTAATTCAGAGAGACCTCACTGAGGTTTTTGGTGCCACTCTGCAGATTTTATTTTTAGATTATCAAAGCATCTGCCTGGCTCTGCTGCCCAGTTGTGTCCACAGTGTCCACTGGTGTCACTCCATGTGGGAGAATTTTTGCTCTGGCATAAGAAACTGGCCCATGCAGAGATTTTCTATCTCGATCACAGATTTCACACCGCAACAATACGGGACCTGTGGAAGGTCGTGGAGCTCAGACCCGGATCTCAGCGGGAATGTTCCTCCCCTGTGAAAAGCAATTCCACCTCCTTAAGCTGGTGTGAGGTAAAGGTGGAACCTGGGCTGGGCTTCCAGGGGAGAGGGAGGGAGCGTGGCAGAGGCTGGGGCCGGGGCGGGCAGGGCTGGGTGGATTTCAGCTACCAAAGGAGCAGGATTACTGAAACACGGATCCCCAGAGCCTCTGGATGGCCAGCTCTCGGGAACTCCCTTTGCCTCTCAATTAACTCTTCTCCAGCATCCCCTCCGCAGTGACAAGTGGGCTCCGACTGCAGCTGGGGCAGTCCCGGGCAGGCTCTGCCTCAGCATTGCAGATGAAGGAGCCGTTTTGTTGCTTTCTTTGCTTAGAAGTAATAAAAAGAAATATATTCCAGAAAGCATCCTGTTCACTGAGGGAAGGAGTGGGGATTTGCAGGGCTTGAGCCAGCAGAGCTGGGGCAGGGCAAAGGGGGTCATGCACGGCCCCCTCCAGGTTTTGGGTTTGCATCTTCCTTAAGGGAATTGTCCTCTGGAATCAGACGGGGCACGGCGAGTGCTGGGGCCTTCCTGGCACCCCAAAATCAGGGTGCTGGGAGTGAGCCCCTGCCCAGCCCTAGGCAGAGCCCTACCATCTTTCCGCAGGGCGCTGCGCTGCGTTCGGGCTCCTTTTGGCAGCCATCCTAATCTAATTATAATGAAGGATACATTAAGCGGGGATGAAGTGGCCCTCGAGTGGCTCTACCCCTCTAAAGGAGCTCGGGGAGAGGCGGCGGGAGCGGCTCCGGCCGGGCTTTGGGGATGGGGCCGCAGCTCCATGGAGGAACCTTCCCGTGCCCCCTCCCGGGACACGGAGCCCTCATTCCACCCGTGCCAGAGCTGGGCTTACTCAGAACCATTCCTGCCAATGCTGGGCTCCCTCGGATCCACCCCTGGGCTCACTCAGAGCCATCCCTGCCGGTGCTGGGCTGAGCTCCGAGGTTCTGTCCCGGCGCTGTCCGTCCTTCCAGCCGTCACCAATGCCATTCATTAACCGGCGCAGGCCCCCGTGCCAGGCCAGGGGGCACGGCTGGACCTGAGCGAGCAGAGCCCAGAACCCCGGCCCATCCCCTGTGTGCCGGGGGGTCCGCACCGCCCCCAGCCCAGCCGGGACCCCCGGCCCGCTCCGGTCCGGCCCCGCTGGCTGGAGCCCCGGGCAGGGCAGCGCTCGTTCCCCGGCAGATCCCTCGCTGTCCCCTGCTGCTCAGCGGCACCGTTCCCTCCTTGGAAGCCGATCCCGGCGTGCCCGAGCCCCGCAATGCCGGAGCAGAGCGCACGGGAAGCACGAAGGGGCGGGGATGGAGGGGCGGTGGGAGAAGGCGAATGGAGCGCTCCGGGTCAGCCTCAGTTTCCCCGGACATGGAGCAGAGAGCGCTGCTCGCAGCCTTGGGAAAGCTCAGGAGGCAGGAAAGGCAGCTCCGAACTTCAGCTGAGGGGGCTGCTAGTCTCACCTGTGCCCACCTGGGCACGTCCCCGTGTCCTGCCCGCCCTGCTGCCCCCAAAGGAGGATTGAGGACGGCTGCTCCAGCCCGGCTCTGTCGTGATTCCAGCCTCTTTTCTGGGCTTGGGTGAGACTTTGTCCCATTCGTCCCATTTGCCCGAGGGTGAGATAAACCCTGTCACAAACCCCGTGTTCTCCTCACGGCTGACGTGGGCACAGCATTCGGGTGCCTGCAGAGGACACCGAGTTTGTCACCAGGGTAAGGTAAAGTGTCCCTCTCCCATCCAGCTTATCCCAAGGAGCATCTGCAGTGTAATTTGCACGGAGTGATTACTCTCACTTAAAGCGAGCCGGGAAAAAGGAAATTCGCGGGAAGAGGCGATCCACAGAGCCTGAGGCCCTGCTGCCATCTGCTGGGGTCCCAGCGCCGGGCCGGGCCGGGCCGGGTCCTGTACGGGGCAGGGACCCTCCAGGGGGCTGCAAGGGGCAGGGCACGGGATCCCCAGCCTTGTTCTTGTGGGCCCGGCCCTCTCCCGCTGCGGCCTCGTGTGGGAGCAAAACCCCAAACAGCCCCAAGTGTGCAGCTGAGGATCCTGGTTGTCCCTTGCTCCTCTGGTGTGGCGGTGTTTGAGGGTCCCCAGGACCAGGGAACAGATGAGGATCTTGACTCCATGTTTCAGAAGGCTGATATATTATATTATATTATATTATATTATATTATATTATATTATATTATATTATATTATATTATATTATATTATATTATATTATATTATATTATATTATATTATATTATATTATATTATATTATATATCACATCATATCATATCATATCATATCATATCATATCATATCATATCATATCATATCATATCATATCATATCATATCATATGGAAAATGATATACTAAAACTATACTAAAGAAAGGAGACATCAGGAGGCTAGAAAAGAATGAATAATAAAAACTCGGGACTGCACAGAGCCTCGACACAGCTGGACCATGATTGGTCATCAAGTACATTCAATTCACATGAGATCAATCAAACATGCACCTGTTGGTAAACCATCTCCAGACCACATTCCACACAGCCATATCAGACAGCTGTTGTTTATATTCCTTTTCTGAGGCCTCTCAGCTTCTCAGGAGAAAATTGCAGTGAAAGGATTCTCATAAAATATCACAGTGACAATTTGGGATGTCCCTTGCTGAAGTATTTCAGCCCCTGCATTTGGGAAGGCAGGAGCCCAGCTCCTGAGGGTGCAGGACTCTGGTTTATACTCAGATTTACACCCTGGCCATCATAAAATGTGCACCCAGAGGCGAAGGGGCGGTGGCAGTGAGGGGTGGGACACGGCTGGGTGGTGCTGCCTCGGTAACCTGCGGCTGTGCTGGGTGACAGGGCTGCGTGAGAGTCTGTCCAAATTTTCCCTCTTCTGCCTCACGATTGTCCTTGGGAGCCCACTGAAGAGAAGACCCCCCCCTGTCTAGAATATCTGGCTCTGAAGGAGAAAAGTCACACGCCACAGACCCTGAGACCTGAAAGCTCAGTGTTGAGCTATTGTTTTCACAGGTGTGTTTGCTGTAAGCTAAGAAGAGGGCACCATGCCCCGTTTGCAACAACAGCAGCTCTGGAGCAGTCCCACCTCTCGGCCTGGCTGGACTTCTCCTGAGTTTTGGGTGGTCTCTCACAGAAGACCCTCACCTGTTTTACAACCACCATAGCAGACAGACTGAGATGTAAGGAGCCTCTCCACTAAGGACTGAGACATGAAACTCCTAAAAGGCCCCTCTGCTCCTTTCAAGGACTGGGACTGAAACCCCCAGCCCGGGGGAGGTGTGCGGGGAGGCAAGCTGACCGAAGCGAGATGTTTGCCTGCAGGTTGTGACCACTGGACCGAGAACACATTGGCTCTCATTTACTGCTGAGAACATGGACTACCTGTTACATCTGTTCCCTATTGTATCTGTTTCCCCCCCCACACACAATTTTCAGTAATAAAAGCCTCTGAGTTAGCTAGAGCTTTTGAGATCTCCCCAGCGTAGCAGGCGCACCCTCGGCTGGACTGCACCAAAGGACTTCGTCTCTGCGTTGGTAGCTATATCCCCACTCCCTCTCTCTCTCTCTCTCTCTCTCTATCTTTTTCTCTCCCTTAATCCCTCTATCACATTTTTGCTGTAGTTATTTCAATAAAACCACATTTGATTTTATTATCACTGCAAACCCCCTTGTACCGTGTTGGGTGTTTGCACTCTGAGATCATTCCTACGAACCATCAGGTCATCTGTCCACGAGGATGGACCCTGACAGGCTGTGACAAGGGAAGGAGAACAAACTGCCCTGGCCTCAGCCCCGAGCACTGCCAGCTCCACCTCTGGGTGTGTGGGGCTGTCTGGGGACATTTCCAGCTGTCCCCAGGCCTGGGGGAGCCCAGGACAGGCCCAGCATGCAGCCAGCTCCAGGCATTGCCCAGATTTATTCATTTTTTGCCCAGATTTATTCAGTGCCATCAGGAGCTGCAGCGAGTCCTTGTGTGGGCACAGCTGAGCTGGCAGTGCCCAGACCGAACTCCTGTGGGCACAGCCGAGCTGGCAGTGCCCAGACTGAGCTCCCGTGGGCACAGCTGAGCGTGCAGTGCCCAGGCCGAGCTCCTGTGGGCACAGCTGAGCTGGCAGCGCTCAGAGCGAGCTCCCGTGGGCACAGCTGAGCTGGCAGTGCCCAGACCGAGCTCCCGTGGGCACAGCTGAGCTGGCAGTGCCCAGAGTCAGCTCCCGTGGGCACAGCTGAGCTGGCAGTGCCCAGACGGAGCTCCTGTGGGCACAGCCGAGCTGGCAGTGCCCAGAGTCAGCTCCCGTGGGCACAGCCGAGCTGGCAGTGCCCAGACTGAGCTCCTGTGGGCACAGCCGAGCTGGCAGTGCCCAGAGCGAGCTCCCAGAGCCCGGTTCGATTGTTGGGGAGCTCACAGGAGCTGTGCTGCTTTGGGAAGTGAAGGTGCTGCTGGTTAAGGAGGCTCTGAGGTGTTCGAATCAGAGGGCAGCCACAGACAGCATGGCACCCAGGGAATTCCAGCGCTCACATCGTCCCTGCTCCCCTGGGCTGACCCGGGGGTCTGCCGGAGGCAGAACACTCCTGGCGAGGGTTTTACAGGGATTCAGTGTCCGGCTGAGCTGCACCCGGGGGGTGCTGAGCCCGCTCCATCCGTGCAGTTCTCCGACAGGACACGGGGTGGAAACCTCAGCCCGCGGGAAAGCCGCTCCCGGCCCGGCTGTTCGCAGCGCTCTGCCCCTGCCGGGGCTGCCGGCGCTCCGCCTGACACGGATCGGGCAGGAATGCCGTGCTGAGCAGTGAGCAGAGCGCTCCAGCCTCGGCTGAGTGTCCCCGGAGCCGGGGCTGAGCGCAGAGCTGGGAGTGCCGGCAGCCCCAGGGCAGATCAGATCCGATCAGACTCATCTGCCCAAACTGGGACAGCTCCGGAGCCCTCCCAGCCCAGAACCGGCCACAAAACCCTCCACAACTCAGCAGACTGGGTCATGCAAAGTTCTGCCGTCTCCACCTCCACGGCAGGTGGAAGGAGAAGGTCTGGGGTCAGCTCTGCCCACAGCGAGGGCTCTGCCCCAGTTTCATTTCTCAAGGGCTGCGGAAGAACCTGTCAGGATCCTCTGAGTGTGCTCTGAGAAATGAAAAACACAAGTTGTGGGGAAAACCAGAGCAAGAAGGTTCCCTTTTCAGTGACGCTGCTTCCCCTTCCCTCCGAGGACAGGAGGAGGAGGAGGCTGAGAGCGGCCCTGCAGGGCTGGGATCCCATTCCTGGGGAGCTCAGGGCCGGGGGAGCAGCGGGCTCACCCGGAGCCTGTGCAGCTCCAGCAGCGCCACGGGGCTGTGTAAGGACAGCTCAGCATCCCAGAGCTGCTGGAAATCCCTACTCTGGGCACCAGCAGCAGCACCCCAGGGAGATGTGCTGGCATTTTTGGGGGGCTGAAATGCTCCATTCCCAGTGTGGGGCTGAGGTGGAGGTGCTGTTTCAGGGAATGTGTCTGGGTGTGGGGCAGAGAGGAACGGGAACAAGGCTGTGATGAACTGAATTCAGTGCAAGGTGAATTTCAGTGTCCAAGGCCAGGCTGGATGGGACTTGGAGCACCTGGTTGAGTTCAAGGTGTCCCTTCACCTGCCAGTGGTTTGGGACAAGAGAACCTTTAAGGTCCTTTCCAACCCAACCCATTCTTTGTCTCTGGGGTGTTTAGAGAGAACCCAGAGGTCTAAATGAGCTCATCGGAGCACAGCCTCAGCTTCCTCCTCCTGCTGGGGCTGGGTGGCAGCTCCAGGGGCAGGAGCTGAGCTGGGATGTACCAGAGCTGCTGGTGCTCCATGGCCTGCTCTGGCTGAAGCTCCAACAGCTTCATCATTGCTGGTGTCACCACTGTCACACTCAGTCCTACCCCTCCTCCTGGCGGTGACCACTGGGGATGCCATTCCTGCTCTCTGTGTGACCCTAAAAGCCACCTGGGATCACTTCCTGCTGCCTGCTGTGGCACCAGCACGCCCAGGTTCCCCTGAGCTCAGAGCAGCCAGCAATAACGAGGAACACAGCTCCCTGCTCCAGGATCTCCCGGGAACATGCTGATGCTGACATCTCCTGGAGGTGGCCCTGCTCCAGAGCCCTTTCCCCGAGCTGGCTGCGGCAGCCTGGTGGCCCCACGCGCTGTTTGTCACTGCTGCAGCCCTGGCACGGCCCCTCCCTGCCCTCCTCCGCTTCCTTCCGCCGCCACGAGCCCCCCCAGGCCATGTTTGGTAACTTCCTCAGCTGCCCCGGGCCCCCAGGAGCAAAACAAGGAGCTGCCCGTGCCTCAGGTGGGGAGGGCAGGGACAGGAGGGGACACGCTGCGGCCCCGGCAGCCAGAGCAGCTTGGCCTCTGCAGCTTTGGCCCTTCAGACACCTCCCAGCTCCTCAGTTCAGTTCTCAGCCTGAGTAGCTGACTCTGAAATGAGGAGGTGGGAATGGGCAGGAGGGGTGGGAAAGGTCAGAGTGGCATCCCAGGCTGGCACCAGTGAAGAGCTGTGGCCAGGAGGAGCTGGGACACAGAGCTCTGTCGGAGCCCTTGGCTGTTTCCCAGCTCAGCGCCCTGGGGCAGGTGGCACCGTGACATCGCCACCTGATCTTCCCTGTCCCGCTATTTTTGCTGCCCTAGGATTTCTTCTGAACTGCTGGTGGCCGCTCAGCTGGTGGAGGCCGGGCCCATGTCCCTCCCTGGGGTTTCACCTGGCGCAGGTGACGCAGGCACTGCGTGTGTGCTTTGCACAGCGGCGTTTGTCTCCGTGGGCCACCAACGAAAGGGGATTTCGGCTCTGACTGCGCTTGCTTTTTTTAAAATTCACTGGAATTTCACTGCTGAACCCACAGCTATTTTGGCCCCCGAGCGGGTTTCGACTCTCGGAGCAGCAGACACAGCGGTCACTCTCTTCGACAAACCAAAATCCGCAGAGGAACCTGCCTGGGTTCCTACCCCAGCGCCGGCTGGGCAGGACCCAGCCCCAAGCACAGGGGACAGGTGATAGGGGATGGGGACAGGTAAGGGGCAGAAACCAGGCTGGGACCAGCCTTTGCTCAGGAGCAGCCTCCAGGGCAACAGGAAAAGGCCATTCCCAGGTGCCACCAGAGCCATTCCCAGGTGCCACCAGAGGAGCACGTCCCAGCCTGGTGTCACCAGCCTGGGCTTGGTGCTGGCACAGAGGGGCTGGAGGCTTGTCTTGCAAAGGTGACACAGGGCAGTGTGAGGAGGGAAGGAAAACAGCACACACAGGATGGAGGAATGGAGAAAGGGAGAGAGAAATGGAGAGATGGATGGATGGATGGATGGATGGATGGATGGATGGATGGATGGATGGATGGAAAGAGGGAGAGATTGATGGAAGGAAGGATGGATGGATGGATGGATGGATGGATGGATGGATGGATGGATGGATGGATGGATGGATGGATGGATAGCTGGACGGTGGATGGATGCACAGAGGGATGAGGGGCAGAATGGCAGGAGCAAGGGACAGAAGGAGGGGTGGATGAAGAGAAGAGTGAAGGGTGGAAGGGAAAGTGGTGATGGCACCACAATAGATGGGTCCATAGATGGATGGACGAGGGGATCCATGGATGGAAGAGGGGATCCATGGGTGACTGGCTGGGTGAAGGGCAGGGCGCCGGCAGGGAGGCAGGAGCAGAGGGGTGGATGGATGGATGGATGGATGGATGGATGGATGGATGGATGGATGGATGGATGGATGGATGGATGGATGGATGGATGGATGGATGGATGGATGGATGGAGGGAAGCACGGAGGGCTGTGCGGGCGGAGGAAGCGGGGGGCGGGGGGCAGGTGCCGGGGCACGGCCGGGGCGGGGCGGGCGCGCACATGTACGGGGCGGGTCCGTCGCCAGCCCCGCCCGCCCCGGTGCCGCCGGTGCCGCCCGGCGCGGAGCGGAGCCCGGCGAGAGTCCGGCGGGGCCGGCGAGGATGGGCACGGAGCCCCGGCGGCAGCCGCCCCGCAGGTGAGAGAGCCGGGGGGAGAACCGGGGCGGGGGGACCGTGCACGAACCGAGCCAGGGGTGTCCCTGTGACCGGGGCGGGGGGACCGTGCGGGGCGGGGGGCTCCGTGCACCCCGTGTACGTGGAGGAAGGGCTCTCTTGTGTTCCCGGGTGTCCCTGGAAGCCGCGGGTTGGGGCTTGGTGCGCTGGGCACGGCCGTGCCCGGAGGGGGCAGTGCCGCTGGCGGGGGTTCGCTGTAAATGGAGGGACAGGAGAGGGACAGAAAGCGGCGGCGTGCGGGGCTCGTGTGTAACTGGGGGCACTTCTCAAACCCCCCAGCGGGGTGTCACTGCCAGGGCTGGGGTTTCTCTGGCACCTTGGAGGGTGCCCCTGCAGCCTGACCAGGAGGAGCTGGTGTCAGCCCGGGTGGGGACGGCCCGGCTGCTGTGACTCATTTCGGGACTCTGTGTTTGTTTTCCTCCGCGTGGCCCCACGGAGCTGCCGCTCGGGGCCAGGTGTGGGGCCCTGCCCGCCCCAGGGGACCCCCGTGCTGCGGCGGGGTCCCCGGGAAATGCCGGGGGCTCTCCGCTCCCCTCCGGGGCTTTGGCAGGGCTGCAGGCGGTGACTCACCCGGCTCTGCACAGGAGCCCTCCCTGAAGGGACCCAAAGGTCACCGGCCGTTCCCTCAGCCGGGTCCGGGCTGCCTGGGGGGCTGAGGAGCAGCCCCGGGAAGGCGCTGCTTTGGCAACAGGATGTGGTTTGGGATGTGAGCAGCTCAGCAGCGTCACCCTCCAGCACCGGGGGCTGGAGACGCGCCAGCCCCGGGCCGTGCCCGCGCTGCCTCTCAAGCAGCCCGTGCTGCTCGCTGTGCCTGCCCAGAGCATCTCCCTCCCATCAGGTGCTGCTCCTGTGGCCTCCCAGTGCCACCCGGGCAGTGCCCGGCCCAGCTCCCTCAGAGCTGCTTGGGAGGTGTGAGCCCTGAGGGAGAAAAAGGCTCCGCTGATTCAAATCACTAACGAAAGCGGGAGAAAAGAGCTTTCAGCGCTTTGTTTTGATGTTTGTGACAAGCTGGCTGCTGTCCCCAGCACCGTGTGCTGTGCTCAGGGCTGGTTTCGGGCCGTGCTGCTCCCGGGGCAGCGAAACTGCTCAGGCAGCTGCGGGCTGGGGCTGCTCCTGCTGCTGCCCTGCTGCTGCACAGCTGCAATTTGCTTTGTTCTCCCATTCAGGTCAGTTTTCTAAATCTCAGTCCGCTGCAAACTCCAGGGATTATGCAGGATGTCAAGGCTTTGATTTCCTGCTCTCAGAAAGGTTTCTTGGTTTGGTGTTTGGGTTTTTCTCTTGTTCAAAGCACACGCACGGATGGAGTTGTGAAGTGTTTCCGAAACCTGGTTGCAAACCGGTTTGGAGCTCTGGGCGCTGCTCAGATTAGAGCTCAAACATATAAAGGTGAGAAGATAAAGAGGCAGAGCCTGGCTGTGGTGGTGGCAGTGGTTCTGTCCCTCAGTCACGGTGACTGTGTGAGGCTGGAGGGCTCAGGTGATGCTGAGGGTGCTCTGCAGCTTTCCAGGTGTGCTGTGGCAGGGGCTGGGGTGTGAGCTCGGTGCTCAGCCTTTCCCGGCCCTGTGTAGGCACCCCTGTCCTGCTCCCGCAGCTCTGCAGCCGCTCAGGGCAGAGGAAAGGGCAGGAGATGTGTTCGAGGTGCCCCTTCAAAGGGAGAAAGTGCAGTTTGCTGTGCCTCGGCTGGGTGAGGGGCAGCCCCACACCTTGGGCTGTGGGATGGTGCCACTGGCTTCTCCCTCCTCCATGGAGATCAGGGCATCCAGCTGGGGCAGAAACCAACCAGGAGTGGCCCCGTGTGCCCTCTTGCTGAATGTAGAAATGAAGATGTGGGTTTAGCACTGAGAAAGAAGAACTGAGAGCAGTGGGAAGTGCTGGCACAGAGGAGCAGCGCTGCTCCAGCGCGATGAGCTGCTCTGGCAGGGCGAGCTGCCCGTGCTGCAGCAGCCGCGGGGCTGAGGGCTGCCAGCGTCACTGCTCTGCCTCTGCTGGGCACCAGGGACAGCCCAGCTCGGCGTGGGGACCCTGCCATGCTGCTGCTCACCCTGGAGCAGTTTCCACTTCTCTTTCTTGGGCGCCCGCTGAGCAGTGGGGCTGCCCAGTTTTGCATTTTTATTCTGCAAGGGGAGAACTGTGCCTGAGGGTGTCACTCAGGTGAGTGCCCCGTGTTCTTGTGAGCAGCGAGAGGCTCCTTTTTTGTCCGAGCTCTGCTCCCAGCAGCGGTTTGAGCTTCCAGATGAGAGGATGGGGAGGGAGGATGAGGTTTATACGGAAACTGCCCCCCAGCTCCCTGGGCATCGCCCTGCTGCCCACATTGCAGCTCTGTGGTTTGCTGCTTCGGGCTGGAAATGTCGCTGCCTGGAGGAAATGGGAGCTGTGGGTGCAATCCAGGCCCTGCAGCTCTTTCCCTCCTCTCTCCTTTTCACCCCTTCCCTCCGAGGCTCAGGACTCCCCATCCCTGTCCCGTCCCTCGTGTCCGGTGTGAGGACAGGTCCCACCCACCCAAAGCCATCGCGGGGCGCTCCAGGTGACACCTGCACCCCACCCAGGGCTGCATCACCCGGGGCTGGGTCAGGGCCCTTTGGTGACGGGCTGTGACCCAAGGACATTCCCGGGGGTCCGGACAGCCTCTCCCGATGCCGCAGCCCGGAGTGGGACAGGACCCGTCCCGAGCGCTCCCCGCTGGCACCGAGCCCCGTCCGCGGCTCCCGGGGGGAGCGGCCGCAGCTCCCGAGCGCCTTTCCCAGCACGGAGACCGAGCCCCGCCGTTCCCGTCCTTCTGATCCCTCTCTGGCCGCCAATTAGCACGACGTGAGAACTTGTCTCGCTGCTGACGCGCCCGTGTGACTCCTCAGAAGCTTTAATTGCGGTGTTTTCTGCGGCCGGGTGCAATGAAATGGTAATTGTTGTGATTGTGCGCCGGGCGGGAACTGAGAGATGCAGCTCTTTGGCGAAGCCTAATTAGGAAATAGGGACACTGTTGGGAATGGCTCTGCGATGTGATTTTCCTAATGAAAGCCGCTGAATAGGCAGCCTTGTGATGAAGAACAGCCTCGCGAGGGCACTGCCAATTGCTCTTCTCTAGTGTTAATTTTGTATTTCCTCCCCATTGTTTCTAATACCCTCTTGGAAAAGCTTGAAGATAAAATGCTTTATTTCCTTGCGCCTCGTATCCTGTTTGGCAAGCGGCGATTGGAGCATGTGCATCTGGAATACATGAGAGGCCAGGCGGGAGCTCCTTCAGACTTGTTCATCTCTGATTTCAAGCTCTGCCACTGGGAAAAAAAAAAAAAAGGAAAGAAAAAAAGAAAAATAAAGCAGCTTCAGCTTGTGGCTGCTGGGCTCCCGGCGGCTGGCACAGCGGGAAGGGCCAGCAGGGATGTGCGGCTAGATGGGAGCTGGGGTCGGGATGTGCGGCTGGATGGGAGCTGGGGTCGGGATGCCGCAGCACAGCGTTGCTCCGGGAGCCTGGCGGGGATTGGAACCCGGAGCTGCGGCCCTGCGGCAGAAGCACAGCGATGCTCGGGGAGCCTGGGGCAGGTTGAAGCCCGGAGCTGGGGCTGTGCAGCAGAAGCACAGCGATGCTCCGGGAGCCTGGCGGGGTTTGGAGCCCGGAGCTGGGGCTGTGCAGCAGAAGCACAGCGATGCTCCAGGAGCCTGGGGCAGGTTGGAGCCCGGAGCTGCGGCCCTGCGGCAGAAGCTCAGCGATGCTCCAGGAGCCTGGCGGGGTTTGGAGCCCGGAGCTGGATGCCACAGCACAGCGATGCTCTGGGAGCCTGGCAGGGTTTGCAGCCCGCGGCTGGGCTGGTTTCACTTCAGCTGCGTTGAACCTGCAGCGCCTGAGAGCTCACCCAGACTCAGTCTCTGCATTGGCAAAGCCAAGCCTGGAGGCCAGACCTGCCCGGGCAGCTGTGGCTGAGCGCTCCCACCTGGGCTGCTCCTTCCCGGAACGGGGCTGGAGCTGGCTGTGCCAGCTGGGGAAGGGCCGCAGGTGGCTCTGCCCGGCAGATGGGAGCCGCTGGCAGGGCGAGGAGGGGATAGGAGAGCGCTCCCTGGCTGCGTGGGGCACTGCCGGGGCGCTGGGACAGTGATCGGTGACAATTCTCGATGACAACTGTCAAGGACTGGGTGCCGCAGGAGCTCTCTCTGTGAAGGTGCTCATTTTAGGGCAGGTTGAAGCAGAATGAGCAGAGCTGGCAGGAACAGCCCATGTGCGGGGTGCCAGCACAGAGGACACGGTCCCGGTCCCGGTCACGCCGCTAGCAGCTGCTGTGTCTGAGCAGGAAGGGCTCGGCTCAGCCCGATCCTGTGACTGCCCCAGAGCTGCCGGGGGAGGGATTTGCCACGGCTGTGAGCTCTCTGCAGGGTTTGTGTGGCCGCTCCGGGTGCTTTCCCTGCCGTGTTTGCCCGTTCCAGGCGGGGCTGTGCAGATGGGGCACGGCTGCTGCTGCTGCACGCTTTGGGAAAGGCGCCTTGCTCCGGGCCTGCAGAAGTGTTTTCATCCCTTCCACAAAGGCCTATTCTTTGTTGTCTCAAATTAGGATGAAACGCTTCCCCTTTCAGCTGCTTCCCCCATGCTCTGTGTCTATTTAAACCCTCAGCCCAGAGGCTTCTCAGCAAACAAGCTCCCATCCTTTCAGGTGGCATTTCCCTTTTCTCATTGTTTCTGGCAATCTGTACATGTGAAACCCCGCCAATGTTTCTTCATTCTCGGTGTTTTTGTGTTGATAGAGCTCCTAAATGGCTACACACGGCATGCAGCTGCCCGGGGGACTCACAGCATCTCTCAGGTGTGGGGGCTTTGCGGTGGGAATGAGGGAATTCCAGGCTGGGAGAGATCCCTGCTGCTCATCCTCCAGCTGTGGGAGATCCCTGCTGCTCCTCATGCAGCTGTGGGAGATCCCTGCTGCTCCTCCTCATGCAGCTGTGGGGATCCAGGCCTCCCTGGATCAATGAGCTGGCTTGCAATCAAAGCCATCAAGGTCAGTGTTCCCCGAGGGCTGCTCATTAACTGGGAGTTGTCCCCAGGCTGGTCTGGTCTCCATGCCAGGGGCTGTTCCCTTAGGGAGCTCCTGGGTGTGGAGCAGTGGCTGCAAACCCAAACTCCACTTTTATGGCCCAAAGCCTGGGAACTCCCTGGTCCTGAGTGGCCAGATCCTGGTGCTGGTTTAGAAGTGATGGAGGATATTGAGGGTTAAACAAGATTCCGCCTGCTCCAGGTGAGAGTTAACCCCATCCCACCTGCCCCAGGTGAGGGTTAAACCCCATCCCACCTGCCCTAGGTGAGCATTAAACACAGTTGGACCTGCTCCAGGTGAGGGTTAAACATGGTCCCACCTGCTCCAGGTGAGCATTAAACATGGTCCCACCTGCTCCAGGTGAGAGTTAACCCCATCCCCCCTGCTCCAGGTGAGGGTTAAACATGGTCCCACCTGCTCCAGGTGAGGGTTAAACATGGTCCCACCTGCTCCAAGTGGGCTCCAAGCAGGGGTCACCATGAGGGTGGTGCTTTAGGATTAAGGAGCAGCCTTTGGAGATGGGGTGTCCACAGTCAGTGTCAGCTCAGCTCCAGGAGCAGGGCTGGGATGAAGGGGCTGCTGCCAGGAGGGATGAAGCAGGGCTGGGATGGAGCA
This sequence comes from Zonotrichia albicollis, assembly GCF_047830755.1. NCBI lineage: Eukaryota > Metazoa > Chordata > Aves > Passeriformes > Passerellidae > Zonotrichia > Zonotrichia albicollis. The sequence goes on along the minus strand of NC_133837.1, from coordinate 2,475,431 downwards.
GGGCCTGGATGAAGGCCTGCTCATCCCCCAGCAGCAGTGCTGGGATGAAGGTGCCCCTTTCCTGCCCCTTTTGGAGAAAAGCCCCTGTTCCAGGAAGCTCTAGCCCGTCCTGGGAGGATCTGGGGCTGGAAGCTCCTGTGCTGAGCTCCCTGCTCCTGTGGTGGGTGCCTGGGGGATTTGGGAGCTTGCTCTGAGGTCAGGGCTGTGGCAGCCTGGCTGGAGGCTCTTCAGGGCCGGGCTGCTCTTGGTGTCACCTGTGGCAGTGGTGTCACCTCCAGATCAGTCCCTGAGCTGGGGAGAGGGGACAGAGAGTTACGGACAGGTTCTTTGTGTGGAGAAGGGGGCACCTCTTGCCTCGTGCTCTCCATGGATTTTTGGCTTGGAGCTGGGTCACTGTGGTGGGGCTGCCCCAATGTCCCCAGTGCCAGCACTTTCCCTTTGTGTGCTGTCCCCTGCACCTCTGGGACACGGGAATGGCCTCCAGGGCTGAGCCTGCAGCCTCCCAGGGTGAACATGGTTTTGGAAATGTCTCAGGCTCTGAGTTCGTTGCTCTCCCTCCCAAGGAGGGGTTGATGTTGCCCTGGCTGTGTGAGGGTGCTCAGGGGGTGAAGCCTGCTGGCTTTGGCCACTGCTGGATGGGTGCCCGTGTCCTTGGGCTGTCCCCCCTTTGGAGATCTCCTTCCTTCCTTCCTTGCCCTTGCTGGCACAGGGGAGCTGTTGCTGTACCCCCCCAGGTGGGGCTCACACCCGCCTGGCAAGTCTGTGACTTCAGCCCTGCCTGCCTCTGTCCTGAGAGTGATGGGCACAAAAACTCCCTGCCAAGATCTGTGACATCCAGCCCCCCTGGCCCAAGGGTGATGGGGACAACGTCCCTGCCATTATCTGTAACTTCCAGCCCTGCCTGCCCCTGCCTGAGGGCAATGGGGACAGAAATGTCCCTGTCACCATCTGTGACATCCAGCCCCTCTTACCCCTGGCATGAAGGCAATGGGCACAGAAACATCCCTGCCACCGTCTGTCCTCGCGGTGCTGCAGCCAGCGGTGCTGGGAGCAATCCACAGGGTTTGGGCAACCAAGCCAGGGACTGAAAAGGCTCCTGGGTTCCCAGCAGGGCCTCCACAATGGCAGGAAGCAGCTTCTAAAGCTTCCTTTGGATACACAGGGCCTTGGGGGAAAGATTTACTTGCTTGTTTATGCTGGAAGTTAATCTGTTTAGTGGGTTTGGCATTAGAGCTCACAAAAAGCCCTCAGAAATGGTCATGCTGCGTGTTTGTAGGTTTGTCTCTCACTTACTTTGTGTCACAGCTGGAGGAGTTCAGCAGAGCCAGCGCCAATTGAAACCTCACGTGTAAACTTGTTTTTCCAAACAGCCAGGAGGAATTGGGATCAGCGCCTGCACAGGAGGGAGCTGTGAGGGGAAGGCAGTGGGGCAGGGATTGGGGTCCCCTCTGGGAGGGACCCCTGTGCCACCTGGGAGGGTCCCTGGCCCAAACCAGGCTGGGAGATGTTTATTCTATAGGAAAACCCACCAGACCCAACCCTATCCCTAGGATTGTCCCTACCCCATCCAGGCTGGGAGATGTTTATTCTATAGAAAAACCCACCAGACCCAACCCTGCCCCGTCCTGTGATCCAGGGGGGCAGAGTGAGGAGCCACAGGACATTTGTGGGGACAGGAACCTGGGAAGGGTTTGGAGAGGCATGGATGGCTCAGGGGAATGCAGGATGGTGAGGAGCAGCTCTCCTGGTGTGGTAGTGTTGGTGTTTCCCTATGCTCTGGAGGTGACAGTGCCACCCACACGTGGCCTTGCACAGTGAGAAGGGATTTTCCCAGGGATGGCCACAGAAGGGCCCTGTGTGGGGCAGCTGCTGTGGGAATGTGGGACATGGGGCTGTGCTGGGACCCTCCTGATCCAGACCCTTCCTTGGGGCACTTGCAGGGGCTCATGGGAGGGGCTCAGTGCCTGCTCTGTGTGGCCATGGACCCCAGGTGTCCCACAGGCTTTTGGGGGGTCTCCTGCTGAGCCTGGACACACACAGGGTTTCACCAGCTCTGCCCCATGAGTGGGCACAGAACCCCCCCCAGCAGGGATTGCCCTTGTGCCCGTCCCTGGAGTGCTGGGAGGGGTCACTGGCCTCTGCTGAGTCCTTCAGCTCCTCCTCAGCACAAACAGCTCAGGCTGGTGCTGCTGTTGCACTTTGGGACACACCTTTTTCCCTCTCTGAATGATGCACTTGCTGGATTTTTTATCTTTCCCCCTGTGACACACACAAACTCCTGTGCTGAGCTCCCACCTGCCCTGGAGAGGAGCCCTGGGGCTCCCATCCCATCCTGCTGGGGTCCCCCAGCTCCTGTCAGGCTCTGCCCCCTCCAGGCTGTCCCCAGGCTCACTCCTGGGATCTCACCTGGAGCAGAACTGCCTGTGATGTGGGGTGGAACTTCAGCCTCCCCTGCGCTGACAGTGACTGGTAGAGGCTAAAATTAACTCTTGCATCATGTGGCCAGGGGTTTTCAGAATTGCTGCCAGGAACAAGAGCATTTCCTCTCTGAAAACCGAGCTATAAAACTGGGCAGCTCTTACTCACACCAGATCTGTGTCATTTCTGTTGGCCTTGGGGTTTTTGAGGAGGAGAACAGAGCTGGCTGAGTTCTGCCAAACTCCCAGAACCCAGTTTGGGGGCAGGGGTGGGGATGGGCTGGTGATGTCTTGGGGCCCTCTCCACCCCCATCCAGGCTGGTTGTTGGTGATGTCCTGGGTGGCCTCTCCATCCCCATCCAGGCTGGCTGTTGGAGGCAATGGCTCCTGTTCCTGGACAGACCCAGAGTTCCCACGGGGCTCCACAGCAGAGCACAGAGATGATGGGGCGCCCCAAAGTCACTGCATGGTTTATTGGTTTTCTTCTTGCTCGGATTCCATCATTTTTGGGGGCTCAGGATGATAACCCTGGAGCTTCTGGTGCTGTAAGGAACAGGACACCAGGAGTGTTGGCTGCGCAGAAGTTCACAAGGATTTCAGGCTGGACAGGGTCCCTGCCAACCCCAGCCATGCCACGAATAAACTCTCAGGGAGCACCTGGGCAGCCACATTCAGCTGCATCCCTGTGGAGATCAATATTCTGTGGGGCAGCAGCGGCAGTTTGCTTCTTTAGCTGGTGCTGAGTGAGGACTTTAATCTCCCAGCGGTTTCTCCCTCTGAGCAGCTGTGCTCTGGGGAGTTTTTGAGGGGAACTGGGTTTTCCTGCTGAATGTCCTCCTCTGCAAGCCCTGAGGACCTGGTCCCTCTGAGAAAGTGGATTTTCCCCCTTGTTCAGAGGGATGGGAGCCCTTTTAGTGGCAGATCTTGTGTGCTGCTCCCCCAGTACCTCCCAACGAGGTGTGAATTCTGGGTGTTGTGTTCTGACGCTGTGGCTGCTGGGATGCTCTCCCTGCTAATTAATGTTCTGTAATTTCAGTCCCCCTGAAATCACCACGGGTGTCTCTCTGGGGATGAGCTACGGAAGGAACTTGTAAAGAGTGAGTGGGGCCTGAGCCACTTCTGGGTGTGCTGGAGAAACCTGCTAACGGGACCTGACCCCCTGGGGAAGGGATGCAGGAGACCTTTCCCTCTACCCAGGGATGGAATTTCCATTGTGGCAGCAGAAATCCAGGTTTGGTGGCTGCAGGGACAGGAGTGATGAGTGAGTCTGCTCAGAGTGGAGAGCAGGACAGGAGTGATGGCTGAAACTGCTCCAGAGTGGAGAGCAGAGCCCTGTGCTGAACAAAGGGAGCAGGCTCTGGGGATGGTGGTGGGAAGAGCCTTTCCTTGGATCTGGCAGCAGCTGCTGAGGATGGAGCTGCTCTTTCAGCCCAGGTGGGCACACACAGGGAGGGAGGGAAGAGGGGCTCTCTTGGCTCTGCTGTTGCTGCCTGGGGGGAACTGACCCCTCAAACCAGAGGGGAAGGCCCAGGACTGCCCAGTTTGCCCACCTGTGCCATCTCTTAGGAGAGCCCACATCCGGGCTTGGTCCTGGAGCTGCTTTCCTGCCCCTCCATGCCCAGCCCTCTGTGCCCATGTGCCCTGCTGGGGTATCTGGTGAGTGCAAGGGGCAGCCTGGTCATTTCTGCCCCATCATTTGTGTGGGGGCTTTATTTCAGGGGCAGCCTGGTCATTTCTGCCCCATCATTTGTGTCTGGGCTTTATTTCTGGGTTTTCTTGCTCTGGGCTGTTGATGTTCCTGGAACTGCTCGCCCCAGAGCAGGGCCCTGTGCAGCATGGCCAGAGCTGCCCCTCGGATGTGGCAGGAGCCTGAAATCCTCTCCAGGATAGGAAAGGGCGCCACAACTTCCCCTGGGCCCCGAGCACTTCTCCTTTTGGGGCAGCACACGGAAGGTGGGGTAAGAAGATCTCTGAAATTGCAGAAGTGTGGGTTGTCCTTGGAAACTGTGTCCAGCCGTGGCTGGGGAGGGGGATCTGGGTGGGGATGGATTTGGGATCTGGGTGGGGATGGATTTGGGATCTGGGTGGGATGGATTTGGAATTCAGCTCCTGGCCTGGGGCTTCCTGCTCAGCTAGGAAGTGTTGGAATGGCAGGAGACCCCAGCATGGGGGGCTGCAGGCTTTGAGGGCTCTGAGGAGTTCCCTTCTCCCATTTTACCACCCTTGGGAGGCACCATCCCAGGTCCCTGCTCCCCCGTGGGTTGTTTTGGATCTTGTGCAGTGCTGCTGGTTTCCTCAGGGATATTCCCACCTTGGGATGATTCTCTGGTGCTGCTGGGGAGGCAGAGCCCTCAGCCTGTGCTCCTGGGGATGCACTTGGCTGCTCCCACCGAGGCTGCCGGGCTTTGGGCTGGAATTTTCTTTGACCTCATTTGGTTACCCAGCCCTATGTGCTCAGCACGAGGGCAAAACATCCCAGGGAAAGGAGCTTATGCAAAACCAGCCAGAGCCAGTGCATTTCCAGAGCCACAAAGGACTTTCCAAGGTCACACCGCAGATTCTGAGCCTGGGAACAACTCCAAGGGGGGTGAGGAGGAGGAGTTGGACCTGTGGGGGAGAGCAGCAGCACTTTGGGACATGCTGTGGGTGACTGGGGGGTCACCTTGTCCCTGTGGGCTCCAGGGTCCCACAGCAGCACTTCCCTGAGCCTGGGCTGGGCTGGGGCTCCTGCTGCAGCTGCTGGGGCTCCGGGGGCCTGGGGGAAGAAGCATCCCCAGTGAGGGGAGCAGCCCCAGCCCCCAGCTCTGTCCTGCCCCAGCCATTCCCCAGCTCTGCCAGGTGTTCTCCAGCTGCTCAGAGGTGCTGGGAGGGGCTGCAGGGAAGCTGGGAGTGTGTGAGCAGAGGAGGTGCCAGCACAGGGAAGTGCCAGTGAGGGCTGGCAGCGGGCACGGGCACAGTGGAGCCGTCCTGAGTGGCACAAGAGCTGCTGCTGCAGCCCCTCTGTGCTCTGCTCACATCCCCAGGGGTGGCCCTGGCACCTCGGGTGAGTTTCCTTTCCTCTCAGCTCTTCTCAATCCATTCTCCTGCCAGGGGCACAGGGGAGCGAGGAGCACATCCAGGGTTGGGGCCAGAGCCACGAGGACCTCTGGGATGGGATGGGGTGAAGTAGCAGCAGTAAGGGACAAATGCTGGACTCCTTTGATGCAGATTTAACCCCAAATCTCTTGGTCCTGCCTGGGCCCCTCAGGGCTGAGTGCTTCTCTGCCAGGTGATGCCGTGTTCTGGGAGTGAGCAGCTCTTCCAGCTTGGGGGGGATCCTAAAGCCCCCCAAGGGTTTCTAAGAGTTTGTTGGGATTTTCCCTCCCCCAGCTCCATCTGCAACGACCATGCTTATGACCAGCCCTTTGAAGACTTAATTGCAATTATGAATCTTCCTTTGTTCCCAGGTCTCCCTTAATTGGCTTCCTGTGCAAACTTGAGAGCTGGTGAGAGCAGGGCTGAGTTCTGGGAGGGGGCTGCTGGTGTTTGAGGGAGCTGCTGTTTGTGATGGAGCCGCTGTTTTCTGGGGGAGCTGCTGGTTCTGTGATGGAGCTGCTGCTTTCTGGGGGAGCTACTGTTTGTTTGTGATGGAGCGGCTCTCTGGGGCCCTGAGCCCCACTCAGGGCAGGCCCTGCCTGCTGCTGTGCCCAGATGCTCACAAGGGTGGCATTATGACCAACCTAAGCTGATTTACATGCGTGCATTTCCAAAGTGCTAATCTAGCGGGATGTTTTTTCCTTTCCCCCTCGTCTCCTTTTCTTTTCAACCCCCTCTAATCTCCTGCTCTCCCTGCCAGGTTCCCAGCTCCTCTGGCTGGAATGGGCCCCAGCTAAATCCTTTATCTGTCTGTTTGGCAGCCCCGGGTGCAGTAGTTAGCAAACGAGTGACACTTTTCCTGGCTCATTAATTAGATTTACTGAGCTGAGCGCTTGCTGCAGCAGCCGGGCTCTGGACAAGGCAGTTCTGTATTGTGTTTCTGAGAAATTTGGGATTTAAAAAAAACCAAAACAACAAAACAAAGCAGTTCCAGGGCAGTTCTGGTCCCATTGGTCGAATCCACAGCTCCCCTACTTGCAGTGCTGCTGGGAACATGTGGTGTTCTCGTGTGCAGCTTTATTTCTGCAATTTGCTGCTGCATGGGCACTTCTGGCTCTGTGTCATTGTTTTGCTGCTCAGAGACTTTGAGGATGGGAGGCTGGGTGCCCGTGGCAGGATGTCTTGGTTAAGGCAAGTGGTTCTTGTGGGTTAGAAATAACCTCGGTGGAGAATTAGGATGTTTTATTATAAATGTGCTTTTTTGGCATGTCTTGCTGTGCCAGGTTTATAAATGGGATTGAGAAGGTTGCAGTGGGGGATAAAAGTGAGAGGATGTAAGAAAGTTCTGGTTCACCTGTGCAGTTGAGGGACTTTGCTGAGCAGGAGCCTTGGCTGCTCCTGCTGGAGGGGCAGCTGAGGCAGAGAGGTCTCACATTACTCTGGGCTTTGATCATGGACCTGTGGGTCCCTCTGGGAGCTCTGGACAGCAGCAGCCTGTGTTGTGTTCCTTTAGGGGTGAGCAGCCTGGGAGGTGACGGGTGCTGGGTCCTTGTCCCCCCTCGATGGGCACTGGGACACCCGGGGAGCCTGGGGGATGCTTCCGGTGCTGCTCAGTCACAGGTGGAGCTGGGGCAGGGACAAACCCAACAACTCTTTAAGCACGGAGCTTTAGGGTGCCCCCCAAGCTCCTCACCCCCAGAACACCGCTGCAGGTCAGTGGTTTCAGTGTTGGATGTTTGTGCCAAGGAGCGAAGTGCCCGGCACAGGAGGAGCTCCAGCGCTGCCCCCGGGTGTGCTGACAGAGCTGCCGCGGCTCCAGGAACGAGATTTGGGGACACAGAGAAAAATATTTTCAGCTTTCCTCTGGGGAGGAGAGCACAAACAGCGGAGAGGTGTCCCAGAGCTGGGGAGGAGAGCACAAATACCGGGAGGTGTCCCAGAGCAGGGACCGAGGGCACTTTGCCCTTCTCCCCGTGGGTGCTGCCCTCCAGAGCAGCAGCGAGTGTTGATCCTGTGCCGGGACAGCGAATTGCCGCTAATTGGCTGCCCCTAATCGCGCAGGGGCCAGGCCGGCTAATTAGCGGTGTCTTTACAGCTCCCCTGTTAATTTGGAGAGTGCGGGCATTCCCGAGGGAGCCGGGACTGGACCCCCATTAGCTCCGGTGTCCTTTGATCCCTGCCGGGAGCTGCCGCTGCAGCCACCAGCCTGAGCTCCGGTAAAATAACCTTGTAGCTACTTTGAGTCGGCTTTTTGAGGTTAAAAAGCGCAGAAATAACGCGCGGTTGCCCCGGAGGTGAGTGAGAGGGGGGATGAGCTGCTGCCGGCCCGGCGGTGCTCAGGTGGGAGGTCGGGATGTGCCCTGAGCCCCGCTGGGCTGACAGGGACCTCCCTCGGTTCTGCCTGGGCTGTTTCTATTTTAAAATTATGAAATGTTTAAAAAAGCTCATCCAGGCACCTCACAGAGCCAGTCCCCAGTGCCCAGGTGACACCTGAGCTGTGAGTGCTGCGGTTAAAATAGAGAAGGTGGAAAAGCTGAGACAAGCACGGGATCATTCTGGTGATGGATTTTATAGCAGCTCAGAGGGGGTTTAAGGTGCCCTGGATCCCAGAATGGGCCACGCTGGAAGGGATCCAGGGGTTCATCTCCAGCAGGGCCAGAGCTCAGGGCCCAGGGCTGTGTCCAGGCCCCTCTGAACACCCCAGGAGGAGACCCTAGCCCCTCTGTGGTCTCTGCCCCGGGCAGGAGCTCTGCCTGCTGTGCAGGGATTGCTGGGGTTCCCCACTCTGAGCCAGGTGTTTCCCCTGCCCTCACACGGAGTTAAAGCTGTCCCTGGTCCCAGGGAGCCACCAGTGTTTCCACAGGGAGTGGAACTGAGTGACTGGGAGCTCTGGGGACACAGGAGCAGCTGGAGCTCCAGGTTTGGGATGTCTCAGGGGTGCTGCAGGAGGACAGGAACCCTCCTTGGGGGCAGGTGAAACACCTGGGTGGGTCCCACTGCTACCAGGGAGGGCTGGCCTCCTGGGGGCTTGCTCTTTGCTGTGTGAATCTAAACTGGTTGTGGAGCAAAATGTCTCTGTTGGTCAGGAGTGAGAAGTTTCATTTTTTTCTGGCTCAGGTTTTGCTTTTTGAATCACAGGCAGATGAGGGCAAACACTGTTTTGAAATGATGACTTGCAAGGTTTTGTTCTGACTCTTTGAGTCTCTCCTTGTGCACCCTCTGGGCAGGTTGATTTATTTGGCGTCCTCTCCATTCACTGAGGAATTCTCTGACCTCAGAACAGTTTCTTGGATTATTTTGTTCTTTTTGCTGAGCCTCTTGCAGCCCTGGTTTTGCTCCTCCTGTGGTTCAGTTTGCAGCTTTGGTTGCACACCCTTGGGACAGCTCAATCCTGAATTTGGGGTCACACATCTCCGTTATCACCAGGGCTGTTCCAGTGGAGGGATGGGACAGAGGTGCCCCCTTGGCAGCTGTTTGTGATGCTGGGAGCCCCCACGGGCTTTTTTCACCTTGGGAGTGCTGAGTCCTGCTCCTTATGCTGCAGGACCCTCTCTGTGCCTTCATCAGCTGGGGGACAGCACATCCCAGAGCCGAGGGCAGTGCTGGGACCCTGCTCCTGATATTTTGGATTTTTTCCTTTCTTTCAGTGGAGACTTTATCGCCAAAACTCCCCAACAAAGGTGGTTGCCCTTTGGAGCCGTTATTGTTTGTTTTCACTCTCGAGTTTATTTTTTGGCGTTCACAGATCCTTCACCTCCCGAGCCCAGCCTTAAGCTGTGCTGTAACACAGGTAATCCTGGGGCTGGGATTTGGGAAATCCCATTGAATAACGCCTTGGCAGCGACACCCAGGGCTGGAATGGAGGGCTCTGAGTGGGGCTGACTCGTCTTAGGCTGTTCTGAGCCCCCAGTGGGTTTCCTGCTCCAATCCCGGGGCCGGGAGGGGCCGGCGATGAAACCGCGGGTGCTGAGCGGGCACAGCGCTGCCTCTGTGGGCTGGGGCTGGGCCTGAGCTTCTCCTCTGCTCCCTGCGGGTCCCACAGTCAGCCCTGCCCTGCCGGGGATCTGGGGCTTGCTGGGTGCTGTTGCTTGGGGTTACGGGATGCTGGGTGATGTTGCTGGCACAGGGGAGCAGGCAGCCAGCCCTGGGTGTAACACTGGTGCTGCTGGAACGGGGGAGCACACAGCCAGCCCTGGGTGTAAAACCCTGCTGTTGGTACAGGAGAAGCAGGCACCAAGCCCTGGGTGTGACACCCGTGCTGCTGTGCCCCTGTTGTGTCACGTTCTGTGAGTGCTGTTTGACACTCGTTCTGTGAGTGCTGTTTGACACTCGGAGCACTCCGAAACCGCTTTGCACGTTAGGTGCTTTCCCTGGCCCGCGGTGGGAGCCTCTCCTGCAGCCCAGCTCTCAGAGACAGAGAGCGCTGGTCTCTGGCTCTGGGGCAGCTCTGCAGTTGGGGCTCTCTGAGAGCTCCCCAGTTCTCACATTTCTGCTGTAAATGAGGCGTTGCAGTTCAGAAAGGCAGCGTGGGCAAGGCTTGTTCCTGTTCTTTCTCCCAAGGCTGGTACCTCTCCTCTTCCCAAAACACCATTTCTGTCCCACTCATAACTCAGGATTTGTTTCCTCCTGTGAGCAGTGGGATGTCCCATGTCATTCCTGCCCTTCAGTACCATTATCCTGCAGGCACAGGCACTTTCGTTATTCCAGAAGTAGATTTTCTTCTTATGCCAGGAGTTTTATCTTCTGCTTTGAGATGAAATCACTGCCTCAGGAGCTCTTGGGGAGCGATTCTCCGTGTTCCTCCTCTGCTGCCTCTGCCCCTGTTGGCTCAGGGAGTGGGGACTCGCTGGAGTGAGGGTTCACAGCCCAGCACTGAATGTCCCTCAGGTCCCTGCTGTGTGTGCTCATCCTCAGTGTCACAGCAGCCTATGTCCCAGCCCTGTTTGAGCCGGGCTTTGGTTGGCACAGCCTCCTCTGCAGGCACCCTGGGAGGATGTTTGTCACCCCAGCTGCCTCCTGGATCCCCTGGTACCCTGCCTTGCTGTGGTTTGAGCGAGCATCTTATCAGCCCCATCTCCTGCTGCGTGCAGCGCTCTCGCTCGCTGACAAACACCGAGGTGAAGCTTTTCTTGAAAATCGCAGCTTTCTCCCCGCACTGCCCCGTGCCCCACAAAGGCTTCCTCCAGCTGCTCCCTCCCTCCCTCGCTTCGGCTTTCTATCTGTGGCTGCTCTGCGAGGTGGAGGGAAGGCAGCAAAACCCTGCAAGCAAACAGCTGAAACCCAAGGTTTTCTTCTGTAATCTAAGAAAAACAGTTTCACTGGAGGAGCAGGCACCAGGCACGTGCTGCTGCACTGCTGGGCCTGGCTCGGTGTCCAGTGCCCGGCTCGGTGTCCAGTGCCCGGCTCGGTGTCCAGGGCACAACTCAGTGTCCAGGGCCTGGCTCGGTGTCCGGGGCACATCTCCATGTCTGGGGCCCGGCTCGGTGTCTGGGGCCCGGCTCGGTGTCCAGGGCACATCTCCATGTCCAGCCCTTCCTCTGCAGTGAGGATCTCCCAGAGCTCCTGTCCTTTCCCCCCAGGATGAGCTGAAGGAGGCAGAGAGCTGAGTTGGAGCTCAGAGGAGTCAATGATCCTCTTTTCTGAGGATCTCACCTTGAAGACAGCTCTGGGTAGGATCCCTTTGCTTTAGACCAAATTATTTTCCTTCTGCAGCATCAGCCCAAGCTCCTGCTTCCTTCAGCGTCATCAAGCTCCTTGTTCTGGTTCCCCTGGTGCCCAAACCCCTCTGGCTGCTGAGCCACGTCCTGGCATCCACCCAGGTGAGGGATCTGTGTCCCTGCACCCGCTGCCACTGTCCCCAAACTTGTGCAGTGCGCTCAGAGCTGCTCCCCCGGCACAAGGGCTTTGTTTTTCCTCTCCCATTTCCTGCCCAGGATGCTCAGCCCCAGAACAATCGGGGCAGGAAAGGGCGTTGTCCCGGCCCGAGGGTACCCGCGGGTTTCCAGGTGCTGGTGGAGCTGCGGGATCCCCTCTGGAAGGTCCTGGGCAGCTCCTTGGCAGATCCTTTCTGTCCGAGGAGATGTTTCTGGGATCTCAAGATCTCAGCTCACTCCATGTGTTACCTGGCCCCGTTCTCCTGCCCTTGGAGCCTTTCCTGGGGTGGTGGAGCCCCCGGCTCCCGGGATTGCTCTGCTGGGGGGTGAGAGGGCTCCTGCAGGGGGGTCTGATCCTCTCCACTGCTTCATTTTGGCTCTTTGAGCTCTTCCCCCTGGTGCTGGGCTCCACCACTGCAGATGGAGCTCCGAAGAGTCCCCTGGGTGTTGGAGATGGGGCTCAGGTGGACCCCAACCCAAGAGAAGGGATTGTCCTTGCTGGAAAGGCAGCTCTGTGCCCTGTCCCAGCCCTGCAGAGCTGCTGGTGTCACCTTGGCTCCCGAGGGACCTTCTGCTCCTGGGCATGGAGCAGATCCTGAGCAGATCCTGAGCACCAGGAAAGCCCTGGAAAGGTCCCAGGGTGTGGAGGCAAGTGGGGAACCCCAGCGGGTCCCAGCTGAGTGGAAAGTCCTCGTCAGGGAGCTGTGATGCCCCAAGGCTTTCCCGTGACCTCTGGTGGCTTCACAGCTCAGCAGCAAAAGATGGGTTTTGTTGATAATTCTTTTTCATACTGTTTCAAAACTGTTTTTTTTTCTTTTTTACAAATTGTTTGTCTCAAGCAGGACAAGGGAAAATCTAAACCCAGTGGTTAGCAGGTTCCCACTTCCCACCACAGGGTAAATGTTTACTTGGTTGGTGTTAATTAACAGAAATATTTAATTTGTCTGCTCACCTTTGTGTCCCACAGAGATGAATGAAGCCTCTTAACCAAGCAATCCTGGCTGAAAATTCCCCAAGGGTCTGGCACCCATGCAAGGACAGCTTCACAGATAATCTCGGGATACTTCACAAGCTGAGCTTTGGTGTGCTGGGCCTTCTCTCACTCACTTTAAAAAGTGGTTTTTAAGAAAGTAATTTGTTAGAAAGTCATTATAATAACTAATAATTTAAAAATTAAATATTTTATAATAATTAATTATTATAAATTGCCCTTTAGGATGCTCACACCTTCAGAGGGAATGGGTTCAACCTAGCCCTGAGCCCTGATGCTGGGAATTGTTGGGCATCTGCTGACAATAGGGCAAAACCTTGGGGCAGGTGGGTTTCTCTGAGGACTTGGGGCTCTTAAACCCAGGTGCTGTCCCTGCTGTGTGGAGAAGGCTGGGCCATCACTGGGGTGGCGCCACGTGGAGCTGCTCAACACCCTCACAAAAAGCAAAGCATTTTCCAAAGCCTTGACCTCAACACTTGTTTTTCTTGGTGTTCTCAAGATGCTTAACAGGGCTCCTGAAAGTCAGATTGTGTTCTCCAGAGCTGTCCCCTGTCACTGTGCTCAGCGTGGGTGGCAAGGAGGGGACAGCAGGGAAGTTTCTGCTCCGTTGTGGTGGCTGAAGCCAGGCCTTTCCCACGGAAAGTGCTTCCATAAGCACTGCCCTGGGAGGAGGCTCAGGCTCCTGTGTGGTCCATGGCACAGCAGGAAGAGTGCGTTCTGTGGTTTGACAGTGACAGAATATCAGGGTGGGTTTTATCTCTCATTCCCTCCCGTTGTGTGCCAAGGCAGGCAGGAAGGGATGCTGGGGTTGGTGCAGGGTGAGGAGCCCGTTCCCCCCAAGGACTGATCTGGTTTTGAGCTGGCTGGTGCAGGGGTGTCTGTGAATCACCCTGGGCTCTTACTCACTGCCTTTCTCCTGCCTCCAGCCTGGCCGAGGGCTGGGCTCGATCTCCGCGCTGCCTTGTGGCACCGCGGCACTCCTCCTGGTGCTCCTGGCCCCGGGCACAGGTAAAGGATCTACTGCAGGGTCCAGCTCAGCTCTGGCAGTGAGAAGGAGCCCAGCAGCCCCTCTGGGGTGAGAGGAGTGTGGGTACTGGGCAGGTCAGGGGTACTTGGGGTGTTTGCTGTCACCTCCGGGGAGCTGCTGGTGGCTCCTCTCTGGGGCAGGGCTGGAGGTGGCTCCCTGCATTCTCAATGAGCTCCAGCAGCCAGGCTCAGCTGAGCCCTTCCAGGGAGCTTCTGGCAATGGAGGCTGGGTGGAGATGGCCATGCTGGGGACATGGGGCAGGGAGGGCTCCGGAGCCTCTGCCAGGTCGCAGTGGCTCTGGGGCAGGAGTGGGTGAGGCTGTGGTGGCCACAGCCACTGCTGGGTGCTGGCCCCAAATCCTGGCCAAATGGGCAGAGAATTGAGTGTTTTAGCTTCTCTGGGAATGACGTGGCTGTGACATTGCACAGCTTTGAGCTGTGCAGGCTCAAAGCAAGGGCTGCCTTGCAGGTGGTTTTTTAGCACTCACAGCTTTTATTTCTTCTTACTCGATTATTTTTGTGCATTTGTGTTGCTTCTAAACAAGAGGCAGAGAATGTGTGGGCTGGATCCATCTCAGTGCCTTGGGAGAGGGGGACAGCTGCCTCAGGGTCCCTCTGGGCTGCAGGGCAAGAGGGAATGGGCACCTGGGCACCTCTGTTTGTTCAGGTCAGGAACATCCCCCGTACTGCTCCTGGTGTCCCAGACTTGATGAGGGTTGGCTGGGAGAAACCTTCCTGGGCAGCACAGGCTCTGCAAGCCAAGGGCCCCAGAGCAGGGGTGGGATGTGGCAGGGCTGCAGGCACAATTTCACAATGTCCTCTGTGCTGGGCTCACATCTCCTCAGTGTTTTCCACTGTTGCCTCAAGGGCAAGTGGAATTTCTTTCACGGTGGCTGTGTGACAGCAAGGGGACAGCTCTGGGGCCTTCCCTGCCACTTGGGGTGGGTTTGTGACCATGGCCAGTGACAACTGGAGCCACCAAGGGCAACCCTTTATTAACTCTCCTCCTTCTTTCCCCCTCAATGCAGGAGATGAGTTAAAATGCAGCATACCACGTGCACGGAGGACAGGATCCACCACGCGCTGGAGCGGTGCCTGCACGGGCTGGGCAGGGATGCTGTGGCCAGCAGATGGGCTGGTAGGTGAACCTTAACCATGGCCATCCCTCTCTGGAGTCTCCTGAGCCCTGCTGGGGTGTCTGAGCCAGGACTCTGGGTCACAGGAGCTGCTGGTGCTGTCCCTGCTGGTGCTGTCCCTGCCGGGGTCTCACCCAGGGCTCTCTCTGGGTCACAGGAGCTGCTGGTGCTGTCCCTGCTGGTGCTGTCCCTGCTGGTGCTGTCCCTGCTGGGGTCTCACTCAGGGCTCTCTCTGGGTCACAGGGAGCTGCTGCAGGCCTTTCCCCTCCCAGTGGTCAGTCAGAGGTGGCATCCAGCCTGGCCAGTGCTCCTGGGCACATTGCTGGAACAGGAGGGTGTTCCAGGGCCCTGAACAGGTCTGGCCATGTAAGGATGAGTAGGGCAGTGATGTGGGGTGTCAGCTGTCCCTGAGTGAGCTGGGCAGAGGACAGGGCTTTGTCCAGCCCAGAAACAGCTCCTCTGTGCAATCAGCCAGCCCTGCCGGTGCTGCTGCCCCCAAGGCAGGGCCGTGATTGTGCTGCATTGTCACACCCAGCACGGGGATGTTGTTATCAACATAGGGATGTTGTTATCAGCCCAGCCCTGGCTCAGATACTGTGGTGGTGGTGCCCATAAAGAGCTGAGCCTTGCTCAGGGGGCTGTGAAGGGATTTGGGCTGGTGTGGTGAGGGCAGAGCAGCAATGAGCAGAAATAATTCCTGAAAGTAATTCTGACCTTTCTGCCTCCTAGCTGTCCGTGAGCTGTGATTAAATCACTGCCAAACCCTCTCGTGGATGAAATCAGCGGGCTGTCAGATTCTGATTCCTTCTTGTCTGTGTAGTTCTTTCAACCCTTTCTACTTTTCTTTTCCCCTACAAGACCAACAAAGAGGTGCAGACCTACCTGCTGCCTGCTCCCAGAGCCACTGGACCCTTGCCACTTCCATGCTGCAGCATCACCCAGGGGCTGGGTTGGGGCAGTTCTGCACAAGATTCCTGTGTCCTTGTCTTTTCCCTGCTCTGGGAGGCAGGCCCTGCAGTGTGACCCACATTGCTGGTTCCTGGAAGCGCAGCCTCGTGCTTGGCACGGTGACAGAGCATGGCCAGAGCAGGGCAGTGTGTGCCCAGAGCAGGGCAGTGTGTGCCCATGGAGCAGGGCAGTGTGTGCCCATGGAGCAGGGCAGTGTGTGCCCCCAGAGCACGGCAGTGTGTGCACTCAGAGCAGGGCAGTGTGTGCCCCCAGAGCACAGCAGTGTGTGCCCCCAGAGCAGGGCAGTGTGTGCACTCAGAGCAGGGCAGTGTGTGCCCATGGAGCAGGGCAGTGTGTGCCCATGGAGCAGGGCAGTGTGTCTCCTCAGAGCAGGGAAGTGTGTCCCCTTGGAGCAGGGCAGTGTGTGCACTCAGAGCAGGGCAGTGTGTGCACTCAGAGCAGGGCAGTGTGTGCCCATGGAGCAGGGCAGTGTGTGCCCATGGAGCAGGGCAGTGTGTCTCCTCAGAGCAGGGAAGTGTGTGCCCATGGAGCAGGGCAGTGTGTGCCCATGGAGCAGGGCAATGTGTGCCCAGAGAGCAGGGCAGTGTGTGCCCAGAGCCCACCTCTGCTGTGATTACATCAATCAGCTCCTGTGTCACTCACAGCTCCAACCCCAGTCCCTCACCTCCATTGTTTCTGCAGCTCATCAGCAAAGTTTGGGGTGTGCAGGGCAGAGGTTGGGGCTGGGAGCTGTGCTGGGGGCAGCTATGCTGACCCCTCATGAATCCCACCCCAGTGATGTCCCCTGGCTCCCAGACCCTTCCTGTGCCTCTCCTAGCCTCTGCAGAAGGAGCTGACATTCCTGAGAGAATTTTGGACATTTTACACCTCAGAAACTTCCCTCTCATCGTTCCTGCTCTGCCAGGAACCTGCAGCATGCCCTGGGTGGGTGTTGGTGGTTCTGCTGTGCCCCAGCCCTGGTGCTGCTGCTTGGGGACCCCCAGATCCCTCCCTCCCGAGGGGCTGCCCCTCCCTGTCCCTGCTGGGGACTCCCTGAGCCCTCCTGGGGCTGCCCATCCCTGTCCCTGCTGCCCCCGAGGAGCTGCTGTCCCATCCCAGCATGCAGGGCTGAAGGGTTTGGTCTCTGCTGGCAGGAAGGGTTCAGGGGAAGCAGAGAGCAGAGCCCTCAGCCCAGAGCTGTCTCCTGTTGCCTTCCAGAGCCAGGCCAGAGATGCTGCCACATCCTTCCCCAAGCTACAAATGACAGTTTCATTATTGCTGTCCTGTCCAGGCCATAGTTTGTGGCAGGGTTGATCCTCACAAGTCAGTGAATATTTTCATCTTGCTCTTGGCTGGGCTGGAACCTTCACCTTCCTCATTTCTCACTTCTATTTCCCACTTCCTTTGCTTTCCCCTCTTTTTTTACCCTTTCCATGCACCAAAATAACATACATGATGTCACAGCTTTCTGGCTGAGATCTTGCTGAATTTTGTAAATCACTTAAAGCTTTATTTTTCTGTGCTAACTTTCGCACAAGGTTGCTCCAGAGAGGGTGAGTAATTGTTTCCAACACGTTGTTCCCCCTGAGTAAGGGATGAGGAGCTGAGGCCTGTGAAGTCAGTAAGGAGAGTTGTGAAGCTTTGGCCATCCCAGATTTACAGCCTGGATGAGCCCGTGGATGGTGTGAACAGAAGATCTTTCTGCAGAACTTATTGCAGAAACCAAATCAAAATGAATCGTGTGTGACTCATGAAAATCCCTGTTAGAAAAGTCCTTGGGAGCAAAACCTTTTCCTTGTGGAGGAACCTTTTCAGGGCTGGCCTTGCTTTGTGCTGCAGGAGACACCATGGTCAAATTAGAGTGTGAAGAGCAAGAAAAATGTTTGATTGCTTGCTGGTGAGCAGAAAAAAAAAAAAAAAAAGGAGTTTTTGGCGAAGCAGAGCCCTGGGCTTGGCTCTGGTGGTGCTGGGGACCTGGCAGATTTTTCCCTTTGATGATTTCTCCTGGTTTGTACTGGGTTTTCCTGAGGAAATCTCTGCCCAGGCTGGGTGGCAGTGCCAGGGGGTGCCCTGTGCTGGACATTCATGTCCACCTCCTGTGTCTCAGCAGCTGCAGGCTGCCTTGCTGCCCTCCCCTAGGGGTTCTGGGGCTGTGCCAGTCCTTGGGCACCTCCCTGACCCAGCTGCCCCGAGCTGGCCTTTCCTTGGGGCAGTCCCCAGGAGAAACCACCTTCCTCTGGTGAGGAGATGGTGCCAGTGGCTCTGGGGGAGGAGGAAACTGAGCCTTCTGCTTTCCCCCTACGCCGTGGGTGTCACTTGTGATGGCACCAGGGCCTGTGCCCAGCACCGTGGGTGAGGGCAGCTCGGGGGGTGCCATTTCTGCTTTGGTGCTTCTGGATTTCCAACCTGCCCAGTGCCCGCTCTGAGGGGAAATGCCGCCCCCTGGGCCAGGAAGGAGCTGCTCCGGGAGGCGGGGGAGGAAGAGGGCACTCGGGGCACTTCTCAGAACAGAAATGGCAAAGACTCATCCTTCCGAGGCCGCCCACGACGCTGCTGTGTGCTGTGCCCATTCTTGGCACTGCCGTGTGCCCACTCTTGGCACTACCATGTGCCGTGCCTGCCGTGTGCCTTTTGGCATTGCCATGTGCCTCTGGACATTGCCATGTGCCGTGCCCACTCTTGGCACTGCGGTGTGCCACTTGGCACTGCCATGTGCAGTGCCCACTCTCAGTGCTGCCATGTGCCGTGCCTGCTCTGGGCATTGCCGTGTGCCCTGGACTAAGCCCGGCTTAGTTCTGCCTTTGCCCCAGCCCCAGGTGGGGACAGGGTGTGCCCTGGGCTGCCTGTGCTGCTGGCTGGGGCTGGGAGTGACCGCGGGGCCGGGAGTGACCATGACTCCAGGAGTGACCGTGGGGTCATGAGTGACTGCGGCTTTGTATCCCCAAAGCTGGGCTGTGTGGAGTGACCACGGGGCCATGAGTGACAATGGGGCTGGGAGGACAGTGGCTCTATCCCCACATCTGCGCTGGGAGTGACCATGGGGCCACGAGTGACCATGGTTCTGTGAATGACCACGGGGCCATGAGTGACCATGGGACCATGGGTGTCCGTGCCTCTGTCCCCACAGCTGGGCTGTGCCTGAACTGCTGGAGCCTGCAGGAGCTGGTGAGCCGGGACGCTGGTAACTACCTCATCCTGGTGGAGAAGATCCTGGGCAAGACCAAGGAGGTGAGCAGGGGCTGGTGGGGGAGCCGTGGGCTCTGAGGCACCGGCAGCTCCATGGCTTGCTCAGGACGGGCTTGGGCGAAGCTGCCTGGGGATTAGGGTCGTTACATATTGTTGGGCATCACCGCTGGATGGATTGCACCCCCTAGATTGATTCCACCCCCTCATTGATTCCACCCCTGGATTCCTCCATCCTGCCCAGCTCCCCAGTCTGCCTGCAGTGCCTGGACTGCCTGCTCAGAGCCACTTCCATGGGATTTCAGGCATCAGGAACCCCAGAGGGTTGGGTGCCTGGCCAGGAGAAGACAGAGCAGGAGGCTCTGCCTGTCCCAGTCTGGTTTCTGGGGCTTTGGGGGCGGTTTTCCCACAGGGATGAGGGAATCTCCTGGGTGTGGTGATGGGATGGATGCCAGGGCTGGAGTCTCCTGGCACCTCCAGTGACATTTTGGGCGGTGCTGGCGGCCATAGCTCATCCCTGTGCCCTCGGGCTGTTCCCACAGGTGCAGGACAGGTGTGACTACGACCTGGTGACACCCCTGGCCCTGCTCTTCTACTCGGCTGTGCTCTATGTAAGTGCTGAGGCTGCTGCACCCGTCCCAGCCCGGGGCAGGCTCCAAAATCAGGGGGGCTTTGGCTGGACCTTCCCAGCCTGCTCTCATCAGTTCCTCCCAAAAGAAAGGTTCTGTATGAATCCAGAGGGATCAGGATCGAGCAACCATTGCACAAGCTGAGAGACAATGAGCTTCAGGGGTTTGGAAGCTGTTTTTTTAAGACTGGGCTAATCAGAAAGGGAGATGG
The DNA here is from genome assembly GCF_047830755.1 of Zonotrichia albicollis. Taxonomy (NCBI): domain Eukaryota; kingdom Metazoa; phylum Chordata; class Aves; order Passeriformes; family Passerellidae; genus Zonotrichia; species Zonotrichia albicollis. The sequence goes on along the minus strand of NC_133837.1, from coordinate 2,455,942 downwards.
ACAATAAAGGGGAATTCTTTTCTTTACCCTTTATAGCTGGGCAAAACACACGGGCAACGTGAATGAAAAGGAGCAGAGCCTTCCCAGGAAATACTGTTTTTTATGATTATTATTCCCAGCACAATGCATCATTATCCCAAGGAAGTCATTGCTGCCAGGTCCTGCACAAGCACAGCCTGTGTGGAATTCATCTGTGCGGCTTGTGGGGTTTAAAAAGGAATTTATATTTAGGCTTGGGCACGTGAGCCTGGCTTGGGGCGGTGGGGAAGGAACTCCTTGGAGCTGTGCCCGGGGGATCCTGTGCCCGTCCTTGGCAGGAGATGGGGTGGCACAGGGCACCCTCTGGTCTGCTTCTCCTCCTGCCTCTGCCAGCCCAAACCCTGGAGCAGCACGCGGGGTCTCTCTGCCCTCACCCCTGTCCCGTCCCTGTCCCGCAGGCTCCTCACCTCCCCCCCGGCTCTGAGCTACTGCTGAAAGCCGCCAGTGTCTACCACGGCTTCCTGACCTGGCCCGTGCCCTACTGCGACACCTCCCGGGAGCTGCTCACCTTCATCAGCAACGAGCTCAAGGCGCCAGGTGAGCGCCTCGCCCTGCCCTGGGCTCTGCCAGCGCCGAACCGGGGTCTGCCAGCTCCAAACAGGCATCAAACCCGGCACCAAACCCAGCCCTGCCAGTTCCAAAACTGGCACCGAACCTACCCCTACCCCAGCACCAAACCCAGCCCTGTCCCACAGGATGGGGCAGGAGAGCTGCTCCAGCCCCAGCCCCTGCTGCCCCACTGCCCATGTGGGATGGGGACTCCAGGATGGCATTTGCCACCTGCTCCCACCTGTACCCGCCCCCAGGCTGGCACACAGGGCCAGCAGGTCACTGCCACCTCCCCTCCTGCAGGGACAGAGCCCACACTGATGCAGGACAGGCTGCTGTGGGCAGCCACAGCCTGGGGCCCCCCAGGACAGCGGGTGACAGGGACAGAGCCCTGTCGCCCCCTCAGCAGGACAGGAGCCCTTATGGCATCAGCAGGATCCAGCCCTTATCTCTGCAGGGAGCCACATCCCCCAGCCCACCAGCCACGGGAGGAACCACCCCGACCCCCACACATCACACAGCACTGACTCTCCTGCAGGGCCACCAGCCCAGGGTGCAGATCAAAGCCTCTGTGCTCCTGGCAAATATTGACAGTGGCTCATCCTCTGTTGTTAATCTTTGCCCTCATCACAATAAAGAGCTTTGCCCTTGGTCCCCAGCGGGTCAGGGGGATGTGAGGCAAGGCTGGAACAGGCTGGAAGGTCCTGGCAGCTGAGCAGGGGGCACACACCTCACTGAGGGCTCCCAAGGCAGCCCTGCCACACAGCACCCCTGGCAGGGAGCAAACACACTGTGCTGGGAGCGGAAAACGTCCCCTGACAAGGTCCCTACTCAGGGCACTGGGGCACTGGGGGTGGCACAGGAAGGGGGGCAGCAACCCCCACCTGGCACCAGAGCCCTCCAGAGGTGGGCAAAAGCTCAGCCCTGGCCTGGGCACAGCCCCACAGGTGTCCCCATGTCCCTGTGGCCCTGCAGCTCTGAGACAAGGCTGGACACAGCCAGACCCTGCCTGGTGGCCATGGCCAGCTGTGCTGGGGGTCAAGCAGCCAGTCCAGAGCTCAGGTTGGGATTTTTTAATCCTTTTGTTCCTTTGGAAGCACCTTTAATCCCCTCCCCAAGCTCCCATCTCACAGGAGCTGCTGCCCTGACAGAGACCCCAGGGTTTGCTGCATTTCCCACCCCCAGGGCCCCCAGAGCACCTTCCCGGTTTGAGGGGTGGGAATACCCCCAGCCACAGGCACGCATCCCCTGCCAGGCCTCCCAAAGCCTGCCCAGGATTAAAGAGGGCTGCAATGTGCTCTGTGTGATAACAGCCCTTCAAAAGGCAGGGAGATCAGGCAAGAAGGCTTTGAGAAATAATTGGAAGAGCTGCTCCACTGGGAACCACAGGACATCCACAAGGAGCCCTTAATTAAGAGGAGCACTGGTGCTGCCGTGCCGTGCCCAGAGCTGGGTCACAAGGGGTGTCTGGGCAGGACAGAACAATGCAGGGAGTGCCTCAGCCCTGTGCAAATCCCCGTGGAAGAGCAGCCTGGGAGGCTCCAGCCACCCTGAATGGCCCTGCTGCTGTCCCCCCTGTCCCTCACACAAAGGGCAGCCTGGGGGAGCAGCACAGGCTCTGGGAGGGAAGGACCCTCCAGAAACCCAGCCAGGAAATTGTTAGCCATGTGGCTAATTACACTGATGACAGCTGGGCATGCTCCTTGCACACACCAAACCAGCAGCCTGCCCTGCTCCTGCAGAGGAACAGGCCCACCTTGTGCTAGACCACCTGGGAGCACCATCCTGAGGGGGAGCAGGGTCCTGACCCCTGGAGAAGCTGAGCTTTGGGATGGACAGTGTGCTCCCAGGCTCAGGAGGCAAGGGGGCAGTGGGACAGGAGCAGCAGGGGACAAACCCCGGGGCAGGGCTGGGTTTGGTGCTGGGGCAGGGCTGGGGTTGTTTTTTTTTTTTCAGGGTGTGTCCCCTGCTGCTCAGCTGCTCTCTGGCTTTTACCCTTCACACCCTGGGTTCCCTTGCCCCTGCACTGGTCCCTCACACAGAGGCTGTGCCTTGTCCCCATGGGGACTCTCGGTGCTGCTGTTCCTGCTCCAGGCAGGGGCTCTGCCAGCTCAGGAGTGCCCTGGGGCAGAGGCAGGGCATCCTGCAGGGGTTCTGTGCCTCACTGCTCTGCTCTGTCCCCAGGGATCACCTTCCAGAGGCTGGTGAGGACGGAGCAGGGGCTGCCTGTGAAGAACTACCAGAGCTCCACGGTGTAAGTGTGGCCATGGGCACTGCTGGGGCTCCCTGGGGCATCCCCTGGGGCTGGCACTGCTGCAGCATCTCTAGGGGCTGGGCTGAGCCGTGGGAGGGGTGAGGGGAGCTCCTGGGGCATTTCCAGAGGCTGGGACAGGGACTGTGAGCTCCCTACCAGTGACCCTGCAGATGTCGGGAAGGCAAAGTCCCCTCCCCTGGGAGCTGCACGTGTTGGAGAGCAGTGGGACAGGCTGTGATCCGTGATTTTGGGAGCCACCGCCCCAACAGGAGCCAGAGGGAGCCCCTCCCAGCCCTGCAGCTCTGAGCAGGCAGACTCTGATCCTTATTCGGGGCTGAGCCTTTCCCTGCCGCCCTCATCTGCAAGGAGGGAAATGAGCCTGGGAACAGACCTGGGCTGCCCTTAGAGCTTCTCCTCAGAGCTGCAGCTTCAGGAGGGAGATGTTCGGGGCTCCCTCTTGTCCTGTGGCGCTGGAATGGGCTGGGCAGAGCTGGGCTGGGCTCCAGGGCTGTCTGTGTGCCATACCCCGGCCTGAGCCGTGTCCCTGTCCCCAGGACGGTGCTGCTGCTGAACCACTCGGAGGTGCAGAGCGAGTTCGTGTCCATTGCCCGCAGGCTGAGCTCCAGCGAGCCCGCCCAGCACTCCACGCTGCTGCTGCTGCTCCAGCACCTCTACCAGGCCACCTTCGGCACCCGCTGCGACCTGGATGGGCTGGGCCGGCTGCTCAAGGTGGGCTGGGGGAGCTGCTCTGGGTGGGCAGGGGCAGCACCAGGTGCTCAAGGTGGGCAGGGGCACTGCCCAACCTGGGCTGGGGCAGCTGCTCAAGCTGGGCAGGGCAGTGCCTGCCCTGGGCTGCACCAGCTGTTCCAGGTGGGCAGGGGCAGTGCCCACCCTGGGCTGCCACAGGAGCCAGCTCCATGCAGGGGCTGCTGGATTCATTTCCTACACAAAGCACCACTGGCTTGGCAAAGGAAAATAATTTGGTTAACACTTCTTGCAGGAAAAATGCACGTTTTCCCCTTCTCTGGTTAGACCTGAGGTCTGAAGTGTTTGTGAGGTGTGTGCAGAGGGCTCTCTGCCCTTTGTCTCTGCCACTCCTTTCCCATCCCATAGTGGAGAGAGGAAGGGCCCCAGATTTGAAAATCAGCAAAAGTGTTTGTTTGACCAGAGAAACACTTGGGGGAGAGGCAAAAAACCATGAAGGAACCCCCTGGGCTGTTTTTTCAAATTTTTTATTTTCATTGGAAAAGTTTGGGGGGACTTGAGGGAGGTGGGAACAGAGTCCCCCGTTATGATGCTGCTCGCTGGAGGGACACCCTGACCGTGTCCCCCGGCTGTGCTCCGCAGTCCAAGCCCCTGGAGGAGCTGTCGGAGCTCTACGCCAGCGCTGCCGATGCTCACGAGGCGGCGGCCGCCAGCCCCGACCCCGTGCTGGCCCGGGAGCGGCTCCAGGCCGTGCTGCGCGACCTCGCCGGGGCCGCCTCCCTCCCTGATATCGCAGGTGAGCATCCCCCACCCCGCCTCCTTCCCTGACATCACAGGTGAGCATCCCCCACCCCGCCTCCCTCCCTGATACCGCAGGTGAGCATCCTCCACCCCGCCTCCCTCCCTGATACCGCAGGTGAGCATCCCTCACCCTGCCTCTCCTCCCCGGGGCTTTCTGCCGGCTCAGCCCCTGCAGCAGCCGGGAGCTGAAGAGTTTTGCAGAGTCTCAGCCCAGTGCAAGGATTGCGATAGAAAAGCACTGCCCCAGGTCCTGTTTAATAATCACACCTGAGCCACAAGCGATGTCATTTAAAAAGCAACCGAATGAGTTGTCCAGCCCTTGAACATTGAGGGGTGAGATGAGAGCGTTAAATCAGAACCTGGCTCTAGCTGTAACATCTGGTGGCCGTGAGGTGTGAAGTGTCCCCGTGTCCTGAGCTGAGGACAGCAGCGTGCCCTGGGCTGCCCAAAGCACACGGGGGTGGGTGGGTGGCACCTCCCAAGCCAGGGGTGCTGGCAGGGTGGCCCTGGGGACCCCTGCCAACCAGCTGCTGTCCCTCCTCTCTCCGCAGGCGAGGCCCAGCCCCGCAAGCTGCAGCCCTTCCCCATTCCCCCCGCCCGCTGCTACACCTACAGTTGGGACCAGGACAACTTTGGTGAGTCAGGGCCCTGGCCCAGCTCCGAGCTGGGCCGTGGGGCAGTTTTGGAGAAGTGGAAGGTTCCCCTTGTGCAGAGCTGGTGCTTCCCCATTCCTGGAAGGAGCTTGCCAGTTCTTGGGAAGGCTCTGTGCCCTTCCCTGCTGGCCCCAGCGAGGGGGAGCAGAGCTCAAGGCCAGCCCTGACAGGGAGCCAGGGTGGGTCAGGGGGATTTGGTCAGCCTAAGGCTTGGCTTGGCTGCGATTAAACCCGATCAGACGTGAGGATGTGGTGGAAGCTGGGTGGGAAGAAGCAAAAGCCAGACTGGAGTTTGCCTTTTGAGAACCCAGCCAGAATCTTGAGGAGAGAAACACAATTTTCTTTGCATTACATCTGAGCCTTTACTGTAAATGTAAAACCACTGGGGAGGAGGTTTCCAGTCCCTTGCCTGACACCAGGGTGCAGGAGAGCTTTGGCCAGGGGGAGTGGCAGTGGTGTCTGGGCTCACCACGTTTGCAGGGGCTCTGCTGGAGCCCATGGCTGACACCTCCTCCCTCCGGTCGCTTTCAGACATCCTCAACGATGTCCTCAGCAAGGAGTGCAGCGTTGCCGAGCCCCTGGCCTCGGAGAACGAGGAGGAGGATGAGGACGAAGAGGAGGAGGAGGATGTGGAGACGGACGGCGGCTCCCCGGGGCAGGACTCGCTGCTGGCGCCGCTCTGTGCCCTCCCCGGTGACTCCGTGTACTCCGTGCTGGCCGAGGAGGGCTCCAGGCCCCCGCGGGTGTCCCTGTTCGCCTCCCCCAAGGAGTCCATCTCGGAGCTGACCGTGGTCTCCAGGAAGTCCCTCAAGTCCTTCGTGTCCAGCCTGAAGGACTGCATGGACAGCGGCTACGCCGAGGACAGCGACGAGAGCTCCGTGGAGGCGGCGGGCCGGCCCGAGCTGCCCAAGCAGCGGCAGTCGCTGACCAACCGGCTCTACAGACTGCTCAAGAGCAAGGGCCAGCAGCTGGTGCAGCGCCGGGAGTGCCCGGGGCCGTGCTCGCTCCCGCTGCGCCGCGCCGAGAGCCTGTGCGCGCCCCCGGCGCAGCCGCGCGTCCCCGCGCGCTCCCGCCGCGCGCTCTCGCTGCCGCAGCACGGCCCGGCCCGGCACGGCCCCGCCCCGCTCGGGGCCCGGCCCCTGGGGCTGCCCCGCCGCCCCTTCCTCAGCTGCGACGAGGAGGAGGGCAAGGCGGGCACGCTGCGCGTGGTGGTGTTCGGCTCGGACCGCATCTCGGGCAAGGTGGCCCGCGCCTACAGCCGCCTCAGGTGAGCGCCCTCCCCAGGTGAGCCAGGGGCCGCGGTGCCCGCCCTGCCCGGCCCGGCCCCTCGGCTCAGCCCAGCCCTTGCTCCTCGCCAGGCTCCAGGAGAGCTCCTGCCCCTCAATCACACGGTACTTCAGGCTGCAGTTCTTCTACGTGCCCGTCAAGAGGAGCTGCGCGGCTCCATCGACCCCGCAGATGCATCCTCATCATCATCCTCATCCTTATCACCACCCCTCGGCGTCCCCGGTGGAGTCCCCGCTCCGGGCACAGGTGGGTGAGCCCATCCCGAGGGTGCTGTGGGAGCTGGGGCAGGCTGGGGACCCTGGGGGTGCTGTGGGAGCTGGGGCAGGCTGGGGGCCCTGGGGTGACCCCAGTGTCGGTTCCAGGACCCCTCCCCAGCTGGGACAGGGAGCAGCACCAACGACATCTCCCACTACCTCGGTCTGCTGGATCCCTGGTACGAGCGCAACGTGCTGGGGCTGATGAGTCTGCCCATGGGTGTCCTGTGCCAGGTGCGTGTGTGCCAGGGGCAGGGTGAGGTGTGCTCTTTTCCCTGGGAGCTGGGGAGCTGTCTGGAGAACCTTCAGCTGTGCCACATGGACATGGGATGGAGGGGGGGCTCCTGGTGGTCAGCAGGAGGTTCCCGTCCCCAGCGGGGTGGGTGGGCAGGTGTGGCTGGAGGTGCCACCTACCCCATCACCCCTCTGAGCCACTGTGCCACCTACCCTGTCACCCCCTCTGACCCATTGTGCCACCTATCCTGTCACCCCTCTGACCCATTGTGCCACCTACCCCATCACCCATTGTGCCACCTACCCTGTCACCCCTCTGACCCATTGTGCCACCTACCCCATCACCCCTCTGATCCATTGTGCCACCTACCCCATCACATTTCTGACCCATTGTGCCACCTGCCCCCTCACCTCTCTGACCCATTATGCCACCCCAGTGTGCCAAGCCGGAGGCTGAGCCCCAGGAGGATGCCCAGGAGCAGCTGCCCATCCTGGCAGACATGATCCTCTACTACTGCCGCTTCGCCTCGCGCCCCGTGCTGCTGCAGCTCTACCAGACCGAGGTGGGCACGGGGAGAGGAGGGGGCTCTGACTGTGCCATGGCCCAGGAGCTCCCTGTGGAGCTCTGGGGGTGTGGCACAGCCACCACATCTTGCTGAGGCAGAGCTCTGTCCCCTCCGGGTCCCATGGCTCTCCCTGGTGCCCTGACTGATGCTCCTGGCTCAAGACTCAGAGCAGCTCCTGCCCTGACCATGAGCAGTTTTCCACCCCAGCACGTTTCCCCATGCACAAAGCAGTGCCTGGCACTGCTGCCAGCTTTTCCAGGTCGCTGGAATCTCTCCAGAGCTCTGCTTCCCAAACCAAGGCCCTCCCTGAGGTGACTTTTCCCCACCTCACTGTGTGCCTGGGGCAGCTGTGGTGGGGAAGTCTGAATTTGGGGTTCAGCCCCTGCTTTGGTGCTGTGCCTGGGAACCAAACAGGGCTTGGTGAGCAGAGCCACACGGGAATTGTGCTCCCAAAGCAGCTCCCAGACCCTGCTGGTGGCTCATTGGGGTTTTTTGCAGTGGAGTTTTAAGTGAAATCGAGGGGTTTGGGTTGTTTTGGGGTCCAGCTAAAGGCAGGCACCACCCCAGGCTGCAGCTGGAAGGTGCTTTGAGAACATAGAAGGATTTTCCCAAACTGACCCATTTCCCGAGGACTGAGAGGAGTGAGGGCTGCCTGGCCTGGCTGGGTCCCCTCACTCCCACGTGTCCCCTCTTGTCCCCTGGCAGCTCACCTTCATCGGGGGCGAGAAGAGGACCGAGGTCTTCATCCACTCCCTGGAGCTGGGGCACTCAGCAGCCACCAGGGCCATCAAGGCCTCAGGTCTGTGACTGCTCCTGCACCCCCAGCTGCCCTGGGGGGCTGAAACAGGGAAGGGAAGGAGGAAGGGGGAAGGGAAGCCTGGGCTGCAGGAGCTGTCCGAGCCAGGCTGAGCAAAGATCCAGACAGGTTTTCACTGCTCTGGGAGAGAACCATCCCAGTTTGTATTCCCTCCAGGAGTGAAACCATGGCAATGCCTGATTGTTTGTGCTGCTCTGAACTCTAGAATGGATTTACAATAAAACACCTCCAAGCCCGTTTCCTTCCTCTCCTCAGCACCTGCCAAATGCAGCTCTTTATCTTTCCTTGTTGTGTTGCTCTTTGTGCTCTGTCCAGAAGTGTCACTGATAAAATCCCATTTTTCATCTCCTTGTTTTACTGGGCAAAGCCAGGTTTGTGTGTGCGTGCTTAGAGCCTTCCGAGTGTCATTTTTTTGTGCTTTTATGTCACAAATTTGTAACGTTGGTGCTGTTAAGAGAGCAGAAGCAGGGGCAGGGACATCTGGCTGCAGTTCCTCGGGCACCCAGCCCGGGATGCTGTGGTGAAATGCAGCTCACACAGACACCTCATGGCCAGCCCCAGCACTGCACCCGAATGCGTTCCTCAGGGCTTTACCCAGATGGTTTGGTGTGAGCTCAGCTTGTCCTTCGGAGCAGAGCCCGTAAAATTACCCCCTATGCGGTGTGCCCTCCCTGCTCCCCAAAACCAGGCTGAGGCAAATAGCTCTTCTTTCCCCCAACCCCTGAAACCACCAGTGCTGATTCCAGTGCTTTCCCTTGGCTTGTCTGGCACTGCTTCACACCTGCAAAAACTTATGCAGGGGGAGAAGAACAGTTAGGAAGTGTCACCCCAGTGCTCCAGGCTGGTGTAACGTGGGCAGGAATCTGCCTGAGCAAACAGGAACAGGGAGAGCACAGCGGCCTTTGCTGCTCTGTGTCTTCCCTGAGCTCTGACCCCTCTGCCCCTGCTCAGCCAGAGCCACTTTCAGTTCTGCTGAGTGGTTTTGTGTTGTAATTCCTCTCTGGATTCTTTGCTTTCTGCAGCTTTTAAGCCTCCTTTTCTCTGTTTTGCCCTTTTCGCCCTCAGCTGTGCTCAGCAGGCCCTTTTCCCCTTCCTGCAGTCCCAGGTGTGCCGGGGAGGGCTTGGTGTGAAAACCCCTGTGTGATGTTTGCTCCTTGTTCCTGCAGGCCCAGGCAGCAAGAGGCTGGGAATAGATGGAGACAGGGAAGCAATCCCACTGACACTACAGATTGCATACAGCAAGGTCAGTGCTGGCACTGCTGGGCACCTCCAGGGATGGGGGCAACTCTGGGACACTCATGGCAAGGACATAGAGGGGCTGGAGTGTGTCCAGGGCAGGGGACAGAGCTGGGGAAAGGGCTGGAGCGTGTCCAGGGCAGGGAATGGGGCTGGGAAGGGTTTGGAGCCCCAGGAGGGGCTGAGGGAGCTGGGAAGGGGCTCAGCCTGGAGCAAAGGAGGCTCGGGGGGGACCTTGTGACTCTGCCAGCTGCTGACAGGAGGGGACAGCCAGGGAGGGGGTGTCAGGCTCTGCTCCCATGGAACAGGGACAGGAGGAGAGGGAACGCCTCAAGCTGCACCACAGGGAGTTTATATTGGACTTTAGAGAATATTTCTACATTGAAAGGGCTTTCCAGCCTTGGCACAGGTGCACAGGGCAGTGGTGGAGCCACCATCCCTGGGGATGTTTAGAAGATGTGTGGTTGGTGCTTGAGGCTTAGCAGGGTTACATTTAGGGTTGGATGTGACCTGAAAGGCTTTGCCAAGCTGAACAGCTGTATGCTTCTCTCTGCTGGGCTCTGGCTGCTCCCTGCAGACAGCTGCCAGTGGCAGGAGTCACTGGAACGACGTGGAGAAGGTCTGCACGTCTGTCAACCTCAGCAAGGCCTGCAGGAGGCACGAGGAGCTTGGTGGGTACGGGGGGGCAGTGCCAGGGGAGGCTGGGGGGCACCGGGGGGGCAGGGAACCCTGTGGATCTCCTGGTGGAAAATGAGGGAGATGAGAATGCAGGAGACACGTGGGAGTCCCTGGTGTTCCCTCAGCTGTGCTGTGGTCCTTGGGTGTGTGCCAGTCCTCAGCATCAACTCAGGGACAAAGGACACGTCCTGTGCCACTGTCCCAAAGCTTCCAGCTGGAAAAACATCCACTGGGGATGGGGCTGGGATGGCTCAGACACAGGCTGGTCGCTGGGCAGTGGTGCTCTCCAGAGCAGCACTTAGCAAGGAGGAGCAGCAGGTAAAACTCTCCAGGTGAGTCAGGACCAGGGCCAGGTGCTGCTCCTGCATCCACAGCTGTCTGCCCTGCATGCTCCCCTCAGCACACCTTGCTGAGCTGCTGCTGCAGCCTGCTGCCCTTCCTGCAGCTCACAGACAGCTCCCAGCCACCTGGCCTGCCCTCAGAACCTGTGCTCTAATCAGGTTTACAATTAATCAGGCTTTGAGCCTTTCCAAAGCTCCAAGGCTCTGAGTCCATGGTGTATTTGGGTGGTTCTTGTTTAAGAGCTGCTGCTTTGGCCATCAGACACGTCCAGTTCTGGGACAGCTGAGTGGGTTTGCACCTTTTCCTCGTGTGCCTGTGCCTGGCGGGTGTTTGTCAGCAGGATAATCAGGGTGTTGTACCAACCGGGAGACTTCCCTGATGCTCCATGGAGCTCCCCACTGTCCCTCCTGCCCCTGCCCATCCCTGGAGCCAATCTTGGGACAAAAGCATCAGGAACGGGTTTCTCACCCCCTGTGAATGCTGAGTTGGATGTTCCTGCTCTGGCTCAGGGCTGGCATCAGGGGCGCCCTCAGCTCCTCTCTGGAGAGCCCTCTCTGTGAATCTCCGTCCCTCCAAGACGAGGTTCCAAGAGGAACCTGATCTTCCTGGCCCTGTGGCTCTCCCGTTCCGCAGTTTGGCCACGGGATGTCACCGTCACCCCAGGCTCCAGAGCTGCTACAGCCCACCCGGAGCAGCGGCCCCTGCCCACCCTGAGCAGCTGGTTAAAATAACAGGAATATAGTTGTAATTGTCTAAACTACACCCATACTGAAATATTTTCTTTAAGAACATTTCTAATACATTCAAAAATCCTAAAGGCACTTAAATTATTTCAAGAAGAAATTACAAGTTAGGTACTCATAAAATCACCTTATAGCATAAATATATTAAAATATAGATGTCTAACTGAAGATATTTGAGCTGCGGACTTCTGCATTACATCTAAATATTTTCATCCACATTTGAAAGAAGAATCTTTCTCAAAACTTTTGATTTATGTCTGGGTGGGCTCAGTAGAGGCTGTGGAGGGACAGTCAGCCTTTCCTCACAGTGATGGGTGATGGATTTTTTCCTGTTGCAGCCCAGGGTGGTTAAATGTTCTGTCCGGCTGTGTTTGGAAAGCAGCTGGAATTGCAGAGCACATTTGGCAGCAGGGCAGGAAAGCTGGGACTGCTCTGCATCCCCCAGCACTGGGATCCTGCTGGAGCTCCAGTTCTGGGATGCTCTGGGAGGTGTAGGCACCTCCTGGGTCCCAGCAGAGCCCCATGGCAGCTTCGTTCTGTTGCAGCCTCCAAGACAGAATGTCTCAACCTCACCATGACCGAGGTGGTCAAGAGGCAGAACTCCAAATCCAAGAAGAGTTTCAATCAGGTAACTGCAGCCCTGGAACTTTTACAGCTGGGAAGATGGGAGGAGAGCAGGGCTGGAGGGAGCAGCTCTTGGGACATCCCTTTGCTGCTGCCCCACTCCTGCCCCCAGCTGCCCTGCCCAGCCCAGGCACTCCAGCCTTTCCTCTCAGCTCCCTCACTCCAGCCTTTCCTCTCAGCAGATCAGCGTGTCCCAGATCAAAGTGGACAAGGTCCAGATCATCGGGGTCCAGTCCTCCTTCGCCGTGTGCCTGGACCAGGATGAGCAGAAGATCCTGCAGAGCGTTACCAGGTGGGAGCTGCAGCCAGAGCTGCTGCCATGGGGCAGCCTGACCCACCCATAGGAGCCCCAGGCTCTGAGCCCAGCTGGGATGGAGGCTCCTGCTCAGATACCAGCACCTCCGTTCCTGCTGGGCTCTCAGCCCTGTTCCTGTTCCTGCTGGGCTCTCAGCCCCATTCTGCTCATTTCTCAGCCCATTCCTGGTGCCCCTGAGGGTTTCTCAGCCCCCATCTCACTCAGGGTTTGTTTTCTGCTGTTCCCCTGCAGGTGTGAGATCTCCGTGTGCTACAAGCCCAGGGACTGTGACCCCCTGACACCGAGGGGCTCCCCCGTGGCTCCCCAGGACCCCTCTGAGTTCCAGTCCCTGCTGTGTTTGCCCATTGCCACCTTCAGCGGGGCACTGCCCTAGAGGAGCTGTGTCCCTGCAGAGCAGACTGTGCCACACCGGCTCAGGAGAAGGAAAGGACACCCAGCCCAGCTTGTCCCCGAGCTCCTGCAGCTGCAGAGTCGCTGTGGGGGCTGAGCTGCTGCTCCAGGCTCCTGCAGTGCTGTCACTGTGGTGTCACCGTGGGGGCTGAGCTGCTGCTCCAGGCTCAGCCCCTCCTCGGGAAATGGGATCAATCCTTGTGCTCTGCTGTCCCTGGGGGTTCCTCAGGAGGTGCGTGTGGGTCAGCAGATCCAGCACCTGCTGGGAGGGCAGGGCAAGGACAGGGATATTCCCTGCCAGGTGGGGTGTGGGGGAAGGGTGATGAGCTCATGGGGATATTTGGGGAGAGGAACATCCTCACCTCAGTGGTGTCGGGTGTCTGTCAGTGCAGGGCAGTTACAGAGCCCTGGTATTGGTGAAATGACCCGTCCTGCTGGTGTTTCGCCTGTCACACGGCGAGGATGCTCAGGACAGTTTCCTGGGATGGGGACAGGTTTCTCAAGGTTTCCCTTCCTCTCTGGAGGTGGAGTGTCCTGCAGGGACGCAGAGCAGGGATCCTGCAGTGTGGGATCCCCAGGAACTGAGCGCAACAGGTCATGCCAGGGCAAGGACAGCTGCTGGTGGGTCCATGTGTTTCCTGTGCCCCCAGGAGAGGAATTCCCAGTTCCTGCAGGGTTCCAGTACTGAGCTGTACTCCTCTGGTCGTGCATCCTGCTCCCAGCACTGTGTGCCAGGAGAGGAATTCCCAGTTCCTGCAGGGTTCCAGTACTGAGCTGTACTCCTCTGGTTGTGCATCCTGCTCCCTGCTCCCAACACTGTGTCCCAGTTCCTGCAGGGTCCCAGCACTGAGCTGTACTCCCAGTCCAGCCCCTGGCTGTGCATCCCGCTCCCAGCACTGTGTGCCAGAGCCAGCCCAGGGCTGAGCCCTCAGCAGCTGCTGGAAATCCATCAGGATCTGTGCTGGACTCCCAGCAGGGAGGGAAGGACTGGGGAAAGCACCAGGACAGCCTTTGGGCCATTGCAGGGGGACCTTTGCTGGAGAGAGACCCAGCTCCAAACCCACCCAGTGACATCTGCCAGTGACAGCAGGATCTGAGATCCTCCCCCCCACGACCATTCCAGCCTCTTCCCCCTCTCTGCGAGGCTGCAGGTACAGAAAGGTGCAATATTTGAGGATATTTAGGGGTAACCTGACCCTATCAGTGAAGAAATAAGACTGGAAAAGCCTCAGACTGTTTCTGGGTGGTTTTGGGGGATTGTAGCAGTGCTGGCAGCACAAGGGCTGCTGCAGGCTCCAAGGAGCTGATCCCAGTGTCCTGTGTCCCCTGGTTGTGTCTGGAGGGACCCCTGGCACTGCTGGGGGCTGCAGGGCTCAGCCCCAGTGGGGTCGATCCAGGGGGATCCTGCAGGAAGCAGGACCTGGTGAGCTCCTGGCGCTGTCCCCAAGCCTGGTGGCACAGCAGCAGCGTCACCTGGGGTTCAGCCTGCCAGGGAAGGGGCCAGAGCTCCTGGGGCTCCAAGGAGTGGGGTCAGGTGTGTCTGGTGGACTCCCCCAGCCCTGTGGGACCCCTCCTGTGCCCTGGCTCTGCCCCCAGCTCCGCTCCCAGCTCTGCTGGCCGCTGGACACCTTCTGTCCCACTGTGCCATGGCTGGGGACAGCCTGGCCTGGGCCAGGGCTGAGCACCGAGGTCCCCAAAGGGTTTTCTCTCTGCCTTTGCCTTCCCCAGGCAGGTTTGAGGTGTGTTCTCTCCTGTGGGGCTGGAATTTGGCAGGGGGTTGTTCTTGTTCAGGGCTCTAAACCAGCACATTGTCCTGTCAAACACTGCTCATTGGGATCTGTGGCCAATTCCATGCCAGGGATCCGTGCCAGGACACAAATCCTTCTGGGCTCAGCTGGCCCTACAGCAGTCCTGGAGAACAGAATTCTCATCCAGAAAACCAAGCCTAAACTCCAGGACTCACAATCCTCGCAAAGGTTCTGACCTCTGATACTTCCTGGAAATGAGAGAATTCCAGGTCTCTTCGGGGTGGTTTTTGTACATTTGTGTAGCCTCAGCAAATCTGTGTAAAGTCTGTGCTGATCTGTAAAATACTGTGCAGAGAACTTTTAAAGTAATTGTAAAATATTAAAAGTTGATTTATTTCCAGTACAGGAGCAGTGTTTGGGTGAAGAAATTCCTGGGTGGGAGGGAGGCAGGGGAGGAGGCTCCCAAACTTCCCCGAGGAGCTGACCTGGGATCAGGAAAAGGCTCAGAGTCACTGGCAGAGACAATTCCAGGACCCACCACAGCACCAGGGTTTTTCCTTCAGGTGCTCCAGAGTGTCCTGCTCAGGTGGGTGACCTGGGATTAACCTGCAGGTAGAGCCTGCACAGTCTTTGTCAGTTCAATGGTGTTTGCCACCCTCACAGGACAGCCTGAGGTGCTGCCCAGACTTCAACACTTCATGGTTCATTATTACCATATTTTTATCCCTTAATATGATTTTGTTCAAGACAAAAAAAAAAAAAAACCAAAAAAAAAGGCAAACAGAGAGAGAGAGAGAAAAGTATTGGAGATGAGTCAGTTTAGAGAAATGGAAAAGGCAGATTTAATGCCAGCTTGGCTTTCCCTCTCCCCAGATCCCCTCACCTTCTATATTTGCTGGAGCTGGACTAGGAATAGAACTGGGCTGAAGGCCAGGGTAGAAAATAGAGCCCCAGCATGAGAAGTGTTTGGTCTGTGACCTGTTCCTTGCAAAGTGTATGGAAATCCCCAGGGGCTGGGGCTGGGGTTTCGGCTGGGGCTGGGATTGGGACTGGGATTTGGGCTGGGGTTTGGGATGGGGTTGGGGCTGGGGATAGGGTTGGGATGGGACTGGAGCTGGAGGGATAGCCCTGGCCCTGCTGGCTCTGCTTGCTGCCCCCCTGGCACTGCCCCAGCTGCTCTGGGCACCCTGTGCCAGGCCTGCCCACCCTGCCAGGGAACAATTCCCAATTCCCCATCTCCCATCCATCCTTGCCCTCTGGCAGTGGGAGCCATTCCCTGTGTCCTGTCCCTCCATGCCCTGTCCCCAGTCCCTCTGCAGCTCTCCTGGAGCCCCTTCATGCCCTGCAGGGGCTCTGAGCTCTCCCTGGAGCTTCTCCTCTCCAAGTGAGCACCCCCAGCTCTCCCAGCCTGCTCCAGAGGGGCTCCAGCCCTCGGGGTATCAGGGATCTCCTGAGAGACAGTTTTTCCATGGGAGGAAGATTCCAGCTGCTTTACAACCTCCCTGCACCCCACCCACGCACTGAACTGACCAGGTAGGGCTCAAAATACCTGTAAACCCCAGAGCCCAGCCCACAGGGACAAAGGGCTGCTTTGTCCCTCAACTGCCACACAAGAGGTTCTTTCTCTGCTTCACTTTGGTCCTTCCCTTTTTTCCCCCAGTCCTCTGACTGAGGGCTTTGTGTGAGCAGGGTCATACCTGGCCCTTCCTCTCTCTGTGGCCGGGAGCTGACGTTATCTGGGGGAATTTGGCAGTTCCCTGTGCTGCTCTGAGGGTTTCTGCCTGCTGTGTTTTGGTGTTTAATGACATCAGAAAATGTGGGGAACCAAGCTCTTGGTGCCCCTTTCATGGGCTGCCATGAGGATGGGGCCCCACAGCAGGAGGAGAGTTCAGGGTGCTGTGACTGATGGAAAAGGCAGGAGGGGAAGGGGTCCCAGCAGGACCCTTCAGTGCAATGGATTTTTTGGTTTGGTTCCCAAATTTGGTGGCAATGAGCAGGTGCTGGGTGTGTGCTGTGGGCAGTGTCTGAGGAGCTCTCTGGCCTCCCCATTCTCTGTGCAGGGGAGAGAGCCCAGTTCTGGGGTCAAATAGGGCATGGTGAAGGTTTGGGGCCTGCAGTGCCCAGCGGGGAGGGGAGGAGTGCAGATCTCTGGGGGCAAGTGAGTGATGCAGCAAAGCCAGAGCTCAGCCCTTCCTCCTGTCCTGTGCGAAGTGTGGGGCCAGCACAGCCCTGTCCTGCCCGAGCCTCTTCCCTCTGGAATTTGCATGGCAAACAGGGGACAGAGGCAGCTCCTGAGCCCCTTCCCTCTGGAATTTGCATGGCAAACCGGACAGAGGCAGCTCCTGAGCCCCTTCCCGCTGGAATTTGCATGGAAAACAGGGGAGAGCAGGAGCTCCTGCCCGTGCCACAGCTCCTGCATGCTGGGAAACTCCTGCTGAGGAGGGACAGACAGAGGCGGCATCAGGACAGGGGGACAGGCACAGGACAGCGCTCCACTGACCCCTGGGCTCTTGAAGGTGCTAATTGTGACCCTGGAAGGGACAAACAGAGTCCCGTGTATGACCCCAGGAGGGACAGACAGCATCTGTGTTTCACAGTGGCAGGGACAGAAAGTCCCGTGTGTGATGTGACCCAGGCAGGGACAAACAGCATCCCGCGTGTGCCCGGGCCGTGCCCGCCTGCCCGAGAGCCCCGTGTCCGTGCCCCTGGTGCACGGCAGCGCCGGGAAGGAGGGCAGGGCAGGGGAACGAGGATGTTCCCACCGCTGCTGCCGCTCCCGGAGCTTTCCTGCCCGCCCTTGGGCAGCTGCCGGCGGGGCTGGGAAGGGATGCAGGGTTTGGCACCAGCGCAGTGAGAGGCGCTGGCCCTCGCTGCCTCCTGCTGCCTTTCTGCCCGCTCAGGAAGGAAGGAGGTTATTTTTAAACCTGGCCCCAGGTACGTAGCGGTACCTAAGGCTTTCCTCGTGCAAACGGAATGGGAAGTGAGGCAGCGTCAGCTGCGGCTCCCACACTCGCTCCAGAAACATTTTATTACCCAAACCATTCCTCCAGCAAAGCTGGGTACCTCAGACCCTGCTCTAGGTACAGCTGGGGGCTCATCCCGCCCTGCCGTGTGCCCTGCCATGTCTCCACAGCCCTGCCATGTCCCCGTGTCCCTGCCGTGTCCCGTGTGCCAGCCCGGGGCTGTGCCAGCCTGCAAACAGGTGCCGCTGTGCAGGCAGTGCCAGGGCACCGCTGGAGCCCCAGTCCTGAGCAGCCTCACCTGGGCCCGGGGCTCAGCCCTGCTCTGCTGTCTCTGAGTCCCATTGCGGTGACAATGACACCGTGCCGGGCACAGACCCGCTCCAGGCTCGGCCAGGGCAGTCAGGCTGCTCCAGGAGTGCATTCCTGAGGGGCCGGCCCTGCCCAGGCTACGGCCCGAGCTGGCAGCGGGCTCTGAGCAAAAGCAGATGTGGGAGATGCTGCGGGCGGGAGGCGCTGCCAGGGGCACAAACACCGTGCCTGGAACGTGGAGTCCTTGGAGGGACTGCCGGTGTCCCGGGGCGACGCTGTTTGTTGGGATCTGTGGGCATCCAGGCTCCCCCTGCCTCCCTGGGCGGCAGCAGCGCCGGGACTGTCCCTGTCTGGCACGGCTGGCAGCACAGCGGGGGCTGTGCCAGGCCCGGGGCCGCTGCCAGGGGCGGTGCCAGGCTCTCAGACTCATCCCCTGGCAGCCCGACCTGCTGTCAGCGGACCGCGCCCAGCGCAGGGCTGAGCCCCGCTCGCTGCTGCCGCCCGCCCGGGGAGCGCCGGGGCAGCGAGAGGCGCTCGGGGACAGCTCCGTCACCGCGGCAGCGCTCCGCCAAAGAGGAAGTTGTCTCGAAATAACTCCGCGCTTCCCCTCCGGCCCCGCACGCTTTGAAGCGGCTGCCGAGCCCGGGAGCCGCCGGGGCTCCGCCGCCACCCCCGCGCCCCTGCCCGATGTCCCCTGCGGGACCCCGCTGTGCCCCCCGCGCTGGATTGAGGGGGGGCTGCGGCTCTCTGGGCCCCCCGAGCCCGGCCTGAACAAGGTAAGAGCCCCGGAGGGAGGGAGCGGTGTCCCGGGGAAAGCTGGGGCTCAGCCTCGGCCGTGCCCCGCTGCCCTCGGGGCTGCTCCGGCACTGCCGAGGGCTCTGTCGGGGGGCTGGAACCGAGCGCTGGATGTTTGGGATTGGAACTGAGCACTGAGTGTTTGGGGACTGGCACCAGCACTGGATGTCTGGGACTGGTACTGAGTGCTGGGTGCTTGGGACTGGCACCAAGCGCTGGATGTTTGTCTGGGAACTGGGACCCAGCGCTGGATGTTTGGGGACTGGCACCAGAACTGGGTTCTTGGGACTGGCACCAAGCGCTGAATGCCAGGGCTGCCAGAACCTGGAGGGCACGGCTGGGGCAGAGCCGTTCGTTTTCTCGGGAAGGACGAGGGGAGGCAGCCGCAGTGCTGCAGGAGATGAGGGCGGTGCTGCTGGAGGAACAGGGGTGACAGCTGCCCTGCCAGCCGGGGGCATCCTGCTGGGCACGGGTTGGCCCTGGATCCTGTCCCGGCCAGGAGCCCCCGTGGCCCGGAGCGGGCACCGGGCGGGTTTTGTTTGGGGTCGCTGCTCCGCCCCGGGACAGCTCTGCACGGCCCGGTCCGGCTCGGCCTGGCTGGGTGAGTGAGTGAAGGTGTGTGTGAGTGAGTGAGTGAGTGAGTGAGTGAGTGAGTGAGTGAGTGTGTGAGTGTGTGTGTGTGAGTGAGTGAGTGAGTGAGTGAGTGAGTGAGTGAGTGTCTGTGTGAGCTCCACCCCATGCCGGGCGCTGCTGCGGCACCAGCCCGCGCTGCTCAGCTTTGTTCTGCTCTGCTGTAAGGGACAGTCCCCTGCCCAGTGCCACCCCCGGGCTCCCTGTGCCCGCTGCCCGTGCCCGGGGCTGTGCTGGCTGTGTTGGCACGGCTGCCCGGGGGTGATGCCCATGCTGGCACAGTGATGCCCATGCTGGCACTGGCTGTGTGCGCAGTCCCGTGGCTGCCCTGGCCTCGGCCCGGCGCCTGGGCTGTCCCCGGGGGCCGAGCAGCGGTGACAGGGCAATAAAGAGCGATGGCAGCGGCGATAACGAGCACAGAGCGCGGCCCCGGCCAGAAGGGAAACAAAAATCTGCGGGCTCGGGCCGAGCTGCGAACAAACGCACGTGAGCCAAGTCTGCGGCGCCCAGGGCTTTGTGCTCTGCCCTGAGTGCACCCTCGGCATCCCCGGGCTGCTCAGAGCCAGCTGCCGTGGCCAGCCACCTGCTCGGAATGCTGCTCCTTTCCACAGGAGCTCTACAAGCAGAGAGATGCTGCAGGGTCTGTGCTGGGCAGGGTTTGATTGAGGGGCCAGGGATGACTGAGGGGCAGGGAGCTGCTCCAGGATCTGTTCTGAGCCAGGTGTGATTGAGGGGCAGGGTGCTGTGGTTCTTCAGGCCAGGCTGGAGTTTTGGGGAGCTCACTGAAAGCAGAGGGGGTTGTTGGTGCCCCTGCCCTGTAATTAAATCCCCTTTTTGACCTCGTTATCCTGGTGCAACCCTAAACCCTCATCCCTTCCTTGCTAAGGGTTTCTCTGTGCCCTCCCTGCCCGCAGCTGTCACATCCCTCTGTGTCCCCAGGGTGCCAGGAGAGCCCCCCCAGGCCGGGCACACGGGGCTGGGTGCCACGCACAGCATGCTGGGCCCACTCTGGTCACCCTCCTCCTGTCACCCCAGGCCGTTCCTCTGTGCCCTCCCAGGTCACCACTGTGGCCACCTGAGGGCAGCTGCCAGCAGGGGCTGGGGAATGGAGAGGGCAGTGCTGTGACCCTGCACGGAGCCGGGCACTGGGACACTGCACAGAGATGTGTGACAGGGCAGGGCTGTCCCAGGGCTGGTGACAGCGCTGTCCAAAGGAGGGAATGCCCAGGGAATGGCTCTGAGGGAGGCTGGGATCAGCTGTGCCACCCACAGCCCCTCCCAACCCAGGAAAGCAGCCTGGCCCATCTCAGGTGGGCCACGTTTGGTACCGTGAGCTCTCCCTGCCTTTAATTCCGCCTCAGGTGCTTGCTGGGCTGTTTGTGAGCACAGTCCTGGCAGTGGCTCTCAGATCACACCTATTTTTTTCCCTGTGATTGTTTTTCCAAAGTTGACTCTGGGGATGGAAAGAGATGCTAAATCTAAAAAGCTGCTGTTTCCGGAAAACTCTTTCCTTTCCTTGGGAAGAATGAAATGTGACGTTGGCAAGGAAGTCTCCAAACAGCCGCTGGTGTCCAGGAAGCTGCTGGACTTGCACAGCTCCAGCAAAGGCTGGGGACCCGTGCAGAGCTGTGGCTGGTGAGCACTCACTGCAGGGCCATTGCACTGCAGTTTCACCCCTGAGCTGGCCCCAGGATCCATCCGTGCTCCCCCCTGCATGGGCAGGACCCCCTGACAGGGCTGAGCCTTCCCCCAGCAGCCAGCAGGCAAATGGAGCCCCAAGGAGGTGCTGGAAAGCCGAATCTGGGCTCCAGATTCTCCTCCTTGGCAGTGAGAGCCCGAGGGAGAGCATCTGCTTCCATCTCCGAGCTGGTGGGAGCAGGGCCCTGCCAGGGCTGCAGTTAAATCTGGCAATGAGAGCAGGAGGGGCTCAGGCTGGGCCCCAGCGCCCCATGTGGCACTGCCAGCTCTCCTGCAGCTCTGTCCACTCCAGCAGTGAGCCCAAAGGGGCCAGGAAGGGGCCAGGGCATCTTTCTATGGGGCTTGGGTTTCATAGGCAAAGTTTTGCCCAGAAGCAGAACATGCTGCACGGACAGGCTTTGAGAGGAGGGGACAAACGGGACACAGCATCTGCCTCTGCTGGGGTCCCCTGCAGCTCCAGGGCTGAGGGTGTGAGGGGTGTAAGGGGTTAAGGGATCAGGGATGCTGCTGGAGCCGTTTCTCAGCGTTCAGGAGCTGCCAGCTGCAGTTTGGGGCAGCCCAGAGGATGCGATGTCAGATCCCCAGTGCAGCTTGGGGGACACGGCCCTTCAGCTGCCACATCCCATCCCATCCTATCCCATCCCCATCCCCATCCCTTCCCATCCCATCCCATCCCATCCCTCCCCACCCCGCTCCAGCCGTGTCGGTTCCCGGAGCCATCCCGGGCTGGGCGGTACCGGGGCCGTGCCAGGCTGTGCCGCCGCTCTCAGAGCCAGCCTCGCCCGCAGGAGCGCGGGAGGGCGGCACGGGGGGCGGGCCGGGGCTGTCCCAGCCCTGCTGCCGTGCCGTGACGCCACCGAGCCCACGCGGGTCCGGTCGGATTGGGCTGAGCGCTGCCCGCGGCCCCCGCAGGACGCTCCGGAGCTGGAGCCGCTGCCGATGGTACCGGTGCGACCCCCCCCCGGCTGGGAACGGGGCGGTGGGCAGGGCTGAGAGGGGACTGAGATGTGCCGGGAAGGGGCTGAGGGGCATTGGGAAGGCGCTGAGGTGTGCCGAGGAGAGGGCTGAGATGGGCTGGGAGGGGACAGAGCCGCTCTGTGCTCGTGGGAGGCGCGGCTTTCTCAGTCCCTGTCCCGGAGCTGGCAAACAGCCCCGGGATAAAGCTCAGCGTGCCCGGGCGGTGAGTTGGTAACTAAACACGGGCTGCGGGAGGCGTGGAGAGGCGCCTTTGGAGCGGATAAATAGAACGGGACAGAGCTCGGGGTGTGCTCCGCGTCCTGCTGGGGCTGCGCTGGCCCTGGGCAGGCGGGGAGGGCGACAGGGACCAGCCCGGCCCCAGGTATGGCATTTGGGGTGTGCCGGGAGCAGGGACAGGTGCCCGGACGTGCTGGAGCTTCCCAAGGCAGCCTCGTTGCTGCCAGCCCAGCTCCCAGCACTCAGGGGTTTGGGTTTTCTTCCGTGGCTTCAGCTATTTCTGCCTCTCTTCAGCTATTTCTGTGCCTCTCTATTTCTGTGTTTCACCTGGCTGGGGGTGGTTGGGGTTTAGTGATTTGCGAGTGTTGATGGTGACACAGAGAAAGAGGTTTTTGGGGAGCCACCCCACATTTCCAGGGGGCAGCCTGAGTCACCACGGTGGGGCTGGAGTGGCTTCCCTGCATGGGCAGGTCCCCATCCCTCAGGGGGGTTTCAGTCCCACCCCGAGGGCTCCCCAAGGCTGAGCTCCAGCCCCTGCCGTGGTTGGAGATGTCCCTTAGTGGGACAGGGCTGTGCTCTCCTGCAGGGATGAGCCCAGGGCTGGGTGGATCCTCCTCCCTTCAGGACACAGAGCATGGCCCCACGGGGACAGTGACCTGCTGGCTGTCCCTGCTGCTGCTGCCCAGGACCCCGCAGAAACGCCCAAAGGCCACCAGGGCGATGTTTGAGCTGTGGAACTCACCTGGTGACAGCGCCTTTGCTGCTCGTGATCAGCCCAAGAGAAGGGAGATGGAGCTGGGGGTGTCCCCAGCCCTGGGGTGGTGTGCCCAGCATTCAGGGTGGTGTCCTCAGTGTTCCCCCCAGCCTATAAGGATTAGGGAAGGGACAACCCTGGAGGAGGTGACAATTTCCTTGTGCACTCCTGGGCCCGGTAAATGGGATCCCTGCTTGGGAGGAAGGAGCCTCAGTGGGATGAGCAGGGGGAGGATGGAGAGGTGAGAGGAGGCAGAGGCTGGAGGATCCCAAAATGGGACAGAGCTTCACCTGGGATTGGCTGGGCTGAGGTGGAGCTCTCGTACGAACTGCTCTGACTCTGGGCTGCTGCAGAGGAGGGGCTGAGGAGGCTTTGTGGGGTGCTCAGCACCCTGTGCTCAGCCAGGTCAGTTTGGAACAGGAGGGTTCCCTTTAACCCTGCAATTCCCTTTAACTCATCAATTTATCTGCCAGGGTCAAAGGAGAGCTGCACTTTCACTGCCATGTCCTGCATTTTTAAGACTAGAGCCAGGTGTTCCCCAAAACTGCCCCAAACTCTTTGGGGAGGTGGAGTTGGGGTAATTTGGGGTTTTTGTCCCATGAATCTCAGGATTATTGAAGCATGAAGGCAGAATTGCAACTCTTCTTCTTCTTGCCCTTCCTTTTTCATTTTTTTCTCTGCAAAAGGAAGAAAATCCAGCTGATGCCATGGGTATTTTAAGAATTGCAGGGAGGAAGCAGAGATTTGCAGCTCTGCAGAGAAGTGGAATGAATGCAGAGAAGGCTCCGGTCTTGCTGAGCTGGCAGACAGCAGAACACCCGGGGATGGATGAGCTCTGCCTCGTGCCTGCTGCAGGGGATGAGGGGGACGAGGGGAATGAGGACACAGAGGGCACAGAGCCCTCCTGGTGTGGGTCAGGGAATCTTCCCAGCCCTCCTGGAGCAGGGAGGGGCTCCAGGGAAAGGGGCTGAGTCCAGCAGGGGCTGGGACCAGCGCAGGGTCCATGCCCAGAATTGGGGACAGCTCCCATTCCTGGGGTCAGGGATGCTCTCAGGAGGGCTGAGGCACACAGAGAGGATGGCTGGAGAGGGGCCCTGGTGCCCAGAGCCCTTCCTGCGGGCTGGCATCATCCCTGCTGCCCTGCTGGGTCTGCAATGGGCACAGCAGGGCTGAGGGGCTGTGCCCCCACCCTGGGGAGTGCAGCAGGCAGAGAACATCTAGGGAAAAGGGGAAATTTCTGCTAGTTTGGGTTCTTTTGCTGGTCAGAAATATTCCCAGGGAAAAGGGGAAATTTCTGCTAGTTTGGGTTCTTTTGCTGGTCAGAAATATTCCCAGGGAAAAGGGGAAATTTCTGCTCGTTTGGGTTGCTGTGCTGGTCAGGAACATTCCCAGGGAACCAGGGCAATTTCTGCTCCTTTGGACTCCTGTGCTGCTCAGAAACATCCCCATGAAAAGGGGCAATTTCTGCTCGTTCCTGTTCCTGTGCTGCTCAGAAACATTCCCAGGGAAAAGAGGGAATTTCTGCTCATTTGGGTTTCTGTGTTGGTCAGGAACATCCCCATGAAACGGGGGAATTTCTGCTTGTTTGGGTTCCTGTGCTGGTCCTGGCCAGAGAGAAGCAGCGGCTGGAGCTTGCAGGACCCTGCCTGACCCCAGAGTTCCTCAGAGCCTGTTCCTGTGCCTGTCCTCTCCTCCTCCTCTCCCACAACTCCTGCCTGTCCCCCGGGCAGCGTGACTGGTTCTGAGCCTGCTGGGGACCTGTTTGATCTCTTTCTGTTGGATTTTCCCGGGACACCCAAACACTGGGAGCAAGCCGTGCACTGAGGGCTCAGCCTCAGCTGCTCTCTGCTGCCGGGGAGCAGAAGGAGCCCCTTGGGGCAGGCAGGTGAAGCGGGGAGCAGAGTTTCTCGGGCTCACGTTGCTCTTGGCTAAATTTGGAAGCTGTGGGAGGCCGGCAGCGCCCTCCCCCGCAGCGCCAGGAGGATGCGGATGTGGGGAGCCACCGACACCTTGGGCCGCACGCAGCGAGCGGCTGCTTCCTCCGGCAGCGCCCAGAGGAGCCGGGGCAGCGAGGGGGTGTCCGAGCTCCGGGGGGCTCCGAACTCCGGGCGGCTCCGAGCTCTGGGGGCTCCGAGCTCCGGGGGTCTCCCAGTTCCGGGGGGCTCCGAGCTCTGGGGTGCTCCGGGGGTCTCACAACTCCGGGGGTCTCAAAGCTCTGGTGGTCTCAAAGCTCTGGTGGTCTCACAGTTCCGGCGAGCGCCGTGCTCACCCAGCAGCTCCAGCCCCGGGACTGGCAGTGCCAGCATCCCCGAGCTGGGGATTCTCCCCCAAACACCGCCCGTGCTCCCCTCGGGCTCTGTCCTGGTCCCACGGGGTCCCATGGGGTCCCAGGGGGTCCCAGGGAGTTCCACGGGGTCCCAGGGGGTCCCGGCCGCTTCGTGCTGCCCCGGTTCACCCTGAGACCGCTCTGCACCCGCCTGAGCCCGCTGTTGCTGTTCCCTGCAGGGCCATGCCCCAGCGCCGTGAGCAGCCCCGCGCTGGTGCCCCAGGAGCCGCAGCCCGGCCCGGCCATGGACAGCTCAGGTGGGTGATGCTGAGCCCCGGGCGGGGAGGGGGAGCCGGGGAATCCCCCTCAGCCACCCCTTACACCCCTGTCCTCTGTTCAAACACCGGGTGCTGCCCAAGGTGCTGCCGGGTGCTGCTGGAAGGTGGGAAATGAGCACAGAGCAGCGCAGGGGCACTCACAGCTGACAAAACATTTGAGTTTTAAAGTAGTTCATTTTATAGTAGTATGTTTTATTTTAATTTTTTTATTTGATAGTAGTAATTTTTTATTTTATAGTGGTATATTTAATTATGATTTTTGTTTTATATTTTATAGTGGTATATTTTATTAGAATATATATTTTTATTTTATAGCAGTAGATTTTATTATTTTTATTTTATAGTATTATATTTTACCATTATTATTCTTTTTTATTTTATAGTAATATATTTTATTATTATTATTTTTTATTTTATAATAGTAATTTTTAAATTATTATTATTATTTAATTTTATAGTAGTCTATTTTAGAGTTTTTTATTTTATAGTAGTATATTTTATTTTTTATTTTATAGTACTATTTTTTTTTGTCTGTGTGTGTGTATTCCAGTCCATTCCCCCCATGTTTCATTTTCACGCTGTTTCAGAGGTGCTGTTGATCTCCCAGGGTCAGGGTGTCAATGCTGAAAGGTTTTATTCCATTTCCAAGCCCCTGCTCTTTGTTGCTGGGTTTATTTTTTGCTGTTTTTAGATCAAAGTGCCTCTTGTTTGTGCTGGGTCGGACTCTTTGCTGTGCCCCGTGAGGGACCCTCAGCGCTGGGGCTGCTTTGATGAGCAGGAGAGGCCCGGGCTGAGAGCGGAGCTCAGGAAAAGCCTCCCCTGGTTACAAACACTCACAAAGGAAAAGAGCAGCACATTTCAAACAGCCCTTTGAGGCGGAATTCCCAAACCAATAAACAGGAGAGGGACATGGGGAGCTTCCCAAAATCCCTGAGGGGAAACAAGGGTGAGGAAAGAGCAGTTTCTGACACATCTCTCCAATGACACCTCCTAAACGAGACAAACGCAGAGTCCTGGGGGTGTTTTGGTGCCGTGGCAGGGATGGGGCTCCCTGTGCACACACAGACCCGACCTCAGCAGGGCAGCACTGCTGGCCCTGAGCCTGGGGCTGTGCCCCACCACAGCCCCGAAGTCATTCCCAGGCTCTGCTGCTGGAAAGGCAGCAGAGCCTGCATCCAAAGGGGCATTTCTGAACAGTTCACACTTATCTGTGAGCCAAAAGTGAGATTATGGCCAAATGTTTAACTCTCTCTGCTTCGCAAGATGGCTGAGGGATCTAACAGAGAGCCTGCAGGAATTTGGGGCATCAAGTTCAGCACAGCCAGCCTAGCTGGGAGCTGCAGGCTGGACCTGTGCTTGCTCACAGAATGGGACGAAGAAGTCAGTTATTTCATTAACCACATGTATCAGGCAGTGATATCACCTTTAAGGTGATATAATGAAGAGAAAGTTCAGCTTTTTATCCTCTGCAAGCCTGTAAAGAGGAGCAGGCTGCCAGGAGAAGGTCTGGAAGGCAGAGTGAAAGAGGCCGGAGTGAGACAGGCAGGCAGAACCTCCCAGGCTGGGTGACTCTTCCGGAGTACTCTGTCACTCTGTGGCACTCTGTGTCATTCTGTGGTACTCTGGGTCACTCTGTGGCACCTCCCGACCCGCTCCAGCAGCCCTGGGCACAGCTCTGCAGTTTCCATCACAGCTCTGAGGGCTCGGAGGGCTCTGATGCCTTGGGGAGGGCTCTGTCCGGGGTCTGTGCGGGCTCTGTGCGAGCTGTTCCCGGGGCTCTGTCCGGGCTCTATCCCGGCTCTGTCTGGGCTGTCCCCACCCCGGGGGTGCTGTCCCTGCTCAGGTGTCGCTGTCCCCTGCAGAGCTGGAGTCAGACATCCTGCGGCGGGTGCGGACGCTGCTGCGGGAGCTGGACGGGCACCACCCGTCCTGCCAGAGTGACCGAGGTGAGCACTGCCCATGCCCGGGCACAGCGGGCGCAGCGGGCACCGCCTGCCCCAGCCACGTTCCTGCCCCGGCCCCGCTCCTGCCCCAGCCCCGCTCCTGCCCCAGCCCCGCTCCTGCCCCAGCCCCGTTCCTGCCCCAGCCCCGTTCCTGCCCCGGCCCCGCTCCTGCCCGGCCCCGCTCCTCCCGCTGCCCGCGGGGACCTGGGCACTGACTCCGCTCACCCGCCCTGCCGAGCCCTCTGCGGGAGGGGCCAATCTTTCATCAGCTGCATCCGTGCCCCAGCAGCGTCTGCCACCCTGGGGACACCCTGTGTGACTGTCACCCCTGCAGAGTCCCAGCATTGTGACCCTGAGGACACGCTGTGTGACACCCCCTGAACATCCCCAGCAGCGTCTGTCACCCTGTGTCACCCTGTGCCACCTTGTGTGATATCCCCTGCACACCCTGTGTCACCCGGTGTGATCGTCACCCTTGCAGTCCCACCCCGTCTGTCCCCCCCCAGGAATGCTGCGCTGGACCCTGCACAAGAGAATGGACCAGAACCCCAGAACCAGCTGTGTCCTGGTCAGCATCCTGGTGAAGGAGCTGGAGAGGGTGAGTGCCACCCCAGGGAGGGGACAGTGCCACCTCAGAGAGGGGACAGTGCCACCCCAGGAGGGGACAGTGCCACCCCAGGGAGGGGACAGTGCCACTCCGGGGAGGGGACAGTGCCACCAGAGAGCCTGGCCCACGCCGGGGGCTCTGGGGCTGCTCTGCCCAGCGCAGTGAGCTGACCGTGCCTGCACTGCCTCTGCTCCCACAGGCAGAGCGAGGGGACTTGCGGCACTACATCATCCCCCTGCTGCACACGCTGATGTACACCTTGATCCAGGTGAGGGAACAGGCTGGGGCAGCACCCGGGGACATCAGGGCACAGGAGAGGTCACGTGGAGCCACTCAGAGCCAGCAGAGCCCTGGGACTGCCCTGGGCGGGATCAGCTGGGCATTTCCCGTGTCCCTGTGGCACAGGGAGTGCCAGGCTCTGCCTTGCAGTGCCTGCAGGAAGCCACAACCTGGCAAAGCAAATGTGTGCCCAGGCTCCAGTGGGCATTGCTGGAGGCTCCCAAACCCCTGCAGGGCCTGATTCTGCCCCACGTTTTACATTTAAATCCAGAATGAATTCTGTGCAGTGAGTTTGGTGCCTTCCCAGCCCGGGGGCTGTGCTGAGGCAGATTCAGGGGTCACCTCCCTGTCACCTCCCTGTCACCTCCCTGTCACCTCCCTGTGCCCCTGCAGGCTCCCTGCATCCCTGACGAGCTCTGTGCCAGGGTTTATGACTTCTGCAAGAGACTGCTGACCCTGCCCAAGCCCTTCTGCACCATCGGGCTGGACTATGCCAGCAGGCTGCAGCTGGAGAGGGCAGCTCCAGGTAAGGGTGGCTGGCAGGGCTGATCAGCTCTAAAGCAGGCCCGTGGGCACTGAGGTGTCACTGGGGCTGCAGGGAAAAACCCCGTGCAGGAAGCCAGCCCAAGGACGCCTGGTTTCTTTTTCCCTGTGTTCTTTTTCTCTGTTCTCATTAAAGCTCCTCCAGTTCAGGTTTTCT
Source organism: Zonotrichia albicollis (assembly GCF_047830755.1). Classification (NCBI taxonomy): domain Eukaryota; kingdom Metazoa; phylum Chordata; class Aves; order Passeriformes; family Passerellidae; genus Zonotrichia; species Zonotrichia albicollis. The sequence goes on along the minus strand of NC_133837.1, from coordinate 2,427,230 downwards.
TTAATAAGACCCTTTCAAACAATCCTTTAGAGCAGAGCATGTGCAGACATCCTTTGAGGGGCAGGGGAAGCAGGAGGAACCTGCTGGGGAGTTTTGGTGCCATTATGGGGAGCCTCAGCCCCCCACAGCAGCCCCAGCTCTCCTCCCCAGCACTGCTTTGGCTCCAAGGGGCACCTTTGTGTCCCCTGAGCTTGGGTGCAGGGGTGGCTCAGGGTGCACAGGGGGGATCTCCAGCAGGGCTCCCCTGGGGCAGCACGGGGGTCCCAGGGCGATTGTCCCCAAGCCAGGGCAGGGCAGGGCAGTGCCTCTCTCCTGATTCAGAGTCCCCTGGTTCTCCTCAGATGTCCCCAGACACCGTCCCCACGCGGCCCTGGGGACAGAGCTCTCCCTCCTGCCTGCACCTCCGCTCCCGAGCTCATAGTGCCCCAAACAAAGGAAGGGAAACACAGGAAATCACCCGGAACACACGGGGGTTTCTTTTTCGGGAGCCTGGGCTATCTTTGTCCCGGGCTGTTTTTAGCTCTGGCCCAGCTCTTGGCTGTTTGAGCTGAGCTCAGCGGGTGTTCCCCGCCTTGGCAGAGCCTCCTCAGGCTGCGGAACCGGGAGCGGCCCGGGCTGGCTGCCCGAGCGCTGTGCTGCTCCTACCGAGTGTGTCTGTGCTTCGCAGGGACCCTGTACCAAAGGATGGTCATCTCCGAGCAGAGCCTGCACAGCGCTGCCTTCCCCTGCCAGGAGAGGTGACTGCTGCCCTGGGGTGGGCTGTGAGTGCTGCCCCTTGGAAGGGGCTGTGCTGTCATTTCGGGGTCTCTCAGGTAGCCCCGTCCTTTCCCAGCACTCTTGGTTGGAACAGACAGCCTGGGGCTGAGCCTCGTGGCCTTGGGGACACTGGGATTGCATCAGGGGGACACATTCTGCTGTGTCCCGATTATTCTGGGAGGCAGGAAGCTGTCCTCAGGGGGCACACAGGGTGGAGAAGGGAAACAGCCACAATGGAAAAAGTGAGATGTGAGATGGGAGCTGCTCCTGCCAGTCCTGGGGTCTCTGATGTGAGGCTGCATCTCCCCCCTTCCCCCGCAGGATTTTCATCTTTGCTGACCCCGAGCTGCTGCCCGAAGCCATCTGCAGGGCTCTGGCCATGGACACGGAGGCTGCCCAGGTGTCGCAGAGCCCGCGGGGCTGCATGAGCTGCGTGGTCACCCACGCCCTGCAGGCGGCCCTGCGGGACACCTGCGACACCCCCGGCCTCTGGGCCCGCCTCCAGGTACTGCAGCAGCTCCTCCCCTGATCCCCTGCTCCCCCGCTCCTGCTCTGCACACCCTGGAGATGCAAAAGGTGTTTTGGCAAGTGGAGAAACCTCCAGCTCCCCAGTGCTGGTGGCAGCCCCAGAGCTGAGCTCAGACACCCTTCGGATGGAAAGCAGCAGAGCCAGAGGTGGAACCTTCAGTCTTAGTGCTGGTTTTGCCCAGCAAGGCTGAGACAGAGACTCTGTCAGCTCCTCTGGGAGCCCTGGGCACTGCAGGAACCTCTCAGGGGAAAGGTTTCAGTCAATCTTCTGCAAACCTTCCTGGAAGGAGCTGTGGGGCTGCAGTGGCACCAAAGTTTGCCTCAGAAACTGCAGGGGCTCTCAGCAATTTCCCCTCCAAGGTCACCTTCGTGTGCCTGCTGTCCCCATGTCCCGAGGGTCACCCCAAGTGCCAGCACTGCTGAGGATGCCCCAGGTGCCCTTCAGCTGCCAAGCTGCTCCCAAAGGAGCTGTGAGTAGCCAGCACAGCCAGCGTCTCTGCTGGGGGCAGGAGGACATTGGTATCCCCCAGGGATCAGTTTCTGCAGGACTCATTTGCTCTCCCTCCAGGAATCACTCTCTGCAGGACCCGTTTGCTCTCCCTGCCCCTCCTGCTGCCCTGCCCGAGGACCATTCCCGTTTCCAGGCGCTCACAGCCCCTGTCCCCACAGGCCCTGCCCCCGGGGGACCTGGAGCACTGGTTCCAGCAGGTGGTGGCGGCCGTGGAGGGCAGCGAGGGGGGCTCGGAGCGGGGCCAGCACACGGCGCGGCTGGAGAGGATCTACCACGGCCTTATGGGCTCCTCTCCTGCAGGTGAGCCCAGGCAGACATTCCCACAGGACGGGGAGCCCTGGTGTCCCCTGTGTCCCTGTGTCACTCCTGCCCGTGGCCCAGTTTCCATTTCTCCCTCCCAGTATTGCTGCAGACACTCGGTGATGGCTCTGTGAGAGCAGGGCCCCCCAGCCTCACATCTGGCCTCACCCCAGGAGCTCTGGGCTGGGAGAGCCCCAGGGCTGCCCCAGCCAGCGCTCAGCACTGGGGCTCGTGCTCCTGTGTGGGGAAATGCCCCAAGCATCCTTGTTTTCCCAGGGAATGATCCCCAGGAAGGGCTGCAGGGCACCCCTCTGCCCAGCCCCAACATCAGCTTCCACCTGTGGACAGAGGATGAGCAGCTCTGTGAGTGCCCCGGGGGTGCTGGGTGGCTCTGAGCCTGGGGGTCCTGTCCCAGAGGGGTCACTGAGCCCTGACCCTTGGGCAGGGAATTGGGGCACCACTGTGCCGGGGCCAGACTCGTGGAGATGGGTCTGCCTGCCCCAGGCCTCCTTCTGGGTGAGGAGGGGGAAGGAGCTGGGCTGCTGCAGGAGGTGCCCATAGCACCTCTGGGTGCCCCTGGTAGTGCCCATAGCACCTCTGGGTGCCCCGGCAGTGCCCAAGGCAATGCTGGATGGAGCTCTGAGCAGCCTGCTCTGGTGAAAGGGGTCTCTGCCATGGCAAGGTTGGGAATGAGGATGATCCCCAAGGTCCCCTCCAACCCGAACCAGTCTGGGCTTCTGGGGCTGAAGCAGCACCAAGATTTCTCAGTGGGAGGTGGGGCTGAGAACTGGCTGCCCTCGGAGCCCTCAGCTCTGCGGGTTCTCTGAGGAGAGGGAAGCTGTGCCCCTCTGAGCCCCCCTGGGCCCCCTGGGCCCCCCTGTGCCCCTCTGTGCCCCCCTGGGCCCCCCTGTGCCCCTGTCCCCGCTCAGGCTCCCTGTGCCCGCAGGGAAGGAGCTGGTGCTGTTCCTGCGGCCGCTGTCGCAGAGCTGCGAGCCCGAGTGCCTGGGGCAGGAGCTGGAGCCCCTGGAGATGCCGGACCCGCTCCCGGGCTGCGGCTGCTGCGGCCAGAGCCGCTTCTCGGTGCTGTCCACGGACAGCGGCATCGAGCGGGACCTGCCCGCGCCGGAGGAGCCGTGCGAACGCTCCCGGCTGCACAGGAAGGGCGGCATCAAGAAGAAGCCGTCCCCCCTGGACAGCGTGGCCCTGCTGCAGGCCGGCGGCGGGAAGGCCCCCGGGAAGCCCCCCGGGAGGGCGGGGGTGCCCCCCGAGCCCGCGGCCCCGCTGCAGAGGCTGCACACCGCCCGCGTGGTGCTGCTGGGCGACGATCGCGTCCTGGGCCGCCTGGCACAAGCCTTCCTCTCGCTCAGGTACTGCGGGCTCGGGGGGACGGCAGCACAGCGGGGCTTTGGGCTGTGGGAGCAGCTGCCGGGGGCTGGGGGCGGGCTGGGGCTGGGGCTGGGGCTGTGGGAGCAGCCGGGGGGCTGGGGGCGGGTTGGGGCTGGGGCTTGGGCTCGGCGGTGCCCGGGGCGGGCTCTGATCCCGTGTGCGGCTCCCAAACGCACCCGGCTGTCCCCGGCGGCTCTCGGGGCCCAGGTGATGCACACAGCGTGTCCTCCCCTCTGTCCGGGGCTCGGTTAAACGAGCAACAAACGAGGCAAGGTGTTTTCCTGTGCCAAACGGAAAAATCCCACAGAGAAGCTGTTTCCCAGCTGGCTGTCCTCAGCTAGGGTGAGGTGGGTGACAGTGTGGGCAGCCTCGGAGCAGAGCTGGGTGCACAGGGACACCAGGCCCTGATAAAAACTCCTCCCCATCATCTCCCCTTGCTTGACCTGGGAGCCCAGGGCACATCCCGGGGAAGGAGGCAGCGAGGGGCGCAGGTGGCAGAGCAGCCGCCGTGTCCTGGCACTGCCCGGCCGTGCCCAGGTGCCACCTTCTGCCCCTGCCCTCGGGACATCTCCGTTCGCGTTTCAGGAAGCGAGAAGCCCGCAGAGTGTTCCTGACGCCCCGGCTGGACCTGCAGTTCTACCACATCCCCGTGGTGCCGGGGCAGCCCCAGCCCTCGGCGGCTGTGAGTGCCGGGGGAGAGCAGGGATCGGGAATTCCTGTCTGTCTGGGGGAGGGATCGGGAATTCCTGTCTGTCCGGGGAGAGCAGGGATCGGGAATTCCTGTCTGTCCGGGGGTGGGATCGGGAATTCCTGTCTGTCCGGGAGTGGGATCAGGAATTCCTGTCTGTCCGGGGTCCCAGGCTATGGCTGTTGGCTGTGGCTGTGAGCTGCATTTCCCCACAGGAACACACTGACCCTGAGGAGCTGTGTGAGGTGGCCGGGTACCTGGGCAGGGCTGACCCCTGGTACGAGAGCAACATCAGCACCCTGGGCCACATGATCCCCAAGCTGGCCACCATGGTAGGAGGAAAACCTTCCCACATCCTGAAAACACCTGCAGCCCCTGGGGAGGGCTCTGTGCCCTGCAGGGCTCTCCATCCCCAGATATTTCTCAAACCCTCCCCGGGCCCTGCAGGGCTCTCCATCCCCAGAGAGATTTCCTCTCCAAACCCTCCTCAGGCCCAGCAGGGCTCTCCACCCCAGGCAGAGATTTCCCCTCCAAACCCTCCCTAGGACGTGCCCGTGTCTGACACTGCCCCAGCCCACAAAAGCCATTTGCTGTGCTGGGGTTTTTTGATCAGGGGACAGGAAATGGCAGATTTCAAGAAAGAAACCTTGTGCTGAAATCCCCCCAGCTGTCATTTCCCGGCAGTTTGAGCCACCTCTGCCAGCCCGCATAGAAAGGGCTGCGAGGGGGGCGCAGCTCCCACTCCCTGTGAGTGGCAGGGCCAGAGGACAGCTCATCCCTCCCTCGGTGCCCAGGAGGGTGTGAGGCCTCGTGGCAGGGTTTCTGAGAAGTGGCAGGGCTGAGCCAGCCTGTGGTTTGTCCCCCAGCCCAGCAGGGCCCTGGTGACCGACCCGTTCCTCACCGACGTCATCGCCTACTACGCCCGCATGGGCACGCAGCCCGTCTGCTTCCAGGTGCACTCTGTCAAGGTGGGTGGCACAGCTGGCACAGCCTGGCCTCCAGCAGCCCTGCGGGGGCTGGCAGAGCTGAGCAGAGCCAGAGGGGGCTCCCAGCAGATCCCAGCCTGGGTCCCCATTCCCCAGCCCGTGACCCTGGAGCTCAGTTCAGCTGATCCCAGATTGATCCCCATTCCCCAGCACGTGACCCTGGAGCTCAGCTGAGCCAGTGCCCCTGGCAGGGCCATTTGGGGATCTCAGCCCAGCAAAGGGAGCCTTGAAATCCCCCCCAGGGCTTGGGGTGCTCAGGAGCCCTGTTTCTGCTGCTCTGAGTGCTGGGAGCAAGCACTCTGCTGTGCCAGCACCCCCTGTACCTGCAGGGGCTTTGCAGGGCTTCCTGCAGCACCCTTTGATGGATTTCCTGCCAGCTTTGCTCTGAGGTGCTATCAGAGCAAGGGTTGGCATTTGATAGGAGAGCAAAGTGCTAAATTTGAGCATACAACATTAACCCTTCCCTCCCTGCTCCTCTGGCAGCCCCTCCAAAGCCCAGAGCTCCTTTTATCTGCTCACTGTGGCACCTATTGCAGAGTGGCTGGGACGGGATCTCCAGGACCTGCTCTGCACGTCCTGCCCAGTTCAGGCCCATGAAAAGGAAATAATCCCCAGGGTTTGGGTGAGCTGGCACTGAGGTTGGGTCAGAGAGGAACAACGTCCCCTGAAGCTCAGCAGCGGCTCAGCCTGGCCAGGGCAATGGGAGTGACTCATCTCCGAGGGCACAGTGACATCCAGTGGCAGGGGACACTGCCCGTGGCTGGGCTGGCCAGGTCCCCGTGCCTCTGGCAAGGCTCCCCACCCTCCTGGAGCTCAGGAAACGGAGCCAGGGCAGCTCCTCACCCCACAGGGACCCTGAGAGCCAGGGTCAGCTCCCAGCCCCCCGGGGCTGCTCAGGAGAGGCTGTCCAGGGTACAAGCCTCGTGTGACACCTCAGGGTGACAGAGGAGATGTCGCCAGGGGCGTTCCTGTCAGGGCTGTGTCTCTCAGGGATGTTCCTGTCAGGGATGTGTCCCTCAGGGCTGTTCCTGTAAGGGATGTGGAGGAACATCCCTGAGATGTTCGTGAGCATCCTCTCAGGGCTGTTGCTCCCAGGGATGTTACTCCCAGAGCTCCTCGCAGGGCTGTGTCTCTCAGGGCTGTTCGTCCCAGGGCTGTTCCTGTCAGAGATGTTCCTGCTAGGATTGTGTCTCTCAGGGCTGTCCCTCTCTTCCAGGTGCTGTTCCAGGACCCAGCCCAGGAGCCAGCTGAGGACGTGTTCCTGACGGAGCTGCTGACCCAGGTGCAGGACAGCCCCTCCCACAGAGGTGTGTGTGTCCCACCAGCCCGGACAGGGCTCCTGCCATGCCCAGGGCCCCCCTCAGCCTGCAGAGCTCCAGGCCGTGGGCAGCACTCCTTGTTCCTGGCCAGGCCTCCCTGACCACCTCCACCAGGAGATCAGGCTGATGTGAGCCCTGGTGGCCGCTGGCTCCTGGCCCAGCCAGGGTTTGCAGTCTGAGCCTCTGGTCGGCTCCAGGGCACTCGGGAACTGGACCTGAGCCCTGATTTAGTTGAGGAAACAAGCCGGGATTCACAGCCAGATGTTTTCCTGTTAGAAACTCAGCTCCTCCAGCTGCCAGGGATGGAGCAGGAGTGCTTGGAGGCTGTGCCAGCAGTGCCACTGAGTTCCAGCAGTGCCATCCAGCCCCTCTTGTCAGTGCACTCTGGTGCCCAATCCAAGGGATGTTTGTCACTGAGGCTGGCACAGAGCCTGCAGTGAGCCTGTCCCACTGGCACAGAGCCCCAGCTGCCAAGGCAGGGACAGAAGGGACAAACTGTGACAGGAGGCCATGGTGGGACCCTGGGGGGCTCAGCCCAATGGAGATCCCTCTCTGCTGAGCACAGACAGGTGAGAGGAGGGAGATCCAACCCAGCCTGGTTCCCTCCTGGCAGAGCTGAGCACAACCAAGAGGAAAAGCACCCTGGATGGGCCTGGCATGGACCTCACAGTGACCTGCAGGAGGGTGAGTGGGGCCCCTGCACCCCCAATCTCTGCTCCAGCAGGGCACACATCTCCTAAAAGGGCACTGACCCTCTCTCCTTCCTCTGGAGCTGCTGTCTAGGCAAGGACAGGGGGGCTGTGCTGGACCTGTGAGCTCCGCTGTGCTTGTGACAGGCTGTGCCCAGCCCTGCCAGGGCACTGCCAGGGCATTGATTGCCAGGGCATGGATGGCCAGGGCACTGCCAGGGCATTGATTGCCAGGGCACTGCCAGGGCATTGTCAGGACATTTTCAGGGCACTGCCAGGGCTCTCCCCTTGCCCGCAGGTCGTGCTCAGTGAGCGGCACAAGGAGCTGGCGCTGTCCCTGCACTCCACGGGCCTGCTGATGAAAGCCATCCCTGCCGAGGAGGCTGCAGGTGGGTTCTTCCTCCTTTCTGGGGTTCCTGGTGCTCAGGGCAGTGAATCTGCCCACAGCCCTTGGTGCCAGCTGTGTCTGGGCTCTGGGGTAGAACCAGTGACAGGAATATTGCTGTCCCCACAGTCTGGTTGGGGTTTTCTCAGGAATGACGTGTCTGAGGCTCAGACAGGGTTCCAGCATGTTCCCTCTGCTCCAGTCTTCCTCTTCCAGCTGCCCCTTAGCACTGGGCCAGCTTTCCACCCTGAGCACGACCCCACACAATTCCCATGCCCTTGGAGCCTGCTGCAGTCCTGTGTGTCCATAGTGCACCTAAATGTGGGGCAGGGCCCCCAGAGCTGAGCTGAGGCTGTGCCCTGGCCCCAGCCCAACCTCTACTTCTGTCCCAGGCCAGGGCTGCCTCACTGTGACCATCACTGAAATCATCAGGACCAGCAACTTGGCAGGACGCTCGTTCTCAGTGAGTACCTGGGGGATCCTCAGGGCCAGACTCCCCTCAACAGCAGGGAAAGGGGCAACCCTGTGGGGAGGAGAGGGCTTTGGGGCCACCCTGCAATTATTTTCTGTGGAAAAGTCTGGATGTTTAAGCCAAAGCTCCAGACACCCTGGGTGCCCTCCCTGCTGGTCAGTGCCATCCATGCTGGTCACTCTCATCCGTGCTGGTCACTCTGATCCCTGCTGGTCATTGCTATCCCTACTGGTCACTCTCATCCCTGCTGGTCACTCTCATCCCTGCTGGTCAGTGCCATCCCTGCTGGTCAGTGCCATCCCTGCTGGTCAGTGCCATCCCTGATGGTCAGTGCCAGGTTCTGAATCCAGACAAAGGATTCTCTCTGTGTCACATCTGAGGCTAAAAAAGAAAACCAGAGCAATGCCATTGTCTGTCCCTGTCACACCAGCACGCAGCCCAGGGAGGGCAGGGACACCCTCACAGGCTGTCCCTGCTGTCCCCATGCAGGCTGTGGCACACAGGTTCAGAACTCGCAGCATCAAGGTCAGGAGCTCCGAGCAGAGACCCTTTACTGTGCGGCTGGACAAGGACAGCAGGAGAACCTACAGGGACGTGGTCGGGTGAGAATCCTGGCTCTGCACATCTCCTGCCTCCCCTCGGTCAGGGAGCCCTGGTCCTCACCCCTGACAAAGCCCCATTCCTTCTCCAGGGACAGCAGGGACACAGGGGCTCTCCTACATTCGTGTTTTGGGAGGTGGTGTGAGGAATAATGTGTCCTTTACACAAAAGGTGCTGTCGTTGAGGCAGGAGAAAAGCAGGCACTGCTAGGGCCATGCAGAGCTCAGATCTCCTGAGCTATGAATGTATCAGGATGCTGATGCTCCCTGCACTGCCTGCATCCCCCCCGGGCTCTCCGGCAGGGGGGGAGAGCACCCAGCCCTGCAGCCATGGCTGGGCTGATGGGCCTGGGCAGCTGCAGGGACACGGGCTGTGCTCAGGGTTCAGGGCCCAGCCAACACAAACTGTGAATGCCTGAGTCTCACTGGGCTCAGGAGCTCGGGGCGTGTCAGACACTGGCACCCAGCAGCCCATCTCTGCAGTCAGCCCCAGCTGCAGAGAGCACAAATGCAGCTGTGGCTGGCAGGGGCAGAGCTGGGCTTTGCTCACAGATCCCATCACAGGAAATGTGCTCTGTGCCCTTCCAGCCTGGAGGTGTCTCCCTGCCTCGAGCCCAGCTACTGCCTGCAGAAGACAAGGACCACGAAATGCAGCCCTGAGGAAACAGAGGACGTGGGGCTGGTGAAATACCTGCCCAAGTCTCTGCTGCTGCCCATCAACACTTTTGCAGGAGTCATCCCCTGAAGGGGACAGGAAAAGGTGCTGTGGGTTACAATGTGGCCCCAGTTATGGGGAGAGAAAACACTCTGAAAGCCACCAGGGGGGACTTTACATGGCAATGCTGGGGAAAGCAGAGGTAATGGGCTCGGAGGGAACAGCCCTGCACTGTGACATGTGTGACAATTGCTGACAACCCGTGCCAAGGGCACAGCCCTGCTGGTAACAGTGTGACAGTGTGACAATGGCCCCATGCCTCTGCCAAAGGAACAACCATGCCCTGTGACATGTGTGACAATGCCAAGGGCACAGCCATGCCACAGGACTGAGCTTTCACCTTTTGCATAGGTCAGGGAAAAGCTCAGAGCTCTCCATTCAGGAAGAACAAGGCAGATCCGTGGGAGGTGGTGTTGCCTGTCCTGGGGAGCCCAGGGCAGCTGGCAGCAGCAATGTTCCCTTTGGAGATGTCTCACAGCCCAGCAGGGCTCAGGTTTTCACCTCGCAAGCTCTGTGTGCCAGTCTGGGGCATCAAACATTGTGCCTCGGTGGAAGCTGAGGAGCAGCAGGAGCTCTCGGGCGCCTCAGGAAACCTCTGCACGAGCAGCTGCTGTTTTTGGGATCGTGTGGGCTTTAAGGGGTGACCCCTCTGCACCCCTCTGCCTCCTCACGGCTTCCCTGTGGGGTTTGCACACACAGAGAAAAGGCTCAGAAAGCTAAAAGGCTTGGAGCTGGGCTGGGGTCAGAATTTGTTCTGTATAGCTGTAATTTATGTACATGGATGATAAATTATTTGTATAGGTGTCATGGATGACTTGCACCGGAGGGTGCAATCCTTTTAGTGCCAATTGGAAGAAATAAAGACAAACCCCAGCTGAAGCTGCCATTGGTGGTTGTTGTGTGTTTGCACATGGCTGGGCTGCACATGGCTCCTGTGGCTCCCGTCCGTGTCCCCCGCGCCCCGGCGGGCCGGGAGGAGGGCGAGCCCCGGGCAGGGCCCCTCCGAGCCCAGCGGAACCGCGGCTGCCACTCCCCGGCCTGTGCGGGGCCCTGGGGCCGGATGAGCGCTGTGGCCGCTCCAGCCCGAGCATCCCGGGACCTGCGGGAGGGGACGCGCCGGGCCATCCCCGTGCCAGTACCGGGACATCCTCGTGCCGGTCCCGGGCCATCCCTGTGTCAGTACCGGGCTGTTCCCGTATCAGTCCTGGGCCGCTCCAGTACCGGTGCTGGGCCATTCCCGTGTCGGTTCCAGATCATTCCCGTGCTGGTCCCGGGCCGTTCCAGTGTCGGTTCCAGACCATTCCCGTTCCAGTCCCGGGCTATTCCCGCCCGGCCCTCAGACGGCGCTGCGCCCCCGCCGGTGCCGTGGCGGGGCAGACGCTGCCGGGCCGGTGCCGCCCCGGTGCCGCAGGTGCGGCGGCTCCGCCCTGCCCGGAGCGGGGCGGGCGGGGAGCGACGGCGCTGCTGGCGGGTGAGGCCATGCTGCGGGGGCCATGAGGGAGCGCCGGGACGTGGGCCGGGTCCTGGCGCTGGCAGCGGGTGAGGCCATGCGGAGCGGGCCATGAGCGAGCGCTGGGACGGGGGCCGGGCCCTGGCGCTGGCCGCGCTGTTCCGGGGGCTGCAGGGCGCGGGCCGGGGCTGCGCCGAGCCCTTCCTGCCGCTCTACCTGCGGCTACTCGGGCTGCCCGCGCCGCTGGTGGGGGCCGCGGCCGGGGCCCGGCTGCTGGCGGCGCTGGCCGTGCCGCTGTGCTGCCCGCGGGGCCGCGCCGGGCGGCTCCTGCTGCTGCTGGGCACGGCGCTGGGCTCGGCCGGGGCCAGCCTGGCTCTCACCCTCGTCCCGCCCGCGGGGGACACGGCGCACACGGGCTGCAGCCTGCAGCTCGGCCTGCCCGGCTCCCTGCCCGCCCCGCTGCCCTCCGTGCTCCCCTCCGCTCTGCCCAGCCTGGTGCCCACCGCAGTGCCCAGCCCGGTGCCCAGCCCGGTGCCCACCGCAGTGCCCAGCCCCGTGCCCAGCCCCGGCAGGAGCAGTGACAGCGCGCTGAACCCGAGCGCTGTGCCGCACACCAGAGCTGTGCCAGGGCGAGCAGGGACAAGGGCTGCTGACGTGGTGGCAGCGAGCAGGGAGCCCGCTCTGGGCAGTTCAGCCTCCCAGGGGCTGCTGGGCACAGCAGGTGCGCTTCAGGAACGCGGCAGAGGGGCTGGGGAAGGTGATCCAAAAGGAAAAGGCTCCTCGGATGGTCGCTCTGGCCGGACGGTGAAAGGCATCGACCAGCAGACACCGGAACCAGGAGGGCCGGCGTCCTACAGCCCTCCCTCCCCTGGGCTCCAGGAGGAAACTCCGGGTTCTGCCGCCACCGATCCTGCTGACAATGCTGAGGAAAGCCTAAATGCTACTGAGAGTAATGAGCCAGCTTTGTTTAAAACAGCTCTTCCCGCCGTTGGAGATTCCCACGTGCCTGAAAACCTTTCAGACTCTGGAGATGCCAGCTTGGAGGCAGTGCAGAGCCTCTCCCAGGACAGACAGTACCGGGTTTTTCTCATGGTCCTGGGCGCCGTGGTGCTTTGGGAGCTGCTGGCCACGTCCCTGGAATGGGCCATGGATGAGAGTGTGTATGAGTACCTGGACTTTGTGGATGCCACGGACAGGCACGGGGGGCTGTGGCCGTGGGGCTGTGTGGGTGCAGCCGCCGGGGCGTGCGGCGTGTCCGTGCTGGTGGATCGGCTGCCCTGCTCCCTCGGCGGCTCCATCCCCCGCCTGGCCGTGCACTTCTACGCCTACGCTGTCCTGGCTGTGCTCTCCCTGACGGTCAGCGTCTCCTTTCCCAGCTCCATTCCCAGGCGGAGTCCCCGCGCTCCCGGGCTGCCCAAGGCGCTGTCCCTGCTGCGGGGGCACGGCCGGGCGCTGCTCTTTGCGGGCACCCTGTTCCTCGTGGGCGCCGCCTGCTCTGCCAGCCACAACTTCCTCCCGTGGCAGCTGCAGGACCAGGGCGGCAGCGAGCTGCTCGTGGGGCTCTGGGTGGCGCTGGGGCCGCTTGCAGAGCTGGCGCTTCACCCGCTGGGGCCGCGGCTGCTGCGGGCACTGCCAGGCGGCAGGGCAGAGGCGCTGGGCCTGGGCGCGCTGGCAGCGCAGCTCCTGAGCTATTCCCTGCTCCGGGTGCCCTGGGCAGCGCTGCCCCTCCAGGGCCTGTCCGGCCTCGGCAGCGGGGCCCTGCGGTGCCACATGCAGGGGACAGTGCGGGACGTGGCCACTCCGGGCACCGAGCGCGCCCTGCTCGCCCTGCTGCGGGCGCTGGGCACGGCTGGGGCCGGCCTGGGCAGCCTCGGGGCAGGGTTTGTGGTGCAGCACCTCGGGCTGCCCGTGCTGCTCCGGGCCAGCTGCGTGGGGCTCGGGATCTGGATCATCTTCTCCCTAATTGTCCGATCCAGATTGCCCCGGCAGAGGAAAATTAATTATTCCCGGCTGCTGGCTGCGGATTCCAGTGAAATGAGTGACTCTGAGGAGGAGAGCGAGAAGGACTGGCTGGTAAAGGCGATGAAGGATGAGAGCTTTAACAGGAATTGGATACAACAGCATGGGATCAACTAGTCTGTACCTAAATCTGTGGGGTGGAGTGGGAACCTGGCAATGATAATGTCCACAAATCACCATCAATTCTAAACTGCTGAATATATACTGCTATATCTGACAGGAGAGATTATTTAAAAAAACTCTTATAAATCTTATTTTCTTACTTTCTAACATTCTACATTTTTTGTAATTTTTCCTTTTTAACTTGATGATTTTGCTTCCAAAATCCCAAAAGGGTATTTCAGGTGTACATTGGCTAAATGAATGTAGCTGAGTTTTCAGTCACAAACCAAGCTTGGATTGTTGCTGCCAGAGCTGCTGCTGAGGCTGAGTGACAGTTGTGACCTGGGCTGTGACACCACCAAATGGAAATTATTGGCATGCTGACAGCACCAGAACCCTTCCGGGGTGGCTGTGAACTCTCTGCACTTTATAAGGGATGTGAATAAAAACCCGGTTCATTTGTAAGAGGAGGTTTTTCCACAGACTGCCCGCGTGTCGTGCTTTGTGATTTCGGTGTGTCCTGCTGGGAATCTGCTGGGAGAGCTCTGCAGGTGTGCTCAGAGCCCGCGCCTGGCCCGGCCCTCCTGGGTACTTCCCGGTGCTGATTTAAGGTGTGCCCGGCGTTCCAGGTGGCAGGAAGGGGCCTGGGCTCCCGGGCTGGGATTTCCGGGGTTGGGATGGGACGGAACACCTGCCCTCGCTCAGCCGCATCCTGCGCAGGGCTCCTGCGGCTGCTGAAACAGCCAGGCAGGGACAGCACAACCGCAGAAAGAGAAGGGGAATTTATGTCCCTTATTAACCCTCACTAACAAAGCAACACCTGGGCACAGGTGCACAGCAGCGAGCAGCGCTCGCTCCATGCCAGAGGATCTCCTTTACACTGAGTTATCCCAGGTTGTTTGTTCCCTGCTGGAAGTCACTGGTTCCCAGCCTTCCTCTTTTAACCCTGAAGAGGAGGCTGAAGCCTCCTCACCTGCCCTGCCTTCACCTCCAAGGCACAGATTCCAGCCCCTCTCCAGGAGGTAAGTTCTGCTTCTCAATGGAAAATCGGTGTTTTGGTGTCATCAAGAGATGTCAAATGGGGTTTAAATGAACCCCTTAAATGAGCCTTGGAGTCCCTTAAGGCACAGCAAAGGCTGCTGTCAGTTATCAGGTATCCCTCGGTCAGGAAATCGCATCATTCCTGTGCACAGGGATGGATTTCAGTAACATCTGCATGAGTGGCTCACAAGCCCCGAGCCAGGCAGCTGCAGAAAGCAGAATATTTATGGAAATGCACATTTATTGTGGCACATGCAAATAGCCTGGCAGTGTGTCACCGTGCCGCGCTGTGGGCTCCGCAGGAAGCGCTGGAGACAAGGAAAGGGCTCCGGGCGATAATTCCTCCCTCTGTAGGCATCGATCCCGCATTATGTGTGCATCAGATGTTTTCAGGGTAATTAGCTCCCGCTCTCCTGGCAGCGATCCTGGGTGCCTGCACAATGCTCCGCTGGAGTGGCTCCATAGATAGAGCTGTCCCCGTGCCGAGAATAGCTGGAACTTTTTATTAAGATGTTATCATCTCCCGGGAATTCAAACACGAGCGGAGCAATTTTGATGTCAAGAATTTCTCCCGGTCTTATTGTCGTGTAATACCCGAAGAACAAAGCGTGTTAATGGGGGATCTGCCTGCAGTCAGGCTCATCCCTGCACGCAGCGCATCCCGATCCTTTGTGAGCGGCACAGAAAGAGCTGGAACACTTTGAAATGCAGCTGCTGCTTCAGCTGCCTTCGTTAGAAGCCGATTACCTGGGTGAGCCGTGCCCTTTTCATCATTCTCAGCACAGCAGCGGCTGCTGGATTCCAGATTCACGGGGAGAAACCTTGCAGTGACAGGAGCCTGTCCATCCTGGAGCTGTGCAGAGGGGTGACTCCCCTGAATCTGCACCGAATGTGTTTAATGGATTGATAATCTTTAAAAAAATCCCTCATTGTGCAAGATTATCACACTGACTTTGGGCATTCCCTTAAATTCTGCCCGTCCACAGCACGAGCACATCTCCCTGAGGAGGAGCAGGGAAGGTCCCATTGAAACTCCTCAGCCTCAGAGTTCCAGGTGCTGGGCTGGCAAGGAAGCCCAGCTGCTCCTGTGCCTGATTTGAAGTTCCCTCTGCCCCGAGGATTCCATCCAATCCAGCAGCTCCAGTGGTGAATTGTATCCTGGCTTTGGGTGACTCTGGGCTGTCTGATTCACTTCCGATAAATTGAGTGTATAAAATGCATTAAACTCCGGTTCAGCCCCCAGCAGATCTGGCTGCTCGCAGTGAAAGTCATCCTGGAGAGTGCTTGCCTGAAGAACTGATTAAGCGACCAAAACAAGGTGAGTCACTGCAGCCCCGCTGGCTCCAGGGCTGGGGGCGCTGATCCTTTCATCGGCTGAGAGGCAGCAGCTTCATGGTTCTCCTTCCCTGCACAGCCAAATCCCCAAAGCAGCCCCTGCACACCCGAACCAGCCCCTGCACACCCCAACACCAACACCCAAAGCAGCCCCTGCACGCCCAAGCCAGCCCGGGCAGCCGTGTCCCTCCCCTCGGCTGGGAACCAGCAGTTCCTTACAGCCCTAGGGCATTCCTGAGCGATTCCCTGGAATGCTGGAGCTCCCCGTTTGACAAGGGTCACCCTTCCAGCTCCCAGCCCACCTGCATAGCCCCCTGGCTTTGTGCTGCTCCTGGGAGAGTGCTTCTGCATTTCCAGAGGTGCTGCTGCTGCATTTCCTTCTCAGAGCAGCAGCTCCCATATCCTTTTCCCCTGTTTTTAGACAGAGACTCTTAATTTTTGCCTTGTTGTGTTTATATTCCACAGTTATCCTCAAAGAATGAAGCACCATCTCTGGCATGTGTTCTGCTTCAAATCCTTTGCCTGGATGGAGCTCTTCTTTGGCTGTTGGAGGTGGGAATTCCAGGATTTTGCTCAGGTTTGTGTTGCACTGGCTGGAGCTGAGGCTGTTGTGACCAGAGCCCACGGGCTGGTTCTGGGTGGGGTTGGATCCCCCAGACCCCCCCAGTGTCACCGTGTCTCTGCTCTCCACCCAGAGGCACTTCCCAAAGTGTCCCTGAGCCACCTCGCCGAGCTGGGGTGTGCCTGAGCCCTTGGAGCTGTGCATGGGGACATCAGTGTCACCCTGAGGCACATCCTGGCCGAGAGCTATCCCAGCAGAGGACTCTGTGTGTCCCCTCGCTGTGTTTTGGGGAGGGATGCTGAGGTGTGTCCCCTCGCTGTGTTTTGGGAGGGATGTTGAGATGTGTCCCTGAAGAGCCGTGAATCCTCAGCCAGGTGCTCTGGGGGCACAAACCCCCATCACAGCAGGGTTTGCCCCCCACACCCAGTCCATCCTGGCCGTTTGCTGTGCCCAGCCTAGGGCAGTGCCCCCGGGCATTGCTGTCCTGGCCGAGACAGAAGGGAGCCCCAGGTCCTGCTGAGGTTCCTGCTGCACTCCAGCCCTTGGGGCTTGGCTCAAACACTTGCTCTTGGGTTTTTCCATGGGCAAAAGTGGATTCTACCAGGAACCACAGCTTCCCTGGCTCAGCGGGTTTTAGGGGGTTGTTGGGTGCCGAGCCTCACCCCCGGCACCCCGTGTCCCACCCCTGTGCCCCACGGAGCCTGGGCGCCCTCAGTGCCCGGGCCCCGCTCGGTCGGTGCCGATGATGCGCTTTTGGGGCTGAAAGGGGCAGGGATGCGCCCCGAGTGAAGCTGCGGGGGCCGGGGGCTGCAGGCGGGGGGCTCGGAGCGGAGGGAGCACTGGGAGCCGCGGGAGCCCCCGTGCCGGCGGAGCAGAGCGGCGGGAGCAGCGCCGAGGGAGCGGAGGGCTGGGAGCAGAGCAGCGGGAGAGGAGGGAGCGTCAGGAGCCCCCGCCCCGGCGGAGCGGAGAGAGCAGAGCAGAGGGAGAGGAGGGAGCAGCGGGAGCGGTGGGAGCGGAGCGGAGAGAGCAGCTGGAGCCCCCGCCCCGGCGGAGCGGAGCCGTGGGTCGGTGCAGTGGGATCGGTGAGAGCCCCCGCCCCGGCGGAGCGGAGCGCAGGGAGCGGTGAAAGCAGCGGGAGCCCCCGCCCCGGCGGAGCACGGCGTGCTGGCTGCGGATGGAGGGCAGCCGCGCTTCTCCCCGCTACGGATCCATGGAATCCACCCGCTGGCCGCCGGCCGGCGCGGGGCCAGGTGAGCGCCGCGGCACCGGTACCGGCACCCGCACCGCCTGAGCCCAACTTCCCCCGGCCCGGGTTCGGGACAATCCGGGCAGCCGAGCCCCGGCAGCTGGCGGGGAACCGGCGGCTTCATCCAGCAAACGGAGCCCGGCCCGGGTCCCCAAGCGGCCATCGGGAGCGTGGATGGATGGATGGATGGATGGATGGATGGATGGATGGATGGATGGATGGATGGATGGAGTGCCTGGTGGACAGTAAGGACGGGAGGAAGGGGGACTGAAGGGGAGGAAGGGTGGGTGCAGGGGGTGTCTGCAGGGACACACCGGGGCAGCACGGTCACATCTCGCTGCGTGCGCGGCCCTGGGCACGGCTGTGAGCGGACACAGGGGGCTCCCCTGTCCTTCACCGCCTTTGCCCCTCTCAGACCGGTCCCTGCAGCAGGACCGAGGTGAGGAGAGCGGGGACGCCAAGCGGGGGAATCGCCTTGAGCAGAGCCCTCGACCTTGGGCTGGAGGAAGGGTCGCAGCGCTGGGCTGGGCCGAGGGAGGTGCCTGCGATCCCTCTGCTCCACCGCCCCTCCGAGCCCTCCCCTTCGCTGCCCCTGTCTGCTCCCTGCACCCAGCGGTCTCGGACAGACAGCTGGAGGGGCAGGGCCGGAGGGATCACCAGCTCCAGCATCCTGCTGGTACTGCCTGGGGGCTGTGAGGTGCCCGAGAAGCTGCTCAGCTCCTGGGAGAGCTGTGGGAAGTTTGGGTCCTTTCCCTTTGTGCCTTTCCTGGCAGTGTGAATCCTCCCCTACAGCTCCCGTGGGGCTCTGAGGGGTTCAGCAGCCCGTCCTCTGCTCTGGGTGTGGGCAGGATATCCCTTGTGGGTGCCCGTGGGCAGAGCTGGTGGCTGTGATTCTGCTGGATCACAGCAGTTCCGTGAGCTCCCAGCTCCTGGGAACCTTGGCGTGGGTGAGAACCTTGGGACAGGTAAGAACAGCAATCCCTGTCTGCTATTCGGGTGCTGCTCTGCTGCTTCCTCCCCACCAGGACAGCTCAGACTGAGCCTGTGCAGCACTGAGCCCTTGGAGCCGCTTGTCCTGCTGGAGTCAGGCTGAGTGTGCCCTGTCCTTGCTGCTGGCTGGGGCAGGGCCTGGATGGGACAGGCTGAGTGTCCCCTGTCCCTGCTGCTGGCAGGAGCAGAGGGAGCACAAAGCTGAGCTGAGGTTTCTCGGGATGGTGCCCCCATGAAGGGCCCTGAACCTCCACAGGGGCTGACAATCGATTTCCCAACTCCAGTCCTGAAGAGAATTGCCCAAAGCTCACCCTGCACTGTTGGCTGCTGTGACTCATCCCAGCTGGCTGCTGCCTGCCCAAATGCTGTCCCCGAACCATCTGCAATGGAAGTCTCTGGCTGTTACACTCCTCGTTAGCTGAGGCCCCTCCCTGGGCTGCCTGGGATGATCAGAGCATCTCCAAATTTCTGTCCTTGCTTTGCCAGCTTGAAGTGGTGCCAGACAGGATCCCTTTGGCTCAGGCTCTGGGGTTTCTGTGTTTAGGGTTTGTGTAAGGTTTCCTGTGTGTGGCTGTGCTGCTCTGGGAGAGCTGTGGGAGCACAGGGACCCCTGAGCAGTATGGCCACACTTGGGGCCATCCTGTCTGTCCCCAAAGGGAGATCTGGATTGTAGGCTTGCTCCCAGCTTCAGTGACCACCCTGCCATGGGTGTCCCCTTCTCTATGTGCTCCATCCCAGGGTTTGTGGGTTAATTTTCCAGCAGTTCTCTCCTGGCACTGCCCTCCCTCTGCTTCTGCCCTGAATTCAGCAGCTCCAGGCACACAAAGGTCCTGACAGAGCTTCTTGTCCAGCACTGTCTGCTTGGGGAGCAGTTCCTTGGAATTCCTGAGGGCTGCAGAGTGCCAGGACTGACCACAGCTCCTGAAGGCTCAGCCAAGGGCTGGGCCTCTCCAGCTGAGCCCTGCAGCCTTGGCCGGGCTGTGCTGTGACCTTCCCACTGTCCCCATGTCACAGCACACTCTGACCTGCTCAGTGTCCAGAAGAAGGGTGACGGGAGCAGTGTGGGGATGGCAGGGCGGTGCCAGCCACGCCCGGTGGTGCCAGAACAAACCCAGAGCCCAGCCAGGATATTTCCTGCCCTTGTGGGCTCTGCCCAGGGGCTGGAATTACACCCCAGCCTCCTGCTGCAGGTGGGGGAAAGGAGCTCAGCCCTGTCACCTCCTCCCGTCCCAGCCCTGTCACCTCCTCCCGTCCCAGCCCTGTCACCTCCCGTCCCAGCCCTGTCATCTCCTCCCGTCGCAGCCCTGTCATCTCCTCCCATCCCAGCGCTGCCTCCTCCCTTTGCCTCTCCTGCCGAGGATTCCCCTCTCGCAGCTGGCATGGCTGTGCCGATGCCATTCTGGGATTCTGGAGCTGCTCCAGCCCTGGCGCTGCCCCCGGGAAATTCCTGCTGGGAACCTCAGGGCAGTGATCGTTCCAGCAGGGATCAGAACGTCCCTGGTCATTCCCAGGCCAGGAGGGACAGTCCCTGTCCCCAGCCCCGCCCTGTGCCCCCGGCAAGCTGAGGTGTCCCCAGTGTGTCCCCAGTATGCCCCCGGGCAGGTTGGGGTGTCCCTGGGCACAGAGGCTGCAGGAACCCTGGCTTTGTGTATCTCTGTGTTTATTGACACAGAGGGGACACACCAGCACAGCTTTTGGTGCCAGCTGTGCCACCTGCCACTCCAACTGTGCTGGTCCCTGCACATCTGGCAGCGTCTGCAGCGGGCCCCTGGGGCCATCCCCAGCTGCTCAGCTGGGTGCAGCTGCAGGCCAGAGGAGCTGTGGGGTAGCAGAGCCCCAGAGTGCTCGGGATGAAGGACCTCAGCATCCCGGTCCCCTAGCAACCGCACTCTGGTCCCTTAGCAACCGCACGGTGATGCTGTAGCAGGCACAGGCCGGTCCCTTGGCAACCACCAGGAGGGGGGGAAAGGGAGAGCAGAGCAAGGCAGGAGCTGCTGGGGGCTCATCCAGCCTCACCCCGAACCCCAACAGGGACCAAGGGAAGAGTCACGCCCTGGCATCAGCCTCACCCTGCCCTTCCTGCCTGGGGGCAGGGACAAAACCTCCAAGAACCCTCATGGGTTTCCAAGCCAGAAAGAGCAGAAAAGTCTTCCCCAAACCACACACATGGATCCAAACCATCGGATTTCCACAATAAACCTTCCCTGCTGGAAGTTTTGGAATGTGTCCCACTCTGGGAATGATTTCCTGAGGAGTGTTTCGTGATGGGGAGAGGACAGAGTGCAGAGAGTTTGCTCCTGTGCTTTGGAGTTTGGTTCTTCCTGCCCTGTAATCCTCAGCACTGGCCTGCCTGGAATGCCCAGAGCACACAGCCTGGCATCTCTCAGCATCCCTGCCTGGGCAATCCTGCTCCTGGAGCAGCTGCCCCTTCTGGGCTTTCCCCTCTTCCTGGGAGCAGCTGCACCTTCTGTGCTTTCCCCTCTTCCTGGAGCAGCTGGATTTCTGTGCTTTCCCCTCTTCCTGCACAGGGAAAGTCCCAGGGCTGCAGGAAGGCAAAGCCTCAGAGGGGAGCTGTGTCCTGTAAGGGTCAGAGGAAGAAGACCCAGCCCTGCAGGAGTTTTTGGAATGTTGTTTGGAATGTTGTCCCCCAGTCTGGCTCTGCCCCTGTCCCCAGCACCCCCGGGAATGTGGGACTGGCTGGGATGTGACAAAGGTGCTGCTGCTGGCACTGGTGACAGGCTCAGGTGACAGGCTCAGAATCGTGTCTGAGCCAGCCCAGGCTGGGAGCTGGCCTGCAGCAAATCCTCAGCTGTTCCCAAATCCTCAGCTGTTCCCAAATCCTCAGCTATTCCCAAATCCTCAGCTGCTCCCCAAACCCGGCTGGGAGTCCCTGTGGGATCCCCACAGCATCCAGAGGAATCCATGGGCCAGGCAGGAGCAGTGAGTGGGATTTGTGTGTGAGTCACAGCGGGGGAGGCAGAGCTGCTGGTCAGAGCCACGGCCAGAGGTGGATGGGCTTTCACCCTGTGCATCCTCTCAAACAAAAATCACAGCCCCTCTATCCCACGTCTTGCTGTGAAGCTCCTGCCTCACCCTGAGCCGGTGACCCCCTCCCCCTTCCCTGCCTCAGTTTCCCCAGGTGGGGGCTGGATGTGAGCTCAGCCCTGCAGAGGGTGGGGGAGCTGAACGGGGGCTCACCCCAGTGGCTGGGAGGGATGGGGGTGTTCAGCCAGCCTGTGATGAGGGGAGCAGCAGCAGGAATTCACCCCGTGGCTCTCAGCTCTGAGCTTTGTGTGCCCGGGTTTGCTCCTGGTCAGCAGGAGGGTGCAGGGCAGGTTCAGCTCTCTGTGCTGGATGTGCTGGAGGTTTCTGTGCCTCTGCAAAAGGAAAGGGACATTCCTGCCCTCCCATCCAGCAGGCTGCAGCTCCCTCGGGCTGCTGCTGTTCAGGGAATGTGGGGCTGTGTCCCAGCACAGAGCCTGGCACGGGCCGGGAGCAGGGAAGCGCTGCTGCTGCTGCTGCTGCTGCTGCTGCTCCCGAGGCTGCCCTAGGGCCCCGCTGCTCTGCTGCTGCCTCAGGCGCTCCTGTTCCCTGCTCCTTGTCCAGAGGACGAGATCGTGTCCATGGCGGACTCCACCACCACCATGGATGACATCGAGGGGGAGCTCTTCAGGATCGAGCGGATCCGGGAGATCCTGGTGCGCCGGGAGTCGGAGCTGCGCTACATGTGAGTGTCTGTCCCTCTGTGTGCTGTGTGTCTGTCCCTGTGTGTGCTGTGCGTCTGTCCATCAGTGCTGTGTGTCTGTCCCTCTGCGCTACATGTGAGTGTCAGGTCAATCTGAGCAGTGGAAGCTTTGAGCTGCTTTCAGGCTCAGATTTGGGGGGCACAGCTGCCCCTGAACTCGAGTTTGAAAAGGAGTTGTGGAAACATCAGAAGTGCAGCTCCCAAAGGCTTTCCATGGCAGCAGCACCTGATGCTCTCAGGTGGTGTCAGAGCTCCAGCTCTGGTGTTTCCTTAACCTTGGTTTGGTTTCTCCCTTGGAAAGCAAAGGGAAATCTGCTGCAGAAACCTCCTGGTGGGCTTGGCTGCCACAGCGATCCCGTGGGGCTGGGACAGGCCAGGAGTGCCTGGCTGGGAGCTGAGGGTGCTGTGGGGGAGCTGTGGGAGCTCTGGGGGAGCTGTGGGAGCTCTGTGGGAGATCTGGGGGAGCTGTGGGAGCTCTGGGAGATGTGTGGGAGCTCTGGGAGATCTGGGGGAGCTCTGTGACCTGGAGGAGCTCAGGCTCAGCTCTGCAGGGCCCAGGATGAGCCAGGGAAGGCTGAGGAGTTCCTGGGCGCTGCTGCTGGAGAGGGGGAGCCCAGAGCTGGGCTCTGCGGCACAGCCTCAGAGGGCTGGGACGCAGGGGCTCCAAGGCCCTTTCTGGTCCCCAGTGGGACAGAAGGTTATGCTCAAGGTGGGTGGATGGACTGCAGGGCTCAGGGAGATGGAGAACTAGCAGGGTGAGCAGCTGAACAGGGCAGGGACCCCCACAATAACCAGAGTCTGCTCTTGTGGGCAATGTCAGATGAGCCATGCCAGCACTCCTGGGTGTCCCTGCTCTGGGAACAATGGGGCACCAAACACTTCTCCTTCCCAGGGCAGAAGGAAAGGGTTGGGATTCTGTGGGAGCTGCAGCTCCACCCTGGTCCCTGAGGCTCTCTGAGACTCCCTGGGACACCTGGCTCTGGCTGAGGCTGCCACAGGTGTCACCAGCAGGGGTGGAACCAATCCCAGCCCCAGAGGAGCCTCCTGGCTGCTTGTCCCTGCAACCCCTCCTGATTTTAATTGAAACCAGAATTTATTATCTTTTATTCTCCCTATCAGTGTCTCCAGAATTAATTTCCATTTAAATGCAACAATCATCCAGCTCTCATCTGAGTGTGATTTTCATTTCAATCAGTGTGTCCCCAGCAATCTCTGCTGTCCCTCTGGCCTCCTGGTGCTCTGCACACCCCCTCTGTTATGTTTCATGTTTATACCTTTATTTAATTCTGCAGGAAGGTGGGATGAAAAAGATTTTTTTTTTTTTTTTTTATGGCAGCAGCTTCCAATTCTTTTTGAATTTGCTCTTTGGGGATTATTTTTCTGGGACCAGGAGAAACACAGCAGCCCTTGCCTGGTGGATGGGCCAGGTTTTGATAAGGCTTTGTTATCATTAGCATATTTAACTTTCTGTCTGCCAACAACCAGAGCCCCAACAAAACTCTGGGATGAAGTGGGCTGGCATTTCCCGCAGAAAGGCAGGAAAATCTGGGATCCCACCACAGGCACTGCCTGGGTGCTGCTCTGGGGGTTTGAGCCTCTCCTGTCCCAGCTTTCCCCCTCAGAGGTCCCGTTTGTGTCCCTACAGGATGGACGACATCCAGCTCTGCCAGGAGATCAGCCGGCTGAAAACAGAGCTCCAGAAACTGCTGGACCTGCCAGGTGAGGCTCTGGGGGTGCTCCCCGAGGGTGCTGGGATCCCTGGGGTACTGGAATCACTGGGGATGATGGGATCCCTGACAGTGCTGGGATCCTTGAGGGTGCTGCTCTCCCCAGGGTGCTGGGATCCCCAGGGTGATGGAATCCCTGACAGTGCTGGGATCCCCAGGGTGCTGGGATCCTCAGAGTAATGGGATTCCTGAGGGTGCTGCTCTCCCGAGGGAGCTGGGATCCCCAGGGTGCTGGGATCCTCAGAGTAATGGGATCCCTGAGGGTGCTGGAATCCCTGAGGGTGCTGGAATCTCTGACAGTGCTGGGATCCCCAGAGTGCTGGGATTCCTGAGGGTGCTGCTCTCCCGAGGGTGCTGGGATCCCCAGTGTGATGGGATCCCCAGGGTGCTGGGATCCCTGGGGTTATGGGATCCCTGACAATGCTGGGATCCCTGAGGATGCTGCTCTCCCCAGGGTTTTGCACTCCTCATCCCAGGGCAGGTGTTACAGGGGTGCTGGGCTCAGGCCAGGCCCAGCTGTGCCCAGCTGTGTCCCCAGCACCTCCTCTGTGCCGTGCCCAGCATACCCCAGAGGCCAGGGTGGCCCTGCCAGGTGCCACAGTGCCACGATGCTGGCTGGGCCTGGCAGCCACAGAGTGCACACAGGCAGAGCCCAGGTGCTGCTCAAGATTCAAGTGCTGCTCAATATTCAGGTGCTGCTCCCCGCAATAAACCTGGCTCGGTGTGTGGATGGAGGCTCAGTGGGGAGGGGAGCATCCTGCCAGGAAAACAGGAGCTCCTTGCTCCACATCTCATGGGGGCTTTAATCCCAACTCCATAAACCAATCCTTTCCCTAAACCAAACCTTTCCCTAAACCACGCCTTTCCCTAAACCACAGCTCAGAGCAGAGATAAATTGTGAGGTTTTTTTGCATCTGGATAAATGAGCCTGGCTTTCCTTCATCTGCTTTGGGCTTTCATTTCTTGCCTTTTCAGTGCTCTCAGACTCAGCTGAGAGCAGAAATTCTGCTTTTTGTTGTCTTTATGAGTTGACTCAGAGCAGTGTGTGCTGGAAAAAGCCTGCACACGTCTGTTCTGGTGAGACAGCCCCGGCAGCTGAGCTTTGGATAAAGACAGGAACACGTCAGTGCTGCTCAGAGCCCGGCCAGGGCCACGGCGCCTTTGGTGACTCAGATGTCA